>NW_026892550.1:25379166-28293333 GCF_033815535.1 Pezoporus flaviventris
CCCGTTACACAATGGCTCTCATCAGATGTTACAAGTGGTAGACCAGCACCTAAGAGGGTAGCTGATATCTGTGGCTCCCTTAATTTAGATAACTTGCTGATGCAGACAGATATTCCTTGGAAGACAAGATTATTCCTTGAGCTTATTTTTCTCAGACATCCCATATACTTCTAGCTAAAGAATTACCAAGAAATCAGAACCAGAAATAAGAGCCAGAATGGGCCTGGGCTGACCGATTCTGTAGTTGATGGATGGTGTGGCTCTGTTAGTTAGCAGGCTGTGTGCTGTGTAATGCTCCTTTCTTTTGCGCCCTGCAGCACTGCAGAATGTACAGAACAGACTGAGGCATTGTCTTGAATAGGAGCCTTTTTAAAATCACAGCCTATAAATTGCTTTTTCCCCCTTCCAATATCTTAAAACCAGATAAGCTCCTAATGAAAAGCTTTCATATAACCTGCTTCTGCTCTCCAGAAGACAGACAGCAGAGCACCAGGGCAGCGTCACTGTGAACAGACCGTATCTCCTGGTGACTTGAAGAGCTTTCCTGATTAAAGATGTTTTCCTGACTCAAGGCCAGACCTGAGATAATGTAGCTACTTTTACTGTGATATCTGAGTAGGTTTGGAGTCTTGAATCTGTTTATCTCCTCTATGATAGAGCAAAGGCTGCACACCATTTACACAGCTATAGTGAAGAGCTGTGGCAGCGAGGGAATCAGAGCAGAATCTCAGAAATCACAGACTATCAAAACATTCCTCACCTTTTAATATTTTACTAATGGGGTGGATGCATTTTTGTCTTTTATTTTTGCTTACATTCCCAGGTGTCGTGGTCTATCACACTTCCTTTGAGACTGTGTAGACTTAAAATCATAACTCAAGTTAAACCCCTGATCATTTTAAGCTTGCTTGTTGGTAGTCCTGGAATATCATTTGATGCATTTGGCAATGATTTAATTGTTACCTTTTCACACAAGGTGAAGGAAAACAACAGAACATGTTGCTTTCTGAATGTTGTTCCCCAGATTTTGCAAGAGTCAGCCTCTGACCCATTTTGTATCTGTACCTTGGCAGGATGCAGTATTGCATGGGGGGACCCATAAAGGGGTCCCACTGTGACATGATCTCAAGGTCACCACCTCTGTGGCCTCAGAGCATCCAGCTCTGGATAAATCACAGCCTCACAAACCTTTCATCTGGCCTATACATCGCCACTGCAACAATGGGTTCACAGTGATATTAAGCAGCGGAGGAGATGGCCATAAATGTGACCTAGTGTGTGTGCTGCATGCCTTTAGTGGTGGCACCAGTTCCCACCAGGGAGGCTTCTGAGAGTCTTAGGGTTCTTTTAAAAAGGTTAATGAGGGAAGGGAGGTTCCAGCATTGCAACTGAATTTCAGAGTAACCCCCACCAGACTACTCCTCGTTCTCCTCTTGCTGAGGGTGTGGGGGTGCAACTGATGTGTTTCTCAAAGACCAGCTATGTCCTACTGCATTATTGATGGAAACAAACTGGCTTGCTTTAGCCTGAAAGACATGTAGAAGGAAAACTAGGTTCAGTTTGTTCACAGCATGAGACTACCTTCATTTCTAACAGAGCCAGTGTGGCTGCTGAGTTAGTGGTGAAATGCTGTGTGCTGTTCACAGTGCATGCACTCCTGCCCAGTCATTCACGTGGGTGTCAGCAGGGCAATACTCGTGTGCTCTTCATTTGTGGAAGAGGTGAAACCCAAATAAACGAGCCTTTAAGTAAGGGCCTGTGTTTAAGAACACAGTGGGACAGGGAGAGTTTGTACCAATCATTGTAATTTCTGATATTTCCATACACACATTCTAGTAAAATCTAGCTGTTAAAGTTTTAAGGACTTGCTGTCTTTTTAAGTAGCTCACATGGGAAATACAAAGGCAGATTCGTGTCCAGCCCTGAGATGTGTCCGGTTCACAGACCACTGCTGCAGCTTGCTTTACTCAAACTCTTTCTGGAAGATGGCCTTGGATGAAGTAGAGATGAGGTCAGTTTGAAAGTGGAAAAGCTCTGGAAAGGTGCTTCTACAGATTTCCTTTCCTAAGCCAACAGGAGCTTGGCTGGAAGAGCCCTGTGAGGAAAGGGGGGATGCGTGCAGCAAGTTGCTGAGTTATTAGTAACATCTTTGCAGTGTTAGGCAGAAGAAATAAAAATGTATTTTAATTTATTTGTAACTCTTTCCTTGCCTTGTTTATTTACTTGCACTTCATTTTCTCAGTCTGGGCAAAGGAAGGAATTTCTCCTTTTTCATTCATGTTATTAGTGACAGTATCCTCAGACATCCACGTTCACAGTGCAATATTTATCCATCTAAAAAGGAGTGCTTTTAAAATGAAATTATTCACAACTATTTTTATTTAATTTGGGATTTAAGTAATAGACAAAGTTGGACTAAACAATACCCTTTAGACAATGAAGCCCCTGCAAATATCTCTTTTTATTATGTACTGTTACCCAAAGGCTCAGCGATGTGGCAGTCAATAGATACACATATCTATATTCACTTTCCTTGTAGTTAAATTAACTTTAAAAGCAAATGCGCCATTAGCCTCTGATCATCAATCTTAACCGAATAATGGGGCTGTTTAAAGCCAGATAGGCTACCCCCCCCATTCTATTAAAATATTTACATTGTAATAATTCAGTAGTTTTTTGGTTTTGTTGTTTTTTTTTTTTGCTCTAAATGGAAGGCCTGTAAGTGGGTGAAAGTATTTTAAAGCAGGGTGAGACTGAAGGGACATGACATGTTATTGAATTAAGGGCCTTAGAAGGTGAGGGCCGTGCAGTCATAAATTCCAGGAATGCGGATGTGACTCTGAATGTGTATATGAAGTTGACAGAGTTTGACAGCTACCATCTGTGAACAATAATGTATAGAGAAGCAGGGCTACAAGACGCAGGATGGAATGTACCTATCAGGCTCTGAGGACTATAACAATTTACTACTCATTATCAGCGACCACGGTCATGATTAGCTGCAGGGGTTGGAATGAACCTTGGAAATTATGAGAACAAAGTTCCCCTTGTTAAAGCACAGTAATTAGTTTAATACATACGAGGGGAAAATGGGCAGGAGACTGCCTTTATTTTCTTGCTCAGTAACACTAAAAAACTACGCAATGAAAATGGATGGACTGTTACTTCTTTCTGCATCACTTGAAATGCGAGAAAACAGCTATTTTGTATTCATGCCCTTACTATTCCATGGCTTTCCACAACTCTTTGCAGCAGAGAATGGCAGAGACATAATTATGTAATAACTGAGTTTATGCTACATTTGCTGATCAAAGCTGATTTCCCAAGGTCTGTACTCTTCTGTGTTCCATCAGAGCATAGCATTTTGGCCAAAATATACCTTTGAGCCATAGTACCTTGTAAGTAAAATCTCTATTTCAAACAAGGGGTCTTTGCTGTTTCCTCAGTAGTCTGTATCACAATCAAATCTGTGTTTTACCACAGGTTTGTATTTTTTCTTGGTAAATACCATCATGGACATTGCAGCTGGAGCCACAGAGAAATATTGTGAATTCTCATTTAAGGTTGCTCAAGAGCACTGTCTGCCAGGACAGAGAACCAGCTTACTGCTTAGTACAAACTGGCATGGGTCAGTCCTACTTGAAATTGTGTTTCTGAGACTCTGTCCCAGAAAATCAAGGAAATTAGCAGATAAGAAAACATGCTGTCTCCATAATGCATATCTCAATGTCTACAATAATATATATTCCCATTCTTTTCTTGCAAGCATTTGCTTTTCTTACAAAAATTACATCGATCCCAGTCCACAAACATTAGTCAGTAGTGAACTCCAACAGCAGTTTTAGCTCCAACAACAAGGTGCCCAGTTTTCTAGGAAGGGCATTTGACTTTGGAAAATATCCAGCAAAAACAACACATAGAAAGAGAGAAACAGCAGGAAGTCTATTGAGCAAGAAAGATACCATCCATCCTCTTTTAATTGAAAGAGAAAGGTTAAGGTTGGTTTCAAAAGAATGTGTGAGCAGACAAGAAAAGTATAGTAAGCAGTTCTTGTGATAGATGGTTTAAATTTAGGCCTGGGGTGGGGGTGGTGGGGTTGGACTATGTGACCTTTTACTGCTGCTGTAGTAGGAAAAGATGAGGTTATTTCTCAACTGGAAAGGTTGCCTGCTTTCTCATTATCTGCTTTAGAAAAACCAGTCAGGTTATCAACAAAAAGCCATTAATATAGATTTGCTGCATCCATGTGAAGTGACTGACTTGCACAGACACAACTTAAAGGTGTGTCTGTCATGATCATGGACATGCCCCTTATCTCTTGAATAAGCTAACCTACTCTGGGTTTGGGGTTGGCACAATTTAGTATCCAGGTTAGCTTGGTATGTTTTTTCTGCGTTGAGATGACCGCAGGCTAAACATGCCATTGCAATGGCAAACAGCTGGAACAAGTGGGATAAAGGTAAGCCTCTTTCCTCTTGAATTCCTCAATTCAGTTACAAATTCTACATACACCAGTCAATGCATACATGGCCTTACTGGCAAATCAGGATCTTTTTCCTGATCAGATCATTTTCAACTAAATACAGTGTAAAGAAATCAGTTTAACATTTTTCCCAACAATGTATTTTTTATGGAAGACATGGAGGAAAGGTGTGTAGGTCAGATTTGTGATGGAATCAGTTTATTCTTCAGTGGAGAAGAAACCATTTTTTTTACAGCTAACTCTAATTAGTCATGTCTAAAAGTGCAGTTCCTGAAAGGAATGAACATGCAGTTGACTGGTATTGGTGTGGAAAGGTGCAGGGAGTATAATGATTCAATGTTGCAGGGAGTTATGTTGACAGTTGTCCTCCAAATTGTTTGGTATTCAGACATCACCCATAGAGGCACCAACTGCCAAGTACCCAGTAAATACTTGTCAGGGACCTAGACAGATACGTCTTTGTGTTCTGAAAACTTTCCTGCATCCTTTCTCCCTAAGAAACCTTTCACAGCAGGTCCCATTCTCTTCGAATGACATTTAAAACGGATGTGCAAAATTAACCTGCTGACTGTCTGTGGTATCATTTGATGTTGCATGTGGTCACAGTCAGTTTTGTCCCTAGCCTGCTCTGCTTCCACTTGAGTGAAGGGGGAACTCCTTTAATTAGGCATTGTTACCATTTGCGCCTACTGTGTGTGAGACAGAGAACGTGCCCGCACAATACAACATGGGCTGACACAGACTGGAGAGCAACCTAGCAACCCAAACACGAACTGCCCTGGGGCTCTATACGGATGTTACAGACACGTGCTGGTGTGGAAAGCCCTTTCTACCTGCTATGATTTTGCTGCTATTGTTATCTGCAAAAGCAAGATAAAAGCTTGTTGAGATTTACCACACTACTTTATGTCCTTTATTTTGCTGTGTAGACATTTCCAAAGACATTAAAGCCTTTGAGACTTTAGCAGCCTGTAAAAGAGAACCATTTTCTAAGCCTGCCTGTCTAATGCAGGTAATCTACTGCATTCCTTCAAAGCAGTAAAGAAAATAGCAACGGGGCTGAAATTGCCTGTAATTTTCCTCCTAGCATTTTGTAACTGGAGTATTACTATGTTATTTTACCTCTCTCTTTTATGTGGATGCACTTTCTGAGGCTTTGGGATTTCCCTAAAAAGTTTTTCTTTATATGTTTTTAAACATCAGTATCACATTAAGGTTGGTACCAAACATTTTAGTTCTAAATTACAGGTATTTCTTATCTTTACCAGTGTTTGTTCCTCTCCCCATCCCAACAAGCCAGTAGGGTAGTGGGACCAGGCAGTCTGACCTCATTCCCTACTTTTGCTACTTGAATCTGCTGTCAACCAGGAATTTGTCTTACAAGTTCCCAGCTCCCAGTTCTCCCTTGCATTCAAGCTGTCTTGTAGTGATTAACCAACTTATAAACACAGTAGAAATTACTACTAATAACGGGTCTAACCTAAAAAGATATTAATCTCAAAGGGTTTTGTGGCTACTTCGTGCCCAGCAAGTTCAATCTCAACAGCTTCCAGAATTTTCACATTACTCTATGTAATGTAGTTTTGAGACATTGTTGAGTTGTTGGGATTTTTAACCCGCTTCATTGCTTTTGATTAAACAATAAGTTTCTGAAGATATATTAAAAATGTGCAACATTGGTCCAATTCAGCCATTGATAAGTGATTACATTTTCGCTGATTTTCACTATTCCATGCTTTTCCTTGCCTCTGTATTCCCATTACACTAAGCTGTAGATCTCAGAGGACAAAAGGTTAGTTCTAAAAAATCAGCTACCTTATTGGTGCCTGCACTTGCAAAGTATTTACTTTGAGTTTTACTGATTGTGATGTTCCTCTCTACTGAACACAGCCTTTCAAAACATTGTTATTTCTGTTCAAGATCTGATGTAAAACTTAAGCTTTCTCCAGGGTTCTAATATGCAGCGTATGCACTGATGTGTGGAAAGGTGTTTTATTCTGTTCAACTTTTATCTTGTTTAAATGAATTATTTTATAGATGGCATTTCTTAGGTTTCAGGTACAAGGCAGATTTTAGGGTACAAGTGTCATGGTTCCTATGGGGTTAATGTCTAGTGATATCCCTGGGTACCCAGAAAATGGATTCAAGAGTAAAACCTGATGCTGTCCTTTTAATGAGAAATCTGATAATGAATAACAAAGCGTCAGCCTACAAAAACGGGCTGGAACAGCATTAAACATCTCTGGCAGACAGGCCAGCATTAGCAGAAAGCCTGGGGTACACAACACACGCAGGCATGTTGCCCTGTCCCCATATCCTGGCTACTGTCTTTCTGCTTGTCAATTAAGAGGTAATTGAACTTGACTTTCACTCCCTCTCTGAGCATTTCAGAGGTCTGGATCATTGTCAGTCTCTATCCCCTGCTGTTCTTAAAAGCAGAGCCAGCAAGGGGGATGGGGGGGGGGGGGGGGGGGCGGGAGGTAATGAATGCCATGAAATGCATGCACTTGCTCATGACCTTATCAAATTCACACACACAGCCCCCACGCTGGTTATTGTTAGGCTGCCTTGTTGCTGAGTCAGCAAGTTTTGAGCCCCTGTTAAGATTGCAGAGCTTACCTGTGTCTGCAGTAGTTAAGAGAACAAGACTGGTCTGTGAAGCTGCCAGGCCTTCAGCCTGCCCCTTATTTCACCTAGAACAAGAGGGCTCCAGGGGAGGTCTGAACAGTTGCCACAGTGCATGTGACTCATTATAATAATAAAGGTTGATGTGGGCTTGCTTCTAGTCTGTGCTGTAAAGGAGGTTATATTCACTGACAGTATAACAATACTTTTACCTTTCCAGCTGAAAGTATTAATGAACAGGTTGGTCTCTCTTCATATGGGATATGGCATTCTAGGAACAGTCACTGGGTCGGTTTACTGGAGAAACCTTTCATGTTTTCAGGAGAGGGTCTGTTCACATTAATTATTCTCACAGCTGGGATGGAAGTATATCGTTCCAGTATACTGTAAGCTTTTCAGTAAGTAGACTGTAGCCAATGCCTCATTTCTTCAGCTGAATGCCCTATATTACTGGATGACATAGAGAGGTACTTTCTTGCTTGCTCTCCCCTTTCTCTCTGGCCTTCTGAAGCTTGTTTCTTTTCTGTTTTCTCACCCTGCTTTAAGAGGCAGAGGTTGCCCTGTCTCCATAGGAGAATGCAGTCCAGTGCCTGGAGGAGACTCCTGGATATGACCTTGAATCACCTCAGGCTGAGGAGAGCATCTAGAAAGTCTACTGCTTTCTAGATTAGCACTTCAATCTCTAGGCAGGCACGGGCAGTCATAAGCAGTCTCCATCACTCTGCCCACTGACAAGAAAAACAAGAGTTGACTATCTGCCCCCAAAGAATTGGCCTGTCTTTGGACATCATTATCCCTTGGTGTCTTAGTAAAACTGGGTCTAATAAACTTCACAGCATCAGTGTTCATGCAGCCAAGATCATCACATGACCTATGACAAATGGACTGGCTATGTATAAAAGCATCATCCTTCCTACTGACTCTGGCTGATAGCAAAGTCCCTATGAAGCTCTGTGGGCCACAGAAAGTCCTATGGAGGTCCTCCTGAAACTGCTTTGGCCATCCTGCAGGAGAGGAACACCAGTGACAGCAGTGGGGGCAGAGGGCTTTTTACCTCATCCTGCATTCAGCTGTTGATGCATGGCTCTGCCATCTTGCCAAGTTGATGCAGGTTAATCCCTGCTAGGAATCATGGGACTTCACTTCCAGAAAGCTCCTCCAACTTTCATCCTTTGCCAGCACAAGCTGGCCTCGCTTGCATACCTGCATGGTTTTTTGCAACCCACCATTTTACTGACAATGACTCACACCTTGATAGTACAGCATTACAGAAAACAGCTAATCATCCACCAGAGAGGGCTAACTACATGTTTTATAGCCACATGAACAGCAGAGCATGCTTCAGAAATGCACACTCTGTGGCCACAATTCATGCATCCCAAGATATCTGTCAGCAGACTTGGAGGATGGGAAGGAGAAGAAAGGGGAAGGGAAATGGGAAAGAAGCTTCTTGAACCATGCATGAAGTGCTTTCTTGATTTTCCTGCAATTATAAAATCAGCTACTTTTTTTTTGATACACGTTATTTTAGCATACAGCATGATTCCTTTTGTTAAACCTGACTGAATACTGGGAACTCTGAGAAGCAAGTGTGTAGAAAGGCACTAGCAAGAGGCTGAAGGAACCTCCCAGAGCAATGCAGCTGATCCAAGAACTCATATGGTTCTTGTATCAGTGGTCTTGTTTGGGGTTTCTTGCAGAGCCCCACTAATCTTACTCTGGCTCTCTCAAAACACTAGTATGTATCACTAAAACATAGCCTGCTAGTACTTGATACAGCACATATTGCTTCCATTCGTCTCCTTGAGAGAGATTGTGTAAGCCCATGGAGTTTGTCTTCTCCATGGGCTGAAGTATGTCTGAGCTTGGAGGAGCGTGCCTCAGTTGTGACTACAGCATGTGCCAGTTGGGTCTGCTCTTTCTTCCCAAAGGGCTGCAAGGCGGGACAAGTCAGCTGGATTTGGCAGGCAAACAAAAACCTGTATGGCGACTATAAGAAAAACAACTGCTCCATGGTTTGGAAACTCTTGCCGGATCACACAGTGAATCAGAGCATGTCCGTTACTGCTTCACATCAGCTCTGCTTTTAAGAGCACAGCCTTGCAGTGAGGCCAAAACCAAGCCTTGTAGCATATGGATTTTAATCTTGTAATAACAGCTCCGTTCTCTAGACATGAAGTACATGTCCTCCAGTAATGTGTGATGAAATGTAAATTGTACATATTCTGTATCCAGCCTCGTCACCCATGCTGGCAGCCTCTCCTTGGGAGCCTCAACAGCCCTGCACAACCATAAGACTCACGTTTTCTCATCTGTCCCCCAACAAAGCCATGCTTGAAGCCACAAGTTTCACCTACAAGCCACTGGCAGTTTCTTACATGATGACAGACCTTTATGGCAATTAGCCAAAGGAAAATACGTGAACAGATGTGGAAGGGGAAAAAAAAACAACCCCCAGAACAAACTCTTGTGAGATTGAACAAACTTGTGAGAGCCAGAGCTTCCAGACCTCAGACCCAGGTCACTTCATTTCTCATACAGCATCACTGTGCACCAGTGTACATGCCACCAGCTGAGACCATGAGCTGGTGCAAACCCAAACCTGGAGTAGGCTCTTCTCTTGGCACTTCTGGGGTGGCAGCCAGTGCCTGTCTTGGATGTACTGTCAGCACTGGCAGGGACTGGGGAGGCTCTGGCTTCTTGCCCAGCAAGCCGTCAGACACCAGGATGGCCTGGCACAAAAGCCTGCAGGAATGCTGCCAACATGGGAGATGTGCTTTTGGCTCAGGACACCAAAGGACAGCTCGATGCATGGAGTGGGGGTGGGCAGACAAACATAAGGGCTGGGCTTGGTGTATGAGTTCATATGGGACAGTAAGGTGGTGGTGTGGGAAGGCATGGGGGTTTGGTTGAGCTTGGCTCGGTATGAGAGTGGTTGGCACAAGGATGGAACAAGGGAATGGGGACATGCTTCATTCTGAGGTGTGACCAGAGGCAGATCAGTGATCACTGCTGTTCAAAGTGTTGGCCAGCTCTTTACATCTCAGTACCTCCTGCTGTCAGTGGTAGCACTTAAGTTAACTTTGGGTACCTCAGATCTAGGGGGGCACCAACTTCCTGGAGGCCCTGCGGCAAGGCCACCGAGCTCCAGAAACCCTAGTAAGGTCAGTAAGCTTTGGATCTGTCTGCACCCTGAGTCTTGGCTGAACTGGGCAAAAGTGAAAGGTTACTTACCTCTTCTGAAGTCCCCATTCCTCTTCTGGCAGCCCATACACTGCTGTGCTCCTGACAGTGAGGAGCTGCCTCAAACTGGCTAATCTGTTTTCTGATGCAGATGAATTGTGTCTGCATTTCCTTCTGCTGCTTGGGCTGCAGGAGTCAATAGCTGCCATCAGAGCTGGGAGGTGAGGCTGGCAGCAGGGCTCATCTCTCAGTGCATGAATGCTGCTGCGTATCATTGCTGTAGCTCTTGGTGCCTGACACAATGCCAAGGATGCAATGATTGAAATAACTACCTGCAAAAAGCACACCTGTATGGCTCCATTTAAGAAACCCATGCATTATGGACTGCAGAATATTACAGGGTGAATGCATTCTTCCCAGACCCCTTCCTTTCTGGAGTACTACCACAGGCCTCTGTATCCAGCCTGCCCACAGTGTCTTTCTCTCTCACCATCCCAAGTACAAGCTGTGATTTGCTTCCTTTGCAGGATTTTTTGTTCCATTCTCTATTTGCTGCATGCTTCTTTTCCTGTCTTTGAAGAGTTTTTCCCTGAAAATATGTTGGGCACATTTTCAAGTGCAAATGGAACTTCAAGTCTGAAACACAACCAAAGACTCACATAGTTTGCCTTTGCATTTTATTTTAAAAAATAAAAAAGGATAAATAAAGTACCCTTGCTTAGTACTTTTTTGCCAGCTAAAGGACAGTCTGCCCTAGTGCTAGGAAAAATTGTAAGATAAATTGGCATAGATGAGCTGCTGCACAGCTTCCAGAGAGTCTGTAAATGCAATCTCTTATAACTCTGAACAAAGGTTTCTACTTCTGCAAATGATTTGCTAGTCAAAGTAGGACATTCGTTAATAAATGTAAATGTTGGTTTAGAAAATACTGTATGAGTGGAGTTTGAGAAAATCATGTTCTATTGTAGTCTCAGCCAGTTCTTTGTTTCCCCAGAATAGTTTTACTGAGCACTGACTTTTTTAGAGGAGTTTTTATCTCAGAGTTAATTATAACATTAGAATCTGTCCCATATCAGTAATAATGCAGTTGTATTACTTGCTGAGTGGACAGGAGCATGAACTGCAACTTAAGTTCTTTCTTCATAGCTGATTCATAGACCAAAAGACAATGAATCTTTTATGTACCACTGCCTTCTGGTATTTTGAAAGAATACATATTTTGAAAGAGCTGAGATTGCAGTTATTGCTGAGATACAAGTGAAACACATTCTGGTTACGTGTTAATGTTTTATTCATGGCTATATGCAATATTAATGCAAAATACTTCCACTTCTCAGTTAGAAATCCTATTATCAGCTTGTGATGTTTCAGCTATTTCAGATGACAAGATGTGAGAGAATGTGTGAAAAACCATAATTTTTCCCAGGCTTTCTAGATACTGGTTTGTGATTTTTTTCCCCAACTTCAGACAATGGGAATGCATTTTTTTAGTGAATAATTCTATTCCTATACCATGAAAACGACTGCAAATTTTGTTACTAATGTCAACAGAGGTGGAACCAAACCTGTAACAAAACATACTGCATCAGTGCTACAGCAGCATGTAATAGAGTGTTTTCTTACATACTTTAATGAATAAAGGGTAGTACTTTGCCCTTAAATGCCTTTTCATCTCAAATTTAAAGTGCAGTGTATTTCAAGTTGACACTTAAAGGACACTGTAGCCACTGTAGCTCCAGTCTTCCCTTTGCCTTTTAATATAAGGCGGCACCGAAGTCCTAAAGGTCAGACAAAGCCCATTGGGAACTAAGATGCACAGAAGCTATCACTCTGCAACCTGCTCCAAGCACAGAAAAGTGTCCCTGATGCAAAAAGCATAGAGCTGTCATTAGCTCTAAGCAGGATCAGTACTGAAATGAGGATGAGCTATTGGCTGTCTTGGTTGATTCGGTTATGTTGCAGAGGTTTCTATGTTTTGTAACAGCAGAACCAAGCCCAGTCCTGATTCTTAAATGGTGGCTTGTTCACTGATTAGAGCCCTGGGAGAGCCCAGTCACTTGCTGGCAGGGTAAGGCTGCCTCCAGTCCAAGCTGTCTATCCCATCTGGAGAGGAGGCAACTGCCATGCTGTATTAACATTTCTTCCATGGTCATCCTGTAAGAGTGTGACTCCCTGGACATCAGAAATTAAGAAAAACCCACATTAAACCAACTTGCAACTGAGATAGGGAGGCTCTTGGCCTTTAGCCAGCTAGTTTGCACCCTTGTCCTCATACTCATTCCTCTCAACAAAACCTGCTACTCCAGCATGCGCCCAGAAAAAGGACCCTTCTCAGAGGAACTAGTTTAAGCACAGGTTTTCTTTCACATCTTACTTCACCTGAATTCGATAAACATTAGTAAAAATGGGCTTTATTTTGTACAGTGTGAACAGAAACTTCCTCTCAGGATGCAGTTCAACCTGGCTTGAATTATAAATGATTTATAAGCAGCCGAATAAAACTCACCCCAAGCTATGGAGCATGACAGCATGAGGCACTCAGGCAGAGCCTGTCCTAGGCTCTCACCCTTATGGCTTCTATCTAGACACTAGAAAACAAATTGCTCTCTGATAGTATTTTCCTTCCTCATTTGGTGGAGATTCCTGTAATTCATTCTGTAAGAAAACATGACTAATGGATTCATAAGTAGAAGCTTTGTTTGGTTGGTTGGTTTGGAGAATTCAGTGAGACTGTGTTAAGGGTAAGCTGTAGTTCAGCCACAGAAACCCATCTCTGGGGTATTTTGGGCAAATGAGAGTATTTATCATCAAAGTTCCTGAATATTTTAAGGAGAAAAGTGCTCTGGCATAGCATAACAAACAAGTGGAAATGCTTTCCTTCTATCTGGAATCGATGCTTTCTTTTTCCTCCTAATAGTAAGATGGCATTAAACCTTATAATGTGCAATTGACTACACTGCAGCAGCAGTGTCCCCTTTGACTTTGCAAGCAGTGCAATTACCCTGAAGCCTGCTGCTGGAGGAGGCCCTGCCAGGGGCGAAAAAACTGGCAGCTGGCAGGACCAGGACCCCATTTCCTTCCTCGCCTCGGGACCCATTCCAGCCATACCAAGCCACAGCACTGCAGGTAGCACAGGGCAAATAACTCTGTGCTCTGAGCAAGAAAGTAAATATCAAAATGACCATGAAAATTGCCCAACCGGTTAGAACTGGCTCCAGCCAGGAACTGAAGTTCTACTCAAAATACTTAAATCCCATTTGGATGGCATAGATTTACATTCCAGATGAAGAATTAATGGCTTTCACACAATATCCTCAGCAAAGATGTCCCAGCATACCAACCTCCGTGGTTTTGGTAGCTGGAATTTGTAATTCCTCCAGGGGCTGCATTCTTCTAAGTGTTACTTCTATTTTTGGACTACTTGCTTTATTTAGAAAAGAACCTGTGCTCTTGTCAAACCGTACAGACGATATGAGTCATCTATACAATAACACTAAATTATCTCTGTTATGGCGCAGTTCATCATCATCACAAAGGGATTTATAGAAAACAAACATAGCTGACAGACTCTGCACTTAAGCTTCCTGTGTTTAATCCTTGTGCATGTTTACCCAGCTGAACAGTGTATTATTGAAAAATAGATTGTTATTAAAATGTTGGGTGTTGCAGAAGCTCCAAAGTCTCTTTTTTTTTCCTAATAAGAATGAATACCATTCCTCTGATGATTTCCAGCTGCCTATCTATAGTCATCTGCCTGCATAATAGTTGTATGAATGCTAATGTCTATCCTGAAACTTTGACAAATAAATTTTCTTAAGGTGTTAGGGCTGCTTTGTAGGCAGCAGTGCTTGCTCATTTAAATGCCTTAAAACACATCCTTCAAAAAGCACCATCAATGGGCTCTAACCTTGGACAAAACAATACAGAAATTTCTGATACAGAAACACTGCAAAGCAAAATATAACCAGCTTCTTGCAGCCTGTATATCTATAGCTATATAGCTTTTTAGAAGTGTCTCCCAAGAAGGAATCATTTATTTCCCAATTTTCTTGTTGCCTTTTTATTGCTTATCTAGTTTGGATTCTCAACAAAATGTTTTGGATCACCTTCTTTCTTAGGGAAATCTCTATAGCTGCAGGTTGTTACCTACAAATTGTTAACAATAATTGCATTTTAAAATGGTGTGTGGATCCAGTTCCCACTGAAAGGCAGTAGGAGTGGAGCACTCAGTTCCTTTAGGCGTTTAAGGTCTGCAAAATCCACTCAGAAGGAAAACCCTCTGATGAGCTGCTCCTTGATCTAAGGAGATCTCCTCTCCTCCATGATCCCTCTTGTGTGAGCTGGCAGCAGGTAATTATCTCCCCTCAAATGCACCATTTTCTAGGCTAAACAAGCCTGTCTTCTCTCTGCTTGTAAACCTGGTATTTCTTCTTCTGATTGCCCTTGCAGCCCCCCACTGTACCAGTTACCTCTGGAGCACAGATGGGAAGACCCATGCCTGATATTCTTGGGGAGCTTTCACCCACCCCACCACTCTTTCTCACCAGGTAGCTGGCCTAACATGACTCTACTGTCATGCTTATTTCCTGTATATTCAGGTTGCCTCTTTCCTCCCCAGTTTCAAGGAAGGCCTCAGCCCCAGGTTTGTGATGTTTACAGAAGCAAGCTCAGACACCTGATCGAGCATGTAGCCTGAGATGTGATGTTCTCAGGCTTCCCATCAAAGTTGTTCTACTGCCCTGAGAGATTTGATATTCATTCAGGTAAAGAGAAAGAACAATTCCTTCCTGGTGGTTCAACTGCTCATCTCAGAAACTTCAGGGCTATAGTCTGCTTCAATGTGGTGTGTCTATGGGAATTTGCTACAGAATATTTGGCTGTATTAAGCACTGAGGTGTTTCAAGAAGAGGCAGCAACTGAAAGGAATTTAGGTAGCAAATACATGCTACCTAAATGTATAGACTAGGCACCCTAGTTGACTTAGAGTTTGAACTTTTCTCATGTACCTTTGCTATAGATAAACCATGACAAGCCTATGAAGGAGACAGTAATTCCTGTACGAAGGGAATACTTCCTGTGCTGCACAGGCTGATTAACTGAGGATTTAAAAGATACGCTGAATAATATCCAGATCTTCAAGTGTATTTAGGTGTTCTGTTCCTATGGGCAACTAGAATACAGACTGCCAATATGACAGGAGACAGTGTAATGACATGCATTACGCAGTTAAGGCTTTAGGAAAATGCACATGCATGTGGGAGGATAAGTTAAGGTTGCCCAGGCAATCCAATTTTTAGCATTTCCTATATTTTCTGCTTTTGACTTTGCAACCTACATGTTCACTTATAACTTTCTGTTGTAGTATGTAGGCATGACTTGAATTTACATCCTTCTTGCTAAAGAAGTTATATTAAAAATGTGAAGCTATCAGTATCTTTCCACTTTATAACAAGGTTGGCTCATGCCATGTTCAGTGAGGGCTTGTGCCATCCTGGCTTACCTCCCTGAGCAGGGCAGACATGTATCCAGGGCTTCCACCAGCAGAGCTGCAAGACCAACTGCTGCCTGGTGACAGCCAGAACTGGGATAGGTGGTAATCTAAGTGCTGCCTTCACTGTCTTGAGTTCTCAGGAATGTAACTTCTGTGTGATGAATCCAGGAAGTTAAAGTATCTGCAGAGATTAGACTTACAGATGGTATATGCAAAAAGCTCTTAATTTGGGTAGCAACTGAGAGAAGCTGCACCAGCCCCAGTGCTCCTCTGCCGGTGAAAGCATCTTCCTACAGTTTGCCTGGCACAGCAGGACTTCTCAGTGACCTTTCCTAATGTAAACCAGGGGTTAGCCCCTTGATGAACTGACTTGTAACACAAGGTGAGACTCACCAGCAACGGCTCTTCAATGCCACAGTTTTTAGAGGGCTTAATATAGATCCTGAAGTACTCCTAAAATGGAAAACAAAAATTCTGCTAAATCCTCTCATACACATTTTTTGAATGAAGCATTAGAGCTCGTATTAATTCAAGAGATTCCGTCATTTGGCCTTCCTCCACTCTGCCTTTTCAGCTCAAACAGGCATTCTGCGTGCAGAGCAACTGCTTGTACTGTGGGGGCACAAACCAGCACAAAAAAATACTGGCAGCAGATGGGCAGCCCTGAATGGAAAAGAAAACCTTGAGCTTTTCGCTGCTTGGATTAGAGTTCGGGAGAGTTACATAAGGAGGAAATGGGGAAAAATATGCAAGCTTGAGGGAAGATAAAATCTGATTAAAATGCAGACTAATATAATTGCAGAACATTACTCAGCCTTCCTTGTGGAGAGAGAAAAATGCCTGCTACTGTGCTGCTATAGAAACCACATAGGGTCTGCAGGTAGGTGAGGGTGCATGGAACATGTCCCTACTTTCCTCCCCCATTTCTGCCCTGGAATGAAGATCGTATCTTGCTCAGTAAGCTTAGCCCTCACTGGCCAGGAGATCTCTCCCAGTACACAGAGAAGTTGTTTTCCTGTTTATGTAGCGTCTTTTAATATCCCTGTTCCCTCCCTTTTTTGCTTTGCTCTTGGGAAGCAATGCAGAGCTATGTCAGAGGAGGGGGTAAACTCGGGTCTTCTTGAGCTTTTCACAGGGATTGGTTGACTTGGCTCTACCTATTGGGAGCATGGAACATATGTACTTTGCCATGAACAGCCAGCTTTCTTGTACTTACTCCTACAAAGCCAGAGATAATCCACAGTACTTTGGAAAATAAATACTTACCTGGAATGAGCAGATGTGGTCCGTGTTCCTGAACACTGTGTCCACATCACTTGTTTCCCTGAAGGCACACAGTTAATTACCAGAGCACTAGAGAACAAAGTATTGTCCATTCCCTGGCTGTTGATGGAAGTGTTTCTACAGAAGGTGTTAAGCTGCATACGAATTTACCCTCTGAGCAGTGCCATAGAATATACTATAGAAATGCATCCCTGAAGTGTGAAAGTGTGTATTTGCACCAGTTCTGACCCACACCTTGTCTCTGGCAGCAGTCACTTCTGCTACTAAGAGGAAGGGATAAGAAGTTTTGCATTGAAAAGCCTGATGAGAAAGCCTGTCCACAGTCCATTAGAGCTCCTTCTGGCCCAAAATACTTGAGAGACTGGTGCAAAATTTGAGGAGATTAAATTACTGCTCCTTAAGAATTTTATGCTAGCATAAAGTACTGTAAAAATGCACTTTCTCATAATTTATAAATGAACACTCCTTCTTGGAACAGCGATAACTATCATTTTTGTCCCAGTGCCTTCCTACAGCAATTGTCCCAGTGGCTCAGTTATGTATTTTAGACGAACATATTTTGTATCTCATTTTTTCTGCAAGTTCTACCTTTCAATCTGGCTGATTGTTTTGCTCTTGGTGCTCTGACACAGGGGGAGAAGATCCCATTCTTCAGTTATTTTAGCATTTTCATCCAGTCATTAATTAATCATCATCTCCTTCATAAAATCAGTTTATTGAGGTGCAATCTCATTTTCATCCCCTTTTCCATTTATGTGTTGGAGACACCTCTTGCTGGCACACATTGCTATATGTTAGGCCTAAATATTTATTTATTTCTGGAATGGTGTTAGAATATTCTCTGTAGGCCTCTACAAAGGATCTCTTGGTCATTCAATCTCATTGCCACTGCAGTCAGCCACACCATGTAATCCCTTCTAGAAACAGCTCCAGCTCCATTTAGAAGTCAGACTTGATTTCCTCCCTGCCACTCCTGCTGGAGGACTGTTCTGGTGTTTTGCTACTCCAGCTGCAGAGCTGAACATACCCACTTGTTCTCACAGTAATTTCAACTTTCCTGGCTCCCTCATTTCCTAAGTCCCACTTTCTTTGTTTTGACAAACTGGATACACTAAGCGTTTTTATTCTCCTCTGAAATGGGTTGTTCTGATCATCAGAGTGACTTTTGTCCATACTTGTTCCATTTTGATTTACTCTTGACTGCTGACAGAACCACACATTGCACTGCAGATCTTTTCTGAAATTGCTTATCTATCTGACATTGCTGGTTTTAAGTTTCCCTTTTTACACAGTCCCTACTCTCTTTGTGATTAGCCAGTCCTTCTTTTCAAAATGCTGATCTCATAGTCAGTGGCAGACATTTTTGTGATTAATTTCTGCATGTCATTAGTATTATTGAATTTAGTTATATTTTCATTAAACCAGTTCTGGGAGGCATGCAGGATCTCCTAAAGACTAGTCCCACCCATGTTTGAATTGATAATGTTCCCCAGCTCATGTTCTCAGTGACACCAACACAATAAAAATATGAAGGACAATAGCAGCCTTGATGAATTCCACAAAGCAACTTTCCTTCTGTCTGACACTTCCTGTATAAAACACCCCCCTGTTGTTGTCTCCTGATCCCCACATTCTTCTGCCTTAATATCCATTTCCTGTCTGGGCAGTATCAGATATTACTGGCATCACATCGATTACATCTACCACATTTCCTTTCTTTAAGGAAAAGGGAAACAAAGTTGTATCAGAGAAAGATATCATGCTGAAGCAACATCTCATGTAATCATATACTTCATTTTATCCCATTTATTCCCGTATCTTTAATCATTCTTTCCTCCAGAATTTTTCCTAATTATTGTAAATTATTTCCCTCTGTGTCTTTAATGCAAGTATTCCAGAATATTTTGAGTGCTGCAGTAAAACTTCTTGCTCCTTTCACCCTCATCTCCACACACATGGCCCACCTGCATTCTCTACGAGATCGTTTTTCCCTACTGCAGTAATTACCTATGATTTTCTTCCCATTACTCATCTTCCTTCTGCTCCCATCTTTCACATAATCATCTTTATTAAAAGTGGAAGCAAAGTGCTTCTTGGTTTGGTAAATATTGCCAGGCTTCCTTCAATCTGTACGCTCTTCTTACTGCATGACAGCCCTTTTCTTTTTCCCTGGCTGAAGTAACTGCTTCTGGATGCCATTATCTATCTTCTGTATTTCCTCATCTTGAAGACGAAACTTTCTTGGGAGAGTGATCCTCCCCACTGTTACATGTAGGTTTCTATTTCCAGTGACCTTAGTTACCAAGCTGCCAGGAGATCTTCTATGAAACCCTTTCCCTTTGCTTAAGATGCAACATCCAGAGAATTTCTGCTGCCCTGGCATGAAAGAAGTCTTTCCTTTGTATTCAAGTCCTTGAGTCCTTCAGCCTTGTTGATTTTCTTCTGATTAGGTCTCTTACTCTGTCCCCTTTTGACTCGGAATGCCTTTTTATAAATCTACGCTGTACCCATCTATTCATTTTCAACTTCATCTATGAAAATCATTTTCCCCTATGACCTTGCTAGCCTTACAATATACTCCCTGCTAAATCACCATCACCTGCTGACACTGACTGTCAAACAGGGTTTCTTCTCTATTGTACCCAGCGCTGCTCAGCTCCAGGCATCATTCATAAGACTCTGCTCTCACCTTCCTATCTGGGAAAGCAGCACTACTGCAGGAGCAGCAGTGTGTTTCATTATATTCCAGGTATCTTTCTTCATTTGCAAAAGTAGCTCTGCAGCTTATAGAGAGCTCTGCACAAACGCAGGTTTGCTGCGATGGTGACCACCTTCGGCCTAAGTCACATCATCAGCCTCCCAGTTCTACCCCGACCCTCTTTAACCCTGCCTCTGCTGTGGTTTTGAGCCACAAACTGGGTCTACTGCTTTTTGTGTGTGTGATTAGCACTAAGTGTTACCCAGTGGCCTTTACTATGAGGTCTGTCTTTCCTGAACAGGAGGGTGGTTTTATCCCGCTCCGTCACCACTCTCCTATCACTCTTTGTTTGGGGGGCGCGCAGGTTTTACTCCTCCATTTTGAGCTCAGGCTCCTTGCTCATACCGGCAAGTGTTGCAACTGCTCCCCGGCGGGTACCTTCCCTCGCTCCCCGCCCACCTCTCCTGTATATTTCCCCCCACTTGCCATCATCGTCTGCTGTGTCTTTACCCGTTCTCACATCCATGTTTTACTCCATTTTTCCCGTTTCTGTGCGTTATAACCGAACTCAGCAGGCACAGACCTACCCCAGCCTCGTCTCTTGCTTGCAATTCTTTCTGCTGCAGTTGCAGCCGTTCTGGTTTCAGTCGGCTCCTGCTCTGGGTGGTTAGTTGAAAGGCTTTGCCAGGGCTGGAAGGGAAGTGGAAGGGAGGGAAGAAGGGAAAGGGAAGGGAAAGGAAAAGGGAAGGAAAGGCGAGTTTTGAGGGTGTGGGTGCAGTGTGGGACGCCGCTCGTGCACAAGCCGACCCCCGGCCCTACGGGGCTGCAGGGCTGACGTGCCCCCGGCCAAAGGACTGAGCCTTACACACGCTGCCTGCGTTTGTGTCAGCCTGGCGGGACGGCCCGGAGAGGCGCCGAGGTCGGGTTAACGGCTCGGCCGGCTGCCGTTAACGGCTGGAGGCGCTCCAGGAGCCTGCAGGTCTCACAGCGTCCCCAGGCTTCTCCTCACGGGCAGGAGCGCGGGGCCGCTGACAGCCCTCACCGCACCGCCCGCGGCCGCTCACACCCTCAGCGCGGTGGGGCGTGGGGCGGAGCTTGCGGGGGGTGGGTGGGGTGGGTGCGAGGCCGGGCGCGTTGATTGGTCTGCCTGAGAAGGGGCGGGGCTTGTGTCGCGGGCGGGGAGGAGAAAACCGCGGTGGCGGCGGCGGGCGCGGGGCGGTGTGGCGGGCGCGGAGCGGCGATGCGCCTGACGCAGAGCATGTGCACCATCGGCGAGTGCGCGCCCGGCGGGGACGGCTGCCCGTCCGCACGGCCCCGCCTCGTCAAGATCGCGGTGGTGGGGGGCAGCGGCGTGGGCAAGACAGGTGAGGGCGGCGGCGGTGTTGGAGGGGCGGCGGGGGGCTGCGAGGGGCGGTGGAGCGCGGCTAACGGCTGTCTGTGCCTGCCCGCAGCGCTAGTGGTGCGGTTCCTCACCCGGCGGTTCATCGGCGACTACGAGCGGAACGCAGGTAGGCAGGCGGAGGGGTGGCGTGGTTCCCGCCGGGAGCCGTGGGGATCGGGGTCTCCGCGGCCGCGAAGGGGGAAGTTTACTGGGAGGAGGGAGAGCGGCGCCCCAGCCTCTGCCCCGCTGGTGGCTTTCTACCCCAGAGCCGCTCGGGGGTACACGGGTTGGAGAGCTGGGGGTGCAAGGCATGGAATCACTGAATGGGTTGGGTTGGGAGGGACCTTAAGATCACCCAGTTCCAGTCCCCCTGACATGGACGGGGACAATTTCTACTATACCAGGTTGTTCCAAGCCCCGTCCACCCTGATCTTGAATACTGCCATGGATGGGGCAGCCAGAGCTTGCCTGGGCACCCTGTGCCAATGCCTCACTACCCTCATAGTGAGCTGCATCCTGGAAGTTAAAGTATTCAACCTAGCCCTAAGCCAGGTCCCAAGTGTGAAAGGAAGAGCTGAAAGCTGTTGGGGCTGTAGGTGCGCTAACCCCCAAGCTGTTCCAAGGCTGGCTGCTCACTTAAAATCTGTGCCCTGGGCAGCTCTGGCAGCACATGGGAAGGTGCATATCCACCACAGCAAACACACTGTGATCACAGCCTCACTAGCTCTGTGTTTCACTGTGGTCTCTGACAGGCCTTACTTCGTATGTGAAAATGTTCCTCTTTGAAGTCCTTTAGCTAAAATATGAAAGTATTCTCCAAACCTAATACTGCATTCTTGGCAAGCTGAATGCCAGCAGCTATATGATCTGGACAGTACTAGCTTAATAGGCATAATGCTGGAGTGTAATGCAGCAGGAAGTCTAAACTAATGTGAATGTAAAACATACACCCATCTGTTGAGGAAGTTACTTGAAAAAACTAAACACACACACACACCCCAACAAATCTTACAGGCCAGGCAGCAGAGAGCTTCACTAAAGCATAGAAATAATAAATGAAAAGCAAACTGATTTTCTGTATTAAAAGCTGGTTATTTTTTACACTTACCTTTATCTAAGCTAAGACAGTCTTTAAGAAGTGTTTAAGTCCCAGGTTGCACATTATTAAATGCCAAGCTTCCAAAAAAGTCAATGCAAGATCAAATCCCAGGCTTCTAGTAAAGCCATAAATTTATGGGCTGTTACATACGAAAAGCTTGCAGCACTGGTTCCTTGTGTCATAAATAGTGATACAACTTCCCTACCCAACTAATGGGCAGCAGAAGCAATTTATGTCTTTAGAGTGCTGGCTGTATTTGTGAACCTGTTGGTGTTCTTGTCAGGTAATCTCTACAGCAGGCACATCCAGATAGATGGAGAGATGGTGGCTATTCAAGTGCAAGATACTCCGGGAGTTCAGGTGAGCTAGATGCAGCCAAGCAGTTTACCAGAGCAGCTCTGAGTTTGTCTGCTTGTGTGTCTCTGCACATAACCATCTTGTTATGGTCCTTCTAGGAAGTATTTTGCTGTCCATTTCAGAGTTCAGTGTTCTGTGTGGGAGAGGTGGTAACCTGTGTTTTAGCCAGCCAAGCCAGATGTGTTGGGTGCCTGTAGTGTGTTGGTAGTAAAAGAAAGCAACTCACTGTTTCGATGAATTGTTTGTACATTGGAAGGCCATTACTTCTGAGTGGCTGAAGTACTGGAGTGTCTTGTTCCTGTATATTGGGAGCATTGGACATAAACCCAGAAACAATTCTGTGCATATACAGTGCACGTAGAAGAAAATGTCATGATCACTGCCCCGCAAGCTTCATAAATGTGCGTGACAAAGTGAAGTCTGTATTGTGGCTGTGCTCATTAGCATGTCACAAGTTAAAGTTATGGATGTATAGACCTGAGTAATGCTGGATTGTTGCCTTTTTGAACTGGGCAACACTCCAGGTCTAAATGCTTCCAGCTCATATCTTTGCTTCTCCAGACTTACTGTCTAGCCAGTTAATTTCCCATTCTATGGAACTACAAAGTCTTTCTCTGCATGCAGAACTACTCAGGTCAATTTTCCATTTGAGTATAGCAAACACCAGTGTTAAATTCCAGCTTTTTGCAGCTGAATCAACATACGCATTTATTCACCATGCTCAGATTAAGCTTGTACTTACAATGTGAAATGCAAATATATATGTCTGAAGCTGTAAAAAGCTATTCGGCTTCACAGACTCCTAAAGACAAATACCTTTAATCTTTTATGACATCATCTATCTAATTTGAGACCATTCATTTTTCAGATCCATGAACACAGTCTGGATTGTAATGAGCAGCTGAACAGATGCATTCGCTGGGCAGATGCCCTGGTGATAGTCTTCTCCATCACAGACTGTAAAAGCTATGAACTACTCAGTCACCTTTACCATCATATTCGACAGTTGCATCCAGGAAACACAGTCCCTGTTGTCGTTGTTGCAAACAAAGCTGATCTCTTGCACATCAAAGAGGTGGAGCCTCAGCAGGGACTTCAGCTGGCCAACATGCTGGGCTGTACTTTCTATGAAGTATCTGTCAGTGAAAACTATAACAATGTCTTCAATGCCTTCCATCTCCTCTGTAAAGAAGTCAATAGGCAGCAAACAACCAGCACCCCTGAGAGAAGGAGAACCTCTCTTATTCCGCGGCCAAAATCACCCAACATGCAGGATCTGAAAAGAAGGTTTAAGCAAGCTTTGTCTGCCAAAGTGAGGACTGTCACTTCTGTTTGACAGCAGAGACTGGTCTTCCCAGCGCTTAGCCCGAGACTGAAACCTGGGGTGTTTAACACTGGCACGTCTAGAGTCCAAGGCATTGTGAAAGAAGGATGGTTCAAGTAGTCTTTTGCATGGCTATAGGAGTTTTTAAGCATTTGCTTAAGTAGTCACAGATTGGAAAAGGAAAAAAAAAACCAAAACAAAAACTCTTGAAATAGTTCTAGGATGTGACTTGGAGAATGAGTATTTTCAAATGGAAAAGGAACTTGTCAGGAAATGAAACAAGCTTTCAGTTTGCTTTTATTCAGTCATACAGCTTTGGCTTTCATTTGTGCAGAAGCAACCTTTTTAGCTGTAACTCAACCTGTACTTGAGCAGGGAAACACCCTGAACTGCAGTTCACTGTTAAGAAGTAACCACTTGAGTCTTGTTTTTCCATGGATGAAGGACAGCATGATGCATCTGTTTAATTTCATTGCACAGCAGAACTGTTTATCTCAAAACAAATAAGCAAACATGAAATTGCTCTGTAAAAATAAGTGTAAAATAAGTGGATAGGACTGGGTATCAAGACTGTAAACAATGGTCCTTTATTTTTTTACTAGCTATGGTATTGCTGACAACTTGATGAGATTTCTTTGTATGCAAAACTATTGTGCAGAGGGTGTAAACATACCTACTTACAAATAACTTGTGGATTTTACAGACTAAAATGATTCAACTTGGAGCTTTTGAGGAATGAGTGTGGAGGTGGAGTCCATTATAGCTGTCAGTCTAAGACACCTCTCTTCTCTCTCCCGTGTGCAATAGGCACAGAAGGAATGTGGCTGTGATTCAGTGCGGTGTGAAGCACATCTGGCTCCAGGCGATGAAGCTGGTGGCATATTCTGAGCTGAGCCAGTCTGTCTTCATCCTTAAACATGTGGCAGATTTATATATATACACACACACACTTTTTTACATTGAGCCAATGGAGTTCAAAGCCTGAGGGCCTTATACACATGCACTTTAAAAAGCCGGTTGTGCTTTTGTTTAAACTGTAACTTATTTATTTTGTGTACAGTTACTCCTCCTAGGGAGTGAACTTTTCATTCTTACTGCCTGGTTCAATATTAAACTTTTGAATTGCATCTTTTCTTGTGTGTTCTGTGTATGTGAGAAGCAATGGGCAATGGCCAGTGAAATGTTGAGACAAAGCTAGAGCTTTCTCAAGGTAGTTAATGTACATTAGTATAAACCACAGGGGGGGAGCTCTCACAACAGCTTTACAATTTCCTTTTAAGAAATCCTTGTAGGACAGGAACTGAATGAGGCAGAGATTTCAAACTAAAATGGGATTCTTCATTTCCCCTTGTCAAACACACCCACTCCAGTGAGAAAGGAATGGTGTGAGGTAGGTCAAAGTCTGAAAGAACGCTAAATCTTCCAAGTGACTGCTACTTTCTCAAAACAAAAAAAAACAACAAAAAAGCCCCAACTTTATGTATTGAGCTGTATTACAACGCGGAACTTAATCAGAGTGCAAGTCTTCAATTATTTTATTACTAAGACCCTGAGGAGGATGTGTGTGCTGGGACTAGGGTGGCTGCTGCACATGGGCTCACCTGGTTAGCACACAGCTGTAATACCTGGTGCAGGGAAACCCTGACAAGGAGCTGCTGCTGCTCATCTTTCTGAGCATGAGTTCCTAGCCAAGTGGCTTAGGATCAGACTTGCAAATAAAGCTGAGTCTGCTTTTCCCATCTGGGCTTATTAAATCACCAAATACTGCATAGCTTATTAATACAGTAGAAAAGCCGCTTGTCAAAGGTGGCTTTGTGTTTTCTCTTCTTCCTATCTTTTGAGTATCACTTAGTGCCACATGCAGAGGACTTTGGCACTCCTTGCTGTGGTCCTGAACCTACCTAAGTGAAGTGGCTTCTGTGCTGCTCCTACTCATCTGATCAGCACACCCCCCCAGCCTTTTCCTGGAGCACAGGCTATGTGTAGCTGCTACAGCTATTCCTTACAAATAAGCAGCTATTACACTAGGGCCACTGGCAAGACTCAGCTCCAGGCTTTTGTGACCATCTTCCCTCTTCAGCTGCTTGAGTACAAGAGGATGGTCGAGTCCCCAGAATCCATTGCCATTTCAGCTGTGGCCCCACTGGCTGAAAAGATTCCTGCAAAGTGTGTGTGGGGGGCTGGAACACTAGTTTCTGCCTCAGTCAGAGGAGGTACAAGAGCACCAGTGTCTGCTTACAGTTACACTCCCCCCCTCTTCTCACTATCCCATACAGCATGCCCTT
This sequence comes from Pezoporus flaviventris, assembly GCF_033815535.1. Lineage (NCBI taxonomy): Eukaryota > Metazoa > Chordata > Aves > Psittaciformes > Psittacidae > Pezoporus > Pezoporus flaviventris. Next base: position 25,405,377 of record NW_026892550.1, read on the forward strand.
AGATGGCCAAGTCAGAAACCCCAGAGCATCTGATGAGACACGTGAGGGAGAGAAGACCACCAATGCCAGCTTCCATTATCACCAGAAAGCATCAGCAGCATCTCAGGTGTGAGTAGCTGAACTCACTGACCAGCAACGGCCACTGCATGTAAGGGAGCCTTTCTGCTGCCAGCCCAAGGCAAAGGGTCTTGGTTCTCTGGGGCAAACAAATAAAGCAAAAGAAAAAGGGGTTGCAGGAACATGCAGTCCTGGCATGTGTAACTCTGCGTACTAGGAGAGAAGGAGAAGATGGATGAGGTTTGGCATTGTAAGATCATTGCTTTATTGATTACAGAATTTACAAAACATCTATATTCTAAGATTAAACAGTACAGAAGACAGAAAAAGAGGCTGATTATTTGCTTTCAGTTGCTCCGTTCAAACTATTTCTTGAGCTTTTAACATTGCAATCTCATAATAATTCTCATTTTTTATAGCACAAAGTTCTATTCTATAGCCATTCTTATAAATTTCCATAGAGGCGACATTGTCCATGCTTTATAACTGGTCCATTGTTTCCACCCAGCCACCCAAAAGTGAATTTAAATCAAAATGTGCCCTTTTCTGAAGACCATTAAAAACATTTAAGAGAACTTATCCTAACCAATGAACGAAGGTTAAAAAGCTACTTCCCATTTAATCTACTCCTTTGGCATAATAAAGAATGCTCTGATAGACTGAATGTCACTTACAATTTCTCATCTCAGTGTAAGCTGCAGTCTTAGCACCCTTTGGGTGAAGCAAGAGGATGCAGCTTTAGAGCTCTACCATTTTACACTGCAACTTGGAAGGCTTGGTGCTATGGGCAATCACAGTCTCTACTGGCTGCTGCTTTTTTATCACAGATTGCAGCAAAGTTTTATAAAGAGAAATTACATAACTGAATTTGATAGCGGCTCTTTTGTGATCATAAATTAAAAACAAAAGCTGTTTTCTAATCTTGCTGCTCAGAAATCTAGCTCAAGACAGAATCTGTGCTGCGGCCTCTTGGAAATGGGATCGTGCTTCTTTTTTCTCTCTTTTTCTTTTCTAAATGCATATGAGGGGAGGAATCTTCCAGGGTTATTATCAAACCACCACAGCCCATATGTCTTCCTGCATAAACCTACAGAGAAGTGTGCCATCAGAAACAGCCTTTTCTCCTGCGACTGTGGGTTGAGAAACTAGAGCAGGAAACAGGAACCTGAGAGAGAAGCAGCCACTCAACGCAGCCCTTGGGTACAGCTCTCTGCTTCTCTGCCTTGACCAGTCCTGCCAGGAGAGCACCACCGGACTGGGAGCTGCTCTGCCAGCTAAATCAGGGCTGTGCTCCATCACCTCTCCAGGGTGCAGGACAAAGTACGAGCAGAGGCTGTTAACCCTGTGTAAGGCACATGTGTTTTGCATGGTAGCATGACAGAGAGGGTGGATTTTGCTGGCCTTTCACTCCCTCAGCAGCATTTCAGTCCCTCCATAAGCAACGCCCATGAAATCATCAGGAATACCCTCGATAAAAAAAAGTACTGCTTGGGGAGTGCAAATTCATCATCACCTGGTTCTCAGCCTCTCATTTTCTAGGGAATTATGACAAGTGATCATCTTCGCCATGCCAAGAGGGGCTGGGGTGATTCAGCACTGCATGGTGCTATTGTTAAGGAGGGGGGAGTTGTGGATCGTTTTGAAGAGCTGCCTGTGAGCTGTGCATGTTCCTTTGCAGCCAGATACCCAGCTGTTTCAGCTGGAGCCATAACTACAGCAGGGCACATGCCATATTTTGTAGGGCTATCGGGAACAGTGATAGACCAGGGATTTGATGCTTCCAGCTGAGGCACTCACTCATCTTCTCCACAGATCTTTCCCCATCAAATATCACTATGAAGCTGGAGACGGTCTGTGGCAAATAACAACTCAATAGTACTACGTGGAGTCAGGAGAGCAGAGGAGAGCACCATTACCTGAAAGGGGGAACAAGAAACAAGTCAAAACAAGGGGACCAAGACTGATCGCAGTCCTAATGAGCTGTGGATATGAGGCGTTTGCTTCACCCAGCACTAGGCATGCTGTGTGTTTCTGGTGTTTACTGACAGGGCAATACAACTTGCCCAGTGAAACTGTCTGCTCGCTAATAACTGCAGTTAAATCACTTTAAGGAGCATAATGACTGGTAGCATTGTACTCTTAATGAATGTGTGCTTTGACACATTTCTACAAACATCTTACCCGGTGATTTGTTGTCACTGCCATTGTGTTTACTGAGGCACCAGCTGATGAAGCAGGGGTTTCCCCTACTACAGCACAGATTTGAGTGAAAGCTGTTTCCTCCCAGTTGAAGGTAAGGTGAGCACCACAGGAGGGCTGCCAGCCTGCTGCGGGGAGCCACAGTCCCTGTTCAAAAATCACTCAGGACCAGGCACAGGCTGTTCTGCACAACAGAATCAATGCTCAACCTCGAGCACGGTGGGGATGCTATTGCTATTGTTCGTTCAAATTTTTAATCCAAGATGGGTCTGATGAATGGAACTGTTGCTCGCTACAACCATGATATGCATCCTGCTACATTCAGGTACCTGTTTTAATTCAGTGAAAACCAGTATGCAGGTGCCTAGGGTGAAGGCTTATCTGCACTGCAAAGCCAGGAGCGAGTGTGTATGCTCTTGCTGAGTGGAGCTAAGCCAGGGCTGAAGTTGTAGGACACTGCTCTTGCAAAGCCTCAAGTTCAGCAGTGTCCATAGGGTCAGGACTGAAGGCAGGGATGTAGGGGGAAATTTATTTTACAAACCCACTTGAAAATGAATTTGCTTCTTCAGTGCAAATCTGAGGAGAGGAAGCACAAGCATCAATAACTGAGTATGCCTGTCTATACATTTCCTGCAGCAGCTATCAAACTAGTTGTGCTCTTCATCATGCGGCTTCAATGTGTGATAGTGCTGCATTTCAACTTTTTTTGTCGTTCTTTCATCTTTTCACTTCAAATAATGAAAGGATCCCTTCTGTACTGCTGGTAGTCTTCCCCCCGCTTCTTCCCTTGTCCTCCCACACAATCTGTGGCAAACTGACACCGATTATCTCTTCTTCTTCCTAAGGCTAAAAAACTCTGTAATTTGCAGATGCCAAAGGCTGACATTGTCTTACTTATGTTACATGAGAATGAGAGAATGAGACTAAGCACAGTATGTGCTCATCTTGTTATCACGCAGCTTAAGTCTGAAAAACACGAGGGGACATGTTACCAAAGTTTTCTGGGCGTACAAGCCAAACATCAACAATAGCCACTGCCAGATAAAAGCAATTTCTTTTTGGAGTTCCACCACTGAACCCTGAGGGGATTTGTGCAACTAATAACAAGTCCAGAGAGAAAAATGAGATCTGCAACTTTAACGCCTGAGAAAGGATGCAGATAAATACAGTGGGACTTCGTCTCTTTCCCCCCAGTATCTCTGTACAGCCCAGTATATCTGGGCTCATTGAGGGGGATGAATGTGAATATTTGTTCCTTCATTTTTACAGAGAAGGGGGGAATTGCACAGAAAAGTAATGCCCATCTCTTCTCCAGGCTGATCTTTTCAGGACAGCGTACCTCCTTTGCAGACCTTCTCCTTGTTCAGCACAGCATGCTTGTCTTTGATGCTTCACCTGAAGTGCTACCCCTCCTGACAGCAGCTGAGGTGGGGGAGCCAGGAGCTCCCATCCTAACCCACTGTGCTGCCATGGGCAGCTCCCCCTCAGCAGGGAAGGATGCAGCTAACATCTGATGTTACATCTGGAGCGGTTTCTCTTGCCTGCCTGCCTCAGCCACAGCCACATAGATGGCTGTGTATGCTGGGAGGAGGGAGAGTGAAACATGCACTCATGCCCTTTTCCGTATTTTACTCTCCTCATTAAAGTGGAAAAAAAAGGTAATAGCTTTATTTGAAAGTAGGATACACGTAGGAAATACTGTATTCCTTTGTGCTGCTCCACGAGAAATAAAATTGACATTCATATTGAGATTCAGAGCAGTTCTGTGGATGGAAACATGTGTCTCCCACTCCACATTTAAATGTCATTTGCTTCAACTCCAAACAACTGCTGTAGTAATCAGTGTGCCCTGTCAGTTTTTCTGTTGCTCTCCTCAATTCTTTACTTTTGCACCCACACGTCTCTCCATTTCTCCAAGGGCCAATAATTAGTATAAATGTCACGGCTTTGTTTGACTGGAAGGGACTTGGGAGGTCAGTGTTCCCCTGATGCCTGAACCTGATTGCCTGAACGCCACTAAAAAGGTCTGTTAAAGGCTGGCTCCAGTTAGGCAAATGCCTGGCTTTTGAAAAGAGAATAATCCCAAACAGGTGGCACACATTCACAGCTAGAGTGCAGAAATCCAGGTAAATCCAACAAACTCATAACCTCTTTTCTATATGAGAGACTTGCACAACTGCTTTTCTTCTTTCTCTTCCTCCTCTCGCCTCTCCCCCAAAGTCCTTTCACCTCTAACACAGCACATTTGGACAAAGGGCAAAATGCAGTAAAAGCTTAAAATTCTTTAGGAATCTGCCTCAGAGGGTGACCTGCTGCCAGGGTTAAGCCAAAACAAAGCAACACCAGATCCCATGTCACCACTGTCAAGCCTCAAGTCCCTCTAGAAAGCCAGCCGAAAGCCTCTCTGCATAGTTCGCAACCAACTCACAAGTTAACTCTCTGCTTATCTTTCAGGGTGTATTAACACATTCTGGGTGTGGATTAACTTGTCCATCAGTGTGACACAACTCAATCCACCTCCACGAGGGGAAAGAATTTCATTTGTTGTTTTCGGGGGATTAGCAATAGGCTAATGGGGAAGAAACACTAAAAGATGGCGCTCTGCCTTATAAAATACTGCTTGAGACTGCTTCACAAAGACAACTAAAACATGGAAAACACATGTCAAACCAAGGGGCTGCTCTGGCTTTGGTTGGCTCAATTTTGTTAATGATTTCTCACTAATCAAAACTGCATTCCATAGGGACTGAAAACAAGATGTTTACAAGCCGCCCGGGAAACCATAGTTCTGTGTATGAAGTAGCTGGTTGCACAGCACTTCTCTACTTCTCTACAGTTTTTAGATTACCCTGTGTATCTGCACTCAGCAGATACCTGATCGTTCCTCTGCAATTAAATGATATTTACCACCTCAGGTGCCACCAGAGCTCATCCATCTTTCTCCTCTCCCTCCCCACTCCACTCAGATGACAGCTGCTGTAGTCAAGTTCTGCTGCCAGAGAGTGGATGGACAGATGCTACTGAAGCTTCCCTTCCAGAAGGCCAATAGCACATCCAAAGGCTGCAGAGACTTGGGGCTCTCTCCACATCACCTACTTCAGGCTACTTAAGGGCTCTAGTGGTCAGGTATCTATCAGAGATAGATGTTCTGGTCCAGAAACAGTACAGCTGTATTCAGGCTAATTTATTTTGCTCCTCAGCAGTGCTAATTGATTTGCCTGGATAATCACCACTGGGTGCCACCAGGTGGTACCCAGATCCTTGGCAGCTCCTTCTGAGCATCCCTACACTCTGTCCTGTAGATGTACTGCCAGAGAGCCTGTAAACTTTTGGACATCAAATATTTTGCCTTATAAAGAACATGAAGAAACAAATCTTTTGAGACATGATGAAAGCCCCTTTGGAATAATGCCATCTATTATAGACTACCCAACCTGAGTTTGAAGTCTTATTGCTTGCTCTAACATGTAAAAAAAAAGATCTCTGCTGCCTGAACATTTCTTGCCTACAGATGTTTCACCAACAAAATCCTAACACCATTCCTGCCCATGTGGCTGTGGTTTTTGTGTAGGTTTGGTACCATTGCTATAGGGAACATTATCTGATGAATTTTCTTAGTCTTTGTTCACACAGGAACTGTATATTTAGAGCTCTTTTTACCTGGGTACCAGGTTTGCGTGTTGCTACTAGATCCTTCACCATCTTGACCTCGGAGACTGTGACTCCACCAACCATAAAGATGATCAGAAGAGGATGATCACCAGGGTGAGGGCGATTCACCTGTAAAATGAAGGAAAGCATTATTTGTAGTTGCTCTGTCCTACTTCGAATCCATGGACTAGCAGTGATCTGCTCCCTAAGCTGCTGGAGGAAGACTAATGAGGAAACTCAGAAATATTCATGGAATGCTGGTCTCTGTAGCAGTTGAGAGGGAAATCAGTGGGGTTGATGCCCTATTACAACTAATGAGCTGTTTTCAGGGAAATTGAATCCTCATGGCTTCCAATAAAACCTAGGGAAGTTTCTCGTGAGGTCTGAGGGCTTTCCCCTCTATTCCTTCATTGTTTCCTACCCTCTCCCAAAGTGGGAGGAGATTACTTGGCTGGATGCACACGTATGCATGAAGCTTTAAGGAATGAGAGGTAAATTACTACCCAGCAGAAGCAAAAAGTCCAGCCTAAACATGCTAGAATCCCTGCCTGCGGTCAGCAGTGGAAAGAATTGCAAGTAATGTGTTTTCACCAGTCCAGTGAATAATCCTTCACAATTCATCCAATGAAAATAAATTGGGTCTGTTATAGTATAAATTCAGTTTCTAGCTTGTTTCACTTTACAGTTTTCAACACATCTATGACCAGGTTATAACTAATATAGAGAAACTTCAGCTCAAACAAAATACTTTTTTCATTTTTCCCCAATTATCATTAAAATGGCACAAACATTCCACTTCAGTTAAAACTCTATAAAACCACATTTCAATTTTAAATGTGAAGGTAATTCTTTACATCATTTTTTTCTCAAACACTTTTAGAAGTCTGATTACTTTGCTGTTTCACAGCAAACTCTTTCTTGATAAAATAGTCCCCTGCCAATGCCTTTGCTCCAGTGTTTGGGAGTGATGTCAGTGGAGCCCATTGCAATTGGAAGCCACATCACCTTTGAGTATAAAACACTCCAAATGTCTGGCTTCAAAAAGTGACAATGAGAAGAGTTTAATTTGTTCTTTTTTAGACTCTCTGCCCCCCCCCCCCCCCTCCTTCCACAAGTGCAGGTTTTCAACAGCATTCACTCAACAGCTTGAAAGTGGTCATTAACCTGTGTTTGGGCAGAGCACAGCTCCTTTGCTTTCACCACCACGGCAGCTACCTTTGATCCCTGTGGCTCCAGTTCCTAAGGGTACAGATCTTCTTCTCTTCCTTACTGTGCCTGTCCTATATTTAGTTTTTGGGCAGCTTTTCATCCTGGAGCTCCGTCAGGCTTTCTGACATGCAACCTTTAGAAGAGACTCTTCCCTTTGAAGCAAGCATGGGGAGATGCATGCTCTCTCTCCAGGCTAGCAGGACACTGTTTACAGAGGGCTCCCTGCTCAGTGCTGCTTCCCAGACAAGGAGCTCTTAAATGCCCTGGGAGTCTGAAAACGGTACAAAAAGCCTTAGATAGATGCATTAGTGAGCTGAGTATTTGAGTATTGGGTGTCTATTCTCTCAATCTTCCCCACTTTGCCAGCCATCTTCATTGAGCTGATGGCACAGATAGCATATATACTGCAATTCATCAGGGTGTCCTGCAGTTCTGGTGTGATATTTAGCAATTTTCCATTTACACCAACAGACCAATTAAATGGATACACCAGAGCTTACAAAGACTTTCTTTATACACTTTTTCACATCAGACTTCTTGCTTTTCTTACTAGCTGCATATAACACAGTGTCAACCACAAATGGAAAAAAGTCCATTCTTATTACAAACACAATAAGAAGTTTGAGTAAGATCTAAATATTAACTTACAAAGCAGTCCAAATAGAACTATTACTTGTTAAATATCACAGTATTTCACGCTGTAATTGCTATAAGCAGTGACACAAGGTTAAAGAAATAACTGCTCACAAAGATGGTGAAGATAAAAATTGATAAAACGCTCTGCTATGGTACTTTGAGGTAATACACGAATTAGTGTTTTATTCCTTTCCTTGGGTCTTTGCATAAGTCTTCGGTCATTCATAAGCTTCATGAAATGAAATGGAGCTGTTTGCTCTGACAGTACAGTTAGAAAGAGCAAAGAGCTTGAACTTCAGAGACTTGATAGTGAATAAACCCTCTATTTCTTAATGTCTTTTCTAGTGACAAGAGAGTGACAAGCACGCGTGCATAACACTGGACACACTGAAAGGACACCCAGTGTAAGGATATTAATCAGAAAGCACAAGCTCTCATGGCAGTACTAAAGAGAAAATGTCTTGACAAATCATTTCCTTCAGTCAAAATAAACCTAGATCCAAACACATGGTGCCTATATAAAACTTATTATTTTCAGAAGACTAAAGTTCAAACCACAAATTCCAGAAATGCATATTAAAAATACTATTAGGCATGCAAACTCTAAATTAAATTAGGATTGCAATGAAAAGGGTCCTGGAATCTGTAATTTTGTTATGCTATGCACAAGTGTTTTGAAGGAGGACAATACTCTGGGTACAAAATATTTGGCTGTGTTAAGAATGTAAGTTTCTGCCAAGATTTTTTTGTTTGATAATACAACCACCCAAGGCTCTGTCTTTTGAAGGAACTGGCTGCATGTAGCTAAACACAACTCACTTCTGTAATACAGAAGAACTGAAATGGACTGCAACAAAAGCAACGTGTTCTGGGACCCTTCTAAAGTTTGGCTGTCCTGGGACATTTCCAAGGCCTCTGAATCCCATTTACTGTGAAATCTGAAGTTTGCAAAAAATCCTCAAGTAAAATTCATTTTCAGTTCAAAATGCCATGTTAATACATTAATTTTAATGAATTAATTGGAACCATTATCTCAAGCAATTAGAAAGACTAACAAAGAATAAAGTAAAGCCACTACATCAAAGTGAGGGAGTCCAAAGCAAGAAGGAGGCATGATTCCCTGAGTGTCCCAGCTGGACATCAGGCCATTCTCTCCAGCTCCGAGCCCACCATACTGCATTTCCTCAGGACGATGGTGGTTAGAGGGCTCTTTGCTGGTGTAAGTGTCTGTATGGAGGAGATGGAGAGGATAAGATGGGAAAGTGGGATAACAGTGGGCAATAAAACTCTAAAACTGAAGCAGGAAGGGGCTGGAGGACAGGTTTGCTCTCATGGCTCACAAACAGCCTTTTCCTCTGAGGAAAGCCAGCAGAAACAACCTTTACTGTCCCATGAGGGCTAACTCCGCCAACCAGGACACCAGCACCAATCCATCTGGTATGCTTGCCAACTAGAAACCAATTAATTTCGCTGAGTAAGTGGAAAAAGGAAAACACATTTGATCACCGGAACCCAGACTGCCATGCAAGGCACTTGGTATCAATGATAATAAGCTGAGATCATTATAAACCACATGTGGTCTAGAGCAGCAGTCAAGAGGAGTCCTTGAGGCAGGGAGACCTTTTCCCTTCACCTGCCCTTAGCTTCAAAACAAACACATTTGCAAGAGAAACAATTTCTGGATGAGAGATACCTTTAAAAGTCTGTGCTGGATGAACACATCTGAGCCTCTTGCTTACCAAAGCATGTTTATGTGAGCTGGTATTTATATTCAGGCATTGAGAAAGAAATAAAAATATAAGGAAGCTCATGAAATAATTACTGTGCTGATGGTGCAGTAAGTGAAGAAGATCCTCTTATGTAAGAAATACAGGTTGGTCAGAAACTCATCCAAGTAATAACTGATCACTTGCCAGCAAGCCAGCTACAAACCAAATGAGCAAGCATGGACACATTATTTATGAGGTTTGTGACTATGCATTCTACACAAGATTCACTTGCTCATCTGCTACATATTCCATGTAGCAGTGTATTTGTCTTACTAGCAGAGATGCAGGTACTTACAGGTACATATTGCCATAATACACTTACGTGATACTTGCACACAATTAACAAGGACAGAACAGCCCTCAAACTAGCCAAAGGTGTCAATGTCCCCATCTAACTATTTAGACCTTCTGGGGTATTTCTGTTCCTTACATTTTTGTTTTGTTTGGTTTTGTTTGGTTTGATTTTGTTTTCTTAAAAAGGACAAGCTATGTTCCTGCTCAAAAAATGGCAATAACCACAGGCAATGAAATAAATACAATTGTGAGACTCACAAAACCAAGCATTTAAAAAGTGATTGTGTGCACAAGCTTGTTTACTTTATTTGATGGTGGAACATTTGTGTTTTCTTCTACTATTTTTGGAGTGTTGGCATGAATTTTTTCAGTACTAATAAATGAATGGAAAGAACATTGGGTCACTATTTCTATAGCTATCCTTCTCTGTCTCAGGGCTTTATCATAAGCTATGAAGAGCTGAGAATTTCCATTTAGGAACCGAACTGAATACATTTTGCAAGTTCATTTCAACTGGGCAGAGTTTCCTGAAAACAAGCACTGGATTTTAATCACATCTGATTTTGTGCTTGAGATGAACTTCCTCTGAAAGAACAGAAAAATAACTTTGTTATTCTGATAGTATGTTCTAGAATAGTACCAGTATCACAGTCAAACGTTTTTTTGTCTCCTGCCTTAAATGCATGGCAGGCCTAGCAGGTATTTGCACAAAACAGAACTTTTTTCCTTTCTATGACCACAGAGTCACAGATCAGTTCAGGTTTTAAGGAATGTTTGTAGCTCTTCCACTCCACCTCCCTGTCCAAAGCAGGGCCAACTTCAAAATTATATGAGGTTGCTCAGGGTTTTGCTTGGCCAACCTTTGGTTACTTCAGAGGTGGAGAATCCACAGCCTCTCTGGAGTTAACCACTCTTAGGGTGGACGTTTTTCCTTATATCCAGTTGGAATTTCCCTCACTGCAACTTGTGTCCACTCTCAATAGTTTGCTGATGCCTCTTCTGTGCTGAGAAGTAGAAAGTAAAACTGGAAGAACACCTGGCACGGTACAGAAGCTTACTGTATTCATAACCATGGTATTGATGTGGGTTGATGTAAATTCAGGTTTGTTTTCAATGGAGAACTCAGGATATGCAGTAAGGCAGAGCTGAATGCACAGCATGCTAGCTACTCTGCAGTTCATCTCTGTAGACATCTAGTGAACACTTAGCATGGGCTAATTTGTAAAGCAGAGTAAGCTCTTGCAGAAAGACTGTCTTAAAACCTGCTAAGAGCATAGAGAAAGCAATTTCTGACTAATAGGCTTCCTTCCTCCACAGTGCAACTTGAACAAGATGAAGTTATGGAAAAGACACTTAATATGGATCTTCCCTGATGACTTTCCTCCCCTGTGAGATCTGAAGGTTCATACTTCTCTCCTCTCTCAAGGCTGCTTGGTGTCCTTAAAACGCTTTGATGAAGTGTCTTGTGGAAAGCTTTTTGGAAATCCAGGTAGGTTATATGAACTGGCGCTTGCTTATCCAAAGCTATGTGAGGTAGGACTTCTCAATAGCAAAGCCACACTGCCTCTATTCCCTGCCTCCCTGCAAGCATTTAACTCTCCTAACCACCCCGTAGATTCTGCTGAACAGTATCAGCTCAAGTACATAAAACCAACTACAGCCATCTGATGCCATGACCTCAGGAAAATCTTACAGATGATCTTGGGAAGCCTGGCTTACCTTCATGAACATGCTAAATCCGGTTTTAAGGAGGTCAGTGAGGCCTGATGACATATGCTCAATATCAACAGGATCAGGTCGATCAGGATTACAGATCTCTTCCACTACCTGTTTCAGCAGTGGTTTGTAAGAAGCCTGCACAAAAAGAACAACGCACTGTGAGTGAAGCTGCTTAGACTTGGTACAACTGCTCTTCTGAACATTTTATTGCCATGAAAGGTAATAAAAATAATCACCCTGGAAAGGAAACCATTCAGACAGTTAAAATATTATCAACGCAGCAGTGGTCTTTATGACCTTGACCACAAATGGTGTGCACCAGCTTAGCATCAAACTGAACAGACTAGAATATAGCCACACATTTACTCTGCGCCATGTGTATTGTATCAGTAAAAGCAGGCAAGGATGAAAGGGGCTTCTAGTATCTCTGGAATCTTTTTGGAGAAAGGGCTAATAATAGGGATGACACTGTTGCCCATCATGCACCCCTATCTTATTCACTTTGTAATGATTTTACAATCACCTAAACAGAGGTTTTTAGGAGGGGCTGATTATTAACTACTCATGCCTGTCAGGCATATCAGAGGGGCTCAGAAGAGGCCAACCTGCCTGTTTATCCCTCATGGGAGAGCAGAGCTAAAAAATCCCTGTTAGTCCTTCAGCTTTGATGGCTAGGGCGCTCTACATAGTACTTTCACCTCTAGAAAACCTGGAGAAAAATAGGCCAAACAACCCCATCAATATCATGTATCTCAGCTTCAGAGAAGTTAGGGACATACTAAATATATAAAGGTACAAATGGTCAGCATCTTGGAAGATCAGCTTCCAAAGAATTCCCCATGCATCCTCTTCGGGGTCCACAAAGCTTCAGGACTGAATATGAATTAGTAGCCTAGAAATTGTCCCATTCCCTTACCAAGGTTTAAACCACTTTGCCATCCTGAAAAAGTTTCTAAACTAAAAAAAATTAGGGACTTCTGGAAAGATGCTCTTTAATGAAAATTCAACTTTATTCGGTTTACAGATAGAGTTTTGTTTTGCTGCTTTCAACTTTGCCCAAACTGCAATGGAACCACAACTGTTTCAGGAAGTGTAACAGCCTTAGAAAATTAGCAGCTTTCAGATTAGCACATTTGCTTTCCTTTGGGACTAGCCCAGGTATACATCATCCCCTAGATGTCTTAAGGCAATTGAGTATGACTTCATTAATTTTGTAAAGATATTATCTACAAGAGACATCATGCAAGATAAATGTAAAAATGGATGGAAAATAAAAAGCAAACCACTTGGCTTGAAAATTTTCTGAAGTAATTGAAGAAATGTTTTTCACCCAACACTTTACAGTGAGAAAGAAAACTTGCAGTTTTCGAATACAGTCCTGTCAACAAAGATTTATACAACTCGTCCAGCTCTTCTCACAACATGTGCATAATTTTTAATTGAGCCAACAAAGCAAATTACAGCAGACATGAGCTGCAGGATCTTTTAGGAGAACATGCCAAGATTTGTGTCAATTCTAGTCACGCAATAAACAACTGTTTGACAATACACATGCAGACATGAAGTCCTATGTATAAAAATCTGTTTAATATCTTCACAGATGAGGAACAGAAAGACATTAGGAATGAAATAGTTTTTTGAATAGAGATCAAATCACAGCTAAATAGAGAAGCTTTACTTTATGAAATTAAAGGGAAAATATTATCTGACTTCAGACAAAGCTATGTACTCAAAAGATGTTAAAAACGTGTTATGGTTTTGCATGTCTGAATTTTCAGCACCCAAACTCACTGCTCTTTAAAATGATCCAGTTTGGCTACACAGATACTGAAAGGCAGGTAGTACGGTCACCTATCTTGTTTAGCTACGATAGTTTCAAATATTTAAAAAACTTTTTACGATGTAAAATTAATCTATTACATTTTTTCTGGAGTTTTTGTTTCATTTTTTTTTGTACAACCCCAAAAGCTGCATTGATTTCTAACTCATAACGAAACCTTAATCAACTTTAAATTTTGTCGGGGCAGAAATTGTATTTAAAAGAGTTGTTAGAAACCTTGATGGCTATTGGACATAACTCAGACAAGTTTGTAAGGAGAAAAGGAGACAGAAGAGAGAGAAAGAGAATGAGGAGAGGGAAGGATGGAGGAAGGCAAAGAGGAAGGAAGAAATATACTTCAGATGAATATGAAAGAAAAAGAACAGTAGTTACAATACTAGGAAAATACTCTCCTCTTGCAATGGTCACTACATGGTTTAATAATCTGATAAAAACACATCATTTTATGTAAGACATATACAATTCAATGCTACAAAAAAGTCATTCTAAGAAGCTATCCGATTGCCACTTCCTTACCCGTAGACACCTTTTTTGAGTCTTAACAAGAAATGGAGGCTTCCCAGTTCCTAACAGAGAAAGCAGAAAAGCACCTATTATCTAAACCCATTCCCACAGCACCACGCCAGGCTGGGAAAGTGTACAGCCACAGTAAGGGAAGGACACTACTTCAGAGGATCTAAACTGATTGCATACAACCCATATATTAACACCTGCTAGTCAAAACAGAGGCCCATTTGTAGGCAGATGCATGTATGATGGAAAAAACCACATCGCTTGCTTATTTTAGCTACTCTAAGCCTCCATAACTGCCCTCAGCAGAAGGTTGGTACTATTCAAGCAATTAAACCCATTGCATAGCTAGATTAGGGGGCTGCAAGGTGTTAATACATCCCTTGCTGTGTTCCAGAACTTAGCCCTAAGCAAACAACCTGGGTTACATCCAAAGAACACACCGATGCTAATTACACTTCCAGGAAACTTTCAGAGGTTATTTTCTTTACCATCTGACAGCTCCTCCCACCCCTGAGCTGTATTAAATGTTTAACAATTCCCCCCATTTCAGACACCAGACTGCTACTAACTGCTAGGGGACTTCAGTTTTTCCACACCTTAGTTTTCCAGTGACATTTTGTAACACTCCTGATTTTTGTTCTTACAGAGGACTGCTTAATTTGTACTACATCCCTTTGCTGGTCTACAGCATTCTTATAAGTTTGGAAGGATTTTTTTCTGGCTCAAGAGTCAAGTTTTATAGTCTCTATATCACTGTATGTGCTTTCCATTGTAAAACTATTTTTAACTGAAAAAGGGGAGACAGAAAGAGAGAAGAACACTTTATATTAATCCTGATGACCTATAGTAATACCATAGTGCATTTTTCATATTTTAGACGCAAAAGCTGCATTTTTCACCTATTCACATATGGGACTGAGTCTCACAGAGGAATGGGAGAGAAAATACACAGGAATATAGTTGCTGTATAAATGTGGGTATCCTGCTTTGCTATGCCATGAGAGGTCTTAGTCCAGAATCATCTTGACCTATCCCTTCCTTTCACAGGCATTTATGTCATAGCACAGTGCTGCAGAACAAATCCCAGATTTCCTTCTCAGACAATTACACTTGCTGGCATTGATATGGATTTCTCTGAGTTTGGATGAAGGACTTGAGGAAGTTCTTGATGATTGAGTCAATTATAAAACCTATACTTAAGTATTTTCCACATGTGCAGAACACATATGATTAGCACATCAAGGAAATTAGTGCTGTAATTTTGACAGCATGCTACAGAAACAGCATATGCAGGGAAAAGAAAGATCCACTTGCCTGGTGGGTGTTGCTGCCTGGATTATGTATGGAATTAAACTGTTTCATGTGCATTCGAGCTCGAGCAATATTCCCGAGGGACCGAAAGATACTGTCCACTGCATCTGTGGCTTTCTGAGATGTCAGGTTCAGTGATGAGTCACAGCCTAAAGAAATAAACGTGGAGCTGAGTGAGTGAAAAGCTTTCAAGTGTTTTGATAATAAGCAGTAGGAAAAAGATAACTGGGAGGAAATTTTAAATTAGTTTCATTATGCTATATTCTAGAAACTCAGGAGCTTGTTAGACAGTGGCAGAAGTCTCTGTAGCTAAGCAAGAAGACATAGTCCTAGACAGCAAGTGAACAGCACCTCTCTAATCACATTTGTAACCCAAATCATAGAACAATTTCTTCGGCGCAGGGTATGTTTTGTTGTCCACAGCAAACAGAAGATCCCATGCTAGCAGGCCCTGAAGTTTGTTGGTCTCATCTGGGCAAAACAGCCTTGAAGAGGGGAACTGCTCCTCAGGCATTGTAATGGGCCTCTGGTTGGCAGCCTGCTGACTCCAAATGTAGCTCCTGCTTTTGTGACAACAAAAATGTGTCTGTGCTAAATAAAGCAGAAATGATAGTTACACACTGGAAAGAGCTGTACTGGCATAAAAAACTCCTTATCCCTCAGAGTGGCACAGTTACTACTTCAAATGTACTTTTCCAAAGCACTTCAGATAAGATATAATGCTTATCTTCCACTGAGGAGAAACTCAATTTACACGACCATGTAAAAGGTTCCTCCAGGTGGCTCAGCAGTGCCTTGGCAAAGAGAAATTCTTAGCCTTGGCTGAATCCCCCTCTCCACATGACCTATACTGCACAGAAGTATTGAATAAATGCTTTCTCAGCTGAGCTGCTGCTGAGAATCGGCCAAGTGAGAGAGAACTGGGTCACCTGGTATTTGTATTTTCGTGTCTACACAGCTCTACACCTTTTGACATCTCTGCCTGCCTCTCTTCTCACTTTATTTCTCATCCCTTTGGTGGAAGATCCATCATAAAATAACCTTTCTTGCCGTACATGCACACCACCACACACTGGTGTCTTCTCTGGGGGATGCTGCTGCAGCAGTTTGTGTGTCCATCCCCCAGTTCCACAGTTGGTCCCTACATCTATGCAGAATTCTTCTGAGAGGATGGGGTCTCCCTGCAGGTCCCAGCACCCACCAGCTAGCAGCATGCTGCACCAGTGAAGCCTGGCACTGAAAACAGACATCCAAACTGTTGTGATTGTATGGGCAACTGATTTTTGTGAGGGGGAACTCTGAACAAACTTTACAACTGACAGGGGACAGAATCGTTATGAACTAAAGAAGCAACAAAAAAGGCGGCACTTCCAAACTTTACAGGGAATTTGTATTAGCTAATCTGGATCACTCACGTCTTTGCATTCCTTATGGCAGAATACGTATATATAAAATATATATACACACATACACATGTATAGAGGTCTGGAACTATTTCTAGAACATGGTGATCAGACACTGAGCTTTCATTTGTCTGAATATTATTTGTTGAAAGGCTTGAAGTCAGCTCCCCAGCTGGTGCAGCAAAACAGATAAAATGACTGTACTTCTGCAGGCTACATCAAACCAAGCTGCTGAGGATTTATGCCATTACACCCCACAAAGCAAAGAAGTGAACAGGAACTGTGCCTTGCTGACTCCGATGTTGTAATTCTAACACAGACACTCATATTTCTGGATAGGCTCTTTAAATTAATTTTCTTAATGAGTGCAAAATAACTTACAGAAATACTGAAATGTTGTTGTTATGTGTGTGCAAGATCTGCATCCTCTAACACTCTGATTGACCCAGGTTAGTTTTTCATTTGGCTGAGCAGCCTGTGTGTTGCCCGTGAAAGCCCTGAACACAAACTCTACTCTACAGCTCATTACCCCACTCCACTGATGCTCTTGACATCAGAAAGATAGCTCCTGTGTGTGATCTCGTGCCAGTTTATGTGTAAGGGAATGGGGTTCAACAGCTGAAAAAAGGGAAACAGAACACCTCCTGCACAGATGAGGTTGGTATTAAAGTCTGAGGTAACAAATCCCAGTTTGTATTTATCATTAGCACAGGCAGAGATCTTGTATTGTCAGTGTGCTTTTACCCTGCCCACAAGAAAACAGGGATGAGAAAACGGGGCAGTCTCTGTCGGCTCCCAACTCAGAGGCTGTGTGTATTTAACAGTTAACATTTATAAAGCATTTTTTCAGATTAAAATGAAAATGAAGAACCATATCTCATTATTGCAGAGGTTTGTGTTCTCTCTCAGAGACAAGTTTTCCCTGGTTTAGCTGCATTAGAGATAAGCAGCTCCTAGCTAATATAATCAGTGATATTTTCTTTGTCCTCTCTTTTCCCCTGTGTTGAACAAGTTCAGGCAAGGTAAAAATCACACATCAGGCTTGCCTGCTTTGCACACTCCTTTTTTTTCTTAATTGTTTATTTTCTCAGAGCATTTAAAAGCCTTTTGTTTTGGCCATACAGTTATTTTTTTTCATTAAAAGAAATATTTGTTTCCTTCTCCTGTTGGCATCACTTCTCCTTCTCTCTTTATTTTAACAAGAGCCTTTTGACCAAGAAGTTTCAAACCATCTTGTCACTTCCTACTTCTGGAACTGCTAGGGCAGTTTCCGGTGGACACGGTGGCTGGAAGCCCCCGAGACGCTCCTTACCTTGCCTGACCCAGTGCATCCCACCTGGCTTTTTGTAACTGGGTCAACCTTCTCTTGGGCAATTTCTCAGTGAAGCGCAGCCTCTGTAACAGCACTGCTGGAACCTCACTGCCAGGGAAGTGCTGTCTGGAGCTTGGGCTTTTCTTTACAGCTCGTGCTGACACACTGTGGGCTGGAGGAGGCCATGAAATCATTCACCCTCACCATCTGTTTGACAGGCCACACCACTTCATCACTGTCACCCAAAATGAAAGGCGCAGGAGCCCTGCTGTGCCAGGCTGTGCTCCTGGAGGAGCACTGGAGCGGGGTGTACTTCCAGTCTCCACAGCAGTGTGGTGCTGGACCTAGTTCGGGATCCAGGGAGGCACTGGGAGGTGAAGCTGGTCTGGCACCAGTGGAAGGCTGACCAGAGAGAGGGAAAGGAGGCATACGTTCAAAGGTTTCTCTAAAATGTTACTTCTTGGGATTTCTGATCAAGTACTACCACATGTCTGGGTTAGGGAGCTGCAGCTCCCTTTTTCCTGCCTAACTTACAGCTCTTTTTTTAAAATGTAAATTAAAAAAAACAACTCTTTTCTGCAACCCGTTATTGTTGAAATTAATTAACCAAATCGCAGGCTCTCTGAAGGCTGCTGCCTACCCGTGGCACTGCAGAAGGCTTGGAAAGGGGAGCTGGCTTTCTCTGGGGCCTGCAGAACAACAGAAGCTTGTGTTGTACAAATGGCAGGCAGTTACAAATCACCTCCCGTTCACACCTGCCCTGTGAATGGGGCTATGTGTGCATATGGAGAGCAGAACACAATCCCTCTTCTCTGCTAGCTTCACACTACCAAGAAATCTGCTTCTTTTACAATGAGGAGGTGGAATACATTAGCTGCTGCACAGCTCACGTGCTAATTAAAACAACTCTTCCTGTTACTGTTTTTTTTCACAGGAAGTTAAATGGCATTTCATTTGGAGACCATGCTGAATGAATTCCTTTGAATCCCAAGCCCTATTATATAGGGGAAAAGGCATTTAAATGAAATTTGGTGATTTCCTGTCAGACTTGAAGAAGCCCAGTGGGGGGAAGTCACCATTAACCAGCATGGCGCTAAAGATTTTAAAGCACACATCCAAGATCTTGATATCCCAAGAAGACCATAACCTAGTTCTGTGGTAGGTGGTGCCCAACCTCATTGACATTGTTTCTGTTCTGCTTCAGTTCACTTGTTCTGAATTTCAGGAGAGTGAGACTGTCAGGAGCTGCATTCAGCACCTAACAGGATGAGACTACCAGCCCTTATTTTTGACCTACTTTTGAACTTTTTCATCAGAAATAGCAGATCTCCTCCTAAGTTACATGTCTGCATAACCATTAGCATCAGAACTAATCCATTTTCACAAGAAGCTTGAAATAGGAGAATGGAGATGTTCTCTACAGTCTGGAGTGACCCAGAAACCAAACTGGAACAGTTTTTCTACTGATTTCTGAAATTGGAAGGAAGTTACTGTAAGAAAAAGACACAGATATTGTGAACCCATGAGACCTACAATTACAGAGCGGCACGTGATTGATTATCCCCTCCCTGAATGCAACAAATGAGAATTTCATATCTGTGTATCAGAAAACCTTTCCCTCTGCTTTGTGTTTTGGGTACATGGTCCAGCTGTTATAATCAACCTTGTTCTTTCTCTGGAGCAGTATGGTAATTATGAACACTCTGTGAAGGTCTTTGATACTTCTGAGACATCACTGAAAGGCCACAATGCTTACAAAGATAAAAAGTTAGGAAAGCTTAAAGTTCACCACTTTACTCTGCTTTATTGGTATTTATTTAGGCTTTTTCTACCTTAGACTCTCTCTATAGCGCATTTACAGAAATAAACCAGTGTAAACCCTGGAATGGAGCTGGCAGAGTATCTGAGCCATTTAGAAGTGCACTCTGGAGCATGGGCTGAAACAGAAAAGTAGTACTGTGAAGAAGAGACAATCCAGCATTAGGATTGCATTGTGCAAGCTATTTTTTAGGTATGCAGAGTTAACTTTCTTGTCAGTGAAAGACCAAAGAAAAACAGAGATACAGGGTGCCTTGAGGGTCAGAACTCAAAATACAGCACCATGATCAACCAATGAAAATCTTCTACTTGTATACTTTAGATGATAGTATACCAGTGGGGGCCCTTCTTTGTCTAACAGATATGTCTAAAAGGATACATACGTATACCCACAGCAATAAGTTTTATAATAGTTTTGATATATTCACACATTAAGATTGTTATGAAAAAGTAGGTACAAATGCATATGGTTACACAGACCACAGCTGCTTTTTGCAAGGGGAAAAAAAAAAAGTGTAAAAACAGAAGCTACGATGAAATCTGTGATTCTCCTCTCACCTTCCCAATGGATTCTGTCATGCATTTCAATCTTTATTCTTAAATCTGATTTGTATTAAATTGTGTTGCCTGCTGCACCTAAAAGGGTAGCTGGTGAGTGTGACACCGTGGGACAAGGGTGGGCCAGAATACAAGGTATTTCTCACTGCCCAATAGCAGAACCAGCAGAAGGTGAAAAATCAGAATTGACTCCATTTTAGTTGGGGAGATAACAGAGAAAGGTGCATTCCCTAGACCCTGAGAAGAAAGCATCTAGAGGAGGCAGATACAGCGGTGTCTGTGACAGCTACCCTGTAGCCCATGGCATGACTCTACCCCTGTGGATGGAGAGCATCCTGCTCTACACTTGCTTGGTCCTCCACATCTCTGGCCAGAGCATGCATGGTGAGGGCTCAGGCAGCCATGTCCATGCTGCTGGCAGTTCTCAGTGAGGAGCAAGCCTCCAGGCAGCCTTGAAATGCTGAAGGCCAGGTCAACACCACAGTGGGCTGAGTTCACTTGACATTAGCAAGTGATTCAGGAGCTACAGGTTGGATTAGAGGAAAAGAAGGGTAAAAAGAAATGGGAAAAGTGGGAAGATTTTTAAAATAGTATTTGGTGTTTAAAAGTGAATTTAAACTCCATAAAACAGGCACTTAGCAAAAAAATTATATGAAAGTTATAAAAAATCCCTCCAAACAAGTCCATTTTGCTGAAGCCCTGGCAAAGCAGTGTGCCAGTGCTGCTTCCAGAGAGGGGCTGGAGCTGGAGCTTGTCAGCCGGTGAAGGGGTAGGAGCAGAGGTGCAGAGATAACCTGCCCTTACCTACAGCCTCAGGATGCTCTTGCCCCATCTCCTACCAGCAACCGCAGCACTTTCTAAATTGTTGTCCTGATTCAACTCGTTTTCTCTCCCTCCTTCCATCTCCCTCTCTTCCCATCCCCTTCCTGCAATGGCTCCTTGCCCCAGTCATATCTCAGCCCTTCAATGCATCTGAGAGGTGGAATTCAGCTTGGACGATACCACTGCTAAAGCACTCCATCCCCATGGCCTGCCATGGCAAGAGGCAAGTCATCTGTGCACCAGAGGTGAAGAGGCTGAAACTCCTCCAAGGCATCCAAGATTTTAACATCACAGACAGAGTGGGAACCCAGGATTTCCTAGCCCTGGGCTTAACTGGCACCTCTGCCAGTAAATGCAGCACTGAATAACAGCTGCAAATGCTAGCAGGCAGCTTTTAAATGAGGATCCAAACTCTTAACAGTACCGAGCATTCAGGGATAGAGCACAGGTATGTCTGTATGGGCAGTTCAGCACATATCTGATGTTTTTTATATATGGACATACTCTGTGAGCTCTGGTGCTCACCAGGGAAGGATGGCAAGAGGCAGTGGTGGAAAAGCCTATTGCTGGCATCAAGTCTTTGAACCTCTTCTGGAAGCTGCTCTTTGGTGTGCAAGAGACACACAGTCCGTGTGGCTAAGTACTTTGCTGGATCTCAAGCTCTAAAGCCACACATGTAAAAATCTGGCTGCCTACTTATGTGATTAAATATGGATTTAAGACCTACCTTTAGAGAGTATTTTCTTTTTTTTAATTTTGGCCTCAATATCTGTCACTTGGACATTTCTATTTTACGGGAATATTTTATTGCCTCTTTCTTGCCAAAATCCAACAGCACAACTTGTAATATCAACTTTTATGAAGCACTGCAAGCTCAGTACTGCAGGCTCTCATGTTACATGAAATTAAACTTGTCAATCCAGCACACAATTACAGGGAAAAACTACAGGACTTGCTAGAATATATTACATAAATTAATTACAGGAGGAATTTAAGTTAGGCTCAGATGTGCTTTCTGAAGGAAATTAATGTAACAAATTCATTAGGGAGCCATTCAGTTCCTCCCTCAAGTAGTCCCTATCTTAATTAAAACCCCACACATATTACTAAAGCTATGGTATATCTTCTGTAGGTCTAATAAGGCCTCCCAATCATGTTCTTGCAAGCATTCAGTAAAAGTCCAAGTTTTACTAAATGATGTAGAGCATTTTGAATATACTGCCCTATATGACCCTCAGACTTTTGCAAGTTATTCTCAGCTACCCTCCTTTTGTCTTCAGACTGGTGGCTGAACTTTGGCCAGGACAGATTTTTGCTCCCATCAAGGACTTCCTTGCTATTCATGCATCAGCCAGCACCTTCCAGTGATGCTATGAAATTTCACCCTCCGATCTGCTGCCTCTTACCTACTCCACAAGGTACTCCACGAGGTACCACATACATTCAGGACAAACAATGTGTGGGGAAGAGGAAGGAGGTTTGTGTCCAGGTAGCAGAGCTATCACACCTTTGTGTGAGAGACCACCTGGAGCTGGATGAACCTTTTTAAGGCTTTTTTGCCTTGCTTACACTCAGCACTGTTAATGCAGCACTTCACACTACCTGGGACGAGGAAAACCATATGCAAAGAAAAGTGTTCCTAAGCAACTGTGTTTAAAGCCCTTCATAAAGAAACACCCCAAAGGCCTGTTTTGTCTCTGCACTATGAAGCAGCAGAGGAGGGAGGAAACTCATGTAGAATTCCAGGGTGCTTTACCCACACATCCTCAGAGCAGAACCTCAGGAAAACAAGGCAAGACCTGTAAATGCCTTTATTTTTATAAAACTTTTCTAATGATGACCACAAGGAATCATACTTTTGAAACAACAATGATGTGAAATAGGTCTTTCAGTATTTTTATTTGATCTTTTTGCCCCGCTATTGTCAGTGGTACCATGCACACAAATGAAGGGTTACACCTCCCTGGTGTCTTGGCCTCACCAGGGGACACCTCTGGCAAGGGGCTGGCTGGGGCTGTAGGAGCGCTGCTGCAGACTTGTGCTTTCCCAGTAGGAGGCTTAGCATCCCACTGCACACCAGAGAGACAGTGCGTGGGCAGTAAAGAAGCTATGCCGTGCATCCTTCAGCTGGTCACACACATGCTACCTAGGCAAGGGGTGTATATAAGACACAGATGTCCATATTCTGCAGGCAGACAAGAAGTTACACTAAAGCACAACCCTCTCAAGCACTTCCATCACAACCAACAGTGATTATGGCAAGGAACATGTGCAGTTTAATCCACATACAGCATCCAGTTTGTGTTACCAGCTCAACTGTATTTCATGCTGTGCTTACAACAGACCCTCCGGAGACAAACCCCGTCTCTGGTGTGTCACTGTGTTGATCTACCGAACAAATGACCTGACGTGATGTTACAGTGTTTCAGATTTTCCTGCGCAGAATACATAGAGAAAAACTGCCACCATTCATACAACTAAGTCTGTCTGTAAAACACAATGTTGTACACATGGGCTTGAGATGCCTGACTCATATTCTGAAGCTATGAATCATGAACAATTTAATTCTGGTATAAAAGCAAGCTATATTGTCTGTCACCTTACCAGAATTCTAGACAAAAGGTAGATGATAAGTTTAGCCTATAGAATGGGTGATTATGTTATTTGGAATAAGCACCACGTCTCAGATAAGATCAGGAAAACCTTATTTTGTAGAGGAATTTGCTTTTCATGAATCTCATGAAAATATCTAAGCAAAACCAGTATTACATTTGGAGTCAGAAATAAATCAGGAGAGGTGTTGGCAAATTTCTCTCTTCAGCTCTGGTTTAAGTGGTTGTTGATATTTTTCATCAGCTGCTGTAAAAGCGTTTAATTTGAAATCATTGCTGGAATGCTGTTTCAAAAGATAACTCATCTTGGTTTTGGAATATTTCACATCTCAGTGAGAATAACATCCTATAAAAAATACCTTCACAGGAAATCTTTTCTGTAATGAAAGCAGATAATACTGACTCATTTAAATTATTTAGATGTCCTCCTCTGTTCACTTACTCTTATAATCCACTGAAACTGTGCACTGCACTTTATAGAGGTGGTAAGAATACAGCGCAGTCCGAACATGTAAAAATCTGCAGATAAACAAGAAAAGGCAACCAAGTAAAAAGCATGGGCAGAAAGAACAGTAATAAAGCAATAAAAAAAGTGAGTTAGAAAAAAAAGCACTGCATGAATTATCCCACTTCATGTTAATTTTAAAATTGAAATTACTGCTATACAAGAGAGAAGACAGACTGCATAAAATGTACTCTGGGTGAAAAGCAAAACGAAGGGAATGAGGCTGCAGAAAGAGAAGGAACCCTGCTATGGGCAGATGGACCAATATGGCACCATTTGTTTCCAAAGGATGAACAGTGACGCCACGTGCCCCTTCCCCTCAGAACACGAGTGTTGCAGCTGGCCATGACCAAGACACAGTAGATCCCTGACTACAAATAGCACAAAATTATATAATGAATGATCAATTTTATCCTTTTTCTTGACTGTTAACTAGAAAGCACACTGTACTGCAGATAGCAAGTATCAGTCAATGAAGAAAAGATCAGCAGTACAAGCTACAAGCGCATGTATAGAAGGAGGAAATATCCTGGAGTATTAAATGGAATGAACTTGCATTCATGAAGCAGATAATAATTCATAGTATGTGCAATAGATAAAAAAAGAGGCCTCAGTTTAGCTGAAAATGTAAACACACATTCAACTTAAAAGGTGCAATGGGATGAAGTTAGGGCAATGCTTAAATGCCTTGTTGAATTAGGGTTAAAATCTCTGGTTTAAATTCAGAAATAATTGTGCTATTTTAACTAACAAAGAACCGAATGGCTTGTGGAGTTGGTCTAGAATGTTTTGTAAGCAGTTAAGAATTTACATTTTTTGCCTAGAAATCGAAAATGCATGCATTGGTGAAACACAGCTTTTAACACAGGCTTGAAGAAACAACAACTGATAGAAAATGCCTGGGATCTGTAGTCATTTCCATTTAGTATAAACTGTTAATGTTTCCAGGGAAAAGAAATAATGAAAAACACTCATGATCTTGTAGCCAGGTTTCAACACCTGCTTATTTATTGCAGCCAAAAGAATAAGAATGGAAGAGAACATGTAATTTCAAAATTAACTTGATTTTTTTGTTTTGTTTAGAAATAAAGACAATAAATGCAAGGAACTGGTCAAGTCTAAGGACTGACAGCAGCAATTTCGTCATCAGACTGTTTGCTACCGTGGGTCTGGGCAAGTGTAGCTCAGAAGCACTGCGGCTCCAGATGACCAAACACTGTCATTTGCAAGATGCCTGTAAAATGGCATCATATAACTGCAACAGAAATATTTATAATAATATATCTAAGCTAATAGGGTCTCAAATGATCAGTAGACATAGATGCATTTCCATGGATATGTACTGCATGTAATGGAGCCTGTGGAGGAGAGGGGAGACTCCTGAGAATCCTGCCATAATCATGTTTCATTTCAGAGGGGAAAATACTGACTAATTTTGGTTCTGAAGTCCTCATACCAGGCTGAGGAGCAAAACAACTTATGACAACACATGTAAGTAGAGATAATTAATAGGCCAAGGACTGTTCCTTGAGAAGCACTGTGGTTGATATGTATCTCCCTCCCTGAATTCCAAATGTTGTTAGTCATAACATGAATGAAATGATTGATGTCTGGGTAGACTGCTAGGTCTAAGCCTTACTTTCTCATAAAGTTTGCATGAAAGCATGCTACTTCTACCCTCCTGACAGCAATGTGTGGCACTATTAGAGAGCGATGGGCTCAGCAGCAGTAAATGTCACCTCAGAAGTGAATCAACATGGAGTAAGAAAACACTCAAGTTTCCAAGCAGTGAAAAATACTAAAGGACAAAGCTTCTTCATAAACTTTATTAGTACTTCTTCTTAGATAAGTAAAAAATCTGTTTACTGCAGGTTCTGTAATCACCATTATAGTCTCAGCCAAATTGATCGTGACTTTCTCTGCCATTTTATTTAGGAAGTTTTTACCATCCTCAGATGTAAGGACTGACAGTAAGGACTGCCTCCATTATCTGGGGTGTAGATGTGCAGAACAGCACCAACATCTGAATAAAACCTGAGAGTAGAGCCTGGAAAATAGTTAACAACAATCTTTATCCTATAGGAAGACGTCAGAAGGCAGCACCATGCTCAATCTCCCAGACAGAGTGCTGCAGTGCAGCACCATGCCACTCAGCTCCTGGGAAAAGCACCATCTCACAAGGATGGTGCTTCATCTAGACTGATGATGTCTGCTCACAGCGAGGTTGGAGTGCTGCACTTTTTGGGTGCAGCTGTTCTGCTTCTGGTTCCAGAGCTGATAGGACACATTCAGCTCTCCCCAAGCAGAGCACACAGCAAGCAACAATCTCTCTGTACTAGGTGGAATATCATGTTTAAGCTTCTACTGTGACCCCCTGGTCTTCGATCATGCTGTCACAACTTATTAAATTCTTTGCACTCCCAGTAGTTTAATCTGACCTTCGGCTGCTCTTGCAGAACTGCACTTGCTTTATGTTGATTATTTGCCATTTAAAATACTCTGAAATGGAATTAATCTCTAACAGTGTTAGCCATCTGAAAACCATAAATCTAGTCCACAGTCATTATCTCATCCCAGGGAACTCCTGGAAAGACCATTCTGTCTGCACTGACTATATGTAGTATCTAGAAAGCTTCACCTGCTAATATCAAACTGTAAAATATTTCCTGCTTCCAACTGAAGGCCCAAGTCATTAACATGAAATATAATAGAGTGATATAAGTCTATGATAAGGAAAAGGATTAACCTGTAGACCAGAGCTATGACAAGCATAGTAAGGCATGTGTTGTTCTTCTAAAAACCAACTATGAATAGATACTACCATCAGCCCCAGCACATTCAGTCATAAATGCTTACTCTGAAGATAAAAATAAACTGTCCTACTTTCTGCTTGTGCCAACACTACAGAAGGGAAAAAAATACAGATACCAAGTGATCCATTTGTGAGGAGTCTTCAATATGTATAATACTTGCTTTAATTATAGTCTTTTTCATAGCTACTCCAGGGTGCTGCACCAAAGTCAAAATTCAGGATCTCACCTTTGGTAAGATTGCCTCGAAGAACTCTTGTAGGCAAAGGGAGCCAAACAAAGGCAGAATGAAGCCATCTCTAACCAAAATCTTGACAGAACAGAAAAGCAGCAGCATCTGAAGCTCCAGTGCATGAGTCCAAATGGACACAGGTTGCCTTTCAAATCTGAGAGTGTTTTTGCAGAGCTAGCAGCTATAAAAACACATTTTCAGTTGTAAGTTGAGCAAATTTGATATGAGTCACTGTGGCTGTAAACATGCAACCCCCACAGAGCTGTCTGCAAGTTGTTTCTCTGCACATACCCACTTGCTTTCAATTGAAGCCTGAATAACTGAGTGACTGCAGAATACCAAATGCAGTATATAAACGTAAGAGGAAAAAGTGACACAGACAACTGCAGTCTAGTCACTTGCCTTTCAGACTTATAGGCATAAAGTTCAAGCAGATTTTGAAAAGAAAAACCAAGTGTTAAAGATGAATGAGGAAGGTGGACAAGAGCTGACAAATGCAAGCGATAAGCAGGCTTGCCACCTGTCACCCTGGGTGACATAAGTGACTGTTCAGCTGACAGAAGTCTGGTAGATGAAGACTATTCAGATTTCAGTAAAACATTTGATACAACGACACCAGGAGAATTAGTTTGAAGTGATGGGATTTAATAAAGAGTTGAAAGGAACAGGCTGAAGGAGAGACAACAATGGCCTGGGCTAGACAGAGAGCCTTAACAATGTTCCTTGAGGACTGGCCTTACTATTTTTAGTGATGACTAACTTATGCACAAAAGGCAGGAGTGCTGATGACAAAATTACGAGGTACTGTTAAAGGTAGAAGGAGCTTGAAATATTGTACAAGATTTAAATTCTGAAGCACCGGAAACGAGGCAAAGCAGAACAGTACAGCAATGCAAAATGACATATACCAAGGTCATCAACTTAGTGGGCAATAATAACAAATCTCTCCATCAGCTGGGACTCTGCAATCAAAAACAACAGGAAGAGAAGGATCTGGGTGGTATTAGTTGATCCAGGGATGACCCTGGGCTATCAGCAGCACATGAGGTATACAAAACTCATCAGATAAGATACTTCCTGTAGATACAGAGACATGCTAGTTCTGTCCTAAAACTGGTAAAACTGCACAGAAACAATTTTGGTTAGTGGTTCTTGAGATACTTGAATTCGAACTGGAACATGCCTAAAGAAGATCTCAAGCACAACTACGGAAATAAGAAACCATTTTTATTCTGAAAAAATGGGGCTTGATCAGCTCAGCAACACAAAAACTGAAGATACGTAAGCTGGAAAGGAGAATAAAGTATCCAGCCATCAAAGGAACAAGGTCCTGAAAGAGTCTTCGTGTGAGAGAAGTTGCATGTGGCTGAAAATAAGAGCAGTTTCAAGATGGATTTTGGTAAGTTTATAAAAGAGACATATTTGATATGTTTGCCTTGAAAGGAGCAGGAGGCCTGGTTTGGTGGTGAGGGAGGTACCTCCCTGCTTCTGTCTTTCCACACAGAACCTTCATCATTTAAAACAAATTTTATATTTCAGAGGTTTAATGTTGCATCTAGGAGAAAACCCATACAATCGCTCAAACTCTCTATAAATGTTCTCATAAATGCTAATGTAGGATTGTGACTATTAAAAGTGTAGAAATGTCTGGCAGGCTTTTTAAAGGCTGGTTCGGTCTAGCTGCAGGCTGTTGGTGACCAATTTCACCATGCACATTTTTCTGCCCTGACAAATGGCTGAGCGGATAGCTACAGGACAGCCTGTCTGAGAGGTTTACAACCCACTAATGACAAAGTGCTCAAAGCTGGGAATTGGTCTCTAACAGAAATTACAATAGTTATTACTATTCTCCTTCCTTCTCTCAAAACATAAATATTGAGTAAGTTGCCTAGCTGTCAGAAAAGACTAGCAGGAATAGTAAAGCCATCAGAGCCCATGGATGTGTAGCTCTTTCACTACCCTAATAAGCCAAAGTGCTTTAGTATTGAAGAAGTGTGGAAAGGTCATCAGAGAGGCAAAGTAATGAAAAAGTCAAGGCTGTAAGGAAAGCTGAACGCTTGAAGCTAGTTGTATGTGTTATGGTTCTAAACGGCAGGAGAAACAAGAAGTTTCATGGTGTACATGGGCTAGCAAATGGGATTCTGTAGGATCTGCAATTCACTCTCATGGGGAAGGACTTGCAGCATGTAATTCTGGGTAGCATGGAAAAGCAGGCCCATCACCCCACTGTTTAGAAAGCTTAGCTGAACGGAAGGAAGGATGAAGCAGAGGATGTATCTGTTGAAAAGCACATTTCAAACACCTCCTGCTGCCTCTACTCTAGAAAACAGGAGGGTGGCATACAGCAACCACCTGGTCTTATAACAGGGACATGAATTTCCTTGCTTCTCTGAATGTCTGCTCCAGTCTGGGTGAGCTGTAAACCTCTGAAAGTTCATTCCTCAGTTAAGCCTTGCTGGATTTTCACCACTAAGACTTCTAAGGATGCCCTTGCCAAACATACTTCCAGTCTTTCACAGGATATAGTGCTAACGGAGCAGTCCATCCATCATTGCTAAAGAGCAGCAAGCTGTGATCTGTTACTTCCCAGCTCCTAACTATGATCAGACAGCAAAAAATGTGCCATTTTCACAAAACACCATGAGCCTGTCCTATTTCCAGGGCTCTATCAAGGCCAAGACTGCTCACACACTGCACTGGTGCCATGGGGTTAGACCCACAGCTTAAGCAAGGAGCAGGCTGCTAATGGCAACCAGGCAATGATGAGGCTCTATGAAAAGATGAAGTCAATATTGAAAATAGAAAGATCATTTTCTTTTCATTTTTTTTTAAATTATTTTACATTTAGTAAGCTGTTAAACTGCAGAGGAATTTAACAAAAACCAACTACACTTACAATAAATTTATGATGCTGACATATATTTATTTTATTAAACCTATTCCTTGCCAGGTTAGCACCACAAAATTCAGCATCCTGTTTTTATAGAAGACTCAGGAAAAAGACATTCATATTTGAGATGCCTAAAGGGCTCCAATCAAGCTGTTCGTATTTACTAAGAATGTAAACAAAATGACATGACCTCAGTAGGAATCATTTACTCCATACTTTTTACAAAGGACAATAAACATATGGAAGCAATTACAGAAAAGGAGTCAGCAAAGAAGACTAGTTCATCAGAGAAATGGTTTGTATAAAAATAAAGTTACATCTGAAAGGGAAAGAAGTAGGTAAACACAGAAAAATCGGTCAAGTGTGAAGAAGAGTACTCTTTTCTTTGAGCAAATGTTTCTTATGTTCTTGACAAAGTTTTAAGAGCATCTGCTGCAAGAATGTATGATCAGATGTCAGGAACTAACAGTCTGTGTGTCACATGCAAGCAATGAATTTTACCAGGTTCCATTTTTAGGGAGCCTTGAAATACTGTAACAGGCAAAAAACCTCCCACAAAAAGTGTTCGAGAAGATCACAGATGATCACAGACCCATAAAACACAGAAATTACTAGGAATATAGGACCTAATATAGCTGAGGTTCATTATGAAGCACAGCAGAAGAATCAAAGGCACCATACCTAAGTGTACCTGCCAGCAAGTGCCGGGAAGAAGATCAGGACTTGGCATCTTTTGCTGCTTGGAGACCCTGCTCAACATGAGAAGTTCCCTGGTGAGAGTACCTGGTCTGCTGCCCACGGGATGGAGGATGCAGGCCACATAGATCCATGTGCCTTTCAGTTCTCTGGATTTTAGAGGAGACTCAGTAACTTCCAGCTCTATGAGAATACACTATGAGAAAACTATCAGATGAAGCCTTGGAAGATTGAGCAGTTGTGGGATATCATAAACTCAGTTTCTTGTTCAAGAATATTCGTTTGGTTTAGTGGAAAATCTTTTTACTGGTTTGAAGGTTAAAGTGAAATTGTTACTTTTACATTTTTATGAGAAGAAAAAAATCCACACAAAATTACTGAAAAAGCAGTATTTGAAAGTGACATCACTGGGGCTATGTTACAAGGAGATTAGCAGTAAACCTGGGCAGAAGTTTTAAGACCCAGAGGCTCCAGGAGTATTAAGAGTCAAAGTTTAAACACAATTTAATTAGGCTCAAAATATTGCACTAATCTGTTCTGCAAATATGGGCTTAAAAACTGTTTAAGAAAGGTCCTTTTGGCTAATGGAGAGGTAGGAGACAAGGGACTTCTGGAGAAGAGATACCTCTGCATAGCTGATGTGTGGCATAAGTGCCTTTCTTCAGGCAGTCACTGGACTTAACGCATGCCTGTTCCACAGAAGAACCATGATGCAAGTGACCTGAGTTGATAGGCACCTTTTGCTTTTATGGAGACCACCAAAGCCAGCTTGATTGGAATAACAGCCAAAGACTCAACTGGCATACAGAATAGCCTGGATCTTTCAGGGATGCTTGGCAGCATAACAAAGCTTGTACGACTGCCACTTTAGCTTCCTCTGCCTTGTATTAAAACCAGCAATTACTGTTTTTCCCTGACTGTCAATGTGTAGCTTCCACAGCCACCATATTTACTTCACAAATAGGGAAGGCTATCTGCAAACACCCCATACTTGTCACAGTAGGATTTTCACCACTGAAAGCTCTAGGAAATATTGAACATAATATGAAAAATGAACCAGATAGGCTGCACTCTACTCTCAGTGAGAATGCATTTCATCCCTTGCTTCACAGGGAGCAACACTGAAGCAAAACTGAGCACCACTGAAAATTCCATTATAGCTGTGTTAATACGAACCAGAGGCGCTGCAAGTGCATTTTATACCCAGCATATTCTCAATTAGGAATCAAAAATGTTCTATTAGATGTCAGCAAGACAGATGTCCATATCAATTAAATCTCTAAGCACTAGTTTTAGCTTATTTTTCTTACGAGAACAACCAGCATGCCAACCTGCTGTATGGGTGGAGAACTTGA
This sequence comes from Pezoporus flaviventris, assembly GCF_033815535.1. Taxonomy (NCBI): domain Eukaryota; kingdom Metazoa; phylum Chordata; class Aves; order Psittaciformes; family Psittacidae; genus Pezoporus; species Pezoporus flaviventris. Next base: position 25,437,588 of record NW_026892550.1, read on the forward strand.
ATGCAATGAGCACACCAGACCTGATCACTCAGTGCTGCGGTGTGAATAGCTGATTAAGCTCTCTGCAGCAATGACTACAGCTTGGCCTACCTAGACAGGTAGACAAATGTATTTTACCAATGGCCCATGCACTTAATATCAGATCAGAGTGACAGACACACACTAAAACAGGCGGTGAGTCAAATTCTTCTGAAGAGTACACCTGCATCTCTCTGGATCATCCAGGAATGATAATGCAAGTGATAATACATAGGAGTCATTGCTATAATAAACTTTGCGGGTTTTTTTTAAGGGAAAGATTTCTTCCTTTCACTTTAAGATTCCTCCATTATAAAATGATGAACTCATCATTATAAATGGTGAATTATTTCTGCTTTGGTTAGTCTATTATAATGTAACTGAGAGTAAAGAAAGAAAGGCCAATGAGTTGCAGTGGTATTAAAGTTGACCACTATGTATTAAGGTATGTAAAATCACTGCTCTAAGGCATGTTTTCATTTCTAAATTATACTCCTAAGACATTCTAAGTAACCCTGAAACAGACCCTGAAGCCTAAATTGCCACCAAACTCCCAGGCACAACAGGGAAGCTTACATTTTCTTCCCTGTTGGAATCATTTCTCAACAGTGATGGCCTTTGTATCTCCACCTCCAGGTTGCATCTTAACCCTCCAGTAACTGCAACGACTGCCCAGCTATTAAATGATTTAAGAAAACACTGAACACATTTTAATCACCTCTTCAGAGTAGTCAGCAGTTACAAGTAAGAAAAGGGTATTCGTGTGATGTGCTCAGACTGCTCTTGGCAAAGTACAAGCAAAGGTTTGGTCACTGCTTCAGTACAGGCAGCAGAGGCCTTCCCCCAAGTCGCTGCCTCTCCTTTCTTTAGAGATATCCCTCTGGTAATTCAATACTGCAATATCTTTCAAATCAAAGGAGTTAAGCCAATTGCTCTGACAGACATCTAGGAGATTCCCTACCCTAAGGACGAAAGCATGAAGTTTAGCACAAGTCAGTGTGAAAAAGCTACTTCAAAGAAACAGCAATACAACCCACAATTCTATAGACTACTTGAAATGATCCCTCTACACATTCATTAGACTGAAAAGGGGAATGCCATTGTATACAACCACTCCTGGCCTTAATGCTGCTTTCTGGCCTCTGATGTTCAAGGCATGGCCTTAGGCAAAACAGGAAAATTTAGAAAGGAGCTTTTTAACGTAGCTGTCTACCTGGTCATCCTTCCTTGGGTAACAACAGCATGAGTATCCTCAACTTCTGTTTGTTACTTACAAAGAGATTTTCCAACTGGGAGACTAACTGGAAAGAAAAATTAAAAAGAATCAAGAACTGTGTGTTTAGGATGTAGAAAAATGTGTGCTAAAGCGATACCTTGCAGAAAGCTGAACACATGGAGTGCTGGCAATTAGCTGTTAGTTGATAGGGTTTCAGTGTATACTGATTTCTGCTTTTAACAACTTGAAGGGCTTTCTCAAACCATGAACTTAATTTGTCAAAGTGGGTTGCATCACAACGTTTTCAGTTGAGGTCAAGTTTACAGAGGCAATATATCTAGCAGTAAATCTATGTAGGCTGAAAAGAGGCCAGTGCTGTGCAAGCAAGTTTTTCATATTTATAAATGTCCTGGGAAGTGAGTTTGAGATCTGATTGCTGATTCCCAATACAAGACCCTGAATGTTTTAGAAATCAAACGAAGATAGGGCTATTGTCATGTTTCTATACACACATGCAAGAGAATATTAATTTCTAACATATCTATATATACTAAAAACCTTATGTTACTCAAACTCCAAGCCTGAGAACATCTAACAGACCTTAAAGTTATTAGAAAAAATATCACACAACCAACTAGCTGAGCTAGAACAGACATTTGGTGCTGTTGTCACTGCAGTTAGCCATGCATAATTGTGCTTAAAGCCAATTACTTTGTGTGTTCCATTCAAAAACGCCTGTAGAGAAGCTATGAAGTAATTCTAACTCACTTTCAAAAGTACCTTTATGGTGTAAGCATTAAATCCCATTAGCTGGCATCTACATTAGATTTTAGTGTGGATTACGAGTTTGATGAGAATCTTCCAAGTTCCCACTTGCTGTGCTTCAATTTCCATTACAGAGTAACCTTGGAGCACACAAACCGAGTACCATCCCACTGAAACTAAACAAAAAATGCCCTCCAATGACTAATTCAGATCACAGGACCAGATGAGTCTCCAACTCATCAAGCATAGATCCTGGATCCTCAGCATCCTCTTTGACAGTGTGTATGGAGAATAAGCAGAGGGGAAACAGGAAGTTACTTCACTCAGGGAGAGAATGGTGTGATATACACACAGACCTATGTGCTTTAAGAAAAGTAAAGTAACATTAGTAACAGTAGGCAGCAAAGACATGCAAAATTGCAATAAAACCTTCTGCTGTTTGAAAAGCTCTAAAAATAACAAATGACAGTGCTGCTAAGTACCATAAAAGATAATGGGGTGGAAGTAAACATTTCAGAATTGTTAGGATAAGGAAGGGAGAGGATGTTAAGAGGATAGCTATGAAAAAGAAAAAGAAAGAATGAAAGAAAAATTTCTTTGAGTGAGTCTAGGTCACCCTTTTTCCATAAGGATGAACAAAGTAAAGCAGACTTGTGTTCAAGGAATCATTAACATCATGAAGGTCAGCTTTTAAACAGAAACCACTTTTTTTTTGGTTCTTTTGTTTGATTTCCTTTCTACATTTCCCCTTTTAAAAAACCTACAAACAAACCCATGACAGATTCTTTTGCCTGATTTTTATTTCCCTGCACTTATTGCATGTGAGAGTTTCATTCAGCTAAGTGAATGGAAAAGACCCACACCAGTTCACCATACCCAAGGTTGCAAAACAAACGCAGCAGCTAATGTACATTGGTTCAGTACAGTCCTTCTCATCTGTGCCTTTGGGTCTTCAAAATCCACAGGATACAACTGGGTTGAGGCATGCACAGCTAAGACAAGCCTTCATGCTGCTTTCTATACCAGTGCTTGTCACTCATTTGTTAGGAGGGATTTAAGGAGCAAATGTTTCTCTCCTGCTTATACTGAGAACTGCTTGGATAGCATCAGGTGGTCCAGTGGCCCCTGAGAGATCTGTGTTACAGTAAATGACGATCAGGTATTTTCTAACAGGTTCTTCAAATGAGGTAGTAAAGGGACAGTTGCATCTTTCTATGTTGGGCTAATGTAGTGCTTCTATAGTCCAAGAAATAAAGGATTATTAAAATAAATAGAAGAAGTATCTTTCTAGGAAGACTACATCACCCAAATCAATCTCTGAAGACTGACAAAAGGCCATAGCTCAGCTGACCAATGTGCCTTACTCCAGTCCTGTATGTCTTTTGTGACAAAAGACCAGACAGCCAAACTCCTACTCCCACTGGTGAACTGGCCTTGTGCTTTTTGTGTTTCCATGCTTTGGTAGGAAGGAGGGAAGGATTTCCTCCTGTGTGGAGGACCACCTTCTTCTTCCTCTGCCTACAATCATCCGAGTCACCCACTAAGAGCTTATTCTGGTGGAGAGGCAGACAGAGGCAAAGCTTGGTGGGTAAACCCCCCTTCCAGAAGAGGTGGGGGAATTAGGATGACAGGATATGCAGCCACGCTGGATGTATATTCATCCATGTTCCCATTGAGCTGCAGGTAATTATGGAGCCATTATAACACCACTGTTCTGTGAAAGAACAGCATTAAAAGGCTCATTGCTGCCCTGTGTCAGAGGGCAAAAACTGTCTCTCTTCACTTCATGATACATGCTTTACGTGCCTCTGGATTAAGTGATGCCTCAGCACATTTTCCCTGCTCAGCCTTACCACAAATCCCAGCACACGCAGCTGAATGCAGGGATGCAAGCCCACATAACACTGATTTTATTGCAGCTCAGGAAAGATACCTGGATATGCGTCTAATATCCCAGATTCTCCTTAGCTGAAACAAAATTGCTGCCTTGCTTTTTTCAGTCCCCACAAGAAATGGTCCATTATTTATCAGAATAAATAAAACCAACATGTCAACATAAGCAACAACATTCTCCAGTTTTAGCCAGTAAACAATTCTGAATTTCATTTACAGCGTGTCTATGAAACAAAAACATTCATTTGAAGAAAGCAAATGGAGTTTCAAGAGCTTCTGTCTTGTCAGCGATGGACACAAAACATGCTTCCTAAATGCCTGTATCCCTGCTCACCCTATTTAGCTCCAACAGTTTGGGTGCTCAGACACTCCTGTACTGCCCTCTCCTGTTCCAGCCTCAGCCTGCTGGTTTCTGACAGAAAACTAGCAGCCAGCCAACCAAGCAAGCCACGGCTTATTTTTTTTCCTATAAGACAGGAAGAAGTTAGATTTTAATGTCAGTTGTCAGAACGAACATAGATTTGATTTTACAATGATAAGAAAGGATAGAAGCTTAAAATGTGCATGGTGGGTAATACAGCACTGACTGTACTGAAAACGGAAAGAAACTGCTTGCTTATTGCAGTTTCTTTTTGTTCCCCAGTCTTTCCTCTCTCCTGTGTTATGCTAGTGTATGCTAACCAGGGTCACCTGAAAGATGCTGCACAATGGCTACATGGGCACCAACACACCTTTCCTTACATCTCAGGTTGCTGTTAAATTAGTCATGCTAAAACTCCAGCTGTCTAGTGAGAAATAGATACGATAATAAACTCTCTTGGGCTGTTCTTACAAATGACAACTGTCAGTAAAAAGCTTTTTGGTATCCTAGGGAGAAGACCAAAACCTGCCCCAACAGTGTCTGTTGTTGCACACCCCCCTCTTTTCAAAGCCACAGAAACTTATTTGTGGGTTCTCCAACCCAAATCCCTTTCGATAACTTCTTCAGGTTAATGGCAGTGAGAATTCAGAGGATTCTTCTTAAATGCAGAGTTTGCATTTATTACTGGCAAAAAGATCCTGGTTTTGTTTTTGTTTTTTTTTTACTTCAGGAAAACTAATCTGAAAGAGCAATTGCTTTCTGGAGAAAGACAAGACAGTGATTTTGTCAACTGAGGACTGAAACATCCTGATTGCCTCCAGATTTCCCCTTCTTTCCTCATGAGCACAGTGACCTCTGCTGTCTTGGGAAAGACGGCCTGTTAGGAAACAGCAAGAACTCCCCAGCCTTCCCCAGCTTCATCCATTCCCCCCCTTACTCACTGAAAAAAAGCAATATACATTAATATTATTGCTCTTTATGTCAAAAGAAAGAGAGAAATCCTTCCGGATGTCTGTCTGCTCCAGCTGCAGAAAATCTATCAGAAACTCAAGTCTGGGTGGGTATCACCTGCATGTCCTGGAGGTGGTTATATTGTCCTTTGCTTTTGCTCGAAGAGTGAGGTGTTGATCTGAAGGCTCCCTAAATAAAGCAATGGTTCACTTACTCTCTTATTAGATGTAGGGATTTTTTTTTTTCCTAATCAACTGCAACCATGTCAACAGCTTCTCACAGCAGAGGAAGAACTGGTATCCATTTAAATCCATTCTGGGAATCATAAACAGCTTGTTGACAGAGGTCACATCCACAGGGGAGCTCACGGTTGATTAGTTCTCCTTCACAGAGCTTTTGCAGGCGGTGTGACTTACACTCCAGGAGAGGATTTAAGACAAAACTAACCAGAAACAATTTCAGAAGATTCTGTTGTGTCTGCCAAGATGCCTAAATAAATGGGAAATTAAAATAGGCATGAATTTTGAACTGAGCTTTGCTTCTTTCGCTGTGATCTCTATGTCAGCGTTCTGATGCATCAGCTATTGTTCCTTATGCTGTGTTATACTGAATTCACAGCTTTTGCCCCAGTAAAAATACCTTTTAGATAATAACATGAGAATGCTTCCCATCACTAGATTTGAACTCAAAAAGTGAAAGGAATGGGGAGAAAATTTTTAGTACACTTGAGCAGCAAATCTATATGAAGTAGAAATTCAGCAGTTCGACTGTTTGTATTCTCTCCATTTTCTTGCCTAAGCTCCCTGTTAATTTCTTTTACAGATATTTCAATTGTACAGTATTGTCCGAAGTTCTGTTTACTTACTGTTGATTTCTTTTCACTATACATTTGAAAGAAAAAGAAAGAAGAAAGACAACATTCCACACAGATACCCCCTGATATTATCTGTAACATGAATACTGTATTGCATTAAAATCAATGAGTCAAATAGTCTACATTCGCTATTTTCCCAGTGTTTACCAGTAGCTGTGTTTATTACTACTACAAGACAATGTCCCTACCAATTATACTTTATATCTTCACCTGTTATTGTTCTGAATGATTGTCATGTCTCTGTTAAATCCCAATTCTCTAACCTCCACTGAATTGACTCTGCCCCTGAGATACAGTTCATAGTTGACAAGAGTAGGCAATTCTTGCTTGGCACAAAACAATTAGGGCTCTCCAACTGCTGGTCTAAAGCACGTTATCATTCAATAGGTGGAAACGATTATCAGAACTCTAAATAACGAAGATTTTCCACCGCTTTGTCCATATACTTTCAATAGCCATTAACATAAACCTTGAAACAATATTTCTGCTTGCTTACTACTTTTTATGTATGTATACTCCAGTTCTGTTTAATATCTTTCCAGTTTCCATCCCTGGAGGTATTATAAGACATGTAGATGTGGTGTCTGGGGACATGGTTTAGTGGTGGACTTGGCAGTATCAGGTTTACAACTAGACTTGATGACCTTGAGGCTCTTTTCCAACCTAAATGATTCTATGATTCTGTGATTTTATATGTGTACACATACCAAACAGGTTTCATATCGTAACTTCTGAATTTTAATTTCTTACTATTCTAATGTCTGCAATAATATCTGCATGCATACAGATAAATAATACTGAGAAACTGATTATTACTGAACAAAGAGGTTTCACCTAACGTTACAGCTGCACATCGTTTACTAAAAAGCTCAGAGTAAGTCTCTAACTCATGACACACAAAGAGGTAGAGAAGGCATAACTCAATCCTACTGCCTTTAGTAAGACTACATTTGTGCACCTGAGCTACCCCATAACCACGTTTCCTGTATCAGGTCATAGTCCAAGTCAGCACATTGTGCATTCAATGATGCTAGGATCTGGACATTAAAAAGTTTTGCCATGTAATGAAATTTTAGTTGCATGAAATGTGATGTTTCCTTATGGCTGGAGCTGCCAGTGACAGCTGTAGTTGAAGGTTGCTAGTTACCTGACTAAGTCTTTCTTCAGTTTCTTATAATTCTGTCAAAACAGCATCCTCTTAATTCAACTTCTCAAAGAGGGGATGTGCTGAGAAGAAATGAGTAAAAATGGTTCAGCTGCTTCTGGGAACAAAGAGAAGAGAAATTCCTTGCCATTTAAAATATTTTCAGCAGCTCTCTTATCTTTGCTCTAACACCTAGAGGTAGCTGGGAAGCTTAAATCCATGTTCGAGATTAGGTAGGTATATATTTCACTGTGTCTGGTCAACATCCATTTTGATATGGCCAAGTCTTAAGTGTTTTTAAAGCACACAGCTGTAGCTCGTGAATAACGGCACCTGAAACACATAGGAGCAGCTCAGGGATCTCAGGAGTGTGAGAAGCCTGAATCATTGCATCTAGCTCCCACCTGAGGTAACTTCTGTTTGTACACAGCCCAGGTAAACTGAAGCAGGTAGCAATGATGTAACCTTCCCCAGACCTCACAGTAAATCCACAGCAGCCCTCTGAGAAGATGCAGATCTCGTGCCTGTGCTGCAGCCTGGCTGCAGGCTGATGACTCCTCTGCCTCCCATCCCTGGGGGAGCAGCACCAGCCTGGTGCCCAGCTGCCCTGCCAAGGACAGCTTCCTTGGACAGGGAGAGTTTATATTCCCGTGGCTGCCTTCTGCCAGGGCTTAGCAGAGGAGGAAATGGTCAGAGGAGTGAAGTCTGATAGATAGCACACAGGGGCATGAAGCCCCAGCCTTGAATGAGGTGTTTTTTTTTCTCTGCAGATCTTGCAAAAAAAATGAAGAAAGCATTTTAAATGTCAGCAAGGAGAGCAGAATTTCTGCCTGCACCAACAAAGGGTCCAGAGGAGATGGCTTTTCCTGAGGCTTTTCTTGCCAATCCTCATTTCCATCCCCATAGAAAGCAGAGATATCGTTGTGGTGTCTCTGCTCTTCCCAGTGGCATTGCTAGGCGCAGTGCCACAACATGCTCCAAGACCTTCTGCTCCGGTCAGGGAAGGCTCTACCCTTCCCAAAAAGCAACTTGGAAAGTGTGAAAAAAACCCAGACCAGCCTCAAAAAGAAGACTGACTAATGGAGGCCATCTCAGCAGATAGGCTTGTGAATTATTACATTTCTGACCCCCACAGCAATGTAAATCCTAGGATGTGCCAAGAATAAATTAGTCTGTCTGCAACTGGGACTTCTCCCCAGAAAGAAAGTCTTTTTTTCTAGACATAAGAATCAAGCAGCTTTGCCAATGCTGAAGAACACACAGATAAAGATTCCCTCCTGAAAGTCACATTTGGAAAATTCAAGGTTTTATCAGAATAAAGACAGTAATTTTTTTTAGTTGTTGTTGTTGTTAAAGTAAGTGCACAACAAAAATAGCACACTGAACGCCCACTGAGTTCACGGCTTTACATTTCCATTGCTGTGTGCCGAATGTATGCTCCTGGAGGCTCCATAATGCTTTAATACAAGAGAAGCTCCGACCTTGATTGCACCCAGGTGCTGGTGAGCTCTGGCTGAGGAAAGCAATTTTAATGTCACTCCCAAGTATCCTGCTATTTTTCCAGTCCCATTTTGTCTGCCAGATACAACTTTCCTTTCTATTTCCACAGCAAAATGAGATATATGTAAACAGAATGTGGGATGTGAGGGTTTTTTTCCAAAAGCGGTTCTTCAGAAGAGTGAATCAGAGACAAAATATAAAGTCCCAGAAGCCATTTGTCCCCAAGCTGCTTGGATATCCTTTAGAAAGGGGATGAAGTATGTTTTTCAAAAATAAATATACTTTTCCGTAAAGCACTAAGCAAAGCACTTATTTTCAGCGTAGAATTCATTTGAGCCAAAACTAAAACTTCAGCCCTTACCAGGCTTCCACCCATAAAGAAAAACATCAGTTCAAAAGTGATGGAACTTTAATTTGTGTGATTTGCCTCAAGCTATATTGAAGAGGCAAAATATTTAGTTTGCCCAACTTAATCTCTCTGTGCTGCTTTACAGTCACATTGTTGATCATTTCATTTCATTTGTGCAGCTCCAGAACGATTTTGCAGGATGGCCGTTCTCAAGTAAGCCGTGCTATGCTGGGGTAAGTTCACTTGAGCACAGATAACTCAAGTTAATTCAGCTGTCAAAATACAGCCAAAGAAATCTGAGAGCACTGGTGCAATTTCCTAATATTCCCTTCCACACTCATGTTTCATTCACCACTGGGACAGTAATTGAGCAGCTACTTGGTGTAAACCTTTTGCTCTGCAGTCCAAATGGGAGAAAAGTGGCAAAGACAGTATGTCTGGAGAAACCGAGGCACACTTGCATTGAATGTCTGTAGCTATTTTTGGTACCCTGCTCGTGGCTTTGTTAACTTCTTTATTTGTAACCAGTTAGTAACCTGTAAGTGAATATTCCATACTGACCTATGACCATGAGCTCATGTAAAAGCCTTGCGTGAGGGTTGTTGATGAAATGCAAGAATATTATCTATTAGGTCTCAACCACAGACAGTTGACTGCTGGTTCCTTCCTCACTCTGATCGCTGAGAACTTACATGTCAGAGGTAATTCTGCAAAAGCCACATCAACTCTTCTCTGTGGTGTGACTGATGGAGCCATCGATTCATTACCTCCCTTGTCTGCTACAGAGCATTACGCCTCTGATGCAGAGCAATGTCAATAGAAACTGCTCAAGTCTAAATACAATCAAAATTTTCTTTGCTTGTTATTTATGTTTTAACACCTACCGAAGAAAAATTTTGAAGAGATTTAGTTATGAAATAATAATGTATGAAACAAATAGCATGCTGTGGAGAAATGCTCACTTAAAGAGTAACTCTGTCTAAAATGGGATAAGAAAAAAATCATTTACTAAATCTGACAGCTCTTATTAACCTGATTGGATTATTTAACACAGTAAGAAATAAGCTTGGAGAAAGGGCTTATTTCTACCTTATTTTCTACAGAAGATATCACTTTTTTTAAGCCTTCCATTTTACCCCTGAAACAGGCAGTCACTGACTACAGCTAAACGGTATCTTCACTTAACTGCTCATTCCTCAAAACTCTGTTATTAAATAAATAACATTAGGGCTTTACTTTGCTTAGTGTTGGAATGGAGAATTGCCTGCACAATTGCATTAGTCTGCATTATTCAGTTACTTCTGAATTAGCAAAAAGGCTTCAAACATCCATTACCAATTTTAAATTTTGGATTCTTTTCATTGGCCTTGGCACATCTTGGATTCATATTTTCAGCCTCTCCCCCCCAGCTACAAGGAATAGCAAATTATTTTCCTTCTTGGGTAATAGCACAAACCCAGCAGCTGGAGTTTAAAGAAAAAGGCCAAAACCTGCCAGACTTGGACATGGGGCTAGTGGAAGAGTGATGAATGAGAGAAGTATAGCAAAGGCTCCTCACCCTGCCTGCACCAGCACCGAGTGGGCACCAGGCTGATTTATCTTAACAGCTTAGGACCTGAGGAAGGTGGATAGAAAAAAGTCTTATTTTTATGCCCGGGATCCTTAACCAAATGAATTCTTCCCACATCCCTTTTATTTCTTCCTGTTTCTGACCCTATTTTGCTAAAGGTATAAAGTGGATGTCAGAGCACCAGGGCTGTGCCAGCAGCTGAATGTTATTTGTGTCCACACATGCCCTTCATTCACACTTGCACTGAAGCAAAACCACCTTGCAGTTCCTGCTGTGCACTGTGCAAGCTTTCACAAGTCACAGCTAAAGCATCCTTCTCCTTACACTTTCAAGGAAGAAAGCCCCCAAGACTTTTACAGTAAGTAAGACGATCTCCTTCCTCTGAGAGTGGCAAGTCTGCAGCTATTCAATTCCACCCAATAAATGGAAACCATATGATCATAAGGTGAGGGAAAGTGCAGCTAGTTTACACTGCAGCCTTTCCACAAAGCACCTCTCCCATTTTTGCACGGGGAAAGCCTCTTCTGTGGATGTCAGACCTATTCACAGCTTGGGACAGTGCCAGAACAGATGTGGCCCCTTTTGTAGGTCCCAGCACAGTTGTCAAATCTCTTTTTTATTCTGTCCTTTTTCCCCCTGGTTTCTGTACCTTGTACATTTATTTCCCTTCGCAGCCTTTACTAAAGGTGTACTTTTCTCACTGTGGATTTTGCCAGTTCTCCCAGTGCTGGTTCCTAATTAAGGCATCTGCACTCTTCCACTTCAAGCAGTGCCAATCACAGCTGCTTACTGGGAAACTGCACCTTTCCAAGCGGTCTAATCCCAACAAGAAGCTAGAGCCCCACTACTGGCTTTGTAATGCCCAAGCTCCAAATGTCCTGGAAACTAGCCACTAGCCCTGAGAGATGTGCTTCCTATCAGTCACATGACAGCGACAGCAGGAAGGAGGTGAAGAGCACCTTCTTCAGGGTCTAACCTAAAAGAGGTGCCCTACAGTACAACTACTAACTCGCAGACCTGTTAATGTAAATGTAATAGGAGATGTTATGCCTGGAGTTCAGACTTCAACTGTTTGCACACAGGTCCCCTAATTGTTCTTAAACACAATGTTCTGAAATGTAGCTAATACCCAAACAGGTCTATATTATTGACTTAGGGATGTTGGGGTGGTGTACCAAGGGATGCACTACGCTTTATATGCTGTGTTCTGATATTCTTTAATCCTCTACAGAAAACAGACTGCCAGGCTAGCTAGGTCATTGTTCCTACCCAGTACAACTAAGCTTGTGTTAGCTGATTTTCAGTTGCCCTTACAGCTTCAGCTGGCAAGATGCAAGCTGTACTCCTGGAATTGCTGTTATTTGTAGAGTGCGATCTTGCCTCTGCCAAAATGTGCCACTGACTGAGCTGGGCACTGCCCCGGAACCAGTGATGAAACAGCCTCTTCTGTCAAGCTCACTTACTCAGGCAGAGACATCCCTTCAAATAAGGAATCTGTAGGCAGTTGTCTTTCCCAATTTGCATGGTTGTCATCTTTCCAATCATGTTTTCATATGCTTGTCCTCACCAGACAAAAGGTCTGCTCTCGCTTCTCCTGAAGTCAGTGGGAACTCTGCCATCAATTCGAGCGGTAGCTGGACTGGGGCCAAAATGTTAGCCACTCCACTTCCCTTAAGTCATTTCCAAACAATACTTCTTTGATTACGTATCAAGCCTGAGGGGTCTCAGTTATCTCCTAACCCTCTCCTTTATATCACCAGTATCTATGGATTCCGTAGTGTAGGCAGGAACTGTTTGAACAGAGGGGTCTTAATCATCAAAAGTACTTTTCTTCCCCAGCCATGTTTTTTCTCAAAGGCAGTTTGTTGCTAATTCCTTTGGGAATAAGATGGGGAAAAATGAAAAGGAAATGACACAGCTTTAAGGAAAATCGAAAACAAAAAAAAACCAACCCCCCCCCCCCCCCAAAAGATAGTTTCTAATGTTTGAGAAGTAATGTACCGATAATCAAATTCCCCAGCAGAAAAAAAAACCTCTACTTGCACTGAAGAGACTAACTTAAAATGACATTGGATGTGTAATACAAGCCATAGGGGTAACTTTGGCTGGGTTTTCAAGGAGGGTTGCAAAAGAGGGCAGTAAACGAGAAAAAAGAGGAATCCTATTTATTTAGGTAACTGCACAGTCTAACAAGTCCAAAATAGCTTCAATTGATTCTGAGTATCTTCCTAGACTTCAAATGGTAATTGTGTTCTCCTTTAATTAGAGACTCTGATAGCTGTACTCTTCTATAAAGAGAAGTCATACTTACTCTTTTAGTTTTCAGCCACAGAGGGAAACACCACACTGTGTATGGGTATGCCTTACAGATGCCACTTGGTAAAGGATCAAAAGGCTACAGGAGACAATCAGTCTGACTCAGAAGACCAAAACAGGACTTTGTCCAAATTGTGTCCTGCAAATAACATTCTTGTGACTGGAGAACTGTGGCACTCAAATTATTATTGTTTACAAAAGCAGAGGCAAAACCAACTCTGCTGCATACCTGAAGAATTTTAGTACAAATTGAACACAGAACAGATCTCAATATACTGAAAGGGAAATATATTCATCATCCAAAAAGGACAGATGAGAATTTCTTTCTGTTTTTGCAAAATGTGCATGCAGTGAAGATGATGTTACAGCTGTACTAAGTAATACACAACTCCCCAAAAGGCTGGGCATTACAAGAGAGGAAAAAGTGCTATCTCAGAAAGTGGCGCTATATTCTACTCCTCCACCAAGCAGCAGGTGAATAAATGAACAAATACATTTAATGCAAAATAAATGAATGGCCAATTTAAACATAAAATATTCAGATAATATTACTGGATTGTCTGTTTGAATTAAAAAGTGGCTCTAGGCTAGGTACTGCAACACATCATATTTCATCAGCCTTCTCTGATCAGATATTCTTAGAGTGACTTGTAAAACTACGTTGATTTGAGCCACTAATATTTTGTTGAAGAATTTTGCACATGACATAATATTTGGGCTATTATATGGCATCATGAGTGAACAATGTCAAAATACTGTTTATTTCACGGTGAAAAGGCATGCAGGTCTTATTAAATACATGCTACACTGTTAGCTAGGATGGTGGCAATTTGATTAACATTGCACAACATCCTTCAGTGAAAATGGAGCTAAAATACACTAGCTGGCAAAGCACAATAGCAAGTTCAAAATTAAGAAGGACTAGCAGGGTATATTTCTATACGGCACACAAAGTTTGGGATTGAACTTTCACATTACAGTGATGCCTTAGGAGAGCCACCAGTATGTCCAGCCTGTCCAGTTGTAAGATTTCACTGTGATATGCAGAATTGCAAGGGAAAGCATGTAATGAAAAGCCAAGCAATCCAGGCTCTAAAAATGACTATGAGATAAACCAGCTGTCTACAAAGAGATGGTTGAGACTACACATGGACATCCAGGAGCTGGATTTGGGATATTTTTTTCTTCAACATTCACTTTGCTACCCTATAAAACAACTAATTTTTAACTAACTCCTCATCAAGGTTGTGGGATCTTTCTCTTCCTGACTCTCACTGAAACAAATCCATTGAGGGGATTTTGAGATCACTGGTCTCCGTAATAGTTCCTACAAAGCGGGGAGTGGTAAATATGAACGTGTGCAAACTCACTTATTTGATGTACTTGGAGAAGACCATGAGTGCCCAATGAGCAGCAGTAAATCCTGCGTACCTGCAGTCACCTGGTAACACTGCAGCACATCTCAGGTGAAGTTTCTACGCTGGACTAAAATATGCATCAGTGCAGCAAAGGCTCCGAGACGGACTATGTGAAGACGACCCCACACTTCACACTTGGATCAGCTGTGTGCCACCACTGCAGATCCGGTGGTGGAGCACGGCTTGCGGCCACAGACACGCAGGAAGCGTGCCTTTATTCCTTGACCCCTCTGTGCAGCTGGAGCAATCCAGGTTTGCGCCTGCATGCTTTCCATGCAAAGAGAGTCATGTGAAACTGTGGATCAGCTACAGGGCTGCTCAAAACCAGCTCCTGAGCTCTGATCCCAGTGGTGCTGTTAATGCACTGGGTGGCCTTGGGCAAGTCTCCGAATTACCATATCTGGGGAGGCAAAGGGCTGCTTCACAGGGGCTTTGTTTTAAAAGATCATGCACCTGATTTGCCTTCTGCCAGGTATTTTGCATGTGAGTTTAAGGAAAAAAGGCCCAAAGTATGATCTGTGCTCATTCAAGGCCACTTTAAACTAGTCAGAGCAGTGTAAAGGGACCTAAAAGGCAACAAAAAATGAGAGTTACGTTCAATGTGTTATCCCTCGAGGCACATTTACCAAACATAGCGTCACCTTTTACTGCTTCATATCTAGGCTTAGGAATAATGAGGTGCGTTTGTTTCTAGAAAGCATTTCTTTCCACCGCAGTTTTAAAATAGATTTGTGTCTGGATAAGGAGGTACGGAAATTTGGCTCATTTAATAATTGTAAAAGCTGAGCTATGAATAACCCTAAATGAAGCCGGGCAGATTGCAGGCTGTAGCTATAGGACTTCCAAAACAGCAATGGCAAGTAGCATCAGCCCTGCAGAAACCCAGCCCTTCTGTTTATGCTGAGTAACTATTTGCTTATGAAAAAGACTACAGCAGTGAAACTTATTCCTCTGCTTGCTTCAATGTCTAACCTGTTCTCTTCAGAGGTGAAAAGATAAGTCAAAGAGCAAAGCCTTTTTCCAAATAATGTTATACATTATACACTATATATTGCATATTAATTTTATATTAAACCAAATTGTATTTCACCAGGAACTGGAGACATGCTACTGTAAAGATGCTGTTGCAGTAAATGGAAAGGCTGATTTCAAATGTCAAAATATGACTGGGCCATCTCAAAGTCCAGCAGGAATTATTTTTTCCATATTCCACATCCATATTTCATTTTTATTCATAACCACTAGTTTAAGCCACATGTCAATAAGCACGCTATCTTTCAAATTCCTCTGCTTTCCCTCCTCTTTTGAACTGAATGTACCAGCATGCCAGATCTACTGTTAGAAAAATCCCAGGGTGGCTATGATATTACCTTAATTAATCAAGGCCTAACATGATTAGGGCATCAGGGAATAATATTACAATCAATCCTGCAAGAAACCTGTGCATATAGGACAGACGATTTGCATATGTCAAAAATGAATTTATTCTGCAGTTGTTCAATTTAATCTTGGGGAAGAACTTAAGGGTATCTTTAACATAATATTCTAATGGAAAGTTATCATCTAGCTCTAGACATCTCTGGGATAAATGGTATATAAATTAATTGAATATTAACATTTCACTTCTGGAGAACTTAACATTTCTGTCCTTAGGCTCCATTTGTACTGGCTGCAGTTCTGAAGTCAAAGCCCCAAAACCACTCAAATTTCACCTTCATGAAAACAAAATTACGGTAAAAACTACCAGGATGTTTCTAGAAGGAAAACCCAACCTTTCATTCAACAGGAATATATTTTACTGAAGCCCCAAATGCTTGGCTGATGTTTTACCTTTAGAAAGAATTCATTATTATTTGCATATATTTTCCCCTAAAATGGACAAGGGAAGAGGTGAGAAAGGAGTTCTAATTTCACATTTGCTGTTTTGACACTTGGAACAAATCAGTTTCTGTTACCAGAACACTATTGTTACAGGCTATGCTTGCTGTAAAACCTTCATACTACATCTTTGTGTACCTTATGAATTTCACTACGACTTCATATTAAAAGAAAAAAATCTCAGATTCCTTTAATAATAATACAAATAGTTCCAGCTTTCCACAGCTGCACAAGTTTGCTGTCCCTAGACGTTTGCCATGGTATAGCTCTTGCTTCCAATCAAAACAGTGACATAGTGGCTGTGATTTACAGCTTGCAGGGGCCTGATTAGGGAATAGCACACTAGTGAGAAAATATTAGACAGGATTTTTAATGTGCAGGGCTTTCTATCTTCACCAGCAAAACCCAAACAAATAAATAAATAAAAATACCCCCAAACCAATTTCCTGCCCAAAAGCTAAGGGAAATGGGATTTATTTAATATTTCTCTTCCTCTGTTGTTGAAGTTTCAAGCAGCAATATTCACTCATAACTGAGACTGGCTCTTTAATCTTTACCATTTAAAATAAAAGATATCTGTACTATTACAGTAAGAGCACTACAAAACTTGCATGGTAACAAGGAACAATAATTATAAGGTTTAGTATCAGTCTAAAAATGGCTCTCAGGTAAAACTGGCAGAGTTTTCCTTACAGAATTACCAGGAATAAACACTAGAATAAACATTTAAAAGAAGATAATTTATTTTAAAAGCAATGATTTAATATGCAAAAGGAACATTAATATTTCTGTGCTCAAGGAAGTCTTGGTAGACTACACGCTTGTATTAGCATCAAGAATAACAGCTATCCTGTGATGCCTTCTTGTTGTTCACATTGACTTTGCTTGAGCAGAGTAACATGTGCAAAACTGTAACTATGTGCAAAAAATCCAGAACTTCTATGTCCTGAGAAAACAAGGCTCAAACCAGTCTGAAAGACAATGTAAAATTACACACAACAGGCTAGCAATGGTTTGAAATTTAATTAGTAAATTGCCAAGCTGTAGTTTTTTGCAGTTTTTGCTGAAGTCCAGCAAAAACTTTTGAGAAAGTTAAAACTGCTGCAGAAGATTTCAGTAGCAAGAAAGTGACCTCAGTTTTCTTCAATAAAATATTAAGTCAGAGGAGTGTAAAGAGCATGCATTCTAACTGTTGACTTCTATCACTTTATGATAAACTTTTGACTGGGAGAGTAGAAAATGACAACAGCAGTTTAAGGGTCTGCATTTCTGCAAATGCCTGACTTTGCATTCATGGTGAATTTTGAGTTTCTGCTTAAAATGCTGGGAGCTATGGAAAGAAGAAAACCACAGTGATGCCGTAGGGATTCACCACTTGTCAGAGATCTCAAGCCACAAATACAAACGGTACATGAAAATTTTATGAGTTACAGGGTCGATCAGAGGGATATTTGCAAATGTCGCTATTCCTTATTCTGCAACTCCAAGGACAGATCTGGTAAAGGATAACACCAAAAAAGCAGTGTTTAAACGTAGCTGTAATGCTAATTCTAAATACACGGCTTAAAACTGTTATTATCCCATACGTTACATATTAAGTAGAAAGCCTGAGGCTATTTGTCTGTCTACATATAACCTGATAGTCTATTTTTCCTCCTAAGAAAATAGCTTGTGAACAGTCAGATTTTCCACCTACTTTTGTTCTCTGATAGCAGAATCCAGGTCTGCAGAATTGTTTCATTTTCGGCAATTTGCAATCTTCAGTGAAGAAGCTGTTTACTTCCAACACAGTTATACAGTGAAAACACATCTGCATTTATGGAGTTAATAGTCTTCTTATTAATTTTACTCTGCCTTTTTCCTTTTTTTTTTTTTTTAATAGAAACCTAATGAAAACCATGTTTATGTGCTCAAAGGCACAGAGGAAATTCATTACTCTGAGGAATAACACACTCCACAAGTGAAATGAAAGTAATCTTATTTATGACAGGAAGAGGCCTTCACTAGACTCAACTCCACCACACTTGGACTGATACTGGCTGCATGAAAGAAGCTGCAAATTCAGGAACCCGTTTCAAATGTAAGCCTCTTCTCAGCAATAAACACATTTGCAGTTTAGTCTTGCAAACATTCAAAATCTGCTGAAGAGGAAGTAACCAGCTATTGTATTTACTATAAACATGTTACAAAAGGAATGCGACAATTACATGAAAAGCAGTGATACAGCCTTTCTTCTACTTCGACATGTGCCTCCCCCTGCTCTCGGTCAGTGCTCACCACAGCACACACCTACGCCTGCTCACTGATCAGATCTGGTATGTTGCATTGGGTTTAACAGCGTTGTTGCGGTAACTGAAATACCCCAGTTTACATGCAGCTGACTGTGGGGAGAATAAAGACTTGTAAATACACCCACTGGAGAGTCCTCGGGGCTGAGGAGTGGGGAGGCAGAGGCATGGAACATGATGGGAAGGACAGGCGCTGGAGGGCTGGGACCTCAGTTTGCTAAAGGGCTCAATGCTCAGAGGTATAGGCAGTACCCTGCACAGCCAGGTAACCAGAGACAACAAAAGATGATTTACTGTCCTATCCACCCAGCCCTGGGCATGTACAAGCCTCAGTATCTGGCATCTGTGTGCATGCATGCACGTCTGAATTTGAAGGAAAAAGAAAAATCTTCTTGCAGAGAGGGAAGATGATGAGAAAATGCTTGACAAGTAATTGCTACATCTATTTCCGTGTGAGACTGCATCTTTTTCTTGAACAAAATTAAATCAAAAAGGAAAATATTTCTTAGCGCTGTGAGCTAAACCCTACATTCATCTCATTTCTACAGACTTCAAAAGAGAGCTTTCATTAATGGAAAGTTGCAGTGTACAGCAAACTGGATGGGTCCACATGCGTTTGCAATTTCTGTATCTAAACCCACATGTTTTACATTCCTTGAGTTTCTTCCCCGGGTTGTCTTGAGTTAAGAAAGGGAAGGAAGGGGAAGCAGCAGCCGTGCCAAGGCTTCCATCCGGCAGTAAGCCGTTTTGTCCACAAGAAGGCACTGTATATTAACAAATACGAGCATACTGATGCTTCTGGAGAGAATTGCCAGTTTTTCGTTCTTGCTGGCTTTTGCTAAAGGCCCGGTACGAGATGTGTGGGTTTCTCCAGCGTCATGAAGGACAGCTGCTTTCGTGTGCCTGCAGATGTTTGGCCAGTTGCAGTGTGGATGCCTGACCAGTGAGTGAGATAAGCTTTTCAGCCTTGCACAAGGAATTAACTGATATTCTTGTACATTTTCCTCCAGCAGGCAACTTTTAACACTAAAACTAGCTTGACGAACTTAAAGATTCAGTTAAAGAAAAACATATTCAGCTCTTCCTTTGCTATATTTGTTTTGCAACTACAGTATGTTTGTATTTGCATAGGAACTTCACTTTTTCCTACATGGTCTAAATGCCCCTCCTGCTTCATCCCACAACAAAACAATTACTGCTTTGTTTGCAACATTAGGTGGTTGTCATGGAAATTTATAAGATTTCACAAACTTAGAAGTATGAACATTTTTGGAACACATATGAAGAAAATAGGGTGACACAGACTAATAAGCATGTCTTTTAGAAATAGCTTGGTACATATTGAGTGCATCAGAAAGAAGGTATTTTGGAAGATTATGAAACTTTTGAAGCAGGTAAAAAACCCAAAGCCCTGAACATTCCTCCCTACAGCCAGGTCATTCCTTAAATCTTAATATTCCTTCCAAAGGGCAGAACGCTCTTTAAATCCTACACAGCCTTTTGTTTGCACAGAAGATTGCTCAACCTTTTTGTCTAGATTTGAACTTGTCAGCTAGGACAGCAGAATTAAGACTGCTCTTCCCTTGACAAATGACCTGTTTGCTGACAGAGATGAGCAAGGGAGTGGACAGGGAGTGGACAATCTCAACAGTGCTTTTCTACAGCCATATTTTATTCACCCCCTAAACATGAATACAGAAAAGCAGGAGCAGCTGCACTGAAGAAATGAATGATGCTGTTCCCCGTGATGTCTATATACCTCAAATTGTTGGAAAGAGCCCGGTATGGGCCAAAATTCTCCATGATGCCACAGCTAAAGAACAGCCCAGCACCATAGTATAAGTGGGGTCACTACAGACTTGCAAGATCTACTTTTGGGTAGCATATATACCACGGCCAACGTAATTCTAGATAAAACACTGTCTGAGCCTCATGAACAAGATGACAGATAATGCCAGACGCCCATTTGCGCCAGGGGAGATACCAGACTAGCTTCATACGGCTGAAAGATGTACAGAGAGATCTGTCGACATTATCAGAATTGAATTAAGTTGAACTGGCAATAGCAGCAGAGATAGTATATGGAACCAGTTGCTTTGTAGCTGCTGCCTCCTCTCCCAAATTAAATTAGACTCCCCCCTTCCCCAGCAGAAAGCTGGCTGCCCACAGCTCACACATACCACCTGCCCGTGGCTTTTGGGCAAAGAGGGACGCAATTTTCACTCTTCCACATTTCTCGCACCCACCTGAGCAGGCTTGCGTCACAAAGCACAAGCGATGCCAGTGCTCTCTGTTCAGAAAACGTTCAGAGGTGCAGTTTATAGTGAGTATATTCACACCCTTTCAAGGGGTTTTCAAAATGGTGTTTGCCAACATTTGCAACGCCTAAGCTCTCCCTCTTGCAAGCGCGGCACGTGGATGTTAAGCATCTCAAAACATTAAAACTAAAGAAAAGCTCAGGTGGAAATGTCAGCCTTGGATTCCACTAGATCCCATAGTAATCCATAATCTACGCAATGTACAGAGGCAACAACAGGGTAAAAGTCCCCCCTGCAACACAAGAAGCCAGTCTCAGTGATAACCACCAGACGACCCTTTTCTCTAAAGAAAGAGAAGTCTAGATGTATTAAAAAATATTCCCCAGCTATTCTAGAACACATCGAATGAAATCTATTTTTTGCATTATTATTTCAGGTGCTATTACAAAGTTTGTGGAGCACAGGTATCCGAAAGCCAATATTCCCCTGAGGCATTTGCAGTTCAAGCACTTCTGGACAAACACTTTCAAGAACTGGTTCAGCAAACAAGTTAATTTTACCACTTGGGCACCCACCTCGCATCTGGACTCAACGCTGGGGCTGCGCCACAGCTTGTAAAATCCATGTAGCTTTAATTCACTAAGCTACTACCTGTAGGCAAAAGGAGTATCATTTACGGTATTATGAACTTTGATGAGTTTCTGTGTTAGCTCATCAAAATTAACTGCCAGAGCACCTGGATTCTGCCATAATATGGATGCTAAATAAAACCACCACATTTTAAGCCAACAATGAGACACCTAGAGAATGAACTGTGTGAACATTAAACTGGATTTAAGTATGCCAAGCTATAATAATGTAGTAACAGAGTATGACGTAGTATAGTAATGTAGGAACATCAGGTATGATGAAGAAAGTCTGAAACTGCACAAGGGGAAATGTCAGGCTGGATTCTTTCACTCAGCAAGGTTATGCTTTTATCCAGTAAGGTTATCCTACAGCAAGTGATCAGAAAAAAATGCCCTAAATCAGTAAAAGTACTTCAGCTGAGGAGCTTAACTTCACCCTGCGTTTGCTGCCCAGAACCTTTGGCATGAAAAGAGAGATAATCCAAGCAGCAGAATTTCAGAAAGGTGGTTGCTGTGAAAGAACCTTTTCTCAAGCTTAGCCAGTTGCACTGAATGTAGAGAGCAGGTTCCCTGAAGTACTCCCTTGCAGTAGGCCAGCTGACTACAACTTGCAATTGCTTTGGGGTTCATGGGTTTCCTTCTTTGTAGCTTTCCCAAAAGCATAGCCCTGAGTGTGATGCCAAACACAAGTTACTGGCACCCTTTCAGATATCACTCAACCCTTCCATTAACTGAAAAATAGTCAACATTATAGCTAACAATTTGCATCCTACTATTTTCTTTATGGTTAAGTAGGCATTTCCTGAAAACAGATCCCTGCATTATCTGTACTGAAGATCATATGTAAACTCTTGAAGAATATTCAGGAAATATAACACAGCTCATACCAGTCTAACCTTACTCATTAATAAGTATGTAGAGCATACGTTCATACATAACTCTGGGATTGTACTTGTACAATCAAATTAACCTTTGGACTGCTGATGTTCGGCCATAATTTACTGCATCTAGTTTTCAGTTGCATATACAGTGCTGGTAATACTGCAGAAATACTATCTCATAAAATTCATAAGGACTGATAACAAAGCTGATAATGGAGCAGAATGTTTTGCTTTTACTACAGAAACATATTTATCATTGTACACCCGTAATCAGTTGTGTCTGCATCAGAAGAAAATGCTCTTATTTGCAGCCTTTGCTGAAACTCAGCCTAGAAATATTTGAATGGGGGTGAAAGGGATGAAGCAGCAAAGGCAGGGGAGGAAGACAGAAATCAGCAACTTTTCTCAGACACTGATTTCATTTAAAAGGGTAGCAGCTTTTTTTTTAGTAGCTGGGCCATGGCATTGTTCCTGCATTGCCCACGTTAGTTCCACCCCGCTGCTAATTACTACTTGAATGCGACGTGCTGCGCAGAGGCTAAAGAGGTCAGTCTCCGAAGCCTCGCCTGACTGACACTGTCTTGCTGAGCAAGTGGGAGACCTGCTCTTCCCACACCTCTCATGAGGGATGATGAAGTATGCTTGTCAGGCCAGGCAGGAGCAACCAGCCTCCATCCGACCCACACCCATCATGACAGGACTCAACAAGAGCCTCTCCTAACCATACGTGAGCACTGACAGCATGCCTAATATGAGGAGACACCAGCAGTTGCTCCCAGCTCGCCTGTCTGCTTTGAGCAGTCATCTCTGTTGATGGTGCCTATACCTTAAACCAACAAACAAGATCTGTGCTGACCTCAGGTTTCCCCAAATCCACAGAGCAACATACACTGCACAGGATTTCAATAGACCCAGCAGTTGAGTTAGGCAAACTTTGCATGGCACTGTTTCCATTTTCTGGCGAGTTCTCATGATGTGTGAATAAGCAACTTCTCTCCATATGAAGTCCCATTCTCCTCTGCGACCAGTGAGTTTCAATTCTGACCTCAAAAACAGCCCCATAATGCCTCTTTGTTGACGAAGAAATGATAGACGTAATGGAACAACAGCTTTCATAAATGCTGAGCTGGTCATCCTTCCACACATGCTGTGTTGGCTGAGAGGGAAAAGAAAATCTTCCACTTTACAAAATATACCTAGTATTTTATTATAGTTAATTCTACATTCAAGAACATCCCACCAGAAGATGCAGTTTACTGTAATTAACTTAGAAATTACCTTACTGTAAACTCTGTGATAATTTTAAAACAAAACAATCCTTTATAACCAAGTTCAGCATTGAACTTCAAAATACCAGTGCGAGGGAAACAAAACCAAAATTATTTCCTTTTCAGATCATGTCTTTTGCCTTTCTGACATGTGTTGGGGAAATGCATAGGAATTTCTTCCCAAAGTAACACATCACTGCATGAATGTTACTTCAACTGCTTGCTATTACGTTAGGAACATATGGCAAAGTGAGGTGTGTGGGCAAATATGATGTTCTCAGCACAAAACTGTGAGGGTGCATGTACAGTGACGTGTTCTAAGGAGGACAACTGTGCTCTGAAGCTCTCAGAAATTCAAGAGTCAGCTTCCAGTTCAATTTGTGCTCAGCACAGATGAATAATAAAAAAAGCTGCATAGTTTGTTGCTCATTTCTTATGGAAAAACAATAAAAGAATGCTCATTGCGTAATATTTTCCTCCTTCCGTAGAAGAAATCTCACACAATAGAGCTTGGTTCCTTCAAAACTGCAGTTTATTTCTATTTATTTCTATAAATCACACAGTCTTGTATTGCTAAAAGAAAGACTTCATCACCAAGAGACGCAATGGATAGCTTACCCTTCTGCAAGGCACCTTGGCACAAGAGAGATCTATATAGGAACCAAGTGACACCCCCTGAACAGTGGTGCCAAGCCGGCAGATGGAACCCATTACAGAGTGGGACAATCCTGTCCAAACAACTGAATGTCAGGATTTCAGGGTATGAAATAAAGAAGGTTTACAGGACAGTGCTGTATAAACACATGCATCTTCATGTAAGTTCATCTTTTTTTTGCTTTAAAAGAAGTCTTGCTGGCTATTGGAACCATTCCTATCATTTTGCTCTTTTGATATTAATGTGAAAGGAGATATTCCCTTGGTAACTTGGCTCTGGACTGTTCATGGTTTTGTGGGGAGAGAAAAAAAAAAATAGACTGAAAGTGTTTCATAATAAAAGAAGCAAAGAGATCATTTTTAACCCTAAAGCTAGCAAAACTCCCCTAACACTGCTCAGGAAACAGAAATCTTACCCCAATAACTACAACTTAGATTTCAGTGAGACTAAAGTAATTCTGCTCTGAGGAAATTTCTGAAGGTAATCACTCTATGGCAAGGTCTCGCTTCAAACATTTAAGAAAGCTGAAAGATGGGAAATGTGTAGATGACCAGCTACTGCTGGAAAGCAATTCAAAACGTATCAGAATATAGTTTGGAACAGAAGACTTCTGTTAGGAATTGGGAATGAATAGGGAAATAAGGGAAGAGTACCAGTCAGCTCAAAATGCAGCAGTCTGCCTCTGTGTTACACAGTTCTGCAGAGTTCTTCCTTGTGATGGTCCCAAAGAGTTGCTGAGACATCACTTGATTAGCTCTAACGGGGAGAAGAGGGGGCCTGTGAAGGATGAGGAGGATGAGCAGCTGCCCACAGCTTTAAAAGCAATGGCAGAGGGGCCTTGCAGGAGAGACAGAGCCACCAGCCCCTCCTCACCGGCACGATGGAATTCAAACCCCTCGTTTCCACTCTTGGTATTCCCCAACATGAATTACTCAGACTACAAACTGACCCTGACTGCCATAACACCAAAACTTGGAACGTGTTTTGCTCCTTGTTTACGCTACCTCAATTTCTGTACGGCACTTGCACTACAGCCTAGGAATATATTGCTATTTAGTAAGAGCATATAGCACAGAATAAAAAAACACAGATAGAAATCTGCTGTTTTCAGGGTCTGCCAGATACAAGCAAATCCCAATGGCAATTTCCTCAAATCACTCACTGAGTCTGTTACGTTTTCTCCTCTTGCTTTTGATAAAGTTTGAATCAAATAGGAAGACTGCCTTCTCAAATGGCCACATATTTACCAGGGGCAGTATCAGAGCAAGACTTGTGTTTTTCATCACACAACTGCAAAAGTGACAACCAGCGAAACCAAACCCCACAAATGGCAGCAGCTGAACTGTACAGGCAGTACAAGCTCTGCAGGGCAACTGCCAGCTTAAACACGTACGGATCTTTAAAGACTGCAAAAGAAAGCAACAGAGAAGGAAAGGTGAGAGCCCAAATCCTTTCACTCTGGGTCACAAACAGACCTGTCCTCCAAAGGGGGATGACAATGGGACGACTCTAGTTCAAGCCTGAGTTCAGGCGCTGCAAGAGGAGACAGATTAAAGTCATCACAGAAGAGTATCCTAAATGCCTTCTCCACGGTGGACAATGCTTGCAGGCCTGAGAGGGATTGTGTGGCACAAGGGAGGCTGCCCAGGCACTGCTGCTGAAAACAGCCTGAAGTGTCTGGGCCTGCTGCGCCTGTGGCCAGAAAAGCCTGAGAAATTAGAAAAGGAAAATGATTCAGGGGCCCAGAACAGAGCCAAAAATGACATTTGTCCAGTTTTAGGTGGCTGCCAGATTCTCAAGTTTCCGGGTATAAGAAGCAACACAAACTCAGGAAAAACAACTTTGGACTTTTATGAGCTAATGCCTGTGCACAAAACAAGCCTGAAGATCACACTTTGGGACACAGGGGTATTGGGAAACTGAATGTAAAACTCAAGATGAGAAACAGGCAAAGGAGGAAAACGGTATTAACAATTTCTGGATTTAATCACTGCAGAAGGGCCAAGTCTGGAGTAGCTAAGATGTGATGACTGCTTGGATTTTCCTTAGGGACAAACTTGGCTCTCATAGAAGTAAGGGGAAAAAAACCCCTGCATGAGCGGGATGGGAGCAGAAGCAGGTCCCAACTATCATATTCCACTATCAATTTATGGTGCTTGTCATGGATGTACAACAGTTTTCACTTTTCAGATGCTGCTGTTTCCTTTTTCACAAGGGAACTTTTATGTATGCTCATGTCCAATCAGCTTAAAGAATTCACTTTATAATGCTCTAATTTCCAAAAATCTTGAGTTTATTTTAAGATCTACAGTATACATATACATACTTTGAGTTTGGTGAGACTGAGAATGACAGTAAGTAACCAGCTACTGGCCTTGTCCATTGTAGACTGAAGGTGACAGGGACAGACAAAGGCAGTCACAGACTCAGCATGGTCGCTGCCTTTGGTGGCTCTGCAGTCATGCTGTTTTACTTTGCATGTTTGTAACAAGCCGGGAGTTATATTCCCTGGTGGAGATGGTGCTCCAACCATAGACCAAAATTAAATTAAAGCAAGAAGCACTGTTTGTTTGTGTCTGGGTCAAGAACTGTTGCAATCAGACCTCACATTTCATGACCATGATCAGTTTACACAGGGGATGTCAAATACGCCCAGTAAAATAGTTTGGGGTTTTGTTTCTTTTTCTCCCCCGCCCTCCACCCCTCAACCAAAAATACTTTATTTGAATGCACTGAACAGTTCGTGCAGAGTTTTCATGGGATTTTCTAGAAATTCAATCTCTTTTGTATAATAAACCTGCAGGCTAAATCTGAAACACCCTCCTCCTTTCTGAAAGCCTTGTGTGCGAGCTACACTCAACAAAATCTACTCCGTTCATGCAGATTTTCTCCAAACATTAAAAAAGTATCTGAAATCTAAAAGTAACGAAAGAAAAAGATAATGAAATACCAGGAAAGCTGTAAGTGTATCCTACATGCTTTTAGTCTATTTGATGACCATAGCTGTCTCATAGATGGTTGCCTTGGGATGAAAAGAAATGTCAGGAACCCCTGAGTGCTCAATTCTCTCTGTAAATTTGGACACAAGGCTGTAATATTTCTCTTACAAATTACAAAAAGACACTGTGATGACTCTCCTTCCAGCCCTAACACTTTACTAAAGCTCCACGCTCCACATCTGAGATCTCGTATGATTTAATAGACATGTTACAAACCTGGCAAAAGAGAAGAGATCAGAAGTAGAATCAAATCAGAGTTATACTTAAGGTTATAAATATATGTAAGCTATGCTACATGGTTATACTTATAAAAAATCCAGAGACACCAGGTAATACTTGGACAGTGAAGCATAAAAAACAACTGTAACTTGGTCCTACTCTTATTCTGTGCTACACTTTTGATTGCACTTCAAGCACTTGTGATCCCAGGTAAATTGAAAACTATTTTTAAGGACTTTTTCCCCCATTCCCATTTCATGCCATTAACAAACAGATATAAGACTGTTTCTGATTAAGTGTTCTGATTACTTTCAAGGGTGGGTGTAACTCTGAATTTAAGATTTACTATAGTTCATGATCTTTGATTTGAGGGTAACTGCATGATCCCTGAAATTTTATTCTTATGTCTTTAATTTTTTAATATTCTGTAAACATTCTTAATTTTACACATAATTAGAAATAGCACATACAGTATTTCTATGGCTTGAAGATATGCAGTAATTGCCTTATACAGATATTTTTATGTGCATATTCACTTCTGTATCAAAGATACATCCCCCGACTAAACAAGAAATTACGTCACCTGGAAGTTGATTCCAGTAGCTGTGCAAGATTGGCATTTACTGAGAAGGAAGACAGAGAGTGTCCCCTTCACACAATGTCTTGGGGCTTTAGGAGTCTGTGACTGCCTGAGTTCCCCCAGAGATGGTGCCTTAATGAGCAGTGAAGCAAAAGCCAACGATGCTATGGGGAGCCTTTCAAGCTGGGTAAGCTGGTATGCAACACATCAGAGCAACAGCAATCAAGCTGCTTAATTAGTGAAAGATGACTCTTGATGTGAATTATTCAAAATTATTCCTGATTTTCCCCCAAACAGGCTTTCTACTAGATTTGGCTTACTTTTAGCAACGAGAAACTGAAATGTGCACTGCAATTTACAAGGTAATTGCAGAATTTGATCAGTATTATAAGAGAAGTAGGTTAAATGAGTGGAATTATGGAGGGGGCACAACTTGCAAAATAAAGAGGCTCACCTTAAACATAACACAGAACTTGACTTACTTCCACAGTTATTCACTCTTAATGCATCTTTTTCTCTCAAGGACATCAGTACTTTGCTTAGTTTGAGAGCTCTGAAGGTCAGACAGGTATAAGACTGAGACTTGCAGCAGATCATGGAGTGCTTAATTTAGCATTACCAACCTGCACAGTTCTGTATAATTTTTTTCTCAAAAAGTCCTCTAAATGCCTCCGACGTCTCATGTCTGAAATATCAAAACTGACTGGTTAATCTGGCATGAGAAAAAGTTAATGAACAGCTTCAGAGGTAAGGCAAATCTCATCTTAAACATTTTGAAATGCACACCAAAAGATCTTTATTCACAGAATAGAAGCTGTATGGACTAATTTCACCATATAAGAGCTTCAGTCAAAATTCAGGTGAAGGCAATTATGGTAAAAAAGGTAACGGGCACACTGCTGGTAAATATCCAGGTAGTTACATCTGCACTGCTTAAGTCTGTGCCAGGAGTCTTTGCTAATAATTGTTTACACCTTCAGTTCATTGGATTTTGTAATTTCTTTTAGGATTTCAGTCTTCATGACCTACTATAATCTACTTCTATAGTCTAGTGGCTACCAAAGTTTTCACTATAAATGCTTTCCCAACCTGCTGCAGTCAGTCAAGGCTGATGATTAGCAGTGTATCATACAGGCTTGGAATAAAGAATGAAATTTTGGTTCCCAAGAATTTGCCATCAGCTTTGGTGGATTCAGGATTTCAGTTACTGTTTCCAGGCCTTCCAGAAGAACAAACCAAACCATGCCAAGCTCCACAACACACAATATCACTGTTCTAAACCTTGGAAGGATACAAATTATAGCCTCGTAAACATCGCATCTTTTCTGAGGTTACTTAACTGCTTTTCATTAAAAGAAAACAATAAATATAGGCTAACCTATTATGACAAATAATAATTTTTCATTTTTGAAGGAATAAAGATAATAAGACTTGCTAAGCAAGTCCAGAACATTTTCTAGTGTCTCACAAGACGTTCAACATGTGCTCTTAAAGAAACATATGTACACCAGCTGCACAGAAACAAAAATAAACTTCAGAGCACCAAGAACCCATTTCAAGGTATCCTTTAGGTCAATCCTCTGGAAATGAAGAGTCTATGTCTGTACGACTTAGTCAACTAAAATCTCCATGATTTCAGCTGATAAGTAACATATCCTGAAAAGTCTCCAATGCAAAGAAACTTGAGCACCTGAGTTAAGGGCAGCAGGGTAGTGTGTAGCTGGCTGGGCATTTTTACTTGGATAAAGTGAAATGGTGTCTGAAAAATTCCTCACTCCTAGAATAAAGACAGGAGAGTTGATACCTCATTGCCGTACATAATTCTCTCTTCCTACTCACCAAAATTATACTCGGCACAGCCTCAGTGATGAAGCTAGGTAAGCCTCTTGATCCCCACTACCACTGCTATCCATGCCTGTTTGGCCACTCATCGCGCAGTTTCACAGTATGATCAAGATTACACACTTCATTTTCAATAAAGCCCACTACATGCAGTAGCAGCTCTTAAGCTTACTTTCTAGCATCTAAACACAACTTTCTAAGTTATTGCTCTACAAGTAATATACAAGTAGGTCAATGAAACTCAGCATTCCCAGTTCAGGTAAATGGATTAACTTTTCAGCATTCATCCAGCACAGCACTGGAAGGAAGATTACAGCAGCTTTGTCCAGCCAACAGCGCTACCAATTCACTCCTGAATATAAAATCACTTCAAGCTGGGGCTGCAAAATGAAGGGAAGGCCTGCCAGTCACAGGAAATCTAGGAAAGAGGGAAATGCATTTTTTAGCGTTGAGGAGTAAGGTTGAGCCAGCACAATGCTGAACTGCTTTGAGATTGGGGCTGAGTCATGGGTCAGGTCTGAGGTGTGTCAGGGATGGGACAGGGACAGGCATCA
Source organism: Pezoporus flaviventris (assembly GCF_033815535.1). Lineage (NCBI taxonomy): Eukaryota > Metazoa > Chordata > Aves > Psittaciformes > Psittacidae > Pezoporus > Pezoporus flaviventris. The sequence continues at coordinate 25,468,014 of NW_026892550.1, forward strand.
TCACAGCCCTCAGGGAATCTGGGGATGGGTTTCTACTGTTTATGATTACTGAACTCAGATGAAGTGAAGTCTTAGTGAAGGACAAGCCTTAAGATATGTGTGAGCAGGACTAGACTATTTTTGAACAGATTTGTTTTAAACCCCTGAGACTGACAGTCTTGGAGATTCTGTAGCTCCTACTGTAGCTTTAGCAAAATTCTTCTCATCCTGTCAACTGAAAGGTCTGCTTTGTTTTCTTCCAAGAGTGTGTGAAATGCCATCAGTTTTATGATTTTTGCAGGACAGAAAAAGACGACAAGTGGATTTGCAAAAGTACCTTCTTATATTTTCATACAGGTTTTGCTTGCAACCTGGCTTTTCTTTTTTTTTTCTTTTTCCTTTTAAACTATATTTAAACATTTGTTTCCCATACTCTAGAAAGTTTTTTCATAGCTTATATTCCACAACAATATACATTCCATATATTGCTATGGAAGCAACAAAAATCAGCTGTAAATACTCAGATGCTCTGTAGTTCAAAGTTGTAAGATTATAATGGTCAAGGTACAATAAAAAAAAGGAAAAAAAATACTTAGAAACCACACAATACAGTCAAACAAGTGATAATTAAAAGGTTTAACTATTCTCTTGCTATACTACTCTTTAGAAAGTCTTTGTGGTTAAATATTATCAGTAGTAACAGGCATGAATTGCTGCTTAAGCAATTACAAAAATACAAACTGCAGGAAAGTATTTCCTCTAGCAAATGATTTTTAGAAACAATCCTTTTCATTTATATATATATATAAAATGATATATATAAAAGTTATATATATATTTAAATTATGCATACATAATTCCTCCTGAACACACAATGATATTTTATCCATTTCATATGTCTGTACTGCACCATTCCTGCCGATGGAGGATGCCTTACTGCCTTCTAAATTTATAACAAATTAGCCTAATATCTAGGCTTTTGCCAAAACAGGCTGCACCTGTTAATCAAGAATAAAAGTCTAGCTGACTGAAGGATAATCTATGAACAACCAGAACAGAAATACGGGCAGTGATAAGACAATTTTGGCTGATGCAGGATCTGGAAGAAGGTGTGCTGCAGCAAGTTCTAAACAGGTACTAGAGGAGAAACAGGCAATGCGCATAAGAGATGCTGGGAGATGTCATCAGCTGAAGCCAAGAATACATAATCAAAGAACCCACGTGAATGGCCAGGAGTTCAGAGTAAACCACATGTAAATGTATCATGCACATCTCCAAGGGCTGTTTAATGTTTTTGTTCCCTGTGTTTCTGCAATGCTCTACAAATAAATCACCCTGCATTCAGGAAATATGTCTGGCCTCCCCATTTCCCTGACTCCAAAACATTTCTACTGCTAGTGCTACCAGATGATCAAGAAAAGCACCATCTGTCCCTTCCAAATGTGGTCTTATTCATTTACCACTTCCACCTTACAGTTTGCATATGCTGCTTGTCACATATTTGCTTCTTTGCCCCCAACTTCTCTTCAAAGCACAGATAAAGAAGAAAAAAGGCCACCATAATGAAGCACTACATGGTAACCATGATGTGATTTTTTTCAGGTTAGCATACAGTGATTAAAGTTTCTTTTTTTCCAACTTGCACACCATCACAGCTTCAGATATTCATGTAAACACTTCCCCTCATACTGGGGGTTTCTGTTAATGCATTTCAGAGTTTTCAGAATGGGAACAAGCACTTTTGCTGAACTCAGAAGAGCATTTCCAGAATTCTCATGCAACGCTGACTCTTGGCTGCAGTTTCTTCTGCTGCTCAGATGTTTGAAAGTTCTACAGATGCAACTGCCATTCTTTCTAAAATTGGGTAGATACCAGAATACACCCTTTCTGTGGTCACAAAATTGCAGCTGTGTCTGGATGACACAAAGCAGAAGTAAGCCTACAGCTCCTTCTCATCTCTGGAAGATGTGTGCCAGAGCAATTAGAAAAACTTCCCTCTTGATTTTCACTTTGTGGTAAAGGAAAGAAGTGGTTGTCCCAGGCAGTAAGTGCACAGTGCCTACAGGCAAAGTCACAGTGGGGAATGGTTATTTTCTCTTAGTTCAGAGAAGTTGTTCACTGTGCAGGGACAATGTTTGAACAAAACCAGAAATAAATTCTGTATGGGTGGAGAAGGAGTATTTTCATTTTTGTATCTTTTTGTATCAACAGAGCTCCACGTATCCAAAACTTGATACCAAACCATTCACAGAGTGCACACCTCCAAACAGTTAGCAATTTCAGGAGCACAAGGTGCAAAAGCACAAACCTGACAAAACCCATAATGTTACACAAAAGCAGAGTGACAGATTTAATACATCTTTGATCTGTCAAAACAAAAGTCTGAAGAAGACTGAGGAGAACATCCAGGATCGCCATTGAGCAAGCTGGCATTGAGGTGGAGATGTCCATCCTGGCAGGGTAAGCTCTTGAGGGGAATAGGCACACAGATACCATGCTCCCCACCTGTAATCTCTGCGCCCCTGCTGCTGTCTCCAGGACTCCTCTGAGCTCAGCTCTGTGGTGGCTCAGGGAAGGTCAATCCTACAAGACCTCCAGATCCCAGGTGATTTTGTTACCATGTTCCCATTGTTTTCTAGAAAAATAACCTGGGGCAATTCGAGCCTGTCTGTAAGATGCTACTACATTGCCCCCAGGGGCAATACAGACCAAAGCTTCCTCTGCTGGCACACACCAATGCTCATCTAAAGCCTGTACCTATATGCAAGTTGCCCTTCGTGCCATGTGGATATTTGCCACCTTGGTCTTACATATGGTGCAATCATATGCATAATGATTTCTAGAACTGGCAATACAAAAGTGAAAGAGAGAGCATCCCAGGATCAATCAGTCACCACTCACTATCCATTTATCAGCATTGTTAAAAATAACGCTATTACCTATCTCCCGTGCAAACAAGGCAATGTAGCATTATCTTCTAATGAAAGAAAACCCCTATAAATCAAACAGCTTATTTTACATAACTTTCATCTTGATGGTGAAAAGTCTACACGAAGAAAGCTTATCTAAAATACAGCATTCAAAATGTTTTATTAGCCTGCATCCTCTATACTCCATGCTTAGCATTTTTATATAGCCTGCTGAAAAAGACTTCTTTATAGAACTACTGCTACTGGCTCTGTGCTACTAGCAAGTTGTTGGTTACCTGTGGTTTTGAGTACGCTTTCCTGTAAAGCACAGATCTGCCAATACTCCCAGATCCACAAGTCTGCATTCCTGGCAAACATATGTAATTCTTTTTCATCTCAGGCTGACTCGCTCCAATAGATGTCAGGCCCTCGCAGGAAGGTGCACAGGCACCTTGTCTGCCCAGTGTCAGCAACACAGTACCACTGCAAGGCATTACAGGTTATGATGCAAAGGACTTGGCCAGGTAGACCTGACTCTTGATGAGGCTAGCTCATGCAGCAGGCAGTTTAAGCAGCTGAATCTGTGAAAGGGGTTTGTACAGTCTAAAGCTCTGCCCTGGTTACTTTCCCCCCTTGTCTCAGAAACTTGTGACACTACATCCAAACACAGGCAGCCTTTACCAGCAGCAGCTAGGATGCTAGGCAGCTGTCTTGTAATCAAACATGCATTTGAACTTGAACTAACAATACAATGCAAACTTGCCCTTAGAAATTCTGTAGTAGTGTTTTCTATAGATCACATGAAATATAAACATTTTTTTAAAGGTTTAAATAGCCAATTTTTGTTTAGCTAAGTCACCTTTAGCTTCTGTACTACAGTCAGTAAAGTCCTGAATGTACAGCTGATCATTTGTTTTTTATACAGGTGATAGAAAAAGTCATTAGAGGCTTCTTGAGATTTCATTTTTACGAACATCAGGGAACTTACTGAACTTGTAGAAGGCACTAACATTAGCAAAAATCTTGAAATGACCAAGTTCACCTGTTTCAGGAAGAGAAGAGGAAGAACAGGAACACAGAAAGGCATGCTGTATACAAGACTACACCCAAATCAAAACTACAAGACCTTAGGAAAGTCACTGTTTCCTGAAAGACATAAAAGAAGACACATGCATAGATTTCCCCTACAAAGCAGAAAACCTAGAAGAATAGGAGATCCAGTTGGCTAGATCAGGTCTTCACTAACTTCAGAAAGTCATGGGAAGGGCAATTCAGCTCAGACCACTACAGATGAAATACAGGCACAAAGGGGCAAAATCAAACTGTACAAAGGTGCTTCTGATGTCCCCTGAGAGAGATGGGAAGAGAACACTTGAGAGAGGAAAAAGGGAAAGAGGAAAGGAAGGAAGGAAGGAATTGCAGGGAGATGACGACTAAAATTAAAGATACCACTATTAAATGCAAGGTAAATCTATCCACAATTATTACTGGGAAGGTTAATGGGTTTGATGCCTTTTTGCTGCAGCCTTTGCTAGGAAAGATAACACAGTCAGATAGTTAAAATGATCACAGATAGACTAGAGGAAAACCAGACTAGATAAGTTGAGATGTTTTCATGTCAGCTGGGCCAGATGAATTGTACCTGAGAGAATCTAAAGAAGCCAGTGAACTAATCTCAGACTCATTACAGACTTCCTTTGAGAAGGCACAGGCAGTGGTTGAAGTTTTAAAAAGCCAAAAGGGGGCAAGTGTAGCATCTGTTTTTAGGAAGGGGAGCACAGGAACAGACCAGACATACAAACAGTGCCATACTACTGCAGGAGAAGCAAGCCCCACACTGGGAATTACAGACAGAAGCATCAAGTGGGAGACACAAGAAATAATCCAGTCCTCTGCTCTGCAGGAATGACTCTTGCAGTATTGCTCCTGTTGTGACCACTGCACTACAGAAAACATGGAAAACTTGGACAGAACCTGAAGCAAAGGGCCTGAAATCATTGCAGAGCTAGCAAAACCAGGAAAAAGAGCCATTGGTTTGTTTAGTCTGGGGTAGAGAAGACAGGAAAGAACAGGGGAACATTTTTCAAGTACTCTTCTTAGTCACCTAACAGACATTTTTCTATGCTCACTGAGGCTTGGGTGAAGTTGTAGAAAGACTGAAGGTACTGGATGTTAGGAGAAACTTTTGCAGTGAGGAAAGTTAAGCACTTGGTTTTCTAGGGGAGCTTTGGAAGCTTTAAGGGAGTTAAATAGGCAGTTTTTAAGAACTGGGCAGAGAAACATCTGGTAGGAAGGACTTAGGTAGAACTGATCCTGACCAAGGTTCATAGATGCATGTTCGTGGGCCATGTTTCAGGGTCCTGTCAGACTCCTCCTGTCATGAGCAAGATGTGAATTTGGGACCATGACTCTCTCCTTTTGGACACATGCATACATACAAATGCCCTACCCAATAAACTCTCTAACAAAATACAGCTCTTTTCCATGCCTCTTTAAATTCAGTTTATAGACCTTAACTATGTCAGACAGAGGAGAACAAGGAACTTGGGCCATTCTTACATGTTATCGGTGGGAAAGGACATCAGACTGCAGCCAGGTTTTCTTCCAACAATGACCAACCTGCTCTAAATGGAACAGAAACATGATATGCCAGACACAGCAACGTCTAATAGTTCCAGATGTGCTCCCAGTGAACTTGGCAGTAAAAATCTGTTAAAAATTTGTCAATGCTGTAATCTAGCTAGGGGATTTGTTGTAACAAGGAATAACTTACAGAATGTTCTTGGTCCAACCTGACATGTTGATAAGCATGGAGCACAGCAATAATGCTTGTCTTGCCTGTTTCAAGTTCGACTGCCCACAATGAGGACCCAATTAAGCTTGGAAATAAACATTTAAAGAACTCAGTTAAATTATTCCTTCATATATTAAGAGAATGGGATAGGAGATATGATCATATAAGATGGTTCTGGAATGGAAGAAAAAATCATTGCCCAAGAAATTAGACAGGAAGTCAGAAAATTCTGTTTCTAACTCTGGCTTTCATGGCCATTCCCTTTGTTACCCTGAATGTGCCACAGTCTCTGTCTTCATATCCACACATATATGATGGGGATGAAAGCATCCATCAATCTTTGTACAGAAGTTTGAGATGCAAGGTTGGGAAATAGAGTCAAAGTCCTGCAGCTAGAAATCATGAATGCTTTTATTCAAAAGCATTACTGACTATCTGAATAGAGACAGCATCTTCAACAAAAGCATGAAGGAGAGAATGAGATTTTCCTCCCCAGACTGGCATCATGCAAAGGGCTAATTCAGCACAAAGAAATCTGACAGCTCCTCATCTTGTCAAGGAGGACTTGCTGGTACAAAACTGTGGCAGATCATAAGACAGGCCTCCAAAGAACCTCTTCACAATTGTTGGTGTATAGAAAATGGTGTCAAAATAAGAAATGCTAAACAACTTTATGCCCCCTTTAGCAGCTTCTAGCAACTGCATGAAATTAGGTAGACCCAAGCTTGTTTCTTTCATGACAGAAGACTTACCCATCCCCAGAGCAGTCCACCAACTAGGAAGGCAAAAAGATGATGCAAAAGTCACTTAAAATTCAACTGAGTCATTCCTCATCATGTATTAACAACTTTGTCTCAGCTTCTCAAGAGCTACAGTCCAAAACTGCATCCAGCATATTTCCATTCTCCATTCTGAGAATTCTGTGATAAAGAAAAACTTTTTTTCTTGTTGTATGAAGAGCTTTGGTCAGGTAAAGAAAAAAATCCTCAAACCAGACAGTCACCGATTTTCATACATATATGTATGTAAGGTAAAAGCACAAAAATCATGGGCATGAAGGATGGAAAATTTCTACAAAGTAGCTAGACTTTCCTTTCTGCCACTAAATACAACAACAGGGAGCAGGATGAACAAAAGATGCGTGCCTGACATAGGTGGGATATCTGAAACCCTTCATTTGAAGTCAGAGGTAGCCATATCCTACTGCTAGAGAAACCCTTATGGTAGGGGGGAGTGTTTTGGTTTTCTCATTAGGAGGGGAAGTGGAGGATGGTGACCATGCACAGATGCACAGAGGCAACCAAAATTATGGGGTAAATTCTCAGCTGGATTAAAACAGCACAGATGCTCAATAGCTATATGAAGTTACGCCAGTTTATGCCTGTTAAGAATTTGCCAGTTGTTCCAGATTGACATATCCGTCCACCTGAGAGGTTAACAGTGTCAAGGCATTCAGATATTGTGATGACAGCTCCAAAGACAAATGGAAATTGTGGTCTTTACTTGAAAGCCCATCATCATTACTTAATACTTACACAGCATCGACAGCATGTACATTGGGACTTAACAAAAGCTGTCTAGAAGTCAAGCCCCAAGATCAGAAACTACCTATTGCTGTTATCATTCTAGTAGGTGAGCAAAGATGTAGCCTCTCTATTTTCAGTCTAATTACACCTGTAAACATAGAGCATAGAGTAGAGTAACTAGTTCTAACGGTAGGTTTTGTGTCTCAGCTTTCTACGTAATGAAGTGGAAACAATACAAAAATGGTTTTTGAAATTTAAGTAACCTGAAGGGGGAACGAACTTTTCTGGTATCTGTAAATCTTGAAGTGAGACCAGGCTGGAAATTGGGAAAGTACATAAGAGACAATAAAGTTTGCATGGACAAATGAACCCAGCTATTTGGATCACAGCTGCCAATCCTATTGTAAGCAAGACTTTTTAGGTGATACAAATTGCCAGAGCCACTGCAGAGACATAAAACAAGATACTGAAGATCTTATAGAAAAAGCTAAAACTAACAGGATGTTCAAACTACAAAGCACCTCTGAATTGCTCTTATCTGACTCAACTGACCTTGAAGGGCAGAGGATCTGAAACTGCACAAGTGGGAGACAGAGAGGGATAGATTCCCAATTCACTCTGGACTAATTACAAAAGCACTTTTTTTTCCCCTCTTTCTTCAGGGATTTTCAGAACAAAATGCCTTTTTCATGTTCTTGCCAAACAAATAACAACATGCATGCCAAAGACAATAACGAGCATGTACAAGCAAAACCACAGAAAATGTGCATCCTTTTTATGGGTGGGCCTGACTGAACAGGTGCTGCTCCCCATGTAGTTAATCAGACATAGACAATAGTGCTGGCATTCACTCTATCAGTAGATGTTAGTATTCCAGTGCTCAAAACTACACAGTGAGTTGCGTGTACCTTGTTTTCCATATTTCAAACTACACAAGGTCTTCCAGGACACTAAGTTTTTCCAGGGGAGAGGAATGGCTGCAACCTAACATCTGCCAACAAACAAGAAGGTGTTTTCTGCCATAATGATCAGTTGTTAACCTCATTGCCCACACTGCCTTTTTCAGACTGAAATATCTGCATGCTTTGATTTGTTATTTGTGTTAGCAGAAAATATTTTCCGATAGGTGATATTAGCTTTAGTCTCAACCTTTTTCAACACATACTTTAAAGGTGGGAGGAAAGACTAAGTTCATTTTGTAAGTTTCTGGTGCCCAGCATGTAGCACTTTAATACAGTCTGGATGTCCACCACTTGGAGCCAAAAAAGTACCTTTGGAGGGATCGGATTTTCACACAGTTTGCAAACTTTACTAGCTTAAAACACAGAAGCTATTGGCTCTTTTTTCCTTTCTACAGGTTACCAAAATGGTACTTGTAATATCACATCATTGCTGCTGTGACTGCAAGAAAATGCACATTGGCATTTCGTGGGAAAGAGCTGCTTAGCTTTCAATAATGAGGATTTATATAAGCTCTATGAAGAACTGTATTTTGGTACACGAATGAATTAATTTATTCCCACTTTTATCAATTTAGAGGTGACGAAGACAAGTGGGAGTAAAGATCTTTAATGCTAGCAAAATAAAGATGACATAACAGGCATTGAATTAATGAACATTTGCAGTAGTTCTCAGCAAAGAGCGATACAAATGTGGGAACCTCAGGTGACTTAAGAAAGTAATGACACCCAGGACTGGTAATATAGTGATACTTACATATGTCTCAAATAACAGACTTGTACAGAATAAAGTTTTGAAGGGGCTCTCAATGCAGAGAAGGAGGAAGCTGTGAAACAGAGAAGATGAGCTCATGGTCTGAGGGAGTGAACACAGCAGGAGAACTTTCACAATGATACCACTGACACAAAAAATAGGCCATACTCATCTAAGAAACCATTTTAACTTGATGAAATATGGAGAAAGGCATTATTAATATTTTAGGTGAAATTACTTTTTTTAACATCATCGTTTTAAAAGTTGCTATATTATGGTGACCTTCTCTTTAAGCCACAGTACTTACTCATTTCCTGTAAATAATCTGTGCTCCTACCTATTTCATCTAGTCTTGCTAATTATAAATCACAGAATATCCATCTCCATTACACTGCTATTGTCATTACAAGATCCACCATTAGCTCAGCAAATCTTTCACAGCTCAAATTGCTGTAGAATAGGATGGTTTATCAGGGAAGGACTGCTCTGAGAAGCGCAGGTCTTTCATTTCCTTGTACTGGCCAGACACAGATTAAGCCATGCTTTGGTTCAGTATGCTCTTATTTCCTTGGGGTTCTGAACTGTTTCCATTATAAAGAGAACAAAACCAAAAGAACAACCTTACTTTCATCCCTGTTCAGCTTTGGCATTCCCAAAGCACAAGCACACAGTATTCCCTTTAACGACATGTGTTATAATAATAATTTTAAACTACAGAAAATTCTACAGATATCTAAAATTGCTGAGTTCAGATGTTCATAAAACCTGACTCACTAAATTCCTGGGTAAGAACAACAGATGGTTTCCATTTGCTTCTGTGCTACTGCATTTATTTAGCTACCCTTCCTTGTAAGAGCAAAATTCAAAAGGATGAAGGGAATGCACGGTAAAACCAGGCAGCAAATCATGAGAACAGGATTTTTATCAGAAAATATCTCCTTTCCTGGAGTAGCTTTAATACCACCATTTCTTTATGAAAGAAAACCCCAAACACATCAAAGTACTGAAAGTAACTGACCTTTCTGAAGTTCTTTCAGAACAAACATTATAATAATGGAGTAAAACCAACTCTTTTCTTTCATAAAGCAAAAACAAGACTATGAGTTGGGTTTGACACATTATCTGTGTGATTTTAGCTTACAGCAAGGTCAATATCAAGTGAAATGAAATGAAAAATCCTGGGTTGGGGTTGGGAATCGTGTAAAGGAATTTGGCCTAGCTATCTGTGGTTAAAGCAATTTAATTACTTAAGGGTGTTGTGTAGTCAGTCAGTCTCTACAGCATGGAGTAGCAATCAATTGTTTCCCTTCATGGCACTTTTATCATGCATTTTTGTATTTTGGTATAAAACCAAAACGTAATTATTGCGCTAACATTTTTCAAGTGATATATTAAGCATTTTTAACATGCTCAGAAAATCACAAACATAAATAAGTTTCATGTAGCCATAAATTTAAAGAAACAGTCAGTGATTTTTGATTGCATGATGGAATTTTGATTATATAAAAAAGTTTGTTTCAATTGTATATTTTGATTAATTTAAAATATGCCCCACTTAAAGCTCTGGGCTCATACGCAAAAAAAATTGTGAAGGCATCTTACATATACGCTCTTCCCAATGTCTACAAAAAAAAAAGCCTTCCTTGCCTCCCTTCATCACCAACTCAGCCTCTCCTATCTCAGCCTCTCATCCATTTAGCTCTCTGCCATTGCCAAGGTCTGTACAAAGCATGGGAAAGGGGATGCTTTCTGTGGAAGGTCATCCAGCACGTAATTATTCCCAAGCGGTGTGCTCTGCTCTCAGGCTCCTTGCTTTCAGACACGGGGTGGTCGACTTTAACACCCTGCCCCATTTGAACTGATGAGACAGGCAGCCAATATTCCTATCAGCACGAGTCAACTGTTAAAAAATAACAGCTTAAACATTAGCAAACTGCAGTCAGTATAAACAGAAGCTGTAAAGCAATGATACAATCACCGGGAGTACCTCTAATAAAGACATATTTTGCAAGCACTACAATTAGCAAATTATTTCAAGATGCATGAGAGCATGGTGTGCATCATCAGCCACCTGCTATCACAATGACTGTATCTTAAGTACTGGCTTCTTACAAGTCAAATCTCTTCTTTCTTTCAGTTCAGTTTTTTTCTCAGGTGAAGCAACACCTGGCACAACTATTAGCATCAAAACACAGCCAGCATTGATAATGAAGATGCACACCTGCTTTGGATGTGCTAAAATGAGAGGTGCTAGTTTGCTGAGTGTTTGCTGCGTTTGTTGATGATGCATTCATTTTACATCACAGTTATCTTATGTACCATGGGATGCCTGGTACTTGACACTGAATAAGAAACATCGCAAAATGTTAAGCTCTCATTCCCCTGTAGGAAACATTTAAGATTAACGTCATGTGGATTTATGGGTTATAAAGAGTTGAACTGCACAGAATCACCCAAAGCTTTACTTAGAATATCACACAGGTTTTACTTTTAGCTTAGAACAGCTACCATCTCTAAAATGAGGTTGTACAGGCAAAAGAGAAGTCTTTGGATTTGTTAAACCCATAACAGCAACATCAAATAGAATGAAGGAAAGGAGATGTTAGTATTTTTAAAACTCCTAAAATATCCAAAGAGGATGAAAACTTGAGCTGAAACATGACCTTATAAATTGGTACATAAAGCATCATCACCTTCAAAAGTTATTCACCTTACTGAAGTTAATGGCAGATTAACATTATAGCATTAGCTGTCAGAAACTGAAGGTGCTTTGAGTGAAAATTTATATCACTTCCATCTTCTTTTCATGGCATGGGAAGATCTAAGGGCTAAACAATGAACTTCTGTGTTCATCCTTATGCAAGATACTATCACTGGCAAAGCCGGAGCGAAAAGAAAACTCCTCTTATAACCTCAATTTAACTTCAGACGGATGTGCATGGTACAAAGCCAGTGAAGTGATAAATAGTTTCTGGCAGCTCACCCTTCCTACCTTGAGTAGTGTTACAGTTTATCACTGGGGCTGGCCATTCAGTACAGGAAACAGGGGAAGCAGTGTCATGTAGTCTCAGGCTATATTCACAGATACTTCATAGAAAACCTTGGCAAATGATCAGCAAGTACTAAAAAGCATAAAAAGTGGCTTTATTTTGTGAACAGATATATCTCTAAAGGATCCGCTAGGAAGCCCAGGAGAGGGGAAGCCTCGGCTGGGGTTAAAATAGCTGGTTTATTCACTTCTTCACAGAGCACAATAGTTTTACTGATTCATTTCACAAGTCATTTGCTAATTTTGCACCTTGGAAATGAGTATGGACACACATACAAATGAACATTTGCAGCAAAAGTGTGTGAAATGACTACTTCTCAAAGCAAATCCTAATGAAAACATTTTAATGATCTTAGTAGTATTTGTAACAGCTTCTTGGACAATATTGTAACTTAAGAGCCCAATTCGGCAATCATTACTGCCACCAACTCACAGCAGCAAGCTACTTCAGTTGGCAATTCGCAAGAATACGAGTGAACCCTGGTTGAAGAACAGGATCTTCAGTAATGTGCAAAGTTGTCACTCTCCCCAAAACAAGAAATTAATAAAAACACTCTTTCTTCTCTCCAATACAAGCCCCTAACAAAATACCAACATCCAGAATATCGCCTAGCAAATGACTTGTCAGTGTGGCCGATGACACTTTTCCCAGATCTCAGGCTCTTCCTCTTTTACCACTGATTTTTCAATGGCGATGCTATTTAGAGAAGTTAATAAAAAAGTATAACTTGAAATTCATGTCATAGGCTAAATGACCCCTGCTGTAATGCTACTCACATCAGCTAAATTGCTCCAGGAGTTAATTGGTGCCCATGTGTTTAACATTTGTTATTTGAACAAAGAATAAAAAAGGTGCCAAATTTCTTGACACTTTATTTCTAATTAAATGAACCATAATGTGAGCCTTTATATCTGCAGGATTCCTCATGGAAAGAACAGATCATGTATAGCATAATGAGTATCAAATGCAGTAAAATCCACAACCATCTTTCTAGTGCAGAACTTAGGAACTGGCTGCTCCTTTGTCAAATGAGTGCATAAACTACATGACCCTTCAGCCCTTCCCAAAACCAAGACCTGTATTCTGCACTGAAAATTACAATTATGTGGCAAAATAAATGCCTTTACTTACTAACAATAATAAATTCCTAATGGAGACAGCCAGAAAGTTGCACATCAATTTCATGATCATGAACACTGCTCAGTAACACATGGTGCAAGAGTAAAGCCACTGCTGCATGGTTCTGGTATTTACAGAAGGCTCACCATCAGCTCAGACCTAATGTTCTGAGCCCACAGAGGGGCTGTTTTTAAGCAAACAGTAAGGAACATTGTGATAGGAAAAGTGCAGGGAATGCATGATCCAGCATGGATCTATGCTTCTGCCTTAACTTCATGGTCCATTCTGCACTCTGTCCTGGAAGGGTCCCACTACACCGCCTTCTGACAAAGGGACAAAACCCCTCATAGATTCGGTGCTGTTATCGCCATTACTGTCACCAACAGGGACATTTTCAACTAGATCAGGTGGCTCAAAGACCCATCCAACTCAGCCTTGAGCACTTCCAGGAATGAGGCATCCCCAACTTCATCACTAGTTCTAGATTGAACCTTGCTCATTTTAGATCTCACTGGAGCACTTCTGGAGGAAGTTCCACCTTTGACAGCATGAAAAGTTTTGTGGCAGGGTTTAGTTTTCTGCCTTTCTATGCAGGGAAACTGCAAAACTGCCTGGGGACAGTAATGTTAGATGCTCTTGGAGAACAGATTAATGTCCAGCATGCAGGTAAGACTGCCACAAGCATGTGATAAATGACTGTGTTGTATGACTATAACTCATCATGAGACTCTCATCTGTCTGAATATCCAGTGTACACAGAATACGTACAGGACAGTAACAGGTATCTTGTTTTATGCAGAACTACAGATGTACATAACCTGCCCTTACACTAAATAAAATACGGTAAATAAAGTAGAATATTATTCCACTCCTTTTTTTCATTCACTAACAGACTGAGAGGTTATACACAGGACCAGTTAACTCCTCTAAGACTGCTCTTGCCATCATAATAAAAAGCATTTTTAAAGTCAAAGGAGTAGACCACAATGAAATTCTATGCCTGATAAATAAAGGATTTCGTACACAATCTATTTTTCTTTTGAGACTGGAAATGTCATTATCAGCATGATCTGAAGTATGCGTGTCTCTGTGTGTGCAGATGCACACATACGGACACATTTTAATGCTTAGAATAATGTAACTGATCATTTTCCAGACAGGAACATGTGGGCTCCCTTTCTTGCTGTGTGTCACGCAGCCAAGCAATGAATCTAGACAGGCTTCCTAGTAGGAGGTTTGAGTTCAGTATTTTTTTAGAAGTGCCTATGTTTAGAGAATATTTTTGCATTAGGAAAAGTGCCTGTAACTAACTGGAGAATCATCACACTTTTTGAAGACTACATCAAACTACTCATTGCTATTGAAGTCAGGCAGTGGAGCAATTAAGGAGGAAGGCGCATGAATTTCTAGTTGATGACTGTACATAGCGTGCACACTATTCAGTTATGGAAAGAAGTCTTCCTTCTGTTAACCTTTTGACATGCTATAATTCATGTATTTGAGAGTGATGACAAGACTTAGAACACCCCCAAACAACAGACAGAAAAATGCACCCAACCTGACTTAGCTATGAGATTATCCATACTTTTTCCAGCTGATTTTTTTTCTAACTTCCAGTTTTCAACAGAAGTCAGTGTAAAAAAAGGACAGCATTGTCCCAGTTATTTTTTATTAGTCTAAAATACATTGTTTGCCCTTGCTGATGCAGTTTTGAAGAGAACAAGGAATGTTTACATTGGTCTGGGGACTGGAACTTCTACTGAACAGTCAATGTGGAAACTATTTCACAAACACATGAACCATCTTGGCTCCTGCAGGATGAAGTGAAGGATAGAGAAGTACACTGAAACACTGCACACAGCAGGTGAAACCCTACCTCCTTATCAGTCAGTGAGAGTTCTGCCACCAGCTTCAGGGCTGGGACATCACACTGCTCCCTCCCATGTCCCTTTTCTTCTGAAAATAAGGTGTTCTGATGCTCTCCAGTCTTTATGAGTGAAGTTGGCAACTAGGGTCTTTCACTGTTCGGTGTACATTCCCCTCTTCTCCTAATATCCTAGCAATTTGTTTCAGTAACGCCTCTGTATCTGACATTTATTAGAACACCAATCTATGTTAGATACTTGCTAGCTCATTAGGTCCAGCAGCAGACTTCTTCAGCCAGCTTGACAAATGGCCAGAGTTCAGAGTCCTTCCATAAATAAAGACTTTGTCTTGTCAGTTGTTTTGGCCTCTGCTGTACAGCAACGAGTTTCCAGAGCAGATGGAGCCGCTCTCGGCTGCCATCCCCTGTCTTCTGAACTTCCTGTTCTGTGCATGGTTCTCATCAGCGCCCATTATGCGGAGAACATCTACTTCATAAAGCTGAAATATGTCTTTTTAAAGCAGAAAGAAAATGGATGAATATTTTCTGTGGTTATAGAAGAAATACCTGCATCTGAATAAAAGTTTTAACCACATATTATTTCAGATCAAAAAACCTCCCTAATCTGAGCTTCAAATGGTCTTAAATTCTATTACAGATTATTCAGAAACTTCATTTCTTTCACATAAAAATGCTTTTTTGATCTTTAATTCTTGCTCACGTAAATGCTATTGCAGCCACTCATTATTAACTGCTGAGCTCATAAAAATATTCTTTTCTTCTGTCTTATAATTTTGAGGGCTGATTTGAATAGCAGTGTCTAAAGAAGTGACCTTGATAAAAATGCATCAATTCTCTGCAAAACCTCCTCCCCTGCTGTCACAGTACATTATATGCATTGTGTGATTCCCATACATAGCTGCTTGCAATTCCAACAGCTACGTTTTAGACGCCACTTTGCAAAGTCTCTATTTCAGTGCCCTTAGAAGTTAAGTATGTGGAGATTCAATTTAAAAATACTGTAGATTTATGGAATTATCTATTAAATGGAAGCTTTAAAGATGATCATATTTACAACAACTATGCTTCCTTACAGAAATTTAAAGACAGATGTGTAGCTAAGTCTAGCTATGACCCTAGAAAAAATTAGTTTGAGGGGGAAAATGCCAAAGACCTATACTTTTTAAATCTTTCAGTCTTGAGGTTCCTAGCTCTCATTTCTTTGATGTGCAGAAGGGAGTCACTCCCTTTTCTTACTTCAACATGTAGTAAACCCATTTCGGATGGCACAGGATCATCGCAATGGATGGATGGTTCAAGCAGACCATGCCAGATGATGCTGCAGTCATTGCACGTAATCCAGGCACGTGCACACATGGCTCCCATATTTCAGCAAAAGAAATCTCAGCTACACACCAGTCTATACAGCAACATGTGCTATGCAGCTTATCCATACAGAGTCTGATGTGTTGGGGATACACCAGGCGTATTCTGCATGCACAACATAAATGCACTGCATAGTTATTGCTGCACAACTACTCCTTCAGTGGGAAAGAGAAGAGGATGGCATCTCAAGTGCTGCAACTCCTTCCTATTGCCCCAGCTCATTCTTCTGGTCTACTCCACGTTGTACTTGATAGTCTTTAATTTGTGAAGTCATTAAGAAGGGAGGTCTCAATTACACAGATCTTGGCAGTCAGGCAGACTCCAAACATCCATTCTTAAAGGGAGGCTGAGCCACACCATCCCTGCTGGAGCCAGAGCCATGAAGATGGAAGGGATAAAGCATGCCTGGCAGACTTTGCAACAATTCTGCAGACTAATTAATTTGGTTCATCTCACTTTATAACCACTCTGAACATCTTTTGGAATTGTTTTTGAGCATTACAATGACTTCTAGCTATTGCTGCAATACTATCAGTAATTGGTTGCATCTATATATTTCTGCCATGTAATGATGTTGTAAAGACTAAAAAGACCTGATTTGCCTTTTTGTTTGAAAGCAAGTCATAAACAGGAGAATCTATATGCACTGATAGGGAATGTTCCCATATTAAGGTGGATCCTGATCTGACTACCTTAAAAATGTAAAGTTTTTTACTGCATTTATAATGAAGATTTGAAAAACACAAGAATTTTGTTAGTGATGCAAAACAAGAGCCCCTTCTCATCTTGATTCAAAATTGTTTCTCAAAGAGAAACTTTGACAGTTGTTTTGTAAACATCAATTAGTAAAAGCTTTGAATGTTCAAATGCATTATTTTAATAAAATAATAGTGGAGGGGAGGAGAGTGGAGCAGGGTTTTATAAGGGAAATCCTCTCAAGTGTTTCAAATGAGCTAAGAGTAACTTTTTTCCTGCAGGAAAGAGGAGCTGGTGTTCAGAAAAGCTGGAAGCTGCCACTCAGTTTAAACTAAAAGAGGGGAGGTTTAGACTGGATATAAAGAAGTTTGTTACAATAAGGGTGATGAGACACTGGCACAGGTTGCCCAGAGAAGCTGTGGCTGCCCCATTCTTGGCAGTGTTTAAGACCAGGTTGGACAGGGCTTTGAGCAACCTGGTCTAGTGGAAGGTGTCTCTGTCCATGGCAGGGGGCTGGAACTGGATGAGCTTTACGGTCCCTTAGAATATGATTCTACTCAGTTCTCCTCCTATGACAGTAATATCATTCAAGAAACATTATTTGGAAGGAAAGACAAACTGAGGAAATGTATACACAGTTCAAGTGGATAGATTTTGCCTGAATAGTTTGGAAAACAAAGTCATCCTTTGCAGTTACCCCTGCCTTTGGCCATACCTACTGCAGATTGAGACAAGTTTTTAAGACAGTTACACCATCACCACCATGCTGTTTAGAAGTTTTGCTGAGCAGAAACATTCAAATGGGGGACTTATCAGGCAGGTTCAGCTGAAGCACAAACTTGTATCATTTTGCATTTCCCAGGGCCATGATGCTAGCTGGGCTAGGAAGCACAAATTCCTCAGACGGAGTGATGAGAGGACTCTCGGAGTCCTTCTCTATGCCTCAGGCAGAGGGTATGGAGCTGTCTCTGAATTTCCAGGGAATGGGAAGGGGATATGGGAAGCTCATCATTATCTGTTTGAAACCGATTTAGACTGTTGATGAACACATCAACAACTGCTATTCAAAACTTCATAACAAATTAAATTACAGGTATCTGGGAAGCACTCTTCTAATGTAAAAAGCTCTCATGGAACTGACCCCATGTCAAAAAATGAATGTAGAAGGCTTCTCCTTTGCCACCTAGGAAAGAGGTAGTTATAACTAAACAGAAATCCTCCAGGAATACCCATGTGTGTCCACTGATTTAAATGGAAAGCTTTGATCATAGAATCATAGACTAGTTAGGGTAGGAAAGGACCTTAAGATCATCTAGTTCCAACTCCCCTGCCATAGGCAGGGACACCTCACACTAAACCATGTCACCCAAGGCTCTGTCCAACCCGGTCTTGAACACCGCCAGGGATGAAGAGTTCACAACTTCCCCGGGCAACCCATTCCAGTGCCTCACCACCCTAACAGGAAAGAACTTCCTCCTTATATCCAATCCAAACTTCCCCTGTTTAAGTTTTAACCCTTTACCCCTTGTCCTGTCACTACAGTCCCTAGTGAAGAGTCCCTCCCCAGCATCCCTATAGGCCCCCTTCAGATACTGGAAGGCTGCTATGGGGTCTCCATGCAGCCTTCTCTTCTCCAGGCTGAACAGCCCCAACTTTCTCAGCCTGTCTTCACACGGGAGGTGCTCCAGTCCCCTGATCATCCTCGTGGCCCTCCTCTGGACTTGTTCCAACAGTTCCATGTCCTTTTTATGTTGAGGACACCAGAACTGCACACAATACTCCAGGTGAGGTCTCACAAGAGCAGAGTAGAGGGGCAGGATCACCTCCTTCGACCTGCTGGTCACGCTCCTTTTGATGCAGCCCAGGATACGGTTGGCTTTCTGGGCTGCGAGCACACACTGAAGCCGGCTCATGTTCATTTTCTCATCGACCAACACCCCCAAGTCCTTCTCTACAGGGCTGCTCTGAATCTCTTCTCTGCCCAACCTGTAGCTGTGCCTGGGATTGCTGTAACCCAGGCGTAGGACCTTGCACTTGGCATGGTTAAACTCCATAAGGCTGGCATCAGCCCACCTCACAAGCGTGTCGAGGTCCCTCTGGATGGCATTCCTTCCCTCCAGCGTACCAACCGAACCACACAGCTTGGTGTCATCGGCAAACTTGCTGATGGCACACTCAATCCCACTGTCCATGTCAGCGACAAAGATGTTGAACAAAAGCGGTCCCAACACCAGTCCCTGAGGGATACCACTTGTTATTGGTCTCCAGCTGGACACTGAGCCACTGACCACAACTCTTTGCTTGCAGCAAAGATAAACATTTTTGATAAACAAAAATGGGAGGTAAGAGAATGATCTACTTTGCTGGAGAAAAACCCTCTAAATCTACCTCTATATCTGTATTTTAAGTAATATTTTAAGCCATTTGTCTAAAAGACCTAAAAATGATCAGAGTATTTCTGTGTGTCATAAAGGCACACCCAGATGAGAATGTCTGCATTGAATTTTGTTTTCAAATATTCAAATTCTGCCCCATTTCTATTAGGCTTTGACATCTTCGAGTTTCTTTCTGCATGCCAGCACGCCTTCTCCTGTACTGACAACTTTGGGTCACCAGCAATCTACATGAGTGCATCCTTAAAACGCTGAAGCCATTTGTGGGACCATACAACTGTCCCAGGCACCATCACTGAAGAGCTTTGATGGATCCCAATCACTTCCCTTTCAGCACGATCCACTGTCACTTCCACATCTGCCAGTGCTTCGTTCAAAAATCAAAGCCTTAAAAATAACATCTGAAATGTGCACAAGTACACAGCTATTCAGAACACAGAGTTCTTGCAAATGGCTTTCTAAACCGTACCTGTTTTCTGAGACTTTTCTCAGGCCTCTTTCTCAGGCACCAGGAACTGATGCTCCATTTCTTTGACAGCTTTGTTGTGGAACAGAAACTGCACATAAATAAGTCAGTTCTAAACAGATATTGCTTTGAAGAGACTCTTCTCAAAACCAATCTAGCTGGCAGATACTGAAAGAATTACTACTTTGGCTATACTAAATACTAAATGCACCCTAAAAAACTAAACAGAAATACACACTTCTGGAAAGTAGTATAAACTACCAGATTGTTATCAGGGAGGAAGAAAGTTATCTGGAAGTGTCATTTATACTGACTTGAGAATGGTTATCAGGAATAAACAACACAAGATCTGTTTCAGAACAAGTGTACCCTGTTCAGAAAAGCTATATAAGGAAGATTCTGTGCCCCAGCCACAGAGGCTATATTATCAGCTCTTTACAGCACACTTGAAATAGAGCCCTGTGCAGTTCTGGTGTGAAAGCCTCTGAAAACCTATTGAAATGAAGGACAGGGAGAACTGAAGAGGCATCTTAATTAAACAGATTTGACAAAACAACCTTCTTCCTTCAAATCATTCATGGACAACGCAACCAGGCATTCCTACTTCAGCAAGAGTAAAATCTCAGCTAGTTTTATTTCAGCTGTATTTCAGATGGTTTATTTCAGCTATAACCCTAGGAACTTGGTCTTTTCACCTTGGTGCTGCAGAATGTGCTCTCCTATCTTATAAAACCAAACAGGAAAAAAAGCATGAAAAAAAAGTCTCTTCAAATGCCTGCAAACGTGTCCAACACCCAGGTTTCATAGAGCAGCTTTCCTACTGCAAGTGTTTGCAAGAAACTGCATGGGGACTTGCAGTAATCAGCTTATGCCATCATTTGCTTAGAGTAACGAGAGAGTAAAAAGTAAGATTACTCTGTGAAAGAGCAGAAGGTAGGACCCAACTAACTGAAGCACCTAGCAACTGCCTGATCAGTACAGAATTCCCAAACCCTCATGACTTGGAGGATTTGGTGAGGCAATCTAGAGTCAATCAAGGACCATGCCTCCTGAGAGAGCATGCCCAAGCACCATGCAGTAAGCGCCAGCCTCCCAGAAGGAGTTTGGTGCCAAAAGTGAGACTCTTCACCCGAGTCCAGCCCACACGCAAAATTATAGCAGCAATTACTATTGTTGCATTTTACTCTTCAAGGTGGCAAAGCACTTCGGAGGAGAACAGTAATATTTACATTCAGTCGTAACAGGGACCCAGAGTTGACACCAGTTTCTCAGTGACACATCAGCCAATGGTTAAGCCAAGCCTTTTGAATCCTGCTTTGGTTCTCACTTTTTCTAGCATGTTTGAAGTAGCACCCAGCTAACTACCAGATACATCTAACCTCGTCACACAGCTGTTGGGAGAAAACCTTTCTCCCTCTCCAGACAAGTTCACACTGGTCTTGAGGAGACATATTCATAAACATGAGTCTATGTAAAAAATAACTCTGATGTAACATTCTCAGAGAAATATCAGTGCACTTGAACTTTTGATGTCAAAAAATGTTCTGACATCTTAAATCCTGAAGGAGTGCTCCAGCCAGGAGGCTTGTGAATACTATTTAGGTGACCTGTGACATGAAGCAGATCAGAGGATTACTGGGAGAGGAGTATCCTTTGAAGTGTCCAACTGTGAAATATGGCACTTTTATTTCTATTTCTACCACATCATCACTGCTAATAGAATATATTTTATCTATAGCTCTGATAGAATTTAACTATTTTTTTATTTTGTTCTGGTATTTGTTTTTTTTCCCTGTTGAAAGGGTGTTACCTTTAAAAATGTGGCACCTGACCATCTGAATACCAGCACATGTTCCCTGCAACATGATCATTTGCACCACTATCCTGCAAAGTCTGTTCAGGTAAGAGCATGAGAAAGGAACTTAATGTTAGATCCTGCCTTTGCAGAATCACCTTTTCGTGCCATGGCAGACTTTCCAGGGCACCTTCACAGAGGTATGTTAAAGTGTGTATGCACACCATGCAACTGTGCGTCTCCTGGGCTTGTGTTAGAAAAAGAAAGCAAAAGCTATACCTGAAACGTTATCTTCATTGATAACATTTATACTGTCTGCCATTTAATTTCAGCATCTCCCTATTACAGGCAAATAGGAACTGAACAAAATTCTTCACAGAAAACCTCATATTTTACACTCTTTTTTTTCCCCCATCTTCCAAATTTTTCCAGATGACCCTGGTTCCTTATATGATCTTCCAAGTATTCACTTCCCATTGCTTCATTTCTGTACCTTTTCTACTAACTTATGACAAGGTGAACATAATGAAGAGGAGCATGATTTAATTTGTAAATGCCAATGCAAAATAACTTTAATAAGTAATATTAAATTCTTTTTTTTTGGTAACTGCTGTTCAGGCTGAAAACATCTAGCTTATCTCTTACTTACAGAAAACCTAACCAGACGTAATTTTCACTTCACTGGATACAGGACATTTGCTCTTTCCACATTTTCAAGCAGAATAAAATGAAGAGGACTATGTCGTGAGTAGCTCCCTCCTCCTCTCTTCATGATGTGAGAACATTCACTAGCCATTACTGATGATCCATATCTCTGATGGCTACCCTCCTGCCATCAAGAAGAGCAGGAATTTATCTACAGGGCTGTTAAGAACCCATGTGAGATCCTACACATTGCCCCCTGCAATCCCTGGCCCCAGGCACTACCCTCCCGTGTGTATCAGAGGTTTCCCACCTGTGCTTACAGGGCTCAACAGCCATCTTCTTCTGCCTTTATGTTTCTCTTTTCAGCAGTTCATTCTTTGTGCCAGTAGGAAAGTAAGGTTCATAATTATACCCACTTTCCTAAGCTAGGTGTGCTACTGGCCACATCTGATTCTTTGCTGAAGTAATTCTTTGCAGTGAGTTACATACAACTGTAACTCAGCTGCTTTCTGAAACTCTTCCATGAACAGCCTCCATCCCTAGTGACTTGGTGAAATGATGCCTTCCTCCCCAGTTTACCTTTTTTTCTTTGAAACAAATACCTTTCTCTACTGGCAGCTGACCTCCATGACCTGCACTGGCAGAGTCATACAGAAAGCCTGTGCTGGTTTCCGAGACAAGAGGGTGAATAAAAAGCAGGTATTAAAAATTGCCTCCATCAACTATTTTATTTAAATTGGATTTTTTTGCTTATTAACATTCAAGAGTATGTTTCAGTGGGTGCTTGTTGTTCTTTTTCTTAAGGGCTATACTTACTTATTAATCCTCATTACCGTGCATTTGGTGCTGAACTTTCAAATAACACCAAAGTACTGAACTGGAAGAAATCACTGCCTAAATCCAAGCAATCCAAGTTTTTTTAAGTATTCATCTTTTGGCAGCTGCAGCTTCTTCTGCAGGTGCAGGGGGAACACTTTATTTAAGTCAGTTTATTCATCTAGCCCAATTCAAAGGCTAGTTCACTCAGAGCTGAGAAAACCTTTGGTTGTTAGATACAGAGAACCAATTTCCAGTTTATGGATTAAAATCAGATAGCAACAGATGAGGTCTACTCAAGTGAAGTTTTAGAACAGTATTATCTGTCAGTTCTATTATTAACTGGAAAAAAACTTGCATTTACATTTATTAAAATGCCTGTAAATTCAGTTTCTAAAGTCTTCAGCACTACACGCATAACTGATTAAAAATAAACCTGTTTGCTGCTTAAAATTTAATTTCCCATTTCATTCAGAGATTAGCACAATTTATGGGTAAAAATAGTAAATAAAAAAAAATTGCAAAGAGGCTAAGTTATGTAGTTGCTTAAATAAACATGGCTAGATATGATATAACTTTCTGAGGAACAAAGTAAGCCTAACTACCATGTTGCAGCAACAGTCCCTTGTGGCACAGAATAGCCAACAGCTACGTAAAAAGAATAAAGTATTAAATACAGCAAGGATTTAAGCTAGCACATTAACAGTACTGTGGTATTGCTTTACGGCAACCCCACATCCTAGAAGCTATGCTCATGAGGAGGACATAAACATGCCACACTGAGGCACCATAAAACTCCAAGACAACTGGAATACATGCCTTAAATTGCTAACTGGCTCTCCTTTTGCTGTATTTATTGGAGGTATGTATTGAAAATGTGGTGTTTTATGTTGAGACAAAAATGCAATTTGCGTCTAGACCATCTGCATTCCACAAAGTGTAAAACGGGGCCTTCAA
This sequence comes from Pezoporus flaviventris, assembly GCF_033815535.1. Lineage (NCBI taxonomy): Eukaryota > Metazoa > Chordata > Aves > Psittaciformes > Psittacidae > Pezoporus > Pezoporus flaviventris. Next base: position 25,492,122 of record NW_026892550.1, read on the forward strand.
CAGCACAAGATATCTCCTTGGGGGACCAGGGGAGCTCTCCTCAGCACAACTTCCTGGCAGGAAGAGAGGAAGATGATGTAAGGGAGGTAGATTAGATTAAAATGAATAAAGGAGAGTGTATAAAGAGATAACCAGTGCCCTTAGAGACAAATGCTGGTGAGTGCTGTGGGGATGGGGAGGGAAAAGGGAAGTGGGATTTAGCACCCATCCAACAACACAACTGATCACCCATTAGGATGCATTTTTGCTATTACAAGGAGATAAAAGCTGCAGGACCACGATGGCACCACCTACATGCTGAAGGGCAATGGAGGAGGACTGTCACAACTTCTCCTATCTCCGGAAGGGTCGCCTGCTATTTCATTTCACCCACAGTTCAACAACCAGAGGAAAGACTGAACAGAAAAGGCAGGAGGATGCCCTGGTGAAAGGTATGGAATCTGTGAATTTGGCTGATAAAGCACTAGTCATGTGGAATTCAAGTTCATGAAACAAACAGTTGTCCAGGCTGCCCAGCAGCCAGGGTGGCGGCAGGAGTCCTCACCCTTCCTAGCACCCTCCAGCACTGCAAACCGACTCTCTCAGCCATGCTGGTACAAGCTGATAGACAAACTGCACTGTGAGCCAGATCAGCGAAGGAATCCAAGCTACAAACAACAGCCTGTAAAACAACCTTGCAAACCACAGCAAGTCTCTGCTGAGCTACAGCGACCAGGAACTGTTACAGTTTTCATTACTTACCCTTAGACTACAGAACCTGTTCTGCTGAATTGTCCTTACATGCGGATATACCTTTTTTTGCAAGTGCTCAAGAAAACTGAGCAAGCATTTTACATTATTATGTTATTACTTAGAATAAGGAATAAATCATCATAGTTATTTCCTGATGACCTTTTGCTTTGTTTTGCTACACTGGCCTTTACAAATGATGGCATTTGCTCATGGCGTGGCATTTGCCTGGGCAAACTGAGCAACTTTAGCTGAACAAATCATGACTTGAGCACATAAGCAAGAACATGCACCGTAAAGCTGCATGCAGAATTTCAGGCAATGGTCAAAAAAGTCTGCCTCTCCCATTCTAAACCATGTAAATGGTTGCATGCAAGACCATCTTTCAAAGAAAATCTCATGAAGCTTGGAAGGTGCCAAAGTCATACAAGAAAATGAGCCATTTACTTCCATTTCCCCTTGATAGAGAAAAAACAGAAATGAGACACTGCTTCTCAAGAACGCAAATTGATTGTGTGAAGGAAATTATGAAATGAGCTAGTGGATAAGGCTGTGTTTGGAAGAATGTTTTCTTCTCTGCATCTATTCCCATTCAAAAATACAGATAAGAATGACTTTGAGACCAGCAACACTCCCCTCTCACTTCTGTACTAGTAAGAACCTTCCTCTCTGATAAACAGAGTTGAGGAACAGAGCAAGTATTCGTGGCGGGCTCCTCTCCACTTTAAGAACCAGCACTTGGCCCCTCTCTCCACCCAACCTGTACATGTGGGGGAAAGCATGGGCCCCGTGGCTCAGCTTCTTCTCTTAGGTAAATCTGAACTTCACATGTTCCTGGTGATGCACAGAGTGCACCAATGAGGGCCCTGCAGCTTTACAATAAGCTGCCAGAAACCTGTACTGAGATCCCTCCTGGATGCATCTGCAAAGTACCAGAGAAGCAATTCCTACCAAAGCTCGGACTGCAAGGGAGCACTTCACCCACCATGACTGAAAATTGTACTGACGAGCCTTCAATGGCAATCTTTTCAAGTAACTAGTGAATTGTGTTCAGAGGCTCTTCAAAGGAACCACTCCATCAGTCGGACCGCAAAGCCAACTGAAACAATCCCATGGACCTGATTCTCGGGTGTGAGAGTACCAGCCCCACCAGTCCCCATCCCTGGGCCAGCAGTAACAAAAACCTCGGCAAATCTGTCACCATCAAAAATGAACCTCAGGCACCCAGCACGATCAACTAACCACTAATATAAATACCAATGCACCTCTGGTACTGAGCTGTATAAAGTGTAAGTGAAAGGCTGTGCCTGAACAACCACTTAACAGCCGTTTCCTCAATCACTGCTGTATCTTCCATAAAGTATTTGATACAAGTTGGAAAAAACGTACCCAACAGAGGTAGAAGCACTGAGCACAGGAATAAGACAGAAAGATTATCTCCACCCTTTCACAGTAGCTCTGTTTTTACTAACCCAGACACAAACACTGAGGCTGATTAATCATAAAATGTCTGAAGCGCAAATACTTTCTATCCTTTTTGTCAAGGGAACAACTTGGCACAGAACAAAACTGGAAGGCAGACAACAATTTAGCATGATGATATCCATTTTTTTAGCTTCTCTTTTGATAATTCAAAAAAAGCTTATATTTTAAAAATTAACCTAAACAAAACTAAATTTTAAGATGAATGCCATTGTCACAGATGAGTAGCTTGTGCTTTCTCTTGTTGCAAAGCTACAATTCAGACAAAACCATTTACTATCATTAAGGTTTCCCACAAGGTTAATACTACTGCCAAACAAAAACAAACAAAAGGGTTTGCACTTTCAGACCCACCAATGAAGGACTTTCCATTTTACTATTTGTGGCAACCCTCAGCTCAGACTGCAGTTTTCAATCTAACAATGTTTTTCACCTCTAGGAGTGTTCCTCTTGTGACACTCAATATGGGCCTGAACTGACTAACCAAAAAATAGCCTCATTTAATGCAGAAAATTCTGCTTTTCTAAGCCTTTCCAGACAGAAGGATGAAGATGCCTGCCTTCAAATCCAGCTTTAAAATCACATACTTATTTTTTCTATTGCACGTTTTTTATCCCAAATTCATTCATTGACTGGAATATTTTTAATACTGGGTATTTCCCTTTCTTTTACTTACAAAACTATTTTTACAAAACTTTCATATAGTACAATACCTGAATTTGTAATTTTTAGACTCCTGATCTTTCTATTCCAAGCCCATTTTCAGGGCTGATGATACAGGGCTTCTTAATTGTTACTATCACCTTCACCATGTCTTTCACAACTTCTGCAGTATCAATATAATTGTTCTATCATGGTTAAAAGACCGTCAAACCCCTTTTTGACTTCACAGATGAGACAGTCTTTGCTTAATGATGGACACTCACACTCCAAAATTCTACATGGCATTTTCTCTCCTGCTGCAACCTCTCATCAGTAACATCAGTGTGTGAGCAAGGTGGCCATGCCAAAACATTTTTACCATGGCCAGGCTAGCTGAAAGGTAACTTTAATGCAACAATCAGTCCAACTTTTCTTGTGGGATGTTTATCTTCCACTGGCTTGACTGGAGGCAGAATTAGTACTTCAGGCTATTGTTGACCCCATTTTGGTTTGTACTGCACCAGTTATTATGCTGTAATCTCTTCTGGTTTGGACAGCGAACACAACAGTTTATTAAGGGCGTGACCCAGAGCAAGCTAATGTAAGTGGAAGAATTCATATTGACTTCAATGATCTTTGGTCTGATGCCTAAATAAACTGAAAGACATAACCACTATTTATTTAAAAATAGTAATGCTCTTGAGGCCTTATAATGTTTCTAGGGGTGAGAAACATTCAAATCAAAAGATAAATTTTCAGCTCAGTGTTAAGGATCCTATGAAGAGCTGCCACTGATAGCTATACTGACCCTTCAATAAACTTGCAATTTGCGTGACATGCATACTTAGATACTTGACTGCATGACTTGCATGCAAACCAATGGGAAATCAGATTTGCTGTAGATTTAAACAGCAACAAGAGGTTGCATAATTCTGCTTAATTGCTGACAAAGTGCTCTTTTGGCAGCCATGTGCCTTGAAAAGAACAAACGAAAGCCATCTATTCTCTTTATATTGGAAAGTTGTTTCCCACAAGGAAAAAAAAGCAATTAAAATCCACTAACAATAAGAGGAACATAGAGTTCATTAATCTGTAGTAAATTAAAAGGAGATAGAAAATCTTTTAAAGGGATGTTTCTGGAAAGCTCCAGTCCTAAAAAAAACCCTAATAATCCAGGAACATTTTAATATTCGCTTTCCACTCCTTTAAATACTTTTCTACATGTAGAAGAGCTCAATCTATCACACCAGTGATATCTCCATCTTATTTGAAACAAAAGCATAAATTTCCCACTCCCATAACTCTTTTAACATGAAATCTTTGCAAAGTAAAGAAAAATCTGTCAAAAACTTAAGAGGAAAACCACACAAGTTTTCTGGTTAATCAAACATAGAAACAGATCCACACATACATCCCCCAAACCAGTAATTTATTTATTGGTACTATATGCCAAATTAAAATAAATTAGTATCATTATACCATTAACATTTTATAGTTATTATAAGCTCATACTGGTTATTCAAACTCTATGTCTAAATCCTCTTTCTTTCATATGGAAAGGCAAATTTTTAACAGCAGGGACATATGATAAAAATATTTGATGAAATACTATTTTAGGAAAATAAAAGAGATAGTGTGTTAAAGGTGAGAATATTCTGCAGCTGTTTCACTTTGGCTACATCCTTAGCTAGTTGATCTATGAAAGAGATTCACACAGAACCTCTGAAAGCAGCAGCTCCCAAAGGAAGATTTGCCAGTCTGTGGGTGAGCCCAACTACAGAAGCTGGTACCGAAACAGGACCCACCAGGGCACAAACCTGGAATTCAGCCATCAAAATAAAAGCTGGGAGTTGGTAGTCTGGCAGACAGGTTTTCCTTGGAACAAGTTAAATGCAGCAAGTATCTTTTCAACCTAACAAAGTAGTAGGAACAGCATGAAAATCTACATTAAGTACATACACGGCAACTTCTTGGTCCGATTTTGCATTGCTTTTTTCTAGCATCTTCTCCTACCAGTTCTGAAGCTATTTTATATAGTGGATATTGTGATAAAATTCTCCCTAGTGCAATAAGCTGTCTTTTAGCTCAACCATTATGAAGACTTCAAAACATAAGGGGTGCTTATGCGATGAGGTGATAGCCTGTGGTACCATTTGGTTGTTATAATTCAATAGGGGACAAGGCAGCTTAGCAGGTGCACGTGACTTCTCCCTACAAGTCTGCCCCTGGAACAAAGGCAAGCTAATAACAGACCTGCACATTTCAAAGAAGATCAGGCTTACCACTAAAGAAACAATTATTAATTTGGATTGACCATTGCCAAAACATTCACAGACCATGCAGAAACCAAAATCACAACCCCAGAATAAACCCTGCAATGGCTGGGAAAAAAAAACAGAGAAATGCATTTTATGTCAGAAATCACCATCTGTAAAGAAAACCCTTCATTAAGAAAGGGGGAAAAAAAAAAAGGAAACAAAAAGCATGGAAATAATTGTTTAGTTACTATGAACAGAAGAAAATACATTTCTCTGAGACTAACTCTGTGTCAACTTTGGAGCCTTGAAAGACCGCCAGCTGTCCAGGCTTACATATTTTACCACTGAAGTATGCTTTTGTTTCAGAATGGTTGAGACCCCCAAAATGATGTAATCCCCAGTGGAAGACTGACAAGCTTTGAGATATTCCAAAACACAGATGACACACAAAATAACAAGTAATCAGTGTAACTATATGGTATATTACCCTGTGAGAATCCAACGACACAAACCTAATGCGCCAGATAACAGCATCGCTTTGAGCAAACCAGGAGTAGAACGTCACAAAGATTTTCACAAAGAAGAAATCATTCAAGAGGGACAATTATCTACATGGGTGGAGGGAAGCAAGATGGAGAGGAACATATGCCTTTCATAATTAGGGGCCCGATTATACTGTAGCCGAAAGGGATTTTTTACATTTTAAATTTGATTACATTTCAGAATGAAGCACACTAATTGGTATTTCTGCAGTCTGTTTGAAGAGAACTTCATCTACTTAGGGAGGGGAAAAAAATAACAAAAACCGGTGACCTTCATTCCATCTATGCCTAATATCTAGTAGTTTTGCCTGAAGTATTCATGGTCCCTTTTTGATTGCTGAAGCTATCTCTGGGAATAAGTGCTCTATGACTCATCCCAGTTTATCTCCTCGAAACCAGGAATGAGATACTAGCAAATATACTAGAATCAAATAGATATTAAGTCCAACAACCACAGCTGCTACAAGGAAAAACAAACCAAACTGCTCCATCTACTACCACAAGAAAGGGACCAGCAGAAGTTATTCGCACAGGCAACACACAGGATGGTACCTCAAACCCAGGGACATTGACAGAGTTAGTTAAGGAAGGGACATGTGCATTGCAGAAACCCCTACTTACTGCAAAATAAAAGGCATGATACATTCCCAGTGTGCCTATCTGCCAGAAACATTGTAGTGCTGGAGAAGCAGATGGTAAATGGACATGGAAAATGGAAGCAAAAAAACCAAAGATTTTAATTTCTTGTCTCATAAAACCAGCTGTAAATGAGCATGTATTATCACTTATACATATTCTTTGCCCAGAGAAGTCATGGAAGCCCCATCCCTGGAAAAGTTCAAGGCCAGGCTGGGCTTTAAGCAACCTGCTCTAGTGGAAGGGGTGTTGGAACTAGATGAGCTTTATGGTCCCTTCCAACCCATTCTATGATTCTGTGATTTTTGTTTCTTGAAATATATGCCAGATAAATGTGGATTTTCTGCACAAAGAAATGCTGTCTAAGACTCATGAAGTGAGAAAGAACCACCATGAATGTAACTTATGGGCCGTCAACTCAAAATAAAATACCCAAGCCTCTAGACAAGAATAGTGCCAGTGAAAGGAGATGAATTTTCAATGTAAGACTATTTCTGAAGAAAGAAGGGATCTGCAGAATGTGAAGCAAATAGAAAGGCACAAACGAATAATTATGAATAGAAATAAACCAACATCTAACCTTTGCAACCTGACCTTCACTGATGAAAGCCCCAGGAGCAGCTTGGGCACGACTCCGACTGTGGCTCCCTGTAGACATGTCAGAAGCCAGGCAGGTATGCCTGCTCTATATGAACATAACCAACTTCGGGAAAAGTGGTTCTCAACCTCGGGAATGGAAAGACAGGTACTTCATAAGGCTGATTCAAGGCACTCAACTAAACTTGTTGAAAACCTCTTTTTGTTGGCCATTAAAAGAAGACAGACAAGGTTCGTATTTTAAACCTGGGTTAAACTAGGGTAGTGGAACAAACCCAGCATGCTCTACTTCCATCCCTGAGTGGTACAGGTAAGTGTTTCAGGGAAACCTGTAGGAACAGAGGGGATTCAGAAGGCTGTACATAAATAAGCTTAATGCCTTTGTTTGATTTTATTTGTAAGTTTTTCCTTTTTAAAACTGAATTTCATAACCAGTTGTGGATGGAACTGCTCTAAAGAAGCTTGTTCTCAGTAACTGAGGAGATCTATGAGTGGGAGTGTAAGAATATGGCATTTTCACCTAGGGATACAACTGGTCACTGAAGTCTCCCCACCATAAATGCTTGACCTGAAATTAGGAATAAGCAAGTGTAGAAAGATACTTTACATACATGAATGTAGCAGAGGTGGGAGACAGCCTCCAGGTGGGAGCATGGGCAGATCAAAGGCAGCTTTAGGAGGACAAAAAAAAAGAAGTGCAGCAAGGAACTAGGGGCAGACCGGATCCATGTGGGTGATGGAAAGGCAGAGGGAAGAACTGGGGCAGCAAGCTGGAACTGGGGACAGATGTAAAAACAGATGGACAGGGAAGAATATGAGATGGATGGTGGAGGAAAAGAGCTGTGGCATGAAGAGACTAAACAACCTAAAGGAATAAAGGCAGAAAATCTCTAATTCAGTACTCTGGTGCTGCCAAATACCTGCAGAGCCTACGTGGCATGTTTACCCATAGGTAAACATTTGGTCCATTTGGAAGAAAACCTGCTATTGCACTGATCACTTCACTAGTGAGAGCAACAGACAGCTACAATGGGCAGCCAAATTATTTGAACTTGCCAGAAAAATAAGTGTCAATCTCTACAGATGAAATGTTGTTTCAGGTTTTAAGTGTTTGGTTTGCTTACCTCAGAAATTATATTGGAAGCATCAACAGTGAGTTTGTTAAGGCAATCACTCAAAAGTTAACAAATGCCAGAATTACAACCCCTCAGTATGAACAATGTTAAGATACGGATGCAATTGGTCAGCACCTACTCTTTCTTCTGCCATTTCTTCCTCAGCAAACAGGATTTGCTGGTATGTGAGCAGAGTATTCAGAAGATGGCAGAAAGGGGCAGAAGAGAAAAAGATGGTGAAGAAATTAAGAATTAGATTCTCAGCTCCCAATTCACGTCTGCTGTTAAGCAAGGCTCTTTACAAACTTTTATTTTATTAGGTTTTACTCTTTTACAGCTTCCACTCTAATAAATCCTTCAAGAAAACACAGGAGTGCCTTTGCCATGTCTATTCTCCAATTGCTCAACATTTTAGCAGAAGAAAGGCAGAATTCCTGCCAGGATCATGGCATACCACCGGGGAGTCTCCTGAGTACAGACACACTGGTATTTGGAAAAGAAAAGAAGGAAGTTGCCATCTAGGTAGCTCTGCTTGGCAAGCAATTCTCCGTAGCTATAAGCATTTCCCAGAGACTGTTTTGTAACTCTAATTCTACTTATTTCTCCCTCTATTCTTTTTCTAAAGTCTTGGGGGCTACACCAATACACAGGGTGTACACAGATCTGTAAAACAAATATACACAGACAGCACCAAAACAAAAGCCTGAAGAAGGAGATCTGAATAAACCAAGACCATTCACACATTGTATTCAGACATTCCCCACATTAACACAAATACGTGCAAGTCAAATACATATCTGTATCGTTTTATCATTAAACAAATGTGTCTAATTGGGTATGACTGGCTGTTACCACCTCTCATCGGGCAACTATTTTCACAACAATGTTTATTTTAATGAACAAAATGGGAAATTGGAAGAGAATCAGACATCTGGTTCTAAACTAGCCTCAGCATAAGGCTTTCTAAAATGGTGTAGGCACAAACATCACTGTTATTTACACAGGACTCTCAATTAACAGAGCTCTCTCAATCCAATTTTACAAACATTACTTTCCTTGCCTGACAAAAGGATAACCAAGAAAGTAAAGCAGTGGGGGGAAATCCTTAGGCTGTGATCTGTGAACTTTCCTGTCTTGACAGACCATAGTCCCAGTGTCTGCAAAAGAGAGCAGGAAGGTCACAGCAAAATGTAACTTGACCTGAACTTTAACCACCAGAGGGGACATTTACTCAACTATAAAATTTAAAACTAAACAAGAACAAATAGGGAGAAAGGGACTATGAGAGCACCTTCTCCCTGTTGATTTAAAATTCAAGACCACAAGAGATTTGTATTAGCAAAGTTGACAGATTCATGAAAATACTTAATCCTGGTTATCCCTTTATGTTAGAATCGATCCATAGACAACATTACAACAGTTTGATCCTTCCCTTAAACTTGATCTCAGGACTTTGTAAACAGGAGGAGTGTTGTGTTTTCAAACTGATTTATACAGAACTGGAACCTGACCCTTAAAATGTATGTGAAATCAAATTATCTTGACTATAATGAATGACTGAACAGAAGACCTCCAGAGCCAAAATCCATGACTCTCCAAAGCTTGAGAAGAAAAGGGACAAATCAGGGCACACTGACTCATGAACTGCATGGACAAGCGATGTGCATTTAAGCCATAAATCACCCAAATTAAAGTCTAGAAATTCCTTTCAATGTGATTTTTATATTCCTGGCTCTGCTGTTAAGATGCTAAAATAACCACTGCAGATTGCCTAGACAAGCTGTGGATTCCCCATCCCTGGCATTTTTCAAGGCCAGGTCACATGAACCTTTGGGCAGCCTGGTATAGTGGAAGGTACCCCTGCCCATGGCAGGGGGTTTGAAACTAGATGAGCTTTAAGGTCTCTTCCAACCCAAACTATTCTGCGATTCTTTGACAAAAGACCAGTTATGACCAATTATTCAAGAGATTTCTTTGGTTTAACACTGCAATAATGCAGAGACATATGATTCCATGTTACATCTGGGCTTGACTGCTTCTTGAAATACTGGCTCTCAAAATATTGCATCATCATTAAAATACTTGGAGATCACTAGCCTGACATGCCCAAAATTCAAAGGACAGAATTCACTGCTGATAAAATTTCATGGTAAGCACAAGAGAATTACCACCACCAGTGACCTGAAGAGAACAACTAGAAACATCTAAAGATGACAGTTATTCCTCCTGGCCTCTGTGGAAGCAATGCAGTCTGTCCTTGTGCCATCAGTCCAGCACAGGTGTGGCAGTTATAGCACATACCAAATTGGTAAGAATTAAAATAGAATACTTAGAAACTCTTACATGAAGATATTCGAGTGTAACCAAGCAAACTACAGCAAACACCCTGACATTTGCGTCTATGTGCGAAAAAAAAACAAACCAAAATCTCATCAGTTTTCTGTCATATAGGTGGTGACTACTAATAAGAATTTTTCTGTTCTTGCTCTTTTGTCTTGCTTTTTTCTTCAATTTGACAGTTATTTGATATTTCACCATTTTGGTTTGTCAGGCTGGGTGTAGCCTGCAACCCAGCAAGAATTTACTCATAATTTCACAATATGCCAAAACTCAGTTTTGCAAGGAAGTGACTTGTATGGAAAGATGAAAAAAACTGATTTAACCATGACACATACCTGTAAAAGTACTCTTTAAAAAGTTGCCTAATTCTACAGCAGCTTCTGTTTTCATTCTATGCTTAAAGCAAAGAGATATTTGATGTTAAAAGCATCTCCTAAACACTATTAAATTTGCATGCTGGAAAAGAATACAATTCATTAATGGAAATTGTACCATATCAGTTTCCTGTTGCAGTTGGCTGTCCCGCTAAGTTGGCAGTGAGACAGCGGCCTGCAGAGCTGCAGGCACATGTCTCATGTTAAAAAGGGAAAAAAAAGAAAAGACTTCATGTTATAAACACTTCCATGAAAATTACCATCCAGTTTGGAGCCAACTGAGACCAGGTGCTGCAGAGAAAATAAACAGGCAACATATGAAAGTTAAACCCCCACCCCCCCCAAAGTCCCAGCACCACTGTGCTTCCATTGAGATCGTGTTCTAACATACATTTCAATGGACATCATGAAATCCAAACAAATATCCCTGCATGTGTACAAAGCAGCCTGATTTTCTCACCTTTAGGACCATAGCTTTTTAACACTGATTTTTTTATATGCCCCATATTTTTAATACCTAGAAAAATATAGATATGCAAATGTAGATATCGATTAACCCAGAACACTACTGCAATTTTACTCCTGAACAATTCACTAGAAATCCCTCTCTTTTTCCCAGCTGAGAAATAGCCCAGGAATTCACCCAGGCAGAGACACAATGCCTGAAACCAGTGACTGCTGATTCGGTTCGCTTGTCTCCCACTTGCCACCCACAGATTTTGAACAGAAGTAGGAAAAAGCCTTTAGAGAGTTCACAGCAGAAAATACTGAGGTCTAGGAGAGCTCAAGGTTTCTAAGGAGAGCTGAGAAAAATCAGGACACATACTCTGCACTGGCAGAGTCAGTGGCTAAGGCAGAGCACGTTGCTGCTTTGGTGCATACCCAATTTCTCCCACTTTTGCTGAGAGGTCACAAACAATCCACATGACTCCTGCTGGCTGTTGTTTAAATCAGACTAATATCCTGGGACACCTAAAGTGATCTTTTTTACCTCAGTATCTGTTACCATGAAGCAAAGAACTGAAGTGTTGCAGCAGTGGCAGCATCTCAGGGTCAAGGAAACTGCAGGAGCTCCCTATGCAGCCCCTCTCACATGGCCAGGCAGCAGCTTTGCTCATGTCTTCCCAGTGCTACCGAGAGGGTGAACATAAGGTCCACCATTCTTTGGGACTGCTGGACCACAAACAGTTTCCACTGCATCATGTCCAAAACACATTGAGAAAACTGGGCTGCATTAAAAGGAGCGTGACCAGCAGGTCGAAGGAGGTGATCCTGCCCCTCTACTCTGCTCTTGTGAGACCTCACCTGCAGTATTGTGTGCAGTTCTGGTGTCCTCAACATAGAAAGGACATGGAACTGTTGGAACAAGTCCAGAGGAAGGCCACGAGGATGATCAGGGGACTGGAGCACCTCCCGTGTGAAGACAGGCTGAGGAAGTTGGAGCTGTTCAGCCTGGAGAAGAGAAGGCTGCATGGAGACCTCATAGCAGCCTTCCAGTATCTGAAGGGGGGCTATAGGGATGCTGGGGAGGGACTCTTCATTAGAGACTGTAGTGACAGGACAAGGGGTAATGGGTTAAAACTTAAACAGGGGAAGTTTAGGTTGGATATAAGGAGGAAATTCTTTCCTGTTAGGGTGGTGAGGCACTGGAATAGGTTGCCCAGGGAGGTTGTGAATGCTCCATCCCTGGCAGTGTTCAAGGCCAGGTTGGACGAGGCCTTGGGTGATATGATTTAGCGTTAGGTGTCCCTGCCCAAGGCAGGGGGGTTGGAACTAGATGATCTTAAGGTCCTTTCCAACCCTAACAATTCTATGATTCTATGATTCTATGAAAACAATAACAGGAGGTCATCTTTCTTACACACACCCTCAGAAAGTCAGAGAGGGGTATTTTAAGTGTCTACAAAATCAGCTGGGGCAACAGAAAAAGAGGCTCCTGAACATCCAACTCCCATTTCACACTTGGTGACAAAATGGTCTGGGTTTCCTCTGGCTGCAGTAATACTGACTGCACTGTGGCAGGATGAAGCTACTTAGCTCTATCAACAGAGACAACATTTTCTTGCACAGTAGTGCGAGGTGTCCCTGCCCATGGCAGGGGGGTTGGAACTGGATGATCTTAAGGTCCTTTCCGGCTCTATGATTCTATGATTCTAACCGAGCCTTATCTGCATGCTAGCCTGAGAGAGCTCTGTGGGCAAGGACCACCTCCTCATGACTGAGGGAGACACAGGGAGCATGGCAGGAAGAGAAAGAAACACTGCCATTATCTGAGATTACTTTTCTCTTTACCATTTGATCGGAGCTATCCTACGAGAAAGATTTTCTTCTTTGGAGCATGTCCACGATGGTGGCAGCAGGCCTGAAGTTTGCACCGCCACATCACAGCAGCACGCACAGCTCCTGTCTACATCACAGGAGATTTAACTCTACACAAACCATACCCAGTGGCATTTCTGGTATTTGCCTTCATTATAGAGAAGCAATTATAACTTGCATGCTACAGGACAGAGCAGATTCCCCTAACAACACAGCCTGTAATTATGCACATTGAAAAGCCTAACCTGGTGAGAAGACTTCTTCCCAGTTCCAACAAGGGTGCAAAACTGTCTTGCTAACATTGGGCATGAAACAACCCTTCAGCATCAGGGACTAGAAGAATCAGTATTTCAGAGAGAAGCCTGTCTGGACATTCAAAACATTTCGCTATTTGATGTGTTGAGGTATTCCCCCACCCTCTGTAACCCACTCCGTGAACTTTTAATATAAACAGTTTAGCTTATTGTGCTGGTTTTGCCTGGGTAAGAGTTAATTTTCTTTATAGCAGCTGGTATGGGGCTCTGTTTTTGATTTGTGATAGAAACAGCACTGATAACACAGGGATGTTTCAGTTACTGCTGAGCAGTGCTTACACAGAGTCAAGGCTTTTTCTGCTCCTCACACCACCTCACAGCAAGTAGGCTGTGCAAACAGGGCGCACAAGGAGTTGGAAGGGGACACAGACAGGACAGCTGACCCCAACTGACCACAGGGATGTCCTGTACTATATGGCATCATGCTCAACATATAAAGCTGGAGGAAGAAGGAGGAAGGGGGGATGTTTGGAGTGATGGTGTTTGTCTTCCCAAGTATCCATTATGTGTGATGGAGCCGAGCTGTCCTGGAGATGGCTTAATACTTGCCTGTGATGGGAAGTGGTGAATTAATTCCTTGTTTTCCTGTGCTTCTGTGCGCGGCTTTTCCTTTCCCTGTTAAACTGTCTTCATCTCAACCCACGGGATTTCTCACTTTTACTCTTCCAATTGCATTCCCCATCCCAACGAGAGTGCTGGTGGTGACTGAATGGCTGCGTGGGACCCAGTTGCCAGCCAGAGTTAAACCACACCACCTACAAACCTTCACTCTGGTGAGGAGCTGATCCCTATCTACTAAATTTCCTGGCAGCCAAACTACCTGAGCTACACCTCCCCTCTGAAGCTGGGGAAGCCCTCTCCTACACAAGGTGGGTGGTAAATTCAATCCAGTCTAAAGGGGCTGAATTATAACCTCCACCAAGGACCTAATTTCATACCAACCTACCCATGATATAATCAGGTTTGGGAAATTATTGCTCCAAACAAGGGTAGAGGGAAGATTTAGATTAGACATTAGGAGGAAGTTCCTTACTGTGAGAGTGGTGAGGCACTGGCACAGGTTGCCCAGAGAAGCTGTGGCTGCCCCATCCCTGGCAGTGCTCAAGGACAGGTCGGACGGGGCTTTGCGCAATCTGGTCTACTGGAAGTTGTCTCTGCCCGTGGCAGTGGGTTGGAACTGGATGAGCTTTAAGGTCCCTTCCAACCCAAACCATTCTGTGGTTCTATGAAACCAGCAGTGAGGCCAAGACCACAAATAACAGCGAGTGTGTCTGTCCTCTAAGGAAACTGGCCATTCCCATCCAGTAACGACAATCCTGACTGCAAAATGGGGATTAACTTTAGCATTCATGATACTGAGGCCATGCTAGCAGTAAGGTAATGATACCTTCATTGGCACATAACTTCATTAGTGTGCAACTGCTCCTCCAAGAATCGTCTGCTGAGGACAATCAGAAGCAGACGCAGCCAAGACACCATGTGTCATACAGCAGAGCCGACACTTCAACACATGGAATTTAGAAAAAACAAGGAAAAGGTCCAGAAATCCCCTCTCTGATTAAAAAAATATCAGCTTTTAGAAGCTGATAAACAACAGGTCCTGGCACAAGAGGCTTCCTGCCACACCTATGCTTGAGAGGGTGCAACCGATACCTACAGCCCAACAAGCTGTACTGCATGTGGGTGGCGGGGCTGGTGGCCCCCCAGCCCGGCAGTGCCCGGGGCTGGCCTCCTGGCCTCCAGAGCACACCATGAAAGGCAGATATGCTCTACAGAGCTCCCACAGAGATCTGCAGATGAAAAAGAGCGAACGGCGCAGCTGAAAAAATAGATTTCTAATTGCTCTGCGGCTGTATGAGCATTACTTGTGCATACGTTTGCAGTTGTACACAGCTCTATGTGGACATTTACTAAACCAGATGAACTGATAAGATGATAAAATAAATGCAATATTGTACAGCTTCTTTTTTAACAGCTGCCAAAAGGACATCCCCCAGAAATGCTCCAAACTCAGCGTCCTGTTGAAAAGCATCATTTTCCATTATGTTTGGGTCTATTCTATTTCCCCTTCAATTTGCAACATTCTGCTGGAAACAGTGATGAAGAACACATGTCTGCGGTAAATTACACCCAGGAGAAATCTTGGAACTGTTACATTCTGTTTTATTACCCAAGGCATTAAGGTAATCTACCACAACACATATTATTGAACAGTTCCATCAAACACAACGCCACTAATATAGTTCCATATTATTATGCATGCAAAAAGAATTTATCATATTTCTTGAACCTCATTAGGTGATTCACGTGTTGCATTTTCATTTTAATTAACAGTTCCACAATATTTTCAGTGCTACAACAAAACTAGGTGCTACATAAATGCAGAATGTTATTACACAAGTGTTTCGGAAAACATATGTTCAGGCAACAATAAGGTTGAAAAGCCTAACACTCACCAGCCAGGAAACTGTGAGTGTTTACACTTCTTTCACAATATAAGCTTACACAAGTGCTGCATCTTAACGTATTCTGTAGGGGGCTGTAATCACCTACGCTACATGAGGGAAACCTAGTGTAGCCAACTGGATGGGTAGACTAACATCCCTGAGAATCGCTTTCCTTTCCACCACTGCAAATACTAATCCAGTTTCACCAAGTTACACTAAAACCCAAACACAGCATAAATACCCCCTGTGTACTGGTGAGCTGCATCTTTTGGGGGAGGTTTGCAGTAGTTCTGTGAGGTATCACTGGAGATCTCCTATAGGCTTAAACTCTGGCAAACATTATGAAGTTTACATTTAACAAGTATAATAGGTATAAAAGACACCTTATGTAGACACGGCTGTTACTTTGGCTGATGACTTGACCTCAAAGGTCAAGTTTTCTAAAGTTTTACAAGGCTTTTGCATTTTATTTCTCAAGTGACTCCATGGGAACAACAAATAAAACCAACAAAAAAATGTATGTCTGTCAAGACTACACACGTTCCATGCTTTGCAGAGAAGAGGAAAGCAAAAGGCTTAGGCAGCAGTTCAGAGCCACAACTCAGATATGGCTTTTGATTTCAATTTAAATAAACCAAATAGCCTTAGTAAAGTGTTAGGTCCAAACTAAAATGAAAACATCAGGCACCAGGTGTACCAGGAAGCAGAGCACAAAGTCCCCTCTGTTCAAAGAAAAGTAATCACTAATACTTGAACATGTAATTTAATGCCTTGCTTCTTCAAGTTCCAAAATGAGTCACACAAAGCTGAAAGCACCAGTCTACTTAATGAACTGCAATCTGAGAACCAGATAAAGTTACTTGCTGAGTATCGTATAGAAGGTCTCACTTACTTTATTAGCTTATTCATCACATGTAAGAGTAACTGAAGCTATATTGTTCTAGGTCTCTGTGGTGTTCAGTCCATACACAGCAGCCATGGCTCACAGAAATACACTATATAATCATGAAATTGAAGACTGTGCTACAATGCACACAAGAGTCAAATGATGGTTGCATGGGAAACGGAATTACTGGCATTTCTCAACTTTAAAATTCTTGGCTTTGCAGTCTACGTATTATTACTTCTATTATTACATCTTACGATGCCTTTTTAAAGGCATCAGTGAATTTTGCTATCTGTTGCCATAACCAAAGCTGCCCAGCCATGCTTCGCCAGTGGGGTTTGAAACTTCACTCTGCAGCTCTGCAGGTTAAGCTGCTTAGTAAAAGCAGATGTACTGCAGAATGGATATTGAAAATTCAGGAACTCAGGTCCCACATGGCAACCTGGAGGTGAAGAGTGAGACAGCAGGCAGTGCTGTGGAACCCACCGAGTAACTGGCATAGTTTTCTCTTCTGCCACATCCAATTTTACATTTTTCCTATCACTCACTTTGATGGAAAGCTGAAAATAAGAGTGTGAACATTTTGCTTTGGTCTCTCATGGATGAGAGTCCAAGAATTACTGAAACTTATTTTAGTCTAATTAACTTCTGTGGTGATCTGAGAGAAAAAAAGATTTTCTCTTGTTTCTGACTTACAGCAAGTAAAATAAGAGCAGAACATT
The DNA here is from genome assembly GCF_033815535.1 of Pezoporus flaviventris. Taxonomy (NCBI): domain Eukaryota; kingdom Metazoa; phylum Chordata; class Aves; order Psittaciformes; family Psittacidae; genus Pezoporus; species Pezoporus flaviventris. Next base: position 25,509,525 of record NW_026892550.1, read on the forward strand.
GCAGGTCTAGACCATGATCTGTCCAGACCTGTGGCTGTTGCTAACTAGCAGGGCTGGGCTGACCATGTGGAACCAGGCCAACCTGTATCTGCTGAAAGGAATAGGTGGTCTGTAGTTCTGACAGAAGCAGAAGATGTCTCAGCATTATATCTGCTATTGTACAAAAGGGGAAACCAGTGCAGCCATCTATTCCCTTGACTTTTGCCCTGCTACAAAGAAAGTCCTCCTGCTGTGCCTTTGGAAAAAAAGTGCAGTTTCTCCTAGAGTTCTGACATGCTTTGCCTCTCAAGCACCAAGCAAGGAACCCAAGGTTCAGAGGGAAGGAGGATGCAGAACACAGGCCTGGCAAAATACAAGTCAAGGAAGAGTATGTCTAAGGCTGCTTATGTTTTCTGTCTTCCCAATTCAATGTACTGCAAATACAGCAAATTACAAATTCAGTGAATTCCACTAATGCTGAGAAAGCAGTCTGTGGGATGAATAAAGGCTTTAAAGCTACCTAAGAGTCATTCCTAGAAATTTCACTTTATACTTTCCTCCCCAAGACAATCCTTATTTCTGGTTGTGACAACAAGTTTTTGGGATTTTTTTCCTTCTTTTATGAATAAAAGAACTGTCATTCTAAATAAGATGTAAAAATAAAGAATGCTGATAAACTGAAAAAGTATGCAAGCAAGGAGAAATACTATCACATACTTGTGCTAAACACACAGATACAGCAATAAAAGGATCCAACGACTCTGGCTTTGTGTTATGCAGTTCACTTCATCGAGTAATAATGTGTTTGGTCTAAAACTACATGTACTGCATGTACTGGGTCTGGCTGAGATGGAGTCAAGTTTCTTCACAGCAGCTTGTATGGTGTCATACTTTGGATTTGTGGCTAAACCTGTGCTGATGACACATGAATGCTTTGGCTATTGCTGAACACTGCTTGTACAGTGTTGAGGCTTTCTCTTTTCCATAGTCAGACATCCCACATAATAGAGTGAGTACATATGTCTAAGGAGATGAAGTACTTCAGACATCCACCATGCTTCTAATAGTCTGCCCACTATGTAGAAAGACAGAAGCAATTTTATTTCATAAACTAAAGAATCTTTGTATGGAAATACCCATGCACTTGCTCATCTGCCAAGAAGTTGAGAACAAACACCCAGATCCTCACTTTTACTCGGGAAACATGCACACTGGAAATCAAGCATACAAGTATTTCATAAAATCTATAGAATTATTGACAGGTTATGGAATGTAAGAGAAGCACAATGTCTATTTTTATCTCCATCTGTGATTACAGCTACATAACCTCAGAGCATAAAGAGCAACAAGGGAAGCATCTGTGTACACAGGGATGAAGCTTCTTTTTGGTATTTGACTGAAGTTTTAGAAACTCCAAGTCTTCCTATAGTTACATTAGGCACAATGAAGAAGCAGTGATAAAACTGATTCAAAACACTGTCAATCACAGGAGAAAAGGCAAAATATAAAAATGGAGGTTTAGAAATGACTGCGCAGCATCCAGTAGAAAACATCACTGAAGCTGTGAGGGAAGCATCACAGAGTGGACCAAATGTGCAGCACGTATCAAAGAACAGGAGAGCAAAAGTCTACAAGAAGACTGGAACACTGTGGGCACCGTGGCCAGAACCATTAAAATAACAGCCCAGTGCAAATATGACTGAACATGTCCATTCCTACGTTAAGAGTCTCTTAACCATCAAGTATTTTACACTCAGTCACAGCAGACCGGCCAGACCACACCTGTATTTTAAAGCAGAAGCATCCACAGGGACCACCAGCAGCATTATTCCACTTCCCTTGAGACTCCTCACTAGGGCCCATTCTTGGCATAGGCTTTGGAATGGAAGCTCCTCACAGCAACTTGATGTATGTCCATATGTTCCCTACCTCAAAGAAGACCTGATCAATGACCTGCTCAATATTAGTAAATACTGAGAGAACAGACAGCATGAAGCAAGATCCCTTCTGCCATTCAGATACGTCCCCTTGAGCCATAGTTCATTCATTTGAACCGATACTTTTAACAGTTATTTTTTTCTAAAATGTGACACCAGCAGCAAGAGGTTAGGGCTTTCCTACGCTGTGAGTGCTCATCTGAAAAAAGGCTTAGCATGCTATTTTTAAAGACTAATGTTCGTGTTGTTTCAGCAAAAACTCGATGTTGGTTTTAGACACATTTCTTCTTTTATGCCAGACAGGCCAGCTCCTCATATTCACAAAGTCACTGTGGTTCACTGAACATGTTTCCAGAATTAATTTTGACTTCCCATGGTTAACTTTACACTGATCAATGAAAGAAACTGTGGAAAAGATTACCTTATGAAAACATGCAAACTTAGCCAACCTTTAACAAAAAGAACAACTTGTAGAGCTTTCATCAGACTCAGCACTCTTCAAGGACAGCCTGTCAGCATTTGGCATGTATGAACATAGGAGATGGAAGAAATCTACAGGAAATCCTTGTGCTTACTCATGTACTCTCAGCACCACAGATGAGTCAAGCTGCTTTTATATGTTTCTCCCAGTTCCCGCATTCCCAGCCATCCAACTTCTCACCACACAAGCAGAATCTTACCTGTTATTTTCTGCAACAAAGGAGACAGCTCTGGCTCATCACAGATGGACTTGACTAGGGCCGTCTTCACCTCCTCTTCAGCTGCATCCAACTCTTTTCCACTTTTGACTTCTCCAACCACAGAATACATGTACACAAGCAAGACAAGGAAGTCCTCACAGGTATAATCATCTTTCGTCCTCTCATTGAAAGGCTTGATCATTGGCAATAACTGGTTCAAAACACTGGGCATTTCTGACTCACCAATAGTCTGAAAAACAGAAGGAAGATTGTGTCATATTGCTCCTGTATTGCGTATCAGTTCGCATCAGACACACTCCTGCCTGCATCCGCAAGTTACTATTTCTCATGAGAGCAGTGCTTGTTTAATGAAACATCGTTCAATATTTGCATTCTCCTTTATCAGCACATGGTCGTGTGACTTATTTGCTGCTCAAGCAGTAAATCTGTTAGTTTCCTATGAGTTGTTTTTTTTTTCTAGAGACTCATGATAGCAGCACCTTAGCACTTGAAAAGCCTGATGATTAGATCTTGTACCAGTACGATGAGAGGACGGGAGCATCAGTCTCTGCAGTATGGGTAGAAAAGGTACAAAGCACAAGGTCAAATGCTTCCTCTAAGTCTCAGGCCTCCTCCTTGAGCCTGATTTTGTACTTGAGCAATGAGTTCAAAGCCCAGCTCCCTCTGACTTCAGTTGCTATTGTAAGCTCTCAGCACATCTGCAAACCTGACCCTACGCTTTCGGGTCAGAAACCAGAAAATTAGAAACAGAACCACCTGTGAAGCACGTGGTTTAAGAGAGGAGCTCTGGGACAGGGAAGCAGTCACAGACATGGCATACGCCCTGACTCTCTTCTCTGCCTCCTTCATAGCACACTCACCAGCTTCTTAGGCCACTTAACACAGGTCTTCCACACCAAATAAGCCTTCTTCGGCTCATTCCCACAGCACATAAGTGCTGCTAGGTGACTAAGGCAAAGGCCACATGGAAGTGGGGAGAAGTGAGGCTGAAAGACAATCATAATGTGTATACAAGGAGAGGAAGGCTGGCAGACAAGAGGGGGAAACTGAGAATATACTAGGATGTCCTAGGTCCTCAGGAGTTGAAATCTCATCTTTGTGGGAGAAGAGTCTGTACAGCTTTACTGTGGTTGTAAACAGGAGACTTCAAACATGAATCCCCTGAAGTGCCACACTGACACCCGCATCACGTAACACCAGGGCTAAGGTTTTCATCCACCCTGCAGGTCTCTGCCACTCGGGACAGCAGAGTGACTAATCATAGCAGCAAACTGCCACTCTCGCTGCACACACACCTACCTGCATAGGACATCTCCATTTCTACTAGAGATTTCTAGTCCACTAGTTTTCTACTTTGGGTTGGTTTGCAGCTCAGCAGTGGGATCAGGTGAGAAGAAGCAGGGCCATTGCAAGTCAAGCAGGAGGAACACTCTGCTGTGAAAACCTGGGCATTTCAGGTTCCATTGTGTATAGCAAAACACTGCATCTCTTATAATCCATAGAGTCAAGTCAGCAAACATGTATTCTTGATTGTTACTACAGTAACGTCAAACTGACTAGTCATGGTAAATAGGCACCACAGCCAATAATATATTCTTTAAAGAGATTCACAATAAGCAAAATACAAAACAAACAAACCAGGAAGAGGCCCAGGTTTACACAATAACAAAATCATGCAATTAGGTTAATCCCTGCTTTTAGTTGCACTTAGTTCTGAGTTTTTCTGTCATTTTTCTTCTGAAACCTGGGCAGGGATGTCAGAGTCTAACTTTGGGAAAATAGAAACTGAAAGTTTCATCTCCTGGCACACTCCACACAACATTTCACGGGGTCCTGGTTTTGGTTGATCTTCGTAGTTTTAGTTGTTCTTTGACAGTCTCAGAAACCAACACTTTTATACCAACACTGAGCTACTACAGATCTCAATCATAAAGAAAGCACAAATTACTCAACCTCACAAGAAACTTTTTTCCAGCCTGTGCGATATGAAACAACAGTTCTGCAGACTTTGGGCCCCACTCTCCTCCTGTCATACAAGTTTTGCCATGGACCCATCTTTCAGGGGACCTGAATGTGGTCATGTTATGTTCTATGTGAATACATACCTTGGAGAAGAATTTGCTAACTACCCATATGCAAAACCTAACAGTAAGTGCAACTGTGGACTTGAAGCAGTAAATTACAAATCTACAGCGGTCACAAGCATATGGGAGCGGAAAAGGAACATTTAGAAATCCAGGAGGGGCTGGCACCCAATGTGTATTTGGGCAGGGAACATTGTATCACATGCACAACAAGCCCGGGCGCTGCTCTGCCTGGACAGCAAATCTGTGGTGTTTGGCACTGGTCTGGCATATGCTGGCAGCTGAGCCACCCTCAAGAAAAGGCTGTTGGTTTCCAAATTTCAGCTCAGCCCTTCCTCAGTTCAGTATCACCTGCTCGCTTCCTGAAAAGTGACACAAACAAACTCTCATCTGCACATCAGGACAAGAAATATCAGACCATGGAAAAAAGACAAAACTTCAAGGAATTCACAGGTATGCAGCTACTGGGAAGAAGCCACCCACAGTGAATAAAAGCCTGATCAGTTCTAAAAATCTAAGAGCTGAACATTAACCTACATGTGGAATTATTCTTGAATAGATAGATGACAAACTTAAATCCATAGTAAACTGAGTTCACTTGTAATGAGAGGCAAGCCCTCCGCCACGTATTACTGAACATCATTTACCGTCGGCTGGCACACCATCCACTCCCCCCTCTCCTCCCAACACACAAATTCACTACTTCACCCCATCTTTAAATATCTCATGGCATGTTCTGCAGCACCAAAGATGAGTTCTTGAAAAACTCTATTTAGCATGCATACATTATACAAATGCACGGAGCACTGAGGATGCACAAGGACGTTTAAAATGGTAGGGTCAACTGCCTTGCTTGAGCTCCTGAACGTACACGTGTACAGCATCTCTGGCAAACTTTCAAACATACATGATAAAGAAAAAAACTGGGTTTAAACTTTCAGGATGATTTACTGTAGAGCAGGTTAAACTCAACAACTTACAGTAACAATTGCCACCTCTTATCTTCAAAGTAAAAATGAAAGGAAAAAAATTAAAGAGCTATAATAAACCGTTGACTGCAGAACACACATAGGGTCTTTCTGGGGTATGAACTTCTCTGGAATGTTTTTCCCTTATCTCTTGGGAAATGGCACTACAGAGGACTTCAAATGGAATTGCCAAGTTTCAGAGGCTGTTTTGTCCAAACAGGCCAATTGGACTGGAACTTGCATGAAAAAAAAGGGACTCACAGCTTCACTGCAGAGCACAGCTCCATAGGGAGCTGGGAAATTCGCCTCAAACAAAATCCACTGGCATATTGTCATTATCTGGCCACCTCCGATGATTTAGGGGCTCCCTGCACTGTATAACAATCAATCAATTACCCTGATTGAACAAACCTAAACCACAAGTTTTAAAAATGTAACTACCCATGACCCAAATTTCCTGCTGGCTGTGTTGGCCTCAGGTTAGCCCCATTTGTCTATCATCAAGGGAGCCAATAAAAATAATAAAAACAGGTCAATTCTGAGCTTTTCAAAGGCTGTATAAAAACATTAATGCTGCTTAATGCAGAGCCAGCTAAGGCCCAAGTGCTAACAACTTCTGCTTGCTCGCATTGTTTGGACGTTTTAATGTCCAAACAATATATTCCAACAATGTATGTCCATATATCCTTCAGAACCCAGGGAGAGTTTGTGATAGATTTTTGTTGTTTTCCATCTCTTTCCTCCACCCTCCTTAGTTATTTATTTTTAAAACTTAAACTGTGTAATAATTTACTGTCCCTGAGGGTAAGTGAACTGACGTCAGTTTGCTGGTTTTTGCAAAAGGCGCAGGTTTTGGCAGATGGGAGGACAGTGAAGAAAGCACAAAAAATCATTTTTGCAGTTTTTAAACACTGAAAATGATACTGTGCTTCAGAAGTGACATTTAAAGTGTGATTCAAAGGATCTACAGGAATTAAGAGGAAGTGTAATAAACTCAAGGAAAATTGTTCTGCATTTCTGCAAGAAGCATTATTTTCAGTATTAAATAAACCTGTAAGAATCTAAAGCCATATGTATCATTAGACATCTTTTGTACAAGAAAGAACAGAGTGCACTGGGGAGGAAGAGAAGAAGAGGGTCAGAGTTTACTTGAATTAACACGTGTCCCTGACAAAATTGAGATGAGAACTGAGCACTCTAATCCCTGTGCTTCCAACCCACTGTCCTCAACACATCATTTAAAATATTAAAGCAAAAATTAACTTCAAGCAAGCGGAATTTATTTTCTTTTAAAATCAAGGAGGAAGGAGGAGATAAATCTTTGGAGACTACTTCACTATGTAAATATTCTAGTGGCTTTCCGCTTAGGAAGCAAAACATGCTTAAATCCTTCAGAGGTCACATGAGTTAACAGAACTTTTTGGAACGGGAACACACAACTTTACAACAGTGAGGATTTTTACTGGGGAAAACAAAACTAAAAAACAACACCAAAACCCAGCTGCAGGTAAAACCAGCAAAAGGGTCAGTGGAAACTCACAAGCCCTTGGGCTACACAATGCTCCTGCACATGCACATTGCACATGCACAATCCACATGCACAATGATTTAGTTGTTTAACAGAAGTTTAATTGATAGCTTAGGTGGGAAAAGAGGGCTCACGAGTTGGGTAATAAGCAGCTTTCCAATGTTGCTCTTTTTCATTTGTCCTGCTTTACCTGGGTTTGACATCTTGTGTTTCATGATTCTTCCAGGCAGCCTATTAGTGTCGCTACCAGCCAGACAAAAGCAGAATACTGTAGCTGCTAAAAGTGACAATGGCACCAAAGGAGTATCTCATGGGTAGGCAAAACCCACTCAGACCCTTTGACAGCAACAGATCTCTGCAGCAATAGTCATCTTAGCAAAAATGCAAGGCGCTGCCAAGTTAAAGGAGGAATCTTAGCTGCCTGCAGTGCTCAGCTGCCCATAAATCAAATGCTGCAGTTCTGTTACACGCTATTTTACACTGTCTGGCCATCTGAGATTTGGGGTTGATTGCATGTAATTTCCATATGGGTAAGAAGATGTCTGTACTCCTTACTCTCAGCAGAACAATCATTTCATGTATTTAGTTTTTATTATGTGGCTTATGGGTGAGTAGTGATTTGACACAATAGATCAGTAAGTATGATCTCACCACGCAAATTATGTGGTAAATCATTCTGATTATTGACTTGGGAAGGTTTTGATAAAATGTACCTTCTCTTTGTCTTCTCTTTACATATATGTTGGGTAAGATTGAAGAATAATCGACCCAAAACACAACACAAAACCTGAATGTCTTCGAAGTGCTACACCCTTGCCATTATGAAACCCCTCAATATGTCAGTGTCAAAATATATAGCATCCAGTTATTCAGGCAGGCTATTTAAGAAGAGGATGAATTCATTTTGATAACTGAAGTCCACTGTCTGTGTACTTCCTTTTTCAGGAAGTGAGTCTGGATGTCAGAAAAGTTTTAGTCTCAAACTTATGTTTCCAGCTGAGGAAGGCTGACAAAGCCTAGTCTTGCAGGGGGAAGGAGCAAACTTTAGCCTTAGGGGAAAGCAGACAAAGCATCCAGCAAACTCACAACAGCTTGAGTGGAGGTGTGAGAAGCTGGTAGTAAATGGCCACTTCCAGTAAAAAAACACAAAAGTCTAAGTCATTAAAGGAGAAAGATCACATTGCATTTTGTTAGGGACCAGAACAGGTTTATGACTTGCCCCTCCCAATATCAAGAGACTTGCATCATCCTCTTTTTAAAGGCAGTGTCTGTCTATTTGCTTGATAGACAGATGATAAAGAAATCCACCAAGAATATGTGTATAAATAAAATAGCAGAGAACTAAACTGCTAGTGAGAGACACAGGAAACACTAAAAGCATCTAGGACTTGTCTCCCCTGTCATTAATCTTAATGACTCCACTTGTCATTAATTAAATATCCCTGTGGAACCAATTCTACCTCTTGTCCCCTTCTCTGCATTTATCACCCACTCTGAACATTGCCCCAGGAACTATATTCTCAAAACTGCAGAGACAATTTCCAGGCAGTCCTTGTAGACAGTCTTAAAATTCGACCGTAAACAAATAAAAAGAAAAAAGAAAAAGCTTTTTTTAAAGCTATTTTTAACCTGGCTCATGCTGTCAAAGACACAGATTCACATTCACCCTATGTGCACGCTCTCCCAATTGGCCTTCATTCTTGCCTTCTGCCCACCACAGCAGCCTCTTCCTTCTGTCCCTGCTGAAGTATTTCTGTGACTGTGCATTAAAACAAATCGTTTTGACCAGACTGGTTCTCTTCTTGGGTTTATTGCTTGGCCACAGAAGCACTTACATTAGCCATGAAAGCCAAGGATTGGACTGCTTCCTTCTGTAACAGAGCTGGCTTGAAGCCTACATGAACTAGAGCTTAAGGTTGCCAAGAGATACAAAAGAAAATTGCATAAATAATCACCTGCTTTTTGGATGACTTCTTCAATACACTGTCATATGGCCAGATTCTTAATTGGCGTCTATCAGTCAACACTACAGACATCAACAGTCCTTTGCCACTTTACACCTGCTCAATACCTGCCCAGGATGTTAGCACTTACTGCAAGACATAGTGAGGAGTCAAAGACAAGAAAAATTTACTTGCAACACAAAGCTTTTAAAAAGCACAATATTTGTAAGCTCTTCTGCTCAGAGGTTTTTTACACTTTTTTAAACATGTCTCTTACATAATTCCACAAACACACCACCGACACTTAACAGCTAATATGTGATAACAACAAAACTATTTCAAACAAGCAGTTCAAGCCCCATCTAAAACCAAAACAAGCAAAGTACAGAACAGTTCTTTCAGCCAATAACTCCCTAGCCCATGATTATGACCTAAGCAATTGGATGCCATCTAGAACCCACTGCCAAAGTAGTATGTTCCAGTATTTGTCTTTAACTTAACTTCTTAGGACATAAATTATATTTTGAACAACATAATCAGATTTCCTCTTACCACCTTTCTCCTGTCTTTACTGAGCACTTCCCATTTTCCATCATCTTGTAACTTCTCCCATTATTTTTATGTCTTGTATTACAAGACACGGATTCAGTTACTATGTCAGCACTGCAAGACTTACACATCCATTCTGAGAACATTTAAAGGCCATCACAAAAGTTTCTAATAAACCCAGTGATATCTAATCTTTCACAGTACAGAAATCACCTCATCCCTGTGAGTTATGCTGTCTGGTGATGTATCATTACATCATATTGTCCATTTTTTCCTTCTCCCTTTGGAAACCATGTAAGTGTACAGCTGTGTTTAAATATTTTAATGGGTTCATGGGGGCTCAGCAGCAACGGCATACCAAAAAAAAGGATATTTAATAAGTCTAGATTTTATTAGACAAAGCTCTGCAAGGATAAGGACAATTTTACTTAAATCACTGCATGTCTGACATAAGAGACTCATCAGCAAGTTAGAAAGGGAGTACTTCCAACCTACTCAGTCAAAAGCTTTTAGCTGTGATGACTTCTACAGATGTGCTTGGTAAAAACATGAATCAGCACAGCAAAAATGGTGTCCGAAGCATGAAAAAGGAGTACAGCCACAGTCAAAACATGTATCAGAGAAAGATCTTGGTGGTATGTGTATCAGTATTTTTTTGTGTGTGGTTTTTGGAGGTTGTTTGTTTGCTTTTATGAGCCATGGAATATTGGGAAAACTGACAGAAGATGGCAGGAGTTCAAAACTTAAAAAAAGGTTATGGGGATAACATAATATCCTGGGAGGTTAAAACTCACATGGGTTTTGGGGAGAACAATGGGAAAGCATTCAGTCACTACAAAGCCAAGGATAAGAATCCACAGGGACAGAAAACAAATATAAGGGGTATAAATCAAGAAAAATATAGCACAACCAAATCAGTCATTAAATAGTGAAGACCATTTCTGCAGAAGGAGGGGATTCTATGCCGGGAGCTGGTTACTGAAAAAGATTTGACAGATGCTCTGGACAAAGAAAAGGACACGAATCCCTGCTTACATCAATAGCTATAACCCTTCAGGTTGGAAGAACAGACAACTCAGGTGTGGTAAAAGGTCTAAAAAGTCACGCATGAACTAGAGAAGGCTCACTCTCCTTTCCAACACAAGAACTAAGGGGCAATAAACCTGTTTAAAAAGCAAATCAAATGGAGGTAGTTCTCCATGCAATTTGCTCAGATGTGGAACTCCTTGCCAAAGGCTGTTGTGTTGCTAAATTCTTGCTTGGGTTCATAAAGATGATGGGAAAAATCATAAGGGAAAAAATTTCCATCAAATATTAGTAAATACACAGAAACCACATCTGTTCTAGAACTCAGAAGGGTCAGAGCTGGGAGAGTATCATATAACCTTGTCCTCTTCATCTTCTGCAGGCAGCTGCTTTTGTGGATGGATAGAAAAAGTAAACTAGCTCAGCTACATTTTTGATCCAATCCAGAATGGACATATTTACCTCAAAGCCATGGCAAAAGGACCAAAATAACTACAAAATACATTACCTAGGGGAAAGAAGTAAGGGAGAGGGATTATTACAGTATGTGGCACTATCAGGTTTAAATATATTGTGCTCAGTTCCAGTGTCCACATTTCTAAGAGGCTATGGAAAACCACAGATACTGTTGGAGAGAGTTACAAAACAACTGAACGAGTAAATTTTATCAGAATGAAAGGCAGTTGGCATATCAAAAGGAAGAATAACAGTTTATGTATGTCTCTTCAGACAGAAGAAATTTTCAGAGTACAATGTACTCAAGAAAGGCACGGGAGAAAAGAGGGAAGTTGAAACTGATTTTTCCAATTCTTAAGTTAGAGGAGGTGTACTCAGTGGTGTGCGTGTTTCAGAAAGACTTTGGAGGGTGAAAGAACAGAAAACAAGCAGAAAGCACAAAGTCAGCTGTCTCACGCAATAAACCACTATGCATAAAATGCACCTGGTGAATAAAACCATAAACTCTTTGGCACAGTGCTTAATTGCAGTGAAAAGAATTGTGAACTGCAAAGGAAAAATACGTTAGAAATAGAAGACGGGATAAAGGTAATACGCACTGAAATACTGGACATGCTGTGAGGGCTGGCACACAGCAGTAAGTTATAAAAGAAGACTGACAGTTAAAACAACCAAATCTTGTGCCTTTTCCTCCACATTCTTGCCTTTTGAGGCACCTCTTCTCTCTCAGCCCTTTGTTCTATGCATCATCCTTCACTCCTACGCCAGTCTAACACCAGATGTTCCAGAAACTCCTCAGGGCTGGAGGGAAACCTCCAGACTTTTGGTGTTGGGTCAGTCCATGGTGCACACTGGTACCAGAAACGAAAAAAATGAGATGGCCTAGGACAAGGGTAAAATGGGAAAACAACTCCTAATGGGTGAAAAACAAAAGGAGTTTGAAGGCCACATAACTGCCTGGGTTCATTTGAAAGAAATTTGTTTTCTTAATGCTGTTGCTTCTTGTGTTTAAGTGTGTTACCTCAAGCTTCTAATATCATCAAACTTTCAATAACAAATCCAGTCAACTTCTGCCCCTGGAAGTTTGATATTAACAGACAATCAGGACATCTATCATACACTGTCACATGCACCAATGCCAGTTTGTGACAAGCATCCTACAAGTCATATTCCAACTAAGTTAGGGCCAAACATATGCCTGATAGCTTTTAAGTGATGCTTAGAGATTATACTAGTACATAAGATATACTGAATGAGGGTACTGTTTTGACCAAAACACACCCCATTTCCCAGTATCCTTGAGACCCAATTTTCTGTTGACAATTTCAATGAAAATGGATGCAGATCTAAGCAAAGCAGAATTCTCTTTTCCTACCCCTTTTCTTTTGCTTTTCTTAAAGAAAAGACCAACAAACTTACTGAGAATCTACCATAAAGATACACATACCTGCCAGAAACTGTTGGAATTTACCAAAATACTAGGAATTGAAACTCTGAAGAGTCAAGAAACTTGAAAGCCATGTAAAACATCAACTTGTATGAGATGGTCTTATAAATCAGATCCAGATCCAGCATCTGAATTACATGACCACCTCATACGGATGGATCACGGTACTGCATTTTACAAACACAAATTTAAACGGTAGCTAACTTGGAAATGTTTTGCCATGTCTTTAAAATGTTTTATACTTTGATACACAGATATAGAAAGACATAATATATGACATAAACCACAAAGCAAAAATATATGGACATGGGAGGCTCGCATAGGAGAAGATCCCACTGCTCTGCCCACAGTCCTGGCTGGAACCACAGGAAGGAGACAGAACGGCAACACAAAGACATGCGAAGGCAGATTATCAGTCCGCTGCAGAGCACCGCAGCTGTTAATCAGTACAGTAAATGTTATCACAATAGAGTACTGACATTTCTAGCCCTTGTACAAGGCTCACCATGCTTTAAACAGGATTCAGGCTTTCACGGTGATTAAAGGCAGATGTCACACGCATGAGTATGTTTGTAACTTATGAGCCCCTCATTCATTTTTGAGCATGGAAGGAATCTTTCATTGATAGGACATCTTTGCATGAGAATGCTCGCTGTGGCACGATCTGCACAAGGAAGAACATTTTCCTTCCCTTTTCCAGCTTAGGAAGAATAAAACAAGCGTAATTATACAACTATATCTCAATTCATCCTATGGAATGTATCAAGTTAAAACCTTAAGTTTTCTGTCCAGTTTTCCACTGCCATTAAAAATTAATCAGAACGTACCACCTTTAGGAGAGCAGTGGATAGGAGAAACAACAGTGATACTTCAAAGTAAAGAATGGTTTTTTTTTTCCCTACAAATGTGCTAGAACTGCAGCTGCATTGACTTCTCATCATATTTCTAATATAAAGCAAAAAGTGAAACACAGGCATAGGCAAAATGACAATTATTTTTCCACTGTGGTAGTGCTAAAGTGAAAAACTTTTGAAATCCCATTCTTTTAATCTTCCCATTCCATCCTGGATTCTTTCTGCTCTAAAAGCTAATAGCTCTCTCTTCAAGTATAGTGTAATTTGATTGTCTACGAGCTGATCCTTCAGCTCCTTAACTGAACTCTCGATGCTGGTATTCCCAATCAGTGAACACATTCACACCCTGTGTTGGGCATGCTTGTGCATGGGTGTATGACCTTTTAGCACACCAGTTATTAGAAAGTATATACCGAACACCTGCTTGTCAGTCACGATGCTCCATGCCCCGTGGCGCACGTGCCCTTTCCACAGTTGGCATGCAGCAAGTCCTCTCCTCTTTTGGCTCCCCTCATTTCCCCATGGGGCCAGGCCATGCTGGGTGGCACTGGCAGTGCATTTGCAGTTGGCTCCTTGCTGTGGATGGAGAAAGCATGGGGCTGTTTTCCTGCCACCAGCTGCAAGGGCCATGAGAGGGCACGGCTGCTGCCAGGGATTGCTCCTGCCATACTTCCTCCTGCCCTTTTTGTTCAGCACAAGCTACAACTAGAAAAACAATCCTTGCTTTCTGTCCCCCTGGGATTTCCCTCCCACTCAGCCGAACGCCTGAGTCAGCATAACTATCCCTCATGATATCACATTTGTGCACAGGGAGCCGACATAAGCACAGGACATCTGGTCCCAATATCTAAAAACACTTCAATCATGCATGTCATTCCAAACATTTAAGGAACTTCAGAAGTTTTCTGTTACTTTCATATATATTTCCTAGTTGCTTTGAGCAGAAAGGATTCCTTATGTTCAAATTTCACTCTGAAGATCTGGGAAAATGCATATTCTATCTCATTTTAGCTAGAAAGAAAACCCCAGCCTTAAACACAAGCCCAGACATGACTTAAACTACCTTTATATTAACTTTTCTAATTTTTTTTTTCAATTATTCCAGGAGAATATCAAAAAGTGCTGAGTTGTAACACTTACAATTCGGACCTCAATAAAAGGCAAAGAAAGGGTGGTTGTATGCCCCCCAAAAACCCCCACAAAACAAATCCAACAAACACCACCCCCGCTCCGCTCCCAATTTCAGTTCTATATGCTATATGGTGGAAGTACCAAGGTGTTTTCTACTTCTCCATTGTGATTTTGGTAGGAAAACAAGGAGGCATGGCCCAGTGACTAGGCACCACACTGGGATTCTGGAGTCTGATGCTGATCTCCATGTCCAACTGCGAGCTTCTCACTTTTCACCACCCATAAGCAGCAGTAGCTTCCTCACACTACAAGCATTAATTTAGGTGCTCTGATAGTCTGACACTGAGTCCCAGGTATAAGTAGTAACATTCAATGCAGCAAATAATTCACTTTGCAGCGCCCACATACACTGCAAATCACAGCACAGTGAGCAGAGGCATGCTCTGAGCCCAGTGCAACCTACTGAGTTTGAGTATCAGCAGTGGTCAAGCTGCCACAGGATGGAGCTCAGTATTAACTGGCTTCTTTTTAAAAGCCAGCATGGGTATGTCTACCTTACAGTCTCTTTTACACAGCTCTTGCAAGAGAGAAAATACAGCACTTTGATATAATTTCTATTCTTATCTGGCTCCACACACCTCAGGGTGGGAATGCTTCTAGTCTCTACCGTACATGGCTTCTACTGCAGCACCTGCATACCACTATAGGAGCAGAAAAAGACTAATTTTTTTTGGCAACTACTAGAAAATTCTTCACACACACACACACACACACACACACACAGAGCACAGAAAGCTCCTGCTTTCCTAACAAGCCATCTGTCAATCTGCTCTCAGGACATGAGAATCAGGTATTTGAGGCATAAGTGATATTCCATATGGAGACACCACGGCAGCAAAAAAAATAAGAGGTATGAGAAACCATTGTTTAAATGAGAGAATCCAGAGGATCTTGGTTATATGTTACAACTCACAAAATACTTCAAGTCATTTATCTAAGACTTGGCTCCTACTTTGGAAGGCAGACTAGTATTACAGAGGTCTTTTGGACACTGTTTATTAGCATCAAAATGAAATATGAAAAGCACTTTCTGTTAAATCCAGGATCTGGACATCTCTCATAATATATACCCTAAATAAACCAAGTCAAATAGTATTGCAACAGCAAGAGATGAAATTCTGAGTTAATACTGAAAGTAAAAATAGGGCGGTTTACTGCACTAATGTATATTTAATCCTTCTAAAAATAAACTTTTAAAATAACATCATCACAATTAAGTTACTCCCAAATGTTACAACCACAGAATCATAGAATCATAGAATGGTTAGGGCTGGAAAGGACCTTAAGATCATCCAGTTCCAACCCCCTGCCATAGTCAGGGACACCCCTCACTAGACCCTGTCACCCAAGACTCTGTTCAACCTTGCCTTGAACACTGCCAGGGATGGAGCATTTACCTCAAGTAAGCAAGTAGCAACTCCAGCCATCAGCTGGGACCCTCGCATCCCAGAGTACTTTTTAGTTTTCCTGAAGCAAACATTCCAACCCTCCCAGCAGACAGTACTGCAGGCCGTAGCAAGGATCACAAAACCCACAGAATTTCTATGCTACTGTTTAAGACCAGCAGCATTCTCCAGGGAAGGGGGGTGAGAGGCGATAAATCCAGACACAGTTGTTTGCTCTTTAAAACTTCACTTTTTCTTTAATAACCACCACAGAAAACCTAAACCAGTCTCAGGACAAGCTTCTCTCCTGCCTCCAAATCATTTCCCCCCGCCACCTCAGCCAACACCACTTCTGTCAGATGCCAGCAAATTACCGGTTGGTGGTCTCACTGTTCTACCCTCAGCCATTATTTTAATTAGTGAGAGCATTGAGAAAAGATTAGTGTACAAATATTGGCGAATCTTCAAACAAGAGGACATGCTGTCCATTTTATTCGCAGTGAAAAGCTCTTAAAGAGATTTCGATAAAGATTTGCCTCCTGCTTGCAGCCCACATTTGTAATGTTTATATAAGTGGGGGATATAAATCTTTTTCAAATGAACCCCACAGTTTTTAAACCAGCCTTGTTATAAACTGCCTGTTTCCGTTTTGCCTGCCTAAGCAAGCAATGCAGAGCCTGCTCAGGATAGACTGGAACTAATTTAATGTGCTCCAGGTTTAATCCCCATCCTCCCAGCTTTTACTGGCAGATTTTACACAGAGGACTACTGCTGACTTTAACAATGATTCATGTGATAAGTGGGGTTTGATTTGTTTTTCCACATCAGAAAACACGCAACAGAAATGCCACCAAAAATCATTTTAATAAAACACGACCGAGTCAGAGCCAGATTTAAAACAATAATTAACCTTTGTTACACGAACTGCTTCTCTGCGCTCTGCGGCACTTTGAGTTTATTAAGGTGAATTACTAGCCTGTTTTATGCAAAAGAAAGAAGTCTGCAGACCTCTACATCTGGTTTGGGAGGAAGCTAGCGCTCGCTCCGGACATCTACATGCCGCATCGCGGGACGTGCGCGTGTCATTAACGACGCAAAAGAGCGGGACAAACAAAAATCACCGGCCACGGCCCAGCTTCACGTCTCACCCTCCGGCAGGACTTGAAACCAGGATCAGCTACGGGGTGCCCCCGGTGCCCCGCTCGGGCTGCGGCGGCGGGTCCGCGTCCCGGCAGATGGCAGTGTGGGAGCGCTGCTGGGAGCAGAGCTGCCTCCTGGAAAGCGATCCAGGCTGAGCTTCACCTTTCTGTAGCAATTACTCCAACATGCCGAGAATTACTGGTGCAGACATGCTGCTTTCCCTTCTTTTCATTTTTTACATTTATTACTTTCACAATTTTTAATTTATTTATTTTTGGGTTTGTTTTGTTTTGTTTGTTTTTTTAATTTGCAGGAGGAGAACACATTCATGAACAAAGAACACTGCACAAGGGACAGCGCTTACAGAAGTAACAGCCACACATTTCTGCAAAACGTAGCTGAAATACTGATGCAGAGACTGCACAGATACTACTTTTGCAATCGCCTTCTCCTGTACCAAATTCCTTTCTCATTTACATAAACCAGATGCTTCTCTGACAAACCAAATTCCTCAAAGAAAACACGTAAGTTGCCATATACTTCATGTTTGAAATTAAAGATGATGTGAATATATGGCACACATCTTCCATTAGCCACTATGGCAAACACACACGTTAAGTGCAAGTTTTCTTCTATTTAGCAGAACTTTTGTGAGGGCTTAGGTGATCCTTGGCAGAAGTGTTAGAAAAGGAAAATGAAGCTACTTTGGTTGTATTTACGGCTTTCCAATGGTTTTCAGTCCCTCTGGGGAAGCCAGCTAGATTCTTTGCTAGCTCTTGACTCTCAAAGGAGCCCACTGAGTGGACAGACATTCCAAAAACAGTGTTCAATATTCCTCATCCCTGCAGGAGAACTGGCTCCTGGAATCTTTCTTCCCAGTACCTGGCTCCTGGAGGATTACAAGAACAGGAAGAATGATTATTTTACTGTTTTAGCATCATTTAAAACTTGCATCATTTTGGTACACGTGGATAAAGTGAAGGACATGGGGAATATGTATTTGCTGTTACCAAGAGAAGAAACTGTAATCATAAAATTTTTCCAAAATCTCTCAGTTGCCCCTAATTCTCACTGCTTCTACCAAAAACCAGCTTGCTAAATTTCTAGATTACTACATTACATTTAATCTGAAAGGCCAAATTCATGGAAGATGCCTGAAGGTTACTCACCTAACCTTCCAGAACACACCCTTATCTGTCAATACTTCTGAATGCAAGGATCTACCAACTTTTGGTGTGGAGCTATTAAAAACATGGTAAGAAGGGCATATCCTTATCTTGAATGGCACAGAGCAATAGAGAATTCACAGTAAGAGCAAAATATTCAGCCTAAGAATAACTAGAAGGTGACTGAACAACACCAACCAACCAACCAGTGGTAACCAAAACATAGAAAAGAGTGAGGGTGAGTTATAAAAGCCAGTATTTCATGCCATTCTCTGCACAGAGGGCAAGGATAGCCATGAAATGTAGAATGGTCTGAAGCTGCAGCTACACATACAGAAACCACACAGCAAAGGCAACTTTATTAATAGCAATGGCAAAACAATGAGAAGTAATTTCTTTGAGAAGTTTTTGAGACTACTCAGATGTCCAAACTTGCTCTGTGCCTTGAGATCAAGGTATCAATGTGATTTGCAAGAGCTGACCTAGCTTTGAGCAGATCTCCTCAGAAACAGTACAGTTATTTTCTTTTCAGCACAGGTTAACAGATACTGAGCCACCTGCAAAATAACCAAGAACTGCTCCTAAAGGACCTCTGCACTATTTCTCATCTATGAGTTAGGTCATGTGTTTCACCGGCCACCAATCTCAACTAAAAATACCAGGAACTTAGAAGACAAGGTTATTAAATATCAATGTTCAACCACTTGAGAAACTTATGTGGCAACTTTAGTAAAGTGAAATTGGAATGGAATACCCCAGAACGACACGTTGTACTTAACCTTTTCAACTGGTCCTTTCAGAGGGACACCAGGACCCTAGAAGAGCTGTATGGCCCTAGCACATGGTAGCCGTGTTTCCCTCTCCCCATAGCAGCAAGGCACTGCCACAAAGCCCACAGTTCTCACATCCAAACACTGACTGCTGGGAAACAGCAAACACAGACTACTGTCAAAGCCTCCATGTCCGCAAAATCTACACTGTACTTAAGTCAAAATCCTCTGTACTTAAGTCCCCACTTTCTGGCAAGAATGATTACATGAACATGATCACATATGAAAGGATAAACATCTGTCCACACACTGAGCCTCCTGCCAACAGTCAGAAAAACTGACATATGTAACTGGGGGAAAAAAAAAAGTTGAAGTACTATTTTAGCTGCATCCCTCCCGTACTGTAAGCCTTCGAAAGACATTCCTTAAAAATCACAAGTTTTCAACTTACAAAGTTGTCTCCACATAAAATAACACAGCATCAGTCATACATGGACAGAAATTTAACTCAGTCTAGAACATCTTTCGCCCCAAATCTTATTATGCAAGTGAGTAAATAAACAGCATGGCTGGTCCATTTCAATGCCACATAGCCAGAGCAATTCCAAGTCGGCATTCACGCTTTTCTTTTTTTTTTTTTAATTAAAGGAAAAAAATGAATCCCTCACAGTATCTATTGAGAAGATCACTCATGCAGTTTGTTCCCAACACTCATCAGTAATACATGCTAATTTCCAGCAGAGGTTCACTTTACACATCTGATATCACTGGGGATGGCTGAACCCAGGCCCACAGCTACATAATTAAATTCAGTGTTTCCATCTTAGAGCAAAGACCAGATTGACAGCACAGTGAAGCAAAAGCCCTTATCTACACAACTGATAAAGTAAGTATGCAAAAGCTCAAGAGGTTAGGGGATAGCCCAACCTCCCCCTCCCTCCTCAATCTCTGCCAATTTGGCACCAATTAGACCCCTAAGAACCAGATTCATATTCTCAGCTTACTTCATACTTCAACAGCTACAAATGTATCAGTGCCTTTAACCCAATGATACAAAACTGCAAGATTTCCTTGCTTGTTGTCTGTTAAAAAAACAAGTGTCAAACTGATTCTTCCAACCACGTCTTGATGTTTCTCAAATAACTGGTAATGATCACTGCCTGACTGCAACATTCATGACACCCTGCATTACCTTTTAAATAAACATGGCGTTCGCCAGCTCCAAAACTGACTTCACAGCCTCAGGACTTCATACTGTTGGTGGAATTCTAGTGTTATTTCTACCAGGTCTCCAACTTTCCAGAACTTGACTTTTACATTTAAAGTTATCAGCTCATGAAGAACAAACCTCTCCTTCAACAGATATTATACAGAAACAGTGTAAAAATTCATCATGCAAAATACAAACAGCTGTAAAAATTAAAGTATCAATTTTCGTGACAATACATAACTGCTCCCCAGAGTGTGTATTTTGTTCATAATAAGCTGTAGATGTATGAAGAACTGAAATAGAAACTTCACATATTTTTCTCAGGAAGTTTTTCCCCAGCAGATTTTTGTCAGAATGTCTCTCCTGGTCTGTGTAACACCCTTTGCTTCTCAGTGTTCCATGCCTGCTACATAATTCAGCTGGTAGACCGGTGAATTATGAGGTTATGAATAACATGAGGTTCAGTATTTATATGAAGACTAGGTTGAAAATGGGATTATTTTTTTTTTGAAGAAATGCAAACCCACTTTGCTTCTCAACAAAAAAACAGAAGCACATGCTGAAATAGATGGGGAAGGATACGGGATAACATCTACCACCAGTGAAGAGCACTTGGAAGTTGTGCATTGGGTGGGGAAAAGTTGGGAAGGGCAGCAATCAGAAATGTTTTGGAAGAAGAAAACATTTTTTTGGGGTGAAAGTTAATTTTTTCTTTGCCAATCACAATTTAAGTTAAATTCCAGTTTATTTTTCCTCATTTGGTTTATGATCTCATCTAGTCATCAAGGATGATTGATGATGTTTTAGGATTTGGGCCTTTGCCAGTTGCAAGTAAAAGGGAATTATTTATTTTTCTTCAGCACTATACTGCTGCCATTAACTGTATCCCACCCCTTTTTGTTTACAGCCTGTCACTGAAGCCACAGCTTTATTTTAATGTGGTGTAAGCTCTTGTCTGGGACTGATGTGTAAGTGATCTTGCAGAAGTCTTGCACAATGAGCATCACTTTGCACAGAAAGCATGCAACCTTTACTTCTGAAATGAACCCTACCACCACTCCAGACAAGGTTCTCTACTCCCATTTAAATACAGTCTTAAAAGCCATACTTGAGCAATGGGCACTATCATTTTCCTTGTGGTAAAACTACATTTATTTAATCCCTTTAAAAACAAACAAGAAAATGACTTTGACCTTTGCCTTGGTGCAAGGATTCTGATTTGAAATGTGTATTACATTTCTAACGCACTGTAACTGTGTCCAGCTGAACAGGGTCAGATTTATGTGCAATTAGGAAAAAAGGAAACCAGAGCAATTTAGTTTTCATGTTTCTTGTACCACCATTAAGTTTTACACTGAAATTCACACAGAATAATAAAACAAAGAGAAGGTAATTCAAAAAGGAGTGGCCTGCTAAAAACTGCATTAAACAAATAATATGGACTTTCTCACTTGAATTTTTTTCTGGTTTAAACTATTCAAAAATGTGTCTGTGAGTCCCCACTTTGGCCGTTCATAAGCCGCAGGGAGGTTTTTTTGCATGAACTCTTCAACCTGAGAGTTTTAGCAGCAAAGCTTCTTTACAAGGCTTAATTAAAAGCAGGTTTAAGTCGGGGCCCTCACTCACTCTGTTTTTTATTTTGGCCTTCTCTCTGTGTCAGAAGTCAAGTCCCCAAAGAGAAATGAAGTTCATTATTGAGTCAGGAGAATATTTTCTCCTTCATTCTAAGCCCAACCTAACATGTTTCAGGTTAGTTTGAGTTTGGCTTTAGGTATCTCCAAATGAGACTTTACAGTCTATGCAACTAAGGGTGAAATGTAAGAAGATGCTGATCACGATTTTTAACTTTGCCCTGCATAGTAAATAATGTGTGAAAAGCAGACTGCAATCTCCTTTGCATGCAATTGGTTTGGTGCAGGGAACTGTATATTCTAAACAGATGGTGTTCAGAATAAGTATACTTCACACCATGACAGGTTAACGATAAATGCAATGTCATCGTTATGAAGCATGGCAAAGAGTCATGCAGTCACCCTATAAAACGTATTGAGCAATGTACCAAACCAGAACCGTCATGACAGAGCTGCAGGAAAACATTCAGCTTTTTCCAGAATGTTTTTAGTAGTAGTTCATTGGTGACTTGACATTGGATACTATGCAGTTTTTAAGGCACACTCTCCTCAAAAGCAAGATTATATTCATGCATGCATAACTATATAAAAGAAATTTTGTATTCACTCCTAAAAATTAAGTGGTTTTCTTCCTGCTCTCTCTTTTTCCCACATTGTCTAGTCTAATGAAAGCGTCCATAAAGAGTTACACATCCAGCATGGTCCACTGTGATTTCACCAGAACAAGGATACATGGTCATTCTGGTGCAGTGAACAAGGACCAACAGTCAAGCAATTAATCACTTTGCATAACATATTATGTTACCCTTGGTGGTTTTGTAACTGGACAGCAGGCACAGCCTAGTGCATCCTGTTTGTAACCAATAGCAGAAGCAGATGCAAGAGCATGATATTTGTCATAAACATTTCTAAGAACAAAAACATGGTGATGTTTTTCAAAAGGCCTTTAAATGTTCACCAGATGTGGAGCACATGTGGCCCTTGAATGTGAGAGAATAATGTGACAATAAAGTTGAATCAACACAACATGTGCCAGTAATCACACCAAGATGACATGCAAATGTTTAAAAATGAAAATATGTAAATTATTTTTAGTTCTTCAGGATAGAAAAGCAGATCACCTGGTCATCCATGACTTGCTGTTTTCATCATCATTTGAGAGCCCATCTGCATGAAATATGTTGCTCCCTCTGTGAGACAGTGTCTACCTTTCATATCTTTACAAAGAAATTCCACTCCTGTTGCACTACTTAACTAAGAACAAGTAAAAGATTTAAAGGTATCCTCTGCCTCTACATGTTTTATGAAAATAAAAGTTACAAACAGCACATGCAGGAAAAGTATAAGGTTAACTAGTGCCCCACAAGAGTGCTTTAGTGATGTCTTCGAACTGTGCATCCTCTTTTGACTTACAGAAGGGAAGCAGGATGAGAAAGGGTACACTAGTCCACGCTTATCTATACTTCACTGAGTCCACCCATCAGACGCTAAAGAAATCATTCATTTTCCAGTAGCAATCACTTCTAATGGAAATCTTGCTCAGGATATGGATAAAACACAAATGCACACAGTGATAGTCTAGGAAACAATTTCATGGAGGCAACCAAGCCATTTGCAGATGCTGACATTTGGAGCTCAAACTGATAGTCTTACACAGGTTGAATTCATACGGAAGTTTCATACTGTGTAGCTGCAAAAAAAATGGGTGAAATCAGAACCCAAAGCAAAACACTGAAAATTTACACCATGCTAAATAGACTTCTCCGCTATTACATCCCCTGAAACACATGGTGGTTTACCAATCTATACGGCTGTTGACAATGCGTGTAGTCAGGCCCCTACCAATTAAATGTTGGCATATGTGCCTTCTGTACGTACAACCTCTTCTCTGCAATGAACAAGGAGATGAAACTAAACCAGTATGCAGACAATGCAAAACTTCACCTGCGTCAATGACTGACATTCCCTTGAAGTAGCAGCAGCTTACATCTTTGTGTGTCTGCTGCCATCTCTGTAGATGCAATGAAAAGATGCAATGAACCATTTCCCTTCTACAGCAGTTAGATTCTCAAATGGCCTTTTTTTCCAGGGGACACAGGAGAAGAAGCATCAATTTTCCAGTAATTCTGGCAAGCTTGGAGAAAAAGTAGATAAGAGGACAGAGAAGGTGCTACCTGAGCAATCCTAACGCTTTCCAGAACTACTGTGGAATAAGGGCTAGTGAGTGTTCTGCATTGATTCCTTGAGTACCAACCAGGTTTTGAGTAGTTCCAGAAATGAAATAACCTGGACAGAAAATCCATCTATAGTCTGGGGAAAAACCTACACAGAGGGGATGCAGGATAATTCAGTTAAGACAAGTGAGAAGGCTGAGAGAGCTCTTCACTTGGCTTTTGGTACATGAACATATATTTTCGAAATGTGTACCTGTGTATTACGTAGTTGCACTTGGAAGACTTGCACCCAGGTAAGCCTACTGTCCATTACAAATAACAAACTTTAGCCAGTGGTACATGATAGCAAGTATTATCTTTTTAATGTTCATTTTTGTTTTATTCTGCAAGTAGAGACTTTCAGTTTTCTCACAGCTGTATCTGTTAAACAGATATAAGAATGAATGCTTTTTAAAAATGTACTTTCAAAATCAAACAGAATCAAACCAAATCAAGCCAGTGAGAGCTTGATCACCAGAAACATCATAGCCATTTAAAAACTATCTGTTAATAAAAAGGTGGTTGAGGACCCATGCCAGTCTCTCTTGGGGTCCCTTTATTTTAACCACAAGCTGATCCTACTAACTGAAAAACATTATTCTGAGCAGATACATTTAACACCTTCAGCATTTGAAAATCTCACTTAATACAGTGCCTACAACTTCCCAGCTTGCTCCTGCATTGCTGAAGAATACTGGGCTAAGAAATTCAGAGGAAACTAGAGATATTTTTTAAAATTTAAAGAAAATGTTCTTTATTTTTATTAGAGAAGAACCCTTCCTTCTCCATTCAGGAAAGGCAGCACTATTATGTGAACGTGAGATGAAACTGTGGACTACGTCTGAATAATTTGCTGCCTACAACTTAGCAGCTATTTCACTTTCCCTAGACTTGGGGATGGGTAGGGAAGAAATACTAGAAGAGAAACTGCTGGATAGAATCAAATCATACTTACAGAGTTTCTCATCTCTGGGCCATTACCTTTTCTTCTTCTCTTACAAATGCTCTCATTAAAAAGAATTTGAAACCTTTCCCATCCCCGGGCAAAGACCCAGACTATCATTTATTACTTATCCATTACCTACATTTTACTCTCCTGAAGGATGAGTCTACATGCACCCGACAGTCGTGCTGAATGGCACTGGTTTATGGACCAAACCATTTATTTACTGTAACTACAACCACATGTTTTAACCTGCTAAAAATGATGAAATACTTCCCATCAATAGTCCAAGCTAGATTTCTATACTGAATTGCCTAATGTGAACATACAACATTTCTGTACTTCAAACAAACAGAGTGTGAGGAGGTGAAGAGCAGTTAAATATATTCATGCCTTATTAGACACAGCTGCACAAACGGGCCATCATATTTCATTAGAAAATACTGTACAAGTGTTACTTGTGCGTGGTACCCTTCGTTTCTGCAGGCAACATGACTACTTTGAATTACAGGAACACTCACAGAACCATATGCTATTTGTTTAAAGGCATACAAAGGGAAACACCCTGGGACAGGGTGGTGCAGGGTGGGACATCCAGAGAGAAATGTCATTTTTTCCTCCTGTGCCTACTACATTTTAATTAACAAAGCATTTTTATAGGATACATGAAAGAGTAAACACAGAGAAAATTACACTACAGAAGCCTCAGACTGTGTAAATCCAGGTCACTTCTAGGTATGGAGCAAGTATTTCCTTTTGCTTTCTGGAGGGAGGATGAGGACAAATGAGCTGGGACACCACAGCCAGCAGGCAGCTTCCAGCATAAACCCACTTTTGTCAGCCCTATAGTATGCTGCCTTTCATGTTCTTGTACCCAAATATGGTGCCATGGGGTAAAACAGGCAGGCTTCCAACGAGGTATCATCTTAGCTCGAGAAAGTTCCTAGAGAAACTCAATGGCAATAAAAGGTAACTCAGCTGAAGAGGCATGAACTGGAGAAAATCTAAAGAAAATAAACCACTAGAAGAAATCTCTCCATTTCCCAAGAAAAACATGTAGAAGACACCTACTAGGACTGAGTTGTTTGTCTGTTACACATACCTTTGGAATAGCAGAGGTAGTAGTAACCACTTTGATTAATTCCTAATATTTTATACTTCTCCGAGTGGGAAGAGTTAGTTACAAGTTTGTTCAAGCAGAAGTAACTGGTCATCTCCAAGGGGATGCAAGGCAGTAAGTACTATACTGGCAGATCTCTGACAAGACAGCTTTGATTCTAAAACCGATTCTTCATGACCTATTGCAGAGGTAAAATTCCAATGAGATTTTGTTGGCTGAGCCAGCACGTTGCCTTTCTCACAACACCTGCTCTTCTAACCTAGACAAAGAGAGCTGAGCCTGCCTTCTTCACTGGAAGTGAGCAAATGATATCAGCAAGCCTACATTTGCAAATAATTATAATTTATGACAAAATCTACCATGGCTCCATAACTGGACTGAGCTGCAATCAACTTGTTGTATTGGACTATCTCTTCGTGCAGCTCTTTGTGTAGCTTCCTTTGAGCGTGGAGTTTTTCACTGAAAACATGGCCAACAACCGTGCAGAGTCTTGCAAGTTCTCTAACTCATTGCAGGTTCAATTCCATCAGGTAAACCATAAAATCCTAAGTGATGAAACATAACTCCTAGACCACCCCAATCTTGGCTGGTCTGACAACTTGGAAAACTAACACCACCTTGTTTTCCATCAAGCAGGCAAAATCGAATTAAGAATATACCTACCTTCCTACTGAAAATAATGGGTTTGGGAAAAATATTAGCCTCAGAGTCTGAGCACAGCTGCTTCTTCAAAGAGCTCCATGACCAAGAACAGATGATGCAGACAGAGATAGAGCTGTGATTTGAAGGCAGCAGCCATAAAGCCACATTTCCACAAGCATGCCAAGACTTGCCAAAGTTGTTTTTTTTTTTTGTTGGGGCAAAAATCCCATTGCATATTCTGCGACACATAGGCAAACAGAGGCGAGGCTTACAGCTAGGGATCAGTACATTGCCAACTGGACTATCAGCTTTCCAGGTTGGGGCTCACTAACGCCCAGACAACCTAGACTGTGGGAAAAAGTTAGGTGTGCACCTGTATGTCTGTGCTTGCACCATGTGCCCAGAAATGGCAGTGATCCGAGGAAGCATGTGTGACACTGGAAAGGGAACTATGTAATTTGTTAAGGTGGGGAGACAGAGGGAATGCAACATGGCAGCCTCACTGTTAATTTTGGATATTGCCCACAGTAAAGTTTTCATTAATTCTGAGCTGTGTTGTTTCTCTGCTTTCTCTTTGCCAGTCTGTAGGAAATAATCAAATACATCCTCAAAAAACTAAGGAAAACTAAGCCGACAGACTCACATAATCACACTCAAAACCGGATATACAGCCCTGGCACCACCAAATTGGTTTGCAGATAAGAGATTTGGTAGGTCATTTACTGACTTTGAGCTAATCACCACAATGATAAGCAATTCCTCTGAGTAAAGCTCTCACGAGATGCTTGTGCTTTGTGCTGTTGATTTAATTATTATTACAACAGTATGTAGAATCTTACCTAGAGACAACACATGGACTGTAAATATAAGGCAATACTGATTTTCTTAAAGACTAATATAATTAGTCTCCATTCATACACCACAGTAACACACAATTAAGACCAAACCAATGAGCTTATTAATAGAGACTTAAACACCACAATAACACCCTTCATTCAGGATTCAAACACATGCCAATTAACTTGTCAATCTGAATGCTGATGAATGGGCATTGCTAATAGGATTTCTGTTATTAAGAAGCAAAAACTGACTAAAGGAATCTGCACTCCTGCACTGCTTACCTATCACCACAGAAGCCACACCTAAAAAAGGCACTCCTTACAGGTCCCTCAAAATATAAGATGCTGCTGCCAAGAGTGCGTGAATCCTCCACTTTGACAGATCTGAAATCACGTATGCCATTTTTCTGCAGGTTAGTAAGTCAAGAGATCTGCTCAGTCCATTGGAGACATTTATGATGCTTTCGGAAGACTTAAAGAAATATTTTACATATGACTCAGCCTGCCCTCTGTAAGTAATAGCAGAAGACAATTTTTTTGGTGAGGGTGGCAACAGTCTCCTTAAGTAGGAGAAACCGGAAAGCAGATCCTGTCACTAATGTAAATCGGGTAGTACAGAACACTATCAGTGGAGCAACACATACAGCAAGGAAAGGGCTTACTGGGAGTACAGATGACAGAGGCTTTGCCTCTTGGAGCACAATTACCTGTTTAAGAGCAAATGTGACTCAATCAATATTGTCAATATTGTGCCTCTCTGCAACTACCACATGTATACTGACAGCAGAGTGAGAGCACTGATTAACGCTATTTTTTACAGCAAGTAAGCAATTAATCCCACATTTTAAGGAGAAAAGTGACAGAGAAAGAATGGCAAGCGACAGGCAGAGCCATAGCTCAGCACAGGGCTGGTGAAGGACTGGCTATCACTGGTCACAAGTGTCCATATAAAGCTGAAAATCATGCTGCCCTTCTGCAATATGTGCTAACAAGATATCAACTGTCGTGTAATCTCAACATGCATCTCAAAAGAAACTGCTAGGAAAGCTATTAATTGTTTAAAATTCCAACAAAATAATCTGTGTGTATGCAAAGGGGGTGGCAGTGGTTTTTTGCTCCAAAAAGCTGGTTTCCATTACAATCATTTATATGTTAGGATTCTTTTATTTTACAGCAAGTACTTTGGTTTTGTATATAGAACATTAATTTAAAAGTTCC
Organism: Pezoporus flaviventris; assembly: GCF_033815535.1. NCBI lineage: Eukaryota > Metazoa > Chordata > Aves > Psittaciformes > Psittacidae > Pezoporus > Pezoporus flaviventris. The sequence continues at coordinate 25,538,465 of NW_026892550.1, forward strand.
CATTGACTTAATATATTTAGCCTCTTCTTCCCACAAGGCTTTTAAGTTTTATTGATATGGCCATTTGTTCACTCAAAAAAGCCATTTCTTTATTAAGTCCTCATTTTAGGGGCTCTACACGACCCTTATCTGGATACAAAATATTAGCTCTTCCAGAAGATGAAGGAGGGAGGTCTTTGCTTTTTAAATGAGAACCATCACGGCAATACTTTACAATTTTTCAGACCAAACACAAGCATATTTCTTTGACAGGAATACAGAAAGATCCCCTTAACTCCCATGTGATACCAGACTTGAGATATTTTAACCCCTTGACAGACAGAGTTGAAAAAACTTACAATAATTTTCTTTCAACAGATTAATAAATTGACAGTAGAAATAGTTTCTATTCACTCCCAAAGGACTTACTTCAGATTAAAACAATGTTTAACCAATCCCTACTTATATGTTACTTTGCTTTCAAATTAGTCTGATGAGCATCCTACTCACAGAAAATTAGCTTCACTAGAAGAATTATATATACACGTTTATAGAGTAGAAGAGTTTATACACACACATATCTTCTTTCCCGGGCTAGACTAGTTGGAATATCTGTCATGTCAAGCCTGGGAAATGCTCCATTACCTAGTAGCCTGAGAACATGGAATATGATTTGTAACCAACAAGCTCCTCCTCTGTGGAGGTGCACAAAACCAAATGCAACCAAAACAGCTCATCACTTACAGAAATTTAATCCACTGTTTTTACCTGTACTGCTGTAGCACCAAGGTGTCCCCAGCATTTCGGGGCTCTGTTTTATAGAAATGTACAGAAAACACACAAACACAAAGGTAAGAGGCATGGAGCAAGGAAAATAAATGAACTAAGACCATACACGGGCAGGTGACAAGAAGCAACATTATGTCAGGGCTTGTATAGACCAGTTTTTAGGCAAGTTCATGAAATCTAACATAAATTTTATGTAGAATAAATACTTGCAAAGTTAAAAATACCAAATGTAAAAAATCCAAATGGGTTTACAGGTGTACATGTTCTGGCAACATGTTCTGACTCTCAGTTTAAATGAAGCAAATCTCCCAAATAGGTGGTTAAATAAAAATTTACTGTAATTACTGAATTATAAATATTATAGTATTTTAAATATTAAATTTGCAAGCTTAAGCAAGTGATTGCTTGCAGGACTATTTTCTCTCCAGAAATCATCAACAAATTACATTTCACTCTCTTGCCGTGTAAGACAAAACAGAGTCATAGAACGGTGTGGGTTGGAAAGGAACTTAAGATCACCTAGTTCCAACCCCCTCTGACACAGGCAGGGATGCCTCACCCTAGACCATGTTGCCCAAGTCTCTGTACAGTCTGCAATCTTATCCAAAAGGTACCAGATTTCAGAGGATGACCTTTGCAATCAACATGATACCAAGCAAGACTCCCACCGAGACAATTCATTCCATGTGTAACTTCATATTAAAAAGCAATTGATCTAATTTCAAGATCAAGATTTTATGTAAATCTCTAATTACAGGCAGTTATCATGGGTATTCTTTCCAAATCCTGTTGCAATAACTTTTCTAAAAGCATTATTTAAGAACATTGTAGGCCACCAAAAAGACAATTTATTGCACTGAGCTGAGCTATATAATGATAAATTACATGTAGACTAAAGCAATATAAATAATAATAACAAGGAATGCAATTTATCTTAATCTATTCTATGTAGAAATAAAGGTCTCACTACAGCTGAGCAATGAATTATTCTTGCAAAACTGCTCCAAAAGCTTCTCTGCTTTCCCACTGCTTTGTATCTAAGAGCTTGCTTCAGCAACCCTGATGCCTAATGCTTAAGCTTTTGGTTTATACCAGTTTACAATAAATGTCACCTCGTAACTACTGTACCCTGTAGAAAAGTTGAGAAGTCTGAGAACTACACTGAGTTCTAGGCAGTGAAAGTCTGCAGGCTGGTGTCTTACAGTTTCCAAATTTATTGGCATGGGATCCTGTGCAGGCATGCATATGTGAACAACGCCTACCGTATTATGCAATGGCCAAAAGTGCAAATAAATAATCATGTCATCCTTGATTCAGTAATAAGCTGTGCGTACCCTGTGTTTGTAAAAATGGTAGAGAATCACAGCACAGGATGGAATGGTTACCAGCACCCTGGCTATTATATCTTGCTACTGAAAACACTAACTAGAATGACAAATACTCAGCTGTCTTGCAGTTTTTCCACTTCTTTTTTTGAGTTTGCACTCTAATATTCATAGGAGAAAGAATGATGTCATTTTATTAACCTTATAACAGCTTTCTGCCAACAGAAAAACAAAAACATTGGAATGACCATTTGGCGTGAAGTTTCTGTTTCTCTTAAAAACATGCCTGTATTTTCTGTTGCTCGAGACACTAAGGGCAAAAAAAAAAAATCTGTCTTCTGACAAATTTTACAGCACTGAAATGAAAAAACAGATACAAAATAAAACACAATTCAGCTAATTAGTATTTGGAAATGTAAACATGAAAATAGTGTATGGTCTGGAGCTCTTCATGTATGTACGTGTAGCATCCAACCTGAGGAGTTTCAGAGCAGTACCCTTCATAGAGCAACTGCACTTTCTCTTGGGGCACATTATACCCCAATCACACTTTCTACTACTGTTGGGTACTTTAAAATTGAATTTGTAGGCAGAAATCCCTGCTCAGTGAATATACGAGTAGTATGTGTTAAAAACGACAAAAATATATTTTTCTCTCAGGGTGTCACATTTTGTTTAAATTCTGAAGAGAGCTCCTCCTCTTGTGCTTTTGTATTTCATAGGCCTCTACTGCTTAATAAGCCTCCACGAAAAATACAGATTTTTAATTATGATAGAATAGTGGAAGTGGGCTGCTTTCTACATTTACTATGCCATTTTTAGAACCGAGTACCTGCAACATCAGCTGAAAGGAATGAATCACGGAAAAGAAAAAGCAAAATGGAAGAGGTTATTCAATGTAAGAGTTAGACTAAAGGCTTCATGTCAACAACATGGTTTTTCTGAAAAGAACAAAGTAGACTAAGCTGAGACTCATAAGACCCAACAGAGAGATCCAGCAATTAGAAATTCCAAAACTGGGTCGATTGTTTTGGGGGGAAATCTGAGAATTCTTACACCACCTGTTTATACTGGGTTATCTCCTTGGCATCAGCTGAGTCTGACATGCATCCACCAGTAAAAAAATACAGAATTCCTACATTGTCCGAATCTAATATTACTCCCAGTAGATCTTTTACAAACAGTTGTCTTCTATGTGGCTCCAGTACAGGATAGTAACAACACTATTTTCTTGTTGAAACAATTTTTATTGAGGATTTTTTAAGATTTATTGTTGTAAAATATTGAAATGCAACAATTACGCTAAAGAATTTCTCAGAAGTACTGCTGAAATAAACTACCATAGCATCAAATTTAGTGCAGTGGTATGTAGCAACCATTCATAACGTAATTCCTAGCTGTTGTTTTCAAATAGAAATATCTCCAATGTCTTCAGGGTCTCTCAGTATTGTTTTGCTCTCCCTACAAACTCCTGTCAACAGAAGAGAGACATGCCATGTGCTCAGAAGCAGATATTGCATGTCAAACTCTGTTTTCAAAATAGAATCAGTAAGAGGATACATGCTGTACAGATTGTGTAATTCAAAATAACAGTTGTTTGAACTACTGAAAATGAGTATGTGCTTAAGGAACAGTTACAAATGTTAGTCTAGAAAGTTTGTTTTGGCTAACGCATTTTACCTTAATATGATGGGTGGAAGGCAGTGGGTATAATCGTAGATGGCTTTGGATTATGAGAGTGCTTGTTATACATTTCTTTTTTATAAAATATATAGCTTGTTTTTTACCTCCATTTTTCCACTCCCTGATGATTTATGACCTGGCATTTATATAGGCAGTTGTGTGTTGTGAAAACAATGCTGAGCTTGCAGCTTTATTTTAATTCTAAAGCTGAACTGGTTTTAAGATGGAACTTAACCAGCTTCTGAGAAGAGTTCTGTGACATGAGTCACTGCAGGAGAAAGAAGGGGATTATGAGTTGTCAGTGCCATGCTCTACAGTGGAGATAAACCAACAAAATGGCTGCAATGAGTTCTTTTACCTGAGATGTGTTTTTTCTTAACTAAAGAAGGCTGCCTAGGTAATTCTACAATATTTCAGTCCTGCCAAGAGAGAACAGCTTTTTAAATTAATGTAGTCAAGAGCTCGCTACTCCTCAAGCTTTGTGTTTCTTACCCCCCCCCCCCCTCCCAGGCCCCAAGTCACAGAAATTTATTGACTACAAAGTTATGAAGTACGGGCTGAGTCTTCTCAAAGGACCAGAGATTATATCCTGCTGCCATAGATCATGAAGAGAGTTGGGTTGCTGGTTTGTTTTCAACATCTACACAAAGACAGCTAATTTTTACAGAAGTAGTATCTTATTTTAGTTGAGGTCCATACTACACACTTCGCTCATTTAAGCCTGACTAACTTCATTAGAAGTTACTTTATAAAAAGACTTGCATTTTGCTACGATTTCAGATGGTTCTTCTAAAAGCAACACAATGGCAAAAGAGAAAGCACAGGGGAGAAAGGTTTGAGCTTTTCCTAAATTTCAGCAGAAATTAACTTCTCCTTTTTTTCATATGTCTCCAAAGGTTAGTAGGATAAGAGATCAATATACCACTAACTTCATTTCCTGAGAGAAATCCAAATGTGATACAAAAATAGTATGTAAATACTACTGTGGTCACCAACAGGATGCTGTAAAAAATGTGGTGGTGGGAAAAACTGAGGGTAGATAACAGCTGTGAGCAAGAGAAACCTCACTCTTGGTGCATGGAATTTCCTACTACACTTTCACCTATTCAGCAAATTACACAAGTTTTACACTCACATAGTAACAAAATCCTCTCTGTATTTGATTCAGCTCATTACCTCAAGAAGCATCTTCAGAATGATGATGATGAAGATGATAATAATAATGATAATAACAATAATAATATCCAATGTGAAAAGTTATCATCTTGAAAATTCATACAGATGTAAAACCATAATCCAATTACTTCACTTTTAATGCTTACCGTTTAGTTTATAAACTTTTTCTTAGACAAAACCATAAAAGACTATGTAGGTTCCCATTCCTTTTACCAGTTTGTCAATAAGAAACAGCTTCTTAACAAGACATTCAATACACTTCTTCATAAAAATTGAAGCTACAGCACCCAATGGGAATTCAGAAATCAAATAAACCATTTTTTACTTAGGTCAAACAAATTCACATAATATGTACCTGCAGAAGTAACCTCTCAAAGGCAAGGAAGTTGTCCCATTTGGAAGTCTGGGGGTGTTTCAAAGTCTGGATCGTGGCCAGCACAAGCTGCAGAAGCCCACAATGGTTCTCCAATGCTTTGAGATTGTTTTTGAAAAGCTTAATGTATGAGCTGAGCTGTTCTGGGGTGACTCTGCCTGTGGAAAGGAAAACAGGATAGCACTCACTGGAGGCAAATACAAACCTACATTTTTTTAATTATAGCGAATGGGTTACAGAGAACTTTAGAGGCTTTCTCCACGATGGCCTAATCATTTAAGATAGGAAAATAATACTTGACGACTACTTCTAAGCAAGCTTTCTATTTTTATCAAAAGCCCGGTAGGAATTTGCAGGCCTTTTACCTTGCACCAAACCCACTCCCTCCCGTGCTTCATAATGGTGCATTTTTGAACAGTTTTGACCCAAAAAATAGAGATATTTTTATGATTCAAGGAACTGTTTTCTGGAGCTGTTCTTGGAAGGGACAGTTCCAAGGCGTGACTCTTCAGTTTCTAAGATGCAGTAAGTGTAGCATGATTTCACTCGTTATTTGAAACTAAACACCCCGGTACCCATATGCCCATAGATCTTGCCCTAATAGAAGAGCATGAAAGGAGTCATTCAGGCCACACAGACACTACAGAACTAGCAGTTAACAACAACATTAAGGTGCCAGTTAAACTGCTTGATCAATTTGTATTTTAGAAGTGATCTGTTCCAGGGAGGAAGGTCCATAGTACCTCATCTGCCCCAAGAAAATCCTCACAGGCAATCACACATGCCATCAACATGCAAGGAAAAATCGTGTCAAAACACCATCCTCATTGCAAGTCTGGACTGAAATCCAGTCTAGGGCTGGTTCCTGGCAGTCTCTGTCAGTTACAAGTCAACTTCCTCAAGCAAACGAGACCTAAAGAGCAAGGACATGTGAAAAGGAGTGAGGAGGATCCTTTAACTTAACCAGGACAAGCTTTGGTTCCAGGAAGGCAGTAGGCTGAGCTGATGCTAGGCGGTTCATGGCTTACACCACTGCTCATTTTACTCAGGATTTTTCCACAACAGAAAGATCTTGTAAGACTGCCAGGTGTTTCTTCTCTGTGTTTGGTTATATCATCACTTTACAGGGCTTTCCTTCTGCCTCCATCCTTTCAGTATCATATAAATGGCAAATGAATGATGCCAGCAGTGAATAAATGTTGAAAGCACTTTCTCTTCATTTCAGTGATACCAAGGTTGGTCTTTGGAAGAGCATTTAGTTTAGGGAAAGCTTCTAAATAAAGCAAAACCACACAGGCTCTTTATGTGAATTTTAACAGAAAGCATCAAACCAAAAAAATCAGCAAATGAACACACAAATCAAGCTGACAGCACTCAGTAGGCCGGAGAGCTGACAAAAGGCTTCCATGGTTAGCCCGCACCGGCTAAAACAGCAACCACAGCCATGTGTGTTTTTAGACTAAACACTGGTGCTTTCAGTCTTGTTTTATTTCTTTTAAAGCTGTGTCAGGCAGATTTACATGGTGATTTGAAAATGTCAGTCCATGATGCCTTGCAGCATACCTTTAATAATGACTGCATTATTACCTATAGCAGTCCTGATATATTGTGGCATATTCAAAATCTGGTAACTTGCTTCAACTGGGAAAACATGAAGTTGCCAGCCCTTCCCTCACATGAAACAATAAAACAGGAGGGCTTTCAAGACTTCTGATTTCAATTAAAAAAAAATATTTCAAGAGCTTTGCTCCATATTGTCCCTTGTGAAAGTGAATCCAGATGCAGCACTGGATCAGTGTAAGATCCATTCGGCACCATTTCAGACAATCAAATTCTTTCCCACCCTCAGAGTGCCACCAAAAGAAAGTCCAATACGTATGTTAACAGAAGTGAAATCCTGAGATTAGCAAGGCATTAAAAAACTTACATTGGCATTAAAGAGTCCAGCATCTCATCTATGATACTTACAATATCAATGGAACCACTTGGATCCAGAGTTCAAGAGTTCCAGCCAATTTCTACACAGAAATCTCCCTGGATAACTGGCTGATAAATAAAACTGTTCCAGTAGATAAGGAAAGGAATTTGAGAAAGTGACTGGTAGTAATCAGCAATTAAATGACTCTTCCTGAGGCCTAAATCCTCATCACCTTCCCTGCTGCTTGCTCACAGAGGGAGACTTCAGCACAACAGTCTAAATTTGATCTAATCCTAACCCCACCAGCCTTTTATTTTTTTAAAGTCCCTTTGCCATTTTAAGTCCTTTTGTGTTGCAATGTGGCAGACAGGTCTTACGAAACCAAGAGGAGACAGATGACAACCACATCATCATGTTTCAACTGCTCTTCTAAAGCATGGCCACGTCTGTGTGGACACCAAAATCTGATTTGTGAGGACAACCTTATGCTGACAAAGGACTTGATCATTTTTTAATTCCTGGATGTGGGAAGAAGGAGAAGTATCACGTCAACCACCCTGAAGTGATATAAAAGTACTGATAACCTTTCTTGCACAAACACCAAGAATTCCATATTGTCTGGGAAGTAAGCTTTGCCATTAACGGTTACCAAGTGTAGCATGTGTGAAATTGGTTACAGATATCCCAAACACTGTCAATAACATTGTCATGACAGAGGACTTGATAAAAACAACATTTACTGAAAGCAATATTAAAAAAACCAAACAAAACCATTTCAAAGCTTCACATGTCTTCACAAGTACAGCAGCGAGGATAAAATGAGTAGCTAGTGACTAGGAATTCTCACAGCGAAACTCAAAAGTTAATAGAACACAGGAGGATGGGGAACAGGGAAGGACAACAGTAATGCTGATAGACTGATGATGCAGACACTGCAGGAATTAATTCAGCTAAGAAACTGAATGGTTAGTAACAATCAAAATATTTGTCCACTAATGCAAGAATCTTGGGCAACAAAATGAAAAAGTAGTATAAGGAATGAAAGTGGACATTACAGAAGTAACGGAAACATGGACTTGGTAAGAGCCAATTCCATGTCCCCTTCAGTCCTACAATAACTGATTTTCAAATCTTTTGGGACATAGAGATGGTGAATTCCACCTCCAACTTTCAACAGCTCAGGGCAGACCCCAGAAGAACTACAGATCACTTTCACCAACTTTTAAATTACAGAAGCCACAATTTGTATTAAAAATAAATACATAAATAAATAAATTGGAATAAATTATTTTTTATTAAATGACAGTTAATACTACATGCACAAATGATGATGTGTACAGAGAGACTGAAGGGAAGAAATAATTCTACTACTAGTAAAGCAGATCACTCAAGCTAGACATAATGGGGCTGAAATTATCAGCAACTATTGGAGGTCTGTCAAAAATCTGGTTTTGAGTAGTGAGAGTAGCCTGAGTGGAACAGAAACACTTTCACCTCAACGGTTAAACAACAAGTTAACTGGACAAACTGCATTTGTAGACATCAAGACATTCATCCACAATACGACTTTTTTCCATTTTAAATTAATGCTGCAGTCTGTGTAGCGTAACGCAGGCATCGCTTCAAGAAAATAATTATTTTTCAAGACAGATTTACTGGTAGAAGCAAATTCTTAAAATTCAGAATCCCAAAGTACTGTTTTGTTTTTGCTTTTGTTTTGTGTGTTTTGGGTTTTTTTACATAAAGATTTATGCATAAATGAGGTGTCTAAAGGGCAAAGGTCAGAATTATCAATGCGCTGTTCCAAACACACAGTCCTTATTTTTTCATCTAACACCTCGTTAATTATCTCCATAGGGACAAGAAAACAAGTAAAGAGGAAAGTACATTTTGTGACCAATTGAATAATTAAGGGGGTGCTCTTCCAAGACTAGAGGAACCGCCAAATACACATAGCTTTAAGCTTTGTTCAATTTTATGGAAGAACAAGTTTGAGCTTCACTGGGTAAAGTGATTTTGCTGAGGTCCATTTTTCACTTGACAGAACCTCAAATAAGAAATGAGCTTGGCACGTTTATGTTCACAGGCGAGATCTTTCAAGGCAGTAGAGGGCTGAAAAATCCCAAATATATTGTTTTCCTCATCCACAGTCTCAGGAAAATAGACTTATTTCTCCCAGTAGCTTGCCTCACATCATGTCCAATGCCGGATACTTGCGAGGAATGTAGAAAGCTCTCATACTCCATGAAGCCAATTGGGCAACAGTACGGCTAAGGGAGTCACATATTTTACAAACTAAGTGAAGGCAATTTAGTAGGATGGACAACACCCCTTGTGTCCCCTTGCTAGTGTAATTTCCAGATGTTACTATTAACTCAAAATGCTTTTGTACTTCTTAGGAAGTTTAACAGTAACTGCCACAAAAATAAGTTTCAACATTTCTTTAGTTAACTTCAAAAGTCATCGGTCCCTCAATTGTTAATAAAGAAAAGAACATCAACTACTCCCTAGTTCTTTGGAGAGATGAAAAGTAGGCCAGTATGAGATGTTGTTTGGCTGGTTTCCCCAGAATAAGGCTCTGGACCTGAAGAGCACTAAACATTACAGGAGACTGAAAGGATATGTCTCAGCCTTATTTCTAAGCGCTCCTCTCCCACAGCAAACGCAAACCCATCTGCTCTGGGGTTGATGGCCACTTCCAAGCTTCTCTCTGTTTTCTACTGCAGAAGCACTAGTGTCAAGGTAATTCCACAGTCACAGGTATGAGCATAAATGACAAGTCTTCACCACAGCGCTTCCGGCATAAGTCCATCTCGGGGGTCTGAGCAGCCCCTGAAGTACACTCAAAACTGCACAGCAGTGATGGCCTCATGCTGCCTGTCCCCAGCAGCACTATGCCACCAAGGGAGAGTTGTGACTAGCCTTCCCTCCTTGCTGGCCTTACTGACCCCCATTCCTCCTGCCACTTTAGCAATAGCTGCAGACCACATGCACTGGAGGTCAGCCACTCTTCCCGGCCTGTCATGGGCTTTCCAGTGCATCTCAAGTCACTCCAGAGTGATAGACCTTCAGAGATCTACCTGAGGAGACAGAGCCTGCCACGTGTCATATCTCTAAAGGTGTGTACAGCAGTGGCTTTCAAGGACATAGAAGCCATTGAGAATGGTGACAACTATGCTGACATTTAGCAAATTCTGAAATAGAGGTATATACCCAGAACAAATAAAGCTGGACTCCTTACTACTCAACTAACACTTGCCATGGGAGTCTGTACTTTTAAGCCAACTTGGCTTTAGGCTCATCAGCTATAGCAGTCAGTTATCTACAAGCAGTTTATTATCCACCACTAGATGTGTATGGTATCACTAAATCCTTGTTTTAACAGTGTTCCTAGATAGATCAGCTATATTTACGTAAGCGCAATTTTAGCCTTCTCTCCTAATTAGTCTGGGGTTTATTAGAAAATGGAAACCATGCTTAAATATCAGTTCTGTTACTATTCTTTCTCTATACTTTCGCATGCCTTAAAACAAATCATCAATTAGGTGGGGCAAGTGTAACTAAACCACTAATAGAATCCTCCAGATTTTCAGTTCTAAGCACCTAAATGCAGATGCCTGAATATGACATCAGTTATGATTTACAATTCCTAAATTACCTACAGTTTCAAGTTTGCCAGTATTTTCAGAAGGCTTTGACAAATGTAACTGGTAGCTTAGATGTCCCAGTGTGGATCGATACCTTTTTTGTCCTTCAGAGCTTTGTTTTTAAATGCCCAGCCACTCCAACCCATTACTTCCTTCTTTGTGTACTCTACCATTCAGTTTTCCCTTTTCATTGTTAAATCAGTATCAACAAAAAAGTAACAACCATCTCTAGCCAAGGTCTACAATACTCTTGTTGCCCTCACAAATATTAAAGCAGATTTCAGATCTGATCAAGTAATAGGTGAAATTTTAACTTCCAGAATTCAGCTTCACAGGATTCACCACCTATATTAAACTCCCAATTTAATACTCAAATTTAACCCTCAAATCTCCTTCTTAATCTTGACTAAGTATGCATAACGGTCATATTTTACTACCTTACTTTTCACCTTTACCATTAAGTTAACAAGCACTAAGTACTAGGCCAAATCCCAGCCAGAGGATCTCCAGCCCTAAAATAGCCTAGCAATCACTGAACACAGTAATTCATTGTGACTATAAAGGGACCTGAAATTGGCAAATTTGGTTGAATCATCTCCTGCATGCTTTAAACTTCTCACAGTAATGAATCGACTTGTTTGTCATAAAATAACATGCCCAAAGGATTTCAGGTGGCTTGTGCATGTCCTCATTTAACACTAAGACATATGTTTCCAGACACTGAGTACTTCATCATGTTCTTGGCACACCATCCCAGAAAGAGGGAGGTCATTGTTCTTCTTTGGTACATTATTCACAGGACTGATTATTTCTCTGATGATTTCTGAAAGGCTTCTGCAGCTGAGAACACGCTAACAATCATTTTGGGTGGTAAGCAAATAAATAGGGATGGAAAACATGATGATGTACGAGTATGTACATATGTAATTCACCACGTCTCTTGTGTAAAGAGTCATCCTTTGCGAGACTGAATGACCAGGCTTTCACAATTATGCTTGGAAAAAAGCAGTAGGCAAGCCACCCAGTTTTACTGTATTCCCATATTCCACCTCAAGCCTTATACTTAAGACACTTTGTAAGCACAGCAGCATGTACTGTATCTTTGGTTTAAATCCTCTGGCATGTGACATTTTGCTCCTTTACTTCTACTCCACCCTCGTGAGGCCCCATCTGGCGTACTGTGTCCAGCTCTGGGGCCCTCAACACAAGAGGGACATGGAGCTGTTGGACTGAGTCCAGAGAAGGGCCATGAAGATGCTCTGTAGGCTGGACCACCTCTTCTATGAAAACAGGCTGAGAGAGCTGGGCTTGTTCAATCTGGAGAAAAGGCTATGGGGAGACCTTACAGCGGCTTCCAGTATCTAAAGGGGGCCTAGAAGAAAGCTAGAGAAAGACTTCTTACAAGGGCACGAAGTGATAGAACAAGGTAGAATGGACTTAAGCTTAAAGAGGGGAGATTTATACTGGATGTAATGAGGAACTTTACTGTGAGAGTGACAGTGGCACAGGTTGCCCAAGGAAGTTGTGGATGCCTCATCCCTGGAAGTGTACAAGATCAGGCCAGGCAGGGCTTTGAGCAGCTTGATCTAGTGGAAGGTGTCCTTGCCCATGGCAGAGGAGTTGAAACTAAATGATCTTCCAACCCAAACCATTCCATGATTCATCACATTCTGCTACTTTCTTCAAGTGTGATCCCCCCTTTTTTTGACTAGACGGCTCCTTTCTTAACTTAAAGAAATTCTGAAACCCTTTCTGTCATCTCCTAAGACACAAAGTATAATACTTGGAGATAACACCTACAACTGTCCAGTGCCCCAGCAAAGTGCAGGTGCCATGCATTTCCACTGTGTGCCAAGTAGACACCAGATTTAGCATCTCCCAGCCCATACGCACTAATTCTCGTGCTGATGTAAAATACTGTCATTATGGCTGGTACATCCTATGAAACAAAGGTATCACAGTGCACATGTACAGCCAGTTGTACCTTATTTCCAACCAGACTGCTTCCACAGAGATATATATAACAGCAATTGCAGTAAATTTCCTTTTCTTGCACTTAAAGAGTAAGTGTTTAATTTTTCACCCAGGTTCAAAGAGGCTTAAGGCTCCTGTGTTTTTAACCATATCTGGGTCATCACAAATGAACAGTCTACAAGTACAGTTCAGGCTTTTTTTTGAAGGGGAAACAAACAAAAACCAACCAACCTCTCTCCCCTCACCCCCTTCAAATTCAAAACTTCAAAGTATTTCTTTTCAAGACTGAGAAGATGCAATAGCACTCAGCATCAGAAAAAAAAAAAAAAAAAAAAAAAAGAGTAAGCCTACCAAAAAATTTTAGCAGAGAACAGAAGATGGCAACACAATTACTTCTTTTCAGGAAGTTGCACCAGCAGTCAAAAACTAACAAACAGTATCTCTGATACTTCACTTTTTTATATATTTATATAAACCCCCAGCTTATTTCTATATAGCAGTGTTAGTCACCTGCACCTACTACTGACTAAAGGGTGTTCAAAACCAGGAAGAAGCCTTCTGACCTTTCCTGGGCAATTTGGTTTGTTTGTAAAAGTTGTTTGTTTAGAAGCATTAGAAACACTGAGTCACTGCAGACTCCAGCCAATGAAGAAGTACTGTTACTTACACCACCTCTCAAAACAATACTAGTTACCAATATATATGCAAGTAAATGCTATTTAATTTTTTAAGCTTTTAACCCATAGTCATTTCCTCTTAAAGATATGCAGTATAAAAAATTAATAATGTACATTTACATTAAGCCCATTTGAAAGCTTCACAAATATTTATTTGTGCATTAATGTTTAAGCCCCACTATTGTGAACACCATGTAAATTGTCTAGAGAAAGACCACATTAATATAGGCTTTTCACAATCTATATTTAAAAAGCCTTAATACTTTTATAAAGACAAAAAGACTTCATACTGAAGTTAATATAAGCTTTGTAGTATTACATTAGCAAAGAATATAAATAATGAAATTATTTATTTGCAAAACTTCTGCAAGAGCAATACACTTCTGTTTTCTTTTAAAATTTTGAGAATTATCTTCAACTAATCACAACCAGACATGGAAAGAGACCTGGCCACAAGTTCATATTTAAGCGTTTGGGTTGACTATCTAGGAAAAAAACTGACATTAACCAAAAAAGAAAAAAGAAAGAAAGAAAGACTTTGTCCGAAAAGTCTGGACACATAGAAAGACTATTGTCACCTCATTCCCTTCTTAAAAGTGACAGCAAGGTTAGCCAAATAGTCCTGCATCTATGTGTCAACTACAGTTTAATCAAAGATAACATACTACCAGCATATTTCTCTGTTTCACATCACTGTACAGGGTTCTGTGTTTCACTTTCTAACCGTTTTACAGCAGTGAAGTACAAAGTAAGTGAGGTATGAGACACAAATATGACATTCTTTACAGTTTCGTTATGGTTTTACCCATTATTCATCTTACAACACAAGAGACTATTTAGCATGCAGCACGTTAATCACTGAACAAGAGACAGATGACACGAAAGTACCTGTACTGAAACTCTGTAAACTAAATTAACCTACGAAATACTATTTCTGCAAGAATATTAAGTCACAGAATAATAATAAAGAAAAAAACAAAACACCCCCCAAAAAAAACCAAAACCAAAATCAAACCAACAGAAAACCACCACACCAAAACTAAAAAATTCAGCCAGAGTTTAGGGTAAAACATAGTACTTGGTGCTTCAGAACCAACTGAAGTCTTTCTTTAAACTTACGCTAAGTGTAAATAGTCTCAGTATTACACTTCTTTTTTTTAAGGTAAATTCCCATCATGTATAATGCAGTGGTCATCATACAAATAACAAAAAAACCCAACAACAAAAAAAAACAAAACCAACCAGACACCAACCCCAAACCCCACAAATCAGCCCACACCACCCCTAACAAATCTGAACAACACTTGATTTCCTAAATAAGAACAGCGAAACGCTATTTACAGGCACCTGCAGGCAATACCTTCCTAACATACTGAGGGAGAAATTTTGCCTCCAGACAAATTTCTTGCAACAGAGGAAGTACAAGATACCCCCCAAAACTTCTGAGTAATTTCAGTTTTGGATTAAGCCATCTAAATTAAAACAGCTAATAAAATAGATTAAATTTTGCTATGAGTGCACTTCACATTACCCATTTCAGTCTCCTTCTCTAAATCAGGCATGTCTCCTTCAAGCAAGACCACTTTCAAACTCATTCCCAATAGCTGTAGCTGTTGTTGCAGTGGGAGAACCCAGCAGGGCTGCATGTTCCACACCATTACCATTCTTTTCATCTCTACAATTAAGATGAAGATTTGGTATTTCAAGGTACTTTTTTCAGATAGGATATGTAAATGACACTGATGTTTATCGCTTTTTTTTTTCTCTCTTCTCAGTAAGATGGATTTCAGAAAAAAAGCACTCAAAAGGTCAATTTGATACTCTGCCATTAAAGACACACCAGCGCACAAGTAACAGGTAGATGCAAAGTAGTGTTTTCCCCAAGTCATAAAAGAACACTATCTACTGAAAGGCAATTTAAGGGAAGGAAGAAAGGAAAGGTAAGAGACAAAGGAAAGAAACTGGTAAGATGTTTAAAAAATAAAAATTGACTCAATCAGCTGAGCAGCTACAAGACTGATAGAGCTGGGTAAGAACACACTACTTAGTGCTGCCTTTAGCACTTCAGACTTTTATTCTTCCTCATGAAATACCCTGCATTGCTCCACAAGTTAAGAGTCCCTTCACTTTTAAACTCATTGTATTAGATGATCACATTCTGGGTCTGGATCCTGCACAGTATCTCTTCTTCAGTCCTCAAGCTCTTGCCCAGATAGCACAAATGAAGTTAAGAGCAGTAAACTTAAGTAATTGCTCATAAATTGTCCTCTCATTTTTATACATTTCCAGTGTTTGAGCTAAAGTCCAACAAGAAGAATTAAAATTTATTATTTGCTAGCATGATATTTCAACATTAGGGACACAGCAGTTTCCAGTTTCAACTCTTTTCAACTTCAGAAACAATAGCACTCACTATGAACACATTTCATGAGTGCCTGTAGGCACTAGCGAACCTTTTGCCACTTTCAACTTGCTGTTTTGCAGCAAAGTCCTCTGTTTTTAGCATTTAATTCAACTTTTTCCATGTTTCTTTCATTTGAAATAGTCTTAATAGCAGATCTGTGACCTAAATCCCTCTAAAATTCCAGACTAAATGTGTCTGCCAAGTTGAACATGAATCAGCCATATGCCCTTGCAGCAATGGGAGCAAACCAAGGTGACATCTGCACAAATGCAGCCAGAAGGCAGAGGGAAGCAGTTAGAACCCGCTAGTAATTGTGAGACGGCATCTGGAAAATGAAGTTTTGGGCTCCACAGTACAAGATACACTAGAACGAATCTAGAGAAGGGTCAGTATAATAGTTTAGAGATCTAGAAAAGGTGATGCAAAAGTAATGGCTGCAGGAGATGGGTAAAAGGAGGAAAGTGAGCTACTTGCTGTCTTTAAGGACATAAGGAGCGATTACAGAGAAGACTGAATCAGACTTTAGAGATGCACAGTGAAAGGACAAGAAGCAATGGTCACACACTGCAGCAAGTGAAAAAAAAAAAAAATCAAGCTGTACATAAAGGAAAACATTTTCCTCCACAGAAGCAGTTTAGACTGGTGCAGGGGACCCAGACAGGCTGTGGAATTCCATCCTTGGACATATTCAAAATTCAGCTGAACTAGGTCCAACATATCTAACTCTTCAGCTGTCCTTGGTTTGAACAGGGGTTGGACTAGATGAATACCTCCAGAGATCCCTTCTAACCCCAAATTATTCTCCAATTAATCAGTATTTGTTGATACCACTTGTTCTGCGCTAAGCAGCAGACAGTCCTCAAAAAGGGAAAATTTCCTGCCAGGCCTTCTCAGTCAATTTTGTATTACAGAATTCTTTCCCTGTGATACACTTGATAAGAAAGGATGCATAGCTGTGCTCTCAAAATGAGCCTTCTGCCACTACCTTATCCTCTTTGTTACCAACAAGCCTCTTCCACAGTTACGTCCACACTAACAACCATTTCCAAGCCCAGTAAGCACTCCATTCATGTCCATTCAGGTTTCTTTCCACCGTACATATTTCTTTCAATTACACATGCTACACTGAAAAAGAAGGGATGGAGGATAAATTGTAAAATATAAGCCGGACACACCACACTTCAGAAAGTTTTAGTTATCCTAAGGTATGTTTTTCTTCTCTTTTGAGCAATTGTTTTGTGCTCTCAGGGATGTTCTTCTGTGTATTAGCATTGAAAAAATTAACTGGCACTTTCCTGAATTCAGCATCCAACTGGAGAGAAGAATAATGATTAGTGCACAGATGGTGATGCTTCTAAGCAATATTACACACAAATGCAGTGTCACTTACTAATGAAAAACAAACGTCTGCTCCTGAACATCTCTCCATCTCAGCTATTTTGTCACATCTCCTGAAAAACAAGGAGCTTTGTTGGCAGGAGTAGCAGTATCCTTCATCTTTTCTGTTACATCTAATGAGCTACAGAGATGACTTGAAAAGTTTAGCTGCTTAAGACAAACAGTAGGCTACATGCTCTTTGCACGTCTGAAGCTTGGAGCAACATCTCTGTCCTAAACTGGCAAAACCTGATGACTATAAGCAGATAAAGATCTATTTAGTTAGCTGAATACTCTGATCATACCTAACAGTGTCAAAACCCTGAGCTTCACCCTGGTGTAACACTGCAAGGTGAAACCGCCCTGATACCAATTTCTTTCTACAGTTCCCAATATGGTAATGACTGTTCAGAAAGACCATCTTCATCAAGAGTTGTCAGGAAAGCCTAACCCCACTATACTCAAAGAACGTTCCCCTTGGAATGCAAAGGCCTACACAGAAGCCCCCCAAACAGGAATGTATCCAAACATTCAGAAACTCTTCAAACTCCTCAAAAATATTTAGCACTCGGAGAAGCAAAAAGCCTTCCTGCCTCTGGGGTTGAGTGATGCAACAAAACATCTGCTGTATTAACCATCACTGAGATTGGGAACATTTACTTCAAGTCAAGACTACATTTTTAGTTGCACTACAGGGAGAAATCAGGAACTCAGCATTGTAACAGGCTGGAAAAAAACAAATCCACTTGGCTAGATGGTCCCACACTGCAGGGCTTCTGTTACTTTTGATGAGACAAAGAACAGACTAACAACTCAGGAACTGCCTGCTCAGGATCCAGGTTGCACAGGGGAAAGAGCTCAAGTCTGAGACAGGCAGTGTCCCATCTCCTTGGAAAATGTCTCGAGAACACCAACAGTGCTGTGAGACCCACCGTCAGGAATTAGGGCCTCCTCAGGCTAAGCCAGGCCTGTCCCAGTTGAGTTGGTACAGGCAGCTTCCTGCTTCATGAGGATGCCTGGAGGGAGGTTTTGGCTACTGCCTCACTCATTCTGCAGCTTGCTTTCTCAAAGGGTTTGCAGACCACGTAAACAGGCAACAGAGAAATGTACATTAAACAACACAAGAACCAGTCTACAATATGATCTGCTCTCTGCATAACGGGGCCATAGTCCCAAGCCCAGCTTGGGACACCTCACACTAGACCATGTTGCCCAAGGCCCTGTCCAACCTGGCCTTGAACAGTGCCAGGGATGGAGCATTTACCACTTCTTTGGGCAACCCATTCCAGTGCCTCACCACCCTCACAGTAAAGAACTTCCTCTTTATATCCAATCTAAATTTCCTGTTTAAGTTTTAACCCGTTACCCCTTGTCCTGTCACTACAGTCCCTAATGAAGAGTCCCTCTCCAGCATCCCTATAGGTCCCCTTCAGATACTGGAAGGCTGCTATGAGGTCTCCACGCAGCCTTCTCTTCTCCAGGCTGAACAGCCCCAACTTCCTCAGCCTGTCTTCATACAGGAGGTGCTCCAGTCCCCTGATCATCCTCGTGGCCCTCCTCTGGACTTGTTCCAACAGTTCCATGTCCTTTTTATGTTGAGGACACCAGAAGTGCACACAGTACTCCAAGTGAGGTCTCACGAGAGCAGAGGGGCAGGACCACCTCCTTCGACCTGCTGGTCATGCTCCTTTTGATGCAGCTCAGGATACATTTGGTTTCTGGGCTGCAAAGGTATTCTTCTAACTCAAAATGGTATTAATATCTCCAAGCTAAAATTTCTGGATCTTCCCTTTTCTACCTGAAAAAATTTTAGAGTTCGATTCAACCCTTGCAAACCAGCCTATCTAAAAAAGTTACAGTACTCCTCTTTACTTCACAAAGCTTGAAGTTCTGCTAATTTTATGGTAAGCTTGACTTTTAAAACTGTATTTGTACATCTCAAATATAAAGAAACCAGAGGGCTTTAATTCTTTTAATAAGGGCTCATGTAACAGCAGATTGCACTTTGTTTCTGTTATTATACCAGTGTTTTGACTTTCATCAGTCTCCATGCCAGTAAAATGACACAATAAAAGAATTCAGACTCTATCAAGGTTTACCGTACTCTTTTCAAACAGACGAGCAAGTGTGATTCTAAAGCCACAAAAGAACATTTGTAGCAAAGTTTTTACCACTGCCAAATACTATGCTAATAGCAAAGCTTTCCACAGGAGATTCATGGGCTGCCATGTTGAGAAGATGATTAAGATATGCATCAGACCTATGAAGAACGGAACAGGAAGTAGAGGAATGGAAAAACCAGCAACCTTTCCAGCGTAAGTCAGGCTGCTGCCTCAGAGCGGAACTCCTTACAGTCATTCACTTTAAGAGCTGAGCAGTAGAATCTCACTTTAATTTAGCACAATGCTATAAATCTCACCAAAAAGCTATTCCACTGATCTCCTAAACTGCCTTCCAAAGAGCTTTTCAGAAGGAGACATAATTCTTTAAATAAAATACATTTATTTAAATGCCAGGATTTTTATTATGCCAAAATAATTTACACCTATACATTTACACTTACACAAAGGCATAGCTGACCAGAACTTGGCAAATATTTATCTTCCCCACATATTTATCACCATTCACTTGGATATACAAAACAGAAAGAAAACTGCCTCAGAGACAAAATGGTGCTAACGTAGTTTTTAAAAGTGTTGTTTGCTGTTTGTTTGTTGATTTTATAAAGTGTGTGGGTATATAGATATGGAGTATTTTAATTCCTCTTTATTTAAATGGACATCTAGCAAAAGACAGCTCTACCTGTTTACATGCAAAAACACACTGTTTTGGGAAATGTATCTAGCTGAAAGGGTTAAGGGAAAACTTAGCAGTAACTACTATGTTACTGACATGGTTTCAGTGCGTTTATATCATCCTGTAAAGAAGGGGCTCAATATCAGCACATTCACAGTAAGAAATACCAAACAAATACTACCCAAAAGTCAATACTGGCAGCATTACTAAACTCCACAGGAAATTACATCTTCAAAACCCATATACTCAGTTATGTATTTATGGATGGAACAGATTAAACAGTAAGCAAACCGGATGTAGCATGCATAAAGCCTTTATGCTGGCTGGAATTCTGCACAGTGCTCTGCCTGCCTTCTGCAGGACTGACCTCAGAAAATCAAATATGCTACACTGCTAAACAGCTCAGGTTTTGTTCTGTAAGGAAAGGGCAAAGTAGCTCTGTAGTTTTGTGTTCTAGTCAGTTTTACGGACTGTCATTTCGCGCTTTGTGTCCTTCTGTGATGTGGTTTCCCAAGACTTGCAATTCTTATTTAAAAAAGAAACAGGATTTTAGAATACTAGCAATGGACACCTCTGGACAGCTTAGTAGCCTGTGTGACTCACTGAAGTCTGTAACAACAACACTGTTTTGCTCACAAAATGAAATGACAGATAAAATACACACTTTCCGAAGACATAAATGGAAGAAGGAGAAGTAAAAAAGTCAAATCTTCCTTGAAGATGGCACAAGACCACTTAATGGCCCACCTGAAAACCTAAGTAGGAGATAGTGACAGAAAAAGGAGGGCATCCTGCTGTATTTACAAATGCGATAGAGATGATCTTAAATTTGAAACTGGGCTTGGTCCAAGAATTGATTCACCAAAACTTCCAGCCAAGCATTGCCAGCTTATCTTCAACCACCTTCCAGTCAACTGGACTTTTCAACTGGACTTTCAGATATCCCTAGCACTTTCCTTGATACAACTAACAAAATGGATATGCAAATCAAAAACACCTGAAAGCAGCATTCCAATCTACTCATCTTAGAAAGTGTGTCCAGAACTGCTGATTTCCTTCATTTCCCTTTCTCCTCCTTCCTCAGAACTCCTTTCCTGTCTCCTCTCCTGCTGATTTCAGCAGAACACGGAGCTCCCAGTGGCCTGCAGACATTTGGGGGTGTTTGGGGAGAAGACATGCGTCCTCTTCTACAGTTCTCTTACTCTTCTTCCCTCTCAGGATGATGAGGACACATTCAGAAGACATCAGAAAGCAAAAGCTTGATCTGTGGGGCCTCCCATAACTGTCAGAGTTTCTGCCACACAGCCAGGCAGAGAAAGAGTAAAGCTGCGTGTCAGGCACATGGCTCGCAGGGAAAATGTGGGCAAGCACACGCACACCTCAGAGTAATGAGCAGCCTTTCACAGCCCAGAAAATATTTTCCTTGCACCAGAAATACAGAAACAGGACGGGATCAAGTTTCTTATTGCTGCACAGGGGTCCCATGCTGCCAGTGTCACACATGATGCAGTTTTTCAGGCAGGTGGCCACTGCAGGAGGGCTCAGCTACACCAAATGGAATTCAAAGCTTTGCTTTCAAATGTAATTCACTCTTTATTTCCAGGAGGAAAAAGGCAAAAAAGTAGTAGTAAGGAAAATACTCTTACCATCTGACACAGCTGGTCTTAGTAAAGAGAGTAAGAGGCAACTTTCATGCTAGAAAAACTCTCTGACATTTAATATTAGGGCCATAAAAAACTCAGAAAATACCCTAGGTGTTGGGAAAACCAGTGTGCAATCAGCCAAGGTCTTCCGATACACTCAAACCTAAGCACAGAGCAGAACAAAAGCATTTCCCTTCTCTCCAGCCAGTGTTGCCTCATATCACAGCTACGGTGGAAGGAGCCTTTCAGCTAAACACAGCAATCAGGACCAGAACAGGCTACTAGAATTTTTCCTTCCCAGCAAAAGCAGCAATTGATAAGCAGCACAATTTCCAGCTTCCCTACAGAGAGCTAAGATGTTCTATAGCAGGATGAACAAGGAATGAATGCTGTAAAGATGCAGATCTGTTCTAGAAAGTCATTAAGAAACACATGTCATTGGACAATGCGATACCTGGGTGTGGGCTTCAGGTTTTCTGCATTTATGCTCAGTAAGAAGTTTTTATTTTGGTGACTGTAGTGCCCTCCTTTCCTTGATTCTAATTTTTCCCAGTTTATCATTTATAAGACTGCTTTGAATTTTGTTTCACCCTTTGAAGTTCAAATACAAAGTTAACAACTGAATATGATTCACGTGCAAGATAAATACACAATTCACAAAATAAATAACCAAGTTCCATAAACATCAGCAAATTACAGCTACACTCCAACAGAAAAAGAACTCAGAAATCTGTTTTACCATCGGCTCTTAAATGTTTCTACGTAGCACTATATTGGGCGCATGTATGTCAGACATTTAGGCTGACATCAGTAAGCATCAGTTTATTGCAGCTTTCACTGGATACCATCAGTAGAGGACACAGAAGGGTGGCTGATCTAATCATTCACACAAAGCAGCAAAGGTTGTAGACAGAACAAAGCTAAATTTCAAAATCATTTGATTAATCAAAATAAAAAGTCATTTTTAAGGCATATGTACTAGAAAAACTGGGGGCTTCTTTATGTTATTATGCTGAATACTCACACACAGTACCAGTGAAAGCTTAAACAAGATTTTATTATCCTGTTAAAAGATACCTCCTTCAGACAAATTTGTAATAACCTTCTCACAGCTGCTCCTTTTCCACTTCTTTAAAGCATTTTACAGCATTACTGTTGCAGTAATCTAGTATTTCTGATTAATAATCTACTAAATGCATGCTCTAGCTATTTGTAAAGACCTTACAATACAGGAAACATTCTAGTTAAGAGTTCATGAGTTGGCTGAACATCTAATTTTTCTACAATATCTTGGCAGTTTACTCTGGAGTTCCAGATAAAAGCGTATTACTTTTATCCCATGAGGACCTTTCCTAATGAAAAGTTCGGCATAAAATAATCTTAGAGTGCATAAAATGCAAAAAATTATTACAGCATAGAGCAATACTAGTTTTTATAAGCCTAAGATACCAATTCCTACATTTCACTATGTATGTTATACAGTGGGAATGAGGCTCTGCAAAAAAACTACTGAAAGTCATTAGGGCATAATCTGTATCTCTGATACGCTTAAGAATTCAGGTTTAAAGAGTGCCCAGACGTGGTTTTTGGCTTAAACTCTCTTGAGCCAGGCAGCCTTACTTCACATAAACCTCACAACCTGTGTAATGTAACCACTACCTGTATAATGTAATCATATGCCAGATCTGCACAACTTCCATCAGATCAGCTGCCATTTACAATGCCTGCTTTCAGGACAAAAATCCTGCTGACGTTTCAAGAATACCCAGACTCTTGTGCTTACAATAAAGATAAGCACCACTGGTTACCATTTGCATACCTTTAAATCCCTCCTTCATAGAACTCCATTGCTTCACCACTGCTTTCAATCTGTTTAAGGTTGTGGTATTTAAAATAAAATAACTGCCTCTCACTTACATACCAGAAAGACCCTATAACAGCCAGGATGCTCACCTGAAATCTGTTGACAAAGATGGGGATGACCCAAGGATGGGGTGAGTTTTCCCCAAGAGGGTGAAGTGCAAGAAAAGTTGCTGGCATAATCTTTCACACTGCCGCTTTGCAGGGAAGGATATGTCACACTACTCACCCATGCTCATTTTAATAGGTAAATTTTCTCTGCTCGCAGCCTCCACAAGGTGTCTCCTAGCCTCCATCACAGCTTCCTTTTGTTTGAGATTCATGAAGGACTCCCAGAGAGCTTTAGCAGCTGGATCACTATAAGAAAATGACAGGGTTACACTAAACATTGCTTGAATAATGGAGTAAGCTTAAGACAACATTTATATTTTAAGATGAGTGCTCCTACTTAGTAACTCCTCTGAGGTGGGCAGGATACAAGCAAAAATAGTGATATAAAAGCTTGCTTTTCTTAGCGAAATACTTGCTACAGTTTCAAAGAATAAAATCTAGGATTTTTTGCTACCAATTAGAAAGCATTAGAATTCACATATAATAAAGCAGCGTATCAGCCTGAAAGTAACCACTACTGTTCAAACACTGGAATATCTGAAACAGTCCAAACTTCTTCTGTTACCAAAAGCTATGGAAAGGATGGGCTATAACTTCCCCATGAAAATTTAAATCCCCAAACCAATACTACTATCCAGTTGAGAGTGCCCCATAGGATACAGACTTGGGGGTATTGGTTAAGGAGAAGCTCAACATGACCTAGCAATGTGTGTTTGCTGCCCAAAGAGACAACCGTATGCTGGGCTGCATCAAAAGGAGTGTGGCCAGCACACTGAGGGAAGTGATTTTCCCCCTCTGCTCCTTTCTCTTGAGACCCCACCTGGAGGACTTCATCCAGCTCTGAGGGCACTAAAACAAAAGGAACATGGAGCTGTTGGAGTGAGTCCAGAGGAGAGCCATGAGGATGATCAGAGGCTGCAGCATCTCTTCTATGAAGACAGGCTGAGAGAGTTGGGGCTGTTCAGCCTGGAGAAGAGAAGGCTCTGGGGAGACCTTAGAGCAGTACCTAAAAGGGGCTTACAACAAAGCCAGAGAGCAATTTTTTATAAGCGCAGATACGGACAGGACAAGGGAGAGGGTAGGTTCAGATTAGATACTGTGAGGGGGGTGAGACACTGAACAGGTTGCCCAGAGAAGTTGTGCAATACTTTGAGGGACAGTGCATCAAGGCCAGGTTGAACGCGACTTTGAGCAACCTGGTCTAGTGGAAGGTGCCCCTGCCCATGGCAGGGTGGTGAAGGGGGCTCAAAACCAGATGATCTTTAACATCCCTCCCAACCCAAACCATTTTGTGGCTGTGATTCCAACGCCGAAGACTGTTGATATGATTTGATGAACTACCATCACTTTGGGCTTCAAGGATTCTCCTTATATGAAAAGAATAATCCACTGCAGAATATAACTGTCCTTATAGTTTCCGTATTTACAGATTCTGTTTTTATTGTTGCTGTTGCTAAGCTTAAATCAGGAATCTGTGTGGCTCATCTGCAGTCAGCTCCCCGCCAGTCTTCTCTCTCCTCCAGGACACTGCATTTGTTGCTGCTGACAATGCATTCTGTGTTTGAGAAAAGTGGGGTAGAAGTGGGGAAGGGAGAAAAATTCTCGCCTGGGGCTAAAGCCACACATTGGGATTAATTGTGTTGGGCTTTGGGTTTGGCTGATTTTTTTTTTCCTTTACTTTTCCTTTCTTAAAGAAAAACCTTCCCTTTGTTTTTTCCTCAGGGGACACTTAACTCCTAAATACATTTTTATGTCATTTACAACATGCTTATAAACATGCCAAAACAAGCTTTGTTTCACAGAAAATAAAAAAGCCCAACAATACATTTGATACCTGTTACAGAGCAGCTGTGCTTATGCTCTACGGCAACAGGAGGGCTGTATTTAGCAATCTGTGCTATCTCCCAAACCAGGTAAGAGGATGGACAAGCTCCACTGCTGTCATCCCAGGAACCACATCCTGTGTGTCAAGGCTTGTGTGGGTGGAAGGACTGTGGGAAGAAGGTTGAATTACTCTTCTTCTGAACTCACCACAGACAAATAGGAAGAGCAAATTTCATCCTATTGCCATGCGTTAGGAGAGGAAACAATCAGATGACCTGACACAATCTTTCCATTTCTCTTTTACATAGTGCAACTCAATCAGTGACAGAGGCAGAAGGCAGAGCATCCCTAAGCAGACAGGGCATCTACAGCAGCTCCCTCTACACCATCACAAAGAGTGATCTGAGCACTGGTGCTGTGAGCTGTTCACACGCAGCAGCTCCAAGGGGATCCCTCACAAGAAAAAGCACACCTATTTATATTGTGCAATAATGCAAGAAATAAGAAAGAGATTTCCAAAGTAACTAGATGGTTCAACATAATCCTCCTTAAGTAATGGAACCCTGGATAAGCTATTTTTACAGGCTATCTACTCAATTATTATGATTCCATCCTACCCACCCAGCATCACTTTTAAATGCAGCCTATTGATCCTGCTCACACCACATTCACAGGGAATGTCTCAATGACATGCAGTTTCAAATACAAATCTATACAGATCAGCAATCAAGCCTAAACTGGCAGGAAGCTGGTTTTAAAAAGACTTTTTTACTTCTATTTCAAAGAAAAATGCCTGTTTCTAAGATTTTAACCTGTTCTTCATTTTCCCTGTGTTCTTCCATCACTAAATTCAAGCAGAGAGTCTCACACAAACACAGGCATCAAGAGCTAACACTGTAAAGCAGTGAAAAACAAGCAACATAAGGAAGCTAAAATAAATCTCCCAAATCTTGCACAGGTTTGTGTAGTCTCACCTTTGTTACTCCTATACTTCATAAAGATATTTAGCAAATAGCAAAGCATGGAAAATTCATCCCAAAAGCATCTACAGACCTCAGTAAAAGTCAGAATGTACACGATAAGGTTGCACCATTTTTCTAACTGTTGTCCTTGCTTGCTGCTCTCCCTTTCCACACCATGTGTTGACCACCTCCGTCAATTTAGGCTGCAAAGTCTTTGAAAGCAACATACACTGTATTTATATAATCACTACCGCAAGTCCCTGTTTCAGCCCCCTCTTTACTTGCTACTAGTTTAAACCAAAACCATCAAAAATAAGACTAATTAAAAAACCAAACAGAAAAGTAAGAATAAGTCACACTAATGCAAGAAAAAATAAACCCAAAAACATGGCAGGGGGGAGGTTTGTTTTTTTGGCTTGTAAACTCTTTTTTCCTCCTTTTGCCACAGTAGGTTTTCTTTAATCTCAAGGACCTAAATTTGCACTACCCCAGAGCACTACTTCAACACACCAAAAATAGTAAGAAGCAAACCAACTGTGGTACAGCCTAAAAGTAGATGGGGGTCAACCACACTCCTGTATGCTTGGATCTCTGTAACCCACCGAGTTTCTGAAGACATTTTTTTCTTCCCATTGCTTTGCAGAATAGTCAGTGCTTTAGGTAACGTACATAGAGCAGTATCTAAACAGGATGAGTTCAATATATATTAATAGCTCACATACATAGCCAACTGACTAGGTCAACGCACAGAAAGCAACATTTCCTATGCTCAGCTCTTTTTTTATATAATAGGGGAAAAGCAACAAAAGTACTTGCATGTTTTCTGCTGAAAACACTTTTCCCACTCCCTCTCTATTACACTTGCAGAGAACGGCTTTTGCTTTGAACAACTGCCCATTCTTTAACTTCATCAATGACAAGTCAGGAATGGCTGCTGGAAATAAGTCAGTGGGACACAGTACAGGGCTCTGGTGCTACCTCTTGCCTGACCTGAGAAGTTACCACAGTATTTTCCTTTCAGAGATTCCTAACGCTTGGAAAAAAAAATTATCTTATCTTCCCCTTTTGGTGAGACATTTGTCTGTGACTGCCTTCCAGCTCTTGTCATGGTGCCTTTCCCCTCCTCTTTTTCCCATCTGCAGTTCCTCTGCTTTGGTCTAAATGCCCTAATCCGATGACGCTGGTGCTGTAATCAGTGATTCGTATGGGATCCTGTACCCCAATTCACATTTCTCCTTCTTCTTGCATTCCTTGACTTCCCAAGGATTGTTTATTGATTTTACACATTATCTAGTGAACCACTGCACTCTGAAAGTAGTTCTATGAATCTAAGGACATTTAAAAAAATTCAATTATGCATTACATGACCTTTAAAGATATTGCTGGAATCATGTTATTCTGCAAGAAAAAAAAATAATTCTTTACAGTTACACTACAATAAAATCAGGAGCTTTAAAACACCCTTCAAAACAAATGTCACAACAATAGGTAAATATTACAGTGCACATGTCTCTGCATATCTATTGCAAAATGTTTTGCAGGGCACAGCAAGCCTGACAAAGAGAAAAGAACACTTTGAATCAACCACCCATCTCAGAAACAGAATAAAAACAAGCGTAACAGTTATCTGGTAGACAAATTAGAAGTTTATTAAACAAAAACATTATGTTATGTCCAGAGATAAAGCTTTGAAAAGCCCTGTTAGATACAGCTATTTGATATACATAAGGCACGGTTTTTGACAGACATCTGATAATTGCAAATTTTTTCCCTTTCCTTCACACATTAATGTTACATGTTTTTTTTAAATGAGCCATTCTTTGTTCCAAAACCAGTTAGAATTCAACTGCATATACTTTGGACTTTAAAATAACAATGAAGAGTTTATACAAGAAGAGGAGAAAATTTAGACACTTAAAAGATGCAGCTTCCCTACTTCTGGTATTTGCATTCCAGTTTTCAAAGCTGAATCGTGAAGACATAGGGGAAAATGACCAAATCATCAGGCCTATAATCCATATAAATCCTAAAATGAGACATCAGATGGCAAAAGTGCCAGGAAAGAGATGCTGATGAGAAGCAGGTCAGAAAGAGTGGGATGCTCTGTGCTGACCAAAGACAGCTGTAGGCAGTTCAAGGCAGCTCTGATTTGCAGCGTCCAAAGGCTTGTTTTAATTAAAGACAGAAGAGCGGAAAATAAAAATCAAGACTAGAACAAGCTAGCTGTGAAGTGGCTAACGAGCTGGCTTCCCAAATTTACAATGCCCAAAGGAAAGACTGCTCAATGAAATCTAATGTTCACTGGTAGCAAGATGCCAGGGCAAAAAACCCAAAGCCTTAAGCAGAAATAAGGGTGCAGTCTGGTAAGCAGCTCTTTTGGTGGTGTGCTAGCTTCAGCAACACTCACTGTGGGGGAGCTTGCTCTAACTCCCATGGCACCCCTTTCAGCTATGGAAACATGCTCCGTGTGGGACTATGCATTGAGTCAGGCAGGAAAAAAGTTGGCAATTCTTAAACACAGCTCAGACCCTTAAACTAATTTGCTTGATATAGACATCTACAGGTTGATAATCAAATGCCTAATCTTGCATCAACAAGAACAAACTCTCAGAGTAGATGCAAACCTAAACGCAAACACAGAAACCTGGAGACACTTATTACCCCTTGGGGGGGGACGACCAATTTACAACATCACAATTTTAGACTTGGCTAAAATGATACACCTCTTGCTTCACACCACCAGTACAGAAAGATATTTGCTTCCCTTATTGCTCCAGATCTTGTCTAGTACTGTTAAATTACTAAAATCTGGTCTTCCAAGTCACTAATGCAAGAGCAAAAGTTCAAGAAGCAATAAGCCCATAGTAGAAAATACATCTACTCAACAACTAAATGTTCCTTCCCCATTTACAATTACATTTTCAGATCTACCAACCAGCCGTTCTTAACGTCCTTCATATTTATAATATTAGTTTGGCAATGTATTTCTTCAATCAGCATGTATAATTAAGCAAATGAAAATAAGTCAAACACGCTTGTCCAAGCAATATAGCATAATTACCAAAATTATGCCACAAAATCAGCCACATCTGTAGTCTCTGGCAAGTAAATTATTTTAATGTGATCTAATTTCCAGTCAAGGAGGATAGAATTGACATGTACATTCTCTGTTACTGGATTTTTGCCCAGACTGCTTTTTCTTTCAGTTACATGCAACCCTTGCTGTGTCCCCAGGCTTACTGAAAAACAGAGTCTCTCCCATTATTTTTCAAAGGCCAAATTGGAAAGTCAGTATCTACACTCAGATTCTTTCCCTAGACCTTCTATAGCTCTAATCAAGAAAGAAAAAGATGACTTTGTACAGTTGCGCTTTGCTTTTAAACTGCTTGGGGTCAGGTGAAAGCACATCCTAGATCAGAAACAGCAAATAACCAGGTGGAGGACATCATACAAGCAACATGTTAAGGAAGGAAAAGTAAGCAAATGTGGTTATTCCTACATCTGGCAAAGGACATGGGATTTCAAAGAGCAACTCACTGACATAAGCTCTGAAAAAGTGACAGAAAACAACAGCGAGTGGGTTTCAAAAATTAACCAGCTGAAATGACAGCATTTCAGCATAATGAAGTAGTAGTGTTTGTACTTTTATAGAATTAAAAAAAAAAAAAGAAGGAAAATTGTGATAGTCCCAACATAAGACATATATCAGCAAAACTTTCACCCTATGTCTATACAGCTTTACAGCTAAACTGTGCCTGTATATTTTCACAAGAGGGAGGGAGGAGGGGAAAAATTCAGTAAAGATTAAATTACAGTTTATTAATACCACAAAGCTGCCCAAAACTGAGCAACTGCTAAAAATAAGTAAGTGTGCTGCCAACATATCCTTTGCAATAACACACATTTGTTTAAAGACAACTCAACATCCACACTAAGTGGACAGCACTTAAAAAACAACACTAGGATTCTTAGAAGAACATTACTACGAAGGACAAGTCCATTGCTGGCAATATGTCATTGGAATAGTGATAAACCAAAGAGAAGCACAAGCCTGCGATAAGACACAACAATTTGGCTACAAGCCTGGAGCAAGGGGCACGTATCAAGAGACGTCCTTTCCCCTGCACCAATTGCCCTGCTGTTTCGGAGACAGTGGAGGCTGCACCAAAGCTACGCCAGCTATACTGCACACTCCTGGGGACACGTGCCAGCTGGATAACCTGGGGGGTGAACAGCAACAGCCAAGACTCTGACTGCACCCCACTCCATGCACAACACCCCCAACTGGGTAGAAGCAACAGCTCCCCTGCACAGCCTCTGCTTTTTGCTGCAGGGATGCTGTGGAGAATGCTGCATGGATAAGAAGAGCTGACCTCTGTACTGCTGCACTGCCTGGACACAGCTGGCCTTAGAGAAAAGAGCTGTTCTTCATTTCAGTCTTCAGAGAGGAACCAAATGGCTCCAATTTATCAAAAATCTTCTATACAGAAACAGCTATCACTATTTCCAGGACTTCAGTCTCCAATATTGCTGCATATTTGTGCACATCCCCAGCACATGCACTTGATGGGCCAGCCAACGTATGTTCAACTGAAGATGCACCAATACTTCTTCAAAGGAAAAAAAAAACCACACCAAAACCCCAAAATGCTTGTTTTCAGATAAATGTAAATTGCACATCCCCAGATGGGACTAACACTTCTTATTTCTAAAAGTAAAATGATAACCTTTTGAAGTTTTAAAATGTCTCTTAGCAGCAGACTGTAATTCTGCTGTTGGACATTTTATGTGGTGGGCAAATTTGCTCAGCCTAATTAAATGTGCCTCATAGCAGATACTTGAACTACTTTCCTGCCCATCCTAACCTTAGGGGGAAAAAAAAAAAAAGGGCAAACAGAAAGCTGATGTCACCTTGGCACTGTAGATCCAGAAAACTGCAGGAGAATCAGATATACCATCCTCACCGTAGATGAGTAAAAATACTACAGCAGTTCATCTTATTGTCACATCCTCACTTAGATATGTGTTAAAACCCCAACACATGGAGGGGATGTTAATATTAGAACATGTAAATGGTACTTTTTAAAAAAACAAAGAACCCAAAAAAAAGTCTGAGACCCACATTAAAGAACATAAATGTGTTCCTGAACAATTTAACGGTTATTTCCCAGTTTCACTGCAAGCCCTCAAGCCACTCAGTGGGTGTAATCTGCTCTAGACTCAACTTTGGCTGTGTACTTTGGCACAAAGTCAAAACACAGAGGTTATTGTTTGATTTATATGCCAAGAGCCTCTTAGATAAAGGGCTAATGGCAGGCTGATAGCTTCAGCCTTTGCATGTGGTGTTTATACAGACCCTTCTTTCCTCTCCCTCCTTTCTGTGTATACTCCAGGAAGGCTGTGTCACATCAAGATCAAGTTAATTAATTAACTATACTAGCATCATTTGATTGATAAAACGAACGATTCACTAAGCTCATGGGGAGTGCTGTTAAAACACCAACTTTTCTGATTCAACAAGGCACAGAGTTTTGAGATTTGCTTTTTTTTTTTTTACACTGCAAACAGCAATTTTAAAGCAATAATCACACTACAAGAGCTGATGGAAGAAACTATGAGGAATTAATCCGTCAAGTAAGTGACTGAAATGTTCATAAGATATTTCAGTACTTCATGAGATACTTGAGCAAAAAATAAATCAAATCCTGCAACAGGGAGGGTCACATCAGAGAATTTTCTACATTGTTAGTTCTGTAAACTACTGAAATTTCCCCAAAAGAAAACCAGAGGCTAGTTCTAGAGTCTATGTGATATACTTTGCTATTTACTACTTCCAAACTAGGAGTATTTTCTAGTATATAAATGCTTCGTACTGTTTAAAATACTCCTATATTGGAATAAAGTCTTACATGACAAACTCATTTATTAGATGTTTGCATTAGATGTTTGCAAATTTTATTATCAAATTATACAATTAAATTGATTCTCTGCAAGACACAAGCAGCACAAATTTTAATTGGAAAAATCTCATTCTAAAGATACAGAAAATAAAATCATTAAAACTAGACTAGATTCTTAACAGCTTTTTGCCACCAATTTATTTTAAAACACTTAAACAGCAGACAGATAAAGCAGAAGCTGTCAAGCATTTTAAAATCAGATCTGAGGTAATATTCAATGTGTTGCAAATCAGCTTGCAGCCAGCAAAGCTAAAGCATATGAGTAAAAACAGGAGCTGATGATCAGCCGCAAAGTTTTACAATAGATTCTTCTCTGGACTTCATGAAATATTTGTAAGTAATCAGTGTTAGGAGTATCACATTTTTATCAGGAGTTTATTGGTCAGTCCACTGTATATTGCTCAATATAGAGGTATAAATACTGCAAATGTATATTATTAATTGGACTAATATAATAGACCTGTTCATAAAAAGACATCATGCGTCATGATTATGGAAAAAATTCCGTAATATTTTGCCTCCTCTCCCATATTCACCTTAGCATGGATTCTCCTGCACCAGTAATACTGATTTATCATGCAGGATCACTTTGCAAGCCAAACTGGGAAGCAGAGAACTTGTTTTGCCTAGTCCTTAGCAGCCAGCAGGAACTGCCAGGCAGCTCCACAGGACAGAGCCCAAGTTTTCCTTCATTACCAGTTTCACATACAGCTGACTCAACATAGCCATAAACCAAACAGGCAGAACACAGTGGCTGCTCTTTGAAAGGTCCAGCTCACAAGCAAAGGGTATGCATCAGGAGAAACTTGGTTAAAACACAGCAATAACAGAGGGAACAATTATTATATGCAAGTTATTATATTCAAGCTATATATATTTAGCTTCATAAAGGCATACCTACAGGTATCAATGCTTCAGAGCAATGCTGTATACCTGATCAAATTAAATTTTGCAATCATTTTCATATGCAGGGTGATAAAACAGGCTGTTAGTTACCATTAGGAGAGAAAAAAATTATTCAACAGATAGGACCAATGACTAAGACCAACAGGAATAGGAAAGCATTCTTTGAATTTATTACTGAGCATCATGCGAGTGGAAGTCTTGGTTCATCTTACAATGAAGCACATGAAGTATGGGAAAAGTTTTTCATGGACATATAAGCAAAAGTCTAAAAAAAATACTGAGAATACACAAAATCACAAGCTCATTTCAGACAGACAAGAACTGTGACAAAATTATCCCAAAACAGCTTTTAAACCAACATAATTTTAAGTTTCAAAACCACTATGTTTTATATAAACTATTGTGTTCCAATAAAACCATGACCACTATACTCTAAACCAGGAAGAAATATGCTCCCTGTTATCAGTAGAGCATGGGAGAACTTAAAAACAAACAATTCAGAAGGTTCTTATAAACAAATCCAACACAGCAACCCCAAACTGCCCCACAACTGCTGTTTACCTATAGCTCTTTGCTTGGGGCTGAATTCCTTTTCCCTCCTTCACAGATAACGCACCGTAAATCAGACTCTTAAAATCTGACATATTTTTGGTCCACGGGTGAACTGAATTACAGTAAAATTTACGAATTAATTAGCAAAAGGTTGGCAAGGATTCAGCTCACATCAGGAATTGATTTAAAAGAGGGAAAAAAATCCTCCAAAGAAAAGTGAATGGCAACACAGCATTCAATGTTTTGCCTTTTTTTTTTTTAATAAAAAATAAAGAGAAACTTGTCTTTCCTAGCTCATTCATACATCCACTTTACAGATGGTCATCCTTACAAAATCAAAAATGTACAAAAGTCTAATGACTGTGGTCAACCACCATCTGAAGCAGGTTCGTCACTTGCCAAACCCACCGTCTTTAGTTTTATCAAACATTTCCTCAGTACAAGCATCATGTAAACTTGCAAGGACAAGCATCCTAACCACAGTCCTGTTTCAAGCTGATCTAAACATAGATGTATTTATACATACATATGCTGTGATACACACGCAAGAAGGTTTTTGGCCTCAGAAAGCCAAAAACTTTAACATCTACACTTCAGCATCCATGACACAGAACAACTTTCCTTGCTAATAATCACATACATGAGACAATGCAGCTGCTCGTGGAATGATGTTAGTGAAAAGTAATGCAACTCCACTCATTGCTGCTTCCAGAATCAAAGAGTAATAGTGTAAACCAATGACACCAGTATGCATTAAACCAAAATACAAAAACAACTCAAGATAGCAGAAAAATAATCTGTGGATTGTATTTTACCATAACAAAAATTGGCACAAATGCACACATGCACACGCAGATTATCTGAAAAGAAAAACTAATTTATAAATACTCTTACTCTATACCAGTAATAGGAATTTCTGTATCAGCTTAATATTAGAATAGTTGCTTAGTGAAAAAATTCTTAAAAAGAGCTTTTTGCAATAGAATTTACTATATATATATATATATTTGAACTGGTACTGTCACATTCAAAAATCTTTCAGAGAAAGAGCATTTCTACATTGTTTCATCCGATTACAGACCGTCAACACAGCATTTTCCTGTATTAAAAGCAAAACTATACAGTCCAATGAATAACCTGGGGAGCTACAAGTTCTCATCACCTTTGTGTTCTGCTTATTTTAGCTATTCCCAAGATCATTAATATCCACTTGAACCTGTAAACTTCAAGGTCAACCAAAGGTGAAACATACGGAAGCAATATAATATGGGAGTACTCAACTGCATTATATGCTGTGAAACATGAAGGCGGTTTCCTTAAACTACACTCTTTTTTTTTTAATTCTTTCTTAGTAATAGAAGAGATAAGAAGATAAACTCCATATTGAACCAAAACTTAATTTGGAGGATTTACAGAATGACTAGTAATTCCTTTTATAGAGTAATCTTAAATTTACTAACTATGGCTTTGTAGAAAACACTACCTAATCAGAACAAAATTAGTAGAAAAATATTCATCAAACATTCCACAGATGGTGTAAATATATAACAAAAAAATTGTAATATTGTATAAATACCTTACTGCTGCCACAAGCGGCATAAACCCCATAACCTAAGTCTTCATTGTTTGCTGTTGTTAACCTACAGCAGAGGTGTGTTACATTACATGTATAAGTTGCTGATCAGCAGCACTGAGAGCACATGAAAGCCTTACAAATACCTCAGGATCAAGAAGGGTCTGCTTGGGACCAAACATCAACCAAAATCTCTGCAACTCCTGGCCTTACATCTCACATGGTTATCCCTCTGCAGATGGCCCATGCCAACACTATCAAAGCTCTACGTGCAAATAAACCAGGTTTTATTTTGTATTTGTGACATCAGAGGTAAAATACATATATCTAAATTGTTGTCCCCTACATGTGCTGTGGCATCCAAATGCAGTACATCAAAATCTGTAAAATAAACTAAGCAAGCAGAAGAGGCTGACATTGCAGGGAGAAAGTCCTTGGATCAGGACTCTCCATTTTCTCCAAACCACCCTGTGAAAAAGAGAACTGGTGCTTAATTCCCTAACACCTTGTCTGCAAAATACAAAATTATTAGAACTCTGAATGCACTACTGACCAATATACCAAAGTTCCTCTAAACAAGTAAGGCTGCTCCTGCTGAACTACTGGAAGAAGCAACACCACAAGCATGAATGGCAAAGGACCAGGCTCTCCCTAAATACTTTACTGAAGCCAGCTCTATCCACAGTCTACAAAACAGACTACCAGTGATGTTTCACACCATTAGATGACTACTGTGCAGACTGCAACATGTTTTCTTCTGTAATGACAGGAGATGTTACCCTGAGGCAAGTCTCATGGAAACAAAGGCACATACAGGAAAGTAAGGGGTGTAGGAAAAGGAATCCACACAGAACTGTTGTTTCACACCAGGCTGAAGCATGGGTGAGAGGGAAGCATCAGTCATGCAAACAGCCCTGAAACAGAAGCCATGCCTGGCAACTGCACCAAGAAATAGACCATCATCTCTGCTTGAAGTCCTTTTATGACAGTTACTTATCAGCTTCAAGATCCTCTGAAGTCTGTAATTTTGCATGACTATTATCCTAGAACCAAATGCCTCTGGGTTGACTTCAAATATATTAATTTCAGTGTGTCTCTTTTAAACTTGGATTATCTCAAAAGCTTTGCTAGAAGTCAAGTGTACCAATAAACCAGGGATTTTATTAATCTTTTTTAAGGCTTCTTCTTTTTGATCTACAGCAATTGCACTTACCAAACAGGGTTTTAACCCTTTCTGCTGACACCCTAAGCAGAGGGAGCTGGCAGATTACTGAGAGAGGAGAGCAAGCAAGATGCATCTTACACAGTTAGAGCTGGTTTTGACAGAAGCTGACTGATGTTTAAATTTTACTGACCCTTGAAGTATTAAATCCCACTAAACTCTATCTTGTACACATACCAGATTTTGAACGTGTTCTGTGCAAAGAGAAAAGCAGATCAACTATCAACTGTGCAAAGTCCCAGTTCCAAGATGTGGCCAGCACGCCTCAAACCATTTTAACTCTCTCCTTCCTCTAACTCCTATCTGTTACTTTATTTAACAACACATAATACATAGCGCTATCATTTTTATCCATTAACAAGCTGGGAGTGTTCCCTCCTTTTTGCAATAGCATCACACGAGCCACCTCTGCAGAAGAGCCTTTATTACAGGCCACAGAAGATTTAGCTACTCTAAAGCTTTCCCATTATTCAAACAGGAGGATTAAAGGAGCTGTTAAACATGTATGCTGGCCCTGGAGCACTCAGTGGATAGCTATGCATCATACTTGGACTTGCAGAAACAAGTCTCGGTTCCAAATACAGGGTAGCGCTGTCACTTCTTGCCAGGTATTCAGGACTAAGCTCCCCTGCATTGACTCAGCATGGGACCAGGTCTAGGAATGCTCCTTCCTTTTCTTGTCGTGCTCCTGCCCCTTCCCTCTCTCCCCTGCCACCCCAGTAATACATTCTTTGAAGTCTTCAAAGATTTCTCAAAGGGGCTCCTGCAGAAAGGGGAGATGCAAAGCCTGCAATAGCATGTGAAGTCATTGCCAAGCACAGGGTTTGTTGCTGTTGTTTGGGCTTTTTAAAAAAAAAAAAAACAAAGAAAAAAAAACAAAACAAAACAAACAAAAACCAAAACAAACCAACCAACCAAACAAATAAAACAAAAAAAACCACAACAACCCAGTTACTCCAGCTTTCCACCACCATTCAAAAGCAGAAGCAACACCTGATCTTTAAAATCCCAGAGCAACAATTAAAGGCAGGCTGATCAATAACAAACCAAACACTGCAGGAAACAAACCAGCTGACCATCCAGATGAACACTAGAGCTGGTTTCCTTCCTTCAAGACAAACAAAAAAAAAATCACTGAAAATCATGGAAAAGTGAACTTTTTTCCGCTGGAAGCAGAATTGCTTATTGTGACCTGACCTACCCTGTTCTCCAATTAACAGATGTGGATATACAGTACTTCACAAGGCAAAGGGAGGGCTTGATGCTGATAGGCTTCCCAGGTATGTCAGAGCCCTTTTGGTCACTGCAGTAAAGCAGACCTTAATCATTTCAGCATTACCCCAAAATTTACTTTTTCTCTTCTAACAGTAGCCAAACCCTGCAGGAGCAAATGAAAAAAGTGCATGCAAATAATTTCTTAAACTTTGTAATATTCATAACCATCATTTAGCTCTGTCTGAGTTTCAACTGGCTACCTTTTAGTCCAATGAAATGCTTCTGTAAAATGTTTCATTCCTACAAGCTGCAGGACAGCTTACATAGAATACCAGACCAAGTTACTGTATGAATCAAGTTAATTGAAAGCTTCTGGGTAGGATTTTGTACACTACAAGGTATATCAAAATCCTTGCCAAACTGCTCTTTTAAAATATGTATATTAAAGAATTACTTGTCAGGGACTTTAACTTAGTTCTTGGACAAAGCAAATGAATTATGCTAAAAATAAAGTCTGATCCTTACAACATACATATTGCCTTGGAATACTACATGTAACATAATAGGTTACTTTAGAGCATTCTGTTCTGTGCTTTAAAGCTATTGCATAAGGTTACTTTAATAAAAATTATTTCAATGAAAGGAGTTAGTAATGAGGTGCTGACAATTGAATCTACATTCAGGGACTGCACTGGACTGCCAAGTTCACTTTTACAGATGCACTGGTTAGTTATCCAATAGATGTCCTCAAGGCATGTAAAACCAATATATTTTGGGTTACATTTGGCAGCGAAGATAGATGAGACAAGTGAAAACATCTACCAAGAACACATCTGAAGTGTGCTTTTCTTATTAGAGAAATGTAAAAAAATAAACCCAGATACCATGGAATGCCAGGAATT
Organism: Pezoporus flaviventris; assembly: GCF_033815535.1. Classification (NCBI taxonomy): domain Eukaryota; kingdom Metazoa; phylum Chordata; class Aves; order Psittaciformes; family Psittacidae; genus Pezoporus; species Pezoporus flaviventris. The sequence continues at coordinate 25,577,313 of NW_026892550.1, forward strand.
ACCTCTCCTCAATGTTTTTGATTTACAAGGCCACTATTTGGTAGTCTCCTTTGACCTCCCACCCTCATTTGCTGGCCTAAAGCCTTAAGTTACTGATGCAACCTCTTGACTAGGCCATTTTGAGGGCTTACGTAGAGGAATAGGTCTTCATCACAGAAAGACAGACAATACTTTCCGTAACTGACTTGATTACCACAAAAATCATTGCTTATTAACTCTTATGGCATAGTCAAGTTAAAACAGTCAAAGATACTCTCTTTATGAGCTGAGAACAAGTGTTCAAACAGAGAGCTGGAGACCCAAAATAAACAGTAAAAAGTAACCTGAAGCAGACCTGATATCTTAAAGACATGTTGTTTGAACATGCAGGGCCGTATTCCCAGCTAGTATGTTCATCATCCTGGTTAGCATGATCTAAGCAAACTTTGATCAACTTGAGGGCTTAGCCCTGCATATCTTCCTTATTCCCCTTTCTTACTTCAAAGTAGCATATTTGTCATAGCTTTGATGCAAACCTAGAGCCCCTAGCTTCTTCAGATCTCATGCAAACCTAATATGGCCAATTCTAGCTTTCAAAACCAAACCAACAGCTATTCAGAAAGAATAAAGCTCCGATCTCAGGCTTTCATTTTTATAATCATTTCCATGCTCTGGTTGATCTGTCATAGAGAATGAGATAAGGACTTCTGTCTACACTGCATATATACCCCATGTTCTGGATATCTTCTCACAGCACCTCCCTGATGCACTTCTGCCTACCACAGAATGAGTAAGGGGAGCAGAATTTTGTCCTAATCCAAAATCTCTAGATTTTTGGTGGCTTTTTATATTTATTCAATATTAATGCTGCATCCTCTTCCTAAAAAGGGCTTGAATAAGAAGTGCGTTTGGTGCGGCCTAGTTCCTTTCCTCCATATTCCCTCACTACCACCAAACCAAGTGTTTCATTGATGGTATTTTCTGACTTGTGCAAAGTGTGTTTGAGGCCATGGCATATTCCCATGTCACTAATAAGAACTGCAGCTTTGTCTATCAAGGTTAATTTCCTTCTCCTAAGGGGTAACTGGAGCTCAAGCATCCACGTGCATCTTACACATTCAGCATGTGTTCTGCGGCTGTTTCCAGTATTTAAAAATGGTTCAATATGGATTTCTTTTCCTGACTGCTTATTTAAATAAGTAGTACAGTCATGGAGAGATTTAGGTAAGGTCATAAAACTCTTCTCTCCCACAGCGAATGGGAATCTTTTCCAGTTGAACACCATTTTAGAAAATACATTCACGATCTATAGAAATGAAGTGGTATGTGGTGTAGCACAGTCATCCAGAACCTGCAGGAGCACCACTTCTGGGATGCAGTTCATCAGGGTACAAAAACTGGCTTGGTTTGGTCGATTTTCCCTACCATTTTTGAAACTGTGAGCAGCTGTAAAGCAGCAAAACTGATTTCTGTATCTCACTGCTACAATTCAGGAAAACAAGATGTACAAAGAGAGGTGAGCAGTGAAGTGACGCATTATGAATTAGAATCCAAAGATCTGCCATCTAAATAACACAGAGAACGCTAACTATTATTTACCCATGCTAAATAACAGAAGAGGCAGGTAGATTTCTGGATCAATTATAAAAAAAGGAGAATCAGCTGTTCTGCAAGTATTTAGCTGTACAAAAATAAAAAAGTATTTCTCCATACACAGATTCTGCCTACTTTCCAGAGTAAAAGCATCTTTAAGCTCTGCCAGGTAATGAGCTGACTTCACATAATTTTAGCCTGTGTAAGCTTTGATTCCCATTTCATATTAAATTTGGAATCATGAAAGAATCCAAATCATATAGTCAAAACTTGCAACCAAACCTGTTGCCAACAGATAATACTGTTTCCTTCCCAAACATTGATCTGTCATCCAAAAGAGCAGCTGTCATTTGTTCTTCTCATCAGCCTATTAATGGCACATTTTTCTGCATTCCAAGATACAGCAGGCTTACTGTGTAGTATGAAAATGATAAACTAGAACACCCCTCCAGGTCAATTAGTCACCCTGTTCTGACACCGCGGCTGAACAGCAAACAAGTAATTCCGTAGTGTGTAGTAAGGCCAACGAGTATCACTGCATTTTAAAAGCTGGTTGTTGAGGTCATTCAGGAGGCAAACTTGAAGGCAGTCGACCAAGCAGAGTGAGAGCTACTCTTAGAAAAATCTCACAACATCAACCAAAGCAACAGCTAGTGGGAGATTGTACTATAACACAAGAAAGATCTGAGCTCTCTTTGGAGATTCATAAAGTCTGCTTAAACAGACACACAGTTTATGCTGCTATTAAACTCTGAACGCATCTGCAGGAAACCAGCTCACTGCGGCGACACCAAGAGAAATGCAGTTTACAAACTCACACGGGGAAAAAAAACTTGCAAAATTCACAAACAAAAACATTAACGTAACAAGAAAAGCATTTTTAGGTCAGTTTTAGAAGAAACGCTTCAGACAGCCAAAAATACAGGGCCCCAAAGCTCTTCCTTTTATGTCCCGACTGCAAACAGTGGCTACTCTTTCCAACAGTTAATCAGACAGGTTTGTCCTTTACATCTTGCAAGGAATATACCTGCAGAACTGAGAGCAATTCTAACAAGGGAGCAGTCAGAAGATAAACTAGTTGAGGGACTGTACTCCCTGAATGTTCCTACAAACACTAAATTACCATGCTGTGCTAACCAGCTGAAGGTACAAGTACTCAGAGACTCGGATGGCTGGACAATATCGGGGTAATGCTCAAGTTTATTGTGTCTTTCCATGGGCAAAGGAAAAAGTCAGAAACTTGGGACTTGCTGACAGTACTTATACAGAGATTGTATTGAAAATAATATAAATACGAAAGAACAAAAAATGTGTCTTCAAAAAATTAAGCATGGAGGGTTCTGGATTTTGCTATTTTCAATCAGTAGATTCTACAGGTGATGGCATCTCGAACCTCCTGATCCTTGCCCTGAGGATGACTATGTGAGTGTCAGAGGGCCCAGGAAGAAAAATGAATTCTGGCTGAAAACTTTCATTACTAAGCCTGGGTAGCCCAAACAGCGCAGTTGCACATCCTCAAAGCACAAGGAATGAATTCTTGAGCAGTCCAGCTTCCCACATTGCCAGAAGTCCTTTTTGTGGGCTGAGAGGAACAGACAAGGAAGAACGGCCAACTAATGCCAAGAGCTTGTCAGCCCAATTCATTCTTTATCTCAAGCAAAATAAGCTTCAAGCTTCCTCTTATCTAGAAGACAACTTCTAAGGCTTTTGAGGCCTGCCATAGCAATTGAGGAAAAGAAAAGAAAACCCAACACAGCACCTATTACACAGGAACCTGGTCAGATGAAGAACCCTAATGCAATTCATCTACCAGTTACTTCAGCAAACCCACTACTGCTGCAAACCAGGATTTCACAGAGCAGCGGCAAGGTCTTCCACAGCGCTGTATGTTACACAGTGCAGGCAAGCCCAAAGCTCTGACCTCTTCCCAGAATTTTCCACCCTCTGCACACCCCTCTCACCCCTTCCTTTTTTCCATTTCAGGGAGGTCCCGTGTTGAAAGGATCTGGGCAAATATACACATTTATTGTAAGATATAATAAATCTTATCAGCTTGTTCATCTTATCCTGTGGCAACAGTCAATTACGTTCATTTGATTCAGGCTGGTTTGAAACTGAGCAGAAAGCCTCTCCTGGAAAGCTTGTCTTGAGTGACAAACCCCAGAAGCTGATACAGCCGTGGCTGTTATTCCCAACCAGAAGATGCCTTGAGAACTTTCAAACAATAAGGCAATTCTGAATAGGCCTCGATTCAGCACTCTGCTCTGAGCCCATAAAGTAAAATCAAGTAATGAGCAGGAAGACTGCGACTCCAGCAATGTGGTGGCAGTGCTGGGATGCTGTGTCTGGGGCATTCCTACTGCCCCATTCACTGCTTAGAGAAGCATCTCCTGGTTGGATTCCTGAAGAGGCAAAATCAAACAGAAAAAGGCAACAGAAAAACCATATAAAACCCAATTCACCTTTCTGAAAGCGGACCTTGAACTCATGGCACAGCATGAGTCTAAGAAGCTGTAATTTCTTGTTGTCATTGCAGTCATTGAAGGAAAATTTCAGTCTTTTTTTAATGCAATGCGATGCCTGCTTTTCATAAATACTGCTGTTAAGACCTCCCTTTCTCTGTAAAGGCTGCTCACCTTGTTCAGAAAGGCAGGCAGGAAAAGGGTGCAAAGGAATGGTGGCTTTTGTTCGGTTGCTTGGGTTTGGGGTGGGGGGTTGTCGGGGAGAGGGGGGAAAAGGTGTAAGTTTAGGTTTAAAGCAATCCTTCAGAGCAGAGCCCACCAGGGCATTGCCGCAGAGGCAGGAGGCTGGGTCCTGGCAGAGCAGGAGCACGGAGCTCCCGGCAGGGGGAAGCCTCCAGCAGCAAAAAAGCCGGAGGCGCACCCCAGAAGCAGGACAGGCTGGGAGCCCGGGCAGTATCGTGCTGCTGCTGAACCACCATCCAGCGTACGGGAACAGCTCTTAAAGCGGTTTACAGTGCACAGCTATTCCTCTCCCCCGTCTGAAAGAGCCTTACCATCCACTGTTTTGGTTTACCCTTCCTCCTTTGCAAGACTCTCAGTGGATGTGAAGCAATCTAGTCGTGTCATCCGGATTTTCTTAATGTAGTATTAATGTTTCCTCTTAATATTAACATTCCAGAAAGAAAAATTACTCTAATTTATGCCATAAATTCCTAGCTCATTTAAGTCCCAAACACTGCTCCAAATTACTTTCATATTATGAGCTTTTATAAACACATGCATGCAAAAGAGCTGTAGGTTGAGTTTTTGATTTTTTTTTAATTAACTTCTACAGCAGGCTTAAAGGAAATATTTATAAAAGAAAACTGAAAATACCACAAAGTTCCAAGAACCATCCCCCCAAAGCTGAGTTTGTAATTAATTCAGTGTTAAGGAAAACATCACAGATATCCTTCAGATGCTTGGTCCCCAGTTAAAAAAAATTATCAAAAGAACAGAATCAACTATTCAAAAAGGTCTATTACCCAGCTTAAAGGAAACTTTAATCTCCTCTCCAGTTTTAGTTCTTGCTGCTCTTGTTTGCCATACAAGCACAAACAATATTTCATTTTAAATTTGTATCATATTTGTGATTGTTCAAAGAATACTGCAGTGATGTGTTTTTACAGGGATCATTGGAACTGCTGTCCCACCAGCTCACAAGAAAGGGGGCTGGGAGGATACACCTCAAAAGTTTCCTCTCCCCAGTGCAACAAAGCACTGCAGTAAGTGCTGAAAGGTCATGGCACTAAAGAAAGGACAAATGGAGATCCTGCTTTTGATCATTTGTAACCTCCCAAAGACAAAAAGCCCCAGGATCTTCTCCCATGTCATCTGCAAACTTGTATCCTGGGAAACTCCCTGGTTAAAAAAAAAACCCACAAGTTCCTTGGATAAGAACTCAAGAGGAAGAAGGATCAGAAAGTAGGTGACCTGTCCAAGATCATGCTGCAAGCAGACAGAGCCAGGACTGGAATACAAGTCCCCTTACCTCATGGCTCTTCTCTACACTCAAGGTTGTCCAAGTCCCATCAGCACCAGGAGAGTGCACCATCGTTATGACATGCACAAGAACAAAGATGCGACCAGAGTGGTGCTTTCTTCCCCATCCAAACTGTAACAGCTTTAGCACTTGTAAACAAAAGTACTAATCAGCCCAAAATAGGAAAAACAACTTGAGAACTAACAAGGATTAGGAGAAGTAAGTATTTTCAACTGCCATTAACATGAGACATTGAAATTTTACTATTACATCTCCAGGAATGCTCTGACTTTTAACCAACTCCCCTCAGCACACCTATTTTTCTACCTCTCATACAAGGACCTAAGGAAAGATTTTGAGAATGACAAATTTAAACATCTGGTCTGCGTATCTATGCTTTCTGCATCACACCCATCAACATGATCACTTCGTTCTGAACTTGTTATTTTTCCCACCAATGCAAATCCAGATGATTTAGTGGCTCCATCTGCTTGTCACAAGTGCCCAGACACCTCTGCTATATTGCTCAACGAATTGCTTTAGGTGTAGCAGCCCAAACATGAAGTGTGTTATGTTAGAATTTTCATCTTTATGGAAAAATACTTGCTGTAAGAACCCAATGGTTCTTTGAATATTGCATTAAGTACATACATATATTAAATAAAAATCTTGTCTTTTTCTGAGATTCTAACACTACACTGAATTCCAAGAAGCTTGCAGACTCCAAAGGTTGAAAAAAGGAAACAAGAGCGGAAAAAATGGGCAAGAAATCTCTATTCAGTGAGTTCTTGGAAGTGCATGTAAACAAACTGCATATTTAGTTTATTCAGCAAAATATGAGAGCACATCAAGAGTGTTTCTGAGTAATAAAAGAACAGATTAAAAGAGAGGAAACATACGTATTTTTTCCAGTTGCCCACAGCTCAGCATCACATAACAGTACTTCTTGTTCTCACATCCCACAGATCTGTGGCCAGGATGTGGGCATCTGAACCCACATTTGGGGCTCCAGAGAACCATGGGACCTCCACACACCTCCCAGCGTGCAAGAGTTAGAAAACAGTAGAAGATAAACCTCCATCAAGATAAACCCATTACTGACAGCAGGATACTTCCACATTATAAAATACCAATCTTAAAAACAAAAGTGGCCAAAACATTATAAAATGGACAGGACGGATTGGTCACAAACATGGAGAGCCTGATGATCATCCAGGCAGACAGCTCCTAGAAGCTACTGTATGCACACTTAAAATCAGAAGCTGAAATTTGGAGGAAGTAATCCAAAAAACACTCTGAGGGTTATCAAAATACAAAGAACTGCAAGAGAGCTGCAATCAATATAGGTTTTTTAAAATTACCTCTGCCATAAGCTTTCCACTACAATTTCCACTTCTATTATGCGTCATTTGTTTGAAAGGACTGGGTGGCTACTGCTTTACTTAATCAGAAACCAACAATTCTGATCAAGAGTGGATGCATTTAGTTTTAAGTCTATAAACAGTTTCATATATATATACGTATCTCCAGCTGTATATAAAAATGAAAGAAGTATTTTCACACAATTCTCAGAGCATTCACACTGGAGCAGCAACGTCAGTGACTACAGTAGCGCAAACAATTGCTCCACAGTAATTGTGAAGCTACTAACACCAATGAAGTTAAGAACGCTAGAATAGATGACATTTTTTTTAAGAAATTCCCTTCCTTATGAAGAGAGCACCTTCAGAGTACAGTAACTTAAGCAGCACATGGCATTTACATTTTCATCTAAATCTCTAAAGCAGCCCATTATTTCCTTAGATTTGAAAAAAGAACCCTGCTTTATTTCACCACACCAGCTATAAATTATTCATTAATTCTGTTTGCTAACTCTGTAACTGAGCCCAGATGTTACTGCTGGAGAGGCATTCCATAAGAGAAGTTAAATATAGCAAGCTGTGTGGAAGGAGCAGAGCTCTCTCTCTCCCCACACCACAACATGGTCAAATATTACTTGAGAGAAAATAATGAAAGCATTTGAAAAATATTCAGAGTATGTAAGCCTGTGAAATGCCACAGTCTGATCACGAAGTTTCACATAAAAGAGCTCCCACACATTCTATTTGGGTGCAACTGAAGTTGCTGGTCCTGTCTCTAGGAAAGGTGCTGGCACTTTCACTCACCAAAGTAAACAAGAAATTTACAAGCAGAGGAACAGTCCTTGTCGCATCATTTACAAATCGTGCATCATTTACAAATATAAATCAAGACTAAGTTTTCAATTATAAGAAACCCTTCTGAGCCAGCTACCAATGGCAATAACCATGCTGATGAAGAACTGAAAGCATCCTATGGAACTTCTTACATGGAAACTTACTAGTGGGAATTTTACATTCATTTCAGTACTTCAGAAGAACTTCAACCATGTTACATGAGCAAAGAGATTAATTCTGACATCTGTAATTCAACACTAAGAACAGACTCCTGTTGAACAGAATGGAAACTACCACCTTCACCCATCCGTTCAGACACCATTATGATTTCTAGTACTCTTCAGCAACTGACTTAAGCTGGTTAGGAAATGCCTATTTTAAATTAGAAATTATTTCTAATGATTATGTAGTTGCAGAAAAAAGCAAAAGATGAACATCACAGAGCTACATTCTTTGGAGTGTAGAGACTATTGTCAGGCACGAGATGCTGCTTCACTCATGAACAATGACCACAGGAGAGATTCTGAGAGTCATCTAGTCCCTCTACTCTGCTCCTAGGCAAGACAAAGTCTATTTAAATGAAAATTTGCCTCATCTGTTCTTTATGACTTTCAGTGTAACAGAATCTATAACATAACTTTGCAGAGGTAAGGTATTCTGGGGAAGCTGTTATAGACTGCTGTGGTAATGACACCACTGCCTTGGTACCAGTTACCAGCTGCTGTCATCCAACTTTGCTGCACTTGCACCTTTCAGCCAAGTCTTGTTATACTTTAACCACCTGTGTCCGTGGGAGGCTTTGCAAATTATGTTAAGTTCAATTGTACTGTTAACAGAGAACACCTTCCCACTAGCTAGCAGATGGGCAAACAAACAAACCTCAGTATATATACTATTAGCCACCTTATGACACAATAAATCTCTGCTGGCTGTTCCTAAAAACATGAATATATCGGCAAAGTCATAACTGTGGCATAGGAAGGCATTATTAGTATCAGCTTTAGTCTCCTCAGTGTCAATAACGTTAGGAATAATGGAGTGGTAGCACAGGTAAACCATCTCAGGGCAATAAATATCTCTATTCTAGCCCACGCTCACAAAAGTTTTCTTACTTCTGGTAGCTACACAAAATTAGCACAAGCAACAGCTACCACACTACAGCATGTCTACCGTGGGCAATTACCTTTCCATTTTGCTGTGCAGACAGACCTTAAGGACATCTCACTTCTACTTCAGAGATCAGCTGGAAAGCAGCCAATGAGAAGAAAACCAGAGCAAATTTTATTTAGGTTAGTCACCCCAGCAGCAACTCACAATTGAATCCACCTATATGAGGAAACATTTCCTCTCCAACTTGTAAGGAAGAAGAGAGTTGTGCAACATGAAACCTAGAAACTGGACCCAGTTACAGCACATGTGGGAGATGGAAGATGACAAAGGATCTGGAGGCTCCCAGAAAATAAAGACCATATGTTGGAAAGTCTTCTGTGAAACCTCTGGGGAGAGGGAAGGCGGGGAAGGGGAGGAGGAGGGAAGAAGAGGGCACAGAGTGCAGGTGTGAAGCACCAAATGGAGTCAAAACAGAAGAACATGAACTACATTAGATAGCCCGTCTTGAAAAATCCTTTACTAATATATGGGGGAACATTACAGCAAAATTTCTAGTGCACTGCTGAGTAAATTTTTTTTGTGGAGCAAAACCAGCACCTGGTGCATTTCCTGGTTTCTGCATGGTAACAGAAGCATCAGGAAAGTTTCAGTTCTGACAATTAAATTTAGAAAGTGAAACATCAAATCTGATGTATTTTACAAGCAAAGCCTTAGCTACAGATTATATATAGCTAAGTACAATCATTCAAAGTTACTGCTTTTAGGTTTAAGCAAAAGTCAGGCTCTCATGCTGGTATACCTAAATTTGTGCCTAATTATCATTCTCCACAGGTACTGTGTTTGAAAATAGGAATATAACCTTAAATTAATGGGTACTCTAGCAAGAATTCAGCATGCAGCTCACTTTGTAATTATAAAAAAGCTTATGGGAAAAGAAAGCCACATTTAAGACCTACCTGCTTGTATGATCTGTTACTTCGGCAGAAAAAGAAATGTTACAAGTAAGAATTCTTGGTGATTAATCTATACTGATTTCTAGGACAGTAAGCTAAAGCAATTTAAACAACCCATATCTAAAAAGGTCCTGAGAATCTCTCACTTCTGGGCATCTTATCTGGCCTGCTCACTTAATGTACACATATTCATATTCCAGCAAAATTAGGACCAGATGGAGTTTTGCTGTAAGTTTGATTTTTCTTTTCCTTCTTTTCCAAAGAAAAGACTTGTTCTCTGCTCTTTTTTTTTTTTCTCCCCACAAAGAAATAACAAACATGTTCAACATCTTAAAACAAGAAAGAAGAAAAGAATGTTTACTTTGGTTGTGCTAGGCAGCCAGGTGCTATAATACTGCAAGTTTCATCTGCAGTCCGCAGTGCTGTAAGTTCCACCATGTTAACCATCACATCAGTCTTGTGGCCAGGAAGTTTGGGAAGCACAGAAAGTATCTTCTCTGCAAGACTGTCGCCATGATGACCAACTGCCCCTAGGGGGAAAAAAAGACCCCAAAACTGTCAGATACACAACTAGAAGGAAAAAGCAACCACTCTGAAGGAACCGAGAACTAAACAATAACCACATTTTTTTTGCGGAGAAGGACACTGGTAGCCACAGCATCAAGACCACATTAAGTTTTTCAAAGATACTTTGTTACAAAAGTAAAACTTATTTTTCTGGAATGTCTGAAGTTAAAGCATTGATAACATTTGAGAAAGATTCATTTAAAAAGTATGAATTTGACTTAGCTTAACAGCTGTTAGATATTCAATGACTTTGTACTTAAACATGCAGAGTATTTGTCCTTGCATAAGAAAGTTGTTAAACAAGATCTTCAATGTTTATTTTAAAAATCAAGTAAACACTTATATATAAATACTTACATGCAAGCTATACTTTTCTACCTAAATTAACAGGCCTGGGCTCAAAAGGGCTGTATGCAAGTTGCACACATAGCTAGCATAATATTAAAATAAACAAATATCAGCAACATGCCACCACCAAGATCATCATTTCCACACTGACTGAGGGCAGCTCAAGTAAAACCAGCACAAAATAACTAAACCAAATCAAATTACATAGTATAAAATGTCAATTTGACCATGTTCCAAGAGCAACTCCAAATTTCACTTGGCACAGTCTCTTCAAGTCTCCTGATTTCAAACACCGATGCTCTTTCCATCACAAACTCTCAACATAGGCGCTACAATCAACTTACAAAATATTAAGACTATGAGGCAAGCCAAAGCAGAAAACCATGGCATACTACATATGAAAAAGTTGTAGAGGGGGACCAGAAACCTTATTGCCTTTAAGTCAGGAACAACTTGAATGTATTTTTATTCTGCCACTTTAGCTGTTTTTCAGCTATAACCACAGGGCTTGGAAAACAGTGGTAAGCTTAGAATTCTTCTCCTGGCTTTACTCACAGAAGAATGGGAACTTCTGTATGGCAGCAAAATAATCTTTCAGGCTATGGTCCCACTCCATCAAAGTCTGTCCATGTGGCACCCCATCTCTTCTCGCTTTTCATCATTACCAAGGACAGAGGAGCTCTGTTTCAACAGCTGAAGTAGCTTCACATGCTCCATAGATCCAAATAATGCCTTCACATCAAGGACTTTAGGGGGGTCAGATTATTAACTGCGCTTGGATAAGCAGAAGTTGGTCTTCGGCAAATCTACAGCAGCCAGATATCCATGCTTTAAAACCCCCTCATAGTTTATCAACTATTTGAATTGTAGAAGTTGGAAAGACAAGCAAGGGAGGAGAAAAGTAAAGTCAAACTCCATGCTGGCAATGTCTCTATCCACAGAAGGCAAAGAAAGCACATAAGCACATGTGCCCAGCACATGGTCATACTGCAATGTAGACACCTGGCTGCTCAGCTGGATTGAAATTACCAATTTGTTTCACCAAAGACTGTAATAGTCATAGAATGACAGCAACTTTCCTTTCTACCATCCCTAGCCAAATTTAGACCACTGAAGTGCAGATGAAACGAGGTGGGTTGTCTTTGCGATTCTCTAAGCCATCTGCTCTCCAAAATCCCTACATTCTTCTTACTAGGTCAGTCACTTGTCAGCCACACTGCAGTTATCAACACTCACAAAGCTACAGACAGGAAAAACAGATGGTAATCTTCTGAACCTCCACCCCCTCGTACTGGAAGCAATGTCTATCTCTCCACACTTGCTGCATGTGAGCAGCATTTAGCTAGACAAGACATTTAGCTAAACTGGAAACACCTCGAATGCAAATAAACCCACATTGATTATTAACATACCTCCTTTCTCCCTGGCATGGGGGAAGTCTCAGAGTTGCTTCTGTGATCAGACAGTGCCATCTGGGTCTCCTTCTCACAACTGCTAGTCACAACTGCTAGTCCTTAGAGGATCTCACTGGTCTGCCAGCACTAATGGGTTTTGCTGTGCCTCATCAAATCAATCAAAAAAACCCACTCTCCTTGAAGTTTTAAAAAATCACTATTGCCTCCAACCAACTGCACAAATCAACCAATGCTTGAAAGACAGTTAAACTTCATGAGACTAGGACAGGAAATCACAGGGAGCTGCTTTTCAATTTCACTGACTTCAGCAGGGTCTATGGGACTGGTTTACATCCTTCCTCGTCATCACTGTTGAGGACAGTCAACTGGCTGCTCAGCAGCTTCTCATGACCAACAGCGTTCAAGGCAGCTGGCACCACACACAAAAAACCCAGCCCAATTTCCCCCTCCTCCAAAAAAACACTCAAACAAAACCAAAACCCTTGTAGAACCAGCAGTAGGAGCACAGAAGCCCACAGCCAAGCACAGCAGCCTCGGAGCACTGCCAGAGAAATATGACAGATTCCCTGTCTCTCACAGCCAGCAATTGCAACATATGCATAGAGTAGTAAATTTGGAGATAAGAAACACGCATATGCTAAGGCTCATGTAATTTCCAAGTCCCCTTCACTGACTTGGCCACCTGCGGTTTTCTTTATAAACAGGCAAAACTCAATCTGTTTATTTGCTTATCTCTGCAAAGACTCTGTAACAAATGTAACATCTGAAGCTTTAAAAAACTACTATAAAAAATTGTGCACCTATCCCAGAATAGCAGAATCTTTACAAACCATGCCACAGCAGAGGCTGTACCCTGACCTGCAATATTGAGTTGACATCACTTGAATATTTTCAGCTGCCATCACTCCTCACAGCTGCAGCCTACAACCTTAAATGACCATAATAATTTCAATACCAGTGTGTCAAAGCCTGGTTCATAAAAAGGGGACTACTATACTCTACAGGCCTCAGTATTTATGTTTTCAAACCCTCAGCTTATATGGTAAGGAAGAAAAAAACATGGCTTTGTTTCCTTTGGTGTCAATACACCAGGGCATCAACTTCGAAGATGCTGTAACCAAAAAAAAGCACAAGTAAAGCTCTCCAAATTAGAAACACGACAAATGTAATGAAAAATAGAAAATTACAAACAGTTTAAAACAAAAATATCAAAAAAGAGCTATTAGTCAGAAACAGACTTTATCAGAAATGTATGGGCCTACATTAGCCTTCATTCTCATCCACCTCTATGAATGGGATTATGCAGTAGTACAATTACAGTATGTCACAACTTCCTCATCACTGTGGTTGCTCCCAGGAACTGAAAAGCTACACTTTGTTGATAAGCACCTGAACTGTGCTTTTTGTATCTGCTAAAAAGCTAAAAACTTTACAATCAGCATGCAGGTGAGAGGCAAAGATGATGCCTGGCTGACAGCGAGAGAGATGATACAGAAACTTAAACCGAAGTTTACAGCCGTGACTGTGGGGAAACATTCCTGTGATTTTTGACTGACACACACAAAAATTGCTAGAGGAAGATAAAAGTGCTGCTACTGACAGCACTGAAATATCAACCTTAAACACCACTCATACAAGGTTATTATTCAAAACTATACATAACTGCACAGGCACCACCCTGCTATTCATTCTCCTGTCTTTTGCTCACTCTACTGCATTTCAAAATCACTTGCACATACTAGTGGGTGAGACCTCACTATCTTCTACAGTTACAACAGCCGACATACCAAACAATGCAAAGCACCAAGAGACTGGAAACACGTCAAGCTGTTTTGAACACCAGTATCTGAAAGGTATCGATGAGTTTACAAATGAAAAGGGAAATCTGGGAAGCTGGAAAAATTACTTCATGACGGTGTGAAGCTGGCAAGGTGGTGACTAAGAAACACATGCAAGAAGCATGGGGTTACAGTATGGTATCACAATGCACACATATCTAGGGGTACAAATATTAGAGGAGAAAAGCAAAGAGGAATTAAGGTGCCAAAATCAGCTCTGACTTTAACCAGTGTCACTTGTCAGATCACCACTCTATCTGGGAGGTTTGATTCTGCTTTTTAAAGCAAAGGGAGTGGATTTTGAAACAGTAAGTAGGCAAGCAAAAGCAGCACTATACATACATACAGGTTGGGTACAACACCAGTAGCTAAGCTTTATACAATCAGAATTCAAGAAGTGAGCAAGAGTGAGAAGTACAAAGCCTCCAGTCTCCCTAGGACATAAAACCACATGTCCCACCTACCGGGGCACTGCTTTATCCATAAGATCCTACATTGCAGGAACAGGCAGTATCCATGCCATCCCCAGTTGAAGCCATGCCACTGTAGTGAGGGCAGCAAAGGCTAAAAGATGATGATCCCTGTTACAGCTCAGATAAATGTTATGCCATACAGGGCAAAAAGGAAAACTGTTTATCTTAACTCAGTATTTTCCTTATTCATAAAATACAGCATGCATAAGCAATGCTGAACACACACATACACAAAATTAGATTCTAGAAAGTATTCAGAATCCAAAGTATTCAATGCAGATTTTAAAGTAATAGCTCAGAAGAGATTTTTTGCTTCATGGAAACTAGAAAGCTAAGTCACAGTTAGTTGCTTTCTGATTTTTTTTTTTTTTATAATGTGCCATTTTATATGTGACTGGTTTTTTTTGTTTTTAATAATTGTAACAACAAAGATAATGCAGTTTTTTGACACTGGCACCACAGGTTCTTTACCAAAATGTACTTAATACTTCTTTAATGTGTTCTTTGAAGTGGAAAGTTAATAATATTTAAGTGCTACTATTTTCCCTTAGTTCAGTTGTTTGCAATTGCAGCACCAGAAAAGACACTTTTGAGACATTTTGATTTTTACTATTAGAAATCAAATGGTATTACAGAAAACTGTTTTGTTATTCTAGCCTAACACCTTATTTGCTCTAGATAAGAATGGAATGTGAGCCAAAAATAAGACAACAGTTGCACCTCCATTAGAATCATAGAATAGTTAGGGTTGGAAAGGACCTTAAGATCATCAAGTTCCAACCCCCTTACCATGGGAAGGGACACCTCACGCTAAATCTTATCACCCAAGTCTCTGTCCAGCCTGGCCTTGAGCACCACCAGGGATGGAGCATTCACAACTTCCTTGGGCAACCCATTCCAGTGCCTCACCACCCAATCATCTAGAACTACCATCTACATTTCATCCAGGTCTTCAAGTAAGAAAACAGCTGGCTTCCTGATAGCCTGGTGGTGATTCAAAGTCACCTGGTTCAAAGCAGTAGCCTGACTTAATCAGAGTAGCCCAGCACCTACCCCTAATGAGCTTCCAAGCTCTTTTAGAAGTGCTTGGAATATGAAAGCATTCTCATAATTCATGGATAGGTAATCATTTCTCACATGTGCAGCCCACCTGCTGGACAAGATACAGGAGTCACTATGACATTTACAAATCAAATCCAAAATCTTGCATCTTTAGAGAAGGAAGATCTAAAATGTTTCATGAAACGAGCTGCAAATGACAAAGTCAACCTCAAAGACTTCCAACTGCACTGAGCTGGTATTTGGACAAAACAAAACAAGACAAAAAAAAAAAAAAAACAACCACCAAACACCAACCAACCAACCCAAACCAAAAAACAAACAAAACCCCAGCAATAATAAAAAAACCAACAAAAAAACCACCAAAATAAAACCACAAAAAAAACCAAAACTTATTTTTACACTGCTGTTTGCAAATATATATCATAGCTTGGGAAAAAAAAAATAAATTCCAATGGCCCAGTTGCCAATACCAAGCCAGAAACTTGCAAATAGGAAGCTTTAGCTTTTATAAACTTTAAATCTGAACTTCAACAGACACATTCATGTGAAGGCCAAGCAGCAAAGTCAGAGGTAGCAGGCCAAGGGAAAGAGTACATAAAAGGCTGAATACACCTGAGAAAATAAAGGTTTCAGGTATAACTTAATTCTTCCATTTCCCACCTCTTGATAACTGATATGCTGTTCTTTTTACGTACTTTTTATAGTACTAGCAAACCAATGAAACAAGTCTCACTGTGTGGCACTAAATTCAGGTCCACACAGTGCTTTACTTCTGAAATACACTCGGTCTTTCTTCCTTAAATTTGCACTGTACTTGATAGCAAGAGTACAGTACCATGTTCAAAGCATAAGAAGGCTTCAATGAAACTGTCAATGAATTCTGGAGACCATTGCTGGTAACAAAAGAATGGCTGCGTGAGAGGATCTTGGTTTCAGTTGCAGCTACTAGAAGAGCATATTCCTAAAAACTTACTATTTTAATTTCTTATCCTTACTTCAAGAGCTTTGATGCACACACACACCCCCCAAGCTGCCCCATCACAGCCCTGATGTTTTCTCAAAAAACCTTCTCCTGCTGAATACAAGATCCCAGACTTCACTTCCCAGATTTAAGCTGGCACCAATTATCTCTCTTCATGCCTCCTCAACAGTCTCCTTGTCAGGCAGCAACCTGTCACCCACAGTTTCCAGTTCCCTTTCTTATGTTTAATTCTTCCCACCACCTGAGTGCACAAATCCTTGTCCAGTTTCACTTCTTCCCACCCTGAGCAGACACTCATTTCATGGTTTCATTTCAAGCCCACACTCCTTCAGGCCTCCCAGCAATCTTCCTGCAGCACAACATTAAACACCCAGATTCACAGGTGCCCTTCAGTGCACTGTTGAGAGCTATGAGTCCTACAGCAGTGCAAGGATACACAAAGCCAAAATTAAGGAGATAAAGGCAGAACAAAATTCATAAACAGATGAGCTGCAGGTGCAAAACTGTGCCAAGCACTTGCTTTTGATGGCAAAATTATGACCTGAATTACTGAGTACTACTGCTACAATTACTGTTGAATTATTGAGTAAAGGTAATGAAAACAGAACCTGGCCCACACACTGTATATGTCAGCAGGTATATATGATGGTGTAAGCAAAAGCAGCTACTCCCATATCAATTACTACTCGAGTTTAGTGTTCCTTCTGAAAGATGGTTATTCCAAACTTTTCCTGGGTCACTGGCCCATCACCCTGCTGGCGACTCATTCAACCACTCCTCCTTCCCTTTCTGCCCTTTTGATTTCACATCTTACCAGCTTGAAAGACTTCACCTCACTTACAAGCTTGACAGTTGATTACAATACTAAACATTCTCCTTCTGACGGTTTCCCAGTGGACTCTCACACCACGTTCTATACTTCTTAACTTTTGCATCAATTCTGCATTAATTGGCAGAATTAAATTTACCATATGGTTCATTCTTACGCTCATTTGCTTCCCATAAAGTGTTCTATAAACAATTCTGTATTGCTTTCACTCAAACACGTTTTCCAAGTTAACACCACCATCCGTGTGCAACTGCTTCACTCAAAGACCAAGTGTAAAGCACAACATATAAAAACTATATACATGCGGAGACACTTTCAGACATACATAAACAGCTAAGCGTATACAAGATGTATATATATTTACACCACTATAAAGCTAATGCTTATAAGTAGATACACTGGTGCTTCACAATACCCACAAGGCACAATGTGAAACATGCAGACCATTTCCCTCACACCTCGGTATGACAAAAAAGCACTGCTAAGGTCTCTAGTTTGCAGCACAGTTAAGTGCAGAAACAAACCCTTGTTTCTGGCAGAGCCTTCTGCTTCACTATTTCCATGATTCAGTGGGGAACGTGTGAGCAGACACCTCGGCCATGGTGCTGAACATGCTCCCAGGACTCCTGCAACTACATAAAACCCTCCCGATGGAGCAGATGTGGGCCCGTGGGGATGACAGCCCCTAGCAGCAGTGGATTTCTTACCAGCGAGGTCCAACGTCCTGTCCACGAAGACGATGGAGGCCTTGCTGGTGGCCATCCTCCTCCTGTTCCTGGCTGGGGCATAGCTTGCCAGCTCAGCAGCAACGACCCTGCTGAGGGCCCCCACGGCGAAGCTCTCCTCCCGCAGGCCCACCGCGGTGAGGAAAGCGTCGAGGTCCTCCACCAGGGCCCGCACCGCCGCCCGCAACTCAGCGGGCAGCGCGCCCACACCGACCTCAACGGGGCCGGGCCCGCCGGTGCCAGGCAGAGGCGGGAGGAGCGCCGGCAGTCCTGGCAGCAGGCACAGCTCCGCCGAGACAGGCGCCAGGAGCGGCGGGCCCCGCAGCACTACCTCAGCGCGCCCACCTTCGCCCATCCACCGCTGCAGCGTCTCCTCCAGCTCGGCCGGGCCGCTGCCCTCCTCCTCGCCGCCGGCCACCAGCACGCAGTGCCGCACGGCGCCCCGGCCCAGCACACCGCGCACGGCAGCAGCTGTGCCGCCCCGCAGCCCCCCGCTCACCACAAATACGACACGGGCCCCCGCCGCCGACTCAGCGGCCAGCGCCCTGACGGCCAGCGCCCCCGCCGCCAGCAGCTCTCCCGCCCCGCCGCAGCCCCAGTGCAGCGCCTCAGCGGACGCCGCGTCCAGGAGGACGACAGCCTGGCGCGCCCTAGCAAGCACAGGCTCCCAGGCCTGCCGGCACACCCGCTGCAACTCCGGCACCGGCAGCGCCATGGCGGCGGCACGCAGCGCTGACAGCCACAACACACCGCACGTGCGCGGCGCGCCAGCGGCGACCAGGAATGACGTAGCGGGCTCGGGTTGGCTGCCGGCCGGCCGGAGGGGCGGGCGGGCATTCCCTGACAGAACCGGCGGGAGTCAGGCGGGGTACCTGCGGGGCTTGGCCGGGTTAACGGTGCTGGTGCGGCCTTTGCTCCCGTTGCGGGGCTGGGCTGGGCTGGGCTGGGCTGTGGGATCTCACCTGAGCAGCTGCCCGGCCTGGGGCTTGGTGTCCGCTGGGGTTAACCCCCGGCCAGGTCTGTTACACCGCGAGAGCACCAACAGGGTCCTCTCTCTGCGAGAGGGCGGGGGCCCTTCCATCTGCTGCCAGTGCCAAATGCTGACAGGCGGTAAAATGTTCCTCTCACCTATAGTCTTGTGTTAGGAATGCCACTGCAGTGTGTAGCCCTGGCCAGTACCGGTGGGACGTAGTGAGCACTGACAGTTAAGGTTTACCTGACGTTTTCTCGCACAGCCTGTGAACTTCTGCCGGGTAAATGTTAAACCAATCAGCGTTACTATTTACGTCACTACCTCTTCGTGCGGCGGTGGTGTCTTTGTTATACCACGAAAACAACTGTTTTGCTGATACTGTTTTAAATGTACAGCGCTGGAAAGGTGAAACTTCCATCACCGTTCACTGTGCTATAATTCTGTATTTCTTGTGTTAGTATTTAAAAATCTAGCCATTCATGAGCTAGCAACAAGGAATATTCTCTTGTAATAAATGATTTTTTTAATGATATACAGTTGTGGAATCACTGTGTGGAAGTGTTCAAAAGCCATGTAGATGAGGCCCTCTGTGATATGGTTTAGTGGTGGACTTGACAGTCCTGGGGGAACAGTTGGACTTGATCTTAAAGGTATCTTCCAACCTGGTTGATTCTATTATTCGGTGATTCTCCTTTTAAAAGCTCTTGATCTCAAAATCAGCTCCAAAGCTAGCTAGAAAAAATGCCATAATATGTATCTACACTTTCTTCTCACCAGAGAATGGATGGCTCACTTGCAAATCTGTGATCTGTGTAGTATTTCACTAGGACCTCTTCAGTACAGAATGAGGAGCTTTTTTTTTTTTTAACATAATGGGATTATCAGCAATTACATAAAGATAAATAATTTAATTGGTTCATCCACTCTTTTAACTGTTCTCATTAGGTCTCTTGCAGGTTCAGCTGGTTTCAGAACACTGAAAAACATAAGTAACATAGAATCACCAGATTTCCAGTAATGAAATTAAATCCTTCCAGTCTGCTCCATGCTCATTCCTACCCTGATGCATTCGTTCCTCTTCCAAACTCAGACGTAGGTCTTTGTGCTGTTCTAACCCTGATCTGTTATTTTAACCTTGCAGCATTAAATTTATGATGCTAAAAAATATGCAAGTTAGTAGCCCTTCTTGATTGTTTTGATTTGAAAGATGCATGCAAAGAAAGGATCAGGGATGGTTAACCACTTGTGCAGAATTATCCTCCTCTCACATTGAATTACCTCGGAGATTATCTATCGCTGACCTTTTGCTTTATGCTTGAGTGCCATGGACAAAAGCTGAATATATTATGGCTCATCCAACTCTTTAGTTACCTTTTTGGAAAGGCTGGTTGTTTGGTTTTTTTTTCAGACATAGCATCAAAACAGCAGATGCTTTTTTAAGGAAACAAATAAGTTTTTTACTTTATAAATATCGTATAGATTACAACTAGTTCTGCATATTCTGATGTGGGGAAAAAAAAGGATCACTAGCCAGAAGACAAAGCAAGGTTAATCAGTTTGAAGCACAGTGGTTAAATTACAAACCAAAATCATCTAAGTAGTTTTTACAACTTATTTTAGCCTATGTGCAAATTTACAACTACTCTGCCAGAAAAAGAACTGTATTAAAGGGTTCCCATAAACTTGCTACCTTGCTGTGGGTCTCTGGAGTGCAGCCTGTGAGTTAAGATGTTTATGCAGCTCGCAAAGATGTCATATTCTGTCCTTGGCCTTTTAGCTACTCGGGGCCTTGGGAGAAGCCTTTTGTTCAGGCCTCAACAGCTGCTCGCGCTCTGTGCTGCTGTAAGAACCTACAAGGTCCTTTCTGGAGGCTGGGACTGGTGGGAGGTTTCACCTTTGAGGGCAGAAGTTGAAATGCCATCTAGGCCAGCACTCTGTCCCCAGAAGAAAAGCAGGAAACAGGTTCAAAGCACCCTCTCTGTCCAACCAGAACCAGAGGTGGGTAAAGACCTTCCTGGGACAGATGGAATGCTGGCAACTATTTTTGGGCCTTAGCCTTCCGGAGTCAGCTTCCAGTGTTCAAGCTGCTCAAGATGGATTTTTACATCACCAGTAGCTCAATGTGATGTGTATTTAAAGGTTTCTACCAGAAACACTGCTTTGAGGTTCTGATTGATATTTTTTAAGAGATTTTATCCTCTACACCTGCTCTTGATTTCTCTTTGTGTTTTCCACAGACATATTTTCTTTCTTCTTGCATCTGCAATCAAGAGTTCTACTGCATCATTTAATGTTAGCCAGAAGTGTGTTAAATGGCCAAGTAAACAAAACCAGAATGAAAATTAAGAAAGAGGCTAATGCCAAGTAAGAAGTACTACAATACAAATTGATTTTATGAGAAACAAGTGGTTAAAAATGTTTTGGGTGAAAATATTGACTTCACAATTGCATGATGAAAACCTACCCAATTATGCCGTACATCATCTGGACACAACACACAAACACTTCATTTCAGGGGGAAAAAAATGCCTTTTGAGAAGGTAGTTTGTCCATGTGAACTCCAGTGAAATGTCATGCCATATATGAAACTTTAAACCAAGGTTCGCTATGCAGGCAACTCAAAGAACCAGCTCCCCCCACCCAGAGTCATGATGTGTTTCTAATATACACAGGCCTTCTATACTTGACTTTTTCACAAGCTGTCCTGCTGTGAAAAAGGGGTCCCTTCTTTAGTTTTAGCAAACATCCTAAGACAGTGAAGACTCCATTTGTATAGACATCTGGTCAAAACTTGTTTTGATAGTTGCTGTACTTAAATTTTCTAATGAATCTTGCAGTTGTTAATACAGCATTCACAGATGTAAGGTGAGAAAATCATCAATAAAAATAGCTTGCTTCTTCCCACCGCTTTTAAAATAGAGCAATTTCTTTGTGAAATGTGTAGTTACACTCTGTGTATTCACAGTGTACTATGAATGTTAAACTCCCACCGGAGCTAAAAATAAAACTAGGCAATTTATGGAAGGGGAAAAAAAAAAATCTATAAGGAGTTGTTAAAATATTACCTCCAGCTGGGAGACTCCCTGAGCTGAGGCTAAGACAGTACTAGTAAAAGTAACAGCGTATTTATCCCGTGGTTACGCTCCCCACTGGCAGCTGCCATCAGTCTCCAATAGCAGAAGCACAGCACTGGACGGTACATGTGTTTGGCCAAGTCCTGCTTCTGGAGACGGGCGAGGATGTCCTAGCGGAGATCGCCACGCTGCCATTAAGCCCTGCTGAAGGGACGACGAACGGGCGCTTGGGGCTGCAGAAGAGCACAAGGACCGCCGAGAGCAGCGGACACAAAGGGCAGCGCGGGGAAGCGAACGCGGCTCCGGCAGGCACGCTGCGGCCAGGGAAGGCACAGCCGAGGTGAGTCCCAGCGCCTGGCAGCGCGCAGAAAGGGTACCGGCCGTGCCAAAGCGGCCCGGGCAGCGAGGCCGGCTCCGCCGGGGCCGCCCCCCGCGTGCCCGTGCCCGGGGCGCCGCGGGGCCGGGCCGGGCCCGCTTCCTGTGCGTGTCACTCACTCCGCGGGGGAGGGGAAGCCGCGAGCAGGCGGCGGAGGTTCCTCCGCGAGCAGTGCCGTTGGGCCGGCGGGACGCTCGTAGACCCCCCTGCCGCCGCCCGGCTGCGGCCTGAGACGCCGGCGGAGGCCCGGGAGAGCGCAGTGGTGTTGCCCAGCAGCGAGAGGCCCAGGCGACGTCGGGCCTGGGCCCTCACCTCCCGCGGGAGGCGGCCATGTCTACCGGCGAGGTGGAGCGGCTGTCGGCGGATCTCGGTGGGGGCGCCGGGGACGAGGAGGAGGAGTGGCTCTATGGCGGTACGGACCTTCCCAGACCCCCACTCCCAGCCCACCTCCCCCGTACGCCGGCCCGGCTCGCTTCCCCGGCAGCCGTAGCGGAGGGAGAGGGGGTGGGTAGGCCGCGGCGTGCGCCACCTCGCCAGGCCGGCCTGAGTACGGCCCACGCCTGCCCACCGAGCCGGGCCAGCCAGCGGCCGGTTAAAGGCGTCCGCCCGTCCTGCCCCCCCCGCCCCGTGGCTGCTCAGTCCCCTCCTCCTGGCTGGCCCTCCGGTGGTGCTGTCCCGGGCCTGTGAGCGACCCCCTCCCCGCCGTGGCGGTGCCGGCTCCCTGCCCCCCTCCTCCACGGGCGGTTGGCTGCCGGCCCCTCTGCTCTGGCTGCGCAGCTCGAGGCATGCTAGGCCTCCCGCATGGCGCTCCTGCCCCACACGCACCCCTGGGGCGGCTGAGCTTCTCCTCAGTACCCCCTGCCTGGCCTCCCGGCGTTGAAGTACTGAAGCAACCTTAAACTTTAGGGCATAAACTTTGTTCACAACTTCAGGGACTTTAAGTTGAAATCATAACGAAACTTGTAAATAAACCCTGCCAGTGTAGAAGATCTGTGAGCATTGAGTGATGTGAGGGCTCAGAGGTCTGCTCAATTGGTTTCACAATTGAAATGTTATGAAAATGTCTCAATAATAAACTGAAGAGTTACCTAATCCATCTGCATGGCAAGATATCTGTCATGATTGGTATTAAGGGGATTTTATTCTTAACTACTCTATTTCTTTTCTCTTGTGGTAGATGAAAATGAAGCAGAGAGACCAGAGGAAGAAAAACCTAGGTGAGCATCTTGACAAATGGGAGCCCTGTAGCATGGCTGCACAAAAAAGTTGTTACTTACATTCTTTTTCCCAACTTCTTGAAAGTTCATAGCACCTGGACACACTATGGTGTCTTTGAAAATCCCCTTAACATAGTATGTTTTGTCTGCTAGAATGACATGGCTTTTCTGTGAAATGGTTTTACCTAGGAAATTGGGATGGTTGAGTATAACAGTTATTTGAAGTTTTAATTGTATGGAGAGCAGTAGTTCCTCACAAAATGCCAAGAGGTCGTTTATTTCTGTAATCGTGGTGCTTTGCAGTCTTGGTAATGGATCAGGACTTCATTTGTTAGAGGTAAATGAGAAATTAAAAGACAAATCTCTCTCCCAGAGAGTTTACAGTGTAGTTACAAAAAGAAGAATACAAAGAAGCAGTAGAAGATTATCAGTTAGTTTGATGTGCATGTTACATAACACATCAGCTGATGGTTTGGGGGCTGTGTTTTTTAGTAAGAGAGTTTTTGAAGGAAATTTGGAAAAACTTTGGAAATATTTGGGGCAGCCTGCTTGAGCTGTAAGGAGCTATATGAGGGAAAGCACAAAGATGTTCCTTTGAAAATCATTGATAAACTGTGGAAATTATTGGTTGTCAAGATAAATTTAATAAAAGGGAAGCCAATGCAAGAAAGCATGAATTTTTATTTTCTATAAATGCTTCCAGTCAGCAGCGATTTTTTTCAAGAACTCTTGAATTGAGTTACCTTTGGTGGACTTCTTGTCCATAAGCTTGCTTAATTGCTTTTTTTTTTAACTCATGTCAGATTTTGACAGGGAAAGAGTGATACAGCAGTAATGACCTCCACCACTTGGCCATATAGATTGTCATTTTGAAGCAGTTACTGGTACAGTCACTTCCAGTTAGTTCTTGTATAAGAAACAGAGTTGTTTCCTGTCGCCTTTTCCTTGTCACTTAGCAGTTTTCTAGACCTCTGTTGCATTTATCTTGGATCGTCTCTTGCAGCACAGAGAATTCCAATTATTTATTTGCTCTTTATTTGGAAGCTATTCTATATCAATTGATTCCTTGTGTCCAGGTACCTTTTCTTGACCTGGCGCTTTTGTCAGTATTACTGTTGTTTTAAGAAAATTATTTGCCTGGCAACCAAAATGATCTTTAGAAACAGTGGTTAGCAGAGTCTGGCTTGACATTTGGCTGCTTCAATACATAGTATGGACTAAAAAGCAAAACGAATGGTAGTATATGCATCTCATGAGCTGTGTTTGGAACTCTGGAAGTTTGGTGACATTTTACCTGTTCAAAGTTTTGGCCTCTGGACTGTTAGTTTTGGCCTTTTTCAGGTATACTTAAGAATTGTGAGGTTTTATTCAAGTTCTTTAGCTAGCCTCTCATTCTAATGGGTGATGAAGTGGATTGGTCAATTTTAAATCTTGGGGTCATGCCTGTGCTCTGGTGCAGTGCTTATGAGTGGGTATTTTGCCAACAGAAGATGGGATCAAAATCATTCTGTTCAATAAAAATTGGCAGTTGCTCAGTCCATTTCAGAGATATTATTTCAGTGAAAGAATATTGTTTCTAAATGGCTCCTTGCTTACTCTGCTGTTTGTGGTGCAACATCCTAACAGTTAATGGAACTGTGGAAATGAAAACATTGCTGTGAAATAAGCAGCAGTAGGTAAACCCAGTGACACGGCTTGTTTGCATGGTTTTGACAGTGCTGTTCACTTTAGATGGACCAGTAGTTTTAAAACTTAGTTTTCAGTCTACAGTTAAAATCTGATTGAATTCATCATTGAATTGTAGCTATTCTGTATGGTGGAAGAAAGTTTCACAATGCAGATGTCAGAATTTTAATTCCGTGCAACATTACCTATGGGTATTTATTTAATTTCCATTATGTCTTTGAAAAGTCTGCAGGGGCAAAAAATAAGAAAACTGTTATTCTTCATATATTATGAAACATTTCACTTTGATTTCAAAAGCGGATCCAGGTGTAGTGCCTTTTCACTTGCAACTATTCTGTGACCATCTGGTTAGTATGACTTCTGATAGCTAAATATTATCCTGCTAATATGAAGCTACATTCATCTAGAAATTCATTTAATAAATTATTTTAATTAATGCAGAAGATAGATGGAACTTTGGATCTTTTCCAGAATGATATAGTAAGGCTTTTTTCATCATGTGGAATAATATGTGCATAGATACCTACTTTCATCTTTCTCTGTTTGTTTTTGTTTAAGTGCTCCACCCCCACCTGGAAATGAAGAGGAAGCTGCAGAAAATGGCGTTGTGAAAACGGTAGTTTTAAATGTGGTTTTGGAATACTGCTTTAATTTGGTTTGATTTATGGGGTATTCATAATTTGGCTAGGACTTACCATTAAATTTAATGCATAAATGTATGCTGCTTTTTTTTTCTTTTCTGAAAGGTGTTTGACACTATCTGCAGAAACTCTGTAGAAATTACTAAGTTAAGAAATCCAATTTTTACCTTCAGTCCACTTTTTAAATCCAACTTACAAAAAAAATAGATGAATAATGCTTCCCTTACTTTGCAGGGAAAGGCGGTGCTTCAAGATAGCTGCCTTTTCTAGAAAACATGTTGTCAAAATGATACTCTGTAATTTTTCTCACTGATAGGAAAATAAGATCCCTTGATCATTTTCCGTCTTTCTGTGTGTGATAAACAATCAGCATTTGCCAAACTGTGTGAAAATATGGGTTAAGAGGTGACTTATGTATACCTTTCAGAGGCAGCAAAACAGACTTGCTAAGTAGTAGTCTTCTATGTGCAGTATGTCAGAACTTCAGCGTTAGTAGGGTGAAGGAAGGGAGCAGGAAATGAAATTTACAGTTGCAGTGTTGATAAAAAGCTTCAGTTTATTGTGAATGGAAATGGTTTCAATCTTTTCTATGAAAAAATAGTAGTGTTACTTAAATGGGATATTTAGGTTATATCTTGCAAGAATTCTCTTAAGCGATGCAGTAACAACTCTCATTTGTGAAAATTTTAAGGACTGCCCTCTCAAAAATATATTTTTTCCAGTAAGTCTAATACTTTATTTATGAAAGATATTATAACTACTTAAAGTTGGGGGAAAACTTTAAAACCCTATTTTAGTTGTTTAAACTGAAAAGCTTTAATTTAAGCGCACCAATGACTTCGTGCTGATGCTAATCCTGTAAGTGGGCAGTAGGTTTAATATGTTAGGTACACAGAGAAGACTTGCTAGTTTCAAAATACTTCTGAAAATCCTTATTGAAGCACTTCCCTTGTACTTGCCTCTCTTTGTATTTTTCACCTATCTAAAGCCTAGCGTTGTTAGGATATCATCAGAATATGTCCACAGAATTGAGAACTTTGTGTTAAAAGGTGCGTGTGAAGGGTTAGCAGCAACCTAGAAAAATGAATGGTGTTCAAGCTGGTTGAATAAGAAAAGGAGACTATTTCTGTGAGGAAGGAACCAAGAAAGCATTTTTTGTAAGTGAAATTGGCTTTCGTTGCTCCAGACAAAATTTTATTTTCTGTTCAGTGTATTTGTAATGGCTCTCTGCTGAGTGGGTTGCCTGAGTGGGTGTGGGAGATTGGTGAACTCTTTCTCTTCAGCTCTGCAGCATTGAAGGCTGTGTTCTGTGCTCAGCTGTCATTTACAGGATATCTATACTGATGTAGACTACCTCCCCCTAGATTATACTCTTAATTGTTATGTAAATTATATTAATGTTGTATAGCAAGGAAGAACTGTACTCCAATATCTTATCTTCTGCACAACTGCTTATTTTTGTCTAATTTATGTACTAGGCAAGTTTAGAGATGGTACAGTAGGTAAGGGTTAGAGCTTGGCTATGCTTGGAAAACTTCAGACTACCTGGACAGAATCAACTTGACTTTGGTATGTTCAGACTCATGCTGGAGGATTCAACAAGTATGTGAATAAGAGTGATCTGATTGATAAAGTTCACTTGGATTCCACAAAGATTTTTTTAAATAAGTTCCT
Source organism: Pezoporus flaviventris (assembly GCF_033815535.1). Lineage (NCBI taxonomy): Eukaryota > Metazoa > Chordata > Aves > Psittaciformes > Psittacidae > Pezoporus > Pezoporus flaviventris. The sequence goes on from NW_026892550.1 coordinate 25,605,007, forward strand.
CACCAAAGGATTTTAAGAAAAGTAAGCAGGTATAGGAGGAGTTTCTCATTATAGTTGACGTGTAAAAGATAGAAAACATAGGGTAAAAGTCTAAGTTCAGTTTAGGCAGTGAAGGAGGATCACCTCCAGTAGGGATTCACTGTAACATTGTGCATAACCTGTGCTGTTTAGTGTGTTTATAAATTACTTAGAAAAAGGGGCAAATTGTGGGATTACAAGTTTTCTGATATTAGAAAGTTATTCAAGGACTATCTCTGAAGAACTAACTGGTTAATAAATGGTCACTGAAATTCTGTGTAGAAAAAGAAGAGTGAGGAAAAGAGGCTTACAAATAAAATGGTGATCTCTGAGGTCATCATTGCCACTTAGGAGGGACTCGCTAAGATACATAGAAAGATCCACAAAACTGATGGTTACGTGCTTGTATGGAGTCTAAAAAGCAGTTAAACTTTTGGATGTTGCAGAAAATAATTAGAGAACAAAACTAAAGATATCTTTACACCATAAATTCATGGTTCAATTGCACCCTGAATTTTGTGGTATTGTAAAGACTTCAACTGAAAAAAGTTGAGAGAGGAAGAGTGGTTGAGGTAGCTTTCATACAAGGAATGGCTGAGTACATAAGGACTTCCCAACCAGGAAGAGAAGCGTATATAGCATATGATGAAGGCTAACAAAATCATGTATGGGCCTTATAAATAAGGATTGACTCCTCACAGTCCCTTACCGTGAGAACTGTAACTTTTAAAATAAAGTTGTAGGAGCCGGCCAGGATGGAAAGAAAGAAATGAGGTTGGATCTTCATGCAGTAGACAGTGCTATGGAGCTCCTTGCCAAAGAGGGTGTCACTGCTGGGAGTTTATGTGAGTCCAAGGGAATTCTGGGCAAGTACTTGACAGAAGGATCCGTTAGGGGTTACTAAAAAGACAAACCATAACTGACTTAGGGAATTCCCTGACCTGATAATAATCAGCAGCTGAGAGGGTGTTAGGGTGGAACATCATATGCGTTTGCCCTGGGGTTTTTTTTCTCTCCTCTGTGGTCTCTGGGAGGGGAAAACTAAAACAAAACACCAAACAAACCAAAAATGCTGGACTAGATGAACTGTTCGTATGGACTGGCATGACAATTTTATTTATCAGCAAGCTTGAATGTTGTGGGCTAGAACAGCATGCAGTGTGCTTTTGTATCTGTATTTTTATCCCGTTCACTGAAAATCTCAAGCATTTTACATAGTTTACTAATGCTAGGAGCTGAATAAATTTTTTCTGAAGCACAGTGTCTACAACTGGAAAAACATTTTGGTTACTCAGGACATGTAATGGCAAGAGGCTAGTCTTGCATATGTTTAGGCTCTTTCCTGACTGACAAGAGTAAAACCAGTACGTGTGAGCTAGATGGAGGGAAGAAGGATGTTAGTGGAAGCCATTTTATGCTTATTTAGGAAATGTCATGCTTCAGAAACAGACCTTAGTATTAAAGATAGTTCCCTTTTTTGATGGAGATGTCTCAGATTCTTGTAGCATTTCATCAGATGAGCCTCCTAAGTGTACTCTTAATGATACTCAGTTTTGAGGTCTAGAAGAAGTTCTTCCTCTCAGAGATTTCTAGAACAGATAGTTTTGACTGGATTATTTTTCCACTATAAAGGTAAGTGACTGCTTTTTGTCTAAGCAATGACTTTTTCTTTTGTAGAAGGTGGCAGAGGCTGACGATGACAGTGATAGTGATAGTGATGATGATGAAGATGATGTTCAAGTCACCATAGGGGATATTAAAACAGGAGCTCCACAGTATGGGTAAGTTATTTGCAAATAATAACTGGGGGATCTTCCAAGATTGCATGTAATTATTAATTCAGGCTCTTAGATATTAGTCAGCGGCAAATCGTATGCATAGTTAGTGTCAATTTAGTTTGGATTTGTTTTTTTTTTTCAGGTTTTTAACAATGTTTTTAAGGATATAGGGATTTAAAAATAAAAAAGTGAAACAAAGTCAATTAAATGTCATAATGGAAGAGCTGTTATATGAGTTAAGAGCTGTTACATGAGTTAAATTGTTTTCAGATTTTGAGAAATAATAGTATTAAGTTTGTAAAGTTGAGTGTTGTTATTAATTATGGAATAGCTGTGTTACATGATATTTTTAGGGTTGTTAATGTGACAGTGATATTTCTGTGCAAATGGTAGAGCGGTAACCATGGAGAACATTAGAAGCATTTCTCTTTAGTCCTGTTTGTAGTGGAGACAGTTCTAATTAGACCTCGATGGTTTCAAGTCTTGCTGATGTTCTCAAATAAGTATTTAACGTACTTCAGGATGGAGCTGCCAGTCTCTGGAGATAATTTCTCAACATCATGGTTTTGGCACTTGTACTATGTAAAAATTCTTTTGCTACTGTTGTTGCTCTATATGCCTTCTCTTGATAAAAGACTTGTTTTTCACTGAACTCTTTCAAACAGTGTTAATTTTTACCCCAAATTACAAAATACTATTTTTCATTACATGGAAGCTTGCTGAGGGAAGTGGTTTGCTTGTTTGTCTTGGCAGTCCTAATGTTTTTATGCTTATTAAAACCAGCATTAAAAAAGCATAATTCTTATTAGAATTATATCAGGTCTGCAGGTAGGTCTGACTCATGCATATTATTGTGTTCTTAACTTTAGAATGCAGGTGATTTACTCATTTTTGAAACATAGTATTTTTAAACTTTCAGTATTTCATATCCTAAACTAACTGTATTATAAGAAATAGCAGTTCTTTCAGTTCTTTCTTCGTCTGCTTTCAGTAACTTGCAGTATGCTTGTGGTGTAGGAAGCAACCTCAAATTTTGTGGGAGTAAAACAAAACTAGATTTATATTCTTGGTTTATTTGCTGGTGCTCTTTCCAGAATACATAAAATAATGAGCAGATGATGCTAAATGGAATTAGAGTAGAAAGTTTTATGTAGAAATGGTTGTTTTCTGAAAAACCTTTTTTTCTATGCCAGTTGGATAGAAAGTTCATGGAAAAGCAGTAATCTAAACCAAACTTAACATCGCTTTTCATTTTAACTTCAGGATAACAAGTTCCTTTCATAGGATTAAATGATTTTTCATATAGTAGTCAACTGCTGTTTGAAAAAACACTCATGAGATTTGTTTGACAAAGTCATGCACAAATACAGCATAGCAGATCAAGAAGGTTAAATGTTTTGTGTTAGTTTTATACTGATTGTACTTGAATGTAAACTAAAACTGCATGGAAGTGGTACTGTAAACTATATACTGCCTTCTAATTACATGGTAATCTCATTATGTCCATGGGTTTGTACCACCTGTGAGGATGAACTACGTTATACGCAAATGGTAGTGAAAGCAAGCTCTCAGTGTTCCAAATGAACAGTACTGTAATTCCTAATGTAGTTATATCGGTCCAGTATCAAGATTTCTGAGTACATTCTTATGAATAAAGCTCTCAAGTGTTTAAGAAAGCAGAATGCTACATACTTTTCTGTTAGTCACAAGAATAGGTGATTTGCTGGAAGTACATTGAAACTAATAGCCTTTCAGTCATTGTAGAGAAATGCTTGCATTTTATGCTTCTGTACGGATTAAATGAAATAGTTATGAAAAGAGAAAAGGATCTGTCTAAACCCTTTCCTTTTTTATTTATTTTGTTTTTACTCTAATCCCCAGAGTGTCATCTGTATCCCTAAATGAACTGCATTTTTCCTTCCTTTCTTCTGGTTCTGTCCATTCTTGTTTCTGTGAAGGTCTTTATCCTTTCAACTCAGGAAGAGTGACTGGGACTTGCTTCACAACTGTTTATTAGTTGGAGAAGTTGCTACTGAGCATAGAAAGGTACACTCTCTTCCTCCTAGGCTGATCTCTTTACAGTGTTACCAGCTTGGAAAGCTAGAGGTTCAGGATGGCGATTGAGCCTGAGTCCAGTTTGTTTCTGGATCTAGCTAACTCTTGTTTTGTGTTTTCTTCTGTTTTAAGAGTTTTATCTGTCTAACTCATTTTTTTGTTGATTTCTTTCAAGTTATGGAGCAGCACCTGTGAATCTCAATATTAAGACAGGAGGAGGACGAACTTATGGATCTTCTGGTAAGAAAATACTGACACAGTAATACTAGTAAAAATGAAAAAAAAAGTTTGATTGTTTTAGGTTAAGGAAATTATTTTCACTTCCAAAACTTGTTGATAAACTTAAATCTGACTTTTTATTACTATTTTAAGCGTATTACAGCTGTTTACACTCTAACTCTCTGACTTTTCTTCACAGGTGCAAAAGTTAAAGGGGTAGATCTGGATGCACCAGGGAGTATAAATGGTGTGCCACTTCTGGAAGTAGATTTAGATTCTTTTGAGGATAAACCTTGGAGAAAGCCAGGTAATGCCCTTGTTTACATTAACTGATATGAAGGTATTCAGTAGGTTATTTTAACAATAGTTCGCATTTACTGCATGTAGATGTTACGTATATACAGGTAGACGATACTGTAAAATGTTATTTGGAAAAAGCATTTAAGTTACTTGTTACCTTTGTGCTGTGCTACAGAGTGTGTGGGCATGCCATGTTTCTTAGTATACATCCTGCACATGTCAGCAGAAATAGACTGTAGAGCATGCCCTTATTTATTTATTTATTTATGTATTTTTAATCCATGTATATCCTGAACTGTCCTTGGAAATCTGTCTTTCTCTGGATATTACTAGCATTGGTCTGTGTCATAGGACAGAATATAAAGCACAACAGAAAATAGTTCTAGCAGGTTTGAGCATGAAGAATGATGAAAAGTAGCTGCTTGTCATAGAGTGACATCCCTAGGCTTTAAAGAAGCAGCAGGTACCAGATGGGCTTTCCGTAAATTTCCTGTGTGTATTGTCTGGCTCAAGTGATTTAGCCAGACGTGTCTAATACCTGCTTTTTTAGTGGCAGTGCATCTTGCTGTTGTACATAGGTTTCTCTAGTGTTTGTATATTGCTTTGGCCATGCAAATAGTGTCTACAAAATGGAAAATGAAGCCTATGATAATATTCTGGTATTTGGTCTGTTAGCTATTTGAAATACATTCTGTGCATTTGAGTTATGTCTGGTCTCTCTTTTACATATTCTTTTAAATACTTTGTGGCATTATATGAAACTTGGAGTCAAAACAACACGAGGAGTTGAATAGAGAGCAAGCAAAAGCGAGTGGTTCTTCACTGAACATACAGTAAACCTTTAGATCTTAAATATATCATGTTGTAAAGATACAGGGATTATAATATCCTGTGATATTCTGTAAGAATCTGCTTTTGATTCCTGAGACATGATGCTAAGCCCTTTACTGCTGACTAAATTCTGATGTTTTTATAGTCTCAGGCATGAACACTCTATGTTTACTGATGCAAGACTATATCCTACATTTCAGTGGTATTTTTTCAGCTCAATACCTAATCTGTTTTGATGTTACAAATAAAGGTGTATGTATGCTCAGTGAAGAAAAGAAGAACTTTGTGATGTCGTAAAAAACCTATGCTTTTCTATTTAAAGGGGCTGATCTCTCTGATTATTTCAACTATGGATTCAATGAAGATACCTGGAAAGCTTACTGTGAAAAACAAAAAAGAATACGAATGGGTCTTGAAATTTTACCAGTTACCTCATCCACAAATAAAATTACGGTAATTAGTACAACTTTTGCCATATTCTAGATGCTTTTTTTCCCTGTAAAGCTGCTTGTGTGTCAAAAGCTTGTTCAGCCCAGTTTGGTGTGTGTGTTAGAGTTTGCAGCTGACTCCCTGTCTTGAGCCTAGAGTGTTCCTGTGTGTTCCTCTGTTGCTTCACTGGCAATTTGTGTGGATAGTGTGACAGACTAGCTACAGCTAGATTGCGTCTGTACCATTATTCAGATTGTGGCCCATGACTTTAGAGTTGTACGGTCTCTTAATGGGCAATGTGTTATTTAACTTAGGCTGAAGACAATGCTATGGAAGTAAGACCAAGTGCAGAGATTCTCGATGGCAGATACCATCTTTTTAAGGTGAATTTTAGTAAACTTTTGTCGGTTCCTCTCATTTTTGTTGGGTATTGCTTCCCATGCCACCGCAGACTGGTAGAAGAACAACTGAAATGGACATAGCCATTATTTCAGACTCTCATCTTAGACCAGTGACTTTCTGCATATGTCATAAAATGTTGATTAAAAAATGTTCTTTGTTTGTCACCGTTCTGCAAGTATGTGAGTTAGTAACCTGGTGAATTAACAAATTTCCCAGAGAAACTAATTTTTCTTTATGTGATGGTTTATTTTTATTGTAGTGCATTTGTATGTGCAGATTAGAGAATCTGTGCAGATGTGCTGGGGAAGCTTTTGTAGATTATGGCATGTTTATTTTTTATGTGGCCTTCTAGCTCTTGCTGTGTTTTGTGAAACTTATCCTTGGCGACTGAGATATGAAAATCAATCTTCTGTATTTTTCTGTTGTCCTTTTGGGATTAGACAGCAATAAATCCAATTATATATAATATTTTTTACATTCAGAAATGCTGATTTACAGAGAACAGATCTGTACGATTGGATTTATCTTAAGAATTGAATATTTTTTTTCAACTTCTCATTTTCTAATTTACTGTTTCATTTGATGCTAAAGTTAAAATACAAAGGTTATATTTTACCTATTTTCCATAGGTCAGTTTTGTTCTTGAACAGTCATTAAACTGACCTGAAACTGTTTGTTGCTTTCTTCTGTATACTTCTGTGACAGAAGTGTCTATTGCAGACAGGTATTTTTGTTTCCCCTCATGTGCTACTTGAGGGTATCCAATCATTTTGACTTTATCTTAGAAAGAACAGGTAAAGAAGCTCCCTGGGGCTTTTTGCCTTACTCAGTTATCATGATAATAGTGTTACCTTATTGTGGGCAGTAGAAGTTAATGATTTGCAGCTCACTACACTCAGACATTGCTGAACTGTAGTCCTGACAGAAGGATAAGTATTCCGAACAAAAGCTTCCCGTATTTCTAGCTCAATACTGACTCTCTGGAGGTCCAGTGATCAATCTGTGCAGATAGTAATTGTGTTTTAACAGTCTGAAGTAAGAGTTGTCATGTGTTTTACAAGAAGTTTATATATAACTGTTAAATAATTTTGTTAACTTTTTTCCACTTTCGAAATACTATGTCTCATGAAATTTACATGGTATATTTGGATTAATCTTCTGTAACTACAAGACTGTCTCATGCATTTTCCAGTTACTTATTAAATAATAGAAATCTCACAAATATTTCAGATAACTACTTAACCAAACATACTCAGTTTTGGTGTGTTTGGTTGGTTTTTATTTAATGTAGTTCTGGATACTAAAATTTAGTTCATTTTTCAACAGGTACTATCTATATATTTTTGTGGGTTAGGGAATGAGGTGCCTGTGTTTGGAAGTGAGATTCTGCAAAGCTTAGTAGTTCACTTGCCTACAAGAAGCTGTGAGATCACAGCATATGTTGTATTATACCATGAGTGAACTAGCTATGTAGAGTGAGGTAGCTATGTGGTTGTTACAGTGGGAGCGTCTTCAGAATCTGAATCAGGACAGGTTTTTCTTTAATCCTAACCCACGTAGGCTTTTCTTTCATGTAATACTTGAAGCACTCTCACCAAAGGTCTTACATAGTTTCAATAACATGTCTCTGGAATTTTGCAGTACTTCAGAAATAGCAGCATGTTTTTGAAGTGTTCAGTCTGAACTAATGAAAAATCTTTTAAGGTTTGCGTAACCAGGAGTATGAGGTGACTTCCTGCTATGACTCAGAAGTTAAGTGGTTTCTAGATCTCATGGTCAATAAGGCAGGTGGAGAATCCACTCAGTTTCTTGGCTTATGGTTTGTTGTTGGGTGGCACTTACTAACCTGTGTTAACGATTATGAGGTTTGGGGCTTTTTAAATAAGTTTGCTTCTTTTAAAAATAAAGATGCTATGTTGTTCATATAGGAAATTCTACAAGAAAATCAGTGTGGTCAGTTCATGTCCAAATCAAACACTTGGAAAATAAATATTAAAACTGTCTAATCTTATGTAATAATTTCTTCTCTGCAATATTGCTTTTTTATAGATACTAAACACAGTAGTTAAGTTTTGCATTTTATAATTTGCTAGCTATACAAAGGTGACAGTTTTTAAAAAACTTGATTAAAGGACTTTCTGTGTTGGCTGTGTGCTATGTTGAGTGTTGGGGCTGCTGCACTTCTGAGGCTAAACTAATGGCAAAACATTATTTTGAAGGTACAGCAGGGCAGAACTGGAAATTTGGAGAAAGAGTTGGCAGTGCAGTCGACCAAACCCGATTTCACATCTCCTCCTGCTTTATTCAAATCAGGAATTCCAACAAACAGGTCAGTTAGTTATAACTCTAGACCAGAAAACTTTTTATATATATGTATTTGAAGTCCATGATTTTTGTAGAAAGAAAGGAAAATATGTTTCTGTGGCAGGTAGAACTCAGGGGAAGAGTGGTTCTAAACACTTCTAGCCTTTAGTCACCATTACACTTGAATGTTGTGCTATTCTTGGCTATTTGGGAAACAGAAAGAAGAACAAAAGAGGAGAAAAACCATCAGGACCAAATAACAAGGCAGCTATGAAAATACAGGTGTATTCTGTGTAGAATTAGATTAGCCAACAAAATGTTTCTAGCTTGTATCTTTCTGGTTATTAGCTAACACACCTTTTCAGTCAAGTTGGAATCATATAGCTATGACTTCAGCAAAAGAAGGATTCCTGGAACCCAGTCTCTTTACTTCAGGGTATCTTTAGCTCTCCTTACTTGAATATCTTTTGTACTTTCTCTAAAATATGAGGAATTAGTCCTTACTAAAACTTCTTCCCCTCACTCTTCCAGCCCCAGGCTTTAGTAAGTTCCGGCCTTTATATCTAAGCTACTGCGGTTTGCTACCTGGCGCTTTGCTTAGGGTGAATCCCTGCTTCTGCTTTACTTTAGTTATCAAGTGATTCTATTTAGGAGTTTTGGTTTTGTGCAAATTAAAAGCCATGGTAATATAAGTAATGGCAAGAGAAGTAGAGCAGGGTGTATCCTCTCATCATCAGCAGTTAAAGATTAGCATCTGTGACTTATCTTTAGTCTTTAGTACATTGACTAATTCAGAGGCACTCAAGTTCAGTCATTCCATTCTTTGAGAGTCAGTTCAACACCCAAATGTGTTTTTCTTGAGTGGAAGAAATAAATCTTGCTTGATACTCTTGCCTGTATTTTTCTTTCACTTCTAGTATATTCTTCCTGGTAGCCTAATTTCCTCTCAGAAATATCAGGTTATACTGCTTTGGTTTTAGTAGATTTTAGTGCTTTGTTTCCTAGCAAAAACCTTCCAAACAAATAACAACCTTGTAATTATTTTTTTATGTTTCTTTTCTGAATTGCTTCTCATAACAGAGGTCTAAAAATTGAATGTACTATTCACAGAATAACGATTGTAAATGTGTATCTAGTACAGGTTTTGTTACAGGATTTCAACTTTTCATACATCTCATCGGTGGACAAAGAATCTCAGAAGTACTTTAGAAAGTAGTTAATGACCAGGGTATTAAAATGTAGTTGTAGAAAAAAATGCATTGCATAGATTTTTTGATTCTGTGAAATTTGCATTTGTTGTGAGAAAACATAATAAAATACGGTCATACATGTGCATATTTTAGGCTTCATAAATGAAGTCTTTGTTGTATGCTCTAGATGGGATAATCTACCATAGATGTCTTTATGCCATAATTTTATGTGATTTTTTTTCTGCCTGAAATATGCAATCCCAGGTGTAAGTACCCAACTTTCTGATTTTTAAAGATTTAATGTTAGTATATTGGTTGTTTTTAATCAGAGCTTTCCTGAGAAACTTAAGACATGCTTGTTTTTTCCAGGAACTAAGTTTACCTTAGGAAAGGTTGGGAAACCTTGTATCTTTAAGAATGTGAGTCCAGTAAGTGAAGTTGGTCTGCTGGTAAAGAGGAAAAAAAAGTACATTTCCAGTTGTATCACTTTTGCATTCCAGTGGTTAGAATAGGTTGGTTTATATACATTTAGTGTGAATACTGTAAGTTGTTACAGTGATAAAACTGGCTTCTTTCCCTATTTAATATCTGCTCCTTTGGATACAGTTGCTAAAAATTAAAAAGATGTTTCTACTGAGTGGTCAGAATAGATTTTGAAAGAAAATTGTATGCTCAAAAGTGAGAGTAGCTTAGTGAATGAATATGCTTTAACTGTATGGGTTATGTATACCTGAATGGCTTCTTCAGAATGCAGCTGGTATTTTCTGTATATAAAACCCTGTGTTGCCAGTTTATTTATAACTAAGCAGTGTTTTATGGGATTGGACTTTAATTAAAGAGTTAATTCTAGGTAGAATTTTTTTGAAAAAACAGCTATTTGCTAATGAAAAATAATTGCCTTTATGCCATGAGGCATGTGCAATAGCTTTTTTGTGAAATTGCTGGAAGCATTTTTTATGTATCAGTAAAACTTCTGTCAGTTTCTGGCAGTAGCTCATGTGGTGAAAGGGGAATTAATGCAACTGGGGTGGGGATTGGCAAGGAGCTGGGCATGAGAAGAAATGAAACTCAAAGAGCAGAAAAGATAGAGACCTGAGAAAAGAAAGACCTAGGCAGTTTTATCTCACCAGAAGCAGTATGTCTTCTCAGTCACACGCAAGCACTGCCTCCAGAAAAGCCAGCTCAGGAATCAGAAAGTGTCAGAAACAATATAGGAGGGACAAATATCTGGAATTAAGGGCAGGGGAGGTTTGGGGGGGGGAGTCGGGTAGGCTGGACACTGGGACAGGGAAAATCAGGGCATGGTCCTCATTTGACATTTTAATTCCCCATTTAGTAGTCAGGGCTGTAACTTTGCTTCATGGATGATTTTACACATAGATATCACAGCACATATTTCTCTTTAACGGGACGTCTGAGGACAGAAAGTGGGATTTGCTTTTTTTCCATTTGTTTGCAAACAAGCATTAAAATACTCTTGTGCCTACTGGTCTTACATTTTTTAGTTTGAGTACAGCAGGTGTTTGCATATGATTGCAACTGAAATTCTCAAAGGAAAAAAAAAAGAAGTTACTGAGATCTAGCCAGAATGTTACTCATTACCAGTAGGGAAGTTGTAGTTTACATAATAGAAACAGAATTATTGCTCACCAGCAAATGAAAGTTGCTGCTCACTACAGTTGCATCCTAAATGCTAAGTTCAAAGAAAAAATTCAGTGCTTGTTCATACAATATACAATGTCTGAGAAATTTTGCTTAAACTTGTAAACGATTACTATCTTAATCATTGCTGAGCTATTAGCTGTTTAGAAATGACACCCGAATATCTTAAGGCTGTTGAATAGCATAAAGGATAGTATAACCCTGAAGGAGGAGTTAGAATGTAATGGAAATAGTTTCGTAAATGCACATCATATGCAAACAATATCGTATATAATACAATTTTTTCTCTCTAGAGGTAGTTAAGACTCATGTGTGCATAGGCATAGTTAAGGTAAAAACCTGAACAAATTGCTTTTGGGTATAGTGCTTTCTAGAATGTGAAGAGGATTTGACGTACTTCAAACCTGGCCTACCGAGGCAGGTCATGGTGATATCTTATTGCTTGCTTTTAGAACAGTGCTTTTCCTTATGTAATTTTTCAAGCACTGAAAGAGTGTATTTCTTATATAGCAGAGAAATAAGCAGAAGTTTCTTTTACAAGCTGGATGCAATGCCTGATGTTTTCTTATTCCAGTAATATCTAGAATAGCTAGGAAGAAACCAGCTTTGTGCAGTCAGAAGCTGATAGGTTTTTAACCTCCATTTATGGTTTTTCTGTTACTACTAAAGAGTACATTACATTTAAATAATTTTGCTTTCAGAGAAACAAGTCTGTCAATGTGATGGGCTATTTAGCTTTCTCTGTGCTTGGGCCTTTCTGTAAACAGAATTTTTATAGCAAGTGGATGTGTGATATGTCCTTACTGTGAAAAAAAGATAAGTTCCTCTTGTTTCATGACGTAGCCTTGTGAGACTAAATGATGAAAACTCGGATATTATTTTGCAATGTATCTATTTCCTGTATGAATGATTTCTGTATTAAATTTGTTCCTTTCTTAATTAGATCAGTCAGTGTGGTGAGTTCAGCAAAGTTGAGGCTGTCCTCAAGAGGAGGAAAATAAAGCATGAAACACATTAAATAAGAAGGAGCACAATAACATATTAAATACAGGTTTTAAAGTATACTGTAATTCTGTAATTTGTAGACTAGCCTATAAATCTAGTGAAAAATGTGGCATCCAGTAGTTAGACTGTTTCTGAATTCTGGAAAGTGTTGGAGGGGGGGTGGCTTTCCAAAAAGCAGTTAATTATTTCTATTACTTGTGTGGGTAAGTAATTTCTGAATCTATGAATTTGGAAAATAATTGGGTTTGTCTGGTTTTTCTTTTTCCTTCCTTTTTCCCCTTTTTCTTTTTGCTCTGTAGAGCCTAAATAAACTCAGTTTACCAGATGAGATTGAGATATGACTTAAATCTCCAGGGAGGGTGGTACTCATTGTGCAAATGGCTCATAAATAACTATTCTCTAATTAGAGTGAAATCACTCACTGAGCTGCTGGAATGTTCCTTTCAAGCTACACTTTGTATGAACTCTGCTGTGGGTTCATGTGCATCCCACACGCGTGGATTGCCTTTTTATGTGTGGTTGTATCCATTGGGAATACATATGTATCCCAGGTGCCCTGATCGTGTAAGGGAGAAACCAAGCCCATTCTTTTCTTTGCGTACAGCACTGAGGCAGAAACCTAGTAATGCCTGCTTAATATCACTAAGCTCGATAATGGCTGGGGACTCTTTGAAATTTCCCATGTGCCAACTTGCTATGACTTAATCAAGATCCAAGGCTTTGGATTTGCCCCTTTTACAAAACTGCTGAACTGTTAAACTCTGGACACTTCACATGCCCCTCTTGCCTTTGTGAAGTTTGGTTTTGACAGTGGTGTCATCTGCTACTCCATCTGCAACTGAACATAAGCTTTTTCTTGTTCAATTTGAAGCTCTTTTAGTGGAGTACTTAATGAAATCATTACTGCAGTCTTGGAAATAGAGAATTTGTCAAGTTCACGGTATGAAGGCAAATTCCTGAACGCATCCACCTTTACAAAAATTAAATCTCTTGGCAGCTGTTGGGAAGAACAAAGGACATACCACTGTAAAACATTATTAAAAAATAATCATAAAGCACCAGCTCAGTGAGAATGAGTGAGCATAGGTGTACTCTTAAGACTCCAGAAAAATGAAGTGAAAGCTCTGTTTATTTCAGCAAACTTGATGTCCAGGAACCAACTGGTAGTCTAGATTTGCTTCCTTTGATAATGCAGTCTTGTATTTGGGCTGCTTCCCAAGCCAGAATTGGTCTCACCATAGTTTGGTTGATGCACATTTTACTTTTACGCCAAGTACTCTTGCACTGCTTGTGTTTTCAGTGCTGATTCCAAGAGTTGCTGGCAGTATGCAGACAGTGCAAGAGAGGAAGAGTTTTAATTTGAAGTATATCACCTGCATGTGGAAACCCTGAAAAACAGTGGAGCAAGCCAAGCAGTGGGTCACCTGAGGAGGGACTTCTTGCTGTAGAAGAAAGTAATCTATCATATGCAAGGACTGTGATACTGGCTGGATGGCCACACGCAGAGTTGTGGTCAATGGCTCAATGTCCCGCTGGAGACCAGTAACGAGTGGTGTCCCTCAGGGATCGGTGTTGGGACCGGTCTTGTTCAACATCTTTGTCAGTGACATGGACAGTGGGATTGAGTGCGCCCTCAGCAAGTTTGCTGATGACACCAAGCTGTGTGGTTCGGTTGATACGCTGGAGGGAAGGAATGCCATCCAGAGGGACCTCGACATGCTTGTGAGGTGGGCTGATGCCAACCTTATGGAGTTTAACCATGACCAAGTGCGAGGTCCTACACCTGGGTCAGAGCAATCCCAGGCACAGCTACAGGTTGGACAGAGAAGAGATTCAGAGCAGCCTTGCCGAGAAGGCCTTGGGGATGCTGGTCGATGAGAAAATGAACATGAGCCAGCAGTGTGTGCTTGCAGCCCAGAAGGCCAACCGTGTCCTGGGCTGCATTAAAAGGAGCGTGACCAGCAGGTCGAAGGAGGTGATCCTGCCCCTCTACTCTGCTCTTGTGAGACCTCACCTGGAGTATTGTGTGCAGTTCTGGTGTCCTCAACATCAAAAGGACATGGAACTGTTGGAACAAGTCCTGAGGAGGGCCGCGAGGATGACCAGGGGACCGGAGCACCTCCCGTGTGAAGGCAGGCTGAGGAAGTTGGAGCTGTTCAGCCTGGAGAAGAGAAGGCTGTGTGAAGACCCCGTAGCAGCCTTCCAGTATCTGAAGGGGGCCTGTAGGGATGCTGGAGAGGGATTCTTCATTAGGGACCGCAGTGATAGGATAAGGGGTAATGGGTTAGAACTTAAACAGGGGAAGTTTAGATTGGATATAAGGAGGAAGTTCTTTACTGTGAGGGTGGTGAGGCAGTGGAATGGGTTGCCCAGGGAGGTTGTGAATGTTCCATCCCTGGGAGTGTTCAAGGTCAGGTTGGACAGAGCCTTGGGTGGCATGGTTTAGTGTGAGGTGTCCCTGCCTATGGCAGGGGGGTTGGAACTAGGTGACCTTAAGGTCCTTTCCAACCCTAACTATTCTATGATTCTGTTGAAGGTTTTAAGAGACTGATCATCCTTTAAATGTTAGTGTTTGTATCCAGTGGAATGCCATTGTGTCTTTACCCCCAGTGTTGCATTTTTAATCTACTTTGAAAAATTAAAAATAAGAAGTTGCAGTTGACACCTGTGTGGACACAACAGAAGATTTGGGGGTTTAAAGGTACCCCTCTTAACACACTGCGTGAATATATACATGGGATTCAAGAAGTTCATAGTAGGAAAAACTTAACCTAATAGTCATAAACTTAATAAATTGACTGGTTTGGAAACTGAAGTGAGATAAATCTGCACTTAAAATTCACACATTGACTCCAATGTGGATTGGAATAAGTTGTTTATAATGAACTGGAATCACTGAAAATTTAAATCCTAGATGGCATTTTCTTAAATAAGATGCACCTCAAATTAATCATTCAGAATCATGCCCATTGAGAAATAGATCTTGGAATTATTGTTGCTGTTTCCAAACATGTTAGTTCAATTTCCAGTGTTAGACAAAATAAGAAAATGGAATTGTAGTCATCATTAGCAGTGGGAGCAAACTGGGAAAGCTCATTATGGTAGTTCATAAAGCTGTTATGCATTGAGAGCTGAGTATTATCTGTAGTTCTGTTTATCTCAGACAAAAAAAGATAAAGCAGAGGTAGGAAAGGTCCATAAAAAGATTAACTAAATAGTGAAAGTTATAGAGTTCTTTTATATGAGGAGAGATGTGGACTAGTTCCGCTTGGGAAAGAGACAACTAGAAAGAGATACAGCAGAGGTGTTATGTTCTCTGGCTACACTGCCAGAGAACAAGGAGTTGTGGTTTTGTGGGGCTTTTTAACAAGACTGTAGGGCACCAAATACAATTGTCATGTAAAAAAAAATAGCTTACACAGATCACATCACTGGAGATCAAAAGTAAAAGTGTGTTCAAATGAGATTGTCTAAATGGATGTTAATCTATTAAAGTTTAGCAATTAAACTCAGTTGCATGAAAAGTCCTTAAATGATTGGCAGAAACTAGGATGGAAAGAATGTGTATATGCTGTCGCTGTTCTTGTCATCTTCCTCTAAAAATCCATAACTAACATTTCTAAGGTGCATGTTCTTAGTTTACACTATGTTCTGTTGCTTGATTGGGTTGCAAGGGAGACTGAGGTGGGTCTTGTGCTGGTTTCTTTAAGGAAGGTGAACATAGTGCTTAGCTATGCAAATGTTTTAGAGGTGCTTGAGAGAGACCTTTTGCATTTGGAAAACTGAGGAACAGAACTATAAATGGCTGGTCTAAGATTCCTTCAAGTTTCATGCAAGGTTTATGAGTCAATGTTTCTAGTTTTATATACTTTCTGGTTGATACTAAGACTGCATTTCAAGATAAGAGAGATGGTGGCTGATTTTGTTCAATACGTGCTGCAATACAATTAGTATGTATGGTAGGATTGGCTTATGTTTATTTAATGTTCTTTGGAAACAATATTTTCTGTTTTATACAGGAGAAGGAACTTTTGGCATTTAGAATGAGGAAAACTCCTTAATTAAGACTTTCTTGTCTCTCTTTTATTTTCCTTTTCTAATTCTGCCTGTTGATTCTGGTTTGTCCTGTGTTGCAGGCGATTACCTGGAACAATAGATGTGATTGGACAGACCATCACTATCAGCAGGGTGGAAGGACGACGGCGTGCTAATGAAAACAGCAACATACAGGTTTTATACTGCAGATTTGCACACAGTCTTTGACCAAGAGATACTTTTGCTTTCCCCGTAGCTTCTGAGTAAAACATTTTGGTGTGTATGAATGAGTAATACACAAGTGGCTTTAAGTTCAGGAACAAAGTTGTGGCAGCCAATTAAAATCTATTAATATGAAATATACATCTTACTGGAAGAAAATGAGCAGTATTGCAGACTTACAATCTAGGAGACAGCATTGGCTCTGCTAGTTCTGCATGGATAGAGTTTTGTTTACTAAGTAACAAAGATAAATATCTAAACTGACTGTCCATTTCTCCTCTTCCTGACAGACACAAAGCTGAAAGTGAAAGCCTTCTGAAAATAAGTTGCGAAGGAATAAGTAGCAGATAGTACTTTAAAAAAAATATTGTATTATTTTACCATAAATTTTAAGATTGTCTTCATAATTTTAGTCTTTATTGGCTTGGATCATCTTAAGAAAACAACTAAATGCGTTAAGATGGAATACACTTTTTCTCTCCTGACTTAGCTGTGGAGGCGAATCAAGGCTGCTTGGTGCCCTAGCTGCATTTCCATGCGAACTTAGGTTAAGGTTAAACAGTGAAAATAATAACAGATAATAGTGCTTATGTTGGAAACATTGCTGTGTGTTTTTCAGCTGATCTCACAGTGTTTCAAGTAATTTAAAGTCTTGAGGGTTATTTTTCATGCTTTTCATGTTGATTTTTAAAATATTTCTTTCTACATGAATTTAAGATGGAGTATTGGACCATATTCAGATGGCTTATATTCCTTCTCAAATCTTACATTTGTTGTTCCCTATTGGCTGCTCTTGGGGCCTGAGAGGTACTTGGCGAGTATGGGACACCGAATGTATAGATGCAGATAGAATTTAAACCATCTGAATATGGCTCTTTAAGTGCATAAGTAACACTTCCCTGTTGTAGTAACTGGAAAGAGAGGAAACCTATCTTCTACCCTTTTTGACATAGCATTTGTAACTATAGTTTGATATTTTACAGGTTCTTTCAGAACGATCTAATCCTGAAGTAGACAATTTTACCAAGCCACCTCCATTTTTCCCTCCAGGAGCTCCACCTACCCACCTTCCACCACCCCCTTTCCTCCCACCCCCTCCAACTGTTAGTACTGCTCCACCTCTGATTCCCCCACCAGGTAAATATCCTGTACTACATCGGATGTGAAAAATGAGATTCATAAACATCACATTCTTGATGATAGATAATGAATTAAAGACAGTGCCTTCCATGCACGTATGGCTGGGTATATGTGCAAAATTTCAGAATTTTGTGGGTTTTTTTTCTCTTTTCTTAAATATGTCTGCCAGGCAGAAATAGAAACTTTTGTCTTTACTTTCCCAGAAAGCATAGTCCCAGGTAGTAAATAATTACATAAAGATTAAATGTTGGATCTTTTGTCCTTGAAAACGTTTGAAGTGAGAAGCTGTTGTCTGTAATTCAACCACTGTTAATGCTGTTGAGAGATGCATGTTAAATCATTCTATAAACTTTTGAACTGAAAGTATGGCATGCCGTGAATTTGTGTCGTAAGTTGGGTTGTCTGGTGTCTGAGGTCAAAGCAGCAACAGAAACTTTAATGTCCCTTTCCCCTCTCAGTATGTATGAGTTCCTGAAAGTCTGATACGAATTGCATTTGTGTGCTATCATTTCTTTCAGTCAGAGGTTTTATTAGCACCTGATGTTTTATCCAGCACCCTGTGTCTGTGAATCTTAGAGGAATCAAAGCTCTGAGACCTGTTTTCATTGTTAAATCTGGTTTGAGATTTACTGATGCTGAATATTTGCCACAACTTGGTATTTACAGAAATTTACTGGGAGGACTGTCATTGGCATTTGCAGAAATAGTGCAGCTACCTGAGCAGTGTCATTTTAAGGACTTAAGTTCGAAGGACTTTGCAGGGAGCTAAGAAGAACGATCACTGAGAAATGAAAATAGGTGAAGAAACTTAGGGGGGTATTTGAGTAGAAAAGTGAAGGATTTGTTTGTAGAAGAGACTGATTTAAGGTGGAGCCCTGTTCCTTATTTTCTCCATTTGTTCCTTGCATTCTTTTGCTTGACTTGTTCCAAAATCACATTGAGCAGTTTCTTTGCTATTCTGTTCACATTGGGAATCTTTTAAAAGTTTCTGTTAATTCTTTTACATATAAGCAAGGAAGTAACATTATGATTTCTGTGCAGCAGCTTTGCGTGGGGCTTTACAGGGCTTAAATCCCCATAGAAGAGGTTGCTTTCTTCAGTTGCTGCTGCTGATTTTAAATCCATTAACTCCTGCTGCCTGGCAAGTTCTGGATTTCATCAGTGATTGCCATACACAAAACAGTGCAACCTAGAAAACAGAAGATGAGATTTAAAGATTAAAAAAATCTGTGCCTTTTCCAAGTTTTTATGCATAAATACAAAAAATGGGGTGCTGAAGACAGAATATGCCCCTGCTCTGGCAATTTTGTGATGTTTCCTTCCTACAGGAAAGGTGGAGAGGAATGTGATGCTAATGCAGACTATGGGTTTTAAGCTGCATTAAAATCTTTCCAATGGAATAATATAGGAAATGCATTTTAAGTTTTTAGAAAGTAATTATTTTAATCATGATACAGAAAAGGTGATCTAAGTTGTATATTATTAAAAGCATGAGCACAGACACCCCAGACACATTTAATGCAGGGATGTCATGTAAGTGTACTAGACTGTTCTGAAACCCCTCACCTGTTGAGCTTTTAAAAGTGAAAGAAATTCGCATGTGTTACAAGTTTACCAAGCAGGTTTGGCTTTAGTCTTGTGGTTTACAGACAGGTTTATGACATACACTTGTTCAGAAGGTCTCCTTCAACATCCTTCCGTGCTTTGAGCAGATTTGAAAATAACGATTAAGAGCTGTGGATTTGGTTTCTTCAGGCCTGTGTTTTAATTGTGCTGTTGCCAGCTCTTTATCTTCAAAGCTGTTTCTAAAATAGAATCTGCCATCCCTCCTAGGTTCAGTGGAGGAGGAGGAAAAAAGCTACTCTTACCCAATATTAAAGTGGGACTACTTGCCAGAAAATTTAAGTATTCCAAATATAAAACATCCTCCAAAAGTGCCTTTGAAAAAGGATCTTGCTTTGAAGTTAGATCTCCTGTTCTGAGTTCATTCACTCTTGTGATTCAGATCTTTTTTAAGGAACGAGTGCTAGAATGATTCAAAGGGCCAAGTGCAGAAAACTCTCACTCCTAGGAGAACACTGGCTGTGGAAAAAAAATGTGTTGTTTTTTGTTTGCTTGGTTTATTGCTATGTTGGAGTAATTTAAATCTGAAGAATAACGTGGATGCTTTAAAAACAGGCTTTAAAAGATGTTTTATGTGTTTTGGTTTAAGGGTGTAGTTAAAATGTGAGATGTATTTGTGATACTTAAAAAAATACTCTGAAATATTGAACTTCTGTTGCATAACTTTGGGAATTTTGACTGCCTAGGCAGATACCAGGGCTTAGCAAGTAGCAGTGCATCTGTTCAGGCCCAGCAGTCTTAAATGTGTACTTTTTACCTTGTGATAAAGGAGAGGGAATTTGACTTAGGTGAGCCTGTGGCAAAAGAAGTTTTTACACCAAGTTAAGGTACAATGCCGTGAACTGCTACACATTTCAGCTGATTTGCAGTATGTTAAGATACGGCAGCATTATCATGTTCGATTCCTTACTCAGCAAAGGAACACATGCAGCATTGCTTTCCTTTAGTAAAACCTGCTTGGTTTTCTATAAGTAACCAGCCTTGAGATAGTAGGGTGACATACAATGTTGTGAATGCAAGTTTGAGCATGTTAGGTAAAATGCTGCATGCATGCTGTTTGTTTTGCTTTTCACATATGAGCCTGAATATTAAGGTTGAGGCCAGGTGCATCTCTTTGTGGCAGTATGTGTTGTAGGGATGTGACATGTGACATGATCTGCACTAAGTCATCTTCTTGCAATGGTACTTAGGTTAAATCCCTACATGGAAAAAATGATTCAGTATTTTAGAGCTCTTGTTCTTAGAAGTAATTGGCTGATGACATGATGACATTTCAAGTATATTTTTATGCACTGTTAGTAAAAGGCAAAGGAGTGAAGAGTTAAGAGATTCTCAATTTTCTGTTAACAGAAGTTTACAAATTCTTTTTGTTTCTTGTTTTGTGTCACGTTTGTTAGTGAAGAAGGTGAGGAATAAGCTTTAGTTTTCAGGTTTTTTAGTTTAGATATTTTTAGTGGTACTTGCTAACTTGGAATGTAGAAGAATGTGTCTTCCATTATGATACTGTTAGGCAAATTAGCTGCTGTCTTACGCAATCATTAATCACAATTTTTTAAATGTTTTTAAAGGTTTTTGAGGAGAAAATGCCTGTGATTTGGTTGGAAGTTTTTTAGTGTAATAACCCTGCTTTAACCATTAAAATTATTTGGACATTTGGTCTCTGTATATTAAATTGTATTATTCTATTACAGTTTTGTTTGAATGGCTCTCAAGTGATTTTTTTCATTTGGCTTTTAAGCTTTTGATGAGATTTTAGGTTGTATTTCTGCACAAGACAAAATTCTGATGAATACATTAATGTCTGAATTTCTTCCTTTTTGTAAAGAGTATTAGCTGATGGCTTTCCAGGCAATTCTGTGCATAGGGCTGAGAGCCATGTTCAGTGCTAAGTATGTACTGGGTTTAGTGCAGCAATTGATTGGGTTTGGGCTTTTTTTAAGCATAAGATAGAGCTAATAAATGAATCAGGGAGAACTGATATTTTTCTAGCTTACATTCTTAACATTTCTGGTGAGATATTTATGTATTTTCTATGTTGTAGACTCATGAAGACTCTTATTAAGGTGGACAAATAACCAGTAAGGATTAATAGAAAATACTTCAGCTGTGCAGCAGTTTGAGTTCCCAGTCTTCCTTTCCTTTCAGAAATTTTCATTAGGAGTGTTTAGTCTTTCAAATGTTACTCTCTCAAAGTTTTTATGCTGTGGTTTCCAGCGTTCTTAACAACAATAGCTTTTAGTTAGATTCATGACAACTAAGTTAGTTCTGAAAACCAGAAAAGTTAGAAGAGTTTTTGAATGTGTTTGTATTAAAGAATGTTCTTCTGTCAGATATTTACAAGAAAATAGAATACCAAAGAAATTTTTTTCCTTCAAGTAGCAACTGAATGATTAATTGCGGTGTGGCATAGCATTGACTGAAAAGCCTGTAATGCTTACTGTTGCTAGAATATTTTGTCCATGTGGACCTCACTGTTTCCAATGCTAAGCTGTTAAAGTTCAGATGACAATTGTCTTTCCTTTCATCCAGCCAAGGGATATAAAATAAAGCAAATATACTCTAAGGGATGTTACTTTCCTTCTGGATACTAAACATTTTAGGGTTATGGATTTAATTCTAAGCTTGAGACCCAGAGTCATTTTTCATTATTTTTGTCTCTAATTAAATAAGATCCTAGAGAATAGGAGCTTAAATAAAAAGCCAGATTTCACAAGGCTTGCATGAAAACAGTTGATATTAATGTGAGATTTTGATCTAAGAACACAGAAAGTAAGCTACCATTCTTCTTGATCATCTATGTGGTGATAGCTCAGTCTGATTTTAGATCTACAGATAATAAACTTACTATAACTGATATATTATTTGTTGTTGTCTTAGGTATACCAATAACGGTGCCACCACCAGGTAAACTTGTTTAAATTTTCTTCCACATTTGATTAAGAAATGAAAACTTAAGTGATGTGCAACTTACCAACTTCCTTTTAATTTGCTAGATAAAAGTTCATAAATACAAAACCATACATATAGATGTAGGCTCAGTTATTTTAACGCCAGGCCGTTGACTAGTGGATCTAATCAGCCTGTTTCTTAGATGTGTGCTTCCTCCTTTTCTTTCCATTCTTTTTTTTTTTTTCAGCTGTGCAGAAAATAGTTGTAATTGTTGTTTACTGAGTATTGTTAGATACTCAGGAATTTTCCTATGCTTCTAAATCACTGTGTTTTTAAGCATGATAAGGTATTTGATTTGGAACACTGATAATATACATTTAAAAATGAGATTTTGTTAAGCTGGAAAGAAGTTCTCGTCTTACAGAATAAAACCCATTTACACAGTGAGAAACAAATTTTTGTGTTTTACTCTCTAGAGTCTGTTTGCTATTATATGCTTAGCCTAGTTCTTTTATATGTTTGTTTGTTTCCCCCTCCCATTTATTATTACAGGCTTTCCACCACCACCTGGAGGTCCTCCACCTTCCCTCATACCCACAATAGAAAGGTAATTATCTGTTTGAAGTCTTACAAAGCAATATATCAATATTCTGTAATTGAAATAAGTTAATAAGGTCTCTTATGGTACTCAGTGTGTTATGGATTTTATCTGGGAACAGGGAGACAGGTCCAGATTTTTACAGAAATGTTACTAGTCTCACCTCTCTGACAATATTCTTTCGACTTGGTTACTTAGCTACTTATTAGTTTAGTTGTGTTATAATACTGTATCAATGCCAAGACTTAAGGACAAGGTCAGGGTAATGATTGTTAAAGTTTTCTTTAGTGGGCTGAAGGCTTATTTAGGTGAACTGTGTCCTTTTCTATAGATGCAAATAATCAATTTAGCCACCAATTGAAGCCCTCATAAGCTATAGGAGATGCCAGAGTTCCACAGAATACAAATTTGTATTCCTGCTGTGTTTGATCTAAGTGTTCAGCTTTAATAGGCCTAGCATGTTCTTTTTTAATGCCTTTTTAATATAGATATACAAAATACACGTATTTTATATATATGTACATACGGATATTTTATATATATGTATGCACATGTCTTTATTTTTTTATATATATATATACACACACACACATATATATAAAAGGAAGAAAAAAAGTTGGCCAGCACAGTCCTTTAAAAGTATTTATGTTTTACTAGAGGCCAAAACCAGATCATCCACAAAGCTCTCTTAAGAAGATGGTACAAGCCTCTTGCCAGTACTTTGGATTTCACTGCAGGAAGGTGCACACGACTGTTCCTTTGAAATTGAAAAATTCTGTTAACGTGTACACTACAGGATGATGATGGTAAATCTCACAAAATCCTCATCTTGTGTAATTCAGAAAAACATCTAGCTGGATGCATTTGATGCGCACGAAAGTAAATTTGTTATTTCATACAGTTGCTGTGACTGCTGCTTCTGACTCTTAAGCAGAAGAGGTTACTGCATCATTTACTTGGGTCTATTAATATAGCTACTGAAATACGATGTGAAAGTACCAAGCTTATTGTGGAACTTGGGAACTAGATCTCATACTTTTAAATATTAAGATGTTGGATTGGCCTTTCATTATCATTGGTGTTGTTTTGTCTTTAAACTAAGCTAATCCCAAACTTACTTCGTAATGTTCAAGTGCCTTCAAGAACAGAATAACACTTAGGTTAAACCCTGCAAAGATAATTCACTCAAGATATGTGGGAAGTACTGTAAGGTCATGAAAGAATTATATATTTATGAATTTCTCCTGTGCATGTAGCATCCTTTTTAACCTTTCTGGTTTTTACCTACTTGAGTTGGCTACCACTGAAAGAAGTCAGCCTAGAAAATGTGTAGCTAATTTAATAGTTTATTTATAGAACTACACATTTGAAGTCCACCTGTTCTTAGATACACTTCCATACCTACTTTTTAACAGAAAGAATGAGATTGGCTTCACTCATGAATGAAGCACATTGAAGCAACTGCAGGTTAAGTTTAGTATCTGTGCAGAAACATTTTATGATACAAGAAACATTTGAAATAGAAAATTCATTGAAAATACAAAAGAGCAGCTTTGGCATAAATAATTTCTGTTTAAAATTTTAAGGAGAGAGAATGTGACTTTAAGCTCCTGTAATACATATTTGTGTTGATAGACAGTTTCCTTAGTGAGTAATGCTCAAAATGGAGGACTTAAATCCATTTATAACAAACATTTAGTTTTATTCTGTATGGTGGTTAGAGTTCAGGGGAATAATATTAGAAGTACATATTTATTCATTTAGGTAGCTTTGGTAAATGGCATTTTTACATGTATTTTCTTTTCAACAGTGGACATTCTTCTGGCTATGATGGTCGTTCTGTTCGTGCATTTTCCTACGGCAGTGGTGAGTAAGCGTGCTGGTTTTGAAAATTTTAACTAGTGCTAGATTAAATTGCTTGATACACTCATGAGGATTTTTGCTAAGAGACTAAACAGGGCCTTACAGTAATTCATTTTGAAAGCTCATTGCCTACCATTATAAACAAATATATGCTGTTGCAAATTTAACAGCTGTTGGTAAATACTGTTATTTTGCTTACTTACTTACTCATAATGCTGGTTATCTTTCCACACTGCTTTTGCAGAACTCTGATTTTAAAAAATAATACACCGTAATATGGACCCTCATGGCAAAGAATTTCTTCTCTCTGTCCAGTCTAAACCTACCTTTTTTCTGTTTAAAACCACTGCCTCTTGTTCTGTCACTACAGGCCCTTGTAAAAAGTCTCTCTCCATCTTTCTTATAAGCCCCTTTTGTGTATTGAGAGGCCACAGTAAGGTCTCCTCAGAGCCTTCTCTTCTTCAGGCTGAAAACTGGAACCTAGGAGAGACGTGCCAGATTCATGACGATTTTTCATGGCCTTCCTTTGGACCTGCTCTAACATGTCTTTCTTGTACTGCGGGCCCCAGAATTGGGTACAGTACTCCAGGAGGAGTCTCGCAAGTGTGAGGAGAGGGAAAATTACATCCCTTGACCTGCTGGCCATGCTTCTTTGATGGAGCCCAAGATGTGATTGGCTTTCTGGGCTGCAGACTCAAACTGCTGGTTCATACTTAATTTTTCATCCACCTCTACCCCCAGATCCTTCTCTACAGGGCTGCTCTCAATCAATTCATCAGTCAGTCTGTACTCATACTGAGAATTGCCCCAACCCAGTGCAGGACCTGACATGTTGCCAGTCACTGCCTCTTGCCGTCCAGCCCCATGCCTATTGCCTTTTCTTCCATCTGACTTTTTCTGTCTCCTTGTTCTTTGTTCCATTGGACCCTATCTGCTGGGAGAAGAAATGGTAGGGAAAATTCTGTCTAGTACTAAGGATACATAATGTTTGGCACAGATCAAACATTCAGATAATGTATCTCTTCATAAGTCTTTAGAGAAGATACACAAAATGACATTTTTGAATGGCATATAATTTCTTGAAGTTGGAGTTGTTTCTGTTTGTTGACATTGAAAGGATCCTTATCAGTTATCAAGTGCTTGCCTGCATGCATGAAAGCTTGTTATGTTTTCAAGAATTCTTGACAAGGGCAAGCAGCTCATTTATGCTGACTACTTTTTTAGCAATAATTGAACTGTGTTTGCTGAAGTTTTAGCAAAAAGGTAAAGCCGAGGCAGACAATTGAGATATCCAAGTGACTATTTTGCTGAAGCTTCAACATCTAGTCATGCAGAGTATTGTATGGAATGCATTCTTAACAGTTATTGGTATGTACATTGCATCTAATATACAGTCTCCAATTCAGAATGTTTTTCATTTTGGAATATCCCTTGTTAGAATTTGCTGTTCTGTCAAGTACTGTCAGGGACACAAGAAGATTTCCATATTTTATGTTGACCTTCAGAGGTGTTGATATGTATGTGTTGTTGCAGTACCGATATTAGGAAGATGACTGTCATCCTGATGATGCCAACATGGAATTTGAACTCCTTCATCAGGGTTAAAAAACTGTATTTGCCTTTTTATGATTATGGAGACCAAGGAGCACAGCCTGCTCCCATCTTCCCACTGTATCTGGCATCCCTTCTGTTGCAAAAGCTTTCATATTTGCAGCAAATTATCTCTAAGCTGTGCCTGTGATTGGGATTTTTGGATCTGTAGAGGCTCAGTGGTATTTTATTGCTGCTGATCATCTCCGAGTGAAACATGTTTTCCTGGCCAGCATCTTACTCTCACTGTCCCTGTCTCACAATGTGATTGCTGGCCAGTATTTTATCAGTGCTGTGTGTGTATCAGAACTTAGGTAAAGTGAGGGCTCAGCGACACACTAGGGTACAGATAATAATTTTAATTAAGAATCTCTATATTTATTTAATTGTTGCTTTGGATGATAGCACTGAATTTCCAACCCCTTGTCTTCTTTACCAGTCTGGTTATATTTCATGGCTTTGTCAAAGTTGTGGGGGATATGAAACATGTTACAAAAACTACCAATCTTGATTAAGGCTCCAGCCTTTCTTCTGCCTATTCAAATTGCGAATCTCATGCCTCAGTGCCTATTCCTTGTGTCAGGCATGTTGCCCACTGCAAGTCCATTAGATAGGTTGCATAGTAAAATAATATTCTTAACTTGTAGCTTCAAGAATATCTATTTTGTCTTTGTGCTCTTCCACTGCTTCAGTGAGGTTTCTTCAGTTTGATCTCAAATCCTTTACACTTTCTCAAAACTCTGCTTTGCCATCAGATCTTTGAATTTTATTGAGCTGTCAAAATACGGCACTGCATTTGGTCTACCAGTGAAGCAACCTGTATGCTTGTTTGCTTTTTCCTCAAGCATTTCTCTGTTCTGTGCTCTAAATGTTCATGATATCTTATGAACATGCAAGAAATTTAGCGTTACAGAAACAGTTTGGGAGTCAGTATTTTTTGAGGCACAAAGAAGTTGTATTAAATCGTTTGCCTTATACTGTGATAACCATGCGCCTCCAAAACAGGACTTAAGCCTCTAAAACTATTGATTGTTCAAAGCTCCCTCTCTTCTTGTTTTAAAAATCAATTAAACTTTAGAATTGTCCTTCTTTTTATAGAAATTATTAGAACAATCCATGTAGGAATACTAAAAGTGACAAATTACTTTGTTCTAAGCATTAAATGCTGAACACCAGTTCATATTGGAAAGTAAGCTTCTTTTGTGTTGCGAACAATAACTGGTGAAAATCTAGATCTAAAAATGTGCAGAGTATCAAATAACTGGTTTATCTCATGTTATTGGGGTGAAAATGACATACTTCTGTCAGATGAGGATTACTGCAGATGTGGGGGAGTAACCAAAATTTATCATAAGTTTATGCTACCATTCATAATTGTTCTATAGTATACATTTAAAGTTAAGTTTACACTTTAGATCAGAATATTCTAGCAGCCAGTGGACCATATGTATGTTGTTGACATAGTGGCAAGTCAAGGAAATTAACAGTCTTTAAAATCCAGCTGTTTTTTTGCTATTTCTGGCTGCTTTCCTTAGAAGAATTTCAGGTTTTGGCAGTATAATGAACAGCATACTATTGTATTAGGATATTTTTTTCTGTTAACTCCTCATTCTGTCTGTACCTCTGAAATGAAACTGTATCAAGCATTTGTTAAAGGCGAAACCTCATATAAATGCTTTTTTAAAGACTTATAATGCTTTTCACTGCAAATGTAGTTTAACAATGATGTGTTTTTTTCCTGCTCCACTGCCTGCTCAGAAGGTCTTTTGTATTCCTCCTTTGGATGTTTGGCAGACTGCTGTCTTCAGCTTCTGCCAAAGCTTTCTGGGGCAGGCATACCCCAGACATAGGCAAGGCAGTCTGAATGTAGCTGTCAGGAGAAGCCACTGATTTTATAACTCGAGTATTAAATACAGCATCAGTAATGCACTTTATATTGTTCAGTGAAATATTTATGTTAATTAAGCTGTTAATGTCTCTTTGTGACACCATGGAGTCAAGTGAATATTGTTCTCATATTATAGATAATGGAGTGGAACTCAAAACAAACGATTTATTGAAGGCTATGTTATCATTGGCTAGCAAAGCAGATAAGCAGAAAGTGAGAAGTCCTCTGTACTGTAAGTCCACTAGAGAGTGCTGTTTCCAGTTAAATCCAGAGCCCTTATTTTTCATTGATAGGATATATTCACGGGACTTCTGGAGAGGGAGGGCAGAACAGAACAATTGGGGCATTAAGACTAGTAGTTATTTATTACATTGGAGTTGGGAGAAAGCAATGGAGAAGCATGTCCCTTCTCTCTTCCCATTGCTGTTACCTAAAAAGATTGTGAGACATGGTTGTGACTTCTTCAACTTCTTAAGCGTATCATCCTTAAGATAATACAGTTAATTTTCTGCATCTATTATAAATCAGCAGCAATAGTGATTGTGCTGAGTATTCACTAGAAATGGCATCTTACAAAGTATAAGTTAGGAGCATTAATTTCTTCTCCTCAGAATGAATTTCTGGAATTTATTTCTAAAGCTGCTGTTACAGCTGTAACTAGAAAAGTATGTCAAAGCACAGTATAGAATATAAATCAGTGAATGAGAGCTTTGTAACTAACGTTATATTTTAAATACAATGATTTTAAAGGACAAGACAAAAATAGTAGCATCTAAATATAAAGTTGGAAGCATCCTTTTTCCTTGTTTTTCTGAACTGCACTTGGAGAGCCACTGAGTTTCAGAGGCAGTTTTGTTTTCTGGTTGTTTTTGTTTTTATTGTTACCCCAGAACACAGCCATTTGACCACATAAAATGAGATTCTTTCAGCAAATCTTTGCACAATGTGGGGGTTTTGTTAGGGCTTGTTTCTTTTTTTTCCCTTTTTTTTTTTTTTTCCCAAGAGGATTTAGACAGTCTGTGGGGTGTATCCTGGTTCTAGATATCTTCATAACAAGTATTTAAATGAGTGCCAGAGGCCTTTATTAGCATCATGGAAAAAATGCAGAGTTTGCTCAGAATTAACTTTTACGTGAAAGGGGAAGACTGAAAAATGTCATTGGAGGAGGCTGACAAACGCCTGTGTGTTCATGCATAAGTAGTATTGCAGTTTTCATATGGTATCTGATTTTGTTCTTTCTAATACCCACGTCTTTTTCTTTAGTCACCTTTCCGCACCTTGCAGGTTCCGCTCCTTCGTGGTCTAGTCTTCTGGACACCAGCAAGCAGTGGGATTACTATTCACGAAGAGAGAAGGATAGGGAACGTGAGAGAGAGCGATCTCGAGATCGGGACCGGGACCGAGACAGAGACAGAGACCGAGAACGTACCAGAGACAGGGAAAGGGACCGAGATCACAGTCCAACTCCAAGTGTGTTCAACAGGTAACTGAAATGTCGTAAGCATGCTGCAACCCTGTGTCTATGTGAAATAGTGTACTTCAGCATTACAATTTAGTGTCCATTTGTATATTCTGAAGAGCCGGAGGTTGCGGCTTTCTCCCCTTCCCCCTTTTATCTATACTATAACTAAACTTTAGAATGTAAAACAGAAGTGTAAAAAAGACAGTATACATCCAAACTGGTCATAGTGCTTTACAGGTTAAAGGTGTGATTTAAGCCCTGTGCGTGATATACACAGCTCTATTTGACATAAGGAGTTCCAGAAAAATCTGTGGAAGTGCTCAGTGAATCTTAGTTGCCATTTCAGCGCTAAGAGTAATGTGGGGCAAAATTTGACCCTAATTAATGGTGTTATTAGCTGTTAAAATTGTTAGTTTGATCATTAGCACTAGCTGGATAATATTCTATTCTATCTTTTTTAAAACTATTATTTCAAGGTCAAAAAAAACTTTTATACATTTCCAGGCAGATGATGACAATAATGACCAATAACTTCAGCTTTCAACTCTCTACTTGCTTTAAGAAAAAAGAATTAAAAAACTGCAACTGTTCTGTGGTTCATGTGCACAAGTATGAAGCCGTTTTACATTTAACGTTGAGCTTGCTTTGACTCCGTAGAGTAGAGGCCTGCTGGCTTGCCAGGTTTATCTAAATTTACTTTGCTCGTTATTTGCTAAGTGTTTTAGCAAATTGTCCTGACACCTGTCTGAGTTGTTTGGGGTTATTTTGTTAAGTTTCAATTTTTGCAGAATATACATGTTAGCTATTGGGTAGATGGTTTTTACCAGTGGTTTTACACTGCGGAGCATGAGATCACGGGGAGTCAACATTACTTCAGTTGAAAGATGACATTTTTTGCATGATGAATGCTAGCTGAAGACCCAAAGTAGGTGCAAGATAAGGGATTTTCCATGTATGCTGATGGTGTGATGTCCTCTCCTGTGTGCATTTGCTGTGTTCCAGGGTCAGTTTCTGAGAACTCAAGACCAATCTAAACATCTGTTTCTCAGACAGCTTGATTGAAGGCCAGAAAGAAGCCTGGTCATTCAAGGGTGCTTGAAATGAACCTTAATAGCTTCCAGGCCTCGCGAAATCTCTGTGCTGCTGCCAGAGTTATCTGTAAAGGAGGGGGAAGAGCAGGCCTCAACTTTTTTATGTGACTAAATTATCCACCATCTGTAGCAAAGCTGTTGCCACATGGCTGTGTAAGAAAACGGGAGGCCCTTAACTAGTGTAAGTTGGTTTGGGAGTCACAGAGAAGTTGGGAGAGGCTTAAGAGAGAACATGCAGACATAACGTTTTTTAAGAAGGTTTATTTTCAGTTCTGTGCACTTAAGAAAATAAAAGAGCTGTGAGGAGGAGAAGGTGAACTCTTTTAAAAAGAGACTATACAGATTCATTACGTTCAAATTCCCTTTGTTTAAACTTTGTTCAAGCGGCACTGTGGTATGATTTGGAGTAAACATCATCTTCAGCTTTTTACTGCTCAGAAATTACTGCTTTCATTGTTTTTAGCAGTTCTTTTCCAGATCAGCAGCCTGTATTTGTGCTGTAGTATTTCCTAGAACTGTAAGAAAATGGAATTATTTTTATTCTATTCGTATAACCAAAATGTGGTTAAAAAATGAATCTTCAGCTGTCTTTATATTCTGCTCTACCTTTACCCTGCTATGTCAGATGAAATTATGTGTTTTTACACTGTATCTCACTGCTCCCTTGAGAAGATGCCGTACTTTTTAGACTGTTATCCCTTCTGCAAAGGGTTTTTGTGTTTTGCTAGTTTCAAGTCAATTTGTTACCGCTAAAAATATACACTTTGGAATTTGATTGATACCTTACCATTTTGTTGTTCTTCCTCACCAATTTGAAAAAACTAAACCAAAACCCAGCAACTATATTTCTAAGGCCCTGGAATGCAGTAATCCCATGCAGCAGAGCAGATGGGGGTCTGTGTGGCTAGAAAGCAGCTTTACAGAAAAGGACTTAGTGTCCTGGTGGACAGCAAATTGAATGGGACTCAGCACCTAGTGTGTAATAAAGGTCAAAATGCATTGAGCCGTGTTAGAGTGTAGCCCACAGGTGGAGAATGCCGTTATTCCCCTCTTATTTGGCACTTGATAACACATGCAAAGTTCTGTGCCCAGTTTTTGGTCCCTTGATATGGAAGACATTGACAGACTGGATACTCCAGTGGAGGTCTGACAAAGTAGTTAGCAGGGCTAAGAGGATGGAGTTTATTTAGCTTGAAAGGAGAAGTATGAGGAGGGTTCTTAAGGCTGTTTTCAGAAGTATGAGTAGGGTTCTTAAGGCTGTTTTCAGCACCTAATGGGTGGTCATAGAGAAGATAAAGCTAGGCTCTTTTTCAGGGTTCACAGAGAAAGAACAGGACATAGTAGTTAAAAGTCATAGCAAGGGAAATTCCAATAGTGAGGAAATAATCACAAAAGGAGTGATCAGGTGCTAGGACAGGTTTCAGAGAGAGATCATAGAATCTCCAGCCTTGTTGATGCTCAAAACGTGACTAAACAAGCCCTGAGCTGCCTGACCAGACTTCTGAGTTAGCCCTGTATCGAGGAGGGGTTAGCCCAAGTGACGTCCACAAAGTCCCTTTCAGCCTAACTCCTTCTGTGATTCTTTGTTGAAGGGTTTTTTAAATGTATGGAGAAGCTTTTTGAATACAGATATAAAAAGGTTGGTATCTCTACCAAAGTGAGATCTCCCCATTTGTGAAGTTAATAGCTTGGTGAAGTTGGGGTCTGTTTTGAAAAAGTAACCAAAGGTGTAGAGAACAAAGATACTATGGATTGGATTGGTTTGGGGCTTCTTTGCCAGGAGAGCACAGGTAACTGTAGATCCTCTTCCACAGGTCAAAGGCTGTAGTGCTCTCAGTGTTGTCTCTGGAAGGCTTTGATAACTGTAATGTAAGCCCATATACAAAGTGAGGAGGAGATCACTGCTGCAACATTGGGTACATGACATTTATTCCTGTTCCTTAAAGCTCCAACATACTGAACTTGGCAAACTGGTATTTTGCTTTACTTATAGAAAAGTTGCTTATTTTCAGACACACAAGCTGTCATGTTTCCTTAGTAGTTTGCCAAAATAAGGTTTATAAAGGAGTATCAGTAATATTTTAACCTTTTCTAGAGTGTTTTATAATAGTTGTGTAACAGAGTAAATGCAGACTGTGAGTTAATGTTGAAGGCTTTGGCTCTCAACTTTGAAATGAAGCTGGAAGTCTACAAGTAACCATCTTACGTTCATACAGCAAGCTCATCAGAAGGCAATGTTAGACATTAAAATTTTCACTTTTTAATTAGACAGTGATCAGTCTGGCAAATAATATCACATGTTGGGTGTAAACTACAGTTGAATTGATTCTACCTTTCTCTATCCCTGCAAGCCTGCAGAAATGAAATGTTCCTAAAACTGTGATGACTAGTGGCACTTCAAAGGTGTTTTAATACAGGAGCCCCCCATCTAACAAAATTTTTCAGTTGTTGTTCAAAGTCAAATCGGGCCTTACCTTTGGTTATAACTTTTGGTAGATTTCAGAACCTAATTTTAATTTAATTTTTAACATTATACTTCACCACCCCCTCACCACCACCCCACCACCCCCCCCCCTTGAACCTGAGCTTTATAACTGGACTTCACCAGGCACGTGC
This sequence comes from Pezoporus flaviventris, assembly GCF_033815535.1. NCBI lineage: Eukaryota > Metazoa > Chordata > Aves > Psittaciformes > Psittacidae > Pezoporus > Pezoporus flaviventris. Next base: position 25,638,217 of record NW_026892550.1, read on the forward strand.
TTTTCTTACACACCAAATTAAGACACACTTCAAACAGATGAAATGAAGGCTGTCATTCTGAGCTTACTAACTGCTGTGCAAGCTAAGTTAGTCTTCTCTTCCATATGACTTGTCCTAGAAACTAGCAGTTGATATCAACCTTCATCTTTCTGTGACATTTCATTTCTAAGTGTTGGTTTTGCCCCTTTTGCTGAAGCCTGGAGTTAGTTAGGTTCTTATGAGAAGAAATGCTCAGTAGAATGGGACTTGGATTGTAAATGTCTCCCCTACAGTTCTCGCCTTTCCAATAGTAGAATAGAAATTTAAGGGTAAAGCAATGGTAAACGATTGATACGGATAGAAACTGGTTAAAGGCATAGGACTGGAGATTTCAGCACTCTTAAGACTGGGGATTTGTTTTCTCCCTTGCCCTCACCCGCAGCTGCTTTAGTTTACCTGTCTGAGTTTTGGACATCTCAGTGGAGCAGTTGCATTTCTTTTCACATTCTGGACTATAACCTAGTGTGCCTTAAGCTGGATGTGGAGTAGCATGGTCAGAATTCGTGTTCTGTGGCTGTTCTGCCTTCATTTTTTACAAGTTTATGTGTGTCTGTAGTAGGGTTTTCTCCCGGGAGAGACATTAGATTTAACATAGGCTTTTTAAAAAGTGTTTAATGCCGTTGAATTTTGCTTTTGTCTTAAGAGGGGGGCAATAGATCGGAGACGTGATAGTGGCATGATGCCTGTGAGGGATACTGAGCACAGGCACAGGCTGGCCAGAGAGGTGGTGGAGTCTCTATTCTTGGAGATACCCATAGGCCAATCTGGACATGGTCCTGTGCAACTGATGGTCCTGGTGGCTCTGCCTGAGTAGGGGTTTGGACCAGATGACCTCCAGTCATGCCTACCAACCTGAACCATTCTGTGATGATATGATCTGTCACAAATGTACTTTACTGGATCTGATCAGCTTATTCTCAGATCTGTATTTTTACGTGCATTATAAAATCTTATACATGTTATACAATTTTGTAACAATACAGGCACCAGTTAATGCAGTCATTTTACAGATGGACATATTGTAACTCTGAGTTCTTTAGTACTAACTGTAGTTTTTCTGATTTTGATGTGTGAATGTTCTTAATGTCCCTCAGAAAACCAGGATTTTTCTGCAGGGCATTTGATGCTTCCCTACAGTGTCTCAAATTGCTAATTTTTGAAATTTGCTTCATGACATAATCCTACAGAGTTTCATAGAAAGACTAGTGCCCAAGTTACAGCAAATAAAATTGTTTTGATCCAAGTTCTCACTGCTCCAGGACATGAAAAATCTCTTGAGCTGTCAAAATACGAAAATACGTTCTTAAATAAAGCCTTTAGATTCTTGTGTAGCCTGTAATGTTTAGGGGGTTTACCAGCATTGTGGCAGGGCTGCACTTGCAGTAATCCAAGAGAGGAGTGGAAGTAGAGGCAGCATTGGCACTGGACACAAATGAATTTTAAAAGCAACCCAAAACACTGAGTATATGTTACTGTTGGTCCCTTTGCACCCAGCTTTTCCTTTCTTGAAGCTGATGTAAGGAAGTAAATTAACTGTACCGAAATTTAATTTAATTTACCCAAATGGTATAATAATCAAAAAGTGTTTTGATAAGTGTTGAGCTTTACACACACTGACCTGAATATAACTAAAGGTTATGTAGGATTGGACTTTATTTGCAGCTAGATACAGGTTTAAGCTAACTGCTTGATAATTCCTGTATAAACATGTGACCCTGTTGTACCTTCCATTTTGTTGAACAATCCCCTTTCAAAATTGCATTAACCACAGAAGTCTTAATGTGTAAGGTGAAGAGTTTTAATGGCCTTTTAGCATATGTGGTGGATCTCGTCTAAAAACTCAGCAGCAACATTAATATTTTTCTATCTATCTTGTGAGTGTGTAAGAATTTCTTTTTTAGCATAAATATGGTATTAGTGTCCTGAAAATGTCTTCTTTTTTAATCAGTGATGAAGAGCGATATAGATACAGAGACTATGGGGAAAGAGGCTATGACCGCCATAGAACAAGTAGAGAGAAAGAAGACAGACACAGAGACAGGAGACACAGAGAAAAAGAAGATACTAGGCACAAGTCATCTCGAAGGTTTGATTTTTGAGTTTTTTAATAGGATACGAAAGACTTGAGCAGCTTAAAAAAATAAACTTTTAAAAGACCCCCAAACAAGCTGGAGTTTGTGGAAAGACTGTAAATACTTTGATGTACTAATTGGAGCAAGTCTGCCATATAAAATGTGGACAGACAAAAAGCAATGTTAGCCCCGGGTAACTTCATACTGAATGATGTATGTGACAGTCTTAGCTAGTGAGCAGAAATTATGAATTTGGGGAAAGATGGCTAAAGAAATGGGTCAGAAAGAGGTGGAGTGAAGCTGACATTCAGAAGCATTAACATAGGAACTGAACTATGGTACTTAGTAAGTAAAATAACCCTCATAGTCGCTTGATAGAAATTGTTCAACTTGATACTTTTGAAGTTAGAAATAAATGTTGAGTACAGTGAACATGGTCAATAAGAATGTTAAATCATTAAGAGATGCCAGTAGGAGCATGACTTATATAAGTATTACTATTAGAATATGGGTTACAAATGTGAAAAATCATTCCAATTTCCCAACAAAAAGTATAGGATGGGGGGATGTATGCACCACTCCATGAAAAATTCATTTTGGTGCTGATATCCAAATACTGTATGAGTTGGAGCAGGTGCCAGTTTTCAAATATGAATACAAAGGCTGTTTTTATGGTACTCTGTAATGAAATGATGCCTGTCATGCAATTGTTTGAGTGATTTTTTCTCTCTATTTAGTAACAGCAGACGTCGTCATGACAGTGAAGAAGGGGATAGCCATAGAAGGCACAAACACAAAAAATCCAAAAGAAGCAAAGAAGGAAAAGAAGCCAGTGGTGAACCTGCTCCTGAACAGGAAAACACTGAAGCTGCCCCTGCGGAATAGGCTTGTGTGATTTTTGTCTACTTGCATATATATTAGTGCCAGAAATAGATTACTATAAATCTTGTTATTTTTCTGGGTATTAAAATAATTTGCTCTTAATCTTGTTCTGTTAGTTTGAAATCAAAGTTTACTTTGTTGTTTGGTTTTCTTTTTTGTTTTCTTTCTTTTTTTTTTTTTTTTTTGAAAATAAAAGAATGAATTTTTCATGTTAAGATTCCTGGACTGACTTTGTCTTTTAAGTGAGAAAACCTCTTAATTAGCTAGGGCCTTATGCTCTTACAGTGTATGTAGGGCTTAAGTTAAGTTATTTGTGTTAAAAGTGTCTCCTGTTTTTTATAAGCCACTGGGAAGGTCATTGTTTTACTGAATTTAGAAACAGTGTACATTCACTTTATTATATACCAACATCTGGAACAGTGTGGGTTTAGTATAACTTTTGGAATTCATATTTGAAAAGGTCCATCTTTTGCTACAGGGACAGGCAGGAATTGCAGACTCTTGTCTTCAAGAATCTTGTACTAAGGTGAAATGAAAAAAATAGGGAAACTGGGCAAGGTGCTGATTGTTCTTAGTCTGATGGAACACTCTGATACACTTGGTAATTATGTCTGGTTTGTGTGGGTGCATAAGGGTGAATTAATTTGGATAATCATCCCTGCTGCTTTTCAGTGGCTTAAGAGAAAGTTCATGTTAGTCTTTCTTCTAGAGGTACAGCTGTCCTTGACATGATAAAGATTAACAAATATATCCTCTTCCCATTGCTAGCTTGTGAGGAAAAGTTAACACTTCGGAAAGTGGTTCATTTGCAGAGAAAGGCAAAGAACTATTTTTAGAAAAAATATAAGACTGTCATCACTAGCAGAATTACTCCATGCAGAACAGCATTGTGTGATTGGCATGGTGCTGTTTAGAAGACTTACTTTATGGTGTTAACAGAGTATGTCCTTAAAAACAATAATTCTGTATAAAACCCCTATATTTAATAGTATTAATCAAACCAGGGAAACTGGGTTGCTTGGTTTTGGATGAAAAGAATGTCTGTACAAGTACACAGTTACAGTTATTTTTTAATTATTTTAGAAATTTAATTCACAGTTTTACAGACTAACAGTACTTGAAAGTCTTGAAAATACCAGCTTCATGCTGACCATGAAAAGATACACATAATCCAAGTGCTATTACTGTGTTGGATAAAAACCTTCACCTCATTTTTGCAACTAGAAAAAATGGCAAGAAATTGTTCTGTAAGTTATTCAAGGATTTCTTTTTGTAAATCAAAATAAAGTGAGTGAGCAGGAGCTGCTCCTCCTGACATTTCAGTATTATTATAATGCATTAAATATACATATATATATAAAAAAGAAATACAACAAAAAAACCCTTAAGAATATGGGGAAGGAAAGGCTTAAGTCTGTAACAAATCACTCCGAAGTGATTTTCTGACAGATGTCCCTGCTTTGCCTAAATTTGACTTTTCTTGACATGCGGATTGAAATTTCACCAACCTTTTCTTTATCAATACATACTTGACCTCCCCCAAAAGCAAAACCTGATGTTCCTCTCCACAGAGTTGTTTTATAAAAAAGTGCCAGGCCAGGACACAATTGTGAGAGTAATTTTCCCCTTCAGTTCTTTGAGCATCCGTGCCAAGCAGGCATGCAGCATTCCTGATGTGTTCCTGCCATTGACAGCAAGGAGGATGTCGCCACATCTGAAAAACCAAAGGCAAATATGAGAACAATTTGAACGAGGTGACTTCTTCTCTTAAAAGTTTGCAAATGCTAAAGCATGTGCTTGACGTGGGAGGAAGGGGTAGAAATGAGTATTTCTATTCCTTCTCTAGCTAAGTACTGTTCATGAATAAGGGAATAAAGCAGATGAAAATACTTGGGTGTTGTTTTTTTTTGGTTTTCCACTTAGAACTTAATTAGGTTTGAAAGAAGATACAGTCCTTTCAGATAGGAGTGATCCATGTTCTGAGCAACCTGTGTTTTTTAAGACTTCTCAATTGATGTAAGTTTGCGCCATGATTCTGCATTCACTCTCTTAAAATGTATTTGTGTTTGCAGAAAAGGTGGTTGGTTGGGTTTTTTGGAGCTGGGGGGTGGGGAAGCTGCTCTGAGCTGGCATGCTTTGTGCTACCCCAGAGATCAAACTGACTTATCTTTATTCTTACTCATATACTAGTGATTGCAAGGCAGCTGAACACATGCTACTATGAAGGCAAATGTATTAAAGTTCAGGACACTTACATCTTATTTCCATATCTCACAGAGTTAGTTCTGTATCAATGAGTTTTCCCTCCCACACAGAGCCTTCATGAAAATTAGTTTTAACACCCCTTCCCCCACCGCCCACCAGTGAACTAGATGAAAGACTTAAATGCTACATTTCATTAGTTATCTTTACCTAATTCTGCCATCATTATATGCCGGTGTCCCCCCAACGATGGATTTGATGAAGAATGGTTTGTTTCCAGTGTGTTCTTCATAACCTCCTACGATGCTGAAGCCAAGGCTTCCAGATGTATTTCTTCGTAATACAATTTCTTTGCAGCTGTACAAATACCTGAAACAAACCAGACTAGTTAAATGTCTTAACTTCAGATTCTGATAAACCATTAATGATGAATCTGCCTTTTCATACACCCACAGAGTGTCTTCAAGGTACAAAATAGCAACAGAGTTCCACGGTATTAGCCACCAATGCTTCCTTCTGTTTTTTGTACTGCTGCTTGCCACAACCACAACCAGTTTTATCCTGAAAGTAAAATTACTTGTAATTTTGGGGTTAAAATAGCAAATAAATTGTTTCAGATGGTAAGAATTTATGCAAATACTCTAGCTGCAATTGAAAGTGACGGAGAAAAACTGTTCATGAATAAAGTAATAAAGCAGGTGAAAACACTTGGGTGTTGTTTTTCCCCATTCTTAGAACTTAATTAGACGGGTTTGAAAGAAAATAGGATATCGTTCTTAGATGGGAGTGATCCATGTTCTGAACAAACGATGGTGTTTAAGACTCCTCAGTTGATTTAAGCTTGATCCATAATCCTGCATTCACTCTCATAAAATGTATTTGTTTGCAGAGGCGGTGGTTAGTTGGGTTTTTTTGAGCCGGGGGGTGGGAAAGCTGCTCTGTGCTGGCATGCTTCGTATTACTCCAGAGATCAAACTGACTTATCTTTATACTTACTCATATAAATATATGCATATATCTATATGTGTATATAGATATATGTATATGCATATATAGATAGATATAGTATCTATATGTATATGCATATATATATAGATATAGTATCTATATATATATGCTAGACATAGAAACTCAACTGAGACTGCATTTAATATTCATAAACTGTTATGCCAAAACCTGTATTTCATTTACCTTGTGTTTCATCAATACATCCTATGACTTGTTTTATCTTCCAGATAAGAGTCTGTGTGTGATTAACTGTGTCAAAAGTGGGCAGGCATTTATTATGGTGGCACATGTTGAAGCTAGGTAATTTCAAGGCCAGTGAAATGGGCCAGAATTACAAATAATCGGAGATGACATGGCGTGGAAGATGAGAGAAACCTATCCATGCCAGTCAGAGCTTTGGAGTACTGAGGCTGCTTGTTCTCACTATAATGATAAACACAAGATTATTATGGTAAGAGAGCTGAAATCAGCTTCTCCCTCCGCTTGTCTTTTAAACATATGATACTGTAAGTTACGCTGATTCAAAGTTAGCTGAAACAAGGACTAGAGGAAAGCAAGAGTAACAAGGCTATTAGGGTCTTATACTTTACCTATTGCACTTAATTTCAATACCTGCTTTGTTTCCTTTTTCTTAATCAAGCAGGAAAAGAAGAATTAATTTCATTATTTACAAAGCAACAGAAGTTTTTATCCATAGCAGTTCACCTACTCATTGTTAGTGGTACCCAGGAATGATTGAAGAGCCTGAAAATCCTTTTGCTATTCCAAATCTGAAGTTATAGCCTAGTCTATGGCAAGCAACTGTTACAAGATCTATTCAGAGACTCAAGGTTTCTAAGAAACAGCTGACACTTCTTCTGTAGAGGGATAAATATCTTAAAGACCAGTATGTCCAGCTTTTTAAAAATTTTACTTATCAAATGATGCTTTTGCAGTATTTCACAGTAGGGCCTTACAGTAATACTAGATTAGTCCCCTGGGACCTACAAATATTCACCTGCTGCCAGGGTGGTAGGTATATAATATTTGCACAAGAATTCACTGGCTGCTAATGTAAGAAACAGGTGACATTTGCTTTTTTCCTTAGCAGCCAGGCATTATTACTTTACCATCTGTGGACTTCTTTAATCTGCAAAATCACTTAAACCCTCTATGTTTGATGGTACTTATCAAGGTCATGACCAAGTGATGCCAGGATACAGCTATTAGTGCTCTTACCTAGTGTTGATTCTGGGGAGCAGGGGCCTGGTGCTACACTCAATGCCTTTGGGAGGACATTCAGCTAAAGCCTAACACTATAGAAAAGAAATACCTGAGCAGGTAAAGAGGAGAACAGAACACAGTGAAGACAAATGAGGCTTACATGCGTTCTGTACATGCAGTCTGTAAGGTTACTGATTACATGGTCTTCATCCATCCAGAAAGCATAAATTGTTATTAAAGTGTGTGCTGAATTTAATTAAAATAGACACAGCATATCAGCATCAGGACTGTTCTCTCTGCCTAAGTAGAGGAAACACATGGAAAGCTAGGAGCAGCAGAGAGCTGCTGCTGTCCTGACTCTAGCACTCTGTGCTGCCTTTTGTCTTACTGAAGGGATAGGGTGTAACTGGCTGTAATGGCAAAGAAGTGAGGTAGGCAAGAGGAGAGGTGCTGGGTATGGGAAAATGGGAGGAAAGGGTTTTTTCCCCAAGTGTTTATGTGTTTCTTTTTTTTTACTCCTGATACCCATGTTGGAAATTAAATGTTTTGAGTTAAATTCTCCAACCATGACTGTTTTGCCCTCAACAAAATGGTGAGCGAATTCCCTGTCTTTACTTTGACCAGTCAGTTTTCTCGCTCTTCTTCTTCCTATATCCTCTTGTTGGGGGTGTTGGATTGTGTGGGTGCTTGGTGCATCCGGCGTCCAACTGCTCACACAGGCCGTAGCCTGAGGAGTGGATAGGTGGTGTGGAAACAAAAGCCCCAGTCTGTGTGTTTTGATCCAGTTAAACTGCCATAACTCACTAAACTGCAGCTGGTCCAAGGAGAGCCATCTTCTGCCTTGGAAGAGAGCAGCTCACAGTGTTCTGCCTCTATCTTTAAATACTCTAAAAGCAGAGGACAAGGAGTAATTTGTGTGTGAACTTGCCTCAGATTCGAGGATAAACAGTGTCTAGACGCAGGGTCCTATCGTAAGAAATAATATAACTGAGCATCAGTTACTCATGCAGAAGGAATTTAAAAATGCCTGTTTTCAAGTAGTTAAATGTACAATTCCTGCTGCTTTTTACAAAGAAAGAGCCTTATGCTCCGGGAATGAAAACCAGCCTGACTTCAAGAGGGCTTCACCAATGACCCCCTCCCACTCTCCCACCCCATTACAGTACACAAGTGGCAGTGGAATTCGGTAATATTTGCTAATTGCTCCCATCAGAGCCCTACAACCTGAATGGACTTAATTTGGGGGAGTTTCTGTCCTAATTCCATGTTTTATGCCCAGTTCTACCCCTGGTTTGCAGAATGACTTTGGCCACCTCCTGCCTTTCTCATCTCATTCTGCAGATGAAGAAAAGCGCTCGTGCGAAGTACCAGTGTTTGTAAATGTTATGACAGGAGGATCTATAAGTTATTTTTAAGTGCTAGCTGGGGGAAGGAAATGTGAGGAGAGCAAAGAAAGAAGAGCAGGAAAACAAGCAAGAGTAGAAGAAACATCATGGGGCTGGGGAAACACTTTTCACCAGCTGCTCCGCATTATTGCCTTTGTGCATGCTTCACAACAACGTTTCCCTCCAACAATAAAGGCGACCTGTCTTCCTCAACAGCAAGCAATTAAATTAGCTACCCTGAAAGCCTTTGGGCGGGAATGCTTAAGGTCCTACATCACTGTTTCCTCCCAACACCCAGGCTGCAGCCCCTCCGCTCGCATGCAGGCCAAGTTTTGACAGATGTCAGATGCACATATGAGTCTATTTTATAACCACCACACACTGGATTGTACTACAGAAAGGACAGAGGAGCTGTTTATGCATTAGCAAACCATAGAAAAGTGACCAAAGCCAGTTTTAAGATCTCACGAGGAAAGGGACAAAATTTAAGTGAGCTGTACAAATGTTAAATTATGCCAGGTGGCTTTTCCAGGGCTTTGAGTTTTGATGTAAGGAATCAGATAACCTCTTGGATTCTGCTGCTACCGACCTAAGCCAGAAAAATTGTATAATTTCCTGACTCTCAATGTTTGTGTCTCTTGGCTCTGCCCATCTCTGTAACAGGTATGCAGTGCCTGGGAAAGGGGCAAGTTCTGCGCTAGCATGGAGAATGAGGCATTTGCAGTACGCCAGCCTCGAAAGTGAAGAAGGCACTTTTAATCGTGTAACAATTATTAATGTTAGCCTGTTTTCTACTTCATCAGTCATGGATAGAGGTCTGTACACATCCTCTAGCATTTAGCTCAACTCAGCACATTTTATGGGACCATCCTTCACAGGATTTTCACCAAAACTCTGTGTGTTTGGAACAGAAAAGGGGACACTCTCTTATTCCCTCAGTTCCCTGAACCTGAGCAACCTTTGCCAAGATGGACCAGTCAGACATCTATTTGGACAGAGAATAATTTTCTCTAACAGCCTGGAAAACATTGTGAGACTGCTGGCAATACCTTGAGATCTAGTGGGATGTAATCCATGCCAAAAGCAAACTGAAAGCCAGATAAGGAAAGGTTAAATGCTCGACCTGGAGTAGAATGAGTTAATGTGGTACACTGTCCTAGTGAGAGAACTTGTGGAAGGACTTCCAGATGTCTGGTGTGGGCCCTGGAGAATCAAGAGTGAGAGGGTAAGTGCACTCATGCTGAGGAAGACTGAAGGCTCTGATAATACCTAATGAGCAAACCCAAACCTGATCCTTGTGCACCTCTACTCAACCAACCAGCTACTAATAAGAATGCAGTGCCCCTGTATTACTGTCATGTCTCATCTTTGCTGGTCCCTGTCTTAGTCTGATGTTCAAAGCAGTGTACCAGCTCAGCATACCAATCTCCCTACTTTTCTTTGACAGAGAAGGGCTGCGCTGTGCTCTGTGCGCAGCATCGCAGCTGGGGATAGAGTTACAATGAACTCCTGTCTTCAGTCTTGCTGACACTAGGACTGATTTTCCTTCAGACTGAAGGGGTGGGAATGCCTTCACACAAGCAGCCTTTGGAGGAAGGGGGACAGAATGAGCTTAGAGACCGCTTTTGAAATGGGAAAAACACCTTTTCTTCCAAAACTGCAAAGTGGAACTGCCTGATGTGAACCCTGGGTGCAAGCCTGCAGTACTGTGGAGCTCTGTCCTCCATTTCCGTCCCCTTGCTGAGGACATGGGGACTCGAGGCAGCTGTGAGTAGGCGATGATGGCCACGAGATTTTCTATACAGCCCAACAAAGGCGGGTTTAGGGCAGGCAGGGTGCAATTGTTTCAGTCCATCTAGCAACGGATGGTGATCGAAGGTAACTCAGCATCACAGGCTGCAGCCTATAAGACCTCTAGTCTGCTTGCTGAATCTCTGCTGGAAGCATTACCCATGCCCCAGTGCCTTCTCAGTGCTGCTGGTCAAGCTTAGGGGTGCAGAAGTGAGCAGAAATGAGGACCTCCCTGGGCCTGCCTGTCTGCAGCAAGACTGGGTGAGAAAGGTTTACAACTGCCTGGGGTAGCAAGTTAGAAGCCATCTATTTACTGCTTTTCTCTCAGAGGAATAAGGATGTAGTCCTCTCCACTGCAGGAAGAACCTTTCATCTGTGGGGGACATCACACAGCCTGCTTTCTGCCCTGGCAATGCTCCAGCATGTGTGACACAATCATTACCCTCAGACCAAGCACCAAAACACATCTGGCTCTCACAGCAGACTTTGCTGCAAGGTGAATGAGGTCAAGAGCCAGGAGGAAAAGCACATAACCTGGCATGCAAGACAGGGAAATGAAGAGAAGTCCTGAAACTGTGCCTAGAGCAAAAGCCCACCTGCCCTGCAGACCATCTCTTCATGCCATCCCATAAAAGAGAGCCAGACTCTCTGAACTGCTGACGGGGTTAGAAGTATGGGCAAAAGTAACTTGTAAGCTAACTTCTTCATGCCTTAAACACCAGTTCCGACTGTGTGACACTAGCTCCTCCTGTGCACAGATTCACAACATGACCTCATTGAATACTTTACAGAATGCCACTGAAGCTGCAGGTATACACCCTGCACACCGAGTGCCTTTGAGAGAACTTAACGACATGCAACGTGGCTTTATTATCCTTACTGAAATGACAACACAGCTGCTTCCCGTGTATGACAAACATACTTCTTTCAGTTGGGGGTGGGGTTAAAAGAGGTGATTCAGAGCCCCAGCCAACTGCACGCACTCTGCAACATCTGGGTAAAGTCAAACAGTTCAGCTGGATTTGGCTAAGGAGAAGGGCTATGCAGCTAGAGAGCTGAAGGAAGGGTAGCTCTGCCTTCTGCAGGGTGGTCGAGCCTAAACCCCAGTTCAGCAAGCTCCTGTATCCCGGCAACCTTTTCTTTTCACTCCCTAAGTGCCAGACATGTTTTAAAGATTGGAACAATTTCGGATCCTTTCCTCCTTTGCAAGGGGATCTGCATGTCTCTTTTGCCGTACACACATAGCCATTTACAAAGGGGAGGTATTTAAAGTCTGTGACAGAGCCTGGATTTAATTAAGATGTCAGTGCAATGAATCAAGCCAAAAGAGAGCTGCCAGAAAACACAGATCTTGCCTCCCACTCCCCTTCAGCAGGAGGATGCAATCTGTAGACTTACCGTGGCAGCCCCAGCCACATCACCCAGGAAGGTGACCACTCGCTGCTCTCGGAGCTCGCCTGCATGGCCTCAGGGGCTGGCAGCTGGCCCTGCTCCTCCTGGGCTTCACATGCTCTTATCTCTAGGGCTTTGAGCACCACCGATGAGTTGGTGTTCTTCAGCAGGGCGACGGCCTCGCTCCGGCTGACCCCCGTCAGCTCAATCCCATTCACGTTCAGAAGGATATCACCTGAGACAGAAGAAAGAGACGATAAACTCTACCAGTGTTTCCTGACCCCCATGAACAAGCCAGTCAAAGCCATGGCCAAGAAGTTGCTGCCTGATGAGGCTGTTTGTTAATTCTATCAGTTAATGTGGATGTGAAGCATATGCTAGTGAACACGCCACAGGCATGAGGGAAGACACTAGATCCCCAAACACAGAACCATTGCTGGGCTCGATGGAGGCTTCTGTCGTAGTTTCTTGTCACGTCATGTCCTGCTCCCAGAACCAAACAGCACAACTGGGGTCCTACTGTACCAACAAGCTTTGGTACTGGCACCAGATGCTAATCTAGGTCTCCAAAGCCCACTTCCAGTTAAAAACTTTTGTACTTAGCCTGACCTTGAAACCTGAAAACTCAAAGGTGGTTTTCTCCTGGTGCTCCCTAAGCTGAAGACTGGTGCTCCAGCTGGCTCTTTGTAAGGTTTGCTTTGCGGAATAACATATCATTATTTAAATGTTAATGCCTGTTTGAATGTCCATAAGCCAAAACATCTTTCTGAATGCCTTTTTATAATGTAGGCATGGCAGCTTCAGAGAAAACGCAAAGATGACCTCAATTACTACACAGAGAATAATAAAGACATCATTAATGTCATGCAAGAGGCCACAGTGCCAAGTGCTCTGCTACCCTTTGTGGCACACTCCATGCCAGGGCTTCCCTGGGTGCCCTGTGCACTCCAGGCAGGGGCTGTGTTCACTGGCAGTACAACATAAACATTAAGCTCTTCCTGTGGCCTGCCCCAAAGGGATGGACAACATCCTAGAGGCTGCTCAAAACCGTGGAGGCTTATGGCGCTGTTCTAACATCATATATTCATTTGTTTCTAATTTTATCCAATTGACTAGGCTGAATTTTCCATGCTGCCTCGTAATGAATAATTTTTGGAAAATATATCCCACTTAGAGGCAGTCGTTTCCCAGCAGGAGGGAAGAGGAAACCCGCTGGTTTGCTCCTGTTGTCATGTTCATACGTAGGTTTTGATGAACAGCTACAGCTCCTGCAAATGGGCGGTTCCCATGCGTGCTAGTGCTGGGTGCTGCAACAGAGGCTCATGGGGCTTGGCTGGGGTGGAGCTGTTCTGTCCCACTTTTGGATGTCTTCATTTCCTTCTCACTCAGCGTTTCCCCCCAGCTTCTGGGCAGTAACTAGGGTGAAGCTGAGCATAAGGGATGAAGGGCAATGGAACAGGGAGCTGTGTAGTTGATGGATGCAGGGTACCAAGGTACTTGGCTTTTGGAGATGTAACATCCTGAAAATGGAGTTTCACCATTCCTCTACTGCCTGCCTATTCCCAAAAGCCACCCTGATAAAATATGCTCCTCATCTTACTCGAAAGGCTTATTCATGCAGAGGAGGAAAAGTTATTAATTTCATCACTCTGTTACATCAAGAGCCAAATGGAGTTATGAAGCCAATATTTCCAAATATGATATTTAGCCACAAGGCACTAACATTGCTTCATATATGATGGGAATTCTACTCTTCTAAATTTCTTTCAAAGGCATGAATTATACGACCAACAAGCACAAAAATTTACATTTAAAACCCATGAAGGTTGCACAATGATTTCAGTAGTTGGGAGATGGTGATGCAAGATCATTTTCTTGTGAAAACCTTTTTTTCCCTATCGGAATATGCCTACATCCTACTTCACAGATACGGTTTCTCCTGCATATTATACCTTTTCTGCCAGCTGACTTGACACTGTCTAAGCTGATGTACCCCAAAATCTATCAGATAGCTGAAGATGTCAGGGTGTCATGCTCTTTCACTATCCCTGTTTTTCAAAGGAAGCCTTTGAACTAAAGCTGGCTTTCAAAGTCCCCTCTTTTTACCTGTTTTTATCCTGCTGTCTCTGCTGATAACTCCTCCAGGTTCGACGCTTATCACATAGATAGGCAAATCCCATTCCCGGTTAGATGCTCCGCCTGCTACAGTCATTCCCAGCGATTCTGTGTGATCTTTCCGGACAGCCACCACCTTCTCATGACAGGTGACGGCATGAAGGGTGCTCTGTGGTGGAGAAAACAGCAACCACAAACACAGTGGGCATGGGGACCTCCCTGACAGCTGACACGTATTCCACTGAAGTGAGTGTTCCTTGAGGGAATACCAAAGCATTTCTCAGCTGCAGACAGCAGCCCAGACAGCAGGCATGACTCTCTCCAGGGCTCAGGAGTCTGCAGAGTCAGAGCTACCACCAAGATAATCCTTGCTTTAATAGTTAAAGTCAGGCACTGCTCCCACCAAAATCAGCAGTATTTTAGCACTGAGACTGACAGAAGCAGGTCCTTGAAATGTAAATAAGGAATCTGACTAAAAAAAAATAGGTGGTGTTCTTCACATCTTTGACTTCCAGGTCACAGTTCTTATCTTGTTGCTTGCAGCCTGAATGTCATCTGCATAGCTAATGAGAAATGGTCCACCTGGGGTAAAGGAATAAAGCTCTTGGGTACAGATCATAAGATAAACACTTCATTTGTTCTCCCAGATTCTGTGTTTCTGTGTAAGTTACTGGTGGGAATACACTTAGAGAATGTGTGTTTCTGTTCAGGAAAAGAGAAGGACATTTATAGAGCGAAGAGCCAGCAACTTCCAGGGTGTTCTTCCTGGCTCTTGTGCTTAAAAGGTCTCTTTGGGACAGCTACCTCAGCTGTCTGAGGACAGACATCCCCTTATTCCTCCCCCTGAAGGTACACACTGCTGGTCATGCAATAACTAGTGTATGAGCCAGGGTGAAAGAAACTCACAGGAAAGAAACTTAAGATGGAGAGGGAACACAAGCTTCTGAAACAGCAATAAACTGAATGTCACGTTTACAACACACCCAGCTCTTACAGAGGAGTTTGAGAACCAAGGAAGCTTCTCCAGAAAATCTGGAATTTAATGTTAATTGCTTTGATTGCCTTAAGTATCAAGTTTGATTGCCTGGTATCGACTCCTGAAGATCCCAGCCCCTCTTGTAGGTGCAGCACCATACGTTCCAGGCTCACATGTAGGTATAATAGAAGGCTGCTAAATAAATTTAAAACGAATATTAAAAAAAAACCCACCAACCTTCTCATTCACAAGTGTGACCTCACATTAATAATTAGCAAAATTAATCTATAAAACTCATTTAAAGCCATATTAATCTCTTAGAAATCTGAGATCCTACAAAGATGTTCCACCTTAATTCCTTGGCCAGCAGCACCAGAAAGTGGAACAGGTCAGTCCACAGCTGCTGCCACAGTGATGATGATGAACAAAGGAAGACAGCAGCAAGAAGTTTATATGGGAATAGGGCAGGCTATATCTTTGGCTTGTGTTTTTTTTAAAGATGTATTTGGTGGAACTTGCTCTACATCAGGATTTCCGTGATGCAACACTGACATCAAAACCCAGAACCTTCTAACAGCTTAGCAAAGGATCTCCAGGTGCACTAGCAGAGCAGTGGCTGCCACAGAGCTCCAGGAACAAAAAGGCAAAGAGCTCAGTGGAAAAGGTCTTCTTTTAGTCACCAAGACAAAAACCAGACACAGTTGTTTGGAGCTATCACATCTAGTCCATGCAGAACACAAGGCACTGCGTCAGAGCAAATGAACCTGAAAATTTCTGAAGGTTTTACAACATGCCCTTTTAAAAAATATTAATGTTCTAGTCAAGATAATTTTAACCTTTCACCTTTGTCTTTAAGGTGTGTTTTAAACAGCAGTTCTAGCTTTGTGCAAACTATACTTAATGTTTTATCCGTGTATGTGCAAAAGTGTTATTTTTCCTTAGAAAGGAATGGTTTTCATCAGGAAAAGGCCGCTTCCTGAAGCATGTGGGATAGGGGCAGGGGTAATTTTCACAAGAATGCAATCTGAAATTTTGCAGCAAAATACGCAATTAGAATTAGACTTGCAGCTCTGAGAGTTCAGAGCAACTCTGTTACTTATGCCATGTCCACCATATCTCAGACAACAAAACCATTAGCTGATAAACCGGCTAATGCTCTAGTTCTGAGGAATCATGGAAGGGAAAAACAGATTTCAAAGCAGTGCTTGGTAACAAATTGTGCTGTTACATTTCAATGAAGAATCGTAAAAGTACTGGTACTTGTATGCTCAACCATGTAGGACCAGTTTTCCTTTGAAGCTCCTCTTCCACATGTCAGTTTTTACGTGGTTGCAGATAGAAAGGAATTAGGGCAACTCGGCTGAGTCTAAGGCAGTGATGAAAGGAAAGTAAAGCCCTTCTTAGTAAACACACGTAGAGCTTTCTTTGAGGTACAGCTGATAATGAGTAAACCAGTTAAAAGACAATGTTTATCAGTGACTGCATTTCAATGCATTCTCTTCTAAACAATTGTCCTTCTCCCTCATTTTGAAGTGACCTCAGAGGTCAGGATTAAAAACCCATAACAGTTCATCTCCTCCTTTTTTCAATTTTTTTTTCCCTTTTCTGTATATTTACTGGAAAATAAATATTTACAGCAGATTATCACAACATCAAAGCCGTGACACACGTCTTGTAGGCAAAAGACAGAGCTGTGTGAGTATGGAAAATGTACTTCACCTGAAGATTAACCTGCTTAGATGGTCAGAAAGCACTACCTGCTCCAACAACAGGGTGACAGATTTGCTTTAAGTACTAGACAATTTGTTGGAAAGGAGTAAGAAAACAGCTCCAATTAAAAACAAGTGATATTTAATTACTGGCAAAGCTCCCACTGACTTCAAAGAAATCAAATCTGGCCTGTTTATACATAACAGCCTGGCTTAACAACCTCAGCTCCATAAGAAAGTGTTTCTGACATCTTTTCTTTTCTGAATACAGGCAGCAGTCAGAACAGATTGGGCTATGCCTGCCCTATCTCCGTACACAGGACAACAGCCCGATGAGAGCCTGTGCAGGACAAGTCTCCCAGCACACCATGTGCCTGGAATCACTGCCACCAGGGAAGGACATGGTCACTACAGGGCGCCCTCCTCTTCCTCCAGCGCCTTGTTGGCTCCATGGCTGATTGCCATTGGCCTGAAAGCTGCCGCCTCACGGTTTCCAGATGGAAGCAGGCTGTCATGAGGGCAATGGCTTGGCCAAAAGTGGTTCCTGAGCCCTCATGTGAGCAAGACAGCTGCTGGAAGCTAGAGTTTATTCTTGGTGCTGAATACAGCCAAGGCTTGAGAGCAAATTTTAGCCCATGCATGCTTTACAGCAAGAACTGCTTCTCTCAGAGGCCATTCCCAACATGCTATTATCACGTCCTACAGTAAGCTCATGGGGCAAAACACACCTTCAAATTAATCAAATTCAAGTCAGCAATCTCTCTATCAATCACTCATAATAATGCAATACCACTGACAGCAGCAGATAGCAGACTCATCAAACCATATACACTGGAAACTCCTCTGACAATAAAGCCCCTCCAACAGACATTGCCTTGGCTCAGAGGAGGGGGATGCTATACAGGACACTGTATTCTAGGTTTGCAAGCACTGCTCCTGCACTAATGTCTATTTGAAAACAAAAAGCATTTTAAGTCTGTCAAAGCCTACAGTTTGAAGATGTTGAATTGCAAACCATCTCCAGTTAAACCTTCAGCAAAAAAAAAAGCATGAGAAATTAAACTTGACACACTCATACCCTAGAAAAGGACAAATAATAATCCAGTAATAGCTGCATCAAACCAAAAGCCCACAGTACCTGAAGCCCATCATGTCCACTGTCTGTCTCATCTCCTCATCTACTGCCAGAGTATTTTCTTTGATATAAGCCCTCTGCTGCACACACACTAAGATAAAGGGAACTAGGAACAGCTCAGAGTTTTCTTTTTATGGGTGTGATCTTGCCTGGAAAGTACCCAAATGGTGGCATTGAGCAGAAGCTCACAGCTGCACACTCAATCATATGCTTATGTAGCACCCATCTCCTGTGGCAAACTGGAAATCCCCCTAAAAGCCAAGACCTATCCAACAAATGATGATCCATTAGTCTTTAAAGGATTATTGCATGGTCAACATCTACCCTTCAATCTCACCACTGACCAAAATTGTGTTGGATTTAATGAGGATTCCCATCTTATACCTCTCTGTATAGGAAGAGAGAATGAGCATTTAGGGCAGTTTATGGGAGACAATGCCACGTGGTATCAATCAGATCAACACTGTAGAGCTAGGAGGTGCTTGGAGCTTCACTAGAAATCATACGGTAGCCACACAAACTAATTGCTGTCCTACACATATCCCCCTAAAGAAATCATTACTTCATTAGCAAATAATGCCTTACAGGTGCATGATTAGTTGGTCACTGTTTGCTGTTGAGTAGTAGCTATTGAGAATTGACTCTGCTCTCTGGTTTAACTCTTGCTGACCTAGTCTCACCTAACAAGGACCGTGATTGTGACTTCATGGAAAAGGAAAACTAAAAATAGATAAATAAACAGTAGTATATCTTTAACATATAAAAATACTGAATAATGTAGTTGGGTTTGTTTTGTTTTTTTTGGAAAGAAAAATGACAAATACTGAGCACCTATAGCATTTGTAAAATGCAGAGCTAGGCTTGTCTCCTCCTGGCTGACAGCTGTGCGCCCAGTCTGACAGCTGGGTGAACCCAAAGGTTTCTTTGAGGACTCATCTGGCTGCCCATGAGGCTGGATGGATTTAAACCAATCCTGCCTATCATCTCCCTGATGCACTCCTGCCACAGGTGGCCAGGGGAACCAGCTTGCAAGGGTTTGCATAAGTGCTGACACTCAGAGTGGTTACTGTAAATTAGCCAGGCACATGACTCCAGTGAAATAAATTCAGCTTCTGCAAGGACATACCTTGTTCTGTCTGTAGTTGAAACTATAACATTGAGTAAACTCAGAAAAGGTATTTTCAAAGCTCTTGCTGCATTGGTTTCTGCTTTAAAACCTCATATACTTGACCATCACAGTCTCTCTCACTTCTGTGGAGCCTGGACCCAAAACATGTTGGCTCTCTGACTTACGCAAGTCACAGAAACACAGAGTGCTAGCAGTGGCCATGGAGGCCACAGCCACTGTCTGCCTCTGAGCTGCCGGCCAGGTCAGAGTATAAGTACCTTAAGAAATGGGCAATGACTATTAATTACCTTAATTTTCAAGCAGCTTATGGTATTCTCTCAGGCCAGTGTTTAAAAGATTTTGTCTGAAGACTTTGCTTCAGACAGAGAAACTTCAGATAAGCCTTTTCTTTTCATTGGAGTGCATTGCCCTGAGGTGGCTCACACCGCTGCCCAGATCCATGACCATGGCCAAGATGTGGTGTGCACATCAGCCCTCTTCACTGCCCTTCACCTTCTCCTTCCCTCCCTATTCTAGACAGGGTGAGG
Source organism: Pezoporus flaviventris (assembly GCF_033815535.1). Taxonomy (NCBI): domain Eukaryota; kingdom Metazoa; phylum Chordata; class Aves; order Psittaciformes; family Psittacidae; genus Pezoporus; species Pezoporus flaviventris. Next base: position 25,657,782 of record NW_026892550.1, read on the forward strand.
GCAGAAGCAGTGTATAAATAATGAGGAGCACAGCTTTTATGTTTCCATTGCAAAATAAGACATGCTTCTTCCAGTGACAGAAACCAGAGATAACACCCAAGACACCAGAACTCTCCTTGTCCTCCCAGTCCCCTGTCCCATGGATGTCAGAGCAACCACACAAGTGCTCATGTCCTCACCTTGCTGGGGTTGTTTCTCTCGGTGGGACAGGGCTGAGGGCTGCCACTGCTGTAACTCCAGCCTGTCTCCTGCAGGATGTCAGGGGGCTGCTGCCTGGTCTGCCGCGACACGATGAAGTGAACCTGCTTCTCACTGGCCTGCAGGGAAAGGCACAGCATAAATCCCACCACCCCGGCGCAATAAACCCCTGCACGTCAACCCCAGAGGGCTCACATGACACAGCTCCTGTTCAAGCGTAGTTTGGATTTCCCACTGATGTGGTTGCAATGACATAAAGCATCAGTTCAGGTCAATAAAGACCATAAAAATCTACTGGCAGCTACTTCATAGTTCTTTCGGAAATTCGGTGTTAACTCTGAGAAAACCTTCTTATCCATTCCAAATTTGGCTGTAAGCAGTGATCCACCGCAGTGAGTGCTAATCAACTTACACCTTTGTACACCGCTGCAGAACAGCAATGTGCCTGCCACAGTAGAGAGATGGACAACCAGAGCTCTGAAAAAGCTCTCATTACACTAACCCTGTAATGAGGGAGGTGTTCAAGCCATGGCTGGTGGAAGTAGGGAATAAAAGATGTAACTGGGTACACCTGCATGCAACAAGCCGGATCAATGTAAGGCAGCTTAAAGAAAGGAATGTGCAACCATTTTGAGAAGTAAAATCCTGCTGTACCAGAGCACAGAGAAAAAGGGAGGACACAAGCAAGCACACAGTGTAGTGGAGTTTAGGATGGGAAATTAGCACGAACTCTTGCTCTACGAACAGAAACTGCAAAAACACTTAACCCAAAATAAGCTCAAAATGGTTCTGGGCCTTTTTTGCACAATACGGTCATAATTCTTATGTGCCTGAGAGATGCTACAAAGCTTATGTTATGAGTTATGGTTTTTTGATATTTTTAAGGCTTTCTGTGTGTTCCTGATATTTGTGTTATTAATTCTGTGTACTGGTGAATTTTTAAACAATTAATTTAAAGCAACATACTGAACTGAAGTGCAGAAATAACCTCAATGCTATAGAAGCATTCTCAGAAGATAAAATATTAATCCTTTAATCTCCTGTCCAGGCTAAAGACCCTGATGCTCTGGCAGGCAGGAAGGGATCTCCAGAGGGAGTTCTGCCTGGCTGCTCACAGGTTACTACTGGTGAGCTGCTCTGTATCTAATGTGGAGCCCCTGCGAGCACCCCTGGAGCTGCAGCAGTGATGCTTGCTGGTACCACAGCCCCCAGGGCATCAGACCTCCAGAGCCGGTTGTTGGTGTGTTGGGGAGAAGCTCCAAAGGAAGCTGGCATTGAACAAGCAGCTGGAAACCATACCCAGATCCAGTTGTGCTATTGAAATCAAATCTCCCACAGACAGTTAACAGAAGCCAGAGGAGGCCCCTGGGGTTTGTGTTGTTTGGTTTGTCTTCTCTGGACCTGGGTTCAGCAGTGGCAGCTGGGAGTTAAAAAGTGCCTTTGAAAAATGTCACTGTAGTTAAAAACCAAAAGCAACCTACCTCTCCTAAACCTCCATCTTCAAGCCTGAAATCTCCATGTTCAGGCTGTGCTAACTCCAAGGACGGTGATATCTCAGTGAAAAAAGTGCACTTCTTTGTTGCTTGCCCAGTATCTTGGGGGATCCCAGTTTTTTCACAAGGAAATTTAATCTCCACGAATCCATTATACATCATTTGATGCATACACACGTATTTCGCAATAACTTTCTAGGTATTTTTACCATGTCTGTTTTTATGGAATGTTAATTCCTGGACTACAGACTCAACTGGTACCCAGAAGCAGAATGCTGTGTCTCTGATTAAAGGAAACTGCCCTGGTCCCTAGTGTGTAATATCACTGAGATGGACTGGACAATACAAGACTAAACCTCCTACGGGCACACGGCCTCACAAAAATCAGTTTTCTCTAAAACAAACAACCTCAACTTACGTAACTTCTGTTTAAAACTCGTCTGCTGCCACATGGTTAGGCTCAAAGTTGGTTATTTAGAGAAAGGTTGTAAATGTGATTAATTCCATTAGAATGACTAGCAAAAGTTCAACAAGAGTCTCCACTGCAATGTCGCATTTGTCTCCAGGTCAGTCAGGTTGAATAATTTCTCAGAAGTCCAGAGTGCCTTAAGAAGTTACCCAAACAACAAGACCAGCTTTAGTATTTACGTACTTCCAGATAAAACCCATTAACACATCAGAATATTAATGACTGCTTCATTCTGACCCCTGCTTCCCTCGTAGTACTTGTCTTTCCCACAATTCCTTCTCTGGATATTACACTGAAGCAAGAATTAAAGAAAAGAGGTTAGCTTTGAGACTGAATACAACAAATAGCTGAAACAATCTACTAGTATTAAAATTTGTCTTACAGCCAAAGCAAACCAAGCAGGGAGGCAGAGACCTGGTGGCAGCTTCTGAGCATCTAGTAGGCAAGCGACTGCATCCTAAAGAAAGGCAGCAGTGCTATTCTCAGCAGAAGCCGCCCCATCTCTTGTGGGGATGATGGAGCATGGATGTGCTCAGCATCACAACCTGCTTTCTGCTGGTGGTGGTTGTCATGATGGAGACACATGTGTCTGTCACAGCTGCTCTGAACTGTGGTGGGGGAAAGAGGGAGGGAGGAGGGCGAGGATCTGGGGGCAGTAAAGTCTGACTCAACCCTTGCAGCTCAGCTTGTTGTGCTCACATGAGTGCCCACTGATCTGTTACCTTGTTCCTCTTCTTGTCACTCTCATGGAAAACAGATGTGGAATGTCACGTTATTTAGATTAAAAGTGCCACATCTGACACAAGGCCATGACTAAAGATGATGCGACAAATGCAAAGCAGCAAACTCCCAAGTGTTACGACGTGTGCACGTTCCTAATTAGGACGTACACGTTTTCTTCATTCCAGTTCTTGTGGCTGAGCTTATAAACAGACACCTAATCCACTGATTCAACAACTGCTTCACATATGCTAATATATAACTGCTAACGGCCTGGAGAATCAGATTCATCTCAATTATTCATTATTTAGAAGTCAAAAGTAATCCAATTGTACAGAAATCTGATGTTCTCCCATCCGTGCTTGTCCTAACAAGCCACCACCACAACCTTTCAGTGTTCCATTTTTAAAGAAACCAATAGTATATTTGAAACTTCCACCACAACTAATTTGAAGACCGTAGTGTGCTGTGAGTGGCAGCAGACAGGATACTGTTGAGAAATCAGAGGACACAGTAAAACATCCCTTCGTGTAAGAAGCAAATGCAAACCACTTGTGGCTTCAGCATAATGGCATAACATGGAAACAGGAAAGGCAAATGATAATTGATGAAAAAAATGGCAAAAAAGACACAGGTTCCAGGAATTTTGCGTTAGACAAATGTGATTCATGGAGCTCACATCAATGCAATGTAACCCGGGCTGTTTAGAAACCCAAGTCTCCCCTTTGATGGGCATGTTGTTTAAATTCCCAGGGACTGGTGTGCATTTCAAGCCTAATTATAAATAACATCCACTCCTTGGAACCCAATAAGAGCTTTAGCTGTGCTTTTAAGCACTTGTGTGTGAACGGTCTCGTTAGTCATTTTTTCCATTTTATCTCTAGCTTGCATGTGTTTTTTGCTTATGAAGCATTGTTGCCTTGTTTTGTAGCCAGAAAGAACCATTCCAAGAATACCAAATTTTTAAAAAGGTTTTCACTCCAGACTTATTCCCCTTGGAGAATTTAAACCTCCCTGCCCCACTGCCTTCTGCTCCCAGTTAAGAGAGACACAAAAGTAATCCAGAAAGATGCTGGATCAGAATTTAAACAACTGGCATTACGCAAGGGGATGCCATTGTCTTTACCTAAGCTATAAACTTCCCAATAAAAGCTGGCTACAGCCAACTGTGAACCTATGCTAAAGGAGGAATCCTTTCCACAAATGCATGAATTCGAATGCTTCTTTCAATCTGACTCATGTTACCCTGATTATACCTGTCAAAATGGGGAACCAGCCAGCCTGGTTTGACATCTTGTTATGGAGGCGTATGAAATTCTCCAATATGTGAACATTCTGCATGCCTCCAAATGCAATGTAAAACTGCACAAGTATAATAACTGCTATAAATAAAAGATACAAGCAACAAAAGATTCTTGGCTTTGCTTTTTATGTTGAAGTTTTCAAAAAAAGTAGGATGTAAAGGAAGAAAAATGACAATGTTTCTGGAGGGGAAATGAGGCAGAAGCTGACTGATTTTGGGGCTGAGAAAGGCCCAGGGCTTTTTTTCCTGCCAGTTTTGTGGTAAAACTCTTCGGTGCATTGCAGAAGCACCCCTTTAGTTCTCCACACAATTCTAAATAAACATGTATGAAAGCTACAGATCCATTTTTTCCAAACATCTGGATTTCCATATGCTGGATTTCAGTAAGGAATATCTACAAGATATGGATTACCTTCAGTCATGAAACACACTCATATGACAAATCACCGAGCCTGGGAGCCTGGGAGGTTGTTTATCCTGAAACATGCTGTCTATAGCCTTAGGCTGCTCTGGTTCGCTCCAGGGTTGCAGCAGGAATCACTGTGGCTCCTTCTGAGCTGGAGGAGCAAGGACTCAGATTGACCCAGAGCTTCCAAGGTGCAGGCTGGCCTGCCTTTTGGCAGATGTAATCACTCTTTGGTAATGCACGGAAGGCATGGGAGTTTGATCTGTGCACTACAAAGCCTGATGGTAACAGGCATCACTGCAAGAGTCCATGCCCATATTCACCCTAGCACCTACAAGCGAAACCAAGGAGCTTTTAGAGTTTTAAATTCCCACCTGTGCTTGACACATCTCCTTTCCTCTCACAAATACACACACACCAAGTTTGGCCCCTCCTCTGCAATGGATGGGACAAATCACACTGCTGGGTTCCTGCAAAGTTCAGAAACTGGGGTCAAGATGGTGGTGACAAACCTGTATCAGCTGGGCTGCGCTCTCTGGACTGCCGTACCGATGGTCGTGCCCATTGATGGCCAGCACCCTGTCATTCTCCTGAAGGTGTCCATCACGGGCAGCCACGCCGCCTTCCAACAAGTTGAAAATAAATACCCCTGGCTCATCGGCCCTGCGGACCAGCTTTATTCCCAGCTGCTCATCCGGACTGCTTTTGTTTAGCACAACATGGAAGCTGTCATCCCTATTGCAGTGAGCATCAAGGGGAAGTCCACTGTTTCGGCACCGGTACCTCTGCTCTCGGAGCACCGTCAGTCGGAGCACATGGCAGGGTCGCTTCAGGATTGACAGGGCATAGTTGTGAGGCACATTTTTGATGTCCATGCCATTCACCTGGAAGACAGAAGCGTAAATCAGCAGCAGAAAGACCGTCTAATTTGAATTGGCACTGGAGAAGGCAGCTCTATTTACACAGATGTCTTCATACAAAATGACATGTGCTATTTCAAACTGTGTCACGCAGGAGGCCAAGTTTGCAGTGCAGAACACTCTTCCCCCCAAGGAAAGGACGCGCTGTACAGACACTTTCTGCCTGTTTTTTTCCCCTTTCTTCCTGATAGTCTCCAGACATACATGTTATTTTTCAGCTTTATTATTGCTCCTTCCCAAGCTCCAATATCCTTTCATATATCTTAGTTTTATTCCACTAGCTTCTGATTTCGAATAGCCTTGCCAGCCTTTCCTTTCACTCCCACTGCTTTCCTGCTGTTTCTCTTCCTCATTATCTCTCAGCTCTTTTAGGTACAGTAAAAAGTGTTCCCACCTAACGAATCTCTAATTGAAATGATTAAAAGATTCTCGAGAAGAAGTTTAAATGCCCTGCATATTTGCTAGTAATCATGCTGATTTACCACACCACAGAATTGGGCTTTTTATGTTTCTTAGTGTTTTCTAATAAGATTTATCTCGTGTGGCAGTAAAACTGCATAACTGCCACTTCTTTAATCTGGGGGGGGGGGGAAGAAAGATTTAAAGGAAGAGCTTCCAGTCAATCCTGTCATGCCCATGTGTGTAAGAGTGACTAGGCATTGCGCTTTATCACTGCTAAATGAAGACCTTTTGCAAGGTTGTCATTCACTGCTGGCTGGAAAACCCGAATCAGACAAGTTATTTTCATGTAGTTTTACACTGCACAGGTTGAACCACTTAAATATTAACAAACCTCTCCAAAGTGCAACAGAAATGTTCCCCAGCACAGACAAAAGCATTCAGCTGGCGTTTGCTTCTGCGGACTGCCTGCGTGGGCATGACGGGGCTGTCCCTGCTGCAGTATGATGGGGAGACTGCACCCCTAGAAACACAGCTCAACCACTTTTAAGTTACCAGCTTGAGTACTGGAAATAGCATGACCTGCAGCAGCATGGGGCTGGAATTGCTAGGAATCCTTCCTAAATCTCTGGGCAGCTAGCCATAGCCAGGGAGAGCTTTGCCAAGCCCCTCCATGCTGCAACCACAGCTTCCCACTGCAGTTTGAATGTGCCCTGGGGGAACAGTTTTGGCTGAGTGATGCCATTAACTGTGCAGCTCTGTGCTGGCACCAGGACAAAAAGCCTCCCCAGAACACATGACTGGGTGACACTCATCCATCCAGCTACCCCCTGGAACACTATTCTGAGGTATGTTTAAACACTGCCAGAGCAAAGTATGCCCACATCATGATCCTGAAAAATCCCTTTGGCCATGGTCTGTCAGACATAAAACAGAATGTATGTCACAACCCTGGTGTCCCCCAAGTGCCCTCAGCTACCACTGCAGTCACCAAAAGCTAGGAAAGCATGATGGCTTACAGGTGGTGCTCTGAACTTCAAAGGATCGTATCCTCAATAATTACATACATGGAATATGTTGTAGAAGTCAGTAGGGCTGGGAGGCCTACTCATTAACCCTATCAGCCAGGCATGCCAGAGCAGGCAGAAAGACGGGCATCCAGAGTCACACCTGGAAGATGACCCTGAGATATGGATGCCAGACCTTGCAGTCCACCCTATTTCCAGCTCCTGCAGCCTTACCCCAAAAATGCCACATGGGTTAGCCTTGGTACCAGCACAAGTCTACCCATGGGCCATGTCCAAGTGTTCACCTTCCCTAATTTGGGAAGCCTATGCTGAGCTCTTTGCAGTCTCTGGCCTCGCTGTCACTAAAATTTGAGCTAGCTGATTTAAGTTGCTTGAGGTATATCTGGGTGAGCTGCAGCTGTATCTCTGTTTTGCAATGTGAATATACCTGTGCATTCCAACTACACAAGATCAAAGCAAGAAAAGGAACTAGTATTTTCTGTTATCAATCTTTTCTTCTAAGGACTGAAGCATTAATATAATTTTGCATCCTTGCAGAACTTCAAGTCACTGGAGCAGCTGAGAGTGCAGTTCCCATTCAGAAGCTATTGCTGAAGCAACCACTCATAAAATACAAGATCTTTAAACATCTAGCCTAATTCTTGTTCACCTGCTATACATTTCTACAGAAAGAGAAGCAGAAGTAGCGTCCAACAGCTAATGCCTGAATGCTGCTCAAGTTTTATCTTAGAGATTTCACCTGTGGCTGCTGGTGGAACAACACTCTCAAAATAGATCTGGCAGTGTCTCATACAGAGGAGGCTGAAATAGCTTAACCCCGATCAGGCCCCTGCCACCTATCCTGGTGTAAGTGGGATGTAAGGCAACGGTAACCTCACTAACTATGATTTAAGCCCACTGTTCAGTAGAAACAAACTGGGCAAAAAGCCCAGCCTCTGCTTTCAGAAAAAATCTTTTGCACCAGTGGGTCAGAAATGCCAGCAGTCTATTGTGCTACATTGCACTTTGGAGCTACCATGTTTGGTTAGATATCAGAGAGACCCGGCAGTGAATGGGAAAAATAAACAAATCCATGAGCCTCAAGATTTGTTGAAATGAATGAAATCATCACAGCATGCAGAGGTGCTGAAAGTCTTTTTGCATGCATTATTCTATCCACACAAACAAGCCACATTGCAAATCTCATCTCAGGATTGACTTACAGCATCTTATTCTTGTACCTCCACAGTACTGTACCTTTAGTATCATGTCTCCAGGCAGCAATCTTCCATCTCTGGCAATTACCCCGTCTCGATAAATATGCTGTATAATAATGTGAACCAAAGGAGTCTCACTGCCTCCCACAATCCTAATGGCCAGGTTTTCATGGGGATCGGTACGGTTGATCTTAATGCAGGTAATTTCCCCATCTGGAATCAGGTGATACAACCTGGGAAAACCTGGAAATGCACATTTCAAGGTATTTATTTGACATCACAGCTTTGGTTTGTTAAAACATGTACTGCACAACTTCAAGCACCTGCCCGTTATCCAAACTAGGTTGTATGCATGGATGTGACTTACTAAGTGGGGAGGAAAGGACACATATACTTGCTGAGCAGACTTGAAGGGATCTTCTTTTAATTAACACATTCAAAATTCCTTCTCCCCCTCTTACCTCCCCAAAACACAGCCGTAAATCTTTGATGTAATCCAAACAAATGAAATGTACTTTAAAAGAGTTACGTGTGCTAATATTTTAAGGGAACAAAATACATTTTTAGTCACCAGAGACCATTTTTGGTGCTGAGGGCTGGGTGATTGGCTCGTGACATCCAAGGGAGCATTTTCTTTACCTTCAGCTAATAGAAAGGTTAAAGTTTCTCAGGCAAACCAAAGCACACAGCAGTTTCCCCCTAAGTGAGAGAAAGCTTTTGAATTTTTAGTGTGCAGGTCCAATCCAGCACTCATATGAAAAACCTGCAAGTCAAAAATATTAAGTGCTAATATTTTTTCAGTACCTATTTTAGAAATGAAACCACAGTGACTGTTACTGAACAGTGGTGAAGTGTTAGATGAAAATTAACAGAGTAGTATCCAAGAGAGGAGAAATATTTTCTACTACAGAATTAGTGGACAATAAAACGGCAAGACACCAAAACCTCTGGGAAGAGAGCAAACAGAAAGAAAGAACAGGAAAAAAAGTATTAAGAAACACCATGTTGTATCCCTTACCACTTCTTTGATCATATGTTCCTCAGGGCAGGGAGCTGTCTTCTTCCACGTCTGTAAAAAGCACCTACCGGTAGCACAGACTTCGACTTTGTGGTTTTACACAGAGTTGACAGCCAATAAAAATCTATCTAGTCATCTATATAGCCTTCATATACTCATATTCAAGTATTCATTTAGTTTATACTCTTGTAGTAGCAGTCTCTATGATAATACGAGTTTACTTCAGTTTTGCACACAACTTCAATGTCTCAGGAATGGAAGGTCCTTTATTTTCCCTGTACTCCCCTATTACCTGAACACTATTTGCCCAACTTGTAACTTGCGCAGCTCCCTCTAGCCTGAAGGGTGGATTGACTCCATCTAAATTCAGGCCTTTAAGCTAAATGTATAGTTTAAAGATCTACTTTTTCTCTCTTCCGTTATTGCACGTGGGCACCCAAAGGTAATGATACCCACTTCACCACTAAATCATCCCTGGACGTGCTGAACTCTCTCCACTGCTATGTTAGAAGAAAGAGGCAATTAACTCTGGCATCTCAGTGGGGTGCTTAGAGTCAGATGATTCAAGTACTGCTCAAAAATCACCAAAGGCCTGATCTCTACAGCAGGGCGTGTACATTTTACACTCTCAATGTGGTTATAAGGATATTTCTATGTAAAATTGCAAATGATAATCTGGATCCCCAGATCTAATCTGCACAGAAACAATGTAAGTAAATAGCTCTGTATATTCTGAGTACTACCAAAGCAGTCCTATAGCGGAAATAATTCAATTTTCCATTGCATGATTCACCTCATGTTATAACAAACTGTCCTTTTTGACACAAGCACTCATTCTCCCGTACTTCATTCTGAAAGCTTTTCTAAAGGAATTACCTGGTCATATTTCTTGACCATGGAGAACTGTGGACTGAACAAGCTATTGACACTCTCATATTTTAGTCTGTGATTATCCCAGGGCAAAATCAGAGCAATGTGTCAGTGAACAAGATGTTTATAGAAGTTCCTTTGCATCTTGAACAATGCCTTAACTGGTTTATTAAGTCTTGCAGTGGCACTTGGCTGACTTTCAATATGACTTCAGGCAGATTCATTTAGATTTTTTTAACCCTCAATTTCTTTCCAAAGTGTGCAGTCTACAACAGAATAAATCTTCCCAAGATATTTTTCTTGTCAGTCTGCAAGTCACTAAGATTTCTCTTCATAGCAGATGTACTGCTTCACCTTTTGTCTTCATTTGGTTATTTTACCAAATGTAGCATCATAGAATCATAGAACAGTTAAGGTTGGAAAGGACCTTAAGACCATCAAGTTCCAAGCCCCTGCCATGGGCAGGGATACCTCACACTAGACCATGTCACCCAAGACTCTGTCTAACCCTGCCTTGAACACCGCCAGGGATGGAGCTAACTGTTCTATGATTCTATGATTCTGTGATTCACAGCTTCCTTGGGCAGCCCATTCCAGTGCCTCACCACCTTTGCAGTAAATATAATTAATAAATTATACCATTTTCTCCTCAGATGGGCCAAGCAACCAAAACAACTCCATGATCCCTGTTCTCTTCATTAAAGACTTGCCTCTTGTTTCATCCCAGAAACATACATGGATGTTTCTATTACCAACAACTTAAACTGTCACAAGTGAAAGGCCAATGTCTATTTTGGTAAACTAACACTAAGTTTGACAAACTAAAGGTATAAAATACGTAAATACATATATTTTTTAATGAGAAAATTCACAATCACTTTTTCACCAGTCTGCATACATTGTGTGCAGATTGGTCAAAACTTACCAAGCCTATTTCAAGATGAAGCCATGCCTGGAAATCAGTGTCTTTAACTTGAATTTTTCTAAGGTGTATACCATACCCAGAAAAGGAAGACCCTGTTTTAGCACCTGGCTGCATACAGTGAATGGTTGCATACAACAGCCGAATTTAAGGGACTCTAACTGGGTTGAAGGCCTGTACCATTCACATATACCCAGCCTGTTGTGTGGCTGGAGCATCAGTTTGCACAGACCCATTTCCCTTATACTTTCAGTTAGAATTCTCCATTCTCTTTGATCAGGTTTTCCAGAGCAGGAAAACCCAGGAGTATTGCATACCTTTCTTTACCATTTTATATTTCCAGTCCTTAAATATCGAAGAGCTGCTGAATCTAGAAAGAAGTAAGCTTTCTGTCTTGTTTTTGGTGATTCTTGCAGGTGTTTCCACAGAGTGTTGTGGTTTTGTCACCGGGGGTTGTATGGAGCATTCTGAATCTGTCAATATAATAAAATGTCATCTGCATTCAGAAAGATTGTGTGAGCTTTTCCCTCAAGCAATATTTTATTTATATTAGTGTGCAATTTTATTGCTATTTTCACACATCCTGTTACAGTAACAAGTAACATTGGAGAGATCAGCTTTACACAGTAAACTCTGCATGTCTGGTATGATGTAGGACACTGATCGCTCATTAGGATAGTGTCCATGAGATCGTAATACCAAATGTTAAGTATGATTAATATTTTATCCCCACAGTTTATAACACTTAATAGTAGTGTTCCTTCAGTGCTCAGGTTTCAGCTGACTTCTCTGTGCACCACGCTTCTTCTGACATTGCTGCCATCAGGATAACTTCTGCCTTCATTCCCAGTATCCAGTGTGACAAAGCACTGTGTAATGTTTGCTATGACTCTTGAGTCCAGATTAATCAAAGGTCACTATAAACAAAACTTGGCGTCTCATATTACAAGTCCTTATTTAGATCAGAAGGTCTGACTGATGTGAGGTGCCAGACACTAATAAAGCCATCTGCAGGAACACACTCATGCTTCCCAGCACCTGGTCACCAAATTTAAATGGATCTTGTGTAACCTATTCTTGGAAAAGTCTTGTGTTTGTGACTTTGTTCTACAACTCTTCCTTCCCCATTGCTTTTCATTTAGCATTTCGTTCTCCCAGTGGTTTGCCATCATTTTGATTTAACGCCTTCCATTAATTCTGCAGGGATGTTGGTCCGATGCAGGGGGCAATGCCAGCTCTAATGTTTCTTCTGGCTTCTGAAGATTCATCTCACCAAAGGAGTCCCAGAATAACTAAAATGTTGAATGTATCTCAAAAAAGCTGTGGCTATCTTATCTACAGCAGGCAAAGTTTATCAGTTTGCAGTGGAGGAAATGCTACAGAGCAAATCTTTCTCTTCTGGAAATTGCCTGGCTCATCATCCTACAGCAGAGTGCTTTGAACCAGGCCTGTGAGATTTCCAACAGCTGTTTTGGGAAATTGGAACTGCAACTGAATTAAATCTGAGGAAAACAGGAACAGCACAGGATCCCTGCAGGGTGCAGCTTTCCTGAGGCACAATTTGGTTGGGCTCTGCTGTCTTGCGCTGGGGCTTGATATGCCACTTTCTTTCCTGCGTACAGAGAACCTAAAGCCCATGAAATGGTTGATACCTAGAGCCATTAGTGTGTCACTTACTTTCTTTCCCTTTATGTACCTTTCTCAAACATTGAAGTATTTATCTATTATACATATATACATACAAACATATAAAAATACAACAAGGCTCAGACTGAACAGTAGGGGTGAGATACACCCATACAACAGAAGAGTCTGTTCTGTGGTCCTGCCAGTGCCTGACAGGGCTGCCTTGGCCTTGACTGCTGCAAAGCAGTAACAGATGGTAGAACTGCACCCACCATGAGACTAAGAAGAATGAATTTGACTTTGAACAATATCTGACATCCTCAAGCAATCACAAATTCAATTTATTTTACAACGGCTTGACTGCAGGATGGAACTGATGAACACTTTTGAAGACCAGGAGCACAGCTCCCTTGTACTGTAAAACTGTACAGAGATTTTTGCAATTGCATTCTCAAATTCTTCCCTCCTTGAGCATCAACTGGTTTATAACTTGCATTTGTAAATTGGTTTGGGTAAAGAGTATGCATCTTTCTAGTCTTTCTTGGAAGCGAATTTAGAGAGTAATGCCAAACTAAGACCACCGTGAAACAAACGAGCATAGCAACGCTGGAGCAGTCTTTGCTTGGAGATATTCTATCATTTAGTAGATTGTCAAGGTCATTTACACTAGTAGATCCAGTCAGAAGATATTATGTCTTAAATGCATCAGTGCCGGAAGGATGTCTCTGTCACCTTCCCTCATGTCTCAGAACGAAACCATCTCTTTTAAACTTTCCTAACTTCTACTTCAGATGTGGAGCACTATTTCTAGTTTGAAGTGTTATTACAGAGATAACTCTCAGGTAGATAGTGCAAGCTTGGGTGCTGCACTGCAGGAAAATACTTTGCATGGATTATTTACAAAAATTACCAAATTATTAAAATGAGAAAATCTTAACACTTCCTTCACCAAAACACTTTCTCTTCAGTGTTTGCACTTTCCGTTCTCTTCTAAGATTGTCTTCATTTTGGACATTGACCAGTTCTCTGCTGAAAATGTCACCAAAGCTTTTAAACAGAGGAACAAAGAAAGCCTGAATCATTTAAATTCAAAATGGGTGTATATGACATTGTTTAAACAATCAAAACATAGGGTCTAAATGGAAATCATGAAGTACTCTTCACAGTGCAGGACTGCTACCAACTTCAGGTATAAGATAGCATTAGACTGTAACAATTTGTCTGCTGTAATGATAACAGAAGCACATTTGCCATTATACATCTTATTTTTCAGCTTCCCTGAGGAGCAAAGGAGCTTTCCATAACCAGTACCGCATTCAACTTCAAGTTAAGCAGAATCAGGAATATTTGAACAATTTTTTAATCCCACATCAGGAATGATTATTTTGTCATGGACCCTCACAGTCACACTGCAGCTGAGAACTGGCCCAACAGACATACCAACTTCAGATTAAAGGCACTTCAGATTAAAGGCCCCTGCATAATCTTCAGTGGGCAAATAGCTAATTTGACATCAGTACTGCTGATGCTGAGAGACAATACACAGGTATACAGAGCTCCTTTGACCAAAATATAGGCAAAACAGATTAAACAGTGACATTTGAGCTAAAATGAGTGGATTCGGAAAACTGGGGACAGATGGGCTATCATGCATTGAGCTTTGCCAGCTGAACTGACAGCTCCTATATCAAGAAGAGGTTATCAGCAAGAAGGGATTATTTCACTTGGTGCCCGGTGTGAAGCTGGCACAGTCTCAGCTTTATTCTGCTCATGCACTGACTGAGCCTGGGAAGGAAAGAGAGGGGGTGAGGTGCCATCTGATCTGGAGCAATGAGGCATGGCTGAGATGTGCTCTCAGGCGGTCTCAGACATGAACCTGTGAAACCTGGGGCAAGGCTGCAACAGCTTTCACACTGGGTGTGGGGATCTCCAAGACCAGGAACCATCACCCACAGGAGCACTGCCATTCTCAGGAGAGTAGAGTGGCAGTGGGGAGACAGACACTTGAGTCTTCCTTTCTAGAGTGGGTTTGGACTGGACCTTTAGTGAGCACAGGACAGAGCACTCTGCAGTTATCCCCAGAGTCTGACCAGCATCTCAGTTGGACCAAGAGTCCAACTGCAGACTGCTCAGAACAGCTGAGGATTTAAAAATATATAGAAAATAAAACAGACAGAACCAAAGAAGGAAACAAGCTTCCAGCTGACAGGATGATGATAACTGCTACAGAAAGAAATATATTCATTTCCTTCTCCAGCACAAAGAAACAGAGAGCCTTTGAGATGCTGTTACACAAAGCACCTGTTGCAAAGGACTGAGTAGAGATCTTTGTTAAAGTACTTGTATTGCTGTGAGTTACTTGCATGAATTTTTTAAAGACCAAATTCCAGAACTCTGTAATCAAAATACGTTCTTTGCTAATGTAATTAATACAGTAATTCACGAACACAGCTTGTCTGATCTCATACATAAGAATAATTGCTCATTAAGTAATTACATGCCTACCTGGTTTTTCCAGTGCAGTAAAATATATTTGGAAGTGTACAGGCATTCTTGGTGCAGAGAAATAAAACCACAAGCAGAGTCAAGGAGAGAATGAGAATCTTGACACTGTCACTGGGGCCCTGGCATGACTGCCACTTCAGGGCCACATTGTATGTCCCTTAAATATATGACAACGGTGTTTTGCATTCTACTGGAAATGTAAAGGTCAGTGCCATATTCACTCCTCCTTCTGTTAACGTCTGGATTGCACTGGGTTACTGGGTAGATTGTGTTGGCATCCAGATCATCCACGCACTCTGGACATGAAGCCAAGCTTTCCGTGGAACTCATGTAATATATAAACCTAGGTAAAAAGTGCTCATGAAAATGTCTATGCCCCTGAAGAGGCCCTTCTGTATTCTGAAGAGGTGTCTTTTGTAAAGTATGAACTTGAGGCATGCAGAATTTCACTCCAGCTTAGGACGGGCAAGCATTTGCTTACAATGAATTGGCGTTGTAAGTAAGTGAATGAGAAACATATTTTTCTGCTCAAAGAGAGCTGTAGACAACTTATTTGAAAATTTTTACTTGAGGAAAAATGATAAAATATTTGGGACAGTAAAGTTATTGATTAATTAGTTAAAAAAATGGTGTTTCCAGGCCAAGGAGCATATTCACATCATTTTTATGGGAAAAGTTCACAATTTTGAAATATCAGGTTTATTATGGCTACATCAACAAGTGTGTGGACTAGGAGAGTGAGTACCAAGAACACAAGGTAGTAAACCTCTCCTGAGGAAAGAAGCAAACAAAGCAGAAGAAATATTGAACACTGTTCTCTGATGCACCACTTCAAGAATAATGATGCCTAAACACAGAATTTGGCAGCCTTCTTATCTTTCCTTAATTTGCATAGGTTTCAATGACAGCTTGAAATACAGAGCAAAAGGAAGCTGGGTATTTTGTTTTCTTAAAGCCCTTACTCTGGGCATTTGATCTGGGAAGAGACGTGAGGTGCTGAGCACTTCACGCAATGGAATTATAAGATCAGTGAAGACCTTGATTAAGACAATGATTCCCACTCTATCATCACTTCCTCTTGATGAATGAATGCTAATGTTGGCTTCATAATTACGGTCCAAAGCAATTAGTAACATTTGCTTATTGCTTTGAGAATGCCAAATGGTGTTTTACTGCTTGCCAGACCCCTCATCCTGACACATGTCAAACAAACCTGTCTCTCCCCCATGTTTAAGAGCAAACCTCATCACCTCATCACCTGCCTGGCTGAGGTAGTACAAGTCTGTCACCCAGGGTCCCACAGAAGTGCTGGAATAATTACAGTCCTTTGCACTTTCATACCCTCTGTCCACTGGGAATTTTCAGTGCTTCATAAACATTAACCAAAAACTCATGAATTTCCTATAATATATGATTGCTGTGATCCGTTTACTTTAGGAGGACAAACAGATGCTGATGGAGCCTCTTGAACAAAATGACAGAGAAAATCAATGACAGCTCCAGTAATAGATCCCAGATCCCACATCCCACATGATAGATACTGGGCGGGCTGCAGCACGCAGGTTGTTTCCAGAACAGACCTACATGAGGTCTCACACACCTCAGTAGCATTCTTGCCTGCCAGTCAGTAACAGCTTTTTTAACAACAATATAAGGAAAGATTAACTTTTCTTTTTTATTTAATCATGCGCAGCCCACCACATGAAAGGCATATCAGTCACAGACATTCAGTTCCCACATGGCTAGGGTCCCCTACCTACCTATTTTAAGTGATAACACAAGGAAAACAAAGCATTACCTTCCTCTCCAGCAGTAGAGTTTCCAACAGCCTCCCTTTCCCGCTCAGCCTGGTTGGAAACAGCGCTTCCACTTTTTGTCCTCCGAAGAACACTGAATGCCTTGTTTATTTTTTTAAAAGATCTGCTTCTGATAGTGGAGCGTTCAAAGTGTCGAGCTGCAACAGCAGGAAAATCAGATCAACACAGCTCAGCAGTGCTGGGCTAGAACCTCTTCATTCCTGCAGCCACCGCCATACAACTGGGCATAAGATCAACAGCACATCACCTTGGCACCTTGACTCCAGCTGATACTCCAAGGTTGCACCCACTTGAATCTGGATACAATTATCCTACCTCTGTCACACACCCTGGCACTGTCAACTTCCCTGTCAGTTTTTTACCAGCCACACACAAAAATCTCCTGTGAGTGTGGTAGCCTGGGAGAGAATAATCCTCACTTGAGGCAGAATTAGCAACAAACCTGTGAAAAATGCATGTAGATAGGAGAAGCTCTTTCCAAACTCTAGAACCTCAGAAAGGAAAAACAAAAACAAAACCAAAATGCTGGAAGTTGTTAAAATTCTTCTTGGAAAAAAGACCCAACCACACCACCCAAACCCCACACTACTGCCTCAAACCCTGCAATGCTTTCAAGGGGGAGCCAACGATATCTCCAGCAATAGCCAACAATTTCATGTCAGAGATTCAGGAATTATCAGGTGGGATAGACCAACTATGTCACATTTTAACCTGTGTCAGGCAATACAAAAAAAGGTCATAATGCTTTCAAAGAATGTTACTCTTTTTTCCATCCTGCTGAGGATATCTTCGTGGCTGTTCTGCCTCTTCAAGCTCTGCGTGCTAGCCAAACATTGTAATCTAATAATAAAACATTCCCTCAAACCAGACTGCGGCCTCTAAATTCAACAAAACTAGTGTGATTTAATTTCATTCTGGTGTTCTCTTCTCGCCCCCTCCCTTTCCTTGTTTCTCTAACCCCATGCACACAAGATGATGGCACTGCTCATTTTCAAGTCTTTCTTCAGCCCTTCACCCATTGTCCCAGATGCAACTGGTGCAACGCGAAATTGATCTCAGGCTATTCATTTGGACTATTCAGTTTGGCTGTTCATTTTGGCTTCAGAGGCCTCAAATACGAGCTCTGAACTCACTGCTAATGCTTTCAAGTCTGCCTTTGGTCAGGCCATCTTTTTCAAATATGATACTCATCAGAGCTGGGTGCAGTGTAGTAGGGTGAAGAAGGATCAAGGCAAGGTTTTCTGGTGCAATCTGTCCTTGACTGTGGCTGTTTCAGCAGGACCAGCTCCTCCAAGCTGCACCTCCCTGGGAAGCTAGCAAATATCCCCTAAGCTGCCAAGGCACTTCCTAAGGCTTGTTTTCCAGAAAATTCTTGGCAACTGCCAAGCACAGCTCACTGCAGGCTTTGGGGTAGGTGCCCATGGCACAGTCTATGGGGGTTACTTGGGCCACCGGATTTTGGTGAAGCCATTACACAGCTACACCATCTCTCCATCGTGTCACACATGCCATTTACTCTTCCAATTGATCTGACTTGCATAAATAATCTTTCTTAAGCCATGTGGTTTGCATGTGTGCAGTTAGTCCATCTTCAGCTTGCTGCTTCCCCTGGCCAAGCGAATTTGGTTTTCACCTCAAAACTATTGGGCCACTGTCTGTGCAATTTGATAATCCATGTAAAATTAAAGCTTTCACACTCTCTTTCTGTTTTAAAGCTTCCAACAACTTATGTTTCACAGAAGACAAATGCTGAAAGAGGCCACCAGGCTCTGAAACCATCACTTTTAGTTCTTACTTCTGTTTCGGCTGCTACGATGCAGGTCTCCGGGGCTGCTACCCGACTGGCTGTCCTCTGAGGTGGGGCTGAAGGCTGGGTTTACCAGCCCTGGCTCATCTGTCATTAAGGCAATGGCTGCAGCTGCTGAGAGCTCGGGGCCCAGGGCAGCTACTGCCAAGCTGGAGCCATGGTCTGGAGAGCAGTCTTGGGAACGCCTCTTCCGTTCCTTGGTAAGGCCATAGTGGGATGCTCCTTTACATCTAAGAAGGGAAGGAAAAGAAGACACGATAATAAGTTGTATTTGAATGTTACATACTTATTGGAATTATATGGTGCCAAGATAATTTGCCACTTGGAGTAAAAACTTTGATGATCACAGGGGTTGATGAAATACAGATGCTTATTAACAAGAGGGAAAGATGCCAATCTTATCAGGTCGCACAGAATCAAGAAGAATGAAAACTGTCCTTCAAAGTAGCTAAGCTACCACCTTACATGGAAAGACTACTGCTGGTCAAGAGAAAACACAGAGCCACAGCCTTGTGTGTAGCCTTGTGCATAGATAATTACTATGAATGCAAGAGGACAATAATAACAGATGGCTAATTAAGCCAGAGGTTACACACTGTAATTTCTCCCTTGTTTCTCATCAATGAAGGAGAGCAGGGTGAGGTCTGACAGCTTCTCCAGGTCTGCTGGTGAAACAAAAGGTGCCTCAGGAAGCCCTGTACCATGAAAAAACTTTCGGTCACCAAGGCAGTCACACTGGGAGCGCAGTGGTCTTCCATGCAGCAGGCAGGGTCTGCTCTTCAATGTAACACATGAAGGATGGGCTGCAGGCTCAAGGCAAACAGGTTCTGGATAAAAACCCAAATCCTAAATCCTGACTCAGCCTCTGCAGTGACAACTTTGTTTCTGGTGCATGTTCCCAGAAAAGCTGAAGATACAGAATTGCAAGAGGCAAATTAGGAGCCTACTTTGAAACAGCTTGCTCGTAGTCCCAACTACCTGCTCTATATTCATCCTAAACAGCAAAGGCAGGATCACACATGGCTTTTATTTCTTAAGATTTGCTGAAGAAAGTCACTTGAATGAAATTAAAGGTCAGTGTGTGCTCTTCATAAGTCAGTATTTAATTAAAGCTATAAAATAGCTGAAGACACAGAGTGGCAGAAGGACCACAACACCTCTCTGCGACTTCTCTCCAGCACCACTTCTGCCCAGTGTCCACCCTCTATAACCTCATTCACTGCATTAAAATAAATAAAAATCTGCCTTTCAATCATAATCTAATGAGCTTGCCCTACTTGCAGTTACTGTTATCTCTTCCTTCATAGCAAAGGCTAGCTGATGACTTTCATGAAAGTGCCCTGTAGGACGAACTCACAGAAATAGCTACAGAAACCCTTAGGGATAGAAGATCTTCATAATATATGGCATGCACAAAAGGCAATGCATAACACATACAGTACACAACGCTAGTGGGTTAAATGTCAGAAAAAGAAGTACACTGAACAGAGGCCTTGGAAGAGAAATGATTTATGGAAGCAATTCCTGGGACAGAAAGATGAGATGAAAACGAGTCACAGATCTCTCTGTATCAGCTTCAGAGCAACAGTTTAATTTCTCTTATGGTATTGGCTTTTTATGAGAGCCAATTGAATCAAAAATAGTTTTTAGCACTAAATTATGATTTACCACCATTTAACTGATACCACTTCTGACAACTTTTCTCTTAAAAATGGGAAAAAATTCCCAAGCCCAAACTGTATTGTACTGATGCAACTGTGTAAAGGTTTTGTACATGCCTTAAAGTTTGGATGGGAATGGCTATGGCAGAAATTATTTCTGAAACCTTTCACAAGCAAATTGTGATGTCTCAAAAGAAAGTACCCTCATGGAAGAGAAGGTTGGTCAACTGCTCCAAAAGACCAACAAAAAGCTAGTTGGAGCACCTATTCCAAGACAAGAGTGCAACAATAATTGTGTAAAACAGAAAGGAAGAGCTCTCCTGCCTCCACTGCAGCAGGCATTTTCCTATTCCTTCTCAAAAAAGAGGTGTGACTTCCTCAACCCCTGAGCATCCCACACTGTGGCAGGATGCTCTCCTTTATATTTCACAGGAAGCAGAACCACAAAGGCCTTTCCCTCTTGCAGCCTACCTAAATTTCTCCAATGCAGCATTTTGGGAACCTGTCCTTGACATCTCCCATTTGCAGTAAGGTCACATTTACTAATCCGGCCTATGGATGTCAACAAAAGAGTTTTTAAAATGGTTTAAAAAATTAATGCAATGAAATGAACACAAAGAAATGGCTTTGAAGTGAATTGTTTGCTGTTCTCAAAAGACAATCTTTGTCTTACAGATGTCCTGCAGAGACTCAGAATATAAGAGATATTCCTACTCTACATTTTATTTTGTTTGCCTCTCTTTTCACCACGCTGGTAAAGTTTCAGCAGCTGATATCAGAGCACCAGCCTTGTGAATGGGTCCTCAAACACACGTCTTTCTTTTTTATTTCTGGTGGGTTTCATGAGGAACAACCTGAAGATCAGAAGTGTCTTACCCCAAAGATTGCCAGCTGCATGGGTTCATCCATTGCCTGGTGCACATCTGCATTTCACTACTAAAGCCTTCACTTTCTGTGGAAATTCTCACTCACTGCTGCTGGCTGCACTGCAGACGCCCAGTTAACAGCATCAATCCAACAGCAATGAACAGCAGACGGTTACTTTGAATGCAGAGAGAGCTGACACAGTTTAAGATGTGGCTTATTGGAGAAGACAAGTCATCATGATACAAAGCACAAGGCACATCTTTCTTACTCTGCCAGAAATAGTTAAAAGGGGACCAAGAACTCTTCAAGTATGAGTACTGAAGTTATTTCTTAAATAACTGTGGCAGGCATAAATGAACACAACTCAGGCCCTCTTTCTTCAGATTAACACAGTGTCCTTGAAGAAGAAAAAAAAAGCCTCAAGCCCTCAAACTTGTAATAAAATCTGCAACAGCATCTCTTCACTTTCATTGTTTTCCTTGTGCTGACACTGCTGTGATAACAGAAAACAGAAGAGTTGACTGTGTAAGTGGAATCATATTTATAGTGTCTCAGCTACATTTTTCCATATGGCTGGATTTGGCTCCCAGAAAAGAAAGATCCATAAAACAGCTACATGCCAGTACTAATTATCTCTCTCACTGTGATTATTAATCAGCTGCCTGATTTACAGCTGGAAGAGTGGGATACCTGATTAACGTAGGCCAGTCAGAAAGTGAACCCAGCACTGGTTGGTGGCTAAGGTGACCTATAGATTTATGTTTCTTCTCAGTCACACTGAACAGTGAGTACATCTGTGCAGCCGTACAATTCTGAAACAATTTGAGGGCCAAAACCAAGAAAGACAAACAGACACGAGTAACGTGTGTTGTACAGTTCGTGCCATTAAAGCAGTGTCACTAGGTGTGTACAGGAAACTCAGAAAATAGTTTCTTCTCTTTGGCTGGCCTCTTTTATGAAGCAGAAACATGCCATACAAAATCCTGGCTATATGAGCTAACCACCGAGCAGTGAGAGGGCAGTGGTGGCTGCTGAAACCTTACCCAGGGCTGCAATTATGGCTGGCACCAACATCATCAGCTGCAGGGCAAACCTTGCTCCATGCCCTGCTCTGCATGCGAGGGAGGCTCTGCACTGGAAGCTTCAGGAGCAGCACATCCAAAGTGATGGAGCCAGGAGACCCTAAACCCCATGGCTGCCTTAATTTGGTGCTACCGTTTGTAAAAACAAGCTCCAGTCAAACTCGAGGCTAACGGATCATTTTCACATCAAATAAAAACAGTGGTTTGAAAACAGAGATGCGTTTTCCTTGCAGCATTCCTTACTTACACAGCAAGGGAGGGCCTGAAAGTGAGGTTGACCTCAAGGATTTCCATTACCCAAGCTGACACAGGGGAAAAATGTAAAGGCAAAACACAAACAAGGACAACTGAGTGGATTTTTTCACTTCTAGTGATCTAGATGAAACAATATCGCAGACAGAAACTGGATGTGTATACTTTAAATGCATTTGCTCTTTTAAAAACTCCCTGCTTTCTATCTGTGTCACTTCACAGGCTATTCTTCTTTCTCCCTGTCTCACACCTGATTTCCTGGGCAGGAAACGGAAAAAAAAAGTGAAGCTAGAGAGTGACAGTGCTTGTGAGCCAGGGCTGGCACAAATAAACAGAGCAGAAGTCCTCCCTGCCCAGTTCAAGCAGAGTTTTCCCAACCTCACTTCCAGCGCACTTAGACTTTGGTGCCGTTTTGCTCTAATGCACAGACACATTGTCTGAGTGCAATTAAGAATAATGTATACAAAGCATTCAGGATTGCCCAGCAGAAGAAAATACTGCATAATGGGCTGTCATCGCTGATTCAAAGCTAAACCAAGATCGGGGTAGACAAGTATGTTTCAGCTATGCCCTCACTGCAAACAGTTTCATCCGTGTGTAAGTTGGGCTTGTCACAACTATGGACCAGAAGTATCAACAGTGTGTATCACACCCTGACCCCATCACATAAACTTTCACAATTGCTCTAGTATCCCTGAACTGATCCAGTGGAAAGGCTGATGGAGAAGGCAACCAACAAGGACTGCCCTGGATAACCTGGTGCTGGTAACCTCACTTGTGAGACCCTGGTGAGAGGCTCTTCCCGCATCTGGCAAGGGAGGGCTTGACTCACAGAAAGGTGTTGGCAACTCCTACCCCATGTAAGTCATTCACACAGCGTGTGCATCAGCTGTGACTGTAGCCCAAACATAACCCAAATACCAACCGTACAGATTTCAGGCCAAATGCCTAAACTCTCAAGCTTTCTGAAAGTCACAAGGGAGTGAACCTACTTGGCCAGTTCTCAGGCAGAGATGCCACCAGCTCTTCTGATATTACTTTTGCTAATAGTGTACCCGAAACTAAAGCCAAAACTAAAAAAAAAGTGAGGCACCTAAATGCCAATCAAATTCCATGTTACAGATCTAAGCTAAAATGCAGCAAATGTACAATCTCTCTTTCAGATCAACCATACCAGTGTTTAAGAGGCCAAAGACATCAATATCTTCAGCAGTGAAGGTGACCAATACCCTGCTGCTCTTTACACCCAGTGATGCTGTATCATCCTTGCTCAGAAATCTGGCTTCTGTAAATCCTGGCCCTATGTACAAAATTCCTTGGTTTTGCTATACATGAAAATCAATCCTGAAACAGCAGTGTTTTTTCCTTGGTAATTCTGAGTTCTTGTAAGGATTAACCGCAGCATAAATGCTGTGTACAAAATAAGCCTTATAAATAAGAACCTGATTTTTCTTTCTCTTTTTTTTTTTTTTTAACTTTTTTTAATGCATTTGCCTTTTCTGCTTTTTATAAAGAACTGTGTCATGTCAAGAGCATTCCTCAAGACTCGGTAACCACCAGCTATGGCTAGGAAGGTCCTGCCTACATTAAACCTTCCTCAATATTCATAAAGAAACAGATGAAGCATCTAAAAAGCAAAGTTTAAACTCCTGATTACATTTTCCAACCAACATTTGCTGAGTCAGGCTGCAAAAACCTTGTCTAGACATGCAACTAGAAACAGGCTATTCTCTGCACCTGCACTTGAATTTCATAGTGTCAGCAGTATTTCTAGATGCTCACCACTGCTGTTCCGTACCCTGGCATTGATGCACTTGGGTATCCTCTCCATGATGATCTCCCAGTGTCAGAGGATTAACATCTTTTTTCTGGGGGAAAAAGTGTGCTCATTTTTCACCTAAGTGGGAAATTGTCCCAGTTATTATTACTTTTTCACTTCAGTAACTCTATAAACAAAAGCCTTTTAGAGACAGCTTCCTGACACCTGGAGCATCAGGGCTGGTAGAGGCTTGATCCCTGCTGCCTCTGAAGTGTTGAGGATGAGCAACTCCATCCTATTCTTCCACAATCACTGCTGTTCTCCATGTCAACATGGACATAGCTATGATAGTTCAGATGAGGCAAGTGGGTTCTCTGGCTAGCTGTCAGAGAGATTTTCACATGTCATTTGCTCTCTATTGTCAACCAGAAGCCTTTGCTGAAGTATGAACACATAGTAGATTTAGTGGTTCTGTATTTCTGCTTTACTAGTCTGTAAATATTTATAATGGTCCTCAACATTTATTTCTTTAAGCTAAGGTTACTTAGCTTAAATACTTTCCCACAAGACAGGAAATATCAAATATATTTTTTTTTCAGTTTAATTTCTGTATATCCCTGTTATGGTTTCCTATGTTTTTGTCATGCTTTTGGTTTTAATGAAGCCATCGTAATTTAACAAACTCTGAAACTATCTTACTAGCAAAGCCTAATGTTGTGCTGTATCTTATCTGTAAAGATCTGACTCCAGGGAAGGGCTGTCATTTTCAAAATGCTTTTGCACTACGATGATGTCAAACAAAATCTATTTGTATATTATATAAAGAACGTGTGCAGGGGTATCTGTATACTTACACTTCCACATCAGCTATTTTGTACGAATTTGGGTGCACCACCAGAAAAAAGACATAGTTCCCACAGTTTAAAAAAATAGGTTTGCTAAGCATAAGAGGAAAATATATATTGCGCTTTCTTTATAATTACTGTGTTAGTCATCAGCTAACCCATTTCTGTGACTGGATTGCTGAGAATGAAACTCAAGCATTGCTAGTGATTTTGGTACAGGCTCTCGAAGGTAATTTACATTGGTGCAAAACTGGAATTGCAGTTCAGAGTTCAGACCCCACAGTTCCCAAAACTACTGACAGACAGACAGACTGTGCCAGACACAAATTGAACAAGCATTCAATGGTAACCAAATCCCCATTTGAAATTTGACTGCTCATTCTGAGGGAAGGGAGGAATCTTCAGATTTCCTACTAGTTTTCAGGAGAGTTGAAAGAACTTGGAACACATTTTTACTCTCAAATAAATTGCAGAGTTTAAATTTCATGTACATGCTACCAAAATATCATGTAACATGTGGACATGTTTAAGTGTATTTTCCCTTTTCTTTAAAAAGCAAAAAGTTGTATTTCAACCACCATCATCAGCTTCTATTATGAAATCTTTTAAAGGCCCATTAACATCTATCATGGGAACAGGGAATTGGAAGAAATTGGTAAATACCAGCCTCCTGCAATTGTGGGCAAAAATCATGACTGGGATTATTGTGCAATGATCCCAGTTGGTGCTGGCACTGTGCACAAATTGTTGGTCCAGATCATGTTCTCTCCCTCCCCTGACACTTCTTCCAGGCCATTACTCTATCGCTGATGATTTTGAAACTACAACTTTTTTCTTTTCAAGGTTCAAGCATGGTTTCAAGTTCCAATCTTAAACCATTCTAACAAATTACAGCTGTCTTACATGTAGGAGAATGGAGCTGTAAATTCCTAGAGACAGCTTAGACAGGCAAGTCAGCATATGAGCTGGGAATGCCAATTTCTTTTATGGATTAGCACTGCTTCTGTATCGTGCATAACACAACTACTACTTTAGAGAAGCTAATATTCACAATTAACTTTGTGGCTTCATCTTCTGTTGCCCTTTTCCCCACCTGTGCTCAAGACACAGGTGCTCTGAGGATGCACAAGGGCACCAGCAGCCTGTTCCCACTGCTCGCATAAGGCATGGCCTTGGATTGCTGCTATGGTTTCTCCCTCTTCCAATGCTGCTTTTAAATGTAAGGCTTGTGGAGCAGGAGTAGACTTCAAGCAATAAACATGAAGAATTGACCAGGGTGAAATCCTGCAGTCAGCTTATTAATCAGTATTTGCTCCTAGATTACTATAAAAAACATTTGTCATCACAGGAAAGTTACCGACTAGAAGTACAGAACAAGAGTGATGTTGTGTGATGTAAAACAACAGCAGTATTTATTTATACTGAACTTAATTAAACACTGAAGCTTCCAAAGAATAATCTACATATCTCATGCAATCTACTCACATCAGCTGACACAAACAAGGAAAACAGAGGAGCCCCACACTATCTCTAACTTTTGGTAGGTGCCTAGGTACTGACACACCAGGAGTGCCTAGGTGGCAGACTTAGAGCAAAATAAAAGGGAAAAATAAGAGGTAGAGGACTAGCATTTTTTTTAGTTGGTGGGAGCCTGTAAACCTTGCTGATGCCGTCTAGTGCTTTTAGCATTTAACATATACACATCATTTAAGCCCACTATTCCTGTTCAATTATGCTAGTCCTAAAGTACTAAAAACTCCCCTTGACTTCAGCGAAGATGGAGCTTGATGAAAACTTCACCTGGTGCTTCCT
Source organism: Pezoporus flaviventris (assembly GCF_033815535.1). NCBI lineage: Eukaryota > Metazoa > Chordata > Aves > Psittaciformes > Psittacidae > Pezoporus > Pezoporus flaviventris. Next base: position 25,684,757 of record NW_026892550.1, read on the forward strand.
TCGCTTTCCAGAATTGTATCATTTTCTAAACAACACCCTTACAAGCTTCAGCCCTCCCTATTCTTGAAGAGTGAACTGGAACGTTGTTTCAAAAAAAGTGAGAAAACACAAATTAGAAAAACCTTCAAGAGGTTTCTTCATGGAAAACTCGGGTACTTACTACATTCTTTTATCTACAGCCAGCCAGCATGAAGGAGCAATTACAGGTAGCATGTATCGTTGGGTATTTGGAAAGTGACATAAGACCTGCCACCAGCAGCTGTCAGCTTCATATCTGGTTTTGAGTTCAAGACCACTCAAAGAACAGCACTGGTATTCTGCAGGCAATCTTGACTATTAATTTTGCCTTATACTAATAAGATAATATAACCCTTTAACAGCAGAAATTGAGATCCTATGTAGTAAGACTGCAGCAGAAACACTGAAAATATTCCTAATTTAGAACCTTAACTGAAAAATAAGCCTAAGGAACATCACAGCATATATATACAAAGTCTCGAAAAATGTTAATACTGCTAAAATTAAGTTACCTGAGACAAAAATAACATGTGCAAGGACAGAGAAATTCTTAAGCCATTGCAATGCTATACCTCTTAATACCACACAATCGTTACAGTGTATTTTTCAACTTATGTAGATAGATATATAATTAATGTTGAGAATAAACATTCAGTCTGTTGATTCATGTGTTTTTCATATTTACTGTTCGGTGCTTTGATCCCTGGATTATATTCAACAGGTATAACTAGTCTCCTGGAACTTAGTAGCTTTGCCTTCCCCTCCTATTACCCCCACCTATACTGTAAAAACTTCATGATGCAGTGAGCAAAATATGCTTGTAATGGGACAAAGGGGTTTGTTTTTTTTAACAAGAGTGGCATTATCAGTGTAACCTGATTCTTGCAGCCACAGACAAAAGAGCCTGCCAGACAGAAATTTTGTATAGACACGTACTTAGCACACAATTCTTTATAAAATAAAACAAATGACAATATCTCCTATGTCACAGACTCAACAAGTCAGCACTACTGAGAGTAGGTTTGAGGCATCGGTTTGTCTGATGTGGCACAAAGCAGTGACACATGCATATCAGTCTCTAAGATGCAAAATAGTAAAAATGGAACACCACGTTCCATTTCAAGATGTTTTCAACCCAAGGCCTGAGTTTACTAATACTTTCTCCACTGGAATTTGAAATCGCAGGAAACAATGGGGCTCCAGCCAGTAAATAACAAATACTGTCTTTATACTCTCTTGTTGAAAGAACATGCTTTGGACAGCCACCCACAGCTCTAGCTCTAGCGATACCTCTGGCCTCAATGACCCAAAAGTCACCTAAGACCCCTTTTAGGTCAGCATGGGTATCTAAATTACATTGCTAACACATCTTGGTACACTTCAAGCTCTGAACATGTACTTGCTTTCTCATGGGGACGGTCAGAAAAAGATCTCAGCATGACTTCTCAGTTGAAAAACTGCAGAGATACCTGTGAGATGCCCCTCTGAGTGCTGGGCAAACATCTCCATCACCATGTCTAAGCAGTATCTTAAGATGTCAGAAATTATTCCCCTTTTAAAAAGTAGTTCTCCTGTCTTAGCAAATTCAATGATTGATATTCAATGAGGACCCTGTATAAGTCCTATAGTAAGTGAACTGCATGTGACTCATGGATCACTGTGTCTTAAAACCCTTAAACAACATGGGTTTCTTGTAGGGGTGGTACAACATTTCCTGGTGTATCTCAGATTCAATTTCCACGATTTCAACCTAAATGAGTATTGACATTGGCATAAGAAGTATGTAAGTCACACTGTTGACTAAGTATCTCATTACACTGTATTTTTTTGGAAGATAAACATAGCCAACAGTACATTTTAGTAGAAAAAGTTCTGGCTTCTACTCCTCCTGGCTCCACAGTAGTTCTTTTGCATGTCAGGCTGGAAGAATATGGATGGATCCGAGGGATGTTACAAGCTAATTTTCAGAACAGCACTCCACAAACCCATCGGACATGCAAAAATCTTCACTGCTTATGGTTTTATGGATTACACCCAGCTAAATATGAGATACTTTAGTGAGATACTTCAGCATCCCATTAAAATAAACACACATTGTAAAAGCATTTAAAGGCAGCAGAAACTCCATGTTCAGCCACAGCATAAGTATGACTGGAATGTTGTTTACAATATTCTGAAAGCTCACATGGTAGGAAATGCTCACTTATGCTGTAAAAATTGTGAAACCCAGGGTTTGTTTGAATCATAATTTCTTAACAGAATTATCAGAAATACTTTTAACCTGAATTCCTTTATAGAAGTCTGAAATTCACTAAGCCCAATTTACTCACTCTTCTCCCCACGACAGGCAGTGCTACTCTCAGTATCACTGAAAGCATCCAAAAACGCAGCAGTGTGGTTTCCCTGTCATGTGCGGATCACTGTCAGCTCTCACTTGCAGCAGAGGCTGACAGAGCTCACAGCCTCACACCTCAGTTTTCACAGTGCACTAACCAATAATGCTCAGGTCAGGTTGGGATAACGCTGATCTCTGTTCCTCCTGCTGAAGCTTATTCAGGGAAGTGGATTAAGAAAGAAAGAGCTGGATGTTACTGCTGAAAGAAAAACTGGTGCCTGGGAAGGGAGAATGAGTCCTGCTTGCTGTGGCTTTTCAGTTGAAGTTGGAAGAGATCCATAAGAAAAAGCACTGTCCTCTGTTACTCCAGCCAGTATCTTGAGAAAAACATGCAACACCATCTAGGCACACAGGGCCTTCTGCAGGCTGAAGCTGAAGAAGTGAACTTAGAGGCTTCAGATATAGGATGAAACCTTTCTGCAAAACTGTTTTGTTTTCTTAGACCACCAGATTATAACTGTTGAATCAAGGGATACAATGCATAAAGTAGTGTGGAAGCAGGAATCCAGCTGTGAAACCACTTCATTAGAAAAGATGCCTTCAGAAGTGGGTACTGTATTACTAACAACACAAAATGGATTTCCCTGACAAAGGCAAGTATCATAGAATCATAGAAAAGCCTAGGTTGACAGTGACCCTCTGCACTTGCATTTTGAAAACCTTAAGCGATGAGAACTCCACAATATCCCTGGGGAGGTTCTCCCAATGAGACAAAAGTAGGTGAAACCATCTTTTGCGCTATATCTTACTTTAGCTTCTTCGTACGCGTTAGCTGGCAGATACTATAGGTTTCTTTAGGTTTTCTTAGTCACTTCTGCTCTCTCAGATTTCATGCTACTTTTACATAGTATAAATAAGAAAAAAATATTTCATTTTTTCTTTAATTTTTCAATTTATTAAAAAAAATTCATGATAGAGGCAGTCATCTCATACTGTCTCCTACTGTCATTAACTTACATACCTCACTAAAATGGAGGAATAGAAAAAAAATCCCAATATGTTCTTTAGGAAGCTGCTCTTTCATTCCCTTTTTATGCCACTGCAGCATTGGGAATTCCAATATTCAAGCTCTAATAACTATCTTTGCTTTTGAAATTAAAATGCAAACATCATGCATGCAGCTGTGCACGTAGGACCCCGTGGGCAAACCTGGGCAGCAGGTCTGGAGAACTGAACCGTGGGCATGAGCTGCAATTATATTCCCCTGGGTAATCCAAGACAGTGGCCTTGCCCCCACCATCCTAGAAGAGGGCACATCCTGCTTGACCTTGCTGCTCCGACAGAGAATGGGTCAGGGCTGCTGTGTGAGAGGCTGCCTTGAAATGAATCCAAACCACGAATTCCTTATGACAGGTTGTGGCATCTGAGTGACTCAGCCAGCCTACGTGCCTGAGGCTTGTTCTAGCCCAGGCTGCAATTGTGTTAACATTGCAATTTAAGTAGACTTGGGTCTCGTTAGCAGTGATGATGGTCCCCCTGAAGGAAAACCAAGGTGGCATAGGAAATGATGTCAGTTCATTATCAGCTTTGGAAGAGGAATAATTACATCTATCTTCTTCAAACTGAGATGACCCTGGTCAACTTCAGAAGGAATCTGGCAACCTAACCTCCAGCGGTGTGATCATGCCTTATCACCTGCTGATTTTCACAGAAAAGGCATGTCTTGACTCAAGGTGACCCAAGCCATCACCAACATCTATACTACTGTTCAGTGGACAGCAGCATGCTGGAGTATTGCACACATTGACAGCCCACATTCAGACGTACATAAAACAAATCCTACATGTTTCATATAATATTAACCCAACAGCCTATCAATGCAGATGGCTCATTGAGCCAAACTGACCAGCTTTGTAACACAGAATAATCTTACAGCTGCGATGAGAAAATTTTCTTTGGTTCCAAAATATCCACCCCCGTCTGACATGGACACTGAGGATTAAAAAATAAATGAGTAGAGAGACTAAACAAAACTGGTGGTGCATTTAAATATTTATACTTTGAGATGTGGGTCTCTGGTTTAACATTTTTTGCAATGCCTTGGACCAGTGACTGGTGGTTTACCTATTTCAGCTGGTTGTACCTTCTGAAGAACTTCCTTAAAAGCCTTGAAACAGGTTCGCTTCCTGAAGGGCAACACTCAGCACTGTGTTTATAAGGGTGCAATGCAGAGGGAAAAGGAGGAGGAGGAAGAAAGGGAAAGAAATACTTAACAGTTTAGTGACTGTAAACAGAACAGCCTCATGATAAATTATTTTCTTATTTCTTTAAAAGCTAATTGAAGATGATACAGCATCATGTAGGAGGGTTTGCTGAGTATTTAGATATTGTCATGACGGAGACCTTCCAAAATTGAGCACAAGCTGTTGTGTAAAGAGTAACCACATCTGCCTCCAGAGATGGTGTTGCTTCCTGTGGGGTTGTCTGTAACAGCAAAGTACATGATTACTGTAGTGGTTCTGGAATGATACAGTATGTATATTGTATGTGTAGAAACACACATTCGAGGTTAACTTCCCTGGAGGCATCCCTGTTTCAGAGTAAAAGCATTCACCAGAGAAGCCACCCTAGAGTAAGAACAGTATTATCACTTTATTACGGATTAACTTTCTCATGTACTCGAACCATCTTTCTGGGATAATTTCTGCCCTTTCTTCCCTGCCCTTTTTTTCTGGGTACCAAATGGAAACTATGGGAGCTCTCAGTGACAATTTTAAGTGCCAGTTTCCCAATCCCATTGAACTCTAATTCCAGGCTCTGCATCCCAAGATTCTTTCTTCAACACTAGGTAGTGGCCATGTATAATCAAGGTATCAGTAAAATTACAGCTTCATTCTAAGTCTACAAAGGTAGTTGCATGTTCCTTTAGCCCACAAAGAAGCAGGCATAACAAAGCACAGATACTCATGCCAATAGATATCAGTAACACAGGGAAGTGAATAATGAGATCCTTTTGCTACCAGGGGAAAAGAAGATGTTTATTTTCATTCATTTGATAATTTGTTTTCTGTTAGTTAACATGTTAGAAGTATCATTTTAACACTGTTGCCCTAATAAAATTTAGGGGTAAAAAAAGCTCTTCCAGTTTAGTAGGCAGACTTTTTGGCAGCACCCTTTATAAAACAACCTAAACCCATAAAACACAATTCATCTCATCAGCTGTGTTCAGGATCACTGAAGAGGTGATACTGTACCATAGGTCAAGCTCTGGAGCTCTGTGAGAGCGACAGCCTGCTCCTCAACATGCCAAATCTTGAAATCAAGGTACAGGTTGCTTTATTTCATGTGTAAATTAAAGTCCTCAGGGCTTACTATATTTTTGTTCAAATTCCCCCACGACACAGATTTAGCTCATTTGCGTGTTCTTTAAACTACCTTAGCACAAAAAGCAATAAGAATAAAAGCAATCCCATAGAGCCCTAACTGTAGGATTAGTACTTTTACTCCCTGTCGGATACCTCAGCATCCCTAGGAAAAAAAGGAGAGAAGGGAATGAAAATAAGACGTTCATCTACCTTCTAAAAGCACAAAAGACATTTGGACTTCTAAAACAGCTTGGGCACTGTATCCAAGTGTTGCTAAAGATGCAGAATCATGGTTCATCTGAATCTCTGTGTTCAGCCCTAAGCCTGACAGGTCACCATCAGCTTGCAAGGGCAAGCAGCATTTCTCTTCAACGTGACTATTTCAGAAGACCTGGAAAAAAACACTCTTTACAAAGCAGCAGAAGGGAGGGGAGGATAAAGCAGCAACTGCTTCCCTGGCACAGGGGACCACAGGCAGAACAGATGTTCTTTTTGGAAATGTCAGAGAGGGAAAAAAAGCGTTGAGGGAGCTGTCATCGGTGGACGGCACAATAGGCGATTCCAGAAGAGTACTTCACACAGTCATAATCTTTTCTTGAAGGCATTGCTCAGGGAGCCCTGGTCTGACTAAGTTTGCACACAGAAACACTGCTTGAAAAACAGGAATGTAAATTATAAAATCATGTAGGATCCAGTTCCCCTGTTTCTCTCCGGTGAAGGAGAGCACAGATGTGTCTCAGCACAAACGATGCAGCAAAGAAAACAGATAACCCTATATTAGCCCCTCCTGCCTGGAGAGCCACTTCTAGGCAATGCCAACAGGAGGATTTCAGGCCAGACCCATGGCTCCATCTCTCTTCCTTCATCTGACCCCTTTGTAAGCTGACTGCCACAGGCCAGGGTCATGCAGGACCAGTCATCCCATCAGCTCCCACAGAAAATAGCAAAACGCTGTTTCTAGGCTCTGCAAGAAGTCCTGCACCTTCAGAGGCGAACCAGGATCTCAAGGTTGTTTTGAAATTCTGCTGATGTACACCTATACGGCAAGCCACAGCAGCTTTCAGGTGGACACGTACTCCTTTCTGTCCTGCTTGTTGCCCAGGGCCTCCCTAGGTGAGGGAATGTGGACAGAGAGAAGGAGGAGTGTCAAATAGTGCCAGACCTATCCACTTTTGAGAGCTGCTAGGACATGGGGAATAAAAAATCATGCAGAATCTTTCTGAATGAAGAAGACCCAACCAGTAAGTCCAGATTTTCCCTACAGTCAACAGAAAAAACCCAAACCTGAGCCCTCTGCTTCCTTGTACCTGGGACACTTAGGTGAAATGGAAACATCAAAATGATTCCTACTTCATCCCCATGACTGTGGTCAACCAGAGGTGTGATGAGAGGGGACTGGGATTCATCCCTAGCCTACAGGTATTCTCAGTAGCTTATGAGACAGGCAATGAATCTGTTGACCCCTAAACCCCTTGAAGCCTTTTGTGGTGATGTGGATGACCCTTACAAGGACTGTCTTCGCCACTGGAGATGAACCTTTCTGCATCCTTGCCCTTTAACTGCAGATCTGACCATTCAGTGATGGGTCGCTGTTTTATCACCAATCCTGCTACTGTCCTGGAAACACCCTGCTCTGAAGGGACTTTCTGGTCAGCACTGAAGTCATGGAGCTTCTGTCCGCCAATGCAGGGAGATAAATTACAACAAAAAACCAGGAGAAAAGTCACAGTTTTGTAAGATCTGTTCTCATGCATTGTCAGAAGGGACAGGAAAATAGGAGCCTGAGGTTTTACAAAGCTCCCACACAGGGGTGTGTTTTTTGGAGGCTGCCACAGAGATTGCAGAAGCTGGAGTCCGTGACATTTTATTTGTATTGTTTCAACTCATTCACCCCCACGTCCTCAAGGGGAGTTCTGTTTCTGAAAATTGCTGTTTCTGCTAAAAACCGCATGGTGTGAATTAGTGCGGTCAGATGCTCCTTTCCCCAAAACCATTTTTTTTGGATCTCCACTATTCTCTCGGCTATAGGTGCAAAAAATAGAAGGTTGCCCATGTACGCAAAACATAATTTTCTTCCTAATTCATCCCAATAAAATTCAAGACAGTGATTTGTTGAAGTCAATGCAATAATACCTGTATAGAACTAATCTCACTGAGGAAATAATCAAGCACATTGACATTACCATTTTCATTAGTTTTTCCATCTTGCATAGATTCCTCCGAGTACCAGGATAGCAGATAGATTAACAACTAGAGGCAAGGCCATTGAACCAAACAAATCAACTAAGTAAGAGGAACTGAATGATTATGATCCCTATTTTATTGGCTTATTCTATTTTCTCTGTTTGTAGTGTGCTTTGCAGGACAGTTTGCAACTCTTAAGGACTTCAGTCCAGCTGGTAATTTAACTAAGCAGAGAATCACTGATAAAACTCTGATTAAACGTCAGTTCTGACATCTGAGCTGTTTCACGGCCTGGCTTAACCTGTGTTTAGTCTAACAGATAAATGTTTAGAGCTCACCAAGACCGCTGAAGTGAAGTTAATATAAAGAATGTCACACCAAACCTGGTCAATCCATAAAGCTTTCTTTGTTTTCAGCCTTCAACTCCACATGGTTTGCTGAAGTAAGCTCTGCAGCTTAAATTCACAGTTTACTCAATCCATAAGTTTAAAATATGAAGCATAACCAACTCAGAGTTTTGCAGTGCTGCAATAGTGCAAGGCTATTGAAGACATATGGCTTGGCGTGCTCAGCACCATTGGACTTAACCGCAAGGGTGCTTGAGAGATCAAGTCAACCCTCTTCCCCTTTCCTCCTAACTCCCCTTGAACAAGACAAGACACAAGACAAGCCCTTTCACAGACTATTTCACAGACCAGTCAGGTACTTCAGACAAGAGGAGGGAGCAGACAGGGTCTCACCACCACTACAAGGACAGGGCTTGTGCAGCCCTGGCAGAAATGTCTCTCCATGGACTGATTGAACTTAGCAGCTTATTCATAGGCAATCTCCATTAACCTACCACAGTTAAATCCTGGACCTTTACCCTGCCCTTGTTTGATCTTGACTCTGTGCAAGCAACTTACAACCACTACAGTGGCTATAATGGAGTTTGTGTCAGAGAGCACCTTGTATTTTTAAACCATCTCAATTCTCCTTCACCAGACAGAGCAAACATGTTGCCACCATGCTGTGCAGTGTTGAAGACCACGCTTCCCCAGTAACCCTGGTACTGCTGTCCTGAGTGGGGAAGAGGCAAGAACAAAGGTGTAAAGAAAACAGGAATATAGAGGAAGTAAGGGAAAGACAAAGATTTAAGGTGGTCAGGATCAGCCATGCGGAAAATTGACTAAAGAAACCAAAACACAGCCTGACACTGGTGATAACAGAGTTTGAATAAGCATTACAAGTCATGTCAAGGTAGCCAACAGAAAGATTTCTATTTAAAGAGTTTCAAACCCGCATCTTCTCTCAAAACATCTATAGGGTGCAAGCAGCTGATTTGCACTTTGCAGGTAGAGTCAAGAGAGTTTCTGTAACACTGCAAAAAGATAAGCACCTATTTAGGAGCAAATTGTTATTTTTATCCAATGTGCAATCAAATCAAGCTCTCTCATGACAGACAAAAAAACTTCCTGCTGTCAGCTGGGAGTTCTTTTGGTGTTGTAAATCACCACAGGGCACAAAACCACTATGGATTTTTTTGTGTTGGTTGTCAACCTCTATTTGCTGGGGATTTGAAAAACAGAGGAGACAAGAAGCACAGGAAGAGATGAACAACAATTAGCAGATCTTAACAAAAAGCAAGGAGACCACCACAAATCTGTGAAATGCATTTTCCCTCTAGGAGATCGTTAACCCTCTGCAATACTGACTTAGTAGAAATATGAGGGAGGTAACTAATATCTGCTGAAGAAGAAGGGGAAGGAGAAAGGGAAGACATATTGTGTTGTGAGGTAGGTAGAACAGGAGCATATGCGTTTTGGAAATATCTGGTATGTATTACGGTCCATCAGCTTTAGAAGAGAGTTGCTTGGTCCAGGCCTCCCTTTAGAAATTTGTTTTGTTGACTTGGGTCATGTTACTGTTATACAAGAAAAAACCAAGGCAGATCTGCAGGACTCGGCATTTATTTGCTTTGTCAGCCCAACATATTAAGTGCAAGTTTATACATACACAGTATATCTTATTAAACGATGTGTCCTGGTTTGGTCTGTTCTCTTCTGATTTATTCTGAACTCAAAGACCGTAACTGTAAGACCCTTGAAACCTACAGATGCTTAGACCACAGGAGAAAGAGCAGAAAACAAGTGAAATGCAGCAACCATTACTGTCCAACTTCATTACACTCATGCTTTGGACGTATAAAACAAGAATGCACTGGAATTTAATCTCCTATGAGGGAAGAAACTGGAAGCAGCACATTTGCTAGAAATGGCATACACTCAATCCACTGAAAATGATCAAAACATACAAAATTTAAATGCAGTTTAAAAATGGGCACTGGGAAAATTTACAGACATAGTGCCAAGGAAACCTCACTTGGAGTATTGTGTGCAGTTCTGGTGTCCTCAACATCAAAAGGACATGGAACTGTTGGAACAAGTCCAGAGAAGGGCCACGAGGATGATCAGGGGACTGGAGCACCTCCCATATGAAGACAGGCTTAGAAAAATTGGGCCTGTTCAGCCTAGAGAAGAGAAGGCTGCTTGGAGACCTCATAGCAGCCTTCCAATATCTGAAGGGGGCCTAGAAGGATGCTAGGGAGGGACTATTCATTAAGGACTGTAGTGACAGAACAAGGGGCAATGGGTTCAAACTTAAACGGGATGTTCATGTTAGATATAAGGAGGAAGTTCTTTACTTGTGAGGGTGGTGAGGCACTGGAATGGGTTGCCCAAGGAAGCTGTGAATGCTCCATCCCTTTTGGTGTTCAAGGCCAGGTTGGACAGAGCCTTGGGTGACGTTGTCTAGTGTGAGGTGTCCCTGCCCATGGCAGGGGGGTTGGAACTAGATGATCTTAAGGTCCTTTCCAACCCCAACTATTCTATGATTCTATAAAGTACATCTGTGTGACAATACCTTTCACCCATGACCCCACAGTGAGAAGCAGGCATGGAGAACACAGCACATCCCCAACACTGGAGGCTGTGTGGGTCATGCAGGATTCTGCCAGTCCTATGCCAGGGCCCAGGTTGCAGCAGACAAACATGAGGATGGCATCAGCGGCAGCAATCACCACTGGCTGCCTATGGCGGGATCTCCTCAGCATTTTTAGACTGATCTACTAATATTACTATCATTGATATTTCCATTACAGTCTGGGTTGGGGCAAAGTAGCAGCAATTACGCTTTCAATTATGCTCATTTCCACAACAGATCCCAATGACAACTGTAAAAGCAGCAGTGCCGGCAGCAAACAAGAAACACCAGCATATACACACTGTGTTTGGGAAAGAATTGTATCCACCCTTTCTGCAGCAGTGACTCCTTCCTGCTGTAATTACAAACCAGGTAGTAAAGCTCAAAAGGGATATGTGCCAAATGTTTAAACCAGAACCAGTGGTGAGGTTCCTGTGGGAGCTGACAAGGGCAAGTCACAACTACCTCCCAGGATTCCCTCTCCCACTGCAAAACTTGCTTGGCAAGAGCTGTGTTGCAACATGTGCTCCTCGTATAGAGTGCTTATTTCTGACTGTAATGTAGCCTTTTGGCAGAAGATGCTCATACACGTCAAGTGAAACAGCCTTGCTCATCCATACCAACCTACACATCCTCCTATAGCAGCAGCAGCACAGCATAATCTCTGCTTCCAGTGGTCTCCTGTGGCTCAGAGGACAGATTTGGTTAATCATGCCTATCTCCTCTCCATAAAAGCCTGCTTCACAAGGGATGTTTTCTGGCCTCTCATACTGTTAAGCTATAAAATCCACAAGCAAAGGAGCCTCTGCTTGATGCTCTCTCCTATGAAACGATTCCACTACTCATTTTACATGGGAAGGAAGGTTAAAAACAGTGGGACATCACCAGTGTTAACAGAATGTTAAAAATAACATTAACAGTAATGCTTATCACATATGGGAGAAGAGAAGGAAATACCTGAATTATGCTTTCAAAAACAGTACTGCCTGTTCTTAATAAAACACAAACCATAGAGGCCATTGGTCTTATTAGTTCACTAAGTTTTACAGAGGAGAGAGGAAAATACAGCCCTTAGAGCATGTCAGATTCCTCTCATCCTCTATTTAAGAGGTTACTAAATTACTGAAATTCAACATGAAGAATATATTACACACTGTCTAGTGAACGATGGGATGGCAGTGTACCACATAGACAGAAGTGTAAGCTCACATGAAATGACTTGCTGACCTAAACCGCTTGCTCCCTGCCAATGTGATTTCACGAGAGTTGAGAAGGGAAAATAAATTCCCAAGTAATTCACTAATGAATTCATTTTGGAGCTGAAATGTATACCATTAAAGACATTTTAGTAGCTTATTTTACATTATGTATGTATACTATTATTAATTTAAACATATTTATTAATAATTTTATAATATTTATAAAATAATATTTATTATTTAGGTAATAATAATAAGCATTATTATTAGGCAATATTTTTATGCAGTGAAATAGTAGAAGAGCAAATAAAAAATAAGCATGGCTCCAGCAACTGCAAGCATCTTGTCTTAACCTAACTTCATGCCATGTGTGACAACAGCATCACACAGTGAGACAACTCTGCAAGGGCAGAGTCATCAGAGATGATTATTTCCTCTTCGCACAGGTATCCATTATACTCAGGTCAGTGTCTTGATAAAAAGAAGAGAGAATGAACACCAGAGCAGATACAGCTAGATATGTGTGATTGTTACAAACCTGATTGTCTGCCTGCACTGCTGAGAAGAGCAAGACTTTGTCAATAAAGTCTGATGCTGATGCCAGCAGCAATTCAATAGAAAGGAGACAGAAACTTCCTAGAAACATGGCTTGATTTGCCTACTTTTACAGTCATCCTCTTTTCCATCATACCGAGAGGACATATTGTACAATATGCGGAAGTTACGGTTGCTTCACAGTTCATTTTTTTTGTGTGAAAGTTGTGCAGCACATGTTGCAGTCTCCAACCGTTTCACTGGGTTGCTGCTGAACTTGCTTCAATCTATATTCAGAATCTGTTGTCAGTTAATAAATTATATGGATGGCCAAAACATGTTTTAGAGAGAACCCAAGGGTTCACTGACTAAATTCAGTTTTGACCAGCTGCAACTTTACTGAAGTTTAGGGTGAATTCAAGTTTTTAAGATGTTTAAAAAAGCAAAAAGTTCATGTTTTTAATCCCAATATAAATTTCAGCTCCAAGGCAGGAACCCTTCAGTGACAGTGGGGTTTTAGTCATGACATATGACATGGCATTGACTAACTAACAGATGCCTCCGCTGCAGTAGCAGTTTAACATAGAGGGACCAGCCTGGACTCTCCTTTTGAAATAGGAAGTCCTAAGCAGTCATATCTATACCATCACACAGGCTATGCTACTATCCCAACATTGCCAGTAACGTTACTATAAATCCTCTGGTTTTGTGTCGTGTGCTGTTTCACTGTCATCACTACATGGTCAAGGGTGGGCAGCCTGGGCACCCATTCACATGCCAAAATGCAGAAAATTAGTTCTATCTCCCAAATGACAGCACTGCTCATGAGGAAGGTCATGAAACACAGCCAGCTAGCTACTCTATAGACCAGGACCTTGAAGGCAGATTCCCCTAAAAGGTCAAGAATGTTAAAAAAACCCAAGACAGCCCTCAGACCTACTAGTCTGCTTCCCTACAGCGAAACGAGCTGTATTGCAGCTGGTCTCAGAACCAGTATTTAGCACAGGATTTAAGCTATGACAGCCATAAGAGCTCTGCAAGAGCAGTGTTTATCCTCACGTTGCAGGACAGCCCAGTTCTGCCAGATTTGTCAGAGAAATAGCTCAAGGAAAAATATCCTTGTCATGCTGCCAGTGCCAGTGCTAAACTAGGTTAATTGTCAGAGAGATACGGAGGTCAGCCAAACTTGCAGCATACGGCCTGCGTGGCTTAATGTTTGATGAGAAATGAGAGTCTGTTGCTTGTGAGTAACCACTGACCTCCTGCAGCTCCCCATCACCTCACTCCTTTCCCTTACCCCACCAGCCCCCTGCTGCTTTGCCCTCTCTGGTCCTCATACCAAAGTGGATCGCCCATTGTGAAGCAGCCTCTGAGTAGGATAAGGTTTGCCCCCTCTGTGTTCCTCTTAAGCGGTAACTCGGCACACTACTTTTGAGCAGCCTACACAAAAATCAGACAGAATGGAAACATAACTCATTCATGAAAAGAAACACTTCTGCCAACCATAACTGCTGTAATGCCTTTCCAGCTTGGCAGGGTTTCACTTTTTTTGTCTGGCTTGGGTTTTGCTTTTGGCAAAAAAATGTATTTGTTGGTATTGACACTGGCCAATGTCAGCCTTATCCAAAGGTGTGAGAAAGCTCCAGCCATAAGAAAACATTCCAGCAGAGTGAAAGGTCTAATTCAGATCTCAAGTATGTGGTAGGTAGGTGTGAATGGAGTAAAGATGACTTCAATGCATGCACAGGAGGAAGGAAGCAGGATCTGCATATGTGGCAGAAAGCAATTAGTCCTTGGTCAAAGAGTGACCGGATCCAGAACAGTCATGGTCAATAGAAATAACTACTTTATGCTACACCTCCTGTGCTAGCAGAATAATCTGTATCAGACTCCACAATACAATACCTAATGTGTTCAGAAAAATCAATTTGGACACCTCAACAGCATAAGCTTACAACCCTCCTGTATTTTTAAATGCAAATACAATATATTTACAGTTTACCTACATGGGCTTCTGCCTGGGGGCTTTCAGACCATACTCATACTAAAATATCGAGCTTTACGCTGCAATTTAAAAGGCTAGAAATATAGAAGAAGAATGACAGAGGCAGGGTCAAACATGAGAGATAAGGGGAATAAACTAAATTAAGGACCAGAAAAGGTACGAATCAGAGGACAGGAGTGAAAGAGCAAGCAAGAGGGCTGATGGAGTGGGGTCTGGCCCAAGGCAGTGAGGGCGCAGGCTGGGGAAGCGACAGCAGTAGTTGCTGGAGATTTTCTCTGAAGTCTGAAGGAAAACTAGCTCCTTGGAGGACCTGCTCCCTTGCAGAGAGCTTGGGGAGGAACAAAGAGAGGACCTGAAAGTGCCCAGTGCCTACTGCTCCCCTGCAGCACAGCACCTGTTCAGACTCAATATGGGATAATATCCGGATCAGAAGCTTTCCCAAAGAGGATACTGGAGGCAAGAAAAGTCAGGAACCAAGAAGTCTGTATTTCTTGCTTCCGTTCAAGATGTCAGAGTTTGCCATGCTCCCATCCTGGCCCCTTTGTGAAGCTGTAGCATGGCGGTGAAGCTAATAGGCAGCCCTTAATGCATCTTTGCCTTTCTGCTTTAATTAACCTCAGTTCTGTTTTCCCTCAGAGATTTTCTAGTACACTGAAAAAGACCGTTCACATTTTATCTGAGCACGCTTTGTCCTGGCTATTTAATGCAGGTACTCAAAATATTTCATTTATATTTTATATTTTCATTCAGGAATCTTTCAATTTAAACCTTACTTTTCAACACTTTCAGCTTTAATTAACCTCACAGCTTAACTCCAACACAGCTTTCCATACACCCAGCTTTGCACAGAGTAAGAAGGCCAACACATGGCTTTTGCAGTAGACTAATACATGAGGCCAAAAGGCTCTCCAGGCTTGTCAGTTTTGTCCCAAATAATGCATGCCCTGCAGTCCCCAGCCTCCGCGCAGTAAGGACAGACTTGAAGCCAGACATCAGGTTCTGCACTGAGTTGAGCAGAAATTGAAGAAGCTGGCCACACAGTTAAGCTCAGTGCTGGGATGGGCCCAGGAGGGTGCACCTAATAGCTTGAATTAAATTGTTCTTATTGTGAAAGATGCCCAAGGACACTAGAAGACAGCTGGCACTTGTGTCTCTTCTTTTTAAATTGAATGAACAGAGAAACTAGATTTTACTGGCTATTCCAGCCCAAAGTGCTGTTATGAAATTTAAGAGAGTAGTTGTCATAAAAGAGCTGCATGGGGAAACTTGATCCGGTTGGTTTAGTGAGATCCCTTTGACTGCTTCATGTAACTGAAGAAGGGTAAGAAAAAAGCAATTTTTGCATAAGGGAGTAGGTTGTGCATTTCACTCTAGCAAGCAATAGGCATATATATATATATATATATATATATATATATATATATAAAAGGCTGAATTCAAATCAGTGGGGTGCATCTAGCAGGGGGATTACCAGCAGTGACTAGGGTCAGGAGCTGTTTAACCTTGGAGGGAAGTAGTGACAGCAAGCATGGCTGCCATGGGCTCCCCACTGCTCAACCTGTGCTGAGCACAAGTGATGCCCAGCACTGCCCTGGGCAATTGCTCAGTCAGCACAGCCATGTGCAGGAGGGGGATTAGGTTGGAAACCATCCCCCATTTTCTATGTGACTGAGGGAGAAGGTGAAGTTATTCACTGCTTAGTCTCAAAACCTTCTTCCCCTCATGATTATACTTCTAAGTGACTCATTGAGATCAAAGTGCACAAAATGCTTTTATTGAGAAATACCCCACTGCACAGGTCCTGCTTTGAATGAAGAGGGATAGCAATGGAGACTGACATACCTTGGTGCAAACAGTGCCACCAGGTCCTCACCCCCAGGAAAGCCTCCTGCAGTGGCCACACCATCCATCACCTTGTTTTTAACCAGAGGGGAATAACATACCTGAAGAATGCTTAGGCAAGTATTTCCTTTCTGAAGATATTTTAGACAAGAAAGAAGCACAGCAAATGCCTGTCAAAGCAGCTTTACAGGGATATAAAGGAGATGGCATGGACCCTGGACTTTGGTCTCCCCAAGGACCCATGTAAACCCCCTTGATGCTGAGAGCCGTTGGCCTGGTGTGGTTATATCCTGCCTCCTCCACTGGTTCCTTGAGGGAGACCTCACAGATTTTTCTTGTCCTTCTGCTGGGTGTTTCCATGGGCTTCCCCTCAGGAGGAAGCACCCACAGACTTACCACAGGCTGCAGTTCATGATTTGGCTGAGAACAAGAAGAGCATCTGTGCTGAGGTCTTTGCTGGGGACAAGGGAGGGACAATAGACAATGGCCAGGGAAGTAGTTTTAGTGCAGGTGATGGTGTCAGGAGATACGTATTTGCTCGCTGAGTATATCTGTAATTATCAGACTGCTAATAGAAAACTAAAGCTAGCAGCACCCAACACCTGTCCCATCAAGTGACACAACATATCCACACACCCCTCTTTGCTACCCTCATGACATCCATCTGAAGTGCAAAGTTCTGACACAGCCTTTCCCCAACTTCATTTCTTCTCTTTGACTCTCCTAAAATCTCGTCTTTATTTCTTGGATTCCACAGCCTGCATCTCCAGATGGGCTTTGGGCTATACAGCAATTCCTATTCCCCAAGCTCCCTGTTTCACACTCAAGAACAAAAAAAACCACCCTTGAACAAAAGCAAGACCCCCTTCAAAATGCAAGACAAATAGCTTAACCTTTGTTTGACTGGGGTAGAAGGGAAGAGATGGGCTGCATGAGCAGGAGGGCAGTGCAAATCCCAGTGCCCTTTTTCCTCTCTTTGTGTCAGCAGCAGTAATGGTAACCACATCCTCCATGGTTCTCCAGCTCTTCCCTTGCTGCTTGCAGCCCCACTGGCCCCCTTCTGCCTGGCTGGTATCTCTGGTGGCTGCCAGCCAACAAAATAATGAGCCCTGACTGAGGCCAATATTTTTACTGGCCAGCAACCAAAGAGAGTGTGATAATGAAAAAAATAAACATTTTCAGCTTACTAGTCTAGTTTTGAGCTGTGGAGCAAGCCATAAGACACGCTGCACATGGTGGTGGCTTTTCAGCTGCCTGTGGGGAAGGGCAGAATTTATGAAGCTACCCCTTTGGGGCTTGGGGCATAAAAACTGTTCCCCCAGGTGCCGGGCTGTTCTGGACACTGGTGCCTATGTTGTCCCACTGAAAACTTTGCATTAAAAACATCCCGCATGCACGTGCTTGAGCAACCAAAGTAGCAACCTGTAGGTCATCACATCTGTATAAACTGATTAAACAGGACTGAAAACTGTATTTCTCTTTTCTTTCCAACTGCTGCTGTTAGAAAGGACCTTGAACACATCCCACAGATTAGTATGTCAGTGCCTTGAGAGGCAGCCAGCGGCAGCCAGCAGCACCAAATACACGTAGAGAAGGAGGAGAAATTCCTGAAATGAACTCAAACTGCCCAATGCCCTTTTGAATTATGTCAGCCCCAGCAAATCCTGCTTCCTGCTGCCCTGGACAGAGATGGAGCAGTGCGGGAGGTGCTGAGCACCAGCTCCCCACGCCAGGTAACATCTGGGGCTGGGCCCGGGCACGAAATGAGCACCTCCCATTGCTGACAACCGAAGATGCACGTTCAAGCCCCAGCCCACACCCACTCCATTAAGGGCAACTGCCGACACCCAGCAAGACTAACATCTCTGTGGGTTAGAAGGCTAAATAAATAAGAGATGAACAGCTACCGTACATCGTAGCCCTTTACCCTGGGAGAATCAGCGAACCTGAATTCCCCAAGAAAAGCAAGTAGGCTGTGCCTGTGCTCTGATTAATCTCATCAGTTTGTTTTCCTGGAAAATAGATGTCCCAGATGCCATTGTTTCCATTATAAATGTTCATCTGCTCCGTTTTGAGCTTGATTGCTCCTGTAGCCTGCTTGGCTTAACAGTGTGTGGGGGTTTGTTTGGGTTTTTTGGGGGGTTTTAATTAATGTTCTTAAACAAAATGCCAGTAAATTAAAATGGGAGCATTGCTCCAACCCTCAACACCAGATTTGTTAAATGTTTAAAAACACCTACGGCATACAGAAATCCTGAGCTGTTTGTACACAGCGTGACCAAATTATTAATAGTTACCATACATATCACACAAGAATTTCAAAAGGGGACTTTTGCAAAGCACTGCTATTTTTGTCTGACAGTAGAGACAAAATCATTTGGAAATTAGTCTCATTGGTACTAATCACAACTGTTACTAAAACATTCCCACATGTAGGCACAATACAGTCATTTTTCATCTTTGAGCAGAATTAGCCATTTCACCCATTATCTCAAGGAAGATCTCAAGAGTTTACGATTTGTTAAAACACAAACAAAACATAATTAGTTAAAACACACTGGAACAAACATCTATTTCTAGTCATAAAAACCTATCAACTAGTACAATAACATTCGAGCACAGATTAAACTATTATCATTTACAGATGATAACCTAGACTGTTTGGTTTATGGGTTGGAAAGATCAGCTATGGGGTTGTTCCAGGTGGGGTTTTTTAAACACGAAGATATACGAATGTCTTGCTACGTTCAAATTTGCGTTACAGAGAAAATAACATTCTGCTGTAGGCAAAAACACAAATATGGGAAATTTCCTTCCAGATTCAAGTGAATTATTTCTGGTGAAAGGCTTCTCAGCATTTTGCTACAGGCATGCAGCTTTACACAGAGAACATTATGCATGTACACACAGAGGCTGCTCTACTGGGGGTGTCTATCCTGATACCATTCTCTATGCCCAGCTCTCCTACAAAGCTATTTGTGGAAAATAAAGGAAAAAACACAGATTCAGAAATGGAAGAAAAAAAAAATCCCAAACCAACAACCAAACCCAACAAGCACTTAAAACGTCAGCACAGGAAAGCAAGTTGGTAAGGAAAAAGGCAGCTTCACTCAGTATGTCTGAGAGCTGCTTCCAAAGCAGAAAGCAATGAGGACGTACTGCTATTATTAGCCCTCTGGATGGGAAGCAGCTAGTTCACAGCACGGTGTGAAGCTGTTGGCAAGACGTTGCAGGATTTTCTTCACACGTACACATAGGCACAGACACACAGGCAGGCAGACAGACAGACCCCCCAGACAGCTTGTGGTGAGCCCCTTCCCACCTCTCAGGTGAGACAGACAGACAGAGAGCACGACACCGGCGCGACTGTGCGTACTCACAGCTCAGAGTACAAGAAGTGCAGGTTGCCCACATTGTCTATGTAGTTTGCAGGACTTAGCCAAGGTAGGACCAGTAACAGGAGAGCCTTCATTTTCAGTGCAGGGCTGGCACTGCTGCTAGGATTCCTCCTTCCCACTGTCTCTCTGTGCTGGTGGGACACACAACGTGAAGCTTTTGTGCCAGCCAAGCCCCTTCTAAGCAAGCCTTTCCATTTCAACGCAATGGTAGCACATTAGGAATCGAGCTTAAATCCCTTAAACGAAGCTACACTGCAAAAATCATTGACCTGTAAGAGGATTACTCGATCTGACTCTCAGATGGGTAGATGTGAGGGTTTAGGGACAGCACAGCGTGGTTGGCGAGACAGTGACTTATGCTGCAGAGCAGAGCGATGCTCGGGGAAGAGACCTGCCTCCTGCAGGATTCAGAGTGGTTCTTCAGAGGCAGCTGGTACGTTTACATCACTGCCCACAAGCAGATGGGTTACGAGCTAAACTGCATCACGCAAGGGTGTAGCTGTCTGACAAGGGGGAAAAAATGCCCCCCGTGGAGTTTAGAAGCAGGCGATATCAGAAGACCACACCTTTTTAAAGTAAAACACTGCGAAAGATCACAGCCAACTGCTGGCTGTTTGCATCTCAGCCTGAATTCCCCAAATCCAGTCAGATATTTCTGTGAAACATAAATCATGTAATAATCCAAGGACATGTCTCTTCTGAGAGCGTTTATTTTCATGGATTCTTTCTTTTTTTTTTTTGAAGGATGCAAGGACAAACATTTTAAATAAGAACGTTTTCAATGGACTACTCCACGGTAACTGGCATTTATAAAATGTAAAGTTCTCGCATTGATTACAAAGCATAAACCAGCAAACTCACCTTGCCCCATCAGTGACCCAAAATTTCATTTTGTCTCTGAGAACCAGGATTGGTCTGAGCCTGAATCAGGCAAGAAATGCGAGGACGGCTGACTGCCCTGGTGATTCTAGCGGAGTCTACTCTAATTTATTCACTGAGAACACAGATCACGTTCGGTCGAGATTTCAGATGGGCTCGGAGCTGTTCTCGCTGCAGGCAGTGGGTTCTTTATCATTATTATTTTATTCTTTTTATTAACAAAGTCATATATTTCTCTCCCCTCTATTGATTCATTGGAATTAGAGAGAACAGCGCTGGCTCAGTCTGCTCACTCTGTAGCATGTGTGTGGGCATACCAGAGCACAACGTCCTTCTCCTGTCCTGCCCTGCCCTGCCCTGACCTGGAGGTGAGATGGAAAGAGAGAATTCTGCATTTCTGAGAATTAAATTAGGCAGAGGCATAAGATGCCTTCAGTGATAATTATTGTTGTGCTTAAAAAAGGTAAAGGTACTGCACAGTTTCTGCATGCACAAGGTTGCAGAAGTCCCCCTTTAGGGGTCACTCAAAGTTTCCTCCTAATTTTTTGCTCTGGTGGGAATGCCAGTGAGGCTGTGCTACCCACCTCCAGGAAAGCTGAAACCTCCAGCAGCAAAGGTTCCCCATGATTTCCTACTCTCATGCCTCTGTCCTTTGGCCTTAAGGTAACTCAGCCCTCCAAACCACCCTACGTAAGGAAAATCCATGTCAGTGCATGACAAAAGAGCCACCCAGCCTGTGTAGCACTGCCTCATACTGCACTGCCTTTGAGGCTTTAGGTCTAGATGGGAAGGGAGACCACTGCTTTGTCTCTCCAGTCTCCTGCTCCCTGGGCTTGCAAACCTAGGACTTGGTGGGGGGAGCCTGACACAGGGCAGAAGGGACAGCAAGAGGCTGTGGGGCAAGCCAGGGATAGGATCCCCTGAACCAGAACCACAGGAGATCCCAAGAGGAAAATCCATGGCACAGACATGCAGTAGTAAGCACTGGAATAAAACTTGCCAGGCTTTTACAGGACCAAATCATGGTTTACAACACTGCAGTTCTACAAGGCAGGTGGGTGAAGGGTATCTTTACTACTACCTTAAGGAGGAGAAACCAAGATGCTGGAGTGACTTGCACATGTCCACCCAGGAGTGCTGACACTAGGAAATCAGGAATTGTGCTAGTTGCATGGCTTCTGTGTAAAATACAGTATTACAATTTGCCTATTTATTGTGTGGGTTGTTTTGTTTGTTTGTTTGCTTTAACTTGCTAGTTTTATGGCCATAGCACCATTATCTAAAAAAAAAAAAAAAAAAAAATTAAGACAAAAAGGAGGATCTAAAATACATTAAAGTCAGCTATACGTATAGCAAAGGGAAAGGGTATTTGCACTAGGGGCTCAAGATTTTAGGGTTGGAATCTGTAAAGAAACAATCTCAGTGATAACAGCTCACAGCAGACTGTCAGTCCCTTTACCTACATTACTACTGAAATTAGTATTTGAAGCCTGTCAGAGAAGTCCTGACACCAAAGGCAGAAGATTATAAGTAACTTTGTCATATTTTCCCCTTAGCAGCAGATAGCTAACCTGGCAGAGTAGCACTGGCCTGAACTGGAGGCTGCCTCCTCCACCTCCTACATGCCATGAGCCAGCAGCACCCTCAGCAGGGAAAGCCAAGTCCAGAGCTGGGAGGGCCAAGGGCATCCAAATCCATAACCAAAGCCCCTAGCATGTGGAAAGTGGGCTTCTGACCTTTGCAAAGGGTCAAGAACCCCTTTTATAATGTTTTGAGGTTTGGGGTTTTGATTTTAGTTGGGTTTTTTTTTTCAGTTTTAGTAGTGTAAAATGGTCACATTTTTTTGTTGGTTAAACCACAACTTCAGTGAACATATTCAGTGAATAAATTACTCATGAGAATTCAGGTGCTTCAGGAAAAGGGGTCTCCATTTCAAACGGGGACACGTTTGATTGGGAGGCTGCAGAGCCATTTCCAGTTACAAGCTTCAAAACCATGAAGCCTGCAGCCATGTGAGGACACTTCTGTGCTCCAGCTCACCAGGGATGCTCTGACTCTCAGCATTACCATGTGTGCAGGAATGTGCCTCCCGCAGCAATCTGGAGCCCTGCACCAGTTTCCCAGGTCTTCCTCTGCAATGCACAGGCAGAAGCACACACCTAGAAACACAACTCACACCTGCAAACCACAGGGGAAGTAATTTCACTGGAGATCAGATACAGGCCACAAGGAAAGGGCATCTCTTAGACCATGTCTCTTCTCAAATCCAAGGTGCTGATACTGGACTATACCAAAGCATTTGTCTGCCATCAGAAATCACAACCCTGCATGTATCTCTTTAGTGTTCTGCCTTCCTTCCAAAAGGCAGAAGATGCAAGACAAAAGCAGCAGCACATGGTTTTATGCTGTCAACAGAGGATTATTCACCGTCAGTTCTATCCTTTCTGAGGAACCGAACTGCGCCCTGGAGAGGTCTCCCAGAAGCAGGAGGGAGATTGTCCTGGCCACCAGCAGAAGTGAGGCTGGAAGGCGAGCCCAACCGGAGTGCTCTGCCACATCAGTTCACTCTGTGAGCCCCATGGTGCGGTGCTCACCTGGAATAAAGGAGCATGCAGCTCCAAAGGCCAATATCAAACCAGAACATTTTCTGCTCTACTTCTCATATAGGTCATTTATGATTCAAAAAAGGACTGAAGAAAGGGCAATTATAAAACACTTAATGTGCTATTAAAATATTTATAATAGCTCAGCTTCCCCAAACTCTCAGATCTTTTCAGATGACTAAAGACACACTTCCATTATGTGGCTAACCACAAGGTATCTGCCCAGAACTGCTAACAATAGCATGAAGTACCTTGAATGCATTTGATTCTAAAAACAGAGTGAGATGTCATCATATAAATGGACTAAATTATACTCTAAATTAGTGATACTGTAGGCATTCATTGGGAGTGGAATCAACAAATCTTTGTTTACATTAACTGCATATTTTAATCGGCATTAATTGACAATATTTTTTTCTCTCCTTAATAAAAAGAGTGAAAAAAGAAAAATGTCTATCGACAGCAACTTACTGGGTTTGGAAATGCTGTTGGAGGTGACCGCGTTGCATGACCTCTGAGCAGTGTTCTGTGAAAGGGCAGCTAACCATTAGCTTGTCCAAGAGGTTATTCACTAGTATGCTGGCCTTCCTGCACGTCTGGAGAATCACAAGTTTGCGGTCCATGGGGCAGAAGTCTTTTTCCACAAGGAAGTTTGTAAGGCAGGCTGTGCAGAAGGTGTGCCCACAGAGAGTGTCTAACGGCTGAAGCAAAGGTTGCAGGCAAATGTGGCATATCAGATCATCATCTACTACTTCGGTGTAGCTGTACAAGTGGTTTTCTTCTGGTAAATGTGCTTGGCCGCAGGTGATACAGAGTGGTGGGGAGCTATCCTCCATTTCTTCTTTCTGGCTCATAAATGAAATTGATGCAATTCAAAAGAGGGCAGACTGGAGTACCTGACCTGTTTTCTATTCGTAGGAGTCACAGCAAGGCTTGTGTGCCATCAGATCTGTGGGAAGAAAGCCAAAGGATTGTTGTTCTGGGTTGTTTTCTCTTACTGTACTTACAATATGCATTTGGACATGAATTACTCTAGCAGGTATTAAGGAAAGATTGCTTTTTTGAGTGGTAGGGCGGAGCAAAGAAGCGGGCAGAAAAAAAGGACTTATTTTCTCTTATATCTAGCTCAATTTACACAATTACTCTCATTGTAAAGAAAGCTGTCAAAATAGGGAGACATAATACAGGCATTTAATGGCTGAAACCTTAAATTAGCATGTAATTGCAGTTCCAGTCAGCTGATTTTGTGGTCACATTACTTCTGCTGGAAAAGCAGAATCATGCGTAGGCAAACATGAGAGACTACAGAAACATAGGTAAGAACAATGGGTACTGCACAAACTTCCTGCTCAGCACAGCAAGGGAGAGCAGCAACTTCACCTAACACACACAGGCATACAGACACTCACCCAGAGGGAGGACAGGTTGGATCATGAAGATTTAGTCTTGGCACCCTCTAGACCACTCTCATCCCACTGCAGCAGTGCACCTGGGACCCTGCATTCCAAGCTTGTCTCCTTGTCCCCCCACGGCACTACTCTGGATGCTTTGAGTCAGGTAGTTATAACCATCTGCACCTGCATAACCAGTTCAAAACTTCATTTTACTTCCCAAAGCACCAAATACCCCATGTGCTGAAGTGAAATCCACAGCATGATGCCAAATACTGTATCACTCAAAACTGGGTTTATTCTGTTCATAATTTGTGTTGTAGAAACCCAGTGTGTCTCTAACTACAAGCCTAATTAGCTCTGGCCAGAGCACCTGCCTCCTGGTATTTTGAAGATGTAAACTCTGTGGGTAGCAGCAAACCTGAAGAGTAATTTGTAGTTTTTATTTGATGAACCCTAACTGCTCATTGGAGCACTTATATCTCATTACATCAATGCTTATTTTGATATACTACTTTGAAAATAAACTTGGGGATATAAAATATGCAATGACCTAATTACTACTCTTGCTTGAAAATGTTAATCTTATTTGCTGCTCTGCCGCAACACTCTACTCTTACTTCCAGCTTGACTTAATTTGCTGAGACAATGTGCCAGCCTCAGACACCCACATCTGAGGGCAAATGAGGGAAAGAATACAAAAAAAATCTGGTTATGACAAAGCACATTTTTATATAAAACATACCCTTACTTTTATGCAAAGCTCATGGGCTCTAAACTTGAGAAATTAAACTTGAACATAGCAGGGATTTTCTGACATAAAGGTAAAATGATAGCCCCACTAACTCTAACCAGATGCTTAAATGTCAAACATTCACTTTAATGCTTTGCTAGATCCTGTTCTTATGTGGCAATTATGCTAAGTGGCTGTATAATAATATTTCTGCTTGCAAGACTAAGTTCTGCATAAGCTCTGTCTCCTGATTAGCACTAGCTTCTTCTGAATTAAAATCGCCTCCTATTAGAAGTCTTGCAAATATTTAAAATACTCTGTACTGCAGCAAAAGTTCCCTTTTGCAAAAATAGTCACCGGAGCTTTATGCACAGCTCTTTGTGAAGAAATGAACATCTTCCTAGAGTGCAGAAAACGGCTCTATCTGCTATCTTAATGTAGGAGTTAAAACCAGTATTATTTGGTTCTACTAAGGTGAACAGGAAGTTGAAACAAGAGAAAAGATGATCATGAGGCTGAGGTGGGGACTGTTGGGCACCATAAGCGACTGTTGGTAGGCAGGTCTTGGTTAAATTCTCGATGAAGTAGGGTGGCTGTGAGCTGGTGTTTGATCTACCAGTAGCTGTGTTTTGCAGAAAGAGAGGGAGAGGGTTCATCTGATCTCCACATCCCCCACTCATGGAGGGAACCCATCCAAAGTCAACAGGGCTCCTTACAAGAATGGCAATATGCAGCTTGGGAATCTGTGGGATTGTGGCTTTAAAAATAGCCATAGAATGAATTAGAAATCAATAAAGCGTGACAAAAAAGCATTGCTTTATGAACTTTGTTCTTTCCTACATTTTTTGAAATGCCTTGCACCCAGGACAACCAGGGGAGCGGGCTGGGTTTCATGCTGTTTCTTCATTTTCCTGCCACATCCTCTTGTACCAGCACACACAGTTAGACCCACACAGGTGCTGTCTCCGTGCACCACAATACGGCTAACCCAAATCTTTTGTTGCCTCATGGATGTTCCCAAGGACAGAAACTCTTGCTGCTTGCTGGCAGGAGACCAAACACATGGCTCCCATCAGAAAACCTGCTGAAAGATGGACCCAAAGCCCTGTTCTGAGGCGGGAGCAGCCTGCAGGAAGAGGAGCACAGGCATCTGAATGGTCCCCTCCTAGCTTCATGCTCTAACCATGAATGTACTGCTCCTCCCCTCCCACATGTGCAAATGAAAGCCGATTGCTAATGATGCATTGCTAGTGAAAAATGCAGATGCAGGGAACTGTACCTGAATTTTACAATGTTTACATGAATTACAAATACTTGCTATAGTGCTGGGAAACAAAGTCATCCATGTTAATTAGTAACAGGCACTGAATTTTTAGGAAGCCTTAATTCATTCTATGACCTCTCCTATTTAGGAGATTTATACTATATATTAATAGAAATTCTGGGGGAAGGGAGGAAATCTATCAGCCTCTTCTGGTTAATATGGCCCATGCTCACCTACAACAAAACTTCTTATATTGCTGGGCATATCAAGCAATGAAATAATCAATGTCTGTCTTTGGGAGGTGATTATACCACCAAAGGAGTTAGCACAGAGGGCATGCTATGGAGATGTCACACAGATTTGGTCAGAGCCAGACACTGTTTGTAATGTTTGCAGTAATTTGCATTTATAACATTTATGTGCTGTCACAACAAGCTACATACTTAATTTCGTGTCCTTTTAGGAACCATAAAGCCTCAGTTCCTCTTGTACAATGTAGAAGAGAGGGAAAGAGGGGTTTAAAATTGACCTGTTGATAACTGGTATGTATTTCTACTTGTTCTATTAGCTATGAATAACAACATGCACTTTGAGCAAGGAACCCTGTACAGGTAGATGGTAAACCACAGGTAAGTGAAAAAAAAAGTAATTATTTCTCAGTTGAATTTCTCTTCTTTGAGGCCTGCGCTTGGAGGAGGAAGATAAGGGAGGAATCCTACATCTATTTTCAATCACTGTCAAAGCCACTGGCAACCACAGCAGGGAGAAGATATCTCCTTGGCAGTCTCATGCTGGCTTACAGTGACATTCATACTGACAGGGACTGGTGGCTGCATGGATGATGGGTAGGAGGAGCTTTTAGAGGTGGTGGTGGTGCCATTCCCAAGAAGATGACATCAACTTTGCTGCTTTGCTGCTGTGCAGGAAGTCGGATACATCAGGTCCCAGATTTAGCATAATTGTACAGTGCCTAGCACAGCTTGGCTTAGATAAATGAACACTGATTTTTAAGAATTTAAATATTGTAACACTACAGTAAATCAAGCTCTAGTGCAAGGCAGAGACCTGAAGCACAGGAATATGGTGCAAATAAAGGAAGAATACAGTCATCCTGGATATCCACATTGCCAAGCTTTCAGCCACAAAAGCTGGAATGAAAATGGTCACACCAGTGCATGAGATAACGTCCAGGGCTGTGACACAGTGAAAGCCAGTATCATGGCCATATTCTTACAAAAGTTACCCAACAGACTGCACCAGTTTGAAGGAGTTTGCATCTCACAGGTTTTTACTGCTTAGGAATTTGCAGCCACCATAAGCATTTAAGAGCCCAACAAACAAATCCAGACAAAAAGCATTGGCAGGAAATGTGGAGAGAAGGTAGAGAAAATGCCTTTCATCTCCTTACACAGCCATCCCATCCCATCCCAAGTAAGTATTTAACCAATCTTAAGCTTAAATCCTGACTTACCATAGCAGTTATGCTGGCAGCAGTGTGTCAAGAGAAGGTCTAACTGAGCAAAGTGGCAAAGCCCCAGTGCCTCCACCCAGACACACTTTCAAACATTAACCCACTCCAGGAGGCTGCACTTGGAAGTAGCACAGTACAAAACGAAACAGACTTCAGGTGGCAAAAAAAATGAGTAATGAAGGCTAAAAGAGAAAGAATTAAGTAATGAAAGACGGGAAGCAGTTAACACAGGAAGGAGAAAATAGATGACCAAAAGCCAGAGAAACGGTGACATGAAGCCTGGAAGGGCAGCAACTAGCTTACATCCCAGGTGGTGAAGACAAGCCAGTGAATGAGCATCACTGGAAAACAGAGGAGTGAGACATACGAGCTGCAAAACAGGTAGAGTAATTTAGCTGCAGTAACTCTGAAGCGGCATGTTTGGGGATAACAAAATCCTCAGTCAAGAGAAAAGGCAGCCAGTATGCGAAAGGAAAATGGATTCTAAATTGTACAGTAAGACCACCAAGTATTAGTTGGTTTGGTTGTCTCCGTGTAAGTAACACATTTGATTAATGCTCTTGTTTTATTTTTAAATTTTAAGCATGTGCATAAGAAATCCTATATCTGGGATAAAGTCATGTTGCATTTTTCCCTGAGCCTCTGCCTGGGCTGTTATCTCCTACAGAAGTACATCTCTTGATGAGTCACAGCCATCCTTTTATGCAGTTCAGTATGGCCAAAGAGGCTGGTTTGCAGGCAGGTAAGGAAACTGCTCCACCACAGCAACATTGCCAGCTGCCAAGTTAGAAGCTCATTATTCTTCCAGAGATGCTTTTACCTGATCTTCCTTCTACAGTAGCTGTGAGCATGCTACAACCAACATCTTTCTTGCTACTCAGCTTGTTTTGCTGAGAGCCCAGAGACTGCCATCATGTTGTTCATGTTAATAAATATCCATATCAAACTGCTAGAAGACTTGGCACCTTTCACAGTCGCAAGCTTAACTCTGAAGCCTCAGCCCAGCTGCCAGCGGCTAGATGTAGGCAGGTCAGGAGATGTGAGCATTGTCCCCATCTAGTGGCTTACCCACACTGGGGAGAAGAGTGGGCCAAAACCAGGAGGAAGCAGAGGTCCTCCTTCACCCTCAAGCAGAAGCACAAAACCCTCAGGTTCTGCAGGGTTAGCCGAGATGATACTCAGGAAAATACAGCTTTTACTATTCCTGTGAGAATCCAGGTTGCAATATTACCCCACCTATTTCATGTTCAGAGGTTTATAATGAGGCATCAGGTTGGATGCTTATACAAAACTATTTGCCATTAGGCAGATAAATTTTAACACTGTATTAATTTATTATCTCTCATCAAACTGTCTTACCTTGTAGCAGGCCTCCCAGCTTTCCCATTACTGTGTTTTGTACCCCTCTTTCTCTCCAGATGAAGATCTGTATAGATTATATTGACTTTACTGTTCAAGGTAGCACTTATTTTGGAGGCCACTGGGCAGCTTGCTTGTTTCAGAATACGAAACAGTTGTGGAAAACATTATAGAGTGACCCATACTCCAATACTACATATTATACAGTATTTTACATCCCAAAAGACTTTCCAAAGATCTGGTGTAAAAATATCATATAATAATTTGTATCAAACTTGGCATAGCTGTACTAAAGGCCAAAGGGGTGAGACAGCCTGCCTAGACTTGAAACTTTGTTCAAAGGAAGGTTATAAGACCCTAAGGTGCCTGAAACCTTATCATGATGCCTTAGGACCAGCATTCCTCGTACGTATATCTTTCTCTTTTTTTTTCCCCCTTCCCCATTACTTTTAAATCCGTCCCACCTATAGAAAAGTCACAACATTTTCTTTCTGCCTGAAGGGTAATCATAGCATGGTTTGGGTTGGAAAGGACCTTAAAATCATCTAGTTCCAACCCCCTTGACATCTCCAGTTGAGATTTGCTACGGGCAGAGGTGAAATGCATACCTCCAAGTAAAAAGTCAGTAAGTAGCTACAGAAGAGTTCAGGATCCCAGAGGTACCACTTTAGCAGTTAAGAATTCAGCTTGACTTTTAAGCTTATAGGAAAGACTGTTAGAGTGAGGTCTTTGAAGAAAATGATTGTATTTAAAATATCACCACATGAGTAGAGAATGTCTCTGAGACAACAAACAGGAGCTCCAAAACCTCTCCTCTGCCTGGCCCCAGCTTTAAGACAGCTGGATTTTCCAAACTTATTATTAGTCAAAAAGTCCTTCTGAAAGCTTCTAACAATCAAAGCCCTTTGCAGAGGCTTTAGTAATGAAAGGCATTTCCAAGGGAATAAAAAAAACTCTAACAGTACAGTAGGTGAATAACCCCAACTTTTTGAGTTGTAGCTCAAGCTGTGAAACCTAACAGAAATGTCACACTGTGCCTGCATGCACAAGAACTTCAAAAAGCAGAACCAGATTATTTGGGAAAAAAACCCAACATTTTTCTCTGTGGCTCCTGCTGGAATTTACAGAAAAAGAACAATGCTGGAAAAAGTTTTTTGTTGTGGAATTATGTATCTGAAATGTCTGTTAGGAATGTATGGAAATATATTCTGCTTCTCCGCCCGTCTCCCTCTCGCACGCCCACACAAACCTGAATTGCTCTTTCTAACAATTTCGTGGATACACAACTTTACTCAGCATGGTAGAATGAAAAAACTCAGCCCAGAAGTAATTTGAGAACATTAGGAACAGCTGGAGCAGATTCGAGTGAAGAAGAGATTTGAATAAGACAATATGTATTCACAGGTTAACCTACCCACACCACAAGATACATGTCCTATGAATGAACTCACCTTAGCAGAAGGCAGTACCTCTGAGAAGACTTGTTGCTGGCATGTCTCTAGTTGTCAAGTACTATGTTGGTGGAGGGTAATGATTTCTGTTTCTTGCCTTTTTTCAAAGCCCAGTAAACCCAGGCTTGGACCAACAGCTTATGCCAGAACCACAGGCTCAGACTCCCAGTGCAAAGACGAGTTGTAACAAAATGGACAGGCACAGGGTCTACTGCTCAAAGGAAGTCAATCATGTGGCCAAAGCAAGCCTATGTGAGCAATTACGATTGACTCCCAAAGGGCTTCCTAAACACGTGCTCATCCTAATTGACATAATAAATGCCATCGGCATTTCACATGCTAAATTATAAAATTGCATGGCTAGTGATGTAACAAAAGGTGCATTACCACTCTGATTTGGCTGATTGCTCTGTCCGACTGTGGCAAGACTGGCAACCTCACAAATACCACAAGCTTGTTTCAGCCACTTGACCAAATGACAGTACTGTGTTTGTGTGGCTGGACAACTGTGTGCTCATAGACAGGAATAGGTACAACAGGCCATGGGAACTGCATGAGGGAGTGCATCCCTGGTCCTTGCTCCAGCTGCATCTTGTGTGACTCAGTGATGGGGGACATGTACCTGAACATGCTCTTCTTGTGTTTCAGAGCAATGAAATGCAGGCCTGCAGACCACCACAGAGCTATCGGTGCTCCAGCCAGGTACCCATCAATCTAGACAACCTAACTCCCAGGCAATATGGACCTGCACTGGGTACATCGCAATAGTGAAAGGATACACAGAAGCCTTGCTGCTACAGAGTAAAGTGCAAAACTTGGAACAAAATTAATTTGAAATAAAGTAGCTCTGCACCTTCAGCACAAATTTGGTTCCAGATACTAACTCTGTGACAGTGCTTCTAACCTGTTTCCTAAAGAATGAGGGCACTCATTTTCTCTCCCTGTGATTCCCTTTGTTCATTACTGGTCTTTTGCTTCCTACCTTCTGGATGCATTTTTCATATTCAGCCCACTCTGACAGAAAGGCAGAAGCCTCCATATTCATGAAATTATCACAATTACCATGAGAATAGATGACTGGGTAGGAAAAAAAATTAGTGTTCCCAAAAAACACAAGGCTGCAGAGTGAACCCAAACCATATTAGATATCAGTGAAGACAAGCAGGAAAAAGGGACATAGTGGGCCCTCAACGAAAACTGATTTTGGAACTACACCATATTAGACAAAGCCACAGGGAAATAGTGTTCTCTAATTCTTCTGCACACTGAATCGAAAGCCATTTCTCCATCCCTTCCCCACTTCTAACTTCCATGCCTTATGATGCACAGCAGGACAGACCCATACTGTCAACAGAGGTACCTACCTGAACAAAAAGGTCTCAAGGCATGCCCCTTGCTTTCTGGCTTCCTAATGACTGGATACATTTTTTACTATGTTCCCAAGGCCAAATGCACCCAGCCTCTTTGAGAAAAGCAGGACACTGCCTTTCCTCCACTATGCATTGTTTAGCTGCTCTCTGAACTGGCCTAGCTTAAAGAGCACAGCAAAACTCCCTGTGATACTGGTCCATCAGGGGAAAAAAATGACCTTCGGTGTGAATGCAAGCTCCTGCCAATATGAAAGGGTAAGGGGCTGGGAGGTATGGAGGAGCACAGAAAAGGGGTTAACCATGCTTTGGGTAGATGGAAGGCACAGCTGGATGGTAACACCCAGCTTGCCAGTGGTGCCCATTTAGTCTCAGAGAAGACTTGCTTGTCCTTATTAAAACGTTTTGTACAACACTCTGAAGATTTTGTGCCTTCAGACAGCAGGTAGATAATGTTGGTGACTTCCTGATCTGTGGACCAAGAACATTTATAAGCAAACCCCACCCTCAGCACCCTCTAAAATGCTTTAAGGTAGCTTTTATCTTTTTTTGTGGGACAAACTCCATTGTGGTTTTGCAGGATGTCATTTATGTTGGCAAGGGTGAAGAACAACCTGCCCAACTCACTCACAGCTTCATGGTGTGCGAGTGGCTCAGCCAGTGCAAACACAACCCAAGAGCACCTGTACATTCCCTGTTAGATGTTTGCTCCATACAAATACAACACAAAACCACTGCAAGAGCTACACCATCTGCACAAACAACCATTCATGCAGACCATGTGTCCTCCATGTGGGCCTGCCCTATTTAACTTGAAAATAATGCAATAGGCAGAGTGAAATGCATGGGAATGTGAAAACCTTAATATAGCTGCACAGTAAGTCTTAATCTCTCTTTGCAATCCTTTCCCAGGGCCCCAAGCAGGTCAGCGGGGCAGGCAGACGATGCTGCCTCTTTGCCAGTATCACAGGAAGTAAGAGCTGCTGAACAGGGAACGAAAGGGCAGGGGCAAAGGCACCATGGAGGCCTTCTCCCTCAAAGGAAGTTGAAGCCTTACACCTTACACCTCCCACAGCCATAGTGCCTGCCACCCTCAGACCACACAGCATCTTCCCACATGTGACCATGATATAACATTTAATAATTACAAAGTGCATAGCATGTGATGGATAACCCTGCTAATAACACATAATAAAGTAAGCTATGCTTTAATTACGCTGTGCCTTTACAACTGCTCCTCTGATCCAGGAATCTCTTGACAAACTGCTTAATGAGTTCTCAGAACACCCTGTGGGGACCTTTTTTAGGAGCAGCTTGCAGCATGGTTATGTAAGCAGGGGACCAGGCAGCAGGCTGCTCGCACACCGCAAGGCCAGGCTCCTATAATACTGATGCCCAGCATTCATTACAAGAGCCCTTGTGCAGCAATGTGGCCACAGGGATACTCTCAGACCTGATCTGGGGGAAAGTCCCCACAAACTCTTCACTTTTAGGACTGCAGCCTACAAATTGTATCTTACTGTTTCCTCCTCCTGCCACTTGCATCCACAAAAAAATGACTGAATAAACAAATTCTGACCAGAAAAAATATCCACCCCTATTGAAGAAATGCACAAAGAGTGACACTCTGCTTTTTCAAATAACACAACCAGAAATCATTCCCTGCCACCCTGTCCCAGCGGGACAGCTGCAGAGGCTCAGTCCCATACAGGAGCCTGGAAAAAGGAGGGCACAAACCCAGGTAGGGTAGTCAACAAGTACATTTCAGCAACTTAGGAGAGCAGTACAGCCCAGAGACAGCCTCCTAAATAAGGGGCATACACAAAATATGCAGCTGGATATAGAAAATTCAGGGGGCAAGGGAAGGAAGTTTGGATGAGCTTAAAGATGTTTTGCAGTGCCAAGTGTTGAATTTCACATTTAAGGAAAATTCACAGAGGAAAACACATAGTACACTGAAGCAGCTGAACCCAGCAGCCCAGCTACTATGGTCTGACTAGTAGTTTTCTGGTGCTAATGCTGGTTACTTTTTGGGTCTTGAACAAATAGTATACTGTTTTTCACTCAGTTATTTCTCTTATGAAGTAATGCTGACAGTGCCCATTTATATCTGCCAATAGTCCCTATTGCTTGTTTGGGAGCCAGCTATGAGCTAGAGCTTATAACTGCCTTCCAAATGGAAAGGACTGGGGAAACACAAAGTATTTGAGCAGGAAAGGAAGCAGCTTTCTAGCTAAGGCTGCACAATAGTTTCCTTTCCAGGGCATCTTTTTGCTACAAGATAATGACTAAGATCCCTGTCCAATAAATGTCTCAGCAAATAAGTTTTGTTTATTATAGTGACCAAGCCTTCAGCTACCAAAACACATCTAGAACCTGGTTCTGCCCTTGTCTACTCAGTGCTGTGAAACAACATCCCTGAGTACGGTACTACTCACTGGACTTGATTCACCACTGCTTTAACTAGGGCTTTGTGGGAACTCCCCGATAAAGTCCATTGCTAATTAACATTTAACATGCATGTGTTGGTGACAGCCTTGTAACATTCTCCTTACAACAAAGAGGCTTACTAAGGTTTTGTCAGCCAGGACACGCAAAAGACACCAGCCTGGGAAAGATAGTTATGTCTGTGGCTGAATTAATATCTGGTTCTGTGGGTGTGGAGACCAATTGTTTGCTGCTTAATCCCTTGATGAGAAACCAATTAGGAATTACATGCTCAAACCGTCCTGCTTCCTGCACCCTTCCAGGCAGTCGATGTGATCTGCTGCATGTTGGCAGGCAAGGGGATTTTTCAATTCTCTGAAATTCCTTATACAAGTCACAGCTATTTCAGTGCCTCACACTCTTTTTGACTGGATCTAATCTACAATATTCTCTTAAATAGCAGTAGCATGACTCCTCAGGCTGAAATTATGAAAACCCAAAACTATGTTACAAGATATTTTCTAGCACTAAGTTCTACTTGCAAAATCCTGTGTAAACTGATGTTGTTAAATATAGTACAAGGCGCTACAAACAAAAAAACAGCTTTGAAGGAGAACCGTAAATAAACCAACAGCATCACCCGTATTTTTTAACACCAGTATCTCAACAGTATCTATACCACATAGCTGTAGGCATGGAAAGCTAAACACAAGGGAAAAGACAAGCAAACAACAGACTAGAATTACATCCAAAGTCAGATCAAAATTTACCTGCTTTCAGACAAGCCCTTTCTGAAAAGATTCATCAATCCAGAGAAGTAGCCATCAACCCTTAATAAGAAATTACTAGCCCATGGAAACCATCAGTTTATTAAGGTTCTTTGCTTTAATAAGAATGTTGCAGGTGTGTTCAATTTAAAATAGAGGAGCAAAGAGAGGGTTGCCAGGAGCCAGTAGACAGGTAGGAAGTTTCAGGGTGTTCAGCTCCTTGGTTTCCTTGTAAAGGAATAATTGATGGTTACTCAGAGGAATGTCAACATTATGCAGTTTGATGCAGTTACGGGTGCAGTTAAGTGACCACCTAGCCATTTCCTGAACATTTAGAAGGTGAAAGTTTCTGCTTCCATGTTGAGTCCCTCAGAGTTGCATAATTCAGGTAGGGAACATTTTACAGCTTCAGCCTGAGCCTTTGGGGAAAGCCTTGGAAAGATCAACAGCAATTTTGTGCATCCCAGTCTCTAGGAGCAAAAATTCCAGTGGAAGAACTGGGCATGCACAGCAAACAAGTGCCA
Organism: Pezoporus flaviventris; assembly: GCF_033815535.1. NCBI lineage: Eukaryota > Metazoa > Chordata > Aves > Psittaciformes > Psittacidae > Pezoporus > Pezoporus flaviventris. The sequence continues at coordinate 25,720,834 of NW_026892550.1, forward strand.
AGTCAGGCAGCCTTGCATGCTACCAGTGTCTGCCCATTTTAACCAGAGAGGGGTCCTTTTGGCTCCCCAAAAGGCTCTGGCCACAGAGCCCCTCAGAATCAGCTGCAGGCCTCCATCTGCCGCTGCAGTAAGAGGAGCCAGGTGGCAGCGCCAACAGCTCCAGAAACAGGGGCTGCTTCCCTCAGCAGCCAGCCTGGAGGAGACTTTCTGCATTGGAAAACCTTTATTAATTTACCTTCCTGCTGAAAATGATGTTGCTCCATTTCCTGGTTTGCAGTGGAACAAAGCTAATCTATCATTTTATCCTGCGTGCAAGATTTATGCGCGTCTTGAAAGAGAAAAGCTATGCTGGGGGAAGATGCCAGCACCTTCAAACTTCTTCCAAAAGACAATTCAATTTTCTCTTCTGATAGACGGTCACAACCCAGAGCCAGGAACATTCCTCTTTCCAATTCTGTGCTACAATGAAGTCCTGATGCAGTTAATGCTCAAACAAATGGGCTTGGAACAGCCTTCCAAGTAGCAGAACTTGTGTGCATGAAGGGGAGGATGCTTACACAGGACCCCAGACAAGTAAGAGAAATTAGGAGCAGGAGAAAGAATATTTTCAGGTGGCAAGAAAATGATAACAAAGAGACAAGCTTCCCCAGATTGATTCAATTTATATTTTTGGAAAATATATATAGACTGTGATGTTTGGGATGGAATAACATAAAATAGCAAATTAATAACAGGTTACTTCCTTCAGAGGAATTTTCAGTTTCAGGAAACTGGATGGGAGTACTGAGGACACATCTCCTCTCAAGGCAGCAGCTTTCCAAATGCCTGAGAGTGAATCCTGGCTTTTACTTACAGATCATCTTTTCCAACAATAGCAGAAAATAGACAGTGCTTTTCCAGTAAAGCTGTGGAGCTGCCTTGATATTGTTTTGCATGAACCTGAATGAACAAAAAAAAATGCTCTGGAGGGTGGTAGAACAGGGAGCTCCATTTCTACAGGGAAGTGTGGGAAAACAAGTGCCCAGTACAGTCACCTATGGTATTCTTGTTTTTCCTGCTGCTGGTGGAACTCTTTCCTTGTCATCAGGTGGCCAAGGAAAGCATGAAGTACCAGTCTAATATGCACACCATTCCTGGTTTTTTACAGTTTTTCCTTAGTAGTTGTCAAGGAGGCCCAGAGCTTGGTGCAAGCAGTTCATCCCTAGTCATTAAAAACACCAAAACATTCTTAGCTCTAAACATTTGAATGGGTCCTGCTGATTTATCTATTTGGACCTCTTGTTTATCGAGTACTTTAAGTATATACTTCAGTATGTGAGGATGTTCACGTATACCTGTGGCAGCCCTGGGTTCTGTGCTAGCACATCTATGCATTATGCATGTTCTCGCATGAACAATCAGACTCACTGGTAGAAATGAAACTTATAAGAACTTTTTGTGTATTCATACATATTCACAGGTTTGCAATCACTGCATATATCTGTACTGAGTTACGATTAAAGAACTGACTGTAAGTTTAAGTAAGTGGAGCAGAACATTAGCTAAAGAGAAAAACTTAACCAAGTTCTTTCCCTCTCACCTCAGTGAGGAAAGGAAGCAGTTATATGCATAAAATCAAGCTGCAAGATACAGCAGGGGTGACTGTGGCCTTGATTTACCTCCTGCAGCTGCAGTGAGACTTTGTGGGTTTTAGCCTGGGGGAGGGGAAGAAATGGGTTTCCAGAGGATTAGTGAAACGATGGGCTAAAGCAGCTGCAGTACAATGGCATCAGTTGGGTTTTAACACACTTTACTGAAGAAACAGACCTTCTTAGCAAAAGCAAGACAGAAAATCAAACACATCTAGCTAACAAAAAGATAATGAACTAAGCATGGCACTTTTGCATGTAGTATGTATGTAAGCAGTATTTCAACATTGACTTCCAATAAACACAGCAAACTACAGGTACATTATATGGCCTTCTCCATGAGATTATGAAAATAATCCCTGTATTAGATTATGGGAAGACTAAATCACTAATGACAGACATAGTAAATATTTACAGCTGCCTTGCTACATGGTACTCCTGAGCATGCAGGCTGAGGTTCAGATCCACTCCCTCCTGCTGCAAACTGGGGCTGGTTTGTTTGCAGGAGCATTTCCTTCCACCTTTGCTCCTCTGGAACACCTCAGGCCCAACTGAAGGATAAAAGGGGGAACGGCACAAAACACACCACAAGTCTTTCAACTCACATGTCTGGCTTCACCGTTTCCTCATCCACTGGTCCCACAGGTGTAGAACTGCCAGGTTTGGGCATGCACTGCACTCAGCCTTCAGTCCCGTCTCTGTAGGTGCAGAGCGGCCGGCAGCTGGATCAGACGGGGAAGCCTATGGCATAACAGAAGGTACAAAGAAAAGCTGAATTGCATAAACCTGAGCAATTTAAGGTTTAGAAAACCACACCCTCCCAGCAGGCAGATAAGCGTGTGCAGGCTGCTCAGACAGCAGTGTAATATGAAGCTTTTCCTTTTCTTTCTGGCTTATACCAAAGTTCATTTTCAGTTTGGCTCTTCCTTGTATTTCTTTTCTTCCATTCTTGCAATCAACAAGGTTCAAATTTTATGAAGTGGACCGTCTTAAAAATTGCTTCAAGATGGAAGAGTCATGTTGGCTTTCCCCTTGGAAAAGGAAGATGAGTCCCAGACGCTCTAGCCCCAGGTCCATGTTTTGGAAGCTGTGTTCCTGCACACTTGAAGTTGGTGGTGAAGACTTGAATGATGTAGAGGCAATCTGTAAACTCTGGAATCAGATGGCTGAAAATACCAGCTCTGCTAATTCTCTGATAATTGGAAAAGATTGATTGTTTTGAGCCCTCTTATCCAGTAACATTCAGTTTTTAAAGTACATAAGAAAGGGGTAAGATGTATTGCAGATAAAGTGTTGTACTGCTGTACAGTAACGTAACAGCTAAATGTGAATGTTAATTGCAAAAGCAGCACCAGCAAGAAACTTTTGTTTTTCAAATAATATTTTCAGTGGAGGAGAAGAAATCCTGATCTTCCAACTACATGGATCATTAATAACTGCACTGATTTCAGACATCATAAGCATTTGCTCCTAAGAGTTATTCAGGAAGCAAGGCAGCCTAGGAGATGGACTTGAAGCAGGCAACTGCTCTACATGATGGAACAGGGAGAAGGAAAACCCCACCTCTGATACAAACATCTAGGGCTACCAGGTCTTGGCCTCCAATTCATTCTTATGCAAGTTTGTTTCCCCTCCAACATTTCAAAAGCATACTTGCTACTTGTGATTATAAAATCCCCCGTTAAATATTTATTTTAAGGAATAATCAAGGGACCTGTCAAGTCCTACCAGCAAATATGACAGTCACGCCCTTTGTCTGACGAGTGCTTGTTGCAGTAGTATTGGCCTTTTCTTCCCTGACAGCACAGCACCTCTGCTCCAAGTTGCTTGGGGAAACCTGGGGTGGGTCCGTGCCAAGACAGCCTGCTGGTGCTCGGTGCATGGCTGCCCAACATCCAGGTGTGTGCCGGCAGTGCTGTGCTGGAGCTAGGGCTCTGTGCAGTGCCGAACTGCTGCTGCTCTTCCCCTGCGATGGGTGCAATATGAAGAGACACAGCTCGCACGGGTCCAGATGTCCACCGCAGTCACAAGGCCAAATATGCAAGCCTCATGAGTCAGCCATCTTCAAAATTGAACTATGCATATGCAATGTGCTTTTAAAAGCACGATTAAGCTGCAGAAGCTTAAACATTAGGGTTTGTTTTTTTTTTTTGTATTAGAAAATACATCCCCACAGAGCAAAGCATGTGTTTAAATCCTTCCTTGCATGGGAGGTCTCTCTGAGGCTGATCGCCCCAGATCAGAAAGCCCAAAGCCCTGCTGCCACAGGTGACCACATCAGACACTCAGTTACAGACATAATTTCCATCTTAGAAACCAGCCAAGTTTTCACCCCCTCCCACTGCTGGGATGCTTTCCAGACTAAGGGCCAGTTCAAACTCATTTGTTCTCATGCTAGTGTTTCCGGATTGCTTAAATAGCCTTTCCCATCTCATGACATGTCTTCTTATCCTTCTTTCCACTCAAACTCTCTAAGCGTCTGCTCAGGAGAGATGGTCTCCACTCTCCTGCTCAAACAGCTCTCTTGGGTACTCATTACTGTTCAAATTCTTCACTCTGGAATATGGCATTAATACTTCTTTACATACAGCAGGCAAATTATTTTCCCAGAAGGTGAGTTAGTTATTGGCTTTGCACCAAAGAGCTGGCGAGCTGTACCTGTTGATGGAAGATCCTACGCTGAAGCTGTCTTTCATCTGCTAGGGAGGAACATAGAAGGATCTACCCATGGCAGGGGAGTTGGAACTAGATGATCTTAAGATCCTTTCCAACCCTAACTATTCTATGATTCTATAATTTCCTCTGAACCACAGCCTGTATACTGTATTATTTACAGATTCCCTCCTATGCTTTCAGCTGGCTGAAGGCCCTGGCAGATTTTTTCTACAACAGCACAAAAAAGTAAGAACATTTTCTGAATGTGATTCATTCTTTTGCATCAAAATGAACAGCAGCACCTCATAGATCTGATTGGCACAATGCACCTGCTTGATAAAGTTCTAAGTCCCTAGTAGAGCACCATAAAATGGAGGCAAAAAAAAAAATTTACATATTTAGCTTTGTTAAATTTTAAAACATATTTGTACAGTTTATCTCAACCTATGCAAATATGGGTATAAGGACAGACCTTGCTGGTTGCAGATATCCTGTGCTACACTACTGCTGATCATTATTTCCAGGAGGACAACATGCCGTAATTTGTACTGTATTAGATTTACTCATTTATTTACTTCGACTAAGTGATTTCAGCATATATTGCAACCATTGGCAGTACACACTGTGCAAGCTAAATTGGAAGATTAGTCAAGTCAAATTATGGAAAATTGTAACAATCAAATGTTAGGTGATAATATTGTAATGGATGCCATCTGTGTTGGGTTGAAAAGATCACTATGTCCTGCAAACACAGAGGCCCCTGCATCTTCCTGTGAAGCCAGAGCAGATGAAGCAAGGAGCAGCTCATCTCTTTGCCTGCCACTGACCCCTCTCTTACAGTGCCTGGTCCAGGCCAGGCAGAATACTGCTTGCAAAATAGGAAATGAAAGACCTATCTCCTGTGCATGTTACATTCCTGTCCACACAGATTTGGAAGGAGGATGAGCTATGCTGTTTCTTTCAAGTACACAAGGAATCTCCAGTGCTGTTGAGTATTTCTGTGATGTCCCTTCAGTGCTAAAATACACTTTTGTCCCTGACCCCCATGGATGGATGGGAGGATGGGGATCAGGAGGCGGAGGGCAGGGGACCAGGAGGTGGAGGGCAGGTGACTCTGGCTGGCACTCTGCCTTGGTGGAGAAGCAGCAAGATGGGTAAGCCAAGGAGGGAGCATCAAGAGCTGTGGTCATGGCTCAGGGTGGTAGGGACAGACCAGCCAGGAGGAGATGGGGTCCCCTGAGATGAAACTGTCTTCCCCAGCCTTCATATTGGCAGGCCACATCCATATCTGGCATGGGCATTTGATTCAATGATGTTGTCATGTGGGATCATGCCAAATATACACCTCAGCTTGTAGAGACATACTGGAGAAGAGGAACAAACTTTAGGGGCGGCGGGAAACCAAGTTTAGGAGCAATTGCAGAATGAAGTCCAGTGTTTTTATGTCAGTTCCCTCTCCTATTTCTTCTTTATGGAAAATCATCAATCTGAATTGGATCATAAAACATGAAAGGAAAGATTGCCAAGCACTTGTACTATGAACTCTCTGGGGACTACTGAGTGCCACTGACAGTCTGCTTGGAAATGAGACTATAGACTCTGCAGTCATTAATCACCAGTGTTAAACTAGCAATTCTGCACAGTGTGACAGTTCAAATAGGATGTTGACTTCCAAAGTTGACCTACTTGGTGCAATTTACAGATGGCAAGGATCTTACACAGTGTATGTTACTCTGGGAAGTCATGCTTCATTTATCATAAAAATTTACTGCATCTTCTGTATTCTGCACCTTTACATTTTCTAGAAGACGAAGAGAACGAGAACAGGAGCCTAATGAACAAACTAAAAACACAGGATTAAAATACACTCTTGTCCTTGATTAATGAACAAATAATAGTGCCAGACTTACAGCTACTGTTTTCTGAAATGAACAGCTTTTGTAGGCTGAGAGAGCACAGAATTAAATATGACCCTACTGGGAAAAAAACCCAGAACAGCAACTTGTGCCGTATCAGCAAATAAAATCATCCCACCAATGAGCTTGCATGCCATCCATCAGGAAGGGCTCCAAATGGGAAAGCCCACAGACCCAGCTGTACAATCTCAAGCGAAGCTTGAGGTCTTTCCACCTCCTCCAGAAAAAGCTGTGAACACATGAGCTGTACATGCATAAGCAAAGCAAACATTCAAGTGGCCAAATCACTCTGGCTGTTGAGAGAGGGTAATATTACAGATAACCAGGATCTATATGTTTTCCCTAGGGAGAGATTCTTGAAGTTAACATATTAATCTGGGCTCCCAGTGCATTCATTAGTTAAATTGCAAAGCGAGCTTCTTACATAACCAATCACAGAACAATCATGTTGATCTTGTCAAGGTTCACAGTACAGGTTGATTGCTGATCAGTGTAACAAGAATACCTTCTGAGGGATGGAAACTTCCTGATCTATTAGAAATGTCTATCCTGTACTTTCCTGGAATAATACATTTGCATTGTCTCTCCAGCATGTCGGGAGGCACTGAGGAAAGCTGGGTTCACTCTCTAGAAGTGGGCAAACCAAGGCACAGAAATGAAATGACTTGCTCCTAATTCTCACTAATTCTCCAATACTTTGTTATACACAGTAAAGGGAATTGTTTATGGTGGAGTAAAATGTCTGTACTAAAGGTACGTACAAATACGTAACATGCGCAGCCCATCCTTGAATTAACTTTCACAGCCAGGTTTATATCCTGGGAGCAGTTTGTAGAATTCAAGGTTAGACGAGAGAAGGAGGTCATCTTGCCTGAGTTCTTGATGTCATAGGCTGCCATGTCCCCTGCTCTCTCCCTTTACAGACCCTGCTGCCTAGGTTTAGCCCTCTCAGGAATCTCTCTAGAAAAGCATCCCACCCTGATTTGATGAACCAGAAGGTGAGGCTTCTCTGGTAGCTGGTTCTGGGAATTATTCATTCATACTTGTAAAAACACATGGATAATGTATTGTTAATTTGATGACACTGCTTCATGTTATCATCATCTATTCACATTACACATTTTGTAGGTGGCTGAAAGAACCCTTCCCAAGCTGGTATCTGCATCTTGTACCACCATTTGCACTAACCATACCCATGTATTTCTCATGTAGACAAAAATGACTGCTTCAAATAGCAGGTATATTACCCAGCCCATAAGTAACATTTTTGCTATTCCTTGCATTCTCCTATTTTCAGTAATCTTTTAAAGTACTGGCTGTGGTGTGACTGATGTTACTCCATAGAAGTCTCCCCATATGCATACATATTATAAAGACAGACAAAATCAGACCCTTGCTCCCACTTGACTCCATTCTGTGTGTGTACTCAAGGATCGCACTAGACATTTTGCCCTGCCGTTGGCCTAGGACTACATTCTGAGGTTGTCCAATAAGATCTCCAAAGTCTCTAACTTTTTTCTAAGCTATCTTCTCCATTTCTGTAGGTATGCTACATGTTCCCTTTGAACATTAGCAAAAGTGGGTTGAGTCCTGATGTAGCACTAGAATTTCACCAGAAATATCCTTTTTAGTGTCATTCTGCATCATATGCTCTTGACACATCAGTTCTTAACTACTTAATATGTGCTTACACAAGAATGTAAGATTCTTCATTTTTGACCAAATTATGTTAGGATGTTGAGCTGAACACTTTCAGGGTCTATTATGCCTATATAGTTACTTTATTAACCAAAGAGGTATCTTACATAAAAAAGCAAGCCAAGCTTACCTGACAAGACCGATGTTCCATAAAAACATAATATTGCTGTTCTTTATTACTTGAATTCCCATATCAGCTTCTTTATTATTTTCCTGGAAGTGAGGTCAGGTTAGCTGCCCTGCCATTTTCAGAATTATCCTCTTTGTGCCGTTAGAACATTGGCAAAAAAAATGTGCATGTTTTCAGTCTTGGCAAATTTCTCCAATATTCTCAAAATTATTAAGAGCTCACATCACTGGGCCAGACAATTTCTAAAAATAAACTTTGAGGGTGCATAGCTGCAGGTAATACAGGAGACTGCTTTAAAGCTGTTTTCCCAAAACAGGAGTTGTCAAACATTCTCTTAATTACAGATGGACTGGAAAAGAATTCATCATCCTCACGATAGACGTCCATCATCTTGTTTCTTTGCAAACACAAACCATAAATCTTTTCTGAACGTTTCAGTCATCTATGCATTTCTTATTAACAGTCTTAGTACCTTCAACCTTTGCTTGGTCTCTACCACTGTTGCTTTTTTTCCCTCACGTAAATTAAAAACTCCTTCAGAGCACCATTTTCTTGCCATGAGTAGATTTCATTTTAGCTTTTGCTAGTAATTTCCATACTTCATAACACACAAATATCAACGGACATCTATTTTCCTTTTTCGAGCACTTTTTTCCTAATATAGAGCTACACAGTCAATTTAAATATGTAACTACTGTGTATATTCATGCCCGCATATGTATGTATAGCTATGTATACATACATAGCTCCATATATATAATATGTGTGGACAAATATACACCTATTTGAACACCTGTACGCACACGTGTAAGCACATTTCTACTTTCTGTCTTCTTTTACCACACATGTTGTCTTAACAATATTTTGCCCATTTAGCAAACTCTTCTTGGAAAAAACTTGCAGTTTCCATTTATACCTTTCTCTTCCCAGTCAGTTTTATGAAGGACTTTGGGAAATTGGCCTTTTCAAAATAGTGTGTATAAACATGATTGTTTGGGACGGTTTTCTCTTCAAGTATATTGAACATAATCATATCATGATCACTTCTTCCTGAGAGAACCCCTGATTTCAAGTCTAGTGAATAAATTAATTTTTATCTATTACCAGGCTGCCCAAAAGCAGAATTATTCCATGCCAGGTTTGACAACTTTTATTTCCTAGAACTATCATCCAGTGTTTAATTCTATGTTAGTGATGTTTCACAGGTAGCTAAACGAAATCTTCAGCAAGTCTCCAAAGTAAAGCTCCCCGTAATTACACAGTTCTTTTCCCACATGCAGCAGTAGCTCATCTTGTCTTCAGGTTCACTTCAGTAACTTATAATAACACTTTTGCTGACCCCTGCTTGCTCCAAAGCTTTGGTAATCAGCCTATTGCACTGCATTTCTTAAGTTCCTTCACTTCTTAGCTGTAAATTAGGCAGATATGTCACTGGGTCAAACACAAAGTCATCCCTTTCACACAATTTCTTTTATCTCCCTTAGTCTGCTTAAACAGCTTATACAATAGTCTGTCATACCAGTCCCTCTAGCACTGAAACCTAATGAGACAATTAGGTTGAATTTATCTTGATTAATGAGAAATTCCAGTTCCTCTTACTTATTGCTCAGACTCCCAACTTCAGCACACAAGCATTTCCAAATGCATTTCTCTTTGGATCCTCTACCACGCTGATTTAATTTGTGTCTGTCACGGTGAATTTGAACCACATTTACTTACTTAACCTCCTTCTGCATGTTGTTACTTTAAATACTGCAGTTTCTAATAGTCAAGAATTTTTGTCCACCATCACACCTATTCAATCTCTCCATTATTTAGTACTGCATATATTACAAGCCAGTACATGGTTTCACTCCGTGGTATGTACTCAGTCCAAAACCAACAGAGATATTTTGTGCTGACCTGTGGGATGCTGACACAGGCTGGCTGGAATACTGTATCTGCAGCATTATTTAAATAATGGCATTCATCGCCATTCCGTCTGTGTCAGAGCATCCTGTTTTTGCAGGTGGCTTTGCAATATAATTCAGCAAATGCAGTTTTTAATATCAGTGCAAGTACCCCACTTAGATCACACTCACACAACCTATCAAGGAATTGCAGTCTGCTGCAACGCTTACAATACCTTGCAGTCACAGGACTCAGCTGGCCTGAACCAGCCATGGAAACTCTCAGAAGAGGCACAGATGTGTTATACACAGGTGGAAGAAATACACTAATACCTGCACAAGTCTGACACTTACCCACTCGTTGCTGCTTTTTTCTTCCCCACACAGCGCAAACAATGAAGCTCTGCAGAGCCTTTCTGGGACAGGCAGGGGCTGTACCAGTGCCCATGGCCATCTCAGGTATGCCTGGTTACTGTGTTGCTACCTGCCTTTTCAGAAGGGCACTTTGGGGAAGTCCCCACTGACTGCGCTGAACACTGGATTGTCCCTTGAAGCGTTGAAACCCGGTGCAATCCAGCTAAAGAAAACAAGGGCCTGTATTATGAAGTATGTTACTTCCATGCATACCGGAGGAACTTGCAAAGAATGCTATAGGCACTCTGCTCTTATCTCAGAGACCTTCTCCTTGTGTGGAAAGGTTGTATCTTTTATTACATTAATTGCTACATCTGAAAGAATGATGTGATTTCACATATGCAAGTGTCCCTTGATCACGCTCACTGTAAATTCTGGTATATTCACACAAAAAAAACCCACAAAATGTTTCAGCTGGTGGGACAGAGTATGAAGGAAGGGTTCCCCTTGAAGAAGGTGAGATATTTTCATCACACAGCTTCCCAAGCAGCCCAGCAAGTTCAGTCTGAACATGTTATTGTTTGGTGTTTAAAGCACAGTGTTGCTGACTCAGCAAGCTCAGCAAACAGGGAATTATACACATCTTGCAAATAACCTCTCTTTGTTTCACTAAAGAGTAGAGCATCATCCTAAGCGCAACCTCTTATACGTGCCAATTGCTAATTCATTTATCCAAATGAGAGAGAAATGCATAGAGTATAGATTCCATCAGAAACAGAAGTTGTAAGGACACACACAACAGATTTACATATAGACAAATGAAGCGTATAACATGTTGTACTCACACACAGAGAACCTCTTTATCGATGCTTATTGCGAACCGGGAGATGGAGATAAGCAAAGACATTTAGCTCAGAGCTGTAACCTAAAGCTCAAATGAGTAAGTACTACTTTATCCTGAAGAGGTCTACTTAAAAAGCCAGAGGTCTAAAAACAGTGGATAGAGGAGCAGCTGGTTTGCTGACCTTCCTCATGTAGTGCAAGCCCTGGCCTTTCATGGGCCTCTGCCCTCGTTCTGTAACACGGAAAATGCATTTTAAGTTTCCAGCAGCTCATGTAACTGTGCTTGTGTACCTGTCAGTCTCCCAGACCCCACAATGACTTTTGGACTCAAGGAATAATTTCAACCACTTCTGACAATGAAAAAGGCTTTCAACAGCAATTAAACTAGTTTGGTGAAAGCAGGTAAGCTTTCAGGTATAGATGAAAGACTGATAGCATTTCAACCAGCAGGAAACTCTCACCGAGAATGTCTTATTAAACTGCAGAGCTCCCATTCCTAGCATGGGAAAGAAATTTTAAATGTCCAAACAGCAGGAAAGTCTCCCCTTGGAGCTCACAGGACTCATGAATCTAAGCAGAACAGGTTTTTTGGCTTTGGAGCTGTTTGTTTAACTACACTTTTTTTCCACACTGGAAATTTCAGACCTGCATGTTTTCAAAAACAACAATAAACAGATATATAACAGCATAATACATTATACATAAAGCATACATATATATAAAATTCAACAGAAGGTTGAATGAAACTGAGTCACGGAAACATTTATTACTATTATTACGAATTAATTTTTCTGCAGTCCACAATGTGAATACTTAAGTACCATTTCAAATAAGAACTCTTTGGGAAAGCTTTTATTTTTTTATGCATTGTACCATAAAATGCCTTAGAAGTGGCAACTCCATCAAAACTGTTTAAAAAAAAATAAGAAAGGCCACTTACCTGACTTAGAAATCTCGTATTATTGAGATTTGTAGTTTTGAGGCCAGTGTCTTAGTGCACTTCCCCTTTCAGTGTACTACCACCTGCAGCAAAACCACAGAGATCTCCTTAGCAAAGTAGAGAATATAAGACTTGCTTAACATTGCAAAACCATAAACCCAGCTTTCAGGGCCTGGCGATGTCTTCGGTGAATATTTTGTGTGCTTTTTCTAGCATAACCATATCTGCAGAATCTCTACTGAACATCTTTAACTGCTAAAAAGATGAAAATGAAGGTATGACCCAAGCATATGAAGCAGAAGCTTTTTAAAAGCACTTCAACCACACAACTGATAACTGACATAACAACATTTTGCTGTTGTAGTTTTAGGCCCCTGTGGACCACATATGCTGAAACATTCTGAGAATGGAACAGCAAAGCAACAGAACTATTTCTGTATATGGTATGACGACAGTAGTTGAACCCAAATCTCCACAGGTTAAAGGCTGATGTGCCTGTGCGGATGCTACCAACCTCCCCTCTTGTTGCTTTGCTGGGGAGCTGGTGCTGAGAGTTAACACTATATGAGGTACTTAGTAAGCGTATATGAATAGGATTGCTATTATCTGTCAAAGGCTTCAGGCTGAAGCAGTTGCTCAGAGCATCCCTGAGACACATCCCTGCCACTGACAAAACAAGTCTATATTCATGCCCCACAGACAAAATTGCCATTCGTATTTAGATTTGCACCATGTTTGCAAAGTTCCTTGGGGGATCTGTTCACTTTGTATGTGGGGAAATGGGTCAGAAAATACTGACAATTTTCAAAACTCTCGCTTTGAATTTCAATGTCTCCTCCTTGTACTGGCTAACAGTGAACTACTGTTGGTACACACTAAGTCCCTCACACCGCAAGTAAAGTACATTGACTTGCCGAGTGTGTGGAGACTGCAAAATCCCTTGCTTACCCCTCCCTTCCCGAGACACCAGCAATGGACCATTATCTTTGATTTTGACATCTGAAGAGAGAATGCAAATGCCAGGAAGGAAGTTTTTAGAATCTGTAAAAAAATACTCTCTAAAAGACCTTCCAAAGGGAATATTACAACAGGATACAGTAAAGAAAAACAGGAGAAGAATTTGAGGGGGAGAAGCTCACACTATAAATGAAAAATACTTCTGAGAATAAACAAAAACAAAAGCACATCCAAGCTTACTTCTGCTTAACATAAAACTCGTGAATTTTCTGCTTTAAATAGATTAAGCACATTAGTGGAATACTTGAATATATCTAATATATACCTTCCGGACTCTGCAGTGTAGTACAAGGAAGATGAAAGTACACTCGGAACTGATGTTGGGGCCACCCCCGCTGGACCACCAAGGCAGAAGGTGAAAAGCAGAGGGTAGAAGCTGAGTACTAGGGTTCAAACTCTTTGAAACATTTCCTTTTACATCACCAGGGTATCTCCTCAAGAATCAGGAAAAAATTATCTCTAAAGTCACTGAATAGAAGATTAGGAAACCCCAGTCTTTCTGAGCATCTTGATAATAGCTGGTCACTATAAAATCGTCATGACATATTACGTTTTGGAGACAGTGTCTAGCTTAAGGCTATCTGCATTCCACACTATAACAACATGTAATGCAGAAGCAAACATTACCCTAATTTCAGCCCCTCCTTCTCCCCCAGTTTCTGTTGTTAAACGCTGTCAGGGTAGACTGCACTGTGCAAGACAAGGAGACAGTCTGCACATCAAAGAATTTCCAAGCTAAGCAGCTGAGATCAGGAGATCAGGTCTGCACAAGAAAATCCAGAATAACTCAACATTACATGGATCTCTACAAGGCTTTGTGTATGACATGAAAGTTGTGCTGGAAAAGCTGACTCTCAACAAAGACAGGTGATGGTGACTTGCTGAAGAAGGCTAAAAAGCCCTCAAGAGTTGTGAAATTCAGCTGACCTTCAAACCAGTTGCTGAGCAGCTGAGAAGCTATCCTAAGGAAGAACAGGACAGAGCACAGCAAAACAGCAACACTGAGCTGGCTTGTGGTTTCTCCTCTGCTATCGAGACAGCAGGTTTTTGTCAGAATGCTTTCCAGGCCCAAGGACTTGATGACAAACTCAGAACAGACCTTTGCTGGTCTACATGAAGAAGTGCAGATTTGTTACAAAATAAAATTTGCTGGTTTAAACTGAAATTGCAATGAAAGATCATGGAGGAATAAATTCAATGGAAAGTATTAAGCTTATGGCTGAAATGATGCTGCAGTCTGGAAGGAAAAATACACAGCATCTTTTGCTGGCGTTTTTGTGAGCTGAGGGCAATTACACTGGTCTGTTGGTGCTGAGCACAAAGACCAGAGCTTGCACAGCCCTCACCAGACTGTGGGTGACTGACAGGACAGTGCTCAGTAATATGAACTATCAAAAGCTACCCTGGAAAGAAAAAGGTGTGCACAGCAAGGAGAGAAGGTACAGAGAAAAACAATCCTTTACAGAGGAAATTTGTCTGCCTGTCTACTTTTAATTTAGAAAACACACAGCATCACAACTTAAAATTCACCTTCTCCCTAATTTATCCTTAACCCAATTTCCAAGGAAAATTAAGTTGAGGCAATAACACCTTTCTCTGTCTGTGCCTGCCTGTCTCCCTCAGCGTCACTCCATTCAGAGCCCAGTGACTCTTTCCAGTACCATAGCTTTGACAAAGGATAACAATCTCAAAGATATTATGTGTCCATATGCTTAAAGAAAATAAGGCAGAATGGTAAAGGAAAGAAACCCCAACAAGCATTCACACTGAGAGGAAGGTTGAGGCATAAATACATCCCTTATTAGGCACTGAAGAATCAACAAAAGGCTTGAAATACTTGAATGCCTCATGGGAAACACTTCAAATGAACTCATGCCTTCCTAAACATCAGGAAATCCAGATACCAGACATAAATCTGTAAGAAACCAGGCTTCACTGACTCAGCTGCTCACCCAGCAACTTCATTTCAGCAAGGAAACTGATTACTGCAATTGCAAAATACCCATATTTTGTCAGAAGGAGAGCACAGCAAACAGGCTCTTGGTGAATAACCTGGGCATAAAAGATGCCAAGTAAGCAGTTTCCAATTAGCAGTCCTCACCAAAATAAAGCTTTGTTTCTTTCCCTTCCAGGGCAGTATTTCTGGGAGCCCATGGGGAGGGTGGATGGTGAACATGGGGTTGGGGCTGCTGCACGGGGGGGGCTCCCTTGCTCAAGGGGAAGTGCCGTTGTGAACCCAAGAGCAACAAAACAGCATTACACTTAATCCACTGCCATCTGGCTTCATTTTGACAATCCACAAAATCAGACACAACATTCTTCTGCAAAATCCCTGAAAAACAACAAAGAACTAGTGTCAAGCCCCCTCCGAGGGCTTGAAAGAGAGGTCTCTCATAAAACGAAGAACAATTCCTCCAAGTGACATTTCTGCAGGACCTCTCAGGCTACAGATGTTTCCACTGTAAGAGTGTAGAAAATTGTATAATGCAATGCCCCTTGTCATATTTGTGGAGACAGGGAGCGGAAAAGTGTTGAGAAACAGAAAACAGGAGATGCTGCGAGCAGTGGTGTCGATCCATAGGCAAGGAACTGCCTGAAATAGGCTATCGACTTTGTGTGTTTGCTCAGCTCTCGACGTGACCAAGGGAGTATCAGGACCATCCATCTTCCCCAGCAAACACCAAAAGGCCTGAGGGGACAAGACGAGCCACGTCCTTTAAACAACCTGGGAACACAGTCCTCCTGCAAATCAGCAAGACAAATGCCCTTATTATTATTATTACTATTATTTCAAAACAGGGTGTTGCAGGAAGCCTTTGTTTGCCACATTTAGCTTGTTACTGTGGCATTAAGGTAGTCTTCATGGCCTGCAAGGTGGGCTCAAATATTGCCTCATAGCTGATGGGTCTCATAACTACATAGCAGAAATGCTTCTTTCCACAACAGAAGGCAGCAAGGCAACCAAATATCCTAAATAATGACTGATTCAGGCTGAATTGTGTTCCCATTGACAAACACTGCTTATCTACAGAAAACAACTTGCCAAGCACTGAATTGTATTTTCATTGTAGCCTCCCAGCTTAAGGGTACAACTCAGCTGCTCGGCTTCTCCTGCCTTCAGACACTCGAGTGTAGGAGACCCCGGCCTCCAGCATGACACAGACCTCCTTTAGTCCCTGTATCATTGCTGCCAGCTCTGTGCAGATGTCTCAGATATTCTGGGACATCTCAGCTAGCATTAGATGCCTAAATTTAGGGTCTTGTATGACATTGCAGGAGTTACCCCACAGAGGTCATGTACTCTGTTCCAGCATCCTCATGTAGTCCATGATCATGCATCTGCTTACACTCCCTGGGCGCTACCTATGGTGGGAGCAAGGATGCATGTCTTCCCAGCTGCCAAAACAAGTGCACTAGCAAGCAAAATATCCACACCCATGAATGATACTTTGCTCAGCTTCTATTAAAAAATGACAGGCAGACTCCATTTGCATGCCTGCCTTAGGGCTGAATGCCACAAGGATGTCCTCAGGCATGGCCTGTGCTGTGCTTCTGTGCATAGCTGAGCATCCTGTCTTCCGGAAAGCTCATTACTGACAGCAGCATTAACGTTAACCAGGCACATCTCTGCAGAGGGCTGCGTGTGCACATGCATTAATCAGGCATCTTTCTTAATGTTCAAGATTATGCCAGGAAACAACCTTGCCTGGCCTTCACACATGGATTAGAAGCAATGAGGGGAAATGGAAGGGATGGAAAGTTCCTTGTGCTGCAGCAGTGTCATCTGCCTGAGACATGTAGCTTCATAAAAAAATTATCCTACTGAAACTCCCAAATGTTTCCAGTTGTAACATATGAAAGACCACATTCATATCATGGCCTGAGAGGAGGAAATGGCACACTTGTGCTGAATACTGTGGGACTAGTTTCACAGCAAATGTTGTATATGCACAAGCTTCAGCACTGTAGATAGAAAAGCCATGCTCTCACACACCAGCGGCTCGAGCAAGTACACACCTGGGAGGGAGGGGAAGGGAGAACATAATCTCCTGTAAAACCAGAACCGTAAGCAATACAACAGAAACACACTGAGGAGGACTGCAAAGAAACAATGAGCAAATAATGCACTTCTATTCCTAATAAAAAACAAACAAACAAAACCAAACAAAAACCCTACAGAAAAATTGAGTCTGACCCAGGCTAAAAGAACTGGGGAACCTGCATTGAGATGAATAATACTGATTTGTGATTCTAATAGATTTTAGGGTAGCCAGGGATATAAAAGACAATGTTACTACTAACAAACTTCAAGCTGAAATGATAATCTGCTGTGATGTCGCTATTTAATGAGCTATGTGTTTCATGAAATTGCATGTTTTGCAGGTTCAACTGGGGTTTTGATCTTTTCATGCTGTAGGCTTCTATCTCCCCTCACAATGCGCATCCTACAGCAGCGTACTCACTCCAGATGGAAAGTTAGATGTGCAGCTCCACTTTACAGCTAAGGAACCTTTGAAAGGATGGTGGAGTTTGAATTGATGGGTTTTACTGCAATTATTAGCAGCAGTCTCCAGATTACAGTTTGTTTTTGCACAGACATGCATGGTACCTCCTCTCTTTTCTCTTAAATCCTTTCAACACACCATGACTAAGCAGTCACTCACAATAGAGGTGGATTGAGTTTCTGATGGTATTAAAGAGGTTTCTCTCAGGGATTAAGAGCAACCAGAAAAATGAGGACAAGATGATGGAATTGCTGGATTTTGAGTGGGTATTTCTAGGTTGGTTGGGTTTTTTTCTGGTTGGTTGGGTTGTGAGTTTGTGGGGGTTTTTTGGCTTGGTTTGTGGGGTTTTTTTTGATGTTTGTTTTTTGTTTTGTTTTGTTTTCTGACAGAAAAGCTCCAGTTTCTTCCACTTTTGTACAGGGCCTGCCCAAAGATTCATAGTGATCACAACAGTATTTGAATTAGTTCTTGGCCAAAACTATATCCTCTGTATAATCCTCAAGTAAAAGATCTGCATGCCAAATTTTTACAGTGCCTTCTTCTTAATAGAGGAAGAAAAACTCTGCTCAACCACCCATTGTAAAGAGGTCCCTTTTTCTACTCCAGGGGCTTCTGAGGGTTCCCAAAACCCAAGTTTGCATCCTTGAATGCTTATTTAGTCGCAGCTGGGGCAGGTGTGGTATTATCGCAAGCCTACCAGTGGTTTGTCAACCAGGGCTAGAAGTATCAGTCTGGAGTTACTAGTATATTCTATCTAATAAATTCAGAACTGAGCGCAGCTACTACTCCTCCTCCCATTTCCCTTGCTGTCCTCCACCTTTCCTCTTGCTGAACTGGAGCTTCTCCATGCAATTTGAACCAACAAGTATTTTCAGTTGATACTAACAGATACTTGACAGGAGTCTGCAGTGTTACTCATGTCCAAACTGTATAATTTCAAAACTGTCTCACCATACCCTAACTTTGTTCCTCTACCAGAGCACACTCAGACTCTTAAATGGAAAGAGGGGCTTTGTTTTAAGGATGTAGCTTTTGCTCAAGTATTGTCTTTCCCTGTATTGCAAAACTGGCAATGCTCTTGGAAATCTTTGCTGAGAAGGTATCCCATAGCAATTAAGGTGTCTCAATGGAGCTATATAAAACACTCGAGGAAAATGAAGTAAAAATTGCAAAAGGCTGAAATATTAATCCTCCACCATCTGCTACACAGGATATATGCTGTTTTACTGTTTCAGTGCCCATAATCTCTCTATGTACAGCAGTTTAAAGCTCTGTTCTGTTTTAAAATAGGTAAAGCTTTTTTTCACACTCCATTTACTGGCCAGCTGGAACTGCAATGCCTGTTCCTGCTCATTTATGAGAGTTAAGAGGAGAAGGTGGTGGGCAGCACCCCAGTTTAACTTCGCCATGAAAAAATGTTGATAGGAAACAAGGGGAAAACCAGCTGTAAAGGTCTTCTGAAAAGACAAGAAAGATCTTATGGAGGAGAACTGCTCCCCTTAACTTCATCTCACAAATAGCCTTCTCAAGACCAAATTAACTCATTCAGAAAGGATCTCAGAGATCAATCCGAACATGCTCCATGGCCTTGCAGTGTCATTCTCACCACAGGTGGGAAGCTGCAGAAGAGCTGCAGACTCAAAACCCAGGCTGAAATATCATTAGAATGCAATTATAGGATGTAGCACAACAAACATGGAAAAGGAAAGTGCGTAACAGCAGAAAATAAATTACAGCTAATTGAAACATCATTTCAGAAACTATTGTGGTTCACATATTAAAAACACAGCAAAATGTTCTTGTTCTTTCTTAAAGGAGTGGGGTTTTTGCTTTCATTTTTAAAGGGCACACTTGATACTCTATTCACTTTTCGGTGTGTAGTGTTATTTTTTCCTTCGGTTCATTTAATCTTCCTTTGACCACTATATTTCAGTCACTTCTAAATAGAGTGCTAGTTCAATGTCAACAAGAGGTAAGTCAAGTGGAGATTAAGTATTTCCGCCATTTTATCATTAATATTGCCATAATCCCATTGAAAGTAGTCCCTCTGTGTGTCTCTAAAAATAAAAAACCCAAACAGGTTTCTAACTCAAGTACTAACCCAACTTACCAGACACTCTTTGTCTGGACAGCGATTGCTATAACCTTCTTTCTGCGTTAATTTTTTGCCCTTCTCTCTCTCATTATTGGAAGACCTGTTCTATTTTGAAGTGTGTAACAAGCTCTTTCAAATAAACAAAGATTCCCTTTAGGTCTTTTCCAGCCTACATTGCAATCAGCACGGCTGCAGTTGACAGAAGAGGTCCCAGTCTCTTGGCTTGCTCCTGGATTTGCAGAAACAGGACCTCTGTCCAGTATTACTTCAACACAGGAGAAGATACTTTCTCATGGAAGGAAAGAATCAGCAGCAACCCTGTTGTTCTTTCACTCTTCCAGCCAGTGGAACTTCAGCCTTTTCTTGGTTGAACCAGAGCCAGAGGCTCTGCTCCCCACTGCTCACTGCCTGTTGAGATGGGGGGATATCTCCAGCTTAGTAGATTGTATTAATGCAGAAGTAGGTACCTGAGCAAGAATTGCTGATGTATTGCTGGCTGTGAAATCTACAATGCCTCAAATTGTTCTAGATGTCTGTTTTAAATACTGCAGAATAAAAACATATAAAACCAAAACTTCCAGATGAAAAAGCTTTTCTAAAAGAGCATAGTCACTTTCCATTAACCTTACTGAGACAAAAAGGACAAGATCTGCCACAGTGCTCTCCCATCTGCTTTGCAGCATTGCTGAGTTGGAGCACAAGCACTCAGGCAGCAATGTCTGTCACTGTCCTTTGGCTCTACAAGAGCTGCTCGTACCGCAGTCGGCGTGGGTCATGTGCAGACCTCTGAACTACCCCTGCTGACTGTAGAAGTGCATCCATGAAGAATAAGAACCACAGCGGTGACCAGAATTTCCTTCATCTGCCGGGGAATGCGCAGTTGATGAAACATCCATGGTGTTTCCATTCTTTGAAGAAAGTCTGTTAACTGAGAATCTTTTCCTCTAAGAGGTGTGAGATTTGCTTCAAACCAGGATTTTGATTTGCCTGTTCACGGCTGTCATGAAACACAGGAAAAATCCTCTTCAGAGTACCTTGGCATGGTGAACACAGTCTTTTGAAACCAAGTTAGCACACACGTTCAGAAGGAAAAGGGAAGTACTCATGGAACGTGTGCCATGAGTTAATAAAAATATAGTCATTAACAAAGATTAAAAAAATTGGGAGTTAAAGTGTGACAGTTACAATGGGAAAGAAATGCAAAGAGCTGCTCAGAGGTGGAAAACCAGAAAAAGGCCCCTTAAGAGCAGAGAGAAAATGAAGAGTATTTCTTTCAACTTTCTGCAGAAAAATCCCAAAATATCTGCTACTTGAGAAGCCTATCAGTTAAGAAAAGACTAGGAAGCACCCTGAAAGCAGCTGTAAATTACACATCCACCACAGTCTTGTAAGCTGGTGCAGAGCAGCCTCCTTCTCAACTCTCTGGCTCGTAGATCCGCAGAGGAGAGCCCAAATGAGTCACAGCTGTATCTTTCTAATTGCTTTTCAATTACTGAAAGGGAAGGCTTGAGTTTGGCCTGTGTGTGTAAAACACCAGCTTCCCAGAATGTTTCCCCCACTGGATGTTTAAAATAAACAACAAAAAAGCAAAACAGGAATTTTATACCCTGCTGGTGGCATAATCGTTTCAGTTTGCCTGGATCCAGCAGGCTCCATGGGGAGATGATATTATTAGGAAAAGAAAGGACAAGACTTCTGTAAAAACACAAAAAAGGCAGCAGGGTTCTGGCAGAGGCAGAGATGCTTTGTGAGTTAAATTGGGTGGAAGCTTCAGGCTCAACAGCCAGCCCCACCACTCAAAAGGGACCTGGGTTTCAACCCAACATCTAAACTCCCAGCTGTGTCACACACAGAGGCGTGTTGTGGTCGGAGGCAGCCTGTGCATCTCCACTCCCAGTACACTTCCAAGTCAGCCAAGCAGTGGCAAGGACCAGATGTGCAAAAACCACAGGTGGGCTGTGTATTGCATAGACCAAACAAAGGCCAGCATAGGTTTACATGAGGAAAACATCAGTTTGTTTCAGTTTGGTCATTTTATCCATGCCTCTTAGAGTGACCATTGCTTCTCTAATGAGGGAGCTCTGGCTGATACATCCTTTTCCTTAGATGGCAGCTACTAGGCTGTAATTTCCCCATCCTGAAGTAGACTTTGAGGTGGCATTGTTTGGATTTTCTTACGGAATAGTGTCTGCACAACCATCACACCTAGGAGAGACTTAAGCACACTTGTAATAAAACCTCACAAATTCTTCTGTGTCTTTGGCGCCTTTACAAAGTAACTAATAAAAACATTGGCAAAACAGAAGGGAAATGGCAGACAGCAAGTTTTGGAGGGAACATTGGCTACAGTTTTCAAAAGTGGAATGACTTTTCCTTCTTACTGCATTTCCTGTGAGATCCTGCCCTTTAACCTAGCACTAAATCTCAGTGTAATTGCATCATTCATTTTCTCTCCCTACCTTGGCAAAACTTAGCCTATAACGGATAACACAACCTGAATTTATTTTGCATTGCCTAAGTTAGCTCAAATAAAAGAGAGTCATATGCAGTAGTGGAAACTGTAGTAGGGCATGTTACAGATTTTCCTGTAAGAGGGGGTTTATTCAGGGAGTCAAGAAATAGAGCTAATGCTGGTGAGGGCAGACAGAACAACACTGAGAAAGCATGTTAATACTTGTGCACAACTACTGTGCTCCAAAAAAAAAGCAGAAGTCTAGACTTGAGGTCAACTTGCAAAGCCATACACAGGAGGCAGCAAGGACCATGAGTCTGTAAAGTTAGGTAAGAAATGTACAGCCTTACATTATTTTGAATAGCAAAAATCAACTTGCTCCACACAAAAACCAGCAGATAACATGAACCCCCTTTTACCAAGATGAATTAAAGCAGTTGGTGCAAATGGCCTGAGATGTGACCATTGGTTCCAGCATTAGTCATGTTCCTTTTTCCCACTTCACGGTGGGCAACTGGAATTCACAATTTACAACTGGCAGACTGCTTACACGTTCTCCCAGTATGTTAACTGTTGTCTTGATTTGTATTGTATTTTCCTAACATCACAGCTCCTTCACTAGGCTTTGTTGTGGGCAAGGTTAAGTACATGGCAAAGTTTTCCATATGGAACAGTTTAATAGCTCTGGGATATCAGTGTGATCACTGGGGTCTGCAACAGATGGGGCTTGGTTAGACAAGGAGCCAGTTACCGTGGGTGTTTTTACAATTGTTTTACTCGGCTCTCCTATCACCACTTGGAGGTAAAACATACAAGAGACGTCTTCAGGGATAGAGAGGCTGGCTATAGGGGACATTTGGCTGAGAGACGGAATGAAGGAAAGCAGAGGGTTAATGAAAAATGTTTATGGATGCATCTGAATTAGTGACCAGCCCTGTAAGAGCCACTTAGTGACTGATTCTACTGTCAATCACAGGGTGGCCATTAACTCTCCTCCAGGTTGTGACTGATCCAAACAGAGAGGCTAACAGGCAGCGCAGAGACAGCAGCCTCATCTCCTTCAGCTGTTCTACCCCTACTTCCACTTTCTGCATCTGCCTCCACCCCCAGATATCAGGATATGTTATGCAACAGCATGCATATTCATGTCACTGTGTGGGCAGAGAAACATATCTACAATCTCAGCACAAAACCCCAGGTTGAAACATCACAGTCAGAGTTTCAGGACACAGTTGTGAAAAGCAGTTGGAAATCACTGGTGGTCTGCATGTGGAGTTCAGGTTAGGTTCAGGTTTAGGCTGGGGTTATATTCCACAGAGTAAAGGTGATTTATTTGTCCTTGCTTTCAGATTTCCTTCAGGATTTCTCCCTCTGTGAAGCAACGCAGCATGACCCACTGCCCATGCATGCTGGCTGCACTTGTAATTTCCCCCTAGAAAACTGCCATCCTGGGCTTCAAAAGCATCCCATGAGAGGCAAGAGGTGGGGAGTGCTGAAAATGGGTCTGTTGAAGGTTGAATAAACCCTTCCACTTCAAATTTCCAAAGCAGGTTGCTGGGAAGTGCCAAGCATTCACTGGCCCATCAAAGGCATAGGGAGTAGGCAAAGGCTGGTATGTGCTGCATGCTTGGGAAGATGATGTGGAGGTGGGAACACCACAGCCCTCCCCAGCTTGATTCAGAAGAAAACCTACCTTCAGCCCTTCCACAGATTCAACTGATCTCAAACATAATGAGGCCACAGATCTCCTACTCTCAGGGTCAAGGAGCAAAGGAGAGGACAGGATCTGGGCAAGTAACAAAACAAAACTCAGCTGAAACAAAGAAGGGCATTTAGATGAGGAGAAGAAGAAGGAGTTGTGTAAAAGCAATGACATTTTTGGTGAAACAAAAAGCATATTAGGTGAAAGCCAAGTATTGGATCCAAGGAGGAGATCTGAATCATCCCCTTGGATCTGGTCCACTCTTAATAAGACATTAACTATTCATTGAGAGAGCACACGTGTGTGCATGATTCAGTAGTCTGGCGGGTCTTCTTTTGAGAGATAGACTTCCTGAGCACCAGTCCCTCTTCTAGTAAATGTTAATTGTTTATCCAAAGTGAAACAACTTCAAGAGGAGAGGCTGAGGGCTTCCCAACTGCCTCCTCCCTGGTAAAGTACTGACAGAAGAACTGTAAAAGTTCCTCAACTGCTCCACCATTCAGTACAGAGGACACACTCACAGACCTCTTCTTCCTTTTCTTGCCAAATAGAAATATTCTGGGGCTTGGTCAGAAAACCCCCTGGAAACCAGAATCCCTCTCAGTACTGTCCAACCTGGATTTACCCTTGCATTTTTTCAGCTGCAGAGTAGCTCCGGTGCTGACCTGGGGGAAGAACCCCTTTCCAGCCCCAGCTCTCCCTGTGGTCCCTAGCCCCTTAATTGCAATTGCACAGCACACCTGCCAGAAGATTTGTGCTCTCATTCAAACATAAGCTAACTAGATACCACACAGAGGCAACCGGATTTCTACAAGCACTGCTGAAAGCAGCACCTCTAAGAGTAGCAGGGAATGTCTCCCCCAAAACAGCCAGCCACCTGAAGCTGTGACCACAAAGTCAAGAGCAGTAGCTACCCTGTTTTAATTAAATACTATTTTAAACCATCAAACAGTAATGCCTGCTTACATGTATCGGCTGGCCACAGCCAGCATGTTTTCAAAACATGTTTATGCTTCACATCAGCTATTTTCTGCAGGATCAATCAAAGGACAACCTACAATTGTGGGGGAAGAGAAACCACTGTCTTTGTATCTCTTTTTGTTATTAGCTGCACACTTTCAGTTAGGCACTGCCAGTCAGGAAAATTATGTTCCCATTGCCATCGCCAGAGGGTAGGATGTTTTGTTGCTATCAATGTCTCCTATCACCTTCCTACTTTTCATGAATCAGCCATGGACTGCAAACCACAAGCTGCTCAAGACCACTCTGGCGAATACTGCCAGCCTATCATCATTTACTTTTTCTTATATCCAGAGAAAGCAGAGATTTTGCTCTATCTGCAACAGGATTGCACTGCTCCTTGGTTTACACCTCAAGATGCGATATACGTGCATGGAAAGAGGAATCTTCCCTAACTCATACACCTACTGAGCTGCAGGAGCCCCAGTGCTGTGTGTTCCCAAGCCAGAGGAAAGGCTGTAGAGAAGTGGGGTGAGAAGGAAAAAGGATGGCAGCCCCAGGAGCAGGGGACTTGGACCTGAGATGTACATACTGCTGCCAGCAGAGAGGCTTTTCTTCCAGAGCATAAGGTTGTCTCCCAGCTCTTCCAGTTTAGACTGCAGAGATCCCTTCTTTCCTCCTGGTGCTAGGACAAGGAAAGAGCTAATACACTTAGCACACCTAGCAAATTGCTCCGCACTGGGACATTCCCAGTTCCTTTGCAACTCATAAATTTATATACAGAACTCAAAGGGGCAAAATTGCACTGACAGGGTAAGGATTTGGGGATCATAGGTTCATAGGAACAGGCACTGGTAATGAAACCATGCAGATTATTTGCAGACCAAGATGAACAGCACCAGATGGATTGGTTTCCTGTCGTATTGGAGCTCTTTCCTCCACACTGTGCAGTGCCAATGTGTTCTGGGTGTTTTGCATTCCTTTTCAGTTCAGAAAATTCAACTTTGTGAATCATGCAAGTAGATAGATGAGCTAGATCAGATACAGGACATGCCTTGCTAAGATAGTCAAGAGGTTAGTAAAAAGAAGTTTACACCAAGCCCTAGGAATTGCCTGGCACATCTCTGCTAGATGGAAAGCAGCAGCAACTTCCACATGAATAATCCTCATATTGGAAGGCCTGCCATTAGTCCTGAGCAAATCAAATCCAGGCAGCAACAACACTGAAGATATATCAACAGACTTGAGTATCTTGAGGGTTCATGTATTCCTAGAAAACAATTTTCATTCCTTTAGTTACTGCTTTTTATGGGAAAGGCAGATGTGCTTAAAAAGAAGGGGAAGCTCTTTAAGTCTTGCTAAACATGAACAGGCGCAAACCAGCTCCGATTTGGAGCAGAATCATAGAACCACAGAATGGCTGAGGTTCTAAGGGCCTCTGGAGGTCATCTGATCCAACCCCCTGCTCAAGCAGGGCCACCTAGTGCTGGTTGCCCAAGACCATATGCAGATGGCTTTTGAATATCTCAAAGGACGGAGACTCCGCAACCTCTCCAGACAACCTGTGCCAGGACTCAGTCACCCTTTCTTTAACAAAAAAAGTGCTCCCTGGTGGTCAGGAACATGCTGCTGAGGTTTACTGTGACCTAAAAATGAAAGCACTAAAAAATCTACCATCATGAATTTCCCTGAATTTCAAAGCTAGTCTTGAGCATTTGTCGGAGTTGCCTAAAAGGCACAGGTCTGACAATAACAGGAAGTACAGGCTGGGCCAATTCTTTGACTGTATCTGCTCTAAACAGATCCTACCCGCCACAAAAGCATATGAATGAGAACAGAAATTATACCAACACTCCAAATACGCGTTAATATACACATGTTGCATTATCATATATACACAAACATATATTTTAGATAGGATTATGTGTACATGGGGTACATACCTATTGACATGTACCTTTCCCCACCTTTCTCAACCCATTGAAAACAAAAGCAGTTCTGCTCTCCAAAGCAAGAAACCTCTCATAGGAAATGGAGCAGACTTAGCAGTCCGGCTCTCAGATGCTTGGGTGAAATTATACACAAACTACCCAAACAATCTTCTAATTGTTACGAGAAAGAGGAATATTTGCAATGAAATGATAGATCACACTGTTGTAAAAGAAAGGACATCTTAAACACCATATCAAAGCACATCTGATTTATCTATGGCATCCCAGGAAACCTGTAATTACTGTGCAGAGAAATTAAAAAATCCAGCTCCCTTGGAAGCAAACTGCTAAAATCATTAGATCTTCCTGGAATAACACCACATTCCCTCATGCTGTAGCTAGACCTGTCAAAAACAGGAGCCCTGAGGAATCCTTCGTGTTTGTTGGTTACCATTCTCATCCTTGGGGTCCTTACTTCACGTGATTTTCACCTCATGGGCAGAGCACAGCTGTCTATAACTTCCTTTAGAGCCTACAAGGACTGTTCTTGAAATGACCCCACACATGCAGAGGGGAAAATCTGCCACTGATCTATTTGACAGGGCTACATTAAGTATCTAGGGCTCTCCATGGAACATGGGCATCCCTTGCAGCCTCCTTCTCCTCCACTTGGGAGATGTCCATTTCTTCTCTTCCTCAATGTGCACTCTTCCCTCTTCTAGCCTACTTTGCCCTTCTTTATTGTCACTGCACACATAGCCTGCATACCCTTTTTCTTCTCTTCCCTTTCATCTATAGCCACTCCATCACCTCCCTTTCAGAAGAACATCTCTGGTCGGAGGGAATGGAGTAGGACCAGCAAACTACTCTTATGTTGCGGAACATACTTACAGCATGGGCAGAGATGCCAAGAAAAAAAGCTGAATAACGAGACAATGTACCAAAGCAAGGCACTTGCGAGCTCTACATCAGCACAATACATTACTGCTAGGCCTGATCTAGCATCTATACCTCTACTTGCAGAACTATTTCAACACACTGGGATGGTTGAATTCTTATCGCCTTGAAATGGGATGTTTGCCTTTTAGTCATTAAGCAATCTGTGCAAAATATTAATTCATGTAATAAAAATTTTAATTACTTGAATAATGAAGTTCAATTAAAATATAATTGAATTTAAACACATTTAAATTAGAACAGAAGTCCGTTTTAATCAAGAAAAAATGTATCTTAGTATTTTCAAATGTTGTCTTATTTTATAGCATTTGCAGAAACACTGATAGCTGTAAGACTTTCTCTGAGATCATGTTAACAGACTTAACTGTAAACAAAAGACAAAGGAAAGCACTTAATAGCTTTAGTTTTGTTTAAATTTTCCTAGAAGAATAACTTGAACAGAAATCTAACCTTCTGGGTTTTAACAAAAAATCTTTTTCCAACCTCTGCAACTGGATCTGTAACACTGTCACTAGAAATGTTCAAATCATAGAATCATTTAGGTTGGAAAAGACATTTAAGATCATTGAGTCTAACTGTTAATGCAGCCCTGCCAAGTCCACCACTAAACCATGTCCCTAAGCAGCACATCTACATGTCTTTTAGACACCTCCAGGGATGGTGTTGTATGCAAAGTTGCTGAGGATGCACTCGATCCCTTCATCCAGATCATTGGTAAAGATATTAAACAAAACTGGCCCCAATACTGATCTCCTGGGAACATCACTTGTGCCTGGCTGCCAGCTGGATTTAACTCCATTCACCACAACTCTTTGGGCCCAGCCATTCAGCCAGTTTTTAACTCAGTGAAGAGTACACCCATCCAAACCATGAACAGCTGGTTTCTCCAGGAGAATGCTGTGGGAAATGGTGTCAAAAGGTTTACTAAAGTCTACACATACAACATCCATTGCCTTTTCTTCATCCATTAAGCAGGTCACCTTGTCATAGAAGTAGATCAGGTTAGCCAAGCAGAACCCGCCTTTCATAAACCCATGCTGACTGAGACTTATCACCTGGTTGTCCTGTACATGTAATGATGGAGGGTGGTAAGGCCTATTTATAGAATGACTTGCTTATTTCTCCCAGGGCTGGTATTAGGCATACACAGGCAGTTCAGGAGAGAGCAGCTCCTTTTGCTTCCAGATATCTTTACCCAAAATTCCAAAAACACACAAAGAACTAACATTCAACCTGCAAAAAAACAGGAGCAAAAGGAAATAGTTTCCATGAAGCTTTAGCAGGATCTGCAGTTGCAGCTGGCAAAGCCTTTTGCTAATGAGAAACAGCATAGGGAACTGATTTAACAAGTAAATTAAGTATTTTCTACACCTTGTATACATGCAAGTCTCTTACCCCCAGGCATGCTGTCAGTGAATGCAACTGCAGCTCTGCCGTGACAACCCTACATTCAACACCACCTTTGTCAGGGGAAAAATGTTTTCAGGCAAACTAATAGCAGAGCATTGCTTACAAGTCCTAAGTCTAATTATTGCCAAAACAGCATTTGAAGATTTAGCTTTAGCTTGCACTATGCTTGTTGTCTGGCCATTAGCAAGTATTTGAATAGAATTAATTGGCTACTTGCAAGGTCATTTCAATAACTTTTGCAACAAAGCCTGGGGAGTTCTTGCGCATGCAGACTAAATGGCACACACAGATCACCCTGCCAGCAGTGAAGTGTGCAACACCCAGCCTCAGTGACAGAGCTGTTCGGTCAGCTTCCCAGACTAGTGACCCCTTTTGCCTATGCAGAAGCACATATAAGCAGTCCCTTTCTATATTCATCCTAATAATTTTTTTTTTAGGGCTCAAACTGAGAGCTCTAAATGAGAAATGGCAACCAAACAGTAAGGTGGAAGAAGGCTGGAGAGAAAGGTATTAAATTTTTGCTGACAACTACAAGCTGGTATTTTTTCCTCACCAAAATGTTGCATATTTGTGTCATTGCACCTTTGAAGGGAGCCATGAGTTCAGCAACACAGCGATGCCATATGAGATTCCTTTTTTAAACATTCAAATTTTCCTAGTCTAAAGATAGCATTTCTCTCAGGTGCATGATTCTTTGTCAGAAAGGAATTTAAACTCTGTTTTTCCTTCACAGCTAAGGCTGCATTAAACAATTCAACCAACACCATAAATTATACACTTAGCAATCTATTGTGCTTGAGTGGGTCCTAAACTATGTGCCAATTTGTAGCTTGATTGGGTAGTTTGTATAATTAACACGTTCTAAATCCTATCTTTATTCACAAAGTTGCAACAAAATGCAGACCAAGAATTACTTAATGACGATCATGAGCTTCCCAAATGTATCTATTAAACTGCTTACAGAAAAATCTCAAAAAATTGGCAGGGGAAAAAAATCAGAGAGAAAAAAAAAAGGAATAGGCTTAGTATTCCTTTAAATGTTCACATAGTTCTAATAATTATATAGCAAAATAAAAGAAGACATGACATATTCAAGCATTTATGAACTGCACTACTGTATGCTTGCCCAAGGAGGCAAATTGCAGCTTGTAATAGCTGAGTCAAAATGGATAATGAGAGTTATGGCATATTGCCAATTAAAAGTAAGAAAAGAAAGCCATACTTTGCAATGGAGTTCTACATGATTTTTTTCAGAACTAGTATAGGCCCAAGGGTTTTGACAATGGAACTTTGTCATGTTATATTAGGTAGTGGTACCTTAGAAGTTATGTGCCAGGGAACTACTAACTGTACCTGTAATAGGTTCTGAAGTAGCCATTACCACTAAGAAGAGAGATGATGGGATTACTGGGAAAATGTCAACACATTGCTGTGGAGAGGCTAAATGAAACATCAGACATTATTTAAAGAAGAAAATGTTCCCTCACTGTGACTATATTCAGAGATTTTATTTATTCCTGAAGCAATAGTTGAACTGCAAGAGACACCAAGACAGCACAGGAGATGCAATGAAGATCTATTAAATCATATAACACACAGGGAAAACAAACAGGAGATGACTATTCTCTTTTCCTCAGCACAGAGGAAATAGACAGAAATCAATCAGGTTACCAAGCAGTAGGCTTAAAACCAACACAAGAAAATATGTTTCCCACCTCTGTAAAAGCTCCAAAGCATGTCTTAATCAAAAAATTAACTGCTCAGAGCCACATACCATTAGTCTTCTATATATCTTAAACATAATAACTTATATTCAACTTGTAATCCTGGATTTCCAAACCTGGCGAGGTTCTTGAAGGTGCCTTCAGGCAATCTATGCACTTCTTTTATCACTTCTGATAGCTTTTGTTGCTGCCCTTTTCTGGGTATAGGATACCTGGCTATATGGAGAGCTATAGTGCAGCAAATAGCCCTTGTGTAGGCACAGCTATAAGTAATGCTCTTAGGAGTAGAACCTACCCTGGTTTGCAGAAGGAAAAGAAGCCAAATTAAGGACTTTGGAGCTGCATCTCCAGTAGAGCACTTCTTCACATAACAATGCTAGTGAATGAGTTTTATAGGGTAGCTTTAGTCTATTTTTCCATGGTCATGGTGATGTAAGAAAGCTACAAATTAATATGTGCTTGGCAGCAAGACATTCAGAGACCTACAAGCCTGTCCTTGGCTTAACAGTGAGTTCACCCAAAATAAGAACAGAAACAGCATTATATATTTCTAATTGGTCACAACCAACACTACATATGCGGAACTCGACATTCCCAAACTATTTGATCAGACTTTAAAAAGAGCTCGAGCTGAAATAAAAATCCATTGAGTCCATTTGTTCTGCAGAAAGAGGCAATGAATTATTTGAATTAATGTTACCATTGTGAGTTCTTTACTGAAGTCCTTTAAATAAGTAAAGCCACTAAACTAGCTCCCAAAACCATGGATGATGTCACATAGAAATCAAAAATGAAAAGTTCTATGCCCAAACCCTGTACTCATATACCGTCATAACAATCTGTTTCTGTCTGTGACCTCCCAGTGTACCTGGAGGTTTGCACATGCATACATGAGAGCAGTGACTGAGCTTGAGCTTGCACGTGTGCCTGTTCTCCAGGCAGCTTGCATCAAAACAGGTGACTTTCGTCACAGGATTAATTGAAAGGAAAGAAAATGAGCCCTTCTCAAGACTCTTTATGAAGTTCTTCTTTTAAAATATCTAATTTTGTTATTTACTTTTAAGATGACATTGCCTTATCTGAAAGAGCTTGGTAATGAAAGAAAGAAAACCCAGTCCTTTTCACTAACTCCTTCCGTCAACTGCAGACAGATTCCAGCTTATCTATTAAATGGATTCCACATTTGGGTGGTTTTTAAAAACAGACACAGCACCAAAACTCAAAAATCAATGTACCAATCTAAAAGTACCTCAGAAGCAAGGTAAGAAGCCCTTAAGTGCTAAATGCTGTCATGCACCATACGGTGTGGTGGTTTAAGCTTGCACAGAGCATTCACACAGCATCTGTTAATCTCAGGAGTGCAATATCAAGCAAAGTTGTCTGAGTGCTGCCAGATACAATAAGGCAGCAAACAGCCAGAGGCCTTGTTCACAGGCATACCTAGCAGCAGCAGTCATGCCCTAGTTTCTATCTTTCAGCCTTCTCAATTCTACAAGTTTTCACATTTCATAGGCTAGAAGAAAGCAAATACCATTACAGACCCTTGTGCACCCAAGCACTGTACCAGCAGTCTTTTGAGATGCTGGAGAACAGGACCTGGTCTCTGAAGGAGAAGGGAAGCTTCAGCTGCTTTTAGATAAACTTGAGTCCAAGAAGGAAAAATATAATATATATAATTTTCTCTTAGGCTGGCTTTTCTTTTTAAAATCTTTTATATCTAAAAAAACATCTTCCCTCCTCCCTCCTTATACAGTAGGAAGGAAAGTTCTGACAATACAATTTCTGTACAGAAAAGGAGAAAAATGCAGTAATGCCATTTTATTTAGGGTGAGTAGGGGTGATAGCCCACATACCAGGCACCACAGTATAAGACACCATCACATGCACTAGAAAGCAATGGCAAATACAGTAATGGTGAACTGGAAACACTCCTGTGCCTCCTACAGATGTCACTTAAACACCCTTTCCCAAATGTGAGCTCCTGACCTGGTCTAGCCCTTACTCAGGGCTTTTCCCCTGAGGTCAATGGGTTTCACCCACCTACTGCCCTGCACTGAGCACAAGAGAAGCAAGGATACTTTGCTGTTTGGACCATGCCAGTATAGCTCGTTTCCTGACCTCTTCAGGAATGTAACTATTCCCACCAACCTTGAACAAGACTGTTTCTGCTTTTAGTACATAATTGTGAAAAGCAAAACATCCATATCTTGGGGAAAGCCTACATTTATATGGGGAGCAGGAGATTTTGGCTGGTGGCTAGAACTACCAGTCTATGCAGAGTTGCTTTCATAATTACTTTTGTAATTACTCGAAATGAGCGCCAGAAAAGCCCCATGGCAAACTGCTGAATGACTGCTCTATTGAGACCAATGGGTACACTTTATTCCTAAATTGGTTTTCTTTTTCTGACTCCAGGCTGGATTTTTGTCCAGGATTGTGTCCTGTTTAGCAGGGTGTACTGATCCTTCCCACACTGTAGAAGCCCATGCATAGCAAAATAGCCACGCCAAGCCTGAAAGAGGCAGCTCTTCTCCAGTGCTTGCTTACACAGACTTTGCTTATTTTTTTCCAAATTACCACTTTAAAGGATCCCCATTTTTCTTCTTTGGTAGAAAGGACAGGATGAGGTGGAAACTCAGTCCAAGTACTCAATGACAAAGCAATTGATAGGAGCTTCCTGCCTCCTTGGTTTAGCTCATGGAATAACAATCTCTACATCCACCATTCTCATCCCTTCTAAAAGGCCTCACAGCAGGCTTCTCAGATATCCCAAATAAGAATTTTTCATGTTCTCTACTTGTCTTCTAATCATCTGTCCCCTCCACTCCAGATGCCATGATTGTATACCCTCTAGCTGTGCAGCAGAGACCTCAGCCTCAGAACTGCTCTATAGCACTCTACTGGGGCTTTCCATGCTACTGCAACGCAGCTGGGCTGAATTTCAAAGGTGGCAGAACGAGACCAAAACAAATATCCTCCAGACCCAGCAAAATTATCAGGCCCAGTAAAAAACACCATGGGTAAAACTAAAAACTGCATGAGAAAGTTAGGGGGAGAATTCTGAAGGAACTGAGGAGCCTGATGGCATAAGTAAATGCCAAGTTGGGTATTCAGAAGCTTGTTGCTTCTGTCCTCAATTTTTGGTATCTTCATGCATCTAAAAATATGGCCCTCTGTCAGCTCACAGAGCTGCAAAGGACTCAGAATCAAGCTCCAGCTCTGACGAGATGACAAAGGTGGCTGCCACCAGCCTTCAAGGCTGGCCCTTCTGTTATTTTTAGCTAACACTTTGTGGCTGGTTGATATAAACTCATAAATAAATCAGAAAGCTTTCCTAGCAGAGCATCATTAGGAGCAGGCTGCAGTGCCACAGCTCTAGACTTGCCAGGAACCTCCTGGGCTCTGTGAGGCAGCACAGAGGAGAGGGGCATGTCTTATTACACATGCAGGCTTAAGCTAAGGTTGAATTACCAGCGTGTTCTCCAAACAGATGTTTAACTTATCTTATAGCTATTGCTGCCACATGGGCAATTCCCAGGCAGAGTCACACAGCACAGTGATGTCCTGCCACTTACAGACTGTTGCAGCTAGAGCAATGTTTGCTTTTGCAACTTGCCTCGCATGTGATTTCTTCCATGAGTTAACCCAGGCTGAAGACGTACAATATTTTTTATATTTCAGGGATTATTTACATAACCAGAGGAAAATAAATCTCATAAGGAGGAATCTGATTGTAAAGGGTGGTATCTTTAACTTATTTTCACAGCAGCGAAATTCATGGAGCTAAATCCAGTGTAGATCAGCTGAGTTTCTGTCCCTTCATGTTTAATGATGGAGGAAAAGACCTTGTCCACAGCTTTATGATACAAAAATGCTTTGTAATGCAAACCAGACCAACTCCATACAACTGTTCCCAACATTATTCTTATTTCCCTAGCAGACATTTAGAAGAGTGCTGCACAACAGCGTGACTTGAGAAATCTTTATTAGAATTAGAACAAGAAAAAACAAACAGAAAACAATCATTAATGTCCAGGGTAATTTTCAAAACCTCTTTGGCAATTTCCTCTCCCTCCTTCTTACAAATGTGGGAACAGTTAACCACTCAGGAAGAACACTTTATACATTTGGAAACCTGAAGAATTCTCCTGTTAGACTCAACCCACATTATAACAAAGATTATTTTTGTTTAATCTTTTATGAAGGATAAACAATATCTTGCATGGCAAAATATGAAGCAGACTTTTCTCCCCCCTCACTTTAGTCAGCTGAGATTTTAAATAGCTCTTAAAAAGTGTCATGTAACAATCAGGCTAGCAGCACTGCAGTGAAAAACTAAGGAAAATCTTTCTGACTTTACACAAAGCACACTAAGAAACCCAACCCACCAGACATCATCCATTGCACCTCCTCTGAGGGATGAAAGGACTTTGTTACAGCTACAAGAAGTCAGTGCAGCAGTGATCACGTCAGTCAGAGTAAAACTAAGCAGAACCATCTTCTCCCTTCAAGCCATCAAGGCTCCCAGCCAGGCTGAGCCCTGCTGCCCACTGCCCTGCTGGGAAAGGAGGTCTGTGAAACTCGGAGGCGGCACGGTCGGAAACTTGTGACTCAACTCCATTTCTCAGCTTTCCTTGCAGCTCAGATAACCCCCTCCTGCCTTCTCCAGCTCCCTCCCATACCCCCTCCAGACCTCTGACACCAGGACTGCCTCAGACTTCTTCCACGTGTATGTGTCAAAACCCATCTACTTTTTGACGGAGTTACACATACTCCATCATAATATCTTCAGGGGATAAAGCAAACCTGAGTTCAAAGACCCCAGCTGTGATCATGAGCTGACCCATCTTCCCTGGAGTAAGTGCAGCAAGAACACAGAAATACTGTGCTTTCTCCAGGTATTTTTAGAGGTGCCAACAAAAGCAGAAGGGACCAGCATCTGCTGCCTAGAAGGGATCTGGTGGCTCAGAAAGCAGGTGTCTTAGCAGATCTTTTGTCCAAAAGTGTGATAATGATGCAGTGAGGTGCCTGCCATGCTCACGCACACCTATCCGTAGTGTTGTCTTACCTGAAAAGCTTTTTAGACCCTTCAGAAATCAAATTCTTTGCACGGTTTGGCAAACAGAGCTTCTCAAAACCAACCAACATCTTACCTCATATAGTGTTAAAAAGGGCTTTTTTGGTGAAATGCCAAGTTGAACATGTTAGGATTTGTTGGGCTAATAAGGGCAAGAGAAGGGTGCAGGGAGAAAATGAATGAAGTTTAAAAATTACAAAACCAAACAAAAAACATGTATTAAAAATTTAAAAGTGTTTTTTTCTCTCTCTGAACTGCACAAAATGTTTCAACCGAAGCACAGGGATAACTTCCTGTTCAGATCTCCGTGCACCTTCTTAACAACCAAAAAATATTGCATGTGGATGAAAAGACCTTTTTTGACCAACAAAAACCACAGGCAACATAATCACAAAAGTTGCTGTTTCCGTGCTGTCCTGTATCCACACCCATACTAGTTTGTTCTTACCTGTACCGCTGTTTTATGTTGGGAAGCTAAAAAAAAAACCAGGACCCACGACCTGGATGTAGATCAAATATCTTCACTACATGAGCAAGTGAACACTCTATCCCTATTAAAATTCAGCAGGGGTGATATATCACAAATCTTGCAGACTGCTGTGAAAATTCACCTTCATGGAAGCTGACCTCTTCTATAGCCATGGGGAAGCCTTTTCAAAAAAGCTCACTTTAATGTCATTATTACCACTGAAAATATTTCCATGTTCCCTTGGGATGACTTTATTGCACATTATCCTGGAGACAAAGGTTGCTGGACAAACTGGACAAATCCAGACAGTGCTAAGCATAAGCAGTTGATGATCTATCTGCTGGCAAAAATCCAGCAAGTCCTAGACTTGTTTACTAGCCCCAGACTAGGACAGCTCATCAAACTGCAGTACTTATAACCAAAGCTGAAGCTCAAACATTTAAAAATGTGTTTTGGAAACACTCTGTGTACACTGAAAATCTTGGACTGGATTCAAAAGTTGTGTTTGGAACTGCCATCTCCTAATTAAAACAATATACTCCTAAATGCTCACTTCAAATGATACCTTAAGCACATTTTGTGGATTGAATTTGTTTAGTGAATGAAGATAAGAAAATTTCCTCACAATTAATTTTCACTTATTTGAATGCCTAAACAATTTTATAGTCAATTCACTACAGTAGAAGTAAACAAAAATTCAACAGCCTGATTAAACCAACCTAAAAATACTAAAGTTTGGGGTATAGCTTATTCAATGTCTTCCAGATTTTTGGCTGCATGATTCTATAAATGCTCGGCTGACAGTGAATGGAAGTTTCAGTGTTTGAATCACTTGAAGTTGGTCAAGGCTTTAATAAAAACTTGAGAGGAGAAAAACATTTACACCTTATTTAAAGGTGTAGAACATTTTCACAATGAATTTCCTTAAAAAATTAATGCCTGCATACCCTATAAACATGCAGTTTCAGAGCTTTTAAAGAAAAACAATGTAGAGCTATTCTGAGGGGATTTTCTTGTCTATGCAGTGGTATATCCAGTGGTTGTCACTGATCGTGAGCTTCTTAAGAATATTCTCCTGATAATGGAAACATAGTTCAAAATAAAATTAAATGTAAAGCTATAGGAACATAAAGCCTACATGCAATGTTTCTGAGGACAACAATAACCATCTGACACCGTGTATGTAGGACCTCAGGCAAGCCACCACTTTTTTCCCTATTCCAGAATTACCACTGAAGATCAGTGGGTTATGGAAGCTGAACAGATTTCTTCCAAAAGATTGTTACGTTGTCCTCAATGCTATCTCATCAGCAGTTCATCAATGAGGCAACTGATATCTCTCATATATGATCCGGTGTTGTCTGTTTACTTCTCTTATGTTGCAGGGTGTTTATGTGTTCTGTTGAAAGGATGTACCCTGTCATTTTACATCAGTAGAAGTAAACAAAAAACAATTAGCAGTTTAAGGTGATGAAGAGCTTGTGCTGAGAAGACCATGGTGGCCATATAGCATCATCTGGAAAACTCTATACATTATACCAGAGACAGTGTGTCAAGAGCCAAGTGTGACCATGTTATCAGGAACAGGAAACACAGCCCCTGTCTGCAGAACGGGGTAGGCTCTGAGTTAGCAATCCTCAGCTACAAGGACTAGTTGGGGCTCACAATAGATAAGCAACATTCATATTTCAGAGCTGCAGCAAGAAAAGCTGGAAGGTTTTGAAGGAAGGAGAAAGTAAAGGTGTGAATAAGGCACTACTAAGACCAATAATAAACTTCCACTCACAGTTTGATACTCATACTTTAGATGCAGAAAAACCTTGAGAGGTTATAAGAGACAAACAAGAAGACACAGAGGACTTCAAGGCAGAAGAAAAATGTCTTTTACTGAAAAGTTTAATGAGTTAAAACCAATTAATTTTATAAAAAATAAAGCATTCCATGAATAACAGAATTCCTGAGGCCTGAATTTATATAGATTTTTGGTGGAAAGGGTTTGAGAGGAACAAAACTGAAGAGAAACTCTCCCTAGTCTCAATATCTCTTATGCTCCCTATACTAGAAATTAGATGACACACCCTGCAGGTAGCCTGTAAATACATTCACACTGACCAGCTGGCCCTGTGCTGCCAGAGTGTGTGACAGCCGAGCTCTCCCTTCTCTGAGTCTCTTCCCTCTAACCAGGCCAATTTCTCATCAAGCCAGCATGAAGCCTCTTCTTTGAGACCTACATTCTTTCAGATTCATTTGAAATCAGCAAAGTATTCCAAATGTTTTAGGTAAGAGAAGCTGATGGACAAAAGGAGAAGATCACAAATCTTGCCACTGCAGATGCAAATTGAGGCAGAATTGATGACAGTGCAGACATGCATGTACCTTCACTAAGAAAAGGTATTTGGGAGTAAGAACACTCCTTAATCTGAAAAAAACACAACACCCTTTTAATATGGAAAAATCTTGCCAAATTCAAGGCAGAAAGGTTGACTTCTTTTTAACAAGTAAAGGCAGTAATTCATCACATGAACAAGTCACCGGAGAGTTGATTCTACATCTCTTATGTGTTCAGTGCTAGAAGCTTATCTGAAAAAAAAAAAAACATATTTTAGCCAAAGTGGATGATGTATGATGGACTAATGTAAACAGGGCAGACAGTGTTCCCTTAGGATGTAAGCTTTGTGAACCATTTCCTAGAGTGGCACAGCAACAGCAGACATCCATTAGTCATATATGCTATTACTCGATAATCAGAAAAGACTCCATGAGTAGTCCTGAAAAGTGGGCTGAATGACCATCTGTGAGCACGGATCTTCAACCGTCAGACTGCAAACTCTTTGAAACTCTTTTCTTTGCACTAGGATCCTGGTGGGTTCTTTTTTCTAACAAAAGTCTATAATCCATCAACCTACGCAGGTAAGAACAGCTCACACTGTGCCATTGGAAGTGATTGTTATTCCTAGCCATAAATAATGCCTTATAGTTTCTCTTCAGGAGTGCTACAGCACTTCGCAACTGGCTGCAGCAGTTATGCAGGTATGAGCTGCAAGAACTCAATACAGCAAAGCTCTGCATGTGGCAGCATGTGACAACCTTGGTACAGGATAATCCTGTGTCCTCAAAGTGCTGCCACAGCACACAGGGAGAGAGAGCACTTATTTCAGTGGGAATGATGTGGCTATTTCAGCCAACACTTGCTTCCTTTTAAAAAGCAGCTATGAGACCGCAGAGTGGTCAAGACCTCATTCCATGTCTTTGTTAGACAGGATGCCTGGTACCTGTGGAGCACTTCTGCAATTCCAACTCAGAACAAGCGCCAACCTCCAAGCATCCATTTCCACCACACACTTCCTTGAGGATCCAGCAAATGCCTGGGCTTGCTTGGCTTGGGAGCATTTGCTGCAGCAGAGCTGTAAGCAGAACATTTCCTCTGGGACTGTGTTCCCCATCCTGAGGAGCTCATGGGCCAGGCTTGGTCACTGGACACAGGAGCGTCCCGCTGCGACCATTTGCAATTTGCAGCAAGCTGGGGTGAGAAGAGCTGAGCGCTGGCAACCCTATTGAGCTGGATTCCCAACACAAACTTGCAGGATTTGGCAGAACTCGGATTACATTTTTAAACAGTTACTGTAAGTGTAAATGTTATTTTATCCGCCCCCTTGAACTGTATCATCCTGGCCAGCCACCAGGCAACCACACCCACACTCTTACTTTTACAGCTGCAGAGATGGGGTCAAGATCTTCTACGTTCTGTGTAACCCAAGCCCTGTTATTAAAGTAATTCGTTTGCAAATAAATCACCCCTGTTATGCAGCTCCAGATAAAGAAGGGATAAAATAAGAACTTGTGAGCTTGAGCTCATTTGCTGAATGCAAATCTTACTCCCTTCCCTGGCCACATTTAAACAGTTAATAAGTTGGTCACCAAGGCACCTCTCCTAACTCCATTGACTCTGGAGAAACGGACACAGTAATCATTAAAGAAAAACAAGGAGAAGTAAAAGAGGAGCCCCAAGGTGTACCAGGTGAGGGCTCTTAACAAAACAGAAAAGGTCAAAGGATCTTACAGCACTCAGAGGTCTAGCACTGGGCCAGAACATGACCAGGAACATTATTCCTTCTCATTTTCACCACTACTTTTAGAACAAGCACGTGAGTGTAAACGTGGCTCCAGCTGAGTCAGGGTAACGCCCCACTGACTTTGATGGGGGCAGGATCTCATCTGCTTGAAAACTGCTGACTGATTTCTGGAAGGAAAAGAATAGTCTTATTTACAGAATTGCTTTTCCTGACCTGGCTTTAAATACTTAGGAGTCCAGTTCCGCATTCATTTAGGACCTTGTGTTTACCTCAACCAACCTAATCAAGAGTTGTCTGTTTGGTGGTGTGGCTGGGTTTTTTACTCTCCTTTTCCCCTTTTACAGGTCCACATTTGGAAGGTTTTTCTGGATTTATAGGAGTGTCTCCAAATCTTTTGAATGATAGGCCAGAGTCATAACACATTTAGTTTGTCCTTAAGCAAAAAACTAAGGTTTGTTTACTTCCACAAGTCCGCACATAGTTATGTTTTTTTTTCCAGTACCTTCTTCCTTGTTTCTGTAAGATACTGGATAGGCATGAGAACTGCAAACAAATTTACTCTTAATCAGACCTGGCCTGCAAGATTCATTATATAATTAAACAAACAAATAAAGGAATAACTTGTTATTAAGCACGATGTTATTGTATGCCTGCTGCAGTGTTCACAAATATACATAAGATTAGTCAGCTTTCACGTAATGAATTAAAGACACAGGATAAGCTTTAAAGTGATACCGCATTCAGAAAAATGTTATGCTGAAACTGAAACAGCCAGAACCAAACTTTTGTCTTATATTATGGTATAAATAATTCTGAAAGACATTTCTACATCATGTATTCAATGATTTAAAACAACCATTCCTAATGAAGTGTACCTTCTCCGATCTTGTGCTTTAGGGCCTCTGGTGGTCTAGCCACCCACTTGCCACTGTGGCTACAGACCATCTTTTGACTAATATCCAAGCTGAAATACTTTCCATGTTTTGTTTTTATTTTCATAAAGATGATGTGTTTATATTCACACACAATTTTGTAATAACTACTTGAAAAATCCCACCTGAAAGATCAAATTAAATTTGCTTAAATTATTTACTGTCTATAAAAGTATAAGTTTCATTATGGGTGTTTCTGAAGAGTCCATGCTTCTCACTATGTGACCAGATGGGCTATAAACTTACATGGATTTTTTCTACAGGGAGATTGTATTTCCAGTATTCTTTTTCATTGCTTTAAACTAACACTTTAACACACACAAAAAAAGATTTTTTATGTATTAATATTGGCAAT
The DNA here is from genome assembly GCF_033815535.1 of Pezoporus flaviventris. Taxonomy (NCBI): domain Eukaryota; kingdom Metazoa; phylum Chordata; class Aves; order Psittaciformes; family Psittacidae; genus Pezoporus; species Pezoporus flaviventris. The sequence goes on from NW_026892550.1 coordinate 25,762,546, forward strand.
ATCTGGAAGTCATTACGTTTTCTGAATGCCAGACTAAAAGAGTACCTAGTAGAAGCAACAAGCATATATTTGATGCTACATATTAAGCCCTGCTGCTTTTCTTCTCCCTGTGGTCTACGCGACTCAGACCACGGTCCTTCGCAGCCAAAGCCTGGATGTTACAAAGTGCCTTTCTGAAAGTAATGCTGCATGTTTCTGTTCAGAAATTTCTTAGCAGCTTACAGGAGAGAAACAATAAGCCATCTGTCAAGCAAAGTCTGGCCTGTTACAGCCAAAGGGAGAACTAAATGAAAACAATATGAACAAGCAGAGCAGACTTTGCCAGTAATTCACTGTTTTCCTCCACCTCCCCTTCTCTTTCTCTCCATGGGACCCACCTCAGACATCTACCAAGCACAACTGTGGTAACAATCTATGAGGAGACCATTCCCACCAACAGCTTTCTTGCCACTGTTACTCTTGCGGCACTTGTCATTCATCATCTAGAAATTACCTCATCCTTCATCAGCATGTGTCTAATTGCTGCAGGCTTGGAAACTTAGCAGTGGTGCTCCCTGGTTTTGCTAGAGAATAGCCTTATTTGCTAAGTCTCGGGATAAAATTAGCCATTAACACCAACAGTGTACTTACCGGTTTTGGCTTTTATATATGTAAGAATATATGTATAAGAAGCAAAGTGACACACTATTTTTACACTTCAGAGACAGACATGCCAGACAAAGGACACATGTGAGATTGGGAAAAAGGAAAAAAAAAGATAAATCAATGGTCTCTTATTCACTCATCTCCCAAAGAGCAGCACCACCAAAAACAAAGGCATAACTGTTTCCACACAATAAAGGGTGCATTGATAGTGCTCCTAAAAACAAGCTACTGTGCTCCTGACATTCCCGTCTTGTTGAATCTTCCTAAACTGTTACCACTGCTTGATTTCAATTTGTCTGTTCCTGCCACAACCACTGACAACTAAAATTGTCATAAGAGCAAAGAAAATGCCATGTCAGCTCAGGCAGTCTCCATGCACAAAGAGAGGGTACCTGAGGAGGTATTGGAAGGAGGGCAGGGCACGTATAAAGAGGAAATTCCGAGTTAATTATTATCTATTTCATCTGACTAATACTTTTTGAATAATATTACCTTTTTAGTCTTTAAAAAAGTCTGCATCACCATGTCCTACATTTTAGTTACAGGAGCATTCACAAAGACAGCAGGGTCACAAAAAGTCACATGGAAGCAAGCAGCAGAGAGGACAAACTACGCAGGCAAATTTAGAGACAAAACAGAAAAAGTATTACAGCACTATTACAATTATATACCTTCTTGTATTTTGACAGTGATATAAATACTAGGCCAAGGGGTGATAGCTGTGACTGATTACCTGGTGTGTTGAAAGTTCTGCTAAAAAAAACACAGAACTTAAATCAATGGTTATTTTCACTTTTCAGTAAAGCAAAAATTCCTTTCAGTCAGGAAGGTGAAAGATTTGTGTTCAAATCTGTAAAGCATTTTGAAACATTCTTAGTTATAAAATATTTTGCTGATATTTTGAAGATGATACAGAGGATTTAAAAACCACATCCTATCTTCCCCCCATAGAAATGATTTGCTGTGATAAATCCATTTTTTTTTCAAAGCATATTAAATTACTAACTAGGTTCATTTAGGAATTTTGAACTCAAATATTTCACTCAACCTTTACTCTCTCCATCTTGTTTAGGCTGAGATTTGTTAATCTAAAGGAATAATGCTGTTATGTTCTTGTCATGTTATCAAGCAACAGCATTTGGAAAAATGCATGTTGTTTTCAAAACTGTAACTGTAACGAGCACTCAGGGAAAGTGCTATCTCTATACAAATTATGACGGGTGAAAAAAAGAGAGACAGATTATTCCCAATCCCCAAGAATGCTAAAAACTGAGACATAAAGGGATGCTTTCCAAACAGTCGGAGCAAGAACACTGCTAAGTTTATTCCATGAAACTGATACACCCCAGTCACAGTAACTGTCGTTTTTATTGAGAGGAGTGCCTGCGATCTTGTAGAACAAGTTGTATGAAACAAGGTCTAAGAAGCTGTTTGCCCTGCCTGCTGTTCTTCAGCAAAATGTACTGTTTTTTCATTATGTTAACCTACCATTAATATAGTTCCAATTTTAACTTTTAGGGCCTGGAACTATTTCTCGTACAGTAGTGCTGAAGCTGCTCTGCCTAGATACGGCATAACAAAATCTGAACAAAAGGGAAGCATGTGTCCTGGTGAACAGATACTTGGCTCAGGGAGGGTCTAAAAACAACATAGCAATAAATACATTCTTAAAGAAAAAAATAACTTCTAAAATATGAAATTTGGGTGACTATTTCAAAAAGCAGCTGCGAGCTTCAACAAAGTTGAAAAATTGCAAATGATTTCAGAGACTGGAAGCTGATAATAACCTTCGTGTAGACACATGGTCACAAGATGATCAGTGATGACCCTCAAAGAGATGCAGAATACTAAACCTCAAAGTTTATTACTAGTAAATAATGACTAGTGACTTGTCTTTTTTATTAATAAACTCCAGAATATGCTTCCACATGGCTCTTTTTATTTCACTCTTGAGCATCAAGTTCTACTACCTATTCTAGCTTGTGCTTACAATACTTCTTTTCAATGAGTTAAAAAAGAAAAAAAAAAAAGGACAGATGTTTCTGATTTTCCTCTATATGGATGACAATGTAGAAATGTATTGTGGAATCTGGCACTGACTAGTCCTTGAAGTCGAGTTACCACATGTCCCAGTCACAAAACAGCAACACATAGTATAATGTTTCTGGAAAGAATGTTGCTGCAATAAAATAGATCACAAAAAGTTTTCAATCTATGAATTCTGTCCAGAATATAAACCATCAAAGATTCCTCCTATGGAGTATTTGAAACTGGAAACCAATTCACAAAACAGGGTGGGGGCGAAGAGGAGGGTGTGGGAGTTGCATGTATTTTACAGGAAAATGCATTCCTGTTCAAAAATCAGGGCAAACTACTGATCACAACAATCTTTTAAAATCACACAGAACAACTTCTGCAATCTGGGAAATACATCCAGTGAACAAACTATTTGGAGAAAACATTAAATTCATAAATCAAAAGGAGTACTAGCACAACCTGATATTCTTCATCACACAGGGGAGAAGGCTTCCCTGAATTAAAGCCAGTTTGAACTAAACACATCTCTTGTAGTGAAAAATCAACTCATGCTTTCAAAAACTCCCAGTGATGGAGAACATACCATAAAGCTTGATGAGTCACCTGGTTAACAGCTCGTTGTACGTCACAGGGGGTGTGTCCGGGCTCAAGGGTGTTATTTCCCAGAGAAGCATTTATAATCTTCAGGTTCCCTTCAGCTCCCTTTTCAAAAGCTGAGCAGATTGTTTGGTGTTTTTCTGCACAGACACACCTTCATTCCCACACCAAACCTTCTGTCACACTGACGGCATACCTGGCCCAGGCTGAAACCTCCTGAGCATCCCCTGGATCCACATTCAAACAACTCCATTAGTGCTTCTGGCCACACCACCACCTTGGGAGCTCATGAATAGATACATGAAACAGAAATATCCTCCATCGCTTTTACTTCTGCTTTTCATAAGGTCCAGCACGTTTCTTGGTCATTTGCAGACCACTCTTCCCAAGCAGCATTAACTGAGGAGCACCAGCCTGTCCAGGGTAACAGGTGCCCTGACAAAACACATTTACTGTCATCTTGCTTGACCAAACGACCAAATACCTTGGGTATGTCACTCTATTCCTTGGTACTTATTTTACTGACCTTTAATATGAGACCTGGGGACCCACATCAAGGACAAGGACAGTGGAATGATTTGTTAAAAATCATTACAGAAATGACAACTCACACAGACCAAAACATTCAGGCTTACTGCTATTAAAGAAGGATTTCTTAGGTGTTTGCCCCCTGCACCCTCTGGACTACATCCACAATTCCCAAAGCATCTTTATTTCATAAGATGCAGACAAGCTCAGGAAGGTGAGGGTTTATTTTAACCTGTGCCTCTCACCAATTAAGTGACAAAAGTTCAAGCCGTGTAAAGTATTCAGGATGCAGCTGCCTGGATGACTGGGTAACAGCTGGCAGGATGCCTGCTTCACTTGTCAGGCTTAAAGAAGATGCTTCTTCACCCTTCAGGGGAAAATCTAGCAATTCAGGAACAGGGCAATACCTCCTGTGGCTGCCCAAAGGACAGCTCTCCCCTGAAACGGAAACTTCATTGAGTGCCACAGGCTACTGAGAAGTTACACATTCTGTGTCACTAAGTAGAAACTTCCTTCTGAATCTGGTTTCACTCTCCACCCAACAACAAGACTTTCAGGCAACTCATGCTAGGAATGGTAAAGAAATTACCAAATGGTAAAAAAAAAATACAAATTAGAAATATAGAGAAATAGAATAGTGACACTGCAAGAGGAAGACAGCCAGCTTTTTGGTCTGGTTTCTGGATTACAGATCTATCACAGGGAAGATGCCAGACACATCTGACTTTTCCACTCTTTTACATATCTTTCCTTTTTAGTTTCCTACTGAGAGTGGCAGCTTTAGAGGAAAGGGGAACCTTGCAATTTTTTTTATATAAAGTTATTTTGCATAGTAAAGCCCAAGTCCACCAAGATGTAAATGGCAAAATACGCTTTAGACACACTCTGATCCCCCAGGCTTCCTACTGCAGAAATTAAGGAAACAGCCACAACAAAGTTACAACAGGATGTAGGACAACATTTCCTAAAAGTCAACAGTCATCCTCATGATCATTGCAATACTTTGTCCACTCCTCATCTGTAACACACTCCAGAGGAGATGGTGGGAGCAAGTGCATGTCCATGTGGATGTTCATTACCAAACATCTGGAATGCTAATGTAAACACCTAGCATTTATTTCATGCTTTGCCTTTAAAGACTTTTGCCAACATCAATAATAATGCTACTACTCACAGACCTTTTGTAAGGATTAATTTGTTATGGTCATTAGAGTCCACTGCTCTTTACCACAGTCATGTAATGACATACTTGGTGAGCTCTCCAAACCAAAATAAAAGAACCCAGCTGCAGTACATTAACATCCGCTTACGGGAATCCAGTGATTTCTTCTCTACATGTTCTGATGATGACACGCAGCCACATACGATAGTCTCTGAAATCCCACATCTGCTCCAACCCTTGTATGCACCTATGAAAAATTGTCACAACATCTGCTAATCCACCATTTTTTCTCTTTCACGAGGGCACTTGCAAGTGTATGCTGATGTACCAAGTAGTGCCATTACTATCATCTCTGCGAACACTTGTTTTCCTTCAGCATGGCTCACCCCATCCTCCCATCCTTTTCCAGGGGTCTATGGAAAGATAGCCAGCCTGTTACCTTGTTTTCTATTTACTATGGAGAATCTAAGCTTTGGCCTGACCAACCTATAGGGAAAGGCTAACATTGTTCAAATCCTGATGAGTCACTTGGTACACAGCGCTGGTGCATGAATAAACAGGCTGGGATTAGCCTCTAAATAAAAGTTCCCTGTCCTGCTGCCCATTACTGTCTCATCAATGTGCCTTGCAACCCTCCACACATTCCTCCTCCTTACCCTTATCTGACATAAAGACCATTTTTCCTACTTCAAAGATGAAAATTAATGGCTTTTACCTCATAGTTAGTCCTTCACTTCAGTGCCTGGCAGTACTGCATCTTCTTTTCCCGTATATCTATATTTTCCCAGCTCTTCCCCAATCTCCTCAGCCCCCCACCCTGCCCCAGCTTCTGAGAAATATAATGCAAAAAAGTCCACAGTGCAACATCATCCCTGCCTCCTCCGGAAAGGAAACAAAGTACTTACTTCAGGCAGAGCTGTTAAGTGCCTAAATTTAGCTGGGATGAATCTGGGATTAGACCATCAGAACAAGGAATAAAACCAAGGCGCCTCAAGTATTAGGCTAGAGTCTTAACACTATCCCCTACATAGCGCTGGGGATCTCTGCCACTCAGTGGTCCAAGTCTGCAACATTAAAAATGATGTTGATAAAGACCAGAATTGAACTCAGAGCAAGCAGATATCAGACCTTTAAAATGGACAGTATTTAGCACAAATCACCACTTCCACTTTCTTTTGGGGATAAGGGGGGGATGAGGGGAACAATATCCATATTAAACCTAATTTTGTCAGTAACGTGCTGGAGGAGCACCTAGCTTCCATGTGTATATGCAGGAGGGTGTCACCGCACATCTCACAGACTTGATCAGGCACCTTTACAAGGTAACTTCATGCACCAGGCTGCCATGGCATGCCACATTGCACATGGACCATGTGTTTTGCTCCGTGACAGTGTTAATTGAGTCTGAGCAGTTGGACAGGTACACGGTCCCCTTTGAGTCATGCATGCTTGTGCTTGGGGAGCTATGCCTAATCGAGGTAATTGCATCACATTTGGAGGAGCAGAGCAGCCAAGGCACGCCCCTGGGTAAATGATGCCTGGTGGTATGCTTAATTATAGTTAACATGCCTGGCTGTATGATCTCAGAGATCAGAGATGGAAAAGACCTGCTACATAACCTAACCACTACCGTGGTAAAGTATGCCTCCTTCCTGTTGGAGGCAGTGAGGCTTTCACTGCTTTCCTTTGGAGGATTAGTCCACATCTTATACTGAGGGTGGTTTTTTCTTTCTGCTATTGTTAACATTTCATTATTTTCTGAATCAACCCGTTTCCAGCAGTTAGTGGCTCCTTACAGCCTCCTGCTCCCACTTGCTTAGTGCTTTACTGAACATACTGACTTCCATTCACCCTTCAAAATAGGGATCAGAGGCAGACACAGAGAGCCCTGACCTCCCTATAACCCACAGGAGGTCCCTGCTTTCCATAACAAGTTTGGGGATGCTCATCTGCAAGGCCACTGCCCAGGGCCACCATGGACATTCATGGAGTTCATTTCAAAGCCTTCAGCCCACATTTACCTTTTTTCCCTCCTCTGCATGCGTCTACTGGCTGTTGCCACCCAATTAATGCACCTTCCTCTTGTTTGCTTATTTCTTTCTGCTCTGCTTGCTATGTGACTGACAGCTACTCACAGAAGGAAAATATGAACTGTAAAAGGATCCCTTTCTTTCCATTTTTTCTTCTTTTGACTGATGTTTACATGTTTTGGTGGCACTTGCTCTGGGCTCCTGAAATCTTTGCACCATCAGTGATGCAGCAAACCCCACCAAGACATGACCCTGCATGCCAGCACTAATCCCAAGTCACAGCTTCTTTCCCTGTTATTATCTGCTGAGCTCTGATGCGAGATGTGTCACCACAGGAAGTTCATCCAGAATTTTCCGTCTGGTAAATGAGGGAACACCTCATACATACATCTGGGAGTTCAGATGTGCATTTCTCCACACCAGAGTCAACAGAATCTGCTATTTATTTCTTTTCTAAACCTCGAGATGACTGCTGTGCACTTTTGACCTGCTGTCAGTCTGAGCAGCGATTAGCTATTCACGAGATGCAAACACACACTGCAGTGAGGATGAATTTATACAAGTACGAAATACAAGCAATTTCAGGGATTTATCTCCCCTTCTCCACATTCAGGGCTAGTGAGAAACAACAGTGAAACCAAACAAATGGTTCTGAAGCTCAAAAGAATTCTTCCTGTGTTTGGGTGACAGGTTCGTACAGCAAGCTGAAGCTGCCAGTCAGCTCAGGAGCTACACAAGTTTTTTGACTCATTGCCTGACTATGTAAATAGGCTCCTCATTCCTATCAGTCTTTTAGCAGAGCTCCTCAGCTGCTTTTTAGGAATGTATCATTTTTAAAAAGAGATTAAAAAACCCACATTTTTTGTTGTCAAATGCAGACAAACTACAGAAGTATTTGAGTGAAGGCTAAACCTTTGTACAATGCTCCAGAGCTGTCTTGGTGCTGTGATTGGGGATCAACTGTTTGCTCTCTGACATAGTCCCCTGGAAGTGATTCTGGGGCAGAACTGCCCAAGTCACTCCATCACAACTCAGAGACATCTAAAGTAATGCTTTACAGAAATAAAATTCACTGCATAATTTAGATCAATTAGTCTCATTGCACTGTTGCTATTCTGCTGCCCGAAACAAGCTCCTGGATGCCTAATGAGAAATAGGCATTTGATTTTTAAATTGCCATTCATCATCCTTCCTGAATTTAAAAGAAGCTGGAATTTTACAAATGAAGCAAAGACATTTTGGGGTAAAAATTATTTGAGAATCTTCTATGACACTCTGATAAGACAATTCCTTCCTAAGTGTAACAAGAGAGGTAAGTGACAGAAAAAATCAGAAGGATGATGCTTAAGAAAGTCAGTAAGAAGTAAACTTTGTGAGCATCTGCTTTGGGCTGGCACTGAAACAGCAGCAAAATAAAATATTAATTAAATGTGGTTCAATGATTTATATCAGAACTCATCAGAAAAGCTACACAGTCCTTCTTCTGCTCTAGAAAAAATTTCACCTTGAAATAGACAAAGTTTCTGCAACCAAAGGAACAAAAAATGTTTTTAATCTGAATTGCACGAGAAGAGGGGTGCTGTCATTCTTGCACTTCAGTTATGTTTTGAATGAAAGCCATGCTCCTCATGCTACAGCGGGTTTTCCTCTGTGAGGAAAAGAAGGTAATTCCTCATGGCAGTCATGTGCTCGCAATGCGTCACATAAATCAAAGATCTGCTAAAGATCATCTTTTCCAGAGAAAAAACAAGTCTCAGGTACCCAAACAGAAATTCCTATGATCATTTGTGGCATATTTACAGCAAAAATATTTATGCTAGGGTCAAATGCGTTAGCTTTTTGACAGATGAATAAACAAACAGCATTTCTGTCTACAAGATGAATTTTCACTTTTTTCTACAAGAAAAGATTTCCACACAAATGACATACTTTAAAAAATAACAAACCCTTAAACCAAGAACCTTGAAAATATATTTATCAAAGAAGAAGCGTTTGTGCAAAAACACTTTATATAGGAAAACACACATATGAGGAGCAGACCGATTTTCTCCAAAATAGAGCTCCAGCTATAGGAACCAGTACTGGAAGTGCTGCTTTTTAGAACAGTAGTACTTAGTATTAGTAACAGTATTTAGAACAGTATCTCTGGACATCATAAAAGAAAGCAACTTCCACTGCTGCAAAGAGAAACTTCCTCAGAGAGAGCCTTAGCAAACTGATGCAAGGTTTCTGCCATCCTCCAGTTGGATGGAAGGCACAGAGAGCAGCCCATGGCTTCTTTCCTGAAAAACACCTTCAAGCTCTGTTTTCCAGTATTGAGCTCTCAGGACCGTGTTTACGTTTAATAAAAATCCATTCATTTTGATACCCACAGCTACTGCAGCTGCTCTTCAACTATCTAAAATTTCCATGTAAAACTTATCTTTCCCCAAGCCCATGGAATTCCCATCATAGGTTATCCAGTGCCAAAGTGAGCCCAAACGGAAACTGTAACTATCAAACGCAGTTTTAAAAAAGATGAAAGGGAAAGGTTTTGTGCTGATTCTCTTTCCAGGACCCTAAAGAAAATGAATGAAATTCATAGTCTTCTGGCACTTGCCGCAGCTGTAACATGAAACTGTCACGCTTATTAGAGCTTTGCCAAGAATATTTTCAGGTTTTGACTGAGCAATCCACCTGAAACAAATGCTGAGTTCCCCTAGACGTTAACTCTAATGCTTTACCATTTCTACATGCTGAGAGCACATACATTATACTCTGATGCAGGGCTGCAGTCATGACATATGGAAGTTGTTAGCTTCCCAAGCCCTAAAGTAGATGGACATGGTTTTTACTTTTGCAAAATTCCTTTAAATGACATATTTTAACACTTTTGTGTTTCTGAACAAAAAACAAAACACACAGAGCAAAAATGGGATTATTAACTGATGTCATTAAAATGCCAGGCATAATACATCTCAAAGGGAAAAAAAGAAACCATCTGGAATCACAGCACTGATCTCACCTCATTTGTTTTGAACCTTTGTAATGTGTAGCATTGCCCAAGAATAAATCTGTAACAAAATTATAAGCAGCGTAGTTTCACTTTCAGATCTAATGTAATACATCAACTCCTTCAGATGGAACAAAATCTATGTTGAAAAGTGGAGGTCAGCACAGCTAGAAGTCAAATGGACATGAAAACATCTCAAAAAACTGGGCAGCTGCTTTCCATCCAGGGTGTCAGTGAGTTGATGGAGCTACCTAGGTGAGTGGGGAGGACGATGGGTGCATCTTGTGCCCTAGGTAAGGGGAGGACAGGAAACAGCATCTGGGCCGCCTGCTACCTCCCTGTCTTGCCAAGGAGACCAGCATTGGCACTCAGCTGGTGACTCTGCATCCCTGTCAGAGAGTTTATCCCTAAGAACCATTTCCCTCCTCCCCTGAGAGAAAGCTTTTCCCAGTGTTTAATCTGAATTTTCTTGGCTGAAATTGAAATAATTCATTTATATCCTCTCTGCTGATGCCAAGGAGGACAGACTAGCCCCAATAGCATTTACGCATCCTTTAAGGCCGTAGCCTGCTCCTGTACCACTGCCCTTCTTAGACAACAGTAAGCTTCATTCATCCAGCCTCCCTTCATTGATCACAGGCCTCAGAAACATGACCTCTCCCACTGCTGCTCTCTGGGCTCTCTCCAGTTTCTCCAGACCCTCTGGAAATGCATCATCTGCCTTGCTCCAGCTGAGGAGGAGCAGGACGGAAGGACATGCGGAGCAGGACGGAAGGACTACTTCACATTTCTCGCAGGCTGTAAGCCTGTTTATACAAGCCGCTGGGATGTTTGCTTTGTTTGCAGCAGCACAACTCTACTGACTCATGGACAGCTTGTGACACCATGAAACATCCAGAGCCTGCTACTTAGATGAACCACCTACACATTTGTCTCTTGTCCCACGTCTGCATGTCCTCCACTGACTGCTGCAATGGGCAACTCTCTCCTCATCATAATCACACTAAATGCAAGAGCCTTGGGGCGCCTCTGAATGGCTGTTGAAATGCACTTCATTAAATTAATTTGTTAAAAAATGACTAATTATCAGCAGATGGCATGATGGAGCCCATGCCACCAAGGTGTCCACCTTACCTGTCTGCTTTGCAGAGAGGGAGAAGAGTTGATCAATAGATGGTTTTCTGGGTGGGCTGCTGCAGAGCAGAGGGACAACCTCAGGAGAGGGAGCAGTGCAGAGAGTGGCTCACCAGCTCTCACCTCCCTTTCTCTCCTGATCCCAGAGGGAAGATTGGGCTCAGCATGCCTGCAGGCAGGCTGGCACAGCAGAAGTCCATTTCTAGCATCATCACTTTTGCAAACAGGCTTTCCTCTGTAGCTGTCTCTGCTCATCTGGAAGCAATCTAGGGCTGTGATGGAATACATGCCCTACATGCAGGGAGGTGGGAATTTAGCTTGGGGGTTCTTGCACACATACACACACACACCCCAGCTGTGGGAGTCACCGCCTGGGGTCAGGCTCCCAGCTGACCCCAGGACCGCAGTGCAGGGAGGGCAGCAGCATGACCACCTCCACAGTCTTGCCATCCTGCCCAGACCCACAGGGATGAGATCCAGGCAGGAATAAGCCTCCTTTCTCCAAGTGGGGTTGCTCAAACAAACACCACTCAGGACAGGACTTTCTGTTCTGCTTTGCTACAACTTTTATAATTTCATGGGAGATGTTTGTGTAGTAAATCTAATTCAATCACATATTTATTTATCATACACTCCAGAAGGAGCCTAGGCTATTGAATAAACATGTGGTGGCCTAAGTGGGGCTGCTCTTTTCAAAATGCCTCTATAGCTTTTTCTCTATGATCTGTGTAAAAAAACATGTTTATAAACAAATTGCAGGATCTATTTGTACTATAGCTCAAGACATTTAGACAGTAGTGTCTCAGAGACTTTTGATGGAAGCAGTAAACTGGGCTGGAGGTTGATCTGAAAGGAAATAAAAGCTAAAATTGTTTTTCTAAAACCAGCAGATAACACTAACAGGCCTGGATGAGTAAGAGCGTGGAATCCAGATCAAGACATTGGATACAGCAATCTCTGTACTGCAAAAACTTCTGTCAACTGAAAGAGATTCACATTTATAGAGCAAAAACAAGAGAAAGAATTGGAGCAAAGCTACCAAAATCCCCAGCAGGATCTCATGTTTAGCAAGAGAAAATTTCATGGTGAGCAACATACAAAATAATACAGTAAAAGCCAAGACTAATAAATTAGTTGAATCCATAGACATATTTTTTGGATGACTGGTCGGGTAGGTCAGCATGATCTCCACAGTTTGTTCTAGAAGAAGTCTTGATTAGGACCGTTCATACAGATCTTTATCACACATGTGAACTTCAACCATCACTCTAAAAGCAAAGAGCAGATGCAAGATAGAAATGAGCCAAATTAAAGATGGAAACAAATACCCTTGCAGGAGTACAGTTGTTAATGCCTCTGGAGGGGTACAACTACATTGAAATATTAAAAAAATACAAATGTAGTGATTTTTTATCCCGGTAATATAAATGTCAGATAAACAGTTCCTAGCTAGTTCATGCAACCAAGACAATGGGGGGAGGGAAAGACCACAGCACCTGGATGATTAGTATTAGACATAATGAGAAGAAGAAAACAGCCATAAAATGTTAGCAAACTGCAGCTCCTGAGCTGCCTGCGTATGCAACCCATTTACAGCCCCAAACAGCTTCATTGGAGTCTCTGGAGGAAGCAGCGTTCAGCAGACTGCCTTGCAACACCAGCTCCAGGAAGTCATCAATCAGCCCGGTGAGAGTTATGCTGAGATTCTGCCCAGATGAGAGGTTATCAGCAAAAGCAATGTCCCTGGCAAAAGAAGTGGAACCAAAAATGGATGCATCCTTGTGATCAGCAGGGAAACTCAACATCCTTCACAAGCTGAATGTCCTTGACCTTCCTCTGAAGCTCCTGTGGAGATGTAGCAGTATTGGTGGTAGTGTTTCAGCATGGCAGGATGACACATCAGCAAGAAATAAACTAGCTCTTACATGAGTCTTGACTGGAAACAAAATGACTAACCCCCAGGCCATAAACACAGACAGCCACATGGGGTCTGATTGAGGATGCTGCCCAGCACCCTGCTTTTGCCCCACAGGAGGCATCTGGGAAAGAGCAAGAAAACAAACCACCTGCAGAGAAAGAGATGCTTTCCTGCTACCTTTTCCATGTCACCTGTGGTTGAGGAACCTTGTCCAGAGGTCGCATCCTGCTTGATAAGGAAACTACGTGCTTGAAATGTCAATTCAAAGAAATGAAGGCACTGAAGCAAATACTGCTTTCAGTGACAGAATACACATCTGGATACTGGGAAGGAAATAAAATAATAGAGGGCTGAGGTGTGAAGTGAAAAGGTGTGAACCCCTTCAGTCTACCTCAAACCCTGGAGGAGTTATAAAGCACACAGATAATGGGGCTCCAGGCTCCTGCTGTCTGAAGTATCTGACAGCCAGGAATGCTGGCAGGAAAATGGGAGGTTTTATTTTCTGGCATAAGCACAGTGTCTGGATCAGGGTTTCAAAGTTGAACACAGGGTCACATGGAAAGGTCAATATTTTCTGCGGCCGTTTCACACTCGCTGTGATTCCATCCATAGCAGGTCCCGGTGCTGGACTTCAGGGATCATATCTAACAGGCAGCAACTACTAAGATGTTATGGGGGTCCGATCTAGAAACAGCACTCCCCAAAACTGGCTAGCTGGTGCCTAACAAAACTGTGGTTAAAAACCAGCCTACGATGGTGTTGAGGTGAGGGAACATTTTTTCTTCTGGCCACCATCAAGTGTTACACACACAGACTGGTAATCTTTGAAGTACTAAAACTATACATAGTACCTGTACTTTGGCAAATACAAGAAGAATAAAATGGGCATTTAAAACAACAATAAAAAAATGTCTACATAGAATTTCTATGAATTGAAAACAATTAAAACATAAAAAAGCCTCCATCAACAATTACTAGTTCCCAAATCTGTATAAAAGAGATATTTCTCATATATTTGTACCCTTTAGGAATGTTGCAATTATGTGGAATGATATTTTTTATATATTCCTACTACAGACTGAGTTACTAAATGAAGGGCCACCTATTAAATTTTTACATGGAAAGAGTATGTAGGTCCTTTAATGATGAAGGCTGCTTTCCTCTTCCACGATTGGAAAGACGAGTAATAAAGAAAATGATTTTTCACAAGAACAGCAGTAGCTTAATCTAGCTATTTTGCTGGTCCCAGATTATGATAAATGTATTCTACACCGCCTTTTATACCTCTATGATCATGTCAGAGCTATGCATATTCTGGCCATGATGGATAAGAACACAAAATGAGCAGATTTGTCAGTATATTCATCCTTCATAGGATGAGTACGGATGCTGTACATCTGGTTGTGCACCTAGTGGTAAACATTTGAAAGTGCTCAGGGAAAATAAAGGAAGTGGAGATTAAACAGGAAGGGAAAGTATAAAGGGGGTCAGCAAGGGGTTAGCAGGGGATCCTCTAGCAACATGAAAATGAAAACATCCCCCAAAAATATACACTAAGAAATGAAAACTCAACAAACTTATTTCACTGAAAGCAAGTTAGAAGTTCTTGCTCTCCTGAGGAGCAGGAGGCTCAGAGGCTTCAAGTCACCGTGTCTCATTAAATATGTTTTTCCTACTTTTACCTCTCCTTCCGTGTTCCCACCACTTCTCCTACTTGTATTATAACATATGATATGATCTGCAAGGCTGTTTACCAGCCATTTTGGGGCAATTTCCTTACAAGCTGATTTCAGATCGCTTGCAGATGGTTAGTTTTTTGTGCCAATGATGCTGAGCATTTGAAATTATTTTATCATCCAGACGATTGCTTTGTTTCTGTGGAAGGAAAACCCCATCTACTCCATTTTGTCAGAAAGCAGGAACGTATCAGAATATAGAGTCTGTACGGTTATATATCAATGAAAATTTCAATATAATTTCTAAGCAATTCATGGAAAATGACAATTTTGCAAAAATATAAATGTTAACTGTAATGTGTGAACGCGAAAATAAATCATGATCTCCAGTCTGTTGTAATAACTGTTTGATAAAATATCCATTTTTTCCAAACTGTTACTCAGCTGTTTTCAATGCTAAGAGGTTACCCAGATGATTCTTACACCACCACTCATAGCAAGGCTGGAACATGTTCTTTTTCTCTTTTTAGATCTGAGCTGCAGATTGCATGCTTTGTACAAAAAGCCTGTTCCCAGAGAAATGATTTTCAAGTGTACATTTTATTTAAAATGATCTTTTAGTGCTTGTAGTTGCCTGTCTCCTTATCTGCTGTCTGTTTTCACTTCGTGAAGTTTCACTGAACCCCATAGAGATGGCTCTTCTGTGCTTTTCGTAGGGATTGTCATATTCTTACCATAATTGCCCAACACAAATCTCTTACGAGTTACTGGGTTTGAGGCTGAATTTTAATAGAAATACTCAGGAAACCATTTCCATCTCAGGCAGACTATCTGACCATCCAACACAGAAAATACCACTCTTCTTTTTTTTTTTCCTGTGAGAATGATATTTCTACTCTAAGCACATAACACAGATTTGCCTGTAGCCAGAACACTGTTTCTTAAAATGAGTCATCCATGAAAACAGATAGGTTTAAATTACAGAAAAATGCTTTGCAAACTAACCAGTGTTGCAAAACCAGAAATAGCTCAGGAGACCTGGAGAGACTCCAGTTCCACAGCATTCATCCATTCCCCCAGTCCCCAGCCATTCAGTCTTCCTGTCATCCTCCCTCCTTCTGGGAGATTGTTAAGTTTTGATTAATACAAGACTAAAAATCTGTCCAGAAACGGATGTGTTAATAGGGAGTAAGAAACAAGTCACTCTTTCTGCATCTACTATTTCCAATAGAAGAGTCACTGTAGAGGCTGTTCTGAACTTTGCCCCATAGTATCTACTTTTGTTACATACATAAATTTGGGACAGCATAGTTAAGTAACAGACAACCACAGAGCATCTCATCCAATGAATTCCCTTGCCTGTTCATGGAAAGAGTTGACTGAAGCTAGCACAGTGTTTCTGTTTGTGGTTTTGATGAGCTGAATCCAAATCCGACCACTTTGTGTTCCATCTGGGAGCATAAAAGTCATAGCCTGTCCTGGAAGTACAGGCATTTTGGATCTAGAAGTTGCAGAATTGCAGAAAAGCCTGGATTATTCTACAGAACATAAGGCTTAGACTGTGCATTTTACAAAACCTTTCCTGCCATGACACGCTGCAACCGGGAGTCATTTCAAACATGAACTTCTTTCTGCGTCCTGCTTACAGAGGTCTGCTTGGGGAGAGGACCTGAAAAAGAGATGAATTCCTGACCCTTGTCTTCTCACCAGTTAAACCAGCTAGCCAGGGCCAAGAAGACAGTTCATCCCAGCCACCACCTAGGCCCAGGGCTACGCTGCAGCCTGCATATAATAATTTAGAGATGAAGCTTTCATAAAACAGGGTAGCCCCGCAGCTTCAAAAGTATTTACAGGAACAGCTCTGTCATGTGTGTACTTCTTTGCAGAACTATGAACTCTGAATCACAGCACTTATCTTAAGTCAACATCAATGCACATTGCTGGTGGCCTGAAGATTGTGATTATTTCAACAGAATTAGCGGACATAGGGGAAGGAAAATCTGCAGCCGGTTTTGTGTCAGATAGAGTGCATAAACTATTGGACATCTGTACTTGCATTTCCTCTCACCAAACACAGTTTGTTATCACCTAAACAAATTCACAATATTTCTCCATGCCACTGAATACAGATTCATTGTTTGCATCTACCATGTCTTCTTCCTCCTTTCCTTTCTCCTTCCCTCTGCCCCTCTCCAAAAAAGGTTTGATCAAACCATTGCAGCCAACTAAATCACTGCCAGCTTTTCCAGGCATTGGGCTTCCTATACATAATAGCTGAGAATGGGCCCCCAACTTTGAAATCAGACAGCCTGTGTACCAATACTTGCACTTTCCAATGGGAAACATCTTACTTCTGTTCTTCTTCCCCATTATTCTTTTTCCTTTCCTCTTTCAGTGCTCTCACGCTCACGGTTGAGGGAGGTTTAAACAGAGTCTCACCATGTCACAAAATACATAGCAGCACTTTGGGAAGTTTGACAATCTAGAATAGATGTTTAGACTTCCCGACTTAGAGACAATGCAGAAAAGAGAGTTCTGGCAAGCTTCCTGGAGATGGGATGCAATTGCTTTGCTCTGCAACATACAGGAGGGGTTGTTACAGGCACTTTCAACATTTACAGAGCACCAGTTCAAGAAGAACAAATAACTTTTTAGTCTTTGTGTTCTAATTAAATGCAACTTAGTGGAGTTTCTGCATATGAGAAAGCTGACTGTAAAGTAATCAGATTGCTGTGAACTAAAAAGAAATTATAGCATGACACTGCACAGCATGTAAGTGTGGCACGATTACTCTCAAAGTACCTCTCAGATTTTGTTGCCTTTTCCTCCTCTGACTTCTTTAAAAAATGAGTGCCCCTTCATCATTTTCTCTCCTGTGCAGTTACTCATTTCCTGCACACATGGCATTTGGGATAATTCATAAAATCTATTAGGTCCACAGATGCTGGGAAAAACAGACTGAAATTTCCAGGTGATATCTGTGCAAATCACTGTAAAAAAAAAGATCTGATCTAACTTCATGTCCATATGCATAACCTGGTTTATATATACAATTCTAGTAACAGCCACCTAAACATACTTGACCCTTTCCTAGCTTATTATAGTCTTTGGTCCCTAACTTGCAATGTGCTGTCTTTTGAGCATCCATGGCTTCCCCACCCTTAGCTCCTTCTGACCTCCCTCTCCTCCGTCTCTGAACTGCCTTCTCCTTCAGTGCTCATTAAGCCCCAAACAATCAGATCCCATCATCCCCACATCTTCTCTCCATTGACTCCTTGCATTCACCCCTGTTTCTATCCCCGAGGCAAGTGAGACAAAGGAAGATGGAAAGTATACTCAGAAATTCCAAATTCTTCCAGCTTTTTTTTAAACTAGATCTTTCACTTCAAAATTTAGATCACTGTTTATAAGTTGAGTTTGCCTTTATCAGTAACATCACTATTTATAATGCACTTTAACTCCAATGATCACTTTCAGTCTTCATTAATTTGCAGGTTTTTATTGTGATTCAGCAGACCCAGATTTTTACAACCAGGAAGTTAATGTTTTCTAAAAGGCTGAACAACCAGTAAGAGAGGTCAAGTGCACTGAAACAGATCTCTCAGATTCAAAGAAGATTTTATGTAAAAGCGGTGTTTCCTTTAAAAAATTAAAAAATAAGAGCAGATCATGGATACCTTAAATAAAGCCAGGAAAATACTTTGAAAACATATTTTGTCTCACAGCAGTTATCACCAGTTTGTGTAGAAATCTCAATGCACAAAGCGCGCTCCTGCTCCTAAGGCACTCAGCTCCCCCTTGCTCTGTGTGGATTGCCTACAGTCTAGAGCAGGAGACTTGTCCTTGAAATGTTAGTATAATAATAATCATAATCATAGCAAAATATCCTAGTTGATCTTTTTTGGCTCATGGTCTGAAAAATACCCCAACCATAAACTGTTTACGGAACATGACAGGGTTTTTTTTCCCTTCCATGTGCAATCACATTTATTTCTCCCAGCAGATAGGACAAAATCATTGGTAACAAATAAAATCTTAAGAAAAAGCAAACTTGTTTCAGACACAGCTATATAAAAGACACCTTCAAAACCAAGCTCCACCATACTGCAGTGGTGCTATGGGTTTTTTTAATATTTAAAGGCAATCTCAGAATAGGAAATCTTCAAGGGAATAATAATGCAATTCAAATGGATGTAAGAAGCCAGGACATACAGGAGATAGCTTATTGCATTATTCTAAAATGATCTCTTCAAATATGCATGTTTTAACTCACATCACAGCAATTTTTAAGCATTCTACTGGACTGTGTTAGCTATATAAATCTAGGTAGTCAAACATTTTAATTAATAAAATGATAGCATTGATTAGAATCATAACAGATGCGCAAATGAAATTCACAGAGAAAAAATCAAGCTCTTCCCAAAACAACAACAAAAAAATGAGAGGACCTTTAGGGAAAAGGTTTTAGGAAGCAGTAAATACATCTGAGAGAGGCAAGGTTATCTGGGATTTATACATTTTTCCAAATATTTATGCCAGGTGCTAAAAAGCAGCATTGCCCTTCCTTGAAATTATTTGGACAAGCAGGCTTACAGCTTTCCTTTCTGTGTAAACAGTACAGCAGCATTCTAAACAGATTAATAGTGGTATCTGTTCAAGTCAAATATTTATGTAAGCTACATGAGTGGAAAAGGTGGTCTAAGGAGAATATTTTAACCGCAAATTCTAAAAGGTACTGAAGTACCCTGCCTGCATGCAAACAGCCCACCTCCACAAAATCATGTTGTTTAAAATGGAAAGGTTTCATGACCTAATCCATTATTTCCGGTGACCTAAGAAAGATTTTCTGTCCTTTTCAGAGCTGTCAGAGACATTTTTGTTTGTGCTAACTGCCACAGCAGAGAGGTACCAGTACAAAAGCCCGCAAAACCAGAGTTCAATGGCCAAGCAGTAGACTGAGAAGGGATGGCAGATTCTCTCTGGTCTTACTGTGGTTTTATTCTGCAATTATGAATGAGCTACTAATGCTTAAATTGTCTCATCTGCACCCAAGTGGAAGGGAAAAAAGAAAAAGTGAGATGGGGACCACGCTGCTCCATCATATCAGAGGGCAGCAGAGCCCCTGGACAGTCAGAGCTGCCGCCCTTGGGGCAGGCTGCTCCCATGGGAAGACATTGCTGCTGTTGTTTGCACAGCAAGTGCCACAGCCTACTGTCAGTCTGTAACAGAGGACAGTATGGAATAGGTCTTCTAGTCCATAAAATCTATTGAAGAACCTCAGATTTTATGGTGGTGTTTTGGGTCAGGCAAAATTGACAGACACTAAACCAGGTCGTATTTAAGACTGAAAAAGCTGAAGCAGTGCTTGTCTCTCATCAGTGATTAGTGGATTTGAAGAAAACTTTAGGCATTCCCTTGCACATGAATCAACATTCCTTATCCATTTCTGCCCTATTTTTTGTTTTAACTTTTCAATACAAGTAAGAATTCATTTCAAACAATAAACAGCTATGGAATTAGAGCAGCACATCACAGAGGCTGAACTATTTTATAGCTTAAACCTGACGGATCATATTTCACCACAATGTTTTCAACATCTGCAGATTTCTCTTGTTTTGCAGAAGACAGAAGTAGATGTCTTGCAGAACAGGCATCAGAAAGGAACAGCCAAGATATTTAGGTGGCACAGCTGTACTGCCTCAAGAGGTGGACAGGAAGCTTTCTCCAAGAGTAAACGGAGTGAGGAAGCCTTGCACAGCTACATGCTTTGACCCTTCTTTTGTTAATCGGGGCATTTGTCTTCTGCGTTGGAAGCCAAACAGCAATGGTTAATTGGTCTGGATCACAGGAAGACTGGTGGAAGCCCTCAATGCATGGGAAAATCACCTTCTGCTAAAGCCAAGTCTCTAAACCCTAGCACTCATGGGCTCTGGGGATGTCACAAGCCAGGAGACCCACCATCTTCAGGAATGGCCCATTTCTACACCACAGTGGGCTACAGTACAGCCCTAGACCTGGTTGTTCTGAGGATTTTGAGCACCGGCAGAGAGAGCAGAAGATGCAGAGGCACTGCTGAGTGCATCAACAGTGAGGAACGGGTACACTGGAGGCAGACAGTTCCAGGGAAAGGAAGCAGGGGCGTTATTAGTTGGATGGCTAGTAGGTTTTTCTGTGTGGGACAGTTTTTGGGAGTTTGTGCTGCCTGTGCAATCTGTGGGAGGTGATACATCTGATGTGCAGCTCTACCAAGACAACACCTACACTCCAGCCTCCTGCCATCTGAATTTGTCTGCATATTAAACTGGAGCTCCAAACCATGACAGCACAGATCTGTTACTAAATGGAGGAAAAGAAAGAGAATTTCTCTACGTACTAGAGCTGCAAACAAACAAAAAGTGCGAAGGAGCAGCCATTTGTCAAGGGAAAGTAGCTTTTCTCCTCCATTAATTTCATGCAGAGGTGTGAAAGCAGGTAATAAAGGCTTTTGAGAGAGGCACTGCCTTACTGAGGATGTGGAAGCATCTTCACTTGTGTGGGCGACTGCTCTAGGAGGTGTGAGGCAGGAGCCCATCCTGCACCCACATCCAGCAGGAGCAAAGGAGATAGGGAGCGGAGGAGACAAGCCCTTGGTGCAGATGCAGGAGCACCCAGTGCTCCCAGGGGAGGAGGGATACCTTTCCCAAATGGTGGCGCACCCTTACCAAGAGCCACAGGGTTTTGCGCAGCCAACTCAGGTTCTTGCATGCTGGCCAGACTTTTTGCTCCCCTGCCTCACACCCCGTCCCCATTTGCAAGGGCAGACAGGGACAAAGGAGTCAGCCCACTCATAAGTCTTACAAGGGATCACCAACACAGCACCTCCTGTTGTTCCCTGTTTGGAAAACCGTGTGGGAGCAGCAGCTCACACAGCTGAACTCCTCCTGACTTCTTTTTGCAGCACAGGCTCCAGAGAAGAAGCCTCAAGTAGGACCTGGTTTTCCAGCTGGTTTTCAGCATTCCCAGCTGAGCTTTCTTGCAGGAAATGCGCACCTTGGAGCACAGCCATCTGCATCGGCTGTAATCCCAGAAGCCTTCCTGCCTCACTGGGTCTGGGGATAGCAGCCATGGTGCATGGCACAGGAACCGTCCTGTCCTGTCCCAGCCTCAGAAAGGCAGAAAGTTAAAAAGAAAACACAAAACTACCCAAAACACACGACTGCAGTTCACTGCTGCTCAGCAGTGGAGTGGGCCTGATCGCTGCCCTTCACATGAAGTTCAGGAAGGCTTTGTTCAGCCTGCGCAATGCTCTCCCATCTGAGTCTCAGCGTGCAGAAATGCGTGCAGGAAAAAACAAAGCCAGCCAACCAACCTGTCAAAAATTAACTTCTGCATGATTGTAGACTGGGACTATAAACCTTGAGTTATAAATCCTGAGGAATAAATGGGTTTTTATTAAATAGTCCACCTTTAGAGGCTTGAGTTCTGAATTTCAGCTATCTTTTTCAAATACAGAGGTGGTGCTCTAAGCATCTATGCGTAATCCCTGGAAATGTCATTGCCAAAGAAAAATTACTGAGGACAAGTGTGACTAGATTAGAGACTATTCTAGAAGATCAGGAAATGGAAGTGGTGTTTTCACTTAGATTTAGGGAGTCTCCTCAACAAGCAATACTTCCATTCAGTTCTTTTTGCAAGATGGGTTTCTCTGTCAGAGGATGCTGACTGCTGGCAGTTGCAGCCCCAGCGCTCATGCCACATATACTGGCTTTCAGAGGTTTGCATTCACAACTGGTCTTCCAGCCACATTTCTGCACAATGTTGAGTTAGCATTTTGGGAATTCTTCCAGAGCAAAGGCCAGCATCTTGATCTTGGACAATGATACCTCTTCTCCTTCTTCCAGGATTTACTGGGCTGGCAATTCAGCTCATGTCATCTAATTGCCAGGCGAACTGAATCATACAAAATCTGCTCTGACTCATGAGAGGAAATTTCACATTCCTGCACACAGGCACACAGGAAAGACTCACACATTTTTAAATGAGTAACCAAAGACAGAGCAATTTCTGAAAGAGGCTGATAACGTGGCTCTGTCCTTATGCTGGTCAAAACTGAAGTGTCTCATCTGCTATAGACACAGCACACACCTCTATTTTGTACCAATGGATTAGTACAAACCTATCAGACACATTCTAACTTAGGCATGTAACTTGCAGAGAGTTGAGAGAAAGCTATTTTCTGTCTCAACTGAAAATAATAGTAATAATTCCAATTGCACACAGGAAGTATGAAACTCTCTTCAAAATAGGAAGGAGAGGATGCTTTCTGGATGAACAACACATCTAGATGCCTGTTATTTTCTAGTCTAAGTGGATTCCTTTCCAGATGAGCATTTTTTTACACCACTGCTTGTGTAGGTGGGATATATCACGTGCTTGTCAATAGTCAGTAGACTTTAGTTAATGTAATTAATATTAATAATTACAAGTTCACAGAACTCTGATTTTTTAGATATAACTCATGAATATAAAGCATTGCAAAGAAAAATAAAGTTCCTTAGAGAAAAGTAAATACTCTGATAGCTTTTTGTTTCTTAACATCTCGCTGTTGTACAGTAATACCATACCATAAGAAAAAAGTACATACTTTGGGGGTGGTAGTGGGGATTTTAGACTGAAACAATTTTAAGGGAAGTTTCAGGAAACCCAGTTAAATGGATGCCAAAATTTTTCCAATGAGCCAAGCCAAATTCAATGTAACCCAATCTAAGGAACATCAAGAGGAACACTCTGAGCCTTGCTATGATTATCTATGTCTATGCCTCCACACAGTCCAATTTTCAGTGCAGTGTGACTTAGCAGGGGGTTCATAAATAGATCCTTAACCTTCCAATTAAGTCACATTACAGCTGAATTAAGCATCTTATTGTGGTGTCATGCTATATGCTTTGGATGATGGGGCAAGGTACTGATTGAATGGGAACTGTGATTATTCACAAACTCAGAAATACCTGAGTACTTGCCCTCCCACAGATTGTATGTTACAGCTGAGTTTGCAATGGCCTTTTTCCAGTTAACGTGGTGATTTTTTTATATTCCATAGAGACAGGATTATCTCCCTCCCTCATTTCCCTCCTTCTCACAACCTAATGGCAATTGATATACAGACACACTAAATAACTTTACTCTTGAATGAACCAATTTGTAATTTAATACATGAGAGCTCCAGAGCTAATCTACTGCCACATCAGTAGAGGGACACAACTCCAGATTTAGGAATCTTCTGTTTCTCTACCCTCCTCCTGCTTTCTCAGCTTTCTGATAGATGTGTTGTTTGGCTTCTTCCTCCTCACAAGAGGAAGATGGAGGACACATTAGGCTGGTTGTTCAATGTGCATAGGTGAAAGGCAGAAAACTGAGCCAAAGAATCATAAAACTTCCAAGGCTAACTGCTGCAACCTCTGCAGTCTGACTGAGCTTACATGTCTGTGTGCCTTTACAAATTAATCTGCAGATCAGAAAAGACCCTTTGAATTTTTTATTTTCTACCACTCTAGCCAGTCTCAGAAAAGCAGCAAGCATCATTAGCTCATGCTTGCATCAGCTGAGATCTTGTGAGCAGCTTATTCTTCCTTCTCAGCACCCAGACCCTGAGTGCAGGATGTAAAAGGACCCCTCTTGCTGGGGATGGTCAATTAGAACATGGGCTTTGAGGCTAGATTGCTCTACTACAAGATGTCAAAGCAAAAGCCAACTAGTCCTGTGGCTGTGCAGAGAGCAGAGAGCTGTGGTCGTCTTCCTTCAACAATCTGAACCACTGGAGGCCAGATGAGAGTCTGAGACGATCACTGTCTAATTTAGGTCTGGAAGAAAAATTCCTTGTTGGACCCAGTGTCTGTTGTCCAGCCCAGAAATCACAGATTTGAGTCACAATAGCCTGTCCAACAACTGATGGTGGGGAATAGAAGAACCTTGTGGTTCACTGCAGATGAAAGGAGGTGCCTTGAGCTGTCTGAATATCCAGCAGCAGCAAGGCACCTGGAGGGGCCATATACACATTGTGGAATGCCTTGCCAACACCATCAGTATAAAGGTTGAGCTGAAAAAGTTCTTAAAGTATCTATGTTAGACTAACAAGCCACCCCTGCTCAGACTAACTTGGCAGTCACACACAGTGTAGCAAGAGGCATGCAAAATGCTTTATTTTCATCGTGTACATCACAAACATTAGTCCTTCCACGGCACTAGAAAGTTGTTCTCAGTGTTGTTCCTTCAATCTCTAGTTGTTCGCTCATCAGACAGCAATCAGCTGTGATGACCTGCCATCCCATCCGAGGACAAACCTCACACACCCAACCACAAGCAGTTCTGGTCTTTGAAATAGGCAGTGAAAGAAATACCCTATACCCTATATAAATCAGTAAATTTTGCTAACAGTTTGCAGGAAGAAAAAAAGAAACCTTCTTTCTCCAACAAATTCAATTTCTGAGCAGTTTCTGAAAAGCTCAGAAAAGCTGCACTTTTCACCACGCTGTTGGTTGTTTTCTGATTTATTCCATGACACGGCAGCAGTGCTTTGGCCAGAGCTTTTCCTTGACCAGAAAAAAAGCTGAATTTGAATGCCTAATATTGCAGTCCACAGAGTGGAGACTTCCCTTTCAGGAAGCACTTTAGTCTTCTAAACTTCAAATTCCTGATTTTAGGAGGCTTGGCAAAACACAAGGATCCATAACTGTGCATGTAAAATACTGAAAGTGTGAGTGGATGCCAAAAACCGCATCCCATGCAGGCAGAACAGCTCCATTTGCATGAAATCATTTCCTAGATAAGGACTTCTGGTCCAGAAATGTATCATAAGGGTTACAGGTGTTGTTTCTTTTGCGCAGACAGTAGAATTAAGACCCAGAAAAAGACTCAATTCAAAACACACTACAGCAAAACAGTGGCAGAGATGAGAACATGAAATCTATGTAATTGTTCTGGGTTTTGTTGCTTGGGTATCCAAAGCTGAGCAGCAGCTGTTGTGAAAGCAGCAGGAGGGTAACTAGAGGAGCCTGGCTTGCTAGAGGACCTCCCTGCAGAAGGCACTGACCCCCTCATCAGCCCACCGACAGCCACTGAGCAGCAGGTTCTCCAAGTGCAACTAATCCAGGACAGAGCACAGCTTGTTCCCTCCTCTGCAAGACAATCGCCTCTTACAGATAAGGAAGTAATCTCCTGAACTCACTGCAGCTCAGCATGAAGCCCAAATCACCCCAAATTTTGGAGCCTTAGATGTACAGCTCAGTGTGAAATATCTCATGATATTCAGCTGAATTGCTGACCAATTTCAGCAAAATGGGTTTTAGCTGCTATTTTCCTTGTGTTCTGTATGCTTGTCTTGATGTGCTTTTACAGTTCCCTCAGCATACAATGAATCAGGAAGAATAAATACAAATGGACCTGAGGCAGTAGCCTGCTGCTAAGTCTGTCCTACCATTCAGCAGTACAATCACAGCTGTGTGTGACAAAATCAAAACAACTACCTTCCACCACACATGGCCTGCTCTAGCTGTATGCTTATTTTCTACAGTGACAGCATGTTTGTCAAAAAATATGTGTACATTATGTACATACATATATAAACTTATACACACATACGAATTTCCAGTACCGTGAGCAACCGTAAATGGAAACGTCAACTTGACCATTAGCCAATACAAAGAGAGCTAAAAGACATTTTAGCTCATACACCTATCCCTACTTCCTCTGCCAAGATGTGGTTTAGCCATCACTTTTTCCTATTAAAAAAGAAGTGGAAATGTTTCCTCTGTTCCTGTGTTAAGACACGTAAAAATAGGAAAAGTTACTAACACAATGACCATCCGGACAAAATTATATCATCTATACCCAAAGGGTAATATTTTGATACTATTGCAGTTGACAGTATTCAGAAATCAGCAGAGCCAGGATCTCCCTACCTTCCATCAGCAATTCAAATGCACAAAGTAATTAAAATATAGAAAAAGAGAAACACATTTGATTTCTTGCAGTCATTAACTTGGAGTGCCGGCTGCCTTTAACACAATACCTTTGAGACTCATGTAATTCCTCATTTTTAGAAATTTCAGTCTCAGGAGAGGAGGATCTAAGAAAAGTCATACTACAGTGAAGCTGCAGAGGCTTTTAAGTGGCTTGGTGAAACTTAGGAGCAAAGAGAGTCAGCACCAGGGCTGAGAGCAACACAGCCTGATGCTGTTGCAATCCCTTCTCAGTCACACTTCATCCTTGATCTTTATAAGTTCAACCACTACTTAGGTTAGGTGCATTTTTCACTGGAACCTACTTTTTGCAACATGAATTTCCTGAAAAAAAAAAGGTAAAATAAAAAAGTAAAAACAAAAAAGGAGCCCAGCGCAGAAAGTAGGATCGTACCTGTACGTGCTCTGACAGCTCTAAGTGTTTTCTTCCTGCTCAGGAGTCTTGTTGGCAGCCTTAGCCGACCTGCATCCTGCTATGTCTTTAATCATGGGCTTTTGGCCATGGCTCATTCAGGAGCTGCTTGTATATTGCTGGTTAATCTTAACCTTCCCCTTTAGTATTAGGGGAGATGTGCTGTCTAGCATGGAGGTAGAAGTAACCAAGCCAATGGGACTAGCCTTCAGATCTGGGGACAGGGTGGAAATGCTACTGAAATTGTGACAGACTTCGGCTCACACAGATAGATGTGTAGCTCTTGCATTGACACACAGGACCCAGGTGCCACCAAGCCACGGACCAGCAATCTGCTCCCCACAGCTGAATGTGCAAGGGCTGCCTCCCTGCCACCCCACCCCACACCCCCCCCCCGCGATGCTGTTTAAAGAAGAGGGCAAAGGAAAGAGATTTGCTGCATTTTTTCAGGCAACCTTCTGTCTGAAGCCCTCCAGGAGAAAGGTGCACATGGACACAAGACCCTCACAAACATCCCCAAACAGGTCACGCAGCCTGAAGAGCTGCCAGCCCCTCTCTTCTGTCCCCAGGCAGAGAGCTGGACAGACTCTAACCATGAATCACAGGCAGCAAAGTCAGAAGGACTTAAGCATTTGAAATCTCGCGTAAACAGCAACACTGACGGACCCTGCAAAGAAAAAGGTTCAGGATGTTTCTGTGCTTACTTTAAAAAGAGCTGATGTCTTCAGAGGCTGTTTTTCCCTCTGGTCATGGTAAGTCAGGAGATGTGGCCCACATTATGGGCAGCAAATGAATGAACTGTTTCCCAGGATGATCACAGTAGGAGCAGGATCTTTCTAGCGCACTAATTACAGGGAATGGTGAGGATGAACAAAGCACACTCGAAAACTCCTTGTAGATGCATTAAAGATGACATCTCTGCTTGGGGGCTCTCCCAGAACATCCTATCAGACTCTACTAGTAGTGTCACTTCATATTATCTGACGTGATGTCATACGTGGCTGATAAAACCAGACAGACGTACACAACAGTAATGAAACTGTGCCTCCAGAAAATAATAAAATGAGTCCCCTGTGACATTGTGACCAAGCAAATTAAAGCCAGCAGGGAAAAAAAAAAATGCTCACACATATTTTTTTGCTATCTAATATGAAATTATTCAGTTATTTACTATCCAAATGTTTTTGCAAGCAGCTGGCACTATAAAATAGAGACAGCCCTACACAGGGAATATAAACTGCCCTTTTTGATGTGTAAATGAACAGCAGCCACAAAATACATCCTGTTGACAGAATGATATAAAAATCACTGGAGAGGAGGAGTAGATTAGGTATGCTGCAGTACAACATTAGTTACTTCATCACATCTTTCTGGAAAAATGATGATGCTTGCCATCACTTCAAATTAGAAGGCATCTTCCTTCCAATCGAGCATGGTGTTCCCAGTCCAAGCCTCTAGCCTCCAGGATTTTAGGTCCTGAGCTGTGAGTCAGCAGAGCTACTGCATTGCTCGACTGATTCAAGTCTCACTCATCAAGCCTTTGTCAAAGGGGGTGCAGTGCCATTGCTTCTCTCCTTGGTTATTACCTCACCTTCCAGGATCTGAAGCTTTCTGTTTCTCCTGGTTTGCTTCATCAAAATCTCTCTTTTACACAAAATACCTTACTGGATCAGACCAAAAGCCCACCTCCCCCCAGATTCTGAGATCTAATGGCAGTTCCTGGCTGCTGCTATGCTGCCAGGGGAGATGCTGATCTAGCTTCTCCTTCCCACCGTACTTTCTCAGCTGTCCTTGGTTAATATATAGTTTCTTACAATCAAAAAGCGTAAATATTTTCAGCATGAAATGGAACTATTATTGATGTTAAATCTTCCTATAAAAGCACTTATGGTAGATTTCACAGATACCAGATTGCATGAAAACGTTTTATGCTGTCAAGCACTGTTTTGGGAAACATAAACGCCTTAAGTTCTTTGTGTATATAGAGGACGGACTGCATGATTAGCCTGACCTGTCTTTAACATTTCCCAATCCTATTGCACTTGCACATTTTCACCTTTAAGACAGAAACAACAAACGCCCTCAGCAGGACTGAGGGAAACCAAGCCTGAATTCTCCTTCAAACACAGATTTGGAAAGTTTGGGCCCAAATATTTCAGTCACTTCTGAGAGCAAAGGCTGAGGGGAAAGCATTTTTTATCCCACATTAAAAATCCCACCATGTATTAGCAAGATTTTCTTGGAAAAACTCTCAAGCCCTATTGCTTTAAGGGAGGGACTGGGATTTGTGTGCAGGAGCACAGAAGCGTGGGACCTGCAACACCCTAGCCACAGCTGCAAATGTGGGAAGCCTGGGAGGTGAGAGAGAGAGCAACGGGTCAGCAAAGGGCACCACAGATGGGCAGAAGTGGCTGTAATCAGTGGGCAGAGAGGAGAAATACCCATGTACAAAGGCATCGCTTACCAGAGCATCTCCCCATCCCAAGGCCAGGATGAGGTTCACCAACAGTCTGCTGCAAGGAGCCAGCGATGGACAGTGAGACCTCTGCTCTCACCCATGTGCCTACAGACAACAGCAATTACTGACTGATGGTCAGTAACTAAGTTATTTAAAATGACAGAGATCAGTGTAATAGCTTCTAAGACCTCACGCACACAGCACAGGTGTCAAATAAATGCCAGTGTGATGTAAAACCTTTGGGGGTATTCTTTTTAAAGTAAACTGAGAGATTATATATAGGGACAAATAAAGACCAGAACTTAAAGTCCAGTACTTCGGAGACCAACTTTGGCAACATTTCCTAAGGCCTGAAACAAGGCTTTCTCTACAAGCCTAAAGCAGTTCCATTTATGCTTGTTTGCTAGGATACTGTCTTGCAATTACATGAGTACATAGCATTTTTTCCATGCAGTCAATGCAAAGTAAAAAGAAACTGTAGGAATACAGTAGACTTGGATACGGTATAAAACTGTTGGTATAATCCAGGTTCAGCAGAAAATCATTCACTGCAGAAGATGAGGCTGGGGACTCCAGATTATAAAAGTTATTTTTACATGTAATGTAGCAGACATATAATGCAGCCAGCAAACCAACTTTACTATCCACCTCTTCCCAGATGATACTAAATTAGCTAAACTAAACTCTTCACTGGTGGGCTATTTTATATTCCCAATCTAATTTGCTTTGAGCTGCTTGTTTGCTGAGTGACATAGGCATTCATAGAGTGGATCCCTATGTCAGAATACCCCCAATTCCCAGATTTTTCTCTGTTGCCATTCTTTAGCTATCTTCCCCTGCACAAGGCCATCATAATGCACATCAATGGAGCACCAGAAAAATAACTGTGGTAATGCTTGTGAAACATCCAAGTTACCCTAATGACAAGCACAAGACTAAACCAGGAAAAAGCCAATAGTTTTATCTTCAAAGCAGATCCTAAATATAATGCAGTAAATAAGACAGAATGTTAAGTACTGAGTGAGAAGAAGCTGTAATATAACTTGAAAAAGACCCATGCACTCTGAACAGGGAGGAGGAGAGACTTTTGCATTCATGTGGTTAAACACTGCCATTTAAGCGCACAAGCAATGAGGATTAATTAAGAGTGTGCCACAGTTTGAATCCTGGTATTTCTTGAGTGTTTGATTTTACAGGCTTCATCACATTCTTATAATACTTCTCCTGGGTAAGCATTTGATATAAATATCACGCCTTTTAAACCAAAACCAAAACAAACCCTAATAAACAGATTTTTTGCTGTTAGGGGATAACAGCCTACTGCTTGCTGAACATCTGGTTCTGAAAGAAACACCTGGTAGAGTTCTGAAGTTGTTCTCTGAACCAGTTTGATGACTTCCCTGTTTTAACACTGAAGTTACACATGGCTCTTGCTCTTCCAAGCTACTTTCCCAAACTGCCAGGCTACCATAGAACCACAGAATCAGTACCTTGCCTGCTTGGACCTGACCAGACACTCCCTGCAGCCCGTCTGGGGAAATGCAGCCACTTGGGCAGCAAGAGCAAGCGACTGCTGCTTTGTGCTTCTAGAGTATCTAACAGAGCCCCAAGACATGCTGATAAGAAAGTGTCTGGCTCAGAGCACAGGTGTGTAACATATGCATTTTACTAGGGTTTGATGACTCGTGATTTCTATCCAGTAGTTTAATCTGGTTGTTGTATCAGACAGAATAAGCAAACTCCGTAATGCCTGCTCTGGAAGCCAGGCAAAGGCCACTCATTTCTCCCCAGCACCCTCATTTGGGGATTCACCCTCCTCCAACACCTGAGCTCACCAGCTGAATCTCCTCTGCTGCTTTGGGGACTCATTCCCCTGCACTGCTTGGCCCAGAGAACAGAGCAGCTTCTTGCCTGTATTCAAATGTATTCAAAATCAATCTCTATCACATGCAATCACCCCACCCCCAGCCTCCCAGCAGGCAGTTGTTCCCCTGCCTTAGTAAACCTAGCAGAAAAAGTGGGAACAGAAAGATTTTGCATTAAAAGCTGCCTAAATTCTTACCACCTACTGAGAGGGTCCTTATCTGGCCTGTGAGAGCAGTTCACAGAGTAGAGAGGAGTCTTTCTGACTCCTCAGTGGGGCTGGATGAGCAAATATCCCTAACTGCCAAAACGCCTTCTTCCACTTATGTGTGGCTGTGAAAGAAGTCCCTCTGGAACCAAGGCCAGGATCCCATCAGATACAAGTTTGGCAATGGTCATCCAAGTAATGGAAGTGCCCAGTCCTTCCCTTTCTGATTGGAGGCAGCCAACAACACCAGCGCACAAGGATTTATAAGCTGTGCTGTTCAGCAGCACTGCCCTACTACCAAACAACAGCAGTGTAAACACACTTTGGAGTCAGGCAAGGAGAGCAAAGCTCCTTTCTTGTCCTATGAAAGACCACCCAATTCCCAAACACTGATCAATGATGGTTCATGCATTAAAGAATTGCCAGGTTTGAAAGAATTACTTACACTAGGTTGTATACATTTTGTGTCTGTAAAAAGACTATCTGATTTGGCAATAGTTTACTAACTGGTGTTGCTTAAAAATACCAGTGGAACGAATATTTCTGTTTTTTGTTTCTTTGGATTATTTCCCATTTAATAGCTTAAGGGAAATCATAATTTAGAAGAAATACCCATCAGTTGTGAAGAATTCACAACCTCCTTTTATGGCAACAAAGACTAAGCATGAACAATGACCTCTACATGTATCAAGCTTGTGTGTGACTTTTTACATTTGGATGTTAGTATTCTTTAAGCTATTAAGTCAATGGAAAATCTCAAGAAAACCTGTCATAGGTTATAAACCTAACATAGTTACTTTATGGCCCAGGCCTGCAAACTAACAGACATGTTACCCTGGAATGGACCTCAAAAGATCATCTAGTCTATCCCCCCCCCACTATACATAGAGGTAGGACTACCCAACCATTCCCAAAAGACCTAGCCTGACCTGTTCCTAAAAAACCTTCAGTGAAGGTGATTCTTCTCCACTTACAATTACATTATGAGACTGAGCATGCTAATCATTGCAGAACTTCTGTGTGCAGAAATTTAATATTTTCCTGAAGGCCATTAATGACCTGATTAGATAGCAGTGTGTTTAGCACTGTCCCGTGGCATCACACAACAATCCCCAGTCTATTTAGTTACAATTCTCTTTTGTTGACTACATTTTGAGATCTGTCAGCTAGCCATA
This sequence comes from Pezoporus flaviventris, assembly GCF_033815535.1. Taxonomy (NCBI): domain Eukaryota; kingdom Metazoa; phylum Chordata; class Aves; order Psittaciformes; family Psittacidae; genus Pezoporus; species Pezoporus flaviventris. The sequence goes on from NW_026892550.1 coordinate 25,795,377, forward strand.
TCTTAAGTCACTTATAAAGTGTCTTGCCAGATATGCTACAGCACTGCTTAGCAATCAGGATGCTATGTGGTGTTAATGCACCACAGAAGTCCACTGTGTTAGCTGTCTGAGTGAATTGACCCTCATCTCCCAAGCTCTGACATCAGAAGCATTTAACAAGTCCTAGCTTTTTCTGAAGCCACACCGAAGCACATTGCAAGTAGTCATATTGTTGTTTCTTTAGTTAAGCCCCTGAACAGACAACCGACGCAACTGATACCCAATTAACCATATTACAATTAGTTACCATGCATGATACGACCCTACTGTGGTGGTATTGCCAAAATACAGTAGGAATTACATGCAGTGGGATTCAAATCCCTGCAGACAGCTGTTTAAGGAGCCTCTACTGCAATTGAACTGGGACCACAGCAGAGAAAGGGCTGAAACCAGGTTTGTGTCCTGACTCACCTTTGCACTCCAGGTTCCTTTCTCTGCAGCACAAGTGTGTGTACCTGTCTGTCTGTGTGGAAACCTGAAGCCACACACTTCTGGCTGGCCAAGATGTACCTGCAGGTTTGGCAACAGCTGTCTGCTGCCAAAGAGCACAAAGAGCAGCTGCGTTTTCCTTAGTGAAGCATTAATGGAGTCTTTCTCTTCTGCCCAGCTGTTGATTTTCTCAAAGCTTGTGGGAGCTGACATCTATGAAACATCTTCTCTGCTGAATTGGCAGTTATTAGTCTGTGGGTTCGGAATTATTGGGATAGGATCTGCAGACTCAGATCCTTTTTGCCTCATTTCTGTAGGAAATCAAACTGAAGACTTTTTCTGCCTAAATGTGTGGGTTTGTGATTTTTTGGGGGGGGGGGGGGGGGGGGATTTTGCATCTCCTTGGTTACTGACAAACTGAAAAGCATTTTATTGTTCTCATGAGATGCAGAGACAGACAGCCACTGCTTTTAAAATTAGCTAAATATTTATTGAATCCCTTTTTGTACTGTTAGCAATTTAACCATCGTAAGTGCTTCTGAACACAAATAATGTCTTGGTACTTCTTCAGCTTCAAAATCACTTTATGCCCAGGTTGCCATTAGGTGTCTTCTGTTGCTTATCTCTTGAGAAGTCTTCAGGGCTAATAGTTAAGAGGAGGGAAGCATCCGGATCACTCAGAGGTAAAAGTTGAAGTCTGCTCCTCTCCTCAGCATTGCCTGGTGCTCAGCTCCCAGGCCCATGTACTAACCTCTGTCCATCCCTCCACATAAGCACCAACTTCCCCATTCACAGTGTGGGCAGCACAGCACCCAGACAGTGCCCACAGAGATCCAGGGAGATGTCGTAATGAGGGGCACAGCAGAGCCCCTGTTCTTCATGGATTTACTCTGAGGTGCCTTAGAAAATATGACCCCAAATATAAAAAATGGCGAGAAGTTTGTTGCAACAAAATCCTTTCCTGAGTCGTGATGGACCTTTGGGAGAGTGAGGAATATAAAAGACACGCACCGATGGAATAAAAAAAAATGTGGAATCCTGCAGATAAATGAAGATTTCCTTTATTGTGCAATAAAATTGGTCTTTTAAAATTTAACCAGTCCTTTTAAATGATTGCTAAGTCCCCTCCACCCTGCTGCGCTGCCACAGTTAGAGCAGAAAAGAACTGGGGAGAAAACTAACAGGACATTGCTGATACTGCTGCTTTTTTGGCATGCTTTACTGCCTCAGTTTCCCTAATAACAGCAGCACCTAGAAGTTCATGTCATTGAAGTACATAACAGTGACATTTTTCCTATCGCAAGTTAAAGAGTTTCATGTCATTCTCCTGACGTGAAAAATGTGCTAACCTGGAACTCTTAGATCTCAATGTGGCAGCACCAAAATACCTTTTCTGAAACAGTTCTGGCATCCACAAAGAAACCTTTTAAGTAAAACATATGATTCAGTGTATTTTTGTTAAGGAAAAAATCCGTGGCGTTCTTGACTTCAGTGGAAGACAAACCTGCATAGATCTGTATCACTCCTATGTGGTGGCCAGAGGGAGTGCTGAACCAAAGCGTGCCTCGGATTTGAAAACAATCTTTTTGGACCTTTTATTTAGAAAGCTCCTTTGTAGTCTGAAAACCTAAGATTCAGGGAGTGAAGTACATGCTACATAAAGGTTTAAAGCGATGGCAGAAACTTGTGCTTTACCAAATACATATTGTGTGTTATCTGTGAATTTCCTGCCCTTTTGAATAATGAGTTGAGGTAGAACTTGTACCACACTTGCCACTAACTACATTATGACCTCTTTAAAAGTCACATGCCACAGAAACATAATGGCCTTTCTTTCTAAGCAACTCTTCAAAACCCTGTTTTAATGATGGATAACGTATCTTCTGATTGCGCAGAAAGTGCACATTGACATTTTGGGGATGTAAAGCATGTGTTTTTGAAATGTTCCAGAGATCACCATGCATGAAAATACAGGAGCATTATTTTCAAACACTGGTCATGAAAGTTAAGCTTCTAAGTTAATGTTTATGTTCCTAGATATGAATTACAGAAAGATTAATTTATACTCCTAATAGAAAGCATCTACTCCATGCTCTATGAAATTATTTGTAACTATTATTAAACATTAAAATCAGCTTTTTTTATCAAACAAAGTTCTTCAGTAGTGTTGGCTTCCACAGCACCAGTGAGAGCAGTCAGCAGAACACCAAGGAATATCTTTGTGTCTTTGCAGGCGAAGAAATTAATGTACAGTCCAACTCCGCTGTGATAGAATTGCACCCGCTGCAAACCCCTAGGAGTTCTGCGAGATGGGGATGAGAGTTGGAAAAGGTGAGGTGTAACTGGCTATTTAAACACGCCTCCTGAACCCATTCTCAAAACTCACTTCAGCAAATGTCACTACTCTTTCCCATGGGAACCAACTGGTTTGTACTCAGGTCAATGCACGGTCCTCCTCTCTCCCTGCTTGCTTAGGTTTCACCCCAGCAATCCATAATCTCACTTTCAGGCAGGCACTCGCTGACTTTGTTTCAGCTTCTCCAAAACTAAAAAAAATGAGCGAGTGTGAAGCAACAAGAGTAATCAGAAGGAATGTGCAGTCTTTGTAATGGACTCAGCACTGAATTAAAGGGCAGAGACTCTCCTGTGACAACCCCCTAGCAAGCACAGTTACAGTAAGTTTTGCTGCTGTAAAAATGGGACAAATTTTGCAAACAGTCTTATTTGACATGTGCTTTTGTGGAGCGGAAATCAGAGCTTGGAGGCCATTCTTTTGCAGAGAAGTATCAAGGAACTCAAAATGCTTTACAAGAGGAGGCAGTTTCCATTCTTTTAATCTCCAGATGTGGATGCCATGGCAGAGATTATGGTTATCTGTCATCCCAGGGGCACAGCTGAAGGCAAAGCTCAGAGCAGGAGCCCACACCAGCTGTTCCACCAAGACACTTGACCCCAGGCCAAGGGAGGAAAATGCTGTGGGATATTTGAGGTATGACTGGGGGAAATTGCTTAGCACATTCAGAAAATCAAGACCAGGGGCATATATAAGATAAATGGCATTTTGAAACCTTTAAGTCAAAATACAAATTAAACTAGCAACTGATGAGTGTTGGAGTAGTAAGGATTTTGTTTACTAAAAGAATAACATCTGATCAAAGCTGAGTGTGAGGAAACAGCAATGACTGATTTCTCCTCCCTGCACTGGCCTGACCCACAGCACCTTCTCATTCAACCCAGAGTCATAAGAAAGAAAAAGGAAAGGACCTCTGACTTGGGATGCCAAATCCCCATTTCGTTTACCTGGGACTCCTATCCATGTTTCAGTCCCATGAAAGTCTTAAGGTATAAACTGGCTGTCAAGATAGATCAAGGCAAAACAAGATGTGTTTTGTACTATGGTACAACCAATGGCACAGATAGTAAAAATCCCCATGGACTGTTGGGTTCAAACCAAATCACTTCTAACCCTTTCAGTCCTCAGTTATCCTCTTACTGCTAGGGACAAACTACCAAACTACCCTGTGGTAAGGGGAAAGAGAATAGCTTTCAATAATAGTGTGCCTTGCCAAGGCTGATGGGCATTCTCATTCACATATCAGATTGTTTCTGTGTAAAAGCATGCTCTTTTTCCTGTTACGGGATTCCTTCCAACATGGGGCTGTTGCACTAGAAAGCAAGTAGCTGAATTACTGAACATATTGACAAGGAACACACCAATGCCCACATATAGTGGTATCAAAGAGATTCCATGCCAGAGTCATAACATTTTTAAGCAGAAAGAACTAGCTAGAAAGCTCTTTGAAGCCAGTTGAGGCTGCTCACTGGCTGACATTGGGCTTTGTGGCCAAGGACCTGAACCCCTTCATCTCCAAGCACTCTCTCTCCACCAAGATAATGACTTCAGCAGATATAAAATGGTTCCAGAGGCCATATATTTTCTCTTGGACACACATAAGCAGTCCCTAATGATTTCCATGGCATATGACTACTTTTACATCCTCTTCATTTCTGAAGTGTAAAAAGAAGTCATCTAAGTTGCCAACAAAGTGTGATGAAAGGATTAATTTCAGACAGATTTTTGCAGCATGAGACGTATCTGTATGAAGAGCTGGCATTATATCCTGCCACCCTCCAGAGAATCATCTGCAAACACCCCTGGGCAAGACCTTTTCCTAAAATATTTTGTAACTTTTTATTGTGAGTTAAAGGCTACCTGGAACAAATCGTATTTGTTATAGCTGTGAATGGGATCAGCAGCCTGTACAACCACCCAGACTTTCTGCCTCTCACTCTTGGTCTTTTTTAATCCATTCTAACTCATTGCTGTTTTGCTGGTCCTGTCAGCTGAAGTCCCCCTTGATTTTTTTCTGTCCCCTTTCTCACTTTATCTGGGTTTTGTGCATGAGTGCTTCTCCCACATACCCTGTGGCTACAGCTGCATTCGCCTGTGTCACCCCTCACCAAGCACCCTCAGGATACAGCTATTATCAATTGTGTGCCATGCCTTGTACAAGGAACCTTTCTTTGAGGACAAACTGTAATGAACCCAGACAAGACAAACAAGGACATCAACTCCTGCCTGAGCTAGCATCCTGAAGATAAAGGCAGAGCTTCTGCAGAGAGGTTTCTCTGTATATTGGTCAAAGAATGAAAATATCTGAGAGGGTTTTACAAGATGTGCCAGAATTTGGAATGGCTCAACCATTAACATGGAAATGCAGTTAGTATTTTAGATGAGCTGTCTTTCAATTGCTGTGTTTGAATGATTTCACTTCTTCATACATCATGTGACAAACTTGACAAAATGAGAGAAAAATGTGTAAGCGTAACATCCATGCTAGAAAGACAAAATATATTTCAATAGGGTCCAATGCCAACTGGGGGATTTATCAACAAGAAGAAATGTATGATATTGTCAAGTGCTAGTCCTGTAAACTGATCCAGTTAAAACTAACATAAAATGTTCCTTATACAACTTTTTTTTCCCAGTGTAAAAATAGCTTCTTCTAGTTTGAAACATACTTGCTCCAAGCATCTCTAAAAGGCTGAGCCTATGGCAGGATTCACTGCTTTACTGGCAGCAAGAGTGATAAATGCAAATAGCCGTGTAACCACCTTGTACTTCCTGAGTTCGGAACTCAAATTATGCCACAAAATTAAGCAAAACAGCATGTCACACACTAGAGAAACAAACAATATTTGGACTGATACAGGCATTGTATTTGGAAGGAAAACGTGAAAGCATCTTTACTAGCTAAGTATCCTGTCTGGTTCATAAGTTTTAATTTATACAGTTGCCAACTCTGCTGTTGCTGCTTCATAACAAAAGTGGCTAAAATGCTCTTCTGAAAGGATACATTTAACATACCTGGGGTCTGGCAACAGAAAGTATTATCCACTCTTAAATTTATGAATTCTCTGAGATAGTTTCAATGTGGAAAAGCAAAATCTTCTTCCAATATAGACATCTATACTATTTACGTTTCTGTCAGCCCTAGAATTCTGCAGCGCAGAATACAGTTTCCCTGGAGTACAGCCCAGCAAAGAATTGGTGAATAGTTTATATTTTATAACAGTGCCTTAAGTATCTGTTATTAGCTATACATTTGGAATAGGACATTTCCTGAATCCTCATTTACTGCCATAGCATTACAACATTAAATCAAGCTTTAGGTTTGTGTTTGCTTGTTACTTTGGGAATTTTCCTCCATTAAAGGTACATTGCTTTCTTATAGAGAGAGAAGAAAAGAGACAAAGAACAAAAGACTCTTTTTTTGAAGAAGGAAGTATGATATTAGCAGTTGTATTACATGTGTAATAGAATACACGCATATAATCTGCACCAATTTACATGAATTATTTAATTCGTATGAGCAATTTCTCTTCTCAAAAATAAATAGTATTATTCACTTCAGTTTTCTATTAAAGAATCAACAATAACTAAAAATCATGAAAATCAATATTACTGCAGATGTAGAGTACATGCAGAAAGAGAGGTGCACGGGATCTTTTGGGCAGAAATACTATGTCTATCAAAGGAAATTATTCCCATGATATTTTCACTTAAATACGGTATTTGGGAGGGTTTGGATTTAAGCATGTTGGATTTCTTTTACTTTGGATGTGTTAAATCTTTTTTCTTCCTTTTTCTGTAGCCTGCATTCTTTTGGAGTGTCAGGGGCTGCAATTTGTTTCACTAAAGCCAAAAATGTGGTTTTGCTTTGTATACTTAGCACTAGTTTCTATGTAAGATACACACTGGACAAATCTCAAGTAAAGATCTCTTCCAGCAGAAGGTCAGACGCTTGGTGCCTTTTCCATATGTTCTGAACTGCATTGCTGGCTTGGCTGCGTGTTGAAAAGCAGCTTTGAGAAAGAAATCAAGTCCTCTTTGCACATCTGGAAATGTTGATGGTCAGTTAGATTTTAAAGCATTATGGTCATTCTCCACAACAAAGATTCAACATACCTTGAAGGCAAAAGCAGTGATTTACAAATGCTCATGACATTCCAGTGGTCATTTGAAATGAAGAGAGAATGGATTTAAAAAAACCTAACTAATGACCTTACACCCTTCAGAGTCCCTGTGTACTCCTGACAGTATCTAAACTCTCACACTGCTACTGCAGTAAGACAAAACACTTTTGTTGTTGTTCTTTACAGTGACTTCAAATTGTTAATACAATTTACATCATGAAGCTCATTCTGAACTAAAGTAAGAAAAAGGAAGACAAAAACATTCTCAGGCAAGGAAAAAGCCATTTTTTCATAAGAATCTAAAGACAAATGTGGCTGAAATTGAACAAATTGTCCTATATGTCTCTACTTAAATGGAAAGATATCGTGCTTTTAAAGATGAGAATATCTACGGGGATAAAATCTCTTTTATTCACAAAGTACCATATTTTATTTACATGACTCACATAAAATCTTCTTTCATTTCAAGAAAGCATTGTATATTTATCCAGTCTCCTGGAATACAGAGAAGGGACATATGGTGAGCATTTCTGGACCATCAATCAAATTCTAATACGTCAGTCAAATCTGTGTAGAGTAAACACTATCTAAAAGAGCAAGGTTTGTTGTAAGGTTGTTTTTATTAAAAAAAAAATTAATTGTAATATTATTTATTTAAATAGTTACAGATTCTACACCAAAAACTTTCGTTTTTGTCAATGTGACAATTTTATCACCTGATACGTTCAAGAGATAATTTTTCTGAAAAGGATGGGAAAGCACCTCTAAAACTCAAGCTTCCCTACGTATGAAAACAGCTCATCAGAGATGGTCAAAATCACTTGTCATTTTAGTCAACTATTGGTTGACTCAAGGTTGCAAGACCCTCTGTACTTTACCAAAGGCTTCTTTTTTAATGCTAGGATCAGCGATTCTCACTTCATTTTGCTTGGCCTGCTTGTTGGGCTTTTAATTTTTCTTTGACATGGAAGTGATTTTCCTGAAAGAGTTTATCTTGTTCTGTATCTTATTTGCAGCTAATCTGTTCATCTCCTTTTCCAATATCAAAAGACTTAGAGTCAGTATAAAGCCTTCACGTTACAGCAGATCAACGACTAGAATTTGCAGTCAGCTGAAGCCAGATAAGTGCAACACAACCAGGTAATTTAGAAGTGGGCTGAACACTGTGTTCTGGGAGCTGTGTGGTGTTTGCTCATGCTGCCTCCAGCTGGATCCAATATTATATTCCCCACATGTAAGATGAACTCTCTTAGATACTTGCATTCTTAGATATGGTCAGCTCTTGCAGGTTTGAGATTAAATTAAGGGATTGACTTGAGAAAATCTTGATGTACTGGGTTAACTGCTGCTGATTTGATGAACTGTGGAGAAGGACATAAGGCTCTTCATAAGGCTTGTCTGCCTACTGCGTGGCAATCCGTTTGGCTTAAGCTCAAACACATGCAAAGTTGACTTCAAAGGAACCAGATCTCTATTGACCCCAGTTTGTGACACTTCCAGTGGATGCAAACCCCACGTGCTCGTGCTCTAACGCACAGTGTGTGTTTTGGAGCAGAAAGGTAGTACCAGCTCTGGAAGCAAAACAGTAGATTCCTTCTCTTTACCAAGGGCCCTGATTTTGAGGGTCACACTTTCTCATCCCTCTATGTACCTTTTTATATATGAAATAATAATCCATTAAAGCAAACTTTACAGAATGTTTAAGAATACCTAAAGATAACTTGTAAGTTATGGAATAAACTGTTCAAGCGTTGTGTAAACTCTACTGGAAGACCAGTTGTGGTAAATAATTTGGAGCATGGATAAACAAGATGGATATTTTTTTCAGCATGTTAGGCCAGTTGTTTGTGAAACATTCTTCAAAACCTCTTGAGAAAATGCTAAAAGAGACATTGTGGAGCTGCAGGGAAGTGTGAAGCTCCATGGGCAGTCAGAGTGGAAGATGCCACTGGCAAGATCTGCTGGGCCAGTTGCTTTGGGGTCTGAGCTCAGACCAAAAATTGCAAAAGAAACCTCTGGGAAGTCAAGGGAAACAGTTCAATAAAGTCATCTTTCCCAATACTAAAACTGGCTATACTGGGTAGGGCTTGGGTGGCAGTGAGGTAGCAAGAAGCTCCACTAGTCCCAGTATCCAGCTTTGGCTATGGTCTGAGGCACTCAGAGCTGGCATGCTCAGTCTGGTTGTGCCTACAACAACAGCCATGGCATAGGGATGGTCACAGCACCCTGTAGATATTCCCCAAGGCTTGTATTTCAGGTGATCTCTTCCTTTACAAGCTATGGATTGATTTTAAAGGGCTTTAGTGTAATAGGCTTATCCCTGGCCATGTTTAATCCATTAATCTTTTCGACATGCATTAGTTTGCTAAGAGGCAAGGCAAATTCAGGATGACAGTGAAAAAGAGACCACATTCAAGTAGTAATTGTTTCCATGTCAAAGACCAAGGTCTAAAAGGAACCTCTTAGCCTTATGCAGATTAAAGTTTAGCATAGCTGGGAACAACGTTAATATCTCAGGCATTATTTTATCTGACACATGGCCTGTAGATTTGAGCTATATTAAAAAGCAATTAATTTTCAGCTCTGATTTGTCTCTGGGATTTCCTGAGCATCCAGCACCTCCAGCTGGATCCGCTTTGGTGCTGGCCAGCCCAGTGCCAGCACCACTGCTGTTGCCAAACGAGGTGAAGAGCCAGCAGGTAAATCCTTGAGAAAGATGGGATTTCCAAATATAACTCCAGGAAATTTCCTATTATCAAGGATCTAACCATTTAACGAAGAGCAGATGATTGATATTAATCATGCTGAAGTAAACAGGCAATGTTCTTGATTACAGTGTTGTGCCTGTGCTGACTCAGTGCTTGCTAATGTGTTATGCTGAGATGTTGTTCCTTCAGCTGTACTTTACACTTCACCCGTTGCCAGTAAAGCCCAGCTCCCTTGAGTAATATCAGAATTTACACTAGTAAAATTGACTTGAAACTAAATCCTGTGACACAAATAGACAAGTACAAAAGCGTAAGAGGACAGAGGGCAAGACTGTGAATGCAGTACCCTGAAGGCAGCTGTCGGGTGCTTGTGACTCCTAGTCCTGTGCCTCCTGAGCAAGGATCAGGATGAGGCTGATTTCTCATCAGGCTGTGCCCCCATGCTGTCCAGAACATGCCAGCTACATCACTGCAAACATCCTTCCATGCACATGGTCTGGTCAGAACCACGCTCTCGTTGGTACTCAGCCATTGGTGTGACAAGGTGGGTACATACTGCAGAGCAAGCTGGGAGTAGGGCAGTGTTTCCCAGTACAGCAGCTTACAGGCTGGGGCAGGGCTCTTCTTGGCCAGCAAAGTTTGAGTGCCTTCAAACTGAGGAGACAGCTAGATCCATGTATCCTAGCTCAAGGGAAGAACAGGAATGGAAAGAGGCAGGCCACTTACTTCTCCATCTCTAACCATCCTTTAGAAGACAGAAGCATCCTCCCCTGCTTTACAAGGGGCTGTTGTACCCATGGCAAGCAATGCATGCTGAGAGCCTCAGCATGCCTGGTACCCCAGGGGGCTTCAGCAGAGAAGCATCTAGTCATGGATCTGAGCCTAGCCAAAGCCCTGAAGCAGTGAGCCAGGCACTACTGGGAAAACACAGGAGCCCTAAGTGCTTGAAGAGCCCAGAGAAGAGGGGAGGCTTATGGCACTTGAGTACTTCCAGGTTGAGAGAGTAGTTGAGCAGTGTCTTTAGGGACTGTCTTTGTGGACTTGGGCTTCCCATACATAGAATCATAAAACTAACTAGGTTGGAAAGGACAATGGCCCAGCAAGCCAACAGGGAGAAACATTATCATCTCATACCAGAGCCTCATTCCTGTATCCTGAATACAGCACAGCTCATCCTTGCAGGAAACCACTTCTGCAGCCTGGTGTGTAAAAAAAAGACACTAGTTTAGCTAACACTTTTGCTTCTGCTTTGACAGGAAGAGAAACAGCTCAAAAGTATAGTAAAAAACTCCAGTGTCAACTCTGCTTCTTTCTGTGAGCAAGGAACAAGACTGGATAGCTCACACTCAGCTCTTGTCAAACAAAACTTCATGCACAGCAATGCACTGCACTGTCATGTCGTGTTTCTCCTTGTGCAAGAAGGTTCCCATTTGCTTCATCATCAGATGTTATTGCTTGGCTTTGATGCTGTTCCCAGTTAAGTCAATGGGAGTTTTGTCTTTAACTGTGATGAAGCAGTGTTATACCCATTCCACACTTACACTTTTCAAGAGAAGCCTAAGGATATAGTGCCTGGAGTACTCTCTTTCAGAGTACTTTCGGAGTACTCTGAAAAGCTTTGCTTTTCAGTTTGCCAATGTTACATAGGCACTTGGGTTGTAGTTTAGCTGTGTTTCAGACACATCATCCAAACCCACAGGCATTTGATAACTGGAACGCCTACAGAATTAAAAAGTTGCAGTAACTTCTTGCAAAAATGAATCAGTGCATTTGTCAAGGCTTGACCATTAACCATTAACTTTCCAGCCAGATACAGAAACTTCTAAAGAACAGATCATATCAACATTAATCTGGCGATAGATTTTCATTAATGGAATGCTTCATAGACAGAAAAAATTATGAGATATTCCTGGGGGCAGTTATGAAAACATTCACCCTTAAGCAAGGACGCATTAGTTAACCAGCCAGATCTGAAAATAGATTGACTGTAGCTGTTTCTCAAAACAGCTCCAAGACTGCAAGCACATCTGCTGTGTGTTAGACTGGAAAGATCTGGCACCTGAAGAACTGTTACATACAATGTAAGGACCGTCAGACCCTGCAATATATTCCGCAGCAAGAACTCTGTGCGATGCAATGCAGGTTATGTCAGACTCAAGAATCAATATTAGATGCTGGATACAGTAGACAGAATAGAAATTTGGCATGCTGCTTGTGGGGGAGTGCAGGCAAAGTGTCCCGCTCAAGCTGCAATTTCTGCTGCAGAAATTAGGCTTCAGAAACAAGCTGTGGCCCATCCCATTAACATATGGCACTGGGTAAAAGGGCCTACAGTCCCTTGCTCCTGCCTTGCACTGATTGCTGGATAAAATCTCTGCACCTCCTTGTGTAGGCAGGGTGGGTGGGGAGCTGGCTGCAGGGCTGTGAGCAGGACCAGCAAACTGGTAGGTCCTCCTGTGTGTCATGCAGGATGCTGGCAGTGCTGCTTTTCCCCCAAGGAAGGGATCTGGGAAGCAGATATGATTCAGCTGCTATTGATTTGAGTTGTACCTAAAACAGAGCTTGTGGCAAAGCTGCACTTTAACCCTTGTGTTGCTGGTCACCTAAAACACGTAAATACATCACCTCTTCTCCCTGGGAGTAGTCTGTGCTCTTCCTGTAAGGGGAGGACAGTCTCTGCTTTCCACAGGGTCACTGCAGGTAGGAAGAAGACTAACAAAAATGTGGAGCTCTTTAGCACGAATTTGACTGTCAACAGCCCAGAGCAGCTCCACATTGTCCGTCCCTGTGCCCAAAGACAGCGCTCCCTTGCTGGTACCTGAGTGCTCTCTAACCCACACTGGCTCCTCGCCCAGCACATTTTGACTGCAGCACCATGGACGACAGGCCCTGTGTAGCTCTGGCTCCTGATGTCCCCTCCAGCAGCAGGCAGGCTGGCAGGCAGCAAAGGAGCAGAGGGATGCCTCTGGCTGACATGGAGGGAACTAAGAGATGTGCATGGCCAGGGATGAGGTTTAGGCAGTGACAGTGAGACAAGAGCAGTAGGAGAGGACCAGGCTGCAAGTCTGAGTGTTTCCCAAGATAGGTGCCAGACAATCCAGGTTTCCCTTGCTGATTTCTATACTGCAGCTATTCATCGCTGACAACAGACTCTGCAACATCTAATAATTTAGGCTTTTGAGTTCCCATATGGAGATGGAAAAGGGAGAGAAGAAAGGGAGTGGGGGCTTCTGAGGGTAGGGCCAACTTTGTTCTGAATTTACCAAAGGGTATTCTGGGACTAGCACGCTGCACAGGGGACAGAGCCTTGACCACAAAATGGCTAGAAGCCCTTTAACAGACTTTACAAAGGGAGTGGCCTGGGAAAGTTTTAGAAAATGAAAAAATGATGCAACTTTCCCTGGGAGCTGGAAAATACCAAATTGTATAGTGTGCATTGAGTATAATGGATGTCGGTTGTGACTCACCAGCCACATAAAATTCTATTACCTCGAATCTTCCATGAAATGGAGGGGAAGAGAAACAGGAAAACTGTACTAATTGAACAGAAATACTCATCATGAAAATACTACAGCTTTTAGGTAAAACTAGAAACCAAGGTTGCATCTTCTTGCAAAACTTTCACACAGTTTGGGATTTCTTTTGTGCGTTTGTGTGAAATGTCTGCACCAAAAGGGTTGGATTTTTTGGCACTGATGTGTGTGCATACTTGTTAGCATTCTAGTGCAAGTGTCTGAGTATTGCTCACCAGTATTTACCTGCTTAACCAGAGCTGGGCACCTAAGGTTTTACGCTCTTACATCACCTTTGACATACAAGATTTTGACTAATCAAGGGGCATCCAAACAAAAAAAAAGAAAAATCTATTTAAGTTAGAAACAGCAAAAAAGGTCAAATGCTGAGAATGAAATACTTGCAAATGGTCCACAGCCGAGAATTATTCCCCTAAGAAACTTAGACGGAATGTCAAATAATGACTACATGAACCATTTGCAATTTGCGCTTTCAGGAAGTAAAATCAGCTAGAATGCTAATTGCAATCATTTGTCTAATAGTAAGATCTTCACATGTGGGCTAGAAGCCATCTACTGCAATGGCTGAAGACCTTTTAGAGGATTAGTTAGAACAGAGAAGCGCAGCTTTGTTTAGCTCTGGTTTTGTTGTGCACAAACTTTAATTTGCTTCTGCATTTTTTTTCTTGATTGCTTTATTTGGGTGGTTTGTTCCTACTACATCCTGGGGCTTTTGGCTTCCCAAAAGTAATATCTGTTGAGAAATCTCTGGGTCTTATTGCACATACATGCTATGCTCTTGTGCTTAAGGACTCGTTAGTCCTAATGGAAACCATTTGTTTTGGGTGGTCCTCACTACATACACTAATTTCAATACAGTACTCTACAAGAAGCCAAGGAGAGAGTGGGCCCAGCAAAATGTGCTTTGGAAAGCCAGCTCTGCCAAGCAACCTTTTTAACAGGGTTTTGAACAAACCAGGGCCCTGTTCAGATCAATGGCTTGACTCAGAGGCATATATCGTAAGCATATTCCTGTAAGTCATAGATTGCTGTGTGTAGATCTTAACCCAGTAAGAAAGCAAGCAGCCTGCCAGGTTATCACATGCAGAAGAGCTATCTCATGGGGTCATGTTGCTCAGGCACCACAAAATAGCAAGGAGCCCACACCAAGCCAAGTAGGTTGGAACATGCCAATAGTGCAAGTGCCAGACCTCTTAACAGAGGGAAATTCTGTGGAAGCTGAGGCACTCCAACATAGCTTTCTCCCCACCCCCAACCCCAGCACTATTTTCAGTCTTATCTGGCTCAGATTCAGTAACTGGTTTTCATCCAGTTATCATTTCAGCGGGGCCCAGGAGAACTTCTCAGGCATCTCAGCCATGTTTAAGCCAGTCCCCTGTGAAGGCAATGCAGAACTGAAGCACCACAGGCACAATAACTGTAAGGTGCCCAACTCAAATGCTCTCATGCAAGAGTTCTGCACCACAGGATTTGGACCAGGCAGAGAAGGAGGTGACTGCCCCTGCAAATGTGCTGGGTGTCAGCAAGCCCATTCCCACCAGTGGGCTGAGGAAAAGGGCTGACACTGCCTCTACATTATCTCACTGCTCAGCTGCCCGTGAGAGCAGCAGGCTGCGTGGGATTTACCAGCACACAGAGCTGAGGAAAATCAGACTGTGCTAAGCCAACTCAGCAAGAAAACAAAGGAAGTGTTTCGGAGTGGAAACCTTTTCTAAAGTAGTATTAAAGTATTAAATATCAAAAGTTGGAAGCGTCTATACACAGCAGTGCTTCAGACTACACAGTAATCACTAAAGATATCTGTCTAAGCTCAACTCCACCCAGGACATGAAAAGTCCATCCTGGTTTGTGATTGGTGAAGAACTGAAGCACTCACCCCTTACAAGGTCCTGTGATTTGTTGTAGGCATCTGTATGTTCTCACCACATTACCTGTCAATAGCTCTCTCTTGCCAGTCTCTCTGTGGTCATAGCATCTCACCAGTTAGGCCAGAGAAGTAGAACTGACCTTGTAATTTCCCTCTGTTGTTGCCATTATGGAAAATACTAGTACCAGAATTGTTGCCACACTGAACAGCTCCTCATTTCTGATTTTTCTGAGCAGATAAGAATGACCTAGGGCCTCTTAGTGTGTTTTACATCAAAGACTGATGAAGAGTCCTGACAGCCTTGATGTCAGTGCTGTAAATAAACCATTAATCACACTGCCATTCCAGGGAACAGCCTTCTCCCAGAGGGCATGAACCTTCTTCAGGTCACTAATATAAACCACATCTCCTCTAATCCGGTGGGATGGTGGTAATGTCAAGGCTTTCAAGGTGGGCTGGCTCTGTGTCCGGGGGATACTCCATTACTCTCATTTTAATGCACAGGTCATTGTTATGGTTCCAGTGGATTATAAATGGTCAATTAACGGAGAAGCAGTTTCAGTGAATTAAATAAAGTGCACTGCAGTTGGAGTTACAGAGAGAGGTGGAAAACATAGAAGGTTCACTGCCCTGTAAAACTTTTGAATTGGAGTTGAGTACTGCATAAAAACATAATGCAGAGGTGTAAGAGAAATGATAGGGTTGATGATGAGGCAAGTAACCAGAAGAGCATGGTCCTAGTAGACACTGCAGAGCCTAATGCTGTCAATACCAAAAATGTGTCTATTACTAAAAAAATAATCTCAAAATCAGTGCCAGCCCACCACCTTGTTAGCAGTATTCTGTGTCATGACACACTGTGGAAGCCTATAACTGACTCTTCAGTAAGACTGTCAGTAGAAATAACATTTTAAATATATACACACGCAAAAAAACCCAAACATTGTATATATATATGTTATAGATATTGTATATAATACATACATTATACATATTTACACACACATATATGTAAAAATAACATATTAGGGAGATTTGGAGATACAGCTAAAACCACAGTCAGCCCAACCTGCACCCTGTGTGTGGACTGTTGAGCCATCATGGGTGAACTGCAAGCAGAAATTTGGTCTTCTGACAGAGTAGCTTTTGCAATGGGAACTGCCTCATTAAGCATGGCTGTCTGCATCTCCCAGTGAAAAAACAGTGTAGAAATGATGATACAAGAGAGCTGGTGGCTGCCTCCCTGCATTAGACGCTCCTGAGGGTGTCTGTGATTCCCAGAAGTTACTCAAATGAATCAGGGAGCTCAGGGCTACTCTGAGCTATGCTAATACAGTTTTTCATGTGATAAATTATATATATAAAAAAGGAAGCAGTCCCGAGGGCATGTGAGCCAGCTGGCACTGGCCATTTTCACACACTGCCTCCTCACCGCAGCCTGGCATGGAGACTGCTAACACAGCTCTGTTACCAGAGGAAACCCCCACACTTCCCCTCTGGAGGCTGAGCCCAGGGTGTAAGGCTGCGCAGTGTGGTTTGTGTACTGAGTCCCGAGAGAACAGTTCTGAAGCCATGCTCAGGAAACCTCTGCCGAGCAGAGAGGGCAGTGAGTAGCTTCAGGCTTCTCAGCCACATCACAGCCCTCCTTTGTGAAAGGGATCTGGGTATGGCCAAGGAGGGGGTTCACACCATGCCCTGGACTCCTGCAGCTTCACTGGCCATGCTGGGTTTAGGACTCCCAAATGAAATGCAGTATCTCACAACTTGGCTTCTCTAATTACTTTAAAGCCTGACGCTTGCTAACCCAGATGGGCTCTGACCTGGATCTGCACAACTCAGGCTGCTGTCCAAGGGCAGATTCCTCACAAAGGAAACCACTCCACTGGTCTGCTCTACATTGCAGACCAAGTACCACAAAAGCCCAAGCTTACATTGACTACACAACTACAGCTAATAAACTAACATCTCAGGCACCTAAATCACAACTCTGTTTTAAATATAAATAGATGGAGTACAGCAGTCAGTGCCAGGACTAAGGCTCAACTTCCCTTGCTATAGCTTTGGGTGACCCTCACTTGCCTTATAACAAAACAAACCTGGGTGTGGGGGGTGCACATGTTTGCATAAACTTGACTGTAAAAGCCTGACTCCCTTGCCTGATGCCTTCTTAACCAGGACCAGAAGTTGAGATTGCTGTCTTGGAATGGGGTTTTTTAAGAGAAAAATGAACTAAAGAAATACGTTTCTACACTGAAGCACAGATCACTTGTACAGCCTAAAATGCCCCTACTTAAAAATGCCTTTTGCAAACAAAAGGTCACGAGTTTTTAAGCTGTCCAAATAATCCCTCTCACTACAACCATACATAGGACAGGATTCAGCACTGTCCAACAGTGAGATTCATGAACTGGGCCTCTCACAAGCACCCCTGGAGAGAGGAGCACAAGGTAAACTGCCTTCCACTCCTGTCAACAGAACCTCAGGTGCATTTTTCTAAGCCTTATGTCATGGTCTGCATACTTAGATTTTCAATACAGTATTCATTTCAATTTTAAATCATATGTTTCTGTAAAATACCTACTTCAAAGCTTTTCCGTGCACCTCCAGCATCATCATCTTAATCTGAACTCATTTTACAGGCCTGAACCCCACTTCAGAAACAATTGTTTTAAAATCATCTTTATTACTTCAGCCCTTATAACAATAGTAAGATAGACATTTAAAATATTGTATTTTGCCTTTTTGTAGTTTCTTAAGCAATATTTGGAGAGTGTCATCCACAGAATAAAGAAAATATGCACTGAAAACATGCTGCTTCTAATCAAGAAGACTAAATTTAGAATTGAATTTATTCTAAATAAAAATATCTGATCAAGGTTCCCAGTACATATATTTAAAGCTATTCTGACAGCCTAGGACAATAAAAGAGTATTAGGTCCGTTACCATCTACATTTGATGGAAATAACGTCAAAAAACACCTGTGAGCTGGACAGAAGATACTCATGAAGTCTTGAGAAACAGAGGTCAGCACACCTTAATGCTGCTTCTGACAGACTGAGGTTCATGTGGGCATTTCCAGAGCTGTCAATGAATACTGTTGGTAAAAGTGAACCCAGAAATCACACACCAGGACCATACACAAACGGTATGTGTGTATAAAAGATGTACGTTATAGATATTGTATATCCTTAGCCACCTGGTGTCATCACTTTAGTCTGCGCAGGCTTGCTGTGCCATGTTTCCACCCACACCGCCTTGCTAATGTTTCACGAGCCATGTCACCCCCCCTTCCAACATACCCACTTCCCTACACTCTCCTCAGCCTTCCAGAAAGGCATCAGTGTGGGTCTGTAGCTAAGAAGAGAGGGAGGCTGAGGGGCTTCAGCTGGGTTTGTTGCTCCTCAGCCACCCTGCCCATCCTTCCTAATCACTGGGCCTGGACACACTCACCCACTCCCCCCTATCCCTTCCCACCCCTGAAGATGCTACAACAGCTCAGCAGGGGAAAAACAGGCAGCAGGACTGTCCTGGTGATCTTAAGCTGTTACAAGCAGCCTGATGATCTTTATATCCTGGATGATCTTTATACCTAAACTGGTCCCAACACACTTGGCTTTCGTCTCCAAACTATCAAGTAGGGTCTACAGCCCTGAAGTTGCCTAAAATTTCAAAGGCTGCTTCAGATGATGCAGCCATCCGTGATCACCGGGAAGGCTGCACAGTTCCTTTCCATTCCAGGGAAGAGCAAATGCTTGTAAACAAATGAATATTGTTTAGTATTAATGACAACTGCCTCCATCTGATGTGTATTCTGCAGTATATCAGAAAAGACCTTTCTTCTAAACAAGGGGAAAATTAAGTACAACCAATTAATTTCAATATCGTTAAAACATAACAGGATGCTGGTTTGTGATGGCTAGCACAGTACTCAGCACTAAATACTAACTTTACCTTATTAAAAGGACATGGTGCATGACATGCAAGCTAATATATGTTTCTCAAAACTACAGCCTGATGCTAATCTACATTCTACAAAATGTAGGCAAATGCTTCACTGTGGGTAAAGAAAAACCCCTGTGGAGGTGCATGGGACTGAAGCCTAAGTCTGTAAAACTTCAGAGATGCAAAAGTAGCACATGTTTACACAAAGCTTTTTTCCCCCTATTCTTGCAGTGTAATAGACCTTTACCTTTATTGATGAGCAAAATTGTGCCCAGGAATTTGAAACTGTGTCAGAATTATTGTTAAACATAACCCTCTTGAAAATACCTGAAAGCAAAATGTGGTGGGCTTTTTGGTTATTGTACCATGATGTGTTATCAGGAACAGTAATCACTCCCCTGAAACAGAACTTCTGCTAGTAGAAACACACACCGTTTCCTTATAACTACCCCCTCTTTTTCATACAACCCAATTTCATCGTCAAGAATGAGCATATTTAAAATTAATCAAGCCACTTTTTACATCTATTTCTGTAAGAGCTGCTGGCTGTTGCATTGCTGTAACACATCATCAAGGAAATGGCCAGCGGGAACAAGAATTCTGCAGGCTGACAAGACAAGCAATTCTTACTAAATGCAAACTGTCAACTTCTGTACTTTAGATAAATGCTTTGATTTAGGAGGGTCAGAGACGGGCAGGAGGTGTCAGCAGACAGATTGGAAGGTCTCTGGGACTTTTCAAGAGATTTATAAGTTGGCTTTTGTTTGGGTTTTAAGCATTTTAGTTTCTTTGAGGTACTCAAACCCAAGTTGACATACCTTCTAATTTTACTGTGTGCTGACTGTGCAAGTTAAATGAAAACACTGCAAATTTTCACTGTCCTCAGTGATTTAGCAGGAAACCTCAATACTCTTATAGGTAAAATGACCTAGAAATAGCCTTTGATCTGCAGTCTATGTATGCACCATAAAACACAGAAACACAGTCAGCATAAAGTGCTGCAACAAAGACCTGGGGTTTTTGAGTCACTGGGCAGCAGCTCATTTGTTGTGCAATGAAACTGTCATTGTTCTTCCATGTTGATGGAACAGCTGGATCAAACTTGTCCTGACCTATGGGTAGGGATAGAGGCTGCAGTTTTCTCCTCAAATGCATTTATAGTCAGTTGGCCCCTGGCAGCCCCAAAACTGGTTCTAGCTCCAGGTAGAGCAGGTTTTTGCCTGTGGCAACAAAGCAATCATAATCCTGCCACTTATGCCAGAGACATGGTCAACTGACAGCTGGATAAGGCAGGGTTCATGGAGTGGGAACTGGTTTTGGGAGAGGCTGCAGTAGCTTCTGACACAAACATCTCTATCCACACTCAGTTTTGCTTGTTCTTCTTCCAGTGGCATCTCCTGTGCAAGGAAGTAAGTGCTATAGCTCACCCTGGGGCAGGGAAAATCATCTCTCTTTGTATTGCTCACAAGCCTTAGGAGGGATGTGAAATGGCTGTAAAATAGCCTCCCTACAGACAGGAACTGGTGGCTGAAGTCCCCAAGCTCCAGCCCTTCATGCATATCATAGGGCCTGCTGGTAAGCGGGGGACCCTGTTCCCAAGGGCACCATCAGTGTTTCTGCTCCGCACTCTGTGTGTCCCCATCACTGCCATTAGACCACTTGTGATGGAAGAGCCACTGCAGAGTTTTCTTTTGAAAGTTCACTTTTAGAAACAGAAACATGGAAAGTAGTTCTTTGGTTTGACTTTTTACGGAAAACACATGAGCAGAAAGCAGTGGGACCCACCTGCTAGAATATCCTGCCCAGCGCAATATCCTACCCTTTGCTCTTGGAAGGCATTTCAAAGAATATTTTCAATTTTTCCACACTTGCTAGCCAGTTTAAAAAGGAGTTTGCTAGTGATGCTATAATAGCTGCTTTACTTTCATTTGTGATAGCTGCTTTTCTGGATGTGTTTTCCCGATGTTTTTGCAGAAGAGGTTATTTCCTTGACATTCACGTGGTTTGGGGAAAAAGTTTGCATTTCAGATTTTAATTTTGTTCTTGTGTGTTAAGAACAGAAATGAGACTATCAGCTCCCTAAAGGATGTTTAAGGTATGAGCTGTGAGCCAGATGCGGGCCATAAAACTCCACAGTTGAGACTCCTTGCAGGCAGCTGCACTCACCTATCAACAGAGACTTCAGATCCAAGCATGTACTGAAGCCAGATCCCTGGGATCAAGGGAGAATGTTTAATGCTCTGACCCACAACCTCCTTTGCGACACAATCTTGTCTTACAAACAAAAACTCCTTTATCAATTTGATTTTATACAAACGTTAACTTTTCTTTCCAGGACTCCTGGCCAGAGGAAGACTTCCATGAGATACCATAGTATTCTACATATAAAATAGTTATAAGAGAAGTCTTTCTTCAAATAAATGCAGCATAGAAATACTCATGGATATGTAATAATTACTATTATTGTTCTTTTCATCTTGCATAGGCTGGAGTTACGCTTTGTTACTACATTAGTCCCATGATACATAAAAGAGAAAAATCTGCTGCAGTATTGGTGGAAATACTCAGTCACCCAAGAACATTCAAATCACAAACAATCCCCATTGCAACGTTATCACTGTTGGTTAAATGCCTTAAGTACTCAATTCTGTATCAGGCACAAGAAATAAAGTTCTTGTCCCAAAATGCCGATCTAAATGAGGCAATCCGAAAGCTCACACATACAGTTAACTGTGCAACACACACACTGAAAGAGTTATTATCTGGGTACACTCACTAATTCAAACCAGTTTGATAAGCAGCCTTCCTATGGGTTACGACAGCAAAGCCCAGAGATCTCAAGATGCAGGAATTCATTGCCACCCTTACCAGAGGTGGGTTACACATCTTACTAGTGAGTGGGTTTCAGGTTTCTAATTCATTTAGGTGTTTCTCTTGAAAGTAGTGCCAGCTGCTGTTCTTGGGGAAGAAAAATGTTTCTGTGTTCATTTACATGTCAAGAGACTCAGTGATGAAAACTGCTTAATTGCATTAGACAGATGATACCAAATGTATTTCATATGTAAATCAGAGACAAGAGCTTAAATGCAAAAAGATTTAACAGATTTTGCTTAGGTGGATGTTACTATGCTTGTGATTACTACAAAAAGATCTTTTCTTTTTTTTTTTCCTTAAATAATCTTATTTGTTTGTACTGGCACAATGCGTTCAGCGCAGAATCTATCAGGATGTCCAGGTCATCTGTTAACTTCATCCTCTGCCTCAGATATTTAGAGTTCCCTACCCTATATTGAGTGAAAAACGGACATCGAAACCACAGGGTGACCTGAACTGACCTAACATTTGAGTGCCTCCATCCCAGTTCATCGTAAGACCACCACAGTCTTTGCACAACTTGCAACTGATATTCATTTGACCTGCAGTGTTTAGCTCTATCCACCAACGAGCTTCTAGATGATCTCTGTTGTCTGTTTTTCAGTGAGATCAGTGCACCGTATGTAGGCCTGGTCCCACGGGATGTCACAGACAAGTGTTACCTTTACTGAGGGACCAGCACAGTCCATTTTGGATACAGCAACAAACCTTTCATCCCTGATCACTGGGCAGCACCGTAAAATGTCAAGGTTTTCCAGAAACTCTCAGCTTAATTTTAAAATCAGCATCTAGGGCCAGATTGAAAAAAAAAATCCCAATAAAAATAAATTTGTCTTTGTTTTTTTATTTAACAAGCACTTTTGAACATGAAGACACTTGTTTTCAGGAAGTAATCTGGCAACACCTTATGCTGGTGATGTCTCTCTTCTGGTGTTCATATGTGTCCTTAAATAATGGCACAAATGTAGTAATAGCAACAGATATAATCACACCATTAATAGGCACCCTAGGAAAAATAAACATCTGAGCAAGTACAACAGTGCATTCCCAGGAGCCTGTTCTTTTACTTGCATTATTCTGCCCAGTGCATACTTGAAAGTTCATTCATATGGTCAAGGTAAATAGAATCACAGAATAGTTAGGGTAATAGCAAGGTGAAATTATCTCAGTCCATCAGGCAAAGGAATGCTCAATTTTCCCAAACATATGATCATGTCAGCAACCCAAAGCAAAACCTCTAGGCTCCAGTTCAAAACTCACCTTTTTATTTTTTTATCTAAACATAAGCATGGCCATCTCTCATTTTGCTTAATCCTGCTAATAGAAGAGAAACTTCTGTTTCCAAACAAGTATTTCAAATCTGGTCGCATCTTGGGGGAAAATGTAGTTACTGTATGGCATGGAGCATCACCATTATTTACATTAAGGTGCTTCCTGTTAGCATGGTATCCTCCAATCTCTATCCTCATATTTTGTTTGGTGCATGTGGCTAATCACTCTATAAACAGGAAGGACACTTGAAAGATCATCTAAATAAACCCTGGTGTGTATAATTCCTTGGTAGGTTAATGAGGAAGAAACTAGCCAAAAGAAGAGAATTATTATACTCAGTGCAATGGTTCTTATGGAAGTAAAAGTCTCTTTGTACTTGGGACCTCCATGATGACTGAAACCACTCCAGTAATAAAACTGAACAAGAGGAAAATCTAGACTTGGCTGTTATGTACATTCTTTCACAAGCAAAAACACACACATATTCAGACCTCGTGTGGCCTCAGGTGAAGGCAGAGGACTTACAAAGACGGGATTATCTCAAAATACATTTCCAACTAAGTGCTGTGCCACCTTGCTCTCTCTTGAGTTGGCTTTATGTCTCCTTCTGTTGACTTTACATCCCCCTAAGATGCCCAAAGCAAGCAGGGTGGTCAGGCAATTGATATGTCATAAGCAAATGCTAAAACCTACTTAATTTAACATGGACAAAGCTGCTGGAAATTTTGTATCAATGGTCAACTTTTTGCCCCTCTTCCAAAAACTCACAGAGACTCTTGTTCTCGGTGTTAGGATCTACTTTCTAACACCGAAATTGTTCAAATAATCAATGTTATTTTACTTTAGCTCTCAGATGGGGCTTTATTTCATCCAGATGTTACTTCTCATACTCCTGTCTTCGTTTAGAGCAACACTTTGTAGAATACCTAATCTTTAAGTCACTTTTACTTTAATTCACCACTATATTTTTTAAATGACTGTGTTTGACATAAACCACTGCCTGGTTTCATAACTGTGGCGTCTCCACCTTTGGCAAACTGTTCACTTATTCCATCCGCTTTTAATGGAATTGCTGGAACCACTTAAAATCCATTAATACACTACAAATTTCAAGCACAAATCAGATTTGTGTGAATTAGTGCAGTTGGGAAGTCTGAATAACTTCCACTTCATGAGAAGTGAAGTCCACTGCAAATGTGTAACTATAGTCTCCAAAAAGGTTAAAGATTTTCCTCAAGTACTGGGAGTTAAAACCATGTTTTGCAATATTCGTCTACTTTTTAGTCTTATTTTTTTTTTGAGGTTTTTTTTTTTCTAACACGTTCTAGGAAACTTATGAATCTAATTTGTTGTAACTGTTAGCTACAAATGTATCTATATCAAGCAATTATAATGCATTTTGCATGGATGCAGGCACATATGATTCCTCTCCATGCCATATAGTAAAATATTCCTCAGGGACTAGATTGTGTGCTAGTTTACACTCCTTATTGGTTTCCATGCTGATGCGCCAGATAAGCACAGTTTCTTGACTTTAGCCAACCAAAGAAAAACTAAGTAAGATAAATCTCAGAGCCACTGCTGAAACTTCAGCTGTTTGAAATGAAATTGGCTTGAAACAAACTCAAAATTTTCAGTTAGTGCCTTCATATGCATTTTTTTGAGAATTTAAATGATTTAAGGATGTAAATTCTTGAATCAGACAAACCCAACAAATTAAAGTAATCAGGAAGGTTTGGACTGAAATGCTTTGGAAACCAATTTTAAATTTATAAAAACTAATATAAGCATGAAAACAGGTCTTAATTCTCAAAAACAACACAAGAACTTAAAAGAGAAATTAAATAGTTGGAAACCCCGTTTATACACCACAGTCACAGGAGGGTCCATACCCACATTAGGCAACAGGGAACACCTCAGTGTGGTATTAAATGAACCACCCATAAGGGATACTGCAGCAGTCTAATGCTTTCTACAGCTCTGTCCAAAATCTGACCCTGATGATATTAGGAGGGTTGTTCTGGACTTTCTCCCAAGTAGCCAAGACAGCCATTTATTCTCATATGTTCAGTTCTCCATCTTATTACTGGCTTTGGGGGAAGTGAAGGAAACAGAGTATAATCTGCCTCAACCATATACCTACCCTGCATCTCTAAGGCTTCCCATCCCATCCTAACAGCCTTAACACACTGGCACATCTTCCCACTCACCATTTTTCCCCAAAGATGATGACCAGTACTGAAACCAAACAAGACACCTGTAGCCACCTCGAACACACATTGTCATACATGTCCCATTTGTTTCCTCCTTCTTCCCAACCCACAGCCTGCACAGCATTTTGATTTTGGAACATTTTGTCCTTGTATTATCTTCTCTCACTTTTCCTCTATTTCTCCCCTTCTCTTATGCCTCTTCCCTATGAGACAATGACTTGCTGTGAAGCTGAATGCCCTTGGACTTGTTCTGGAAGTCAGCCAACTGCTGCAGGTGTTCAAACTTGCCAAAGCCCGATATTTCCTTAAAATCCAGGGTGGGAGAGCAGTTTCATGTTTCACCTTTTCTGCTGTTGCAATGGACACATGCAAGTAGTGGCTGTTGGCAATACAAAAAGGATCCAGAGAGCTCCCAGCATCTCCTGCTGCTGTTTGCTTTGTGTTAATGAACATTATTGTACCAGACCACTCAAAGCAGCTTCAGCTGCAGCACAAGGAGAGAATAATTTTACATTTTTCACCCTCCAAGACAAGCACAAACTCCCTCTTGGAGCTTATCTCCAGTTCCTCTCAGCCATTACTGCAGAGCCATGTCATGCAGCTCTCACATCCCAAGTCATATAAGGTCCATGCAGATCTTATCCTGCTTCAATTAATTGTAGCTCTCAATCTTCTCCATTGGTCTTTGAGCCCCTTCCTCTCTCTGGAGACTGAGGGGACCATAAAGAGGCCAAATATCCAGAGCTCAGGGGTCCCTTAAGGATTCATTTTCCAGAGAAGAATATGATTACAAGCAGCATTCAGGCAGCATGGTGTTGGGTGTCCGTTCTCAAGCCAGCATGGAATAGAAACAACAGGCCCAGCTTTGTCCCAGCAGCCTTATATCACCCTGGCTTCTCCAGCAAGTTATTCTTGATTTACGCTGGTGTAAAGCAGAGAGAGAGGAAAAATAGATGTGTCAGGTCTACAGAGTTTTGTAGCTGACACAGCAAAGAAGCAAGAAGGAGGAGAGATTTTTGAGTAATTTCTCTTACAAAATGCAGAGTAAGACTGAGTAAGAGGATTTGGTGTTACAGATTTACTGGCAGGGAGAGAGACAAGTATGTAGCAGTAGAAACATCTATCTTCATAGCTGTTCTGAAAGACAAGACTCAGCTTTAACAATGCTGGCCCAAGCCTTCAACGGTTTTGGCTTGTCCCATGTCATGTTCAGCTTATCTGTTAGAGAAGGGCATGCAGTGTTGTCATTATCAAAAGAAAGAAAAAGCAGCCAAGAATTCAAATAGAAAGATGTGATCTGCCATAACAAGAAAACAATATTTTTCTTCTGACTTTTCCCCAAAATCTGAGAACTATGCTGTCTCCAAGAAAAGATGAATGAGACTCAAATCTGCATTATGTTAGCAGAAACCACCTGCAGTTAATTACAACTAGATAAAGGAATGACTTGTCTTTTGGTCCAAATCTTGTCTTCGAGGCCCGTGTCTGTTCCAAACCGCACAAAATAATGGTTTCAGCTCTGATTTATTCTGTGATAGGCAATGGATGGCACTCACACCTTTCCACTCCTCACTCCTCCAATGAGCTCCTAAGGCTACAGCCCCTGGTTCCATGGGATTTCCCTTACTTTCATGATTTAAGGCATTTGATTTCAGTGGGGGTGAACTGCATGACTAAATTAAAATGTTTTCCCCTGCAGATGATGTGTTAAGGCTCAGGCATCCGTTTCTACTGACAGTGGTTTTCATTCTGCGAGTGCTACTTTCCTGCTGGAAATACAACTGTTTAACCAAAGCAAAGAACACCCTTCTTCCCTTGACCACTAGTGTCAGCATCAGGCTCATATTAAAGTTTGATAGAAGATACATAATATCAAACTGATCCTTGGAGATTTTCCTTTTCAGACAAATGGGCTCTTCTGACTCATGTTACAGATAAGAGACAGCACAGGATAAGTGACCACAAAGACTGATCTGACAGCACATTTTAAAAGGATACCTTTTTAGGGTGACAGAAAGCTTTGGGGGGTTTATCTGTTGTACCTTAGCTTGTTGGTAATTTCTGTGCATGGATGCTGGACCTGATCACTGGATTACTTGCCAGAAACATGTCTCCCAACTAAAGCAAAGTATATCATATCAATTGTACACTATCTCTTAATGGTTTCTAAGCAGTGACTTCATCAGGGCTCTGACATACAGTTAGTGGTTTGTGCAGACTAAATAACATTATGCAGAACTTCCTCTGTTCTAAAGGCTGTTTTTCATGTAGAGGAGGTATCCAATGCTTATCCCAGACCAGGTCCCTTTGATTAAACACAATGTAATTCTATTTTTTCATTGCATGCCAACAATAATCACTGTATCTATCAGTTCAGCCACATAGCTGTCAAATTTAGATGCTGCATTTACTTTTCTAAAGCCATTATCAACCAGGTTTGTTCACCTAATTTTGGTGTAGTTACAAGACTGGGCCATACTATGGACTTCCCATATTTCTGTCATGTAATGGGATCATTTGCTGCTAAATTAGAGTCTAATCTGCTGGATTTTTGACAAATCAGAAAACCATTTTACTCTTTCATTGATATCTAATCTCTGAAACACAAGCATATGTCAACAGGAACAGCCTGAGGCAAATAGCTCAAAGGAAGTTTTCTTGGGGAGCAGAGCACCCCACAGAAGAGCCCTGCTGCCGAGAAGAGTTTATTTTGCTATGTAAACGTGCTTTAACAGTCTTCTGCTAACATGCCTGAAAAGTCTGGAACTGGCTTGCACCCAGCATTGTAGCCAAAGGCTTTGTTCCTTTAAACTCTCTAAAGCTCTTTTCTCCTTGTTTTTTGTTATTTGTCTCCTTACTCCTACACCCCTTTTGCTGCAGTTTCGTGGCCACCCCATCAGTGAGCAGCAACAGGATCAGGGTACAACTCCAGGCTCCCTGCCCTACTCAGCACTGCCGTCACAATAAAGGGAGGTGGTCCAGCATTCCCATAGCATGTGCTGGTAACCCACTGTTCTCCCCTGGGGTACAGGGAGCCAGGCAAGCTCCAGGCACCTCTCATGGAGTCACCCTAGGAGAGAGTAGGGACAGATGGCAGCAATGGGTTTGACACGAGGTTTTGAAGATAATGCGAGTCAGCATGAGGAACTGGGTTTGGCTGTAGAGGAAGAATTCAAAACAAAGATGAGTGAGTTGTGTAGATATGTGCTCTGGGAAAATTGTCTGACCATCAGTCCTGAGCGGACATGAAACTCAACAATCTTCACAGCTTGATGAACGCCTGCCATTTTGACAGGAAATGCCAAGTGCCTTGAATTAGTTATGTCTCTAACATTTTCCTGCTGGAGAGAGCACTTTGGCCTATTTGAAATAACGAAGCTTAGACAAACAAGTACTGAAAAGGCTAAAGCCATTGCTGTTCACCTATCTGTGATGAAATTAATAGGTATTTCCTCTCCTTCTGCCCTTTTTCCTCTGCCCCAATTTAACAGAGCCCCTATTTCAAAGGATTTTGCTGTAGCCTCTCCACATAAAAGCCTCAAAAGAAACTAAGAATTAGTCAATAGATGTGAGGTGGTGGGTTTAAGGCGCCTTAGAAATCTGCACCAGATAGGCAAGCAAGGCTGCTGCTGGGGAAGTGTTGTCACCCCTGGTACCACACAGAGATGAGCAAATTGTGATAATCCCAACCTGGCGTCTAAGGGACAGTAACATTGGAGCAAATTAGAACACCGAAAGGGAAAATTAAAATGTAAATTGCTAAGAAGAGAGAGACTTGTATGGGAGAGCTACGAAAGGCTAGAAAAAAGCACAGAAGAAAACTAGCAGCAAAAGCCCAAATGGTTTTGTTGCCTTTCGGAAGCACTGGAAAAGCAAACATTCACCAGAAATTATCATTCTTAGGTTCCCTGAAGGGAAAGAATATCTAAATTAGACACGCTTCATGAAGAAATTATCACACG
Organism: Pezoporus flaviventris; assembly: GCF_033815535.1. Classification (NCBI taxonomy): domain Eukaryota; kingdom Metazoa; phylum Chordata; class Aves; order Psittaciformes; family Psittacidae; genus Pezoporus; species Pezoporus flaviventris. Next base: position 25,824,694 of record NW_026892550.1, read on the forward strand.
GACTTTCAAATGAAGTGGTATTTTCTTTAAAGGCAGAACTACCAATGCAAAGAGTGAGCACTGGTCATAATTTGGGGATTTCTTCTTTTATAAAGAGCAAGGAGGAAATAACATCCCTGAAATCCTTAATTATTATTCTACAAAACTGATTTTAACTGTGCAGAATGAACAGTAAAACTTCAAGGAGTTTAGAACTTTGGTGAGAGTATGAACCAATGCCAAGTCCTCTGTAAGATACTACTCCCTTCCCAAATTACAGTTGATTTATAGAAGTGAGCTCTTTCATACCAGGCAAAGTACCTGCCACAAAGCTACTGAGCAGACTAGAAGAGTTTTAAAAGATCGCCCTCTGAAAAGATCTCTACCCAGATATAAAACAACACAAACAGAATAGATCAAGTCTCTTGCTGAGGTAATTATTCAGAGCACAGATTTCACCTGCATTACTGATAGATGGATGCTCACTTTCTTCTTTTGTAAAATCCTTCTCAAAGTTTGGTTTGAAATGAGTTTGTGATTTAAAAAAGCCTCTTTACATGTACATATATGGAGTGCTTTATATTTAACAGCTATTTGCACTGATCCACAGACTCCAGAGCAAGACAGCTTCTCATTCAAGTAGCATCCATATTCCCACAGTCACATTAATTTGAAGGCTCCCATGCAATATTCACTTTTCTAGCAGAGGGGGAAAGTTATACAGAATAAATGATCAATGAAGAAATGTGCTTTTCTTTTATCTGTCCCCAGCTTCATACGAGAATCTGAGGAAATCATACCCAGCCTGGGACCTATTGAGGCAGTTTGGCTCCCACCCAGTGAATGCATGTGTATTTCTCTCTGGCAGCAGCAAGGTGCAACACCTGGATTTCTCCTTGAGACAGAGTCACGGAGGGCCCAGACTTCCAGGAATGTCACATCACTTCTCAGTTGCCTGTTTTAAACACAATTCTACGTTACAGCAGCATACATCAGTTCCCATCTGGAGAGTGACAGCAAGTCTGTTTGGTTTTCCTGCTAGAGGAATAGGAGCTGTAGGATTTTAAGCTACTACAGAAGGAAGCTAGGGTGCTGTCTGTCTGCTGAAAATTATCTTGTGATACAGGAAAGCTGCCTGTGACATTTCATAGAAAAGCTAACCTGAAATGCACTTCTGAAAGGTTTTCAGCACACAAGCTGGCATTTGGGCAAAGCCCAGCTTTACACTGGAGACGTTCTGACCCAGTTCTACCAAAACAGTAGGGAGGTTTTTCAGTCTATGTTGTATAACCACAGACATATGTTTAAACATGCCCAGTTTGTTTATTCATCTGTATCCACTCCTCTGACGTTTCTGTACTGACAGGTGTTTTGTGCTGCTGCCTGATTTACAGATATCGATCAGCTACTTACACATGAAGACATGGCCACAGTGTGGACTTCATTTTAATATTTGACCATGATGCCAACGTTCATTAATCAGTGCCAGGGTTCCGAGAAAAAGTTTTTCAGAGAAGTTATTTACTTTTAGGTTGTTTCCTAGAAGTAAGGATCAAAGTGGAGGGAGGAAGGGAGGGAAGAATTCCAAAGGAAAAAAAAAAAAAAGACCAAATTATTACTTTTTCCCCCAGGAAATAAAGCTGTCTATAATCTTGCAGCACTGAATACTTGTTTGTAAACCCAGTGAAGAAATAGCTAGTAATAGTGATTTGCAAGATCACCTTTAGAGTTCAGAGCCAACACTCTTTATGTAAACACACTGATTTCTAGAGTTCAGAGCATCCTTTGTGGATAACTGCATCCATTCATTCTCTTAGGCTTCATTTTGCAATTAAGAGATTTTTTACTTCTCCTACTCAGTAAAAACAAAACTGAGGGTTTTTTTTAGAAACTGGGGGCTGACAAGCTGTATTCATCATCATAGTGAGTCTCTCAGACCAAGCCCTGCCAAAGGTCAGCAGAGTGGGTAAAATAGTCCAGAACTATAAAATACCTTTTTCTGCAACCAGTCACTGCCCTTTCATCATAAATCTCAAAGATACTTTAACCTTTGGGATTCATTTCTTTCGTAAAAGATAGGAAGAGTTGCTTACTCAACTCTCTCTTATGGAGACAATTTTCCCCAAGATCTTCCTACAAAATATCTTTTGGATTATTTTTTCTGTCATATTCCTAAATTATTGCAAATGCAGCAGCCTGTCAATTACAATTACTGAGAGAGAGAGACAACCAGTAGGTCACTGTTCCCAGATATTCCAAACATGTCAGCTTTCATTATTGTATTTTAGTATCATCCCTTTCCCAGTTGCTATTTGCATTCTACCACATACTGGCAAGTTACTTTTTGGGTGAAACTGCTAGTTATTGAGTAGGACTGATTTATAGCTAGGAATGAAAATGCATTCCTGAAAGCAGTAAGGTGACTGCTGAAAGCTATGGTTTGGGTTAAAGCATAATTGAATGTCTAAGCTGCACTTAGACTTGTAGTCTCTTGTTTCCCAAACCCTTGATCTCCCCTGTCCCTCCCAGCTCTCCTACGATTTCTGGATCCTGTGCCAAAACCTGACATTGCGTTGACATGCTTTTACAAACTTGTATAGAAAACAGAAGTACTCTGGCCCTCAATTTTGGGTAAGTTTTCCCCAGAAGATTATTCTTTCAGGGAGCATGAATCCTTGTGCCCAGTGATGACCTCTTGTTAAAGCTGTCATGCATCTTAGGGAGAACAGGGGTCAAGAAAGGCAAACTTCTGCTCTTCCTCTTCTCTGTCCTGGAGCTCCCCAGTTTGGAGGTTGCCAGGATCCACAGCTGGGGTCAGATAGGGAGAGCAACTGAGGTCCAAGGTCAAGCTGCAGGGATAGTGGGAGATGCTTACAGGGCCTGGAGGGGAGAGGAGGCAGTGAATGTAATGAGCTCAGAGAATGGGGATCTTGACAGAAAAACTCAGAGGGCAGAGAGATGAATGAACATGGATTCTCAAAGGACAGGGGAGTTTTCTTTCTTCTGCGGAAGCCAGACCCCATTTCTCTATCAAGCTATACAAACATAAGCTAGAAGTAAAGCAACACCACGTTTACCAAGTGCAAGCAAATTGAATTAAGTAATACAATGGAAATTAATTCTCCAAAACCCAGCAGCTCTCCTAAGATCACCAAGAGTCGGTTTGTCTTTGCTACAGGCCATCACGTGGGAAAAGCTTCCTGTCTGCCTTCTTAAATGTTCCACTGTGGAAAAAATAAAAGCTGCCTCTGCTGGCGTTTTGTGGTTTCTGTTGGTTTACACCAAACAAGGCTGAGAGAAAGCCCAAGTTCTGCAGCTCCCTGCTGGCCAGCTTTGAGGGAATGCAGGTAAGCTGCCTCTTTCCTTCCTTGGGATGGAAAACTGACAAAAAGAGGCTCTGGACTGGGGAGAAAAGCTTCAGGTATCTTCTGCAGCAGGAAGAGTATCAGGCTAGAATGGATAAGAGCCATTTCTAATGAGAAGTTTTTCAGAAAGGTTCTTTGGATTACAGCAAGGCTTTAATTGATAACGCAGTTAACAAAGAGACAACTCCACAGGGATGCTCAGATGTGGTCAAGATGGGCTTCTCACAAAGTTAAGTCAACATGGCACAGAGAAAGCAACCCCCGAGCCCTGGGGCCGAGGCCATTCCAGGCCACCACACTCACCACAGGGAATCCTCTTGCAATGGCATTTTGCTATGTGTCAGCCCTTTGTTTTGCCATCTTTCAGCAGGCTCCTGCACTCCTCAGTCACACTGCCTGGACATCTACCTACAGCACTGTTTGCCAAAGTAAAGGCCATCGGTGGGAACGGCAACGAGGATGTGGGCAGCTGGATAAGGACAAGGGTGGAGACAGGGAAAGAGGGTGGAAGCTGAGAGATGCTGTGATCAAAAAACAGACAAACCAAAAGGAAGGGCATGCTCACTGCAAGGCAAAGGTTGAGATATGAGGTAGTATCCCAAGGTGGGACCTGCCCCTCCCTGAGCGAGGCGCGGGGACCTGACCAAGAGAAGAAAGCAAGACTAGACAATGGGAGGCAGGAACAGAAATGTGCACACATAAGACCTGTCAACACACACTGGGCAAGGCATCACTTCTGGCCCCCATACCTTATCAGATGGGGCAGCTGCCCACACTTGGGCCATCAGAGCAGGTGTGCTGCACTGGAGTACCTCAGTGCACACAGTCTCTGAGGGGACAGAGCAGAGGCTGCCTGCACCTCAACTGCCTGGGAGAACTGAGAGGGGGGAACTGGACCTTGCCCGCATGTCTGGAAAGCAGTTACTTCTATGAAATACAGCTTCTCTTCCCCCCACAATAGCATCATCCCTTAACTGCTACAAGGCAACACGTGTAAACCCCAGCCATAAGAAAAGAAGTGCTTAGCATCGCTCCCTGCTTAGCTTCAAGCTAACAGTGAACAAAGAGAAATTCTCAAAAAAAAAAAAAGAGAAACTTTAAGCCCCTTTTTTCCACCTCTGCCCCCATATGGAGTAGTCCTGCATGTGCTGGGCAGTTGCAAGCATGGTCTCCGTTTGCACAGCTGTGAGTCCTGCAGTTTTATACTTCCACAGAAAGATCTGTTTGCTTCACACAAACAAACAACATACCAAGGGTATGTTATTAAGGAAGTAAGGCACTTTTGTTTGGTATTAAGAAGTGAGTCAGGCTTCTCCTTTCTTCTTAGATGATTGCACATCAGAAGCTAACAAAAATCATTTTGAATCACAGGAGCCCCAGTGTCTCCAATTATTTTGTGGTTGTTTTCCTGCAGACAATCTCTCCAACATTAACAGTCTTCTTTCTGTGTCTCCAGCTGCTGCCCCCAGCCCACACCTCCCCTTTTCCAAGTTCTGCAGCGAGTCAACCCCAAGAGGTGGCTCAGGCATGACCATAAGCTTGGCTGATATCCGAGCTGTGTTACTTAAAGCTGCTCCAGAAAGGGGAGGTGAAGAGCAGATCCTCTGAGCCCTTACGTAACGAGGGAAATTACACGTTCTGCGCTCCTAAAAGCACATGGGACACAAGACTCTCACATGTGTCAAAACAACCAATCTAGCCATCAATCTTTTCCTACAAGGCTTGTACAACTGCCCGTTTGCCACACATCCCTGAAGTACAACACTCCTGATGTTATAAAAGCATCTGAGCTAAAACACTGGAAAGACAAACAAAATATTACAGGCAATAACACCTCATTTTTGCAAAACAAGCAGGTGTTCTGGATATGGACATTTACAGCCATACAGAGCAAGATGCGATTCACTCTCTGCACTAGGCAGTCAGAACTTCCGCACTACTTTCCCTGCAGGAGTGAGGTAACAAGACAATATGAAAGACAAAAAGGTGATTGAGTAAGAAAATATTCTGAATTTGGAATCAAATGAAACCTCAGACAAAGCCAGCACTAAAGATACCTCCTGAATCATTCACTGCTGCCTTTTTGGCCATGGAGAACAGAGCAAAGCCAGTCCCTTGAGTAGCTTCACCATGTCCTTTTGCACCTCGCATCTGAGGCCAGCTCTGCCACTGGGAGAGAAGGTCACAGACCCTCTTGCCTGCTCCTCCACCTCCTGCAGAGCTCCTGGTGTTGCTCTCAGCTGAGGCCTTCCAGGGGCTGTTGGTCGCTCAGCCTTTTTGCCTGAGCATTGAAATTCCTTGTGTCCTCTTTCTCCTGTGCAATGCTGGCCTACTGCATCTGGCTCCATGGACAGTCCCTCTCTCTGTACACACCACAGGCATTCTACTAAACTTCTGACCGATGATAGCTCCTTGATTTTGATATACAGAGCTTCATGGTGTCAAAGAGCACAGCCTGTTGTGCTGTGTAAAAAGCCACATGCACAGATTTTGACAGAGGGGAGAAAATCAAGAGCTCACCCTCTTAAATAAGAGAGAGCATGAGGTTTTCTGCACATGAGAATGGCAAATGGCTGCACGTGTCCTGGTCTGCCGCTTTGTATCATTCCTATAGTAAAAATCACCTGGAAAACTTAGTGAGCCTAGGAACTGACAAAGCCTGAAGGAATGAGTAGAGGAATGCCCTCTACCAGAGGTTGGTGCTTGCTTAATGAAAAACCCAGAAGGAAATGGTACCTATTTACACTACACAGACCTGATCAAGGACCAGTGAACCCAGAGCCAACTTGCAGCCTCAGCATCAGCTGCTCTCCCTCTTGCTAGGTGCTTTGATGCCTATTTGACCAGTCTTCCCCTGGCCAGGCTTTGCAGGCCTCCATAGTTAGAGGCTCCTTGAGACCCAGTGCTACACAGTCCCTGCATGAGGAGGTCCTGACACATCCTGAGGAAGCATCAGGGAAGGGGCCCGTGGAACACCTCTTCTCCAGTGTACTTTCCAGGTCCCATGGGACCTCCATGCAAATCTTTTTTTCTTTGGAAAAGGGACATCATTGTCAGTGAAGTCTTACAAAGTGATGGAGGGTTTGATATTTAGCAAACTTGGTTACAGCAGAGTTCTGCTGGTCTCATTTCTTTGTTGTACTCCAGGACAGCAGAGAGTTCACCTTGGTGCATCATCCTGCAAGTAAGGACACCCCAAAACAGCAGTGATCTCCACTGCAGGTCTTGCTGGCAGGTATGAAGGTTAGTACCAGGTTTATATGGGGAATATAAGCAGGAAACAGAGAAGCCCAGAGCCTGCAGGTGAAAACCAGGGCCCGTTTTTAACAGGAAGCAGAGAAGCGTGACAAATCAGTAAGTGTGGTTTTATGGGCTTGTGTGCTTTATTGTGCCATTTTTTTTTTAAGCTCCTGTCTTCAGATGTTGGCAGCAGGTGACAAGCTTGCTAGCCAGTTATAAAGAGACACCTATATGGGTACCACCATGTGTGAAAAAACTAAAATCTTGCTCATCTTTAAAGTGAAACAGGGGAATTCAGATTTGAGGGCAGAAAGCTCCAGGGAGGGAGGGCCACCCTAAGAAATGTCAGTGGCTCAACAGAGGACACCAAGAATTTGCAGTGTTTTCCTTTGTAAGCAGTGAAATGAAGGATAGGAGTGATGACAAACAGAGATAAGGGGAACCTATCAACATTCCTTGTAAAGCATATGGCCCTGTAAATGAGAGCTCACTGCCTGATAGCATCCATTATTGTACATGCTGGACGGTGTGGGACCTTTCAGCAGATGCTGCTGAATCTGCCTCTCCTGCCCTGTGTTTTTATTATATGGATTACAGCCTTCAAAGTTGTAAGCTGGCTTTCTTTAGATTTAAAGAAAAAACCTACACCACACAATGGCCCGAGTTGTTTTTGAGCTGACTTAGGACTGGCATGAGGCCCTGGGAGCTTCAGCCAGAGCATCCTGCTTTTCTTTACTTCTTAATTTCTCCTTAAATTAAGACCAAAGAAAACTGAAAGAGTACTCCACTGGAAATCAGCATCACAACACTCTGAAACCTGTGTAGCACTTCCAGAAAATTCCCATGCTGTTAACCATGGTTTGCAGGAAAATACACAGCAAAGCCCGGCAGGGACTGAGGGTCTCCACACCACAAAGCCCTTTTCCCATACTTTTTTGTCTGTTGACATTAATTTTAAAGCCAGGCAGGGAGACCTGTTTTGTCAGATGGGGTGGGTGGCTGATCAGAGAGGTGGTCGATAGCCAGCACATTGGCCCCACACACAGCATCACCAAGAGCTCTGGAAAGAGACAGTGAAGCCTTGTACTCCTTATTTATTTACACAGTCACTCATGGAGATTTAAATGGAAAAGAAAGTGTTGGGAGCCCAGGGCACAATACACCAAAACTATCCTGCTGCCAAAGATTGAGTAGTCAAGCCTGACAGATTCTGGTTTTCCATGTGAAGGTCAGATACACAAGCTTCTTTTTTCCTTTTTTAAATGCCTTTTTTTCAAATAGGCATCTCTTCCAATTTTGTTGTTATTTTTTTACTTGATTTATCAGCAGGCCACCAGAGTGTTAAAGCCTATACAAAACAGTAGCCAGCAGTTTGGCAAGGCCACCTTCAATGCACTAGGTGTCACTTTCAAAGTAAATATAGTATCTGTCGAAGTAAAGCTCAGTTTCCTGGTAGAAAGACACCCTTTCCCAGCCATCCCTTGCCTTTTCCAGGCGGTAACAGATGGGGTTCAAAGCAACCATGCCTTGCTGGGGAGGGCTGAGATGCATTCACACAGTCTCCCAGAGGGGAAGACGAGGGATGGGGAGGAGAGGCAGATGTGCAGCAAGGATGCCCATCTCCCCCAGCTACCACTGGCAGGGACAGCTCACAGCAGAACAGGCCATCACCAAGGGGAGGGAAACGCGTTCCAGCTCAGTTAAAGTTTTGCTTCCTCCTTGCAGGACCTAGCATGTTAAAACGACTAGACCAGTTTTTGTAGTTGATTTCTTATCTGCTATGTATCTCCATTATGTTACAGCCCACTTAAACACAAGGAAGTTTTGTTAAGCCTTAATTAGAAACGATCAAATTAAATACTTTTAAGAACCTTCAAAAACAAGCATATTGAGAAGTTCCCACCATTTTTATTGCAAGGCTGAAGTATTTTCCTTCCTAGGAAATCCCGCTTTTTGCTACTTTGGCATGCTCTGTATTTGCTAAAGTAAGAATTTTTCTCTGAAAATACACAGTTTCCAAAGTTGTACTTGCCTGTCTTCCATCAGTAGCAGAGCCCGCACAACACTTAACCAAGGTAACAGAACTCACCACATGATTTGAGAACACTGTGGAAGTGCCATCCTAAAAATGTGCGATTATGAGGAAAAAACTGGACAAAATATGTAATATGTAGGGAAAAAAATCCATCATGCCTGCTATTATTGAAATAAGAAGAAACCCAAAAATGCTGAAGTAGCCTTTTCAAATACAGCAATGAAATCAGCTTTTCACTGAATCACCAGGTTTTCCTTTAAGGGAAATGTTTCTTTAAGAAAAGCAAGAAACCAAGCTGGGTGGAAGATCTGTTTTCCCTCTTTAATTAATCCCTGTCTCAGACTTTGAAGACCTTTCTGCCCACTGTTTTAAAGCAACATCATTTATCTTGAGCACTAGGGATCCATTTAATGGTGTTCACAGTCATTCAGCTCTTTCTGCAAAGTCAGTATCCCCACCCTTGATAAGACTGGCAGGTTTCAGTCCAAGCTATAGCTGTTAAATGTCTTCACAAACATCAGTCTGGCCTTGAATGGAAAGAAATTGAGGGAAATCTACAGGAACCTTTGGGTAGGACTGCACAGAACTGAAGGAAAAATTGGAGGTAGATTTATACACTGCGTCATTTCTGTCTTCTTTCAGGGCAGAAGTTACAAGGTTGTTGCAAGCTGAAATTGCTTTGTCATGTTTGATGAATTGTCAACAAAAAGCACTTGGCTACTCCACAGACATAAGAATTATTTTCTGCAAAGCTTTCAGATCCAAGGTTCTAAGAAAATTATCTCCTTATTTCAGTAGGAAATAAAAAAAATTAAAGTCATAAAAATGTCCTGTTAGTCAGGACATTAAGTTCACGGTGAGAATGTGTTTCATAAAAGAAAACATTCCAAACAGAGTGAACATTGACAGTTTAGAAGTAGCATTGTATCATGAACTGCCCTCTTAGTATAGCAATTTTCCCATTAAATGCAAGCTTTTGATTGAAAAACCGAGCATACAAACATACCACTTTGACTTCACAAGGTATGGCACAAATTAGGAGGAGCCTTTAACATTGAACATGCAACTCTTATTACAGTTGTGCCCAGAAAGCCATATTTCATATATGCAAGACTGTTTCAAGCTATCTTGAAAAACTGGTACTTTGGCAAATGAGTTGTTTCCTGCTTTGCACTGTAATTAACCATTAGAAATAAATGTTGCTCAATAGCTCCTGTAAAAAACATCTTTTTCTTGGACTTATATCACAACTAGGTTTAGCCCAGCCAATCTGATTCTGAAAGTGAGGTTTAAAGAGATTATTTTTACCCTGTGCAATGCAGTTTTACTGGCAATGAAAGCTGAAAAAAAAAAATAATAATCGAACCCATGTTTTGTTGAATATTTTATAGATATCAAGAAAGATATATCTCCCACTGTGTTTTTAAGGACTTATTTCAGACGTAATATTTTAGTGCTTTACCAGAAACAGTTGGATGGGTTTTTTTCAGCTGGGTGTTGAATACCAATGCTTGCTACCCATCTTCTTCCAAACATTTCAGTTAAACAGACATAAAGCAGAATACTCCAGATAAACCCTCAATCCAATGTAATTTAATGCCAGCCTCACTCCCGTTTTAACTTGATCCTTACAGTGCAAACTGGCCAAAACACATAATGGACAAGAGAGGGAGCTCTTTTGCTGCATCTCTCTGCAAAAGTGCGCTTGGTTTCCTTAAAATTCAGGGCTGTTTCCAGGATTTCATAACACAGGAAATAGAAGTTATGTGTTCTGCAGAGGATTAGATATTGAGCAACGCGGTTACCAAAAAAACAAAACAAAAGCAAGCAAACAAGCTTCATTTGCCTTCTCTTCCAAACAAATAATGACTCTTTAAAAAGTCACTTTTCATACTCTGCTGAAGGGCTTCCCCCCACACACCTCTCCCTTTCTAAAGGGTGAAGGCTGGCAAAAAATGATCTTTTACAAGGGTTTATTACAAAAATGGAGAAACATGCAAGGCTCCTTTTCCCTGATCACTCCTGAATTGCCCGACTCAATGCTAAGTACATTTCTGCTCTGTCACATTATCACTTCACTGCATTCACCAAGCTTTAGTTTCCCTGGGCTCCACACGGTGGGTACATTACACCAATAAAGATCAGATTACAAGACCCAGGCAGCTTGATCCACTAAAGCTGTGGGGCTTTAGCAGGCCAGTTGCCTGCACTCTGATGCTCTATATGCTCCAATAAGTGAGCCACATCAGCATGTCCTCCCCATGCACACCCAGCCTGGATCATGACTTGGGCTCCAGCAGCATGATGGTGGGGATGGAACGAGCTCAGGCAATGCTCAGCAGCACTGGCATGCAAGCCATTGATGGAGAAAACTCGCAAGTGTCTGCTGCTGCCTGCCTCCAGGGAGGCACACCACCATGCTACCCAAGAGAGGGCAGCCCGGGAGCAGTGATGTTCCATGTTTCCCATCTGGCACCTCTTCAATTTTGGGAAAAATGGTAATAATTATAAATAGAACAAACAAATGATGAGCAGGGTTGGTGAGCATGCAGATGTGTGCTGGGAAGGGTTTGAGGGAGCACATGCTGGGCTTTCCCAAAACCAGCCACATCGTCATCATTTGTCACAGCCCATAACTGAAAACTCAGACCCCACTCTTTCCCAGCAACAGGCTGGATCACATCGAGAAAGGATCAGGCTTTTGAATGGCAGATGCATGGTCCAAACCCAACAAAATCAGTAAGCATTTATCTGACATTCACTAACACCCAGCAGGCCATTTAGACATGAACTTCGTGCTGGATTTTAAACTGAGACATGCTTGCTTAACGTAGACAGAGGACAAACCCCAGGCTCTGAGGGAGGATGTGCATTTTAAAAACATCATTCAGATCTCAGGAAAACTGCAGCAGTTGCCTCATCCATGTCCATGCCTACTTAAACTCCCTCGTCCCAGACAACCCCACCCAGAGATGGCTGCTGTTCCAAGAAGAGCTTTACCTCAGCACAGCTTGTATTTTGAAGAGGCACACTGCAAGCTGTACTCATATTCCTGTTCTGTTTCAGTTTTTTTCTCTTTCCTAAGGGTACCATTTAGTGAATGTTTGACTAAAAAACAGCAGACACCTATTCCCCAGAAATTACAGAGATGGCAAGCTATACTGTAAACAAACCTGATCTTTGCTGGACTCAAACAATGATGATGCTTCTTGTGCGTCTGTGCAGAAGTGGACTGGTGACCACAATCTACTCTATTTTTCTTCCTGTGACACAAAATAATGCTCAGTCCCCATAAATACTGACCTCTCTCCACTCTCTGACTGGAACTTGGCAGTTCTGCTCCTCACGGAGCAAAGTCTGAGCCAGGAGATCCCTGAGCAAGGCGTAACTGCTCAATGCTTGCAGGGTCGTGCTGCTCAGTTCGGGGCTGCTTAGTGACCTATGCCCAAGCAGACTCCTCAAGGGCACCTGGAAGGGACCAAGAGAGGGAGAGTATGGCACTTAGTTTAGCATAAAATTACTGAGAATAACGGACTCTTTTGCATTAGGGTTCTTGGAAGGTGGTAGAAGGGTGAAATGGTAGCGGTTTCCTTGCACGTAAGGAGACCAGAGGGTGAAGGATTAGAAATAAAGTGCTATAATAAAAGCAAATGTTTAAGATGATGGCTACATTCACCATAGTCCAGGTTTGCACAATACTGAGGCCTTAACTCCAGCAATTTTAAATGGACTATACATGTAGATGCCTTTATGAAATGCTATTTGGACACAACAGTGTGTAGGAGCATCCAAACACCCAGGGCGACAAGCCTCACCCTATGAGTAAGTTTGGGCAAAACAGAAAAATCCTGAAAATAGAAAAAACCAACATGTGTGTACAGGGGGGTGAGCCCAAACCAAACAACCAAGGATCGTGAGCACTGATACAAAGGATACGTACCTCACCACAGCTATTCCCAAAGAGAGATTTTCCTGTTCTTGTTTGAGGTCAGGATGTGTATGAAAAACAAACCAACATATGTAACCGATTACAACAAACACAAGGGAAGGGTGTGGGCAGCTACCAAAAGCCAAGAAGTGTAGGATGTCACAAGCAAACGTACAGGCTGGTGGACCCACAACACTTTTCTAAGCAGAGGTAAAGCCTTTCCTGGGCAGAGACAATGGTAATCTCAGACCATTTCTAAATGTTTGCCAAAGGATCTGGCACCACATGAAACGTAAGTGAAATTCCTGCTCCCACAGGCTGAACTATTAAGTATTGTGACATGTTTAGGAGGCCAATACAATAGAACACAGATTGGTTATTTGTCCAGAGCTCCATGATGAGTGTAGAGCAAACCTAAATGCAGAGCTGAAGCCAATAAAATACTTGAGTAACTGCAGATTTGGCCCAAACAACTTTGTTATGCAGATTTCAATCACTGCAGTGCAAATTGGTTCCACTCAGACCCAAGCACTTCAGGCACTGTCCTGGGGACATGGGGGAAGTAGGAGGTGAGGGATGGCAGGCACTTCAGGCAGAGGACATGCCTGAACAATGCATCCCTGGGAAAACACTCCGATCATTAGATCCAGATGTACCAACCACCTTCTCCTCCTCAGACTGTGTTTGCAAGACAAACAGCTAGGTGCAAGGGATCCATATGCAACACCCAAAAGGAACTTTGCTTTCTTGCCTCTTCTGGGAAGTCCTGCCCTTCATTCTTTGCCACTTCTTATTCACCACCTGTTTTATTTTAATCCAAGATGTTATTCTTCACTACAGGACAAGGCCTGGGGAATGTCAAAAAGGCCATGTCTCAGAAGTGCTTAGACTGGTAGTGAACACATTATCATTCCTATGTACCATCAGGTGGTGCAAGGGAAGGCAAGGCTTCTTCCACCTTCTCCATAGACTGCTGCTCTGCTGAAGGGATCATCTTCCACTACCATGGAAGGGATGGAAGGAGGTAAGAGGAAAATCCATCTCTTGCTGGCTGCACAGCTCCCATTCAGTAGAAGACATAGCACCTGTTCTTCAAAATGGTTGCAGTCTGTAGGCTCTTTATTTCCAATTATTTCCATCAGTGCTGGAACTGGAAGACAAGGGTCCTGGAGACCTGTATTTTGTGACTGGTTAAAGCTTATTTAATTCTTATATTTAACAAATTCTCTCTGCTGTATAGGTTTTCTGATACCAAACAGTGTAATGCTGTGGTCAGGGCGCTCAGAAAGTGGCTCTATTTTCCTTTTCCACTCACCTACTTCAGTGAAACTTCAAGAACATGGTTCTCTTCAAGATTGACCACTGTCTGTCAGATGTGGTTGAGAACGGCTGAAGGGTTAAAAACCTGAAGATGCAGAGACCTGGAGAGGCATGGACTACTCTGCATGAAAAAGGCAAAAGTGTGCTCATGTCTCTGCAAGAAAACCCCAACATGTCGTAAAACCCTCTTCTCCCGTCTCTGCTTCTCTGTCTTCAAAATCAGTTACAACAAAGGCACTATTGCCCATGAGGTTTCTCATAATCAGGTTTCTGTCTCTGGAAGGCATCACTTTTCCGCAGAGTACTGGATGAAATCCAAAGCACAAATTACAAGATCCATATGAGGGAAGCAGATGCTTCTAGGCAATGTTTATGGGGAAGAGCAAATCTTTGGGGAGACATTGAATTACATTTTCTTTAAAACAAATACTTAAACTGTACAATAAATATCTAAAATATGAAGTGTAAGAATAAGGAGGTAGAGACAAAGGTGTGTGTATCTTTGTTAAAAAAAATATAAAAGCATTTACATAGATCACATGCATTTTAGTGACTTGATACATTGGGAAAGTTGTGTGGAGCTCAGGAAGCCCCTCTGATCAGTGAGGCTACCGCAGGAAGCATAGAATCTTCAGCCATCCTGGAGCTGTACGAGGCTGCCCCAATTCACTAAACCTCACCAGCCCATCCCTGCTATTGCTCAACTTACACCAGCAATTCCAAGACCAAAAGAGAAGAAAACTCTTATGAGCAGAGCCGCTTGTTCCCATTTCAGAAAAAGGTGCTTTCTTTGCAGCACTGGTTTGATGCAGTCACAAGCTACCTCTCAGATAGCCTGCCTGACACTTCTTCAAAGGCTGTCTCTATCAGGATAGTTATTTTTCTTGCAGTGCAGCATCTGAGGCTAGGAACCGAGTGCCAAGTGAGGGATATGGAGCTCCTCTAACCATTTGTTTTGTAGTTCCCATTATTCTTCACATTGTTTAAAATGAAACTGTACAACAGCATTTTTTTGCCAGGGAAGAAGCTAACCACATAGGAGGAGCTGAAGTACAGTCAGCATTTGCAGCTGAGGAGCAGATGGCTGGCACCCATTTGCACAGTAGCCCTGCAGCCTCATTTGAGAGGTCATTTTGGCTTAAGAAGCCATTTCTGCTTTGGAGAGCTTATTCTTTCTGTAGATACTGGGTCACACTTCAGATGATGCATTCATCATTTTCTACTCAAAAAGATGACATGAAGAACTGGCAAAGCTTAATAGAAGCAAAGTCTTTGATGCACTACTCTTGAGTCTTCATTTTCTACACTACTCACTGAATGCTACTGTACTGGTCTCGGTCTCCTCCTAAGCCTCAAAGTAAATAGACGTAATTGCATACTTGGTTAACTTTTCCACCAGTGGAGAAGAAAACATTCAGAAGTCATCATCTGCATTATTCAGAAGAGCAGAGGCTTTTCTGCTCCACATACTGGGAAATGTGTGTAATATGGGTATTGGAGAGGGGCTCAAACTGTCAGGTGACTCCACAGGGCACTGTCTAGTCCAACCAGCCTAATGAGCCCAAATGCACGGCTGGTCATGCTGGACATGGGCTGACCTCTTGCACAGCTACTTCAGTGTCTCACCAGCATTTTCAGCTGTCAAACAGTGATGGTGCCTGAGGCTGGCTCCAAGGCAACCATGCTTAGACCACATACAACAGAGTGAACCCGCAACCTGGATAAAACACTCACAGACATGTCAATGCTGACTTCTTTTAAACAAAGTGAGGGGATAAGAGAACTTCAATGTAGGTTTTCAGAGTCAACATGCATATTTTCGCAATTGGCGTCCTCCAAAAGTGTTCATAGATGCTGCAATATGATAGTGTAGAGCTGTCCATGGCATCTCAGCTAGAAGGCCAGTTAATAGGTAGTTAAGGCAGGTGATGTTTTATGTGTTAATAAATCAATACCAAAAAAATCATGCAAATCTTCATCAGAAATTATTCTGAGTCCAAACTCAGACTAGGTACTTTCAGAGAACTGTAGGAGAAAACCTTCACAGACTTAGTACTTCTGTCTTCTATAAGCACAGCTTAGAATTCATATTGCCAGTTACCTAGAATGAAGTGGGGTCCCTCTTGACCACTGTTTCTTATATTATTTCTCGATATTTCTTTACATTAATCTAATACATGGTCTTTCTACTCAAGTTAAAGAAAAGTGCACCTATGTCTATTGAGGTCTTGCTACTGAAATATTCTGATGATTCTTCAGGGTTACCACATTCTTAACAAGCACAGTTTTACACTGCTGTTGCTGGAGATTCAGCACTTATTTACCTGTATCAGTTATGCTGTACAGAGAGCTATGACTGAAAGGGGAGTATAAAATGAGAGAAGTCAAAGTTGTTTTGTAATGTGCTATTTAACTGTAGAAAGCAGTTAATTGACGTTTAAAATGTGGAAAACTGGAAGCATTTTCAAAGGAGCATACAGATTCTGCTGATCTCTGACAAACAGTTTGAAACATGAAGATGTAAAACACCTATGGGGAAACCCACTGCCTTCTCACACTTGCCTTCTTCACCCACCACTGTTCCCTCTGCCTTTACATACAGCACTAGGAATGATCAATCTTTTCCCTAGCATTACAAAGCAAGCAATATTTTCCCTAACATCACCCAAGTCATCTGTCAGCTCATAGTGTCTTCCCCTGCTTTACTGGTATGCCCTCCTTATCCCTCTGTTTCAGTCCTGCTTGGACAGCAGCACTGCACTCCCACCCCCTTTCTCCCGTGCTTCGTTCACTATTCTCCAGAGTGCCACCAATCTGCCTTTAAAATTATTCAGAGGGATTTAGCTTCAAATCTCCAGGCCTAGATTTCCCCCCCGGGCACCATCCCAAGGGAATGCTGTGAAGATTAATTTAGCCATCACACCTGCAAAGCTGCAGCACGCAAACGCCGAGTCCATTAAAACTTCTGGGGTAGGATTACGTTTTGTGCACACACACTTTTCCCTTTGTATTCTTGCAAAAAAGCAGCTACTGGGGAAGCTGCTGTAAATCCATGCTATCCCAGCAAATACGGGCTTTCCTATTAAGCATAGTTCCTCTAGCTGGTGAAGAATGATTATATAATTAATGCTTTATATAGTATTTTGGCAATTTTAATTTCTTTTGAGGGCATGGATTTGTTCAGTTCATGCATGTTAGGGATTCCCTTTAACCTCAGAAGAGATCTTAATTTTGACTCTTGCATGCATAGACAGACTTGAGAGCATAAATCAGGACAACTTTGAGTTTGTAAAGATTCAAGGAATAATTTCAATAGGAGATGGTTTCTTTCTCAGAGACAACTAGAAAAGAGCCTTATACTTTTAAACCAATTTTTAGATGAGTGCACTCTAATTGGCAGCTTTGGAAACAGTACAAAAATATCATACATTTTCCCCTTTCCTTGGCTCACCATTATGTTCAGCAAGAGCTTTCAGTGAGGCCCAACTGAAAGAACAAATAGCAAAGGCAAAGAAAACAGATTCACAAACAGAAGTCCAGTGAACAAACGAACTACAGAGTCATAAGGAGTTAAATGTCTGTGAAGTAGGGGAAGAAATGTATTATTGATGGAGCAGAACTGGAAACTGGAGTGAGAGATGGGGTTAACTGGCTGCTGTTCGCAAGTGGGCATCACCCTTTCCTCCATCCCTCTGATGCTCAGTAGCAGGATATTATTTCCACCAGCAGCAAATCCTATCTTTCAACAGGGAAGCCAGGAAGGACAAGTGAATTTGGTGTGCCAGGGGAGGTATCTCATAGTCAGTTCCCAAGACCTAATCTCCAGCACCGCAAAGCACCAGAACAAACTGAACCACACTAAAACCTCCAGCTTGCAGAGAACTGGAAATGATTCCTTAACATAGAATCACAGAGACACACACTACCAAAACTGAGAGCAGCTCGTTTGGATTAGCTGCAGGGAGAGCCAGTAGCCCATTGCTGACAGTCACCCTGAGGGTCTGCTCCGCTCCTGTCTCCCCAGGGCACAGTCTGTAAAGGTTTTGTTTTCTGTTCTTGGATAAAATGACTTCTGCTAGACTGCTGTAAACCTATCTTGCTCAAGGACATCTTGTTTGTGTTAATCCTGTAGATCAAGCACACAGCTTTTCAGTTGCGGCTTTGCAGCTATTGTTGCCAGTAAACCCCTTACAAGGCTTGTGGGCCAACATACATTAACTTCAAGGCTGTCATTGCAATAGCACAAAGGAGTAAGAGCCTCCAAGAATCATGAGAACTGACTCTCACACCAAATACTCTATGTTAAAAAAATAGGTTGGAAGAGAATTGCCTCCTGTGATCTTCTCTACATTGAAGCATCTCAGCGGTTACTGGCAACAGGAGACACCAAAGCTGAAGCTTGTGCAAATACAATGACCCAGCATACACTGCAAGGGGAGCCCAGCAACAGCTGGAGCCTGAGGGGCTCTGAGGCAAAGCTGCTGCTTGGGCTCAAGCCTACTGTGCAGTCCCAGTGGGATGGTCACACCAACAGAGATAGCAACAGCCAGGATTTCCAGTAACGTGCAGAGGCACAACCTCCTCTCCTGCCTTTGGCTTAGTCTTGGCTGAGCTTGCAAGTGTACATTAAGTCATCATTCAAGCTCCAGGCATTTGTTGGCTTGCTGGTGCTAATTGTGAATGGCACTACCTGTAAAACATTCACAGGAGGTTCCATGTGGGTAGAAAAGCATAAATAACTATGTATTAAGGGATAACTTTATTTTTACAAATATACAGGAAATCAAGAACAGCTGGACTGTAAAATACTTCTTTGTATACCATGTTTTTAATACAAGTTCCATCAATTCCCTGGACTTCAGTGTTCAGCAAAGCCTTAATACCAAAGAACTTTTAGTGGGTGTTTTCTTGGAATCAAAGCTAGTTAAAGCATTCTTGCTAACAGCAGGATTCTCACAGGCTTTGCTCATTCCACTCTTTTTTAGACAGTTAATTCACTTTACAAAAAGCCTGGGATATTTTCAAAAGAGCAGTAAATCACGCAACAGATTTATGCAAGAGCCTGTTTCTGCACCTCATGTTTATCCTGTAGCTTACGCTCTCTTTGAGCAAGAATCAGAAGCACCTCACCAAGTACAGCTGATCTCAGGCTAACAGAGAGCCTGAAACACTATGTTAGCTCAGAACAGTGTTTCAGAACCTCGCATTTACTCATCTCAGTGGGACTGTGAGCATCTTTAACATATCAGATTATCCTGCCTGCTGAATGCACCTTTTGTGAATGCTGCACAGAAATCTGAAAAAAGAGCAAACCCAAACTAACTTTTGTATCTAGTGCAGTGATGGTGCTGGGACACTTGAAGTTTCAGCAGGATCACATTCTGCACTTAGAAGAAATTCCAGTGTCGGGGTATTTCAAATCAAATCATCTACTGCAAATATTTCTGGACCCCTAAGGCTGGGAAGTCCATGTTTCCCTTGCTAATAGAGCCTAACCTCACCCAGAGAGGACTTAATCCTACAACTGTCATTCCAGGATTTTCAAATAGATTTGGCTACACTCCAAAAATATGGAAAAAAGTTTTGGATGCCATCAAACCAAGGATGTTTTGGGATATGCTAATTCCCAGCAGAAAGTGGCTAGGTTTGGCTCCCAGTGACTAATGAAGCTGTCATACACCACTCCTTCCTGCTGTTTAATAATGCTTTCGAAAGAGCCCTTTATGGAGATGAATAGTATAGTAGTACCGCAGCTGAGGAACTGGCAGGCTGTCAATGAAAACAGAGGCCGGTTTACTAGGCATGGCACTGTATTTTTCATTATACTTCACAAAGACTTGTTATTAACTGAAAATGAATTCATCATTAGTGGATAGATATTATTTAATAAATAGTTTAGTATGGGTTTGAGACTTTATTCCAACAGTCAGGTTTCAATATAGTCGCAAAACTACGCGTTACTCTAAATGTTGATACAAACTTCAGTGTTTCTTAGTTGTGGAGATTATATCAGCCCTATCAGCAAAACTGAGGTGGAAATGCAGTCCATTCTTTCCACTTTCTCCTCAGTGATGTATATATGCACACACACTGTATATAGCATACAGTTAATAAGGCTGGCAATTCAGCTAACTTAATGATGAAAGCAGAAACACGACAGTTCCTACTTTCAGATCCAGGTCTCAGCTTCTACTTGGTGGAGTGATATAATCTCAAATCCTTCATGTGATTTTTATATTCTTCAATTGACCCACTGATCCTCCCAGGTAATTGTGGGGCACAGCAATATTGCAGCTGTGCAGAACACTCATATCAAGCATTAGTCCTAGCCTGTAAAAACCTACTGGATGCTTTTTTCTACATAGGTGGAAGTCCATAAGACTCCTACCTCAATGCTGTATCCTGGCCTGTCTCAGAAGAGTTCATCTGATATGAACTCTTGGGGGCTTTCAGCAGCAATACACCTCTACTCCCTTCTACTCTTGCTGCAAGATGCTGAGCATCTGAGAAAATCAAATACTCTCCATAGCCTTACAAGTAATCTTCATCACATGCTTTCAAATGTAAAGCAGGGAGACAAGAGACTGACACATCTTATCAGCTCTCTGCAGAGAGCTCCATCAACATCAGCCAGAGCCCAAGATGTCTCCAAATGGGTTGCAGTGTGTGCATTTGAAAACAGATGGCTTTCAGAGCTGCAGCAAGAGATCATAGGCCTTATCTATTCAGGGAAGTTTAGATGAATTAGTGCTATTTTCTTACTTTAGAGTTCCCCGAGTTTGCACAAAACCTACTTTGTCTGTTTTGAACATTTGCCAGCATTAGAGATGGTATTACACAGAGCTAGCTTGTCATTTTGCTATTTGGTGATGGAGGATAACAGCTTGGACCACTTTAAATCAGTGTAACCTATGTAGTTCTGCATTTAGAGAGTTAACTACTAAATGATCCAGGGAAACATCTCATCTTTGCACACAGCTTCACTCCAGTCTTTCTTATTATGTGTTCCCTTATCCTTACTGAAAGGTCCAGAGTTGAAGGACTATGAGTCAGCTAGCAGTTCCATCATTCTCTGTTACTGCCATTTTTAAACTGCTGGCCTACAGGTCCCAGTGCCAGATGCCAGACTGCTGTATGTATGGAGTCACACAGACAGACAAATTTGGTTCAGCAGTTTCATGCAGCTTTTGATGCTAAAGCAAGCTAAACTGGGGAGGAATAACAGGAAGAAGTGGAATCAGGCAGTTACATCTGTGAAACACTTCTCCAGCAACTTCACTCAGTAAAGCGTTATTTCTGTCTTCCGTCAGCTGGCAAGTGGCAGTTCAGATGGAGCACTTGAATTGACCATGGCCACCATCCCAAAAAGCTGTGGAGTGCTTGCATCAGAACTAATGTGTCAAAGCTTTTAAAGGCTGCACGTCCTCTCCCAGACTCAGATTCTAACAAGCAGAAATCTAAAGCCTGGAATAAGGGACCCTTGAACCTGTGAGGAAGTGAGAAGCCCGCACCCTCCTAGAACCTACAAGGACCAGGCTTTTTACTTATTTGGGGTGTTAATTATTTTTTTTTATTGGAGGATGGGGGGAGAGAAGTGCTTGATTTTTTTTAGGGGTCTGGAATCGAAACACAGAACCATTTGGCAACTTCCATAACATATTGAACCCTTCAGGTTTGACAAAAAGAAAGAAAACAAAAATACAGGTGCTCTTTTCTTTACTGTAAGAAGGCAAAACGCTATGTGCATTAGGGAAAAACAGTCTACAGAATATCCTTGTAATGGCTAGTCCACAGAGTGGGTTAAAAAACAAAGGAGAACAAATAACCTCAAGTCTCAAAGGCCAGACAGCCAACTCTATATTAGCACCACCCCTGCAGCACAGTCCATTAAATATCCCAGTTTATAACATGGGTATTTCCCAACATTATATGATGTGTAGACAACACCTTAATAAAACCTGGTTTGTGTAAATCTCCCATCCCATATCTCTATTTATTCATGATCCCAGTACATCTTTTTGGCAACCACAACAGTGTTTTACATGGATAAGTAATATTTGGAAAGCATCCATAAATTTTCAACTGTCTCTAATGCAGTCAGCAGCTGGAAGCACGCAGACAAGCCAGTTCAAGAGAGACCACCAGCAAGAGCTGCCTGCCAGAATTTCAGGGTTTTGATGTAGTGATCTCAGCAGCCATGAACTAAACAGGGTGCTGCTGGATAAAACATTCCCCAGAGGTTTGTGGGCACTGCTAAAACACAGCGATTCCCTTAAATAAGAACTCTTCCCTTTGCACCAGCACCAAGCCATCCAGTGCAATGACAGATGATACTGCCATCACAGCTGCTGTCTTTGGACTGAGGAGTTACCCTTTGATTGCTGAAGGCTGTAACACTCTGGTCATTGGGGTGCTGGGCTAGTTTCTTTTTTGTCTGAATTTCAATTTCAGTAGTATGATTTGGAAGGGAAAACTTCATGTTAGCAATATCACAACTGCTCACAATACATAATCTGATACACAACAAAGATCCGTTCTGTAACAAATTCATGGAAGGTAGCAATGTATTTTTCTCTTACATCTGTTAAACTTAGCTGGCATAAGGATATTATAATTTCATCTGGGTAAAGTGCACCAAGGAAACAGCATAACACATCATGCTCAAAAGGGATAGTCTAGAAAAACTGATGGCTAAAACATAATTGCTTCTAACAAAACGTGACTAGGATATTTGAAACAGGATCCATGCACTTCAGTGCATTAAAGTTTCTTTAGATCCAAGTTTTCCATTGGAAGTTGTGCAAGCAAGCAAAAAAGTGCTTACTATTTCGTAAGAGCCACAGAACACAGCATCAACAAATTAACAAGCATATGCAGTCTTGCTGGGTGGTTGGAGAGCATAATAAAAACCAAAGGTGGATTTTGATGAATAGGTATGCATTAATAGCTGCAAGAAGTTAAAAAGCAAGGAAACCTTTATTCTATGTTTGAGTCGCAAACCCACTGTCACCACTGCTGTCAGTTCCTCTACTAAGGAGAAATGCCAAGAAGAAATGCTATCTGAGCTGCTCCCTGCTTGTCCTGCAAAGTACTGGAACCAGTAACAACAGCATCACATATTTAATTGCAAGGTCCCCAGTAAACATTAAACTGCAAAACTGAGTACAAGATGTCTCCATTTCACACAAGAGCAAGACTGAAGCACAGAGGTTTCAGCCCATGTTATTAAACAGGTTTCATACGGACTCAAGGTAAGCATGCAACTTCAAGGTGCCTAGGATGTGCTTGGTCTCATTTCATACCAAGACAGAAGTCCAGACAGCTTCAGGTACGTTTTTTCCTAAGTGGTTTGTCAGCTCCTCCAAGAGCTTGACAAAAGAAAATAGAAATAAACTCTCAAAAAAAGTGAGTTGAAACTTCATGTTGGAACCATGGGCAGAGTTACAAGCAGAGTCTAAAGGCTGCCCGTATGAGGAGAGGCAGCAGTATACCCCAGGTTTCAAGGACAACAAGACTTTGTTACCCCATCACTGTGTTCTGTGGGAACCAGTGAGCCTATATCGGACATCTTTCCTACCCAAAAATTACACTGTCTTGCACTCTCTGATAAGACAGACAAGATTAGATTATTAGAGAGGGTGCTTTTACAGGGCTACTGGAAAGATAAATCCTACCCCCCAGCCAACACCAGACCCACATTTATAATTACACAATAGACTGTGCCTTCAGGTGGTGTAAATTGGTATTGCTGCATATGACCCAAGAGAGTCACATTATACCTCCCCAGGGTCAGCCCATTCATTAAAGTGATTCTGTGTACTGCCATTGCTCAGCAGAGCAGCTATACATGTTTTTTTAGTAAAAGCATGCTTGTTATTTTTTCCTAGAAGATCATTGCTTTCAACTTTAGACCTTCCTAATCCCCTGACAGATGCTTTAACCACAAATTAGCTTTCATGCCGCAAGACATGCAAGTGACCACCAATTTCAGTTTCATCCCCAGAGTTTATGTTATGGGCTGTTTGCCCACGTTGGAAAGAGTGCCTGACATCAGGATTAAATCAACTTCAAGGACTTCAGTAGCTGGCAAGTCAGCTGTGCTTCCCTTCTTCACCAGTTTGTCAGATCTGGATGAAATCCCACCCTCTTCCCCTTATAAATTATATCCTGCCCACAGGTATGCCTACAAGGTGCCCATTTTTTTTAAACCTTGAGCACTAGTTAACTTATTTTGCATGGAACAATGTAAAGGAAGAAGTAACCCTAAACATTTGGAAAAAGAAATCCCACATTGCTTAATTTTTCCTTAACTTTCCAGGACAAAATCAAGTCCATGTTAGGGAAAGACAAGTTAATTCTATATCAAGATAGGCCTTCATTTTCAAAGGGAACTGCTTTCCTGATGAATAGTTACAGGGCTAGAATCATTGCTTTACAGACTTCAAGTATCACACAACTATAGGTTACCAGGATACTGAGCACCATCCTACACATTACACTTAAAGAACATTGAATTGATAAAAGCGCAAGCAACAAAAGTTGATGAAATGATAAACACTAAGCAACAGGTCATCAGATGGTTTTCATCCTGATGATCCAAGGGTACTTAAAGCAGTTTGACCATGTGCATTCCTAAATAGTCAGATGTTACAGCCTGGACAGCCCTATTGATGAGCTGGACTTGGATTTAACTTCACAAAAATCAGTAGGTACTAACCAGGAAAACAATGCAACATTACCTTACTTCATAACACTTAACATCTAGACATATCAAAGCATTAAACAACTCTAATTAACCTTGGGCACCTCCTATTTCAAATGGGTGGTTCAAGAAAAGAAGTTAAGACAGCATGATGGCAGGTGAAGTATGTCCCAGCACTGAGTGCTCTGTGCTAATGTGGGCATTAATGTTAACTTTCATTATGGACAAAAAAGCTGGGTTCTCTCAGGGGTTGCTGAGGGTGTTCAGCCTCCCAGAGGAGATATCAAAAACTCCAGCGAGACACTAAGCCAAATGATACCCAGGAAACTCAACACCTCCTTAGATATGCTCATTTCAAACCCCAGGGTGACAAAATGACTAAGGCAGAGATGAAAAGAATCCAGAAGGACATGTTCATCATTGCACAGAGCCTTCATGCAGATAAAAAAATACAGCAGGAAAATTCAGCTATATTGAAACAAATAGCCATTTTTCCATGTAGACGCGTTGACTCCTTACCAGTGTTTTGATTGCAAACTACTGCATGCTGCCTCCTCTTCAGGAAATAATTTGCAAGTTTGTTCCTTAAAAATCCATCCTGTTCTACACAAACAACATCATCAGCTAAGAGCAGTTACTTGAATCAATTGGAGAAATGCAAGAAGCAAATCCAAGAGTGGATGTTGTCTGCCATATCTCCTTTTTCAGTGGAGCTGACAGGACAGCTGCCTGTTATTACAGCACACCCCAGGAAATACTTAGCTGCCAAAGAGCCCAGAGCCAGCAAGGGATTATCAGCAAACAGAATTCATGCACCTGGGATTCACACAGCTAGATGTGCCACCTTCGTAGGATGTGCATCTTCAATGAAACTTCATTTGCAAAGAAACAAAAAAAAACTAATGACTTAATATTGTAATTATGATAAGTATTGGAATAATTTTGCAGTTTTGCGACTAGATTAAGTGGCAGTAGTTTTCATTTAATTGCAGTAATTTGTTGAAGGACTTATAAAACTGTCATAAACATAATACTTCCTATTGCACATTTAAACTATTCCTAAATAGCAGGCTGAATAACACGTTAAGAGACAAGAACCCTCAAAGCTGTAGAGGTGTATAATGCAGAAGGTGCATATGACTTAATGATTTTATGTGTCCTGTGTGATACAAAACATTGATTTCCTTCACTGATACCTTTAGTAGAGCAAAGTTTCTGCTAGACAGCAGACGCTCCTCCCACCACGGCATTTGTCCTTCACAGGCATGCTCTCATGAGCTGCTCAAAGAGTTTCTCTGCTCCTGAGTCAGTGTGCGGGGTGATGCCTGGTGTCATCCCTTCACACCCCAGCCTGCACAGGGAGGACTGGACAGCAACAGCCACAGGGAGCGGAGCCACACTCCTCACAATTCCCTCATCCCATTCCCATAGACTCCATGCCCATTGCCACCAGTTTTAAGTGGCGTGAGGCTTGTATCCCTACCTCACAAGAATACCAGCAGCAATATTAACAGCCTAAGGTTTCTTTTCTTGTCATCACAGATAGATGTTGCATATCCCACCCAGAAGCAATGGACTTCTAACAGCCCACTGAGTAGTAATGTACAAGTCTCAGTGTCCACTGGGGATTAGACAGTCCAGGAGAGTTCAGCTGAGAACTTTTTCCTGATAGTTTATATATATACTTATCATGCCTAGGTAAACAAGTTAGTACAAGAGTCACCGGCATATTTAAGAATTCAATAAATGACTTGAAAATCAGAAACAAAAACCAGACTGTGATGGATCTACAATAACAATACACAGGATTAAGACAAAAAGTGGGTGTGCAATCACAATAACAGCTCAAGGTTTGGAAACAGAAGTTAACAGACAGTGCTCTTTCCTCTATTTTTCATAAGTAGAAGTTAGCTCTAAGGTAGTTTTATTATATTTGCATCATTTTAAGCTTACGTTTGTCATAAATTAAGACCTGCTGTTCTACCGGATCCTGTTGCTTGCTGCACTACTGAGAAGCCAGGGTTAGAAATGAAGGTCTGTATTTTCCTATCCTGCCATCTGCTTCCTCACCACCCTTCTTACTCCATAACCTGAAAGATGCCTCCTCTGCTCCCACCTATTTTATACAATACTTGAAATCTTCCAGAGAACACAGTTCTGGAGTTCCATGGATCATCTAACTCAGAGGCAACCAGCTCCCTGCTATGGGGGCGGGAGACCTCAAGGTCACATGTACATAGGGGGTTACAGCAATGGAGAGCTGCAGCCCATTAAAAGTGAATTCACATCTATTGACCTTCCCCGTAAACTCAAACAAGTAAAATGAGTGGTAGCAATTCAAAGAAGCTTCATCAGTCCCATGGGGATGTTGCAAGCAGTCTCCTCTCTTCAGGAATCCCTAGTGTTCAATTTATTTCCAGTTTTCTTGCCCAGACAAAATATTGAAAAAACAGAAAACTTGAGTCTAAAAATAGCTGTTTCCCAGTCTCTTAATCTCACTAAGCAATTTCCCAACTGTAGCCTCTTCTTCCTTATGCAGTATAGTGTGACTAAAGCAAATGCACTCCAGTGTTCAAATAGAAATAAAAAAGGGGTGGTTTTTGTTTTTTTTTTTTACGTGAGACTTAGTTTCAGCATAGTTGCAATGTACAATTTTCCCCATGTACCTATTGCTCAGCTCTTGAAACCAGAAATGTCCATAAATCAAAGAAATAGTTGCCTGAATATCTTTTATATTTTTTTTTTCCAATAAAATACCAGAAAATCAAAGTAGATTATTCTTTATGGAGACAGTACAACAAAACTACTGTATCAGTTTTTCTTGTCACCCTTTTCAAAGTATAATCACAAACCATACTATTAATCACTAGAGTAAAGCACTCGTACACATAGGCTTTCAGTAACTTTTTTCTCCCCTCCCTTGCTTTCTCTCAGGAAGCTTTGTGGGACCAGAAGATTGACAGAGAATCCCAGACTCAAGCAGTGATTATAGGGTGCTGATCTGCCTACTATCTTTCAATTCACTTTTTCATTTCTAGCAACCAGCTGCCTGCATGATGCCTTTGGAAAAGAGCTCCAGACTGCACCAGCCAATCTGATTGCAGACAGCACTGATGAAGCCAAGATTTAGTTTTTCTGAACCCATCAGTCCTCTTCACTATTCTATCACAGAAATAATCTGGAACAAAATCTCCCTCTGCGGAATAAAAACAAAAAAAAGCCACACAAAATCCCAACCAACCCAAAAGCTGCATAGGCTTCTTTAAGTTAAGCATTCAATGCTAAATAGAATCATAGAATCATGGAATAGTTAGGGTTGGAAAGGACCTTAAGATCATCATTCCACCCCCCCTGCCGTGGGCAGGGACACCTCACACTAAATC
The DNA here is from genome assembly GCF_033815535.1 of Pezoporus flaviventris. Lineage (NCBI taxonomy): Eukaryota > Metazoa > Chordata > Aves > Psittaciformes > Psittacidae > Pezoporus > Pezoporus flaviventris. The sequence continues at coordinate 25,852,646 of NW_026892550.1, forward strand.
ATATCACCCAAGGCCTCGTCCAACCTGGCCTTGAACACTGCCAGGGATGGAGCATTCACAACCTCTCTGGGCAAGCCATTCCTGTGCCTCACCACCCTAACAGGAAAGAATTTCCTCCTTATATCTAATCTAAACTTCCCCTGTTTAAGTTTTAACCTGTTACCCCTGAGTCCGTCCCCAGTATCCCTACAGGCCCCCTTCAGATACTGGAAGGCTGCTATGAGGTCTCCACGCAGCCTTCTCTTCTCCAGGCTGAACAGCCCCAACTTCCTCACCCTGTCTTCACACGGGAGGTGTTCCAGTCCCCTGATCGTCCTCGTGGCCCTTCTCTGGACTTGTTCCAACAGTTCCATGTCCTTTTGATGTTGAGGACACCAGAACTGCACACAATACTCCAGGTGAGGTCTCACGAGAGCAGAGTAGAGGGGCAGGATCACCTCCTTCGACCTGCTGGTCAGTTGGCCTTCTAGGCTGTGAGTGCACACTGAAGCCAGCCCATGTTCATTTTCTCATCAACCAACACCCCCAAGTCCTTCTCGGCAGGGCTGCTCTGAATCTCTTGTCTGCCCAACCTGTAGCTGTGCCTGGGATTGCCCCGACCCAGGTGTAGGACCTTGCACTTGGCATGGTTAAACTTCATGAGGTTGGCATCAGCCCACCTCACAAGTGTGTCAGGGTCCCTCTGGATGGCATTCCTTCCCTCCAGCGTATCAACCAAACCACACAACTTGGTGTCATCGGCAAACTTGCTGAGGGCGCACTCAATCCCACTGTCCATGTCAGCGACGAAGATGTTGAACAAGAGCAGTCCCAACACCGATCCCTGAGGGACACCACTCGTTACTGGTCTCCTGTTGGACATTGAGCCATTGACCACAACTCTTTGCGTGCGGCCATGCAGCCAGTTCTTTATCCACTGAGTGGTCCACCTATCAAATTGATGTTGCTCCAATTTAGAGACAGGGATGTTGCCAGACAACATCCCTGTACTCTTCCCATGCCACCTGTCCTTGCTTCTACTTATTATAAGCCTCTTTTTTAATCTGAATTTTCCTCAGCAGCTCCTTATCCATCCAAGCAGGTCTCCTGGCCCTCCTGCTGCACTTCCTTCTAGTTGGGATGCAACATTCCTGAGCTTGCAGCAGGTGATCCTTGAATATCAACCAAGAGTCTTGGGTCCCCCTGCCCTCTAGGGCTGTATCCCATGGAACCTTCCTAAGCAGGTTCCTGAAGAGGCCAAAGTCTGCTCTTTGAAGTCCAGGGCAGTGAGCTTGCTGCACGCTCTTCTCACTGTCCTGAGGATCTCAAATTCGAGCATTTCGTGATCGCTGCATCCAAGGGTGCCCTGGAGAGTCACATTTCCAATGAGTCACCCTGTTGGTGAGCACGAGGTCAAGCATGGCACCTCTCCTTGTCAGCTCTTCTATTACTTGCAGAAGGAAGTTGGCTTCCACACAATCAAGGAACCTCCTGGATTGCTTGTGCCGGGCCGTACCGTCCTTCCAACAGATGTCAGGGTGGTTGAAGTCACCCATGAGAACAAGGGCCTGTGAGTGTGAGGCTTTTCCTGTCTGTCTATGGAGTGCTTCATCCACAGGTTCTCCTTGACCAGGCGGTCTGTAACAGATCCCCACAGTAATGTCTCCCATAGCTATATTCCATTTAACCCTGACCCACAAACTCTCTGTGGACTGCTCACCTGTCCCCAGACAGAGTTCCATACTCTCCAGCCTATCTCTAACATAAAGGGCAACTCCCCCTCCCCGCCTGCCCAGCCTGTCTTTTCTAAAGAGCCTGTAACCTTCCATTCCAACACTCCAGTCGTAGGAGCCATCCCACCATGTTTCTGTGATGTCTATTTTATCATACCCCCGTAGACATGCACACATCTCTAATTCCTCTTGCTTGTTCCCCAGGCTACGGGCATTTGTATAGAGGCATCTGAGCCGAGCTCCAACTGAAGCTGGCTCATTGGCTGGAGTGGCTGGGATATCTCTACATTGCTCCGAGCATTTGTTATAGGTGCTGGCAACTGACTGGGTGTGTTGGGATGGAATGATGCCCCCCTCCCCCAACACATCTAGTTTAAAGCCTCCTTGACCAGTCTGGCAAGCCTCCTACCAAAACTGCTCTTTCCCTTCTTTATCAGACCAGCTCCACCAGCCCCCACTAGACCTGGCCTACAAGCTTGGGTCCCGTGTTCAAGACACCCAAACCCCTGACTATGACACCACCCTTTTAACCAGTTATTAACCTGGCTGATCATCCTAGCTTTTCTTAAGTCCTCCCCTGTGTCCTGGAGAATTGACGAAAAGACAATCTGAGCTCCAGAGCCCCTAACCACCTCCCCCAGGGCTCTGTAGTCCTTCTTTGTGTTCCCCAGGCTACTGCTATCTATATCCCTAGCACCCACATGGATCACCAGGAGTGGGTAATAGTCCGTGGGACTTACTAGAGCAGGCAGCCTCTCTGCCACATCCCTGATCCATGCCCCCGGTATGCAACACACCTCCCTTGAGACAGGGTCTGGCTGGCAGACGAGTGCTTCTGTCCCTTTCAGTGTAGAGTCCCCTACTACTACGACCTGCCACTTTTTCATAGCGGCACCAGTAGAGATCTTCTTTAGCAGTGCATCAGCCGGCTAAATAAAGGATCACCTTGCTGAAATTATTCATGCAATAAAATACAGAAACAATTGGTAAAAGTAGGTGTGAAAAATGAGTCTTCTGCCATTCCAGGACAAACACAGAGCTCCATATCTTGCTGCCCCATGATTTTTTCCTGTACTGACTGAGGAACTCTGAATATTCTCCCATGCATTCTGAGATGCTGGAGATTGAATGTATTGGGAGTGGCTTGTACACAGGTATCTGTGGCACCCTTTGTGTAAGTGGGATACACAGATTTCAATCTGTGCTATACACAAGGGGTTGACTCCATTGTTTCCAGACATTCTAGATAGTAAGATGAAATTGGAAAGCTGTCATGAAGCTGTTCCTGCAGGTGGGATATTAACAGCAGTCCGGGAACAGCAGAAGTGGCCTTTGGAAAAATAGTAGCCTATAAAGGGGGGACATAATGCAGAAAACATGTCAGCCAGAAGAGTGGCCACAGATGCCTTGAATTTTGGCAAAACAGATGGCCTTCCACATATTGTGTCGTGTCCCCCCCCTTGGCTTCTCATATTGTTTCTGTGGCCATAAAACTTCAGTCTGGATTTTCAAGAGCTCTCAGGGACAGGTACACAAAGCAGCCTGAAGTAAGCTGACACAGCCACCACAATAGCTTGCTGACAGCACAGGTACCTGAGCCACTGTGCTTTGAAGCTGTTGTGCCACCCAGGAGCCCATGCCGCCATCTGGTGAGGTGGGCAACCCTAAGGATTGATACTCATCAAGACCAAAACCTCCATGTACTTTGAGTCACAATGTTGCCGATTCCCGATCTAGTGATCCTCATCTCCCCTCTCTCATTCTGCTTTTGCAGTTGTGTCTACAGCAGATGCTGGCCCCCTTCTAAAGGTGCTAAACCCAAAAAACTTAGTCCTGACGCTGTTTGGAGAGAATATCATAGCAACTGCAATCCTGGATGTCCTTCCACTAACTTCAGCTGGCTTTCCAACACTAACTCACTTCATGCTACTAGGCAGGAAACATCTGTTTCTCTTTGCTCAACCAAGTTTTCCTTATAAAGTGGTCCTGAATGCACAATTCTGGGTCAGTTTGAGCATATAGTACAAGATGAGGTATTTTTAATGTATTATATAAGTTGGAAGTGAATGATACTGGAATAACTTCATGAGGTCCACCTAGAAATGATTCTCTTAACACACATGGAAGCAATTTATTTCAAAAATAAGAGAATCCAAGTCCATTTGCACAGTTCAGGGTTTGTTGTGTTTTTTTTCCTAAGGGCTTTTTTCTGCAATATTCCCAAGTAGGGATTAGCTTAACAATTACTCACTAGTCAGATGCACACTATGCTTGAGAGCACAATTACTCATGTTTTGATATTGGAGATTAATTCCCTTTTCTCCCCAGTGGTGAATTTGCCCAACACGTACACAGGCATATGTTTGGAGGAAGGAAGCTTTTTACTTCAGTCAATATGATTGACACAGACAGTAGGTGACAAGTTGCACTAGATATCCCTACGGATTTACTTTACCCTATGCTTATAGGTAAGACTAATATGTAATCAGTACTTTTCACAGTACTGGCACACACTGAGTGAATTTTCAAACAGCGTAAAATAAGACTGTTAAAACATATTTTTAAAAATAGCTCTTAGGATCTTAAACTAGAGTCTTTAAAAAGACTCAACTAGAAGTGAAACTTGAGCACTAAATAATATTGTGACCCAGGTGCACATATGTAAACTGCAGTGAAATTTCCATTGTTTTCTCACCAACTTCAATACATACATGACTATTTTTAAATTATCTAAAATTGAATTTTTTTTCACAGATCCTTCTTCAAAGGAAACACCCATTTACCAACTGAAGAATTCCTTTTCCTTTATCTAGTCAAACTGTTAAACTATCACAACACGGCAAGTTCACAGACAGCAGCTAAATATGCTACTGGACTATGCTCAAAACTATTGGGGAAAATTAAGCATACTCCAAGGGATATGAAAGCTAAAAGAAGGCTATACTAAAACCAGTGAGTACATACCCTCGTTTATTAGAGGGAATAGGAGATGAGGGTGGGGAAGAAGGGGAGGAGTAAGGCACTTGCCCACATCACCAGTCAGACCATTTCTGGATGAATGTACAAAATCAGATAATTACTATCATTTCCAGAAATACTTCAGCTTACATAAGTGCTGCTCCTGGGATTAGAGTATGAAAAGGTATCAGTAAGTCAGTGTAACAAATGGAAGGAGGTCAACACCTGTTTTGTGTTCTATTGTGAAGACAAAATTACAGCCACAAGACATTGAGAATTACAGTAACTGCAGAAAAATATTTGTTTCTAAGGCCATATAAGTCCATGCACAGAAAACTGGTAGCAATCACAAAGCCAGTAGAAGTATCCCTTACTATTCAGTATTTAAGATAAAATACTTGCGCATGAGCTATCTTGTGACTTCCTGTACAAGCATGCATTTTATCCTTCTCTTTTCCAGAGTAGACATGCCAATGTATAGAGGTATCAAGGGAGGAAAAAAAGACCACAAGGTATATACCTCAGGTATTTTAAAAGAAAATAAAACCTTCTTCCCATATCAGAATTTCTCAGTAAACTCATTGCACTTCAATATCAGGGTTAATTTTTCAAACTGGTAGAATCAGCATCAGCTGACCTTATTACAGAATTTAAACCCGTGTCCATAGCATCATAGAATGGTTTGGGATGGAAAGGACCTTAAGATCATCCAGTTCCAATCACCCTGCTGTGGGCAGGGACACCTCATACTGCCCAAGGCTCTGTCCTGAACAGAGCCCTGAACACTGTCGAGGGTGAAGCATTTAGCACTTCTTTGGGCAACTTGTTCCAGTGTCTCACCACCCTCAGTCCGTCACCATCCTGTCAATGCCATGGTAACTGTGTGTTTCAAATACCTTTGGTTAACACAAAAAAGAGGGCAACAATGTCTTTAATGCACCTTTCTGACTTCCTCTGACACTTTGGTATTTCTGATTGCACATGGTACATGTATCTTCCTCAAAACTGTCCGTGGCAGCTCTTTATGTTGGTATTCAGTAACTCCTTCAATTTAAAGCCATTTCTCAGGGCATACTTAGCTCTGCTGTATTCACTCAAATATTGTTCCTTAGGAACAGCAATTCCTACAATCAAACATGCTTTTCTAAAAAGAATATAACAATAACAAGTACAGAAGAAAACCAAAAGTCAAATTTCAAAGGTTCATAGGTAATTCTCCCCTGTATCAGCCCAGTGAACCACAGGAGCATTACTTTTTGCTGTTGTCCCACTTCCCACCACCAAGGCAAGCAGACACCTGAGGCTACAACAAGTCAATTCAGCTTACATCTAGGTATATTAGCACCCTAACTGAACTTTGTGACCTGCACCAAAAGGTCTGCCTGTGGCCCTTATACAACGATTCCCTGGGATCTAGGCTTTAAGAATGAAAGACTCCAGGAGCCTGTCTGCAGATGAAGGTTAACCTATCTTTGTTTTTACAAAGCTAAACAGACAAAGACAGCAGCTGCAGTGTACACAGGACAAGAAAAGCTTCTTCACATAACCAGCCCTGCAGCACCCTGCTTCCTGACGAAGATTTCTGTTGAGCAAGGCTACAGAGCCATACAACAGATTTGTCCATATTCCAAATCAACAAAGCACAAGCCATTTCTGCTACAGAATAATTTAGAAGCTTTAATGTGCCTGTTGCATTCAATCTATATTGAAAATCTTTATTTCCAATCCACAGGATCTTGGCCTTCCTCCGGTGCATGGGATGCACTTTCTAGCAGTGCAGCAGAACCTCGTGCTAAAATAGCTCTGTAAGTGAGCTAAATGCAGTAGCAAAGAGAGCTATAGCCATGCAGTCAAACCTACTGAATATTGCTGTGAACACCAGATTTTGTATTTATCTACTCTAAAGTCCAGACAACATTTGACACAATATTGCACACTACAAAAAAAATAAAGTTGCTTTGGTTGGGTTTTTTTAAGCATTCTGAGCAACAACAAAGTAGAAAATAAACAGTACGCACTGATAAATCAGTAGAGAGCATCACAGTAAGCATGCACTCAGGAACCACATTAGGCAATTTTAAGTCAATCTTTTGACTGCATGCCTTGGCAGTTTTGGTGTAGCTCTCTCAATTCCTTGCAACTTAAACCACCCAGTTTTACTCAGATAAAGTTCAATTGCCTCTTATGTTTCTACATAGTGACCTTGCTAAAGCAAGTTGAAGCAATAAAAACACTTGCAAGTTAGTCTCCTGAGTATGCTATGCATTTCCAATCACAAGCTCACGTACACACCTCATGCGAAAACCCAGCTTTTAACCTGTACCTTTTCTGCTATAGATGTGGTGAATCTCTTCTTGCTTTCTGAGAAAGATGTGGTGCTTACGACCAAGAAAGCAGTGTGTGAAGATCAGAAGCTGAGTACAGAGAAAAAAAGAAAAATTGCTCCTATCATGAGCCATGTAAAACCTGATCCCATCCCTGAAGCAGCTGTAGAAATAGGCAATTACCTCAGAAACAAGAAGCAGCTGGGTTCAGTTTCAGATTCTTCTTAAGGTCTTACAGAATAAAGTGGGGTTGGAGGGGAGTGTGGTGTTAACAGGTTGTTAGTTTGTCTAAAAGGTTCTGTGGTTAGTGACTGAAGGGTTGAGGGAGAGTATCTTTGGTTAAAAAAAAAGCATTATTACAGCAGAAGATACTGGATTTGGATGTGTGAGCTAGGCATGGCTTCCTTGGAAAACGCCAGCAAGAGCCTGGTGATAGTAATGACTGTAGAAGGCCAGTCAAGAGGTGGATCTGTGTTTTTTATTTATTCTGTCTGCCTCTTCCAGGGCACTCTGCAGATGGGGGGATAAGAAAGGATCAGAGGAATTTTTCCTACCTGCCCTTTACCTTCCTAGCACACAGTCATATAGCTGTAGTTGCCATGTGTATAGCTAATAATGGAGCTTAGAATAAAGGGACTGGGTTGAGATGAAAAGAATCAGCAAAATATTAGGAATGTTCATCATCCTGTTTTCCCCTCTCTTGGTTATTTGCAAGGAGTGACTTTGCCTGTTTGCAAGTCTGTCACTTGAAATATTATTTGTACAAAGAACAACATATTTGCATGTACACTTCTGTAGGGTGGCTGACTAGGTAATTGTAAAGCCACTGCAAGCTCACAGCACTACAGTTCATTCAGGACCATTACACCACAGTGTGCAGAAAACACTGGGATTTGCCTTTAAAAATTGAAAAGCATTTTTTCTTTTATTTTTACTTTAAATATGACTATTATGCATGTTCCATATTCTTTGCTGGCAGTAAGTATGCGTTCAGCATTTTTATTATGGCTACACTTTTACAAGGAGAACTAAGCCTACGGTATCATTTAACAAAGCAGATGATACAAAGGTGCCCTCTTAAGAGAGAAGAAAAGTCATTTCCTGTTTAACATAAAATGAAGAGACAAAAATAATATCATATAATGGCCAAGAGGCAGAAAGAATCAAATCTCAGTTTGTATGAATGATTCACGATTCGTCCTTGGGGTGATGAATGAAGCAGCATGCCTCCCTATATATGTCTTTCCTCCATGTACTTGGTTTTGCATCATTTGTGAGTCAAAACGATTAAAAAGTACTTCACCCTCATGCTCCCTGTAGGAATTCAGATGCTCAAGTAACTCTGGCCTTTCTGGAACACATTAGTTTCACAACAGGTAAGCAAGAAGTGAAGAAGTGAGTAATCCAGGAAGCAGTGCAACACTTCTCATTGCTGGATAGGATACATGACCTTGATTTGAAATAAAAATATTCTACTTCTCTGTCCAAAACTACTTTCTAAGATGTGATAGATGTACACATGCAAGAGTTAAAGAAGACATCTTCAAAAACAGTTTCAAACTGCTCACAGCAAGTATGTAATGCTTACTAGGAAGAGAAAGCTAAAGATCATACGAATGGTTACAAGTAACTCTCCCATCTTTTTATCTCCATAGAGTATTCCTCATTTCCACTAGGTTAGGAAAAATATTCATCTGCTAATATGTCCTATAGATTCATGCCATAACTGATGATCTTTAGCTATAATCAGCAGTGTAGCACATTTTACCAAGAGACAAGGAAGTACTTGCAAATCTGACCAAGTGTCTTCATCTAAAACAGCACTGTTCAAACCCAGGTCATTCAGTCTCTTACGGAAGAAGATGAACTTAGGGAGATCTATTTTCCATTCTCTGGCCTGATACAGCTGTTAGTGCTGTTGCTAAAAGCCGGTATTCATCTTTGACGATAAGCTGCCCACATGTCTTTCTGGGGTTAGCCAGATGGTCATAGTGCACTACTGATGCACAACTGCAGTATTAGTACAGGCTGAGTGGAACTAATGAGTGGAAGTGTGGGTGGGATGCTCAATGGCTTAAACGTTTGGTTTTTTTTCTTCTTTAGATGATGCTGGTGGTCCATGCAGGCTGGCAAACTTCAACTAAGGTTGTAGTTGTAGGATTCACACAGTTTTCAATTAACGTGAGGATACTAATGACGGCTTGCCTCATCGTACATCACCATCAGATATGGCATACTCATAAATAACTACCTAAACCAGTTCTAAAAGTATAATTTATACTTCAGATGTAAGTAAAAGCAGGCTAAGATTTCTCATATAGTCATTATTAATATAACTCTACTTTACAGGGTAGAAAATTTCCCAGACAGTATTGCGAAAATTATTTAAGAAGAATATACTGAATATTGATTAAAAATAGCCCTGCATTTAAAACCTAAAAGCTGTATCTTATGTTATCTGAGCAGTGCAGTTGGACAGGAACCCTGCACTGCTTGGAACATTACAGATTCATATCTGATTCTTTGGTCCTTCACATCTATTTTTGCTTAATCATGTTATTGTGCTTAATGATCATATCAACAGCTTGAGAGACAGCAATAGAGAAAGGAACACAAGAGCTCTCCTGGGAGGACAAGAGCATAGAACCCCAGCAGTGAAATAAGTGAACAAGAGCCCTAGCAATCTGATTGGTTTCAATCTGAGGCAGGCTAAAACTGACACTTCCAAAGAAAACAAACCCAATCTCTCTGTTCCTCCAGCAGCCTGCCTTGTCTGTTCACATTACACGGCACTTCTTTACTCCCAGTAAAAGTCCAATGACTCTATGAAAAAAAAAGTCGTTTCTATGAAAAAAAGTTGCTTCCTTATGGATGGTTTTTAGACCCATACATATCACTCATTTAAACACTATGACTTCAGTCATCTTTTCACCTTAGCACTTCAAAATGGCATCCCACAAACTATCCATTTAAATATAGAAACACTATATTTCAGAGTACTTTGCAATCATTCATATTTCATCTATTGTACAAAAAATCAAGCTATAACTAAAATCATACACCCTTCACTTCCTAGGTATTTTGTACTTTTTCACTATTTCTCTTTAAAACTTTGTCAATACTAAATAAAAATAAGGACATTTAGACTGATTTCCTAGGAAAACATTCCTTGTATAGTCACAGCAGATCAGGCTTATACCCTGAACCACAAGGGTTATATTTTTCATTGCCACTCAGAACTTCCAGCTTATGTTTTCCAGAGTTAAATTCCTGAGCTAGACACCATAGTTCCTACAGAAAGTAATGTCACACATTGTAAAGGGAGAGTTAGGAGTACCTGAATGGGATGTGCAACCACTAGCACACTGACTGGAGAGAATCTGAACACACTGGGAACACCAGAGAGAGAAGTATGGTTGCAATTCAGCCCTCTCTGAGACACAGGCTCTTCCTTGCAGCTTTGAGTTCATCTCCTCCTTCTGAGCCTGGACAGCTCAGAAGTCTGGAAATCCTCCCCTAGACACTGGCACATGGGCAACATTTCTCATTTCAGGTTTGGCAGAAGAAAAGCAGTGGGATGTGGCTCTTTCCTCCCCAAAGGACACAGATGCAGTCTTATGGCTTAAGCTGATTTCTGAAGAGTACTTTTCCATTTTGATTCTGCTCTTTCAGCATGCATTCCCACCTTCTTTGTACAAAACCTGACATACCAGAGCTGAGGCTGTTTTCTAGCACTCCTTTTGCCTTGGCACTACCCAAGCACATGTGCGTTCCATGAGTAAACCCGTTTGCTTTGGTCACTTTTTATTTCCTATGGCCCCAAAAAGGAACCCCATAAGTGTGTTTTGTCACCTTCAGCTACTGCAGTAACAGCAGCATTCAATATCTGTATTTCTCTTTAATAAAATGCTAGTAATGTTTGTCTTTTGTCTGTTACCATACTCTTTTATTCAACATGAAGAATATAGCAAATGCCTGTTTTACATTAAGAAGCAACTCCATTTTACTGGGTTTTCTTTTCCTCTACAGCTAAAATACCTTCTAAACCATTCCTATTGTTAATAGGAAGAGAAAAGCAAGTTTTTAAGTTTTCAAACCCTACTAATTTTCTAAAGTTTATGGTCTCAAGTGAATAGCCCTGAAATACTTGGTGTATAGCAAGACAATCACAAGTACAAAGAAAAGCAGCTTTGAAAAAAAGCAAAGCTGTTTGTATTAAGTGTTTTTGTCTTTCTTTGGATAATGAAAACCAGCCACAAGTCTGCTCTGAAGCACTCATTTTTTCAGATTTTCAGTAGGCTGCCAATGTGGGAGAGCAGAAAAATCAGGGTGCTCCCTCCTCCTACTGGTACAAGGTTTCTTGATGATCATGGAGGTGGGCAGGTCTGCTCATGCAGGCAGTGGCCTCAAACAATACAGACCTTGCAGTCAGTAAAGCAGCACTGCCTGAAAACCTGAGATACAGCATTTCTTATGATCATTTCCTATGATTTCTATTGAGGTTTCCAATTTTCAAAAGCAACCTCATCTTTCTAGGAACATATTGATGTCAGAGGTGTTATAGCAAGAGTTATTTCGGTCCTGAGAGGCTAGGTAGTATTGGGCCTTAGTTATTCTAGGTACTAACAGCATTTATTAGTTCCCTGGCATGCAGCTAGTTTAGAGTCTTAGTCATAAAATATCTGTAACCAACTACCAGTCTTATCTGAAGTCTGTTAAAACAAGCAAAATTAGACATCCATAAAACCCCACAGACTTTATATGGTGTTTCCAAGCCACATTATTTATGATAATCAGCAGCTGTGAAAGTGAAGTCTCTCCGCATAAATGCAGAAGGCATCTTTCTTGGCAATTATTCATCAGATGGACTCCGAAGTCAGCAGAGGCTCGAATGCGAATGATGAACTACACAGCAGCCTACTTGTATGCCTGTAGCCTGGGGAAGGGCAGGCACAGCCCTGACTTTTAAAGGAGGACACATAAACAGAGCCAAGATGCTGAAAGCCATCATTATAAAGCCTGAGACAAAGTGAAACAACAACAGCAAACAGTTGGGTAACCTTTTGAAGTGGATGTGCTCCTCTTTCACTGTTTTCTGAATATCCTTAAATTTTGATTGGCTTTAGATGTGAAAGCAACTGGCAGACGGTCAAAATTTAAAATTGATGAAGTACAATTGGTCTGTTCATGGGACACTTGGAAAAGAAAATAATGATCTTTCAGACAAAAATGTTCTGAGGAAGCTAAGCCACCATGTCAACAGATAAGAAAACAAATAGTGGTACTGAAATGGCTGGAGCAAACAGTATTTAAAAGAAGGTTTTGTCCCAGAGGAGTTGTGGCAAATTCAGAGGGCTCTGTACTTGGTGAGCTTTAGGATATTCTTTTATGCTTTGAGGACACACTGGCAGTATAGCAAGGGCTAGGGGTCATACCTAATTTGTATTAATTGCATTAGTTCAGAGGGAAGACCTGAAAAACTGCAGTCCGTAGCATGAAGGAATGACATGCCCTGTATTGATCCCAAAAGTTTTAAATGTCAGCCCTAACATAGCACAGTCTAAAACGGTAACAGCAAACAAACAAACAGAACTCTACTACTGTTGAGGTAGCTTTGACCTGAGGACAAATTCAAGAAGACATACAAAATATATGCAAGCTAGCCTCAACTCAGCAAGATGCAGGGCAGTGCTGTGTCAGTTGTGTCTGTCACCTACTCTGCTCCCTGCATGATGGCTCAGTCAAGTACCTAATGCCCTCCCCTAGATCCCAAGGGCAGCCTGAGGGATGTTAGGAGACTGATGAGGCTCATGACTTAAGCAGCTCTGGAGCTCAGATTTCTGCATTGAATTTGATCCACTTTTCCATCTGTACGTCTGGGTAACCTCATTGTTGACTCAAGATCAGAGAGAATTGAGAGAAACAGAAAAACTTAAGGTCTGTAACAGTGTTACTCAAACTGTGACCTACCTGAGGATTTGGAAAACTCTTCCTGTCTTCAGCAACGAAGCCAACAAAATTTGGTGGTGAGACCAGCTTGAAAGAAGGTAGATTTAGATTGGATATAAGGATGAAATTCTTACCAATAAGGGTGGTGAGGTACTGGAACAGGTAGACCAGAGAAGATGTAGATGCCCCATCAATTGGATGCGTTCAAAATCAAGTTGGATGGGGCTTTAAGCAGCCTGGTCTAGTGAAAGATGTCCCTGCCCATGGCAGAAGGGGTGGATTATAGGCTATTTGATGGTCCTTTCTGACCCAAACCATTCTGTGATTCTTTTCATGTTGGAGAATTAGCATTGTGGTACCTTATGGAGAAGGGTTTGGGACATACGGTTACATCTCTTCGGCAAATCGAGGCCTCTTTATCGGTATCTGTCAGATAATACATGAGTATTCTCAGAGTAAAAATGGCAATAATAGCTTCCTTTCCCTTCCCTGCCTAGAAATGCTGCTACCAGTACGTAAGCCTACCGCAGAAGAATCAATGTTCCTTTTGATCAGCCAAGTGACAGCTCTCAGGGGCACCAGCCAGTTTGCTGAGGCAAAGGCTGGCCTTTTTCTAAGCAGGAAAGTAGGCAGGGACAGGATTAAGTAAAGGACCTATTCTTATGGGTTTACCAGTTGTCTGCTGGAGTCATTTGAATGGGTTGGGGCAGTAAAGGGAGGGCAGCAGGCAGTGTGTGTACATGTGTGGAGCTGGGGAGGGGATGGAAAATCTGTAACTAATAGGCATCTTTTCATCTTTCTTACTGTTTTCTTTCCAGTGGTGCCCAGATAGGGGACAAATCTTCCCATAAACAGTAATCCTTTAGAAAGTGCTCAAGTACAGCTATTACTTAACTTCCTGATTAGCAGCAGTCACCACCTGCTACTTCTGCTCCTCATTGTCCAGCATAATGGCAGTGTTCATTTCTTTGGCTGTGAAAAGGTAATGGGAGCGGAGTCCCTCTTCTCTGTTTTGGCAAAAAGAGCAACAGTCCCTCCTTTTCTCCTGTAACTAATCCCAGACCATATTTTTCCAAGAAAATATAATTTGATTTCTGCTGACAAATATCTGGATAAGGCAGATTATGAATACTAAAAAAAAACCAAAACCAACCAAACCACCACAAAAGCAATCATTCTGATCTCTTTGAACTGAATTCAGGGTTCCTGCCACAGGGCTTTTTTATTGCCTGACCATGGCTTTGAGATCCCAGAAAGCACTAAGCAAAGGCAATATATTCAATATTTCTGACACCTCAAACATGCAAAGACTTTGCAAAGACTTCTGTTTTCTTCAAACCTTACTAGCTGAAGCTGCCAAGAGAGCTGCATATGTTGCCCTGAAAGACAGCTGTTAAAATAGTCTCCTTTGAGCAGAATTCTTCCATGTTTATGGCTAGAGAAAGATAAAGTATTATAGGATTTTCTTAGCACGGACTGAAAATCATAAAAAGAATGAAACTTGCAAAACCTGAAAAGTGCATTTGTCCCGGGCGGGCATAACTTTTGAAATGTCAGTTAAAAGGAGGCAACCCATGAATAGACTATGAGGATTTTCAGACTTTCTATTTCCCTAAAGTCCTCTTTTGTTTTACACTGGGAGTGGTGGTGTCTCTTCCTAGGGAAGCACAGGCAAGCAGTAGATTAGTCCTTATTTAGATGGTAAGTTCCAGCCTATTTGAATTGTATTAAGCATTCTCCTTACTTCTGTGGGATTTGTCATAAATCTTGAGTAAATATACTTAGCGCAATCTCAAAGACTGAAGTTTTGATTTCTCAGAGGGCTCAAATCTTTAAGCCTTAAAACTTCTCTTGTTTAAGAGAGATAAAGCAAAAGAATCTACTTGTCAAAACAAACACGGGGGAAAAAAACCCTCAGTACAACCCTAGACATTATCTCAATGGGAAGTGGCACTCATTCGGGGCTCTTCGGTAGCATTCTTTGCTAGGAGTGAAATCTATTATAGGAATTAGTACTGCCCCTTAAAATGGTAGCATCACTAAGAAGCAAATGAATCCTACTCTCTTTCCCTCTCTTTCCCTATCCATTCTCCTTCTTCTAAACAGTATTCAAAGGTTTCTTCAAAGGTCTTCATCCTATCTTTGTTGTCATGGTCTCTCACAGAGTTGAAACAACATTTTCAAAACTAATTCCTGCTCTAAATGCATTGTTGTTGGGATGCTGAGTCAGTTCTCTGCTGACTAGGGTGAAAGAAAAGGAATCTTTGAAAATCAGTTTTAACATTCAACTAACCTGAATGGGGGAAAGCAAGATATCTATATGCTGTGAGACAGAAGCAAAACTTTTCAGGGGTGAGATGCCTTGCATTTTGGGAAGAAAACCAAATTGTCTTGAGGTTTTTGTGTCAGCTGTGCTGGTTTTCCTCTTTCTTTTTATTCAGACCAGACCTGAGAAAGACAATCACTTCTCAGAAGGAGAAGGAAAAAAAGAATCCTGTTGATTAACACACACCTCCCCCTCCAAACTAAATCCTGGCTGCGGGGGTGACAGAGATGCTTGGTATGCATTAGCAGTGACAGGCAGGGCTAGCTTTGGCACGGTTGAAATGAGTAGGGGGAAATAATGAAGAAGTACCATTATTTCTAAGGAAACTAACAAGATATTTTGCTTGTATTCAGCTTTTCTGTTTGCCTCACTTGTTTAACTACTTGCATGTTCTTTGAAACAAGGTCCATCTCTAGCACACATATTTGTACAGCACATAGGAAAACAAGCTGACTATCCTAATGAACTTTAAAGTTTTACTATATAAATAAGAACACCTATTTGCTATGTAAATTAAGAGCACCACACATTTCAAGAAAAGACAGGATCTTTTCATCACAGGCTCAGTTACATCAACTTTAGATTGTTTTTAGCTGCCTGGCTTCAATATTTTCTATAGGTCCTTTGAACATCTGTCCATAGCCCATGGCCTGATATGGCATACTAAATTCTGTTCATTATTCCCAGGGGAGGAACTTGCATGACCAACTTCTGCTGGTCTAATTATATGCCTCAGCTAGAGAAACTCTACTCATCTGTCTGCAGCAAATTTCACCTTTATGAAACAGATGATGACTTTGCCAGAGATTTTTCTGGACATTGTAAGAACTGAAGGGTTTATAGCCTACATTTGTAATATGGGTCATAAACTGAATTTGGGAAGGGGGAAATCATTACAGTGCTTTTGAAAACAGCCCTTCATCTTCAGGGAAAAAAACCACAGTGGGGAAACATGTTTGCAGCAGCTTATTAAAAGTAAAATGCAGCCTCCTCTGCTACTCGCATCTCCCTGTGTCAAGGAATTCAGGTTGTGAATGAGGAAAAGCTCGACAAATATCTGAAAGCACAGGAGAAGAGCATGTTCTGAGTCTCTCTCTCTGAGATATACCAGGGACTGAATACTGGAAGTGTTTCAGGGTGACAGGATACAGAAAGAAGAATAAAAAGGAGCAAGAGTTCTTCCTGTAACTTAAAAACCACGTGAGTGGGAAAGTGCATTCATTAAATGGAAATGGTAAGCAGCGTCCCAATTTTTCATCCTACTGGATGAAGACAGATACACTAAAACAGAGCTGGTGATCATGAGGCTTGCTGTTTCCAAGCTATCCACAGTTTAGAGGGTTTAAATGTGTCCCTAAAGAGACGGTACACAGACTGTACATTGTGTATATACTGCTCCTGCTCCTTTTTTTCCCTTTTCTCTGTGACCACCTTGCTTTTTCCCCCATGGCTTTAATTAGCATAACTCTCCCCTTTTCACCTCTAAATCCTTTCCCTCCTGGTCTTTGGAATTTCCTCTTTTTCTTTTTGTTCAGTTTGTCTTCCCTTGCTTGTAATTCACTAGTGTTCACCAAACTTTACTTATCTATGTTCTCCAAAATTCCACACTCCTAAAACTTTCTTATTCCCTTTTTCTAGTTTGTTCTTCACTGTATGGTCTGCTTTAACACTTTATACACTGTTGCTGGGGCTTCCATGGCCTTTTTAAAGTTTCCTTTGTTTATTTCCATTATCTGATCATCATATCAAGCCACCAAACCTACAGCCTGATCTACTATGCACTCTTCTCCCTGATCAATCTACTTCATCATCTGAAATCCGTTTCTCCAACTAATTTCTTTCTTGGATACCAGTGCTACACATCTGCATTGACCTTTGCACTTTCCACTGTTCAGATCCTTCCAAATTCATTTATTTTTCTGTCCAATAAGCACGTCTTCTAATGAGTAAATTCTCTGAGCATCTCAGTATGTATTTCATTGTCCTCATCTTCTTCCTGAATGTGCTGCTCCTTTTTTGCCTTCTTGACCAAAATGCCCCTCCTTTCTGTTGTCATCACTGTAGCATCAGAGAACCCTATGTGAAGAATGAAACAGAAAACATTCATTTGCAGGCATGGGCTTCCCTGGCCATGTGTCCTGGGGTTAAGCAGTAGCAGTCATTTTTCTCCTTCTTAGTAGCTGGTGCAGTGCTGTGTTTTTGACTTTCAGCCTGGGAACAGCACTGATAACACTGATGGTTTTAGTTGCTGCTCAGTAATGTTTAGTCTGACCAAAGACTTTCTGAGCCTCATGCTCTGCCAGTGAGGAGGGGAAGCCGGGAGGAAGCAGCAACAGGACACCTGACTCAAACTAACCAAAGAGGTATTCCATACCACAGCACGTCATGCCCAGTATATAAACTGGGGGCAGATACCCAGAGAAGGGCTGGATCGCTGCTCAGGTGGGGCTGGGTATTGGTTGGCGGGTGGTGAGCAGTTGTATTCTCTTCCCTTGTTATTTCCCTTATCATTATTATTACTGGTAGCAGCAGTGGTTTGTGTTATACCTTAGTTACTGGACTGTTCTTATCTCAACCCATGGGAGTTACATTCTTTCAGTTCTCCCCCCCATCCCTCCGGGAACAGGGGGAGGAAGGGCGGGGTGTGGGGGAGTAAGTGAGCGAGCGGCTGTGTGGCTCTGAGTTGCCGGCTGGGCTTAAACCATGACACCATGTCCCTTCCTCATAGCCTGTGGACTTTCAATGGAAACCATGTTTTCCCTAGGGAGCCATCAGCTGGGGACATAGCAGTGTCTCTCACACTGACTGACGGATGTGCTGCAACCACAAACTTTCACTCCTGACAGGTTGCGCCAGAAGAGAGAAGAATTCTCATCCTCATCCTTACAACATGGCTGGCTCTGTTTTCTTCTCAGGATGATTCACCAACTGCCATGGCACTACCTCCGGCAAGAAAACAGGTCAGAATTTGATCCCAAATCACAGGCCTCGTGGATGTGTCATATGAGTTAGCATGAGTGTCTGTCTGCTGGGGAAGGGCTAAGAGCTAGAATAGCAAGGGTATTTCAGGTCAGGCCTGAGGCGAATTAGCAGACAAGTTGTGAGGCTTACACAACATGTGGCCACATTATGTGTGGCTCCAGTCAGCGCTAATAGCCTGTCATTGAGCTCCATGTTTAAACAATTTGAGCAAACAGCAAACAGAGAAGATGGGAAGAGGGAAAAAGGCCTTCGAGGAATAAGAAAGATCCGGCTACTTAGTACACTTGGCAAGCAAATATCGTAGTGGTAAGGACAGCAGAGCACCTATTAGGTAGTTAGAAACGTGACCCAGTTCCTACCATGCAAAAGTAACACAATAAGAGGCCAAAAATATGTAAGTTGTCCAACTTTAAAATTCACTCAGCCAGCAATTTTTAGAGCCACATAGGAAACCGACTGTTGGTTTAGGCTCTGTCTGAGCATGTGAATTGTCTGAGAGAAAAAATCATTTTTTCTGGTTTAGCAGCAAGGAAACCAAAGAAGGGGGGAAGAGGAAGAAAGACAAGTTTTAGGAACAACAAAGAGTAAAATCCAAACACATCCATATAAATAACATTGATACTAGTGTTGGGAAGTAAATATAAAAACATTTTAAAATGGAAGAACTTAGAAACCATACTGCATTGTTTAGTATGAAAATAATAGCCTTTTGAGCCAGTACTATTAGAGAACGTATTTACTCCAGTACGGAACTGGCTATGAAACAGTCCACTCTACCATGGGAATGCTTAGCTCAGTATCTGGTAGGTTGCCAGCCATTTAAAATGTTTTTGTGTTGGTTTAATGATTGTTCCCATGAGCACTGATGGTAAGGGTTGACATTAATTAAAATACTAAGTCATCAGAGCTTACATTGTGGAGAAAGAGAGAATGGGCTGGATCCAATTGTCTTCAAGGTTTCTTTGGCCTTCCACATTTTTCCCTTAGATGCATGACACATGCCAAGTATCCTCTTAGCCGAGCTGTAACAATGTAAATCTCTGCAAATATAAAGTAATCTTTTTGGGTTTTCCACAAGTTTTCATTTAACTGATTAGAGGACACTCATTAAAATCAGCTAATCATGTAATGTGGCTCTGTTCTGAATGCTAAACAAAGTGAAAGAGGATTTTAAAACATTGTCTGCCTCTCTTAATTTATTTCTACTGTATACTCAATGGCACACAATTCAGTAGGAATTCTGGGCCCTATCCTCAGTAACCTAAAAACTCATTATCTCATCTAAAAACAGGCCCTTTCCGTAGAGTGTGTTGGAAAAGGTATGAAAAAGCTTATTAAAGATAATGTCTTTGGACACACGCTCTTGAAACATTATGAAGGACTCCACTGAGACCTGTGGAATTAATAGAGAATAGCACAAAATCCTAAATAAGATCCACTGCTAAAAATTATCTTTACATAGTTTGGATAGAATAGCTATCCTTGTGCATTTTTCTCATTTTTTTACTCAAGGTCCAGATCTTCAAAGGCACACAAAGAGGAACAAGTCACATAATACCTGAGTCCCCAAAAGATCAAGTAGAGAGCTAGTAAAGGGGCTGAGCTTTTCTACTCTTCCCACCTATTCATCAAGCCAGAGTTCCCATCCTACTGGCAGGGGCTTAATACTGCAGAGATTGAGGGTGCAAGAAGGAAAGCTTATGCCACATATGTGCTTATTATCCTAAAAAAGACCTCTGGTTTGAACAACATGGAGCAAGGTGAAGAAGCAAGCCAAGCCTACATAAATGCAACAGGAGACTCTCACAATATGCAACATAAAGCAGAATGCTGGTCCCGATGCAAACAGTAGAACAGCCCTATCTATTTCAAAACATGCTTGCTCATTTGGATCAGAACTGAGATGACACTGCAATTTTGGGTCATATTCCCATGACAGGGGAAAAACAAAACCTAAGCAAGGTGCCTAAAGTCAGTTACCATCCCAGCTTGTTCACTAGCATGTTCACGTCGCTTCCCTGTGACACAATGATAGGACAAGGGGTAATGGGTACAAACTGGAACACAAGAGGTTCCACTTAAACTTGAGAAGAAACTTCTTCTCAGTGAGGGTGACGGAACACTGGAACAGGCTGCCCAGGGAGGTTGTGGAGTCTCCTTCCCTGGAGACATTCAAAACTCGCCTGGACGCATTCCTGTGTAACATTATCTAGGTGTTCCTGCTCCGGCAGGGGGATTGGACTAGATGATCTTTCGAGGTCCCTTCCAATCTCTAACATACTGTGATACTGTGATACTGTGATACAAGGGTTGTGTAACATAAGTATGTATCTCTGAATAGCTGCAGTGCAAACCATCAAGGTGCTTTGCATCACTCAGCAAAAGCTCCTTTAACTTGTTTCTAGACATAAACCCAGGCCTTCCCCATGCCACCCCAATGTCAAGCATGGCACAGGAGTTTAAACCATCACAGGCAGATTTCTGTGATGGCAAATCCTGGAAGACAGGAATAGTCTTTGGATTTTTCGTGTGAATGTTCTCTGAATAACCCCTTCAGATTTCATTTATGCTTCATTTCTGGCAGTGTTCGAAGCCAAGTTGGACATGGTCTTGAGTACCTGGTCTAGTGGAAAGGGCCCCCTGCCCATGGCAGGAGTGTTGGAACTAAGTGATCTTAAGGTCCTTTCCAACACAATGCATTCTATGATTCTATATATAAAAAAACCCATCTGCCAGATCTTTGTCCTTCAGGAGCTCACCTATGTAATGTGGAAGAGTGAGACCAGCCAAAGGAACTCCCTATCGCCATACATGAGATCAAGAGGCCTGGCCTGATGTCCTCCTTGGGGCTTGGCTCCAGTGGAGGCATCTATGAACACAACGTTAAAAGAGGCATCGGGTGTTCATAAATTTTTAACATATTTTTTTAAGCGTTTTTTCTTTTTTGTTTGGTGGGTGTTTTTTGGAAGGGGGGTTGGTTAGTTGCAAAGTGCAAGGCAGACTTGCAGGGACTGGGCACTGCCCAGGCAGCAGGACACCATGAAGCAGAGTGGCCAAGGGCAGGCTCTCAGCACAACCTGACCATGCCAGAGCATGGATAAAGCAGTTCACGCTGTGTGTGCGAGCCCCATTCGAGAGCCGTGGAGAGCTCGGGCACTGTGCAAGGGGGCCCTTGCCCGGGGAAGGAGGGCGGCGACGCCCACAGCACCACAGGCACCCCCGGTCACCGGCCCGTTTCGCCAGCTCCAGAGAGCTTTCCTCCTGCTTCTGCCGAGCCTTCCGCTGGAACGGACTGCCCGGAGAACCGCGATAGCCCTGAGGGAGCCCCGACAGCGGAGCAGGGCTGGGGGGACCCTGCGACGGTCAGTCGGTGGGTCGGAGCGACAGGCGGCGCGGGGCAGCGGTGAGTGGGTGGTCTGTGGGACGGAGGCGCGGGCTGTGCTGCTGCCCCGAGCCGGGCCGGGCCGGGCCGGACCCGCTCCCGCAGCTGGGCCGGAGACGGCCCGCAGGCTGCTCTCGGCGCAGTTCTTCATTTCTCACTTGAGTGCCCTTCTTTAGTTCCCTTTCAACTGCCCACTTTATATCGGCTTCATTACACCACCGCTCCATTTGTGATGTAAATCGGGAAACTCGGGGAAGTTTTTCTTTTGGCCTTGTCTACGGAAGAATACCGAGAGGTATTCAAAACGTATTAACACAAATCAATGGCACCAATAAAAGCAAAATCTCCTTAGCAACATAATCTTGATTGCAAAGGGAGAACTGAGAGCATTTAGCAGAACAGTGGCCCACATGGAATACGCATTTGTCTAGAAGAATGCGGCACAAAGCCTAAAAGAGAGATGCTGAAAAAATCCAAAATTAACTCACACTGAACAGTTACTCTTTTTTTCAAAAGTACACAATTGGCTACATTAAATCTATCGTGCGCTTTTCTGCTCAGCAACATTGTATCATACCGCTTTGCAAGCCCGAATTACAACACCCGGAATGCTTCACAGCAGCAGCAGCACCCCTCCCCACCCACACTCCTTATACATGGGCATATAGAACACACACGTATATATTATAGAATCATTGAATACTACATAAAATATACACACAGCAGAGAGGCTGTTTAGATTTTCATCCTACAGTAACCAAAGAGCTGCAAAATGTCCCGTGCAAAGAAAAAGCAGCTGCCCGGCAAGAATCCAGATGGGCCTCAGCACATCACAGCACACAGGATTAGTTTCTGTTCGCAAAGTTTAGGTTAACTAGCGTTTCACATCTGATCCCCCTCAAAAATGTGTGAATTACAATAGCTGGGAATGATTCCTTTTTAATAAATGGTGTCTGCCTTAACTGGACAGAAAGCGTAGCTTAAGAGCACTAGTGTATAAAAAAAAGCATACCAACAGCTTCAACATTACTATTCAACCATAACAGTAATACATATAATAAATTCTACTACCATCAGGGCTTGACAAGTTTAAAGAAGTCAAAACGCGGACTTAATGAAAGCCAGTTTGAAACACTTAAGGGAAGCAATGCCTCTAAATTTTAACTCTAGTCCTAGAGCCACCTAAATTACACCAAGCCAAACCCCCCCCTTTTCTCCTCGTTCTCCTCATTCAGACTAAAAGTACCAACTGGAAGTTAGAAAAGACCATTGTACAGTAAAGCAGAAGTTTTGGGCTTTTCCTTTCTTTTTGTCTCCCCCTTTCCCTACCCCCACCCCAATACTGGATAGATGAAAACCAGTAAGGCTTAACAGATAGGTTAACAATTATTTTATTAGTTTATAATACATACAACTTGAGAAATGCTTTAAAAAAAAACTTATATTGGAGTCCATTCCAATTCTGGGTCAGGTCAGGAAAAACAATGTTGATGTATTAAATAATATTCTATATTTCAACAATAGATTGACTTCAGTAATTTAGCAGACATGGTTAAATACTCTTAAATATGCATATATATACAATTGTGCAGCCTTAAGGAAAAAAAAAAAAAAAAAAAAAAGTCCTTTCCTTCCTGACTTCTCCTCCCAAAGCCATGCACCCTGTGAACACAGTACTGGCCTCTAATCCTTCAGTCTCTCACCTGGACTTCAAATATCTGAAGAGGAATGTTACAATAGTGGAAATCACAGCAACCCTATCTTTCTAAACTTTTGATGAGAGGAGATGCCCAACAGGCAAAATTACCATCAAGTCTCTCTATAAGTAGCAGCTTCCTTAATATCCAGTTCTAGGTTAAATTATTGCTTATGCATTTTCTGCCTGAAATGGATTTTTAATATAGTAAAAAATACTGGGTTTTAAGTTGGCCTTCCTGAAAGACAGCATCCTTTCAGTCACTTATTTGCCATTCCTGCTTTGTACATTTAACAGATTTTTTCCTAAGCATGTACAATACAATGCAATTCTCTGCAAATTATTTTAAAGTAACATGAATTACATAGGACTAATTTAGCACACAACATTTAGGCACTGGTTTGCAGTTTACTGTTCTCTTTAGGGTTTTTTTCATTTGGAATTAGTTTTGTATTCTGATTGCCAAACTTGCTCCTTTACAGAAACAAGTATCTGAGTTACACTTTTCAAACCAGGGACTACTCTGCATTCCTTGTTATCTCATTGAACCAAACTGCCCACTGACAGTATTAACAAGTAAGTACAGAGCATAACCTAACAAGTCAGAAAGTCTGTTGCAAGCACAGAAGGATCAGGGATAAACATTTTGAGTGGATGAATGAGATATTTATATAGGTACAATTAAATCAATTTAAACATAAAGCCCCTAAAAATATCGGTTATATTGCACCAGGATACAGACTTTTGGATTTCCATACATGACTTTAACAATGGATTCACAAACCAAAAACACTGCAACAGAAAAAAATAAATCTTCAGCTAACTACCCAGTCTAGGTAAAGTAACTTTCAATGATGAAATTATAAAGGAGGAGGGAGTATGTTTCAATAAACATTATAAAAATCAATCATCTGCCCTCCAAAAGTGACCATGTTAATGGTTCCCTTCTCCATAAAAGCTACACCTAACTACAAAAGACTCACTTCCTTACCTGACCTTAAATTGTCTTAACTGGACCCTACTCCCAGGCTTTAGATACACTGTCACATGACAGGAGCTGTCTGGACAAGGCAAGAATTTTCTTTGGAAACAATTAGCCATGCATTACAGGCTCCAGCTTAGGCTGTACTCGCTGTGCAGCTCTCAGCAGCAATTCTGTTTTGGTCTGGGCATTTTAAACTAAGAAATGCCAAGTTTAGAAGAAAGCTTACTTCAAAATGTGCATAATAGCAGAACTGTTGATCCATCCGGGCATAAACAAAATGAATCAATAATACACTTGTTAAAGTACTAGAAATTAAGACAGCCTACACAGATTGCTAGCTTTTATTTAACTTTCATTATTCAAAACCATTTTGGTCAGTTCAAAATTATTTTCCATCACACTTAGAGAATTCCAAACGTAACCTCCAAACTCAATCTTTTGGGTATTGCTTCTCCTAATTCCTGTTTCATCTTTTACCTCACTAATGGTCTGTTGTATTCTGAGGAGTCAAGCATTTTCTTTTTCCAAGAAAATAAATCTTAGTATTAACAAGGTAAACTAAGCAGAAGAATTTTTAAAAGGATGTCTTCCATGAAACAATGAAATGGAGTTTATAAAAGATGTATCACTCGGGTGTCATGTGGTGGACATACACACACCAGCACAAGTGTCAATACATGAAGTTTCCTGTAAAGATTCAGGGTTGGGATTTTTCTCAGTTTTCAAACGCAGTCTCTAACTCAGGGCACGCTGACTGAAACGTCAATGTGCAAAAAGATCAAGTTCAAAAATTAATCAATTGCAAAATACTGTTACCAACAAAACAACCCAAAAGGATTTCTGTAACTAATGGAGAATAAATGCATGGTATTTTCAGTAGAGAATTTTTTTTGCTTCTAAGATACCTGTCCCCTTGAAGTTTTTCCAACTCCTTAAGAAAAGGAATGATGCTGTTTTCTCATTACACCATTATTCCCTGATTCACCCAGCCTACAGAGAGAACTTTACAAAGAATAAATACAGGAATTAAGAAGGTAGCACCATCAGAAATAATCACTCTATCCAAATCATGAAAAAAAGAAAAACTTCATTTATCCTTATCCAACATACTTTGATATTCAGCAGCCTAATAATACAGGGTAAAGGAAGCTTTCATAGCTTTATATTGATAACATTCATAATGGTCATGCATATTACAATCAGAAGGTTTCTAGGGTGCTGTTTGCAAAGTAAGCCTTCATGCAGATAGGCATTCAGCTCATTAACTCCTATTTCTCCATTTTCCTATTTCCTATTAGTCCCTGAGAAGTTAGTATTTCTACCTACAATATGGCTATTAAAGACATTATAACGATCATACACTTAACTGTTTGTGATGGAAATGCAACTTGGCTTCAGGGAGAAGCAGCACAGAAATTACAGCAAACAAGTGGTGATGAATACATATCTTCTAAAATGTTTTCTTTTCATAAGCAAGGTTGCTGAAGAGTAACATAAATGAATTTAGTCACAGATACAAAACTAGCCAGGGCCACTTACCCTTAATAAGTTGCTACTATGAATTCAAGCCATTTTGGGCCCCAAGACCTCTCTAACTGAGCATTTCCTTTACATTAAATCATCTGGATTTTGACCTAATGTAGGATCATCACGATCCTTCTTTTTAATTACTCAACAGCAGTGCTGGGAAAACCCAAAAGAACCAGCGATTTTCTTTGCCTAACAAGTATTTTGCCTTTTCAATTAAAGTGATCTCTTTAAACTGTTCAGAATTCAAATAGTTTTTTTTTGGTGAACAATTTGTATTATTGCCAACTGCTCAAAAACCATAAGCTAGGGCTCCCAAAACAAGGGGACTGATTTAAAATAGAGACTTTGGGGTGGGGGGTGGACGGAAGGGAATAAAGACAAGTTGTTTTTTTTTATTTTTGCCTTCTGGCTTCTGAGCAGTTGCAGATTGTATTTTAAAGCTCTTCCCTACAATCTTCAGGGCTAAATTATTTATATTATCTCCGAGATAGAGCATTACATTTAAACATTGTTGTCTTGAGATTTACAAAAAGGTATCATTTAACAAATTGATTTAAATATTACAATCTATATCTAAGTACTGTAAAAAGTTTTTACAATCTACCTGGTTTTGAGTACTGCAGGAAGTTTTGGATTTGCATATGTAGTTTATTAAGATGATTCTTACTGAGCTATTACAAAAAATGTACTTACTTCATGTAACTTATCTCCATAAATATCTTAATTTCTGGTGAAGTTTGCCAATCCCAAACTTCAAATCATAGCTATTTAACAATAGATGAGCTCTAAAGAATTCTTCATGTAGGGTCAGACAGAAAGCCTTTCTCCCTCAGGACCTGTTCCTACCTACCACTAAAAGATAAAAAATAATTTAGTTCTATTATATTACAGTAAGAAAGAAATCTTTATTGGCCAGTTAAAAGCCATCATACCTAAAAATAATAATTAGTTTTCACAGGGAGTCACTGACACCTTTATCATTAGTTTTTCAGGATAAAGGTGAAACAGACATAATTAGCATAATCTGTTAAACAATTAATACCAAGTGGGTACCTAACTCTTACTATTCAGGGAAACTGGAAATAAGATTATTTGTAGGAATTAACAAATTGCAAGAAGCTGAGCAAGTTCTTACAATGTTATGTTACAGGCTGTGTCCCGGAAATCCTAATAGCTTCTGTCTGCTCAAACTGTTGCAACTTTATTCTTTGCCAATTGGACAAAAAAGAGGTAACACATTTCTTCTCCATTGCACACAAAACCCATACAGTATTTTAGAAACAACATCAAAGAAAAATCCTGATGACTGCTGCAGGAATTAAATAGTTGATTTAAATTCCTGCCAGTTTAATTTCCATCACTGTAATTAATTAATAGAAAGGGACTGTATGAAAATGTCCTCTAACATTCTTACTAGGTGAGTGTACTTTCTCATCAGGAGAGTTAACACTTTAGAACAAAACTCATCTGTATATGCTCGCAGTTTCTCAAGTTTCCTGATTGTATTTTAAGTCAGAGACATTGTCTTAATAAAATATCAGAAATGCTGTAAGAGGCAATCACTCTGGCCTCCTTACTAAGGGATTTAACTTTACTTGCTCAGAGCTCTACTCTGGCCCACTATATTAGAATTCTTAGAGACAGTCATAGTTAAAATACAGACATGCCTGGTAACCGAGTAGATGACTGCAGATGCACCCAAAAGTAGACAAGATCTTAACCAGCACTACTGCTCATGTAGGAGCTTTACAAAGGAAACACTTTGTAAACCAGAAAGCCGCACGCTGTTCACTGCTGGGGTTTCAGTACACATCACACTCAAATCAGCTTTACTGTAGGTCATTTTGGGATACTGCTGGAAAGGTAGTGGTGGTGTCACAGAATGTATTATGGCAAACTTGGGTAGTAAACAGGCGAATAGCTCACACTGAATACAGCGCTGGTATGAGCATAGCACAAGCCATATCCCTCCACACCAATGAACTATCAGTGGAAAACTGCATCCATGACACAAACCTTTCTATACAGCCAACTGAGAACTTTCATAATAAAATTTAGGCCTTGTATAATTCAATATTTACTTTATTGAAAACTGATACTTGAAGAAATCAACATGTATTTCTGGTCATCGGTATTTATCACCAGTTACCATTTCTGTTCAATTCCAACCTCTCCCCTGCACCTCCAACCTGCACAGCCATCAGTGTCAGGCTTCTGGCCCCTGTTGCGGGCTGAAACTGGTCTGAGATTGTACCTATTATTTCTGAGTGAGAGGAGGAGTGATGCAGACCTAGATTTGTACTAAAGAAGAGGCTGAAATTGAGTTTTAAAACACTATAACCAGTTACTTTGGAGAGAAACTGTTGTGGGATGCAGAAGACTGAGGCAGCACAAAACTGCAATCTGTTAATTAAAAATCATATTCCATCAAGTCAAACACACTTGTGTAGGCTTGTATGAAAAGCATAGCTGAGCTATTTTCAAAGTAAACAGTAGGAATCCACAGACAAAAGCTGAGCAAAGGATGAGGTTTGGGAAGAGATACAGAAGATTTAGATTTAAGGAAACTTGTAACTTTCTAGACCACTCCCACTATCAACAATTCAGGAATATAATACTCACTAGATAATATTTTACAGAGAATAAATATTTTGAAGACATAGAAAAATAGTTCACAGCATCAAGGTATTTGTAATATATTACCTTGAAATAAAACTTGTATTTAAAAGATTAAAAAGAGAAGACTATTCTTGTAGTGGTATCAACTTTTCATTCATACAAATATTAAGCAGGGTATATTTGTTTTTTTCGTATATTCACATTATTGCTTGCTACCACAACTGTACAAGGAACATCTTAACTTACATTAATGTTCACATACAGTAATTTTAGATACCTAAAGGAAATTAAAAAACATGATTGAGTTGCAATTAAAAAAAAACTATATGTGAAGATATGTACAACTAAGATACAAGAAATGAAAATACAACTGGCCTGACCCAAGCATACATCATATATCCAGTTAAAAAAAAAAGTCTTACACTTATGCAGAAAATAATACTTGTAAACCAAAATAAGCAGAAGCAAGGGTGCAATAAATAATTATCTAACACATTAAAACTTTTCACTGTTGCCCAGTGTACCCTGCTTTGATTATTTTTAATACATGGCATCTGCATTTGCATCTGGAACAGTATTCAAGATTTCTTCAATAATCTTTTCCATTTATGTGGCTTCAAAACAAACAAAAATAAAAATCCTGAAAGGTCCTCTTGGACGATATTTTCTAGTAAAACAAGTCATCCTCCACCTCTGTGCACAGGATCTGGTAAACAGTTAGAACAAAGCTGATACATGGCATTACCTTGAATTAAAACAGCTACATTATAAATTGTAATAACAATATGCTTTTGTGATCTTGAGTTCTACTAATCAGATGCATGCAAGTCTCTCAGCAATTCTTCTAGTCTGAGTGAAATAATTCTAGTTTGTTGGGGTTTTTTTAAAAAAAAAAACAAAAACCAAAAAACCTTTAAATTAGAACTTTTTCAGAACCAGCTGACTAGACTTCTTCATGAAAAGCACAGAGATTTCTACTAATGCAATGACATCTGGGTTCCAAAAAGCACAGTTTCAAAAAGAACTTTATCTCCTTCTTTTGTTGGAAGAGGGTAGCCAATATCCCAAAAACAAATAAAAATATTTACAATTGACTAGTCCCTGACAAAAGCTTAGGAAGATCTCGGAAGGTATTTCAGCATGTAAATGAATGATTAAAAGGACTTACATAATGTACAGTCAATCAGTTGTGTCATTTTGGGATAAAAAAATACCTGCTCGCTTGTATACCATTTTCAGCTGTGTATTTAGTTATATATATATATATATGTACACACGCACGCGCACACATATAAAAGACTCTTTGAAAATCAAGATATACTAATAAACAGAAGTAGTAAAAGTAACAATAACTTAAGTAGCAGTTAACATTTGTGTGAAATTCCTTTGCAGAGTTTGACCAAATGCACTTGGAACATGCTCTTACTGAAAAAAATAAACCCAACAAAACAAACAAAAAAGAATGACAACACCACAAGATTCTGTAGAACCAATCTATGTTACCACCAGGAGAGCACCAAGCAAGGCACCATTGGAAAAACAACATACTTGAATAAGTCTCTATAAATAAATCAAATGTTAATCTGGTCGAAAAATCGGTGTCTTTGGTAAAAATTCTATAAGGATGACCTGTATAAAAAGAAAAAAAAAAAACATGTATTAGATGGAAGATGGCAGCAATCTGATTATCTATCATAATGATAATTCATAAGCCTTTTTTTTCCCCAAGTACATCAAGTTATAATGATGATCAGAGATCACTTAAATTCAACTGGAAAGGTTTGCCTACCAACACCTAACATCTAAACAAACTGAAATACGCTATTTCATAATTATTCTTTGTTATAATTCATTTACTTTATTAGGAAAAAATTATGAAAGAGATAAACATTTATTAAAGAAATCAGAAGGTGCAATGTATGCAAAGTTATTTTTAAATTACATATTCAATTCCCTTTACTTAATTTTTTTTCCACTTGAGTATTCTGAATTATATTTAACATTCAAAACTTGTACAGATAGAAAGGTGTATCAACCTTTGCAAAGTTCCCATATCTAACGAATCTGCAAGTAGTTAACAAGAAACCTGACTAATGCTTTTGCATGATTATTCTTATGGCCCCTATTTAAATTTAAACCAGGTGTTTCTGAGCTACGAACACATGGTACTGTACACTCCAGAATACAATCCAAGCATTCATCCTACTTTAAACAGAAAGCTTAAGGGAAATACTCACTTGTGCACTTTCTTCAGAAATAACAGTCATTACACAGCAGCATGATTGTATTCATAAACAAATAAACGCACCCAGTAACAGAACTAAGGATTTTATTTACTTTTAGGGGAGCTTGCCTTTCTAAGAAGTTAAAAAAAAAATAATTCTAAACGTTTTTGATTGTAAATGAGAACACAACTTGGCTGCTTAGAGAGTAACCACTTTATCTCTGATAGCATGTTGAACATCAGAAGTCTCTGATTTTATTATTTTGAATCTGTTTGCCTTAGACATATCAAAATCAGATGTATAAATTTAGTTTTAAGAGATATTCACAAGTGACTTATATGCGGAAGTGATGTAAACTGCTCAAAATCCACTGAGCCCTGACACGAGTCAACCAGTGAATGCTTCGAATTCCAGGGCTACTGATACTCAAGACAGGGTTTCAAAAAGGAAGCAAAGACCCAAAGCTGGAACTCTGTGTTTATGCCAAAGATGTAAGGCTATTGTGGTTCTGTCTATTTAATTATTTATTTAATTTAGCATCTTCAGCAGTGGATTTTGAACTTCAAGCTGGAAAAGCACCAAGTTTTGGGTACAAGAATCTAATTTAAATAATCTGCTTTGGAAAAAAGGATATATATTATTTAAAATTAAATCATAAACATAACATTAGGGACAAGAGACCAGCAAATCAGTTCCCTGAAAATGAAAAAATGGTAGAGAGGTTTTGTAAAAATTCTCTCTTTATATATGTCTGGAGATAACATATTAAACATTTCCCAAATTGAAAATAAAATCTTCATCTTTAGCCTGTGAAACTACATGCTTATGACTACATATTAATGTAAACAGGTCGTGCAAAACTTATTTTAAATTGTATTTAACAGAATTAATATTCATCCGTAAAGGTTGCTGGGCTATAGCGTTTACAAATTAGCACTGTACATGTCTTTTTCAATTGAATCTGCAAAACATTGGATGTGACAATGTCTTCCTGTAGGAAAATGAAATTTTCAGTGAAATAAAAAAAAAACAACTCGAAACACTTCATTTAGGTAAAGTTCAAATATACTTTCTGAAATTTGCCTTATTCCATTTTCAGCCACATCTCTTAGATCTAAACAACAACAGAATTGTAGAATAGATGGTACAAAAAAAATCTACTTATAGAGTCATTCTGTGAGAAAGCACTTTAAAGATCTTATGTTACAGGCTAGAAACAAGATCTAATTTACAAACAGGAAAAGGAGGAATACTAAAAGAAAATTATTCTTTTAATACCTTTTCCAACTGCTTAATCACTTTTAAAATTTTTATATGCATGATAAAGACCACAGATACGTTAGAACTAATACAGTAGACATTTCTCAAATAATAATCTTTCTTTTTAACAGGTTAACCCTTCCTATCACCTGCTTCCTAGAGCATTAAAAAAGTATGCAAATTCTGATGCTTCTCACATTTTAGCAGCTTAATTTCATCTTATTCTATGTACCGCCAAGATATTCTGAAAACTGAAATAAAAGCAGCACCAAAAAAGAGAAATAAGGTTGCAAGCTAAACAAACTGAAATCCCACATTGGACATCATTCATTTTAAACAGTATATTCTCACTGTATATTTCCAAGATGTGCTTATGGAGTTTCAGCCAAAGACTGGAGTAAATTAAACCTCCAGAGACTAATTTAAAAATATTTTAGTGACACAGCTTAGAGATAAAGATACTTTCAAGACAGTTGAGGTAAGGGGCAGTTAAAATTTAAAAAGGCTAAAAGTTTCTTAAGCTCCAACAGCTTAGTTGAAAGGTCTTCTTCCATACTTTTAGACTTGATTAGCATTATATAAAACAGCCATATCTGACTTGCTGCGTAACCAAAGTTGTGGTTATTCTTTATACAGCATCTAAAATTTCACACTCCATCAGCACATGTTCAAGCTATTTTATCTTGGCAATTAATTTATTATTTTTCAGAACACAGTGAAGCCTTGTTTTCAAGTCATTCATAACTTTATAAATCAGTCCTGCACATGAAACCATGCATCTGTGAACCGTAGAAAATCCTTGCACTCAGGCGATTAAGCTCCTGACACCTTTACTGATTAATAATCACGAAAAGAATAAGATCAGAAGCAAAATAAATGATCATTTAATAGAGAAACTCACAAAACAGCCCTTTAACTTACATATTCCATCATGTTATTCGTTTCACATTTCCTTTTGCTTAGTCTCCAATGCAAGCACAGCTAGACAAGGAGGAAAGAAAAAGAAGAAAAATGAGCTGTATTTTATTGCAGCACACAGACTAGCCCATTTGTCCACCTTTCATATTTTTCGTTCAACAAAAGCATCTGTTTCCATACTGTGCAATTCAAACTCCAACAGTACGAAGCTGCTCCCTGCGGCACTCACCTTGTGGTATAACCTATTGTTTTCCCATTCTAATAACTTCTCAATCGATCTTCGTGTCTGGAAGACAAATGAGAAAGAATTTTACTCTTGACTGGTTTTAGAAAAACTTTGTTATGCAGCTGCTTTTGTGTGAAAGAGAGGTACAGGACAGTGACTGAGTACAGGGTGGTCTGTAGTACTATCAAAACTTCTCTGGTATTAAACAGTAACTAGAACAACTTTTTACAACACCCAAATAACTATCTTCAAATATTTTGGAACAGCTGTTCATATGTATATGCTTTCTGGTTTTTACAGCAGTTACAACTTTAAAATCACAGAAATTATGAAGTGATGTAAGTATAAAAGCAGGAACACTGCTCCCCTAGTATCAGTGGTCTAAATGCACCGCTTTTGAGAAGGTTGGTATCTAAACTGACAAATGTTGCCAACTATTTTGCAATGCTGTAGGTCAAGTACAAACATGCAATACCCTAAACAAAAGAGATTTTTTTTGTGACTTTTATATCCAGATTTTAGAGACTGAAAACCAAATGCAGAAAGTTCCAGTAAATTACACAAACAACTATTACTATATCTGTGCGTTGTATAAAGAGTGAACCCAGTATTTAGGATTCTAAAGCAAAGTTTTACTGCCTATGTTGCCCACACTTGACACTTCATATAAAGAATCCTTAAAGCTGTTTGCAGAGCTTTTTAAGATTATGCAGTATCAAAAGGACATTCTGTGCTGCAAAGTTTCACAGTATTTTGAATATAATTATTCAGTTATATTTACATTTAAGAAATACATACTGACATTTATGGTCATTTGACTGCCAGAATATATACTGCTTAGCTCTAAATGGGATTTGCTACTGGCTATGAATAAAAAGAGGATAATTCATGGTGCCAGGTGTTAAGATGAGACCAACAGAGCTGCAGGTGCAAAAGGACAGAGCAATGACAAGGATCAAATACAACTTAGTGCAGCTGCAGCTTCCTTACAAGGCAGAGAGGGGTGAGGGGAAGGGATGAGAAAGCATCTTGCTGTTATTAGTACAAAATACAAGTACTGTAAATGAACCTTAACAAATCAAACTAAATGCTGTCATGAGAAACAAGGATGTCTGGGTAAAATAAAACTCAGACAACAAATTACTCATTTCACACTAAATATTAGCACCTTGGTTCTCAAACATCAGTTTCTCTCTAGTTTAATACCAAAGCGTTGTGGGGAAGCATATCTAAGCATGTACTGTGGTCACATGATTCAAAATTAGATCATTGCTACCTATGAGTAATCATTACACTGAATTTTTATTATGTTTTATTTTAAAAAGCACAAGTCAAGGAATTATCACAAGGTGGATGTGCTAGTGACTAATTCATCACATCAATTGGGGATTGAGTATTTTGGGGGTTATTGTTATTATTATGTTTTTAAAGACAGTGCCCTTTAACAATAATCAGTAGACCTCACTTGTTTCTTTGTAAAGATAGCCTTTTAGAGTCTGCTCTCCTTTTAAATGAAAATAGGGCAGCAGTTATGGTCACACTTTTGTTAATTTAGTTGCCAGTCAGCTCCAAATCAAAAGAAAATAAGGCTGCAGAGTGTAATTAACATTCAGTTCAGTCGTTTTGTCCCTTGTCTAGCCCCCAAGCTTTGTTAAAATTGCCATCTGAATGCTGAAGGCTGTAGGGAAATCGATTTGATTCTAATCGCACCATGAAAAGAACATGATCTAACTGCTTTCAGCCCTCCGTAAATCTGTACTAGGTCTTTAGCACAATGCAACTTCCAATTTAAAAAGCACTGAATGTCTCGTCAATGACTTTGTGAAGAAAAAAGAACAAGGAGCAGACATAAAAATTCCAATAGTTGTTTAAGCATTAAAGTTCATTTGCATCACAGCAAACCTGAAAAGGGCTGACCTCTCAAACCGCCTCTCAGGTCTATGAAGTTGTAGCCTTGACAAGCTCACATTGACAGAGCTCATTGACTCTGAAAGGCTACTCTATCAATGGTGAAAAATGGCAATAGGTTCTACTCTGAGCAGGCATCTGCCTGCCCACCCGCTGCTAAACCAATGGCAAAACTGATTCAAAACCTGAATCTACCTTGTAATCTTCCTTTCCAGAACCTTTTAATAATAGATTAAGATCACTATATAATTTAATTTCATTGTTTGCCCCAAAGAGTGTGAAAAACATCCAAGCTTTTCAGATTCCAATAAAATTACATATATATTACAATACATACACATAAATAAGAAATTGATAGGTAGTTATGTACTATTAATTGGTTTGTTTAAATAAGAAGCCAGTTTAAAGTAATTTGAATAGTGTGAGATAAAAGCACATGCAGCTTCAAGAATACAATTATTTAGGTTCCCAGAGCTTTAAATAGAATCCTTCCTGAGGTATAATTTGGGACAGTCATAGCTCCCAAATCATGTCACACTACCAATACAGAAATAAACGTTAACGAAAATTAGACTATAAAATATTTCTGCGAACCTCAGAGCTTGGGATAAAAAGAAATGAATCAAGCAGCATCACACAATTCACTATAGTAAGTTTTCTTCCTACTTGACAGGTGAAAAAAAAAGCACTTGCACGTGCAGCTTAATTAATCACTGCTCTTGACATCTCAATGATTTACAGTGAGGAGCAGGTGAGGATATACAAAACCAGAAAGGAACACTTGATTTGAGTGTAGCATTTCCAGCACACTAGGATGACAAGCTTATATATTCTATCAATGGTGCACAGAAAAACCCATACAGCAAATTATTTGTTAGCCGCAACAAAAGCACAAATTAAGTGGAAGAGAGACTTACTTATTAGGAAGATTAAATACTATCCAGCTTCTAATTTAAAACTGCAGTGTAATATTTGAGCAAACTAAAACTACAATTCAAGTACACATTTTAGCATGCCAATGATAAGAAAGTATGCTTTGTAACATATTTTGTGAAGAAAAAGCAGATAGCCTTTAATGTTCACCAAATTTTGTGAAACAGAGCTCTTCAATCAACAATCTAGATGCAATGTTTAATGAAACACTCCTGTAAAAGAACTGATTCTTTAAAGATATTAATGTTTGACAGCATCTTTGAAAAATCAGGCTACTGAAAAAAACCCAACTCAGAATACATTGTCACCAATGCTTATTGCTCCCAATTAAGTAAAATAAAGTTTTGCCCTTAAACATGGAAGAAAAAAAAAATAAATAGGAAGGCTATGAACTTTTCATGCAGAAACAAAGCAGCATTGAATACAAATACTACATTACCTGCATTACCAACTACAAGACCTACCAGTGTCTACTGAAGTTAGCTTACAATTCCAGACACAGTTATGATCTGGACTGGGATGCTGCGCAGCCACAGGGTCCCTCTTGCAGTGCATGACCTGGAACATGCACGTTATACTAAACCATACTACTGAAGGGGCCAAAGCCCCCTCAGCTCCGGCTGTAAATCAATGAATGACTGGTACAATATTAAACAAAAGGATCTTACACGACTCTCAAAACAGTGGTAATTTGAGTACCTCCCTTTGTCTTTTAAGTGGGGAAATAACCTGGATAGTAACAACTCCACTACTGATTTTATTTGTAGTTGTCTGGGAACAACAGAAGAATCTCCAGCTAAATGTATTTGATCTCTGACTTCTCACCTGAAAACTGCAAAACATATGTAAATGTAGTGCAACATTAGTCTAATAAATAGAGATTTTAAAATTCCTTCATATAAAACTTTACCAAAGTAAAGTATTAGTAATTCTGAATATTGTCCTAAAAAAAATACCCTTTATGCTCAAATTTCAAAATACAAAGAGACCAATTTAAGCAGATTTTTGTTGATTCTTATAGGGTCAGATTTTGTATTATATACCAGAGAAGAAAGCAGAAGGAGTATATCAGAGGTCTGAACTTTTAAGATGTCAAAGAGAAAAATTATGGATGTCAGAATTTCTATTCATTCTCCAAAGATAAACCAACTATAGAATTCATACTCATGCAATTTATCAGCACAAACAAAATAAAAAGTAATCTTTCAACTGAATCACACAACTGCACACTCATTTTCAACATGCCAGAACATCCCCCAAGTCAATTTTGAAACCCACATTGGTACCACAAAAATGTTAAAGCTGTACTTGGAACACACATACCTGAATTACATACATGTTTACCTGTGCTGAGCAAGTCCCCACCTTTAACACTGTGTCACAAATAGACCCTTTAGAAACTGTAAATTTGTAAGATTCCAATCTTAC
Source organism: Pezoporus flaviventris (assembly GCF_033815535.1). Classification (NCBI taxonomy): domain Eukaryota; kingdom Metazoa; phylum Chordata; class Aves; order Psittaciformes; family Psittacidae; genus Pezoporus; species Pezoporus flaviventris. The sequence continues at coordinate 25,890,007 of NW_026892550.1, forward strand.
TGAGGAATTCTCTATTTGTGAAGGGCAAAGATAACAAAGGTGAAGCCTGAGTTAAGTCCAGACCCTGACAACCTGGAATACCTGCTTCAGCATGTACAGTAACTTTAAAAGGTGTATGATCAACCACATAAGAAAGGTGATGCAAGATACACCCATGAATAGCTTGGATATTTCTTACTAGAGACTACTAGGTGCTCATCCCAGAACCCTCTGCAGCATCCATGCAAGAAAATGAATGAAGACCATACATCAAGGATTGAAGACTATCTGGAAATAAGTGTAGCATTCTGGTGCTTTTTGTACAATCTTGCCTTCTCCAACAGGATTACTACTGCTGTATCTTGTCATACCTTACAGATGATTCTGGGCAGAAAGCAAGCCCAGACAAAAGCAGATCAAAGCTCTTGATCAGGCAAAAAGAAATATAATCAGAATTCTGGAGTGGAAGAACTGACAACATCAAGTTCCCTTCAGGAGACTTGCTGTTCTAAAAGATAGCCCTGAGAATATTATCCCATTTTCTCACACAATCTTTATACTAATTTGTATGGGTCTCAACCCCGGATTAGTAAATCAGGAGAAATTAATTTAAAGCTTAATTAATCAAATCAGATCAACTACTTTCTGGAAAGGTCTCTTCCACCACACTGCTAATATAAAGAGAAGAGCAGCATTATTTGACATTACTGCATGTAACAGGTTTTAATGTTTAAGCCAAAGACGATTTCTGAGACTCTGGTTACCTTAATTGTCAAACTCCTAGACTGTTTAAGAAATCACTAAAGCAATGAAATATGTGGAGAATGGAGAAGGTATCAGAAACATACACCCCATGTACATTATTCAGGAGTACAATAGAGAACATCTTGTAGTATTATCACCATCAGACTAACTGATAGATACTGGATGACTCCAAAGCCACTTTGGTCTGGAGCAGAAATGTGTGGCCAAGAGCAATTATCAAGGAAAATCCCTAAAAGTTGATTACAAAATTCTCATATAAATATACTCTCAAATATAGACAATATACTCTCAAATATAGAAAATACAAAACTTTCAAATGAAAAAAGAGGCTTATAATAAGTGGAAGCAAGGACAGGTGGCATGGGAAGAGTACAGGGATGTTGTCCAGGAAGCTAGGGACCAGGTTAGGAAAGCTAAGGCCCAGTTAGAATTAAACTTAGCTAGAGGTATTAAAGATAACAGGAAGGGATTCTACAAGTACATAGCAAATAAAAAACAGACTAGGGAGAATGTAGGCTCCCTCAAGAAGCTCTCGGGAGAACTGGCTACACAGGATTTGGAGAAGGATGAGGTTCTGAATGACTTCTTTGCCTCGGTCTTCACTGGCAAAGGCTCTGACCAAACCCCCCAAGTCTTGGAAGGCAGGTGCAGGGACTGTGAGAATGAAGACCCTGCACCCACTGTAGGAGAGGATCTGGTTCCAGACCATCTTAATAATCTGAATGTGCACAAGTCCGTGGGTCCTGATGAGATCCATCCACAGCTCCTGAAGGAGTTGGCAAATGAAGTTGTGAAGCCGCTGGCCATCATATTTGAGAAATCATGGCAGTCAGGTGAAGTTCCCGATGACTGGAAAAAGGGAAATATAACCCCCATTTTCAAGAAGGGGAAAATGGATGACCCGGGGAATTACAGACCAGTCTCACCTCTGTGCCTGGCAAAATCTTGGAGCAGGTTCTCCTGGAAGGCATGCTAAGGCACATGAAAATCAAGAAGGTGCTTGGTGACAGCCAGCATGGCTTCACTAAGGGGAAATCCTGCCTGACCAATTTGGTGGCCTTCTATGATGGGGCTACAGAACTGATGGACAGGGGTAGAGCAGCTGATGTCATCTACCTGGACTTGTGTAAAGCGTTGAACACTGTCCCACACGACATCCTTGTCTCTAAATTGGAGAGACATCAATTTGATAGGTGGACCAGTCGGTGGATAAAGAACTGGCTGCATGGCCGCACGCAAAGAGTTGTGGTCAATGGCTCAATGTCCAACAGGAGACCAGTAACGAGTGGTGTCCCTCAGGATCGGTGTTGGGACCGCTCTTGTTTAACATCTTCGTCGCTGACATGGACAGTGGGATTGAGTGCGCCCTCAGCAAGTTTGCTGATGACACCAAGCTGTGTGGTTCGGTTGATATGCTGGAGGGAAGGAATGCCATCCAGAGGGACCCTGACACACTTGTGAGGTGGGCTGATGCCAACCTCATGAAGTTTAACCATGCCAAGTACAAGGTCCTACACCTGGGTTGGAGCAATCCCAGGCACAGCTACAGGTTGGGCAGAGAAGAGATTCAGAGCAGCCCTGCCGAGAAGGACTTGTGGGTGTTGGTTGATGAGAAAATGAACATGAGCCAGCTTCAGTGTGCACTCACAGCCCAGAAAGCCAACGGTATCGTGGGCTGCATCAAAAGGACAACTGACCAGCAGGTTGAAGGAGGTGATCCTGCCCCTCTACTCTGCTCTCCTGAGACTTCACTTGGAGTATTTGTGTGCAGTTCTGGTGTCCTCAACATCAAAAGGACATGGAACTGTTGGAACAAGTCCAGAGAAGGGCCACAAGGACAATCAGGCGACTGGAGCACCTCCCGTATGAAGACAGGCTGAGGAAGCTGGGGCTGTTCAGCCTGGAGAAGAGAAGGCTGCGTGGAGACCTCATAGCAGCCTTCCAGTATCTGAAGGGGGTCTATAGGGATGCTGGGGAGGGACTCTTCATTAGAGACTGTAGTGAAAGGACAAGGGGTAACGGGTTAAAACTTAAACAGGGGAAGTTTAGGTTGGATATAAGGAGGAAATTCTTTCCTGTTAGGGTGGTAAGGCACTGGAATAGGTTGCCCAGGGAGGTTGTGAATGCTCCATCCCTGGCAGTGTTCAAGACCAGGCTGGATGAGGCCTTGGGTGATATGATTTAGCGTAAGGTGTCCCTGCCCATGGCAGGGGGGTTGGAACTAGATGATCTTAAGGTTCTTTCCAACCCTAACTATTCTGTGATTCTATTCTATGACTCAAGGTGCTAACTTTATATTTTAGCCACTGGATATTTTAGCGCTCCTGTAAGAGCTAAGTTACCAAAGTAAGCATAGCTAGTTACTTCCTGTGATGACGTGACAGTGACTAGAGTCAACTATTGTGGGGCCTTCATACTATGGAGAAGACCTGCAGAAGAAATAGTCTTGACCCTGACAAAATTAACTCACTTCCCTTGAGAAGGCCTAACTGAGATGTGGTAAAACACACTTCACAAGCAGATGTTGAACTGATCCATGAAGCATCGAGATTGTAACTAGTGTTGTTATTTTCAACTCTTTTCTTCTAAAATTAAATTCTAGCTCTGACTCTTTGCCATTACAAAGAAAAAGGAAAATTAATCTCTGTTCCCTCCTATGAAATTATTCACATCTGGCCATAACAACCTAAAGCATTCACCTCCTGCTGAAGGACATTCTCGTAGAAAGGGCAACAGAAAATTAACACATAAAATGGAATGGACCGTAACAGCGATCAAAACAGGACTGAATCTCCATCAAATAACTCATATGTTGTCATCCACTGCGGGAAATTCTAAAGTGAACATGAGTGAAAATTCCACCTCCATCTTTTCTTTTAAAGTTACAGAGATGTTAGTTTGGGTCCCCATCACTTATTTCCAAAATACCCACTAGTATGCTATGGAACATAGTTCAAAGACAGTGCAGGTGGAGAAACTAATCTCAGGTTACATTTCTATTAGAAAATGAAACTGTGCCCAGAAACATTCCCATTCACTTGAAGCCAGCTGGCAGGGAACAACTTACATCTGTACCAGTAAGTTTTCATAATCTCTGAACAACTCAGAGAGCCTGGAGCATTCCGGTAATGCCTAGGAATTGCTACACAATACAGACCCAGAGCCTGCCAGGGACCTCTTGAAGACTAGAAATTATAAAGCACCCATTCCTAGGAACACTGCCAGTTTTAACTTATCAGTATATAGGAAGCCTTTGGCTTCAGCTGTTAGGAACATTTAAGGGTAAGCACCAAGAATGGAAGAGAAGCTACATAGCCAGAAAGACTGAAAGGCAGCACAACCTAACAAAATAACTCTACAGTCCTCTGTAAAATCGAGCACTTTACTAGTGCGCATGTTGAAGAGAACAGTCCCTCTGAATGAGACAGCCTCCAAAGTGCCTTGCCCATCTAGGATTGAACAGAAAATTACAGAATCCCAGAATCCCAAATAAGTTGATCCTGTAGCAATTAACCAATTTAGGGAAAAAAAAGCTAGCTACTTAAAAATATTTTTTATCACCATCATCATTAGTGCTCCAAATTCAGCAATTAATTCCAAAATTCAGCAAAAATAACTTTTATGTGGAACAAAAAGAGAAGTACCTTGTCAATTTTTCACTTCAGTGTATGCTTGGTGTGGTAGAAGACTTATCAACTCCTTCAGTCAGTCTTCACTTTTGTAGAACAGCTGCGCCTCTCACCCTCCCAACTGTTTTGTCAGCAGTCATGTTTCTTAAAATACCTTTTCTTTTTGTTGTTCCAGTGGTTAAATAACAGCCTACTTTATTTATACATAGTACTCAAGTTACTGAAAGCGCTTCACTTGCGCAGAAAATAATGCCTTACCCTGGTTTGTTTAATAAAGTGAGAAAGTGAATATATCCCAGAGCAAGACTACTTAGAAAAAAGGCAAGAGGCACAGGTCACCTCACACTTCCCAGCAGACCACTCTAGTCATATGCTACTGTAACACAGACTCTACCAAGTTATTGTTCAGTGAAGTGCTTTCTACTTAATGTTATCATATGAATTTCAGATAATTTTGCATTCTAGTTCTTTCCTCAAGAGTGTTTGCATATGCTCTCTAGTTGGCATTCTCTACAAGTTGCTAAAGACAGAATCCTAAAAATTTCCAAATCTGACAATTAGCTAGACCATTTTTAGCGTGCTCTTTCAAAATAGCTCTATGCAAATTTCAACAAGCTTACATTTGTTTCAGAAACATGTCAAACTGGGCATGAAAAGCAATACAAAAAGCAATATTAAACCCAAACCACTGCATGATCTATGATGTATAAGGTATAGAGAGGGAGGCACAATGTAAAAGGCACTATAATAGGAAAATGTTAATCCTGCATGTATTATTACAGTTCATATTGGTATCTTCAGAGATATCATTCTAATAACAAATGCACTAGCATTTACAGAAACCAAAGATACATGCTGCATTTACGATTAATATAAAACCTATTAAGAATACATGAAATTACAAATTTAACTTTAGGATACATATTTTTAATACTAAAGGATCTGCATTCCGAAGGAGGTGATCCTGCCCCTCTACTCTGCTCTCCTGAGACCTCACCTGGAGTACTGTGTGCAGTTCTGGTGTCCTCAACATAAAAAGGACATGGAACTGTTGGAATAGGTCCAGAGGAGGGCCACGAGGATGATCAGGGGACTGGAGCACCTCCCGTATGATGATAGGCTAAGGAGTTGGGGCTGTTCAGCCTGGAGAAGAGAAGGCTGTGTGGAGACCTCATAGCAGCCTTCCAGTATCTGAAGGGGGCCTACAAGGATGCTGGAGAGGGACTCTTCATTAGGGACTGTAGTGACAGGACAAGGGGTAATGAGTTCAAATTTAAACAGGGGAAGTTTAGATTGGATGTGAGGAGGAAGTTCTTTACTGTAAGGGTGGTGAGGCACTGGAATGGGTTGCCCAGGGAAGCTGTGAATGCTCCATCCCTGGCGGTGTTCAAGGTCAGGTTGGACAGCGCCTTGGCTGGCATGGCTTAGTGTGAGGTGCCCTGCACCCCATGGCAGGGGGGCTGGAATTAGATGGTCTTAAGGTCCTTTCCAACCCTAACTATTCTATGATTCTATAGAGAAATAAACTACTATTTTTTTATTTAATTATAAATATAAGTATTTTTCATGCTAATATAATTGCCCTGCCCCTTCCCCCTCACCCCAGCAGGCTGGCAAACTAAAAGACACAGCAGAACTATTTGCTCCCACACCATATTATGCACCGACTCAATACCCTTCAGGAAAGCACATGAAAATCTGATAAACCCTTACAGAGTGCTCTCAATGAAATAAAAATCTGAGTTCAGAGGTAGGGGAAAAAAAAAAAATAACCATAGAGCTATACACTGATGGTTTGACATTTATAGTTTTCTACAAGCATTGCCACTTTAAGTTCAGTACATGGAGGACTTAGTGACTCTCCTGTCCAAAATTATAGTGAACAATCTTTAAAGAAAAATATACCATATCTGAATCCTCAAATTCTTTTAAAGTTTTCATTTCATAGCTAACACTAAAAAAAAAAAGAGCTAATTTTAAAGACCTCTGAAGGAAGACAACGGTCAGGAATGCATATTTGATTCATACAAGCTCTATTTGAAAAGTTTTACTAAGCTGACTAAAGCCAATATAGAGAGCACATATCTTCTGGTTAGGATAAACAGAATAAATACATTACAATTTTACAGATTCTGCCAAACTGAATTAAAGAGACTTCAAAAACAAGGCACCTTCCATCTTATGTAATCGCCTTGAGGAACTACTTGGAAATGCATTATGGTATTAGAGTATCTCCAGTGCCAAGTCCTTGGCAACAGGGAGAGGAGAAAAAAATAAATTCTTTTCAGTTTTGAAAATTAATGTAATATATTCATAGCTTCAATAAACTGAGCTATTTTAATGTCAGTACCATCCACTGACAAGCAAGACTACTGTATTTAAGAAAATTCACTCCAGCTCCTCCCCGACATATTTAATCAATACTTGGGAATTTGTAATTGGCTTATGTTTATACAGCACTCTGAAGATGTAAACTGCTATGTAAGTGACAACTAATGATGAGGCTTAAGAAGCATTCATCAGCTTTGTGTGAATTCACAAACAAACAAGTAGCTCTTGAAAGTATTAATACAGACCGCTATTAAATATCTCATTCTATTCATTTTAAGAGATTGCCCATGAACCTTCTGAAACATGCAATTTACATGTACAATACCAGCTTTTAAGAAATCTAGCAATACTGCAATTCTATCCTAGCTTTCATTGTTACTGTTTCTGTTGAAATTATTTATCCTATTTACACACCAGGAACTACAGTATTTAGTTAATACTGAAAATGAGTGCCAATTCATTTGAAAAAGTGGCTCTAAATGGGCACCTCAGCCTGTAGTGCTTTTCGAAATTATAATTCACCACGTCATTCCTTTTATTTAAAGAACAATAACTTAAAGACTTAATGCTCATTTCTACAATCTGGAACTTGTCCCAGGAAGGATAGCATAATCTGTGAGTAAAACTGCTGAAGATCATTGATGATCCAGACCTGCAAATGAAGGCCTGTATTTCCTGTAACTCTCTTGAAAGCTTTTATTCATTAAAATTGAATCAAGACCACATAAAAGGAGAGAGGCAATAAGATACTGAATCAAATTGAACATTTATTCTACTGGTGAAGACTAGCAGGCTTTTTCTCAAATACCCCAGTGCAAAAGAAGAAAGGAAACAATACTGTACAAAGACTTCCAAAACTAGCACTGAACAAAACACTGAAAGGAAAAATGCAGTGAAGGGAACGCTTTCATTGCATGGAAATGCATTAAAGTGATATAATTAACAATTAAGCTTACAAATGCCTGAGACTTAAATTCTTAGTTTGAAGCACCTGCTGATTTAAGGAGACAAACCCAAAACTTCTTATTCACTCTACAAAAATAAGCGTATATTCCCACTACACACAAGCTTTAAATAATTGTCTGTAATTTCAAAAACCATATTTACATTTGTGATAACACTGCCATGTTAGAATTTCAGAAGTCAATGAATGGCTGTAAAAACATAGAATACAAAGAAAGATTAAGAGAATTACTGTAACTTCACAAGCTCCAAAGCTGCGGCTTTCATTTTGTCTACATAAACCTTAAAAAAAAAGTTTCTCTGAAAATGAGTTGCAAAGTATAGCAGCAATTTAAGAACATGGTCTTATTAAAACAGGCATTTCTTAATCAGTCATTCTGAGAAAAGCTACTTTTCTACATTAAAAGTAATTGCATAGATGAAACTTATTTAATAAAAGCCTTAACTTCAGAAACACTCCCACTTCTCAGCTCACTGTATATGCAATTCAAAACAAATTTGTTAGTGTTCTATTTCAGTAGGAAAGGGCAAAGATGAAGGCTGGAATGTTTTCATTGTGTGATTAAAACACGTTCTACACAAATTTCAGTTCTACATGAAACACTTCCATCCTGCTTTCAGCAATCAAACTCTCCAATTGTATGATCTTAGAAGTCTTGTGTGATCATTGCAGGATGTAACACACCAGTTCCAAGTAACTGTCCTTTCATTTTAGGACAGGGCTGAATTAGACAAGCTCTCTGGGCAACACTTTTCAGACAAAATGCAGTAACCTTTTGTTTATTGTTGCTTTAATATAATAGTTTTACATTGTGAGTGTCAGTGAGAAAGAATCCATTGTATCTAAAAGCTAAGGAGAAGAAACAGCCACAGATCATCCTGGATCCCTGCTTCCTCAAAAGGTGAATCCTGGCTATTGCGACTATACCTATGGCTGGAGTCTGGCTGGTGAAACAAGATGTGAAGAAGTCAGAGCATGGAAGATCACTTGATCAAAGTGATTCAAAACACTGTGAAGTCACAAACAAGCAGTACAAGGGTTCAAATGTAAGTGATTACTTTGCATTAAACACGTTAGTCTGCCATGTTATCAGCAAAGCTGTAGCACTAGCAGCAAATCAAAACAGTCAATAGATCATTGGGGTTTGTTTTTTTTTTTCCAGTGGAAGAACATGAAGTTGTTTCCTGTCACAATTCCACTGGAATCTACTGAGCAAATTACAGATTGGAACCTAGATGAAACAGGTTGTATTTGCAGCTGCTGTCAGTTTGTAGGGCAGCTCCAGGTAATTCACATCACGCACTGTCTCTCATTTTTGCCACTTGTAGGAAAATACATACAATTAATTTCCTGCAATTGTCATAGCACTTTGACATAAGCTGATGGAAAGCCCTGCATAAAAGGAAAATCTTATAAGCTTGTGGATCCAATTCAGTATTGAGATCTTAAGGGTTAGAAAACCTGTAATTCCAGGTAAGAGAGATTTAAAGGATTTAAATCACTTTCTACTTTCCTGATCTGGGTCTACCAAGAAATAAAGTTGAACCCACTCATACCTATTCAAGCAACTCAAGTGGCAGTAACTTTTCACTGCTTTTCTGTGAGCAGTAGCCCTGACCAGAATCTACAAATTCTTTGCTTGTTTCCTATATTAGAATTTGCAATAGGTCCTTGATAATATCTCACAGCTTCAAATTCTATTTTCTAGCCCCCTCCTTTTTTCTGACTTTGTTTAACAATGTATAAGATGTTGATTATTTGTGACCTCTGGTAATAGGTTAAGAGACCCCAGTTTAGATGATGAGGGCTTGTGGCATCAGCCCCTACCATGTAACATCTGCTATCACTTCCTGCTACAACAGCACATCATATAAGAAAAACGGGTCCAACTACAGAGCACCAGATGCTTTCTCCTGTAGACAGCAGAAATGCAAGCTTCTCTTGTGTCTGCAATGAACAGAGCTAGGCCTAGATCAATAAAGGTAGGGTTCTAGGACTTTGATAGTCATGATGACATTCAGTGTACTTAATTGTACACAACTTGTAACATTAAGAGGTTTACAGAAGAGAGAAGGAGCATATACAAACCTTGCCATGAATTGGAAAGATGAACAACGCTAATAGCGAGGACAGGATGGGGAGGCACAGAGACTTCTCACAAAGAAGTGAAAGAGTACTAGCCCAAGAAAATTTTTATGCACATGAAAATTGAAGAGACTGAGGGTAGCCTAATTAACTGCACTGAGGGAAAGAAAGTGAAAAACAGGCACATGCAATGAGCTTCTGCTATGAAGAATATATTAAGTGCCAAGTGTACACAGACAAAACACTATTTTCCAGGTTTTAATGTAAAAAAAAAAACAAAAACCAACAACAAAAAAACACACCACAAAAAAAACACACACACAACAAAAAAAAAAAATCACAAAAAAAACCAAACAAACCAAACAAACAAAAAAAAACCCACAAAAAACAAAACAAACAATCAACAACAAAAAAGAAAAAAAATCAATTTACTCATCTACAGCTTGGAAACAAAATCGCAAAAGAAAAATCAATTATTATCTTTTTTTAATTGCCTTTTTAAACAAGTTACGGTTATTTGAACCAGTGTAAGCAGAAGCTCCTTAAAGCAAACTGCTACTCAATCACTTACAAATTCTGATAAGCCCAAACACTGTATGACAGAAGATGCAGCTATTAAAATAGTATGTTGAAAGCTACTTCAATAACTGTTGTTCAGTACACAGTTCTAGTGGAAACATTCAGCTATGCTACCACTCACTGAGTTATAAGCTCAAAGTTCTGACAGGTGTCTGTTTTAACTAGTATGACAGACAACTGATACCAAAACATATGAAAGCAAACCGATTTAAGTGAGCTCTAGCACACTGTTTCTAAGCTGGGGGAAGGGAAAAAAACCAAACAAACCAAAACCCACAAACAAAACAGAGAACTAAAACTAAACACCACCACAAAATAAGAACAAATCCTGCACAATTCTATATTAAAACTTACATGAATAGTTCAACTTACTCTTTTACTGAGGCAGATAACTGGCCACATACTACAACCTAAAGTGCAGCAGCAGCAAAGGCATCCACATAGTAGCCATCGTACATTAACTGGAAGGTTCTTCTTAAGACAGCTGTTAACTCTACTGATGCTGGCTTTAAATTCTTCAGGTGCAACCTACAAAGGAAAAAACAAAACAAACCAAAAAATAAGCTAGTACTACAGCAGTGCTTTTTATTACTTTTGCAATGGTCTACACCTGGAACTCTTGTTTTGTAATAAAATCTTAACTATGATTTCAAATTCCTATTCACAGATACTCGCCTTTCCAGTTAAAGATGAAGGAAATTCTGCTTCAAATTTGTTGCTTAGTCCAAACCTGCAAAACCAAAAATAAGATCATACCAAAATTAGAAATAACTTGTGGCATGGAATGAAGTTATAAGCACCTCATAATACCCTCTGGGTTTGTATCACAATAGCATTAATTTCAGGGAAGAAGTTGTTAAAAGTAATTCCTAAAATTATCTTAACCCACAAAAGTACCCTTAGTACACAGTCTGAAATCCATCTTGCCTATAGCCTTCTTCTTAAAGTTTTGTTGATACTGCTGACTCTTCCCCAAACTCAGCAAAATCTTTATAAGCAATATGCATGAAAAGTAAAGTACTTGTCACAGTTTGAATTATCTCTTCCATCACCAGTGCAGATGTATCTTAAAGGAAAGCTCACCTAGGCTGTGCTAAATAACTGTTCTATGTATTAAAACTGAATCAATACCAGCTTCCTTATTCAGAAAAAAACATATTAGTAAGTTTCAGAACACAAAAATACTACCTAACAAAGCATTATTTAAATAATTATTTAAATCATTAAAATAAGTATTTAAATAGTAACTAATTTGAAAGAAACATACTGATTACAAATGTAAAGCTATGAAGGAGTCTGAGATGAGCTGGAGTCACTGACTATTCTAGGTTTCAGAAGATCTAAATAGTAGAGAAGTTTCATATAATCTATTTAAAAAAAAAAAAGGAGGTTTCTATCTTAAAGTTGGCTGGTTGAGTTAATGAACAGATAAACCTCAAAGAGTATTTTAATATCTTCTGGCATCTAGCCTGGGCAATAACTTCTAATAGGGACTATACAGTCTAACAAAGTAATTAGTAAAACTGTATGACTGGCTACTAATTCAGGAAACAGCAGTTACTGTAAAACTTAAGTTGTAATTAATAACCACCTGAAGATAAACCAAAGCAGTCTTACTATCAGATACTACAAACACCACAAATCAGAAATTAAACTGCTCAAGACTTGAATACAGGCAGCAAAACCTAACACACAGTGCTCAGTTGCAGGCAGAAAAGCTTACCTGAACTTTGATAGTTGAAAAGACCTGATTTGTTTTGGCAGTATGTTTACTGAGCAGCTAGATGTTTCTTGGGGTTTATTTCAGGTTTTTTTCTTACTGAACCAAATGATCTGCAAGCTAACAGAGAACCTTATCCAAGTAATCAAATGGGCAGTTAAGTGCCATACCAGAGTTGAGCTACTGTGGAAGGGCCTCACAAAACCCAGTGGACAAAAGGTGACAGATGAGCTTCTGCATATATAAAGGTGGTGAATCTTGGAAAAGCTGAACTATACTTACATGATACTCAACTGAAGCTTGGTAGCTACAGCTCACAAGACAGATCTTTTATCACCAGTCATGATTCTCTTAAATATCTGCTCAATGCAAGCAGCAGCTGCCAGAAATATTGGGCACCACTAGGAATAACAGGATTAAGAAGCCCACAGAGGCCATCATTTTGACTCTCCACAAAACCCTCATGTACCCATGCATTCAGTACTAGGTGAGGTTCTTGCATCCACATTTCATTGAGGACTTGGTGGAGTTAAGAGAAAGCAGAAAGAAGGAAAACTAATATAATAAGGGAATAAAACAGCTGCTTTAGGAGACTGACAAGGCTGACACTAATCTGGGAAAGAGAAGGCTGAGAGGGTATATGATCAAAGTGCAAAGATTCAGGAAGGCAGTGGATAAGCTGAATGACTGACTGCTAATCACCAAATGCCACAACAGAGGGCACTCACTGAAACTAGTCAGATACTGGTTTAAAACATAAAAAAGTGCTTCTTTAAGCTGCAAGTAGCAAAATTCTGTGGTCTTCCACTTGAGATTAATGATGAAGACTGTGACAACAGATTTGAAGACAGACTACACAAGTTCCCTGGCAAACAGGCTGTAAGGGAAAGACGATGTTGAAGTATATATCACCTCCCACAACTGCAGATGACAGAGAGTATAAGAATGGACACCAAGAACAGCTAGACTTGCATGCAGCCAGCCCACAAACAGCAACGCCTGTTGCCTCAGTCTGCACCAGCACACTGGGCTATGTATTTTGTGAATTTGACTCTGTAGGCAATTTTTATGGACGGTCTCAAGGAAAGGTAAACAAGTTATCTCCCTATCACTGACTGCAGGCAGTAGAAGCATAATTATTTAGGACTATCAAAGATTATCTAGTCCAACCCCCTTGCCACTAGACCAGATTGCTCAAAGCTCTGTCCAACCTGGCCTTGAACATTTCCAACAATGGGGCATCCACAACTTCTCTGGGAAACCTGTTTCAGTGTCTCACTACCAGCACCATAAGAAATGTCTTCCTTATATCCAAACCAAATCTACACATCCTGTTTAAAAACATTGCCCTTGTCCAGTTACTTACTAGAGGCCCTGGTAAAAGTCCCTCTTCAGCATTCTTATAAGCCTCTTCAAAGGCCGCAATAAGGTCTCCCCAGAGACCTTAGTTACACACAAGTTACCTAAGCGTATATGAGTATTTGCAGTTAGAATAGTAGCTCTGTAACCCCTATAAATCCCTTAAAACTGGTGAAGTTACAAATTAACATTGTTCACCAGAGAAATATATGGCAAGTTTACCACTTCAACACAAAAGAAAACCAAGACTCACTGGAAAGATACTTCCATCACTGAAAATCCTGTTGAATACCCCATGACAGGAGGACCATCCACCCTTTCCCTAAAATCCTGAGTCAAACCAAGTGCTGAGGCAAAAGTTACGTAAGCTTCAGAAGGAAGTGCCATGCCCTGTCAGTTAAGCTACTTAAAATTACCAGTAAGGTGAAGTGGAACCAAAGCCTGAAAAAAATCCCTTGGATCTGTATACACTTCATAAGCAGCCAGGAGCATAAGAAGGACTCCAAGATACACAGCAGGCATCAGAAGTCTCAAACTAAAAGGTAACATCTCTTTACTATATAAGTAATTCATCAAATCAGACAGATGTCTGAAGAGATGTCCCTTCAAAGAATGATCTTCATGTACTTGATGCTTCAACATCCAGAAGAAATTTTCCATGAATAATGGAATTAAATATGATTTTGAGCAATAAGGGAGTGGCCAACTACCAAGGATAGGATGATTCAGTCCAAAGCAGCTCTTGTTGCAAGAACAACAGCTGAGCTCCTATACAACACAAGACAGAATTTCAGCTGTCCCTCTACCCAAAATAAGGAAGGAAGCCCTTTACCCTGAGGTGCAAGCAGGTAAGTCAAAGGCACACAAAAGTCTCCCTGCTTTCAGTTAAGTAACAAAAAGATGTAATTGCAGGAAAGCCCTGTTCAAGTCTCATCTTGAAGATTGGCTAGGAAATCAGCAGGACACACACAAGGCTTTTTTTGTGAATGCATGATCCAAAAATATTCACATACTGAAAGCCTCAAACACAAGCAAATATTTATGGAGATCGCAAAAGCCATGTCAACAAAGACAACCCTACTGGAAAAGCTCTAGAGGTATCTGAATTTACAAACAGGCTGAGGCATAGTGAGGCACAGAAACTTCTGAGTTTCTTCACCAGTTACACTTTAGTGAAGTTGTAAGTAAATGAGACCAAGACTCCATACTTGAAGCTTGTGGCAACATTTACAAGTGTTTATGGTGGGGTAGCAAAACTGAAACATCAAAGCTAACTCAAACAGCTACCAACAGCATTCTGAGACTTCTGTGTTACAGTTTTGTCACCACATGCAAGTAGAAAAAAACAGTGACTCCATACACTAAAAGCTTTGATAAGCAATTATATGATCTCAGTATTACCAATCTTGATTGTAATCTGCAATTTGGAAATTAAAATACTAGAAACTTCACAGAGCACTATGACATGTTCATTATAAAGACATAAAAGCTCTGACAAAAAGCAGCAAAAGATGTCTTAAAATCAATATTCTGAAAATCAGTATTCTGGAAATGTATTTCCTCAGCCAGCTGTCCTCATGTAACAGTAGATTTCTTTTCTACAATACTGCATCTTCAGTGACAAGTACCCTTCCCTGCTTGCTCTATGCTTTCTGCATTCTACATCATGTCTTCAACAGATCCACGTTCACCTCCCAGATGACTGCTTTCTTTAACCTTCCTGGAACCTGGAAAAGTGTTTCCGGAACATGACTCTGCTTGAAAGGTTCAGCTCAGTTACTGCCCTTGTGTACAGTTTAGAAAGAAAAGCTGAGAGGTAGAAACATCAAAGTACAGAAGCTTACAGTATAGGACAAAGCCAACCTGCAACCTTTTCTCAGCTTGCAACTCAAATATTCACAACATATAAAACTGACACGCTACTCTCTTCACCTTTGTCCTCTCTTATGGGGACACTAAACCATTTTTTCATTGCTCTTAACCATACTCTTTAGTTTCACATGTTCACAGCCCTTACAAAATAAATATGTATTCCACAAAACTTAACACAGTCTATCCATAATTTCCACATAGCCCTGTTTTCACTCGTATGTCCTTGATACAGAGTAAGGTTCAAAAAAATGTATCAGCAGAATTAAGTTTAAAGAAACTGACTTGGGTAAAAATACATTTTATGAGGGTTTTTTTTCTCTCCAAACAGTTATATTGCATCAACACAGAATATGCTAAGATGACAAATAGCACAGAAAGGCATTCATTAGCACATCACAATGGCTTTCCAGCATTCCAGCACTGCAAAAGGCTAATGAATCCAGTATTACCACTACAAAATACAGTTTGCTACAGACTAGCTAATACAGTCTGGTATAGAAAAGGCACATATGTCTCAGCTAGTAAAGGAAGAGGAAAGCACAGGAAAACAGCCACTGAAAAACACAATCAGACATCAAATACAAATATTCTCTTGCAATTTCAAACTCATCACGTACCCCTCTTTCCACCCTGAAAGCAAGTATGAAATACCTTGGACTTTCAATCCAGTTCTAAATCCTGTTATTTTCTCAGCTTTCAGGTTTCTTGCCATTAAAAGAGATCACCTCAAGTTATCAAAAAACAAGTCAAGTATTACTCCAGACTACTGAATTATCTAAACTTTGCTGGTGTGAAAACAGTTTAAATGAATATTAAAAAAACAATGTCAAAGAAAAAAAGTTTTGTAATTGTGTGCCACATGGTCCCAACACTGAGTTTCAGAAGAAAACTTAGAGCTAACAAAAAACCCCACACTCTGGAAAGGCAAGGCCTTTGTATGTTTGATTTGGATAGTATTTACCCGCTGTCCTTAATTTGCTTTTAACTGCTCAGCTTAGAAAGATCTCTCACACACTTCCGTTGTCAGCTGGATGAAACCGAGTGGTAGTAAATGTCTTTCTGACATTAATCTGTAGGCATGGAAATGCCATATTTCAAACTCAACATTATGTAAAATCAGAGAGGACAGACTGTGAAAAGAAAACTTCTGTTTAAATTCACACCCTGCAGAAGAGTGTCAGTCACTCTTTAAACAGCAGAGCCGGGGACAGATCAATCCAGTATTTGCTTAATTGCAGATAGTTTTTGTCAGACATTCCAAACTCATACATGTTTTTATACCAGGCCAGACTAATTCATTACATACGTAAGGCTTGACCTACTCCTGAAACCCACCAAGTGAATGTTCTGACAGTGATCTAACTAATAATAAGCATCTCTGTCAATGACAAAAGAAGTTATAGGCTGTACAAAGGTAAAAGTGCCTGATGCTATTTACTGAACTGTTCACACCTGGTGCAATTAAGAAAGCAGATGAAGATGAATCGCCTAATTTTTGAGGTACATGTTTGCATTTCATTGCTCATCCAAAGCCTAAAGTGCAAATATTTTAAGAAAGACCTTAATGTAATAATGAGCTAGTGACCATTAATAAACAATTAATGAGGTAACCATCCTTCTTCAACCACAATACCCTTAACTAGTCACAGACATGCTACACAAGCTTCCTACGATTCCACTAACGGGCCATGACCTTGTCTCACACAACTTACTTTCCAGTATTGGAGAAGAAACCAGTGTTTGCCTCTATTTCAGTTCTTTATACTTCCGCATTTGCTAATATGAAAACCGTGGTTTTGATGTTTACCAGAAACAGGCTGAGGCTACCAGCTTATTTTCAGAGAAGTCATTGGATGGGTAGCATTTTTTAATTTTTTTTTCCACAATAAACAGTCACACACTGAACAGTTTGGCTACATGCTTCTGTCCCTTTATGGGGCCTCCTCAGCCTCCTGCCCATTTCATCCTTCCAACTTCTCTCAGTCTATCGTGTCTTACTTCCTGTTGTTAACCAGACAGTAAACTGCACTGCCCAGCTGTTAGTATTACTTAATGCCAACCAAACATAGCAATAATGTACTAATGTGCCACAAAACCACTCCAAATTTAAGCCTGGTCTTCTGGAAAGGTCAATATCTGCAAATCAGTAGAGTTCATGGAACTCTGACATAGATCACAATACCTTCAACCTTTATGCTTCTATTGCAAGTCTAGTCTTGCTGAACAGTGAACAATGGAAAACAAAAAAAAGTTCACACTGCCGTGTTTTGTCTCCAGGTCGGTGTTTCAGTTTCTGCAGCTGTACATCGTTAACTGACAACCACGGCATTTCGGTAGAGTGTGCCTAACAGAACTGACTGAAGGAAAGACACTCTCATCTGTTGCATTATTGATAAGCTCTACACTAACTCACGGACACTTGCTGCTAGATCATCAGAGATACTAAACACTGACAAAACAGAACTCAGTCACTCCCAGATTAAACACAAAGAAACAACACATCAATCACAACTTAACATGATTTTACACATACCTGACTCACGGATACCTTTTCTTTCTTAAAAGTTCTCAAGAACTGTATTAGCGGCCACATGTCAGATGGGAGTGGGTAACAGATACATAAACAACCCTAAGCAATAGCCCAGCCGGTCAGGCGCCTGCATATACCTGTTATACACAGGAACCTTACTTCCTGACAGCTCATCGTTTTGGACAAATACTTCACATTCCTCTGCTAGTCATAGCTCAAGTCAGCCTTGCTTCCTCAGCGCCTCGTTTGAGTTTTGCACCCGCTTGCGAGACCCAGGCAGCCCACAGCTGCCCGGCGGGACCGAGAGGCCCTTCCGCAGTCCCATAGAAGCAGTAAAGGCCCAGCATCCCCCCCACCCGCCTCCCCGACCTGGAACCGCCGTCGCCACCACCCCCAGGCCCGGCACCCAGGGGCCCCTGTCCCGCCGCCCAGGCCTCCACCGCCCGCCCCAGCCGCGCAGGCCCCGGCGCGGCCCTTACACGGTGACATGGCCGGAGCCGCGCACCACCACCGGGTCAGGAGAGTACTTGAGGAGCTGCTCCTCTAGCGCCCGCTCCTCGTCCTCCTCCTCCTCGTAGATCTCGTCAAAGTCCGCCATAGCCAGGCCCAGGAGTCCGCTGAAAGAGAGAGGAGCCGGGGCGGCGCGACAGGGCCAGCCGCGGAGGCCGGCAGGAGGGGGCCGGCAAGGACACCCCGATGCCGGGGCGGGCGGCAGCGGAACCCCAGCAAGGCAGCAACAGCGGCAGCAGCACCGGCTCCGGGCGAGGAAGCGCCCGTCACCCTCCGCGGGGGGAGGGGGCGAGGGGCGGGGCAGGAACAACAACAACAACATCCGGCCGCGGGCCCTGCCCTCGTGGTGGGAGGCGGAGTTGGGCGGGGCCGCCTCAGCGAGAGGCGGGAAGGGCGGTGGGCGCCCGCTGCGTCACCCTGAGGGTCCGGAGCGGCTCTGCCCCTCAGTGATGCGCTGGGAGGGGTGGGTGGGTGTTGGTTTGTGTGGGCAGGGTGTGCGCTTATCCCTAGTTTTAGCCCCGTTTTGGGCACCTGTGGAAACAGCCGAGGGGTTTGGAGGTTTCCGTTAGTTGAGGGGGCGCACGTTGGGCCCTCTGGCTTAGCTCAGCAGGATGTGAGGGAAGCAGCGCTCATACAAGGGCAGCCTGTTCTGATGAAGGCTGGTGCCAAGTGTTGGCATGACCCGTGGTGCTCTTAGGGTCTGGGTTTGCCATCTTTCTGGTAGCTTTTGAGCCCTCTATGGAAAGCGCTACCCCAAGACTCTGGTTTTCATGGAGTACAGAGCAGAAAAATTGCAGAAGAACAGCCCCATTTAGGGATATATATGTATATGCATATATATATATATATGAAACCTAACTAGAAAACCCTAAAAATGAACGGGAGTCTTGTTCTCTCTCTGAAGTTTTGGTATTTGTAATAACCAAAACCTAAAGCAGAGGCTGGAAAATAACGATGAGCATAATGGCCTTAGCTACAGATAGGCTGTCTCCTGTTGTGACAACAGTGGAAGGCATAAGATTTAGAAGCAGCAGGCTGACATTTTAAAAAGGAGGAACAGATCTTTTTTGTTTGACATGGTGGGCTAGTGGATCATGTAGTTGCAGCAGTGTTTAATACACAGATAATGTCAGTTACGAGGTTCAGCCCCAAACAGTCAAGAAACTTTGGTGCTGAAACTTCTTTTCATGAGTGTGAAGAGAACTCTACATTCCCTTTTTCTTTCCCAGTACTTTAATATGTGTATCTTAATTACAACAGCCCCTTTCTCATATTAGATCATTTTTCCTCTGAAACCTGCAGGGTTTTTTTTTTCTTGTCTTATGACAGTATATATACTGATCAGCTTATTTTCTGAAAGACTATGTTGCTGCTTAACCTCTGTTACTCATAAAGAGGCTTGTGGTGTATTTCTCAGGAATAAAATGTACACAAAGATGTGATGGTGCTTACTGCTCTATGCAAAACCAGGGTAGAAGCAGTGTTGTTGTGAGACTGTCCATGACACTGTCTTTGCCGTAAAGGAAAAAAGCAGTATCTTTTACTGTCACACTGGAAAAGTGTGACAGTATTTCTGCCATGAGCTACTTGCAACAGGTTTCATTTCTCAAATAACAATTCTACAGAATAACACAGAATTTCTTAGAGTAATAGTTTGCTCTCATACTAGTATACTTACGCATGGGGCTTTTTTACCTAGTTACTGGTTTTGCATGTGTCTCACACGTAGAAATTTGATTTAGCAGGACTGATAACTCATTGCTTCTGTCTACCATCCTGAAATTGAGAAAATGGATCACATTTAATACTGGAAAAAAGCAAGAGGAAGCACACCCATTTCAGTGAAGCTATGCCTCCTTATGCTAGCTCACCTTATAGGGTGAATTTGGTAACCTGTTTGTTTTCAGCTGGCTGTTTCATAGTAGCATTGAAAGGGTGAGCTTACCTACGTCACACTCAGCCCTTGTAGCAGTGCTGCAGGGCCAGCTATCCTATTTGAGATCTGAGGTCCCTGCGCTGCGCAGCATGACAAGCTTGGGTAGCTCACTTTATGGCTTTGAGATAAGACAAGGAGAAAGAGAGTCCCTCAGCTAGTTCATTGCATTAGGTGTATGTCACTTGCCTAACAAATACCTGCTCCATGGTCTGCTGTTCAGTGTGTGGTAGTCTTTAACAAAGAGCTGTGACAGACAGGAAGCAAAGTGCTCAGCTTCTAGGCTGAGATGCCCATGATGTTTTAGTACATGTTCTGTAGCACCTGTGCAGCGGGGAGTGCAAGGTACTTCAGCATATTGGGCTTTTGGGACAGGCACCAAAACTGAAGTACATGCAGCCAGCAGCCACCCATGAAAAATTCAATTTAAGTAACATTTCCATCATCTCACATGGCACTGTTAGAATCTTGTTTTGCAGTCAGAAATTAACTGCCTTAATCTCGAGTATGCTGTGTCTGTGTCGTTGGCACTAACATCTTC
The DNA here is from genome assembly GCF_033815535.1 of Pezoporus flaviventris. Classification (NCBI taxonomy): domain Eukaryota; kingdom Metazoa; phylum Chordata; class Aves; order Psittaciformes; family Psittacidae; genus Pezoporus; species Pezoporus flaviventris. The sequence goes on from NW_026892550.1 coordinate 25,910,804, forward strand.
AGTACTGATGCCAGCGGTACTGAAGGTCACCCTCAAAGGCACTAAGTTTCATGCAGCTGGCATCCTACCTCACAGTGAAGAAGGTCTTGGCATGGGCCTCTCTTGTGTTTCAAGGAGTACCACATGACTAGTTGTTCCTTCTCCACTGCTGTCACCTCAGTTGTGTGCCAGACTCCCCATCAGCCATGCACTCCTGAATCCATGCCTTCACATTGCAGCTTGTGACTGTTTTGGTGCGTGTTCTGACCCGAAATGGTGGCACACCTCTCTATAGTGCGTTGTCCTTTCTCTGGGAACAGTGAGAGTAATGCCAGACTCATGCTGGCTGTTTTTAAACCCCTTACTCTCTTTAAATAAAAGAGGATAGGCCTGAAGTCCAGCTTGAAGAGCACTGTGCTGTTATTACACGTGGGAGTGCCCTTCCCAGTGAATTTGCTTGCTGTAGCAAGTGGTTCTGTGGAGAACTGGTGCCGTGCACAGGTTTGACCGATGTATTCACTGTCCTCTGAGTTGCTTTGTAAGGACTGTATGCTGTAATCTAAAGGGGACATTAAATCATTGTCACATTTCTTTTTCTGTAGCTCTTTATTCCAGTTCCCTCTTTCTATTTTGCACCTGCAAAAGAAGAATATAGAGAAGAATAGAGTCCTTACAGTTTCAAGTCTGCTGAAACTGTGGATGGGTGCACTTGGATACTCCTGCTCTTTCAAAGACCACATGACAACAAGTTACGGAAGGCAGAATCTCCTAATCCAAAAAGAATTTGTGATATACTCAACTTATAGACATACTTGTGTCCCACATAACCTACAGGCAAAATAAACTCTTGGCTGTTTTTAGGCATGGCCTTGAGATTTTTTTTCTCAGAGGACTCATTGACATAGGAAATATGTATAGTCGCTAGTTTCTTCCTTTCTCATCAATATGAGAATCTAATGCAGCAGAATCCTTGCTGGTTTGTTGTTTATTTGTTCCATAATCACATCAATTAAACAGAAACACACAAAACATCTCTGGTTTTCATTTTATTTGAGACAGATGTAGCAATGAAATCAATGAGGGTTTTCAATGCCACAAGTACAAAAGCATGAAGTCCACTAAAATGAAACATAAACAAAGTCATATAAACAGACAAATGGAACAGCAAATTCTAGGGGTTTAAAGCATTCTGAAAATGGCAAATGGCCAATATTGAGCCTTTCTTCAGAAGATCACAGTATCTGTTGGAAGTGCTGAAAAGGAGTATCGAGGAATACTGTAGGCTGAAGCCTGTGCTGTATCTGATAGAGATCTGATAGAAGATACTGTTTGTTGGGTAAAGCTGTAGTCAATTTCTTCCCTAAAAAAAACAAGCAAACAAACAAAAGAACCCAAACCAAACAAAAAAGCTGATGATAAAGGATATGAGGCTCTTGTAGCTGCTGTTGGAGAGAGCAGTCATACCACCCTGAACCTCAGCAGGGATTTTAATTTAATGTCTTTATTTTTTCTTGTTTCTTTGTTTCTCCATCTTTTAATGCCCCATCTCATAGTTTATATTTATTTTGAAGACAGTTATTTTTCTCTTGGTAAATATGACCAAATGACCAAGTTGTTTACTCACTGTCTTTAAAAAACAGTAGCTACTTAACTACTGCAACTGAACTACAAATCTCTAAGTCACTATTAAAGATGTAGTTTTTAATTAAGAAAGTGCTAAAATCAGATTTACTACTCTGTTCTTAAGATAAAACGCCTTCATCTAACATATTCTAGAGAATTAGACAATGTCTCTGTCCATTTTTGCTTGAGAATAGAAAGTGCCAAAGTTTTTATCCTGCTTAAAAGCAAAAACCCTCTGCTGTGCCACCCACATGTACCCAATCTGTTGGAAAACTAGAACTATGTATTCCTTTAGGTTTGAGAACATAATTCTTTGCCTGTCAGATTATTCTGACAAATTACATTATAATTACTTCCTCACTAATTACTGTGACAAATGTTGATCTAAAGAGAGCAGGGAAGGATGTCTTTCATTTAAAATCATCAAAACATGAACAACTGAGATTTCCTCTGAACACTTGAACAGTCATTGATATTTGGACATGCTAACATGTTCATTCCTATTGCATATAAGCAGAGAGAGACTTCTAGCACCTGTCTCTTTCAGATATGACAATTTTATTTGCTTTTGAACATCTTTAAAATAGCATCTTTTCTGCTTTCAAAGAGATATTTTTTCTCTCTGATAGCATGAGACATGGTCCACAAAGCATGAAAAAAATATAGATGCTCTTGTTCTAGAAGTTGTTTCAATTTGACAAAAGCACTTACAGTGGAACATACTACACTCCTAGAGCATGAGGTCCTCAAGGAAAGTAAAGAACAAGTAACAGTTCCACCCTCTGTGGTAAAGCACGAGAGATGGTAATAATCTGCAACCTGAAAAGAAACTTGATTCCCTTCCAAAGCAAGATGCTGGAAAGGATCGGCCTCTCTTCAGGATCCAGTTCCCCCTTTTGAGTTCATTTATGGTAGTCTTGTCCTACCTTGTCTTGTGATGTAACAGAGTGAAAATCTGTGCTTTAACCTATCACCATATGAATGCTACAGTTGGTGCCTGTGTGAGGAAGCAGGAGAGGAAAAGTATTGCACACATGATTCAAAGGCGCTTTGTGATCACATTTGTAAATCTTATTGCAGCTTGGTTAAGACATTGGTATAGAGTTGTTTTCTCTCCTCCAAGGGACTAGAGTAACAATAAATGAAATCAGTGATGTTTCAGTAACTGATCTGTTTGTACACAATGGACTGCTTGTACCAGAATGTCCTTGCAAGTAGGAGAATAACCTGTATAAACTCTTACCCACAAAGGGACAGGGAAGCTGCATTAAGCTTCCTTTGCCCAAGGAGTTATTAAAGTAGATTCAGATTAAGCAGGTTCTTTGCAATTCTGCAAGATCTCTTATGAAGCACTGTTATTTACTGATGCTGAAAGACAGAAGACTTCGGGTCAAATCCCATTTCCACAACTATCTTGTTCTAGAACCTTGGACGAAATTGATTGTTTGGACCTATACACCTTTCCCATAGTGGGTCAGTTTCTGGCCAGACTCTCACTGGGACACTCCCAGGGTTTTTCCCATTGGGTGATACCTTAACATACAAGTGTTGTTTCTATGTGTGCATCTAGGAAGTGTGATCTTGGCTTTTATTTTTATTTCTTTGATACCCTTGAAAGACCTTTTGTAGCACAGGAGAATGAGCTGACCTCTTTTATTCCCCTAGCCTGAAAAGGGTCATATTTTGTTTAACTAACCTTTGAAAACACCAGGCCAAATTCTATTCCCACTGCACCATTCAGAATAGCTGTGGAGTAACTCTCTCTTATAGCTCTGGATGAGAGTAGAATTTTACCCAAACCTTTCCAATTTCTGACTTCTAACAACTGTGTCGTACAGACAGTCATGCCTTTTATACACTGTAATGTTAATTGTATTCTATAGGTATAGGTGATTTAATAGGAGTATTGGTCTTTGGCTCAGCTGCAGTGTAACAGAGAGAACCCAGGCTGCTGAAGTGGAGATACTTGAGTCTGAACTGCTCTTACTCCTTCCTGGCTGATGGTTTTCCATCTGGTCAGTGTATGATAGTAATTATGTTTTGTCTGCACTTTAAAATTGTGACTTATACCTTCCCGGTTACATCTTCTAGCTGTTTAGGTTCTAATACTTCCTTCTTCAGAAGCTTCATACTGTAGTGGTTTTTTTTTTCCATTTTAGTGTCTTTACATTTCACTAGAATAGTGCTCTGAACCTTATAAACTAATTTTCAGGACTCCTGTCATTCTTTTTCATAGTTTTTGACAAGCCTTAATGCTATAGCAGACTAAATCATCTTTGAACTAATATACTTACAGAAGATTGTAAAACATGAAATTATTTAATTTCTATGATTTTTTTCAAAGAGAAAGCTTCGAATACAAGCTTGAACAATGTATTAATTAAAAATAATAAGAAGCAGGCTATGCAAAACTTTATTGCTTTAATAAAAATCTTCACTTTGGTTGCATTGCTCATATTGTGTGCTTCTTAAATATGTGATTTTCTTCCCAGCAAAGTGAAAGGTAGGGTACCTCTAGCCTGTACTTTGCTGAGACTCTGCTTCCAGAAACTTTTGGCTTTATTTTAAATTGAGGATACAAATACATATAAAAGGATTAAATTGTAAAAGGGCTGCTTCCAGTCACAGGTATTAGAGATCCGTTTTCATGCTTTCATGGCTGCTTGGACAAAGCTAAGACTATGTTGTGAAAAGGGAGCTGAAGAAATGAGATGGTAGATTTATTTCTTATAGAGGTTTCCAGATTGTATCAAAATTAGACCAAGGTTTATTCTGAAAAAATAATTCACCATTTTAGCACATGTAGCTTTTGTCTTCCATTATCTTAACCGCAAATGTAAAAAGGGAAAAAAGCCCCCCAAAAACTAGTTTGTATCCAGAACACTAACCAGGCAATGAAGATAGAAGTTACAGGATAGAGGACAGGGAAGACAGTGGGCTGCTGCTTCCAGCCATGCTCTAGCTGCTCTGTGGACTTTAGCTTCTAGGAATTTCAATCCAGTATCTTTCTTAGAAAATACATTCTCTCAAATAATCCACAACTTAATTTTAAGTCAGTACTGTGTCAAAATGGATATTAAGCAGTCTTTGTGTGTGTCTTCTGTCTGGAAAAGAATCCTGTAACTTCAGGCACAGGCAGAAATTTGTTGAGTTTTCTCTTAAAACTACTTCCATTTCATATTTACATTGGTAAGTCCCACAATGAGTTTCAGAACTGCATTTCTCTCAGCGGTTGTTTTCCTTTTTTTCCCCTAGGCTACATTTCTGCCTGGCCAGAGTATATCCACCTCTTGTTGTGGTGATTCTCTTCTTTAGATGGAATAGGCTCTTCTCTCCTTTAGATGGAATAGCTCTTCTCTCTTGTGGATATTTACCTCACTGGTATAAGCAACAATCATGTCTCCTCTAAGTCTTCTCATGAGGGTTCATGTTCTTTGCTGGATTGGGGCCTGTATTACTACAAAGAGTCACTCTCATGTTGATTCATGATACATCTATGTAAAACCAAAGCTGGTCATGGTTGGCGTGTTCCAGAGTCCATGGCAGTATTCTGAATCCTTGTTCTGATTCACCTGAGCTCAGCGTTTCAGCTCCATCTCCCACCATACTCCACTGAGCCTGTTGCAGAGGTTTAGCTTTATCCCCTTTAAAGATATACCATCACAGCTTTCCCTCTCATATCATCTGCAGCAGCTAACAAATTTAGCAGCTAGAGCTCTAAACAAAGGTTGTTAATGAAACCAGGGCCTGCTTGGTGTGTCTGGGCTGATGTTGCCCATATCTGAAGAGTACTAGGGCCACACCAAAGTCAGGCTCAGAGAAATACCAGGCAAGACTGTGGATAACAATAATCTCACTGTGGATTTCCTCTTCTGGCTCCTCCACATGATCTCTTGTAGCGAAAACAGTGAGCAAAAACACTTGTAGACTTCAGTGTGCTGAGAAGGCACAAACAAGAAGCTTCTTTTGCATCCAGGCGCTGAATGGAACCCATCAAGGAGCTAACAGTCTTTCTAAGAGGGTTAACAGGGAGAGAATTAAGGTTTACACCAACGTGTTTTAAGTACAGACCTGATTCACTTAGGAAGAACATGAATTGCAAAGTGAATTGTGAAAAGTGCAAAGCGAATAATGTAAGTTCCCACTCCCGAGAAAATAGCAGAATAAGGCCTGCAGGCACTTGGGAGGGAGTAGGGGGTGTCTGGGGCAAGAGGACTTCGGCAGCCTCCGGGGAAGAGGAGCCAGGACCTGCCCTCTGTGTGGTGAGGTTCCACGGGTCTCTCAGCCAGCCATCACCAGCCCCCATCAGCCCCTTTCCTCGGAAACGGTCCGATTTTCTGAGGGGTACGGTGGGGGTGTGCCGTGCCCAGTCGAGTGGGGTGATTTATGACTGGGCCTGCGGGCAAAGGAAATCTCTCACGGAAGGGAAGGGCACCCGAGACCTGCATTTGCAGGCAATAGGAAGAAGGAGGCTCCCCCCTCCTGAGCCTGCAGTCAACCTGCTAGCCCTTGAGTGAGCCCGCAGGCCGCTGCTCGTCTCCGGGAAAAGAGAGGTCCCGCGCCTCTGCCTGCAGGGGCCAGGGAGGGAAACGCGGGTGCCCAGCATGGTTTGAGGGTGATGGGGTCTCGGCCTCGCCTGTGCTCCCCCGGGCCCTGCACGCTCCCCTACGCGGGCACAGTTCCCATCCACAGCGCGGCGGCCGCCCGCCCCTGCCCTTAATGAGATTCTTTGAAATCCGAAAAAGCGAGTTTTAATGTTACATCCTTATCTTTGGAGGAGCGGGGGGGGGGTCTCGCTGCTTGTTAAATAATCAGCGGCTGAGCCCCTGAAAAGAACGGCATCGCACCCTTGTTGCTGAATGCGCTTCTTAGTGCTTATAACGCCAGGGCCTTTTGATGTCTCACAATGCTTGTTACGCCCAAAGATTGTCTCTTTGGACAGATCTACAACGCTTGGCTTCATGTTTGGAAGTTAAATGGACAGCGAGGTTGTTGAAACTCCCACGCTTTAAGCCCGCGCAGACACTCGGTGCGCTCCCCCGCTTCTTGCCGTAGAGACGGAGGCGGCGCGGTTGCAGGGTTGCAGGGACAGGGCTGCCGCTTCAGCGCGGGCTCGGGGCGGAGGGGGGAAAAGACAGCCTACCCCAAACTTTTCCTCCCTTTTCTTCATTTTATTCTTTGGCAGCCTTAAAAATGGGAGCTCTGTGCAAAGCGTGCGCCCTGTGTAGGTAGCTTGTGTCTTGAAGTCGCTGGCAATGTTGCTGCTCCATGAAATCAAAATTTATGATTATTCAAATGTTGGGGACTGTGAAAAGAGAGGAAGAAAGAGAGAAAATTAATATTGCAGCTGTTCTTCTGATTAATGAGAGATAATTGCTCATGAAAAGTCACCCCTGTGGCATTTTGTTGTCTCCTGGATCTTTGTTCTTTTCCACTATTATTGAGGACTTTCTTGAAGACTAAGCGGTTCTTTTCAATTTTTGGTATTCAGAAAGTGTTGCTTGGTTACAGATAAAGGAGAAATCTCGGGCTATATTGGGTAAGATGTGCCACAGACAGCAATATCACAATGCCACTTTCAGAAAAGGATGGATACAAGTTAACGATGCGCTTTCAATAAAACATTAATAGACTTGTTCACGCTTTTATAATGACCTCCTTAATGGGAGCTGGGGGCAACTCCTGTCTTTTGCTTGCCTTCACAACTTCGGGATGGCTGATCCCTTTGGAAACTAATAGCAAATCGATGTTAGCTTAGGGAATAAATGCAGTTACTGCGCAGAGGCCCGTGGCCCCTCGCTTACTCGCGTAGGGCTCTATTTCGAGCGCAGCTTTCCCGCTGGGGACCTGGCCCAGCCCGGGCCCATCCCGCCCAGCGCCGCCGCCTGTCACCCCACTGGGGTGCTCGCGGCCACGGCTGCCCCTCACAAGTGGCTTTGCGGGTTGTTTTGGGGTGGTTGTCCGGGTCGAAAAGTGTCCTCGGGCTGCGGCGCCTTGCAGAGAGGCAGCTTCTCCCGTGAACTCCGCGGAGATGCGCGCCTGGGAGCCGGCGCTCTCTCCGGGCGGGCATGGCTTTTTCTTCTGCCGGGAGCTGCTGGGGTTGGGGGAGGGAAGGGAAAGAGTTGCTTTTGTCATTTAAGCCGTGAATCTCTTCTACATAAAGGTGTTGGAGACATCTGGAAGAAAAGAGGGACCAGCACCCAGTCCTGCGCTCGGCGGACCAGGGGAGCGGCTCTGATGTTCTTTTTGAGCTGCTCCACTTTCAAAAGGGGGCAATTTCGTTACATTCTCATTTGTTACACTGTCTTGAACTAAAGGCAGACAAAGCTATACTCTGTCACCCCGAGCAGAATGAAGGGAATCAAAGGATTTTCCCTTAAAAGGACTAATTTTCTCCTTGAATTATGAAAGTAATGGCTAGGTAACAGCCTGTGCTCTGTACCCAACTGCTTAATACCTTCTAAATCCTTCCACGTGGCTCTCCCAGTCGTAGCAATTAGAGCTCATTATAGGCTCATAAGAGCTCTCATTTCGGGGATTACTTAATGGACAATGAAATTTTATCGGACAGAATTATTGAAAAATAAAATTGTAACGAGGCCGATGTGATGTGGGCGCACGCCTTGCATCATTCCGCCTGGTTTGGGATATCTTTGCTTTCAAATGACTTCTTTTCTTGCTCCAGCTTTTAGGGGTGGGTTTTCTTTGTGGGGTTGGGGTTTTTCTTCCTTTTTTTTTTTTTCTCTCTTTTATCACTGCGTTTGGTTTATTATAACAATTACAGATTGCAATTTTGATCCGACTCTTGCTCTGTCTGCTTTCCCTTACGACAGCCGCCTCCCCAGATCCACTCTATCACTGCAGACAGTTTTCTCTACTGAGGTCGGTGGAGTTTTTTTTTATTATTCTTTTCCAGATTAGCCTCTCTTAAAGAAAAGAAAAGAAAAAAGGAGAAGAAAACAGCGAGATTAATTCAAATCTCCGCCAGATGAACTGTGTTTTAAACGGGAAGAGACAGGCAGAATCCAGTGCCTGTGCACTGTGCCCTTGATGAAAACTTCGCAGGCCCTCGGAGCTCTGAAGACAGACCCCAGGCTACTCCTGGGACCGCGCTCCTCAGCGCCCCGGTGGGGGCTCGGATAGCGGTGCTGGCCCCGCCGCTGCCCGGGGCTCCTGGGCCTGGCAGCTCCGAGGCCTGGGCTGAGCCGTCAGCAGCAGTTTGGGGAAAAGTAGTGAGGTCGGAGCCAACCAGCCTAAACCCCGCGAGTCCCTAATTGTTGTCACAAGACGCAGGATTATCGCATTGCTGGAATAGCTGCCTGTTTACACTCCGGAGCCCCGCCGGCCGGTAAACACTTTCTAATTGAATTCTAATCACATTCAAATAGCTCCATAACCAGCCTCAGCTGCAATTCATAAAACTTTAATTGCCACCCATAAATCCTCAGATCGCCGAGTGCGGAGTGTCCCTAAAACCACTGTTGCATAGTATTCGGTAGCGGAGGTGGTGAGGGGAGGCAAGTAGGGGTGGAGAACAGGACAGCAGGCGAAAGCCGGCCCTTCTTAGCAAGGCTTGACTTACACTGCTGAGCCTCGTTGGTCCCGGGGACGAGAAAGCGCCTTCTCCAGCAGCAGTTTTACTTTGCTGGGGTTTCACAGAGAGCGAGTGGGTGTGCGGGAGGGCTGGTGGGATGTCCGGCGCCCGGCCCGGCTCTGGGGCCCAATAACAGCCTCTAGGCACGTTACGGCCATTCATTCACTCCCCGGCCTCTGCTCAGCCCCTGCTAATCAGGCGTAGTCTTGTGTTTTCTGCTTTAGAGCGCAATTGTCACTTCCCTTTCCCGATTCAAGCGGGATGAGATCCGCAGTCCGTTTTAAACGCCGCTTCGCATCTGCCAAACGAGAAGGCGATCGCCCTTCCATTAAAAATGGTCTCTTCTTAAACTCCCATAAAACAGGTCATTGGAAAATCGTGTAATATGCTGTGAACACCCTGGCTTTTTAATGCAATCTGAAATGCTTCGGAGCCACCGACCGTATTTAACTGTTTATCCAATTTTACTTTGACTGTTTGCTTCAGCAGACTTGGTGGAGATCAAAGAACACACCACCCCCACCCTCCCCGACACGTTCTCTTTCATTAGCGCTGCGCGCTGCGGTCCTGAAGCAGTCGGGGGAGCTCACTTGGAAGTTTTCCGTTTTGATACCGTTTGGCTGAGAAGTGTCCAGATATTTGAAGGCTTTGTCCGTTGGAGTAATTGCCAATTTGGCAAGATTCACTGGGGGTGAAAAGGGCGAGGAGGAAAAAAAGCCAGCCACCAAACCCCACGCGGTGCACATATGTGTGCACAGACACAGGCACCCGCGCGATCTTTATATCTATGTCGGTATTTCTGCCTTTCTGGTGCCAAAAGGGCTTCCTGAAGGAGTCCTGCGCGCAAGGTGGAGACCGGGCTGGGGAAAGGTGTTGGTCCGCGGGAGTCACGGCTCTTTGGATGACAGTTTACGAGGGGAGATGGGAGGGCGGGCGACGTTGAGGCGCTTTTTTCAGCACATCACCTGCTCCCCTCTCTCCTTCCCTCCCTGCGGGGAAAGCCCAGAGCAGAACCTCCCCGACTGATTTTACACACCCCCTCTGGGTGTGTTGACAAGGGGATGTGCCAGTAAGCAGGACGTGTGTCGGGGCCGCGGCGCAAGCCGGGCAGCCCCCCCTCCTCCCCGGCTTCCCTGCTCCTATAATTTATCCGGGGCGGAGGCGAGGGACTCAAGTCATCGGGCAGCGAGGGAGCACGCACACTTTGCACACACACACCCGGCCTTGTCCCCCTTCCCCCCCCGCCCCCCGGCAGCCTCTCTGCCGGCCTGGGAAGCCGGGGAGATTTAGATCTGCGAGGCTTTCAGCCATCACGTGTTTAAATAGTTGATATAAAACCCCGGCACAGGGGATCCAGGCGGGGGGACTTTAAGACCAGCCCTCTCCAGGGACCCTTTTGTTCAGCTCTCAAACATAAGCACCTTCTAGCCTCGCCAGGGCTTCAGTGGCAACTTGGCCAAGCAAGAAAAGCCCGGCTTCGGGAGAGAGCCTCCCCGGCTGCGGCGGCAGCCCTCCGAAATGTCCCGCTCTTTCTATGTCGACTCCTTAATCATCAAAGACTCCTCGAGGCCGGCTCCGTCCCTGCCTGAACACCACCACAGCCAGGACTTCTTCATCCCTCTCAGCATGCCTTCCCCCCTCGTCATGTCGGTGTCGGGCCCGGGCTGCCCGTCCCGCAAGAGCGGCGCTTTCTGCGTCTGCCCTCTCTGTGTCACCTCGCACCTGCACTCCTCCCGCCCTGCTGCCGCCGCCGCCGCCGCCGGGGCCGTCCCACTCATCAAGAGCCAGTTCCCCGCCGCCGCCGCCAGCGAGGCCCAGTGTTGCCCGCGGCCCGGCCACGCTCACCACCCGTCGCAGCACCCGCCGCCCGCTGCCTCCGGGCCCGCCGCCGCCTCCCTGGGGCACCCGGCGCATCACCCACCTGCTTGCGCGGCCACCGCCTACAGCGTCAGCGACCCCCGGAGGTTTCACTGCCTCGGCATGGGTAGGAGTCCTGCGGCCACCGGGGAGGGGAGGGCAGCGGGAGAAGGGATTCCCCCGGGGAGAACGGCTGCCCCGGGGCGGAAAGCTGCGGGACCATGTCTTTTCTGTCTTCTTTTTCCCCTCCTTTCCCCCATCTCACTGAAGTTCGTGCTTTTCTCCCATGCAGGAGCGTCCGATTCCAGCCAAATTCAAAATGGAAAAAGGATGAGGACAGCTTTCACCAGCACCCAGCTCTTGGAGCTGGAGAGGGAATTCTCCTCCAACATGTACCTGTCCCGGCTGCGGAGGATCGAGATAGCCACCTACCTGAACCTATCAGAGAAGCAAGTGAAAATCTGGTTCCAAAACCGGAGGGTGAAGCACAAGAAAGAAGGCAAAGGTACCCAGCGAAACTCGCACGGGGGCTGCAAGTGCAGCACCAGCCAGGGGCATTACCCCAGGTCTGAAGACGAAGAATCTCTGTCCCCCTCATCGGCAACCGAGGATAAAGAGATCTCCCCGTTATGAGCCCGGCCCGGAGCTCTGCTCCCGTTGCCGGGTCCCAGCCCGGAGCAGGCGGAGGCACCGCGGCTCACCTGGAGTCCCCGGACCAGTGATAGCAGCCCGCCGCCCGGGAGCGGGCTGGCCGTCACAGCCGGGAGGCTTCTTTACATCCCTTTGCAGTCATAGAGAGAGAGAGATATAAATATATTTTTTGAATGTAAATGGTTTAGTCGTGAGAGTTCAACTAAAACGTTATTTAAGTAACCCCAGGAGCGGGCACCTGCTCTTCCTAACACGTACCTCGGGACTGGACTCGCACGGCCCGGGGTGCCTCCCCCCCGCCTGCCCCAGGCAAGTTAAAGGAGAACAGTTAAAAATAAAGTATTTGGAACAGAAAGACGAGACGTTAAAAAACTGAAAAGCAAACAAAAACCTGTAGGGCTGAGAACCTCCTGGACGGACTTCTGAACGAAAATGAAAACAGAAGTAAAGATCAGTCGTTTGTGTTTGGGACGGCGGTTTATTCGTGAATAGTTTTATATAAAATTTATATTTATATTTATTTAAATAAATGAGATCAGACGAGAATTGGGTTTTTCTTTTCTCCTCCCCCTCTCCCCCCAAGTGCCAGCCTGATCTGAGCAGCGAAGGTGGGCTGGCTGGGCAGGGTGCCTTTCTTCGCAGTCCTTTGTATGGTGAAAACACCAGTGTGTATGTGTCAGACCTCCGAAAAGACTAGAAATAAACGCCATTGGCTACTAACCTGAGTACGTTTGCTGCTCCCCTGTGACTCGGGCCGGCCGGGGTGGGGAGGAAGGGGGACGGGGACCCCGCTCCGGAATGCAAATGAAGCCGCTTTTCGGAGCCCTGCAGCTTTGTGCTCGCTGCCAGCCGGAGCCAGTGCCCGCCCTCGCCCTGCCGACAGCTTTCCCCCGGCTGCTAGCCCGACGACACCGGCTGCCCCTGGCCCAGGGCTGCCGCTGGCAGCAGCGGGCGAGGGACGAGGGGTTGATTCCCGGGTTGCTCCCCTGCTGCCCGGCACGGTTGCCCCTGCTAGTACTACCCTAGTTTTTCCCATCCAGGGGCTGCTGCACACACCAGCCCTTCGCCAGGCTGAAACTCCGCTTATGTTATCTGGGGTGACGTTAATCAGAAATCTGGGTTTATTTATTTATTAATCCCCTCAGGCGGTGGGACCTTATCCAGTCTTCTCGGTGTTGATTTGATTTAGGCACCTTGGCCAGGCCCAGTGAGCAGAACAAGCCTGCTCGTGGGGTCAGGCCAAGCCAGGCTGAAGGGCTCTGAAGGACTCTGCAGCCTGTGCTGGACAGTGCCCGGCCACGGGCCCCATCCATTCTGCCTCTGCCTTGGGCTGTCCATGCCGAGCTCCTTGCAGGGGGCTGGTGCAGAGTGCGGTGAAACTGGAGCTGGTGAGTACCAAATGGGCCTCTGTAACTTTTTTGCTAGTTGCTGCAGTCCTGGCAGAAAAGCACATGAGCAGATCACAAGCGCCTTTTGCACACTGTGTTATTTCTCACTGGCGCCTTTTCCTGAGTGGGTCTCCCACTAACCCAATCTACACTTTTGACTTCAGCCCCCAAAACTGTTGCAAGACTTTTCAATATATAATTCCCTGAATTTCTCATCTTTGATCAATAACCTCGGAACTCATCTCTCCAATTTCACTTTCGTGATCTGCTTCTAATCAGAAAACAAGTAATAGACCCACTTGGGATTTCTGCAGTGTGAATAACCCAAGCAGCCTGATTGCTGGAGAGGGAGAGAGAGATGAAGCCCTAGCACAGTGGCACCCTCGCTGCTTGCTCATCTTGGAGGAGAGGTTTCATGCATAGGCAGCTCTGGGATGGGATGAAAAGGGCCTGGTGTGGGCATTGTCCTACAGCCCGGACCAGCTGCAGGGCCTGTGGCAGAGGGAGCCCAGCGCACCCACAATGCAGCTGCTTACCAAAGTAGCAGTCCCCTTACTTGCCAGGCTGGGGAGACCCGAGGGCCAAAGGCTTGTGGTCCTCATGGCCACCTCCCAAGGGACCTTATGGAGGACCTGGCTGAGGGGGCTGCCTCTTCTTACCCTAAAATCTGCTGAAGTGAGCTCCAGAAACTGCTCTTCCTCTGCTTCATTTCACTGTGTCTAGCTTGCTTCTACAATCCCACCTGGTCTTTTACAACCTAGAATATCTAGGAGGAGAAGACCCTGTCACCCTCTTGGCAGATCATCCCCATCCTGTAACATGTGGGAATCAATAGACCTGCAGCAGTCTGGGAAGGCATTGCTTTGCTGGGGGAGAAATGTCATCACATATAAGCTATACCGTCGAGACAGCTGCTGTCATCAACAGATTTCTTTTTATCTCAAAGTAAATGTTTCATGTTAAAAATTTTGGAAAAGGGGAATGGTGCAACAGTTTGACCTAATACATCTCAGAAGACCAGTACAACCAGCTTAGCCTGAACCTAGCACTGGGGAACCCAAGCCAGTGTGATGGGAGCACTGCTTGAAGTTGTATGTACCCTAACTTGCAGTAAAAGTATTGTAGGATTTCAAAGTCCAGCAGTCAACATTTAGAAATTTAGTTAAAATGACATTATAATGCATCAGGTTTGTTTTGCTTCTTCTTTCTAATCTTTATTTTCTCCCACAAAGTGTGAAGTGCAGGTTTTTCCACCAGCTCATTCAGTGCCCAAGATAGGCAGTGTGCAGCTCCCTATTTAATATTCATCTTCTCTTTAGTTTTCTAAGAAAATAAAGATTATGCTGTCACTCGCTTACCTGTCTGCCACTTGCCTTCATTCCCTCCTAGCTCTTAAACGGGTTGATACCAACCAGCGAGTTGACATGATAGCTATGTGAGGGTCTCCAAAATAGTGTTTTCCTAACAGTTCTGCAGATCTCAACAGCGAGCTGAGGGGGAGACACCCTGGAGAGACCTTAGCTCCCACCATCCCACCATCCCGTCTGGCAGAAATCAAATAACCCATATCTGGGGGGGCAGAGGGACGTCTTTTGCCCAACAGCCTGCCGGAATAGGATACCGACAGGGGAACGAGGTGATGTCATGGAGGCAGGCCTTGAGGCAGAGGGTATGGTCAGCAGCAGGGCTGGGAACAGAAGCTTTAGAGGAGACTGAAGGGCCTGGGGGGACATGGGACAGCACCCAGCATCTGCACCCAGCTTTTTCTCCAGTGTGATCTCGAGTCTCATTTGTTGCAACTGCAGCTAATAAGTAGCTGGCTTTTTATTTTTCTTTGGTACTTGTCACGACGATGTCTGAGAGCTGGGAAACATGACTGCATTTGTCTTTATCGCTCCCGTGGGAGCAATAAATTCGCTTCTCTTCAGAGGTCGAGAGTGAAGCCTCAGCGAGGTTTGCACTTACAGCATGAGGCTCCATGCAACTTCCCAGCCTTATTCCTGTTCTTAGCACGGGCGTACTCCAGATGAGGTTACCGCACTTATTTCGGACATGTCCTGCTCCGGGCAGTTAGAGAAAGAGGAAGCAGCCCGTTCCGGTTTGCTGCCATCTCTCTGCTTGACGGAACTCGGCGGCGGAGGAGCTGCCTGCTCCCCGAGTGGTGGTTCCTGTGCGTGTCCTCCCGGGTGGCTTTCAGGTCTGGGAGGGTCGCACAGGCGAGGCCCGGCAGTTCCCCCCCCCCCGCAGCCGGGAAGCAGCGGAGGGAAGGAAAGTCGAGCAACTGAAGTCCTTGCGTTTGCACGAGGGATGCGAGTTATGGCTGTGTGAGTGACCCCGCTACCGACCTTTTGTAACCTTTCGGGCCTCCAATGAACAACGCTAGCATTCGCCCAACGAAGTTCCCCCCCCCCCCCCCCCCCGGATATTTATTTGCTTCCGTCTTGAAGAGTCTCCCTGACCCCGATCTGCCCGGCAGAGATGAGATCCACCTCTCAGGTTGCGACAACCCGGCTACAGTGCTTGGATCAGACTTGATCGCCCGGCTGCTCTCTCCAGACCTGCCCTAGAGCCCCCCCCCCCGGCCCGGGCGTTGTTGAAACCTTTCCCTGCTATCGGAGCTCTTGACGCAAGGCCCATCACCAGCGTCTCGCACCTCCGTCCCGGACTTCGGGAAGCACAGCCCTTGGTGAGAGCTCTCTGCTTCCACCCGCGGTGTGGCCGGGGGCACCGTGCAGAGACATGTCCCGCACCCGTGCCTCGGGGACAGCCAGACGGGGGTTGCTTAGCGGTCCCGGCCGAAACAGCCAGGGCACGAGAGCTCATGGAGGATGGGCTCCCGGCGCAAGGACCCGCAGATAGAGGCCAGGGGACTGAGGGAAACCCTCCTTCCTCAGTAGCTCCGGGTTTGGAGCTGAGAAAGAGAGGGGACAATGTAATTCCCCCTCATTCATCTCTAATTTGTCCTAATTTCCTACCCCCGCCTCCCCGCTGGCCCGACCCGTCCCGGACCTTGCCCAGCGTTTCCCTTCGGCTCGACTGCTGCCTAGGGCTCCTTCCTCCCGCTTACACAGTTCAGCCGATTGCTCAGCGCGGGACGAGGCCACGGCCGGAGGGATCAGGCCCACTCCTACCCACTGGGATAAGGCAGCCAGAATGGAGAGAGCCCAGTTGCCGCCTCCCCGGGTGCATCCTGCCACCAGCCCGGGGGGCGCAGCGCTGCGTTCCTGGGCAGGGGCCTGCAGGTGAAACAAGCCCGGCCCCAAATTATTATTGCTACTATTATTATTATTAATTATTATCCTCGGCTGCTCGGCTGCTTTTAAGGCCGAACCTTTGCGCACCTCCGGGGTTTCGCTGGGAGAAAGGTGGGGGGTTTCGGGGGGTTTGCAGCCCCCGGCCCCGGGCAGAAAGCCGGGCTCAGGGCAGCTGCTGGGGAGCTCGGCATGTCTCCGCATCCCTCTCCGCGCCTTTCAGCCGGCCCCTCCGCTCCTCCCTCTGCCAGGCCCCATCCCGCGCCTCCGGCGGACCCTGAGCCTTTGGGAGCGAACCCGAAGCGACCAGAAGCGTGTGCTGTGTGTGCTCTGGAAAAATAACGAGTTTCAGATTAATGAAGGAGTGACAATTTCAAGGCTAACGTTGGCACTGCCCAGGCCAGAGCGTGGGGAGCTCGCCAGGCTTTGCTGTATATTGTCCACTTTTCTGAAGAGCAGACAAAGATGGATAGAGAGACATTGAAAAGCAGGAGGCGTATTTCAAGCGGTTCAATAAAGAGGGTTGTCACTTAAAGACAAGAACCATAGTGCTTTGATGACTTTGTATTAGCCTCACCGTTTCAAATAAGTGACTCTACTCTCTTTGCGGAATTCACCGAGTTTCAGTGGATGACACTTCAGTGAAGCCGCTTCGGACAGGAACTCCTAACTGCGGGGACGAGCTCCTCTCCGGGCGGATTTTACAAAGTAGATTACCGATCGGGGCTGCTTTTACTTTCTGCCCTCAAACTAAGGGACCTCGGGAGAATCAAGGTTTACAATTTACGCGGAAGCACTGACAAAAGAGAGAAAACGCTCCGCCTCCTAGGGACTGTAAAGAAAGCGGCGGTGAGATGTGGAAATGCCGGGGGAAAACGCTGCCTCCCGGCAGCGCCCCGCAACACAGCGCCGGTCCTTCCAAAATCGCTTTCTACACCCTCGAAGGAACCACCGACACAGGGTGTTGAAAGTAAAGCTGTTTAATCCCCCAGGAAGCCCACGCGTGTCCTCACCCCGCGTGCAAGCGCAGCCTCTCCCGGGTTCTGCGTGGTGTCCCCCCCGTCCCCGGTACTTCCCTTCCCTCCGGGACAGCTTTCGTCTGCCCGGGGCAGCCGGGGTGCCGCAGCCCGACGCTGGCGCAGGGGGAGGGAGGGAAGGCGCAGCCCCGCCCGTGAGACTTTGATATCAAACCCCGAGGATTTATACATTTTTCTCTTAAGAATTATTTTATTTTTTTAAGATGGGAACCCCAGAAAGCTGCAGCCCCCCCCCCCCCCCCCCCCCCCAAGGCTTTGCAGGCACAGCGAAAGGGCTTCACTGTGGGTTTGAGCAGATCATTTAGTCACTGTTTCATTAGGCACTATTTGAACCTTGCAACATGTGGTAATTTCTGGGGCAAGCTGAAAAGGGAGGATTATGTAGGAGGGACACAAGGAAATTAGCTAACGGTTAATTTAACTCGTTTTCTGGTAGAATTTTCGATACATTCCTAATTGACTGAGGAGGCAGGTGAAGTCTTCAGTTCCAGGCAGACTCATTCACGGTGAGAATAAATGGCTCTTTTTCAACTCACACTGCTCACAATATATCATCAGGGAAAAGACATGCAATGAATATGTTGATTTTTTTTTATTATTGTTATTGTTAATGGAATTACACCCTGCCACGCAGGTGCGAGGGTAAAAACCTATACTACGTTGAAATCAGATTAACAAAGAAATGAGAATTTTATTAGCTTTCTATGTCACCTAGACCTGGATTTAAACTGTCAAAACAAGAAACAAGGAGGCCTGGGGGAAAAAGATAGTCTGAAGGCAGCAGTGCCGATCAACAGGCAGAAGGAGCAGCTCGGTATCCAAATTATAATTAGTTGCAATTCGCAGTGAATATCCACCCCCCCCAGTCTACGTTATTTATATCATATAGAGAATGTATGATTAGCCTGTAATGGGGAATCTCTTGTGAGCCCGGGGTTTGCCAATTAATCCTAGTCACCCCGATTTGCTGTGACACGGGAACATTTGCTCATAAGGTCTGAGTTTTAATAAACCAATAGCTCGTGTCGGAAATAAACTCTGGCTCAGACTTTTGCCGTGTTCGCAGCGGGGAAAGGGCCGAGGCAGAGCAGAGTGTCCCGCGGGAGCAGCGCGGGATGCAGTGGGACAGGAGCCGCTATCCCGTACCAGGCAGCTCCGGGGAGCGACGGGCTGGGGGTGACCCTGCACCGGACACGGGTGGCGTCGGCTGTACCTGAGCGGCCTGCGGAGAGGTGATGGGCGCAGCCGGGCAGGGCCCGCCGCAGGGGAAGCCCGCCACGTCTGCCAAGGGCCCTTTGTAACCTGCTATAGAAAGCGGGAATACTCTGCATGACAAAGCCCAATTAAGCTCGCTATTCAGGACCTCTGCAGCTGGCAGCCCATTGGGAGAATGGGAGGAAACGCGAATATATTAATTATGCGAAGGGGCGGTGAAAAATACCAACAACGGCGGTTCTGGGTTGGGTGTTGGGTATGTTTGTTTGGTTTTTCCTGTGTCAGACCTGTTATTTATGTATGTATTTGATGGCGGGGCGGTGGGAGGAGGTGGGGCGCTGCCCGGGGGCACAAGCCTCAGCCTCGGGTCTGTCTCTGCGCTACTGGCAGCAGAGCCCCGGTCCTGAGGGGCATGAAACCCCGGGGCAGGCTGAAGTTTAACCAAAGAAGTGAAAATACTGGAGACCTGAAGTTAAGATTGACCCAGACAATCCATTTGCTTTTCCGTTTTATTCCCATAACACACACGTGGTTATAGTTGGTACGTAAAACACAATTTCAGACTCCAAAAGCCACGACATAGTCATCTTACTCTAAATAATCCAACTCTCATGATAGCAGGTGAGTTTTAGTTCAGAACTATGTAGCATTACATACAGAAGAACTACGCTTGAGATCACACAGTCCTCAGACCCTGGCCACAGATGCATGGACTTGACCACATGGACATTCCCTTTTCTTCTGTAGAAGTAGACATCGACAGAGAAAATTCAAGCTGGTTTTATACCACAAGTGCTACTAGTCTTTCCAAAATGGCATGGAGTTTAGGCCAGAGTGTGGTCAGCCATACATGCAGAAGATAAAAATAACATTGAGCCAAGGAGCATACTTGGCATAAGACATGTAGTGCACTTGAACAAAATTTTGATATTCTATTTTTTTATGCAGTATGTTTAGGTTATAACTAACCTGCCACCATCATCCTATTCTTCTAGAATGGTTATCAGAATAGTCATGGCCTCAGAGTCTCAGTGTTGCTGCAGAAAATCAAGTAGACATCACCTCCCCCTTCACTTCTCTCTCAGTTTGGGTACCATAAGGAAGGATACATTGCTTTTTGTTTCAGCTCCCCTGGCAGACCAGTCCTGGCTTTTAATGCATATTCTATATTCTGGAGTGTATAGACAGGGCTCCTTTGCTGCCTTGAATTAAACTAGTAAGCGCAAAGAGAGCGCAGTCTTTAGACAAGTGAATGACTCAGCTGAATACAGGACAGTTTAGTGTAAAAACTTGCATAAAAACTGGAACAACTCCGAGGAGAGATGGGATAGCAGCAGAAAGAATTGCTACTTGATGCCCACAGCATCAATTTTCATCTTGCTGTTGCCATTTTCACCTGCTCCCATAGTTTTGTTTTGAGACTGCATTTTTTTGTTTATTATTCAGCCAAATGAAATGATGGATTTTAATGAGTTAATGAATAGCCATCAGAGATCCTTTTTTAACTTTATTTTTTTAATCAGGTGTCTGCCAATTTTTCACAGCCAAAGGATTTCAGCTTTAAAATCATTATGTTAAAATAATGCTGCCATTAAGATTTTTCAAGATCTGATTTGTCTTTTGTAATTAATGCAAGACAGAGTGGGCTTAGGCAATGTACAGTTTAATAGATTGCAGCAGTTTAGCTCATGAGGTTTTCAGCAAAACTTGTCAAATTGCAGTAAAGTTGTCAGCATTTTTTTCTCTTTCCCAATTGCTATTAAATGTAAGCGATTGCATCCACAGAAAGTAGCTCTCAAGCTTTAGGGTTTTTTTAGGCAAAGGTAAAAGTTCATTGGGGTTCCAAATGCAAGTCCACCTGCACTAGGCTGCCTCAGCAATGCATTGCCTTTCGAGGCCATCTCCAGTTTTGTGATAAAATGGGCAGAATGTTTTATCTTCAGAGCTAACTTGCAGAATAAATTTAAGCTAGGAACTGCTATAGGTAAACAGCTTGGACTTTGCATGCCAGCTGCCATTATAGGTGAGCATGAGAAGAAAGAACACCACACTTAATAAAAGACCTTTTAAAAAACAAACACCTTGATTCAGGACTTGACACTTTCGTAAATATTTGGGAGCAAGACTGAGATCATCACCTTGGTACTTGGAGAGCTTCTTTATTGCATGTAGTGTCAGTATAGGTAAGGAAGGCAGCAGATGCATGGGGTAGGAGGGCATGAGTCCCCTGCCACAGGCCTAACCTCAGCAGCTGCACTGATACTGCTGAGATAACAGCAGCAGTGCTCACCGTCTTGAGAGCATGAACCATCATGCCCATCAGAAATGCTGCTTTTTGCATTGAGGGAAACACTGTGAAAGTTAATGAAAGTGAATCCTGCAAAGCACAGCCTGCCAGGCTGATGTGTATCAGCCTTTTTTATGCTGGAGTCTCATGAAACAAGACAGTATTGCTGCCAGAAACAATGGCCTTTGCCTCCTGTCATTCCCTGCCTCTTGTTCTCTGGGCTGTCCCATCCTTTGCATTTGCTTCTTCCCTATGGAAACTTCTGGCTTGCTTTCATCCCATTTCTTGGGAAGTGCACAAACCCAAATGATGTGATCAGTTCATCCTGTTTAAAGCCCTGCTCCTACATGTGAGGAGGGAGCATCTTTAAGACTTCTCCTCCTTTCTAACTGACATTGGTTGATAGATCCTAAAATTGCAGGGGAGCTGAGCTGGGGGGACAAGTTTAAGAGACTGAGGGAGGTATAGGCAGATTGCTTTCATAAATGGAATCTCTTTGGAAAATGAATTTTACAGTATTGGAAACTGCAGTCCCATAGCTGCTAGGTCAAAGTTGAGATGGTTTAAAATATCTTCAGTGTAAATGTAGCATTTGAAAGAGGTTTTTCTGGAGGAAGACTTCTACCATGCTTGAGGTACAGGAATATCAGCAGGAGCATGCTGTGCCTGAAGCTATAAAGCTGACATACTTTGGGTGTCCTCTGCCCCTAAAGAAATAGAAGGTTCTGACTTGCAAAGAAAAGACTTGGATGAAACTGCAGGAAGAGGAGATGGTAAACATAGTACATGTTTAGAGCAAAGGACAGCACAGATCTGTTGTTGTCATAACTGTTTTTTCCCTTGTTAGACTTGTGTTTAGTTCTTCCCATAACTCTAAAGGGAAGTGGAAGAGATCTACTGTTTTTTTTTTTTTCCCTTATGTTAGTGTTTCCCTGCCCCCCAACCCCGAGGCAAGCTCAAGGGCATTTGAAGAATTCTGACATTTGAAACTAAAGAATAATTTCTGTGTGAAAAGTAAACAGGAGATACAAACATTTGAAAGCTGTTTCTGTTTAACTTGATTTAGAGCTTCAGCTTCCCCAGGTTCTGCAGCAGGCTGCTGTCCTCTGCCAGTGCGTCCTCCTCTGTTTCTTCACCTTGGCATTCCCATTTCATCTTATTCGGGCATCAGCTTATCTTGAGGGATCTTAAGAAGCTCCTAGGTCATATTTTGCAGGAAGACTGTTTTTTTTTTTTTTCCCCATAGGAAAGCAGGGAGTATTATACCCCAGTCTTTACACTGTATAACACTGTCTTTTACAGAACTAACAACACAGAAAGAACTCGTTTTACTGAATTTGTGTTATTCCCTTTTTCTGTTTGAGGGGTCATTTAGGAATGAGTTAATGAATCATTTTCATCATTTATGCATTAAAATGGTATAGATATGCACAAGACATGTTATTGCTGGAGAATGCTGGCAAACCTACAGAAGTAACAGCTCTGGGGATGGGCAACATCCAGGCCTCAGACCAGGAGTGAAAGAAAACGTGGTCCAGCCACCTCCAGGAGGCACTTTCGCAAGGAACACAGTCCTCGCAGCATTTTGCTCCAAGAGGGAATTTGAGCTAATGCCACCTAATGGAGAGTGCGGACCACTGCAGCAGAAAACGGGATCAAAGGCTGGGGTCAGTTCAAGGGGACTGGGTGGTGATTCCCCTCCCCGGACCTCTTTGGAAGGTATGGAAAAGGCAAAAGATGGAAGTTGAACAGAGAAAGTGGCGAACAAAGGTTTTCCTCACAAAAAGGAGTATTTTGATTCACTGGCGATTTTACTGTTCAAGCTGCCAGACTGTAGAAAAGGGGGAGCAGGAATGACCATCCAGTCAAAGAGGGGAGGGGGATTTGAAAACTTTATTTGTATTATAGCCAGAGGAGAAAATGGCAAAACATGAATCCATTCTAGGGGCAATGATTGTAGATGAGAGTGGGAATGGCACAAAGGTAACGCATTCCAGTCCTAACAAGGTAACACTTGTATGGTCCTAACACCCTTTATTTTGTGCAATTTGACAGTTTCTTTGCTAGAACAACTGCATGCTTACAGCCATGGAACAGTGCATTAGCAAATACTCTTCCATCTTTGAAGAACAGAAGTTTTCACTTTAATTACATTAATGCTAATCAATAAATGTCTTTGAACTGTCCTGTAGCATCATGGAAGTGATGTTACAGTGACTAAGGCAATACTTGCAGTATCAGTCAATTCCTTAGCTACTTGGAGCACTTCATAAAGTCAATTTTTTTGTTTGTTTGGTTGGTTTTTGTTTGTTTTTTTTTGTCTAAGGTGTGCTGTACTTATTGTCAGCAGAAAAGGGGAGAGGCAAACATTACAAACCATGTGCCTGGTACGTGCGGGCACAACTGGACCCACAAAGAAACCTTGACGTGTCTGTGAAGGCATAGGTTTGCACATGCAAAGGAGGATGCATCTGTAAATGGGAGTTTGCTCACACAAACTAACTAGCTGGAGCAGAAAGCAGCATGAAAATGTTGCTTTAATTGTTTTAGAAAGTGAAGTGCCTGGGCCACTTCATGCTGTTAGCCATTTCCCACTCTCCTGGGAAAGCACTGGGAAGGCTTTGCTGGTTTGTAGGTACAGCTTGCTGGGTTTGTATCCAGCTAGAAGAGAAGTGGGACAAGAATTCAGGAGTGAAGGTCAGCAAGGGTCAAACAGGTCCTTATGGAAAAAACCCTCCTGGGAACTGTTAGAGAGCTGCTAAGTCTTAAAGACAAAGTCGGAGTAGGCTGGAGCAGGACTGACAGTAAGTGTGGTCCAGGATGAAAGCCAAGTCTCTCTAAATACGTGATTCTGTAACTCTTCATGGTTTTTTTTTTGCTGGTTTTTTTTTTTTTTGGTAGAACATTAGAATTTGTTCACCAAATGTGTTAAAACCTGATGAAAAGATATGTGACTCCTATATTTATGAACACTTGGAATATTATCAGAACATTCAGGAAACCCATGTAGTATTTGACATTTAACAAATAAATGACAGCTTTAAGAGGTACTTATGGGGGAAAATATGCCCAATCTAAGTTTATAACATGCGTTACATTGTTTTTAATAAAAAGATACATTGTACAGGTAAAAAGATGGGATGGGCAATGGCTTCACATTTAGGGTTTAATCAGTTTTTTCATCTAAAAAAAAAAATATTTGTATAATTCCAATTATCCATGCCAGAGGAATTAGCTGCTTTTCCTCATTTGCATTTTTCGATACTTTCAGGTCCTTATTAATCTAAAAATGCTGGATTTTTTTAGGACCCTATTGTCCTTCTGCTGTAGTGGTATTTGGAAACGCCCACCATGTATATATAGTCAGTGATCTCAGCTTAAATTTATTATCAATATTCTGTGTAGAAGGAATAGATTTTGAACAAGGAATGGACTGGAAGTGTTATGCACAGAAATAAATGCAACTGTTTATTTGAAAGGATCATAATGCATTCATGCATCTTAGCAACATTAAAGGCAAAACGATTTTTCCATAGACACAGGTTATAAAATGGCAGGAGGTGCAAATTTGTTGTCGAAATGAAATGGATTCTCTCTGAAGAGTTATCTTCAAGTGAAGAAACTGATGTTTCTATTGCTTTTAAATACCTGCAAGAAAAGGAGCTAGTGCTTTTATAGAGCCATTGCAACCTGTAATCAGCAATGCTGTGGGTAACTCAAAAGAAAACGCAATGCAGGAGACTTTTAATCAGATTTATTTTTCTATTTTTCCAAGGTTTTATTAGTCCAGTGTTAACCCTCAAGGAACCAAACTACTTTGCTGCATCCACAATGTTGAGCAGACCATCAGGACAGTACTGCATCTCGATTCAAAATAGTTCTCTGCTAAAAATGAATGGAAAGCTATCACTGCCTTTACACTGCTTTGGCTGATTTTGTCTATTAAAGTTTCTCAGTTTCTTACAATAGCAGAAAGTATTGTTTAACAGAGCTTTCCTGATCTGTTCTTAGAGAACAATTATTGACATTCTTTATTCTTATATTGAGTGAAGAGGATGAAAATAATGAACCACTGAGCACAGATTGTTTGACAAAGACCAAATTTTGGGAGCCCTGTTGGCTGTATTATTCACTGCTCAAGATCAGCCCAGTATGAAGGAGTGTTGGTGATTGCTGGTGCATTTGTCCATACCCCTGAGCCATCTCCGCTTTTGCATTAAACAGATTGACATTTCAGTCTTCCATATCTTCAGAATAAGAAAGGGTCTCACTTGGATAGATGTCTGCTGTTTTAGAGTATGTTTTTCTGAAATCAGTGAGAAAGTACTTTTTGATTTCATCTGCTGCAGGGTCAGTTCCTAAGGTAATATTGCCTGACATAAGAACTTTCAACATACAAAACCTAGATTGTAGTATAACACAAGATGGCTATTCCTATGATACTTTTTTATGCATTCAGTCATACATTATTCCTCAAACACCTACATTTTCGAAAACAAAGATTAATGTACTCTATTAAATACTTAGTGAGAGAATCCTTACATTGAATTACTGTGCACATTAGATTTTACTGTAATTTTGTGGCTTTCAGACTGTTGGTGTTGAGATCCAGGAACACTAGCGAATCTTGACTGAAAATTTGGAAAAATAAGCATATTTATTTCTGCTATTTGGTGTGAAAACTTGTAGTCTTTACTCTGAAGATGGTAAGGCAGTATAACAAGTGGCTATTTATTCCAAAAAAGGAAATGCAAATACACTTTTGGATTGTAAGGCATCTTGGATGGAAATGTCATTGTTATCTGGTTTGGTTTTGTTTTTTTCTCAAGCTGAAATGTACACACAGATAATTTTCTGTTAATAGTGACTGGAAATATCTAAAGCACGCAATTTTAAACAGTTTTACTGTAAGCCTGACAACCCAATAAAAAAATAATATATAAAAAATACCGTCTCAAGCCTTCATTCAGCACACTTATATTCCTTGATGGATTGATTGTATGCTAGCCTGCTAGTAATTCGTAGACTGGACACCTGAAGCAAGGCAAAATGAACCCTCACTGGCTGGCAGAAAACAAAAGTACAAGGATTGGCTATACTATATATTTGACAGAGTGTCATAGCTTCATATTGTTTCGTATTTACTCAGAGTGCAGAAATGTGAGAACTGTCAAAGACAACAGAACCTCCTATCCTCTGCTCTAAATAATGATCCTAAAATGTTGTAAGTATGTCCTGGCATTTGCATACATACCTCTGTTTTTTTTGGTACTGAAATTCAGTATACAACATTGTCAAGGGACTGTTTTATTTTAAGGTGCCTAGAATATCCAGCAATGTGTTCAAATTATTTGAAAACATAAGAATTATGTTGCATAGAGGGTTTCAGTTTCAAATACTCAAAAGTGTATTAAAGAGGCACACACTTCACTATAAGCAACACATCTGCTTGGAGCACAAAGAGCTCTCATTTATAGCGTTTCAAGTGAACCACTTTAGAGGTAGGTACTGTTGTGGATTTACAGGAAGAATTGACAGTGCTATTGTTAATCTTACTCATCAGTGTACAGGGATTTCCCCTTGGGATCCAAGGGCAACAAGGCTTTGAATAAGACTTCCCCTTACAGACCTGATCCTGCTTTCAGTTGTTCAGTGTGCCAGATTAGCTAAAATAATTGCAGGCATACACTCTAAAAAGAAATCTTACAAACAATTTTTAACAGAAGGGAACAGTAAATTGATGCTCTTAGTATTTCATGTCCTGGATTCATCTCTCATCACTGCAGTTTTACCTTGGAAACTCACCCAGGCTTTTAATTAGGGAATTCAATATTGTTTAAGCACACTTCAAAGGTTAAGTATGTGATTAAGTGTTTTCTTGAATCACTTACTGGAGACACTTCTCTCTTTCCATGAATACAGAGGCAATCAACTCAGCTTGGATACCTGCATGTAGAAGGCTAGAGCTGCCTGCTCTAATTTACTCCCCAGTGGGTATAGCTATAAAATAAGGTTGGAGAGTTTCCTATTTCCAGAATCCATATGACAAGCTCCGTTAGCCAGTGTCATCCCCTCTAGGTCCAAGTTGCAGGTAAGACCCATGTTCAAACTGTCATTAGATTCTCTTGAGCAGGTTTTGCTGCCCTTTATGTTACAGTTCTGAAGGCTGCAGCAGGCTTCTGCAGCAGGTGCCTTCTGCTTACAAGTCTGTCCCCAGCTAAATGTTGACTCTTAATGTTTGGAACAAAAGCAATTGTGAATGTATTCCCTGCCTGTTCAGAAACTTTCCTGTCTTTCAGAGGGACATACAAAGGCATAGATGAGATTTTCCTGCATTTTCCTACATTTTCTTACATTTTCCTAGACTTAGATTTTTCCTGCTTTACTTGGGCACAGGATGTGTAGTAAGAGCTGGGAGGATTTTCAGGTGGTTTTGTTTTTTATTTATGTGGGTTGGAGGTCTAATTTCCAGCCCTACCCACTCATGACTCCTTATCTTCTTCACCTTTGCTTGTGAACTTTTTATGTTTCTTCCTAGGAAAGGATATTCCTTAGAGTGAATAGTAGCCTTTCAAAGGGGTTTTATTTTGAATTGGGGGATCTAACAGAGGCAATCTGAATGACTTTTGACTTAGGAATAGCAGTTATGGACAAATGCATAGGCAGCCTGGGCTAATAACTAGATGTTAGTCCTTTGGTAGGTAAGAAATGAAACCCCCTGATGAGCAACATGGAATAAGTGCAGTCAAGCCCCTTGCTCCTCCCAATTCCTCCATCCCCATCCAAGCTGTACCATGGCTGCCAGAGTGAGGGTGTGCTTCAGGGCAAGCTCATAGAACAGCTCACATTTTGTTGCTCTACAGCAGGTATGTGATGAAAGAAGAGTGAATGGGATTTTCTGCTCCCCCCATCATGGAGTCGAAAGCTGTTGAGTGAATGCTGCTCATGCAGCCTTGGCAAAGAGGCAAACACCAGGCCAAAACCAAGCAGGTCTGATTTATATCTACCACATTATTCTGACAACTTTATAAGAAGAAATGAGAGGGTAGTACTAGAGCGATATAATATTGGTAATCACACATGAGCTTATGTGAGGTTTTATCTAGAAGCACCTTTGCACATAATATAGAGTAGTTCCAGATGAAAGTAGACCACACAACATAAAATGTTAAATGCACTTTTATTAATGATATTACTTCTTTATATTTATGTTGACTTCAGTTTCAGGTAATCTTTATAGGTTTCCATATTGGGCCCCTGATTTACTCTTCTGGTATATTGTCCAAACTGGAAGGATTTCTTGGCATTCTTTGTTTCCTCTTCCTGAACACTGCTAATTCATGGAACATTCTGCAGTATCACAATGTCAGGAAACCCTTACTGTACACCAGAAATTTGGCCTGGGATGACTAAAGAGTCTTTCTTGTGATTGTTGAGAAAGACTGATGCCTTTTTAAATGGAAAATAAGGTGTATTTTAAAATGCCCAAAACATACATGTAGACAGATTATTTTCAACTACATATAATACAGCTGAATAAAACTGAGCAGGTGTTCAGTTTCAGAAGTCTCTCAGGTGAATAGAAATTTACTAAGTAATTTATATTAAATGGCAGGTCGCATACACCTGATTCATTCTCCTACATTATTCAGCTTTTGTATATCAGGCGTTCAGCGATGTGATGTTACCCAATGGGACTCCTCCTGATTTGGACCTATGTGGCTCTTATGCTGAGCTGTTGAACATTTTATTGAATTGCTCAGGAAAATGCCTATAATCACAGTATCACAGTATCACAGTATGCTAGAGATTGGAAGGGACCTCAAAAGATCATCTAGTCCAATCCCCCTGCCGGAGCAGGAACACCTAGATAATGTTACACAAGAATGTGTCCAGGAGGGTTTTGAATGTCTCCAGGGAAGGAGACTCCACAACCTCCTTGGGCAGCCTGTTCCAGTGTTCTTAATATAGCACTCAATATGTTCAGTTGATGTTGCTGTCATTTTAAAGAGTGGGCTGAAATTTGACAACATAAATTCCTCATATCTTTTCCCAGGAAAGTAAAAATCTGTCTCAATTTCAGTGGTTCAGAATCTGGTCTATCAAAAAAGTCTTGTGGTTCCCAGGGGGCTTAGCCCATTCTCTGATTTATGGGGTTAACTCCCTTACAGTTTGATTTAAAATATTGTTAGAATGGGCTGCGTGAAGGTTTCAAATGATTCATTATTAGAGTAATACTGCTCTTTTTTTTTTGCAGAAAAATGGCCAACTGTTATTCCCATTCCTCTGAAGTTCTTAAGAGTTACAGCCTCTTCCTGGCATAATTTGGAAAACAGTGCTGATTCGCTCCATTTTAGAAGTAGCTTAAAGCACGATGGGAAAACGTTACATACCACATCTCCTTTCAGCGAAATTGTAATTGCTGCTTTGTAACACTTAAAAAGCACAAAACTAGTGAGAATCCTGCAATCATAGTCTTTGTTCTTGCATAGAAACACAATCAACTGTCTCAAGAGGAAAAAAGATGAAAGCAAAGTCTGGGAAAAATGCTGCCCTACCATACTGGTGTTTGTGTGTTTCTGATGATGGGAAAAATTCTCTGTTTTGAAACCAACAGCAAGTGGAGCACTACTATTCTCCTTCTACATTTGCTCCTGAAGTGTGATAAAAGAGTGCTCTTGAAGTGTGACAAAAGAGATCAGTAAAGGATTTTTCTGCTTCTCTTTGTATTTGTTTTATGTGTGCTCGATGCCTGTTTATCAGTATCATGCTGAATCCCAAATTTCTGACCATGAGCTGAACTGTATTTTTGCTCAAGAACAAAACAGCGCGTCAGTGCCTGAGAGTCTGGGTTACAGAAGGCTGCAAGCATTGCCTAGAATAAGAGGTTTAGGACTTGATGCATTGTTTTTAAGAGAGAAAATGGCATTTTTAGATGAGACACCATTGTAATATTTCTGGAATAAACTCTTTGGGGTAAATTTTTTGGTGGCTGCTGGGTGGTAGAAGACATCCTGGCACAGTCTCACCCTCCCGCCAGCTCCCTACTGCTTGCATCTGCCCATGGACCGGCTCCTGTAAAGCCCTTCCCTTTTTCTAGTCAACAGAGATGGACCTGGTCAACTTAATTGGTTTAAAGAGCAGATTTTTGTTAACCTGACCCATTCTCTGAGAAACAAATCATGGAGCAATGCCACAAGCAGCTGAGTGGAGAGAACAGAAACTGGTTTCCACATGGAGATGTGTGGAAGGAGCAGAGGAGATGGGAAGCTCTAAAAGCCAAGCTGCTATGATGCTAACTAACTCTGTCGCTCAGCAGGTCTTATTAGCCTGGGCACAATGCCATGCAGCTGAGGGGACAATGTGCAGTCAGCAGTGGCTCTGGGATCTCTGTAGCATGCCCTGCTGTGTAGTGTAGACGTCTACTTTATGTTTTCTTCAGATCATTCATGCTACAATTGTTTTTAAGAGGCCAAGAAAGCCTCAGACTTGACAAGATGCACAGAGCTGGAGTCCAAAATGAAATTATTAGCTCATCTAATGTGGGGTTCTGTATATCTCAGGATATTAAATTTCACCTATTTATTTTTTGCAAGCTGGAACTGATCCAAAGCCTACTTGCAGCCTCTGGACTTACTCCAGCAAATTCAATGGGTTCTGATTCAGGCTTTGAATCAAGCCTTAACTTTACACATTTTTGATTATTGAAAAGACTCTAATCCCCTCCTGCCTCCATGTGTGCTGATACAGAGACCTCATTTTCCATTGGTTAACGCTGGAATTTGTCACTCTGCAGGAAACATGCAACATTTTAAATCAAAGCAGTCACCCAGTGTATTTTTCTAATAGATTCTGTGGGTATGTGAGCGGAGCCATGTGGCACAGACCCAGGGTGCAGTTGACGTAAATTATTTCTGAAACTCAATGAGCTGTGAGCACAGAAACAGAAGTATCAAAACTTACACTTCAAAATACAGGTCTTTGCCACTGGAGTCACCGACAGTGCCCCAGAGGTGGAGGGTGACTCAGACAAGCACAGAGGTGGACCAGCACCCCTGTCCAGGTACGCAGTCCCAAAGCTTTGTGGAAAAAAATCTGTCTGATTGCTGAAGGAAAGCAGGTGCTTCCCTGACACCATTCACTAAAAGTAATGAGTGGAAAACAGAAAGTCTGGTCCAAGGCAAAATGTTTTTGTTTATGGAAGCAGCAGAGAAGTAGGGGAGAAGGAGAGATGACAAGGCAAACTCACAAAGCAAGGGTGGCATTTGCCCTGTGAGCCTGATCGAACAAGCAAATATTTCCCTCCACCTTGGGGAAATCTTCGTTCTCTGTCTCTCAGCAACCAAAAGGCAACAAGTATACACAAGTGAGAGGAGGTTGGCACAGCACCAGCCTCTATATACAATTATTTGAAGAAACTTGTGAGTGCTGAAGAGAGAGAACCCCCTGAGGGTAAGCAATGATGGCAGCTGTGTGCAGGGTTACTTAAGAAATACCCACAAACTTTGTTCCCTTCATAATTTCAAAAAGGAAATAGATCTGATGCGTTGAAAGAAGAGTGCAAGGGTTAATCATTTTACAGATATAAATAACATGAGGTCCAGATCACTCTGCAAATACAGCTTCCAACTATGCCATTCCTTCACTTGTGGTAGTGTAATAAGACAATTCAGTACATCGCCAAGGTATTTGAGATATGCTGTCATCTCCAGCCAGCTTCTGAAGGGTTCCGTGGTGAGAAGGAAGACTTCACAAACTGATGCACTAACAATGTGCTGAGCTGCTCTCAGAGGAGTGTGCCAGGTCTCAGTGAAGTTAACAGGTTGCAGTCTTGGCTCTGTTCCCAGTCTTTTTTCTGTCTCCTCTCTCAGCATTTTAACTCAATTCTGGTCATATCTACCAGCTGATAGCTGCAAGTTCCGGAAAAGAGAAATTTTTCTGATGACCTGACCAGTAACCTTACAAATCCTGAGCAATCACTGAGCTTCAAATAATCCAGTTAATGAACTATAAGTGCTATAAATCCTTTCTTTTTATTTAGGACCTTGAAACATCATAATAAAGAGATTTATTCCTTTCTGCACTGCAGTGGTTTGTGGGGTGTCATAATTCAGCACTAATTCTCAGCATGGGCAAATCTCTGCCTCTTCTCCACATCTAAAAGCTCTGGCAAATCAGACTGAAGCTGCTGCCACCACTAGCAAGGGAAGAATTGGTGTGTATATAGTGGAGGATACTGGTATAGGAGATGCCTCCTCCTCATGCCTCATATCTGGGGATGGGATATAGCACTTTTGAGGCCTCCTTGCCTTTGCTGTCCTATCCCTCTGGCAAAATACATGCTTTTCAGGATTATATGGAGCCTGCTCCTCTGAGACTAGAGCAATGAAAGGTCTTCCACCTCCCAGGTGAAGCTAGGCATAGCTCTGTCCTCACTGCTCTTGGGCTGCTGCAGGGCTCCTGGTGACCAGCCCACCATTTTGGAGGACTATTTCTAACCTCGTCCTGTTAACATGTGCTAAAAATCTGCTGAGGTACAAAGTGCAACTGGAAAAATTTAGAGACGTTGGGAGCTATTAAACATGAAGGAACTTCTTCTGAGATGCAAATCATTGCAGGCTAGACTGGTGATTTGAGAAAGTAACATTATGCATTTGCCTCTACTTCTGTGTTACTCATTACTGGCCATGGTCAGAGACAAGATAGGCTTGTGGTCTGACTCAGTACAGCTGTTCTGACAGCCTTATCTTGGACACAAATCCTAGATTTTTCCTTTTCTGATTTCTTTTTAATATAATGTTTTGAGAAACTTCTAATGTAACTGAAATATCTCCTCGTCAAACCCAGTGTGTCTGCTTGCAGAGTTCCCTGGTGCAGAACCAGCATCACTTTGCATGCAGAGCCCCACTCAGTGCTTGTGGTCCAGCGGCACTCACTGCTCAGTAGCTCCTCCATCTGAGCTGAAACTGGGCCAGAGCAGCTTCACCTCCACATGGCAGCTGAGCCAGAGCTGAGCTCTGCTGACTGCCTCTGAGACTGAGGTCTGAGAGAGGAGCTAGGAACAAGGACACAGCCACTGATGTTGTCTGTCACACTAGTGTGACTGCAGGCTCTGGGACAGGCTTTACATATATTTACATATATGGATGTATGTGTGTAAAAAGCATCCATCATGGCAGAGCCCTGATCTTGAATAGTACTTATTGACTAAAAAATAAATGACAAAATATTAAGAGCAAACAAACAAGTCTTGGAAATAAAACCAAGTGTGAAGGGAAAATGTAGAGAAATTAAGAAAGTTGCCAGAAAAAAGTACACTGGCATATACAAGTGCATAAAAAAAGTGCATTAATAAATTGCTTCTGTACGTAGCTTACTCATACGGTTCCCCATGGTTTATTTTTCTATTAAGTTATTCTAGACAGTAAATCAAGTTGTTTTTGACAGTTCCTGGATTAGTTAGAGAAGGAAATAACAGATTATGGTAATCTTTCTCTAGAAGAGGTGCCTTTTAAAGTTATGTATGGTGCTCCAGAAATGCTGCAATGCCCTTCTGTTATGAGAAAAAAGAGCTATGCTTTACGATGAAAACACTGGAGGAGCATTGCACAACTTTGCTGGTTTATAGGAATCTGTCAGGTCATGTTAATGTAGCAGTATTCTTGAAACTGAAGCTTAAGGTGACACTGCCAACTTGAACCTGTGCCTGTGCCTGCAAATCGGGTAATTATCAAAGTGGCAAGTAATATGCAATATGCTAAACAAACCTGGCATATTTTTTCTTCTTCTGAGCTATTCAGATTTTTTTTTTTTTTTTTGCTAAAAAGACCTTTGTGACAATATAAAACTGAAAGATTAGCAAAACAAGCTAGTAAGAACAAATAATGTGACAAAACCAGTTCAAAGGCAGTTCAAAAGGAATGCTAGAGATAGCATTTCAAAACTGTGCTATTTGGACTTGACTTCTTTTAGAGTTTTTCTCAACTAGAAATCATAACAACCTGATAGGGATCAAAGTTTGTAATGAAGCAAACGTTATGCTGTGATACAACTTTTTGATCTACAGCACCACATCCTTTAGAAAAATGAGTGACCTCTGCGCCTCAAAATCCTTTTGATATGAGTATAGGAGATGAAAAATCTTTCAAAAAGGCTGTTTTTTTGTTCAAAGCAGTTTTCAAGTGAAGTAAAAATCAGCCTAAATACTCTGTGTAGTCACATTTTTCTAAGTTTTTCTTGTATGTTGTGTTGTGTTACTGCAAAACCCACATCACTCATTTTCTTGAGGCAGCATCCCATGCACTTATCAATATTTTCATAAAATTAGGCATTTTTTCAAACTCTCCTGTCTTTTGATGTACCATAGGGACACTTAGGATGACAGTCACTGTGCCTGTTGAACTCATACCCATCCACATCATCTCTAACCAGATGGTACTCATGGAAAAAAGGGAGGAGCTGGAAAGGAGCTGTTTACATTTCGATGGTCCTGTTACTGTTTTTCACTACTGTTTGTTCTCAAAATCATTTAGAGAAATATTGGATCCTTAAATTGACCAAACCCATCACAATTTCATTCCCCTTCAAGCATATACATAGCATATATATATATATCTTCTGACTTAGTCCAGAACTGCAGCAACCACATGCTCTGCTTATGCCACCAACACAGCTCAAGCCTCAGCACTGGTTTTGTCACAAAGGGGTAAGCATTGCCCTTTTCTTTCTCTTGACTCAATTTTTGTTTGTCCCTGGTCCAGTAAATGGGAATGTGTTTCTGTCTGAAAACAGACAAACGGAGGAAGTCTCAGATGTGGCTGTCTGTTGCAATCGTTTGAAAGCGAGTCAGAACAACTGCATCACTGCACAAAGTAGTAAACAAGCGCAACCGGAGTAGGAGTTGAGATAACCCTGGTGTTTGGTGTCAGCTCTTGAGCTGGGGAGAGTCACCATACAGCAGGGACATTTGTCATCATTCTCTCTTTTTGCTTTGAGAAAAAAAATGGAAAAAGGAAACTCATAAAGAGACATGGGAGATAAGAACCTGTCAGTGTTTTAAATAGATTTTTCTAGTTTACAATTTGGGTCTTCTTAATTTTTTCAAAAAATAAGAGTTTTCTTGGAGAAAATTAAAACAACTCCCACAAGCTCCTGTTACAATTTTCCAATAAAAAGCAGTGACTTGTTTTGGCTGGCTGAAGCTTTTTCATTTATGTTAGCAGCTGCCAGAAGCCCATTTAGAGAACATGTTTTGCACTGTTAACCAGAGAGGGATTTTGGATGAAAGACGCCTTACTGAGCTACATCCACCATCCTGAGTTTCTTCTATAGTGATGCTGAAAGCGAACTTCTGATATGAGGTGATGTAAATACAGTTATAGCACGTTGAAGTTTTTTAACCACCTTAAAATGAGTTTTGGGAACACGGATCTTCACCAAGGCTCCAGGTAGTATGGCCAAGCAAAAAGATGTTTTTATATATGATATCCAGAGGTATGGGTTTTGACCAAATGCCTACGGAGTCTCTGATTAATTCTCATGTAGTTAGTACAATGATTCATATTTTTTTATGTCTGGGAAAGAGCAATGCTTGCCAAAACATGCTATTATGTCTAATTATTTTTCAATATTAAAAGTTACTGTAGTAATGTCACTAGTGAGTAGTTACTCACTACTTACTTTAGTTATCTTAAACCAGTGTAAACCAAGAGAAACCCCACACACTTCAGCATGCTTGACTACTCTGCTGCACCATCCCTGTGCTTCTGGGATGTTATCATCATCAGAATTTGCTGACAGGAGGGAGAAGAAGGCATGGTGGTGGATTACCTGCCTACAGCAGGCATAGGCATTCTGATGAATTTAAGATTTTTATTGACCCAGTTGTCCTCAGGACCTCTAAATTCTGATAGCTGTCTGGTGATTGCAGAAGATTCTTTATCTGTATCCTTCCTCCACATGATAGCAGCAAATCCAGTGTGTCCTCCAGATGCAGTGTACAACCTCTTTGAAGAGCACCAGATGTTGCTACTGTGATGCACTTTGTACTTGGAGAGCATCAGTCCAGTTGCTCTGCACGGAGCAAGGGATTGGCTCAGTCCACCAGTTCAGAAGCAGGGGCCAGGGAATTTCTGCACTTTTTTTGGAGTATGTTTGCCTCTGCCCATGGCAGGGGGGTTGGAACTAGATGATCTTAAGGTCCTTTCCAACCCTAACTGTTCTATGATGCTATGATTCTATGCGTGTTAGGCAGATACCCACTGCCTGTGAAAAGAAAGTAGAATAATAGAAGACACTATGGAAAAGAAGGAAAGAAGCAGTAACTGAAGGCAGCCCTTGCAGGGCTGTGGAATGATTTCATGAAGCTCTGAATCTACTTTCTGAAATCCACACCCCTTCAGGGTCGTGAGCTGGCACATTTGGTTGGCTTCAGACAGCAAAGGATCTCCTGGCCCCACCACTCTGTGCATTGCCACTGAGGGGCAGCCTGTGTGTCCTAGCAGCTCTGAACCACCAGCTCTGCACACAGTGCAATCCCGTTGTGTTTCTTCCAGAGGCGCCTCTAACTCCACAGGGACAGGAGTTAATTTTGGACAGCATGCAAGAGTGCTTGAAATGCCTGTGTAGATCCTGCTGCTCTGTTGTGAGAGGTTGAGGAATCTAAGGGAATGGTCAACTTCTTGAGATTTAGGAAACAGTCTGGCATTTAAACTAGAGTAAAAACAAATGTTCCCTGCAAGAGCAGATGAGGATGCTGTGTTTCACTTCCTGGAATTTAGGGCTGGCAAAGACGGAAGCCTTTTAATTCATATCATATCAAGGTCTTCTGCACATTCCTTCTGAATGGGAGATGCTGGAAGTGGAAAGTTGGCTCTGGTTTTTATGTTTTTTCCAAAACAAAGGCCTTTCGGTGGTATTCTTAACATAGATTGAATGGGTGAAACAAAACCACCAGAAATTTTTCTTAGAACCTCACCTGAAGGACACTGATTTTCCTGAGAGACATCTAACAGAACTGTGTATATACAGCTTGTTACATATAACATTGTCTTCAGAGGTTTTCTGTTTTACCATTTAAATTTTCCAAAAGTGAAGAACGTCATTGGTGATCACTGTGACTCCAAAGAAAACAGGCTGCTCCTCTTGGTCCTGTTCTTTGCTCAGTGTAACTTTGTGGATTTCAACAGCTATCCCTCATTTACACCAGCGAAGTCACTCCATCTGCGAAATGACTGATCCTTTTCGCCTATACAACTGGCACTAAACATGAGCTCATCCATTTAATTTACTTGGTCAAACCCAGTCTCCTGGACTATAACTTTAACAGGTATTTCATGTGTGATATGCATAGTCTCAAAAGGTTTCCAGGCTAATACGAATGGAAATGGTATGCAGTCTAAACTTACTTATACCTTTGTAGCCTTGTAGCTGCTTAAGGTGAATTGCTAACGAACAGGGACAAAACAGTCACTTTTGGAACATTTTAACATCTGTAGAGATCTGAAAGCTTTTCTCCCTGAAGAATACTTCACCACAGCCTACTTTTCGTTTGATTTCTGTGGTTTCTGCTTTCTGCTGTGGCTCCTGGAGATGATGCAGGAGTCACAGAGCCAGCAAAGCTGTGGAGCTGGGCAGAAGGAGCCTGTGGTGTCTGTGCTTATAGCTGCTGCTCACTTTATTTTTGCTTCTGGGTGGGAAGCCAATAGTTGGTTTTAATCCCAATTTGAATGTGTCTCAGGGTCTGGCTCTCTTCTTGTGTAACACTGCAAAGCTGAGGTATTCTGGGACACTTTTACTAACCATGGCAGAGATGCATTCCTGAAGACTGAAGCAAGGGTGTTTTTCAGTGCAGGGCCACATGTTTGAATGATTCCAGCTGGGAAACCCAGTCTCTCTGGTGGTCTGATGGAGCCCAGGTTTACTGACCTTCATATAACTGCCACCCACTGCAGTAAGACCCCCCCTCCATGCCACACACATCCCCCTTGCTCTGTGTACCCCAGTGATCTAGGACTTCATACTTGCTTCTCCTGGGTTTGGGCAGGCAGAGCAGTTTAGATGCAAGGATGGCAGTGAGAAGCAGGAAGGAAATGAAGCTACCGACTAATGACAGTTTTCTTCACTCAAACTCCAGTAGATCTTTGAGAAATCCAACATGTTTTTTTGAAAGCAAATTTGTTACATCCTTAATTCCAAATAATTCCCGCTGCTGAAATCCTCTGATGTGATCCTGCTTCTCTCCTACTCTTCAGAATAATTGAGGGGTGATGCTTACACAAGGTGACTGCCTACCCTAGGTCCTCTTGTCCCCCTTATCTCCATTCAGGTGCTAATGATGGTTTAAACCAATGTTTGTTATTCACAAGCCTAAAGCAAAGCTAGGCAGAAGGTCTGTAGACAGTACAGGAGCTAGCTATTTTCAACTCCCCTTCTCTCCTAAGTCAACATTGGGATAGGCAGCAGTGAAAAAACCCAACATACGGAGAAGGAATTTGAAGGCGGGAGAGCTTCAGAAGCCATCAGAACAAGCAGCCCCACAGGGCAAAGGGCAGCGGGAGAGGCATTGGCAGGTGCTAAGTGGGCTGGGGACCATTTGTCTCCCAGAAAAAAGAAAGGCGCTGGACTCATCAGATGTTTACAATGGCTTCTGTCCACTCAAACTGTCTAACTACCTATAAATTTTCACCTCCTGTAAGCAGAACTGTGTGTCTCCAACTTCCCTGTTAACAGCAGAGTGCACGGTTATACATCCAATAACTGTTTTGATCAGCCCTCATCTGTACAGCTGCTGATGTTTCTGTAGTAAAGCTTTCCCTCAAACCCTTCTTGTCAAGTTGACTAAATCCTACTTATGTTTTGGTAAAGAATAATCAGAACAGGCTTTGCAGGTTCATCCAGACCACCAGAGACTCTGCTTGCAGCTTTCTGAATGAAAGTTTCCCAGTAAAATTTCATAGAGGCAAGGATTTAAATAATACCTTTTTCTTAGGGTAGTGTAAAGCACATTGGGAGAAAAATAACTGAGAAGAGAAAACATAAGTTTGGTGATGGATAGGAATTGCAAGAATTTATTTGGATTTACTTTGGCTCTGCAAATGTTTTCTCCCATCACAAAGAAAGAGGGGAAAGAAATTCTGTATTCTTTTGACAATGAGGAGAGCACATTTGTATTCCATTTGATTATGAAAATAGAAAATAGGGATGAACTGACTTGTTCCTACTCTATTCCTTCCTTGTGGTGTCCTTGACTGATGGACAAAGAGAACCTGCAAAGAGCACTGTTCTGGTTTGGCTGGCTTTGTATCTTTGCCAGTATTCTTTCAGCCCTTAGCCTGTTAACGTGGGACAAAGGAAGCAAAACATGAAAGGGAATAAGGATGAGGAAGGTGAGCGATTATCCCACGATTCCCTTTCTCTGAAAGGAACTCCAAATGGGTAAAATCAGAATGGGCCCCACCTTCCAAGCTCTTGCAGTACAGGTCCTTCAAGTGTCGTAAGTGTGGGCTCTCCCCTGTTTGCTTCCTGAATCTCTTTGATGCACCTGCACAGGGCAGAGGAAGGATGGTGGATAAGCTCAGCAAGGCAGGAGGTTAGGGCATGATGTGTATCTCACTGCTCCCTAACTCTACAAACCTGCTGACAAACAGCTTAAAAGATTGCTCTGTGAAAGAGTCAGCTGTACCGTGATGTCTTTCTTCACTGATTCAGCAAGGAGTCCTCCAGCAAAAAGAAGGCGGACAAGGTTTAATTTTTCTGTACTTTTGAAATAAAAAACAAGTTTTGACTCCTCTTACATCCCAATACCGCGTAAAAGGAGCAAAACACATTTTCCGAGTGTATATTCTCCATACACGACAAGGAATCAAAGACAGCTGTTTCTCCCCTCCTTTTCGCCCTACCCTAAAGAAAGATCCGTTTAACCTGTGATGAAAGTCTGGGACCACTCAAGACAATGACAAACATCCTTCTGATTTTGTTAGGGTTGAATGCCAAACCTGGGAAAATTGGCCAACATCTTCTTACCAATTGCAATCAAATTATGGTGAAACAGTTTCTGTCAGAGACATGGGCCTAACAAATAAAGTGAAATCAGACACAGAAGCTATCAAAGGACATCTTGCCCTCTGATTCATGGGAGCTAGAAAAATGTGCAGTAATTTATGGATCTTCAGTTTTCAGCATTTCTTTAGGGACTCCTTTCATAGTTTGCTTCCCAGGCATACTAAGCAACTGCCTTTTGAAAATTGCTCCCTCTTAGCGTGCTGAGTTTAGTAGTCAGATAACAAGATTTGCACCATGAAAAAAAATCTTGACAAGAAAGATATAAATCCAGGTTCATTGCAACGCCTGTGTTGTGGCTAGGACAGTGAAATTCCCCAGCAAGAGGAAGCTTGCTACTGCCACAGAAGAAGTAGTACCATTTTAATGGATATTTTGTTTGTTCTTTGGACAATGTCCTGCAAAATGATAAGTTTCTGCGCATAACGTATGTTAAACACAGTTGGTTATCAAGGGTTAACTTGCTGAGTGGAACCAAAGTGAAAGTTTTAAAATACTGCTGCCATGGAGAACAAATGCCTTCAAAGCCCCTATAGCATATGTTATTTAAAAGAGCACTGAAACAATGTCCTGGTTTTAATTATTTTTCTTCACAGTACTTCTCTAACTTTACTGCCAAAGAAAAGACTCTCAGAGCCAATTTTTAATCTTAATTATACCAGGCTGAATCTGGAATATTTCTAAATTAGTTACACCAGATTTACACAAATCAGGATCTGGCCCAGTTTCCACATTAGTCTCTTTCTCAAAATATAATTTAGCTTGAAAAACAAGGTACCTGACTAAACCAGCCAGCACTCCAAGGTTCAAAACCTACCTACATGCTGCCGTATGCCCTGTTCTGGAGCTACACCAGAGCTTCTTTGTCTGAGCTAAGTCTCAGCTGTAGGTTCACATCCATGGCTGCAGGGAAGGCTCCTATATCTGCATTTTCCTCTTATCTCAGTTTCTCATTTCTCCCTCTGCAACCTCCTTGCTCAAATGAAGTGCGTATAACGGAGTTCTCTAAAGGACTGTCAACAGCAGAAGGCAAATAAACACGTAACTGAAGCAGAAAGGGCTCCCTGCAGAATTAGATGATGTGCAGACTGGGACCTGGCGACCCCAGACAAAAGGAAAAGCACAAACAGTCTTTTGTAGAAGCGACAGAAAAGAGGAACAGTTTCCCCTGGCTTCTCAGTGGGTCAGTCCCTCCTGTCTCTCAGTGAAAGAAAGAAAACTGAACACGTGGACTTCACGCACTGGCACTCTTGGTATGGCTCTAGGTGTGACTGGTGCCTGCTTGATTCCTTTCATCACAGATTAGGGTTGCAGAAATAACTTCAGGCTCATGTTTGCATACAGGAAGCACGAAGCGCCACAAGAAGAATGACAATGTGATTCACACCTCCTGCCAAAGCACCTCCAGGACAACCTTGGTAAATAAAAGTAAAATGAATGACTGACTGCAGTAACTAAGAGGAACAACTAAACCTTTTTCCAGGTCTGGAGCTTTTTGCTGACTGTGCCAACATGGATGCTGGTTCTTGGAATCCCTAGTGGTGGATTAGGGCTGGACCTGTTTTGGAAAGTATTGGGTGAAACATGTAACCTACAATGTCTCCACACAACCCCCTGTTCTGCAGGCTCTTAGGAGGCATTGAAGGCTTTCCCTCTTCTTTATCCTTGGGCTATTTGTAATCTCTTCATGCCACAGGAATAGAGGGATAGTGGTTTTATTTTTGATGGCAGTTTGGAGCATGAAACATCCAGGGAGGAGGGTCATCATTCTAGAAAGTCAATTACCATTCAGAACCCTTGGGCACAGCTCCAGTTATTCTCTAGAAAACCATCCGGAAGGGATGTGTTGTTGATCACCAAGCATCAGAAGAAAACCTGTTGTGGTGGAGCTCAGGAATTCAGGGTAGTCAGTGAGCAGACATGTTGAGTCTCTCCTGAGTTTGGGACTTTGCCATGATCAGCCTACCTTGGCCTTTCTGCCCCCATGGGAGGGATGTATGGTGAAGACGCTCAGCCCAGGCACTTGTGTGAGACTGACACTGACACAGACTAGGGATGGCCCATGCCCGTCATGTCCAGGGTGGGCTCCACATCAGCCAGTTGCCCTGTGCAGAACTGAGGGCAGGATCCCCAAGCACAGCAGCCTGAGGGGACAAAGCTGGTACTAAAAGTAAATAGACGCAGAACCGAAGCAGCCTGGTCTGGCTCTGTTTTTGTCCTGCTGTAATCCATTAATTGCTGCAGCTTGAAAGAACAAAGGCAGAGATAATGGTCTCGGGAGTTATGAGCCGAAATCAAACCTGGGCTGAATCAGCAGAGGAGGTCCTTTGATTTCAGAGGGAAAACTCCTTTGTGGCACGGGAGGAATCGCTCTCTTTGGTTTACTTACAGCACGCCACATCCCCCTAGCTGCTGAGCCCTGCCCACGGCAGCCCGGGAGGGCTGGACCTGCGGGGATGGAGCCTGGAGCAGTCGGATTCTGGGGGACGGCAGGAGGTC
Organism: Pezoporus flaviventris; assembly: GCF_033815535.1. Classification (NCBI taxonomy): domain Eukaryota; kingdom Metazoa; phylum Chordata; class Aves; order Psittaciformes; family Psittacidae; genus Pezoporus; species Pezoporus flaviventris. The sequence continues at coordinate 25,953,244 of NW_026892550.1, forward strand.
CCCGCTTCACCACCCTCCCCGGACCCGGTAGATGCCTTAATTAACCACGTTGACACCGAAGGATGGCGAGCCGCGCCGCTCCCGCGGGCTCCGGTGCCCTCTAGCGTCGCGGGCGGCGTCGGCGCTGCCCTGGCACCCCAATCCGCAGCGAGGGGCACTCCGAGGCCTCCCTGTCCCGTCGGTGCCGTGGCGCACCAGGGATCTCCCTCCGGGGACTGGGGGCGGGGGCATAGCGCCTAAGGCGCCGGTGAAGGGTTACCGGAAGGAGCCACCCGTTATCCCCTTGCCTTACCTCACCCCTAACTACTTCTGGACCAGAGCAGCCTGTTTATTCTGCTCCAGTCAAAAAGTCCGGGTGGGAACACAAGGGAAAACAAAGCCTGTTTTTCAAAAACTAAGGCTTCCGCGGCTGTTCTGGCATCTTTTAATGTCAAGAGCCAAACGCAACAATGAAAGCAAAACAGCCCGACGTCGTGGCAGCAGCGGCCTCAGCAGGAAAAACGACGGGCAAAGGAAACTACCTTAACCAAACATGTGGGAATCAAAATAGAGCTTAGTGAGGGCAGGCTGGGCAACGTTAATTTCTTTTGTCTGGCTCCCTGTTCTCCCGCTGACACGGGATCCCTGCTATTCAGAGCCAAATTCTGTTGAACAAACAAAATGAGAGAATCTGGTGTTGTGGAAGGAGGGAAAGGGAAAAAAAACTGGTAGGACTGCAGATGCACACAGGACCCTCCTGCGGGCAGCGCACATCTCTCTGAGGGGCTGCGGGGCTTCGCGGTCCCCTGACTTGCTCCCCTTCTGCCTCAGGAAGCCTCACCACTGTGCTCTTCTCCCTTCGGAATAGATGGGAGCACAGATTTATAGCACCACATGACGAGAGGCCTCTCTGCTTTCTCTCTCTAGCAGGGGTTTGAGGGGTATCTGTTCCAGGTTGTAGCTGCTCTTTACCATATAAGAGGAGTTCTAGGTTTGCAGGTAGAAAGCGTGAGCAGGCGGCAGCCGGCCCCCGCACAGTGCATCGCTGCTGCAACGTGGGCAACCTAATCAAACACAGACCTGCCTTCTCACTGAGACAAAAGGCTGCGGCCCCACGGCGGGGCTTCTCGAGGGCCAGAGCCGGGCACCCCCTCTCGCAGGCCCCCGCCCCTCATCAGGCCGCTCGGGGGTCCTTATGAACCACCTATTAGGCTGCTGAATAGCCTGAGCCAGCAGAAAGCTGCCCGGGTTACCCCTGGGAGAGAGCCGCAGGAAAGGGCTCGTTACTAGCAGCAAATTGGGGCTCCTCCGGGGGAGGGAAGGGTCCGGGAGCTGGGCGAACAGGCCTGCAAAAACCCTCCCCGTCGGATCCTGCTGCCCGGACCCTGGAGGCGCTGAGGGACCGGGGAGGGACTCCTGTTGGGGGGTTAGGGGAGAAGGTCGGGAGCATTAACAGGCGAGAGCGGCTCTATCCCGGGCGCTGCAGTGTTTCTTAAGATGTGCAGCTTCCATCTGTTGCCGCGTAAACAAGCGCTAGTGGGATGCCTTGTGCTCCAGCCCTTCGGGGGAGGGGAAGGCGGGAGGAGAGGGGGCCGCAGTGGTAGAACTCCCCCCACCCCCAGCCTGTCCTCTAGCTAACCCCAAGTCCCCCGCGCCTCCCTGGACGGGACCCCCAGCGCCACACGGGGCGGGGGGCAGGGCTCAGCAGCCGTCCTGGAGGGTTTATTTTAACTACCACCTCCTCTGAGCGGGACCAATCCACAGGCACCGCCGGCTCTGCGGAGGTAGATCTGGCAGGCGGCTCCCCGGATCCGGGCCCTTAGCGCGGGGAAATCACGTCGGGGAAGGTGTCACTAGTCCCTGGCCCTAGGGACACCGCCGTCCCGGTGCCCGCAACGCCAGCCTGGCCTGGCCGGGCAGGAAGCTTTGCCAGTGTCCCAGTGTGCAATTTTTATATTTTCGCTGGCTCCTGTGAGATCCCACGTGGAAGCCGTTAACGACAGCTCGATAATGATCACGACAAAGGCATTATTCAAATGAGGCAGGTAATTGTAACCAGAAAGCGCTTCCTCCCCTTCCCTTTTGCTCCTTTCTTTTGTCAAGAGTAACTCCCGCATTGCATCCCAACCCGACGGTGCTTCGCCAGAAATCACCTCCACCGCCCCGCACGTTAAACCAGACATGATCACGCCGGTAAATCGCGGCCCGAGACCGGCAGGATCCTCTCGGAGCTCGCAGGCAGTCGCTGCCGCCGGTCTGAACCGCACGTCTTAGTGGGGTTTTAATCTGCCAGAGCCCACAGCTCCGACCCAAGTCACGACAGGGCTTCTCCTTCCACAAACTCGGGGGTTCAGGCTGGGTAGGCTAGCTCGCCCCCCAGGTAGAGAGCTCCAGTGTGCGGTGGTGGGTGGGTTGTGTTTTTTCCCTCCTTTTTTTTTTTGCCATGCTTTTGATTCACTGGGAGCCTGTTGTTTATTCACAAGCATTACGGTATCCTGTTAGCATTCCGACCAGGGGCTGCTCACAGATCTGACTCCAATGATTTCCTGGACGAACATGTGGAAGCAATAGCGGGGCTGAGAACTCACCCGAGCCGAGGATGCACTAGCGGAGGGTGCGCAAAGGGCCGGGGCCGCCGCCGGGACCCGGCCAGCCCAGCCTAGCCCTCTGCTCACGGGAGTAGGTTCTCCTTTATGCCCCCATTTCCTTCGGGGCATCTTTTCTTCAGAGATTTAATTCTCTTAGGAAAGAGAAAACCCATCAGATACTGCCGCTTGACTTCGAGAACAAACTTTTCTTTTGTTTAATACTAAAAATTAAAAAAGAGGTGCGGGGGGTGGGTGCCAGACTGGGGAGGGGAGGAAGTGGGAGCAGCCGGGGAGCAGCTCCCGGGCCGGTGCCCTCCCCAGGAGGCAGGCGAGCAGCGTATCCCTCCCTGCTCCTTTCCTGGGGCTGCACTGCCCCCTCTCCCGCGGCCGCCGCATAGCCCCGCCGGCCGCGCTCGCCCTTCCGCACCGAGCATGCAGCAGCAGGGCTGCCAGGGCAGCTGCTCCGGCCACCCCTTATCGCCAGCTGATAGCGAGGGCCAACAAAGCAGAGATACCCGGTGCTGGCTCCCCTGCGGGGATCAAAGCTCCGTCTGGAGCGCTTCAAATCGGAGGGACTCGGACGTGCGCTGCCCTCGCTTCCTCAGGCATCGCCGGCACTCGCCCTGTACTGGATGGGACATCCAAGGGGTTTCTTTGCTCTGGGCAAAGCAAAAGTAGAACGAAAAGAGAGAGCTTTCTCGATCCCGTCGGAGCAGCGGGGTTTGGGAGGGTTGGCTCCTGACGAAGGTTACCTTTCGTTGTATCTTTCATTCATAAGTGTTAGTGAATCGTCTCTCACCCTCTCCCTCAGTGCCTCCTGCTCCTGGCGGGCTCACGGCCGTCCATCCAGTTCTCTAGCCCAAGCCCAAGCTCAGTGTTGTACAAAGGACACGAGGAAGCCGCAAATTCGTTTCCAGATCAAACTCCCCATCCATAACCTCACACTGTGCCCGTGGACACCGAGCCCTGCGCCCCAGACCCCGTCCTGGAGGGTCTGAGGAGGGAAGGCTCATTCATGAAATTGGGAGCACTCGGAGTTTTCATGGAAGTTTTGGGGGTTGGTTCTATTTTTTATTATTATTTTGTATTTTCTCCCCTGCAGAGCAAGCCCCTCCGCTCCCCCCTGCCTCCCCCTCGCCCCTGCCATATGGCCAGCCTCCCCCTCCCCTGCGAGGCTGGTGAAATCTGGAGGCAGAGACTGCCCCCCCCTGCCTGCGTAAGAGCCTCCCGTCGGCGCGCCCGCCTCCGGCCGCCGGGCTGGGGGCGCCGGGAGAGCCAGGGCGGCTCTTATTCTGAAGGGGCAGGAGGGGGGCTTCATTTCCTGACAGCTATTTACTTAAAGCAAATGATTAGTTTTGGAAGGATGGACTATAACATTGAATCAATTACGGGACGCGGTTTGTGAGACCATTACAGTCGGATCGGGAGGGAGGGCGAGCGGGAGGGAAAGAGCGCGGCTGAGCGGGGAAAGTCACAAAAGACGTGGACATATTTTGGATATTTTACAATCTGCAGGATTGGGGTTGAGGATTATAAAGGAGAAGGTAAGAGGTGAGGGGCAGTTTCCCCACCTTTTCCTTTCTTTCTTTCACGTTTTCTCCCGCTTTTTTCCTCTCCTCATTTATTCCTTTCCCCTTTATTTACTTGTTGCTGTTTCTTTCGGTTTGTGCTTATTCTTTTTCTTTCATTTCCCCCCTTTTTCCCTGTGTTATGAGCCGGGCGGGGGGCTCCTTCCCGCGGGACGGAGGGGAGCTGGGAGCCGGGAGCGGGCGCTGCGCGGGCCGTCGGGGCGCGGCGGCGAGCAGCGCGGGCAGCACTAATGACAAACACATTGGAGCGGCGGGGCCACCGCGCCGCATTCCCGCCGCGGGGGCGGGAGCGACTCGCCGGGGCTCCGCGGGCAGCGGCAGTGCCTGCCCGAGGGGGATCCGGGGGGATGCGCACCGACAGAGTGAGTGGCTCCCCTTCTTCCCGCATCCCTCGCTTCCTTCACCCCGCTGTTTGCCCCCGTCCCTTCCCCCACCCTTTGTTTTTCACCACCTTGCCCTCCCCACTTCATTTCCCCTGACCCGGTGGGAGCTGAAAATGCCCCTATATCCCAGGTGGGGATATGCACTCAACCCCCCAAGGCAAGCCGATCTCTATCCCTGCGTGTCCCGTCTTTTTTACACGTCTCGGTGGAAGGGAAGATGCTGAATTTAGGCAGGACGGGTACCTGGAGCTTTTCCAGTTTACAGCCTCTTCTCGCCACCGGAACGGCAGCCCTGCCGCAGCCCCGCCGGACTGCCCGAGCCCACTGCCTCCTGTCCCAGGGAGGGCAAAAGCTTCGCTGCCGCCGTTTGGACTTTGTCAAGCGCGGCAAACTTGCCAGCCCCTGCCAGGCTGGAGTCCCCTGGAAAAGTCCTAGGAGCAAGTAGGAAATGGTTTTTTGGCTGTCCGCGGCATTGCTCAACATTTTTGGACGCGGATCCGCAGCCCAGGAGCCGTTCCAGAGAACAGGACTTGGACAGCTTTTTCTGGAGCCAGCAGCGACAAATCAAGCGAGGCAGCAGCAGCAGGAGCTCCGGGGTGCAGCCGCCGGAGACGTGGCTTGTCCACATCCCCGTGGGAGGCGGCTGCGGCGCAGCGGAGGGGCGATGCCCTGGTACCCCCCGCGCCAGGGGCACGTTTCCAACTCCCTTCGAGGGCATTTTCGGAGCGTATCTTGCAAATGTTCCAGCTCCCGGACACTCCTCCGGTGCCCAGGGCTGCACGCCCGGGGCGGACAGGGCATCGCCTCAGCTCGCATGGGGCCCGGCGGACCCGTCCTTAGCGCTTCGGGCACGTCGCTCTTCCTCGGTCCAAGCAGCTGCCAGCAGGGGCACACCGTTTGTTCGCTGCCGAGACTCCCGCCCCTCTCCGGACCCTGCGCCTTAGGGGTCCGTGCCTCACCTGACGGAAAAAGCTGCAGAAGGAGCACCGGGTGGCAGCTCCAGCAGAATTAGCCAGCCCCGGAGGGAAACACGGCTTCGCTCTGCATCTCCCCTACCCCGCTTTTCAGTTTTCTGGCTACTTCGCATTAAAACAAAAAAAAAAAGAAAAGAAAAGAAAAAAAAGAAAAAAAATATCGCTCCTTGGCAAGGGCTTTCCTATTGTTTCCCAGACAAGCAGCGAGGTGGCCAGGAGTTGCCATCTCTGCCAGGTTTGCTCGTTGTCCCGGGCAGCCTTTCGTTCTCAGCAGCTACAACCGCCGGGCTCTGCCTCGGGGACCTGGACCAAGGAGGAGCCTCTCCCCAGGGGGTTCCTTTCGGGCTCCCCGCAGACAGAACGGGTTTGGCAAGCGCCTGCAGCCTGATGAGGGCTAGAGAGTGTAAACGTAACCCCCCCAGCCCCATCCCACCCTGGTCCCGCTGGTTATAAGCTACCCGCTCTCTCCCCGACGGGGTGCACCGGGAAAGGGAGGTGGCTTGTTATGCTCTTGGCATCTCCCGGGGCTGATGCAGAGCCCAGTTGGGGTCCCGGCTCGGCTGCCTTAACTCTGTGTCTCTAGATGGGGCAAGAGAACGGATCAAAGCAAGGAGACAGGCATCAAAGGTTCTTCTGTCATCGGCTGATCAAAATCCGAACTGTGGCGGTCCGACTTTTAACTCTGGATCTGGAAACGCTAGGGAAAGATCTCCCAGCAAGGGACTTCGGGTTTAGCTTCTAGTTAACAAAGACCATTTTAGAAAGGCTCTCAGCTAAACAGCGGTTTAGCCAACCTCAAAGCTTGGGGGGGGGGGGGGGGGAAGTTTGGAGAAAAATGAGACTGCACAAAGCAGTGGGATTTGGGATTCCACAAGCAAACCAGCTCTCCCAGCCTGCAGGGGCTCTCATACTGTTTCAAAATGACACCCCTTGTTGTGGTACCCTTATCCAGGCACCAAGGGGCAGGAGGTGTGCCAGTCTGGCTGCCGCTGGGCACTGAGGCCATCCTCAGTGTTATTTGCTTGTTGATGTATGGGAAATCATGCGGCTGTGAGAGCAATATATAGGTATTAGGTTTCAAGAAAGCAGGAAGTAATAAATATTTTAATAAAATACCTCTCAGCAGTACTACAGTATCAAGCTAGTTTTCGAGGACAATGTACATAGGCAGAAAAAGCCTTGCACACTCCAGACTTTGCTGGTTACTTCCAGCAGTACCAGTTCATCTAAAAAAGGGTGAAAAATATAACCTTAGACAATCCTCTCCTCAATTGCATCCTTAGATTATTATGGCCATAATGGCACTATTTCTACATCTGAACTCTGAAAATTTTGATAAAAGATGTTTGTTTTGCTTATTTTAAAGACCAAGGAATGAATTCTGAGAGGCTGTTTCTTCTGGTGGAGAAACAATCCTTTCTCTCCTTTCTCTCCCTCTTGCCTTGCCCTCCTGCTTGACTCATCTCTCTCGAGCCAATAAAGCTTTGCAAAGGCACCCAAGGGAAAGGCTTGCAGCAGCTATGCTTCCTAACTCTTGCGATCAACAGAGGTAGATTGTTTTTTTCATGCAATGCTTCTGAGCATTGAGTTGACATCTGAAGTGCTCTTTGATTTGATCCTGAGAACCTAAGCGAGATGTATTCCTTACAAGTGCTAGTCTGTTTGTTTGCTTAGACAGCCTGGAAAATCCTTTTTGGACTAAGTGGGAAAATTTAGGCTTTGCAAATTTCCTCCCACATTAGCTCCTAGACTGGTGGAGTCTGTCCTTGACGGTTAGGCTGAAGAATGGGGCTGACTAGAAGGCTCATTGGGTATCAGCCATCAATGTGTGTCCTGCAGAGCATGAAGCACTATGCAAGACCCCAGCACAGGGCTAACCTTGGTCCTGGTGTGTAATTTTTCCTGCTTGTAGCCTGTGGTGGATGCAAATAATTGCAAAGTGATGTGGAACAAGCCCCGCTTTAGGAGGGTATTTAAGCCATGAAGACATTTTCTTTTGTTGTTTGAGCCCTTCTCCAGGAGGGAGAGGAAACCTTCGGACTGATCTGTTAGTGCTGCAGGGCAGCCCTGCTTTTGCAGAGAACTGAGTTTGCAGTTTTGGAACTGAGAACCAAGAAGTGTTCATGAGGTCCTGTCTGAACATTGACATTCAGCTGGTGACAACCACCACAAAGAGGGAATGTTCACCTCTTTTCTTGGGCTGGCCTTAGCTCTTCCTGGAAAAGATCAGTCTTCCCAGAAGGACAGGCTGCCACTCTGACAAAATCACCACTGAAATTATCCAGCCCTTTCATAACAAGGATAATCACATCATTACGTGCCAAGATTTGCAATCTAACCACAGTCCTATCACTTATGTAAATATAGAGTAATAGGGACCAGTTCGGTTTTATTATTATTTCTAAAATGGTGAACTGGCATGAAGTTAAAATATGAGAAATTCGAATTTTAAGTTGATCCAGGAGACCCAGTTTGGATTCCATCTGATACGTTGGAGAGTAGCGCTGCCTTCTGCTCAACGTTGGTTCATTGCTGTGGATCAACATTGCCATCCTGTGGCCAAGAGGGTGAACTGCTGGGTAGCTGGCCGGGAAACAGTCTGGTAGTCTCCATTCTGGTGGTAGGTGGGCTAGTTTTCCGTCTTGAAAGCGGTCTTTGATTGATTTACAGCAGTATGAAAAGAATATATGCAGTTTACTCTTCATGTTGCATCGCCGTGCTTTCTCTCTAGATCACGTAGAACAATCACCCAGGAATATCTAGTTTTTTGTTTCTAAACCTATATGTCCCTTGGTTTTCTGGATATTGATTTTGTATTCTGTGGTGTGGTCAATGGTAGGAGGCCAGCGCTTGGCAGTGAGTGCTTGAGATTGACTCCTTACTGATAACAGTTCTTCAGATGTTATTTGCCTGTTTTTTTTTATCACTTAACTGCCCAAGAAAGATACTAGGATTTCAGACAGATCCTTTCAAAACCCAGCAGTTAAAGTAGATGCAATGACTGTTTTACCCTGGACAATCAGCATTCCCTGTAGAGAGTTTGGCAAACCCCTCATAGCATCATCTAGCTTTCGCTATACAGGACTGTTTCTATTTAGCTAGCAATGTTTAAGGTATGCAAGGAATTCAGGTTGGCTCGATCTTACACTGTATATGTGCTGTTACTACTGTGCTTCAGCTTGCATAGATCTACTGGCTTCAGTGAGGCTACACCAATTTATGAGTTGATAGAGTGGTGTTAGGAACTGATCTTGATGTATTTATTCAGGGCTGAGATTTGTGTCCTGTAGAACAAAGAGGGCTGCTCTGCCATAATGAAGGTAAAGAAGACATGTAAGTACATACAAAAAATTAGATGATCATAAACAAATAAAGCCATGATAAGTGTGCCTGTTTGATGGTGTGGGAAAGAGTAAAGTCTCTTTTGCCCAGAAGTATGGACTTGTACGTGTGTTAAACCTTGATTCCAGCACTGGCATGTGAGGATATGCTGGTGATGGAACTCCAGCAAGTTTAACTCAGATGTAACTAAATCCATTTCAAATAGTTTTTTAATATGGATGATGGTGAATCCTTAGTACATTATTCTGTCTTTCACAGTGAGGAAGAGTTGCTCTGGGGCTTGATGAGATTAACAGGTCATTAAGGAAAGACCAAAGCTCAGGGTTGTGAAAGAACAGTGAAACCAGAACAAATAGCCAGATGGAAAAAGCAAATTTAGTTAAGTTCTTGTGTTTTGAAACTGCAAGTTTCAAATTGCCTGACCAGTTTGGTGGCCTTCTATAATGGGGCTACAGAACTGATGGATAGGGGCAAAAAAACCCCCTACCTGGACTAGTGCAAAGCATTTGAGACAGTCCGAATGACATCCTTGTCTCTAAACTGGAGAGACATCAATTTGATGGATGGACCACCTGGTGGATAAAGAGTTGGCTGGATGGCTGCATGCAGAGAGTTGTGGTCAATGGTTCAATGTCCAACAGGAGACCAGTAACAAGTGGTGTCCCTCAGGGATCGGTGTTGTTCAAGATCTTTGTCGGTGACATGGACAGTGGGATTGAGTGCGCCCTCAGCAAGTTTGCCGATGACACCAAGCTGTGTGGTTTGATTGGTACACTGGAGGGAAGGAATGCCATCCAGAGGGACCTCGACAGGCTTGTGAGGTGGGCTGATGCCAACCTCATGAAGTTTAACCATGCCAAGTGCAAGGTCCTACATCTGGGTTGGAGCAATCCCAGGCACAGCTACAGGTTGGGCAGAGAAGAGATTCAGAGCAGCCCTGTGGAGAAGGACTTGGGGGTGTTGGTCGATGAGAAAATGAACATGAGCCGGCAGTGTGTGCTCGCAGCCCAGAAAGCCAACGGTATGCTGGGCTGCATCAAAAGGAGCGTGACCAGCAGGTTGAAGGAGGTGATCCTGCCCCTCTACTCTGCTCTCGTGAGACCTCACTTGGAGTATTGTGTGCAGTTCTGGTGTCCTCAACATCAAAAGGACATGGAACAAGTCCAGAGAAGGGCCAGGAGGATGATCAGGGGACTGGAGCACCTCCCGTGTGAAGACAGGCTGAGGAAGTTGAGGCTGTTCAGCCTGGAGAAGAGAAGGCTGCGTGGAGACCTCATAGCAGCCTTCCAGTATCTGAAAGGGGCCTATAGGGATGCTGGGGAGGGACTCTTCATTAGGGACTGTAGTGACAGGACAAGGGGTAATGGGTTTAAACTTAAACAGGGGAAGTTTAGGTTAGACATAAGGAAGAAGTTCTTTACTGTGAGGATGGTGAGGCACTGGAACTGCTTGCCCAAAGACATGGTGAATGCTCCATCCCTGGCTGTGTTCAAGGACAGGTTGGACAGAGCCTTTGACAACATAGTCTAGGGTGAGGTGTCCCTGCCCATGGCAGGGGGTTTGGAACTGGAGGATCTTAGGGTCCTTTCCAACATAAACCATTCTACGACTGAGGCACCCAGCTCTTATTGATTTCTATGGCAGCCCACGCAAGACAGCAAATTCAAAGCAGCACTTTGGAAATGTCATCACCTATACTTACACCAGTATCAGACTGAAGCGAGCTTCAGTCCTCACTTACACAGAGCTCTGCAACAGTGCAGGTCCACTTCAGCAGAACTTCTGCAGACTGGTCTGCAAGATAGGAACTGGCTTTGTTTTTAGTCCGTCTGTGCTGCATCACTTGTTCTGAATAGTCTGGAAAAACAACACAAAAAAAGGGGGAGAGATCTGCCTTTCAGAGAGAAAGGGCAGAAGGAAACTTGGCAGACAGTGAGGTAGCATTGTCTTGCAGACCTTAGGAGTCTAGGAGTCAGATCAATAAAGCAAACCATAGTAAGTCGTTAAAGATGTACAGTGGGTTACTTTATCAGAAAGAAATGCAGGAAATAAATGTGATAAAAATGAGCAAGGAGGCTGAGGGACTGCTTTGATATTCGAGAGTCTGTTATCAATGAGAGACAGATACATAAAAACATGGTAATTATGGCAAATTGAAGAATCAGGCAAAATGCCTTGTCTCTGCTAGAATGCTGTCAGCTGAATTTCTGAAGTTGTTTGTACGTGTTTTTGAGGCTGGTAGTTTGTAAATCTTCTAATCCTGTTTCTGAGACCTTTATGTTTGATTTGAGTATCAAATACTTTTCACTTTGCAAAGGTCCACTGTCTGCTCCACATATTGTGGAAGGAAAGCAGGACTAGTTCAGAAACACTCCTTGGCATGTTGTAAGCATTTATTTCCCATATGTCACTGGCATAGTTGTAATATCTAGATGCACCTACGTGCTTTCCTATCTCAGCATCAGGAGCTGAACACCAGAGGGTGAATAGAAACCCTCCAGAACCTTTGAAAAGAGGTCCCTGTCTTGGCACATCATCCTTTATTTTACTCCTCAATCTGTGTTTCAGATTAGGGTCTCTTATGTGCAGTCTTTTTCCAATCTATATCGGCTTTGGGCCAGGCCCAGTTACTATTAAAGTCACCAACAAAACATCCATTGATTTCAGTGGGAGCAGCTGTTGCAGGAGCTTCTCCTTTGAAAATTATCTAGCAGGCTGCTCTAGGGTTTTCAGTAGAAATGCTGTTAGGTGGCACAAAAATTACATAGATGCTTATTGCAATTGTTGCCTCTTCAAGACTGATGATTTAGGATTATGTGTTTGAAAGCTGAAATTATCGAGTATGATCTATGAGTCTCAGCACTGTTAGGGAGAAGAGATGCTCTGTGACTGGCAGTGCTAGCCTATAGTCTGTCATGGATTTATTTCATTAGAAAAAATTGGCATATGTTTTAAATAGCATGCCTCTCAATCAAGTGAATTCTTGCTAAATAAGCAATAAACACTATTGTAGTGCATTGTGTTCAGTAAGCTATATATATACATATGTACAATGGCAAAACAAAAATATCACTCGGGATTGTACTATTTGTAATGAAAGCAGCTTTAAAATATGCTTTTTCTCCCATAAAAGCTGCTTGCAGCTAAAAGGTCAGAACCCACTGTATGTAAAGCCACTGCATCCTCACTGGTTCCTGTGAGGGTGCTGCCTTTGTGCAGGGGTCTTTCTGTGGGCTCAGTCCTGGACACTGGAGCAGACATCAGAGCTGCCTACAGGCTGTTTGGAAGAGGGGTGCACCAGGGCTTGGCTTCTGACACTGCCAGCAGACAGAAGGGGTTATGGTGCTTTAGGTGCATTCCTCATGCTGGTGATATGTCTGTGGCCACACATACCTCATGGGAGGTGGTGGCATGAGTCTCAACAGGCTGTGGGTGTGAGAAAGGGTCCTCAGGCTGTTTCTGTCTGCTGCACCATGCAGAATGACAGGAACCTGTGCTAAGGGCACTGTGGAAGAGGGGTCCTGCAAACTCTTGTACCATAATCAATTTGTTAACTGCCCCTCTCTTGCCTTCTCCTTTCTGTTTCAGTTGTTGGTAGCTATGGGTACTTACCCTCGGATGCTCCTGATCCTAGGATGTTTTCTCACAGGTAATGGTACTCAGTCCTCTAAGCTTCTTCACCCCTATTCCTTCATAAATTCAGATTTAAGCTTGCTTTCATTGTGTCCGCAATAACAAGTGCCAAATGGTGTCCAGCTGGCTACAGAGTCGATTTTTCTGCCTTCCCCTTCAGTAGGCTAAGACAAGACCTATCAAGAAAGCAGTACTTCTGCTAGCCCATGCCTGACACTGTGGCACCCTGACAGCTGCTCTAACCTCCCTCCTGTAAGGAAAGTGAGCCTGTCTTTCTCCAGCTGCACCAACCCTGCCCCACTGGGGTTTCTCCAGCATTGTGGTGCAGACAAGGCTGCCTGTGTGGGCTCTCCGCATCCTCCTACGCCACACCACCTAGCCACACTCACTGGGGCTGCCTGATGAGGCTCCCAACATCTGCCAAGTGAATGGTGCTGGGAGGGAAGTGCAGGGTTTGCCACAGGGAGCCAAATATAGAAAGGGCCTGGAGACTGAGATAACATGTGCAGGAGTAAGAAACTGGTTTCAAAGACAGTCTGGGTTCCTGCTGCTGGTTTATTGCACAGAGCCCACTTTCACACAGTGGGTCTAAGTGGCTGTTTATTGTGGACTACCCTATCTGTTTTGTTCAGGCCATTTGACAGACTGAAACAACAAATCTTGTTCTTGGGTGAACTCCCTATTTTTTTTAGGGTGTGGATTCTTTGATTTTCCTTCTGGGAGTTGGACCCACACCAGCCCACATACAAATTATGCAGGCTTGCAAATCTGAGCCTGTAACTGGAGATTGCCTCTGAAAACTAGTGCTGTCTACAACATCTAGTTCAGTGAATTACAGTTTTATTTGGCTATAAACCTGCACATTTTTGGCTAGAGGTAGACCTGATGGACAAATTTTCAGTGTAAGGCCCTGCTCTGGCCCTTTGCAGGAATAGAAGCCAGATGTAAAATGCTGGTGTTGGTCTAGGGAAGGGCTTTCTAACTTTCAGTTGTGAGCTTACTCTAATGCTGACAGAACTGCTGTTTTCCTGACCACTGCTGTAAGGAGTTGTAAGACGCTGGTGGCCCAGCAGCCAGGGTGTGGGATCACTGGTCTGCAGCAGATCCCTGCTCACATCTGGGGCTGGGAAGATGAGGTGTGGATTTTGAGCCATCTCTAACTTTACCTCTGTCTTACACCTCCTGATTTGACAAACAGAAGTCAGCAAGCAAACACTTAGCATTTCAAAAGGGAAGCCTTTTGCCATCCATTGAGCAAAGCTCAGGCTTTTAACAAGGGTAAATTTCCTTCGGCATGTCTGAAACGGTCAGAAAAACAGCTGTCCTGGATCTGCTCTGCTTTACTTCACATCCCTGTGCTGGGACTATTCTGTGTGTTCATATGTTATTTATTCGTGTCTTTTTGCAGGACCATCCCTAACATTTTGCCAGCTTCCTCTGCCGACTATTGTTCCCAATTGGAATGAAATGGTTGTACAATTGAATTCCAATTTCACACTCAAATGCTCTGGAGACAGTGAAGTGAGCTGGCAGTACCCAGTGACTGAGGGAAGCCACAAGATAGACATTAGACATGAAGAAAACAACAGTGGCCTCTTTGTGACGGTGCTTGAAGTAGGAAATGCCTCGGCTGCTCATACGGGCTTGTATGTTTGCTATTATAACCACACTCAAGTGGAGGATGGGGAAGTGGAAGGGAAGGACATCTACATCTATGTGCCTGGTAAGTGGAGTATGTCACAGCTGTACCCCAAGGTTTGGATGGGAGAACTGAACATGGATGCCTAAAAGAGACCTATTGCTGATGGCAATTAGCTGTCAGAGGAAATAAATGACCCCAGGGCCATTTCCTAACGTGTAAATCAAAACCAGTCTCCGTGAATCTATGGACCTGTTCCTTTTTCTGTTGGTTTTCACTTGTTTGGTAACAGTTTTAGTTCTGAAGAAGAGGGGTGAATTCACACTTAACAGCTGAGGTCTTTTGCCAACCAGGGGCTGGGTAGTAGACACTGGTGTCCAGGTCAGCTCAGCTGTGAGAGCATGTCCAGCCTTCAGGTTTGTCTGGCCTCTACGTGGAGATTAATGTCAATGCCAGTCCTTTCAGAGGTGACTTGGGTGGATGTTTTGAGACTGTACTGACCGAACCAGTGCCATGTCTGACACTGAAGCAGTTGTGTGAACTGAGACTGGAAAAGCTCATGTGTGCACAGGGCCTGGGAAGTGTAAAGCAAACGAGATGTCTTGGGGGTGGCTGTCACAAGAGAGGGAGAAACACAAAGGAGGGAGAAACAAGAAGTGTTGTTATTGCTGGTCAGTCTGATGCAACATTAAAAACATGGTGCTACCATGCAGTGCCCTGTAATTTTCAAAGCGAACATTGCCTTCCCAGGCCCTGTGCTGCCTTTCTCTTTAGTGGTGGAAAACCTTTTGGACCTGAAAGAAATGCCATCCCTTCTTTTTGGAAGTGCTTATCCCAAGCTGTGCTTTCCAACCCCCTTGTTCTGACTGGAAATCTGTTTAAAGGCATTCCATGCTATCCGTGGAATGAATTGTCATAGCTGAGATGAGCACCATAGGCTGAGCCACAAACAACTGCCTTTGTAAAGCCCTTTCTCAGCATTGGCTGGGGTTCAGGGGATGAGTGGCACAACTGCAAGGCCATGAAGATCGAGCCAGTAGATTTGCAGTAAATATTTTGAACAGGAATAAAAGAGAGATGAAGACATTCAAATTCATCCTGCAAAATAGCTGTATGTTGTGAAGGAGATAATGTCTGCAACTACAAGGAAAACTGTGGGAGAGGAAAAAGTCAGGAAGCAATAACAGAACTTGTTTTAAAGGCTATTTTGCAGTGGCATGAAGTTTTTGCAGTTTACAGTATGTGATTCAAGGACAGTGATTCTTCCAAGACTACTTCTCCATTTCCCACAAGAAATGTAAAAGCATTTGAATTCATTCTTGAAGCAAAAAGTTTCAGTAGAGGCTGCAGGCCTTGGCACATGTATCTGAATTTCCAAACAGCGCTAAGCAAATCACCAGAAGATGTTATTGGTGTTACTCAGTCTTGTAATTCTCTCAGTGAAGGAATATAAAGGCAAGAGATGGAAGATTTATTCTAGAGGGCATTTTGGTTTGGTTTTCAAAAGCCTCTAGACATCAGGCTACCAGATTTGCAGGGCAGAGACACCCTGTAATTTTTTCCACTCGCTAACTATCAAGCTGTCATAAATGCAGAAACATATCCTTTTCTTCAAATTATAGAGAATGTTTCTGTTTCCACTATAAACTTCGTCTCTGCAATTGTTTTTCCTGCAATGAATTAGGAGGGCAATGGGTGGCAGCAACCCACTTTATCCAAGGAGGATTACATTGAGACTTCATACAATATCCTATTTTCACTAACAGCACACAGAAGACCAAACTAGGTGAATCCTGTTTCTGTTTTAAATTACAGTGGGAAAACGAATACATGGAGTTGGCAGCATCTTTGGGACAGAACACTGTGTTTGGAATATTGCTACAAAGAGCCTGCCAGTGCAGCAGAAAGACTATTGTTGGAGGGATTTGAATTGCTATTTATTAATTTTTATTATAAAGCTTTGCACAGAAGCTCCAGGCTAGCAGGGATTATTTGTTTATTCTGAATGGCCAAATGGAGACAATTTGAGGGCTATGCTTTCTAAGTTGGCTATGTTATCCAATTATGTTTCTAACTCAGACTTTAGATTGGCTGGGTAGGAAAGTTGGCATGTATTTTTGTTGACTTTAAAAGAAGTAAAACTACCAGGTGTTTGTTTGCTTTTTTTCTGGTTGAATACCATGTTTTGAAAACCACATGCTGTGACCATAATTAACTATGTTTCATAACTGTGGTGCTGGACATGTTAGAAATGAGTGAAGATAAGTACCTTAAACTATCTAATTGAGATGTGGTTTTAATGGTGTTCAGCATAAACATGAAGTTGATTTCTACTTTTTGACGTGAAAGTGTTTGGATTTTTTCCTTAATTTTATTTTTTCCCCCAATTACGTATTGGTCAGGAGACACCTACTATTACTAAAGGGAAAAAAAACCCAAACCCTTAACTGAAGAAGATGAGTGATTTGTGCCAATAATTGGCAGGATCTGTAATGATTTTTTTTTGCGTGTGCAGTGAATGTTGCGCCTAAGTGCAAAATAATGTGTTGTAAAAATAACATGTTTAAATCTGAATTTTTCCCTGAAATCTTTGCTGTACATATATCTTGATAGAGTTATCTATGATAAAGTGAATTCATTTTTACATTAGTCCCCAGAAATTGCATGGAAGTTTTCATACTTAGAAGTGATTTTCTTGCTTTGTTTGTCACTTGAAATCCTTTTGCCTTTATTGTCAGAATACGTCAGAAGCAGGTCTGAGGGGATTAATAATATTTAGCACTTTGGGGGGGAGGGATCTTTTCTGTTTTTCATTCTGCATCCTGAATTGTCACAACAGAGCCCAATCCCTTTCCTGCTTTGTGCTTAGGTCAAATGTCTCTCTGCATGTCATATCAAAGAGCAAAAATGAGATACTGCATGGAATCACCATGCCCTACACTTAATCTCTGAAAAAGTGGGCTAATGAACTATTATTTTCAATTCTGATCTGTAAGTGGTCATTGATACTCAATTCTTGCACATGGACTTACTACAAACAAGACAGTGTAAAATTTCCTCTTGTTTTTTTACAGACCCAGACATGCCTTTTGTCCCTTCTATACCAGAAGACCAGTTCATCTTAGTAGAAGAAGGTGATCCCACCGTTATCCCCTGTCGGACAAGTGCCCCAAATGCTGAAGTGACTTTAATTAACAGTTTAGACAAGGCTGTCTATGCTTTCTATGACAGCAAACAAGGCTTCATAGGGAATTTCCCTGCAGGCTCATATACATGCAAAACAACAGTTAAAGGTGTGGAGTTCAAGTCCGATGAGTTCCTCATCTATATTTTAAGAGGTATTTATTTTTGTTCTTTTTTTAAAAAAAAGAAGTAATGTGTTCAGCCCACTTCTTTCCTCACACTGTAAGAGCCATATTAACATAAGCATCACAGGGTTATATTGAACATTTCCCCAGTGATGAGCTCCTTGCTCCTCCAGCAGCATTCCCAGTTACTTGGCTGCTAATTTGCTTAGAGGTTACACAATGTTGATGAGAATAAACTGTCCTTAGCTTTATCTCCTCTCCTAAATGGTTATAAGAAAAGTCTTCTGTAATGCATGTATTTTCATCTTGTTTGCTGAAATGTAATTTAAAAGACTGGTGTTTCCCAGGGGCTTCAAATCATAGGACTTTGGGTAGTCTGAAAACCAGTGTGATTCAAGTATTTTGAAAACAAGGTTTTTATTGGCCAGCAAGGCAGTCACTGATTTGCAAAATGGGAAATTGTTTTTATACTGAATGACTTTTCACAGGGGAATTTGAGTTAGGAACTTCTAATTGAAATTTTATGCATGGATCCTTTCTTTGTGAGATTGAACTCAATGCCCGTACATTTCATGCTTTAAGCACAAATTGTTTAAATGAGTATAAATAAGCAGAACTTTCACTGAGTTTTCCAGGTAATTCCTCAGTAGGGGAAGTGAAATGGAGCTCTCACCCTTGAAATTGCACCATGTGAAAACTGCATAATTTATAAAACCAAATCTGCTCTCCTCTTCTTCTAGCTACTTCACAGTTGCCGGTTGAAATTGAAGCGCTTAAAACTGTCTACAAAACAGGCGAGACCATTGTGGTAACTTGTGTGGTCTTTGACAATGAGGTGGTTAATTTGCAGTGGAATTATCCTGGGAAAGTGGTAAATATCTCTTTTTATCTATCTATCTATCTATCTATCTATCTATCTATCTATCTATCTATCTATCTATCTATGTACCTAATCTACTTCTTTTTCTTTGAATGTTTGTAGCTACTTATTGGGAAAGAAGGTGGTGGTGTAAAATATTCTTATTTTCTCTGAATGAGAACAGCTGAGGAGAGAAAACAAAACAATTTACTCTACTTTTAGGTTGCCACAAAAGAAATACAGTCCCAAAAGTTAGTTTTTGTTGTTGGCAAGTATGCAAACCATGAGAGGATGGTGAGGTATCACCAGGAGTCCATCCTCTGAGGGAAGAATGCTGTCTCTCACGTCTTGTGCTCTTTCAAAAAAAAAAGAAATGTGGAAATAGAAAGGCCTAGGAATGTGGGACATCTGCATACAGCTCTGCTGCTGAAGGTCTGAACCTCTAAAACAGCTCTCTTAAAACCTGGTTCTTGGGCTTAAAAAGGAACGAAGATGAATCAAGTCCATAGTCTTAATTGTTCCTCATTATGCAGGTGTAAATTAAAATTACTCTTACAGTCAGTGTAGTTACTCACTAATGAGAACTGTCTAGCAAGAAAACCTTAAAACTTTTGGAAATTTTCAAACTGGTTTAATGTGCTTCTGCACTGAGAATTTTTATTCAGTGAAACTTGGTTAGTTCTGGTCAATGGAGAATTTCAGAGTATCCATGTAAAAAGTCTTGTCGTTACTGAAGGAATACGATAGTTGAAGTGTACCTACTTGTGAACCCAAACCCCAGCTGTTATTTAAGTAGGTTAAGAGACAAAGACGAAAAATTATATGAGAAGGTTTATTTTTCTATTTTTCATGTTACACATCATAATCTCTGCTATGCGCCACCTTTCAAAACTAGCCCTGGTGTATTTTTTGTTCCAACCTCTCATGATAACATGGTCAACAATTCTCACCATCCTTTTACTTGCAGAAGTCTTCTCCTTGCCAGTAAATTACTCTTGTTTTCAGAGCAGGCAGAACATAGAATCAAGCATTGATAATTTTTTTTTGGGGGGGGGGGGGATAAAAATTCACCTGACTTCATGGGAACTGACTGATGAAAAGCCAAGTGGATTTTGTGTTTGAGGAGAAGGTAGCGCATAAACAGTAAAATGCTCTTTCAAGCTGCTCATGCACATTCAAAAATAATTAGTTTTGAGTGCGCAAAATACGAGATCTCAGCCTCCTCACCCTTCTGTGCCTGCTCACGAAAGGATGTATTTTTATAGTGCACTTTTTGTGCCTGTGGCTCAAAAATTCATCTCTGACAGAGTAAACAAGCTTCTGCCATACAGAGTGTATGTAGATCGTTACTTTCACTCATATCATCATAGATCCTCAATGGTGTCCTTTCAGCTCATTTATTTAGGTAATTTTTTTTCCCTTCTCCGAACTACAGAAAGAAAAAGGTCTGATAAAACTTGACGATATCAAAGTCCCATCGCAGAAACTGGTTTACACCTTGACCATTCCTGAGGCATCAGTGAAAGACACAGGGGATTATGAATGCACTGCTCGGCATGCAACCAAGGAGGTTAAGGAAAATAAGAAAGTAGTCATTACAGTTCATGGTACAGTCTGAATTTAATGTCCAAAAATTATTAACACATCGGAAAACACTGTTTTTGATAAATGCTGCAGTGTTGCTTTACACAAGGCTTTTTCATTTGCAGACAAAGGCTTTGTTCATCTGGACCCTCAGTTTAGCCCTCTGGAAGCTGTCAATCTACATGAAGTCAAAAACTTTGTTGTTGATGTGCAGGCATACCCAGCACCAAAAATGTACTGGTTGAAGGATAACGTGACTCTGATTGAAAATCTCACTGAGATTGTTACTAGTTCCAACAGAGTCCAGGAAACAAGGTAAAAATAATCTTCTGACTCTTACTTTTCTATGTTGACTTGAGTTTCTTCCCCAGAAACCTGGGCACTGCTCCTTCTCTCTTCTTTCCATCTGTCTGTCTCTTCTTCCTCGGGTAATGTCTTTGTTTTCTTCTCAAACAGGTGATGCCTAATCTGCCTCTGCCTTCATAACATCAACCTCTCCAAACCATAGATATCTTCATTTTTGAGTACTAAGCCTTTTCAGTTCCTCCAACATGTCTCCACATCAACAATTTGTAGCTGTTTCCAGTAATATCAGAGGCTTTGTCAGATCCCTGCATAAATAACTGTGCCCACTTGTTTCTCAGTTGTATGTTAGTAGTTATTTACTGCTTGAGTAGTGACTTCAGTTAAAGGCGTGCTGGAAATGCTGAATGTCACTACATTATAGTCTTTACATACCCAGATTACATATTGCACTAAAGTGATTTTTTTCTTGTGCCTGCTTTAAAAATACAAACAAAAACTTTTGTTTCTGCAGATTTCAGAGTATATTAAAATTGATCCGGGCCAAGGAAGAAGACAGTGGATACTATACTTTGGTTGCCGAAAATGAAGATGAGATTAAAAGATATACCTTCTCCTTGCTGATACAAGGTAAGGACCCCCAGACCCTTGCCCATCAGAATTTATGGCACAGAGCAAAGACTTGATCTACTTACACAGTGGATTGCCTAGAGCATGGAGATAAGAAGGTGTGAAATAAGAAGGGGTGTCTGGAGGAGTGCATGTGGTGCTGAGGCACTGGAGCTCTCCTACCCCCATCCTGGCTTTCACTTCTGCACTGGCCTTGAGCCAAAAAGAAACTTTATCCTCCCGCCTAAGTTATTCCAGCTGACAGTGGGGATGATAGCTCATTTAGTATGACATGAAGACGTGGCATAACCGCAGCACTTCCTTTCCATGGCTCTAGGCTAGGATGCACTCTGTCCTACAGGAGATATGGACCTCCTGGACGAGTCTGGGACTCTAGCTGCTCCTAAGCTGTTCTGCTTTATTTGAAATTTCAGGCTGGTTTTTTTTAGACCCTGACAAATATTCTAACAAATTCCTGACTCCTTCCCAGTTCCAGCCCTGATCTTAGACCTCGTGGATGATCACCATGGCTCTGCGGGTGGGCAGACGGTGAGGTGCTTGGCAGAGGGGACCCCGCTTCCTGATGTGGAATGGCTGGTTTGCAAGGACATTAAAAAGTAAGAGGAGCAGGTGCTTTCTTATCTAAAATATGACTTGTGGTGTCCTCAATTAGTGTAATGTTACAGTTACAGTACCGTGCCTTCCTCATCAAGCACCAGTAAGCTCTAAATATTTTTTTCTCTTTAGACATATGCTGTTCACATTTCAAGAGAAGCTGTCAGTGCCCTTCTATTGCTTCCTGTAGGAAAAGACATAATGCATTAATTCAGGAGGTTTCTCTCATATAAGCTTTGTATTCAATAAGGGAACTCAGCAGATTTCACAGTCCCAGTCTGAGTAAGGATCCTGAGATGTAGCTATCCCTCCCTTCAGGGAGTTCTTATCATTTCACAGATAGCTCAGTCTGCCTCATTAACACTCTTGCATGCTTCTATTTTTTTTTTTTTCCACTTGTAATTATCTCTTTATTAATTATAATCTTCACCTTCAAAGTATTTTAAACGTGGAGTAATTGCTCCAATTCTTGCTAGTTCTAGGCTGTCTCTTTCAGCTGCTACTGGGAGGCTGCTTTTTACCTGGGAGGTTATCCACCAGGGAGAGGGAGACCATGCACGGAAAAAGGCTAGGAACCACGGACACCTTCCAGCTATGTTCTGCTCTCATTGTGATAAAATCTCTTATTGCCTGGTGGGACGGTTGTACTCCTAGCCCTGCCTCAGGGAGTCTTGTACAGCATTAAGGATCCAGTACTATAACTCTATGGGATACATAAAGGCATCAATATCTGCCTAAACCAGGTCTTCTGGTCTGCAGTCAAGCCCTCAAAGTGGCAGCAGTAATGAGGATCAGAAGGCAAATTATTCTGAGGGAAGAAAGGTGCAGGCTTTACACAAAAGTTGTCTTAAGCATTTCTGGTCTTTAAAAAGATTGCTGTCAGAAGGTAGTTATAGGGAAAGGTGATTCTTGCTCTTGACTCTATCTGTACTGATGCCCAACACTCGTTTCCTTTGTTATTCTTCTCTACAGGTGCAGCAATGATACCTCATGGGCTCTTTTGACTAACAATATCTCCGATATACATATGGAAGCCCACCTGGATGAGAAAAACATGGTGGAAAGCCAGGTGACCTTCCAGAAGGTAGAGGAGACCCTGGCTGTGCGATGCGTGGCAAGGAACGACCTTGGTGCTGTTACTCGGGAACTGAAGCTTGTGGCTCCCAGTGAGTTCACTTTGTCCTTCTGTGAAGTTACAGCAGCCAGTTTGACCCCTCTCTAACACATCCTAGTTCAGCCTTAGCAGATAAAAATACAAATTGTTGCAGATAAAAGTAACTGGAAATGGATTTTTTTCCACCCTGGGGCATCTGAGTATGAGGCATTCTACAGGTCTCTAAAGTGCATCTGTTGTTCACTTGTTCTGTGGTTCCATGATCCATTTTATCATTTTATGGCCACTGGCTACGGGGCATTCTTCTGGATGATCTCTTCATTTGATTTTGAAACAGGAAGGCAGAGCAGCTCTGGGCTTGGGAAGACTTCACAGTCACCAGCCTCAGGAACTGCTCCTGTCACATTTGCAGAACATGGGAACTGCAGTGGTAGGGGAGGTGGGTGCCTTATGTGTGTGCCACGTTCCCTGTGGCTCAGGAGAAAAATGTGGTCTGTCTTTTCCTCCACAGCCTTGCGATCAGAACTGACAGTGGCTGCTGCAGTCTTAGTGCTGTTAGTGATTGTGATTATTTCGCTGATTGTCTTGGTCATCATATGGAAACAGGTAATGTAGAAAAAATTTTTTAGTTCAGCACTTGAGTTCTGCTGGGTTTTGATCTGCTCTGAGGTCAGGCACAGGACTAACGGTTGGTTTTGCATTCGAATGTGCTTTGCAGAAGCCGAGGTATGAGATAAGATGGAGAGTCATTGAGTCTATCAGCCCTGATGGCCATGAATACATTTATGTGGATCCAATGCAACTGCCTTATGACTCCAGATGGGAGTTTCCTCGAGATGGGTTAGTGCTTGGTAAGTTTCCTCTACAGGCCTAATATCATCCTACTCCAGGAAGAAAGACAATTCAGGACAACTCTGAGGTCTCTGCTACTAGGATTTGCGATGTTAGATACGACCATGAAGTCCAGAGCCTCTCTGTACCTGTCTGTTCTCAGTCCTTCTCCTGCATCCTCTTCTCCTATACAGTGGTGTCAGCCTTGAGCTCCCTGCGCTAGTGTCTCCCATTCCTCAGTTCCAGCTCTCCTCCACGTACTTTGTGTGCAGCGCCCACCCCCACATGGCTCTGGGGGCCTCTCCCAGCATTAAATGCCCTCTTCAGCATTCACTTCTGCTAAGGCACTCACAGGAAGTGCATCAGCATTTTTAATTTGCAAGACATTTATATACTTGTGTGCAGAGGCCGAGGGAAATCTGCAGGAAGTTATGTAGTTTTATTAAAAGTAAGTTTTAAATTATTACTCAGCACTGTGCCCATAGGAGTGCTGAGTAACTGCATAACTTATTTTTGTGGGTACTGTCCTTCTTCCTTCCCCTTCTGTTTTCTTGCTTTGTTATTCCTCCTTTGGAGTTCATACAGAATTCGGTTACAATTGTTTCTTCAGGGCCAGCCCAATCTGTCACTTGTATCAATCGAAAGTGTAATGGTTATAAACAATTTTAAGGTTCCATCCAGTCACTGCTTTAAACATACAAGCTTTCCCTCTCTTGGAGGTATCTGTGCACCAAGTTATATCATCAAACACAGAAAAAGAAGACAAAATATATTTGCTATTTGATATATTTTAAGGAAAATAGTCTCCTGGTGTAGTTCCCCTTCCCCATTACAGAGAAAGAATTGATGTTAATTCTTGAAAAAAGCAGCACAAAAAAATCTGGTTCAGGAATGATGTCCTTTAATTAAATTCATATTGCTAACTGAAAACTAGAGAAGGGTGAATATTTAATGGAAATATTTTATGACCCGGACTTTAATTATATGCCTAAATAGAATTTGTCATATCTGAGTTGTTAACAGACCACCACTGTGACTTTATCTCCCTCTGACTCATTAGCACCAGACTGCCCCTATGCCTTCCTGTTTACAAGTATATTCAGGATAGTCAGTGCTTTAAAAACTAATGCTACATGTCCTTTTGACAACCTGGATTGTACAACCATTCTTCATGACACAGTTTACATTTACCCACTGTCAGTTTTGCCATGTGAAATGTTTGCTGGTGTTTTTTTGTTTGTGGGGCTGATAATTCTGGTTTGTGTGGGTTTTCTCTTGTCAAAGTGGGAGATTACACCAAAGTAATTACACCTTCAGCTCAGGGAGGCTCGGAAGCAGGATACAAACCCATTTGGCTCAGCCAGACAAGCATTTCCCATCCTTGCTGTGTAAGCCAGCTGGCATTTATTTGTTTTTCTATCTAGTAGTGCCTGGAGTGCAATGCTGTGTTGAATGCCAACTTTGAACATTGGCTGGATGGAGTTTCAATTGGTAAATTTGGGTTACACTGCAAATTTTCCTTTGCTATCGCCCCTCCCCAATGCATGTAGTGTACTGCAGTTGAAAGCACTCATCAGCCAGTGCAAGACTAGGGGATGAGTAACAGAGTGAAAAATGTGATAACAGTGCGCTGTTTGAACGCCACTGCTTTCTCCTGGCTCTGCTGAGAAGTGGTTTGGTCCCAGCAGGACCTGGACCTCCTCCTTTGGCTGAGATGGCAGAGGGCACAGCCTTTTGAGGAGCAGAGTCCAAGTGCTGGTGTTTTTCAGGATCTTGGGGTGGCTGTAGAGAGAGGGCAGAAATGCTCCCATAAGGCACCCATTTGTTCTGACAGATGTAAGAAAATGGAATGCTGGTCTGACACAGAATCAGATTCATCCGTGTTTGCAAAAGGCGAGTTAAGATTCAAGATGCACAGCATTTAGGGACGTGATACGTAATTTCTCATGAGTCTAGACACTGGACGGAGATTTTGAGGCTTGTCACTTGTTTGGCTTTCAAAATAGACCAAGAAAGTTATAGTTTAATTTGGGCTAGCCTAATCATCCCAGTTCAACTTTAGTCAAAGAAACACCCGGTTGAAGAGGCTGTGTCTGGAACAAATTGACAGGCTTCACCTTTGTATTTGTGTCCCCTCGAGCAGAATAGCTCCTCTCTGACAGGCTCAGCAGATGGGTACAGAGGCTGAAATAGTTCTCACACCCAGGTGCTGTTTCCCTACTAGTTGGAGCAGCCTTGAGCTGCTGCTGTTGTTTGCACAGTCCCTCTGTGGCAGAGAAGCAGCTCCGCTCCTCTGGTGAACAGATCACAGTGGTGCCATTAGACTAAGAAAAGTAAACACACGCTATCATTCTGGGCTCTATTGAGGACATCAAGAATGCTGTGGCATTACAGATGCCTCCAGCTCTTGAACAGTCAGCTCCCACCTGACTCCAAATTTCAAGTGTAAAACATATGAGGCTTAAGCTATGTCTGTGGAGAGGGGTGAAAAGGGGAAATAGCAGTGACTGTTCCCTGCCATACCGGAAGCGCTCTCACTGCCTCCGTGTGCAACCCGGCTCAGCAGAGGTGATGGAGAGGGAGATGTGTGCCTTGTGCTCAGCTGACAATATGGTTTGGGGAGGAATTGGCTTGTGAAGACAAGAAGATCAAGGAGCATCAGCAAATGCCATTGCATTCTGAAGGGCTGCATCCTGCCATATGGCTCCCAGACCTTTGGTCTGAAAAATTTCTGGGGCCAAATTTCAGTCTCAGGTTGTTTGAATTAGTCTGAAATTTAGAGGGCAGCTTTCTCACATCCTGATTGGGAAGAAAAATGTTTGGAGCACAGGAATCTTGAAAAGAAATCGCATAGTTTTTATGTGCATGACAAACTACACTGTCATAGCCTTGGAGAGGCTTGGAGAGGTTCCTCAGTGGTAACCCAGCTAAGCACTTTTAACCATTTCTTGTGCTTGTTAATGATGTAGATATTGTTTGGCTGAAAATATTTTAAAAAGCATATATACAATAAAAGTGGGGGCTGTAACTAGAGGATAACACAAACATACAACCTTGCATGTCAGATAACACCTTCAGAAGCATAAAATATGGCCAGTTCAAGCTGCAAATGAACATCAAAGACAAAAAGCCATCTATTTCCATAGTAAAAGTCACTACTTATTTTTTTTCTGTTCTGGAAGTTAAAAAGTAACATAGCATAAGATAGAGAGCTTATGAGGAATATGGAGATATCCTGGCATCTGGAGCTCATATATGGGTTTGTTCACTGAGTAAGTGTTGCCTTCATGAACTTGCTTTTCAATACAGAAACTATGAAACATAATATTTTTGAGTATGGGTGTGCAGCTCATATTTCTCTAAAGGCTAACTCAATCTGCATGCAGTTCTTCTGCACAGTGTATCCATATCAGGAGACAGGAAATGATAATCCCAAATTTTTGTCTAAATTGATCTGTGGGAAGAATAAGCTGTGTATAAACATTAGCCGTTTCATTACAGCCCTTGGAAATTCACAATAAAATTTATTCCAGCATATGAAGCACACTTGCACATTAAACTTCAGAGAAGTTTCCCCTCATATGTGATCAACATGTATTTCAGCTTCTTGCAGATTACTGAGGGTGCCTCTTGCCTATTTCTACATGTGCTGTTGATGTGATTTACTCTATCTTACTGCTAGATGCATCCAGGCTTGATATAACAGCCCAAAACTACAGCTAAGGAGTCCAATTCAGATTTCTAAGTAAAGGACACAACTGTATTGCAGTCTGGTGCTGACTGAGGCAGAGAGGTCAACTTAAACCTAGAAGAGTCAATGATTAGAAAGGATAAAGCGAGTGTGGCAGGACACAGTACAAGATTAATTTAAATGAGTTGTGCTCTCATGTACAGGCAGATGTACTCCTGATGTTTGCTTGCTTGCTTTTATTTAAGACTTGTACTTAATGATAGCGTTTCATATTTGCTTTTTCTGCTTAACAATGGTAATAACAGTAATACCAGTCTGGCTAAGTGTGTGTGCTCTTTCCAGAGTACATTTGTATTTCTCTACAACCAGTAGCAGGAAACGAGGTGAATTGCTGTTACCTTCTGAAATAAATAATGGTTTCCCTTGTGTTCAGGTCGAATCCTTGGTTCTGGTGCATTTGGAAAAGTAGTCGAGGGGACTGCATATGGATTGAGTCGCTCTCAACCAGTGATGAAAGTAGCTGTGAAAATGCTGAAACGTAAGTTGTCACAGTTCCATTTCCCAAGGTAGGTAGGGCACGTTTCCACAGGGTTATTGAAGCATTGCTTGTGTATAAATAGGTTCCCCATATCTGAAGTTGAAAATGAACTATGGAATGACTAAAGTTTAAAATTATACTTTAGATTGCTTCATGGTATTTCAACATTGAAAGTGCCCGGGCTTCTGAAAACATCCAAAGTTTGGTTTTAGCTGTATGGACCATAGCAGACATAAAAACTCAGCAAGTTCAGAAAACGATAAAATAAACATGGATATTTGTGAACAAATGGAAGCTACACAATAAGGGAGCAATAGGCAGGTCTTGTGTGAGGATCTTCAGCTGACTGAAGATTCCCCGGTTCATGACAGCAGAGAATCTGATGCAGTGATTTCTTGAGAAACCTTGAGGAGCTTGCTTGTGTTGAAATGAGCACCTTGTAAAGTGCCTCTGTGCCACCTGGGCAACCCACTGTACCCCTGCAAAGGGACAAACAGAGTGGTTCAGCTACTGAGCTGCATCAAGTGATTAGTGATTTGTGACTCCTCTCCAAGCCTAAGAAAGCCTTCTGTCGAGTAAAAGACAGTCTTCTTCAAGAAACCATGGTAGCAATGTTCTAATGAGGCAAGCAAGGAGAAATCGTTTGTTACTGTGAAAAAGGTGGTTGCTCTCACTGAGTGGCTGGTGTGTTTTATTTCTACAGCTACAGCTAGATCCAGTGAGAAACAGGCACTCATGTCTGAACTGAAGATAATGACACATCTTGGCCCTCACCTGAATATTGTGAATCTGCTTGGAGCTTGTACAAAATCAGGTGGGTTTGGCTGACAGAATGGAGGTGTGCTGTGGAGCCATCATTCACTGTTGAACAAGCACACACATTTCAAGTAAAGGATTTAACAATAAATATAAACAAATAAAAGGTTTCACAAACCTGCTTGATATTTGGCAGTAGGTGCAGTCATAACTTAGTAAATAAAAATGTACTAGCCCACAATACTTTTTATGTTTTATATTTTATTTTCTACTGGGTTTAGAGTTTTTTTTTATTATTATTTTAATGCATTATTTTGCTTTATTTCATCAGGTCCTATTTACATCATTACTGAATACTGCTTTTATGGTGATTTGGTGAACTATCTGCATAAGAACAGGGACAATTTCCTGAACCGACACCCAGAGAAGCCAAAGAAAGATTTGGATATCTTTGGGATGAACTCAGCTGATGAAAGCACAAGAAGGTGGGGAAAAAAAAGTATGAACTACAACACAAGGAAATGTCATTACTAACACTTAACTCCATTTGTTTCATTCATTGTTTCAAAGCCCTCCATAATTATTCTCATTAGGCTTTTATTTACCAGGTTTCATAGACCTAGAAAGATTTCAACACTTTTTTTTCAGTCTCCCTGACATGTGTCTTGGATCCATGTTTCCCCTGTGTAGAATGCCTTCAATCCCAGGATTGCCATTGGTTCTCCATTGACATCCTGAGGTCCCAAAAACAAATCCTATTAATAAAGCATGGCCCAAAGGTTTTACAGAAAAGAGGAACCTTTTGCCCTTACCCAATTTTAAAAAGTAAAGTGCAACTATCTGTTTTCCTTGTTTCCCTGCTTGGGGAATCTCTACTGTCTAAAACTCCTTCCCTTCAAGCAACCTGACAGAGCTTGTTCTCCAAGCTCAAGTACTCTCCTTTATCTATCAATGGCTTTGCCAGTCTGAAGAGTTTCCTTCTGGTTAATGTTCATCCCACAGCTTTTTCCAGATGATGAAGGAAGC
Source organism: Pezoporus flaviventris (assembly GCF_033815535.1). Taxonomy (NCBI): domain Eukaryota; kingdom Metazoa; phylum Chordata; class Aves; order Psittaciformes; family Psittacidae; genus Pezoporus; species Pezoporus flaviventris. Next base: position 25,982,605 of record NW_026892550.1, read on the forward strand.
TTGTCATCATACATTCAGCAATAAAGCAATGTCATAAAATTAGCCAGGATTTAGAAAGTGAATGGAGATTCCTTCAAAAAATCACTCAGGCAAATAGCTCAACTGACTCAGTAGCTCAGTACAGCCAGGACAATTCACCTGAGTGTGGGTTTGTGCAGAAGGACTGGATTAGATGCAAACTGTCTGGGTGAATAAATTACATCTATCATTTGGAATACCTTTAACTAAAAGCCCAAGTAATAGTAATACTTGAATTCAGTGGGATTTTCAGATGTTAGACAATATATGCTTGCATACCTGACTCTTTTCAAAAGGGCAGGTCAAAACACTTGACTACGGTAATACCTGGTGACATGTACTAATATGTGATAATACACAGTTATGTTACAGTACACGATCATCATGTATTCCCTACCAGGAAACCAGCTCTTGTATTTCACAGCAATACAATTGTACACTGTAAGAGAACTGTTAGATCTACAGGATGCTGTGGCAGGGAAGTTACCTTGACACCCCTCACTGATACACCTTTCTTTTTTTTTTTCCTATTTCAGTTATGTGATATTATCATTTGAAAACACTGGAGAATACATGGACATGAAACAGGCTGATACCACTCAGTACGTGCCAATGTTGGAAAGGAAGGAGGGATCTAAATACTCTGATATTCAGAGATCTGTGTATGATAGGCCTGCTTCATATAAGAAGAAATCTATGTCAGGTAATATAGAATTTTCTCTTTTGATACATCATTAATACAAATAGTTCTTACATACATGCATAGCTTGTTTTTGCTCTCTGTAGACATAAGCTCTTCATCTGTGTTCTGCAAGTGTGCAAACTATATGAGCTATAAAATAAAAACTTATGCTTGTGTTCTTCTTTATGCTCTGGGAATAGAAATTCATGCTCCTGGAGCAAAAGGGATCCTGTCGGATATTTGCTTCTACGCTGAAGTGCTCTGCAACAGGGCTGTAGGCATTCTTTGGAGGTAGTGATTCTATCAGTCGTGTAGTTTGCAAGATTTTGAGCAATAGCAATGAACAACAGTGATAGTAATTTGTAATGTTCTGTTTCTACTTATATTTCACGTTAACTGACACTTACCAAATGCAGAACACTCCCAAATACTTTCCTGGATTATGTAATGAAGATAATGAATTCATCTTATTCCCTGGTCCTGTTCTCAGAAACCAAATATGCTTTGCTTTAAAAATAGGCACTGTCCTTTCTGCCTCTAGGCCTCAGAAGCTGAACTATATCCAGTCCCAGATCTACATCTCAGACTAATGTACTCATATTGTGCCCTAGGACAGTTGGAGTAAATGAATCACTGAATTCTGAATGCTTTTTTTCCTGACATCTTTCATAAAAAAATAAGAACTGTTACTATAGAATTCCTGACCCTTCCTGCTGGTATTGGATTAGTCCCCGTGAATACTTGCCGGGAAACATAACAGTATTCAGCAAAAGTAAATGGATAAGAATGTACATGCATGCACAAAAACCTGATGAAGGCACCACCTCTAAATAAATGTTTTTGTACCACATGCTGAGAGTTGTAAACAACCTCTATAACACTTCCACGAGTCTTTTAACTTCACTTTTTCCTGCACTTCTCTGAGGAAAAAAATACAGAAGGAGAAAACTCAAAACCTATATTTAATACTGGTTGTTTTTAAAAATGCAGTATGTGTCAGTGACTGATGCAGACATTAAAAGTGGTTAGTTATTATGAAAAGACTGGTTTGGTCATGGTACTCTGTTAAAATCATCGGCTTAGAATCATGATGGGTAGGGGGAAATGGGTGCTGCATTCCCACTCTGAAGCACAAACACATTCTCTCTTCTTCAGTAGAATCAGAAGTCAAAAACCTTCTTTCAGATGACAGTTCGGAGGGTCTCAGCCTACTGGATTTGCTGAGCTTCACCTACCAGGTTGCACGGGGAATGGAATTCCTGGCTTCTAAAAATGTAAGTAAATAGAAAATCGAACAAAACTGACGAAAGTGCAAACAGGTCTTTGCCTCCAACTCTGGTTTTTAATTTAGCTTCTGAAAACACCACATAATATAATATTCTTTTTGGTGGCATAGACAGCTTTCTTACTTGCTTGGCAACTGGCATCACCATGGTTAGAAAAATCAAAGCAGCAGCCAATCCTCTTCTGTTGTTGCAGCCATGACATTCATGGAATCAGGGTGCCAGAGATGGTGGTGGATCTAGGCAGGGTCTGGGTGGAGGGTCCATGCAGCCACAGACCAGCATGGTAAGAAGTGTTGACATATCATTAGTACATGATGGGTAGAAAGGGAAAGGCTGGCATCATTTTGTCTCCTCCCCATTACAATGCATCCGCATGAGCTCTCACTGGCTCTGAGGACTGATGCCTCCCTGCCTCTGTTAGCAGGGCAATACAGGTGCCTGTTCGGTAGAAGACCTTCTTAAGACTGTGCCTAGAAAGTCAATAGGTCTTTTTTCAGGCATCTTTGCAAAGGAAATGGACTTCGTGGAACTAGCACGTCCTTGAACAACTTCATTTCTCTTCATACAGTGTGTGCATCGTGACTTGGCAGCTCGTAATGTCCTCCTGGCTCAAGGAAAAATCGTGAAGATCTGTGACTTTGGGCTGGCTAGAGACATCATGCATGATTCCAACTATGTCTCCAAGGGCAGCGTATGTACTTCTTAATCTCCTGAGCTCTGTTTTAATTGAAATGAGAAGTGCCAATTTTAAATGCTTTTCGATGTTCTTGCCATTCAGTGCTGGTTACACTAATTGACTGTTGGGATAAACGCTCCTGAGAACAATTTTTCTTCAGTTTGTTAATTCCTGTAACTTTTATAATTCCACTTTGAGGCCGAAAAGTACTTGGCCACACTTCGTACTTCACAGGCTGATATTTTAACTGTCAAGTTTTGTGACTGGATAAATTAAGGAATTCTCAATATGATATGGAGAGTAGTGACACATCAGTCAATGATATAGACTAGACCAGCAGCGCCAGCTTTAGTATCATATCTTCAATCAGCTTGGTCATTTGCTAGTGATAAAATGAATAAAGTCATTGCTTAATTAGCTTCTGTGGGGAGCAAATAGTAGCATTGCTTATAATCCTGGTACATCTGTGTTATATTGAATTAAAAACAAACACTAACCAGGTTAACACAGCTTTCCTTATTAGAGAGAAGTTAAACCTGGCTACCAAACAACAACTGTAATGGGAAGCACTTCTTTAATGACTAATCTGTGCTGTTTGGGGTTCCTTTCTTTTTGCTCCAGACTTTCCTCCCGGTGAAATGGATGGCACCTGAAAGCATTTTTGACAATCTGTACACAACATTAAGCGATGTCTGGTCTTATGGCATTCTGCTGTGGGAAATATTTTCTCTTGGTATGTACTGTGAACACTTTCTTATGTGTAGTGATTAAGCTTTTTCAGTTCAAGCTGTTCTACATAAAGTATTTAAAATTCTACAGTAAAAATGTATGTGTGAATCAACTGTTAACTATTCTTCTATATGGGGTTTCAGATCTCAGCTTTGGGCGTGAAATGAAATTTCCATACTCTCCCCAAGTTCTCTTTAGATTTTTTTCTGCAAGGTATTTTTTTTTTCTTGCTAGAAAACTTAAAACAATGCATGAAAAGATTTTGTGGAAAAAAAAAGGGTGTGCTGGCTAGAGTGGATTTTCTGGCTAATATGGGAAGGAGCATGTTTCCCCCTTGCAAGAGGGTGCCTGGAGCTGCAGCCCAGCCCAGTGGCTGGTTTGAAACAGTCTCTTCATATATGTTTCTTAGTCCCATTACTGAATGAAAACAAACGTCAATCTTCTGGGATACTGATTTCTCATTTCCAGGTCAGCACTGTTCACACAGTTGGTTTATGGCAGCATAAAGTGGTTATGACAGTGTATGGCAGTTGCAGACAATGTACAGTTCCCAGCTGGAAAGAGCCAGGGAACAGCCTGGCTCTTTCCTCAGCCTCATTAATTAGCCTCCCAGGCAGGTGGCTGGCCTGCTTCAGCAAGTGTGCGTTGCCCAGATCTATTCTCAGCAGAATTAATCACGCCTATATGGCATCTACTACTGCCCTACGGCAACCCCCAGCCTAACGTTATTTTCTAGATTAAGTTGTCATGTAGCTGCTTCTCAGAAAACAGCAGTTCCACCATTTATAGTATTGATTACTGTAATCTCTGGGCATCATAGCATGCTGTAATAACCATTCCCTGGCATCCCTGAGTGGCATGCGATTGCCATCGGATAGCTCTGGAACTAAGGCACAGTGAAGCCTGGGCTTGACTGCCTTATCATTAAGGAAGATTCTGAAGCCCAGTTTTAGGTGAAAATCCTGCTTTTGAGAGGGCTGAGGTTTCTGGAGTAATATTATAGTGTGCCTCCGCCACCCAAGAAAGATGATCTGTCTTGGAAAGAAAAACAGATGCTCAGCAGTATTTCCTAGGAAGGCCAACTTTGACATCTTGCTGCAACACTGATTTCAGCTTGAATGATCCTTTTACACATCAGTGGCAAGTGGGCTTGAGTGCAATGGTCAGTATGCTATGGCCCCAAATGACCACTTAGCTGAATCAGCTCAGGTGCCACATCCAAACTTTCCAACTACCCATGTAGCTGACAGGTTAGCTGTTGTCTAAAGCTAGTTGCCAGATGAGAAGACTTGGGTATGGAGGGACTGGCTCATAATAAGGCTTTGCCTTTACAACTGGGATGAGACAAGTAACTTGGGCCATGGCACTCTCAGCTGTTGTGCAGGTGCCAAAGGCAGTAAAACCAGATAAAGCAAGTGATTTGCCTAATGTTGCACAGAAAATCGGTGGCAGAGCAGAGCCATGATCCCATATCTGCCAAATGTGAGCTGATGACCTGATGCAGGTATCATCCAACCCCTGTGCACGATAAATATATTCTATAAACACTGTAAAGGTATTTTTTCCTAAGTAGTACCTACTTGAGTCTTTCCTAGCCAGTGTTTTGCATCAAACACTAATGTCCTGAAGACAATAGCTCTGATATGAAGCATTGGCTATGAAAGATTAATTTTGTTGGCACGTCAAATTATGGTGTTAATGTATTTTGACATGAACAGCAAGAGAGTATTTAGAAACTCTGCCAGAGACAGTCAAATACAGAGTAGTATTTTTTCTTCTCTTTAATCTGCAGGTGGCACACCATATCCTGGCATGATGGTCGATTCTACTTTCTACAATAAGATCAAGAGTGGATACCGAATGGCCAAACCTGATCATGCTACTAATGAAGTGTATGTGTGCATTAGGCTTTTCCACACCTGGCTAGTCTCCAGTTTCTGTTTGGTTACTCACTTTCTTTTATCAGTTGGCTAAATTGGTTTCCATCTTATCTGCAGGTATGAGATCATGGTGAAGTGCTGGAACAGTGAGCCAGAAAAAAGACCTTCCTTTTACCATCTGAGTGAAATTGTGGAGAGCTTGTTGCCTGGAGAGTACAAAAAGGTTTGCTCTTTGGAATTTTCCCTGTTTTCTATACATTATTTTAGAGGGAATTGCAAGTGTTCCAACCATGAAAACCATGAGCACTGAACTGGTAAATACCAACCTATGTGAATTATGTGATTTGGACAGGAACATCACATGCTTTTGCATGCAAGCTTACTGAGAGAAGCAATTCTGCAATATTAAAGTTCTGCAGTATTAACTAGGAAGCAGACCTCTCCATTTGTACTTAAAACCTACCAAATCAATTTTTCTACTAGGGGATGGGTTTTATATGTTGTCACTGGATTTTCTAGGCAGTGACTTATCAGCCCGTGTATATAATCTCCCTATCTCCCTCTTTGGACCCTGACACTGGCAGGTTTTCCCCTCATACTTCTAATACCTGTGCTTTGCCTGCCCCATCATTCAGTGTTTCATTTTCCTGCCTGCCTTCACTCCCTTCTCCCTCCCCCACCCTCTTTCATACTTACTAGTCTGCTTTGTGCTGTCACACTCACTCCTGCATCATCTAAAACTTACGTGTCAGTTCTCCCTTCAAATCATTTGAAGATGCTGGATTTCTCTATCCAGTGCTGTTGGCTCATAGGGCAAAACATTTTCCGGGCTAATGAATCACAGCTACCCATCTGAAGAAAGACAGCCTCAGTGAACAGTGTGTAACGAGGGATTTGAAATTAATATTTTCAGAGCTATGAGAAGATTCACCTGGACTTCCTGAAAAGTGATCACCCAGCTGTCACACGCATGAGAGGGGAATGTGACAATGCTTACATTGGTGTCACCTACAAGAATGAAGACAAGCTAAAGGACAGGGAGAGCGGATTTGATGAGCAGAGGCTGAGTGCTGACAGTGGGTACATCATCCCTCTGCCTGACATTGACCCTGTTTCTGAAGATGAGCTTGGCAAAAGGAACAGGCACAGGTAGGTGCAGTTTATAGATCATGCAGCTCATAGTCATCGTTTGAGTTCTTGTTTGACAATGTGAATTAACAATTTTTAGCATCTTACTCCATGAATATTTTCCTCATCTCTGTTGAAACTCCTTGTTGGGAAGCTGCCATGTAAATATGGTAGTATGACTGGCAACAATGTTTTCAATGGGAAAAATGTAATTCCACCTCTTTTGTGACTGCCAGTGGGAGGGGACTGTTGGTAGGGCACTCCTGTATGTCCTGGGGACTCCATTTTTAGCTTGGCCAAGTTGCAGTGGCTGTCTGGTGGCTCTGTGGGCAAATTTTGCAACACATCTTGCCCCTACAGCTCAATGCCCTGGAGCTGCATGTGGGATCTCAAGTGATTGATTTGTTCTATCTGAGACCACTACAAAATCTGGAATAAGTTGTTTTTAATACCAGTCTTCCATGGTATTCTTTTCTTTGACAGCAGGGTATCCAGGACTTTTTACTGCTCCCTTGTCAGTTTGCATGACCGATTCCACTAGCACACTGCACTGTGTAACCTTACTATTACTTTTTTATTTGATTTGTTTGATTCAGCACTGAGTTCATAGTATGCAAATTAACAACCTAGAAACTTCTTTTTTGATATTTTTGCACAATTTTCGAGAAGGGGATGAATAAGTCCCTAAGAATCACTATCCACATTAAGAGTTATTGCCTCTCTCTAGTTGTCTGTTATTTTATTTTCACCTGACCTCCCTAGATGTACCAAAGTGACCTATTGTCACAGCAGCATCATCAAGCTATTTTTCTAACAGAAAGTGCTTGGAGAAACCTATATGCAACCTGCTCCTTTGAATTCTGAGGTGGTTCATTACTTTTGAAATACAAGATGTGTCAGTCATCTAAGATTGTGCTGTGTGTTAGAAAGCATGTGGGGAGGTAGTGTTCAGTCCTGCTAGAGACTGGAGTACTTAACCACATTTGCCGTGTATTTTATTTCTGGGGTGTTTGTCTCTTCCAGTTCCCAGACATCTGAAGAAAGTGCCATTGAAACTGGTTCCAGTAGCTCTACCTTCATCAAGAGAGAGGATGAGACCATTGAGGACATTGACATGATGGATGACATTGGGATCGATTCCTCAGACCTGGTGGAGGACAGCTTCCTGTAACCCCACAGACACCTTCCAGCTCTGCACACAAGGAAGATTGCCATGTCATCTGTAGAATCCTGCTCCACAGAGAAAACCACTTTATTGCAATGCCACAGATGTGAAGAGGTGGATTTGTACAGAGAAACTCCTGGTGGCGGGCAGAGAAATCATCCTATGAGTGAAAGAAAGACATGTCGAAGATGGATTTTTAGTTTTGCTTCTTGCAGTACTTCAGTAGCATCTCAGTGTTTGCCATTTGAACTGGTAGGAGGATGAAGGAAAAGGCCACAAACAGACAAGTTTTGTGTTTCAAGGGCATTCATGTGACTGATGTATCAAATTTCCACTGCAGCAATACTTCACCATTGTAATTATGTAAATAACTGTCTACTCAAGGATTTTCTGAGGTGCACATTGAACATGTGCCATGGATTTTAGAAGAGATCGCTCATGAATTTTGTGTACTTCTTCCCTCAATCTTAATGTCAGCTGCTGTTGAACTATCATGTGAACTGAAGAACGTACTAAAACCACTTTTGGACCAGAAAGGTCTAAAACCACAAGGGACTCACCGGTACTACAAAACATGTTACTTTTTACCATTAACGCAAGTAAATGGGAATAATAATAATAATAATAATAATAATTAAAAACCAGTCTATAATAGGTATTAGAAACCTAGTAAATCTTTATTAACTATAGAAGATAGCTGTTTTCAAGATAATACCACTACTGTTTTCAGTAACACTAAATGTATATTTTACAATTCATTGTCCTTCAGTAAAAACACAGTCTCAAGAAACTTTTTTAAGTACAAGGAAAAAATTTATGACCTGAAAAAGATGGTAACCATTCTGGTTAGCTAAAACTAGTTTAACATGGAGAAAAACCTGCTATTTTGTTTTCTATCATGAGCTAAGTAGCTTTTCTAATCAGCTATACTACAAGCAATTATTGTCCTCTGATTAAATGAGGTTCTAAACATTTAAATGTTAAAAAAAAAGAAAAAGTTATGCCAGATCTCCGAGATGCTGGATAATGGAAGATTATGATAAACCAGCAGCAACATCCCATTGTTATCATTTTATTTCATGGGTACTCAAAAGAAATCTTATCCTGGGGTTAGCTGTGAAGAGTTGGTTTGATCTTTGAACTGTTCAAAGAACAAAGACATCTCTCCCAGTCTGGAACTCAAGTTTAAATAAGCAGAAATAATTCTGCAGCAAATATTCTTGTCTTAGTTTTCAGGTTTAAACAGAAACAGAAAACATTATTATCTTTGCCGACTGTAACTACAAATTGTAATTGCTTCCAAGACTGTTTTTTTTGAAGAAAAAGCATCAAAATGAATGTGCTCTCAGCCTGCAATACTTGTTTTTTTTGACACCACTTATATGAACAAAGTATTACTGTTACTGCTATCACTGTACAATGTGTTAATGAGATATGATGCTTTGGAAGACTCACATGTAAAAAATGGTACATCACTGCGAAGGGCCCCATCCTTTCTGGTGCTCAGCTTTCAAGCTTAATCTTAATTCATTGTGATGAGCGTCTCGTAGGACCTGCTCAGCCTCTGGCCTGACACAACCAATGCAGGTCAAACTCATCCCTGTGTTTCAGTATTTTTCCTAGGAAGTGTAAAAGGTGGACCAGCAGCTACTGACAGAACATGCTGCCACATTAAACTACAGTTTAACTTGACATGGCCCTTAGAAAAGCTACACAACTCACCTTGGTTTCACTTGTGGACAGTTGCGGATCATATGAAAGCAAAACTAATATTGTCAGTGTTACAGGCAAATAATTCTGAGTCTGGGTTTCAAAATGGCACCTGGCTAAGGCCACGTACAAGCATACAACTGATATCAAAACAGGACCTGAAGCAAGGCACCCTCATTTTCAACCCTGATAAAGGACGACAATCAGAAGGAAGCATGAGTGATGGCACATCCGCTATTTCTTGCAGTCAACAAATCAAGACCTGAAATACAAGACCTGAAATACCTGGGAGCTATGCTTTAGCCAGACACATCATTGAACTCTGTACGGGGACAACTGTGAAACATAAAGACTCTTGATGCAACCAGATGAGATAATGGAAAGTCTCCCTCCATCTATAAACTATGAATTGAGAAAACACAAATTATCTATTTGATATCCCAGATATCTGAATGGCCACTTGAGACCACACATGCCTTAATTTGCATATGTAGTCATTACAATTACATGTTCAAATTAGGCAAGCAATTTCACCTGCATTTTTTGCACATGGCCATGGGTTCTTCAGGGTTTGAAAATCAGCTGCCGCATGTTTTATTATACTAGTTACTGGAATCTAAGGACATTTTCATGTAGTCTCCCCTTCCCCTCACTGGTTTCATTCTGTATCTCTCAGTGCATCTCCAGTGGGGCTAGACCCAACCAGTGGAAGTGAACCAGCTGGCTCACTTTCTGATGCATGGTAATGTTGATTCTCCATCTTGTCATGAGTATTGTATAGATTAACTGGATCTGTGCCAGGGTCTAGCTAAACCCAGCTCAGTCCAGGCTTGGAATCAGATAAGATGGCCTGGAAACTGGAATAAGAAGCAGAGGAAGAGAGGGGATTTACTAGAGAGGGAGAGTTGTGAAAGGATGATTTGTTTTGTTTTACACTATTATCAGTATTACAGACTTTTTGTTTTATGGCTTAATTTTTGAGAAGCCACTGGAAGAGATATTCCCAAACCTTTCATTACAGTAATTGTATAATGACAATCAGTGTTAGCCTATGAAACACAGCTTTTGATTTGGAATGGCCAACCAATACCTTAAAGTGTGGTCTCCAACTTGTACAAAACGGTCCTAATACATGATGAAGGACGTGAGATATGGTGATGTTATACATCAATATGTATATAAGTATTTTTATATAGACTTTTAGAATACTGCCAAAACATTTATGACAGCTATATCACTGCCTTTGTTTATAGTTTTTTTTTACTGTGATATATTCCACAGGCACGTTAACTGTTGCACTTTGAATGTCCAAAAGTTATATTTTAGAATAATAAAAAAGGAAGTGTTTCCAAAATGGTGGCTGTTGTGAAATGTTTGAAAAAGGGTGAACTGGCCTGAGAGATAGTAGGCACAAAATGTATTTCAAAAATGCCCCTGTTGATATTTTGTCTTTGAAAAAAGTCCTGTAAATTAAGATCTCTATATTTCAATAAATGATATATAATTTAAGGATATGTGAGGGGTCTATACTCACTTTTTGAGAGATGGTTATAGAGGATCAGTCTTGCTTTGGGCTTTTCTTCCCCCTCAAAAGATTTTGGTTAATTGGGTGCCCTGCAAAGCCATCAGGATGCAATGACAAGCAGGTCCCTGAGTCCTTCTGGTGGTCGTAGCATGGAAGTGCCTGCAGCAAATCATCTGCACAGCGAGTGACATCTGTGGGGAGCTATGCTGTCCCCCAGACTATGGCAGAGGCAGTGCTCCAGCCATGCTCCTGCTGCCCAGAGCAGAGCATGTGCCTCTGAATGAGGTGAAACCCTTCTTGTCGTTGGCACTATGTGTGCTGGGGAGACAGATGCCTGCTGGTCTGCACACACCGAGGAAAAGGGTGACACGGGATGCAAATGGATGTGTTGTGCTGCATGTCTGCAATGTACATTCTCTGCTGTTTCTATCATTACTGTGCAGCAAATGGCTTTATGCAAGGATTGCTTTTAACAAGGCACTGTAAGTGACCTGTGTCAGTCTTTAGCCCAAAGCTTTTCATGATTAGAGGTTTGAAATAGCCATGCTTTCTCTGCCTCTGGTTAAGGGGCTTTTTAAGCCTACACTGAGCTCATCTTCTTTATGAATCAACCAGATTTTTGTCCCATGGTTCTGTGCTTCACATTAATTAATTTTACACAGCGGATGTAACTGAATGTGAAATTGGGAAGAATTGCAAGATTTCAGCCTGAAAACAGAGTTAAACTATCAGTTGCACTTCCTACAGAAGAGCCTGTCCTGGTTTGCCATTGGGAGCCAGGAAAGGCTGGCTGTGGGAAAACCTTGTGAACAGGCAGGTTAGCAAACTCCTGTCCATGGAGAAGTCACTTGATAAAACATACTTAGAGATGAACTCTCCATCTATCATCTCCCTCTCCGTCACCACTTCCTTTCAAAACAAACCTGCTCCTCGCTCCAAACAGCATGCAGCGGTCTGGGCCTTTGTCTTAGATAAGAGTTGGAGAAGATTCCCTCTCATTTTTGTCCTTGACAAAGAGGAATCTTCATCCTACAGCACTGCATGAACACACAACGCTTCCTGCCACCCCAGGGGTTCAGGAAAGAGCTGTGGCAGCACTTGGTCCTTACATCTGTCTTACTCGGTTGCTCGCCTGCTATTCTGGAAGCTCAGCAGCTGCGTGAGACACGAGGACTGATGGACCCCTGATTCCTGATGTGCATGGTAATGGGTGGTGGCACCACAATCCCCCTCTGTACAAAAGCCTTCAGCTGGGTACAGAGCTCAGAATCAGTTCTGCATTCTCTTCTTCCCCTTTGCAGAGCAGGAATGCAATCTTATGAGTATAGGGTATGGCTGTGTGCCTGTGAGCGCGTGTGTTCATGCTGGGGAGCATGGATGGTGAGTATCTCACCGTCCTGCTGAAGTAGATCCGTTTTGGGCAAAAGCGTAACCCTTCTTTCTATTGATAACCGCAGAGTGGGTGTGCAGTGGGAGTCATGCTCATTGTCTTGCTCCCTGTCTCAAGGCCTCTGCAAGTGTTTGGCTGGAAACGTATCCAGGGAGTGCACTGGCACATGGCAGAGGCAGTCTGGCCAGGATAGAGGAGCTGCGGGGAGAGTGGCACTGTGCCTGGAGCAGCAGAGAGGGGAGGGGTCCTAGCCAGGAAAGGGAAGGGAAAAGTAGGGAACGTCTGTCCACATGAGCCTTATGCAGGAGACTTTGGTTTATGCAGGTAACCAGACCTTTGCCTAAGCGTCTGGATTGCTATAAGTGGTACAAAAGGGTAGCAGCAGGTTTATCAGCCACCCTGAGAAGCTCCCAGTGGCTCTGGGAATCTTAGGCTCAGTGCCCTTGCAACTGTTTCAGCAACATGGCTGTCTCCCATCACCTTATCCCCATCGTGAGAGGTTGTGTGGTACGCAGCTCTGTGCAGGCATAATCCCTGGGGAAGATCAGAGGAAAGCTAAGGAAAGTTTTCTGTATGCTCGACACCAAGGAGGGAAAGTCACATCATGGACCTGAGCTGGCCCATGAAGCTGGCAGCTGAAGCAGAGTCTGTACGCTGTGGGGGTCCTATCACCAATGCCTGCAACAACGTGAAGGGCTGGGATCAGCACTTGTTCACCTGACCTCATCTCTGTCCTGAACCCCTTGGCACAACCAGTTTACACGAGACAGAAACACAGCCGGCAGCAGAGGAGGCACCAGCCACTTCCTCTGTTGGTGTTGATGTTCAGTGCCTTTCAAAGTGAAAACTCATCTGACTTTCAACCTCAATTCATCCCCATCCATATAACTGGAGGTAAGGATTTGGGACACTTTTAAAAACTCCTGTGTCTCCTTACATTTGTAAATGCCTACACTGAAATAGAGACAAACTTTTCAGAGTTGGCCACAAGATGGAAGCATCAGACAAAAATCTGTTAAATAGTTCTTTTCCTCATACTTTTTCTGCTTTTGTTTCCACAGCAGCACAGAAATTATGCCACTGCAGAAGCAGAGCAGCTGAATCCTTTACAGCAATAGAAAGTAAGGAATGAATACGATGTCCATCAGCTCTAAACGTTTTGTTAAAGAACTTTGAACCATAGTTTTCCAAGGGATGAGACCTGTGGTAGACACTCCTTTTTAAGAATATGTACTAAGGTCTACTCTTACCAAAGGAAAAACGGAAACATCATGGAAGTCAGTGAAGTTGTCTGGGATTTTTCCAGGCTGTAGTTATCCCTTTTGTATTACAGCATACAGTCCAAATTCTGCAAAGCTGGAAACTTCACTGGCAAATACCATTCTATCCCTGATGGCTCTGAAGGACACTCTGCCTTTTGCCTCAAAAAACTTACCCCTAGTGAAGAAAGGGAATGGTTTAGAAAAAAATCTGATTTTCAGTATGGCAAGCAGTGAGACCTTGGGTGTCCCAGACTCAGCTGAGACTGCATTCATTTCCTCTGCATTCATTCATTTGTTACTTTAATGTTGTGCTGATGTTAGATGAGGAGCCAAAAGCACCCCTGAGCTGAGGGCCAGATTCATGTGTTTTCATGGTATTAAAAAAAATACAGGGTTAGGACCAGTCTAATATATTTAGCCAGACATCCAAACTCTAACCCCTAGAAGGCATGCAGGTTTGAGGGTTAATTTGAATTGTAAGCTATTCCAAATCTGCAGAAATCTGATGTATCGGACATCGCTGTATCCACCCTGCCCTTAGCACTGCTGTGCTCCACCACCAGGAGCATCATCTGCTTTATCATTTCTATATAAAAGTGATGCAAGCTTCATAAGAAGGGCCATGTGATTTATTAGACCAGCTGATACAGCTGGAAGAAAGCAAAAAGAGAAGTAGCTCACATCAGTGCTTGAGGTAGGGTCTGGGTATCTAAAAACTGGGCTGTGTTTTCCAGTCCTACTAATTTGCCTCATAAAAGACATCTCTGCATATTGCTTCTGGGTGGCTGAGACAACAGCCATGGTGCTGCCAACAGCAGAATGTGCCAGCTGATGCCTGAGTCTTAGAAATGTGGATGTAAAGGCAGGTCTAAGCTTTGTAATTGGAGCCACGTTGTCAAGGATAAACCAAGCATGTGTGCAGTACAGAGCAGTGGCTCCCACCTGCAAGTGTATTTGGGTGTATCTGGGTTTATACCAAGCGCATTTGTGAGTTCATTCATTGACTGCTTTCAGCGGTAGAGTTTTGTTTTTCTCACAATCTATTTGACATGCAAAATGATAGGTGCTTTGGTAGGTAAAAATGCTGCTATATTGATGTGGGAACAATGTCAGTGCTTTAAAGCCAATCTTCAATTATAAAAAAAAATCAAGTCTACTGTCATTTAAGCTGGCATGCTGTATGACACAGACCAGAGGGTTTTCCCAGATTAATTCCCATTTGAACCGGAGCCTGTCATCTAGAAAAAAAGCAGTCTTTTCTCATCTCTGTGAATCCTTGTGTAAATATCAGGTTTTGCAGCTGCTTACATGTGAGACAAGTGTTATTAGTTCAACACTCTGGGCATGCACCAAATCAAGACTTATATTTCCACACTGTTTGCTCAGAGGAGCTCAGGAACCCATTAGCCATCATTTCTAGTCTGATCGGGTGGATGAGCAGGGGAGAAGGATTTCATCAACATATTTCAATAGCGTGCAGTATAGTTTCTGGTAGCTGCCTTTGGCGGTTTTGGTTATGAGTGTACAATACTCTGATGCTCTGTGTATGAAATGAGAGTTCCTCTGGCTGGGAGTTAGTGCACGTGGACTGGCCTGAAGGAGGGAAGATGCCTGTAGCCCAAAAAAATGATATAATATTTCTACCCAGCAAGAAAATGTGGGTGAATTTAGTTAAACGTGTTTTCCTTTTCCATCCCAAGACCTTCTCATGCTTTTCCAAGCGGTCCAGGAAGTTTGCTTGGAGCAGAGCGGGAGGGATGGCACTGTGAACCCCTAGGGCTTTGGTCAGATCTGCCCATACTTCACTTTTATGTATGCAAAAGCAGGAATGGATAGAGGACTCTCTATACCAACGTCAGCTATGACATAACATAGCAACAAGGAGGTTTGGGCCACTGCCTTTGGTTGCAAGCACAGGAGACTGTCCATGTTCTGGGCTGGTCAGGAGAAGCTCTCCCTGGCTGTAAGGCTTGGCATGAGTAGTGAGACAATGCTGAAGCATGGCTTATTCTGCTTTTTTCTGCCATCTTGCTAAGACTGCTATTTGTTCAAAGGTGCATTTGCCTGGGCTCTTTTTGCTTTCACCCACCCTTTCCAGCTTCACCTCCCTGGAGAAGCAGGCTGGGAGCTCTGCTGCATCCCTGCCCCACTTCAGACTTGGACAATATCAGTTGCTGCCAAAGGCCAGGGTCAAATGGGTCCAGCGCCACTCCAAGCCACTCCCAAGAGTCTGCCACAGTGAATGCGTTCCTACAGCTCCTCCCTAGATCCTCAGCTGTTCCTCCGGCAATGAGAAACCCTCAGAAATAAATACTGCGAAAAATGTTGAAAATGCTCAAGAGAAACTGCATTTTGGGAGAAAATGCATTTGAAAATGTCAGCATTCTGTAAAAGAAGAAGGAAAAAAATGGTGCGAATATATGTTGCTTTACTGTCAAAAACTGAGCAGCACAAACCTGTCCTGAGCTGCCAAAAATTAAAAACTTTATTTTTTGACGGAATATATCGGTATTCAAATTTTCTCATGAAAATGCCATGTTTGCTATGGGGAACACAGAAATCAAGCTTTTGTTTTTTTTTTTTCCCCCATTGAAATCCAATTTTACCTCCTCCCTCCTGAAAAGGTTCCTCCTTCCCATACTGTGTGTTATGCCAGCTTGTGCTGAGACCACAACTGTGCCACTACAAGGACCTTTCAAAGGAACAGCTGTTAGAGGTGGCCTTACAACTCCAGGGAAGTATTTGTCAGGATTTCTTATCCTGGCAGCTTCCAAACAAAACATGCCAGCAGAGGGTTAGTGCATGAGAGCTGCGGAGGCTGCGGGCAGGGCACTGTCAGTGCCTTGCTGCGGATGAAAGATGCATGTTGTTCCCCTGCTCTGCCCCATGGCAGTTGGGTCTGGGAGTGGCTGAGAGCCTTCTTTCCTGGGAGCATCATTGACGCAAGGGCTCACATGCATGAGTGAGAACACAGCAGTGCTTGTGCACTGGCATATGCCTGCCCGCTTGCCTGCCTGCTGCCTGCCCACCTTTACATCCCAGGAGCAATGAGAAGGAAGGGTCTGAGCCACACCACGGCATTGCAACTTCATGACAGTAAGAGGCACTGCTGGTGTTGCCTGGGTTTTGCCAGCCGTGTGGTCAGGGCTTGTAGAAGACATCACCTAGGTCTGTTGACCTTCCTCGTGTTAATCTTGAGACCATCCCAGCTAGGGGAGCTCTGCTGCACCAGCACTGAATTTTGTCACAATGCTGCTTAGATTGGCATCTTCTCCTTCACTAGTGTGAAGTGGGGGATTTATGAAAGGCTAAGGCCTCAGAAAAGAAAGGCTTTCCTACGTATCTACTGAATGGTGGTGATGTAGATCATGGCAAACCTCTCTTCCTGTCTTCTTATCACTTCAATGTTATGCGTCTTGCCCCAGCAGCATGTCCACCATGCAGTCCTCAGGCTCCTACTGAGGTCCCCCAGCTGCATGTGTACTGCTGTGACCTGTCTGACTCATGCCACGGCAAGAACAATAGCTCTAGCCCAGAGAGATGTCTCCAGCAACAGGAGGTGACACTGGATTGGCTGCTGGTGAGGGAGGGAGGTAGAAGACCCCTATGTGGTTGTATGTGGTGGGAGAGGGAACGGGACCATGTAAGTATTAGGACAGGGTAAATGTAATAAAGATTTATATGCAATCATATAACACAACCTATCATCCTAGCAAGGATCCAATCCTGTCACCATTGTCCAGGACAAAGCACCTCTGTGCTCATTCACACAGGAGCAATGAGCAAGGATCTGGGCAACATCACTAAGTCCAGAAGTGTGGCACTCCTGTAGCACCTAGAGGGACAGTTAAGGATTTACCCTTGAGGAAATCCAGAAAAATATAGAATCATAGAATAGTTAGGATTGGAAAGGACCTAAAAATCATCTAGTTCCACTCCCCTGCCATGGGCAGGGACACCTCACACTAAACCATCTCACCCAAGGCTTTGTCCAACCTGGTCCTGAACACTGCCAGGGATGGAGCATTCACAACCTCCCTGGGCAATCTATTCCAGTGCCTCACCATCCTAACAGGAAAGAACTTCCTTATATCCAATCTAAATTTCCCCTGTTTAAGTTTAAACCCATTACCCCTTGTCCTGTCACTACAGTCCCTAATGAAGAGTCCCTCCCCAGCATCCCTATAGGCCCCCTTCAGATACTGGAAGGCTGCTGTGAGGTCTCCACGCAGCCTTCTCTTCTCCAGGCTGAACAGCCCCAACTTCCTCAGCCTGTCTTCATACGGGAGGTGCTCCAGTCCCCTGATCATCCTTGTGGCCCTCCTCTGGACTTGTTCCAACAGTTCCATGTCCTTTTGATGTTGAGGACACCAGAACTGCTCACAGTACTCCAGGTGAGGTCTCAGGAGAGCAGAGTAGAGGGGCAGGATCACCTCCTTCGACCTGCTGGTCACGTTCCTTTTGATGCAGCCCAGGGTATGGTTGGCTTTCTGGGCTGTGAGCACACACTGAAGCCGGCTCATGTTCATTTTCTCATTTACCAACACCCCCAAGTCCTTCTCCGCAGGGCTGCTCTGAATCTCTTCTCTGCCCAACCTGTAGCTGTGCCTGGGATTGCTCCGACCCAGGTGTAGGACCTTGCACTTGGCATGGTTAAACTCCATAAGGTTGGCATCAGTCCATCTCACGAGTGTGTCGAGGTCCCTCTGGATGGCATTCCTTCCCTCCAGGGTATCAACCAAACCACACAGCTTGGCATCATCGGCAAACTTGTTGAGGGCGCACTCAATCCCACTGTCCATGTCAGCGACAAAGATGTTAAACAAGAGCGGTCACAACACCGATCCCTGAGGGACACCACTTGTTACTGGACATTGAGCCATTGACCACAACTCTTTGTGTGTGGCCATCCATCCAGTTCTTTATCCACCAAAAATAAAAGCAGCCATTTTGTCCTAGTCCTGCACTGAAGGAGGCTTTTTTAGGGCTCAGAGGGTTTTGTGGTTCTGGCTTGAATCTTCTTACTTCTAGGTGTGCTTACCATCACTGAAGGCATCCTCACTGACAGCTCTTTTCTAGGGAGTGTGAGGTGTCCCTGCCCATGGCAGGGGGGTTGGAACTAGGTGATCTAAATGTCCTTTCCAACCCTAACCATTCTATGGTTCTATGATTCTATGAGTGGTCTGAGAGCTTTTATGGCACTGTCTAAAAAGAAGAGGGAATGAGTTAAACTAAAAATATCAGAGTAGTCGTTGACTCATTTTACTTTAGTCAAATTGCTGTCAGAAGGTAATAGCAGGGGTAGTTCCATTACTGCTGTTGGAAACCTGGGCTGGATTCGAACAGTTTACAACTGATCCCCTCATCAACTCCCCAACCACTCATTCCTCTTTTAACTAACTTTTATGTCAAGTAGCCATGCAGCAGCTAGAATACTGACAAATTATGATTTTACAATATTCGTACATTGTTGAACCTGATGTGATGTCATCAGATTGGATTGTTTATATATATATAACCATACTTTCTTCTCTCTTTGCATGGTCAAGCACTCCAAATACTGCTCATCTAGTGCATTGAAATACATTCTCTGCATCTTTCATGAAATGAAAATGATAATTTTCCTTATTTTTTTATTCCATTATAACACCTCCCAGAAAATTTGGGAGTGTTCGGAAGTTTTTCTTTTGCTTTTTTTTTTGTTTGTGATCTGGAAAAAACAAGAGAAGAGATGGTCTAATTAAATAAAAAATACCTCATTTATATAAAACGTTGTATAAATAGCAATGGAAAATCAACTAATATCTATCTTAGGTGACCCACAGCCTAAGCTGTGCTCAAATCTTTTCAGTAGAGCAGGCACATCTTGAGCACATGCTATTTTTGCTAACCGTCTGAATTCTTCTGGCCTTAGTAGTTCTGTGGTTGGAAATGCTCGAAGGCTGGACATAAGCACTAATACTTCAAAACAAAAAAGAATATTAGTTTATTGCAGAAGCTATGCAACTTTTAAACTTTTCACTATGTCACCATCGCTGCATCAAAAGGGTTCTTTAACCTTTGTTTCAAATATAGCCATGTAGTTTCAGCTTATCAACCTTTGCCTGCAACCTCAGTAATTCTGTAGAATAATTCTGCTAAATAAGTAGATGTACAGCTATGCAACTACTCAAAAGGGCCATAGTTTCACTCTGCAGAGAAAACTACATAAAAATTACATAGCTGTTTTGGATGAATTAATAAATGCAAAAGATGAGAGGTAATAAGAGGGTCCTGGGGAGCAAGAGGAGCAGGGACTATCTGCGCAGTGGCTGGGCTTGTCTGTGCCCTCTCGCCAATGTGTTCTGCCCCAGTATAAAACTCCAGGTTAAGCTTCAGCTCTTTTTGCAAAGAAATTGGCAGAAAGACCCTTTAGCATGCAACAAACAGAAAGTGGCAGCTGATAAACACTTGCCTTTTCTGTGTCTCTTCTTAATTCTTCAAACATAGCATTATGGAAGTCACGGAATGGCAATTTCTTTCTTGTCCTTCCTTTCCCTTAAGGTCACATCGCCCCCATGATATGTCAGTGGTCAGTACTTTGGAAAATCAGTTTGACTCCTTCTTCCGTCCCTGCAGGTGCTGTGACTCATCCACCTGAACACTGCTCTGGAGGACACAGATGCTTTGCACAGTGCCCACTATGGTACTAAATCACAGCTCAGTCTTGGATTTAAAATCTGCAGATTTTGAATGAACATATGTGTGAGTGACTGTCCAGGAACACAGCTAGATTGCCTCTTTAAAAAATGAGTATTTTGATGAAAAATCTGCCCATTGGAGAAGAGAAAGAAAAAGCAGAGAAACAGTATTGTCAAAACAGTAAATGGACAATATGCACCAGCCCTCCAATACCATCTTCAGATCCTGAATTCAATCCTTTGTAAATGAAGATCCATTCCTGTCTCTACTTCCAATATATTATCAAAGAGTTAACCAAAATGTTCTCACATGCTGTTTCATCCATATTTATCTTCTGGAACAAGTTTAGAAAGATTCCTACTGAGGTAGAAGGATTTAGACTCAAAGTCTGCCTTGATTACATAGTGTGCAATACAGTCCTCACTGGCTAACCGAATTAGCCCTGGTAGACGTCTAGAGGGCAAAATTATAATGGTGCTCAGGAAAAAGTCTGAAGCATTGATGTACTCATTAACAAAAAATCATAGGCTAATCTTCCAAAGCGTAATTTAAAACCAAGGCAAAACTCTGCATTCTTTCATTTCCACTTGGTGGATTTTCATGTTTTACTTGCTTCGCCTGATGACGTTAGCAATGCACTATGTACAATGAAAGTGAAGCTGGAATCCTAGCAGCTGGTATTTCACATCCATCAGAAAGACGTGGCAAAGCAACCTGATACAGCATATAGCCAGTCCAACTCTCCTTCTGCCAGCACAGAAGTCCCTAGGAATTCGCAGATTTTAGAACTCCTTCTCCAGAACTTCATTCTCTATGAAAACCACAGGCAATCAGCTGATCAAGTAGTATCATGTGCATAGTTACCCATTTTGACAGGAAAAACAAATCCTTCCTCTTGTCTTTTTCTATTGCTAGTAACTACAAAAAAAAAAGAGAATCTCAGAAGCTGTTGCTAAACAGTACAAGAGTTTGCCTTGAGGAGCTTCAATAATTAGCAGTAATTTAAATACAACTGAAAGAAAATTAAAGAGCTGTACTATACTAATAGGAGATCCAGTCACAGCCTTCAGGCTCAAGTATTCACATCCATAAAGCAGAACTGAAAGAGAGCTGTTATTCTATTTATCTCCCCCATTTTCTCAAAGGTCAGGTTTGTACTCTGGCTTGTGTGCAGTCATTAGCATGTAATAACATAACTACCCATATTCCCTTATCAGGCAGAGTTGTTCATCTGCTTTTCGTCTTCTGCAGATTCAGATGGCTGTATGTACACAATCGCAGGTGTACGTGCAGGGTCTGGTTTAGTTCCAACACTTCCTCTTTCATCTCATCCTTTCCTAGGGAGGCAGCAGTGAGAGTTTCATATCTCTGAAGTCCATTTCCCTTAGCTGCTCCCTGTCATTTCCTAGCAGGATTTGTCTGTGTATGTGAAGGCACAGCTGGCAAGGGGTGCTGTTTGTCTTTTTTTTCCTACCGCTACCCTGTCTGCGCACATGGAAGCTGTTAAGGAGGCCACAGGGCTCTTGGTCGCAATGAGGAGCAGTAGAGGAGTGGGATCTCAAACTCTTCCTAGGACACAAACCATCTCCCTGCTTTAAATTTGGTGCTTCCTGGGGTTTTACATATATAATTGTTTTTACTTTTTTTTTTTTTTTAAGAAAGAAAAAAGAGGAATGGAGAACTGAGAAGTAAAACTGTGTGTTTCAGGCTAATGAGAAGAGGCAGAAAAAGATCAGAGACAAGTCCAGGGGTAGGCAAGGTGCTAGAGATCAAATGAACCAGAGTTAAACCCAGCTCAAAATTTGCAGCAAAAGAGGGCTGTGGGTAAGGAGAAGGCAATATAAGGAGGCAAGCTGGTGTTTATACAGCAGCTGTGAAATCAAGGGCAGATACTAATAAACTTCCTTCAATTTATATCACACTGTGGCCATTATTTAACAATAACTTTAAATGGCACCAAAAGCTGAATTAAAAATGTGCTTTTCCAAACTGATTTCACAGAAACTCTCATCCCAGCTGTGATAAAGCTAGCACTCTCTGTTCACCAAGAGAATGAGGACTGGATCTTCTAGGAAGACCACATCTTACCACCGGAATCTACCTTTCTTTGCTAAAGGCATGCTGTCAAAATGATACCTGCTTATTTCCTAAAATGAATCAAAAGTTGCTTGAGGATTACACCTGTCTTTGCCAATTTCTGTCATTAAACAATTTCCTGTCTCCAGTTTTATGTTTTATTTCCTGTTGGTGTCTAAGGGTTGCACGCTGACAGCTGAAGAAAGTGACTGTTGTGAAACACTGGGACTGCCTGTGGGGCCATGGTCAGCAGCAAGACTAACTGGTGGGCCTGGGGTTGTTTTCATCAGTCATTTAGCATGAGAAAAATGTGGCTTTGGTGAATCTGGCACTATTCACTAATTGGGCTGAATGTGCAGATTAACTAAAACACATGCCTATGGTTTGGGACATCCAAGTTCAACTCCGCCATCTGCTCAAAGCCTCATTTTCCTGCAGTCCTGGTTGAGCAGGCTCTGGATTGAGCAGGGCTGGCAGGTGCAGAGTCTCATGCTGAAGCTGTTACGCTTTGCATACAAAGATTAAATATTTACTAGTGCTGATGGTCCCGTGTGTCCCTGCTCCCAGCTGGGTGCCCTACTCACTGCACTGTAATGCTCCCCCTGGAGCAATCCATGTTCAAATGTAACGCGCAAAGTGAGACCACGTCAAGGGGAGAGACTGCAGAAGACTTTCAGTGCTGCACAACAGTTTGCACAGCTAAAACAGTCCCTTGGGGAAGGAATGAAGATATAAATCTCCTTGTACAGAGGGAAGCAGGGCAGAACTGGGGTTTCCTTCACCCTGAATATGTGCTGAGCCTGCAGCTCTGTGGGGTTCCACTTCTGGTGTGGAGGCTTCTGCAGTCTCTGAGCTATGCAAACAAGCGTGAAAGCTGTTCAAGAAGCCTGAGCCTGCAGGGGAGATTTTAAATCCTTTGTGCTAGGGTCCTCACCTGGCAACTTTGGGTGATTTCACTGAATCAGAAGAGCTGGAAACAAGTGGAGTAGATGCTTGGGTAAAGGGATGCAATATCTGGTAGAAGAATATGAACTAGAAATAGCTTTCATCAATTCAGGTGAGGTGCATTAAAATCTTTCCAAGGTCTTGAGACTGCCACAATCAACAACACAGGTGCAGAACTGAGTCTTTCCTTCGAAACCTCACAGGCCATAGTTGGTAAATACAGTTCAGACACAAATACATTTTTAGATGAAGAGTGTTCTTTTAAATCATTTTTTCTCTCTTCTAAGAGTGCCAAGTAGTGTCAGTTTGGAAGTAATTTCTGAAATGTGGACATCTGTCTTCTAGGATCTGTACTAAAAACACCATCTTTTTTCATATGGCTCACCAAACAAGCCATTCATTAGTAACTAGTTTCAATCTGCAATGACTTTGGGTCTGATTCATGGTTTTAACTCTCAAGCTTTTTGCCACTGTCAATGGGGTTTGCCTAAGGGTGTATCTGGGGTGCAGAAGTGAATCTGGTCCTCTTTCTGGTCATACTAATGATTTTCATGTAATATTTCACAGCTCTTCATTGAGTCCCAGAGCTCTTCAAATGTCTGAGAAAGAAAAAGCTGCAGGATAGCATTTACACCATAAAACTACTCTAAAAATAACAGCTAATCTCCTGTTTGAGGTGCTAATTTATAGATTGAAATGCTTTGGAATAAACCCCAAATATTGTAATTATGTGACTTTTTTTTTTCTTGAGGTACATAAGCAACTCTTCTGTCCTTAGCTGAGAAAGTGTGTGCTGTGTTCTACCCCTGAATCTTTTAGCTCTAGCTAGAAGGTATTTCACACTAGTCCACATGAAAGAAAAAGCTTTATATCAGTCTGAAGTAAGGTATAAACAACCTCAGGAAGTCTGGAATATGTTATTGAAACTGTTCTCTAGTATCCTTGTTACAGGGTGTTTTGGCATCACATCCTTTAGTGTAAGCTTATTATGCAAGTCTCTTGTTGGCTAGCTTCTGATCTGTCCCATGATCTCTCATCAGAAAATCACATCCTTTTGTAAGTGGGGTATAAAAAGACAGCGTGCTGCTGTTCATTTAATGATGAATCTGTCTTGCTCTCCTCCTCTTCTAACCCTTCTCTGCTTCTGGTTTTCAACCTGCCTGTGTCTCAGCTATTTTTCCTGGCTTTCTCCATCCCATGCCTTGCATATACCTGTGCTCAAAAATGTGTAGGCTGGCTTTGGGCAGCTCCCTGAGCACAGTGTCAAGCATGTGCTGGCCGTCAGGCCCTGCTGCAGTTGGAGGAGAGGCCATGGCACCCATTGGGAGCACTGCACACAAAAGCTGTGATCAAAAATACTAACATTACCATAGAGGAACTACTTTGCTCCCCTGTTATAGGGCACAAACTGAGCTTCCCAAGCAGATGGCCCTATCATCACACTGTCTCATTGCAGGCATGCTGCTGTGTTCAGGTTTTGCAGTGAATTGACATGGCAGTGCCTAAACTTCAGCAGAAAACAGGGGGTGTTTAAACACCAAAAGGGGAATGGGACACATAGATACTTGTGCTTCCAGCTTCCAGTCAGTACCTCTGCCTCTTACCTCGCATTTGACATATTAAACTAAAGAATGTCACAGGCAGACCCTCTATCTAAAGGATTCTGAAGTTCAACCAAAACATCAGTCTTGGATAATGCTTTGAGATCCTGTAGCTGTGGATGCAACAAGCATTGTATTTGTTATTGCTAAGGAGGTATAAGTATATGCAGTTACAGGAAAACACAAAACTATGGAAACATGAATATGAAGCATTTACAGTCTTGTATGAGCACTGGTACTTATTTTCTTTGACAGTGTAACTTAAAATGAGTAGGTCAGTGTGTTCCTAGAATGATATGATGCCTCATTTGCTCTCAAGAGAAGTTTTCAAAAGTCTTCAGACTTGTCACGGGGCTGTAGTAATTTGTCTCTTTAAAAGACCCTTCCCCTTGTCCTTTTATCAGTTGTGCTGAGCAGACTAAAGGTCGTAAATCACCCTGAAGGTTAAGTAACAGGGCTGAAAACAGCTGGGTGATGGGGATGGCAGAGCACTGCCACTGCCAAAGCAAATCAGCGTGGACTTGTGGTGAAGTTATCTGAAGTGCCCAGAAGCCTCAGAATCAGCATGAGTTCAGGCTCCTTCAGGGCTTCCTGAACTGCCTATCAGTCCATCAGGCAGCGCTGGTGGTTGTGCCATGGGTGCTAGGGCTTGTGGGGCACTGGGGGTGGCCGCAGGAGGAAGAGGAGGAAGTCAGGGGCCAAGCAAAACTTCAGAAATCTTCCTGTGGTTTCTAAGGCATTACTAAAATTTGACAGGCTTGTGCAGGAGTACCAGGAATAAATACCTTGGTGGCAATGAGAATGGGTGGTAATGATGAGTCCCAGTATTTGCAGATACTTATTCCAAAATTGCTTTGGAGGTGGAACCAGTCCCAAATATTTCTTTGATCTTTACCCAGAGGTACGTTTAACACACCATTTTGGAAGGGTAGTTAAGTGGATGAAAGATGCTGTGTCAGGGTCTTTATTAACAAAGCCGTGAAGTGAGGGATGAAAAGCAGGAGCACAGAACCCTGAACTCTGCAGTGGGATGGGTGGTGCGGCTGGGGAGGAGCATGGGTGGTTGTGGTGGCCAGGAGGGAGATCAGCAGCATGCATCACTGTAGGAAGCAGAGAAAGCCTACTTGAGGAATGTGCTGGCAGAGGGAGAGATGGCGCAGCACTCAGATATCTAGTCTACCCTCCTGGCAAGTTGAAGCCCATTGGTAAAAGCTGCTACGGTTGTTATGCGCTATAGCCTTGAGCCATCTATTGTCCCTCAGAAATTAAGTATGTGTTAATGATATCAGTAAATACTTTCTTTTATGTAAACCAGACTCTTTTTCTGCTTTCTCTGTCTCGGCTTCACAATCACTGAAAAAGGCAGGTCTGGATCTACTTATTTGCTTATCTGAACTGCTTTTGCTGCTTTTGCTACCCCTGCTATAAATTTCCTAGGAAACCACCCTGCAAAGCTTCGGTAGGAATTCAAACCCTTTTGGCTGATGGCACCATAAATAACAAATTTCTTCAAGGTCAGTCACATCAGAGGTGTTGTTCAAAGCTTTTAAAATAGCTAGCCTAGTGCTGAGTCAAACATATTTTTCTTGACTTGGTTTGTATTAAAGGTCTGAGCTACAAACCTTACTCAGGCAAAATTCCCGTTTATTTTAACCAGGCACTTGACTCCTGCTGTGTCCTGGTTTTGCTTGCTTTGGTGGAAATCAGCTTGCACAATATCCTGACCTGCACATATAGTGTGACACTAACCTTCTTTAACCAAGTTATCCTCGCTCACCCAGTGCAGGAAGCCCCAACAAATAACACAACACATATGGAAATAGCAGTGAGGGAAGGCTCAGGAAAACCACTTGGCCACAGCCAGCTTCTGAACATTGGGCACAACTGGGTAAGGGCGTTTTGAGGACCTGCCCATTCTCCTGGAACATCAGGATGGCTTTTAAGGGTACAGAGGTGGCCATAGTCTCATGTAGTGATAAAGCTTTCCTTGGGAATATGTAAGATTGTCCCAGCTGAAGACAGTGCTTTACCTATTTCTTATTATCCTGTTTGGTGCCACGGGGTTTCAGAACATAATTACTGCCATATAGTACCAGTGAATTTCCGCAGGTAATTAATTACATGATCTCTGCTGCTTGTCAAGAGCAGTCAGATTTTTGCATCCCATTCTATTTCCGCAATGGAATTTGCAACTACAGTACCATTGCCCAGTTAATACATTTTCCAAGGCCCCAGAATTTTCTCACTGGACCAGAAGTAGACTTATTAGCTTTAAATGTTATTTTAGAGAGTAGGACGGTGAAGTGAGGCAGCAGTAAGTGAGCAGAAAATGAAGGTGGCCCATTCGTGTAGCACAGATGCTTCCAGAAGGTCCTGCAGCCATTGGAGCTACTCTGGGCATGGGGCTGGACTATGAGGCTGCACTGAAGGAATGGAGGATCTGGCTTGACTCTCAGATTGGTGTTTACAGGGCAGGCAGAGGCAAAGTGGATGTTTTACTTGAAGTGTTATGGAAATCGCTGAGAAATAATGCCTTTAGAAGGCAGTTCTCAGAGTCTATTTCTGTTCACGAGGGACAAAAAGGCACACAACAGAACCAAAATTTCTGCAAATCCATTTCCTTTTATTTTGTCACTCAAAGGTTCACAAACTGAAAGAGAAGTTTGAGCAATTTAACTCAGTTTCCAAGTGGAATTACTAGGCTTAACTTTTCTTATGCTAAAACTTACTTTTCTTTTTTTACGATAAGCTGGGATTTTTCTTGCTATACAACCATAGTTAAACCTGATACTCAATTGCTTGGCTGAAGGACTGATAGGATTAAAATCTAAAAATATAAAAGATAGAAACCAGATTGTGTTATCTAAAATATACATCCTCTCCTGTTGTGCTGGTAACTTTAGTTCACACAGTGTAAACAGAGAACTAACAAGCTCTGGTACTGTCATTTGGGCTAGGTTTTTTTTTTTCTAACATAAACTATCTCCAAGCAGCTCACAGAGCTCTCTTCGAGCGATTTCAACGTGTCTTCAGTCCATGAGTGTTTGATTGATATAGTACAGTACTCCTCTTCATATAAATATTTGAAGTTGGAAAAAACTTCTGGTTTTAATTTTGCTAAAAAAAAGCCTGTTGAAGCTAACTTCCCATAGCAGAACAGTTCTTTCACACACACGGACATACCTGTGTACAACTCCCCTTCTTGAATGTAGACCCCGCCGTGAAAAATAGGTTTCGTGTAGCCAACTTCATCCTTCTTGTTTCTTACATGCCAGTGGGAAGATAACAGGGACCTAATCCAAAGACAGCTGATTTTGCAGAGCCCCCACTGACTTTGGAGGACACTGGATAAACAGAGTTGTAAGACCACTCACTTTCCAGGTTTCATGTGGTTCTAGGGAATTCAGTCCTTCTCTTCACCCCTCCAACAATCTGCAGTTCCAACGCAGCAGTTACAGAGGTAACTGCCATCACACTAAAAGGATTGGAGACCTCGTGTGGTCTACCAGCCTGTATGTTCCATTCATGTGGAAGCTTTTTTACTGCATTTCCTGCTTTCTGAAAACATTCTGCTACTTTTTTATCTTGTTCTTTTGAGAAAAATGTTGTTTCTGATCAAAAAGTTCCCTCATAAATGAGTATCAGAGATAGGAAATAGGGACACTGCAGATTCTTATCATTCTGGGGCATGGTCAAAAACAGTGAGTAAGGAAACTGAGAACAGAATTGATAACAAAGTAAGAACTGCAACTGACAGTAAAAAAGATTTCCAAAATGCTTGGCTCAACAAATTCAGAACTGGAAACCATGTGTAAGAAGCTGCAAACAAAGGAAACAACATCTAAGTTTTGGAAAAATCAAGAGGCTGATTTCATAATCAGCAAAGGCAGAAGATGCAGCGAAGTTGAAGGCATGAGGCAAAACCAGCCTCCTGTGTTCTAGGATATGTTTGTTCTCAGGGTTTTATTTTTTCTGTCAGCATTGTCCAGGTTCTCTAATAGGACTTAGAATTATAGAATCATAGAATCGTTAGGATTGGAAAGGACCTTAAGATCATATAGTTCCAACCCCCCTGCCATGGGCAGGGACACCTTACGCTAAATCATATCACCCAAGGCCTCGTCCAACCTGGTCTTGAACACTGCCAGGGATGGAGCATTCACAACCTCCCTGGGCAACCCATTCCAGTGCCTCACCACCCTAACAGGAAAGAATTTCCTTCTTATACCCAACCTAAACTTCCCCTGTTTAAGTTTTAACCCATTACCCCTTATCCTGTCACTACAGTCCCTAATGAAGAGTCCCTCCCCAGCATCCCTATAGGCCCCCTTCAGATACTGGAAGGCTGCTGTGAGGTCTCCATGCAGCCTTCTCTTCTCCAGGCTGAACAGCTCCAACTTCCTCACCCTGTCTTCATACGGGAGGTGCTCCAGTCCCCTGATCATCCTCGTGGCCCTCCTCTGGACTTGTTCCAACAGTTCCATGTCCTTTCTATGTTGAGGACACCAGAACTGCACACAATACTCCAGGTGAGGTCTCAGGAGAGCAGAGTAGAGGGGCAGGATCACCTCCTTCGACCTGCTGGTCACGCTCCTTTTGATGCAGCCCAGCATACCGTTGGCTTTCTGGGCTGCAAGTGCACACTGAAGCCGGCTCATGTTCATTTTCTCATCGACCAACACCGCCAGGTCCTTCTCGGCAGGGCTGTTCTGAATCTCTTCTCTGCCCAACCTGTAGCTGTGCCTGGGATTGCTCCGACCCAGGTGTAGGACCTTGCACTTGGCATGGTTAAACTTCATGGGGTTGTCATCAGCCCACCTCCCAAGTGTGTCAAGGTCCCTCTGGATGGCATTCCTTCCCTCCAGCGTATCAACCAAACCGCACAGCTTGGTGTCATCGGCAAACTTGCTGAGGGTGCACTCAATCCCACTGTCCATGTCAGCGACAAAGATGTTGAACAAGAGAGGTCCCAACACCGATCCCTGAGGGACACCACTTGTTACTGGTTGCCAGATGGACATTGAGCCATTGACCACAACTCTTTGTGTGCGGCCATCCAGCCAGTTCTTTATCCACCGAGTGGTCCATCCATCAAATTGATGTCTCTCCAATTTAGAGACAAGGATGTCGTGTGGGACAGTGTCGAAAATTTTACACAAGTCCAGGTAGATGACATCAGCTGCTCTACCCCTGTCCATCAGTTCTGTGGCCCCATCATAGAAGGCCACCAAATTGGTCAGGCAGGATTTCCCCTTAGTGAAGCCATGCTGGCTGTCACCAAGCACCTTGTTGATTTTCATGTGCCTTAGCATTCCATCCAGAAGAATCTGCTCCAAGATTTTGCCAGGCACAGAGGTGAGACTGACTGCACTGTAATTCCCTGGGTCATCCATTTTCCCCTTCTTGAAAATGGGGGTTATATTTCCCTTTTTCCAGTCATTGGGAACTTCACCTGACTGCCATGATTTCTCAAATATGATGGCCAGCGGCTTCGCAACTTCATTCACCAGCTCCTTCAGGACCCGCGGATGGATCTCATCAGGACCCACGAACTTGTGCACATTCAGACTTTTAAGATGGTCTTGAACCAGATCCTCTCCTACAGTGGGCGCAAGGTCTTCATTCTCACAATCCCTGTGTCTGCCTTCCAAGACTTGGGTGGTGTGGTCAGAGCCTTTGCCAGTGAAGACCGAGGCAAAGAAGTCATTCAGAACCTCAGCCTTCTCCAAATTCTGTGTAGCCAGTTCTCCTGAGAGCTTCTTGAGGGAGCCTACGTTCTCCCTAGTCTGTTTTTATTTGCTGTGTACTTGTAGAATCCCTTCCTGTTATCTTTAATACCTCTAGCTAAGTTTAATTCTAACTGGGCCTTAGCTTTCCTAACCTGGTCCCTAGCTTCTCAGACAACATCCCTGTACTCTTTCCATGCCACCTGTCCTTGCTTCCACTTATTATAAGCCTCTTTTTTCAATTGAATTTTCCTCAGGAGCTCCTTATCCCTCCAAGGAGGTCTCCTGGCCCTCCTGCTGCACTTCCTTCTGGTTGGGATGCAGCATTCCTGAGCTTGCAGCAGGTGATCCTTGAATATCAACCAAGAGTCTTGGGCCCCTCTGCCCTCTAGGGCTGTATCCCATGGAACCTTCCTAAGCAGGTTCCTGAAGAAGCCAAAGTCTGCTCTTTTGAAGTCCAGGGCAGTGAGCTTGCTGCACGCTCTTCTCACTGTCCTGAGGATCTCAAATTTGACCATCTCCTGATCGCTGCATCCAAGGCTGCCCTGGAGAGTCACATTTCCAATGAACCCTTCCCTGTTGGTGAGCCTGAGGTCAAGCATGGCACCTCTCCTTGTCAGCTTTTCTATTACTTGCAGAAGGAAGTTGGCTTCCACACAATCGAGGAACCTCCTGGATTGCTTGTGCTGGGCAGTACCGTCCTTCCAACAGATGTCAGGGTGGTCGAAGTCACCCCTGAGAACAAGGGCCTGTGAGCATGAGGCTTTTCCCATCTGTCTATGGAGTGCTTCATCCACAGGTTCTCCTTGATCAGGCGGTCTGTAACAGATCCCCACTTCTCCTTGCCTACAC
This sequence comes from Pezoporus flaviventris, assembly GCF_033815535.1. Classification (NCBI taxonomy): domain Eukaryota; kingdom Metazoa; phylum Chordata; class Aves; order Psittaciformes; family Psittacidae; genus Pezoporus; species Pezoporus flaviventris. Next base: position 26,013,937 of record NW_026892550.1, read on the forward strand.
TCCAGCATGAAAAATACCACCCTTCTAGTTACCAGCAGCACCTCTCACAGTGCTGATGACCTCAGTTATCACAGACAGGGAGATGTCTGAGGTAATCCAGTCTCGCCTTTTAAGCACCTTCCGTTCAAGACTAACAAATCCCAGTACCAGCAGAAGTCAGAAGTGATTTTCCAGATGCAGTTCATGTGCCACCAGTAACTGGATGTCTGCTGGCGCTGGTGACAAGTGTGACTCGCTGGCTGTGACACTGCCTCAGCATGGCAGGGAAAGGCTTGGAGGTGCCACCAAACACCTAAGGCACATCGTCCGGCTTTCTGTTGAGTGTGTCAGGAGTCGCAGCCTGGCTCCCAGTGAGGAGTCAGCTTCCAGGGCCTTGCCACTTTACCAGCCTACCTCTACCATGGGTTCGTGGGTCTTTGTCCATAGCGTTTCCATGGAATTAGAGGTTGTCTTGCAGTGGCAGTATTTTCTTCAATTCTTATTTCAGGCAGGATTGCTCACTTTTTTTTTTTTTTTTTTGCACTGAGTTTCTACCCAGCTGAGAGACAGGAGCCTCCCAGCATAGCTAGAATGGTGAGAGCCGTCTCCACTGGTTTCACTGTCAGAGTGGCCTTTTGTCCTTCATCCTACATAGAAGCTTAGAAAATAGATGGATTGAGTTGGAAGGCATCTTCCAAGATCATCTAGTCTAACTGGAGACACCTTTCACTAGACCAGGTATCTCAAAGCCCCATCCAACCAGACCATGAACACTTCCAATAATGGGGCATAATGTCAAAGTTTAAGAAGGGAGCTGTCTTCTTTGACTTTACCTTTGTGAATGTTTATGTGTTTGCAGTTGTTGCTGTTTCTTTTTTTTTCAAGTTCTGGCTTATACAGGTGGAGCCAGTCTATGTATTAGCTTGTTCCTGTCTGACTGTGGCTTAGCTATATATTTTAAGATTGTTTTCCTTCACAGGAAACGGGAAGCTGGGGAATGCAAAGAATCATTTTAGTAAAAATAATACTGCCTAACAAACCCCAAATGATTTACTGTATGCAAAAAAGCAGAGACACCAGAGACACTCACTTGGAAAGAGTATTTGGTGAATAAGTATTTTTTTTGTTCCACACTGCATCATTTAAAGTTAGGTGGATACATTCAGAGAGGCTGACTTGAGTAGGTGGTTTGTTACTCATCACTTATTTCTGATCCATTGCTCCAGGCACACACAAAATACAAACAATTTCATTATGCACCAGTGTCCCCAGTAACGCCCCTACCCCCAATGAATCCATTATCCTACAATGATACAGATTGCCTTGGACAACATGAAGTTCAAGGAAAGTAGGCAGCTACTTATACCTTGGGACAGGTTACAGGTGGTCAAAAAGCAAATCTGAATGTATTGGATGCTCCTTATTCACTGCTGAGAAATCTTTCTCCTTAAAATGGTAGGAAGCTACTTCTTTTAGTACTATATCAAGGACTGAGAACTTCACAGAGAAGGCCATACAGTGTTTCTAATTACCTGGAAGGCAGGGGTAAGCCTGCAGTATCTGACCATAGTTTACCCATGGCAGCGCAAAGCTTAGCAGGGACTAAACTGTTCTCATTAATTTCACCTCCTCAGTGATCTGCCTGCCGTCCTTTCCCTCCCTGCTTCCGCATGCAAGCATAAGAGGAGCAGCTCTTCAAATCTATCAATCTAATAAAATAGAAGATGAGCCAATTTGTGATTATTTTCCATGGACAGAGATGAAAACTGCTGCAGTACAAAGTACAGAGGGCAGTGCCTTCAGTTAGGGCTTGGTTATCACCCCTGAAAGCTTTGCATTTTCAAATGCTGCAGGTTCCTGATGATGAGAGTGGTTTGCTGACTGCAGGCCTGACTTGACTTGCCTCCTCCATCCCAACAGGCTCCGGAAGAAGCAGTGCTGGTGACTTGGCAGATCTGGTGGGTGGTGGAAGGGGTCTGTGGCTGAATTGCCCTGCCAGCCCGGAAGCTGTGCAGGCAAATCCTCACATGCCAAGGTGTCTTCAGGAAAAGCAGGGAATCCTTTTGCAAGCTAGTCATTCATTTAAGATGGAATTAGTTGTTCACAGCAAAATTATTTGCACTGAATAGTTCCATCCTCACCAGTGAATGGCTAGTTTTGTTTGTGTAAGGACTGCAGGAAAGAACCAAGATTTTTCAGCATCTGTATCTGGATTTTGACCATGCAGAGTAATTAGAGAAAGTATATTAAATGAAGTATGCTTCAGCCTGCATGTTGCAGAGCCTTCCCTTGGCAAATACAATTACTTAGAAATGCAGTGATAGGTTGACATTGTTCTGGCAGGATCTCTCCACAGTAATATTATCAGAATGACTTTAAGCAAGCACATAGGAACAGGAAAGTCAGCCAGGTTCCACAGGACTGGGACTATCCCTAAGAACCCTAAGGCCCTTATTAGCTTGCCAGGGAGATGAGAGAGGATGTGTGTGGTGCTACAGCAGAAAAGGAATTAAAAAGAAGCTGTGAATCCATTGACAAGCAAGGTAACCTTACTGAGCATATCTCTGTGATGCACTTACACTAATTTGGTTAAAATGTTTACATTCAAACCATGTCAAAAATATAAAGCACACTGTGCTTTTCTAAGAAAGACTGTGTCTTTCTTAGAAAAAGAAAATAATGTTAGCAGTGTAGGTAAGTAAACCCTTCTATTTTAATTCTTCTACGTGACTGCTTATAATAAAGCATTGGTGGGACAAAGCATAAGTCATTATTGTAGCAGATCACCCTTGGTGCTGACCACAGCATCAGACAAGTACGGCTTCCTGAGAGAGCATTTGGCATCATGATTTTGTTTCTCCTGAACATCAACTTTATGTTTTGAAAAAAGGGGAAAAAATACTGTCTCATGGATGCCTCATGCCTATTCATTTCATTTTGTTGTGTTTTGTATTCCAAAGTAAACACATTCTTCCTGGCAGTGCTTGGTTCTTGTAATGCACTGGGAAAAGATTACTGCTGGCTGGTACCTTCTTTTCTGTTGAAAAGGAGCCCAAACCAGCAAAGCCTTGCACCTGCAAGTGATACTTACTCAAATAAATAGGACGCTGCACAGAAATGACTAATGAGTAAAGACTGCAAAGCTGGTTTGCCCTTATGAAAACACTCCTGGGCCTGAACAGAAACAGGCAAAAATGCAAGCTGAGTGGAGAGAAAACTAGGACAAAGCCCAAATGCCAGATGTTTAAGTCCCAAGACCCACATCCTGCACAGAATTTGCAGTTAAAGAAATTGCAGGCATAAATGTTATACTCACAGTTAAGCATTGAAGAGTTAATTCCATTTAGCCTCTTGAGTGCTTGATATGTGGGTACCACCAAATGATTGATGGTTACCTTGTATCAATCACGCGTGGTTATAACCACTGGCTGTGAAAATTACACCTCTTTGCTTACAATGCCAAAAGCAAAACAGGGTGTCCCCAGTAACATACTACAGCTCTTTCCAACAGTTACAAGTGAAAAACACCCCATCAGTGCCCTTTTCTTGCTCATAGTGGACTTGGGTCAAATCGTCACTAAGAAGAGGACGCCGTAAATGCAAGCACTCAAATGTGAGATGGAGTTTTAAAGTGTTATCTAATGCCAAAAGCATCATGTAAAGCCTGCTGTTTCTACTGAGATACTCATACCAAGGTCACTAAAGGAAGGATGGGATACAAAAATCATGGCCAGTGATAAGGATAGAAATTTGAAGTTGTAAGAGTGAGCTCTTACATCTAGGGATGATTTTCAGATCCCCAAAGTGCTCCTCATTCCCAGCCTGGTATGCTACCCTTGTTTGGACAGGGCTGGCTCTGATCTTACTCAATGATCATCAGGTAAGCTTCTGCTTATCTGCTGGACAACCTTGGTGTCAGACTTGTAAAAGGCTTTTTGCTAAGTTGCCTTGGGTTCAGTATCGCAAACCCTGAATTAAGATATGCCTCTGAGTTGTGCTGCTGGGTCCAGGTGTCTCCAGAATGCAGAAAACAGAATGGTTTTTATTTAGCTATAAAAGGCCTTTAGTTAAAATGTTATTCAGTGCAAATCAGTCTTGCAGTTTTGACACAATAACTTCTAGTGACTTTTTTTCCAAGGAAAGTATATTACTTTCATATGAATTTCATACTTGCAATTGGTGTTTCTTATTCCTACTAGTAAAGGTACATATTTGTTGCTTTATTTCTGCAATTCAATTAACAACAATTCAATGCTAAGATTATAGTGCAAAGGAATTGGAATTTTCCTTCTCTGTGTTCAGTTTTGCTTCTTGACATGGAAGTATCTACACATAATATGTGTGTATGAAAAGCGCTGCTATGGAAGAGTCAATTTGTGGAAAAGCATAGCCATTGATTTGTGACTTTTTTCTTCTGCCATAGTCTCACCCATTGTATTAATGCAAATCTCTTTCTTCGTGAAACAATAGCTTTTATACACGTGTATGGCATTTTTATCACAGCTCCATTTCAGAAAAGGTATAGACTTACTTTAGAAATTCAGCTTTCGCACTGTAGTGTGGTTTGTTGTTGTTTTTTTTTTTTAGTAATGACGAGTTTAGCCCCAAACACATATTTTTTCATGTTAAGTATTAGATAGTACGAAATATTTAGCTCATAGGAGCACTTTTACCAGTGCTGGCAGCATTTGGTCCAGGTCTCCATCACTGCAAAACTCTGAGGCAAGATGTCAGCATATGGGCTTGTGTATGTGCTGGGTATTGCTTAAAGGAGATGCATTTCTATAACTTCATGTAAGTCCCAAACTTCAGAACTTTTGTTTTCAGGAAATATCCTTTCCATTGTTTAATGACTGCCATCCTCTGAATCGCTTTTCTTTTGGCTGAATCCAAAGTTTCCATGACAGCGGATTACGGTACCATAAGAAGTATGCCTTACAGATTCAATTACGGCCCAAGACAAGAGAGGTGAATAAGACAGAAACTTGCAGCTGCAGCCATGGAGAGAAAAGCTTCTATGTTTAAAGAGAATCCAGAATATTATACTTAGGAAAGGAGGGCTTTACGTTAAATACTGTGAAAAAATGGAACAGCAGTTGCCTGAAAATAAAATGCTGCTGCTGTGTATTCTCTTGTGTGTGTCATTTTTATGAAGTATATCTTTTTCAGAAACTGGTTAGAGCTGAGATGATAATTTGCATGTCAAGCAACCTGTCTTAATTTCCCTGTTCTTGCTTCCCTCCTAGGATGTCACCGCCTAGTATGTGTTCTAACAAACATGTTTATCAACAAAGAAATCACAGCAAATGCTCAAGTTAATGACAGTGTTAGCTGTTAGTTTGGCATCCTGCTCTTACTTCATTGGCAGATCTGTCTGTGATGATAGCCAACAACACACGTACTCAGAACACATAGACAGGCTCAGGGAATCCATGCGATGCGCCATAGTCCGATATTCCTCCTTACAGTCGAATTAACCGTGAATTTAAAGTGTTTTAATATTAGCAGTTCTGATGGGGTCTCTGGACCTAAATACACTCCTGGTTTGAAATGCATACAAAATCCAGTCATACAGTTCTAATTTAAGCTTTGTCCTTTGTAGCATTAGCTACAATTATGTGAAACACTAAATGCATTGCAATTATAATAACTCCATTGGGTTTTCTAGCCCATTAAAAATACAAATGAGAAAAAAGAAGTTCCCCCCTTCTCTCCCTTCCCCAGAGGGCAAAGAGTTTTGGAACTGGGAGGCAAACAGATATTTCAGGAGCTCCAGGTGGTAAGGTTAATAATTTTATAGCTTCTATTCAAAAGCATCCTATCATAGCAAGTATAAAAATATGAATGCAGGCTGATTTACAATCAGTAATACCACATCAATAAAGAAATACCTTTGTCAAGAACAGTTTTAATTACTGACACAATTTTAATTACTGGCAATTTAAACAGTGGAATTGTTTAAATGAGGAAAACCTGAAGGAGCAAAAAAAGGGAGAAAAGGAAGTTCAAAAGGAGAGGAAAGAGTTATAAGGGAAAGCCATGCTGTCATCTCAGAAAGAGATTGTAAACTAGGTAATATCTTCTCATTTCAGGGTTCACTGGAGTTAATAATCTTGAATGTTCTACTCATTCCTGGATCTTCATGGTCAAATAGCATATATCTACCCAAGGCCCTTTGATGTGAAGCAAGATTAAAATGCATTATACGGCACCAATACTGAGCACATTATACTACCTCTCACTTATGGTTCCAAAGTCTCAGTTGTGTTTTCATGCTGGACAGTGCATAAGAGACTTTGTCCACCCTGGCTGAACTGCTATACTCTTTCAGCACAAAGCTTATAGCTGTATTGGAAGATCAGCTTTTGGTTTAATTAAAACAGATTAAGTATTTGTGAATTTTGAGTGTCTTTCCTGACAATGTCAGTCTTCTGGTTTGCCTTTGCATCAATATTGCTCATATTTGAAAAAGTAGCAAGTGTGAGAATACACCCTTGAGTACATCTCCATCTCAGTGTGCTTCCAGACTTAAACTTTTCTGGGGTCTGGAAACACGGTGTTTATGCAGCACAATCCTTGCATCAACAAGGGTATATTTTTCCAAATGATATTGAATTGAATTGTATAGCTTAGCCCTGTTCCCAATAAGACTGTTCACCAAACTGCACTAAAATAACCAAAGTCCATCTTGGCTACCTGCAGCTCAAATGAGAATATGGCTCTTTGTCTACAGACGAGTCTATCTTGGGCTTATGGAAGTATGAAAGTCTTGAAAAGCCTATCCAGAAATCTGCTTCATGTATGTAACTGTATTTTTTGCATGAAATTCAGATACTTCTTAAACCCCACCTGGAAGTACACTTAACTCTCCTCAAAGAGCATATCGTCTCAGACACCACCCTAACTTTGATCTTGAGCCCTGATCTTTGATCTGGATCCTTTTGGAGAGAGGCATTTTGCATTAATTTCCACTTGGCTCAGAAGATGGAAGTGCATTGCAACAGGCTTATTTCAGCCAAAAAGTTTTTGTTTGCTTGTTTGCTTTTCAGTTCCAGAAACCAGCCACATGATTTATGCAAATGCTCCTGCTTTTGGGTTGTCTGGGCTGCTTCTCTGCCTTTTGTCTGATTGTGTGCGCTCTCTGTTGAGAGGCCTGCTTAACTTGATGTAGGTAGGAGTGTGAGCAAAGGAGGGCTGGTGGTGCCCACAGCTCTGCAGCAGGGTGTCCCTCTGCTTGTTTGCAACCGCCATCCTGCGTTCCTGGGTAGGAAAAACACTGTGCCCTTGCAGATCCAGACCCTGAAAAGAAGGGCAGTGAGGGTGGGAGTCCAGGGCTTTGCACTGGTTAGCAGGGCTGGGGAAGCACCATGAGAAATGGTTCAGTAGCTGTGCATCACCTCCTTTCTGAGCTGCACCAGAAGGAACCTCTTTGCAGAGGTTCCTGTACTGTAGGGCAGCTTATACCATACAGCTGTTTACAGTAATAGACCTGATAATTCATGCAGAAACCCTCTCCTGCAAAGCTTTCCCTTTAGGAGCAGAAGCCTATGGATTTCAGGTGTTGTGTCATGGCACAACATGGCAAAAAGGCTCAGTGTAACCACTCGCTCTGTCACACAAGATCTTAGGCTCAGTAGGCATCTACTAGAATACACAAAATATTCAATGAATAGTCAATAACATTGAAAAGATAGGTGTACCTCGAGTGGCTTTTGAGGTAGAGCTTGAAAAGACCAAGCTTTTCTAGGACGTACAGAAAAGAAGCAGAAGGCTGGCTTTCAAATATAGACAGCCTACACGTGTAGTTTCAAATCATTCCGTACTGGTCAGTCTAATCCTTGCCTCCATGAAAATTCCCCAGCTGAACTAAACATCCAGTTCTTCCATGGGTGATAATGCTTCTCAAAACTGAAAGGCACTGGAGGGATTAATTATAGATGAAAAGAATATATCTTATCTATAAAAGTAAGTATTGGATGCTAAGCAAACAGACCACATTTCAATTTATTAAAAATAGCAAGATCCTACATTCCTGGGGATAATAATAAATATTTTACCATACAGACTTTAGTTAAAATTGAAATGCTCTAATTGAAAGTCACTGAGGACATATTTATTGAAAATTCACCTTCCAAGGGAGTAACAGTGGCTTCTCATGGTGCCAAAACACAGTTCTGCAATTTTCTAATCCCAACTGATATCTACAAATAAAAACGTGTCCTACAGTTGGACACCAGTCTTTCTTCAATCTTCCTTTCAAAACCTTCATTTTCTGTACTTTTGTGTTGGTGCAGAGGTATCTTAGCGATTACAGTCACTTGCAGATGTGTGTTCTATAGTGTGTTGTAAAGATTTTTTTCCTAAACATCCTTTTGCTTTGCAGCATGTGTCATCTGAACTGAATGAATTTCTCAGTCTTACTGGGCTCAGCCATTGAGAGTAAAGGCTCTTCCTATGTCTTTGCTGATGCTTGTGCATTGAGCATTGCTGCTGCATTTCTGTCTTTCACAGATGGATTGCTAGGAAATGTGTGAAACTGCCTTGGGCACCAAGAAAGCAGGGGCATCAAGCCAGGATGTTAAAAGACTATTTCCAACAACTGCAGCTGCAATGTATCTTGCTCCACACTGAGCTTCACTTTGCTACCATGTCTGGCTCAGTTCTCCTTTTATTTAAAAGAGAGGGAATGTTTCAAGTACAAGCAAGTTGAGGAATTACAGTAAAAATGCATAAAGCAATCTCCTTTAAAGCATATGCAGATTCTTCTAGATTCTTCTCTCAGTGCTGAAAAATCTATGTATTCTCACAAGTGAGATGAGCCATGAAAGCACTTAGACCTGAGCATCTTTCGTCAGATCCCTCACTGTTCATGCAGAAGCGCAGAGAAGGCAGAGCAGTACATGAATACCAAAATTAAACAGTGACTGGACATCAAATTCTTTTTAAACCTTATCTTCACTTTTTATTTCTCATAATTTGAGTAGACTGACGATCCCCAAAACAATTTGAGAGGAGAAATTGGGAGCAGGAGAGCAGATGAGCCAGCTCAGCATCAAGCTGTAAGGAAAAGATAGGAATTACCATGCCATCTCAATGCCCAGCAGACCTGAGGCACCTCACCAGCAGAAGAAAGCAGTTCAAATTTGACTGTAAATTAGAAGTGTGGGAGGCTGCAAAATCAGCTAGTAACAGGTTCTAAGAGGTGTACCTGTCCCTGGAGAAAAAGAGAATTGGGGGATAAAACAAATCTTGCAAAATTGTAGCTAAATGACAAATCTGCAGATACTGCCTGGGCTTTTAAGGAATTCTTAGGAAAACAAAACAAAACAAAAAGGGATATATTTGATACCAATAGAAAGGACATAAACACAATCTGTATCAGTGTAAATTATAATGTATCAAGTTCAGGGTATCATTTGTCTGTTTTACATTATCATCATTGCTGTATTCTCTGAATATTGCAATTCATGTCATCATTCTGCATCTGAAATACAAAAAAAGCCAATGATACCAAACTGGAAACAGATGGTATTCCCTCCACCTACATTAATATTTACATTTCTAGCCACTTAATCTCAAAGAAACATAGCAGAGTGACAAAAAATGAGGAGAGTACAGGGAAAACTGCCCTGGTAGGAAAGCTGGGTTGTAGAGCAACTAAAAAAATATGGAAAATAAACTGATAAATCCTGTTTCATATTACATGGACAAGAGACAGAGCCAATGGAGCTGAAAATCAGTAATCAGAAAACTAATTAAATCACCACAATTTGTCTTTGCACAATGCATAATTAATCTATGTCACAGATGTTCTAGAGTCAAGAGCGATTAGATGATTGTATATATAATATGAACATCTGCAACCATGTGATATAGGATGGAAGCCCTCATGTTGTATGATATCACCCAGGTACTCACTGCTGGCATTTTGGATCAAACTTCTCTTTATAACTAACAGGTTATTTTCTATCTATCTCCTCTGCACTGAGTTAGTGGTATCTTTAAGGCAGCTGGCAGACAGCTGTCACACCAAGTTCCTAATGTGGTAAGCTATTTGGACTTTCCTGACCTGTATCATTTATTCCACTTTAATTTAAAGAGAAATACATATATATGTCTGTATCAACCTCATAAGAATCTCTCCTGAAAGAAAAATAAATATGACTTATTTCTTTGCATGGTTTAAAACAAAGATTGCATCTTCAAGACTTTGATTAAAAATATATATTAATTCTGCATATATTATACGGAATTAATCATACGGATGTAGATCTTTCCCTCAGAAGGCTGGCTGCCTCTAAGCAGCTTTTCCCTTTGAAAACCCTGAACTCTGGATGTGACAAAATCATTAGTTTGTATTTTAAAAGAATTACAATGAATGCTAAAGAGAAACCCCCACTTCCCACATGCAAACTTTCTAGCAATAAAGAGCCTTTTCAGACTGTATAATCCTATTTACTGTTCTTAATTGGAGAACTGTGTTTGTCAAAAAGTACAGAAGTCTTCAGTTGTTTGGAAGTGAGTCTGGCTCATCAGCTCCAAAGGGAAGAAAAGAACTATTTATTTTAACTGCTAAGCCTAAATGCAAACTGCATAATAAATCTGTCTATCCAAATACTGACCTATTTCATGTAATGTCAGGATGAGGCTAGCCTTGCTGTATAAGGCTATTGTTGCTAATAAAAAAAGCAAACCCTATTACGGAGCCCTGGAATCAGCTTCTAAGGAGGTGGCAGGGTGAATGACTGCCAACCCCGCTGCCTCCTTAAGCTCCTCCACGACTCACAGCCTACAAGGAGGCTGGAAATGAGCCTCAATTACCCAGCTCCATCTAGTGTTCGGGAAACAAATCGCTTCTCAACCCCCACCCTGCCTGTTAAACATCACCAGATTTCTCTTTTTACAAGGAGAATGAGTTTTGAGGAGCGGGTGGCAAATGGTGGTGCTGGGATGGGCACAGATGCCCACATATGGATGAGCATGGCCAAAATCAGTCTGCCCAAACCAACCGTGTTTCTGTGCTGAGGAACTTACTCTGTGGCAGCGGGTTTTTGCTCTGGTCTGTGAACCCACAGATATTAATAAAAGATTTCCAAGGTGAGCAAAGCTAGATCATATGAGAAGGGTAATGGTCTGGGCATGCTCAGCTTGTTAAAAGATCTGCATTTCTAATGGGAAATTTACCAGGATCCACAACAGAAAACCACTGTTCCACATCCAAAGATGTGGTCAGGAGGAGATGGCTCGTCAGAAATGCTCTGAGGTGTGGTCTCCAAGAGGAAAATGTCTCTGGATTTCTAGACAAAAGACAATCCAGTCCTACGAATGCAGTCTTATCTCTCTTTAATTAATCAAATTCTAATCCCAGCCTGCAGAAAGCAGAACCCAAAGAAATCACAAGAGAAAAGGCTGTCTTTGGGCCCTCTGAAGCCCGAAGATCCCCCTTCTGAAATGGCTGGTAGCCCTCCTCTGCCTACTTTCTCTTGCTTGCAGGTGATTTCTCTTTGACAGCCACTAACAGAGCTCCCAGATAATGTGCAGCAGCTCAGCTGCCAGTCACATTTATCTCATTTGACATGTTTCAACTGTGTTTCTTTAAGAAGAGACAACTGAGGAAGAAGAAAACCATGGCGCATCCCTGTCAGCTCTCCAGTCTGAGCATTTCGAATAGTGCTGGGATAGACCAGTTTAGATAAACAACACAGCACTGTTTTCAAGAAAGAAAAAACCTTATGGAGTTTCCAGTAAATGCCTGCAAAATCTCATGAAAATTCTCAGTTTAAAGCCAGCAAGCTTTCTTTCTGGTCAGCTCAGAAATAAAGTTTCTTGCTTTTTATCTCCTTAATACTTTTATATAGTTTGATTGGCAATAAAAACTCCTGCCAAATTTCCTGGAAGACTTGCGGTTTGGCCCAGCAGAAGTGGGACTATCCCTGCTCTGGCTCTGCTGATCTCTAAGCATCAAGCTGCTGCTTATGCATCAGCTGCGGACGCTCCCATCAAACCTTGCCTTCATACTGCAACAGGGTTACTTCATCAGATGGAGAAATGACTCCTTTCACGAGTCATAACAATAGTTGTAAATCCACAACAGCAGTTGTGTACTCTTTGCTTCAGGACATCCGATTGGCATAATAAATAGACACACAATTATTGGGGAAAAAAAATGGGCTTTATGCAAATCCCCATGCTGTGGGAAGCTGGCAGCCTTGGGAGCCAATTGCAAAGGAGAGATTTGAGTAACTGCTGCACATATATTTTTTTAGGGGTATGCTGCCTGTGAGCTGTTTTAAGGTGGCACAGCTCAGACCACCAACTCTCCAGCTTTCTGCTGCATTCCCAGGCTCTTTTCCCCGCCCTAGCCCCCATGCTGTTCAGGAAATCCAAAGAAAGCACAGGTCACTCCCTACACACAACTAGCTCATACACTAGGTGAGCCTGGAGGTCTCCTTGCTGCATGGAGGAGCCTCTAAGCTCTGGTTCCCCAACCCCAAGAAGTGGCAAGTGCCTAAACCCCACCTCCAGGACTTCCACACAGTATTGCAGGATTATTAATACACAGGCCTTTTGCCACTGCAATGTGTTGCTCAGATCTGCTGCAGCACCTCCTCCTTTACTCCACACCATCCTCCATTGCCTCCTCTATAGTCTCCTTTAATCAGCACGCAGTTAATCCCCTCCATGCCTAAATAAATGTAAGGTAGTATAAGCTGCTCAGGTTTACTTAATGACCCATACCTTCTCCTCCCAGCTCCCTTCAAACTCTCTTAGCTAAAAGATAATTCTCTTCACGGTAATCCATGAAACAAAGCACATGTGTAGCTCTTTAGCAGTCCAGTTTCGCAGATTGCCAGTGTTAACATTTTGCCTCTAAAAAGTGAAAATCTAAAGGGAACACACTTTAAAAACCTAATTTTGCACACCCCTGCTTCTCCCTAGGGTTAAGGTAGCAGACAATATTTAGTCTGCTGAAACAGTAGCATGGGACATTTCAGAAAGGATTTTTTTTGGCAGAGAATATGGAACGAATTGCAGATATTGGCAGTTAGACTTGCATTTAGCTTTGAACTGACCTGCCATGAGGTTAAGCAATGCACAACTGGGTAACAGTCAGCCTTACTAAGCTTTTCTAACTATTATATCTTTCTGCAGAGATAAGCATCAGTATACTGCTTTATCTAACAAGCTGCTGTAGGTATCATGAGACCTATTGACTCATGATCATTAGTAAAGTCACAAACTCACAGTCACATTTATCTACAGTAAAACATTTTGCCATCTGGGCTATCAAAATATAGCAGAAGTCAAAAGAAAAAATATAAATCTTTACCAGCATCTAAAATGTTTTGTAGTGATTACAGTTCAGTGAAAACCAGATTGGAAATAGCTCACACATCCTCAGGTTGCTGGAAGTTAACTTGCTTACATGGAAGATGTAAGGAAGTTAATTCTAATATTCTAACATGGAATATCATTGTTCTTGAGGACAAGGTTTCTTGAGGATAAGTTTATGCAATTTTGCAAATGACAGTGAAAAAAACCAAATGAAGGAATAAATCTGAACCTTTGACGAGAACATACCCAGGAGAATTTCACTGTCCCACACTGCAATTTTCTCATTTCTACACCTCCCGGTTTTGACTGGCGATGGCAAAGGCATACTGAGAGAAGTGGGTTTGCTGGTATTTTGTTCAGAACAGACCAGGAAGTATCAGAAATCTAGATAAGAAATAAAGTCTGAATGTAAGAGCTTTCCAGACAGATTTCTCAAGCTCAAAGTTTCAGATCAGTGTGGCTAACCTTAAGGTAAGTATTTCAGCTTGTCTTAAAAGATAAGGACTCTAACCTGTGGCATTAAAACTTAATGGAGTATTTTGGATTGGGCTCTAGATTGGAGAATGACCAGTGGAAAAAACCTCTGTTGTATTAACCAGCATGAAGGCTACATTTATTGCTATTTTAGTAACATTCCCTAAGATCCCTGCTTTTGCATAACAGTTCTGAGGTTATGCATCAAATGAATTTCTTAAACAGAACATAATATTCTCCTGCTGATGACAAAAGTGAGATATTATGGTGTGTGCCAGCGTAATCACCCAGTCTGCCTGCTGGCTGCTGGCTCCCAGTTCAGAGGCACAGCATCGCTGTGGCAGCAGGGGATACACCCCAACCCCAGGCCACCTATGTGCTCTGAGCACAGATCTCAAAGTACAGCTTCTTTTGCAACCTTTAAAAGAAAATCAAGGTTTTCCTAGACACCCTGAGGGGCCCAGTCACACTCTTAGGATCTTCAAGACAAATCCTTTAAATTCTGGCATATGGTACCATTTCCCAGGATGTTTCTTTAAGCAGAAAGGAGGAGAGTGTTCTGTTCTTCTTCTTTCCTTGGCAGGAAAGCTTGTAGAGTTGTGGAAAAGCATATCCGACGTATGGGAAGTAGTATTCCCATAACATCTGGAGAGTACCTCCATAAAGCAAAGAGCAGTTAAATTCATGCAAGAAATAGGGCCATCCGTGGGACGTTCTTTTTATTCTGACAGCCAAAACCTCTGGCTGTAGGTCTAATGGCTGATTTCCCTGGGTGTGTACTGGAACCAGCTGATGGGGTGAAGTTTTCTGCCATGCCAGTGAGAAGGACCAGTGGCTGATGCCAGAATGCAGGAAGAGACTTTACTGGCTTTTCAGAGTGCTCAGCCCCTGACTTTGCAGCGTTGTACCCTAATTCTCTCAGCCTGCTGTTCTCCCGGCTACTCCAGGAAATTATTGAAGCAGCATGTGGTTGGGAAGTCACTGGTGAGTGCTGTGCTGGCATCGTGCAGTAGCAAAAGCACTGGAGCTTCAGCTGCTGCCACACAGAAGTGTGGTAATGAAATGAATGCAACTCTTTCAGTCTTCGGAGGTAGACTCTGAGTTTTCACATTGCCAGCCAGTCTAGGACTGTATGGGCAAGAAAGAGACACTACTTGATGCAGCCAGACTTTATAACACAAGGCTGAATTACATTAGAAAGGCTGAACTGCACAGGCCATGAAAGAATGTTTGTCTATGAACAATCATTCCAACCTTTCCTGCACTCCTGCAATTTCCCATCTAATGTAGATGGCAAAGGGTTAAAATAAACACTCACGGGCCTGAAGATCAGCAGAAATTGTCCGTTGTGGCACTATAGCATGTTCATTTCGTCCTAGTTCATTGTACCCACACAGAGATGCTGACTCCATGAAATACCTGAGCTTCAGAATGGTGGCAGCAGAATGTGACTTTGGAAGGCTACAAGGAAATTCAAGGTGTCTGCTCAGTGACTAATATGCTGATTATAATATCTGCCTGCTGAATTTTGCATAATACATGGAAAAGAACTACAGAAAAGGAATTCAAAAGACTTAGATCAATTTGTATGCAAACAGCTAGGTGATCTGTTGCCGCTGAACTTACACAGATTTGGTCAAGACAAGGGCATTGTGGTACTAAGCTGGGCTTGTTCTCTACGCGTATTTGCAGACCAATGCTACAAACCTGGAGATAAAAGAGTGAAATCAATGTTACGTTTGGTTTAAATGTGGAGGGGAAAAAAAATTGAGAGAGAGAAGAAGTAATTATATGTTGCTGGCTTGATCTCTGCTTTACAAATTTGCGTTTATGATTTTTTTCTCACGATTAGCAATTTCTATTTGAAATGGTGAGGAAGTGCTTGGAAGAGTGAATTACTGCTTACCACTGCTGCCAAGTCTCATGTTTTAATTTCAAGTCTCAGGATTTTTGATGCATTTCGTAAAACTTGCATTCTTGGAATAAAGACTCTGTAACATTTCCAGCTTTTCTAAAATGTAAAACATGAAGCAATTTCACCTAGAAGATCACATCAAATCTAAAATGCAAATATAAAGACTTCAAGATGAGTTATTTTAAGCATGCTTCATGTCTTTAGGTCAGTCTGATGGGATCTGGGAGGCCTGACTCCTGTGGCTTTAAGGAAATTCTAGGCTTCATTCATATGAAAAATAATGTCACTTATACAGGTACTTTTTCAAAAGCAGTTGTTATAGCCAAATGAAGAGAAATATTTGCAATGACAAATACAACAGAAATGTTTGTTCTACATTTTCATACAGTCTATCTCAGTTGGCTCTCAATTTTCCTCCTCTTTAGTATGGCAAACTATTGGAAGGAAGGGACCTGAGCTGGTCAGAGAGCAGCAGTTCAAGCAGCACAGTTCTATACTTGGGCAGGTGATGTAGGACCAGTTCAGCAGAGAATTTTTATTTTCCATTCAATAATGGAGTTATGGAATAATGGGAATTATGGACTTTTTCATTCTGGAAGCATTTCTCAGCTGGTTCCCTCTTTGTTGTTTCAAGCTCTGTGTTCTTGCAAAAGTGGTTTATTTAGAGAAATGCTTTTGATCTGAGCTCAGTTTCATCCTGTCAATACATAGACAGGAATTAGGCTTTTATTTTCTTTGGATTTGAGATTTCTTTTCTCCTTCTGCTACAGATCCAATTTGCCTACTCCAACCAAGTCTATTTGTTAGTGATTACTACAATGCATCAGCCATTACTGTGTAACTGAAGAAATTAATGCAGATTAAAGGCAACACTCCCATAGGAATATTCCATTCAGTCCTAGAACGACTAAATGAGTGCAAAGAAACAGCATCTTCAGGTCAGTCCTGGTTTCTTGCAGCTCCCTTTTCCCTTTCATTAAATTAGGAAGAGCATTTAGTGTGGAATATGCAAGAATACTAGAGAGGTTTGCAAAAAATAAGATGAAAGGAATTAATTAAAGGGAAGAAATAGGGTGAGGGAGACTTGCCTCTTATCTGGGCTGGTTGTGTGAACACAGCATGGTGTGTTATAAGAGTCAAATGACTGTTAGTGTTGCAAATTTCTCCATGGCGTGTCAGACCGAGGTCAGATCTTGTTTTCTAACAGACTGTTTGCTCTACATCAGTGTTGATTCTTCATGCAAACAAGCTCAGACTTCTTATTTTCTTTCTTTTTATTCTTAAATGTCAAATATAGATACCATAAGCTTTGCTTCACTGCATCCTTCATATAAAAACAGGCTCTTCTGTCCTTCATATAAAAACAGGCTCTTCTGCTCTCCTCCCCTTCCATATCTGTTTCAGAAAGCTTTTCCCCTAACTTCCTAACTCATTTTTTCTGCAGCAATAGTGCACTAGCCCTCAAGCTGGATGCAGCGTGAGTGTATGATCTAACGTGATCCTTGTTCCCAAGAGCTTACAGTGTAGGTAAAGCAGAATTGTGATACAAGAAATGCTCTTGGAGAGCAGTTATGAAAAAGCAAAATTCAAGCTCCCCTTCAGTGAGGGATGACTGAAGTAAAAAATGACAGAATATGGACAGATTTGGCCCCTGAAATATATCTGCCGCTTTTTGCTAGCTCTTCTCTGAAGGCCCAGACAAGAGGTCACTTACTGTTCACTGGGCTGTATTTTGCCACGTGGTGAGGCATGCCCTGGAGGCTACAGGTTTCAAGCTTTTCCTATGAAAACATAACTGTGAAAATATGAGCCCTGAAAGAAAGGAGATATAGGTGCAATAAGAAAAAATACGGTGAAATACTCTAAATATTGAGGTTAGGGCACATAAGGTTAATGATCACACAAGGAGAAAGGTGGTTCCATTCAAACTAGGTGCAATGGTTTCTGGCCTGTTTGCAGGAGTCACCAAATCCCGGCTCCTATCTTGGAACAAAAATGTCACTGAGCCTACAGTTATTTAAAGACCCATGTGATGAAAGCAGTAGGGAGATTAAAACAAACAGATTTTAAGCTTGTTGGCTTCTCACCTCCTTTGAAACCCTCTGTTAAATTAGGAGGCTCTGTATTTTCCTTTCTTTAAAGAAGTCTCTGTTCAGCTCCCTCTTTTGTTGTGTGAAAGACCTACACAGAGCAGCAGGGGAAAACATGCCGGAAAACAGATATACAAATAACACTTTCTGATATACAGATATAAAAAACTATCTTTTATATCATTTCTCAGAATAACTTAAGCTTCACGAAGCAAAGCAAGGTTTCTTAGAAGTCACAGGAGGTCCCGTGAGGGCAAGAGGAGCAGAGCTACTTCTGCCATCCTCTTGCCACCTGGAAGTAGGAACGAGGCTGATGAGGCTTCACAGTCCTTCCCCTAATAATGACAGACAAAGGAAAGAGGCATAACATTGTTTGTTATTCTTCATGGATAGTGTATATAGCTAGCTTAAGAACATACCATAGAACAAAGGAATGAAAAGGAATCTTTACACCCATCATTTTGGGCACCATATTGTGTGACCTTGGGATGCTGCTTTTTTCATTCACAGAATAACTTTTCAGACTATAACTTACCTTATTAATTGTATAATTACCACAGCAACCACAAATAAAAATTCTTAATAGAACTAGTTTGGAACTGAGTGGGGTTTTTTTTCTTTTTCAGCTTTGGTGCCTACATGCACTGGGGTATGAGCTGTGCTTTTGAGACAGTGAAGGGAAGATCACAGCTCTTACACAGGATTGTCTGTCGTGTTTACACAGACATTCTTGTCTGCAGTTTGCTTTACATTGGGGTGTAATAGCAACAGCTAAACTTAAAGGTCACTCTGCTCAAAGAAATACAACAAAGAATATCAACCCTACCGCAATAATCTCATGGCCTAAATGCACAAGCCAACCAGGACATGGAAGGAAGAAACATTGTCACTCAGAGCATATATGGGTATTTATAAAGAAAACTTCTTTAAAATCAGTGAAATGTCACTTCATGGTATTTCTTGCTCTAAGATATATTTGACCCATATTTCACAAAGTGGTTGGACATGTGGGGTGTCTTTCCATTGGAGTATCCACACAGAGACACCTTAAGTAAAACTGATTTTCACAAGGTAGCAGTGGTCAGAGTAGCTTGAATATATCTCCAGGTAAGTACCTGGAACAGATGAGCCTGTCTCACTATCTTTCTGACGTCTACTATCAGTGAATATATTTCTCTCATGATTGTTGCTACTGATGGTATTAAGTAAACTGAGCAAAGTTCGCCTTATTTGGTCTAAGCTGAATTTACAAGCTGTTGCCTGTGTGGATGTCAGCAATGTGAAAAAAAATCTTGCATCCTAAATTATGACCAGTGCTGAAAACCCCACTGTAGGTATTAACCCACATTAAAACAATCCTTTTGCTAGTACAGTTTATTCCGACTGGCAAAATAATACAACCTGGACTGACACAAAACCTCTTTTCTGAACATAAGCTGACTCACAGCAAGGAAAGTGTACTGCTTTTATTAAACAATATTAAACGTTTCCTAATCTAAACAGAATTTGGAGGCCATATACAGAGCTGACTAGTTATTTAAGCTGAAATTAGGTGGAAAAATTGTTTAGCATGGCTTCTATCTACAACAAAGCTAAAAAAGCCTTGCTAAAGGTTATTTCTCTAACCAGAAAACACTGTTAAAACAGAGTATGCAGAACACGTAAAAATCAAATTCATTAGACCTTACATCTTCTGAAAACATACGTTTTTTGAGTGTGCAATATTCTTGCAGTAGCCACCCAGGTTTCTTGCATCCTGTTAAAGACAGCATCACAGACTGGATTTGCTTGATGGGAACAATATCACGGGTACCAGTGTAAACCTCATCATAGTCGTGTCATCTCTTCTGCCTGTTCCCATTCCTGCCCTAAGACTGCAGAAGCGTTTTTCCTTCTCTGTCACTGCAAGCCACGCCTCCTTTAGGAAGGAGTTTCTGGCAGAACAGAATTCCCAAACCAGCAAACAGGGTGAGAAAAGGCAGCACTTGCACGCTTTAACCCCAGCTACTTGAGGACTAGTGGGCTGAGCGGAAATGCCACATCTGCCAGTTTCTGAAGCAGACAAACATTTCCTTGGATTATACTCCTGCAGATGCTTCTGATCTGTCAGCCATTTCACCAAAATTGCCTGGAGAACCCAAAAGGCAATAAGCTCAAAACTAAGAAGGAATGACTGAAACACAGAAATGAGAGTAACCGTACACTGTGGCTAGGAAATCCTGGCTGAAGTTATATCTGAGTTTATCTGATGACTCTCTGTTTTCAATGTTCAAATGTAACTTAAATGGGGAAATATAGGCACCTAAACATAATGCCTTTGGAGATGATGGCAGTTGCTGGAGTCATCTAAATGTGTTGGCAGCTTTGACACAGGATTTATGGCAGGATTTGTGCCCTGCTGGAGCAGCAGCTGCAAGCCAGACGGGCTTCTCAGAGCATCTAAAATGACATTAGACAGCTCTTCCTATATTTAGGCACCTGAATCTCTCTAAATGTTCCCTTATTGGAAATAAGTGTTTTAGAATCCATTCAATCCTACTCCTAAGTTACAGGAATGGTACGGTTGTGTGATCAAATACAGAACAGAAAATTACTGAAAGAAGGCACCTCAGGCAGTCTTAAACGTGTCTTCTTGCAAGTATGCTTATTGACACAGTCTTTACCTTCCTACAAAACCCACATCGCATTCAGTCTTAGAAAGGTAGGTACTTATGCAAACCTTTCCATCTTTCAATTACTGTGTACCTTTCAGACTGCACAGCAAATACGAAATTATTAATTTCCTCACGGAAAATTAGTAATGAATACTAATTAATACAAATTTACAGTGCCTCTCCCTAAAAAGATTACCTCCATTCACTGTGGTAGCTGTGATGTCAAAAGCTTTAAAGTGAAAGCAGGACAGATAATGTGGCTAAAATACCCTTATGCTACACCTGTGTTGTGTCCCTATAGGTCTTGCTGAGAACATGCTGGAGTTCATAGACAAACAGAAGGCTTGTCCATTCAATATGCTTCGCAGTTGTATGCTATATGCTGTTGCAACTCAATAAAGGTTCCAAAAGGTGTGTTATGTCACCTTATCTTAGAGAGGGGTACTAATAAAAGGGGATGATAATGTTAAAGTCATTAAGTTTACCTTTGCACTGTAAGCAAATTAGGAGCTGGAAGACAAAATTGTGCAATATAAGAGCTAGGATGGAGATAAATGATTCAGGCGAGAGGAGGTGGGCAGGGAGAGGGAAGGACAGGAGATGGATGGCTATGGGAAGACCTATTTCCCATCTCTGCAGCCTGGACACGTTGGAGGACTTTGTGGTGACACTCACTGAAATGGTACAGAGAATGTTTTTAAGTGCAGAACAGTACTGTGATTTAGCTCTGATTTGATACTGGAGTCTCTAATATTAAAATGATTAGTCCTAAAAGCCTAGCCTTAGGTTCAAAGTGTATCTTATACTTAAAAGGCTGGGTGAGCCTCAGGGAAACTGGAGATGGTGGAGTGCAGTGTCTCAGCAGCAGCAATGAATCAGTAGAGAAGAGGTAGCTGAAGTGCCTGCTCCTGGCAAACAGGAGATTCTGCCTGGGATGGATGCCTCTGTGTTGCCCCAATGCCCTGGCATGGGGCACTGAGATGTTCTGCAAGGCCCTGGGTGAACCCCAAGATGCCAGAAACCTCAGGTTCAGGAGGGATGTGGAGGGAAAAACAAGGCTTTAATCTTCCGTGGACTCAGCCCCCAGTCCTCTAGGGCAGCATTCAACTGCCTCAACTGTAAATGTGTCCTTTTTGTCTGTAAGCCACTGTGTCCTTCACAATATGTCTTTCCAGTACCTTCAATGAATTAAGCTAGTCCCGTGGGGTGAGAAGGAAGTGTTGTAGGGACCAAGGAAGAAAGTATGTGTGTAAAGGGAGTCAAATTAAGGCTGTACAGGAACTCTTAATTTTCCCATTTCCTAATTTCTTCACTGAAGCATTTTGTAATGTGGTATTTGAAAGAAAAAAGGCCATTTCCTGTTTTTGCTCAAAAATGTCCAGGCAAACCACAGGGAAAAAAAAAATTGATTCCATGATGTGACTCAGTCTTGACTCGTACCAGTGAGGTTGGGACCTTTTTATATCCATAGCAAATCCTCTATCCATTTTTTGTTTTTACACGAAGGTGAAGGATCTGCCATCTGCATGCCTCTGAGGCTGGAAAGATTCAATTCCATGTCCAGGCAATATGATCCTTGTATCTTTCCCTCTTCCCCATCTCCCCTACCATTCCTGCACATGCACTAAAGGTAAACCAAAAGCATGAGAAGGTAATGATGCATGAGGGTGAACTTAATGTATTCTAAGACTTATGCATCATTGGTCCAAGGTACATGTATGAACTACAGCGGAATGAGTTCCTCTAGGAGGTAAATCCTTGACAGTTCCTGTGACAGCTGATAGCATGTGCTACAGCACAAAGACCAAAAGCCACACACATTTTACTTGCTGCTGACTGCCAGACACCAACTCTTTATTGCAATAGGGCTCTCACTATCACATTTGCCAGCTAGACATTGCACCTAAGAGAATACTTAGTCTGCATCATTCCCTATTACTATGTGGGGTAAAATGGCACATAGGCACATTTTAAATGAACAAATTCCTGTTGGCTGTCCAGTAATGGGATGTGCTGGAGAGGCAGCCTGTTGTGTACAGTGAGGTGTTTGTGTATTATAATTCCCAGCCTTCAGGCTAGATGGACTCAACGTATGTATGAGATGCACAGCAAACACTAGTAAGATGCCCTGCTGTGCTCAGAGGCTCCATCTACCACCTTGCAGCACTGGAAACAAGTTTTGATTTCTTCATCAGTGCAAACTCCAAAAGAAAGGGAT
Organism: Pezoporus flaviventris; assembly: GCF_033815535.1. Lineage (NCBI taxonomy): Eukaryota > Metazoa > Chordata > Aves > Psittaciformes > Psittacidae > Pezoporus > Pezoporus flaviventris. The sequence goes on from NW_026892550.1 coordinate 26,036,602, forward strand.
CAGTGCTGCCATGGAGGCATCTTTCTGGCCTCCCTGTGTAGATCCAGACCTCAACTTCCTCTCCTTTCCTGGACAACTCTGAACAACCCTTCTCTCCACATCCCACTCTTCCCTGCCATGCAGAAGAGGTAGCAGAAGACAGTTTTGTCACCCATGGCATAGCAGGAACATAACAGCTCCTGGAGCACTGCCCTTTTCAGAGTTGGGCTTTCCTCCACTCCCTATAGGAAATGGGTTTATCCCAGTAATCCCACAGAAAACTCTGTCCTTGACCACCTGGGGCTGCACTGGGGGCAGCTGCTGCCAAGGGCTGCTTGCAGGACTGATGGGTTTGTGTCTCTATCCTCTACGATGAAGAGGAGGCTGCAAAAACCCTTCTACCCTTCTGTGTCCAGTACCCATACTGGAGCAGCCATGAGGCAGGTATGAGTAAATGCTGGAGGGAGCACTGCTGGAGTGGGAGGTGTTTCAGAGGAAGAGACAGAGAGGAGAGAAGCTGCAGAAACTCAGGTAGAAGCTTGTTCTGCAGAGCTGGCAGCAGCTCCTGCCTGCTTGGTGGCAGACCAGCAAAAGCTTGGAAAGGAGGTGCAAGGGGAAGCTCTTCTCCTGTTTCTCAGTTTATAGCCTACGTTGCCCTTCCAAATCCCTTCAGTGCCTTTAGGAGCTACGGATTACAGTAGTGCCCAGAAAATGGAGTTTTTCTGCCTGAGCATTTATATTTGTCTGTAGAAGTTCCCTAATTCAGATTTTCAGCCTTTGCTTAAAGCTATGTGCCCTCCTTTCTTGTGTGTCGTGGCCGGGGGCTGGCTAGTAGCCTTGGCAGCTGAAGGGGCCCATAGGCTGGAGCCATCATGAGATGGGAAAGCCACTCTCACTCCCTGACCATCTTCTGTCTTCATGTGGGATGGGCATGCAGGGTATGATCCACGCAATTTTGGGAAGTTAGTTCTTGATCCTTGCTTTACTGTTAGAGTTTTTTTCCTTACCTGTTCCACTTCATCTCCTGCAGCTGGAGAACCTCTTGCTGTGCCTTTCAACACCCTTTGCGGGTCTGACTCAGCTTGACTTTTGGCAATAATCCTTTTATTGAACAGAGATTTCTTTGCTGATCAAACGCTTTTGCAATTCTTCTGAGCTCTCTGCTACTGTTAATGTGACTTCTGAGATGCTGACTCAGTTTGCTTATTCTGGAGCCCTTCTTGAAAGATTTCCTTTTACTTGTGATAAAAGTTGAAGATACTGTGTCGCTTTTGGCTTTAATTCATTTCTTTCTATTCATATCTTCTGTTTCTTCAGCTGTTAGAATTAATTTCATTACACAAAAGTGCCCTTTAGAAATTGAAAAACTTTCAGGTCTTTCACTGAATTTAAGCTGAATCAAGTTGTAATCACAAACCATTTTGTAACCAGAGAATATAGAGGATACTCCACATTTGCTGTTATCTCTATTATCTATGCATGTTTCATGAGCAAAACATGAGGATCTCCTTGGAGCCTTCCCTCCTTTCCTTGCCCCGCTGTGAGTGGTCCAGGCTTCCCCATGTTTCAGGGATGTCCTGTGATTCCTCTATGCTTTTCCCAGAAAATCCTGCAAATACACCTAACCATGAAACCTGCTGAAAAATCTGCTGTTCCTCCCTCTGGCTGTAAACTGGGAGCACGTCTTCTCTCATCTGTACATAGGTGATCATGTCTCTTTGTAACATATTTCCCACTTGCACAGGGCAGCTGCAACCCATACTTGCACGCTGACCTGAGTCCACTGGTCTTGGAGCACTGTGCTACAGGCACCACCCTGCTGCTCCCCACAGGTCTCTGACCCAAACATACCCTTATCCAGGATTTTCCTGCTTATTTCCTGCAGTCCAGTATGGCAAGGCATGGACCTTCCCACCTGAGGTATGGCTGGAGCACCAGGATGAGCACTCCAGCTGTAAGACAATGCTGATGGGGGCAGGACATTTTTATCTTATTTCCTAATGCATCTACTAAGTCCCAAAGATTGTGATTCTGAGGATGATGTCTCATCATTAGCAAATTAGATGCTGTAATCTGCTTCTAAATGAATCTTCTTAGGGGGCATTACTCAGGGTCAGATTAAAATTAGGTGAGGGAAAGGCTGATTAACATGTAAGGTTAGCTTCCGTTCTCTGCTTCTGGCGGGTGCAACACAAAACCCTGGAAAGGGCAGAGGTATTTTTAAACCACTTTTTTTGTGACCGGCACTCGCAGTTCTCACCGTGATATGCATCTTCTCCTTTCCTTTGGGTGCCAGTCCCCAAGTCTGTAGGAGACCACGCCTAGAGAGGAAGACACCTTTACTGTTGAAAGGAGACTTTAATGGCTGTTGTAGATGTGTCCTGGGGCTGCAATCAGCAAAGTCCTTCCCATACCTTTCTAGCCATCCCAGCATTATTATGCAGGATCTTGGGAACTTGGGCTAACAAAGGATTTCAGTTACACTAGTGGTGTTTTCTTTAAAATGCAGGATCCCAAGTTAGATGATGCATTGCAGAGGGAGAAAAGCAAAAGCTAATTGAAGTTCTTCTTGCCCGTGTTTATTTGTTTGGTTTTGCTCTGATTTGAGAGGGAAATAACCAAACCCATCAATCGGGAGGCTGTGAGAGGCCAGCTGCACTTTACCAGGGACCTAGCTTGTTGGGGATGTCTCATTGCCGCTTTTGTGCTCCCTGACCTTGATCAACCTTTATTTACCTTTTGTAATCTCAGATTAATTTTGACTGCATTCAAATGACTTGGGTGCCTTGCTGATGTCATTAGGGTAATACGGAGCTCTGCAATTGGGCCAATAAAAAAATACTTGCTTTTATTTTTGCCTGAAATAAATGACTTAGTGAGCCACTGCATTTCAAAGCTTTGCTACGGCAGATCAAAACTGTCCTGTTAATTAACTGCCATGTTAATGAATTAGACGTGTGTGAGCTGATGTTTAGCTGCAGTCAAATAGCAGTGTATTTGGGTTTTTTATGCTTTACAAATGGCATTAGCATTTCTAGTTCCTTGTCTCATATCTGTTGTCTCATTTAATGACTGAATATGAAGGGTGTTTATGACAAATAGTGCTTTAAACGATTCTGACATGATCTCCTCTCTTCTTCCTCCCTGTCCAGTGGCACCACTGTTACAGGCTTCTTCTGCTCCATGCCCGCCATCTGTCCCATGTATCCCCAGTGCCACCAGGATAGCCTCACTGTGGGTACAGAAGGAGAACATCCCCAAATGCAGGAACACAGACTTCTTGACCCAAGTTGATTACTTCAAGGCACCAACTCCCACCTTGGTATTAATCTCTTCACTTTGTTTTTCGCTTCTTCTGTTCCAGCCATTCCAGCTAAAGCTCCTTGTAGTCTTGGTAACTGTAAGGGATGTTGCCTTTCCTCATCACCAACCAGTCTGCACGGGGCTCTGCCCAACAATTACCACTGCCTTATTTAAAGCCCTCCTAATCTAATTAGTTGCCTCTCATGAACATACTAACAACAAAGGCCACACATCCAGATTATTATTTGATTCACAGAACAAAGCCTGTTTGCTGGTTTTTCCATTCAGGGCTTGTAATAGCCGAGCTCCACATTTGCTGGGTAATACGTTAGGTTTTCATGCCAGTAAGGCCTGATCCAGTTCTTACTGGAGTCCATAAAAAGGCCCCTGCTGACATTTGGCTGGGGCTCAAGACCCACATATTTATCAGAAAGCTTTGTTGCCTGACAGCTTTTTGAGCCTAATGCACAGATTCAGGCAAATCCAGGGGCAACCATGAGAAGCATGTTAATGAAACCAGGGAGGTATATCCATAATCCATCTTTTTACCTGAATATCTAACACAACAGATTTTAACCTTTTCTGTGAAATCTCTGAAAACCAGGTTAATTTTCTAGACATTATGATAGTGTTACTATTTATTTCCGAGCTATGGGATAATGTTGCTGCATTTAAGAAAAGGCAAATACTTGAAAAATTTCTGTGTTGCCACTTGGTCTGAAATGAGGTGCTAGAAAACAAAAGCAAGAATCTTACCAAGAAATGGTGATAGTTATTCAAGATGCAGCGTTTTCTTCTCAGTCTGTTGGAAGTATTTATCTCCATTGGGAATTGCCCAACAGCTTCTGACATTTCTGGTTTGGTTTTTTTTTAGTATGGTTTTGAATTCTAAGTTCACTGTATCATGATCATGTACGTAAAATACATGTAAGATGGGATTAAATATATAACTAGTAGATATACATGTGTGTGTTTGTCGTAAGCCTCTCTATAGTTCAATTTGAAGTGTGAAAAAAACCCAGGAAAGTCAGCTGTCAGGATAGGACAGGGACAGGTTCAGATAAACCTGGGCTCATGCAAGTGGTGAATAAGTGGAGAGGGTCAAAACAGAATGAACCCAAAGAGCAGAAAAATAGTTCTCATTAACGATTATAAACACACAAAGACCACTAAAAGCCTATCCACCAGAGGTGAGATTATATGGGTCCCAGCTATTGTTAAAGCATAAATAAAGAGAAAAACTACTTTATAGGAATGCACATATAGGCAGACACATTCAAAATCTTAAGAGATAGTAGGAAAAATAGACTGTTGAAGGACTCATTTTAGGAGGGCTGCAAGCGATGTCCAGGATGGGCAGTTATGTCCTGCCAGCTCTAGGAAAAATGGCCATGGTTTTGAAAAAAGCCCATTTTGGATACTTTTTGTAAATATATGGAAGAAGACAACTGGAGAAAACATGCAAAAGCTTTCATGATCAGGTAATAATTGGTCCAAGATGAATTAATTAATTCTGGTAAATGACTGGAAAAAGTTAAAGGTTGGTTTGCCTCTAATTTTCATGAGTATGAAGTAGGAAGGAATAACAGCACAAATGTCAGTGGCCTAAATTAGTGAGAAATGGAGAAGAATTAACGCCTCAAGAATGCTTTTCAGTTTCAACATCCTACTATATTTCAGCAGTGCTTTGGGATCCAGTGAGATAAAATGTGCTGTGCAAATGTAAATGTGTCTTATTATTAAGTGTTTGCTAATTTTATTCAGGGAAATAACTCTTGCTTCTTTGAGTTCAGCAGTGATTTGCATAATCTCAGGTAAGTGAATCAGAAATGTCTTTGAAGAAGGAGGCTAAACACTGAAGAATTTAAAACTAGAAGGGACACTAAACTATTCAAACTCATCTGAACTGCCAGGTGCTTTTCTTTATATTTCATCTGTCCAGGGGCATCTTTTTGATGAGGGGAGGAAGGTAAAAAATAGACATAAATAAAACACAAGCAGAATATTTGGCATAAATGAAGATTGAAGAACTACAAAGTGAAAAATATCACATCTGAGAACAAGAATTGATCACTGAACATTTAAGTATGCCACACAGAAATCGCATTTAGTGTCATGGATAGATAGACAATAGTTTTTAAGGCAAAAAAATAATCCTTGAGGTCCATTCTAATGTTATCATTTTTGTTCTGGCATATTTTCTGGTTTATAGGGCATAAATATCCCTCAACCATTCTACCAGGTTCTCCTTTCTCTGAGACATGGTGACTAGCAGCAAGCATGAATGCTTGAGTGTCAGAACACTATAAAAAGAAAGCCTGAAATCAAGGACAGTACTCACCTCGACTTTACTGAAGCCAGGATTTTATCCAGACAGCAAGATTACTGAACACAGCACAACCCTTCATATACCCTGGGTGTTCCTGCCCTCAACTCAATGCTTTAGATTGCCTCCTACAAATTTTAGAAATGGCAAAGAGGATTTATGAGAAGCTAGAAAGGAGCTGTTTGGCTTCAAACTGTTCTTCAGTGGTCTTTGAGACAAATGAATAAAGTGTTTGGGGTCTACACGAAGAAGGGTGTCCCTGTCTTGAGGTCCTAAATATATCTGGCTGTTCTTTTGGGTTAGTTTTTCCATCACTGACAAAGGCCTTCTTGTTTGCAAAATGATGAGCTTTCCTTTTTGCCTGTATTCTTTTAAAAGGCAAATGAAGGATACATGGGGAAGCTGTCTATTGTCAGTCACAACACGCCCCTCTTAAAAACCTTACACATCCTGCTTCCATACTGCAAATGGAAGTTTGTTCTAGGGCATCTGAGGATGAGAACTTGATTTTTAATTCCCATTCCAAATTATTTATTGCCACTTTCCTCTCACTTATGCCTGTGCCAGTGTCGCCATCTTGCTTAAATAATTCTTTAATGACTACCTGGTGATTAGCCATTCAACAGATATATACAGAGCAATCATAACTCCATATTATAATCTAAGCCACCCACACTTTTTTATTGTATTCTTGTGGAACGAGTGCTCCACCTCTCTCTTCCTTTTAATGACCCTTCTTTGCCCTTCTCCTCCCTGGAATTTACATTTTTCAATATAGGCTTGTACAGAGTGGTGTAGATCAGATCCTAACAGTCATTTGTACAACAGCATAAGCACCAACTACAAGAAATACTGGCTGCATCACACCTATTGATCTCCTAAATATCCAGGACTTTAATTTCCTTGGCCTCTTTACCCTGAAAGTTTTGTTTTTCTGTGCCCGGCCATTTCATCAGGCATGACATGAGGTGTAAGCATACAGCATGCAATGTCTGAGTTAGCTTCTTTCATACATGTCACCTGTCAGTAACCTGAGTCTTTAGAGGTGAATCCAGCCTAAGAAGATCACCATGGAATATGGCATTTCCTTGTTGTGGCTGTACCTCTCATGAAGATCACACACAGTTCCCATTTCCTGAAGCTGTATATTGAAGAACCACACACCAGAAGAAAGTTTCTGTGCTGACTGCTACAATCCTCCTTACAGCCAGTGCAGAGGTCTCCCCCAGTTCTTCTCCTGGAGTTGCACAGCAGGTGCTATCCATGGGGCTTCCTTTCAAGTCTTCCTTGATTATTTTTGCTCCTGATATGCTAGACATGTAGCTCCACCAGAATAACATACACTTCCTGCATTTGCGTGAATTCTCCCCCAGTTAAAACCTCCTGCCCATCTACCTCTGAGTAGTCTTGTCCTGTGTTTGTGGATTTGAGTCTTAATGAAACTTAAAGAGGAGATTTGTTATTAAGACTGAAAAAGTTCTGTTATGGGAAACCATAAACGTCAGCCAGGCATCACTTAACTCTGACAAGAGCAGAACTGCAAACATGGAGAAAGAGCCACAGTCCCTTTACTCAAAATGCTACTACCAAGCCACATGTACCTGAAATAGGAATCAATGTAAAACCATGAAGAACATAACACATTGTGTTAGCAGGATCTACTGGTCATTTTAGCAGTTGTGCTGGCACTTCATCTGCCATTGTGGAAGTCTGGGACTTCAGGGCTGAAAGTTGCCCCTAAGCTCAGAAATAGGAGGAGGTTCTTGGCTGTAAGACACTAGCAATAAGGAGGTTGCTTGTACAGCTATCTCTAAATCCTGCTGCCTGATATTATGCTCACAAACATTGGCCTCATTTGCTTTGACAGTGTTCACATTGTTTAAAAACCCTGTGCATGCAGAGGCTGCTATCTCTGTTAAAATCCCAAGGCAGTTTCCCTGGAACTGCAAGTGATAGATACTTGGGAGCGCAAATATGTTTGAGAAGATTTTCTGTTATCATCCTTCTTTGCTCCTGCTATTTTGCTACCATGTTCTTAAAACACCAGAGGTTTGGGATCTTAAAAAATAAGGAAACCGTTACTACCCTTTGGACAATGTCCATCAATGCTTCTAGGAATGCTATTTAGAGTGAGCTTCAGGAGTCTAGTCCAGTCCTAGTGAAAGTCAAGGGGAAGTCAGATCTAACTGACTGCACCACTTGGTAACTTGTTAACAGCAAACCTGGTGAAGGTTGCAAAATATCGATGAAGAAGATAAGCTTCAGTTTCTTCATCATAAATCACAGAACATGATAACCTATGCAGGCCATGGCTGCAGCCAAAAGTGCAAATCTCAAAGGAATAGCTGCTTTCTGGTTTTTATAATATCTTATTTGCCAGCCATTATAAAGACAGCAATTATAAAATGGAAATGATAATGCCTTCCACTGAAGCAACATCAAGCATGAGTTCTAGGGAAGACAATGAGTTTAATAGAATATCTATTTTGAAAGGAGCTTATGGGTAGAAAGACCTATTTGTAGGGACTAAAGATCTGATCTTCCAGACCAAAAATGAGTCCACTGGTGTGAAATTTGTGTAATCAATTGTAGATGGCTACAGTGAAGACATCTGCATCTGAGCTGGTTGTTAAGCATATTCATTGGAAGCAAAGAAGCACCTGGGTCTTTTTCATATGATTCGTTTAATGGTCAAGCAGATGTATACAATTCTCATTAGCTATACCCTAAAAATGCCTGGTTTTCCCCACTGACTCTTAGGGATTTCTAAAGTAGTAGCCAGGAGGAACACATCTGTATTGTTGCTATAAAGAGACATGAGATGAGCTTACCCTGGTGCCTGCAGCTCATTGACAGTTCAGGAAACCTAGAGGAGTTACTGCTGTACAACAGATTATATCCTGCACTGTCTACCTTATGAACAATAAGACTGTAGGACTTTTGTGGGATTTTTTCATTGTTTCTGCTGCTGTTGCAAAGGGATGGATGTGCTTCAAGTCATTAGGTATCATGGCCTAATTTATTAGTACATTATACCCAACAAATTTTCCTACCCTTCATCCAGGTAGTAATGTAAATTTACATTGGAGCAAAGAAACAGACAACACGGGAAAAGCAAAAAGGTGTTTATGCTGAGAATAAAACCACACCAACAGATTTTGCTTTTAAGACGGCATGTGCATTCTTTCAAAGGATCTGATGCTTTTTTAAACCAGCAAATTAAGTGTAATTCCAGATAGGGAAATGGAATTGCTTTCTGTAGTATGTCAGATTGATACTGTGTGGAGAAATAATTCACTGCAGTCACAGAAGTATATCCCTCAGTTGTGGTGGCAGTGCAAATACACCAGAACACTTGCAGCAAAAGACCAAATTACTTTTCTGCAGCAGAAATCACAGAAATAGGGATGCTCTTCAGCAGACCTGAACAGTCTAACAGTCAACTGTTTTACTACAGTCCAAAAATGCAGGTATCACAGGTATTGCAACTGCTTGGGATTTGTAGTGCCCTTCAGTACAGAATGTAGCAAAGGGAAAAAAATACACATCTCGTGTCAAAAAACCAACATCACTGAGGCATAATGGGAAAGGTAGCTCATCACAAGGGAATTCCATACTGAAAAATATATCTGTAGCTGAATAAGGGTCCAAATGCTACATACACATATATGCTTTTGTCACAGGGAAAGGAAGGCTACTAGTGTGAATAAAGCAAAGCTTAAGAGAAAACTAAATGGCATTTTTTCCTCTCATTTCTTACAGATGCCGCAGGTAATGAAAAATATTTGTCTTTGAGCAAGAATGTTGTTTCCTTTCTTTCCTCCCTTGTTTCCCTTTCCCCCTGGATTTCCACCACATTTCAGGGTATTTTTCTTCAAAACACAGTGCTACTGGAGAATTGTCTCTTGAATCTCAGAGTGTAGAAAGGGAAGTGTTTGTGTTTGTTTTTTTTTTTCTAGGATGGCACTACCTGAAAGCAAAGTCACCTTAGTGCAGAGATGCTGGACAAGAGCAAAACTGGGAGTCTTGACATAACAGCTTTGCTTCAGAGGAGAAGTGGTGAGCAAACAGCTCTCCTATCAGCTGAACACAACTTAGTTGTCAGGGCTGCACCAGCAGCAGAAGTGCGTGCTTGCAGACTGTATGGTGCCAAATCTTACCACAAAACCAGTGTCCACACAAAGAGAGAAAAATAATTACTAAAAGGATAAAGAAGAGGTGTTGAGAGGATGTTATCTCTGAGTTCCCTGCACCAGCAAAGTGGTGACATATGTTTTTTACTAACGGTGCTCTAGGTTACACAGGACAAACGCTGCCTTTTCACAAGTGCTGTGGAGACATGAGGAACCAAACTGACTCCAGCAGCCTAAGCCCCAATACTCACATGTCCAAAGGCAGGGTTGAAGTCTCACCATGCGGTTTTCTCCATCTGCTCCATCAGCCCCAGAAGGTGAGAATGGTCTTGTTTTCTGTGATATAGGTACTGAGAAAGCAACCCCAAAACTGAGGGTTCACAAATCAGCTAAAAAAGGACAAACAAACACAGTTCTACCCATAGCTGTAAAATCACAGTGTTCCTGTTATTTGTTATCCTCTTTTTTTCTGCTCTTTGAGGCTCACAGTATATGCATGGCTCATATCTGAGCTTTTATCTACAGCTATTAGGACTGGAACTTTTTTTTTTAAATGAATGCTGAGATTCTCACATAATGACAAGAGCTGGGGAAAACATGAAATATCATGAGACGTGAAAACATCTTACGCTGGCAGTGCTGCACATAAAAAGAGACAGCTCTTGCCTTGAAGAGCTACAGTCCAAACACGAGACAGTTTTACAGATACAGCAAGATTAAGGAAAAACTTGTCAAAGGTGAAACAGCACAAATCTGCTGTGGCTGTTTAGAGCCCTAGTTATAGGGATACATTTCTTCTTCATTATACAGCCTTAATGTCATAGTGGAAATACAATATTTTGCATGTTGCCAGAGGATTATATTTTCCTTCCTAAACCAGGCAAATTAGGCTATTGTTGTGACAAATCATGCTAACATAGTGCTTCAGCAGGCCATAAGCTGCACAAATAGAATTTGTTGTCTTATGACATATTTGTATTTTTCAGTGAAACCAATGAAAACAATATTATCGCACCCAGTAAAAGTAATTTTAAAATAGATTATTTCAAACTTATTTGTGTGAGCGTGTGTACGTGTGCAAAAGCAAACAAAACCACATGCCCTGCAATTCCTTAAAGCATCAGGGAGGTGACAGACTGTGACCCTTCCTTGTCCTTTCATTGTTCTGCAGAATATTAACTAAGCACTGGCCAGAGAATTAGACATAATAAGCCACTTTTACCCATGGAAATGACTGCATCATTTTCACTATGGAGTTAATTAGCTTCAGTTTCTCAGATTATTTTTATAAGAAACCTAGCCAGTTGTCAGCTGTAGCTTATTTTGACAGTCAATGACAACACAGTGTTCCTTCAAGTTGTTGGAACATTGATTATGATGGTTATAGAGATGAGATAAAGCTATATGTACTTGTTCTCTATTATTTAATGAGTCATTGAAATTAATAACTGTCGTGCTCTTATCTTGCATTACAGCTGAGAAATACACTGGTTGTAGCCAACAGTAAGTTGAAAAGCTGGTTGTTTTGATAATGGATCTGTTGCACTTGTGAGCTTGTACAGTCATCACCTAGTCCCCAGAATTTTACTGTCTTTGTGTTCCTTAAAAATCTCCCAATATCCAGAGGCTGCTTTTATTTACTTGATTATACCCTGTTTCAAGTTAATGGAAGTGCATGTATCTGTGTTAGTATTAACATAATTCAATCATATTTATTTTTTTGCTGGTAATTGCATGGAATAATAAATTGATTAACATGGCAGCATATGCTATTTTATCAATGGTTGACTTAAAAAATAAAACCAGTACTGAAGAGAGACTTTGAAGCTTTAATTAATCTAAAATGTCTGAACATTTTATTGATCAATGATCTTACAATAAAACTATAGAATCAAGTACAACCTACCACTAATTTTGCTGTAGCCCTTCACGGCACTTATCACTCTGGCTTTTGATTCAGTCTGACCCTCTTCCATTTAAGCTTTTATTTTAAGAACCAGATGATGAATGTGAACTAAAACTACATAATATTTGCTTCATGCTTGTTTTCTTTGGTCATGTTGAAAAATTGCCTCTGAGAGTCTCTGTATCAGAGCCTGTGCTGGCAGGATGCATTGTATGAAATGCAGAGGTCCTCCACTCCACCAGCAACCTGGCCTGGGTGACACTGAGTCTGCTTTGCTGGCTTCATTCAGGGGAATTTGATATTTCAAAACAAGCCATTGCCGTATCTTTGCTTCACACATTGTCCTGCATGAGAAGGACCCCTGGCTCCAGGCTAGAGTCCCTGATAAGAGCATGTGGGGAGAGACTTTTGAATATTGTGGAGCACTTTTAAGTCCTTTCTGAGGTTGGGTTTGTCTTTCTTTTTAGACTTTATGGCTAAGGATCTCTGAAAATTGTTTCTTCAGTTGCCATAGAAAAGTACCATAAAAAATCTCTTCCAAGTAAATAGATATTTTCACACCAGTGTTCACTTGCCCTCCCAATCTGCACAGCCCAGAGCCATTCCCACTTCCCTGTTCCCTGCACACAGAGCAATACTCTGGCCAGTCAGGAAATCTCATTGCTACAAAGTAGGCCAAAGAATTTGCTTCCCTCAAGAAGTCAATCTGATTGATTTTTCTTTCTGTGTCTATTGATTGCAAACCTTAAAGAACATTGCTATTGTCATGGTTGCCTCAATAAGGGAAGATAGAAAGGAGACATAATAACAGTCTTCAGATATGCAAGAAGTAGCTGGAAGAAGGACAGAGCAAACTCTTCCTCTCATCCTCGGTGGACAGGTCAAGAAGTTTAGGGGCTTAAACAGCAGCGAGTGATTTACATTAGGCAATAGCAAAGTGTTCTCAGTGACAAAATGTTGGAAGACATTGCTAAAGGACACAAGGGATCCCTAGAAATGTGCCTGGATAAACTTCTCTGACAAATTGTTTAGAGAAAGCTAAAAGTGACGTAGGACAATGGGGTGGTGTAAATGACCTCTCAGGTGTTTTTCCACAGCTGGGGAGACCTCAGCTCCTACATGTTTGATGGCATCAGTCCAGCTTTGTGGACAACATCAGCCAGTAGCCAGGTGCCTGCTCCTCTCCTGACCGAGTGCAGTGCTTTCCCACACTTGCAGCATCTGCACTAATATTTTTCTGTGTTAAACCATGGTTTGGATGTTTCCATATTCAAGGTGTCCAGGTTCTGGCACTGAAAGTAGCTCAGGCTGGGATGGTGTAGTGGCTGTTGTCAGACGTCTCAACACCGTGTGCTGAAATGACATCTCGTCATCACATGTAGGCAGGAAGCAGCAAGAAGGCGAGACAGAAAATATAACAAAAAGGATTTCTCTGTCTGCCAAGGGAACAGTCCATGTGCAAAATCCTGGCTGCTAAAAAGGTAGACAGCAGTGTCAGAAATGACAGCTGTGGATTTTTATTGCTGTCTTCTCATCTGAATTTTCATTACTTATCTATTAACTAATAACATGTAGGTGAATGCAAACATCACTTGGTTATCTTCATAGATTTCTACTCATTAGTTTTTTCTAAATCATATGGTATTTCTACATTTGCTTCTGCCTTTATGCATCTAGGTTTTAGTTACCTATGTCACACTGGAAGCACATAATATTCTGTCTCACATTTTCAATGGATATGTTTTTTAAAAGCTAGGTGTGTTAAAAATGTGAATTAAAAATCACCCCTTTTATACTTTACCAAGAGGAATAAAAATTGCCAGCATCCTCCTCCATTTCTGTTTCACCTCTGGATCTAAATTCACACATTTCTCTTTTGCTCTTGAAAAATCTCCATAAATTTACTTTGTGGCAGTTGCAGTAAACTGTAGCACTTTAGAGTAGACCTTCTGTGTTTTCTTTTAACATGGATCCTGTTCCCAGAAAGTTTCATGCATAAGCAAAAATGAAAATCACGCTAGGTTTTTTCGTTAAAATTTCACCTAGATTTTAAGCACTAAACTGCTCATAGCCTGAAAACTTTTGAAAAATGAAAATCTCATGAGTTTTATCCAATTTACAGCATTCCAAAAATGTTGGAAGCCAGCCACTTTTGTAAAAAATTTCCATGCAAAATGCCGTTTTCCTGATGGAGAAGATTTAGACGTTATGCTTGTCACCTGCTTACCCATTTCCTCAGGCACATTAGAAAATTATTGTCTTTAATCAGAGATACTGAGGGTTTTGGAGAAGAATAAGCAAGCACATTGCAGAAAATGCTCCATGGGCTGGGACTCAAGACTTCTCTCTGAGAAATGCTTTGCGGTGTACTGTTGCTTTCTTCTGTACCTCTAGATCACCCTCATTTTATAACAAGATTTATTTGAAGGGGTTTTGTGTTTTTTTTTCCCCAACAGAAGAATAGTTCGTGTGTGTATGCAGCTCTTTCAGTTACAGCTAGAAGACAGAGAATGCCATTTTGTTTTACAGAGAGACATTTAGACACGATGAGCACACCAGGCTGGTGTGGGGCCCTGGACAATATCTTCAGCAGCAGTACAGCATAGTAACAGCGAACTGCAAAGCAAACAAATTCTGGTGCAGAGGATCTGATGCTCCCAATATACAAGTTTATGCGGGCTTTACTTCAGACTACCTCTAGTCTGTTCCATTCCCCCTTTTGTGGGTGGAACCCCTGGATGGACTCCTGGTCCACACCGATCTGATTTAGCTTGATCCCAGAAGAACCCAGCTTGTGCTTTCCAATGCTGCTTCACAAAGCATGCTAAACTGGGACCTACAATTCAATAGCACTCTCCTGATTTGCATGGGAACACAAGCACAGCTACACCCTGAGCTTTCTTGGGGTACTCCTCAACACAGGAGTAATGGAACCACCAGTAGAATCTGGTGGCAAATATAGGCCATTTTATTAATTTAAGCTATTGTGGCAAAAGTTCTCTTTCTTCCAAAATAAGCTGTGACTTTCTTATTGTCCTGGTTGTATAGATATGTTAGTGACCCCTTTCTTATGCAGGGAAGGAGCATTCCTCAGTGAACAATGCTTGGCTACATCTCCAGCAACACCCATTGGAAGCTGATATCAGCTGAGTGCCCAAGTACCTTTGCAGATCTCAGACATGCACCCTATGGCTGGTGTTAGGTGGTGGCATACAGTGGATAGACAACTGGAAATGTGACAACTGTAAATCTGGGCTTTCCAGAACTGTGAAAAGCAAAATAAACTCCACATCTTCCCACCTTCATGGTGGCAACTCTCAACCAAGGAGCAGCAACATTTTATATTGTGATTACTTGATCCTTTGTGTTCATTGGACTTTGACTGTATTTCATGGGATCATCCACAAAGGGAAACACAGGTATCAGCTACTGAAAGCTCTCAGCTGAGACTGAAGGGCGATTGTTTCACCCACCAGTGAATAATGCAATAAGACAAATTTCATTCCACATGGCAATGTCTGCATAGGATTTTAGCAAGGATACATTCACTTTTCCCAGTTTACAGGTCTGGTGAGTTCAGATCAATGTAAACCAAACATGTCTACAAATGTATGCACACAGGCTTGTTCCCATCCTCTTCAGTAAGAATGTGACCGTACTAACTTCCTTCATTTACTCGGGCAGTGGGGAAAGGCAGCCATTCTGCCACAGATTAAATGAATCCTTCATAGATAAGACAGTCATTGCAGCTTCCTGCATGGAGCTCCAAATTTTGGTCCTATTTAATAACGAGACACTGGAAAATGGCATTTTAAATGTATTCACATCTTTGAAACATCTGGTGCACACTGCTGATGTGCAGCAGATGACTAACGTGTATTTATTTTAGAGCATAATGCCACAGCCTCACTATTTAGGAGAGAATATATGTGAAAGAACATCCCAAACAAAGGCTTATCAGTGAACTTGCCTGCCACTGCCCTTAACTCATTTGTTGAAACAGTATTTGTATATTTGCATAACTAAGCTGCTCAGCAGCAATCAAAGCCGTCGCTATCCTGCTATCATTAGTTTTTGCCTCATTTATGCAAAAAACATTTACATGGGTGAGCAATATGGGTCTTGCCTTTTCCTGTGTTTCAAAATTGATAGCAATGGAGAGAAGCTTTTGTCAGAAGTGTTTAGTTGTTTTGGAACCCAAGAGTTATTTCTATAACTTTTGGCTAAGCAACTTAAATATTTCTCTATCTTTCTCTGTCACAGTCTTAACATAAATTTTCTGATGCTTAAGAGTTTCTGCAAAAGTAGTAGTACCACATCTTCTCCCTTTACTTTAATATCTTCTCCCTTTAATAATTTGTCTCCAGCAACAGTTAGTCTCGTTACAAAATCATACTATTTTAGTATTTTAGATTTGTTTTCCACAAACCAATTTTGATTTGAAACATTTTTGTTTCTATCCTTAAAATCAAGTCCCACACTCACAATTCAACATTTTGTTTTGCTTCCAAATAGTTCTGATATGCTTGTAATATCCAAGCTTCCTGCCACAGGTTTTTAAAATACTGACATGCCATTGACTTCCTTCCAGTCTTCTGGGATCTGCTAGTTTTTCAGTATGCTGAATATCACCATTTCTGCTCCTCAGTTCACTTCACTTAGCTGCCTTAAAAATCACAGGTGCAGGTTATCTAGACCTGTTGATTTTAAATGCTTCATCTTTGTAGCTGCTGTTTAATACCTTCTAGCTCCATGCTTGGAATGACAGTCCACAGAGGGAGCTGTGATATCATCAGATTTAAAGTAGCACAAATTGCACACACACTGGACCAAAAGGTTTTATTCAGAGGTAGCCTGGTTTAGACATAAAAAGCTTAGCACTATTTCTGAGAGCTTAGACTGGGCTGGTACGCTGATCTACAGCATATACGTACACATCTGAAAATCTAGCTTGTTTTTCACTTTTGTAAAGAAATAATCCTTTTTCTGTGAGACCTGAAAGAAAATCCTGTGAACACGAAATAGATGTGTGCCTGAAGCTGAAGGGAGCTTTGGACAACTGCTTGGATATGCCAGAGGTAGCTTGGTCCGTCTCAGTAAGATGTGAACTGTGATGTAACTGTGAGTAAGATGGTGAGGTACACTAATTCTCATCTCAGCATGGATAATAAACTTGCCCTTGAATTAAAGAGTCCACTTGACTTCTGTTAGAGTGTTAATATAACTATTCTGGTAGTACTTTCCATGAGGATGAGCCATTAAGAGCTATGTCCCCAGTGCACCCAACACAAAGGTCTGTCTCCCCTGTCACAGTCTCCAGCCACTTACCAGCAAAACTGTGACTCTGAGCAGACATAGCTGAACAATTTCAAATGTCTTGATATGGAGGGGGTACCTCACTGTCATATGCCCCTTTTGACGGTGGTGTGCTTCCACTTGCCTAGGCAGGTGTATTTTCCTCCAAGACATGGTAAGGACATGAATAACCTGGCACATAGCCGTCTTTGCCCCTCCAGTCAGAGTGGCCAGGTCCCTGTCCTACATGGTGTGGGAGTCAGCATGTGTCCAGAATGATAGCCATATCCAGATTTCTAGACAGAGCCAAACATGTTTTGTACTGTCCCTCCTCAGACAAACACACGGAAAGCCTAGCATGGCAACAGCTAACACCCCCCTATTCCCAACACACGCAGTTTTATTTGCAAGCAAGTAAGGGGAGTTTAGCAAGTAGACAGGTTTAAGCCATATACTCTAAACATTCAACACTGGTGACACAATAGTTTATGATGAGAAAAAGAAAGACAGTTCTGGGTCACAGTTCAGGCAGCTCTAAATGTTACATACCATTGATGCTGTTTTGGTTTAATGTGGTTTACCTCAAATACTTATTGCTGGGCATTATGTGTTATGTACAAAACCAGCCAGAATGGCTCCTTTTTAACATCTGAGGCAAGACATGTGACTTAAAAATTTCCCATCATGCAGGTCTTGCCAGAGCTTTTGTCTTTGATGTGAAATAAAACTGCAGCTGATAGGGAATGTTTTGATGAAACGGTTTCTCGTGAGAAATGTGGATTCATAAACATGGAAAATTTTTATGGAAACATGTGGGGCAAGAAGATCGTTCAGGAACAGGGTAGAAATTCTGGGTTAGAGGTAGACTGCCACAACAGTTGTAGTGTTGGCTGGGATAGGAGGGGTGAATGTCTTTCAGGTAGTTTCCTCATCATATCTTAGGTAGTGAGATACACTCAGGCAGAGCCAGCACAGTCAAGTGCTCATTCAGTGTTTGAAAGTGGCAGTTAAAGTGTTGGATGGAAAGTTTTTCAGCGCAGAACTGGCTTTAGGTGTTGCTGATCAGCAGTGTGTAAATTTGTGGACCAGAGAACTGAACCTTGGTGAGAATGACCATTATTGAGCATTTCCTGCGAATAAGTTGTTTGCCCTATGCTGGCTATGGAAACTTCCCACATCAAGTAAGATTTGCCACCTGCAACAAAGCAGCAATGCATTCCTTGTCCACTTTTGCAAGTCATTCAACTACACATTGTATCAAAGAAGCTGTATATTATGGAACTGAAAACTATCAGCTGGAATCAGTGGAGGGTGACTGAAAGCATTTACAGAGAGACCTAAAAATGAGCACCACCAAAGATGATGTGGGAGGAAGCATCTTATAATTTTGCCTTGCCATGTCCCATTAAAGCAAGCTTCTCTAGCAAGGCTTCTGTCGCTCATGCAGCCCATGAGCTGCTCACCTGTAGCCACAGAGGTGAGCCCCGGAGGCATAGGCAGGACTGCACCAGAGAAATTAGCCCATTTGAGAGTCTAGCAGATGGCTGAATGACCTCTGTAGCTCAGCTTGGTTCTGTCCTGACAGCTCTGGGTGCAGACACAGCTAATGCACTACTGCTCTCACCAAGCTGGCAAGCCCACAGATTTTCATCAAAGGGCATCTGTGTAATCAGTACATTCTGATAAATTCTAGAGCCATGGAAAAATCCATCTTTAGAGCTTTCCTCCAAGCCTTGTATCTAAGGTAATTGGAATAGGAGGCACCAAAGGCTGCACATTTATGGGATCTTGATTTGAACAAGTCTCAGACTCCATGAAAATGGGATAAAAAAGTATTGGCAATTTTCCTCACTGTTGGCTCTTTTCCACATGGGATCTCATTAATGAACAAACTTCAAATAGGGGTTCTAATAAAATGTCTGCCCACATTCAACAATCCCTTAGTCACAGCAAACTCCTGTTTTCCAAGACTTCTCTAATCCCTGAGATGTTCCTTCACATCATCCCTAAACTGAGCAATCTGAGCTGGATCATAGCAAGGTCTCCAGGTGGGAAGAGGAGCGGATGCAGCTCCATGTCCAGCCTCACCAAACTTGTCCTGTATCTGAATGATGGGCCCTCAGATGAGCTTAAAACACTGAACTGCTTCTGGAGGTCAAAAAGTCAGTCCCCAGTTTCAGGAAGAATTCACCCCTTTGGTCACTGGGCCTTACAATCAAATGGCAAAACTATTGTTCTCTTGACAGTTACCCTTCCTCTCTATTTTCTGGAAGGATACTTGTTTAGGAATACAATGTTTGTTTTCTCATCCCTGCAGACAAAGCAGTTAGTTAGCCTTTTCCTCTAGGTAAAGCCTCTTTAATTGGAAGCAGTTAACATCAATCATTGAACTCTGATAAAAGAAACCTGCTCTTTAGCACTGGGAAGATCTTTCCTGTTGTACTCTGTACCAGGTTGGAGTGTTGACTATCCATACAGCCTCCTGCCTTGTTTACATTACAGAAGGGAGTGAGTATTATTGCAAACATTTCAAAGGTGAGTAGTATGTCTTTTATTTGCTTACATCATTATTACTGCGCTGCAATGTATCACTGCTCAAAACAACTACACCTGAAAATACATATCCAATTTTATAGATCTTCATAATAAAGTGTATTTAACTGGAAAGATATATATGTCTTAAGGTATACTTCCTTCTGGAAGAACACATGAGTGTTATTGCCACAGGCTCCGGAGATGCAGAAAAATCTCAGCAGTTCAGTGACAAAATAGTGATTAATAATGCCTGCATTTCTGAAGTATCTTTACATACTTCAAAGGGGGTTGCTGCAAAGGCTCTTCCTTTGAAAATTAGGGGGCCTCCTCAGGCATGCAGACAAGAAAAGAGAAGAACATGTCCAAAGACTTGGCACTCTGTGCATAAAACGTATTTATTTACTTATGCTAATTATAATTATATCAACAATAATTCAATTAAATTCACACAGGATCAAGTAGAGGAATCTGATGTAGAGGATTTTAAAACAGCAAGGAAAATGAGAAAAAGTTGTGTATCTGTCAGACATCTGAAGGCGTTGCAAAAAACAGAATCCTGGCAAATCTAGAACTCCTTACAGGGTCAGGCAATATTGATTTAGCTGAATTCACAAGTATAGGAAACCATACTATGACTGTGTGTCTGGAATAGTCACAGAGTCTATAAACTTTTCTAAAGAGTCTTGAGTTCTCATGTCCAGACCACAGCACTACAAAGAATTACTGTGTTTTGGAAAGTTTTCCCATGGAGAAGAAAAGGCTTTTTGGTTGTGAAAGCATTATACATGTCCAGTTTGGTTATGCTTAAGCCTTGCAGTTTTCAATTTGCATAGCAATTTTTATGCCCAAGCTATTATGAATTAATTTTTAGAGTAAGACTTTGTAAGGCACAGTATCAAACACTGCTGCTGTTTTTAATTCAAATTATCTCTACTGTGTTTTCTTCAGTTGCTAATTTACCAAAAGAATCAAAAGCCGGTTAAGAAAACTACCAAGTTTCCCTAGCAAGATTTGATCTTTATGAGAAAATGCATGCATAACTTTCATTCTTATTAAAAGCTGCTGAGCATCCAAAGATAATGAAAATTAGGCTATGTCTTCCTGATATCAAATGTGTAACTCCGAGGCGAAGGGTGCTTTGAGGACATATCACACAGACACTGGATCTGTGAGCTTGACATTAATCGTATTTTTTATGCCATGCTTCATGCTTGCCGTATTGCTACATTATTTGCATTGTGCAGTAAGCCTCAGTCATAAACAAATATATCTGAAAATCTGTATTGTGAAAGCTCAAGAACTGCTTGAAGACGTAATTTATACTGCAACACTTAGATACACTGGAAAACTGTGAGTAATTGCTGGAAACATTTTGAACTTTGCAGCAATTTCACTCTTCTTCCACTTTTTCCTTTGTTATCACTTCTCTTTGACTGAAACTCTTATTATTTTAGAGATGCCTGCAAAAAGCATTCTGCAAACTCATAAAGTTTTCCTCCCAAACTAGGTCTGCTAGACACACACAACATACGCAGAAGGAAAGTTAATATATTCCAGTGTATCTGAATCCGAATATGACAGACAGTGCCTGAAGAAGCTGTGAATGCCCAGAGTATCTTTCCCAGCATGTTATGATGCTGGACATGTTTGAATCAGAAGTTCAGTGCCTGAGAAAGGTAACTTCAAGTTTCTTTACAAGAATTTCTGCAGGAAATAGATGTTGCAGAATCAAGCTGCTCCAGGTGTATGACAGCTTCATAGGAAGGAAAATGTAGGAATTTGGAAGCTAACAAAGGTTTTCTCAGATCCTGTGTTGGAACAAATGCTGGACTTGTGGCTTGCTGCCTTATTGTCAAGAGTCAGAGGGCCAGAGTCTGCCCTTGTGTAGCATCACATAGCATGGATCTACCCGTGCTAAACATTTGAGAAGGGCTTTTGGAAAGAGTGTCTCCTCACTACTTTCTATCTAGGAATTAGAAAAGTCTTTCAAAACATGGCCTTTCTGGTGCAGGAGTTGAGAAAAAAATGAAGAAAGACCCTGTGTGGTTCACGCATGAAAACTAATTACTGCCACCACAATGCATCTATGTTTCTGGCAGCAGCCAACCAGTCCTACTCATTAAAAAGACCCCATAAAATTCAAATCAATTTGAGCAAACAAGATTCGAGCAATACACCTGCTCACAGGCTCTACCACCACATCTGGAGGAAAAGATGTAATTGTTAGCTTCCTTTATTCCAGCCTTGCACCAGGGGTACAAAAAGCCAGGACAAATTATCAGCAAGTCATTTACAGGACAGCACTGCTTTCCAAGCTTGAGTGAGCTTGCAGCAGCTCTTTGCAGGTCACCAAACCTGGCAGTAACTCAGCTGTTTATGCTAATAATTGAGGTTGCAGTGGAATTCCCATGGGGAAGCTACCACAACTCTATCCGATTATATTAACAATGAAACAATGCTGCCAAAGTGCATCAGCAAGAAGAATAGCTGCTAGAATAGTTATTTCTGTAATCTGACATCAGTTTTAGTAAACTTTGTCTGTCTAATGTGCCCAGTGGGATTTTGCAGAGGTTAAATCCTTCTCACACACAACTGCGGCCTTGGGTTTTGTTTGCAATTTGAAGAATTGGACTAATGTCATAGTTTCTTAATCAACAGCCTCCTAAAAATGTAAGCAGGAATTGCACCAGATACAGATCCACATTAATATGATCATAATTTATATTATGGTACTAAATTGTTTTCTGTTCTTTTCATCTGATTTGTGTGTTGTGACTTTAAAATGTGTGCTGTGTGTTATTAGTATGCAACTTAATGTTTAGCACATTATCCATAAGATTTAAACACAATTCATGCTCACTTAATTTTGGTTATAGCTTCTGTGACATTTATACTTACTTTCCCTTTTTGCTATGCTGATGAGTTAAAAACGCCCCCAAGCATTTTCCAGTTTATGTCTGTGTGTTTGTTTCCATGGAATTACACATCTCATGTTGCAAGAAAATATATTTATCTGGAGACTTAATCGCAGTTTGGTTGGGGTTTTTTTATCCTACAGATATCAATAAACCCAAACCTCTCTGTTTCCCTTTCACGTTAAAAAAAAAAACAAAACCCAAAAGCAATTCTCTTGCTGTTAATGAACATTATTAGTGGTGTTTTCAGACCCTCAATTTAATAGTCACCTCCTGTGTTTACAACTCTCTTCAGAGAACAAGAGCACAAAGCATCTCATATAGAGAGAGCCTATGACAGATTGCCCCTTCACTAATGGGGCTCCAGATACATGACTGAAACATTAACATCAGAAATTGATTGCCTAGACCTAAATTTTTCCCACTTCAAAGCCTGAGGGTGACCAGATCAATTCACAAATACATCTTCCTTCTTTAATTTCCTTACTGTGTCACCATCATGTGAAACTTTTAAAGGGTTAGATCAGAAATAATTAGGAAACTCTTATAAATCTTATTTATAATGGAGCATAGAAGCCAAAAAAAAGTAGAAGATGAAAAAAACAAAAAAGAAACAGCGGAAGTCCCCTCTGCTTAATAGATACGAAACAGACCAAACAAAGAAGGCAATTCATGTGTTTCTGGGAGAGATTTCCTAGGGTTAGCAGAGATGGGAATATAGGGATTTACTTTCTCCTACTTGGATGTAAACTCCAAGTCAGGATGGGGAGCAGTCTCTCACATTCAGCTCACAGCAGCATCCCACCCTGAATGCCAGCAGAGATGCTCAAATTGGGTGGCATGGTCTAGTGTGAGGTGTCTCTGCCCTTTGAAACTAGATGACCTTAAGGTCCTTTCCAACCTGAACCATTCTATGATTTTATGATTTATTAAGAGTTGAAATACCCTGGGAAAAGTCCTCACCACTTTTAGCTTTTGAAAGTTATTGTCGGTGAGGCAGTGTGACTGAAGAAGGGACTGGAGAGGTGGATGGGAAGCTGGGAATGAGAAAGGAGAGGTTTGAAATGGGAAAAATGTCAGTAAAGTGAGGCAGCAGGTGGAGAAGAGGAACAGGTAGGTCCTAGCCATCGGTAATGCACAAGACTGAGCTCAGGTCTTGCCCCACCACAGAGGATAGCTCTCCAAGACAGACACGGAAAGGGACATCTTCCTGCAGCAGGAGCTACAGAGACTCTGAGTAACACAAGCGATTGTTGAGTGACCTTCTGAGCCACCCTGTGAGTCATGGGTAGTATTAAAGGTAGAGATCTAAGACTGTAACTTTAGGCTTTGAATATTTGCCTTTTTCTACAGCTAGGGAAGCACAGTCATGTGCCTTCTCAACTAGCTCATACCCAGTCTTTAATCAACACTGAATAGTGCCAGAGACATCAAAGTCCCAGATACTAGAGCCATCCTGTATCACAGGCAATGCTCAAGTTCTTTAATACCATCTGGGGGATGAATTCAGCACTTACTTAACTTTTTTGGGGAGGTCCTGAGGACTAAGCATCATGCTGAAGACAGTACTTCCACAGGGGCTGAGTTTTTGATCTGGATTATCAATGGCTGAGAAATTCACACAATACTGGGAGGATTTTAGCTAAATGTAGTTTCACCTCTCTGCGCTAGCTGAGTGTGGAAACTGCAGCACTGGTTACAGCAAGAGATCCTAGTCATACTCTGTTTTTTTGTCCAGCAAACTCAAAAGGCAAGTTTTTTTCCAAACTTCACATTTTGCCATTGGCTTCATTCTCAGAGAATGATTATCTTTGAAAGCACAGCAAAGTTGTACATAACGTACACATCTATATGCAATGTGTGGCCCTTTAAAGGCATACTGCGAAGGAATTTAGGCCCAGCATGTAGTTTGGTAAAAATAACTGACGCACTAGTGTACCAAAAAACTGAGTATTTTACAAGGAAAAAATGTATGTTGCATATTTTCTGGATACTACTTCCATGTGGAAAAGTGACTATCGCTTCTGCATTAATTGTGTTGGTTTAAGCTCCTACTTACATCATTAGCTGGGTCCAAAAGTTTTGCTGGAATAATGATGTCAAGGAGGAGTCAATAATACCCAGATCTTAGCAACACAGTCATACTTGCAGATGCTGCTGGGCTGGCAAAATTCTTCTTGGTATTTCAGCTTCTGTGCAGAAAATTGGAACAAGCTCTAGTGGGAAACCACTTTTCTTTTGGTGCAAGCAGTGGTTCTCCATGAGAGTTTAGTGGCATCTCTCTACCAAAAAAATCCCACTTCTACCATAGACAAAGACTTTGTAGTCAATTCATTAATTTTTTTTAAAGATGTCTTACAATTCCGCATTGTACTTGCATCTCTTGACTCTAATGACATTCCAGTTAAAAGTAAAAACATTCCCTGCTGCCTGGTTTGATTTAGTACAGAAATTAGATACAGTTTGTTTAAAAAGGAACTTCTAATTGTAACTCAAAATAGAGTGAAATGGCATAAAAACTGATGTCACGGTCCAAAAATATGATTCTATTTTGAACATCTAAACGATGTCTCACAAATGTTCAGATTATCATAAAAGTAAAAGAGAACCAGGAGAACAGTGAAATTGCTCTTTTAGAGATTGGGCAATATCTATAATCATTTGCCTAACAAAAAGATGTCCTCTAAAGATATGCTTGCTGTTAAAACTGAGATACTGTTGCACACTTGTCTAAAAAGGAGTTAGCAAACATTTTCCTTTTTATACAGCTGATAAAATCAATCAAATAATGCAAGAAGGCTGTGAATGAATATGAGTTACAGCTGTCTATGAAAAACATAACAAGCGGGGCCTTTTCCGAAACATCATACCTGAGAATGTATTAAAGTCTACTAGCAATTTGTACATAAATGGTTCTTTTCCTTCCAAGACAGGTTTACTTCTGATGATGCTATTTAATGTGGTAACATCAGCATAAGCAGGTCATAAACCCAGGGTACCAGCTTTCTGGAAATGCTCCCTGCAAAGGGGATGATGAGACAAGGAATAGTCAGCACCAAGGCTCTGCTCCCAGCCTGCCAGTGAGCTGATAGAGATGCGACAGCTTTGGGCATACACTGGAGCACACTCAAGAGATAGTGCCAGGAGGAAATCCCTTTCTGAAACACGTAAGGGTGCCTCCCTGTTATGTGGAGCTTCCTAAGCCCAGACCCTTGCTGCAGCTGTGGGAAAGGTAATCCTGTAGTATTTTTACTGCTTAAGGAGCCATCTCCACCTCCTGCCCCAGAGTCCATCCTGCTTGGGGGTGCTCTGCATCTGCTGACAAAAGATTCAGTACAGGTGAACTGAGAAGAGAATTTCCCGAGTCCCCTTTAGTACATCTGTGAAAAGGAGCTGCAATTTATCTCAAACATCTTTGGCAGAGGGAAATTAAAAAATCTATGTGGAACCACAGTCTAGCTGAAGGAATGGAAAACTTCATCAGAGGGAGCGAACAGAAGTTGTCAGCTCTAGGAGACAACAAAGACCTAGAAAATAACTGCATGGGCTGCAGGACACAATGCACTTTGTGGACAGTGGTGTTAATTTAAGCAACCCTGTTTTCCACTTCCCTGTTTGTACTATACCAGTGTTTCACCTAGGCAAGTTCCCTGCCTGGATCCACAGCTTGGCCACACACACCTTTGCCTAGCACAACAGAGAGAGCCAAGCATGAGTAAATCACAGACAAGGCAGCGCAACCACTTTGAGAATATGAGGTGCTGGGGCATCACAGTAATGCAGGGATACAGAAAGCTCTGGTACCTACTGCTGCTGCTAGTCCAGCTTACCCATACTCAGCTACACCTTGTCTCACTGGGTTACAATTACTCCTAGGGAAATAAGCATGGCAGTTTGCACCAGTAGAGGAATTCACCCACAAACACACTTGCTGGGTTTGCAGCTTCCATCAGGAAATACTCTTCACTCCACATCACTGTTAATGGAAGGGTGACCATTCAGGCAAGGTATTAGTGGGAAACTGAGTGAGAGGGCAACTGAAACCTACAGCCTTTGTGCTAAGTTGGTTTTGATGCTAAGAAAGGAGATCTTCATGAAGTCGTATGTACCAGCCAGCTAACCAGGCCCCCAGGCATACTGGAAATGAATGTCACACACACTTGAGACACTCAGTAATTGCTTTGGGATGCTAATACCTAGCTCCTACCTTGCCCTTATTAGCCACAGAACACAATGCATTACGCAGAGGAAGCCAGTGCACTTTGTAGCTGGAGAAACTGTAGCACAGAGAAACTTCACTGAAGCTCTCCAGTGGGGCAGTGCAAGGGGGCTCCCAAATCCCAGTGCCATATGGCAGCTGCAGGGTGCTTTTCTCTTCCCAGTGAGCAAGACCTGCAGACCTATTGAGAGCAGTGCAATCTCCATCACTGGAAACAGTGAAGTGATATAAAATGTAGCTGGTAGTGATGCAAGATCTGGACACATCTGTGCTTGTGACAGAGTCTCCTTGTCTATAAATTTTATTAGCTCTGCTTTTGGATTTCTTATTTATAGAGGAAGCTTATTGACTGTATTTGTCCATCTTACTCATTTTTAGGCACCTAAAGGAAATGCCTGTTAAGCTTTGAGACTAAACAGCATATGCAAATTTCCTATGCAACATATGCAAATATTAGCCACATAAAAGTGAGATATCTGTGAGATATCTGTCTAAACCAGTTGTCTAGAATCCCTCTGAGGAGGAGAAACACATCTCCGGAAGATAATTCATCCCACCTGCATCAGACTGTGTGACACCAGAGGTGCCTGCATTTCTGCACTGGATATAGACAGCACCTAGACATCTAGCTTAGAACCCGGTGAATCTTAGCGTCAGCGGGCTCATTTCCATAGGGATTCTGTCTTCATTAAAGAGCTGTGAAAAGCAAACCTCAATGAGTTGTCAATCAATAACATTTTATCCAATGTAGCTGACCACACAGCAATATGACATGAATACAAAATGAGTGGACATTTGATCCAGGACCCTATTATTGCACTGAACATAGGTTGCAGTTCTCTACTTTACCAGCGGCTAATAATATCAGACAAATTGTGATGTGTTGCTGCTTCTGGATATCTCCAGTGTTTGTTTGCAGAAGGATTTCTGAAATGCTTGGAAAGGAACTTGAGATGCTAAAGTTCTTCCAGGCTTTCAAGGGTCAAAATGACACATGCTTCATCATATGATTGTGCTAGAGAAACTGAGAAATCATCTGTGAAAGAAGATGAAAGAAGAATTCTAAATATTATTTACAACATTTTCTGCATATTTCTGCTTATCAGCTGCACAGTGCTTGTGCAGTGAGAATTATTAACATGGCATCGGGGTTCTACAGATAATAATACCCCAAGATTTAACCCCAGGTTAAGACTCTGACTCAGATTTAGCAAACAGCACCTGTTAAATTTTCCTTTGAAAGGAGCTACCCTACCGTGTTATTTTGACTTCTTGTCACTGCCATAAATCCAATGCACATTGACATAGACTAATGAGTGGACATTTGCCACAGCCACATCCTAATTGCTATACTAATTTCATCCCGAAAGCCCCAAACAAATGATCTGCTATGGACACATGAACTCGAGCAAAAGCTGGGGGGGAAGCTGCCCACTCTCTGAGGTGCAGCAAGATAAGCAAGCTGTTTCTGGGCTGACATTGTGTTAACAATGGGCCATATGTGGGCTCTCCAGAGAGGGCTGGTAACACATCTGAGATTATGCATTTAACAGATTGTACCTATAACCAGCATCTTGTATAAAATTTAATATAAGGGTAAATAAAGGCGGCAGCAGCAGCAGCAGCCTGGACTGGGCACAGAACTGGCCAGCTGACTGTGAGGCAGGGGAAATAGCTCCAAGATAACCAAGATATCCACTCCTAGGAGGAGTCAGATGCTGCCTTGCATTGTTTAAACTGCCCTGGCTATTTAGGTGTCCATTTACAATGGGGAAATCACCTGTAAGTACCTTCAAACCTGGCTTCAGATAGAAGCATCATGGCATTTACTTTGGCTTTTAAAGGCTAGGTCCTGTAGAATGCAAGGGTTTGCTTTTGCGAGGTACTGGCTTTGGCAGCAAGCCAGCCTAAGTTCCTTCTCACTGCTCATTCTCATTGCTTTTCCTCCCTCAGTTTGGCAGTAGACCCGTTTGCAAAGCCACACAGTAAACCAGATCGCAGACTAGATTAGGGATGAAAAATAACCTTTTCTGTGGTTCCTCAAAATAGCTGTGACAGCAAAACAAAGAGCTACCAAGTTAAAGTGCCACAGCAGGGGACAGAAATAGGGAAAGAAGGGTCAGGACTTTTCTAAGCCTATTTCATGGCCAGTGTCTTGCAAACCAATGTGACAAACACACAGAAGTAGTTCAGGATGGGAGACAGACACAGAAACCACACTATCAGCTGTGAAATCCGAGTCCCAGTGGAGGCACATCCCCTCGGCAGGAAAGGCTGTATGCCTAGAGGGGTAACAGCTCGTAAGCTGACATTTACATTTGCATTATTTCCAACAAGGAGCAGATGGCAAAGGGATGCTCCATAGTTTCTTATGTGAACCCCAAAGAATCCCAAATCTCAGTTTTAGTCAGACACTTTCCAGTTCCAAACTGGTCCTGTGTGTCGCCAGGTGATACGCGACTCCACAGGCAGTTAATTAAGGGACCTGGGGCAGAGAAGAGATACTGTGAGATATAAACTCTGTAAGATTTAAAATAGGCAGAAGTGAAGGCAGGTCTTCTCCACTGAAGTTGCAAAGAGATGGTGAGCTCTGAGAGCACACGTTGGCTCAACAGCAGAGTCCTCTGAGCGTGGGAACCTGTACGCAAGATGGAGATGGGCTTTGTGCATGGTTGACAACTGGGATTAGGGGTTTGCCAGCAATGCTCTTGAATTTGGAAGCAGAAACAACACACAAGAGGGAATCAGCTGAACACATCAGGACAAAACCAGATATGGTGTTTAAAATACGTATTTTTTACACTAATGCAGTTATGTTGCATAGCAGACAGATACATAGAGGAAAGTGTGCAGAAACATCTAGATAAACATTTCACACCTGAGTAATGCATCATTTCAATATCAACTCCATAAAAGAACTTAGATAAAATATGAAAAGGGTTCCAGAAAACATATTCTGGAACTCATTTGGCTGAATTTGAGTACACTGAACTAATATGGTTCTATTAAATCTGCTTAAACTCAGAACAGGAGGAGAAAAAAGGAGAAGCAGGTATCCTATTTAATAGAATTTTGCCTCTTAAGGTCCAGATTCAGAAGCCTTCTAAAGCTTGATGGTTTCATTAAAATCACCAGGCTTTACAACACCTGTCTCACAGAGAAAAAATACCATATTTACTCCTGGGCATCTTCACAAACTGATTTTTTCTTTCTGGCTACCCAGCCAGGACAAACTTTCAAAACTTGCATTTTGATGACTTATGAAAAAAAATTAATTAATTGAAATTAATGAGTGTATTATTGAAATCTTTTTTTTTTCAAGGCCAGGTTGAACAGGGCCTTGACCAACCTGGTCTGGTGTGAGGTGTCCCTGCCCATGGCAGGGGGTTGGAACTGGATGATCTTAAGGTCCTTTCCAACCCAAACCATTCTACGATTCTATGAAATGAATCAAGGGGCAGTCCCAGACCTTCCCAGGATCTCAGACAGCCAGCATGCATTGGGAAGGTGGTTGAAAGTGTCTTCAAAAGCTCACTTACACTACGTAACAGGCTACATACAGAAATTCCCAAAGGTGACCGCATCATCCCAGTTTAAAAACTCTTATCAAAAAGACTGGAAAAACTTCTACAGGTGAAAAAAATAGAGGATTGGATGACAAATGTGATGGCCATGACCTTCCTAATGGGGAGACATCTTTGACTACCTTTCACACTCCCAATGGTGTTTATGTTTTTCTAGCTGTCTATCAGCACTGTGGGCTTGGGGATTATAATATACACCGCGTTTGCAAATACACACAGCTGAAAAAAAAAAGCCCCAAAGGCCTCTGGCACTACAAGATAGCCGTATGAAATTGGAATAGGACTGATAGGAAAATAATCTCTTAGAGTCTTTTGGTTAGCAAGAACTGTGAAGATAGACTGCAATGAAAACGTAAATATGCATATACCTGCTGTATGGTCCCCTAAGACACTGCAGCATTGCTTGGTAAGGGTTACCTACCCTATAGAGAAGGGCAACATCATCTACAGCATTTTAGTTTAGTACGGGTTACTCAAAAAGTTGCAGAGACAGAAGTGAGAGGCAATGGAGAATCTGTTAGCTCTGTGGATACTTCACCCACCTGCAGCAAACTGCAGGTCTTGCTTTACCAAAGCTGGGAGTTACCCACTGAAAGACATAGATGCCAATTAAAAAAGTGCCTTGCTGACTGAGAAGTTCAGTTGCTTATGGCCATTCTGGGAATTGAGCAAAACTGAGCAGAAACTGAGACAAGCTTTGCAGAGAAGCAGCTAGGGAGACCAGGCTTCTTGGTCTTTCTATGAAAAATAGTAAATGGGTCACATGCTCAGCCCATTTACTATTTTAAGAACCATCTTTTCCGACATGCTCTGATAAATAACAGTCACTTTTAAGGCCAGACACTGATATCCTTGTTCCAGACAAGGTGGCAGGGTTGTGACAAATCCGCCTGGCTCTGTACAAGGAGATGGGCAAAAGCAGGCACTGAGGATGGAATCAGGAGGGAGCAGCAGGCTCATATGATGCTCCCCTGACAAAGGCTGAGTGCTCCAGGCCAGACATGTGAGAGAAGCACTGGTAGACAGAGTCACGAGAGGCTACTCACCCACAAAGTACAACCCAGGTTAGTAACAAGTTTTAAAGCTGAATAAAGGGGAACCGACACATTTTTGCGAACTACACAAAGATGATAACAAAATGGGACCTGAAGAGCTTTGAATATGTATTGCAAAGCTAAAAAGGATCCAAGCAGTTTTTGACACACCTAAGTGGTGATAAATTAAAATAGGTTAAAGAAAGATAATTTGAGAGATGATGAGACAAAGAAGACATGATAAAACAAACAAGCTTTTCAGTTTATCTACTCAGGCAACACAGGCAAGATAAGCACCCTGTTCTCCACATCACACTTTTGATATATATACAATCTCAACCAAGGGGATTCTTTTGCTTTTGGTTCAGTTTTCTTCTTATTTGCTCCCCAAATTAATACACAACTTAGTGGAGTTTAACAATAATGCAACAGAGTCAAGTGGATCTCATGTGGCTTTAATCACCTCAGAAAAATGCCTGACAAAACCTCTCTCTAGCCATTTATTTAGATTTCAGATATGGAAAAGCACTGTGAGAAAACACAGAAAGACTCTTTATGAACTGCAAAGCAAAGTTAGTTCTTGTCACGAGATGCAGAGGCTGGATATGTTTTCAGCAACCAGGGCACTAATATCCTGTTGGGAGCAGGAAGAGAGAGCAAGGACAAGGCTCTTCAGCTCTGCAGCCCAAAGCTGCCATGTGTGGGAAGACCAGGGAAGGATGGGAAGGCCAGCAATCTGGGAAAGGAGAACGTTTTGGAGGAAGCCACATCAGTTGTTTCTTCACAATTACTTTGATATTAAAACTTTTTTTTTTTTTTAAAGGCAGCAAAATGAAGTAAGAGAAACCAAGACTTGAAAAGACCTGAGTTGATGCGTGGAGTTAGCTCTCAACTGTGGCCTGTGCAAATAAAGCAGCAAGCGATAAAAGGCAAGAATCATACTTAGCAGTTCATAGACAAATCTCTTTTCTTAGTAAGATTGCAGGCTATAACCTAACAAAAAATGCTATCAAGAAGATTAGAGCCTTTGTTTTCCACTTAAGCTTATACTGATAAAGCAGTTTTTACAATAGTGTGCTATGCATGTGATAATACAAGATGTCTTTAAAAGCAGCACACATTTCAAGCTTCAGTGATGATTATATCTAGGCTCTTGACATTTGATGCTGGAAAAATCTTTAATTAACTAGGACAGCAATGCTGATTTATGATCATGGGCACAATGGGATTTGAGTGTTTTACAAAACTGGATTAAAAGGGAATACCTCCCACTTTAGTAAGATTGAATGGATTCAGTTTGAAGTCTCATTCCAGAGGGAATGAGATAAAGGTGTCCACTTTATCTGCATTTGTTTTATTGTCATCCCTGCTAAAAACAGCAGAAGTTTCTTCAGTTAAACTGCATGGAAGACATTATAATCCTACCATCTACAGATGGTAGTCTTAAAGACATATGCCTATCAAATACTACCAGTTCTCTTCACTTACCCACCCTCATGGGAGGATAATCACAAGTGGTTATGGGTATGACCTTATATCCCACCTTATAGGTGTGACCTCATGCATGTCAATGTGAGGATGTAGAAGACTGGAAATGAATAAGAGTAAATGCAATGGGATGTCCCAAATTCTCAAGGCTTCTAGAAAACAGGTCCAGCTGGGTTATACCTTCCTGTACCAACAATTTAGACCAGCAGATTTCACACTTTTTTTTAATTAATAAACAAAAGGCTCAGAAAATTCACAGCCATGGTTTTGTCGATTAAAATTAAGATACAGCAGAGTGCTGAGTATATATTTTTCACGGTGGTCATATGACATGACTGACAGCCACTCTTCAGAAATCCTGGTTTAGATGAACGCACAAGGCAGAAATTTAACTGGTTTTCACTTTTAAAAGGCTTAACAAACTTTTATGCCAATGATTAGAAAGTTATTTCAACAACACTGGTAGATCAATACACATTTCAAACTCTCATAATTTCTCAAAGCCTTCAGGAATCACAGAGGAGTTAATTCTGGAGCTGTCTGGCTTGCTGGGGCTGCCAGTTGATATAGAACAGCAGTGCCCCAGACTAAGATCTATCAATCTGCAATTTAGAAAAAGGAAAGTGTAACCTTATAGAAGAAGTTGTTATCATAGGGCTATCAGGAAGAATTCCAGCTGGCATCGATTGGCTGTATCAGAAGGGGTATTTTCCTTTCTTCTCATTAGACATGCCATGCCACAGATAACAGTTCCCACAGATTATTTATGCTATAAAGATTTAGAATAAAAAGTTTTTCATAGCCCTGACAAATAAACTGTTTGAAACCATCAAACTGGCTAACTTCAAAATGCATTTTCATTCAGATACAGAAATAACGTAAGCTCTTCATTAGGGCACCAGTTATTCAATGACAACAGCTTACTCTCACCAATATTATTGATCTCTTCATGTTTACTCCAGTAAGCAGTCCTATGGATGTGTAACAGCAATCTTTTGAACTGACTATTTAAAGGAGCTGGTCCATAAATGTTAAATCACTTCAAGGATTTCAAGATGAACTGAACTTTCCAAATACAGGGTTTCATATAATTCTTCAAACTTATCATTCTTATCTCCAAATCTGTATCCATTGTCTCCAAAGTCTGTAGATCTCCCTCTTTTCTTTGTTTCCCCCACAAAATGTCATCCTACTGCAAGTTAGTTCCACCAGATGATGAGGAGAGATGGCATTCCCTGTCCTAACATACTGCCATAGTACCAGAGTGACAACTAAAGAGAGCAGCATGAAAGACTGGCTGCAAAGATAAAGACAACCCTTTCTGGCTTAAGCTCACATATTTTGAACAAAGATGGAAAAAAACCCTAAGAGAATCCTCCACTGCTTAAGAAACTTTCTTTTTCTTCCATAACGCAAGCAGATTATGGATGAGAGAACTTACAGCATTCAGTGCAATGCATTGGACAGAGGTGGAAAGAGCAAATGTTTTTATCATTGTGATTATTAAAAGTAAATGAAGTGGCAAGGTTAAAACCAATTCACCTTTGTTTCCCACTTACTGTAGCTATTTATAACCAGGCAAAGTACATGGAGAATATTGTTGCCACTCCGATTTTGAGATGTCTAACATTCAGTTAATGCTCGTGAAAATAAGGCACATGATGCAAGGCCATGCAGACTTTGGCTTCATGTGATCAGGGATGTGCAGGACATAAAGGCAGGTCACTAACTGAAAGAGTGCTAATCAAGAACAACAGGGAGAAGAAACCTGTCACAATAACAACATCACATGTTCCTTGATAATGTTTCAATGGAAACCTCTCATATGCTTATTGTGGGCTGCCTTTGCATCTTTAAGGAATTAAACAGTAAATGTTCCATGTATTTATAGAAAAAAATTCCAACTCCTTTTTTTTCTCCTACAAAAACAAAACCCAAAGATACGTGGAAAATCTGGAGTACACTAAAAATTTAGGTATTTCAGCTGTTTTTTTCTTCTACCTAGAATTAATTTGATGGGGCTAGCACCTACCGAGAAATATGACTTTAAAACGATGTTTGATTTTGAAATTGTTGGTATGCTAACAAGAACGTACTCCGTTTTGCAGCAGAGGAAGGATTCACCCATCAAAAGAGACTAGCTGTCAGAGATGAAAGAGAGTAAAGAAATGGAGAGAGAGACATTTTAAACATATAAGACAAGACTTTCATCTCATGCTGGACCATACGGGACAGTGTTATTAACCTTGGAAAAAATCTGACAGGAGTGTAATAGAAAAGAAGATGAAGAAAGTATATATACGAAAAAGGAATAATTTGCCTTCAATAACTTTTCTGATCTGTACCGACACGTTTCAAGAAGTCTACATTTATGCTTTTCCACGGGTGAAGGTTTTGCCATGTGTCCCTTACTTCTTTCTGTACATGCAGAAGTGTTGGTATGGGTTTTCTGGCAGCCAGTGTGTCCTTGCTGCATCTGCCTGCTGCCTGTGGATACCTGGGCAGAGGGCAGCTGGTGCATGCATGGATGACCCGTTTGCCTGGGTCACCCATACACCTTTCCTGCACCTCTGCAGTATGTGACACTGACTGACAAAGCAGTGTTTAAGGCACTTCTGTAGTTTGGATTATTTCTGCCTGAAGAGCAGCTCTGCAGCTACAGAAGCAAGTGCTCCCAGATTCTCCTTGTCAATCGCCTCAGCGGTGCTTAAAAAACTCCCTCTGTGGGTTTCCACAACCTCGTCTCCACAATGCATTTGTAGACTAAATTCTTCTTACTCTTTGCAAGTGCTTTCTAAAATTTAAGCTATTTTTTTTTTTTTCCTGAGAACTAAATGGATTACTTTTTATCTTGCCCTTGAGGGACATGAGAAACAATTGCTCACAATCCTCTTTGCAAGAACCTTTTCCGTGTTCAATCTCCCTGCCAGCTTTCTCTTTTCCATACCAAACCAGTCAGTTCTTTCAATCCTTCCTTTTGTGTCACAGCACTAAGTCTTACTTCTGATGCTCTGACTGACCCTTAATACATGAGATCCCAGCGCAGACACAGTTTGAGATCCCAGCTCTGGGAGCCAGGGCATAAACGTTACCTTTGGTGCACACAGAATCTGCTGTGACACCTCAAAGAGCTATTAGAGAGGATTCTGCCCCCCACACACCCAGGCTTCCCCACCCCCACAGCCCCGACCCCTCCTCGCAGCACTTGCTGGCGCCCAGCACGGCAGAAGCGCTGCTCCGAGAGGAGGGCGATCTCTCCCCCACTACGGCACTGTGTGCATATTCAGCCACTGGGGTTTTTATTTGTTAGACCGTTTTATTTTAGGGGGGTGGTGTTTGAGGTCTGCATGGTAAGCACTACAGAGGCAAACCAGGATCTCCCCGGGGGGCGGGGACGGTGGTGGGGTTAGCTTCTCACCTGCGCCCATCCCCTGGTGGCGGGGCGGGGGCGCGGAGGGGGCCGCGGGGGGCCGCGCAGCACGGCGCGGGGCGGGCGGCGGAGGCGGAGCCGGCTGTACTCCGCAGCCCGCCCGCGGGGGCTCGGGCATCTCTGCGCGCCGGGCGGTGCGAGCGGCAGCCGCGCCGCGCCGGGCTCAGGGGGTGGCGGCGGCGGGATGGAGGGCGCGTACCTCGCCTGGGAGCTGGCGCACGCCGTGCTACTGCTGCTGAGCCTCTTCCCCGCAGGTGGGAACCGCGGGCGCGGGAGGGCGCGGAGCTCCGCGGGGCCGGGGCAGGCGCGGGCTGCTGCGGGGAAAACTTCAGGGGCAGCGCCGTGCCAGGGGTCGCGGCGGCAGCTCCGCGCAGTGCCCTGGCATCGCCCTGCGCTGCCTTCGCGGGACGCCCCGCCGGGGTGGTGGTGGGCAGTAAGTCCTTTGTTTGCAGTGCGCGGTTATCCGGGGCTGGGAGAGGGGCCGGCAGGGAGCCCCCACCACACCTCCCCGGGCCGGGCTGTTTTGACAATAAAGTATCTGGTGATCAGTACAAAATGTCCCCGCGGTTAAGTGCTCCTTGAACAATAGGCAGGGAAGGAGCCGCTGCCGTCAGGTGTCCGGCGCTCCCCAGCAGCCGTGAAGCCTCCCCGGGGAGGGGCCGGGGTGTCGGGGCCTGCGGTTCGGTTCGGCGACCCTGTGCGCCCCCGCTGTGGGTCGGTGCCTCGGTGCGACCGGGAGTGGGTCGGTGCCCAGCGGTCTGGAGGGGCTGAGCAGACGGCTCACCGCGGGACTAGGCACCAGAGCCGTTGTGCTCCGGCACTGCCGGTGCTCTGCGTTGAGTAGGAGGGCGAGCGGTGTCTCTCTGGCCTTAGGAAGGTCTGTCAGTGCTGAAACTTTAGTGTGTCGGGCATAAATTCAAAGGTTCCGTTCCACATCCTTGACAAAAGGGGCTTTCCTTGCCCAACCTTGCAGCACTAGCGCACAGGGATGGTGATTTTAAACACAGCATCTGCCTGCAGGGCTGGGCAACTTTGCACATGGCTTTCGCAGTCGCCGTGCAGCTCGTAGGCTTATAGGCATTTTGGAGGTCTACAGAGGAAGGTGCTGTAAGGAGGTCGCACCTGGTGTTCGAGGAGCTGCACCCGGGGAGGAATCTGGGCCTGGGCACCGAAGTCTGAAAGTGCGTAACACGAAAGGTTATTTTGCTACTTAACTGAGCACGCTGAGGATCCCCGGAAGCAATGCACAGTGCGAGGTGTTTAACGCCCGCTGCCGCCAGCGCAGGGAGCATCCAGGGACGGCTCCATAAGCTACTGCCCATGCTGCTGGGAGCAAAGAAAACTAACGTACCAGGAGCTAACAGTAGTGACGATTCATGCTTCTTTGTGAGCGTTTTACTCTGGGAGGTGAGAGGGGGCAGTAGCTGATTTATAAGTATTTTTGTTAATGGTTTTGTTTGGGTAACTTTCTGGGTTTGCTCCCTTTGTTTATTGATAATCTGAATTTAAGTGTGACGTCTGCCAATTTGGGCACTTTCCTACTTAGAAATACCCACAAAATGCTAGTGTAGTGGCCACAGGGGTGGGAAAGTCTTCTACCAACAGGTTATTCCTCAAAATATGTAACTCCCCCGCCCCATATTGAAATTATCAATACTCACCAACTTTCTTTAGTTCATGTGTTTCTTACCTGAACTTGAAAGTTATCCTTCATCATATGATTAGACTGTCCTTAAGGGAAGACTGAGAAACAGGTCAGACTGTCCTGGAAAACATGAGATGCAGGCTCCAGAGTACTGGAGAGGCAAGGAGAGAACCTTCCTCTGGTTCTTGGTTCAGACACCTGTGGGAGACTTCAGCTCAGGGGCACATCAAACAAATGTGTAGACCAAAATACACTGTGTAGTAGGCAAAAATGACTTGCTGTTCAAAAGACAACTGTCTTTGGGTATGTGTGCGCATCATCTATGCATCACACAGATGGAGGAATATTCCGATATGGTTTTGTGTTGGAGGAGGTATCAGAGTGATGGTTCATGTCCTGGCAGCGACAGAGGGGACATCAGAAGTGACAGGCAGGACAGAGCTGATCTGCTGTGGTGGATTGCTCTGGAGCTAATGTGACCCCACGGTACTTTTGGGTTTGCCTCAGTGCAGCCACTTGGACTGGATGATCTCCCACAGTCCCTATTGAGACCAGTCCTGTTGTCTGTCATTATACAAATTTATATTAAGTGTCCTTCTTTGGCCTTTAGTCAAGAGCTTCTTCCTTTGTTTGCAAACAGGGAAGGAAGATGTGGACAAAAGAGCTTAATGTAGTTTCTCGGAGGGTAAACCATGCATCTCTTCTGTCCGCAGCACCTTCTTGCTTTTTGTTTTTCTTGCATCCTAACATACACTTCCACCTTTCCTTCCATTTGGGTATTGCCTTAGTCCTCATTTAATGTGATATTCTGGAACAATCTTTACTCTGTACCTCTGCTGTCCTCCCCA
This sequence comes from Pezoporus flaviventris, assembly GCF_033815535.1. Classification (NCBI taxonomy): domain Eukaryota; kingdom Metazoa; phylum Chordata; class Aves; order Psittaciformes; family Psittacidae; genus Pezoporus; species Pezoporus flaviventris. Next base: position 26,075,242 of record NW_026892550.1, read on the forward strand.
AAGGCTTGCCCTGCCTCTCACCCCCAGTACTCTGCCAGGGTGTCTGTGGCCTTTCCATCCCATGGTCATGGAAGGCTGGACATGATTCCTTTCAGCATCCATCAGTACAGCCTTTTTTTTTTTTTTTTTTCCAGTCAGCTGCAGAGTAATAGGAGACTCTCCCTGTGCCCAGAGGGAAGAATGTCTGTTTTTATGATGCTTCCTTCTACCTGTCAGCCACAAGGGAGGAGCTTGAAGGAGGAAGATTGAATGATAAGGATTCTGATTGCTGTCACTCGGTTGATGTCTTGACCCCCTCAAACCATCTGAGTATCATGCCTTCCCTACTCCCCTGTTTCCATCTCTGCTCTCTCCTCCTTTCCTCTCTCCCTCACGTTAGGGCAGATTCTCCTGTGCAGAAACATGGCCCAAGGCCACTGCCAGAGGCAGAATGGAAGTGTCAAAGATTGCTCAGTGCTTGACTCTTTTTCCTTCCTTTACAACTGGGAACCTTCTCCCAGCAAGTGCGTGTTTTTTTCTTCAGGCTTTATAATAAGGAATGTGATACATTTGGCAAGAAGTGAGACTCCCATTTGCATCCTGTGTAAGTACCATTCACAGAGACTGGAGGCATTTCCATGTGCTCATTTTGCAAGAGAGAGCCTCTCGTCAACAGATGACTGCAGCTGTAGTATTGTTTGGTTATACTGGCTCCCTGTGGGCTTTCCACCTCGCTTCAGCCCTCCCTGAAACCTATCGCTGATTGTCCAAACAGTAATGGTTCTTTGCAACTGCCTGGATTCATCAAAGGATCCTGAGTCACCTCCAGAAGGGACATGTTGCACCAGGACACAGGTGGAATCAGAAGGGATATGTCTTTAGCATATGTAAGTATGAACTAGGACAGGTCTTAGTCTTAGGAGGAACTTCTGAGTCATGTTCCAGTTGGTAGGAGTTCCTTGTGAAACTTGTTCTTCTTTCTCTCTGGTCTGTTGTGCGAGACTCTAGTGATACCTCTATATTCTTTGGATAGATTTTTAAGGCATATATTGATCAGTCAAATTAAATACCAAGTACTTCGCATTTGTAGTTTGAAGGAAAGCTGCTTTCTAGCCTGAACTTCCAGTAAACACTGGTGTAATCTGAAGGTAAGGAATAGCAAACTCTGGATGAAGTAAGAACCACACAGCATCAGAGTTTCAACAACACAAACGTTTATCTACAATACATGACAACCAATCTAATCTCATATCAATCTTGTGGAAGAGAGGCAGTAATTGCTCAAGGCTAAGCCACTTTTCAGCTTTTTCTGTCTTCCCCGTGAAGGTGGACGTCATTGCAGAGATCAAGCTTTGCACATTGTCTTGCTCTATGCATGTGACACATGATTTTACAGATGTTGTTTTCTTTTTCATCTAGTACAAACATCTTCCAGGATTTTGACTCATTTCCTTAAGTCTCTTTCAGCTGTTCAGAGAATGGCTAGAGGAAATGAGGTCTAATATCCTAATGCATTGCATTTACTGTAAGTACCCTCTCACTTTAAGTGTAAAACTTTGTCTTTTTTAAATTTCTGAATGTCTTCTGAATATTCTCGTGCACAAGAAAGAGTCTGCAGTTGTTTCTGTCCTTTGGAAACTCATCGGCCGTGGTTGAGGCTCTTAAGCCTTAACAGAACTTAAGGTGTTCATTGTAACCTTAGGCGAAAGATGAATGCTGATGCTAAAGTCATCTAATGAAAGTGGTGATCCAGAATTCAGTGTGTTATATAGTTTTCGACATTTATTAAAAAAAAACCCCTGAAGACAATGCATATACAGATTGCTGGGACTTGGCATAAAAGGAATTTAAAAATCATTATTCCTCTTTTGTATTGTTTTACTGCAGAAGTACTGTGCATGGCTTTTCCAGTGACTTTTAGGAAACTAAAAGGCTTTTTTTTCCGAAATTGTCTTTAACAATTAACCCTGCAAACAGTCATAAATGAACATAGTTTTAGGCATGTGAACAGCCTCCTTGGCTGGTTGCCAAACCTAATGACAACCGAAGAGTATTGTTTGTCCACTGGCCAAGATTGCTGCCGTTAGTGATAAAAGCGTAACGGGAGTGTAAACATCTGTGTTTGAAGGGAGAATGTGACTCCTGTTTTCTAGGGTATATCAATTAGAAAGCACAGTAAATGTTAATCTCTCAATGGATTTACTCTTGGGGATTATACTGACTTATTCTGAAAACATAGGTTTTCAGATGTGTCTTTAAATGGATTTTTAATGATCTTTTTCATATGGCAACAGATTTTTTTTTGCACAGCACATAGGGCTCTTTATTATCTATAACAGTAATCAGGCGTTTAAATAACAGAAAAGTTTCTAATGTTGCTAGTGTGCTATGCAACTCCCGAGCTGTTCCATATGGATCCTTCCTGGAAATTGTACTAAAATGAAGCATCATTTAGTAACATTATCAGCTACAGGGGGGTTTGTTACTGGAGGGCTGACAGCATTAAATGTCTATGATTTTAAATGTCATCTTGACAGCTGAGTCCATAATCATGTGACATAATCATTAAATACCTGATACGGAGAAGAATTCTCTGGTCAACTAGGCACTGATGGCTGTAAATCTAAGTGATAAAGAGGATGCATGGGCTGATTTAAGTTAAGAAGAGATGAAAACTGTGTCAGGGAAATTTGGAAATCGGAGAGATGTATCTCTTACAGGTTCTTTGGAAACGTGGCAAATGCTAGGTTAGTCCTGCATCTCCTTTCTTTTCCCATCAGGAATTGTCCTTTAAGCTGAGTAGTGCTCCTCTGCTCATTCTGGGTGAACATGCTCCTCATAACATGGAGTGGATGTCTTTTAAAGAAAGGCTTTGTACAAAAGCCACACAGGAAAAAGAAATCAAACTTGCTGGTTATAACATGTCATTCAGAGCCTGCATTTTTCAGGGGGGAGGAAAGTCCCAGTGAGGTGTTTAATAGAAGTATTTTGGGTATGCACATACCTAGGCTGTTCAGAAGTAACTAGGTTCTTGCTGGATGGTATCAGGAGATTAAAAACTTGCGCTTGGCTCTCTTAACCTGTTTTTTGTTCAGGAGTTAATAGCTACACTGACATCACATGTTGAAGGTTTTGTCCGCAGCTCTCAGGACTGGAAACTTCATTCTTTGTTGAATGAAATACGACTTTCTCACACATTCAGCTGCCTTCTGCAGCTGGGTTTCTGAGAGACACATCAAGTCTTGGGAAGACCCCACAGAACTGGAAAAGTAAGGCTGGAGTGGACTTGTAGAGCTCATCTGTTCTGTCCCTTCCAGACCCCCTGGGTCAGACTAACTGCTCGAATCTGCTCTAAGGCAGACTTGTGGTGCAGAGTCTACCACCCATTTTTTAAGGACAAAACTAGCTGTTAAAGGTCAAAAGCTCCTGATACTTACCTTAATATCCTTTGCTGGTTGCTTAATTCAGTCCTTTTTTTTCCCTGCTCTGGTGTATTTAGTGAACTGCTGATTATCGTCTTCTTTATAACGCCATTTTACACATTCACAATTAATATAACATCTTTGAATTTTCTGTGATTAACCTTTTTCAGCCTTTTCTTTGGTGTATCTTTTGTAACTCCTCTTTTCTTCTCAGTCCTCACCAACTCGTTTATATTTCTTCCAGATAAGAGGTGTAAAATTGATGGCTGAATCCAGATAAGAAATGTCTTCCAGGTTTAACAAAATAGTTACCTCCCCATGTACTATGTGCTTCAATTTGATTCAAGGCATTGTAAATCTGATTTTAATCATGATTTAAATCAGCCAACAGTAAGCCTCATTCTAACTGTTTTGCATTTGTACTTAATCATTTTGTAAAGAAAGGTTTAACCTCCTTTATTACCATTGAGATAGAGTTTTAATTAAATATAGCCTTTGCATTTAGTGTTACACTCACTAATGTGTAACACTATTTGATTAATCACTGTGCCTGTATTTAAGCAGTTATATAGGTTGTTAGATATACACTTATTCTGATTCTTCATGTTTATGTTTAGTATGAAAATAGAAAGTGTTGACATTTCTTGTATTAGGTAATTGATTTTTTTACTGATGATTTGCATTGATTACAATGAAGGAAATGAGAATTCTGAAATGTTCTTCCATTAAATAAATAGCACCACATAGAAGCCAGCCAATTCAGAAGAAAAAACTCATTGAGAAATGTTTTGAAATAAAGAATTAATGACTGAAAGGCCTATCTGTAGTCAAAACTGGTGGTTTCTAATCACTGTGCTCTGAAAATTTTAGAGCTAGTTCATCTCATCCTCTTTTTATTCTTAGAATGGCAACGGAAAGAAAACATTCCTTTTTTTTTTTCAACTCATGATCAGTAGCTCCTCTTTGAATGGACTGGTTGCTTAATTGAGTTGTATTGAATGAACTGAAATAAAGAAATAGCTTTCTCTGCACCTGCTAGGAAATGCCAGATACCAAAGGCTGGTTTATTGCTGCAGCACAACCTGCCTAGAGGTGCTCAGTGACTGACTTCCATGAATTCATTAGTTTGATTATCTTTAAAGTGTTGGCAGCAAATGTATGGCTTGAATAACTTTTTTTGCTTTTAATTTTTTTTAATGATTAGTGGAGTTGTAAGTTTAAATTTACATAATTATATTTTCACAATCACTGTTGAATATTTTTACTTTTTAAAAATAAAATGTGCATTATAGAAATGCTACATTAGTACTTTTAATGTAATATTAAATATGCAGTTTAATAGGGTATTTTTACCTGAATTGGTTCTGTTCATATGCTTTAGATGCTCTTCTGCACTAAGACCTGGTACTGAGGCATTCATTTTCCACGACTCAGTGACTGCCTGATTCTTTACTTTTACTGCTGCTTTGTTTGCTGTTTTATGTCATAGAAGTGCTTTCTATGAGTGAATGAGCATAACTTTTTTAACTTTGAAAAGAAATTATGTGATCTTCAACAAAATAAAAGCTTCCTCCCAGTAGTGTTTATTGTAACACAAGCTGTTGAAGTTTCCTATTTCATAGCATGTCTGACTTCCAGGTATTATACATAAAATTGCTGACTCTGCAGTAATGCTAATTATCATCATACCTTGGATTTGAGGTATGCAGCACAATAAAAGGGGTCAAATAAAACGAGCAGAAGAGAACCCTCTATGTCTGATCTCCATACGTAAACTAGATACTATCAGAAGGGATGCTGAAATGGCATTCATTCCCTGCTTAGGCAGGTACGCAAGCTGTGCTCACAGCACCATGCCCTCTTGTGTATCTCTTCAGTGGTAGGAAGGAGGACCACTTTTTCAATAAGCAGCTACCTGTATATATGCCATGTATATGCAATTTGTGACAGGGTTTATTAATAAAAAATGAAGTACAATTTTCCAGCAAAATACACAAGTGTGACTTCTGCTAATGCTGGAGATTAAGTACAATGGCTGAATTATGTATCTCCTTGCGAGAAGACTGAGGAAATGAAACTGCATTCTTAAAAATAGATCAAAATCTCTGTATTTAAGGCACTTACAAGACAACACCAGTGACAGATCTTGCTAGGTGTTAGTGTGATTACCTAAGGTAAGATTTGTTCACCCAAGGAGGTTCTGAAGAACATGCTGGTGAATTCTCCAGAAGTTGTCCTAGTCACAGTTTCAGAGGGCATGTGCAAAGATAAGTATATGCTGCCCCCCACCCCCATTAAAAATATGTTTATTAGACTTGGTATTGTCTGTAAAGCCAGGCCTTTACAACAATTTTTTACCAACATCTTTGTAGCAAAGTTTGTGAGCTAGTTAGACAAGGGAATTCTGACTTACTATAGGTTTGTTGAAAATCTCTGAATAGATGGGTTAATTATATGGACAAATATGGAAATACTCCCAAAGCTGCTTCTTAAATGGATCCGTGTGCCATGTGGATGCATGACATGTGATGCAGTGAGTTGTATTTCAGTAACAGAGCTATAGAAATGCTTTAGCTATCTTTTTACTAAACCCAGCGTTTTTCTCAAGAATCTGTCAGTTCTTCCAGTGGAGGAAAAGAGAATACAAAGTAATACGGACATAAAAGATAGCTGTGCCTTTCCTGCAAAATTTGGTGAATGTATTTATTAATCTGAAAATCTTGTTTATTGCTGTAATCTTCTAGGAAAAATATATTGAACTAAATATCTGGAGAAAGTGGAAAACAGTGCTTCTTTTGTGGTATTTAATGTGGTCCATCATAAGAGCAATGATAACATAATTATGCAATTATCAGTATATTTTCCCCTCTGGAGACCTTATGTAGATGATTACCAGTGCACCTTTTAATGAAATTGCTACTATTTGATAAAATTACTGCCAAGACTTGAAATAATTAGAATTTGCATTGCCAAAAGTCTTACATCTCCTTTCTCAGTTGAGCCTTTTCCAAACAGGCATTAATTGAGATTGCAAAACGATTCACTGTTCTCCAGTTTTCTCATTTCTCTTCATTAAAACTACCTTTTCACTGCATTTCAGGAAACACACTTTCAAGCCCATGTTGCTCATCACAAGGAAAATTCGTTCAAAATGGAAGTTGAAAGATACTGCACCTTTAATGTAAATGTCAGCAGAGAGAAGTGAGAAGAAAAAGCCATTAAAGTAATAGACTGGATGCATGACAGCTGAATTTGAATACACTGTGCATTAATGTGCTTTTTCATTCCTGCTAATGATTCTCTATACTTACTTTATAATTTGTTTATTTATGTGTCTAGGAGCTGATAAAACTAACTGTGAGAACAGCTGGTTAATAAGTAATTTCAGAAATTAGAGGGAAGAAGGCAATAATTCAGTAGGAGTAAGGATCAGTGTAAGTGTATAAATCTCAGTGCTGACAAGTGTTGTGGCAAACCATTTCAATCTTTATGCAAATCCTATTTGTGTGTGTACGTACATATGTATTTATCTGTCCTTTGTATTTTCTTCTTTTTAATAAGAGTTAGCAGGTAGTTGTTTTAAGCTTAGGCCATTCTAAGTTTAAAAAAAACCTGATAGGTCTGTCATGCTTTGGGTTTGGTTTTGTTCATTAGCACATTGCTTGTAGATTCCTTCTTTGGTGGGAAGTTTGGGTGTAAGAGACCATACTGTGCCAACATGCTGTAATAAAATGAATTAATCACCTAGAACAGGTTGTATCTCATACTGTTTCAAGGTAAGTGACTTGAAGGTCCACAGAATGCTCCTTCAAAAATGAAATTCCAGAGCAAGAGAAAAAGCACCAAAGCTGGGATTTCCCAGAAAAAGAGGACTCAAAAAGGTACCGTACCCAGCCATGGAAAGAAGCATGATGTTTGATCGTGCTGTGGCCATTTGGTATGTGTGCTAAACTTGAATTATACTGTTACATGTCAGCCTTTGACAAATGCCTCTATTAGCTGCAGAGCGAGGCATGCCAGTCAGAAAGGGCAAGCTGCTTGGCTTTGCATGTCTGGAGTTTCCTTGCCCCAGCAAGGGAAAACAGAGTGTCTGGGGGAAGAGGGAGAGTCTGTCTCTGGAAGGTGCAGTTACTTCCTCTAGCCCCCTGCCTTGAGGGAGGGTTGCACTGGCATGTGTAGGGCAGCTCTCACATGTTTGCTTTGGAAGTCAGGAGCAGAATCTGCTCTGCTAAGCCTGTTTCCGAAATAAGGAAGTATGATGATCTGCATTGCTAATTGCTGTGATCAGACCCTCTGCAGGAGGATCTGCTGGCTTCCACCCACAGGCAGGGGATCAGCCCAGGTCCTCATGCTTGTCCTGCCTGAAGATCCTGCGAATGTCTGTCTTGAAGAGTGGGATGTGTGGGGGCTGGAAGCTGGCTGGATTTGTCTTCTTACCACCTGCCTCTGATGCTGGCTGTTTCTGATTAACCACATCTTGTTCAGAGGGGTGCATAACCATTCTTTAGGTGTAGTTGGCTGTCTCCTCAGACACCTGATCTGTTTTCCCTGCAAGGGGTAAGCAAGAAGTGCCTTTTACTTGTCCTCTGGAGTGCCCTTGCAGGGCATGAGTGTTCGGTGATACAGGTCCACACGGAGCAATCCCAAACCATGGGGCTGAAAGCTTCACAAGGGGTGTCACTGCAAAGAGGGGTGTCTCAGCCACAGCCCAGCTCCCTCTGTGGTTCCCCATACTTGTGCCTCCACAGATAATAAAGACAACCTTTGTTTCAGCCTCCTTCCACTTCCTCTCTTGTGTTAGCCATGGATGGGAATTGGCTGGCTGACTCCACACTTGCTCTTTGTGCTGTGAGATGCTGGTTTCTCCTTCACGCTGCCTGCAGATGGGGTAGGCTTTGCTGTTCCTTTGAGTGCTGGGCTGGTGTGCTCCTGCCTCTTGCCCTTCACAGTGCCCTTCCTCTGCCCCCTTCCCATTCAGGATGAAGGGTCTACTTAAGTTGGGGGAAGGCTGGGTGAGAAAACAGTGGTTGCCGTCATGCAGCTGGGTAAATGTCAAAGTCCTCATGAATCCTCCTCCCTCTTAGTAACATACAGCCTTTGAGGATCCAAAACGTCCGATCAAGCACAAGCACAGGAGCTCTGCATTTCTGCTTGGGAAACACAAGACGTGCAAAGAGTTTGTTGGTCAGCAGATAGCACTGACTCTGTTAGATGGATTAGAAATAAACCACTTAGTTCTGCAGGGAAGCCTAATCAGTCTGGACCCTGTAATCCATGCCCAATGACAGTTAAGTTACTTTTCAGTCTCCAAGATGAAGTTAGGGCAAAGGAGCTCTCTCAGCAAGGATTTGTGGCATTTATGTGTGACAAAATTCCATGGTGCTGCACGGACAATCACGTCTTTGGTCTTTTTTGGTCTGTTTCCTTGAGGAAGACACTAGCATGGGTGTTGGAATGGATAGTTTCTTTTGTGAAGGAAGAGTCTATACTGCAAGCCTTCTTATCCCCTGCAGCCTAGCTGAAATGGGATCTGATGTAGCTTTCACATCAAATCATTTAAAATTGGCATTTGCTATTGCAAAACTTTTCATCTAATGTAAGGGAGAGTGTCTGTTCAGTGAAGTGGAACAAAACAAGTAAGCATGTGATAGCATCTTTCCTGTGAAAAATCTGGGAGATTTTATCCATAAGAGTAAATGAAAGTAATTTCAGTGTGATTAACGTGAAAGTTTGACACTTTATATGTTTCCTTGGGGCATGAAATGTCAGGACAGAGAAACTATAATTGAAAAGGTCTTAAATGTATCTCCATCGTAGCGTATGTCAAGTGTCATAGTGCATTTAACAAGTAAGTGACAGAGTTGGAAGGGCAATGCCCTTCAATTAGACCAACTAATACTGCAAAGAAGACCTGGCATGCTTCTGGCTAGGACTTCAGCACTTGTGTAAAAGAGACGGTTTTGCTTCTGCTTTTCTTTCAGACCTGCGGGAGATTTGTGTGTCTGAAAACACGTTCATTTTTCCAGCAGCACTGGGTATGCTGAAAGAGGATATTACCTCCCTGCAAGCAATGTCTTGCTGATATCCCCAGACCATTGCATCTGCAGCAGTGCCACTACTTTAACTGATAAAGCATATCTCCTGTTTATGCTCTCTCATGTTGTTGTAGATGAGAAACTGAAAAATGCGGTGAGTGAGGTTTGCGTGATAGCCCTTGAAATGATCCCAGTGCCCAGAATGAATAGGCTCTGAAAGGAAAGCAGTCTAATTGTATCTAGTCACCACAATCATATATGAAAGTCATGGGCATTTTGTCCGTTGTAGTTTAGCTTCTTAATGCATTTGTCACAGAAAAGCGTTAACTGGTTTAGAAATAATGGTCAGGATCAGGTCACAGTCAGGTCGCTGTTTTCATTGTGCAGTTTGTGCAGCTTACACAGGGACTGCTGATGACTATGAAGGTTATGGACAACCACAGTGGGATGAGGCAGAAGATGAGAAGAGCCTGTCATGCCCTTACAGTGTGTTCCAGCCCTGGGAGAGCCAGGGAGAGTTATTGCTCTTGCTGGGTAGCGATGAACCTGCTGTTAGGCGGCTGACAGTCCCTTGGGCTTGGCAGAAAGGCTGGTGCTGGATATGAGCAGGTTGTGGCTGTACTGTGAAGCTGTGCTGTGCCTCTGTCCTGGGCCGTGTTTGAGATAAGTTTAATGTAGAAGAGTGTGGGATAAGGCACATGGGTTTTGCGTTTTGTTTTGGTTTTTTTTTTCTCTGAAAGCAATCTGTTGTGTTTCAGAGCTGCCACAAACTTCTTGTTCCTTTTAATGTTTAGATAAGAGTTGAAAGAGGAAGAGACCACAGAGGGACTAACCTGTTGGCCTAAGGTTGTGCAGGAAGTCTGTGGCGGGCTTGGGAATTATATCCACAGAGCTTGACTCTTCATCTTATTCCATTTTTCCTTTGTTTGCTTGGCAGCTGGAGATGGTTTCCAGTTGCTTGTGAGCATGATGTGGACTTGCACCTGATGTGCTTTTCCGTGCTACAGCAGTGTTGTGGCTGAGGCTGAAAAGGTCCAGCATAAACTGTATTTTTTCCCAGGACAGTGTACTCCTTAGCCAAAGCTTTTTTTGTTTGCACATCCCTTAATTGTTACAGGAACATTCTGCTGTCCTTAATCATATCCCTGCATTTCCTATCGGTATTATCTAGAGCTATTTCATTTTCTTATTCCTCCAGCCTGGTTTTCCAGATGTTCCTGCTGCATGCAGAAGTCACAACTGCTGTACTCCCCCTCTTTCCTCCATCTCCCTTCATTTTTAGGGCTTAGGAAGCTGCTTGTAATATAGTCATACATTCTGCTGTTGCTTTCTTTTTTTTCAGTTACCCAGCCTTGTTCACAAGTGATCCCAGCATTGTAGTTTTTAAGTCAGATTTGTTATCTTACAGGGGGAAGCTAGGATAGTGGAAGTGACTCTTTTCAGCTGTGGGACAAATTTTGAACATCCAAAATGCATCTTGGGCTGTCCAACTCTGAATGTTTTTTTTTTGTTGTTGTTAATTTGCTTGTTGAAGGTTTTTTTTTTAATATTTTTAATTATAAAATATTTGGCATTATCCACATACTTTGTTAGCATATAACTACCTGCTAGTTGCCCTAGAGGTCAACTCGAGAGGGTCATCAGAATCCCAGTGTGGTACTCTGGCTATGCAGTGTATGGGGAGTGTTGACTGTTTGGCAGGGGGATCCACAGCATGTAACCAACAGTGGGATCATCTGCTCCCACTAGCCTGCAGGAGCCACAGTGGCAGAGGATGGTTTTCCTCTCTTCCCCTTTTCTTGTGTGGTACCTGTAGTGGGGTGGCCTTCACTGAGGTCCACCTCCTTTTCCAAGGTATAAAGAGAGGGTGGGTGCATGCCTAGGTATGGGTCAGATAACAGAGTAAGGATCCATACCCACACCTGGAAACCTTCAGTGGAGGTGTAATGATGGGGTCCTCCATCCTGCAACTCAAAGAGTTCGCAATCCCACTTGTGACTGGTAAAGTTGTGGTCCTGCCTGGGGTGAACATGGAGGCCTGGGAGGAGACAGCAGATGTTATATGCTGTGGGGCTTGGCACTTGAGGGTCTCTTACGATCCCTGGCATATACCCTGCCAACACAACTCATTCCACATTATTAGTGTTAGTGTCATGGTCATGGTTTTGTGCTGATGATTGATGTTCCTGGAGTGCGCAGGAGCAACAGTGGGCCTGGGAGAGCCCCGTCATGCCTTAGGCTTGAAGCAGCCTCGGATGCGAGGCATTAGCTGTCTGAGGAAAGATCAAGAGATAGCAGATAGACATCTGCTTTGGGGATTAGTGCACTGGATTACAAGTTGCTGGTTAAACTGTCAGATTTCTGTTACTTGATTGTTCCTTCAAAAGTGAAATACAAAGTCATTCCCATCTTTCTAGGCACCATTTTAATTGTTCTTTTTAAAAGGCAGGCGATATTCAGGTGCACAATACCAACCACATCTGATAGACTTTGCTTTTACAACCTGTTGTCCTTACATTGCCGTACTTTCTTGAAGGTACATTATTTTTCAGAGGGCAACAAAAAAACCCCAACCAACCAACCCTTTTACATGGTGGAACACTTTGCACAAGGCATCAGTTCAGTTTGTAAATTGTTTTGCTAAGAATATGTAGGCTGCATAAAAGGAACCATAGCAAGATTGTCTTGGAATCTGAGTATGGCTTCAACCGGAGTATTGTGACTCCTGTTGTGGAGTGCCAGTGTGCTTGTTCCCTTTGCCTTTCTTTTCCTCAGTACTGTGTGCCTCTGGATGGAGTTATGGTCTGCTGTGTTGTTTACCACCTTTAAAGGCTTTCTAACAACTAGATAGTGTGGATAGTAAGTGGTGCAAAATTTTGTACTCCTAACCCTAACCCTAATGCACAGGATGAGGGCTAGCGGAAAGAGTAGGTGAAAGTCACAGACATTGCAAAAATGTTAAATCATGTTTTTCTTAATCTCTCCAGCCATTATTACTTCAGGGATGCTTGTTTATATGTTCAGTCACATGAGTTTGTGTAGAGGATTAGTGGACCTCGTGTGGAAAATATCCAGTGACACTGGAAGAAACAGGTGCTGGTGGACTGCCTGTTTGGTTTAGCACTGATAAATAAATCTTCTTCCCAGGGACATGGGGAGAGAGCAAGGGTTCCCTCCAAAACCCAGAACACAAACCAAGTGATTGGACTCTGCAGGTGGTCTGGCTGTCCATTGCTTCCTGCTGTGTGGTGGATTTGTCAGGAAGAGGAGCAGTTACCTGACCTGGTCTTAATCCAGTATATGTCTTAAGAACAACTAAAGCTGTGTGATGAATGAATTAAGTCTGGAGTACATAACCTCATCCCAACTAATTATCCGATTGTTTTGCTTGAACGTCTGTTGTTATCTGTGTGGGTAGGGAAATTCAGCCTCTGGATGGAGACATGGTATGTTTTTGAGCACAAGTGGTACTGGCTTTTGAGAAATATCCTTTTCCCTAGCTCAGGTGTCGCTATTGTACATCCAGTCCAACTGTGCAATACTATGCTCTGAATAAGAGGGAAACGGGTGATGGTTATTTGTAGGACTAAAGAGACAGCCTTCAGAAGGGGAAGGGTTTGTTGCTGCAGCACCTGTCAGCATATGCACAAGTGATGTGCAAAGTGCACAGCACATCATTGAAGTGCTGTGGGTGGTTTGATAGATCCACACTCATTTCGTGGGTCAGGCATGACCTTAATCTACCCTCTGCACCTCTAATGTGCCCATTTCCTCTGCAAACCTGTTGCTGATGCCTGCCTCTGATCTTCACACACCCTTGTGCCCTAGGGTTGGCTGGTTGAGTGTGTTGGGAGGTAGAAGCCCAGCGCCCAGCTGTGTAGGGCGTTGCAGGCTGGTTTTGTCTGGGCAGTTTGGAGCCTGGGGTTACCCCGAGTGTCATAATTCCACTGTATAAATACCCAGGAGAGAAGTGGAGGGAGTGGTTCATCAAGCCGGGCTGGCTCGGCATTTCCTCAGAGGCAAGTAAATGAGGTTGTCTTCACGTAGCTCTGGGGCTTTTGTATGAAGTAACCCCTGGGTGCAGCTGGGAGCGTGTCCCCGCTAAGGCGTGTGCATGAGACAAAGGCTGCAGTGAGGTCTGGGGAGGGAGCATTCCCTGTCCGTGCACACGCATAGGTTGTGCACCGGGAGTTTCTGTTGGCTGCAAGGGCACTCGTGTTCATGCAGCAGAGGTGTCCCATTGGGTTTCTGTTGCTGAAAGCAGAGGGGCAGGGGCAGGGGCTGTGTTGGTGGCTTTGTGCTTCCAGAGGCATCCAGGCATCAGTGATGGTGACACAGCGGTGCTTCTGGGGCTGCTGGGGCTGGTGTGCTTCCCCCACTGCCTGCTCTGTGCTGAGGCCAGGCCACCACCAGCATCACCCCTCATGCTGGTGAAGGAGGGGATGACCTGTGTGTGATGAAACACTCATTGGTGTTTGCTCCATGGTGGGGGCTTTGTGACCTACCCGGTGCCATGCTCCTTGGTGGTGGCACAAAGTGGGCTTCATGGTCCTTCCCAGCCTGGCTTCACATGCACCCCCTGGCAGGGCACAGGCTGATACCTTTCTGCCAGAGAAAGATGTCCTTACCTTCTCGTTTTGCAGCCTTCCCTGACTCATCTGAGGACTGAGTGCCAGGGTGGGAATACCACATTGCACTCTTGCTGTATTATGCCACTCATGTAATGTGTCACTGAAGTACCCTATGGTCTGTGGGAGCAGCAGAGAAGTCTGCCAAAAACATTCCCAAGAGACCACCTCAGACATCTTTCTCTTCTCATGTGCCAAAAGTGGCTGGCTCTGATCAGAGGGGTTTGCAAATCAGAGGTCTCCTTCCCTCTAACCTGGCATCAGGCACTTGTGTGTCCAGGGCAAAGGGTTTTTCCAGCTCTTCTGTCTGCTGAGCCGCTGCTGGCTGGGACCTGTGCTCCTGAGACCTAGGACTTTAATTTTCCTTGTTTGAGCTGCTGTGTCACAGCTCAGGTTCACACTTGCACTTTGAGGTAACAGATTTGAAATTAAAAGTGGGGATTTTCTGGCCCTTTTCTGGCAATTATTATTTCTAGGGTGGTTGTTTAGGCGTTCAGTAACGGAAGCGTATATGCAGGGTTAGTGGATCTCATGTGAAAAATTTCTGGTAGTGCTAGAAAAATCATTGCCTGTGTGGTTAGCACTGATAAATAAATCTTCTTCCCAGGGACATGGGGAGAGAGCAAGGGTTCCCTCCAAAACCCAGAACACAAACCAAGTGATTGGACTCTGCAGGTGGTCTGGCTGTCCATTGCTTCCTGCTGTGTGGTGGATTTGTCAGGAAGAGGAGCAGTTACCTGACCTGGTCTTAATCCAGTATATGTCTTAAGAACAACTAAAGCTGTGTGATGAATGAATTAAGTCTGGAGTACATAACCTCATCCCAACTAATTATCCGATTGTTTTGCTTGAACGTCTGTTGTTATCTGCGTGGGTAGAGAAATTCAGTCTCTGCACGGAGACACAGTGTAGTTTTGAATGCAAGTAGTATTTTCAGTGGCATGACTCTACTACTGCATATGGCTGTTGTACAGTCTTGTACAACTATGCTTCACATTAGAGGCACGGTAGCTTACAGCACTGTTATTGTAAGCTAAGGATTACTAAAGCTAAGGACTAAAGAGCTACTCTGAAAAGCAAAGGGTTTGTTCCTGCTAGACAACCTCAGGATTTGTGTATGTTCTTCTGGTGTTCAAGTAGTTCCGTAGTAGTAAGAATTTAATCTGCATTTTCAGCTATGAGCTCCATTTTGTAGGTTCACTAAGAATGCTAACTCAGCAACGCCCCTGTTTGAGTTACCTTAACTGTCGAGCCAGAGAAGTCTGAACGTGCTTTTTTCTCCAAGTATGGACTATAAATTGGGAATTGTGACTTGAAGCTGCTAATTTTATACAGCTTTATTCTCTGAGAATTTTTTAGAAGTTGTGTTGTGGTGTGTTCAGTGAAAAAGAAGCTAAGAGGTCATTTAGAGAAGCATTGGTGACTGGGAGATTGGTGAGTTGGTAAAACTAATTTGGTAGAGTTGGATGGAAGCTTGAAGAATATTTTGCATGAAATGTTTGGGAGGTAAGAAATGATGAGCTAGCACTTCAACTAAAAAACTAAGGAAGCATGGAAAGAATGTACAGATGTCTTCATTAAACTGGACACTTCTAATCTAAGAGTCTGAGTGAAGTTTCTGAATACATGAGAGAGCAGTTAAAAAAAGGTAACTGTTAAGTAAAAAAACTTTAGTTCTTGGCAACATATTGAGCAAATGACAAAGAATGATTAAAAGTGCTGCCATGTAGAATCAGGCTCATATGTTCTTGAATTTAATTTTTAAATAGCTTGGGTCTGTTCCCATTCAAAAGCCAAACCATTGCAGAAACGGGTGCATCTGAAACGAGTTTCAAATGGGTTTTTAAAGGCCAGTTTCTATCTGCAGTGGTTACTTGCTCTGTGTACCGAAAGTCTTAAAAGCCAAAAGGTGTCAGTAGAATTGCACAGTGCCACTGCAGCTTGGTATTTTAAAGAAATAACTCCCAAAATGTTAACTGCACATATACAACTATAAATAACAGGTTGCTGCAGAAAAAAGGGGAGTGTTGTATTGACAGGCATTGTATTTTGTGCTTTTTTTTTTCCACCAGGTGGTTCACTGCCCCATGAAGAAGCTTCATTGGTTGTTAATAAAGGGGAGGAATTAAGGTTGAGGTGCAACGAGAATGGACCTGTGACTTGGAATTTCCAGAACTCGGACCCATCTGCAAAAGCAAGGAGTTCCAATGAGAAAGAGTGGTACACCAAAAATGCAACAGTCAGAGACACGGGGAGATACACATGCAAAAGCAAAGGGAGTATCGTCAACTCCTTTTATGTTTTTGTTAAAGGTAAATATCAATTAAGGCATTATTTTTGCCTTCCCTCTCTTTCCCACTCTCAATATAATAGGACAGTAAATGCTGGAGGAGGGAATGTATTTGATGAACAAAGGGAGAACAGAGTCTGATACAAGAAATCATCTTCCCTGTCATTAGAAAGAAAACTCACTCCCAGCTTTGCTTGTAATGGCTTTGTCATGAGAGCAATGTTCTGGATGAGTTTCTCTTTACATCCCTGTTGCTTGTGGTGAAATATACCTGAGCTGTCTTTCTAGAAGCTAGCCAAGTGACCTGAATCAGTTGTATGAGTCAATTGTACTGTGAGGAAGCAAGCAGTAAGTCATGTAAGGTTTGGCCCCAAGCACTTGATTTATTGAGACATGTAGCTAAAGTATTTGGCTTTTTGAGGCTGCATTTTCAGGGCTTAAGCCAGCAATGATTCCTCCACCTCCAGCTTCTGGTCTACCTTGTGACTGATCAGAAGTGTCCAACTTGGGAAGAGCACCCCTGCTCTGACACATTTTTGCAATCCTTTATTACTCTGTTTTTTCTTCTCATCTTTTGTTGGCTCCTGATACGTGGCTTCATCAGCTGCCCTCAAGCTGACAGTGTACCAATCCTGGCATTCTCTTTTCCTTTCCAAGGAAGACAGTTATTTTCCTGCTTCTTCACATAGCTCTGGTGATCTTTCTTCTCTGTTGATGGAAAAAAGTCCTACAACATCCACCTTTTTTGCAGAAATCATTCCTTGTCCAACAGGGGTTGTCTCAAAGAGCCTCCTCCTCTGAGCCCTGCCAATCCTTTGAGACTTAACTGCAAGATTGTTCTCCAAGACAGGGAAATACCAGCACGGCAAAGTGAAGAGTATTTTCCCAAGGGAAGATATCTGAGTTAGTAACCACACAGTTTAAAGAATGCTCCTTTAACTGCTCCTGAGTTGTCTTAATAGCCAGACGGCTTCTATGGATGAGTTTTCTTGACCTTCTGTGTTTCCCTGAGACTATGGCTAAAGAAAATCTGGCATGTGTTTTACCTACGTGTGACAAACATTGTTGACGTTATCTACTATGACTGTTTTCCTGAAGGTCATGGTAATTATCCCGGGCAGCTGTGATCATAGATTTGTTAGTGCCTTCCACAACATGACTCCTTCACCTCAGGATAACAGGCAACCCTCCCACTGAGCATGATTACCAAACTATCAGAGAAGTTGTGTGGCCCTCATGCAACATGTTGTTAATTTTTTGTCTTAATTGTGTGAAAAAAATGTGCAACCTTCACTTTGCCAAGTTCCTGAAAGTCAATGAAGTATGTTTGTGAGGTTGGCCATTATTCTGCAACTGGCTTTGTCTTAATGATGCCTTACATCTTCTTGAAGATGCTACCATGAGCTCAGTTGCTTGTGATGTTGCCACAAGTACCCCATATGCTTTCTGCTTGTAAAGCTGGGCATGGAGAACAGGACCAAGAACCTTGATCCTGATAGTCCCAAGTGGCACATAAAATGGTGCCAGCTGTTCATCTTCTACATCCATATGAATTACTAAGAACATACTTTCCATGCTTTGTGACCAAGGATGACACAGTATAGACAGACTATAGGTATATTCCTCTTTGGCACAAAGTGTTGGTGTTGTATCTATAGAAGCAGTTTGTGTCCCTATCTGAGCAAGTTTAGCGAAGATCAAGCTAGTTCAGACATCTAAATATACAAGAAAGATCTCTTTATTTTGATCTTGATCTCTGGTCTTTTTTTCCCTTGGGGAGCCATACTTTCTTCATAGTGAAGATATCTTGTCTCTGTCCATACTGGAGAAAAAGTGGACTGAGAGGAAACCAATTAGCTTAGTCTCTATCAGCAGGGATAGAGATTTAGGAATTTCTCTAGTCCATTCTCTCTCTACCCAAGAGTGACAGCTGTTCATGGCATTTCTGTAAGTATCTCTGTGTGCATAATGTCACACTTTGGTTCTGTTCAAACACGCTTTACTTTTTCACTTATTATTTCTATATTTTTACTATTTCATTTATTTCATCTACTTACTTCATTTATTAGTAGTCTCCATCCTCTAGTTCTAGACTGTTGCTTTAAAGCTTTCCGTTTGTGGGGGTATCTTGGGTGCCAGTATCAAGTGAAGTTAAAACTACACCCTCACTCTAAGCTAGAAACTAGCCAATAACTTCCCTGTTTAGCGATGAGCACCCTTTAAGTTAGTATTTCCTAATTACTTGTGCAAATGTCCCGTGCTTTATTTTCAGACCAGTACTTGCCTTAAACCAAATGAGCGTTGTCCATCTTCTTTACCAGATTCTCTCAGTCTTTCTTGTTAAGTCATGGTTTGTTGACCTCTAATCATTCAAGCTGCATTAAGCAAGTTCGCAAAAAAAGAAACAAAACTTCTCCCCCTGTTTCTACATTTCTAATTCATGCTACTCCATAGGGAGGGCAGATGGGAGCTGAAATAAGCTTTTACAGAGTGTTTGTCGCCACACCATCCTTTATTTTTGGCCAGGTTCTTAGCATTTCAAAGTCGTCACCTATATTGGGCTTTAACTTTAGTTGTGAAAGTATTTAAAGCACTGTATATTTGTGTGCTGGGGTTGGCTGACATGAAGTGTTTTAGGAAAGTTACCCTGTGAAGATTACGTGATGATTTTTCAATCAGATATGCTGTTTGTATGCCTTTTTTAATATATTGTTATTAAGGAGGCTAAAAATAACCCCTGCTTTCAGGGAGGGGAGAAAGAGAGAGAAGTTCTTTGGTGCTTCCTCTGGTAGCAATGTGTGTTCATTTAGATTGTGTATTTTACAGAAGTGAAAACCGTAATTTAGGTGCTTTTCAACTTCCATTTGCTCGTAAATTTCTTCAAGATCCTCCTGTGGGCATGAAACCTTACAGCCCGGCTGCTAGCTAAAAGCAAATTACTTTTAATGGTCTGTGAAAATCTGTTTACTGTTATTGGAGGTGGAGGGTGGAGGTTTTGGAGCTAAACAAGGCAAAAAAAGATATCTCCCATCTCCGAATAAAAAAGCAGTAAGATTATTTTTAGTGAACATGAGTCCTTCGTGTGTCTGGTATTGAATGCTACTGCACATTTCCTGTTGTGCTGCTCTCCTAGGACAAAATTTAATGTCTCTTGGTAAACATGAATTGGGTAATAGTTGTTTTTACTGGCTGAACATAAAACTTTCTTTGATGTAGGTGCCCAACTGCAGAGTTAGGGTCATCAGAAGTTCCCTATGCAATGTCAGCTGCTCTGACAGGTTTTGTGTTTGTTCACAGATCCAAATGTGCTCTTCCTTGTTGATTCTCTCATCTATGGGAAAGAAGACAGTGACATCCTGCTAGTGTGCCCACTAACAGATCCAGATGTTTCAAATTTCACGCTGAGAAAATGCGATGGCAGACGTCTCCCCAAAAATATGACGTTCATTCCCAATCCCCAGGAAGGCATCATTATAAAGAATGTGCAGAGGTCGTTTAAGGGCTGCTACCAGTGCTTGGCTAAGCACAACGGAGTTGAGAAAATATCCGAGCACATTTTTCTGAACGTGAGGCCAGGTAACACCAAAATGTTGCCTTCTTGTAGAGCACCTGATTTTACCCTTCACTTTCCAGGAGCTGATGGGAAGTGCTGTGAAACCTCACCTTTGTCCTAACCTTTTCATGGGGAGGATGGAGGTGGTGGTCTCCTCTGGGGGCTTTTGGAGTCTTCTCCTACTCAAAACCAGAGATGCTTGCGCACCAGGGGATTACTCTCGTTCCTGTGGCTGCTACAGGCTGTCCAAAGGAAGATGGGGGCTTAGAAAGCTTGTTCTGAGCAGTTGTGTTGGGGTACAGATTGATTGTAGGACACTTGACTTGTAGCTGTGCTAAGCAGCTCTGGCCATGATCATGTTTATTTTCTGTTCCTAGTGATTTCCAGGTGTTTTTTTTCACCATTCTAAGTAATTTGGATTATGCTGTTGTTTTGAGCACAAACCCTCAAGTTTGGACAGGTTTCTGCATGCAAAGTGGAGATTTGGGTCTGAATCACAGGCCTGACTCTCATGTCTGTTGCCCACAAGTGACAGCAAAAGGAACTGATGGCACTGAAGAGGAAGGATTCAGTGAAGAAGCAGAGCTTGGGGGAGCAGAGGGCCCTTGTTTGTCTCCATCTTTGTGAGGATGGTCACAACAGCAACCATGTGTCCAGAGCATGATGAGGAGTGAGTTCTGGCTGAGCTGTGATACACAACACTTGCAATATGCTCTGCAAACCTGTTGCTGATGCCTGCCTCTGACCTTCACACACCCTTGTGCCCTAGGGTTGGCTGGTTGAGTGTGTTGGGAGGTAGAAGCCCAGCGCCCAGCTGTGTAGGGCGTTGCAGGCTGGTTTTGTCTGGGCAGTTTGGAGCCTGGGGTTACCCTGAGTGTCATAATTCCACTGTATAAATACCCAGGAGAGAAGTGGAGGGAGTGGTTCATCAAGCCGGGCTGGCTCGGCATTTCCTCAGAGGCAAGTAGATGAGGTTGTCTTCACGTAGCTCTGGGGCTTTTGTATGAAGTAACCCCTGGGTGCAGCTGAGAGCGTGTCCCCGCTAAGGCGTGTGCATGAGACAAAGGCTGCAGTGAGGTCTGGGGAGGGAGCATTCCCTGTCCGTGCACACGCATAGGTTGTGCACTGGGAGTTTCTGTTGGCTGCAAGGGCACTTGTGTTCATGCAGCAGAGGTGTCCCATTGGGTTTCTGTTGCTGAAAGCAGAGGGGCAGGGGCAGGGGCTGTGTTGGTGGCTTTGTGCTTCCAGAGGCATCCAGGCATCAGTGATGGTGACACAGCGGTGCTTCTGGGGCTGCTGGGGCTGGTGTGCTTCCCCCACTGCCTGCTCTGTGCTGAGGCCAGGCCACCACCAGCATCACCCCTCATGCTGGTGAAGGAGGAGATGCCCTGTGTGTGATGAAACACTCATTGGTGTTTGCTCCATGGTGGGGGCTGTGTGACCGGCTTAGGTCTATGCGGCCAGCTTGATGCTCTGCTCTTCAGTAGTGGGGCAGGGGATGGGCAGTGGGGTTCATCTCAAGTGTGGCGTTTGCTGTGGCAAATTGAAGACTTGTTCCCTGGTGATTTGGGAACTGTGATGCAGTGAATTCTAGTGAATACTAAATTTCAATTAATGAGAAAAGAGCAAAAGTTGGATGATCAGTACAGCCATCTCAGCCATTCTCCTTTGACGACAGAAATCGAGTCTGTTCTTGCTGTCTCTCTTGTTTGTTCCGTAACAAGGTTTTCTTTCAGCTGTTTGGTTTTCTTTTTCCCAGTGATGGCCAAAGAAAGAAATTTGTTGATGTTTCTCTGAAATAGGAAAGTGCAAGTTTTACTATTGGAATATTTCACTTTTTAGTGGGATAAAATCTGTACCTGCTCAATACAGCAGTGTCTTCAGATGGGAAGTGCTGACCTAGCATCCATTGCCAGCCAGCCACTGGTGGTGGGTTGTTGGTGGCTAGCGGAACCTGGGCAATATGCCTGTGTTCTCTGTTTGGGGGGAAGCATGAAGTAAGTGGAAGCATCTGCTGAAGGCCATCAAAAGCAGAACAGCATTGCCATCCTCAGTGTCATAATTAGTGTGCTGCAGCGTTCAGTCCTCATTGAGTTCACCAGGTAAAACTCCCGCTTTCTCCTTGGGTGAGGATCTAAATGCATTGGAGACCCTTTGGTGGGCGATGTTTTTGTAATCATAACTGGCACTCAGACCCCCAGGCTTCTGGCACAGAAGGACAGAAGAAGCATCCATGAAACAGGTTGCTGTGCACGCATACTGACATACACCAGCCCTGCTACAGTAGCACAGGGAGCGTTTATTTCCAGCCTTTCTCAAAACAATGCGGAGCTTTATGGACTTAATGGCTTTTTTGTTGTTGTTCATAGATGTTTCTGGTGGGAGAGAACACAGCACGCCTTCTGCACCAGCTTCCTCCTGTCTCTTGGGTACTGCTGAATGCCGGGGAGATTTTCATGTCAGCCTTTATATCTGAAGAGAGCAAACATGTTTCTTTGTTCTCTTCTGTAGCTGCTTACAGCAGCATGAGGAAAACATTATTGTTAAAGTATGAATGGCTGAAAAGTGTGGCATTTTCCTAAGTTTTGTGTCATTTACCTCAGACAACTACAAAGCTTGTGTCAGAGGCAGGAAGGAGTCTGAAAGACCTTATCTGATATAAGTTCCATTCACAGTTTGAGAGTAAGTCTTCCTGCATAAAAGCCCTAGTGGGAAGTTCACTGGAGTCTCATAAATCTCATAAATGAGAAAAAGTTGAAGAAAAGGTTGAAGGAAACAGAAAAAACAAATTGCAGAGGGAACAGAAGAAAAGCTGAAGAGCTTTGTGGAGACAGGAGATACATAGTCCTCAGATATACTTAACTGTTGACAAAAGACACCCTGTAGCAGAACAGGGGTACAGCTAGCCCATGTCACCTACTGTTGGGTGACAAACTTGTCCACAGTCTTGGCTCCAGCCACCTTGAACCATCACCATGAGCAGAGGGTTGTGGTGCTTTCAGAGGTGGGTGTGCTGTAGTCTTTGAGTTGTACTGTCCTTGGCTGTCTATCAGGGGCTTTCAGTGACCTGTCAGACAGTACTTTGTGTCAGTGGTATTTTCTAATTCAAAGTTGCAGTTCATGCTAGCCTGTGGTTCTTCAGTGGCTAATCCTCACCATGTTTTCAGTTCTAGAGTGTAGTGTTTTAATCACTGTCATAGAATGGATCATCTTATTGATGGTTCAACATCATTTGAGTTTCTTCCTGTGCTCTTGCATGTTATCTAACTTTAAATGTAATTTGAAGGGGGCTGAAGCAGAAGTGTGCTTGTTGTAAGGGAATAACTGTGTAATATGTTAGATAAATTTGGATGCTTCTCGAATGCCTGAAATTTTATTGAAAAGTTAATGACTGTTTTTTCTTGTCCCCAACTTGGAAGCTCTGAAGCTAATGAAAAGTACACTTCAAAATTGTTTTCCAGTTCACAAAACTCTTCCTGTCATTGCCTTATCCAAAAGCCATGAGCTTCTCAAAGAAGGAGAAGAATTTGAAGTTACATGCATAATCACGGACGTGGACAGCAGTGTACAAGCTAGCTGGATTTCTCACAGAAGCGCGGTGAGTTCCTGTAATTGTATCATATATGCCTCAGCACAGCACGCAAACTCTCTGTAGATATTCACATACTTGTCTTGGATACCTGATGCTGTATCAGTTTGGATTTGTTGCATTTCCAATGGTCGCAATCCCACAGACTGACGAAGGGCCAACAACAACTGTCCTATGCCCGTCCAGATGGCTGGGAGGAAAAGCATCTGCATGGGCTTTTCCCCCCCAGCAGAAACTGAAGTTAGGCTCTTCAGTGTAAAGTTTAGGTGACCTCTATTGGGCTGCCTAAATACAGAAGCATGGTGTGCCTACACATCACATTGCAATCAATGGGAGCTGCAAATATCAACACATGGACTACAAATTACATATTCTAGTCGTTATCATTAAGAGTAAAATACCTGCTAATTAGCATGGGACTGTGTGTGACAGGAATAGTAGTAAGCATTTGCAGGAATGATTAATTCATTTAAATTACATGGTGTGCCTCACGAGCTGGGGAAGTTCTGAAAAATGAACCAGTGAACTCGCTTCTGTCTGTAGTGACAGATGAAGTTACTGCTTGGCATCACCAATTGAGTTATTGGCAGGCTAAGTGTTCCAGTAGAGTTGATTAGTGGCAGCATAGCTATTCTGTACGCAAAGGACAGAGAGATCCGCTGCCCTGGTCAGCCAGCATGCTGCCAGCTCTGCCTTTGAAATGAGCAGCAGGCACTGGGTTGTTTCTAAGGACGCTTCTTGGTCTTCTGGGTATACCCTGAAATTTCTATTAATTAAAAGCCCTTGTGAAGACCTGTTAGTAACTTCTGCCATATATGATCCCATGCTAACTGGCTGGTCTTTTACTGCTAATGGTGGTGACCAGAATGTGTAATTCACAGTCCACATGTCTATGTGTGTATGGAAGAAAAGACTTGGGTGATGCTGTGATGTTTGGATAAATCACATCTCCTCAGGCAGATAGCGAACAGGAGGCCTGTTCGCTGGGGCTGGGTATGCCATGTTAGCTAATCCACTGCCTCTGGCAGAGCTGCTGTCGCTAAGTGCTCACTGCTCCAGAAGTCCCACCTCTCAGCTCCGAAGGTTGGGGGGGTCTAAATGATGGTGGCATGGGACATGCAGATGGGGCTTTTGGTTCTTTGCCAAGGTCAACTGCAAGTCCTTCATCTGAGAACTTAATTTGTTCCCTTACTTCCCTCCCCTTTCTTTGTTACGGTATGAGGAAACTGTGGCCTTCCCTTAAGTTTTTATGCTTTCTCACTTTTCATTTTTTAAGATCCATGAGAAAAATATTTTTGCCCAAATAAATTTGACCTTTGTGTCCTTTCTGGTAAATAGTAGGTGATGCTATCTTTTAAATACTGACTTTCAAATTAAATTTTGTACTAAACCAGAAAACATTAAATTCATGTTTAAATAGATGCAGAACTACATTTTCTCCTGAATAGGTGGGTGGAAAAAATACAAACCACTTCTTCCTCATATGACTGAAGGTATCACCACTTCTCAAAATCAGGAGACTTGTTATAAACAAACACATCCATACAAAACAAACTTCATTTGTGATTATTATAGCTCAGCAGGAATCAGAATTGTGTTGAAAGATTAAATTTATCTAGAAGTCTTGGAACCTCAAGAACTGAGATAATCTCATTAGAAAATCGTAACAAGTCCAAGTCTGCATTTGGGTTAATCAATGTAAATGTATCGGTCTTTCCAACCACACTAAGCATTCTCACAAAAACTAAAGTCAAGACATCAAGGCATTTATTTCTTTCTATGCATACGTAGGCATAGAGTCAATACACTTAATGCTTTGAAAAGAGAATGAAGTTTCTGCTTGCCTTTAAGGTTAAGAAATCTAGACTGCTATGGACCAAGAGTCAGAGCGATACAAGAGGAAAACCTGCTGCTGGCAGGTCTTTCTGCAGTATGTCTGTGATCAGGAGATGCTTGGCCTCATGCCATAGAGCAACACTGTTTATAATGAAGCTCTAGCACCTAAAGTTCTCTCTTGTCATTCGCTGGGAAGCAACCACTGGAGACTTCAGTGATTTTTAGTCACAACTTGAGTGGTGAACCTCACTGCAGAGTTGAAATGACTTTTTACAATAGCTGCAGCTTTTGAGCATTAAGAAAGTCAAGAGCCAGTGGCCATTTTGCATGAAGCCCCACAGCTAGAGTCATTGTTAGTACAAATAGAACGTGTCAGTTCCTCACCATCATCAGCATTAGAAATGTAGACAGAGTGAGCTGGGTCTGACTTTGGGCACAACACCCTTTTCTACACACACACACATGCACACATGCATACACATTCTTGCTTTACACTGGAGCTTGAGGAGGAAAAAGATAAAGAATAAGGGGAAGGAATAGGACTTAGGAGAGGACATTATCTCCCAGAGACAGCTGATCACACACTTGTTTTGCATGGAGAGATTCTAGTGACAGGTTTGCCGTGCTGGCTTATTATTCTGGTTTAAAGTTATGAATATTAATATAGCAAAGTTATAATTACTTCTATTTTTAATTTATCTAGGAAAGATGCTGCATACACAGTGTTTTAGATGTTAATTGTTTTTTACCGACAGATTGTTACAAGCAAAAGCAGAAATTTGGGTGATTATGGATACGAAAGGAAATTAACATTGAACATCCGTTCAGTGGGAGTTAATGATTCTGGAGAATTCACATGCCAAGCAGAAAACCCGTTCGGAAAAACCAATGCCACAGTAACCTTGAAAGCACTAGGTAAATAGTTCTTGTGGAAATCTTAACATTTCTAAGAGCAGGAGGTGGAAAGTGAGAACACTAGGGAGCCATGCCTTCCATCTCTCTCCTTTCCCCCAAATCGCAACGAGCAAAGTTGCTTTACTGAAACGTTATTGCCAACTGGTACCATATGGGATGGCTTAGGAATGGTTGTGGTGTGGCTGACTGCTTTAATTTCCATAACCCTTTGTATGTTATTAGAATGTGATATTAGAAAAATCACTCAGCAGTGTTTCCATCGCTGGTTTGTCTCATCCTTCCTGGTTTAATTTTAAATCGAATCCAGTCCTAATGAAGCAAGTCATTTACCTTTGTCTGGTGCTATCCCTACACTTAAGTAATTTGGCAGCACAAGCACGAAGTGTATCTTTTAATACCT
The DNA here is from genome assembly GCF_033815535.1 of Pezoporus flaviventris. NCBI lineage: Eukaryota > Metazoa > Chordata > Aves > Psittaciformes > Psittacidae > Pezoporus > Pezoporus flaviventris. Next base: position 26,101,889 of record NW_026892550.1, read on the forward strand.
ACCCTCCAAGCACAGGAAATTTCACTGACATCAGCATGTCACTGTTGTTTATGTAGAAGCTTTATATACACTTCTATTTAAAATAATGCTGTGAGGAACATTGTAGTGTGCATAGACAGTATGAAATTGTTCCCATGCTCACCCCTGTTGTATACCCACTATCCATCATTTCCACAGGTTTTGGATCGTGTCCCTTAACACTGAGCAAACTCCCTCTCTCCTCTTGTTTAGTAACAGGCTCTGTTAGAGTCTGCTATATATTAACTTGGGTGACACACAGTGCCTTTTGGATTTTAAAGCTGCTAAAACGTGCTGATTTGATAAATTAAGGACAATTAAGAACATGTTAATAAGATCGTTCTGAAGAAATCTGCATAGTTGGCTACAGCTGTTTCAGTTCCTTACCATTCAAGGGGGTAGTGACTGAGGGAAGTCTTGGATCCTTTTTCCTTTTCAAATCTGTTTTTTGGTCACACAGATACTCATTGCTTGGTTTGCTTTCTCTGTTAAATTAAAGAAAACAGAAGTGTCTAACCTGCGCGTGTCAGAGCAGCAGCGGTTTGAGTGTCCTTAACCTTGATCTGACATTTAGGGGGGTAGGGCTCAATGTTGAAGATGTTTCCTCACTTTTTCACAGGAGAGACAAAATTCATATGTAACAGGAAAACAGCATGAAGTATGAAACAAAATCTTTTCCCCAAAGGGAACAGTATGAAAGCTTTTATTATAAGAGGAGGGAAGTTTTTAACTACAGAAATTGTTAGGACTATGACTGCATGTGCAAATGTGTCTTTAAAAAGGGTTGACTTAAGATCTGGGAACTTAAACAAAGCACAGCCTTATAAAAAGTAGAAAATAAAGTAACAAGCTTGTGCTTAGTAAAATGCAAAGTTTGTATTTAATAAAAAATGCCAGAGAAAAGCTGGAATCTTTCCTTTTCGAGGTACTTTTCTTTCCCACCCTTTCAAATTTGACTTAAAAAAACATAAACTCTACCTTCTGGATGCTTTTCACCATTCATTGTCAAACTGACTATATTTATCTGAACTGTGCCAGTGCTCAGGGTGCTGGGAAGTGTATGGCATGTACTGGAGAGATCCTGGGATTGTATCAGATCCTGAATCACTGTGGCTTTAACATTTGCCAAAGGTTTACAGGAAATAATGGGTATTTTTGGTAAATTTCCTAATTACTTTTTTTAATAGTTAATTTAACTGTAAACAGTTTTCAGAACCTTGTTTCGGGGTCTGATAGCACAATCATAAAACTTTATTAGCAGACTGTTAGGTCCAATTTATAATCTAGGTTTAAACAGAAAATAGAAGAAAAATGAATTAACTAAAAAACTTCAGTTTCCAGATGCAAATCTTTTCCCTAATGATGGGGAGCATTTTAGAGCATACCTGCCTGCTGTGAGTTTACTTCATCCTTTCTTCTTCAAAGCATCTGTCAAGTGCTCCGGCAGCTCCATATGCTTTCACCAAGCCCCACTGGCTCTGGTTTTCCTGAGCTCAAGTGCCCAGCTGGCCACAGCAGTTTGATTACTAGAAAGTGGGAAGAAGCAGCGATCTGAGATTGACTTTTGATCTAAATTCAAGCTCTCTCAGTAAATGTGGTTTTTTTGTAGTTGCAATCTGGCTGTCAAACTGATAATTCCTGTATGAATTTGTGTAATGGGACTGAAAAATGTGTCTTTTCAAAGTGAATAATCCTGAAGGTGATGAGTTTATTAATGAAATTAAAAACACTGCAGTAAGGATGCTGCTCCACATGATATTATGGAACAGAACTGCATAATGATAAATGGTATTTGCCAAATAAAAGACTTGAACTAAGACCCAGCAGTAGATGGAACAGAAATGATTTAGTTTAAGACAATTCATATCCAGGCCTGTGTACTTAGCACATTTGTGTCTAATTACAGATTTTAATAGATCCATTCGTGATGTCGTTCTTAATTACAATTGATAAAGAAACCTCAAATGCTCTACTATATTGTCATAAATGATCAATTCACCTTGTTTTCTTAGTGTTTCTTTCATATCAGAGTTAGCAACTCTGAGTTTTTGAAAAATATAAATACTTGAGTAGTCAAACACATGCTTGCCTTTTTCCAAAAGCACAAAGAGGGTATTTGTCACCATAAGATGGAATTATTTCTGTTAAGGAACTCAAGACTGCTTTAAGTCCTGTGTCTCATTGCTATATAAAGCTGGTGGCCTTGGTTTTGACAGGTGAGGGTTCAAGTTCTGCTTTGTAGATAAGGTTTCCTCTTTCACAGTTATCTGGATGCTTGATCTCTGATCTTGAAGTAGTCTGTGTGTGGTTAGTGTACTGACAATCCTCTACATGGCCCTAAAAATGTTTTTCTTCTCTTCTTATGGCTGTCAGTTAAAGGATTTGTCCGTTTGTTTGCAACAATGAATACCACAATAGATATAAATGCAGGACAAAATGGAAATTTAACAGTAGAATACGAGGCATATCCAAAACCGAAGGAAGAACTCTGGATGTACATGAATGAAACATTACAGAATTCATCAGACCATTATGTCAAGTTCAAGACTGTGAGCAGTAACAGGTAATATGAGTGACTGTAAGTGCTATAGATTTCACTTTGGAATAGCAACATAAGAGTCTGCTCTGGAAAGAAGAAAGTGGAGATGGTGAGAAAACTGTGATTATAAAAGACGTTGTAGTATGCATGGCTTACCACAGTAACTGGTGCAAAGTCTGCTAACCTAGACTTGGAATAGCATTGAGCTAACCACACCATCTGTGGGCTGGTGTGCCCACGAGATGCCATCCTGCCCAGTAAGAAAAAACCAAGAATTTAAAGTTGCTTGCCCACTACCACAGCAGAACCCAGTGCTCTAGACAAAAGCTTATGCTTTTAATTCTGCTGGGCACTATAGTCTTCTGAGCCATGGTCCTCCAAAAATCCAGTGAAACACCTAGCACCTATGGCCTGGGTTGTGTACCTGGGCTCCCCCCTCAGCAAGAAAAGGAGGCCGTGGTGGGTGCATGAGGTCTGAGCCTGATGCTGAGCTGTCACCGGGTACAAATCTGGGTGTTAGAAGTGGCAGAACTTCTGGACACTGTAGCACAAGAGCCGTTGTAATGCAAGGTAAGAGTGTCTGCATGGAAAGTGTCTGCAGAAGACAGTGTGCTAGTGATTCACTTCTCAGCTTCCGTGTAGCAATTGCCTGTTCACTGCAAGTTGTGAGCATCAGTAATGCTTAGTTTTTTTCTTTACAGTTATACAAGTGAACTTCACCTTACCCGATTAAAAGGAACAGAAGGAGGCATTTACACATTTTTTGTGTCCAATTCTGATGCCAGCTCCTCTGTAACATTTAATGTCTATGTGAAAAGTAAGTAAAATGAACAGTCTGAAATATTTCATTATCATAGTCATTGTATTTTACACAACATAATGTATGCACAAGATGTCACAGTGTGGTTCAGCATATGAAAGGCTTTCTGAAATAAAGCACATGCTGGAAAACTATTTAAATGTCAAGATATAAAAGTGCAGAGTACTTACACAAATCCACCTACTATACAGCATGACCTTACATTCTAGCGAACATATTCCAGAGGTTACCAGAGGGCAGCTAGATACAGGAAAAAAACTTCAGCACCTGAAAACAAGATCTCAAATATAAGCATGTATCATAAACCTTTGATAATTTAAGGTGGAGCAAGATATACAGGGATTATAATTTGCATTTTTGGCAGCACAGTTAAGCTATTATTCATCTTTAATTTGCTTGAGTTGGATGCAGAGTTTGAATGCTTGTCAAGAGAATTATTCGCTTGTGCCTTTTGGCACCTAAATAGTTTTGTATAATAATATAGATCCCCATTGTTTTAGAAAAATCCGCATAGCTTTACAAATGCGTGTGCTGTCATCTTTGGGACATGCTTGTTAAAAAAGAGCATCAGTCTCAGTTCCAAACAGTGTTCTTCAAGACAGAAGCTAAACGTCAAAATTAATTCAATCAAACCTTCAGGAAGTCCTGTCCTTCTTACCAGAGCCATCCTGTTAAGAGTGTTTCATGCTCTCAGCAGACAAATATTGGCAGCTGCTAAAGGCCAGGCTTAAGGAAAATTAAACTAGGAGGGGACTGCATGCAAACTGGAGAAACTAGGGTGAGGTAGGCAATGATGCCTTCAAGCCCCGCAGGAGGAACTGCGTAGAAAGTGAGTGAATGTGCTGCAAATAGAGTTCTGTGTTGCTGCTATGCTTTAGCAGCCACGTGTCCTTCTGCAGGCATAGGTTTATGCAGAGGACTGTTGAGGCTTCCACAGACACACAAAATCCTAGATACTATTTTCTGAATTCTTCTCATTTATCACTGAAGGTCATCACTTGTAGCTTCACCGTTAGCAATGCCATAGTTTGGGTATAGAAATGTCAACTGGGCTTCTTTCAGAACATGGCATTTCTTACTTCATCTGTGAATGTTGTCATTTGTATCCTTGTGCCTTTTCTATTTCCCAGCTGTGATTTTTGAGGTGAGGGCTCTGATGACTTCAGATATCCTTTGTCTCAATGGATGAGTGTGGGTTATAGTCACAAGGGATAATTTTACTATTTTACAGATTAGTGGAGCAAATTGTTGAGCTAGAATTTAATTTCTGGGAAGGAATGTGAGAAATTGTAGGTTGCCTGTGGAACTACTGATTCACATGAGGCTGGATGGTGTTTTTTGACTTGCAGCATCATGCGAGTGCTTGGAGTGAGGGGCTGTTTATGGTCCTTCCCGCTCTCCCAGGCTCTGCAGGCTGCTTGGGAGCAATCTGGTCACAAGAACTGAAAAAACCCAACCCACAGTTTTGTCATCATCAGGTGTCAGTTCCTGGTGCAGTGCTCCATGTTGCCACTTTTCAGGAATGTGCTACTGAATGAAAGCTGAAAACCCCTATAGATGTTGTTTAATAAACCAGACTAGGAAGAGCATGGTGAAGCTCGAGGATGCTCAAGGCAAGAGGGACGATAGACAGTTTGTTTCTTCTGATTGGCTTGTCCATACAAACATCAGTATTCAAGACTTCTTCCCTCTTGCTTCAGCTACTGGCCTTGTAAGTAGTGAGTTCAATCTTGGGAACCAGTGAGCACATTTAAGCAGTCTCACAGAGTTCTCATCACCATGCACTGTGGCTTTGGGTGGACTACAGCCATTGCTGAAGCAGGTGGATTTGACACACTTGACTCAAAAAGAGGGATTTTTTTGGTGTTTTGACTAAGCTCCTGCAAATATTTTTTCATTTTGAAAAGAAGAAATAAAATAGATTGATCCTTTTAGGGGGTTGTTTTTAAGAAAAATAACCTGGGTTTAGTGGTTTATAAAATGCTCATCATTTAGGTTTGAAATAAAAACTGCATGACAGCATGCCATATTATCTGACATAACAGAGTAACTGCCAAAGGTCAGCCATGTGTGGTGGGTCAGATCCTGATCTAATGGTTCATCCTGACCTGGCAATGTTGTCCGTGGGGATTTCGCATAAATTGCTGGGATATAGCTTGTGATGTTTACATGTCTTGGGCAAGTAATCAGCAGAAAGTAATCAAACAGGTAAAACAGGATTCGTAATCAGGAGAGTGTCTTCACATAAACAAAAAGCAATGCTGAGGCATTTGCTGAAAGAACCCAGTGCAGAAATTCTTGCCTTGGATTTAAACACATTTAGCAATTGCATATGCTAATCTGAAACAATACAAAATTGCTTTAAAAAAAGTAGTAATTTATAGTAAATGTTAAATAAAGTAAGGAAGAAAGGAGCTCTGAAATTATGAGCCAAATGGAAAATTACAGCTTGACAAGTAGCATGCTGAATGGAGTTGCAATTAAGAATTTGTAGAAATCTCCAGAGTGGCAAAGTACAGTGCATCTACCAACTGGAAGAAGAATCTTCCAACTAGTATCTGAGTTTAATGCAAGATAATATCTGAGCTTAATTATAGTCAGCAAAATATTATCTATGCAGTTGCTCATGCTGCAAAGAGAAAACTGATATTACAGATTGTGTGAAACCAAGCTCAGTGGTTTTTCCTGTCACTAGACTATGCAGTGAACAAATCAGGAGTCACCATGATACTACAGAAAGATTTGTTCCCATCTAGAAAATGTAGCTGCAGGAGGAAAGCCCTGTCTCTTTGTCTGTGATGACAATGCTTATTCAGTGTTACTTCTTAGCCATTCACTTTGTTAACAATGAAGAAAAGGAAATTAGTAATAGAAAGCAATTAAATGCACAACGTTGTCATACAGAGCACTGAATTAAAGTAGGAGTGGCTTTTGATACATTCAGAATCATTAATAAAAGCTGAAAAGCAGTTAATAAATTTCATAAAATTAGAAGTTTTAAGACACCTAATGTCTGACTATGGATGGCAGTATGCATATATACTGAGCAATGTAATGAAACATTAAATATTTAAAGGGTTAAAGCCAAAACAGTAAGCAAAGTCTAGTCATTAACAGCCTGCTGATACCAGGGTTAATGAGGCAGTGAAAGTCATAAAATCTAGAACAGTAAAATCTCTTTTAAAAAGAAGATGCTTGGTGACAGCTTGGCATCTGTTTGCAAAAGCCAGTCCACCTTTGCTCCAGCACCCCTTGGAGCATCTATGCTGGTGGGCGAGTAAGATGCTCTAGCTGCCAGGAAGGGGTGCAGGTGCTGTGACATGTGTGTGGCCTGAGGTGGCAAATGGCACAGCCCGGGGGGATGGCAGTAGCCGCTGCCTCAGTCCCTGTGGGTACTGGCTGCAGGAGCTGTTTGCTGCCAAGAGTGCAATGCATCCCTTAATTTCTCTGTGCCAGGGAAGCTTGGGAACCCTCCATGCTGGTAGGGAGAGACTGGTCATGCTAATCACCGCATCACAGCGTTTCACCAGGCACATCACATGTAGTGGTGTTCTCGGGTCCATTGTTCTCACCAGACTGCTGTAGCTCAGCTTCCCATGGCACCAGGGCTGGACCACTCTGCCTGGGCTGCCAGAGGCATTATCCCTGCATGGCCTCACATCCCCCTCTGCTGCTTCAGGATAAGTCCACATGGACTTATGGTCATATAGACCAGCTTTTATTGCACTAGGTTTTTGCACCAGAAGAAGCCTGACTAATGTGGGCATTTTTGTTTCACTCAAAGTCAGAAGATGGTAGATCTCTGGTAGAAGATGGGAGCCCAACTCTAGCATGATATTTTTTTTTTGTGGCTTAACGTTCTTATTCCTCTTATATTTGACTTTTAATTTCTCTCGTTTCTTGAGTTACATTGTGTTACAGCATTGCCTAAAATATAGCATATACCTAAACAAATTGAATGTGGGCAGTGATGATCTAATTACAATTTGCAATCCAGCCAGTTTCAGAAATGTGAATTATGTGTATTCCAAGAGCACTGAGACTGGGTGAAATGCTGTGCGCTCTCGGAAAGTTCCTCACCAAATGGGTAATGCTGAAAATCCGTCTCAACATTTTGCAACAATGTTTGGCTCTTGGTAGTTTGCATAAAACACAACATGCAGATTTAGAAATGAAAGAACATTTCGTTCCTGTAACATGAGTCATGAGGATATGCTATGTGATTGAGAATATATGTGTGCTTTATTACCTCTAATTTAATCAGCAAGTAGAATACTCATTAAAAACTAACGCTGTGCAGTCTTTGTACGTGGATTTTATCAGAAATAAACTCATGTTTTCCTACTGTGTTCTGTGCAGCTTTACTATTTTCTAGAATGTTAGAAGTTCATCTTACATTCCTGTAAAGTTGTGTTAACTGATAATAGACTTGCAATCTTGTACCTGTCAAGTGAGCAGTGTCATTGCAATATAGTCTGGTTTCTCCATTAACTTCTTTTTGGGTGATTTTGCAAGGAAGCTAAGGTAATATTGCGGAAAATAAGGCCTTTAATTCAAGTTTCACTGAGAAAAACAGCTTGTTGTGTTGGCAGTGCCCTTTGCTGAAGGTTATGACAATGGACTCTGAAGTCCATTTGATCATTCTAATTTCCTGCTGTACTTGAAACAGCAGCTCCTGACCCAAGTGCAGGACTATCTCTGGTGCAGGATGTGGCAGGAAACATTGGCTGGCTGGATTGCTTTCTAAACTACCAAAGTAATCATGAATTATCATTTGTAAAGCTAATATGTTCAGCTAAATACTAGCTTCCTCTGCATGCAGTGTGTTGGAGAGTCAGGCAGTCGGGCACTTTGGTAGCGGTATCTTAGAGGGACGTATGTCCTCTGTGGGGACTGGGAGGTCTACGCTGGTTGCACTGTAGTTCCTTTTCTGTTTGTGGTGTAGTATTTAATACACAGGGCAGATGTAAGAGAGATGTGGTTTGACAGATTTAGTATGCTTGTAACTGTGAAGAAACTGTCCTTTTTACAGGCAGGTAAAGTCATGCTGTGCAGGAACGGGAACTGCACTGTTGTTCTTTGGTTGTTTAAGCTCTGGGCTTTGCTGGTTTAGGATCTTTCATCAAACCAAACACTCAGTGGAGTTAGGTATTCTTCCAAAATCCAACCCAAGCGTTCAGTGTAAGATCTGATATTTTCACAGATGATCAGTGCTTGCAGGACACCGATTCAGACCTGGACACGCTTGAGCATGCGAAGCTCTGTTCACCTAAGTAATTCCACAGATAATGATGCACCCAAGTTGCTGGGGTGAAATGTAAATGTCAGTGCAGATTCTGTGTACGCCTAATGTGTGACCTCCATTTTTGTTTATTGCAGCAAAACCTGAGATTCTCACTTTGGATATGCTTAGCAATGGTATTCTCCAGTGCATAGCAGCTGGATTCCCAGCCCCAACCATATACTGGTATTTTTGCCCAGGAACTGAGCAGAGGTGAGTTAAGTAAACCAGGTTGTTCTCCAAAGGTTATTCTAGATGCAACACACCCATTTATAATTAAAAATTAAGAACATAAAATGACTTGATAACACGTTCAAATGTTACATCACTTTTTTCATCATTTTGGCATTGCATTATTTGCAGTGGTTTGAGAGAAGGCAGGGATACGTTTCATTATTCTCCTTTGCTTGCCGTCCTTTAAAGGGGAATAATCAGTGCTTTCTACCACAGACAAGTAGAAGCCAAACTCTCTCTCTGCTGCAAGCTAGCTAAGATTTGCATCAGTTTGGCCCAGATGACACATTCTGTATGCAGTTTCACAGGATGACAGTCACAGAATCTTCTATTTATTGTGCAATGATATAATTTTTCAAGACATAAAGTAATTAGATTTCTATTCACATGAAGTATATGACAAGTAAACAAGAGTGAAGTTATTATGAATATAACCTGATGTGTAGATACCAGACTTCTAAAAAGACTGTAGAGTTTCATTGTGAAGTGAGCATTTCTGAAGCACATTTTAAGGTTTTGGTTGAATTCCACTGTGGATATTGTACTAGCAAGTCAAGTACGCAGTCTCACCTGTGTAATTAGATTTGTGCCTAAAATAATTGCTATTTTGTTGATTTTTTTTTTTTTAATAGTACTTTTTTCTCTTGTCTTAACCATGTCCTCATGTAGTATGTAACATATGAAAGAGAGGCAGAATCTTGAGAGAGCAGTACTGGTTATTTTCTGGCTGCATATAAGCCTGATGGTATTGTGTGTACATTATGGAATATTTTTTTGTGTGCTGTAATAAAGTTATGTTTGGGGAAAGTTTTCAAAAGTAGGTAATAGAGCACAACTGCTTGGAGGTGAAGTTGGAGATACAGTTTGAATGGTACATAACCCTTAGTGGACTTACAGACCTGTAGGTATCTAGCCAAAAGCAAACGCAAAGACCTCATGGTGTCCAGTTCGGTCAGGCTTGATGTACATATCCATTTCACCCACTATATAGAAGACAGTGAGACATCATGAGTAGGCTAAGTTTCGAAGATAAGATGGTCAGCTGAACCCCTGTGTAGAGCAGTGTTGTTCAGTTACCTGATGCTCTGGCAGTGACTATCTGCCTCAACAGCAGGATCTGTCATCCATTGCGTGACAGGTAACTGTCAGTATTGTTTCTCTTAGGTGTTTTGATTCACCAGCAATATCCCCCATGAATGTCAGTTACACAAATTCATCAGTGCCATCGTTTGAACGAATCCTGGTTGAAAGCACCATTAACGCCAGCATGTTCAGGAGCACTGGCACTGTGTGCTGTGAGGCCTCTAGCAATGGGGACAAGAGCTCTGCTTTTTTCAACTTTGCTATTAAAGGTAACGGCTGGAACGAATGAGACCATAAAACATGGGTGCCATTCAGCTCTTTCTGTAAGAGGATTTTAAGTTCTTTACCTTTGCCATAAAGAAGTTTGCAGTACTGTGGCTGATCATATGATGACGTATTACACTGCATGCGCTGACTGTCAAAATGTTTCTTTTTTCGGTCTAAGTTTTTCAATTAATATTATGGTATCATCTTTTTATGGCTCCAGATAAGCAGCACGGTAGGTAGTTGGTTTCTTCTGTAAAGCTTCTGTAAAGCTGTTTGCCCTTCTGCAGCACAGGGGCAAACCACCTACAGTATTAAACTGTCTTTCCCTCTCTCCCTCCCTCTTCCTGTTGTCTGTTTTGACTGTTTAGTCCATCACTTCTTTTCCAAGGGTTCTAAATTTTTTTACAATGTCTCAGGATTTCTAAGTGTTTTTGCAATGTCTCAAGAAAAATGCAGTCCCGAACTTCCCTGGAGACTAAGGGCCCTGCTGCTGTAAAAGAAGTAACAACATCCTGCAAAAGGAGTTTTGTAGAAGCATTTGTGGGGGAAAAAAAAAAGTACTAGAACATAGATGACTTGAAATGTGCTTGTAAATCTGTGCTCTTTGCAGGATCAAATGTTCTTCTGCTTCTTTTTTCTCTGTTACACCCACATATAACATATAAACAAATAAACCAGATTTGGGGCAGGTTGATTTTACTGGAATGGTAGTCCTTCACTGCTTGTCACAACCTCTATGCGTAAAGACTGTGCTATAGAGATCATACCTGGGAGAAAAAAAAAAAGAGAAGAAATTAGGACTTCAAAAAAAAGCTTTCTTTAACCTAACTTGACTGAGATCACGCAAGTCTGTTGCATTAATCAGTCGTGCCTCCTGATTGTTGAAGCTGAGACTCCTTATGCAAGTAACTGGATAGTTTCTGTGCCATCTCTGTCCCCCACAGCTCATTCAGGAAAGCTATTCTGGTGTATCTGGAGCACATCCAGGAAAGTCAAAAACCCAAATCATGTTTCACAAGGAAGAACCAAGGAAAGGTATTCACCTGCATCTTTTTAATACAGTTTTTTAGTACTGAAGCAGAATTTTCTGTTTCTTTCCAGAACAAATCCGTACCCATACCCTTTTCACCCCTTTACTAATTGCATTTGGAGTTGCTGCAGGACTGATGTGCATCATAGTCGTGATTCTGGTGTACATATATTTGCAGGTAAGACCAGAAGCCCCTCTGCCTGAGTTAGGAAAGTGTGTGAGCTGCCTGTGGAGGCTTCAGGAGTGACAGCTATTCTCCTTCTTTTCCAGAAACCCAAATATGAAGTTCAGTGGAAAGTTGTTGAAGAAATAAATGGAAACAACTATGTTTACATAGACCCAACGCAACTTCCTTATGATCACAAATGGGAATTTCCTAGAAACCGATTGAGTTTTGGTTAGTTTAGATTTATTTAACTTCATCTGCAAGGTGAAAACTTCATGCCTCATATGAGACTTTGGTCAAACACAGGCGGGTTGTGTCGAAAAGACCTGCAATAGCGCAGATAGTGATAATTGCTCATACTTACCTTGGGACAAAAAGCAAGCATGCATATCTACAATAGCTTCCCTGATATCAAGATGAAATATTGAACCCTTCAAGAAGAAGTGCTCCAAGTTGTTACAGAGGTTTGTTTGTTTGTTTGTTTTCTTTATTAGGTAAAACCCTTGGTGCTGGAGCTTTTGGAAAAGTTGTTGAAGCCACTGCTTATGGTCTGTTTAAATCTGATGCTGCTATGACAGTAGCAGTAAAGATGTTGAAAAGTAAGTTGCTTTAATATACTGTACAATTTTTCTCACTTCGTTGTGGTCAGTGTGTTACATACTGAATGTTGTGCTTTGTCTTGCAGCAAGTGCCCATTTAACAGAAAGAGAGGCTTTGATGTCAGAGCTTAAAGTGCTGAGTTACCTTGGAAACCACATTAATATTGTGAATCTACTTGGAGCTTGCACTATTGGAGGTGGGATTATCAGCTGATTATTGATTATTTCTGTTCCTTCTTTTACTGCCAGAAGGAGGAACCCTGTGAAGAAGAATCCAGTGCTGCCAAGTCTAGGAATCTTAAATACATTTCTTGTTTAGGCAGATCGCAGTCATCATGACTATCACCTGTGAATTACTGAACCTACATTTTAGGCTCATCCTAAACCCAGTAACGAGACCACTGTAGCTCAGCTAAACGGGAAGCTTGCTGTTACTGTCTTTCGTGTGAGCCACTCTGTGCTTTCTTCTTGAAAGAAGAAAATGCAAAAATGCATGGCATAAGTTTCTTCCTTAAGCACACTGTTTCTCACAAATGAGAAGAGATACGTGAGCTGGTTCCTTGTTGGTATCCAAGGTGAAGTCAACAGGCCTGTCTTGTATAGTCTTCTAGCCTTCTGTTAGAACTGTAAATGTGTCTATTAAGGCACCACTGAAATTACAAATTCTAAGCAGCAGAAAGTTGAGAAAAAGACTTTTCTAAATAAACTATTGCACAACACAAAGGTGTCACATTTAATGTTAACTTTAAAAGTTTGTTTTCATACATAGTAAAAGCTACAAAACAGCTGAAATGTCAATACAGAGTGATACAGTCCTGTATTTTTAATTTATGTGCATTTTAATGTGAAAGATGGTGTTGCTTCTTACACAAATATTTGCTTTTTAAGTTTTCGCTTCATTTTTCAAAGAGGAGCTTCTAAAAATTCACAGATTTAGACAGAAGCAAAACATTTCTCACTTTCACATTTAATGATTTAAAAGTAGGATGAAACAATTTTGTTTAAGCAGATGACAAAGTAGACTCACTGGCCTGAGTGTGTGTCTGTCTTAGATGAAAATACACGTCATCTGTAAGAAAATCACACCACAAACACTGCATTTGCTACTATGAAAGCTGTAATTTTTAACTGCAGAAAAATGGAAATAAACTAGTGAGGTTAGGAAACGGTGGTGGAGAATAACCTTACAGATGAAATAACACGCAGTGCAATTATGCATTCAAGGGCTATAGCTGGAGTCATTCACTCAGAAAACATATATTTGATCTATAAACATCCGTGCTGGAGATGACTTGATTCTCCTTTCTGATTTCATTTTAATATTGTAAGACCTTGTGCAATGTAGCTTTCTGTCACAGCAGGCTGTTCTGTTTGAATGATTTTTTCCTATTATACTGCAGAATATAACACCCTACATCATTTCCAAAACATTACTGAAGGAGTGTGAAGCTCTACTGTAAACAGAAGTGAATCAAAAGGATTAATGTATGAAGCTTGAATTACTCTAACGTTTGGAACAAATAACTTCCGTCAGGAAGTGAGCAAAATCAGACAGATGTGTCTGGCCAGAAACATTATCACATGAAGAAAGAGAAAAAGACCTTATTTGTTTAATCTTTGTACAATGCAATGCTATTGAGGGGGGGTGGAGCAAATTAATTGGGAGCAACACAGCTTTAGCTGGACCATAGTTGCTGATCGGTGAAAGAAGAAGATGCTGTGTTACTTTTCTGTAACTTCTCAAGTCTAGACAGTGCTAGGCAGTGTGATTTTTAATAACCCAGCTTGTGCACTTGGCTGAATGCTACCTTTATGTAAGGCTTTCTGCTTTAGAAACAATACTCACCTACTTTCTAAACCTCATGTGCATCTGCAGGTCCCACTCTAGTCATCACAGAATATTGCTGCTATGGTGATCTTTTAAATTTTCTGAGACGGAAACGAGATTCATTTATTTGTCCAAAACATGAAGAACACACAGAAACAGCAGTTTACGAGAACCTTTTGCATCAGGCAGAGCCTGCAGCGTAAGTATGATCTGCTGAAATGTCCTTGTGTTTTTAGAAGATTGAGAAGGAGGAGATAACAAAGTTTATTAGGGGTAAGAGATGTGGAGAAACCTTCCATGCAGCTGGCTTTGAAGAATCTTTGCTGGGCAAGGAAACAATTTAATTAAAGAGACGATTTGTACAGTGGGTGGTTTATTCTAACAGAGCACGATTGATTGTACACACTCTCTGTTTTACTTTATCACATTTCCTGTAGTTATTTCATGCAACTCCTTGGCTCCAGTCTTTGTACGTATTTGTGTTTATCGTTCCTGTTAAACATTGGCAGTGCTCATTTAGCAGCTTGAATGACAATTCCCCCAGTGTTGGGGTGTTAATACTCTGAGTTCTCCTAAGTCCCTGCCTTCAGAAATGACTTCTTACAAAATCAGCCCATTACAGTATTAGAGGCAAGCTGCCACCAATACAGCTCACTAGATTTTGCGTTGACACGGCCTGTGTCACGATTCTGAGATTGCTCTTGTACTTTGTTTTTTTTCCATTTACTTCATCTGTGTATTTTTAACACTCAGTTTTAGATACCAGCCCAGAGCTCTTTCCAAGTACGTTTCCAAGCAGATTTCCTGCTCACTCCTTCCCTTTGCAAAGTGAGGGGAGATATAATTTGCCAAAACCGAGGGGCTGTTGCAATACCTGCCCATTTTTATTTTTAGCCTGTTTATTACCCCAGTGGGACCATTGCTTTGTTTTGGCAGACACAAAAGAACTAGGCAGACCCTTAAGAGGTGGTAAAGTCCTTTGTCCCATTAAGCTGTAGTACTGATGAAGCTGTTTGTACCATGGGTGGCTGGTAATGACCCAGAGAGGTTGGAACTATTGAGGCGATGAATATAAAGCTGTGAGTTGCCATTGGAGGTGTGTCCTCTTTTCAGTGAAAGAACCTCACTGAGCGCAATTTGCAAGTTGAGGTATAAACAGCAGAGTATTTACCAAATTCTCATATTAGTATTTACTGTAAAGTTGCAGCTGCTAAATGGATCAGATGTGTTTCTGGTGGTGACTGAAACTATTGGTAATCTCATTACTCCTTTCCATGTTAGCTCTGTGGCTGCATTTATTGTTCATAAACTAAACAGATATTTCAGGCTAAGGAAGGGCTATGTGTATGAGTTCTAATGGCAATGAAGTGAAAAATTCCAAAGTACATCCATAATTTCTAAAGGTGCCCAACTGTGTATTTATAAACCATATAGGATGAAAATCTGTACATTTGAATTATATATAGAAGTAAGAAAACTTAAAAAAATGTAGCAGATGGCTGTCCCAAGCCTCGACTTCTTCAAAATATATGTGGATCCTCTATGGTACTTGAGGATCTCTGAATTTAACACTTTTTACCATTTGTCTTCTGCATTTCAATTGCCACTTGAGTTGCTGAAATATTCTGGTAGAAGTTGGCCTAAGCAGAAGAAGGAAGCACTAGCAAATCCTGTGAAACATCTGGATGTTAATTTATAGAGAGTGAAGACTGTATAAACAGTGTATGTACGAAAGGTTTTGTTTGCTCACCTGAGCCAAACTCCAAACTTTGAGATGTATCATTAGCTATACTGAGAAACTGTACAGGCCTTTCCGCATCTTTTTTACACACCCACGAGTTTCCAATCTACCGATTGTTTGTAAAGCATTATATTCAGAAGGTTGGAGTAACCTTGGCTTTTTGTTTGAATGCCTTTTGGGACCTTTTTCACTAAACTATGTTTCATTTCATTTCCTGCCTCTACAGTGATGTTGCCAATGAGTACATGGACATGAAACCAGGAGTGTCATATGCAGTCCCACCAAAACCTGATAAAAAAAGACCAGCGAAGTCTGGTAAGTACACTGATAAGGAATTCTCTTTTTGCCTGTGGGCATGCCGAGAGAGGGGCTTCATGGATTTTTTCAGTTTTATCAGACTTTTCTCTCACAGACAAGGACAATTAAAACTCATTAATTGATATGAGAAGGCTTGAGAAAGAACAGTGTGCTGAATTACAGTGTCTTGTGTTTCTCCACATTTAAATGAGTATCGGAATTATTTTCTGCTTTTTGATGATGGGCTATTTATGTGACTGTAGTCTGGTACTTATTTAGATCACTGTTTTATTTAACATTAAGACAACTCTGTTTCTAAATTATTACACTTGCTCCACTCAAAAGCTGTTGTTTATATTGTCTAGGATCCTACACCGATAAGGATGTTACTCTTTCTGTGTCAGAAGATGATGAACTTGCTCTAGATGTTGAAGATTTGCTAAGCTTTTCTTACCAGGTGGCAAAGGGCATGAGCTTCCTTGCCTCCAAAAATGTAAGTTAAGAATTTTTCAGAGCTGGACTGAGTCAGTAGATTTCTGATGTCCTCTAGCATCACTTTCAGTGTTTTAATGTGATCCGTGTGTTTAAATGCTCAATATTTCTGTGTTCTTTTCAACAAGCACTGCAAACTGACATGCTCTTTCATGTACCTGCGGCTTTGGCTAGTGTTGGAGTTCTGTACTGTGCTCATTGGCTGAAAGTGGAGGTTTATATCCCATAAAACAGAATACAGGGTGCACAGTAGTCAATGTCAAGCAATGCTATTGGACATCCACGGTTCAGGCTAGTACAATCGGTGGCCTTGCTCATGAACAGAAACTAGTCACAGAAATGTCAAGAGAAGAGACAGAAGGTAGGAATTGCAGTGTAGTATGTTTGCTGCACCCCAAGACTCCACTGATTAATAATGTCATGTGCTGGGAGATGGCAGGTACAGCTGAACCCTGCTGAACTGGGTTGGTGCCTCTTACGAGTTTCATCTCCAGCCCTTCCTTCTTTCCTGGAGCACGCAAAACTCCTGATGGCTTTGAAGGCAGTGAATGGAAACCTTAAGGAGTTATTTCTTCAGTCTTCTTTGGTGTATGGGAATTA
This sequence comes from Pezoporus flaviventris, assembly GCF_033815535.1. Classification (NCBI taxonomy): domain Eukaryota; kingdom Metazoa; phylum Chordata; class Aves; order Psittaciformes; family Psittacidae; genus Pezoporus; species Pezoporus flaviventris. Next base: position 26,118,884 of record NW_026892550.1, read on the forward strand.
AAGGGAATTAAGGAAAAAAATGGAAACCCAACGTGTGGACTCCTTCAGAAAAGCAATTAAATCTTGAGAGTTTAAGATTCATCCTCTGCTGGAGAATTTACACAATAAACAACTCTATGGAGACAGTTTTGCAACTGTCTGCATTAGTTCTAAACAGCACTGCACTTGCTACTCCTCTCATGCAGAATACTTCCTTAAACAGGAGAGGTATCACACTGTGTGCTTTTTTGGTTTTTTTTTTAGCAGTATGGTGAAATGTACAGGATATATCTTGGTTTTTAATTTCTGGAAAGATAAAACCAGCCTAGAGACCCACAAAGAATCTTCACAGGCTACACTGAACATAATAGGCATTTCTTTGGGTTTCATAGGGGAGGTATTGCAGAACAGAAAGGGATTTATAATAGAAGTCTTAAGCACAGCATAGTTGTTTTGTTCTAGTGGTTGTTCTTACATTATATTGGAAAAGTGCCATTCAACATGTAAACACTCTAACTAATGGAGACATAGGGTAATACAGTTGCACCTAGGATAAAGAGCAAAACCGAACATGCAGTTTGACAAAAATAATATAATTCTAGGATCCTGTGTTAACAGTGGAAAATGTGGGTCTAATTCTGCTCCAGAGGAAGTCCCCATTAAAACTTGCTTTTGGACTTGTTTTTCCCCTTACTGTTCCTCCTTCCAAACTCTTTGGTTTAATTTTCACCTATTAACAGCTTCAAAACAGGCCTATGGGCAAACTCATATTACAGATTTTAATGGTTTTCGTCAGGCTCCTCTATCCTTCAGTATGCAGGACATCCACTGCTTAGCACACATATTCTTTATTTCTTCTTATCTTAGAATCATAGAATCATAGAATGGTTAGGGTTGGAAAGGAACTTTAGATCATCTAGTTCTAACCCCCCTGCCATGGGCAGGGACACCTCACGCTAAATCATATCACCCAAGGCCTCGTCCAACCTGGTCTTGAACACTGCCAGGGATGGAGCATTCACAACCTCCCTGGGCAACCCATTCCAGTGCCTCACCACCCTAACAGGAAAGAATTTCCTCCTTATATCCAACCTAAACTTCCCCTGTTTAAGTTTTAACCCGTTATCCTCATCCTGTCACTACAGTCCCTAATGAAGAGTCCCTCCCCAGCATCCCTATAGGCCCCCTTCAGATACTGGAAGGCTGCTATGAGGTCTCCATGCAGCCTTCTCTTCTCCAGGCTGAACAGCCCCAACTTCCTCACCCTGTCTTCATGCGGTAGGTGCTCCAGCCCCCGATCATCCTCGTGGCCCTTCTCTGGACTTGTTCCAACAGTTCCATGTCCTTTTGATGTTGAGGACACCAGAACTGCACACAGTACTCCAGGTGAGGTCTCACAAGAGCAGAGTAGAGGGGCAGGATCACCTCCTTCGACCTGCTGGTCACGCTCCTCTTGATGCAGCCCAGGATACGGTTGGCTTTCTGGGCTGCAAGTGCACACTGCTGGCTCATGTTCATTTTCTCATCAACCAACACGCCCAAGTCCTTCTCTGCAGGGCTGCCCTCAGTCTCTTCTCTGCCCAACCTGTAGCTGTGCCTGGGATTGCTCTGACCCAGGTGTAGGAGCTTGCACTTGGCATGGTTAAACTTCATGAGGCTGGCATCAGCCCACCTCACAAGTGTGTCAAGGTCCCTCTGGATGGCATTCCTTCCCTCCAGCATATCAACGCAACCACACAACTTGGTGTCATCGGCAAACTTGCTGAGGGCGCACTCAATCCCACTGTCCATGTCAGTGATGAAGATGTTAAACAAGACCGGTCCCAGCACCGATCCCTGAGGGACACCACTTGTTACTGGTCTCCAGCCGGACATTGAGACATTGACCACAACTGTTTGTGTGCGGCCATCCAGCCAGTTCTTTATCCACCGAGTGGTCCATCCATCAAATTGATGTCTCTCCAATTTAGAGACAAGGATGTCGTGTGGGACAGTGTTCAACGCTTTACACAAGTCCAGGTAGATGACATCAGCTGCTCTACCCCTGTCCATCAGTTCTGTAGCCCCATCATTGAAGGCCACCAAACTGGTCAGGCAGGATTTCCCCTTAGTGAAGCCATGCTGGCTGTCACCAAGCACCTTGTTGTTTTTCATGTGCCTTAGCAAGCCTTCCAGGAGAACCTGCTCCAAGATTTTGCCAGGCACAGAGGTGAGACTGACCAGTCTGTAATTCCCTGGGTCATCCATTTTCCCCTTCTTGAAAATGGGGGTTATATTTCCCTTTTTCCAGTCATCGGGAACTTCACCTGACTGCCATGATTTCTCAAATATGATGGACAGTGGCTTAGCAACTTCATTCACCAGCTCCTTCAGGACCCGCGGATGGATCTCATCAGGACCCATGAACTTGTGCACATTCAGACTTTTAAGATGGTCTTGAACTAGATCCTCTCCTACAGTGGGCGCAAGGTCTTCATTCTCACAGTCCCTGTGTCTGCCTTCCAAGACTTGGGTGGTGTGGTCAGAGCCTTTGCCAGTGAAGACCGAGGCAAAGAAGTCATTCAGAACCTCAGCCTTCTCCAAATCCTGTGTAGCCAGTTCTCCCGAGAGCTTCCTGAGGGGGCCTACGTTCTCCCTAGTCTGTTTTTTATTTGCTATGTACCTGCAGAATCCCTTCCTGTTATCTTTAATACCTCTAGCCAAGTTTAATTCTAACTGGGCCTTAGCTTTCCTAACCTGGTCCCTAGCTTCCCGGGCAACATCCCTGTACTCTTCCCATGCCACCTGTCCTTGCTTCCACTTATTATAAGCCTCTTTTTTCATTTGAATTTTCCTCAGGAGCTCCTTATCCCTCCAAGGAGGTCTCCTGGCCCTCCTGCTGCACTTCCTTCTTCCTATAGAATAGCCCCAGAATTCGGTATGCATCATTCCTGGGGACTCTTTTCTCTATAGCTTTTCCATTGATACAAACAGACAGTGTGGCATTGAGTAGCAAAGGCAATAATGAACGTAACACCACCTGAACTTGAGGTTGGGAAATAATGAGCAATATTGCTTTGGTAGTGCAGAATAAACAACTTTATCACAGAATTAAGTTCCACTGTGCTAACACGTTGTTGTGCTTGGACCTCTTCAGTCATAGCGTACATATACGCTCCTAGCTCCAGCTAGTAAATGCAGAGTAGTGTGGGCTGATGGATAAGATGCCTCAGATTGCCTCACACCCTCAGGGAAGGAGGGTCCATGCAGATCAGCGGCGCAGAGTACCCAGCTGCTCTTTTGCAACTTGCTTGTGTATCAAGGCTCTGACGCATAAAAGTGCCTCTGTGCAGGAGCTGGGATGAGAGTCTGTCATGGGGAAATAATTCCCTTATTAAGCATGTGGTGACTTAATCACAAGACAGGGCTTCCTCCAACGGACAAAGTCTTTATTCAGGGCAAACTGAACAAGGCAGAGACATGCTGGATGCTTGACCATTCCTTCACTTTACTGCTACAGTGCAGTTATGCTCTCACCTTTACATATGCAAAGTGCAGAATATGTTGGACTGGGAGGTGAATGAGAGTCCCCTGAGACAATAACTGTCATTAAAAATAGTTCCTCATGTAAGCCTGCAGAAGGGGCAGAGATTAAGGGGTTTATGCAACCTGCAGTTATTTTCTGAGTTTGATTTGCATAACTCTTGATATTTTAAGTAATTTTTTGTAGGGAATTCCTGAAGTTTCATATTTCAAGGAAAAAAGAAAAATTGAACCATCTTCAGATATTCTTTAGACAGCTTTTGCCTGCATGCTATATACCATCAGTAAAACAGGAGCTTAACACTCGCCTTTCCAGATGGAAAAAGAGATAATTTTGTTAGGGACCTGCCTCCGTTCTCTTAACAAATGCACATGGCTTCCACAGCTGCATACAAAGGAACACAACTCATGGAAAACTCAAGCACCCATCTGGAGCTTGGGAAACGTATTCCAGAAAATGGAAATATAAGTTAGCTAGGTCACTGAACACATGACTATACACTGAAAGATACTGGCATGTGAAAATTTACGGTATTTTCAAATGCTTAGGTCTGCTTATAAAGATCTCATAGGTACTTAATAATTCAGATCTTCCAGAGGAGTATTTCTGAAATGGGATTCAGTTTCCAAGCTGTTGGCTTTGAGTTACTACCATAATTTTCCCTATTTTCATCTTTTTAGCACTTTTCCCTCAACCACAATAGTTATTAATGGAAGACTGGAATTATTTTAGAAAAAAAAACACATTTTCTCCTTATTTGTCCAGTGTTAGGAAACAAGGCAGTGATTATTCTTGATAAAATGTCAAAGAAGAAGTATATGAAACTTGAGCTGCAAATGTGAAACAGTACAAAACTGAAAGTGACTGCAAATGCTCTTTTCTAAAATAAATGCATAGACAACCTTAGCTATGTGGATCAATGTCATGATAGTAAAGATACTTACTACACCAGAATGTTTAATCATCTGAGTAAGCTTATTGTCACATGGCTTCGTTATGACTTTCAGCTTACCATAAAACGTACAATGCAGTAAGTCGAATAGATGAGTGTACATATAACCCAAGCAACAGCCTGTTGAGATGTTATAAAATAGCTTTGTTTGTTTGTTATTTAGTGCATTCACAGGGATTTGGCTGCAAGAAATATTCTTCTAACTCATGGTCGAATAACAAAAATCTGTGACTTTGGCCTGGCAAGAGACATAAGGAATGACTCCAATTATGTGGTCAAGGGAAATGTAAGTATATATGATACTTAAGCCACCTGTTTTAAGTTTGGGGAGTTCTTGTTGTCTTGACATGCAAATAAAAGTCTTTCTTACACGGAAATCTAAATTTCTGAATTCTGGTATATATCCATGCTGGTCAGAAATGTTAGCAGGGGCAATTCCTGATGTAGATGTGTGTGCTGACAAAACCCTTGGTATGTGTGTGTTGTTATACTGGAAAAAAGCATGCTGGTGTCTAAATGCTTGTTGTAGTGGAGAAGAGGGTTTGCTGCACCAATATAACACCAAGTCTTTCTGGTACATCTGAATGTACTGAAAGTTATAGCTGTGTGAATAATTCTAAGTTTTGCCATTAGAATATGCTGGTAGCCCAATCTTCAATATAATTATTTTGAAACTTGTTTTCTCTTGGCATTACTACGTTTGTGCATTACTGAAATGGTTCATTTTTAAAATACCTATATAATCTGGGGCTTGCATCCTCTTCTGTGCTGTAACACATCACTCAGACAATGGAAACTGGATTCTGAAGTGTGAATTTATTGATTAGGGCATAGTGGGAGGCAAAAAGCCATGGTTTTCTTTGATTCCATAGCCTGAAAGGGTCAGAGGAGGATAGGCTGCAGCTGCCTGGGGAGGGAGAGAGGAAGCAGTGGCTGCAGGAGGCATCCAGTTGCATCTGGCCTGATCTTAAAGCAGATGAGGAGTGCTGGGGCATTGCCGGTTGTCGATACTGCTGGGAGGCAATGCTGATGACAGCAGCTGGGGGCTTGCCCAGGAAGAGTGCTTGCTGTCTGTGTTGTTCAGGAAATAAACAACTCTGGTTGACTGTCTGGTGAGGCAGCCCATGGCAAATTCATCTCAATGGTATGGCTGAAATGTAACTTTTGACGTATCGTTGCAAGACCACTTAACAGGTTTCTCCCACAGTAGGACAAATGCTTAGGATAGAAGCCTGACCGGTTCCTACAGAAAGGGCTTTCTGTGCCCTTTCCTCTGCTTCAGTTGGCATTCCCAAGGGATGTCTGTCCCCACACAAATTTATCAAAAATCATAGAATCATAGAATTTTTTAGGTTAGTAAAGATCTTTAAGATCACTGAGTCCAATCATAAACCCAGCACTGTTAGGGTCACAAGTAAACCATGTCTCTAAGTGTCACATCTGAACATGTTTTAAACACCTCCAGGGATGGTGACTCCATTGCTTCCCAGGGCAGCCTGTTCCAGTGCTTGTCAACCCTTTCATCAATGAAGAAAGTTTTCCTAATATCCAGTCCAAGCCTCTCCTGTCACAACTTGGGCCCATTTCCTCCTGTCGTATTGCTTGTTAACTTGGGAGGAGAGACTGACCCCCACCTGATTACAACCTCTTTCAGGTGGTTGCAGAGATTGATAAGGTCCCCCCAGAGCTTCCTTTTCTCCAGACTAAACAACCTCTGTTCCCTCAGCTGTTCCTTATCGGGCTTGTGCTCCAGACCCTTCATCAGCTTTGTTGCCCTTCTCTGGACCCGCTCTAGCCCCTCAATGTCTCTCTTGTAGTGAGCGGCCCAGAACTGACCACAGGATTCAAGGTGCAACCTCAGTGGTGCCCAGTACAGGGGGATGATCACTGCCCTCGCCCTGCTGGCTACACTATTGCTGATACAGGCCAGGATGCTGCTGGCCTTCTTGGCTGCCTGGGCACAAGCTGGATCATGTTCAGCAGCTGTCAGTCAGCACCCCCAAGTCCTTTACTGATGAGCAGCTTTCCAGCCACTTTTCCCCAGGCCTGTAGTGTTGTGTGGGGTTGTCGTGGCCCCAGTGCAGGACCCTGCACTTTGCCTGGTTGAACCTCACACAGTTGGCGTCAGTCCATCGATCTAGCCTCTCCAGATCCCTCTGCAGAGCCTTCCTATCCTTCAGCAGATCAACACTCCCACCCAAAATATGTGTCAATATATATTCATTTATTGTGATTTTCTGATACACTGAGGATCTAAAGCAGGTGTTTTAACTGTTTATTAAAGCCTGAAGCATCTTGACTAGGTTAATCTTACCTGTGTGCCTATGGTAACCAGTCTATGGAAGTGGACTTCCATGTTTGCATAAGGAACCATGCTACGGTCATATATATTATTTTGCTCTGGCTTCCTGCCATCTTTTGCATACAAGACAGGAGGAATCATGCAGTATACAGAAAATGAGAGCGCAAGGAGCTGGAGGAGTTTGGTAGATCCGCAGAAAGATGGATCAATAACCATGCAGCGCTTGGAGACTCTAAACTGCTGAGATTTCAGTTTTTGGTTGGATACTTGAGATTGGTTGGATTTCTTGATTTAATGAGCATTTAAAGCATGTAAGAGGTAGAAAAGCTTAATTTTGTATTCCTTATGCCTATTGTCTTAATTTATTCCCTTTTCCCTGGAAAGGCCCGTCTTCCTGTGAAGTGGATGGCACCTGAAAGTATTTTCAATTGTGTCTACACCTTTGAGAGTGATGTCTGGTCTTATGGGATATTGCTTTGGGAGCTCTTTTCTTTAGGTAAGCTCCTTCAAGATCTGTACTTCAGGGGATTTCTATTTCATCTTTGTTTATTGCAGATGCAGAAATCATGTTGCTCATGTGCTCTCTCAACAGGAAGCAGCCCTTATCCAGGGATGCCTGTGGACTCCAAGTTCTATAAAATGATCAAGGAGGGATACAGAATGTTCAGCCCTGAGTGTGCACCACCAGAAATGTAAGTGAGAAACCAGCACCTCTGATCACCAAACATAAGCAGTGGCACAAAGGAAGGGATGCTTCCATTCTTGCCTTAAGGCTTATTGCACTGCCTCATTGTCTTTTTTTGTTTAAGTTCTTTTCATGTTTTAAATAATTCATGTACTCTAACTAGCAGAATACATGCATGTGTTGTTACAAGCAATGAAATACACTCGTGTTGTGTCATCTGATCACTTTGTCATGGCATCTGCTCCATGTTGATGAATTATTGACAGATCACAGAACATAATTAAACATTTTTAGTTCAGATGAAGTAGACATAGAGATGTACTACCAGACTGTACAGCATCTGTATTTGCACTGTACTTCCTGACAGTGAGAGGACTGACTACTGATCTTCTATATGAGCCATCCCTAATCCTCTGTTTTGTAAATGGTTGGCACTTAGCAAGCTGTCAAAGAAAGCTCTGTCCAGAGGCTCTGATGAGTATTGAGTCCTTTGTTGTCACAAGCTCAGGTGTTATCAGCACTATTTCTATTCTTAAATGTCATTTAAAGAAGGTGGGACCGGGTCACACTTTTCTTTGAAATAATGATGGAAATGAGATAGGTGCTTTAAGGACTTCCTCATGAGAGGTACTTAATTCCATTATCTTTGCAGGTATGACATAATGAAGAGTTGCTGGGATGCTGATCCTTTACAGAGACCCACATTCAAACAGATCGTACAGCTGATAGAGCAGCAGCTTTCAGATAATGCCCCCCGGGTGAGTTATGGATCATCAGATTTCAGAAGTCAAAGCAGTTTCAAGCAAGACTTTACACTAGAGCTGTAAGGAGCAAAAAGACTGGGTGCTTCATTAATTCTCCAGCATTACTTAAATAGCTTTACACTGTTAGTTTGGGTGGTAGGAATGATATCTGGGCTACTCACTGCTGTTTAATTGTGCCACTAGACAGTAGCTGTCAGCCCATACCTAAAACGTACCAGCTGGTGTAGACTGTTAGTATGGTTGATCTTTCTCACTCAAAATAGACCTGGCACAACAATTTTGATTTACTTTGTAAATTCGTTTTAAACTATGAAAAATGTTATTGATCTGGGAAACATCTCAGATGTAAAGTATACTCACATTTGTTTGTATTAGACATCTTTGTGGACTAAGGGGTTGAGCTTTCCATGCTCTTCTGCCTCTTCTCTCTTGCTTCCCCTAGCTCTGTTTTTATAACCTTGGAGGTATGTCATGTCAAACCATACTCGCTGCTGCTTCGATCATTCTCTAGTAAAACCTTTTTGTGGGAGTGTAACTGGACAAAACAGTCCGAAGGAAAATTAGAGGCACATGAGAAACTTGGATTTTTTCTCACAATAACATTGTGTGCTACTGGGGTTTAAAGAAGTAGGTTTAAATCCTGGTTTAAAAATAAAGCTCCTTTTTACCTTCTGGATGCCTTGTTTGGACACAGAATACATGGCTTCCTGACAATTTGAGAAAAGAGGAAACTGAAAGCTGCTGGTGTTCGATTGCATCCTGTAGCATATTTTTGGCAGGTGCAGGCATTACTAAAACAAAAACAAGAATATGAAGGAAGTGTTAGTGAGGTTTCTGAGGGAGTTTAGTAACAGCCTGAGCTGCGTTTCTTGAGCTCAGTTGAAATTTGACATGCAGTTAGAAGCTGTGGTGTTGTTAATAACTGAGACTGAGGTTCTTGATTCTCTAAAAGAGCAGTTAAGCCCAAGACCTTTTGAAAATCTCTTTAGATTTACAAAGAAATACCTGAGCTGGAACCTTTCCACAGCGGTGTGTAGTACACAGCGAGAAAAGGCTAGCAAAGGAATGCTCTCCAGGTATGCATGAGGAGTACTGACACTGGTCTTTGGTGTCTGCAGGTTTACGCAAACTTCTCAACTCCACCTTCCAGTCAAGAAAACGCTCCAGATCACTCAGTGAGGATTAACTCGGTGGGTAGTAGTGCTTCATCTACTCAGCCTCTTCTGGTACGCGAAGATGTTTGAGTGGCATCTGGAAGAAGAGGAGCCCAGATGTATTAGCTGTATTGTGCAGGGGGTGAGAGATGAACAACTTCAATAATTTCTCTTACTTTTACTCACTACTACCACTGTGTAGCTGAAACGTTGTTGTAATACTGTCCTTTACCACACACTGTTACACATAAACTCAATCTTCTGAGCACGGTTACACGCATCATTGCAATGTTAACTGAAGCTGTATATATTTTGCTATATTGTGTGTATTTGCAGTAGAGAGCCAGATCTGAAGAAGAAAAAAAAAAACAACAACAAAAGAAATCCTGAGCCAGGGTGTGGAATAAGATGATGGCATATCAAACCAAATCTGCCGTGATCCTTCTCTGGATCCACGCCTGGAAGGCCTACAGTCATTTTCTAGTTAATCTTGTTTTGCAAATGTAAGAAATAAACTAATATTAAGCTGATGGCTTTGCAAACCCCTTTCCACATCCAGCCATGCCTGAGAAGCTTTCCCAGGCAAGTATCATAGAGGCCAGCAAGGGTGCTGTATGTATCTGGGCAAGAGAGGAGAAGGGACCGAGACCCTTCCAAAGTTAGTCTGCACAGTAGCAAACCCTCCTGGGAGCTCTAGGGTTTGAACCAGAGGAGGGGAGAAGAACATGGATCTTCACCTTCATTTCCCACCCACACTGTCAGCCTTGCAGACCAGTCACAAGGTTTCTGTAAATATAGGCACTACTTTCCACTGGCCCATTCCCCACCAGCGGCAGATGGAGCTGCCCATCACAGGGTGTCTCTGCACCACAGAGCCTGAACCACTCCCACACCTCCTTGCTTTCAGAGCCCAAGGGTTTGGATGCTTGTTTTGCTTATATCCAAAAGTGTTCACCAGAGATAGGTGGGCCCTGCCATGTTGGTCAAAATAGAGGAGGAGGGCTGCTCTCAGTAAACGGTGTGTCTGGAGGAGAGGCCGTTAAATGAGTCATCTTATCTAAGCAAGAGCAGAGGCAAAAATGTCTCTCCTAGGGGCCCTTTCTTTATCTTGTCCTACCCAGGTGAATCTTTCACACAGGCGGGCTTGGATAGTGATAACTGGAAAGGGCTATTTCCCCACGCCCCGAGTTGTTTCACCTTTCTGTTGTAGTCCAGAGATCATAAAAAAGAGCCTAGCTGTGAAGGGATAAAAGAAAGTATCCCTTCATTCTTGTTTGAGACGTGGGGCTTTGGATCTGTACCTGTTCAGCCTAGGACTGGGCTAGTTATTTTCTTCTTTTGTTTCTGTCCCCTAGAAATTAGTAAAGGCATTGAAAGAAGCATTTGTCAGAGACAGAGTCCTAGTGGAGTACCTATTTATTTACAATGCACTTAAGCACTCTGTAACTTATACTTTACCAGGATTTTGATTGAGTTTACATGCAATTTAAATCTGTACTAACTGCCCAAATGCAAGGTAATTATAAATACACACATTGGTAGTATATTTTGGGTTATGTTGAATACCGCCCTGCTTCAATGACTGTGCATTTGGTTTATTGTTACAGGAAGCTGTCTTTCAGAGTTAAGTCAAAAATTAGCCATTTGCACTGAACATACTTAGGCTGTTGCACCTTTCCAAAGTTAGCCAGTTGTTTGGAGGCACTCTTATGCATACTTGTTGTTGAGCATTTTCAGTTTAATGCTATAAAAGCTCTTTTGTAACGTGTTGGCTTTGAGAGCTACTGTAGACAAGCTAGTTGTTATAATTATAGATGTCTCGGTACTATACAGACACTTAGCTGAAAGAGGTTTGGGTTTTTCGTTCTTGAAATGTATATTTTTATAATTTGGGGATTTTTGAATCTTATTTTGCAATGGCTTGGTGTTTTGAATGGGTTTATGCATTGTTTTTGTAAATATGGAAATGTAGCAATAATGTCCTTTTGACTATTCTCAGTCCTTGAGTCTCAAAAATATTTTTTTATATATATATATATGCAAAAACTATATGTATAAATATGTAAGTGTTTGAAAGTTTATGAAACACTTATGGATATGTTGCTCGGTTGTAGAATTGCAGTTCAGAAAAGTTCAAATAAATCTGTAAATATGTATTCAAATGCTACCAATGTGTACTATGTTAAGATGGAATATTTTCATGTAAGTCAATAAATTTTTGGGTTGAAGCAAAATCTTAGTGTCTGGCCACACACAGGTCAAATTTGGCATTCTGAGACATTTTTCCAACTGTGTGACAGAAAAACTTAATGTTTAATTGTAATAAAAGTTCTTTACCTGTGAATACATGGGACAAATACTTGCAAACATGGATGCAGGTTTATTCTGGAAAAATTTCAACGAAAGATTGATCCTGTAGACTGGTAATGGAGTCTATCTGTCAGGAAGAAGGGAGGCAGGATGAGCTACTTCATGCTGCTTTGGCTGGGGGCATCAGAAAGAGAAAACGTAATGCTTCCCTTGCTGAGCAGGTATCCTGCATCTCACTGGGAGACTCTGTGTTTTAATTATTCCAGATTTGAATTCTGTGACTTACCTGCTCATACTTACTCTTCTGCTGTGTAAGGGTTAGCATCAGCACAGTTGGTATGTGGTTAATAGTAGGTACAGAGCATATAAGCAAAAGTTTCTAGAACTATACTATCAAAACCCCCTACTAACTCATATGAGAGACAGACCTCAACTGTTTTGGTCCTTAAACATTTCTGTTCTGTCAGAAAAGCTCTTTGAAGAGCTCCCCTTCTTCAGAGTTTTCTTTTTAAAAGGCTTCATGGGCTTTTTCTCTTCCACCCAGGTCTTGGCTCTGTTTGGTAAGTCTGATTAAGAAAATTAAAAACTAATTTTTTGGGGGGAGCCAGGAGATGCCAGCTTTGTGACAATTAGCATTGTCAGTGTTTTCTAGTAAGGCTTCAGAAGATACCGAGACTGTGGCTGATTCTGAACCATTTTTTCTGCTGTCTCATCCACCCCCCGTGTCAAGCAAAGTAGACTTTATACTGACATATCCCAGTAGCTGAGGTGGTACAAATAATTAGTGAATTCTTACTTAGCATAGCCAAAGGAGTTATTCTATGCATTTATTCAGTTATCACGTCATTAATTTTATTTTCCTGAAACGTTTCCCCTTCTGAAGCAACCTAGAATACGACGTCTCTGCTTTCTGAAAAAAATCTTACTGCTATTTTCTTGCTTCAAGGCTCACAGTGATTACTGCCTCCATCCCTGCTCATGTTTACACAGACCATTTCCCCCTGAATTATTTTTTTGAGCCACTTCTAAGCAATAGCTTATGTGGAAAAGCACATTAGGAAAGCATTTAGTACATATTTTATCTGCCTTTCAAAGCATTATTGTACCCAGATATAAAGAGAAACCAGAAATCGTGCTACTGGCATGGACCATCAGGACCGCCGGCCATCATGGACCGAATTTCTGAAGGGAGGTTGCAAACAAGACTGATCCAGAGTGCTCTTTCCAGCAGTGCCCAGTGACAGGACCAGAGATAGCGAGCACAAACAGAAACATGGGATGTTCCCTCTGAACATCAGGAAACACTTATTTTTTTCCTGTGAGGGTGACTGAATACTGTCAAAGGTTGTCCAGAGAGGTTGCAGAGTCTCCATCCTTGGGAGATACTCAAAGGCCATCTGGATATTGTTCTGCGCAATTGGCTCTAGGTGCCCTGCTTGAGCAGATGCAGTGAACCAGATGACCTCCAGGGGTGCTTGCCACTCAACTCTTCTATAATTCTGCAATCAGCAAGGGCACTTCAGAGAACCTCAGCTGTAACATTCATTTAGCAAGAAGCAGAAAAGGAAATCACACCTGTATACTGAATGCTAGGAAGTGATTCTTCCTCCATTCTCTTTACTAGCTAGAGAAGAAAATACTTGTAAGCTCTATAGGAAAGAAGAAGAAAGACTGTCGAAACACTGCAGGATGCATGGAGGTAGTGACCAGCATCATATACATCACCACCAGCAGAATGTTTTGTTTCTGGTTCTCGTTGTATGCCATAAAGATGCAATGGAGACATGATGCTGCTGGCCAAGTCACCAGGGAGTGATCAGTCACACCCTAGACCAAAATGTTCACAGTGATCACTGGAGAGGTTGGATAACAGCATCCCTATTTCTACTGCGTTGTAGGCGGAAACCAAGAGAGTGAAACTTTTCCCCCGTCCTGTATGTGGATTAAGAAACTTCCTGCTCATCCTGTGGGGAGGTCTGAGTCTCAAAAGAGGACAAGGAGCACTTGCATAGACTTTTTAGGCCCTAGTTTTGAACTGAAGTTGTAACAAAAATATGCAAACCTACTCTACAGTTCTGTTGTGGTTTCCAGAAACTTTCGTAACTCTCAATAATGGTTACAGATAACCTTAAATTGCCATGATTCCTGAGCACTAATTTCTTAAAAGATTCTGCTGTAACTAGTAAGTTTATGTCCAAAAAATGCGCTGAGACTATGTTTCATGAAAGATTGTCCGTATTTCATACATTGATTATCAGTCACTCTTTTTCATGAGAACTGTTATCTCTCAGCTGCCAGCCAGGTAGCAGAGATTATTTACCAGCAGTGATAGCTCCAGTGACTTGATTTTTCTGCCCATGTCCTGGAAATCATTTTAGCTAGGTTGTGACAGGAAGTAGAAAAACAGCTGACCCCAAAGGGCCCATTGGGCTTTAAGCATGTGCTCCTCACTAAGCAATATGAGAAGCATCAGGTAAGGGGTTTGTGTGTCAGGTTTAACGCTACCCACCCATCAGGTCGCCACGTAGGAAGGCACAGTCTGTAGCTTGCCTATAGATCAGTACAGATCAGTGGTAGTACAAGTCCTTTCTCTAGCTGCAGAAAGTGCAAAATCAGCTTTGGCTTCCCCCAGACATGTACATTTTTGGGAAGTACTAGCACCAGTGGCTCATTGCACTTCCACAAATTCTACTGCCCTTGCTTTTCACTTGGTCCAAGTACCGTTACTGGGCAGGGGTCTTCCTCTTAATATACGTTTGTGGGAGAGGTTGGTGTGGTCATCAAAAAGAAGTTGGGTTAGTGGTACAGCTGAGCACTCACTTTTGGAAACTGAAATGAATGTGACATTTGACTTGCCAGCTCGGGGTGGGAGGATGGCTGCTGAGCAGGACAGCTGCCTGGTGGGTTGGGGATGAAAGGAGTGAAAGACATTCCTCAGGGCTCTGGTCCATTCAGTGCATTAAAATAAAGTTTTAAAAGGGCAACAGCAACCTCCCTTATGCTGTTTGTGGCATTTCCTCTTTTGAGTTAAAATGGCAAAACAATTCAAACTCATTTATGAAATGAAAATATTTTTGTATGTTCCCCTTCAGTCATTTTTCATTCAAAAGCTATTTGAGCTTTTATTCTTTTGCTGGGACCAAACATTAGCTAGTTAATGTTGTTCTAGAAATTAGTGTTATTTGGAAATTTCCAGAGTTCTTGTGCAACATGTTTTCGTTTCAACTCACCCGGGTAGACAGAATGTCTCTGAACTAAAGCACCAAAGGGAAGACTTCTCCTTGGACTAGAAGCAATGGATCAAAATGGCAATTGCTCTACCAAGAGCAGCCGCTGGTCAACCTGAGGATAGCCTTGAGTTCTGGCATTGCGAAGAGCAGCAGAAGCTCAATGAGCCTCTCAGGCTGAGTACCAGCATGTGGTCAAGCCCAGCAGCAGCAGAAGAAGAGACGTTGGCTTCATCCCTTTATAACTCAGGCCTGCAGAGGTGTCCTCACTGATCACGGTGTTTGCAAGTGGCTTTGTTTTGAGGGAAGGGAGGAAAATTTCTGATGTAATACATTTTAGCTATTCATTCTGAGAGAACTAAAACACTAAAAAGAGGGGGGAGATTATGTTTTAGAATGCCTTTTAATAATGAAAATGAATGGTTGAAGAGAATGCTTGTCAGCATCCTATGAACTATCTTGATGAAATGAAGTAAGTAGTATAAAGTCAAATTGCTTCACTACAATTAGTTATCTAATTTTGAAAGTTTGATTATTTTCTTTTAGAACTTCTGGCATTTTGGGGCATTTAGAAAATATAAAAATACAAGGAGTACTGGTACCTTTGCATTTCCCCCCCCCCCCCCCCCCCCCAGGAAATTAATAGAATCCCAGAATTATAATTACTTTGCAAAAGCTCATAGTCAAGCCCCTGGAGATTTGGGAGGCCTGGAGCATTACCAGGGTGTGCCTTAGCCTGGCAATTGGGAGCTGCAGTGCTAAAGTAGAGCCCTGGGTTACAGGGAGATAGCTCCAGCAGCAGCCCAGAAGGCACGGCTGACTGGCTGTTTTCTGCATGTCCTCTGGCCACCAACTGTCAGCTCATTAGAGACTTCCTAGGATTTCTCAGGCTCCTTTGAATGGCATCGGTTGTTTGGGTTTCACTTGTGAAGCAAAAAGAGCCACGCTGACTTTGGCCACTGAAGTGGAAAACCAAAACAAAATTATTTATCATAAAAACATTATTGCAAGATCCCTCCAGCGACTGCATGCTGTGCTGCACTGCCTGCACCCTGCTGCCCAGCCCCTTCAGGGATGTATAGGAGGACCCAGGGCAGCAGGGGTAATGGGATTTCAGCATGGAGAGGAGCATCCCCAGCAATGCCAGCCCTGTTCTCACCAGCCAACTTTTCTTTGGGGCCATAGACAGCGCTTCAAGGGTCAAGGAGAACATCCGCACTATATCTCACTGATCCCTTGCAGAGAAGCCACCAGTGCTTGACATGGGACGGGAATTTCTCTAGAAGTGGTAGGAGATGACCCAGAGGATTTGCCTCCCAAGTGGCCTCTGTTACTCTGCCAGTTAATCCCAGCAGGAACCATATTACCTGCTTCCTTACATCCTCTGTCCCAAAGACCTGGGAATAAAATAAATAGTCTATGATCCTCAACGTTTCTTTGGTTTTTACTTTTTTTATATTGCTACTTACTAAAGTCGCCTCACCAGCCTTGGCTCTTGCAGTGTTTAATACTTCCGATTTTTCTATGAAGGGTTAGCAGTACAACATTGGGGAACATCCTGGTTTTAGGCAAACTGCTCAAGGTGTCTTTCCAATAACAGGGAGGCTCTGGCTCCCTTCCTTGGGTTGTATATGTGTGTGTGTTAGTGTTGGGTAGCTGCAGAAAGCACTGTCCTGCAGGCAAAAGCACTGCTGCATCAATCAGCAGCACAGTTTGACACAAGCCCCTCTGGCCTCCTCTTTAAATGGCTTTAGGAACAAATATCCTTTTAAGATTCTTCCTTAGCTGTTGTTGCAATTACACAGGACCCCCAGGCCATATGATGGTCATGTGTGCCGATCACCACCCCAGCACCTTCCTATCACATGTAAAAGATGGATCTACCTCCTTGGGAGGCTGGTGCTATCAGCTGTGCAAATGACCATGAAGCTGTGTTTTGGACCTGCTCTTGTCATCCATTCAAAGCAAAGAACATTTAAAACATCAGTTCCTGAAGGGAAGGAGAGGGGAGGGAGGGGGAAAGCTGAAAAAGAACCATGTTTTATCATGTTTTTCATGGCAGAAAATTATTTAGGACTAAATCCATTACATTTGCTTTCTCACACTTTACCCTTAGTTCAGAGTTTCAGAGAGAAATATGAGGGTCCTGATAGAAGGTCAGTGTTTTGCATTGTACAGTGCAGTTAGTAATTTAATTACAAATTATGAAGAAAATACTTTTTAACCAGTTGGAAAGTAAAAATTTCAGCCCATTAATTTACCACCTAGTATCTGGACAGTCCAAGGAGCCACTTACATTACATGCAAAATATCTTAAGCCGCTTATATTACAAGAGAAATACCTTCAGAAATAACATCACAGTACCATGAAGGACATTTTCTGGCCTGACGCCTACAAGACCTGTAGAGCAATGCATGGCTGGTATCACCAGCCCAGAGAATGCGTGCAGATTCATCATCCTTTCAGGATTTCTTCTTCTGATGCTGAAAGCCTCTCCAGAGCAGAACCAAGTTTTCACCCAAGTCCACAGATATGCACAGTTGAGGACTGTGGATGAGTGTCAGTGAACCTTGCTTGCCCCCCCAAGCCTTCTCCTTTCAAAGGAAGAGCAGAGAGGAGAAAGTTGCAGTTTTATACTTGTGTGTGGCCAGTGCAAAAGTAACGAAGATGGTACAGAAAACCATGGACCCCACTTGTGCTGTGCCGTGAGATCATTACGGTCCTATGACAAGCTGTCTAGATCATTTGGCACCCAAATTGTAATCTGTGGTTACAAACAAGCCTAACCCCAGCAATACCTGCAAATATGGTTAAAGCTGATCTACAACATAACTTCTGGAGAAGGAGATGTCTCTGCTCCTTTACATAAGCAACTTGAGCAAAAACTATTTCTCCTCTATGACATAAAACCAGCCTCCGGGTCTCAGTGGAAGTCTTAGGAAACAGGCTGAAAAGAGCTTTCCTACAGTGAAGTGTTATTATTCTCTGGAATGGCTCTTTCTCCAGTTAGAACTACTAAAAAGCTTTACCATCAGATAGATGGTTATTTTAAAGTGAAAAGAGCAATTTTTCTGGTGGCACATTAAACTCAAATTACACATTGGCACACATTTGTCTAGGCTCAAATTAGTATCAAGATGCGAAATCATGCAACAGATCAAGAAGTGGGAAGAAGAGGAGGGAGGAAAGCCAAACTTGGCAACACTAGGGCCAACTGGGTGGGCTGGGCTGAGATGCAGATGCCTGGCCAGCCAGACAAGCAGACAGCATTGGGGTGGTTGTGCCTCCTGTGAAATCCAGTGTAGCTGAGTCATTCCCATCTAGTTCAGGAGGCAGGGGCAGACTTCTTGTAACCTCACATGGAATCAAACACAGCAGTGGTTTGCAGGAGTGAAGGAACTCTGTAATAAGGCTGAGTTGTAAGAGCCATTCAAAGAGCACAGTCTGTGGTGTCAGATACCCAATAAAGACCCAAAACACAGGGAGATTCCGCCTCAAATCTTATCTGTGTAGACAGATTACAGCTATCATGGGAGGAAGAGCAAACTTGTAGGGAAGGGAAAAGGTTTTCCCAGCATCTGGGAGAAAGTCAGAACTCCTGTGCCCTGGGTGCTGCTGGCTTAGCCCCTACCAACCGCAGCTGTTTCACAGCAGTCACCGTGAAGAGTCAAACAACAAGAGCAAATGAAGCAATACCAGGCAAGAATGTGATCCACATTTGTATGGGCAAACACAGCTGCAGATGGTTACTAGGAGCTTCAGATTTGAAAGCTGCTGAAAGGGCTCACGTTCCTTCCTTGGCTGCATCCTACCGCTCTTATCACTGGGCTTGGCACCACACCAGTCCTGTGCTTCATGCTCGTCTTTGTCCTCTGTAACTCATGACAGTGGCAGAAACTAATGCAAATGGAGATTGCACATTTGGCTGCTAACTCCAGCAATCTACCAAAAATAGGAAAGCGTTAGAGATGGGCACCCTCTTGAGTGTTAGATCTTTGGATAATTACCCCTATCTGCATCCCTTAAGAGCCCTCGAGGCTGGAAAGGAGGGGTGGTCACATCATATGACACCAGGATGCTTTTCTAGGGACATCTGAGACTCCAGACGGTTCCCTGGAAAATGAATGCTGGCATTTAGTGTTGCAGTTCTGGACAACAGCCCCATCAGCTGCTTCGGGGGAGGCTGGAAACAAGTTACCCGTCACACGCACCTTGGGAATAGCTGCCTTGTGGCAGGGATGTGTCTTCTTAACTCAAGGCAGTGATTGACGGTTGGTATCCTGCAGCATGAGGATGGATATTCCTCCTAACTTTTCCATCCTGACCAGTGTCACAGTGGGTATTTGTGATGAATATCTTCTGTGAAACTTCATTTCTAAGAGTCTGAAGGTGGGCAAAGCCTTCTTCACATGAAAATGAGTCAAATATTTTCCTACTTCCCTGAGCAGTTTTGTGCAGACTTGATGCAGTTGGTAATGAGGTTCCAGGTCATTTCTTATTTTGTATACCATCTGCTGCAGTGGGAAATAACAGCTAAATGTATTTTATAAACACCATATGAATGTGGTTCATTTTGTCTAATAATGCCCAAGTCCTCTTTCCCAGCTAAGTATATACCAAACTTGAAAAGACCATTCCTGAACATCAGTACGGCTTCAGAAAGTCTATCACTTCCAAGCAGACACACTCAATATAATTCATTTGCAATAGATTTTAGCTTTTTACCCCAAGTGTAGAAGCTGGGCTGTACAGGGCTGCTATGACAGCCAGCTCTAAGTTTATGCATCATGACTTATGCATATGACATGACTATGCATGACAGACTTACTGTGGAGACTTTGCAAGAAGAAAAAATACTTCAGAATTCACATTATTCTTCCATGAAGCCTTTGTGCATTATTTTACATCCTGCTGCCCAGAGGTCTTTTGTCATGAAAAAAATATGTGATTATTTTTGAGAAGTCCACCAAGAGAATTGTTTTACCAACTGCTTGCAGATGCAACTTGCGACACTAACTGGTTACCTCTGAGGATGTTCACTGTTACTAGGATAGCTCCTGCCAAAGCATCTTTTCCATTACACTCCCACCAGTGCTTTCCAGCACACACCTGTACCCCTTGCGTATCTGCTCCCCTTCTCCCGCATGCCCGCCCCAGAAGTATGTGGGAAGAAGTATATATAGGAAGGATAAAAGTAGGTAAGTTACATGTGCTGAGGGCTCAGAAGGCATAGATTCTGTACTATTTTGTCTGCACAGAATGAACAAGCAAGCTGGAAGAACAGTCACACAGCTCCTGGCACAGGCATCACCATCAGACATACAACCCCCTTGGGAGGCACGCTGCAGGGTCAGTGGCACCCAGATCCATCACCTGAAGGAGTTGCTCTGGGAATAAGGAGACAGAGAAATCTGAGGTAATTGCACTGGTAATTTTGGCTGGGAGGAAAAAAGTCTTCCTGGAGAAGGAAGAGTTGACTTTAACTACTGGCAGCAGCAGCATAGTAATGTACCGTACAGTTTTGTTTTTTCTGCAACTGTAATTAATTGACTACTTCGTAAAATTCTAAATCATGAATAATGAATATATTAAACAGGCCTAATACTGATGCCTGCACAGTTCCATTAAGGGCCTTATTGAAACAGAGGTAGTTCCCATTACATTTTGTTTAAAGTTTTCAATTCCTGCTTAGGCACAACACAAACTAGCATGTGGTCCTTTAGCAGGTAGGATTTTGTGTCGTGTGGTATGAAGAACCATGTGAAATCAAGAAGTAGCTCTTGGCTCCCACTTTGTATCCTAACCTACAATTTGCTTGTTGTTCAGCAACCTGTAGCTGTGAGTGGATCATTTGAGGAATTTTTTAAACCATATTTCATTATATTCTAAAATTTTAAATCAGGTAGATGATGACTGCAAAGATCACTTCTGTCAGGTGGTTAATAACTGCACAGATTGACTCTATTTCTGATTTTTTATTTTTAAGCTTGTCTCCCAGGATTTAGCATTTTGATTGAAATCTTTTCCAGGGTCTCAGGGGACCTGGCAGAGGCAGCACAAGGAGGAGGCAGCACAGTGTAGCCAGGCTGGGATAGATGCCCATAGGAACCAGGGCACTGTCATTGCCTCCCACCCAAGTACGGGGTCATTTCTGAGCACCAGCCTCTTCCACCTGCTGCACACAGATTCTCTTTTTGACGCTCTTATCTTTCGTCTGCACACCATGACCAACCATACCTTTTAGGTTGTTTCCTTCTCCTTTTCTACCCCAAGTTCCTGTTTAGAAACAGATTCCATGTAGCCTCTCACTAACGAGATTGGCCACTTCTTTCTTGCATTTTCCTCTCCAGTGCAACATTGCCTTGATTTCCTTTCAATATTTTATTTACAAAAAAAAAATCCTAGAACAAGGTCACTCTCCCTCTTTTAGTCTCAGACATTACTTCATCTAATTGCAACACCCTGATTGAGGATCTCATAAATGGAGTTGTGTAGAAGGGAGACCATTTACACTTGCAGCTACATCTGGTCACAACTCTCTTCCCAAGCCCTGAATTGCCTCAGACCATGGTGACAATACACTTGAATGGGAGAGAAGACAACTAGAAAATAATGTACTCCTATCCATGCAAGAAATAAAGCACTTTGACCTGTTGTTAAAAAAACAAAAACCAAAACCTAGCTGGCAAAACCAAGCAGAATTTGATAAAAAATCAACACTGCATGGTGCAGTTTTATTTCCAAACAGCCTCCTCCTTGGGGCAGCAATACCCGTAGCAGGAAACTCAGCTTCGCCAGGTGACATACTGGTTGTGCCAGCTCTTGGCTTGAGGATGGATGTTCTCTTCAGGTGGACTTTGCCCACCAGTACTGTGGTCTCCACGGTGTTCTTGCTGCACGACATCAAACCAGGGGTGGGAAAGCCTCTGCTGCAGAGAGATTTGCCCCTGAATTTGAGCAGTGAAAACACACCTATGTATTTAAGCTGGTCTGGGCAAGGTTGTAAACTGGGACTTTCACCAAGCTGTGGTCATGTTGGTACCAAAGTAGGTGGAAATAGTAATTTATTTACTTACATTTATAACTTGTATTTATTTACTTATATTAATTTACTTATCTTTATTTATTCTTTTATTTACTTACTTGTATTTATTTAGTGAAATAGGCATGTACTTAAAAAACTTAACGTAATATACTGTCGTGCCAAGGCAAAGAAGCAGAATCAACATTTAAAAACTAGATGTGAAAGACAGCACATGTTTCTGTGCATGCGTGTGTGAGAATGTGTATGCTCTGGGTGCGTAACTTGTCCATTTTGGCAGGGTGTGGTGCTAATTGCAGTGTGCTGAGTTTTCTGAGCATGGACTTTGTGTGTGGATTTTCCCCTCTTGAGTATAAGACTGTTCAGGCTGCATGTATTTTTAAAAGAAAATTAGATGCCTGTGGAATGTTTACAGTAATTCACTTTCAATTTAGAGCTGTTTTTTTGAACCAGAACAAATAGATGAGCATCTGTTGCCCTGAAAATGATACAAAATGTAGTCACCAGGCAAAAATGAAACATCTCTGAAAATGATTATTTTGGCTACATAATCAAGCAAGCAATTATTGCATTATCCACAAGTATGATCATACATTATTAATACATTTTCAGAGAAAAAGGTTTTAGTAAATGCAGTTTTTCTGGCTTTTATGATACTTGAGACCCAAATGTAATTCTAACTGATCGAAAATACTTTGTAGCTTGTCATTTCCCAGTTTGAGATGCAGTTTGCTTGAGCATGAGAGACAGTAAAGAGGGAGCAGGAAGAACAGAAGGATATGGACATTTGTGTAAGTGATTACAGACATCCTTCCTATGTGTCATGCATATCCCAAGACAGAGAGCCAATTTTCCAGTGGAAAAGGATTTAACGAATGCAAACAGTATAGTACACTGTGCTGTATACAGGACCTTGTATTCACAAGTTCAGATATACAACAGGGCAAGGCTTTTTCACTGAGCGCCAGAGTTTCACGTGATGTAGAGAGAACATTTCAGAACTGGGAAAAGAGCCCAAGTAAGGTGCTCACTGGCCTTTGATGTTCTGGGCTGCAGTGACTTCACAAACTAATTCCCATCTTCAAAGTATCTTGGATTAATTTAGGTTAATTCTGGCTGTCTGAAAGCCAAGCATCCTGGGCAGGCTCCCTCCCAGTTTATTTTTGCAGGCAACAGGGGGACTGCTTCACCTATCTTGGATGCTTATCCCGGGATGGGATGAATCACTCAAGCCTATAAAGCTGGCATTTATACTGCTGAAGCTATGGGAGGTAAACCCTTCAATCATTAACCGTTTCAGTTTTCAATCGTTAACAGTTTCAGTTAGTTTGTAAATTACTTCCGGAAATGGAAACTAGGTTTCCAATTAATTTTGGGAAGCGTTACCTCAGCCCTGACGTGACTGAGCTTTATAGTCATCTTGTTGAGCTGAATGCCGTAATCTAATGCCACCAGCTGGAAGAAAGGTTCACAGTCTGGTTTCGGGGCAGGATCTCTCTGGGTCCTACTCCGCTTTCTTACCTCAAAAATGGTTGAAAATGTACCTGAAAATGTCAGCAGGAAATACTTGTGTGTTATGGACAAGTAGCCCCAGCTGCTTGAGGACTCATTAGTCAAGAATGCTTTAAAGATAAAACATGAAGAAGACCTATCTGGGTAAAGCCTGCTCGAAACTTCTGCTAGTGCCAGAAAGTCTGCTAGGAAGAAGTTAATGTAGAGTATGTGTATATGTGTGTGTGTGAAAACACTGGCAGGCAGGTCTCACAATAATTATACAAATTAGCACTAATGGGTGGCAGTACCAAACACCATGGGATAAATTCATCCTTGGCATGAAGAAGGGTGATTAATCCTAAATGAACCCTTGTAGTATAGGTAAGTATTATTACCCCAGTTTGACAGACACAAAGAGGTGGTGTACTGCCCTTGGCAATTGAGCTTTCCAGACTTAGATAATTTATGGTGGAAGATTATGCTATGCTCTTTAGATGATATTTCCTGCAACATCCCAATGTTATTTCATAAAGAGATGCATGGGGTAGTTAGAGATTTTGGAAAGCTGATCCCCAGCTAGAAAATTCAGCAAGCAGGTTCATGTTGGGGGGATTTAGAAAAACTTTGTACGTGTTGGTGCATATGCCTTGGTAAGGAAAATCTGTTCTTCTGCAACAGAAATTTTCTGTGTCCTTTTTTCCATTGAAAAATCACACTTTTGGTATGTAAACACCAGCTCTGCTCAGCTTTTGAAGTTTTCTGTGAAACAGTCCCTGCTGGGGCTTCAGGGCTTTCCCTGCAGCACATAAACCATGATAATGCAGGGCTTGAGCCTGTCACCCCTTAAAGTTTGTTTGTTGGTAAAGGCTCAGTGGCCATCAGCTCAATGTGCCCAAGGAAAGAACGCTGCTGCATGTTGGTAGGTCTCCCAAGCAAAGGAACATTTTAAAGTTATGCTTTCAAAGTTGTGCTGTCCATAGCATGAGGAGTCTTAAACCATATGCCATTTGTTTAGTATATAAAGGCTTCAACACATAGCAAGCTACAGCTGGACAGACAGATTCTATGTTGAAGGAATTTCCTCCGTAGTGATCTGTAAAGAGCACAAGCTATCTGTGTTTCCTATATGTTTTCATTCAGTGTAAATAATTCTAGGTTAAATACTACTAATAATAATCTCCTAAAACATAGAAACCTAATTCTTGGCTAAGAATGAAGCTTTGGAATAAACAAGATAAAAAATCTAAAGTGGCTAGAATTTAAGCAATACTTTTGGTATATGTGTCTGATGCTAGGATGTTGTCGGAATAAATAGCACCTTATTACAAGACAAAACCACAATAAGCCTGAATTATGACTGTATGATCTTTACTCGATTACACAGTGGGCAAGGGAGAATTAAAATACTCCCAAACTTTTCTACACACAGTTCAGCTTTTAACAGATCTGAGTAAACAAGTTTATCCCTTAAATTTTGAACTTCCTTAAATTTTAAAATCACTTAAACTGTTAAAAATAGAAACTGATGATTTCCCTTCTCTAAGAACTGTTGCTTGGGACCATTCTGAAGCCCTCAGAGACAAACAGTCTTTGAATGCTTTCTTCATTTTGAAGCTCCAGTTCAGGATAGTAATTTTTTGAATTTATGTGCATTATTAGAAAAGGTCGTACCAAAAATTACTGAAGAGACACACCAAGAGACAGCTTATCATGACATCATTGTGAGTTTGTTCTCTTTTGCGCAGCAGTATGATGGTCTTCATATACAGTGCAAAAAAAGTTTTAAACTAGTCTTCAGGTAAATTTTAGGAGCTGGAAGCATTTAGGTATGTAGTAAAATACATTAAAATAAAATGCCTTTTTATATCCTAATATATGTGCATCCTAATAAACTAAACCCTGGCATTATACACTTGGACAAATGCCCATGCCTAAAAGCAACCATGTGTATACTAGGATCATCTCTCTCCCCAGGGAGGGAGCTGCAGAAATAGGGTCTGAGAGCCACAGATTCAGTGTAGGGCTGATTCTCATGCTGAGCAAGTACCAAGGGCTATTGGAGATGCCGCCTTCCAGCAAGTTTCCTGTGAAACACCTGGCTCCCAGCATGTGTGCCTAGGCTGGCCATGGTGTCCTATGAGGAAAGAGGCAGGCACTGGTGCTCAGGGACCACATTACTTAAAGCTTGACAGATAAAACCCATCCTTCGAATTTCTCCTTAAATAAGCTGATAACCAGGCTTTACATACCAGAAGAGAGCACCTGACAGAAAGCAGTAAGGCTTTCCCCATCTCTAGCTGGCGTACCGCTGCCAGTTGCTGCCCAAGACAAGGTGAAAGACCCTTCTGGTTGAGAGCCTAAGCAGCAAAAGGCAGCCCAGCCTCAGCTTCTGTGACCCCCTCTCTGAGCTCCCTCAAATCACAAGGAATGGAGCTGCTCAAGTGCCATTTCTGTCCCTTTGTGAGCCCCAGAGGTCATGCAGGGGACAATTTGCAGTCTGCACTATCAGAGACTCTAAAAGTGTTGGCTTTTCATCCATATTTGGAGAAAGCTGGGATACAAACCACTCAAACCTACCGTATGATGACAGGCTGAGAAAGTTGGGGCTGCTCAGCCTGGAGAAGAGAAGGCTGCGTGGAGACCTCATAGCAGCCTTCCAGTATTTGAACGGGGCCTATAGGGATGCTGGAGAGGGACTCTTCATTAGGGATTGTAGTGATAGGACAAGGGGGAATGGGTTCAAACTTAAATGGGGGATTTAGGTTAAATATAAGGAAGAAATTCTTTCCCGTCAGGAACACGCTGCCCCAGGAAGTTGTGAATGCTCCATCCCTGTCAAGCGTTCAAGGTCAGGTTGGATGGGGCTTTGAGCAACCTGTGGAAAGTGTCCCTGCCCATGGCAGGGGGATGTAACTAGGTGATCTTAAGGTCCTTTCCAAGTCAAACCATTCTATGATCCTATGCTTTTATGAAATGTCTTCAGAAACCACTGGGAGCAAAATAATTCAGCCATTGCTTCTCTTATGGAGACAGTTGTTGCTTCTCTAACGCTCAAGCTGCATTGTACACAGAGGAAAGAATAAATGTCTAAATGGTCCTGTAAAGAAACTACAAAAAATTTCAAACTATGTGAAAAATAACATAGTAACTGGACCATCTCTTCTCACCATTATATACAGCCACTGTGAAAAGCACCACCACTACCGTGCACTCTTTAGACTGGATATGTGTGCCTACATGTGTGTGTATGTGAGGAGAGAGGGAGAAGAGAAACCCTTGACCCAGGCGGTTTCAGTTTAGCCCTGTTGCATAATGTAAGTGGTTTATGATATTTTGGTCTCAGCATAAAGGAAGCAAAAGGCCTTTACAGGGCAAGCTGAGAGGCCTGCCAGTCCTGTGAGCTGCAGATGCTCAGGAAGCCAAGGCGCTGGTGTGGCTTGTGCATAGGAAACACTGCCCTCCCCTTGTCCCCCCTCGCCCAGACCCCCTGCTCCTGCTGCCCTGTCAACCCCTGCCACTTATCTAAGGTATGGCCGGCTTCCTCGTCGTCTGCATGGTGTGTGGCAACCTGCTGCTGTTTCATTGCATAACGAAGCGGTTGCACAAGAGGATCTTAAGAAAGGATCAAATAATTAACAGCAAATAACTGCCACTGCATGTTTTTACAATCTGAACCTGGACAATAGTTATGGGGGAAGTAAAACAACATGAGAGAATCTGTTTCCTGAAACAGTGCACTGCTGATTTAAATCCCATGTCACTTTTCCCAGACAAAGACTTGGCCATAGTTAGTCCAGACCAAAACAGCTGGGGCTTAATCATTTGACTATTTAAGGACTCACTTTCTAGTCTTTGGAGATGGGCTTTTATCTAATGGTGGGTTATCTTTCACGAGCCGAGGGAAAAACATGGCTCCTTGCTGTTGCAACCTCTTGCACATCTGGGTTGTAGCTCAGCACAGCCTGATGTGGCCTTGTGCCGTGCCATCCCTCACCACAGGACTAAAGTGATGCTTGGCTGGTCCACTGTGAATAAATTGCACTAAGACTAAGAGGACCCAAGCATGACTTTGTCATGTACAACTAGCTACCAAGAAAGAGGCATGGAAACTTACTCAGAGACAGAATAAATGGCAGAAGACGTCAAGAGAGTCTTCTCCCTCTGAAGCACTTGTAGATGTGAGTTGCCCATGTAGCAGCCGAGGGCACATATGAGCACAGGGGATGTGTTGCAGTAAAGCTGACTTTGTAGTTAAAGCACCATGTTGGGGTGAGGAAGCAAAGATTCCTTTTGCTGTCCCCACCCAGGTGACAGGACCGGGGATGAATTTCTTAACTGCTTTGTATCTCCATTTCCTAAACTTCGAAATCTCCTAAGATCTCCTATAAGAAAGAATAATGCCCCCAGACTTCATGAAATTAGGCAGGTGAGTTTGCAGTTAGAAACCCTGAAACAGAAGGTATGTTGGAAATTAGAAGATCCCTCATACATAGGCATTCATATAGACTTGTCCACTACCACACAGCGACTTCCATTTGCAAAGCAAAAAAGTATTTCTCATTGCAGAAAGCAGTCTAGCTCCTCGAACAAAAAGCTTTAGTTTACAGTTATTGGTAATCACTGTCAACTTACAGCAAAGAAATGATTTTTTCTGCTAATGAAGTCCAAGTCTTTGGATGAGATGGTCAATGGGGTCCAATGGTAGGAATCTGGAAAGGCTCTACCTGGGTACCCAAAACCACTTATCAGTCAAGAGCCTTCTGACATTGCAGTCACATCACCCATTAACATTTGTCACCTGGTGCTCTGGCAGAGGATCAGTGTAGATTTGGGAGCCTTCTTCAGCCTTTTGGGAAGAGTAGGGAGAACTCCATAGAAAACTAACACAGGATACTGCCCTTGCCTCAGAGCGAGGTGGCAGCCATGTGCCAATATCTGCCCAAGGGTGCTGGGCAGGATGAGTGCTCTTTCCTGGGTATCCTAAGGTAGCACTCAGGCACATAAAGAAAATGTTCTGCTATTATTCATCATCCATAATAAAATGGCATTAAGTCAGAACCTGCTATTAACTCTTTGGTGGCTGGACCCAAATTCTTCCAGCATGAGTTACACTCTAATGCAAAATGCATTATGCTTTTATGGAAAAAATCTCACTGACTGCACCAAGAGGTTAATTAAACTGGAGAGAAGAAAATAAAGAGGCTTTTAGAATGAATTATTCAGGAGATCATTAAGAATCAAGCACACATGAGAAGCATGATATTTAGAAATCCTAAATGTAAACACACATTTTTAGCTTAGTGTAAGATTAAGAAGATAAATAGAAGTTATCTATGCATTGCTACTATCTATTGTTAAACAGCAGAGGTAGCCTGCATGCCTTTAAGAACCGCTTTTAATTGTGAACAGCATTTTTGGTACAGAAGACTAAGGTGGGTGAGATGATTGTTCTAAAGGGAGCAGTATCAGACCCGAGAAAGCTCCTTCACTCTGTGCTGACTGCATGGGTCTCCCTTGCTCATGGAGCTCCTCCTCCCCACTCCAGGTTATGCCGGTCTGGGTACAGCAAATGCAAACAGATCGTAGCTCTACTGACACCAAATGACCAAGTGCCATGATCCCTAAGGCATTGCCTGGCACAGCAGTTGTGGGCTGTGAGCAGCCACCACCTGCCTTTGCCCAGCACTGATCCCTCCTTGGTAGTGTGGACTCAGAGTTTTGTGCAGCCCAAAGGCACTGCCTGCTCCACAGTCAGGAAAGTCAAAACACCTCAAAGCCAAGGTTGTCTGGGGGGGAGGCAAAGAAAGCAGCATGACCGTGTCACACGGCGCGGCTGCAACAATGGGGACATTTCTTTTTCTTCTCACTTGTCTCTCTGCTCTTTTTGAGCTGGTATTGACCAAAGTTATCCAGCTTGACTACAAGAGCCCCCTTCCCCAGCCTGAGTCACCTCCTGAGCTGTCAGATGTATGAGAACTCTCAAACAGATGCTTTTTCTCTGAGACGGCTTTGCTTGACGGATGTAGGGGAGATCAGCAGATTCATCGAGACTGGCTCTTGTGGTAATTTCTGAACACTGAGGGCTTTGTTTATTCCCCCTTGTGAAGCTTTGGTGCTGCCACTGGGATCTTCAGCTGTACAACTGCCATTTTACACTCTGAAGAAACAACAAATGCCTGAATTAATGTGAACTTTCTGGGCCTGAGTCTCACAGTTAGCAAGTTTCCACTGGGGCAATAAAAAGTGAGGTTATAGCGTGTATAAATTACACTTATGCTCCATTTGCAGTCTCTTTACACAGTCAGAAAGACATCAAAAGCTACATGAACATTAGGCCTCCAGTCTAGATTGCATCTATTTGAGTCAGGCAGGAGACAGAACAAATTTGCAGTGATAAAACACGGTGCTTATCTCCAGCTCCCTGAGACCCTTTGTCTTGAGCTGCCTTGAGGTGCAGGCCGCAGATTATTTTTAAAGCTGTAACAGAGGGGTGCAAGGATAATGCTGCATCATTGTCCCAACATGGAGCCACGCTACGCAACCTTTCTCACTTAATATCTAATAGACCTAACAACACAAACTCCAGCATGGTTAAAATCCTTTTCATTATTAACCTGCTGAAAACAATTATTTGTTTTCCTTAAAAGTAATTCCCTTCTATTTCCATTGAGAAATTACTACTGGGGAGCTCGATCCTGCTTTTCCCAAGTCAGCTCAGATATTTGAAAATGACTACTGTGAAGCGTTTACTTGAATTCTGCTGAATAGACTGGATTTCAGGTTGAAGAGCAATTGAGGATCCCAAGTATGTTGTGAACTCTTGTCACAGCAAAGCAGTTCCAAATAACAAATACTTTTCATGTTCAGGCACCTATGACAAGTCTGCCATACTGAAGGAGGCATTCTTGTAAGGTCAGTCGCTGTCATGACATGTTTGCTGTGATCTTCCCTCTTGAATGGATTAATGTGGATACTTGCTCCGCCTGGATTTGGGCTGGATAAAAATCCAGAGGGCTTTTTCTAGGGAAAGCCTGAACTCAGTGTCTCTAATGTGAGGTTTTAGAGTTCAGCCTTCGTGAGTGTTTGGTGATGTTTCACAAAATCTATATTCCGCAGAATAATTACCTGCTACTAGAGAAAAACCTGCTTCATCAAGCCAGAGACAAGTTTTGAAGAGTCTGTCTTTCTGATCACCTTTTCTGGTTTTACCTGCAAGAGGAACTTCTATCTGAAGCCAGCTAATGCACAGTGCCTGCTACAATGACCGATACTGTTATCGGGGAGGCAAGCCACTAATTACCATATAATCCCCTTGGAAAATGCGCTCTTTGCTCCTGAGCTCAGTCTTTGTTAACTGCAGCCACACCAGCTCAGCAGCCACTGCTGTAGGGCTGGCAGGCTCCAGTTGCTCTGGGACCAACTGTCCTGGGCATGGTCCAGCCACCATGCTAGCCACTCAGGCAACCTGAGCAGTGCCAAGGGGTGAGCATGGACATGAAGGGTGCTAGGGAGGATTTACAGGAGGTGTTTTTGTTATGCTGCCTGGGCTCCTCTGGGTGAGCTGGGCGAGGGTAAACACAGCACTGCCAAGCACTTTCCATGTCTCTAAGTGCAAACAGGGGACAGGGACAAAAGAGGACTCAGCTCTGGATGAGCTCCTCTGAAGCTGCCACCCTCCCCACAACCCTCACTTTGCACTAAGAAAGAGGTTGTTTTGCCCTACAAGACCTGCACCTGAGTTGTTTCTGAAAAGGCGCCCTGCTCCTCTGCCAACCTCCCTGTGTCCTACCCAGCCTGGAACAGCTCACTCCTTCGTCCACACTTGCTGAACTTACTGTGCCTGCCACCTTGCACCACAGCTTCCCCAATTCATCCCACTTTTACATGGCTCCCCCACAAAATCTCTGGCAGGTGTGAACTGATGATTCACATACACCACCCTTGTCCTAGAAAGCATTTCCTCTAGGCCAGAAACAGCCAGGAAAAGCACACAGGCAATTCTAGGAGCATTATTAAATCTCTGTCATATCGGTTACCACTAGCTTTTATGCATCATAATCCTGAAATCTTTGCCTAGTGCGGCAGATGCCTCTATGAAGTCCTATGTTTATGCAAGGCTTCAGCCTTAACCTGTGTGTCTGTGGATCTTTCGACTCCGTCGTCTAGCAAGGATAGGTCACAAAGCACTTGGGAAAATATGCCTTGATATTTCTTTTTGAAGGGCACAGTCATCTACATTCGCTGCTATTGTGGCTTTAAATGCAGATGTCTCACAAATGTGCAGAATTTTTTCGCTCTTCCTCCAAAAGTAAAAAGGCAAGTGACACGACATGTGCTGTGTGCCAGGGTTTGTTTTACAAGAGAGGATAGGGACATGTGCCAGGACAAGGTGTCACCGTTTAGCTAACTTTCCTGAATATTCAGATGAAGCTGGTGGCACATCAGCTCCCTGCTCGCTCTTGGCATCAAGCTGTCCTGCTCAGTAGCTCCACGTCTTCTGTTCGTTGTCTGCCGAGTTGTCTGTGCTCATTTGTCCCCTCAAGACGGTGTGAGCCAACTCTCACTCTTTCTTCTGTTAAGACTTAAAATCTGAAATGAGATCTTAAGAGAGTTAAAAAAACCTTTGGTTATCCTTTTTTTGTTAGTGCCTACTGTTAGCACAGTGCAGTGGTTAAGCTAAAGCTTTTACACCTTCTTACACCACCAACAATCTCAGTGGCCATGGGGAGGATGATGTGTGACCCCCATGCAGGATCTGCAAATCCTAACCTGTTTCTGGGAGGTATTTGCTAACTTGTCCTTACAGCTCTCCAGGATGGCATTTCCACAGCTTCCTACATTAAATACTGAAGTACTTCACTGTATGGGTAGAAAGAAAGGAATAAAGTTTAACCTCAGTTTCCTTTGCTGATACTTCTTGTCCTAATCACAAGGCATTTGGAAAGCAGTCTTATTTTGGTACCTTTTGTAATGCTGTTTAGTTTGGCATTTTTTTTGCTATTTAACTACACAAGGCAAAAAGTCCTCAATGAAGAAATACAGTTAAGAACCAGTGTACACACGCAGAAGCAGTAGCACAGTCCACACAATCTGGAGGTGATGGGCTTGCTGCATTTCAAACTGGCTCTGAATGAGGCTCACACAATTCCTGCATAAACATATCTGCTTTGGGTTTGATATTCAGACAGGAGATCAGTCTGAGACTGCTTTTGGGGGAAAAAAAATTTGGTATGTGACCACTGAACACATCCTGTGCTGCATCAGTCCTTAGCCAGCTGCAGGGCTGATAATGTTGGTGATGTGAGGGATGTTGGGGAAGGGGAAGAAGATCTTGCCACTGGCTATGGTGTCTGCTCCTTGTCCAAAGGAGACAGCTGTGGCGAGCACATGAGTCCAAGGAGCCCTGAGGCTGCAGAAATGCCTGGAAGGAGCCTGTAACTGAGGCTCACCTCTCCTCAAACTATCACTGATGTGAATCTAGAATAGCTTTGAAAGAAATGTCACTTACCTTGACACAATCCAGCTCTTAGAATACCAAATGTCCTTCTTGGCATTAAATAGATACCTGTAATTTCACAGCAAATGGTTCCTCCACAGCACTGTGTGGGCTAATAAGAAGGACACAAAGGTGTAACACCACTGGATTTTTGTGATGATAATGAAAAGAGGTGTCCACTCCATTGCATAACAAGAGAAGCTTCTCTCCTGTTCTGCAGCGGACAACCTCCTCTATTCCAGTATTTGTAACTAAATTAGGCGCATTTGAGTCACATGAAAGCAACTTGCTAGGCAAGATGTAACATCTACAGAGAAATAGCACACGATCCTGTCCATAGGGTCAACATCAGAACATACAAAGAACTCCCCCCAAAAAATATGTTGTCCTTATTCTGGCATTTCTGACCTTTTGCATGCGTTTGCCATCTTAATAACGCCATTTAAACATGGCAGGGTTGTGAGCATGAAAGTAAGCCATTGTTTCAAAGCATGAAGACAATAAATTTTCTTATGGGACACCATCTTTTTTCAGCAAACATGTCCTCTTTTTCTCCAGACTCTCTCAGGATTTGTTCAGGGAAGATTGAGTTCCACACTAGAAAATAACATCCCCAAACACACTGAAATTCAATGGTCTTTTAAGCTACTGAAAACAGATACTAAAAACATAATTATTGAACAGCCCCAGTAAAAGCCCATGCTATGGGCTATAGCTGTAATTTAGATAATAAAATCAAGTCTTCAAATTAGGAAGAGTGGAAAATTCCTCTTAAAACACAAGCATCATTTTAATTGCTAATTATTGCATGTAGTTAATGCAGGTGGGACTCAGAAACCCAAAAATTCACTAATAAGTGAATTCACTGTTAAAGGATGTGAAATCATAAGAATGGTTTCAAAGTGGGAAAATAAGAAGACAACAACCATATCCTTTTTATCAGTCACAGAAATGTGTTAATGTTCCCACAAAAATGTCAAGTCCTCATTTTCCAGGAATTGCTGCTCCAAGAAAAAAAATCAGGACATTTAATCCATGTATTAGGAGATTCATAACGAAATTTAAATCATTTACATTAGTTATGATGGTGGATGTCCGCACTGTAGAACACTGGATTAAATTGATTTTTAATAACCAGCTACTGATTACCTCCCATGCCTTATATGCCCATGTGATAGGACCATTAAAACAGCAATAACTTGTTACCTTTCAACCACACATTCTGCTGAAGCACAGCTTGCAGTCATAGATTTTTGAGAAGTGCTGCACAAAATTAAGCCTCTGGGCTGTTTGTTGTACACAAACCCCCAAAGCTAATGTAAGAGTTCCAAGTCAGCTTGAGAGAGGGATCCAAGAGAGAGATGCAGTATTTTAATAAATATTTCAGTACATGTTTTAATTAGTATATAACTTTGCAAATAACAAATGAAGTATGTTTTAAAACCTTTGAAATAGAAACCTCCAGGTAGTAAGCACTGCTGTTTTCTTCCTGACAATCTCCTTCTTCTCTTTCTCCTACCCTTTGCTGAGATCACCGATGTCAAACACAAGATCTTAACACAATATTTACATTCCTGTTCTTTAGCACAGAAATATAGACTTGTCCAGGCACTGAGCTTCTCTTATTCCTGAGTCTCAGGCAACACTGCTGTCTGAGGATCCTGCTCATGTACCTCCCTGGAGGACACCCTTCTTACAGGAGCTGCATGGCAGGATCCTCCAGTGGAGATATAGATGGAGACTTGGGAGTGATGAATGAGCTGTAAGGCACAGGTGCTTACACTGGGATTTTGCTAGGACGAGTTAATCCATCTGGGTGTTTCTGAATTCTTCAAATTAGGAAAGAAAGTGGAGGGACGCTATCTTGGCCCAGCATGGGAAGAGCCATGCTGAGGTTCATGTGTGCCACAAGATTCTGTG
Organism: Pezoporus flaviventris; assembly: GCF_033815535.1. Taxonomy (NCBI): domain Eukaryota; kingdom Metazoa; phylum Chordata; class Aves; order Psittaciformes; family Psittacidae; genus Pezoporus; species Pezoporus flaviventris. The sequence goes on from NW_026892550.1 coordinate 26,153,733, forward strand.
AGTGTCTATGCACGAAAGCAAGAGGCAGACACACAGAAAACTCCACTCTCAACCCCTTTGCTGCTCATGAGTCAGAAATCTGCAGGAGAGCCAAGCAGAAGTGCTAAGCCTTGTCCTACATATCTCTACAGACTTTTGTTGGTGTGTTGAAGATATTAGCTAAAAGAGCAGAAGCAACATTAACAGGATGTTAGAAAGGCTCTGCTCTACTTGGGTCTGGGCCAGTAATAGGGATGGTGAACAAGCTGCATGCTCCAGGAAAGCCACTGAGTATCTTTGATTCCTGCTTGTCCTCTTTACAGCATGCCTTACATTTGGCTATATTTATAAAACCCTGTTTTAAAAATAGATGGTTTCCTTCCTGACTGGGACACATAAATGACATTTATTGGATGTCCTGCATGTTTTACATTTGGTTTTTCTAGTCATGTTCTCATCAAGTGAATGTGTATGTGTAGGGTAGCAGGGTAATAATTTCCAGACAGAGGGTGCTTGTGCTTCTGAGAACCCATTTGTTCATGTGTCAATACATTCATTTATGTGTAAATAGTACTTACCCATAAAGAGAAGACTCTTCACAGATATCTATACAAATGAGCAATTGCAGGAGTGCAGGTGAAAAGGATGCAAGCAAGGCTGACTGAATCGTGACTCGCTGGGAAAATAGTTTTCTATCAATCATGCAACTCCATCCACTCAATATTTTGAGAAGCATGAGAACAGTGAACATGGTAGCACCACTGAATTTATCCTCCTGTCACATGCTCTAACATCAGTACCCTCTGACCACCATTCTTCAGCCCTGACTTAGCAGTATCCCTGCAGCATGCCCAGACACAAACTGTGCCTGAAATTCGAGGAGGGGCTCAACTGTTCCTTAAGCTTGTGTGTGCAGCTTTCACATTCTATAATGCAAAATTATCCTTGTAGAATAAAAATTATCACTAACTTAAGATCTGGGAGTAGGTAGGCTCTACCCTTGGTGAAACAGAGCAAGTTTGCGCCCTTCCAACCTCAGATTTCTCCTTAAAAACTTGACACCTACCGAGAAATGTAAGGATTCACAAGGGATATTGTTTACTTGTTTGAGCCAGTTTAGAAGCAAAAGGGAATTGCAATGGATTCAGTACAATTTGTATTAAAAAGACTGATGAAGCCTCACAGGCCTTTCAGACTTATAGCTAACCCCTGTGAAAAGGGCTATGAAATGAAATGATAGTTTCAGGGCTAGTTCTCTTTGCTTACTTAACCCAAAAGCCTTGTTAATGCCTATTAAAATGAAATCCAGTGAACAACAGGCCCTTATGTTTATGGGCTGTCAAGTTAATTTCCATTTAGGTGTGCTATCTTCCTTGTCATTGTTGGCCAAGGGTTAATTCAGCCCAGGAAAAAGTGTGACAAAACACATCACTTTAATCCCTTTCTTCTGTAAAGATGAAGCAGCAGAAAAGGAAAAGTAACAACCGGGAAAATGTTAAGATCCGGAATTTTTTATGTAAACTTGTCAGCCACTCCTGACGTCTGCAGTAATAAACAGTCGAAGGTAAACAGTGAGGACTTTCCTTAAACATCTGTAAGGTAACAACTTTGAGAGGGGGGAAAAAATGTTCAAAGGCTTTTTCTGAATGCATTTGCATTTCCAGGCTTTGTTGTGTTATCTACATAAGATGAAGCAGTTGCTCTTTCATCACTTAACCCTTTGCAGGACACTCCTCAGCACTGAAGCAGAATCCCATGCTGAGCTGGGCAGCAGATGTCAGAAGCTGTGATATCGTGACTGGTAAAATCCTGGTTTTTGGGGATCTTTGTGCCAAAATCACTCCAGGCTTTCTGAGCCTGCATTTCATCCTCCTTTTATTTCTTTCACCCCTGTAGTCTTTTTCTTCAACATTCCTATATTTTGTGCTGAACTAAGGCTCTCCGCAAACCAGTATTTCTAAAACTCCTGACGTTGCTTAGCCCCTCCATAATCCTAGCACTGTGCATTGCAGCCATATTGCCCCGTACTGAAGAATCTCTTCATAGCCTCAGCCCCTGAGCGGTTCCTGTTTTCCGAGTCCATGTGCTACTGAATAAAAGGCAAAAGACCTCTATACCACCATTTGCTTTTTCTATTACTAACTAAGCCTGCTGATGCTTAGGTAGCTTTTGCACCAAATAAACCAAATGAATGAATGAAATGCTCAGAGGCCCAGATGTTTTCAGAATAAGATGGGGCGTTTGGTTCACACAATTGTTCTGCCTTTTTTTTTGTGTGTTTTCCTGCATGGTTCTTTCCTGTGGAGTGTAGGATATATCAACTTGCAGCCGCAGAGTACTTGAAACGCATCTACTGGATCAGCCTAGTACATCAGTGAAAGATGGCTAACAGTCTTCCTTTTCCTGTGCAGCTGCTGTTTGCAGAAAGGGATAATTTTTAAGTTGATTTATTTACCTTAGAGGGGATTTTTTTCTTCTTCTCTTAATCAGTGAACATCAGCATGCTGATTGTTACTAGTAGCTTTGAAACAATGAATAAACCTCATTGATACAATTAGGATTTTAATAGAAAAACATCCTTGACTTGCAGGTGGAGAGCTGAAGACTTTTGTTTTCAGGAATGTTGATATCACAGAGTTCCCAGCAAAAAAAAAAAAACAACCAAAAAAAACCACACAACAAAAAAAAAACCCAAAAACAACAGCAACAGAAAACCTGAAGGAACAAAGGTCCGTATATTGAGTTAGGGAAAAAAACACCAAAACCAACCAGCAAGTCCTCTTTTAATATAAGGCACAAAATCTTTATCTGCATTTCATGTTTTTTTTTAAATCCCTACCTGATGTAAACCATTATGCATGCTCTCTTTAGAGTGCTCACCATGCTTGGAACTGAGTAGCCTCCACCAACAAGGTCCTTTGGCTGCAGAAGGTGGGCTCAGGAATCCCTCAAGTTGTTCAGTGAGGGCACAGAAACGATCATCAGGATAGGTACTGCTGCTGCTGTGGCCCTGAGAACCAGCTGCTGCAAAGACACTGCTGTCGTTTCGCAACAGATAGAATTTCTTTTTGCCTTCATAGGTTATGAAAACTATTATTCCGTCTGCTGATGCTTCCTACAAAGCTCCTCTTTCCCATTCATTGTATGTTTTTCTGTCTTAGTGGTGAAGGCTGCCTCTCTGTGGCAAGAGCTTGTATGAAAGGAGGTTTCTGCAAAATCCCCCTGCCTGCAGCTTGTGAAACGTGCAAGGCCATCAGTACACTCGGGAGAATGTTCACAAACTTGCAAGAAAACATTGCAAAGCACCTAAAAAACTCCTCCTTGTGCTTTGAGGAGCTGAGGGCTTGCACATCGCCCAGTTATTAACAGAGGAGCACGGTCCTGCGTTGTATTTGCCACAAAGACACCGGAAGCAGTGGCTTCACAAGTGTGAAGAGGGATTGAGACGCACACGGCATTGAAAGCACACAGGAGAGAGGGAGCTGGAAGTCACAGTTCAGGCTCCGAGAAACTTTGGGAGAGAGCAGAGGAATGGCCAAGATGTGTTTACAGAATGGAGAGGGCAGCAGGAGCCAAGCCTGCGCCAGAAATGGAGCAGCAGAGATACCCCTGCAGGACAAATGTTGGCTAACATACAGAGTGGAAATGCAAAGCCCAGACCTAGGCACTTGACCTCCCATTTTGTGCAGGGAAAAAGTGAGGTGCTTTAGAAGTGCAGTGCAAACCTGACTGGACACAGATCGAGGAGCAAAGTTTCGGAGATGCTTTAACTTGGATTAAAGTCCCACCGAGCTTCACTTTGAACACTGCAATCTTTTCTTGGCCTTTGCCCTTGGCCTGTCTGGGGGCTTATAATAAACTGATAACAAGTATTTTGGAAGCCTGAGATCACAAAAAGCGTTGATTATCTGGGAAGGGATGGAGACTCCTTTCTCTACCTTCTGCAGCATGTTTCACCAGTAGAAGATTTCAGAGCAACTAGACAAGCAAAGGGTCAACATTTCGCTATTTCAATAGAAACCCTCCTTGCCAGCCAAAGCCTTTTCCTGGCTTACATACATCTGCCTTACAGAGATGAGCTTGCCTGTAAGCAGATTTGGATGAACTTTCTACTGAAGCATCCTGCGTGGGAAAGTGCCTAGACATCAAGATGGTAGGGCTTCTCAGGAAAAGCATCCTTCCTGGAGTCTCGCTTTGTCAGTGCCGCACCACTTCTTGCCCGCTGGCCTCAGGGACTTGGGGACATCAGGCTGCCGTGACACACAGCTCCAGGGCAGGCGGTGCTCGCTCTTTCTAACGTTCTAACTTTAATTATTAAATCACAGAGGCTGATAATTATCAGGAGAGTGGGAAAAAAGGCCAAGTCAAAATGTATCACTGCTTCTGCTTTTTAATGCTCCTGGTTGATCATTATTGGCAGGATACAGCAAACAGAAGTGTTAGCTTCTCCCAGGAGCCAGTTTTTATAATTTCAAAGGAAAAATAAATGGGAAAAAGCAGTTAATTCTCTGCTAATAATGAAAGGCTGCTACTCCATGGTCTATGAAAGGCAGGACTGTTGCAGAACAGCAGGCGTGAGGACTTGGCAAGAGCCACCAGGACCCTTTATCTGTTTCCCCCTCTCGGAAGAAGGAAAGCTACTGTTTTTCCTTTTCCTGTTTCTTTCCTTAGAAAAATCTGTTACTTCCCCCAAGATTTACATCCTGACCTATGTAAATCTTTGAACAGCTCTCTTTAGCATTTCACTCAGGGAGGCTCCTCACAGAGAAATGAGGCTTCAGAAACACAGGCTAGAATTATTTATTCATCTGACATTTGTAACCTATGAGGCAGCTTAAGTGAGGGAAGCTTTGAATTGGTATGGTTTGGCTGTGCTACAGTCATGCTGTGTTACTCACAATATGGACTGATTTTCCTTAAATAAAGCTCTTGCTATTGTTTAAAACAAGTCTAAATACACTAATGCTGTCTGATGCCACTTGTTTCTTAAAACAAAATCTGGCCAGAACTGAGTATTGTTTTAGGGACACTTCCTGATGTACGTCATATACAAACAGAAGTGATCTATACAAATATCTGCATTCTGTTCAGGCCAGTTGTAGTTATATTGTAATTCCATGATCATGGACAGTTTAGTAATGTTTAAATTATTCACTGCTAGGATATAAAAAAGTCAGGAGAGGAAACAGAGGAAGAATGTTTCCAGATTCAGAATATGCACATGCACACATATATGTGTATGTAACTTGTGGTCCTCAGTTAATTTAGTTCACTTATAAATGGTTTGGGTTGGGGTGGGTTTTTGGGGGTTTGGTTTGTTGTTTTTTTTTTTTTTGGTGGGTTTTTTTTTTGGTGTTTTTTTTTCTTTAAAGCAGGGCACAAATGACAGATTTCTAATTAAAAAACCACAGTTCTTTCACAAAGAAGTTTTGTTGTCAGCTTGTGACCACAGAGCATCTCTACTTCAGGCCTTGTGGAGGTCCCTCCACCAACAGAGACAGAAAGAAAAGGAAGGCGATGCTTGAGAAAGGGCTTCAAGGATTCTGTGGCCTGTGAAAGGAATGGTGAACTTCAACTAGTGAGTGACTATGAAAAGTACAGCCCTATGAGACAAAAAAGCTAACTGCTCTTTATTATTAATGAGGATTCTGCACATTGGTACTACTGCTCCTGGGAACCATGCAGGTGTTTTGGGCAGCACCTAACGCTGGGCAACCCCCCTGAGGCTGGGTATGGTCAGTGGGCAGAGTCTTCATCATCCCACCACCAGACCCATGTCCCTTCACCGAGGTTGCAAGTGCTGCTGCTCATGTGCTGTCTGCCTTCCCTTTCCTTTCCCTATCCCTGCTCACCTCCACTGAATAGCTCTGAATTGAAGGTCTGCCATGAGTGCTGCTGGAGGAACATGCTTTCCCAGTGGGTTATAAATAATTGAATTCTGATGGTCATGCAAATCCTTTAGTTTCCTCTGTTTAAGCTCTCTGGGAGTTTTGTTGGTATTCTCAGGCTCTCTGATTCCTACTTCTGTCAATGAGTAGGGGAGAAATTGACTCTTTCTGAAAAGCTTCTGGCACTGTATTGGTTGTTACTAATAGCATCTTCTTTACTATTCTTTTAACAGTTGTACCTGGTCACTTCAGGGAGGGACTAGATATTGGACTGCATTCATCTTGCCTGACATTAGACATTAACCACAGTGGCATCTGCCTGTATCTGAACTTGGTGCCTAGAGGTGCCCATCCCGCCAGGGAAGATTTCCTCAACTGAGGTCTTGCAGCTCACCTGGCCAAATCTAGTTGACTACTTTAGGCAAGAGTAATTGCTCTCTGTATTTCATTAATGCTGCTGAATCTAAAGGGTGCTTAGTTACCAAGCTGGAATGTAGATGTGCCTCAGAGCACCTAAAGTCAGGTAGGAGTCATCTCTCTCCTACTACTCTGCTGTGTATAACACAGCAAAGAGTTTTAAAATCAGAGCTTTCAGTCTTCTGTATTTACTGAAGTTTAAATGCTTGAGAATTGCTCGTTTGCTTAAAAATGTTGAAGGGCAGTGCAAAACTCACCAAGCAACTTAAGCCTGCAGCATAAGAGAAGCAGTGGCAGTGCCTCATGCTAGTTCCTCAGTTTTGGCAGTTCTGCAGTGCAGCTCGGTTCCACTGGATTCTATCTACTGTGTTATTCTAGATCTTCAGAATATGATACAGTCAGTGGGAAAGCTGTGAGAGGATCCTAGGTCTTGTGTTTATCTCCTTGCTGCAGAGTGGCAGCTAGAAGGTTCCAAAAGAATGGCAGAGAAACTTGCTGCCAATAATTCTTTATTAATTCAGAAAAACACAGGGTCTGGTGAGACATGCTTATTCAGAAACAATTGCTTCATTCCAGTGTACTGGGAGAAGGGAGCACTCACTGCATGGGGCAATATTGCAGTAATTCTCTTGAATTAGCTGTTGACATTGTTTGAAAGACAAAAGATGTTGTTTCCCTTGCTGGGCTTATTACTAAAAAGGAGCAGTGATCTGCTACCATATCCTCTCCCCTGCTATCTACCCTGTACCCCATAGAGAACAAGGGCACAAGACTATAGCCTGCTTAGTCCAGTCATTGTTTCCTTTTCATGGGAAACAAGACTTGTTCAAATGCTGATGGATATCTCATGTGACCTAATCAGACTTCCTTGCATCACAGAGCCATGACCCAGCCTTCAGGTATAGAGGAAAGAGAACAGTGTCCTAACTCAGGGTGAACTGCTGTCCTAGCTACACCAGCTCATGTCTGCACAGAGGTGTGTGATGCTGGCGCTGAAAACTGTGCCTTGGTGTGAAAAGGGGAAGGGAGCTGACTAGCTGCAGCTGGTGGGTCTGTAAGGAACTTGGACCAAACAGATTTTGCTTGTCAGCCAGATGTGATTCCTGGGAAACTCTGGCACCATGATGAGATCAGGCTTTTAATGCCTGGTATTAACAGTAGAGGGGTCAAACACACCCTGCCACTTTTAGAAGGTAGGAAGGATGGAAGGTAGAGAGGGATTGGGACTGGCCAGCAATGGGTAAGAAAACGGGTAAGCAAAGCAAGAAAATGTAGAAATGTCAGAAGGCAGATTTTTTGTTGATAAATCACATTTCCCCTCAGGTATGCCACAGAAGCAAGGATGGGAAAGAATAAGGGGGGAAAACACACTAGGTTTGGTTGTATCCTTGTAATAATCCGTACACTTGTCTGGGAATTGCAAGGAGTTCTTCATTAGGGTCTCATAGATAATAGCTTGTGGTTTAACCTTGTTTTCTGGTCTTAAACTTTGCTTTCTGATCTTACTTCCACAAGATGTTAATGAAGGAAAAAGCATGGCAGGATATAACAGTACCTTTTCTACCTCACTCCAGCCTGAACTGTCAGGAATTCACAAAAAAACAAACCCCAACAAAATAGGAAACCCCCTCAAAGGCAGAGACTTCTTATTTCCCAATAACTCAGTGAAACCGCAGCCTCTGAAGAAAGGCCTGGAGTTAATGGAGACTTTCATCTCCTGGTGTATCCTGTCAGGCAATAACTGGCACAGCTTTGTATTACCAAGGTCATTGGCACCTCTGTGGTACCTCTTTTCTCCCAAGGAGTGACGGGCGCACTGAGAGAGGGAGGCCTCCAGTGGGCAGATGTGCAAAGCGCCACTGTATGTCCTGTTAATGTATTCTGTCAGTCTGTCTGAAAGCACATCCATTCCCATGGTACTTTTTGTCCTAAATGCTATTGTGAGCCAAAGGCTTTTACAAACACTTTTTATTTTAAGATAAGCAAATGGGTGATTTTTTCCTAAAATAGCAGTCTCCAGTTAATAAAATTGCTGATTGATGAGTAGCTGATACAAAAATAAAAGCTAAGACAAATCTAAGATATTTTATTTAACCAAATTATAATTTTCTGTAAAATAGCAGAGGAGGAAGCAGACATCTTATTTACATCATTGTAGAGGGTGCAGCATCTTTCATTCACCAGCAACATTAACTGTAGTGCATATTCCTATGAGCAGGAGCTCCCCTTTCCAGTGCCACCATCTGTTTCATATACTTCCTTTCCTCCTGGGACACCCAGTTTCTGACCAGCAACTGGACAATGAAGCCCCAAAAGGCAGCAGCCAGTGCTGTGCTGTGCCTGGGTCTGCAATGTGAACACATTTCTTTATTGTCTGCCCAGTACCATCTTATTTCCCAGCTGGTGGACCAAATTGTACCAAGATCAGCTCACTTCATCTGATGACTTGTCTCTCCATGGAGATGGGTCTTTCTCCTCCACCCAGTCACTGATTTTCATGGAACACACAGGAATTTCATATCCTGGAGATTGCTAGCCTTCCATCAAACCTGGCCAGCAGGTTCAGAAGCTATTAGTGGGAGAAAGGCAGTGTAATCACACATACTTTGTTTCTTAGGAAACCAGCCTAAAAATAAATCATCACAGTGGAAATCTGAGGTTACCCACCTTCTGCTAGATTACTTTCAAAGTCCTGCTGGACTTGTTGTATTTCCAGAATCCTAAAAAGAGGCATGGGTGATAAATGCCATTCTTTACCTAGTATGGATGTTTGTACGTGTAAGTAATTGCATCCCTCCTATTGTCAGACTATTTCAACTCTGTGTTTATGTTTGCCCCTATTCTTGGATGGCTGCTTGTTTGTCATTTATTTATTCACCACTTCCAAAGTGGATCACTGAAATCTGCTCTAAATGGAGTTGAGTATAAAAGGCATCCCTTTGAGGCCCTGCCCTTTTTAGGGTAGAGCTGCCTATCTTTTGCAGGTCATATTGAATAATATATATCACCACACATACAAATGCATCACCAGTAGGTGAATGTCATGCGGGCAAACCTAGTTGTGAAATAGGAGAGCTTTCTAGCTCCAAACTTTTTATTCATTTTTAATTGCTGATTAATAGACCCAGAACCAACATCTAAATAAACCCTTGCTGTTACCTGAAACAAGTCACAAAATAAAACTATACTTGCGTTTAGCTAACCCGTTCTCCAGCTAGTTTGTTAAATGACAGTTTTATTCCATGTCTAGAATAATTAAGCATTATCTTGTATAGAGTGAACTAAAACATTCAGTGAGAAATGTGCATTTATTACGTTAGATGTATTACTCCCCTGACTCAAGTGGCCACCAGTGTTCATGAGCTACCTGGAACTGCCCCTAATGTTTCCCTTTTGACCCTGTAGTCCTTTTTTTCCTGAGCACCCTGCACTCAACCCTCTCTCTATGTGCTGCAGGTCCTGCAGTCCTTCAGACTGTTTCTACCCGACCTTGGGTGGCCACCGAACATCAGAACCAGCTATATAATTCGTGAGGCACTGGCAGTCCTTGCGCCGTCCTGATGCTGCATTAGCAAAGCCTTGGCAGAAAGCATGGCAAAGGGGTCCTGCAAACCCCAGTGGGCAGGAGGGACTGTAAGATTTACACTTGTTTTGTACAGAGAAAAAGCAGTGGAGGAGGTGCCTCCACCAGCAGGCAAATATTACAACGAAGACAGCGCTGGTCAAATGCCTGGTTCTTTCAAGGCAGGACAAAAAGATGCCACCTAAATTTGCAGACTGAAGCTAGACTTGAGAGAAAACCACCCTAGTGAAAATGTGTAACCATAGGGGAAAGGCTGGCTATAGAGAAAATAAATTCCTGGCTTTGGTATAGGGATGGTCTGGAAGTCTTTAGGGATAGGATAGACCAAGATCTATTAGGGCTAGCCTGTATCTTGGTATAGGTATTGCAGGGGATTCAATAAAAGCATCTTTGTTTCTCTCCATCCCTATATTTCTCAGGGTTTTGTTTCTTAAGCTTTTCTATTCTAAGGAAGAAGCAAACACAGTAAGTTGGACCTACCATCATTTGAGTACAGGTGTAGGGTAATCCTTTTATGCCCTATGACTCCTAAAGACTGAAAAGGAAAGGGAGAGAAAGGAAGTTCATGCAGAAAGCAAAAAGGAGCCTGCGAAACAGGGATAAAAATTTTAAAAGATGGAATGGGGAAACGTCTGGGGAATTAAGAGTAAATGGAAAGAAATTATGTCTGCGGGAACCCTGTCCCTCCGACACTAGATGGCTCTGCAACACCAAGGAAAGCTTTCTTTGCTGGACATCATTTTCCTTGGGGGACGAAAACGTAGCAAAGGGACACCGTGGTGATGAGAATGCTTCTAGTCTGTCTTTATTAAAGAGCAGCAACACTGCAGCTGCAGATCTTCTCTTCTAGATTAAGGAGTTTAATTATGTTATGTATTTTGATTACATACGCTTCGTGCTTCATAACAGCGGCTAAGATATTTTATTAAATGTTATTTGATGTAGTGCATAAAAATATATATTGCATTGCTATATATGCAATATAAACTTGGATTAAAATACATGACGAAATAAGTTTTAACTAATGACTTAATATGGCAGTCATAATTTGATCATTAAGTATTGTCAATTTCACATCCCCCTCCTCCCCCCCAAAATCTGATCCACTTATCCTGCTTACTTTTCACAGAGTTGAGGTGCCACACCAGCTTCACCAGGGACCTCTATGCAAAAGCATGGGGAATAAACAGGAGTTAGAGACATGCACGCACCTGCAGGCTATGATCTTGTTGGCATCATGGAGATGTAGTGGGAAGGATACAGACTCTTCAGGAAGGACAGGTAGTGGGGATGCAGAGTGGGTCTCACCCTCTATGTCGATGACCAGATAAACTGCATGGAGTGCATGGGTTGGACATGGAGCTGGCTGAGAGTGGGTCAGGATGAAAGAGAGGGCAGGGGCAGGGGACATTACAGTGGGGTCTGTTGCAGGCCACCCAACCAGGAAGACAGAACAGATGAGGCTCTTTGTAGACAGGTAGGAGCAGCCTCATGTTCAAAGCCCGGATCCTCATGGGGGACTTCAACCATTCCGATATCTATTGGAGGACAACACAGCAGGGGTGATTGGTGACAAACATCATGGCTTCACCAAGGGCAAATCATGCTTCTCAAGTCTGGTCTATGATGGAGTTACAGTGTGGGTGGGTAAGAGTGACTGGCATCATCTACCTGGACTTGTACAAAATGTTTGATATTGTCCCACATTACATCCTTGTCTCAAAACTGGAGAGGCATGGATTTGATGGACAGACCACTTGGTGGATAAGGAATTGGCTGGGTGGCCACACTCAAAGACTTGTGGTCAACAGGTCGATGCTGGAGTGTTATTCCTCAGGGGTCAGAATTGGGAGTGGTGCTGTTCAGCATCTTTGTCAGCCACATGAAGAGTGGGATTGGTGTGCCCTCAGCAAGTCTGCCAATGACACCAAGCTGAGTGGTGCTGTCAACATGCTGAAGGTAAGGGATGCCATACAGGGGTACCTTGACATGATTGAGAGGTGGGCCAATGCCAGTCTCATGAAGTTCAACAATAAGAAATGCAAGATCCTACACCTAGTCAGAGCAATCCCTACAAGTTGGGTGAAGAGTGGTATCGTGGTTTAACCCCTAGCCAGACAGCTTGTTCACTCACTCCCACTGAGCAGTGACAGGCTGGAAGCAATCAAGCCCCCCCCCCCCCCCCCCCCCCCCCCCCCCGGCCTGGGCTCTCCCTTTCCCCGCTCCCGGAGGGATGGGGAGGAGGATAGAAAGACTGCAACTCCTACGGGTTGAGACAAGAACAGTCCAGAAACCAATGTACAACACAAATCACCACCACTACCACCAACAACAACGATAAGAGAAAATAACAAGGGAAGAGAATACAATACCACCCGCCAAGAAACGAGTCCAACCCAGAAGCCCCTGTCCTTCTGGGTAACTCCCAGTTACCCCCCACCCTGGGCATAACGTGCTGTGGTATGGAATACCTCTTTGGCTAGCCTGGGTCAAGTGTCCTGTCTCTGCTTCCTCATGGCTTCCCCTCCTCCCTGGCAGAGCATGAGCCCCACAAAGTCCTTAGTCAGGGTAAACATCACTTAGCAACAACCGAAAACATCGGTATCACCAGCACTGTTCCCAGGCTGGAAGTCAAAACACAGCAATGCACCAGCTACCAAGAAGGAGAAACATGACTGCTACTGCTGAACCCAGGACATTATTCACCCCTTATTCCATACCATTCACGTCATGCTCAGATCCCACATTTTCAATACACCATCGCCCTCCCACAGATATACGTCCATATACATACAGACCAAGAGAAAAAGATCATTTTCTTAGTGCATGGACCAATCCCTATAATGCTGTCGAGTCCATTCGGTCTATGATGTCAGGTTCCATCCCTTGTAACAGTCTTTCAGGGCAGGAAAGGCTGTGTGCAGTATTGGATCGTTGCCTGCTGATGCTGGTCGTTCCTTTACTGCGGAACTCATCTGGTTCTATCAAAGTTCATTCTCTGTTGGGATGATGGTTGGAGGGAAGTCAGGGCTAGTTGCTGGTGACCTGAAGACATCTAGTTGATGGGCTATAACAGTATTACACAGCAGGCAGCAGCATACAATTGAGTTCATTGGCTGTTTTCCCCTAAAATCAAATCCCCTTGAGGTACACATCGGACTTCCCCATATTCCCGTATTACCCACCAAGTATATCCAGGTCCCTGAGCAAAAGCAATCCCATGAGTGGGTTTGCCTTTACCTGAAGCAGGAATAACCCAGACTGTCTTCCCCAGCAAATTCTTCATATGCACCATGGGAACTTTGTCCCCCTCTACAGTATGTAAAAGTTCTGACTGGGCTGGGCCAGCCCTGTTGGCAGATCCTCTGGTGTTGACCAACCAGGTGGCCCTTGGTAGGTGTGTATCCCAATGCTTGAAAGTTCCCCCACCCATTGCTCTCAGTGTAGTTTTTAACAGCCCATTGTACCGTTCGATTTTCCCAGAGGCTGGTGCATGGTAGGGGATGTGATATACCCACTCAATGCCATGCTCTTTGGTCCAAGTGTCTATAGGGTTATTACGGAAATGAGTCCCATTGTCTGACTCAATTCTCTCTGGGGTGCCGTGTCGCCACAAAATCTGTTTCTCAAGGCCCAGGATAGTGTTCCGGGCAGTGGCATGGGGCACAGCGTATGTTTCCAGCCACCCGGTGGTTGCTTCCACCATGGTAAGCACATGGCGCTTGCCGTGGCAGGTTGGTGGCAGTGTGATATAGTCAATCTGCCAGGCCTCCCCATATTTATACTTCAACCATCGTCCTCCATACCAAAGAGGCTTTAACCGCTTGGCTTGTTTAATTGCAGCACATGTTTCACACTCATGAATAACCTGGGCAATAGTGTCCATTGTTAAGTCCACCCCTCGATCATGGGCCCATCTATATGTTGCATCTCTGCCCTGATGGCCTGAAGTGTCATGGGCCCACCTGGCCAAAAATAATTCACCTTTATGTTGCCAATCTAAGTCCATCTGAGCCACTTCAATCTTAGCCGCTTTATCCACTTGTTGGTTGTTCTGGTGTTCCTCAGTGGCCTGACTCTTGGGTACATGGGCATCTACATGGTGTACCTTCACCACCCGGGCAGCAGTATCTTTCCACAGTGCAGCAGCCCAGATGGGTTTACCTCTGCATTGCCAGTTGCTCTGCTTCCATTGCTTCAACCACCCCCACCCATTCTTGACAGCAACCCTGTGCAGAACTTGGGGCTGCTGGCTGACAAGAACCTCAAGATGAGCCAGAAGTGTGCATTTGCAGCCCAGAAAGCCAACTGTATGCTTGGCTGCATCCAAAGGAGTGTGGCCAGCAGGTCAATGAAGGTGATTCTCCCCCTCTTCTCTGCTCTCATGAGACCCCATTTGCAGTACAGCATCGAGCTCTGGGGCCCTCAACATAAGGACATGGACCTGCTTGAGTGAGTCCAGAAGAGACCACGAAGAAGAACAGAGGGGCTGGAGCACCTCTGCTATGAAGACAGGCTGAAAGAGTTGGGTTGTTCAGCCTTGAGAAGAGAAGGCTTCAGGGAGACCTTAGAGCAGCTTCCAGTGCCTAAAGGGGGGCTACAAGCAAGCTGGAGAGGGACTTTTTACAAGAGTGTGTAGTGGTAGGACAATGGAATTAAACTGAAAGAGGGTAATTTTAGATTAGATATTACGAAGAAGTTCCTCACTATGAGACTGGTGAGGCACTGGCACAGTTTGCCCAGAGAAGTTGTGGCTGCCCCGTCCCTGGAAATGTTCAAGGCCAGATTGGAGGGGGCTTGGAGCTTCCTCTTGATCTAGTGGAATGTGTCTCTGCCCATGGCAGGGGAGTTGGAAGTGGATGATTCTGAGGTCCCTTCCAACCCAAACTGCTCTGTGATTCTATGAATTACATTGTGACTTGCAGATCAGAGTTTTCTCATTGCACTCCTTAGACATCTGGTTGAGAGAGAAACACTTCTTCAGATTGTGAAGTTTTAAATCTCTATGATTACCATATCCAAGTAGAGTTTCTCCTGGTTTTGTGCCTATTACCTGTTTCATTCTTCAATAATCTCTTGATGGCATAATTAGAGTTTTGATGTCATGTATCAGAAGGAAGAAATGTGTAATAAAAGTCTAGGAGAAATCTGAGTGAAGGGGTTTCTGAGAGGACAAAAGGCACTGAAGGCTTCACAAAGCTAGGCAGGAGATCAATGTGTGCAATGTATAAGACTGTTATGACTCTTCTGGAGTGTCCTTCCTGTATATGAGTATGTACATTTGAATATACATGCTCAAAGCCATGTATATGAGTGTTCAGTATCATATACCTGGATTTAAGCACAACAGAGATTGAACTCCATTTAGACACTGTTCTTTGTGTCAGACAATTTCCCCTTTAGTTACTGTTTGCTTACATTTGCCACCTTCTATCGACCTTCCATCTCCTCTTTTTGCATTACCAATAGGGAAATCCCTGCTGAGAGCACCAGACCCAAACGTGCCTACAGTGCATGCTCTGCTGGGAGATGAGATGTGAACTAATAACCTCCACTTTGTTGTTATTTGAAGACTACCTCACTTAGAAAATATCCATTTTTTTCCTCTTAAAACCCAACTACAGTCTTACATACAGCACTAAGTATTTCTTTCTGGGCCAGGCAAGGTCTCCATATTGCAAGAAATAACATTAAGTTTTATAAATCTTGGAATATTTCAGTCGCTTCTTGAGCTCTTCTGTCACACTGCACTTTTGGGATCACAGCAACAAGCCACAGTCTTGATCTTATGGAAGAAAAATGTGAAGCACCTGATGAAGAATCATTGGTCCCATTATTTAGTGTTAAATTTATTCTTTTGTCTATGTTCTAATGATAGAGCACAGAAGCAGAATAAGTTCCCACAGCACTGTTCAAAATGGAAGTGAGACACAATCCGTACATCTAAAAGCTTTACACCTGCATGTTTCCCTATCAGCATCATGAGATTGAAGCTAGTGCCTTTTTTTTCCATGTGCTGAACACAACCTAACAGATAAAATGAAGAAAAGACCTTGCTTTGCTACCTTGGGTTCAGATGATTCAGTACCTAAGGATACTATAGGAGTCACTGTGCACAAAAATTAATCCTGATCTACAGCAGCCACGTATTGACAGATCACATATTAACAGAGATGGTTTAATATGAAGGCATAACCAATGGAGATGCAGCAAAGGACCATTTTTCTCTGTGTAAAGCAGAGGTAATGGAGGCAATGTACAGGTCTGTGATCACATTTTAAGAGGACCATTGCAGTTCAGGGGAAAGTGCAGAAGACGACTGCAGTGAAAGAAGGAAAACAGAAAAAAGAAAGGTGATTTTATTATGGTGAATTTGCCTTCACAGGGAGAAAATTCTAGGGCCCAGAGGTATAGCAAGAGCTGGCAGCTGGAAGCCAAAGCTATGCATGTCTGATCACAGTGTTTGAACAAGGGTAGTTATCAGTGAGAGCAGACTGCTGGTAAGAGGTGAGCTCTCCACCTCTTGTTGACTTCAGACTAGCGTTGGACCCCTTCTGGGAACTGCCAAGGCAGTAGCACCCTCAGGAGAAGAAATAGCCACACATGAAGAGTGAAGGTGAATGTGGTGCATGACAGATCCCTGCTCGCCTTGGTTGTGTCGAGGGATGCCATGGGTGAGAGAGAACATTGCAGCAGCACCCAAAGGCACGCACAACACATTGCACCTGCCTGGATTCTTGTGTTGGCCATACTCCATGCAAATACTACTCAGTGAAACTTGAGGTTCTCATATATGTACCAAGTCATTAAGTATTGATCCTCTACAGCTCATTAGTAGAGCCAGACTGGTTACAAAGGAGTCATTAAGGTCCTTGAGGCATCATAACCATTGCATACAGCAGAGTAGCCAGGAGTGCCAGCTGGATACAAGTTACAGTGATGTTGCCTTATCTGTCTAATAACCCAAGATAGCACCCAGTGCTTCTTACTCTGTGTGACAGAGGAGCATGCAGTCAGAGGGGGAAGGGAGACCATCCATTATCCTGGATTAGCAACCAAACCTGCATACTCCTTACTCTTGTTGCCAAGCCGGTGTCTGAAACATGGCCAAAATACCTGTGTTTAAAATTTTCTTTTAAAATTAAAGAGAGTTTTAAAACAGTCAGTAACAGCTGTCACTTACTGGTTTTTCTTCCCTTGGGCTTATTTCAAATAACAGACTCTTCAGCAACTCCACATTTGAGAGCTGATCCAGCTGCAGCCCCAGCTGAAGGCCAAATGGTTATGACAAACCTCATTCTGTGCTGTGATTTGAAGGAAAAGAAATACAGCCAGCTTGGTCTGAGGTAGGCTGTTCAAATAAAGCTGCATGAACTTTCACACTTTATATTGTTTGTTATGATGTTTTAAAAATGAACCACAGATGTTTTACCTTGTTGGGTTTTTTTTTATCCCCTGGTTAAGTCACCTATTATCCAGATCTGGGCAGCTCAAAAAGGAGTCACAATGAAGAAGTATCCAAAAGAAAGTCAATATTTTATTTGATTTTGAGATAACCCTCTGCATATACCTAAAAAGATAATGAAATAAACATAATCTCTACTGAAGACATGGTGTAACATGCTGGGAAGTAACTGATTGTATCCAAACTGCTTGTGCTTCCCATCACCTAAATTGAATCAAAGAGGATGAGTTAGGATTGAATTTGCCCACAGTTTGCAGCTTTTCTTTATATTCTGCTCTGATCGCAACGTAGGAATAGAGAAGAATGAAAAGTTTCTGAAACAACCTTTGATCTTAACTGCGTATCTTCAGCCCTCTTGAGCAAGTGGGACCTCATCAAGCAAATCAAACTGCAAACATTATGTAAACTGTCAGTGTGATGGAAACTGACAAGACATGCTCTGACAAATGCCAAGTATCACAGCAGGGCATGGAGAAATCCCTTACTTTCCTTTTGGAAAAAAATAGTCACATATTCTCTGACAAAACATGCCAACACATTACTGCAGCACCCTGTGGGGATGAGACTGATGTGCAGAAAGAAAACTCTCTGGCAAGAGTTAAGCTGACTCTCATTCAGCAGTCTGCTGAGTCCTTCCTAGGAAGGAGAATGGAGATCTGGCTATAGTGTGCTGTTTGAGAGTAGTAGATACCAACCCATTTGAAACAAAAGTCCCCATCCAAACACATCCTCAGGCTTTTCACTGTGTGCTTTGCTTGTTTTCTGTTTTCAAGAAGTTGTGTAATAATACATCCAGAGCCCCAGAATACATGTTATAGTTTTAACAGAGCACTGTCCTTGGAAAGTTTTCAAAGTGTTTCTGTATATTTGTAGTATCTGTAGTTAGCACATTCAAAGCCAGAGTGATTCATTTCCTGCCCAGTGGCCATTTGTTGTTTCATACTTTTTTTTTTGGCTGCACCTTTACAAATATAATGGAAAAATCACTACATTCAGATAATGAAAGTGAAGGAATTAAAAATTAATGCATACAGCAGAGAATGTCAGCCACAGAAACATGCTTGCAAATGCCAGTGCACAGTGGTTTTCTGTATTAAATAGCCATGGACAGTGCCTACACCTTTGGAGTTAGGGGTCAGTTATTTGGAATCAGCTAGAGACATAGGTTACTTCTACAGTGCAAGTTCCTGAACAGTGAAAAGAGAGAAAATTCATATTATTGCATAATAATTGGTATTTCAGTGTATTTTGTTTTGGAGTGAATCTGTGCTGATCATTAGTGCTTTGTATATTTAGTCATTAGTGGTTTCTTGTTTGAAATGGCAGTCTCTCCAGAGACAGTCAGGTGCTACATGCGTAGGTGAGGTCCAGAGAATAGAGCATTGCTTATGACATCCGGGTCTTACCAAATCCAGAGTCTGTCAAGCCCAGGTCCATGATAGCAAAGTACGCCTTATTGTATGTTGGGTAACTTCTCTAAATTTGGTCTTATGGAAGAAAACCATAGAGAAGCCATCAAACTCTTCTAGGCACTCAGGTCAAAGCAGCTGCTAGCAAAACAGGAGCCCACAGAATGCTTTAATAAAAACATTGACCTATTGCTATGGCTCACCTCATATGTTTGTCCTAGGAGCTCACCTAGCAATGCCAAGGGCCAGGCATTGCTTCTTTGAGCTGGTATTGTGAGAAAAGCAGCAGAAAGGCAAGAGGTACTAACAATAAAGATGCAGGAGCAATAGACACCTCATTATCACTGCTCTCAGAAGCAGTTAAGTCGACTGAAGGAATCCTATGTTTGAGGAAGGACTTCTGGGTGAAAGATCTAATCTCTTTCTTATTTGAATTCAGTAAAATTCAGGAAAAAGGGGCTTCGTTTTTCTTGAGAGAAACCAAGATTATATCTGATACCTGACTGCATTCCCTGTTTTTCTCTTCCTGGGGAGACCTGAGCTTCAGCTTGTATTAGCTAGTGTAAAAAACTGTGACTGGTTTCTTGTAGAAAGATAACAGGACTTTGTGGTCTTCTTGAAACAAGAATGAACAAATAGTAGAGGTTCTCACATACCTTAAAATTGGTCCATGATGTATGAATTTAAAGAAGGACCTGTTTAGCAGAAGTCTTTCAAACAGAATCTGAAGGATTCACATAAATAGCACAGAAAAGGTATTTTGCCTGAGGTGCTTTTTTAAAGCATGGGTAAAAACAACAAGCTCTTGGAGAAATGGGAAGCCCGTTTGCAACACTCCCAGTTTGGAAAAGCAAGGACAACAACCTGACTGACACAGACTAGAAACATGGAAGCACCAGGAAATAACAAGAATATCCACAAGAATAAAGGATCAGATCCATTTTATGATTATTATGACTGTTTTCCAATCTGTTTCTAACCATGGAAAGGAGATAGATTGGATCATCCCACTTCAGATACTGCAAAGTTCACAGAATCACAGAATGGGTGAGGCTGAAGAAGACCTCTGGAGATCACTCAGTATAACTCCCCTGATCATGGTAGGTTGCTCACAGCCATGCCTGGTCAGGTTTTGAGTATCTCCAACAACGGTGACTCTACAGCTTCCTTGGACAACCTGTGCCAGTGCTTGATCACTCTCACAGTAAAGAAGTGATTCCTGATGTTCAGTTTCTTGTCTTTCAGTTTGTGTTCATTGCCTCTGAACCTGGCACTGGACAACACCGAGAAAAGCCCAACTCCCTCTCCTTTACTCCTTCCCACCAAGTATATATATACACATAGCAAAGAGACTTCTCCAGGCTGAAAGAAGAGTCTCAGCTGTTTCAGCTTTTCGTCATATGAGAGATTCTTCAGTTTCTTAATCATCTTCATGGCACTTTGCAAGACTAAGTCCAGTATGGCCATGTCCTTCTTGTACTGGAGATCCCAAAACTGGTTCTAGCACTCCAGATATCTCTCACCAGTCATGAGCAGAGGGGAGTTTCCCCCTTTTTTTCTACTCTTCCCAGTTCAGTCCAGGAGGCTGTTGAACTTCTTGGCTGCAAGGGCACATTCCTAGCCGGTGTTCAACTTGGTGTCCACCAGGACCCTCAAGGTCATCTCTGCAGAACTGCTTTCCAACCCTTTGGTCCCCAGCCTGTACTGATGTCTGGGGTTATTCTTCCCTAAGTGTAGGACTCTGAATTTCCCCTTGCTGAACATCAGGAAGTTCCTGCCAGGACATTTCTATGGCCTGTCCAGGTCCCTCTGCATGGCAGCACAATGATTTGGTGTATCAGCACCCTCGTGATTTTGTACTGCCTGTAAACTAGCGATGTGTGCACTCTGTTCCATTATGAAGGTCACTCCTAAAGACGTTTAATTTGCTAATCTCTGTTCATTGTATTCTGTTGGAAGATTAACAGAGATAGGAACAACTGTCAATGCCTTTGCATGAATGGTGCACCTCTCATGGTCTTGCAGAATAGTCCCCTGGAAGGCAGACAGAATCATCTGGATGGTGTACAGACCATCAACCTGTGGCTTGGAGGCAGCCAGCACAATAAGCAACTGAGGGAAACAGCTGAAACAGCTGAGAGTGAAGACGAAGGCATTGGGGGCTTACAGTTGGGAGGGAAATGGATGACTTTACCTGAGCTGCTGGAGGACCACCAAAGTCATGTATTCATAGCAGATAAGAAAGCTACCAAGGATTTCCAGGATAAACTGGCAATGAATCAACTCACAGTCTTTCAGCTGGTCTTCAGCTTATGGACCAAGGTCAGTGGATGGATGCCAGATGACTGCAAATGGCTCTGGAATTTGCCATGTTGCTTACATTTTTTGTTGTAGTAGTGCACCAGAAAAGGAAGCAGGTGCTAGCAAGGAAGATGGGTGCAGATCATGATGAGCCTAGGAACTCCAGCTCTGTGTCTTGCTGAGAATCAGCAGTTCTGGTATGACTCATGAAAAAGCACGAGGAACCAGGAAACAATTAAATTCTGTTTGTAATGGGCAGCCATTTAGTTTCAAAAATAAAGAAAGGGTCAAAAGGCAGAAGACGATGGAGCATCAGAAACACTCTCTGAAGCAAACACTGAGCAGAAAGAAAGGCATCTAAAGGTATGAAAATCAGATTTTACAGTTAAGTCTGGATATGTAAAGCACAATTGTAGGCTTTTCACTACTGAGTACACAATGCGCAACAACAGCAAACACTGTAGTCATAAGACAAGACATGCAAGATCTTCTGGAGAATAAGGGGTTCTGACAAAAACTGGGGCTGAAAATCAGACATCACATTACTCAGTGAAGAGGTGAACTCAAAAATCCATTTTAATAGCATTATGGCTTCTGATTTTGCAACATAGTCCAGGAGCAGTTATAGTACACTGGCAAATGCAAACATGAAGATTAGTTTTAAAAAGTGGTTTAGGCAATTTTCAGCAAAACATCTAACCCATTTTCAGAAACTGTTACAGCACCTGCTCACCGAGAAAGGTACCTTGCAAAGCAAAACCAGGGATGATCAAGCTATATCCTGACATGGGCATCTTGGTTGCTCTTCATGCAACCATGAGTATCTATACTTCTCTTTGTTTCCCTGTTACCCCCAGGGTGTGCTGCAGCTGCCATGGAGATTGCATAAAGCCTGGAGAAGTCTCTCTAAACACACTCTGCTTTCTGCCTGTTGCAGCAGTCTGCAAGAATTAGAAAAGGATGTTCTTGCCCTATAACAAGCATCATGACCAGAGCAAACTAGGGCTGTGTTTACTCTGCTTTTTGCTGTGTGAAAAGAAAAACAGTTGTTTATCACTGATCTCAGTTGGAGCCATTTGATGGTTTCTTTCTGAGCTCACTTTGCTTACAATTCAATAAGAACTAAAAATAATAACATAGATAATCTAATTGCAGATCAGTAGATATCCTGACCATTCTCAGTCTCAGAACATGTATCCCACGTACGCGAGATGCACACACGGTGCACGAGCTTTCTAGCAGCAGCAGCTTTTCACCTAGAACAAGGGTGATATTTGTGAACCGCAAAGCCTATCAATGCTATCCTGCTCAGTTAACAGAGAGCAGAAGCTTTCTTAAAATAAATAACAAATGTTGACCTCTCTCCCTCGTTGCATAACATGGCCAAGGAAAAACATAAATGTTTAAACCTTTGAATTTCATATGAACTGGAGAAATCTTGGAGAAAAGAAAACAGGAAGACATTTCTAATTTTAAAAATAGATTGCTTCCTGGAAGTAAGAACCCTGATGGTCTTGTTGACTTATTTTTCACGTTAAATGCCCTATCATACAGAATCAGAGCCAATCAGCTCCTGGTTTTACTTGAAATTTGACTGAAATACAAAAATTATGTTAAATTTTATACTTTGTTTTGATTCTATTTATTTTGTGTGATGCATTTCTATGTAAAATATACTGTGATAGGCTGTGGTTGATCTCAGAACCTCCAGAAAGAAGTATCTTAGCCTTAAAAGTCGCACGTAGGAGCAAGGTAAATATTCTGCTGGATAATTAATGTCTGGGGAAGTAAGTGTCAGTCTGAAAAGTTGGGCATTTCCAGGGGAATCCCCTACAAAGAATATTGTTGGAAATGATAGAGATTTCAAAAAACAAAAAGCAAACGAAAAAACCACCCCATAAACAAACAAAAAAACTACAGGTTATACTCCAATTTAAAACACACATAAGGGCTATGTATCCAAACACATATGGCCAACTCATTTATCGATATGATTTTACAGCATGGCACCCCAGCTAGCAGAAGCTGTTAAGACCACAACAACTTTGTGTTCCACTGTCGTTATCAGTTCCCAGCCAGTAAAAGGCAGGTTTCCATGTGCAGTTTCATGTCAAAGCCCTGAAGCTCAAAGGCACAGGACAGCTTCTTTGGTGGATAACTGTGGGCTGTTGGCAGTTTCCTTGATGGAAAGTTCACCTTCAGAAATGGGGAGAGCAGCTCTTTCTCTGAAGCTGTGAAGCTCACTTGCAGGTTCCAGCAGGCAAAGCTTACCTCTCAGCACTGGCTGAAGTGGAAAGTGTACTTTCTCTTGGTATTCCATTATTATTGCATAGGCATAGCAAACAAACACAGTGTAAACCTGCTATAAAACAGGGCAATCAGGATTATATAACAGACTAGAGGGTTAATGCCCAATGAATAGCAGTCATCCAAATGCAGAGACCAGGCAGAGAAAAGTCATGCTCCCAATTGCATTGCGTGCTCTTTCGATGTTCACTTTCTCAAGTTCCCAAACTTACAAGTGAAAAAGAGCAGCTAGAGGCAAAACCTGGAGGTGGCATTTGATTCTCATCCATTTCTTCTGTTACTAAGAAAAGGTGGAGATACATAATGCACTTTGAAAATATATGTCCCATCAGACAAAATCTTGTCTACTGATTATATCTTAAATACATTTTTTGTTTTGCTAAATGAAACCCAACAACCAACCCACAATATAAATGTTATTAATGCTGTGGTAGTTTTCTGTTTGGGAAGGATTAAAATGAGGGGTATTTTTTTCCCTGAAAGAGGTACAGGATTTCTTTAAACATAAGGTTTTCTTTCAGATTTCATTTAAAAACATCATACTAGTATTACTTAAACATTTTTCCTCTTTCAGTTTTCACTCAAGTCCTCTCAAGTTTTTCAAGGTAAGGAAAGTGAATTTTCTGAGTTTCCCTCTGGCCATTGTGCAGTTGTGGGTTCTAGTCCCAGTAAGATGCCCATGTAGAAGACCTGAGAGGAAGCATGAAAACATTTCTCATGCAACTTTTTCTACAGTGGGAATATTTTTCACCACTGGGGGCAAGGTGGTTTCTGATGCTTTCCAACCTGATGGTCTGCAAACATTGCTAAATATGCCATTAATTTTGGTGTGTGGGAGTCTTTTCACTCAGTCGCTGAGATAGGTGACACTAGTGTGGGGTTCAGCTGCCAGAACAGTCGTGCACTTAACCTGCCATTTCCAATCTCTGCACTTCCTTTTCTCACTTGTGAAAAGTGGGAGAGGACATAGCCTGCACAAGTACACCTCCTATACACTTCCTATCATTTTTGCTGTTGCCTCACTCGTTGCTGTGTGTCATTGCAGGTAAAAATTCATATCACAGTGGAAAAAATGACTACAAAGATAAATATTCTGAATAACATTACATATTCTGCTAAAACTTCTCTGAGTTTCAAAGGCAGCTTGTAGCACATTGTACTTTGCTGTCCTGTTGATCCCTGAAATACAGTCTAATTCCCCATGAAATTAACTGTTTATACACACCTAAGTTGTGTCCTCATGCTTTGCCTTGGATAAACATTGGCCAAAGTGGTTTATATGCTAAGGTTGTTTTCCTTCTGAAAGACGATCCCTAAGGCAACTCCAGTCAAAAGACGTGCAAAGATGAATGATGATATTCTTCTTCCAAAGGTCTTTCAACAGATCAGTTTAAGATGCCATTTTTCAGCTGTGCTCAGTTGTTCTGTGAATGAACCACTTGTTTTTTGTCATTAGTTGCAAGGTTTTGTTAGTCAAACTTTATTTCTTTTTCCTGTGAAAATATCACACTTCATGATTAGGACATTGCCAGTCATTTTCTTAACAAGGTAAACACAGTGTTTTATTTTAAAAGCATGCAGCTTAATTCCAGGACAGATGAAGTGGGTGTTAATGACACCCAAATGGTCATGGCAAAATCAGTTTGTCCATGTGGAAGTCTATGAACCCTTATACTTTAAGTGCTTGAACATTGCTCAGTGTTAAAACCTCATCCCTCTAAGCACATCTCATTTCAAACCCCTCAGTTCCTGGGACTTGTCCCTGCTGCTTAGAACACAAAGCCCTGACCAGCCAAAGTGAACTCTATTCTGGTCGCACTTCTCAGTTAATTCACTTCCAGTGCTGTGAAGGAAAAGACACTAAATGCAAAAGAACATGAGGTTTCCAACTACCCAAATTGGCTGGAGGAAAGGGACTGAGAGGGCTGTTTCTTACACTTCTTTAATCTTTTCCCAAGCATCTTGGAGAGTTTGTCCTAACTAAAAAGTTCAGCTTGGACAGCACAAGGAGACAGCCCTCACATCACTGTGAGTTTTGTCTTCTTTTCACTGCACTCCTCCAGTCTTTCTGGGTAATAGAGACAACTGGGCAGAAACATATCTGCTACCCTGC
Organism: Pezoporus flaviventris; assembly: GCF_033815535.1. Classification (NCBI taxonomy): domain Eukaryota; kingdom Metazoa; phylum Chordata; class Aves; order Psittaciformes; family Psittacidae; genus Pezoporus; species Pezoporus flaviventris. Next base: position 26,179,195 of record NW_026892550.1, read on the forward strand.
CTCCTCATCTTTACTGTCCTTACTTCATCCAGGAGGTGAAGGACATAATTTTCTTAATCTAGTTGTCTCCATCCCTGGGCCCATGGCTGGTGACTTCTCAGCCTTACTTACCAGGGACAGGGAAGTAAACGTTCAAGCGTGATTTCAAACTCCATCATGTCCCTGCAAATGTGATTTGGGTTGTTGCAAAATCCATCTCTTTTGTTGCTTTATAAAATTTTGAAAACTAAATTGAAACAAATCAAAACTACCACAAAGAGTAAAAACACAACAGGAACTTGGCTTAGGAAAATGGAAGCAAAACCAGATGATCAGGTAAATGCAAGTTCTCAAGAGCAGAAAGAAAAGAAACCATCCTCTTTATCAAATGAGGAACACAGTGTTGGGAACCACTTTCAACTTAGCTGGAGTGCCAATGCCGTACACAAAACCCAGAGCTGCTCGAACTTCCCTGCTTACGAAGGGCCGAGTTCATAATTTCCGTTAAGGATGGATTCTTGGTACTTCAACAGCTCATTCAAAAGAAGATCCTATTTCTTTGGAGAAATTCATCAAAAGGGGATGTGGCATAACTTCTGAATCATGAAGCAGAAAAAGACTTCCTGCCTCAGTGAGGTGATACATCCCTTTTATCACTCAGATGATACTGAGATCAGAATTGAAAGCAACTGGTGGTAGTAGCTTTCTTACTGGAGATTTTCTCTCTGGAACAAAAAAATGGGTGGCTTCCGTGTGAGGCAGCATACAAGTAAGATGGATTTGATGTGATACATTTTGTCACTTCTGTGAGTTAGTGTACAATTTATGGATGACAGTAGATCTATCTGCCCCTTTGCAGAGAAATATGACCTTTGTTTTCCTCAGAAAATAACTAAAAGTCTGTAAATTTTTGCAGAAAATACTCCAAATGGTGTGAATGTGGAAACAACAGCCAGACCTTATCACAGTAATTTGATAATGTAGAATTACATTCCTTTCCACAGTAGTTCAGTGTTACAATAGAATATATGTATACACTTGGAGTATGAGTTTGTAAAAACTATACAGATAATGTAACAACTGAAATAACACGCCCTAGTTTAGTTCAGAATTTTACAAATGCAATTTTGAGATTTTTGAGATTTTTGAGAAGTTTCATCTCAAAACACACATGGTCATGTGAAATAGTTTCATTTTTACACAGTGGTTCTATGGAAAGCTTCCTACAGAAATATTTTCCCAGTACAACCTAAACTTTTAGTCATAGAATAATTTAGGATTTGAGTGAGCTCTGGGGGTCACCTAGTCCATCCTTCTGCCTAAACCAGGGCTAACTTCAAAGTCAGATCAGATTATGCAGAGCCTTGTCTCTATCAAATCTGTAAAATCTGTAAAGTTGTTTCTCTAGGCAACCTGCTTCGGTGCTCATGGTGAAGAGTTTTTCTTTATACCTGTCTGAAATGTCTTTTGGTCTTATGTGTGACTATTTCCTCTTGTCCTTTCACCTGCAAGAACCTGGCTCTAACTTCTCTCTATGCCATAACAGTAGCTAAAAACAGCAATTAGGTCCCCCTAAGCCTTTACTTTCACAGGGCAAACCGACTCAGCTCCCTCAGCATCTCCTCACTGCTGGCTTGTGTTCAATTTCTCATCCAGCAAATTCCCCTTCTTCCATAAAACTGGTCCCAGCCCATGCTGCTGTGTGGGGTTACTGCATCAGAATGAAGAACATCTTGTTTCTTTGCAGGTCTTTGCTGAACTTCATGGGGTTCCTGTTAACTCATGTTAGCTTGTTCCTCCACTATCTCAGGATCTTGCTTGAGATTCCCTGGAATGGTTTAGAATGGTCTGACAGTCCCCAGCATTTCTGTCCAACACATCGTGCTACTTACATATCAATTTCCCTATGACATACCTGAATGTACTTGTGAATGCATATGCCCTGTGACTATTTTCAGGCATTCAGAAACTAGGTTGCTTTCCTAAAGTCAAAGCATAGAAACGTGCTTATCATGAGACCAGAAGCCAGTACTGCTCAAGGTGATCGTGCTGACAGGTGCCCCCCTCTCCCTTATTCCCCCTTGGGAGTATAGCTTTTAAGTTTTAGGACTGATATAAGTGCATAATCCTGTCTTTTTTCTTTTCCTTCTTCCTTTTTTTTTTTTTTTTGTAATGAGGGAAATGCTATAATGTCTCTTTCAGCACTATTAGCTTGGTATTATGTTGGTGAAATGATGACACTTCCATTTATCTCAAGGAGCAGAAGCTTTCTTATTATCTCTCATTTGCCATTTAGTACAATGAAAAGAAACCTGCTTAACTGATACATTACCTAATGGATGAGCAAGGAGGTTATAGAAAGGTAAGCAGTAGTAACAACAGTTGTAATGGTAGCAATCAGGAGCCAATAAAACACATCTGACGCTGACCTCAATTAACATTGACATGCACTCTCATTTTAGCAGTAATATCAAGTGACTGCTACAACATAGCTAAAGCCCAGAGCTCTGTTTTCAAGGGATGCTGATGACAGTTCTGTTTTCAAAACAAACAGTTAGAAGCCACAAATCAGGATACCAAGTTGAGACATGGTCTCCTGAGGTTCTCACGATCCTGAGCTTGAGCTCTCAGATAAACACAGTGCTGCTACAGAGAGAGTCACATTGCTTTTCTCATTCCAGATGATAAACAGGTGTAACCTGCAATGTTAAAATCCTGCCAGGAGTGGAGCAAACATCCTCAGCTGGAATGACACAGGCCCTCTTCTAGTTTATAAAGACAGATAATACGAGATACTCACTGAGTCTCAGGCTTAACCTTTGAGGTTAGAAAGTTCAAACCAATTTGTTGAGAAAAGCTAAAGGCTTATATTAACAAGTCTCAGAAAGGGTCTGGGTAAGGAGAGGGTCCTGGACTAACAGTGATATGGAAACTCCTACAGTCAGGAACAATATTCACAATGGGTAACTCAGGCTGCATTGACATCAGTATTTTTGTTCCTTTCTTAAAGGGAAGCAAATCTTCCACTTTCCCCATGGGTGAACACTTTGGTCATGCTGGGGCACTGTTGTAGAGTGTGAAAACTGGGGTCCCTTCAGGTGACACTGGACAGAAAGGTGAGCTCTAGAAACACAACTGATGTCCCAGCCACTAATGGGCATTCAGGCTATGATACCTAACCAGAAACAGTTCAAAACCTCCTCTCCCCACATACAGTGTAGTCACTGAGTCTTTGGCACCATTCATCCACTGTCACAATGGAAATCCTTTTGTGTATGTTTTTCCAATTCTAGCATCCTATTTAGCTGTTTCTCAATACTGTTACTTCTACTGCAGGTTACTAGTACAGTAACATAACAATCAGTATGTAGAGAATCTAACTGTTTGCCAAATAAAAGATGGTGCCACAAAGAGACCAGATGAGCTGCATCTGAAGGTGCTGAGAGAACTGGCTGCTGTCACTGCAAGGTCCCTCTCTATCATCTTCAAAAAGTCTTTCTAATGACTGGAGAAAAGCAAGTGCTACATGCTTCAGTTACATATCTTCAAAATAGGCCAAAAGGCCAGTCCAGGGAACTGCAGACTGGTTAGTCTCACTCTGATTCCTGGGAAAACGTTGAAGCAAGTCCTCTTGCGGTTGGAAGATATTTCTGGGCATGTAAGGGTATGAAGGTGATTTGGAACAGTTAATATGGATTTACCATTTGTAAGTCATGCCTACTCAACTTGATTGTCTTCTGTGATAAAATAACTGGCTTTGTGGATGAGGGCAGAACAGTGGATGTCATTTACCTTGACTTTTGCAAGGGTTTTGAGACTAGAAGCGTTCTTGTATCCTAAGTTAGGACATCACAGTCTGGATGGCTGGATAACTAGATGACTAAAAGGCTGGTTGGATAATCAGGCTTAGAGGGTTAATGGGTCATCCTTCACCTAAAAGCTGGTAAGAAATGGGCTCCTACAGGGGTCTATCTTGGAACCTTTTATGTTTAACATCTCTACCAGTGACATGAAGGCGGTGGTGAAGTACACTTCAATTGGATATCAGAGCTGGTCCTGCTTTAGGGGCCTTCTGCAGTACTTTCCATCCTGATTTGCCCCATGATCCTTTGAGAGGGCATTAAATGCAACCCAGGCTGTTCCTTCAGAGGATATTAACATCTGAAATGCAGTATGCAGCAGCATTCCTTGCACTTCAACACAGTACCCACTGCTGGCAGTTTCTCTTTTTCCATGCCATGGGTTTGTTAATCACGGAAGACCACAATGAGTAAAATGGATCTATCACTTAGAGGTCGCATTCTAAAGCTGTGATTTAGTTTTCTGTCTGTTCTAATTCAGGCAACGGATTTCAGTGCTTAGCTCCCACTTTGTGTATTCCAGCTGTCAATATGGTTTCAAATCAGTGCAAGGTTTTCCACTCAAAGAGTTAAAGAGAGGAGAAATATTCTAACCCTAATGAGTCAAATACTAGAGCTGAGAAAGGGTTGCGTGTCCTGAAATAGACTGGAGAGGATCAGTGCTGGAACTAAGTTTCCGTGTGAACCTCTGACTTTTATAAATACCAGAGACTCTTTCCTTTCAGATCCCAAGTTTACCTTCCTCATCTGGCTTGTTGCTTCCTTTAGCTGTGTAGGGAGCGGACTGCTGTTCTGCTGTTTTGTAGGGAGAAGCCTGGGTTATTGTTGTCTAATTTGCCTTGTTTTTTTCCACAGATACTGTCCCATGGGCTTCAGAAACTGTGAGACCAGTGAAAAGTGATTTTTCTATGCACAGGTTGTGAGATCTTGCAGAGACAGCAGCAAGTTAAAATCTCTGCAGGATTAAAATCAAAGGTAAAACACTCATGGATTTCAATGAAGACAGAGTTTCACCCAGCCCCTTTTGCGGGGTGATATTCCTCACAGGGAGGAGGTTTGTATGAGGGCAAAAATCCAGTGAATTTCAGAGAAAACTGTGTTCTCTAAACCTCAGTATTCAATGGTTGTGGCATATTATGTACAGCATTTAACTTTTTGCTTGACATTGCCCTGATGGTTCTTGCAGACCCCAGGCAGGAAATCACTCTAATATAACCACACTGTCCTCCTGTTCTCCCTTCCTGGCCTCCACAGCAACTTTAATCCACTGACCATTTTAATCCATTAGTTTTCCATTTTATCATTTTATATACGTACTTCAGTGCTGAGGGAAGGCTTCAAACAGAGTTGGTGACTTATTAGGCACTAAGAAATCTGACCATGGGAGCAGGCGCCGCAGCCAGTCCAGTTTTGCTGGCTCCAGGCTCAGAGGGCAGACCTGTCTGCTTTTCCCTTTTATTCCAATCTCAAGTGCTATTAACATATTCTTCTAATAAATTTCATTTTAAAACTGCCTGATCTGAGAGGGCTGAGTTTAGAGAAATCAGGCTGCAACTTGAGTTTTCCCTGCTGCTTTCCTAGCAGAACAGTAAACACTACTTCGCAGGGCCTGATTAGCTCCTGCTTTTGCAATGCCAATCAGTCTTACTTGCATCTCCATATATCCCCAGCAATAACTAAGGAAAGGTAGGCCAAGTTTATACAGCCTTGATTTAAAGATAGTGCTGAGGATGACTGAAATATTAAGGTGTGTATGTGAAAGGTGTGTATGTGAAACAAGGGAATAAGCAAGGAAAAAAAATCTATTTGTGTAGTTAACACCTAAGGTCTAACATTATATTTCTAAGGTAGAGTCTTTTTAAAGGGGGAACAAAGTAGGTTGTTTCTGAAATTTGCTGGAGCCCCACCCCAAACTTACAGCAATATTTGCAGAAGAAGTTTGTTTACAAGTTCGTATCATACCTCTCACATGGGAGAAGACTTCAAGTGAGACAGTGGCTTGCTGGAAAAGCACATACATAGTGAAGAGTAAGCTGAAACAAGGAGCTGGATTTTGCAGAGTGCAGCTTCATCAGGCTGTCTGCTTGGTTTCTTATGGGAAAGGCTTGGAAGAATCAGACAGGTTAACTGCTGCATTACACTGCCGTGAAGGTCTCTTACCCTTACGCATTACACGTATCTTCAGAACCACATGTGATCCGTGGAACTCTCATGTACCTGCTGTGCATGGGCTGACAGACCTGTAGCAATACTGACAGTTATTGGGTGCTCAACTGCACCAGATGCCAAGCTTCAAATATGATGCGGCTTTTCTGCTCAGGCTCATGCTCAGCACAGTTATTTGTCTGCAGACAAGCTGTGGATGTGTGAGTCCCAGGAGCTTCGGGACTGAGCTCATTATGTCTAGCTACATTTTGCTACTGGAGATTTTCCCAAGGCTGTTATATCTGAGTATCTTCTAAAGGTTCATGTGGCAAGGCAACATCCAAAGACACCAAAGTAAACAGTGTTTACATCTCATGGACTTTCAGCAATTGTTTAGCACTTCCATGCTTTAGTCTCCAGGAAATTTTTCCTCGTAAAATTACTAGCTACACATGCTTCCTAATGATGTCAATGAGTTTTCCCTCTCTGTGCATTGCTGAGCATGGTTTGATGTGGCGTTCAGCAAACTTTGAGCTAGAAGCATGGAGTAGTAAGAAAAATGTGATTTAGATGTTGCTTTATTAATTACCACTTTACATTCACCTTATGTTTTTCTCTGTCTTAAAAAAAAGAGTAAACAGGTTGACTTCTTTACCAAGATTGTGTGGAAATACAGGATATATATATTTAGCACTAGTCAATCTGTTGAGAATGAGTAGGAAACCCATCAGTTCCTGACGCTGTAGTAGATTTCCTGTGCACAGCTTGTCAGCAGCCTGCTGGAGCTGAGGATATTCTGACTGTGTACTTGAAATGTCAGGAATGCATTGTTTATTTGCAGTGAAAAGGCTGAAAATCAGGGTTTAAAGTCTCTCACCCAGAAGCTGCACGACTCTTCAACGAGCCACTGACATGAGGTATAAGCTCTGCAGCTGGTAAACGGTGGTGCTGAAACATCACTGAAATCAGACCTCAGGCTGCAGTCATACATGCATTCTCTCTTTGGAGACATGCTCTATTTCCAAGGGCTCAGGACGCTCTGGAACAATTTTAGCAGAATTGCCTTTATTAACCTACACAGTACTCAGTGCAGAGCAGTTGAAGTGTGTGTTGAAAAGTACATACTTATGATCATTTATGTGCAGGCTGAACTCTGTAACTCTTGCAGAGAATTAATCTGTTGAGCCAGTATTTTAGTTGATTGTAACAGCTTACAAGTTAACTTATAAAGACTTCAGGCGGATCATACCACAGTATACCAAAGCACCCTTACAGAAACCTTAGTATTTGATAGTGGAAGCCTAAGGAAGAGTAAAAGAGCAGGATAAGTGCACAGAAAACTTTTCCCAAATACCCTATCTTAGTTTTCCGTGATTTGCAGCTCAGACATTCCTTGAACTTGTGATGGAATCTTTATACTTAGTACATCTGAATGCTTTCTTCTTCCACTGATTTGCTTCACATTTTTCTGAACTGATGTAAATACTAGCAACCTGTGGAAAAGAATTTCACTTCATTAATTCAGATAAGAAATCTGTCACGAACACTTCTGTGACAGACAGTTCTCCACTTTATATCACCTTAGATAAGTGAATTTTTGAATGGGTGACAAACATGTTTATGGCATGATGATTTGAACATACATAATGAATATAATAATTTGCTTAAAAGCCATGTAGTAGTCAGGAATTTTAATGAAGATTAGAAGTCATAATGGGTGGAAGATGTTGAAACATACAGCAATGATCTTTCTGTAGTCTACCTCTAAAAGTGTCACTTGAATGCAAAGATTCAAGAATAAGGACAGATTTTGCAATCCTCTCTTCAATATCTAAGACATCTATCTCACCATGCAAAGTCTAATTCCAGCAGAATTATAAAGATTCCTCCTTAAATTGACTTCAAAGCTATTCCTGTAACAGACTCAACAAACTGTATAGCCATTAAGGGATTTTACATTATACAATATTGATTTCTCTAATATCCATATAATTACACTGAGATGCAAATTGCTAATAAAACTGAATAATCCTTCTGAAAAATTAGTGACATTAGCCTGAGAGGAGGTTTAAAACGCCCAAAGCCATTGTTTTGATAGTGTTACTGAACCATACATTAATAATTGCATCGCTTTAGCTGCACACTCCCTGCTGTTTTAGTACTTAACTAAACTGTAATGTTAAATAGTTGTTGCCAGTTTAAGAAGTTTATCAGACAATATAAAGATGACTTTGTGATTGCAATATAAAACTACACATAAGTGCACTCAAAAAGTTCCACTTGCAGAGTTATCTCCTAAGGGCTCCATTTATGGGTATTATCCAGAGTTTAAAGAGAGTTTTTATACCCCAGAGTCTTAACTCAGTAAGTAACTGATAAGATAGGTCCTGCTTTCACTCTGTTCTGCTGGTCTGTAGTGGTAAATGGTGCCCCTGTTTGTGCCGCATTTGAGCCATGCAGCCTCTGCTTTCTGCATCTTATCCCTCCCCGCAGCCAGCCAGGAGCCAGCGCAAACAGCCTGGGAACGGAACGACACTGCACACACGGGAGATGAGTTCAGCCCAACCCTTGGAGACATTTCACAGGCCAAAAATAGCAATGCTGAGAAGATGCCAGCAAAGTGGGATCTTGACATTGATGTTTGCCGATGCTGCGGTACATCCGTCGCGCCAATTGGTTGACATAGCACTGTTCTCTGCTGACTGTCCCACACCCTCCTTCCTCCCACCCAAAGCCGGCTACCTTGCAGAGACCTGCTTGGAAATTGTGCCAAGCAAATGTCAGCTTTTCACCAATGGGCCCTATGTAAAAGTTTGTGGAGATACAAACAGATATTACTATGGGCTAGGAATATTCTGTCTTGAAAGGGAAGGACTGAGGGGACAGCTGTCCACAAAATCCTAAATAACGTGGAGAAAATTAGTAGGGAAACTTGGTAGTTGAAGGGAAAATAACTTGGGTCATCAAGTGAAAATCTGCATGCAAGAAGTTTTTGCTGCTGGATGTTGCAGGTGTGAAGGGTTTTTACATGGGTTCAAAAAGCAAGTGGAAAATCTGTCAAAGGATATTAAATGTGAGGGTCCATTGATGCTTCAAATGCCTTGGCCAGCTGATGAGATCCTAAACCATAGCCTGAACATTGTGAACAGAGTAATAAATAATGTGCTCTGCAAGTCTTCAAGTGAAACTCTAGTAACCCTTAGGGACCCTACTTTTGTATGAAATATGGACTGCAAAGCAGCCTCCAGATGACTAGTAATAAGCAGTGCTGGTTTTCCAGTCCTACGGTGTCACAACCTGATGCTCTCTTAACAGACAATTCCCCTTTGCTCTTCCTCAGTTCCTGGTGCTGAAGAACAACTTTCCAGTATAAGGACCTATGCATATTTGAAAAGGACACATACAATTATTAAAACTTCCTTTCAGCCTTTTGCTCCTCTCCCCTGCTCCATGCCAGTGCAGCACTACCAAGTACAGGCAGAGTGTCACTCCAAAGGCCACTGCTGCCCACTGGTCCCCATCAGCTGTGGGGTTGAGTAGGGTCCACAGAGCCAGGGTCTACTATACTGGGAACAAATGGTGGAAAACAAACTGCAACCTCCAGCCTCAACTGAGTCTGAGAAGAGATTTTAGTAATGACATTCTGATACCAAAGAAATGAAATATGACATATTCTTTGCCATCACAGTGCAGGAGACAGATATAATCATGCACCCACTGTACGAGAAACTCCAGTAACCAAACATGGCTTGCAGCCCTATGGCTGCACATGTGGATGTGCTGCAGTTGAAGGTGTTACTTTGGCACATACAGAGGATATCCTGCAGCCGGCTTTCTACTAGTGAGCTTGATGCCAGCAGCACGGAGTTTGCTGTGCACCACACTATCAATGTGCAACAGTGCAACGGGCAGAAGTCCAGGCTGCTAAACCCCTTAGCCTGGCAAGACGAAAACTACCTTACATACAACATTTTGCAGTCGTGCTTCTGATTGTGGTGGGAAAACAGACCAAGAGAAAAAAAATGAAATGCAGCTACATTTCCACTCACTTTTGTGAAACCATTGCTAATCATGCCCCTTAGCATGACTACACCGAAAGAGAAAACATCACAGTGTCCAGGGAAACAGTTCTGTGTGATGCTGGACAGCTTCAGCTTCCCCTGGAAAGCAGAATAAACCTCAGTTCATTTATTCCACCCTCATGAAAGTATTTTTCTGACCAAGAGTTAGGAAACCACACAGAATTGCCATTTTTCCTGGCACCAGAGGCTGTGTCTGACACTACAGCTGGGGGTCTGGAAATCGAATTCATTTGTCCCTTCCAAAAAAAGCTTACAAAGCAGGCATCATTCACCATAACATGTCATCCTAACAAGCTGCAAGGCAAAGATACTTCACATCTGAACCAACTGGTGGCAGTCAGTGAATACCTAGGTTACCAGAACACCTTTCATCATGAACACGATACGTTTAACAGCTAATTAAATCTGTGTAGGGATTAGGCTTTACATTGTACAGTTTAATGTCAAGCAAATCTGAGCTTCCTAAGATTACATTGACCAGCTCCTTATCTCTGATGCTGAGATGTTTATCAGCACCATATGTTACAAGCTTCTGCTATGTTTCCCAATGACCTTCTGGGACTTAATCAGCCCGAATGTCAGGGGTTGAGGAGCTGAGGACATATATTATGACACAGAATGCAACACTCAGCCAGGCAGAATGAAAATCCAGGGCTGAAGTCCAAAGAAAAGTTCTTTGTTGGCTACCTTCTGTCCCTGATAAATTTCTCAATTAGGAAGAACAAATGTTAACGTTGTTTTCCTTGCCCTTGCTGTTGCTTTGTGAGGTCCCATACTGCGAGGTAACACAGGGTGTGTACTCAAGTATCAGTGATGAGGGGAAACCTCAGATGATTCATGGTTTGGGAATGTTTCATATAAAAATAGCCAATTTCAGCTTTTTATCTGGAGGCTATCCATGCTACCCAGCTATGTTTCCCAGCCTAGAACCATCCAGAAGATATGCAATTATGAGGAAACTTTTGTTCCCAATTCAAGAGCTCTGTGATTGTAGCCTTTTTTAGTCACACGCTGCTTTTAGAATTAACAAGCGCTTCATCCCAGAAGTCCCCAGGTATGGTTCTTGGGGACAATCACATCAGAAGAAGACATGGAGGATCACCATAACACATTTTATGTTTGTGTGACATACACTTGCTTCTGATGGGAGATGCATTAACAAGAAAAGCTTAGCAAGGACTGGATTTGCAGGACATTTCCAGGCAAAGAATGAGATACATTTTACAGTATCTTTTGCAAGGAGAAGAACCTAGCTACTATGCTTGACTGCCCCTGCATTCTTCAGATGGGCTGTGTTTACATTGATAAGAGTTGACATGAACCATCTTCAAGCCCCAAACCTGCTTATTTCAGGCATGGCTCTGCATGATTTGCTACATCCAAACCCAACAGCAATTACAGTTCATTCTGGAAGTTCATCTGAGCAAGAGGAGTCAACCCCATCACTGCTTCTCCCTTTTCACAGCTGCTCAGAGTGATATGTTTGGATCCCTATTCTCATGAGTGCCCCTTCTGTTTGCAGCTTATTGGGCTCAGAGTCAAGCTGGATTTCATGGATAAGGATGCTGATCCAAATGCTGCCACTTTATTTCATGGCTGCAGAATGGAGATAAAGCTGGGAGTGGTTTGTGAAGCATTTGCAAATCTGTGCTCTGTATCGCTGTCATTTCGTTGAAAATATCCTTTTTGGAGCTTAAAGTGTCTATCAAGAGAGATGTGGCCTGACTGGGGATTAGCTGAACATGCTGTATTCAGAATACCACAGAAAGTCCAGGTGTTTTAAAGGAAGTAATGGCCGTGGTCTAAGAAAAGAAGTGTGTTACTGGATGCCAAATATATGAACACATTTATAGAAGCTTTGCTTTCTCCTGAATCTGAATATATGAGGTGGCTTTTTTTGTTGTTTTTTTTCTGGGTTTTGTTTTAAAGACACTAATTTCCTTTCCTCAAGCAGGTGTGTCCTAGTTCCCACATTTTCCAGACATATGTAAACTTATTTGGACCCACAGGAGAGATTCATTGGCTGGCAAGAATTGTAAGTGAGAACTCATTAGCTGAAATGGTTATATTGCAACTTCATCAGTCTACATTATGGTAGACAACCATTTTAGAGGTTCTACAACCACAAAGGGAAGCATCTGACTACATGTACATGGCACATATGGTGTGTCACACCAATCTGGAGAGGAAGCAAAACTACAAAATGAGATATCTAAATTGAACATCCCAAATATTTGGGAGTTCCAGAACTAGGGCAGGTGGACATCAAAGATAGATCTCCATCTCCACCTCTCTGTCAGGACTCTCCAACATGTGGCTCAGCAGGTTACCTACCAATATTCTGCCAGTCTCAGTATTTTATGTCCATCATACAATAATACACGTAAGAACATTTTCATTAAAGATATTGGAGAATACTGGAAAGGAGGGGAGGTAAAGTTTGTAGCATTGGCTATTGAGCATACAATTATTGGCTAGACTCTTGCCTGGGATGCAAGATAAATATCAAATATATACATGAAAGTACAAGGCCTTCCTAGAAGCCCTTACAGTAGATTTATGAAACCTCTCCCATATTTTTCTACCTGACCTCCCAGTTCCTGCTTTCCTGGATGTAAAATGCTTCAGATACAGGAGAGGAATGGAGAGACATTTGAAGCTTGACATTCCACAGCCTTGTAGCTAGGATGTGCACATAGTGTGTAGAAGGTGTTAGTGCCATATTCAGACTGAGAAGAATTTAGCAGTGAGATCTCCCACTTACAAGAGAAGTGGTCTGACCATGCAGTATCCTACAAAGGTCTCGTTTCAAACTGCGGTGAAGTTGAATAAAGTCTGGGGTTTGTAGTTTAACTTCCCTTGATTTTTTTTTTTTTTTAATCATAAGCTGTTACAATACTTGAAGTCCTGATACCCCAGCAGTGGCCAGTCTTCCACTGAGAATGAAGGCCTGCACAGTGCAGAAGAGAAAGTCAAAAGGTGGACAACAGAGTGAAAAGGTGGGAGCTTTAAGTACAGATTTAAAATAAAGGTAGACATTGCTACACAAGAGCAGGGACAACATTTCAGTTGCAACAAGTGAGAGGGAAGAAATGCAAGTGGGAAAAGATGAATAAGCCTTTAAGGGAAACTGCTACTCCCAAGGCAAAAGTCACAATACAATTAGATCAACCATTCCCATTATTGAATATAATAAACTCCTTCAGAGGAGATTCGGTCTGTACAAGCAGTCTGTTTCTGTGCCCATTTCTCTGAAGGCACTTATTGCCAACTGCTAAAATCAGTGAAGCTTCTTTACTACAGGTAGCCACAGAAATGTTGATAGACCCGTACAATGGTATTAATAACTGGATTCATTAAATGGCACTTGAACTAAGTAGTACTTGACAAACCTCACTGTCAATAGAAAGGATATAGGAACATACATGTAAGAAAAGGAAACAGATCTACTCATAGCCCCCACCTCTGAATTTCCAGTCCCTTTTAATAAAGTGAAGTTTTAGCTATTAAAAGTTTTGTGACCCTTGTAACGCTACAGAACTCTGATATAGAATGTGACTAGTACAATAACATTATATAATATATATATTTATATTTTAATATATTACATTTATTTCTACATAAAGAGGCTATAAATACTGTATACGCCTTATATTCATGGTTCCCAGCATTTGACATTATAGTAAGTACAAACTGAAAAAAAATAATTATAAAAATACAAAAAAGAACTCAGTAGAAATAGCTTTACATTTTAAGATCTTGTAGCCGGCATTGTGTCTATCAGCAGAGCTCTGGTACTACAAGAGCACAGGTAAGAAGTTGTCCAACAATTAGGCACAATCTCACCACTCAGGGAAGATTGGAGCTGCCATGAAACCAGTCACGGATACCCAAGACTACATAAACCAAGATCTCTGCTATTGCAAACAGACTTTGAGTTTGCAAATTGAAAGAGCCAGACCTACATCTGAGGGAGGAGGGATGAGATGAGAAGGTAGGGTGCCTTTAGGATGCCCCATGAGGACCACAGGGCTCCCTGTGGTCCTAAGGTAGACTACATTGACTTTTCTGCCTGTTGCAGAGGCTGCCCTGGTGGTGATTCAGAGAGGGGGTACTTTCTGCAGCTGTTTCAGGCTAGCTCAGAAGCAGGCAGGCATGTGGCATGGGTCAAGGGTGTTGGGGACAACGTGGGCCAGAGCCATCCTCAGATGTGAGGCATGGCCCCTGCACCCCTGTCCCATCACTTGGCTCAGTGCTCTTCCTTTTGCCTACTGACCAGCCTCACCACACAAGTCTTGCAAGCAAACACAGCTCATGCTGCCCGGTACAGCAACTTTTTTCCTCTGCCAAGGACAGAGACCATTGCCCCCACCTATATTTAGCCCAGCCTATGTTTAGACTCAGGCCGTCAGCGACTGCCAGAGCCTTGAGCTGGAGGTTCCTTTTTTTGTTTGTGGAGGTACAAGCAAGGGATAACTCTGAGAAACAAGAAGCCAGTGCCGTGCTGTTTCCTTCCTGGAGTCCAGCCACAAGTGGAGAAACAACAACAACAACAGAAAAAGAGCAGGTCTGTGCCGTTATCTCGTACAACTAGAAACAGTTCGGTTGAACACCATGTCACCAGGGTTCCGAAGGCCACCATGCTGCCTCTGCCACTGGGTCGGCACAGCCCACACACTGCAGCCAGGGCTTTGCACCCTCAGCCACAAGCATCTCTTGAGGAAAGTGCCTCACAGCCCAGCATGGCGCAGTTTTGCTGCCAGATGCTCCTGCATCCTGTTCAGGAAAAATAAACGTCTTTTCTTAGTCTCATGGACGCCATCTTTCTGTGCATCAAACCTGAATACCACCGAGCTCAGGCAAGGAAGGCACATCGTGGGGGGACCTGGAGCTTCACCCTAGAGCGGTGGGGAGGCGAGCGGCACGGAGCTGTCATAGGCGAGCCCATGAGCACGGCAGAGCTGGGGAGAAGGCTCCCGGGCACACAAGAGTTCAGTCTCCTCGCTGGAGTACACGGTGGTGTCCATGTCATCCGAGTGGTACCCCGACTGGTACCCGCTCGTCTGGTTGGAGGCTTCGGACATGACGGACTCGTTACTCTTGCTGGGCACCAGCGTGCTGTGAAAAACAAGCAGAAACAGGACTGAGAGAGCTGTGGAGACTGTCTTCTGGAGGGCACTTAGCAAAGCTGGCTTCAAGCCTTTTTAAACATGCATTTGATTATAAAAGGGACCTTTTCATATGCCCTAACTTCACTAACACATGAAAAAGATATTTAATTTTATGGTGATACAAAGAGTTAGATTGTGAGCACAGATGAAATGGGCAGAAAACTTTGAGAAGCTTCACACATTTCAGCTGTGGTGCAGTTGTAACTGCAGTATACTTTTGTTTGCACTGAAGTTGTCCTGGCAAAAATAATTCCTGAGAAGCTCTCAGAGAGCATACGTGAGGCTTGAGCTCCATGAACGCTACTGTGCTTCCTGTGAACTACACAATGAACTCCCTGAACAATGCTCTGAAAATACACCCAGGTACATCCTGAAAACTCAAGAGTCAGCTTTAGAAAAAAAAGAAAGAAAAAGAAAAGAAAAGGAGCTCTTTGTCACTGCAGACAAGCCCTCAAAAATATGCTCAATTGTGTGCAACAGCTCAGTTCCTTTGAGTGGTGGTTGATGCTTTGTAGCTGACGAATACAAGTCCCTTCTGCATTGCTAGCCATTATTTCCAGTGGCTGCATACCTTTCCTCTCCTGGTACCAAATGCAGATGACCAGGGACACAGTGCACAATATTTCCTTGTGTTTTTAAAAATACAGTAAGACAATATTTTGTCTTCTAAAAAATTTAGAAACCAATCAGTTTTCTGACATCCTGTAAACAAAACGTCTTGTTCAAATCTACATGCAGCCTAATCCTTACCTAAAGGGTATTTTCACTTGTTTATCACTCTCTTCTAAAGTCTTCAGCTCTTCAGATGCAAGAACCATCCCACTATCTGTCTGGTTTTCCTGCAAAGGTGTTAGGAATGCATTAAATGCAAAGGGATAAATATAAAATAAATAAAATAAAATAAAATAAAATAAAATAAAATAAAATAAAATAAACAGACGGACAGAAGACATACAAATATCAGACAAACTCACCTCCTGAACAACTTTTACAGTGGTTACCAATGGGACATCTTCAAATGTTTTCACGCTCACAGGGCGGCTTTTTCTTTTGCTACCTTGTCGGTACTGACTGAAAAGAAAAGAAAACAAAACAATATTTTGTGTCCACTTTCCACAACTTGGCTGAAAACAGCACAATGATATCAGAATCCTTTTATCTCTCTACAGAGAAGTCAATCTTTTTGTTAAAACATGTTATGCAAACCTCAAAATATCCATTTATTGAGAAGGATGAACAGGCTAGAAAGTGACATGTTTCTGACCTTCTGCTCATGACAATCTTGATCTCTGAGCAAATTCTAAGAAACGGCTTAGAGAAAACAGCCTCTTTTCTCAGTTACACTGGAGGGCTTCACTTCCTGCAAGCTTCACTTAGAAGTATAATAAACAGAGGAGCCTGGAGCTCAGCTATGTGTCTCTTCCTTTGGACTGCACTTCTGAGACCCCTGGCTGGACCTAGGACAACAACAGCAGACTCAGCAGACTGCCGCCCTTAAACCGTGGGGATCAGGACAGGGAGTGCTACGTGTCTCTTGAAGGCTCTTCTCCAAAAGAAGCCCTCTGGTCAGGATGACATCCATAAAAAATATTGGACCAAAAAGCCTCATTACTTTCATGGAGGTACTAATACAGCAAACAAAACAGCTACCCTCAGCTTTCTGTCTTAACGGATGTGGAATAAAATGGATACTGTCCCAGTTAAACAGGACACATTTATGCTCCTAACAGCTAACGAAGAAAAAGCCATGGATTTAGAAAAGAAACCTGCATTCACCTGAAGCACAAAGCTGAAGGCAATTAAGAGCATCATTCATCCCATTTCCTAGTTTTGAGCCTAGCTATGCTGAGTCCTGCCTATCTCCAACAAGCACATATTTAAGCTGGTGGGGATTTTACAAGTTCCCTTTGTAGCCTGCCCTGGTGCTCAATCACACTTTAGAATGGTTTTCAAATATTAAACTCGAGTATTTGCTGCAAATAAAATTTGTCTTATTGCTAGGGACACAGAATAAACAATTAGCATCCTCTTTCAAGCAACTTTTCATTTACTGGAAACTGTTAATATGTTCCCTCTCCATTTGCTCTTCCTAGACTTAGCAAAACCAGTTCTTTCAAGGTCTCTATATTGAACATGTCTTCTACTCCTGTTACTCTGCAATGTTATCTAATCCACTCCCAACCCAACCCTGACAGGACCAAAAACATCTAATGGAGAATCTAGTCCACTTATCCTCCTGTACAACATCACCTTGAATGGTGATAAGTTCATTCACAACTTGCCTTCTTAGTCTGAAAGCTTCATGTGTGCTTGCATCTAATTGTCCACACAGTCACAGAACTGCATGGCCACGACTACAGTTACCAGGGTGAGGACTGGAAACCCCAGCCTCTTGATCTGAATAACCTCCCAGTTACGGAAGTCCTGTGTCTTTCTGCTCAACCCAGACAAGAATCAGCCTTCATGGACTACAACGAGCAAGATCCTCCTGGTTAAGCCAAGCTACTCTGCAAACAGGACCAGAAATAGTGTGCAGGCAGAGAAAGGCCACACGTGGAGTCTGACTCCTGCCCAGTGGCAGTGAGGGCTCAGATGACACACTGACAGTATTTCCTGACACATATTTGCATTTTATAATAGACTGTCCCATTAAAAAAGGGCCAAAAATCCCCCCGAGAAAATAAAACCCTGTCTTTCCTGCTATCCACCAAGCCAATTAATCTCCCGAAAAATGAATTGTAGATTGGTTTGACTTGATTTGTTCTTGACAAATCCATGCTGGCCATTTTTAGTTACTTAATTTTCTTGTAGGCATTTACCATTATTTATCTGATTGTTTAGTCTGGCATCATTCCTAGGATTCAGGTTAACCTGATTTAAGGTTACGCCTTTTCTGTTCTTTCTAAGAATGAAGCATTTACATGCATACCTTAAATCTTCCTTAAATCTTCTTTACCACACCTGACTGTTCTTAATGACAATCTTGCAAGGTTCAGAAATTACAGATCTATTTCCTAAGCTAAATACAGCAGCTATTAGGACGTCCTGCTGATTTGAATTTACCTCAGCAATGTAAATATTCTTTAATATTCTCTGTTTTCCCTGTGCTTGTTTTCTTCTTCCTGCTTTGATTTAGAGATTGTATTTTTCAGCCTTTCCTCATAGTTCAGACTTTTGTGATGATTGAAAAAGACATTACTGAACAGATCAATCTTTTCCACTAAATGTATAGCAGGATCCATGCCAACAAAATTGTTTCCAGCTACCAGAAGAATAAAGCTCCTAAGCATGTCTTAAGCTCCTCACTTTGCCTCTCCCAGAATGATTTCCACAAGTGCTTTCACACCCCTGTCACACTATAAGACAAGAGAAAGAGTTTCAAAGTCTTTTTAAAAGTTGACAGAGAGATTTTACTTCTGTTCATAACAGAAAATGGGGACCAGCAAAAATCATATAGGAAGTATTAGAAGTGGAAAAGTATGTGTGACTTTTCAGTGTTCAATCATGCTTTTTTGTCTTTTAAATATTTATATTTTGGACTGCCCCACTACTAAAACTCGGGGGTTGAGAGTTCAACTCTAGGACCACAAGTTCAACTGAAGTGTGAAATGCACTGTGTCTACCTAGGCTTTCCCAGGACCAACATAAAAAAGCCATCCTGTGGTACACAAAATAACTGGGAACTTTGTCTTTGGTAGATACAAGACAAACAGTGAGGGAGAAGGTTCCACTTTGTGGAAACCACGTGAACCCTGCCAACAGAGTCCTTCTCTGCTCTTATAGTTGGATTCATCTCCTTCTATCCTCCTCCTACTCCTGAGATTGCAGCAAGCAACCCAGAGCTTCTAGCATCCAAGTGGCTGAATTTGATCTTAGGCAGCACTGGATAAGAAAATACTTTTCTCCCTTACATCCCACACCTGAGGTCCTCACAAGGTCCAATGTGAACCCTTCTTAAATACACTAGTACAAACTCCTTACTGGGGAAGTCACCTCTGCCACAACACCAAACAGCATCTACCACTGTTGCTCCATCGTGGATGCCCCAACAGCCCACCAGAAACAAGCAGTGGACAAAAGAGCAGTGACAACATTTAGGTTGCATTCCCCTTGGCCATCAATTCATGACCCATTTACCAGCATGTCACTCTAGGAGGGGAAATGCCAGAGAGGTCACTAATGATAAATCTATTACCATTAATAATTTAGGCAGCTGCAATACAAGAGTGTGAACACAATTGTATTGGATCAGTAAGACTTTTTTATTCATTCTGATTCTTAAAAACTAACTTAAGTACACTTATGATTTATTTTTCTTTTTTTAAATGATAATACCAAATCTTGAAAGGGTAGTGAAAAAAAAAAAGTCATTGGCATTTGGGGAGATAAGAAACTAGTTTTTGCCTACAAAAGCTGTACAGATTCCTTCTTATCCCTGTGGAAGAGGTTAAATATGGACCAAGCAGCTGAAGTCTCTTCCTTTCATTTTCCCTGCCCCCAGCATGAACAAAACCTGCCCAGAGGCCCCAGTAGGATGTCCACCATATAAAATACCTAATTCCTGCTGTGTTGTCATAATGGAATTTAGGATCACAGACTTCCTCTTCCTCCCTACAGGAAGCAGGTGAAGTGGGGAGAGAGAGACCCGAGTCCTCTTCCACATTCAGCGATACTGACAAAGGAAGGACAACGTAGTCTTTACCGTCCTGCAGAATGCAGTGAAAAAATGCAAAAATTAAATTGGCTACAGAGATACACTGACATAAACAGTTACACACACATGTACATGGAGAATGCATCAGTCCAACAGTAATACCGTGGCTGCTTTATTAAACTATGAACATTATATCACCTTTGCAGAGCAGCTACATTAAAAGAAAGAAACTTAATGAGAATCACTGTCAAGTAATTTTAGATTCAAAAATGATGGTTTTATATGACATATTGTAACATAAAGAATAAACTGAATGTTTTTTATTGATGTCTTTGAAATAAAAATGTAGGGTTTAGGAATGTTTGAATCTCAATGACACAAAGAATATGAACCTGAGGAAAAAGATTACCTTAAAATGAATTAGGCTATGGAAATTTCTGGTATTAACCAGAAAGACTAAATTAAGTATAAGAAGTAAATTTAATTAAAAAAAAAAAGAAAAAAAAAAAAGTATTGATGGAAATTTTCCATCAACGCTTTGACATCAAACTTGATGTGAATAACAAGGATAACTACTTTTTCAATTTCTTCCACTTGCTTATATTTTTGCTCTAAAATAATAGAAAAAATGGATTATGCGTCCTTCAGTGCTGCATATCTATTTATAGTCCCAAGAGAAATCCTTTAGTAGATTTTCTAATCTAATTTTTTTCTTTTTTTTTTTTTTTTTTGCATCTATCTCTTTTGGATTACAATATGACACATACATATTTAGCTATTCGTTATCAGATAGTAAATCAGATTTATAGTCACAGTACACAATAGTTTATGACGAGAGGGTCTAAATCATTAGCAATCCAACCATATTAGGTTATAGGTAAATAACACAAAATATGTTTTGAACATACAAGGAAACACTTTTTTCCTGTGAGGGTGACTGGGCAGGGGCAGAGGTTGCCCAGAGAGGTTGCGAAGTTTCCATACTTGGAGATATTCAAAAGCCAATCTGGACATTGTCCCGGACAAAGAGGTATCAGTGGTCCTGCTTGAGCGGCGAGGTTGGACCATATGACCTTCAGAGGCCCCTTCCAACCTCAGCCAGCCTGTGGTGATGTGATACATGTGACACAAGCTGCTCTGCAGAAAAGTGAAGAAACGCTCCCCTTCCTGAGTCTTGGTATGCACAGACACAATAGTTTGGAAGGGCAGGTAATTCCTATTGTTACTAATAGGTCAGAAAGGGAGAACTTGTCTAATAGGAGAGCATGTGGCCAAATGCAGCCTCTCTCACCCAATGTGCTCACATCTGTTGCTCTGGCCTTGTCGACTTCCATAGTACATTAAGAAGGAGCCACAAGATGGAGAACCTGGGAGGGAGGCCCATATCGCTCACCTGGACACAGTGGGCTCCCTTACCAAAGTGCCTGCACACAGGACAAGTCTTAATACACTTACGTGCATTGAGCTGCTGACAGACAGCAAAACACCTGCATACTCATTTTCCATAAAAGTCATTAAAAGCATTGCTGCCCACATGCTCACATATGCCAAGATACCCATCTTTGGCACAGTAAGATCAACAGGGGCTACCTGCCGAAACGCCTCTGTACTATGCAGAGAAATCAGCAGCAGAGCAGCGAATTGAGCCCATGATGCCACTGCTGTCTGGCTGGTGAACAACTCCCCAGCATACCTACAACTCCCAGCCAGACAGCTAAGTAACAGCAGCGGAGGTGTCATGGGAAGCCCTTGCTGGCAGGGCAACACAGCTTTTGGTTACCATAACAGACCTCTGCAACCTTTCCCCAACTATGCCAGTCAGTAACTGAAGGGGTAGAAGAAGCCCAGGCTCCCCCACATCCCCAGTGGACAGTACCCAACTAGGAGATTTCATGGTGGCTGTCAGGATAGGAGGGGTTCAGCTGGTGGGTTTAGCAACCAGAGAATACATTCCATGTACCTGACGGACGTTGGCTTGCAGCAAATTTCCCAGGTGCTCCACCAGCTCTGAAAAAGTTGGCCTCTGCTTAGGATCCCCATGCCAGCAATCCAGCATTGTTTGGTACCTGGAAGAACAAAGCCCATTAAAATATCAGCATGAAGAAAACAGCACCTACTGCTTGCTCCAGCACCTGCTATTATTGTGGGGTAAATGCAGGCAACTGGAAGAACAGTTTCTCACATTTCAGGTGTTGTATAGTCTGGTGCTCTCATTCTTGTTCCTTCTTTCAGTCTTCTGCAAAATTCCTCATCAATTTTCACTCCTGGGTATGGTGATGCACCTAAAACAAGAGCAAGAGTAATTTTAATGCATTAGACTCTTAAAATCTGGGATTGATTTTCAAACAGATAATTCGCTATGGCCATGAGTTAATAAGGTAATCCACTATATTTGGATGTGCAAACAATTTAGATTTATGATGGAGCAGATGAAGCACATCATCACCTACAGAAATTGTATGAAGAAGCATTTCAAGTCCATGTTCCTATATTTGCATTTTGAAGGAAATCTGAGTATTTTATTTTGATGGAGAACATAAACAGGAAATTTTCAAGAAGTAAAAAACCCAAAATGCTACAGAGGATCCAAGAACACTTTGACTGTTTTCTGTTTTGACTGCTTGACTCTGTTGTTTAACATTTAAGAGTAACATTTAGTAAAACTAAAGTGACTTACCCAATGAAAATATTTCCCATAGCAGAACTCCGAAGGACCATACATCACTCTGAATGGTATATACTCTATCAAAAATGGTTTCTGGTGCCATCCATTTTAGGGGTAGTCTGGCCTGAAAGCATTTTCATCAACAAAAATGTATCACAGTTTAGCAAAACAGTTTCCAGAAACCCATTTAAGGGGGGTGGGGAAAGGAGTCCGGACTTGATATTAATTCTCTCTGAAACAGAGAATCTGAAACTTACATCTCCTTTCCTGACGTAATCTGGGTCTTTGTAGATGTCTCGAGCCAAGCCAAAATCACAGATTTTGACAACGTTATTGTCTGACAAGAGGATATTACGAGCAGCCAGGTCCCTGTGGATGCACTGCAAAGAGAAGTAAACAACTTCGTATGCTGCCTGTTGTCACAGCGCTGTCCACAGGGCTGATCTCTTTCACATATGTGCTCCCCGAGCCTCAAAGGCCAGATAATTCTTAAAACCTTTTAAGAAAAAGAAACCTCGGCATCAACAGTTACTGATTTTAAGTGTTTTTGTGATGGTCACAACTGATTTGGCTCAGGGAGACTTGTATTCCCAAGTCCAAACATACATCTGTTTATCCACTACGCAGAGAGGGCCTTTGAAGTTACCTAATTAATTATCCTAAGAAGCTGACACGAAACAGGTTCAGATCTGATTACCTTTAGATTTACTTAGGTTCACTCAAATCTGTGTGCTCTATGCTCTCTCTCTGAAAAACATACCGCACTAAAACATCTATTTGATTCCAACACAAACTAATCTTGACTACAGAGAAAAGTCCATGACTTTACATATGCAGAACAACAGCTTAGCCAACAACCCAAAGTCTTCAAAACTCAAGCCTCAGCAGCTTGAAGTAAAAAAGCCAAGCTCTGAAATTGGCTGCAGATATGCTTCTAGTATGGACTAGAACTGCAGATCGTTTGAAGACATGTTTTTACATATACATGCCAACCATGATGTATGAAATGTAGAGAAATGCATGTTTTTAGAAAGGACTCTCAAGTCTGGTTTTGAACTCCTAGCCTGCACTCTAGAACAGTTCTGTATTCCCTGCTTTTATTCCCTTTTCCCGTTTCTAAGTACTTTTTGTGTCTAAACAACTGCAGCAATTCTTTGCTCTTGCTGGAATTTACACCCTTTGAAACATGTGCTATACATATTTAGGATCAAACCACAGAAAGGCACTTCTAGAAAGTGAAAATGCAGGTGAGGTGTTACCAACTGCCAGGGTGTCTTTGGCAAGAGACTCTCCAGGGAGTCATCCGTGAAATTTCATAGATGAGCATCATCTCTCCTCACACTGCCTTTCCGATCCTGCTGCACAAGTTACAGGCAACCTCCTCAGAGAAAACTCCTTTACTCCTGTTCAGCTATGGTTACCAGAGATTTGTACCTAATTCCTTTAATCGTCCTCATAAGTCAGCTCCCCTCCTCCAACTACTTAATCATTCTTCTATGAATCAGTGACCCATAAGCCTTGTACATATCACTAACATTTGTGTCAATAAATGCATGGGCTGTTTCACTCTGTAGTATTAATGATTTGGTTATGTCTTAAAGCAAAAAGAAAATGCTGCGGATGACTGCTAGTCCAAAGATGAACATACTGTTTCCTTCTATAGACCTACAGCACTATTTCCTACAGTCAAATAAATAACATGCCACTCTTCCTGAGAAGTTCCTTACTTTGCGTGAAGCCAAGAACTCCATTCCTCTCGCCACCTGGAAGCTATAACAGATGAGGTCCTCCATGGTCAAAGGGTTCTTGCAAAGGTCTTCAGGACCAGCTGCAAAGAATCAGACAACAATCAAACATACCCTTTGTCACTGATTTCACCCATAACTGCTTCGTAGGTAAAAGTCCATCTTAACCTTATGCCACATTGAAATGGGAGGGCAAACATAATCCTTTTTTTGGCTGGATAGTTGTCAGTAACAACCCTTTTTACACGAAGTCGTGTGTAAAATAAACTTGGTTATACCCCAGCCCTCCTTGCTTATTTCCACAGTTCTCACCAGTGGAAAGATTTGCAAAACAATCCCAGAAGAAAAACAACCAAAAGTCAGCTCACAAGTTCCTAGGACAGGAAAGGCTTGCTGTGGTTTCAGCAGATGAATTTGGAAACCCATGAGAGGGAGGCCTCACCTAGTCCTTAGAGGGGAAGAATACGCCATGGGGAGAAAGGCTTGAATTTGGCAAAAAGCCCTGCTAATTTAAAGTGGAAGAAGCCTAACCTCATCCTCTAGTGACTTGGAGGAATAATACACTCAAGTATCCAACAAAGATACATAGGCATTTAGTTCCTGCTGAAACAAACAAATCAATGTCTTTACTCAGCTCTTGATTTTAAGAAGAAATCTTCCAAGAACTATAACACTGGTGGCTAAACCCCTCATCTCGAGGCCTCTTTATGTCTACATACTTCTTACAACATTCCAGCTCAGAGGGTCGGTTTTTACACCAGAGATGTCTGAGGACCAAAACAGCGCGCAAATTCATAAAGTGCATGCCTGACATTATTCATTAAGATCAAACTGAAACCACAAGATCATCCTCCCTGTTAGCATACTGATGTTTTTCTTTGCATTAAATGATTTTTAGTAGAAGTTGGGGTACAGGCAGTTGAGCTATGGCTTCCCTCTGGACCAGTCAGATCCCACCACTTGCTGCATTTAGCGGTCTCTGAAATATATTGGCAGCACTGAGCACTTTGTGCTGTCCTTGCCAAAGCTGAACATGGCAAATGCATCAATGAAACTGCTGCAGATGGTACGTATATCCAGGGGAGGCTTTGAATAGTGGTAATTCAGGTTTCCTGTTCCTGACAGACCACCTGCGCAGCAGGAAGGCAAATCAGCCTCTCTGCTAATAAGCTGATGGCATTTCATGATATTTAACTTCTGGGTAAACACTGAGGAAATTTAGTTAGCATCCTCTAACTGCACCCCCTCTGCACAGCCTTCTAAGTCTGTGCTCTGCAATTCTCCCTGAAGACAGTGGAGTGTAAAATAGACAGAAGCAGTGCA
This sequence comes from Pezoporus flaviventris, assembly GCF_033815535.1. Taxonomy (NCBI): domain Eukaryota; kingdom Metazoa; phylum Chordata; class Aves; order Psittaciformes; family Psittacidae; genus Pezoporus; species Pezoporus flaviventris. Next base: position 26,204,819 of record NW_026892550.1, read on the forward strand.
CTAAAAATGCACCCTTTTAAGACAGGACAGTACCTTGGATTATGCTGAGGAGTTTGGGATGCTGAGCTAGATAATCCATAACTCAGGAATTTTGGTCACCCAGGAAATACCACGCACACAGCTTTGAGGAAGCTTTGGAAATCCCATAGTCCCCAATGTTCCTTATCAGCCCCCAGTAAAGACAGCTGTTCCAGCATGAGGAGAAGACATATCCTACCATCCTCCTCTTCCACATCACTCAGGGACCGCTCCTCCACAAAGCCAGAGCTTGCTGAGCTCTGGCTGCTTGTGATGCTGTCCAACCGTCGCTTCAGGTCTGCAGAGAGGTCACCAACATAGTTCTCCTTCCCCTGCCGGAATCTGGCACTTTTGTTCTAGAAGTGTGAGGGGAGGGTGGGAGAAATCAGAAGCAGAAAGCAGAAAGCATGCCACAGGTTTTCCCAGGAGAGGCAGTGATGCTCCCCGAAATCTGCCACTGGCACCACTGAGGGCAGGGAGGGCAGCACAGCACTTGCATGATCAGCCAGCTCTGGTTGTGGAACCCTAACTCATGGCCACATGGGCTCACCAGTTCAAGCACCCTCTGCCACTCCACAGCAAGGCTTTAGCCTGCTCCCATGGTCTCCCGGCTGCCCCCCCAGCAACATCTCCACACGCTTGGGGGGCCTCAGCCCCTTCGTGCCCACCATTTGTGAAGTACACACAGATGCTGCCAAACCTCCTATCACATACTTGAGCCTCTCTATACTGCTATGGCTTTACCTCCCACCATTGCAAAGGCCCCTCTGCTAAACCTCTGTTGGCCAAAGCCCTAGCAGCCCTAAAACTCTGATTTCCACCTTCCCCTAAGACACCAAATGCCTCTAGGGAGGATGCCAGCTCCACAGGTTTCCTCAACCACATCTCCATTTTCTCCTGCTTCAGTTTGGTGACCTTTCTCCCCTGGCAGGGCAGTCTTTTTCCACTGCCAATTCCCATCTCCACCACTTGTGCAAGGGTCAGCACCCTCATGAAACCCTGACTCTTCCTTCAAGGCCTCTCAGATATTTGTTTATCCTTCATACCTCACAAGAAGATGCAGCAAGTTGCCTTTGCCAACATAAAATAGTAAACAATGACTCCAAAGTTGAAGAAAAATAACCCCCTGGAGAACCAACAAGCAGTCTGAAGAAGCTCTGATCTAGGTACAGCAGCTGCAAGAAAACTCAGGTCTACCAGAGCGGCAGAGCATATCCCAGGGGCTTCCCTCTTGGCTGTGGGTGAAAAAGGATATGGTCCCAGGCATGATGCTCAGTGCTGGGTACGTGCAGGTACGCTCTTTATCCAGCAGTACAACTCTTGGAGGGGATGGATCCTCCCAACCCCTCTCCAGAAACCAGACCCCCTCTCAGAGGCATCCAGAAATGAGCTTGAATATGCCAGCCTCCAACTTCCCACTCCCTTCAAACTGAGGTGGAAAGAGGGGGTGCTGTGATGGAGCTCCCCTTTCCTAAGGACTTGGGAGGTACATAGCTCAGCATAAACTCAATTATACAAATGATTAACAGCAAAATATATAGCCTGGTTCGGCAATGAGCCAAGGGCATAGTGGAAAGGATAATCATGTGATAGAAGATACCTATGGATATCTGATGGATATGTGCACTAGGCAGGGTGTGCAGTTATTTAAGGTGGTCCGGAGCTTAACTAAGAAAGGAAAAAATTCAGGCTGATAATCAGAAAAACTTCCTGACAGATATGGCCAAGTGTAGAACAATCTGCCAAGGGAAACAGTGGAAGCCCAGTTCCTGTGCATTTTAAGCTAACAATAACAAAATAGCTACATTGCAGGGGCCAGGGGAAAGACTAGATGACCTCTGATGTCTTTGCCATCTCTCATTCCCATGGGAAGTACTAGATATTCAGCGTCCCCAAGGATCGCCACTTCAGTCTGCACTAGAAACAGAAATGTTGCATGTGGAAAAAACCCACCAGAACAAACATTCCAATGTAATGTCAAGTAACCTTGACTCCTTACCTTGTACGGGACAAACTCGCTCCTCCTGCTCCGTAGGTAAGCTGACAGATTTCCAAACTTGCAGTATTCCACAATGACCATGAGTGGGCCTGCAAAACACAAAGCCATTCCTTATTTAGACTATTTATATCCCACCTTATCTCAGAACAGAATTTGTGGCTAGAAATACATCCATTTCAAAAAGCATTCTCCTATCCAGAGGTTTTTAAAAATGCTAGTAATAAAAAAAAAAAATCTAATCAAAGCAGGGAAATGATTCCTTTTCTGCTGTATTAGGAAGGAAGGAAGAACACATGCTTTTGAAAAATCACAGGCCCAGTGTCATATGTGAAAATGTGCAGGGGCGTGCTTCTACTTAAAGTGCCAATAACTGCCTATGCTAATTGACATTGTAAGGATGAGACATAAATATCTGAATGAACTTCACTGCAATTAACCACTCCTTTGTGATAAAGTTACACACATGATTATCCATGCATTTTTCTGCAGGCAGTTTAAGTCCTAAAAATTTAAAACAGAAATCTTGGTTTCAGACAATGCCTTAATATACAGTGCAAATGTGGTATTTCACGCTCAAATTGCTTCATCTATATGCATATGTCAAAAGGATAGATTTCCATTCTAGGATCCAGATACTGGCCATCTCTATTCTATTATGGAATAAACAAGGTAAGAAATACTTATGGATTATGTTTCCCTCAACTACTACACTTCTGCCATGGAATTTACAAATTAAATTCGGACCCCACAGCAAGCCAACAAGTCAGCTTCCCTGAAAAATTATTACTGAGTTACTTTACACTGAATTTATTCCAAATTAGCATTCAGTGCTGGACTTGTTAAACAAAACATCTGTCCCCCATTATAAAGTAAGTATAAAGGTTCATCCACCCAGAGCTGGACTACAAATGGCAATCTCCCTTCCTACACACGCACACAGGCACCCACATCCCATCCAAAGCCAGAGAGGGAGGTCACAACTTGCAGTTTCACTGTACCCAGTGATGAGAATAAAACCAATTTGTTAAGTCTATTACTGGACTCGGACCCAAAGTCTGTCACACAGCGGGTGCCCACTATAAAAATGGATCTGAGATACAGAAAAGCAAAGTGATACAAAAACTAATAGATGGAGCTGGATGGAGAACTCAGGGCTTTTGAGCCCTTATCCATCTCCAGACCTGCTCACTCTTGTTCGAATATATTTTTTTAAAAAAGAAGACTATTTCTTACAGCCTTAATTTTGGAACTCAATTTTCTGTGCAGCAGAAACAGGGTTTTCACTAGCAGCTTCCACCCACTGAGAACTGACTCACCTCCTGGCTTTGTACAGGCTCCAAGTAAATTGACAACATTGAGATGGTGGCCGATATGAATGAGGATCTTCAGCTCTGACATAAGTGCTCTGTGCTCACTATGGGTTGCACCCTCTGCAGAGGCAAAACAACAAAGATGAAGAGCATCAAAGGCAGAAAGGTTTTCCCCTCCTCTGCATTTTCTCCTGTTATTTTTCCAGCTCATCTAGTGAGAAGTCTTGTTGGTAGCCTGGGTCAGTTATGCTGCACAGGACACTGATTAAAGCTGGGCAATTGCATGACAGGGTTGGTTTTGCTCTGCTTTTAAACATTTTCCAGTACACCAGAATGGGATCCAAACAATCCAGATTAGCAAACATCTTTTTTCCTACAGACCTTTTGAGCAGTTTGTACTCTACCATTTGACCTTTCCAACCAAGAAGAGCTAGAAACATTGTCCTAGAGCCACTGCTGGGGTCCAATGGGTCTAGGCGATATATGGCCAGGGCCAAACATGCCTGACCCTGCAGCCTCACCAAAAGCCTGGATATGTGGCTGGTGTCCTCATCTCACACAGATAGAAGGGGAAGAGGAAAGAGCTGAAGCAGTGGGGAGGAAGGAGCAGAGGAGGCAGCTCTCTGCAGGCTGCCTGAGCACTACGATGCTGGAGGGACAGGGCTTCCATGCACACCCATCCCATTCCAACCTGACTGCAACAGATATTGCCTGCACTTGTGAATGTTCACACTGCTCTGTCAGAAATCCCTGGCTTTCCCACTCTTCCTTCAGTACAGCACAGGGTGGGATACAGCCCCTGGATGCTAGCAGCCCCATTTTGCTGCCCCAGCTACATTGTCTTCAAGAACAGTATGCTTGGAACCACAGCTTACAACTTTTTTGTGGTGACTGCAAAGCACTATAATATGATTTAAAGTGAGGAGAAAGCTGTTCAAAATTACAACTCATTTTGGAGCATGCCTAAGCCATTGTCTGAGACTTGCAGAAAGCTCCCTACTAGGCTGCATGAGGCAAAAATGGACATGTGAAAATTGTATGCAGGAGCAAGTTCATATTCTGAACCTGAGTAGATATGTAAAGCAATGACTAAGAAACCACAGTTGATCCACTTATCAGTGAGGGAAAGGCATGTTTTTTTCCTAATCATTGCTTCATGACATCAACTGTTACGCTAAACTTGTTAATTACATTAACACATCACATTAACATTAATTACACCTTTGGTACAAATAGTTTGGTTTTTTTTCTCTTTCTACTGGTTATAGTATTATAGCTGTATTTATCCCTATATTCTGGATTCTAGGTGAAGTTTTAGTCATCATTTTTACCTTTAAGCATTTTGACTGCCACTGTTTTGCAGGTAGCAGTTTTGTCGATCCCAAACGCATCAGCTTCTATAACCTGGCCAAAAGCTCCACGCCCAAGAGGTTTACCTTGAAGTGAGAAGATGAACATACTCCGGTTTATTTCCCTGGCACAGTGGGCAAAAGATGCAGAATAAAGAGCAACTCAAAACTGAGTTTATGTATCAGAAATTAACAGAGTGTTGGTAATAAGGAGAGGATTTACTATATCCTACAAGGCGACAGAGACCATCCAGGGGTCCTGCATCAGGGCAGCCCCATGGCAAGCCAGGACCTGAAACACCTCCCAGCACAGGTATCACAAAATGCCTCACGTAATGAAGACACACCTAGCTTTAGCCGGTCTCTGGGAAACTCCCACTTGCTGGCATCATATGGCAGCCGTTCGCAGTGCTCATCTATTGGGACTTCATCAGGATCCATGACGATTGACAAGTACCCAGTCTTCATGTCTCCTCCGTTGGCCTGGAAAATAGTATTAGTTGAAGTTGCACAGATTTTTTGCTGGTGATGTGCGGGCAAAGTGCCATCTTCTCACTTTGTAGTGTTTCATTAGTTCCCAGAAATACCAGGCTACCATTTTACCCATTTCACCATGTCATCATGAGTGTGATCACTGTTAATTACTTGCACTTCTTTCTTTTTTTTTTTTTTTTTAATAAAACCAGCTGAAACATTTTTTCTCTTGTGAGGGCTTCTCAATTAAAAACAAATTTCTGTGCCCCAGGTTCCAGGCAAGAATGCTACAGCATGGAGAGAAAAAATGTGTCTGTTGATTTAAGAACAATGGAAAGAAGCAACACAAAAGAACTCAAGTCAGCTCTCATTTGTCATGCAAGACCAGTGCTGATAGGACAGTACAAGAATTTTTTCATTACCCGCTTAACGGTTCGGAGGATGATTACAAGAAGCAACCAGAAGAACATGGCAATCACTGCAGTGCCAACGAGGATAATGAGCTCCAGATTTGTTTTCTCTTCAGCGCCTGGGAAGAAATAAATGAGTATCTGAGTGATAGTTGGAAGCATATTTGTTTTGTTCATTCATTAAAGTAGAGAATGGAGGTCCTTGTTCTGAAGGTTCATTTTAAAAGTGCAACATGGAGCAAGGAAACGAAAGCAAAACAAAACTAAAAGCTTGGGGTTTTATTTTGGGATATTACACTTTGTTTTGTGTTGTTTTATGCAGCACCCAATTTTTTTGGCATCAGCTTTGTTCTAATGACAATATATGGACCTTTGGAAAAATATAATAAAGTGAAATCTCACATTTTACAAAGAAATCATTGTTTTAGAATACTCAAAATTCTTTCTCCAGAAACCAACAAACCCCATCATATAATAAATAAAGTACTGTGAGGATGACCCAAAGAACAGTCTCTTTCTTGTCTCTCTATATTCTTCAACTTTTTGGCACCAAAAAAACACAGTTCTACAAGAACCGTGAAATATGGTCTTATTTACAACAAAATAAGGTCTTATTTACAACATCCTTTTTCCAGTAAAATAGTCTCCAGCAGATACCACTCAAACATCTATTAATGTAGAAGTTTCAACTCCTGTTCATCACATCATGCTCTTGTATTTCATCCTTTGCATCATGCAGATTTTCCTACACAGTAGCACACTTCATTGCATGACCCAAATGAGCTGCACTATAAACTTCTTGGAGTGAATCAGTATGTCCTACACAGATTTCCAGCTTTTACAGACATGCCCCAGCCGTGTTTATCACATCAGCTGAAATCTGCATTGATGTCAGCTGCAAATAATTTCCACCCCATGTAAACATATTGGCCAACATCTAAATATCCTAATGGGTTCTATGAGAATAACAGGATACTGCTTTAATTACCTTAACGGAACAGACAGAACAACCACCCTGACTTATAAGACAGACATTTGTGCAGGATTCAGTGACTAGATTTTGCTAATGTACTAGCATCAAGGGCGAGGAACTTTTAGCCCAAGGCTTCTCATTGCAGCTCTTGATGGAAAGTCCATCACAGCTGCGGCTACTCAGACTGCAGGTTAACCTCTTGTTAGGATTTATTGTTTATCATTGTGAATTACATTTCAGTGTGCCACAATAGGACTGGAACAAGTGAGAGGTAAGTCTCGCAAATGCTATATCTTCAGAGCTTAGTGGACTAAGGCTGGAGTCCCCTAACCCAAAACTGCTAACTGTTCCTATCACTGAAATGCGATGGCAACCATAACAGACAGCACAAAGTCTTCACTCTGTTTTTCTTAGATGATGTGACAGCAATGACATAGTTTAAAAAGTTACAACTGTTAAAACACATACAATGACAATTACGTTACCAAGACAAAGAAATGCCCCAGGATATCTGCAGGTTTAGGTAGGCTCTATAGGTTTGCATGTAACATAGACTTGGCAGAGTTTTCTTTGCAACCACAAGTAAGATAGATATAGTTTTTCTTGAAAAGCACTGAACAACAATGTGGAGAAGAAAGCGCCAGTCTCAACAGCTGGGATTATGATGGCTATGATGGCACTCAATTTGAGCTTGATAGAAATGGTGAGGACTTTTCACAAATCTGATGGTATATTTTAAGATCTCCAATCAGGGTAGCCAGTATATTTTCCTTTTAGTAACTATAAAGATTTCACACACAACCTAGAAAGAAGCTAACACTAACCTTCCACTGAAAAAAAAGCCACTGCTTTTCTGCATCCGAGGACATTGCAGGCAAGGCAGGTGTACAGCCCCCCATCTTCTTTCCTCACTCGACGTATGGTTAGTGTTTTGTTTCCATCTTTCAAAACAATACCTGGAAAAAGACATAATTCTCAGTTCTGCTATTTTTATGCCACTTTGTGTTGAAAATTAAACTCTTTATGGTGAAAATCAGCAGTGAGTCCCATGAAAGAAAGCCCTTCAGTGATAGAAAACTCATAGCAAAGGAGCAACCATCACCTGAATCTTCGACAAGGGTTTCATTATTTTTAAACCACATGATGTTTGGAGGAGGAATGCCATTCGCTGTGCATGACACTTCTATGGTTTCACCTACGTTTGTTGTTTGATTTTCCAGATTTCCTAAGAGTGTGGGTGCCATGGGTTCTGTTGGTTAGAATATACAGCAAAATTACTGACAAGAACATTGTCAAAGAGCAATTACATTACAGAAAACATCAATTTTTTTGTTGTAACAGCACTTGATGGCTCAATAACAAAGTCTCAAATTCTTTTATAATACAAACAGCCACAGCATCCATGTTAAAATCATAGTTAAACTTCTACATGACATGAAAAAATTATAATAGCCAAGAAAATTTTAACAGTATTGATGCAACCTGCTTTAGACGGTTTAATGTGTGACTGGCCAGGCTGCTGAGGGAAGACAGAATAGGTGAGAAATTGCTTTCCTCACTTTTCTCTTTTCAGAGTCATTATGAAAAGTCTGATACTGCAGGTCCATCAAACGTCCGTTCAGAACAGCCCATGGACATAAACAGGTATTTTCCTGAATCTGCCTAATCAGCTTAGACATCCAGGTCCGAAACAAAGTCATCACTATTTGTTTGCAAAGCTGACTGATTACCAGCTTGCATTGCCTGTATCTGAATGCCAGCAGCACTTCATGATAGTTTAAATTACAGGCAACTTCAGACAATTACTTTAAACTCAAGTCAGTGACGCAAAGCAGTATCATCAATGCTATGAATACACACATGCATATACAGCTAGAGGGAAAAATGTGCTTTGAAAAGTAAAACTGAGAAGTTATTGAGCTAATTATGTGCTGTTACTTGTGCAAAAGCCAGACTCATCCCTTTGCACAGCACAATGGCCCCGTCAGTGTTTCCTCACTGGTACTAATGAAACAGTAAGACCCTACTGCTCAGACAAGCCCCAGACCTGTGTGTTAACAACAAATGGTCTGAATCTATTTAACAGCGTGCACCATTAACCCAACACATGCAAGGCCTGGAGGTACCAAAACCTGACACTGCTGCAGTTATTTTTGTGTACAACCACACATTTGGTTCATAATAAGAGATCTGTACCTTGAACAGTGAGGTGCTTCACCAGACAGTGCTGTGTTTTAGCCTTTTTGTCCTGAGCAATGCAAACATAGTCCCCTCCATCCTGCAGGGAGATGTTACGGAGGATGAGCTCTAAGGTGACATTTTCACCATTGGTATTTGAAATTGTAGCATTCAGCCTCTGGAGAGCATTTAGGTTCTTGCAGACAGGCATAGGCAGCCCTCCAAAGGGAGTCTGTGAAGCGTGAGCACTGAGTTTGTACCATGATAGCTTCTCAAAGGTGAATTTGTCTGCCGTGCATTGCAAGGACATATTATCTTTCTCTGTGAGCTGATTCCGAGGCTGGAGATTAATTTCAAGACCCCCTGCAAGTTAAAAAAATAAAACAAATTCCTATTAGGTATCACATTTTGTGGCCTTATCTTATCCAATTGTAAATAAGGAAACAAAACAGTGAAAATCAGTCAATCATCTAAACAGCACAATCCCATTAAAAGGAAAAGGAAGGCCTGTGTAATGAATACAGTAACTACCTGTGCAGAAATTTACAGCAACTTCAGCTGATTCTTAGAGTTACTTATAGCCAATTTTTAGATCTGGATTAAAATAATATTTCATCATATGAATATGGAGACTGATTTTTAAGAAGACAGAAGCTCTTTGACACTGTTTTTCAAAACGTTAGTCTTAGCTTTCACAGTACATCCTTGTTCTTTCTGCAACTCACAATTTCACTGTAGCTCTTTTAAGTGACTGCAAAAGTAGTCACTCTCAGGACAACAGTGCCCATTTTGCATTATTTTCATGGGTCCACCACTCCACAGATGCCAGCACAACTAATTATTTCGCTGAAGTTAGGTGGTGAATTTAAAGGCTGCCTTAGGAAACCTTAAGTGAACCTAAATCCTTAACTATTAATGGATTTAATAAAGGATAGGGATCAGACAATGGCACTGAAGAGCCTGTCATTAGCAAAACAGACAAAATAACAATAATTTACCATGGCTGTCCTCAACAGGATATACTTACTGGTCACATGAAAGGAGATAACTCTTTCACTTGACCCAGCTCTGTTTGTGGCCATACATCTATACAAAGCAGATACATTTGCTGCTTGAATCACAAGGGTGCTCACAGTCTGCAAAAGAACAATCAAGCAATTTCATATTGTGTCAGTCCCAAAGTACATACTTGAGCCTGATCACTCCAACAGCCTAGCAAAATGCTCTGCAGGTATTTGCACAACCAAAAATCCCTCAAAGCACAAATCCATGGCACGGCAGGAGCACAGTCACCTCCTGACATTTACATTTTGTCCTTAAGTGTGTAACAATCAGGCAAAAAAAAAAAAAATCCAAGAAAAAGCAGCCTCACAGAAGGCAGATTTTGTTTTATGTGTTAATAAATGCTGCTTCCACATTTTTCTGCTCTTCAGCCTCTACAGCTTCTCCTCATTACAGTTAAATAGGAAGTTTAACCCATGTGACTTCAGACTGCTAAAAGGTAAGCACTGAAATCTAAGTAGGTTGTGTTCTTCAAAGGAGACTCACTTTGGGTCCGTGTCTAACGGACTTGAAAGTGTGTATCTCTGTCCGTTGGCTCTAGCAGGAGTTTGCACAACCAGCTAAGAGTAGATCCATAAGTTTAACGATAGGTGAAGAGAGTCTCATCTCTAGTGATACATTTCCAGATATCTGAACTGCTTAACAGGGCCAATCATTCCCAGCCAATAGAAAACAAAATCTGCTCACCTTTGTTTTCCCAGCAATAGTAACAACTCGGTGCTTAATTTCAACCTGATTCCCACCCTTTCTCTCTGAGATCACTTTCCACTTCCTGCAGGCATATGGATTGGATCCTGAACGAACTTTCCTGAGGTTTTAAGTAGAGATATATGCATTAGATAAGATGAATATTCACCCTTCAAGAGAGTGGTTTGTGTTTTCTTTTTAATATGAAAATATTTATCTATAAATCAGATGCATCATCAGCCACAGCCTGTATCTGGGAGGGAATTCTGAAAACATTTCTATTAAATTGCACCCTATAACCTTCTAAGACCTTTGTGCTCTGTAAAATAAGGAACCCCAGAGCCTAAAGGTGAATTTCCTAATTAATCTGCCTGTGTCAGCTCAATCAGGATGCTTGGAGGGAAGCAGCTATTCTGGGAACAAACCTCCATTCATAAATGGATGATTCAAGTTAATTTAGTTCAAAGGAAGACAGACATAGAAATCGCTGAACTCCCTACAAGAATTTCTTGAGGACAGTAGCCATTGTGTAAGAAGCAACCAGGCACCAAAGGAAGAAACTAGTGGAAATCACTTTAAAAACAACAACAGGAAAGAAGAATGCTTTTTGTTGGTTGCTGGTTGTTGTTTTTTTTTTAAGGAAATCTGGGCTTATGGCAGGCCCAGATAAGGGAAGCTGCGTGAATCTCAGTCAGGCACTCTCTCTATCATTCCCCAACATCAGTCAGTGCACTTCCTCTGAGATACACTTTCACACAGATAAAGAGCATGGTCACACTCAGCACTTGAGCATACAAAAAAGCCACCACAAGGAACCGTAATTAACATAAACAGTAAATTTCCTCTGTTTGGGATGGAGTTTTGGTCCTGCGGGCTGATCTGAGGGGAAGGCATGCAGACAGCTGCAGTTGAAACCCCAGCAAGCCCTTCAAGAAGGCATGAGAGCTGCATGCATGCACTGCCAGTTCCTTGCTGCGGATGGTCCTTACCCCTCCCAACAACAATGGCTTTGGCAGAGCCTTCCTGCAATGATCAGCCTATTGACCACAACAATCTTTTCTTCATTAGCCATTGGGTCTGCATTTAGTAATGAGCCTGGACAAGGGATGCACCCAAACACCCCAACCCAACCATCCCACCAGAGCTATGTAAGCTGCAGAAGACAGCAAGGACTTGGCACTCACTGAGGGCTGAAAGTGCACTCCTCCTCCAGCTGCCAATGCCAGAGGATTGTGGCAGGCGGTGGGACGGCGTAGATAGTGCAGGTGAGCACCTGTGTCGAGCCATACTTGTAGGAGTCGACAGGGGCCAGTAACGCATTCTCACCAATCTGGGGAGGGACTGGAGGAGAGAGCAGCAGGTTACGCCTCCCCAGCAGCACTGCATGCATGTGTTAGACCCACAGCAACTAATTTATGCTCTGCCTCATGTGCAATTGTAACACAGAGAATCTCTATGAACAGTCAGGGAAGAGGTGAACCTGCCCAGCACCATGAGGATCAGTCCATCAAGATGCAATGCTTAGGATCATCCATAATATTTCCATTACCCACTGGTTTAAAATGCAGCTCTTAGACTCCCACCACCCCTTAAATGTCTATGATTCCCATTGCATGTAGCCCCACTGCCCTTCCCAAGACCTGCTGTCTTCAAAGCACAGGGGCTAGGTGTTTTCCTGGGGAGAAGACAGAAGGAGGAAGAGGAGGAAGAGGAGGAAGAGAAGAAAGAGGCACATCAGTACTGCACAGGGCAGGTCAGAAGAGGAGGGACAGCCTGCGTGAGGCAGGAAGGATGGGTGAGGCGGGACAGGCCAGGATGAGCGGGGTGGGGAGGACTCCGGCAGCATGGCCAGCAAGGGGGGCAGGAAAAGAGCAGGATGCAGAGGTGAAGAAATAATATACAGACCCCCCTGCCCCCAAACACACACACACACAAAGTATCATCACAACACCACCACCAGGAGCCTGCAGCCTCTCAACCAGGAGAGCCAGGAGAGACAGGTCACCTCTGCCCTCCCAGGGCTGAGGTTCAAGTGCTCTTCTCCCAGCCAACCCCCCCACTTTAATCTTCATAGCAGTGGGATTAATTTAATCCTAAAAATGGTAATACAGCACATCCACATGTGAAAGAAGGTACTCCTGTGGTACACCGCTTACCATTCACAAGCAGGGTAAACGTATGTCTCTTCTGCAACTTGTTAGTAGGGTTTGTAAGGACAACAGTGTAATTCCCAGCATCCTTCTCAGTTGAATCGGTGATCACTAAAGTGTAGCCAAGTTTAACTGTATGATTTGCATTGATGGCTTTTCCATTTTTATACCTGAAGAAAAAATAGAGCACTTTGAATACTTCAAAGATTTACCTTCACTAAGAACAGCTCAGTTTTTCAAACATGTGATGTTCCCATTCTTACCATTTTGCCTCTGGTGGAGGATATCCTTTAAACTTCACAGGAATTTTGACTGTATCACCTAGTCTTGTCTCAACCACATTCTCCATTCTCTCCAGATGAATAAAAGGACTTTCTGCAAAAAAGAATGAACTAAATGGTCTTTCCATGTGGACAAAAGTGTAAGTGCTCTCCATTTGGGATAGCACTTAATGACAGATGATAAATAGGGGCCAGTGACAGGATGCCACTGGTGAAGCACAACTGGCTCCAAACAGGGCTCTGGAGAGACGAACCCGCCATGAAAACCCAGCCCTTTCCCTTGCAGAGAGGAGCAGCCCAATTCCCACATCAAGGAGCTCTGGAAAGCAGAGACAAGACTCAGCTCTCCAGACAGTGTGCCAACTGTCAGACCTAGTGTCAGACCCATATATGTGTATATACATACGTATATATATATACACACACATATATATAAACGTATCATGAAACCATCTCGATCTACTCATTACAGGAAATAATAGTATTCAAAACCACAGTGTGATACTTTCACAGTATTTCACTCAGTTAGATACGTTCAGCCTCTTCTCGAGTATGAATCTGAACCACTGCAGTCACAGAATACATTGAATTTATTTACATTACTCGTTATAAATTATAAACTTGCATTCAAACTAACACAGTGATTAGGCTTCTGACTAATATTTAGAATAGTATGGACTTAACATCTGGTACAGTTACTGCAGCAAGTGATCTTGGTTTAGCTCCTGAAGAGAAATACAAAGAACCCAGGAGAAAATTGTTACTATCTTGAATCACTGTGCCACATAATTAGTTTGAATGTTAAAAAAAATAGTCTCCTTCAAAATATAAACCCCTTTTTCTGACTCAGTGATTTATAATGGGCCATTCTCATGCTGGCAATTTTTTCTAGAAGTACTCCAGTGGAGCCACTGGGGCTGTGGCCAAGAAGGGCTTGAGAAAAGGCTGTAGGATGTAGCCTCATACTTATCTATGCACTTAGCCAAAGCTGTTTCCTTTTCATCACTTCCGTACAACCAAAACTTCACTTGATTCATCTATTCATACTGTAAAAGCTGAAAGTTTTATTTTCCTAGCTTCACTGATGCTGACCCAGGCTCCTGTCCTGCAGAACCACCAGAATCTAGCCTAAGTTCACCTGGAGTGAGAACAAAGCTACCTTATAGAGCTATCTACACAAATTCAGTTGTACAGGACCTCAAGGAGGTCAACACAGAAGAGGACCAGAGGGTTACCTCAGTTTATTTTACTGCCTATTTTCCTATGGGATTCTACAGCTTTCAGTAACATACAGAGTCCTTTAAAATCTTATCATTAGCTAAGCATGCGGTATATATATATTTATATATGTAGGTATAATCCTATAGTGGGTGCAAGAGAAATACTGTAGATGCAGCTTGATTCATTTCTGTTACTTGATTCATCACCAAGGTACCTTCTGCATCCCACTAATGAATCCTAAATTTGCAGCAGCCAACAAAACTGAAGCAGAAGTTGCCATACCATGGATAATGAAGTAGCTGCTGTTTTTCATGTTCATACGACCGCTGGATGCTGCACAAGTATATCGACCTTTGTCACTTAAGGACACACTGTCGATGGTAAGAGTGCTCACAAACTTCTTTACTTCTCCTGTAGTGGTTTTTAAATCCCTTATGGTGGCATGTTTTTCCTGTAACAGATAAAAGACACAGGTGTTTGGGAGTTCTATTGTTATTCCTCCTTTGCACACCTGTATATACTGACCATTTCTTTGTGTATTATCACCTGCTTTGTCAATATTATAAAGGTGGGAGTGACATTATACGTAAATTTATTTCATTGTGATATTGGCACTCTTAATTTATTACAGATTTACCTTGATGGAAGGGTAGTCCCATTTAAAATCAATTCCTACATTCAGCTCCGTCCTTACAGTGCAGTTGAGAACCAGTTTTTCTCCCACTGCCAGCTCTACTTGGGAGTGTGGGTTCATTGTCAGGTCATAAATTCTGTATCCTAGAGGAAGAGAAAGGCACACAGAAACCTGGGGGTAAGAAGAGGGTTCTTTACAGCACTCAGCACCACATTTCCCACAAAAATTCACCAAAACTCCCACTGAAACCCCAGCTACAAGGAATCCCCTTGGTGTCCCAGTTCAGCATGATGACGGGTGTAAAAAGGAGCCTGGACGGAAGGAATGCAGCTGCCCTGAGCATTTCCCATCCGAGACCTGCATCAGACAGTGGCACAGCAGGATGTATGCGCTCGATCAGAGTGCCCCCCAGAAGTAGGAGCAGGCAGGATATGGTGACCCACATGGTTCCTCTGCCTTAGACACCTTCTTCTTATCCTTGTGAGACCTGAAACTTAAGGAGGTATTTCCCCTTCCTCAGCAGTAAGAGGGAATTTATTAAGAATAACAGTCTGATAATAGCAAAATCATCCAAATTTTAATTTGTGCAATAAAATTTAAAATATTCCAATACAGAATATTCTGAATGCAAAAATTCTGAATATGCTCCAAATCAGAGTCAGGACTGATGAGCCTGGTGAAGAAGCAATTGCCTGCTGCACAAAGTAAAGGGTGGGGAGCCGCTATGCCTTCCTACCGAGCAAGGCAAGACTGCCTTGGTGCCATTTGGCCACTTGAAGTGGTTACTGTGTCCTCAGCCAAAAGGGAAATAGCTGCAGTTTTAGCTCAGGCTTAAGTCTCCACAGAGTCATCACATTATTTCTGAGTTTTGTTGAATAACTGACAAAATATACCAGGGAAAGCATAAATCTCCATGAGAGTCAGGACATAGATCTGAGGGAGAAGAGACAACCTAGCTCATAATGCAACCCTCAGATCCCCCATTGCCTTGGTACCCCCTCAGAGCAATTCCTTTTCATCTGCTGCTGATGGATGCCTGTCCCCAGTTCCCTCCAACTACAATCTGCATCCTGGATAAGCGAATAAAGTACATAACTGATTTTAGGAAAAAGGCTTGCATTGTCAGGAAAAAAAAAATCCTTGGCATCTATGTAAAACACTAAAATAGAAGCACTTTTCCCAGTGATCAGCCAGAAAGAATACAATACATTGCATTTAAAAGAAAAGTAATATATCTCACAACATCCATTTTGCATTAGCTGCATTGTCATTATTGAATAACTTAGAGTCCAACCAAATGTAATTGGTTCAGTATGTTGTAGTGAGTAAAAGAACATTGGCTATAAAGGAAAAAAAACTTTGGCTTACCTACAACTGCGACTATATATATCACAGACTGGTAGCTTTCATCATCTATTTTGGCTTCACAGAAGACCATGCCCGCATAGTTGATTAAATGGCTGGGTATAGTGAAGCCCTTTTTATTATTCCATGAAATTGATTTACCATCAGGGACAAATATCTTTTCCGGATATTTCTGTTTGGAACATTGATAAAATACAGTCAGATTTCAAAAAAATCAAACAACCCTGAATATTCAAGTCCAATATTTTCCATAACCGCAGGGTCCCAGTCTTAACATCCTAGCTCAGGCAATCTCCCTTTCACAGGCAATCACTCCGCACTTTGAGAGCGCAGGATCACGGATGAGTACAGTTACAGCACTCACCTTGTAATCACAGACTGCAAAGTTCCCAAGGATAGAAAGAAGCTTTTAAGAAATGCAGTTATACTTCAAGCAAAGTATTTACGTCACAGTGATTTCAACTAACTCTTAAAATAATAGTGGTCTTTTTCCTTACCGCATGTAGAGATACATTGAGATTTGATACGGTTCCAAGGCACGGCACTACCACAGTTTTATTCTTAGTGATGTATACAATGCCAAGCTGATCACTAACTGAAGTCACAAACGGAGATCTGTAATCTAGAAGAATATTCAGTTGGTAAATGGGTACTGTCACATTATTATGGAGGAAACTTTTCCAATTTTGTTCTGTCCCTATTTCTTCTCAAAGCAGTTTTATTCTTTTCTATGTGGTAAAACATTTAAATGATGAGACTAAGTAGGAAGTACATATTTTGACAGACATCCCCCAGTTTTACGATATAATTACTCTGAAAACAGTTATCCACAGCAGTGTGCACCTTGGAGAATAGCTTCCTGTCATCACAGTCTTTGTGCCGGTAAAAATCTGATTTACCCTAGTGTGACTTTCCTTGCATAAGTACTACAGGAAATATCAGTCAGAAGCAGCAGCACGCTACATCGGCTCCCCCAGTGGCAGCATCCTCTTTAAAGTCAGACCAAAAAAAATAGTAAGCTCATGATCTTACAAAACAAGCTAAGCCAAGTAGATAATAACGTCTCATTTTTCAAGATGGTAACTATAAGTTAAGAACAAAAGGAAACAGGTTGTATAAGAAAATGAGTATGAAACCATCAGTGCAAAAAAGGCAGATGCCTCAGTGTACACATTCACTGAAATGAATGTATACCTGAATGCTTTGCAGTATCTGTGGCGCTCAGCTGCATTGCTACCAGCCTGACTGTGAAAACTTAGCTCTTACAGCCTAAATAGATTTTGCCGTCACAATCAGCAAATATATGGAAGTTTATGTTTTGGAGTTGTTTTTGTTTTTTATTTTTAATGGTATCAGATAGTACAAATTGTAAAAGGGATCAAAACCTGTAATTTTTAATAAATATACAATCTCTGTAATCCTTCTCCTGAGGTCAGTAATAGCTCACAGTGCAAAGCAGACATGTATGTTAAGCTCCAGGTAAAGGAGAATAGCAGACCAAGTACTGCATATGGCAGGTTGCTTCAAAATTACAGGCACAAGGGCTTTTCTACTGATGGCAACTAGCATATTGGCATGAAATCAATCAACAATAAAAGAAGAAAAGTAACAATTTCACAGAATAAAAAATTCAAGGATTGATAGATTTTAAAGTCAAAATCGTTTTGAGATACTTTTTCTCCTGAGGCTAAGGGAAGAGCCACCTAAGAGCTGTGTAAGCACTTACCTTGAACGTAGACATAAATGGTTGTCGCTGCCTGGTTGTCCTTGTAAAGGCACCTGTAGTCGCCTGTGTCATTGCCAATGACTTTGAGAAGAGTAAGTGTCTTGCAGTAGGGGCCATCACTGCAGTTTATCACCGAGATACGCTTCTCAACACTGCTCTGGTTGCTTGGCCAGGACCACTCCAGTGGTCTCTGTCCACTGGGGAAGCAAAAACGTTGGAGAGGTGTGAGCATGTGATGAGCACCAGTACTGATGCTAGGGTGGTGAACCCCAGACTCGCTGGTCTCTATGGCATTGAGGGGAACAGGCTTCATCAAATCATGTGGAGCATCAAGCCATGCAGGATAAATTCATGTTTATCAACTTATTGTTAATACCTATATGAAAGTTATTTGAGATTTCCATTCTGCTAAACCTGAGTGACACAGCACTCAAAAGGGAGCTTCAAGAGCATGATTTCAGGAGCATGGCTCACCAGGCTGGCTCCATGAGGACCCAGCTGATGCTTCCTTCTCTGGGCCACCCTGTGCTTCCCAGATCTCCCTTGCTCCAACCCCCTAAGATCATTTCCAAAGTCTGTAAGGGGAAAGCAAGGTGAGGGTCGGGGGAGGAAGGGGAAGCGCAAAGGATGTGGGGAGGAAGAACAGGAGCAATGATGGGAGAGAGACTGAATCACCTGTGATTCTATGCAAAAACTCATAAATTACCCCCATCAAAATCTTGCTGGATCGATTTGCCCTTACCTGCAGGTAATATTTAGAGTGTTATTTGCAGTTATTGTGAGGACATCTTTTTGGATACTAAGGGTTGGCTGATCCAGAGAAATAACTAAACCTGTAAATAATAATAACAAACACGTATAAAGCCCCGTAAATCAACCCAATAGACAAAGTACACATTACTTAATCAGAAAAGCATTATGTACAGGAATATGCAGTATGTTTTAAGAGGACGCTTTCACATCATCTATTTAGCAGAGAAGAGTAAATAATGACGTTTCACACATCCCAGAAAGTTCAAAAACTCTGTCATAACAGGAAGCAAAGGCAGATGGTCAGGAGCTAGCTGCAGAGCACTACAATTCAGCCAGCCAGGGTGGAGTTCCTGTTTTCTTGCATTGCCAACTTCAAGGTCTAACAAGAGGATGTGGGACATTGAAATGAAGCGAACCTTCATCTGATGATCTCACTCCCTGGGGAAAGGGATTACTAACTTTTCTTATAATAAATTGAATATAGTTGAGTTCTTCGAGACTACCGATCAATGAACTATATGAAGAAACTATTTTAAGTTTGTCAGAAATTCGAAATCCCATGAATTTATTTTGCCCCATGATTTTCTGAGGTTATCGCTTTCCTCCTAAGCAATCAGGCAAAAGTCTATTACTACCAACTCTGTTCACAACAGGGCTTGCATCACGCCTAACCTGAGTCCTCCATGCTTGCGAGGGTTGTGATCTGGGTGCCAGTGTTGGCTTTGAGGCAACAGCCCAGCTTATGCAACATTTGGGAGTACCACAGGGAGAGATTTTCAGCCCGCCCTGGCTGCTCCCATCACCGTCAGGAATCCCGCCTCACCCGGGAGAGCCAGCAGCCCCAACCGGGACAGCTCGGACAGCTATGGCAGGCAACAAGAAAGCGTGGCCAGACCGGGACCTTCCCTGCTTCCCTAGTATTTCCCCACACTTTAATCACTGGCATCCCGAGCAGGCTCTTCGCTGATGACGGGTTTCCCGCATTTGGCTCCAGGGACATTTTGCTCTCGGAAACGATGTCTGATGCTGGAGCCAAGAGTGCAGGACACTATGCCATGGCAGGCAGCCCTGTCATATGGGCCAGCACCAGCCAGAGAAGCGAGGAGGGAAGGTGAGAGGACAGGACAGGACAGCAAGCCCGTAGTACTGGGCATCCCGTCCCACCCCAGGGTTCGCACTGCCTCACCGTACCACCGTCCCTGACAATCCCAAGTGAAACCAGCACCCGCGCAGTTCCCGACACCTGATCATACCCGCGCCGCCTCTCCCCGTGGCCCCGTGGGGCTGCCGGACCCCAGCGGCTCCCCGACAGGCCGAACCCCGGGCAGCTGGGGCACTCCGAGGGCTTACCGGGAGCTAGGCACAGCAGGACCGCCAGCAGCCGCGCCGCACCGTGCTCCATACCGTGGGCGCCGCGGGGCGCGAAGCGAACCCTCTCCCCGACGGCGCTGTCCGTCCGGCAGCCGAGCCGAGCCGAGCCGAACCGTGCCGAGCCGAGCCGAGCCGAACCGTGCCGAGCCGAGCCGAGCCGAGCCGAGCCGAGCCGAAGCGGGCCGCGCTGCTCGGCGCTGCACCGCACCGCACAGCACAGCGGGGATGCGGGACCCCGGCGAGCAGCACCGCCCAACTTGAGCCAGGGGGCGGGGCTTGCCGCAGAGGCTCTGCCCACCTCTCCTTGGCCCCGCCCCTCGCCCCTCCCCATGGCCCCGCGGCGGAGCCCGGAGGGGATGGGATGCTCTGGTTCTGGCACGCACCGGGAGCAATCCGCCTGCTTGGCAAAGGCAGGAGGGACTCAGGGGCATCAGCACTGAAACTTCGTGTCACCTGGGGCTTCACCAGGGGGCTCTTCAAGTCCCCTCAACCCCAAAATCATCCCTATGAAGCACACGTATGAGACACATCCATCTTCTTGCTCACTGACTTCAGCCAACTGGGTTGGAAGTGTCTGGTGGTATCAGTGCTAAGTTCATAACATGGGAGTCCCTGAATCATGTCGAATGTATCCACCAGCCTAACGGGCCACATCACATCTAAGGGGATCCAACCAGCCCCATCCTTCTCCCTGCTGGATGTTCCATTCCCCTCTCACACCAAAGGTTTGATTTTTCCCCAAATGACCCACTCAGTTGCAACTATACCTTTTAATCAAAATTATTAAGCAGTGGCTGTTGAAAGAGAAGTTCATGAGGAAGTCCTTTGGGAAAAATAAACACATGGTTATTAATGCTTTAACCATACACATGACCATAAACGCCCCGAGGGAAATAAATACATCCTCATAGACAGATGCATAGGTAAATAGGTAGAAAATCAGGTAGATAGAAATACACAACTATGCACATAACTATGCATACATATACATATATGTATCTTTACATGCTATGTTTTTCTCTTTCCCTGCAAGTCTTCATGTGAGCTTGTCCACAAACAGTCAACTAAGTTAATGAGGCAGTGATTTTATTTTGCATGCTATGCAGTTCCAGCTGGTTTACTGTACTGGGGGATGAGCTTGAATTTCAATTTCCTTTGAAATTACACCCCTGTTGCTCACAGAAAGATACAGGGAGTGGGAGAAGCCAAATTCCTATGCTGATTTTTCCCAGAGATCCAGTAAAATCCATGAAAAGTCAAAAGGACTCATGGTTCAAGAGGCAGCAAGTCAGCACTGTGCAAATTAAATGTGTTCTTGCTATTTTTATGGGCTCTTAAACCAGAAAATTAGTAGCCATTATTAATATCTCCATCTCCACCATACTGCAGGTCAGGTCACTGGTCTTTCTAAGTGATTTGTGGAACTTTGGCAGTGATTATTAAATAACCAACTGTTGCTGAGACTAGGCTGCACGTAGGGTTGTATGGTAGTGATAAATACCTAGAGAGAACCAAGGGCACCTACTGCCAAAGAAACAGTTCTGATAACTTTATTAGTTGCGATGCTTGTTTTGTTTGGTTGACTACAAAGAGAAAAAAACTGATAGGGAATGGATGACCCGCAAGAACTGTTTGCCTTCAAAGCAGCTGAGCTAGTCAACAAAGCTAATTAAACTATAGGGGTTAGTGGAAAAAACGTTCACATGAAATTATTAAAGGATCCATAAGCACAGTAAAATCACTGGTAGCTCACTCTGGTGCCTTCTGCATTCCTACATGAGCTTCCAAACATGCAATCACTAGAAAATATGCCACTATATCAATTCTAACAAGTGGTTTTTTTTCTGAAATGTAGTCAGAGGATGGGCAAATAGAGCTTACTGCAATACCACTTAGCTTCTGTATTCATGCACAGTTGCTACTATCAAGTGAGCGGTTTGGAGGGGGTTGGTTGGTTTCACTGTCAAAAGTTATTTTGGTGCCTGAGCTTTATGGAATGAATGCCCACTGTTTGCCCTAAGAATATCTAAGCAAAGATAGATAAATGCTAGCCCTCCCCAGGCTCTTTGGCATTTGCCATGTCCCCTTCCTCCTTCTCCCCTGCAGTGGCCTGAGGAAGGGGAAGGAAGGAAAGGCTAACCCCACCAGCACACAAACCTCTTGACTGGTCTGTGTGCATACACTGACCTGAGCAGCCAGCAGTGAGGAGCTTGCACGTTGCTGATGTTGGCCATCTACAGGGAAGTGCACATTTCAAAAGCACAAAGTGCTTTTATCTCCCTGAGTGATCCCAGTGAGATCTCTTACATCCTGAGTGATCCTGGTGAGAGTCTTTACACCATGCTTCCTAAATGGGGCACAATCCTTCAGTACTTTGCCTGGCTGCTGGTATAATCTTGTTAGCTAGAATAATACTGCAGGAACTGCTGCTTCACTGTATGAATTGCCATCCCTATAGCACCAGGGACATTTGGGATACCAGTGAGCAAACTGTAAGATAATTTCTTTACACTCCAGACACTTGAATGGGGCCCTGACCCTGTAGACATTTAAATACAAGAATAACTTTACTCTAGAAAGTCATTCTACAGATGGTGGCCTTTTTATCTGAGTCAGATTACTTACATACGTGATGTTGGTGGGACTATTCTTTTAGTATTACCAAGTGAAAACTGAAGCTAAGAATCACTGGAATGGTAGGTGTCTGGGAAAAGTGAGAGCTAGAAAAGATGTGAAGTGACTTTACCAACACAGGATGTATAGTATCGTATGTGTCTTGCTACAAAAAATCTTTTATTTTGAGCTTTGATGGGGCTTTCTCAAGTGGAAGATGTCATGAGGAACCTCTACAAGAAAAATCAGCCTCAGTACAGAAGCCACCTGAAGTCCAAGTGAAAGATTCATCTGAATACACCGCTACCATAACAGTTATGGGACAACCGATGTCTGTTGATAAAACCAAAACTTCAATAATTCCAGTGTTGGCAGCTTTCTTACCCAGCCTTTTAGGCTGTAATCTCATACAGCCTTTGTATCATCCTTTAGACTTGTAGAGTATCTATCATAGCCTCGCTCGCACCAGAGACTCTCAGGGCTTAACCACAAGGAGACAGTGAGAGAAGCCGAACATATTAATGTCATTGAGCAAGGAAGGAATGGGATTTCCTATCTCCCCAGAGACAGTTTCAACCTGGGAAACTTCCTGGGATCCTGAAAACAACATGCAATGGCTTCCAAACCTAGCCCACTCTCTGTCCCAGCACCCTCACCTGCCTTAAATAACAGGCAATCCTGCCAAGACATTTCAAATCTGGCTCAGTTCAGAAAAGTGCCACTGCCTTGGACAGGCAATACCAGTAAAGAAATAGGGGGCTGGAAGAAGCTCCGTGAATGTTCAGCCTTCCTACTGCACTAAGCAGACCTCAGCCCAGTGTGGGACCAGACTTGGAAGTTTGCAGGAGAGCTGGTAGCTGACAGACGGGATGCAATCAGATCACGTGCATCACTCCCAAGTTTTGTCAGATCAGTTCCCTGCTCCCACAGGATCTCCCGGAGCCCCTCGGAGAGCAGCTCCCATCCTGAAATCAGTGTGTTCCCAGCCCCTGGGGTTATTTTCTTCCTTCCCTGCAGCCTCTTTCTGCCGCAGCCCCAGTGCACGGGAAACTGTGCTCACGGATGGCCCCTGGGAACGGGCAGGGCAACGGAAGGGGGCACGAAGCCTTGCCTTGCCCAAACGGGGCCAGCAAGCTTTTGTTTACGCATCTGCTCCTCTGGTCGCCAAAAGCTCATTAAGAACAAGACACAAAGAAGCAGCAGAGGGACCGGGTAGCCCCCCTCCCCTCTCCCCCCTGACCTGTCACGACTCTCCCTGGCTCTGTCAGCGCCTCCCGGGCAGCCCAGCAGAGGAGCTTGTCCAGAGCAACTGCAGCAGCAGGAGCAGCCGGGACACCTTTTGTTTGCTTAATTATTCAAATAACCTGGGGAGATAAGGGCTGGAAACACCGACTACGTGCCTCCTTCCTCATGTAGCTCAATGGGTTTGCAAGTGGGCAATGTCCCACGTAGAATACATCTGGGATGTGGCAGCCGGCAGCTGGACCGACCCGTGGTCACACCTCTGTGCCACAGCTGGGGCTGCAAGCACCTCAGCATCTAATGAACGATGGAAGCTACCTTCAGTTCTGTCTGCATTGCAAACTGTACCACTGCAAACCTGCATCCTTGCAACAACACTGGAGCCAGGCAGCACGGCCTTAATGTGCCTTTCATCATGCGTGATTTGCTAACACACTGATAAACCTTGCTAAGGCAAACGTGGAAGGAAGCACATTCAAGATGCTGCTACCAGAAGAAAACAAGAAGGTATTCATTTAACATTGGATACCATTACTTTTCATATAAACCACATACAAAATCAAATATATATTAAGCATGATGCATACTCCATGTGTAGACCCCAGAAAATGTGTTGGTTCACAAATGACATTGAAAAGGACAAAATCTATCTTTCCAGCTAGAAATGAAATAACTGTCCCAGGTGACAACAAGCATGGAAGTAGAAATGAGAAAGCATAAAACCACTCATTTTCAGACAGCGTTTCCTAATAGTAGAGGTCTGAATGACACTGCTTTCAGAGTATGCAAAAAATGCTGAAACCTTTGCTGGAATCTGTGAACATGTCACTTGTGATTGGCCTTGTCCAGCTATAAACAGGAGGTGTGAGTGTGGCATGTGTGGACATCCCCAAAGAAACTTTATTCTAGCTTGGCTGGATGCTCATTGTAACAAAACTGGAGGAGCAGGTTCACTGTTGTCAAGGTCCAGACTAGTCTAACTAGCCTTGGATACATCTCTCCACTCCTAGGTGCCTAATTATGGTTGGAGGCAGGTGGAATTTTAGGGACACACCTTTGAAAAAATCTATTTCTTCCATTGTTTATTAGCTTGACTCCATCATGTCCCAGCTCTCTGTATAACTGCTCGTGCCAGGACAACAGGGTCCTGTGCGCCCTCCATAGGAGCTGTTCAGTTTTCCCCACCAAGCTGGTCTTCCCCACCAAACCCTGTATGGGGCAGGAGCTTTGTGGGGAAAATGCCTTTACTTGTTTATGTGGCTGAAGCCTCTGGAAATTTCTTTCCTGCTTGAAGCAGGAAGCAGCTCTGAGGAGTCACTTTCTGAGCAGGAATCAGAGGGTAATTCAGTATCTCAGCCCCTGGCCATGTGGTCAGTCAGGCTAATGGATGGGCAACTGGTGACAGGGACAAACTGCAGATTCTTACATGGAAGTGACATGCAATCTTTTTTCTCTTCTCTTCTTTCTTTTCTTTTTTTCCTTATGTTTTCCTTCTTTTACAAAACTGCTGGTGAATGAAAAATCTTTTTTAATAGTTCACTGGTGCAGCATGCTCTCCCTACATCCCTTCCTGCGAAAGGATCTCGCAAGAATACCCTCACCTCCACGCTGCAGGAGTTGAAAGCAGCCTCCTCAGTCATTTTGGCCACATTTATGCTGATTCCCTTAATATCCACTGAAGGGGGAGAATAAGGGAGCAGCATCACACTATAAAGAGGGTCATGGCGGAGAGACCTGCATTCTCACCCTCACTGCTGCAAATACTGACGGATTTTGTTTGGTGTGGAACAGCATCACCAGGAAACCTAAAATGCCTATCTGCTATAGCATGGTGCCTAAGGGTTTCTAGTGACCTGAAGCCAGGACCCCCATAGGTTAAATTCCATGGTGGTGGAAGTCTAGCTGCTTGGGAAACAATAACTGCCAAAAATACATGCTACCAGTTTGCTATGAAATAAATAAAGATTATGAATGTATGTGACAGAGCACCAGCCTATCCAAGGTAGTCTTACAACAAGTAGAAGCAATACACCCCAGCTCCCAGGGAGCTTGTGTCCCCCCATATCACATAAACAGCAACCTCCATTTGAAGGTTTTTGGGTTGTTTGAGGCACCTTTCTGCCATGGAGGTGCCTTAGTGTCTGCTCATATTTTATCTGTTGCAGTCTTTCACTGGTGAGGGCTCTAATGAAATGTCTCACCTACATCCTACCACTTCTTAAATTAAATATATATAGACGTAATATCTTAGAGATATTTGACCACTGTCGCTTTTGCTTGAAACTGGCAGCAGGGTTAAAAAATTATGAGTCAAGTAGATAGAAAAATAAACAGACAGACATAGAATGTGATTAGGTGGGTCCTACTTCCCTAGGAAACAAATCCCTAAAATTTACAGGTCAGACCAACTACCAGCATTCCACAGGACAGAATTAGATGCTGAAAGTGGAGGCAACACAAAGGAGAGGAAAGCACTGTCAGAAATTGTGAAAACCCAGCCTATGAGAAAAAGCTGAAGGATTTAAGACTGTTCAATCTAGGAGAGATCAGGCAGACTCATGTGATAACAGCCTTCCAGTGGGGAAGGCTGGAAATGCCTGATCGGTTATCCTCACAGCCACCAAGGGTAAGAGAGGAAACAATCAGTCTAATTTTCTGGACAGATTTATCTCACATAACATGGAACGTTTTCTGACTTTTGGGGCAGTTAAGCACAGAATAAGGTGGTGTGGGGAGTCTGGGATAAGCATCAGTTGAGGTATTTAAGATCAGGTCTGTCAGGGATGAAATCTAATTCTGCTTTACAATAGAAGTAGGTATTAGATAGTTTTCTCAGGTTTATTCAAGTCCCACGTATTCATGATTGATAGGAATACAATTCGTGTTTTTCTGTTCTTTAATAAAAGAGCCCCTAAAATGAAACACTTCTTTACAGGGACAAGTGTACCAACCTACAACATTTCAGTATTTATTCTCAGCTGGGATAACTAATATGATCAGTCTGAGCTAATACCTCTTCGACTTCTTTTTTGAAAGGTATCTTGGAGTGAGTGGGTTTCTTGTCATTTTCTTCTGTTCACAAACAAAACCAAACTATTATTCACACAACACTAGTTCCAGCTAGGAACTGCTGGGAGAGACCTCAGAGCACAAGGTAATGGGGACTACTGAAGTGTATCAGCAGTTGCCAAAGTACAAGCAGTGCTTTACAGTGATGGCGCAAAATGGCGTCAAACACTTTTCCCAAATCAGTGACAATGGCAATTTATAGTGCATGGGTTGATAGCACATGACTTCTTTCTCAGCTAAAGCTTGCAAGTCCATTTACAGAATGTCCAGACTGGTTCCTTCCAGGTAATTCATTTTCTGCACAAATATTTTCACAACCAGGATAACTGGATGGTAACTGAATAGTGTCATGGGACATAATGTAGGGTCTCCACAATGTAAGCATGTAATAACATAAAGAGCCATGAGATCCAGAAAAAGGCACAGCAAGGGTTGTTATAGATACAGGAGGGACCTTCATCACTCTACCATTCTTCTAAAGACTTTTTGGGGTACTAGTACACCTGGGTCCCACAGTCCCTCTGAAGAGCAACCTTCATCTCAGCAGTGAAGAAACCTTGCTTCAAGTATGTTGCGGTCAACATTTCTTTGCACAGCAAATATCTTAAACGTGATTAATCACTTTAAAGTTGCAATACACCAGTTGATTTTTAACACTCCTATTCCCAAATCCCTTTTCTCTTCAATGTACAAAAGTTCATCACAACCAATCATCTATTTGCCTGTTATGCTTTTGCTTCTTTCACTTCATACCCACTTTAATGAGATATTTGCCATCATTTTTTCCAAAGAAAAGAACTGTTTCACCAGCAGCAAGTTCAATTTCTGTTCAGACTCCCCTTCGAGGACACAAACTAACACATTTTGAAAAGGGACAGGGAGAATGTCTCAGCTTATTTGCTGAAAAAAAAATCCTCTATTTACAGGGGTGCCAATCACCTTTCAGCAGTCTGGGGAATGAGACTACCTCAGTCCTCACAACCAGCATCTTCACCCCAAAACCATAAATCCTAACCTCAAACTCTGCTTTCTCCATATTTTGCCTTTATGAACAAGTTGATTGATTGATCACACTCTTTTTTTTAACCACCTGATTATTTTCCCACACCTCTCATCCAAACAGAAACATCACAGCAAATATCGTACCACCCTCACACTGTTTTCTGCTGTGGCTGTAGCTAAATAAATTCTCTAAACATGTGGTAGCTGATGTGCAGCACTGTGGCTCCCAGAAGAAAAGCATCAACAGGAAAGGAAAGGAAGCAACCAGGCACTGGCTGTATTCCCCACTGAGTTTGTCTCACCAGAAGCTGTCACCAACCAAAGATTAAAAAATACATTCTACTTGGTTTTCTGGAGGGGAGCATCTGAGCAAGACATGCACAAAATTCATGGAATCATCATTAAGTCCAAAAGGAAATATTAGGACATGTAGTCCGACCTTTGAAAACTGGAGGCAACACAGGGATCCCACTGGGACACCATTTTTCATTATTTAAGTGCAAATTCTACTAGAGGGAAGAGGAATATTTACCAGCACTGGAGCCTGACTGAAGTTAGAGCCAGATGGTGAAGGACTCAGAGCCTACACATTATCCAGGAGGATCTTAGGATCATATATAATAGCAACTTTAGCACTTATTCTAAAGGACAAATAACTGTACACTCATATATATGTGGGCTATAATATATACACATACATGTATGCATATATACATATATGTATGCACTTTTGGGGACATCAGGAATATTTCTGGAGTTCTACTAGTATAGCATTTATTAACTACCCAGTAAACATAGCTGATAAGCATGTAGAAATTATTCAATTTCACTAAATTGGTGATTCAGTGTTTGTAAGAAATGCATTGACATTCCCATTATTTCGGTTGTGGGAATAAATAAGGTGACTCTTCTGTGTAGCACTCATAGCAAGCAATGAGGACACTCCTTTCCTCCTGCTCAGACACAGGGAGTTGATTAAGGCTAACAAGGCCAAGGAAGCTCTAAGGAAATCCCAGTCCCTTGGGATGGGCTGGAAGGTTTCCTAGAGGCCCATCCTGCAGCTGAGGGTGCAGCCCTGGAGTGAGCCCAGCTCTGTTCCTTGCTATGGTTGGGATCATATTTTCCAGGCGAGTCCTGGGTACAAACCACCACAGACTGGGAAAAGTGATACACAGGAGGCCATGTGGTGGAACACTGCCAGGCTGTCCTCTGGGGTGCTGCTTTCTCTGCACAGGCTATGATTCAGTGGCTGCATTTCCCACTGAGACCAGCACAGTAGCGCTAGGCAGTGAAGAGGTGAGGCAGAACTATGAGTACAAGGATGACACAGGTGCAAAAGTAGACAGGGATGCCAAATCTCCAGGCTTAAATTAGTAGGAAGGACTTTCTCCTGTAGCCACAACTATCACCGTTAGAATGAGTAGTGTAAGCAACCATTTAGGGTGAACACCTTATAGGATTGTCATGGACCTCAGATTATCTGGTTTTGAACTTCTGTTCAAAAAATTAACAGGATGAGAGTCAACACGAATTCTCCATGAGCCTGAAACCAGACCCTTTATTGCAGGCAATACTATGCCAGCACTGAAGTGTTGGCACCACACACCACACACCTCCTTACTCTTTGACATCTGCTGACCATCGTGTGCCAAGGAAAAGGTAACTGAGCAGTTCAAGGAAGGAAGACATTGAGCTCAGAGTCACTGATACCTGCCAACATGACTTATTTTATATTAGACTTAGAAATACAGGAGTATTTGTGTCATAAAGACTGAGAACCTTAGCATAGAACTTCCATTTCTAAACTCTTAAAAATAGTTGGTTTTTTTAAACCCAGAAAACGTAGCAACTGGAGCCAGTGAAGAGCGAATCTCTCTGACATCCACAGATGTATGAACAGTCACTATGTTGAATAATCCTCTCTGTTTCCCCATTCCTCTCCCTCTGACTCATCCATAATGCCATTTACTTTATTCACACAGTTTAACTGCAGATGTGCACCCCCTTGTCATCATTTCAGTTTCTAGATATTTTTTTTTCCATGTGAACCTGTGAAAATATTTTGATTGAACTTGTGCAAAAATATTTCAGGCAAACCCAAGGTATGGATGTCAAAATTTGCTAGGTGAATAACATACCTATAATAACAATATCCGATTATTAAAGGAAGCAAGTGGGAAAATATAGGTCTATGGTTTCTAGGTTGTAGGGGAAAATAAATTACAGGTCCTGATTAAAAGTTGTTAAAGGACTCTGAATTATGCTTCCCTTCCTTAATCAATTTGACTTACTAAGCATTGCCCCAACCCAGCAGAGCTACGTAGGCAGGCTTACTGCACTCGCATGGTGCAGTCAGTGAAAGTCACTTTCTGTAGCCTTCAGCCTTCCTCTTGGATATGCATGTCATCAGGAACACTGAGGCCAGGCTCACTACTTTCTCTTCCGCCCCTTTAACTCCACATGTTTCCTGACCCTTGGCTTCTCTGCTGAGAGGGCTTGCCACCTGCACAGCAGCTCTGCTAGCACAATCACATCCTGTACCTTCACCGTGTCCAGGGTTCATTATTTTCATCAGCCAGTATGATGGTTGTGATGGGAATGTGCTTGGGTTCTAACCATTCTTGCCATTGGAAAACAAAGCACTGTTTCCGCTGTGCTGTGCAGCAGTGGTAGTTCACATAGCATCCCGCTTGCTGCCTCTTTGGGCAGGATGAAGAATGCCTCATGGGGATGGGGACCTTGGCCTTTGCAAAACTGGCATGCAGCAGCAACAGGACATGTGAAAAAGCAGAGTTCCATTTCTTCAGATACTTCTGTCCTTTTCTCCCAAGGGAGATGCTGCCATGAATGCTCACAGCTGGATCTCTCCCCTAGGCAGGACTGGAAGTGGTCTAATATGTCCTGACTTGCTGTTTCTCCCATGCCCAGTTCAAAGTGGGAAACAAACAAAATAGCTCAACCTACTGGGAGGGATTTCTGCACTTAAGGCAGCATTAGGCTGCTGTCCTAAGGAAATAAACTGTGCCATTACATTGTTTGTCCATCTGTAAGTCCCACTCTCCTTACTAGTTCTTGAATTCATTGGCCAATTTCTGCAAAGCTGAAAAGGTGTTAGAAATAGCACAGTTAATTAAGTCTGTGGAAAGACCCAGTTCACTATCCCTCTAGGGAACAGGTAATCTCTTTGACAGCAGCCAGATAGATAAAGAGCATGCACATATGAGCCTGCCCACTTCTTCCTGGCTCCTGACTACCTACAGCACGGATACAACTCCAGCCCAGTGGGCATGGAAATAGATGCAGGAGCTGGGGTGATGCCGAAGAGACTTCTAGAGGACGTAAGTCCATGGGGAACTAAGACCTGCTAGTTCTGCTGCTCAAAACCCTGATGCGTTAATGAATTACTGTGTTCAGATGTACATCAGGTGACAAATGCCAAAGCTCCTTGGTTTTATTTATCACGGCATAGGCAAATGAAAGACCAATGTCTTCCAAAAAGAAACCACAGTGCTTCCAAAGGAAGTATGCTTCTGTCGGTCCAGTTCTGACCTCCTTTGCACTGATGCAGACTGGAAAACTCTGCTTGAACATCCTTCACGGTTAATGATAGCTTGTATAAAATACCATTTCAAACTAAATCCTCCTGAGAGCACCAGAAAACACAGAAAAAATCTCCAGCATTTCTGATAGACTTATTCTGCTGCATAATTATTTTGACAGCAACCCAAATTAGCTTCTCTGAAGTCAATAACAAAATTGGCTCAGTGTGAGGAAAGAAGAAATGCCAAGTAATTCTTCATCTGAAATATGATCTTCTGGATCTAGAGTCCTCACACTGATACTTCCACCAACTAGTAAAAAGAATTTCACCCTTGAGCTGATGTCAGATCTATTTTCTTAAAAACAACAGTGTTACACTTGAGAAAGGACCTATGCAAAGAGGGACACTGACTTTCATCTGTCATGAAGCGCTCATGCAGCCTGTAGAAATCTGTTGGTTTTATAAAAAGAAGACCCACAACTTAAAAAGTTGTGTTCTCAGGACATGAACACATATTTGGAATTCAGCTACAATCGGATTGAATATATGCTAAGGTTATTTCAGCCTGTGGAGTCAATCTAGATTTCTTCAGTATGAACAGGTTCGATTCCATTCTTAATGGTTGGCTTTTATCAAGTATCTTTCTGAAGTCATCACTTCTATCAATTGGAGTAGAGAAAGATTTATTTCTCCACCATAAGTGTGGTGGGCTTTTTATGCAGTAGGAACAGAAAAATCATTTTCTTCCGTGTGAACAACAGCACTCAGTGATAGACAGGTAGGGTCTTGAGACAGGAAAATGTTTGTCTCAAATTTTGCAAATGGTGTTTGGGGACAATCTTAACCTGGAAGAGATCTACTTTGGGAGACGACAGAGCACAAGAGCAAACAAGGCAGATCCACACTTTATCCATCTCACTGAAGGTTTTGTACATTGTCCTCTTCCAGAGGCAGATGAAACCACCCCTATGTCAGGGGTCACTGTGATCATCTTTAGTGGTAGCCATATAGCACTTTGGGTATACAGCCTTTAAGCCTCAGAGGAATTGTAATGGACTACATGAGGAAGAGCTTTCATCTCAGTGTCAGACACCAGGAAAGGCTGTGCAAAACTAACTTTTATAAAGGCTGGAAATCTCTGTTTTTGGTGCATTAACTTTAGTGGGAGAAAAATGCTGCATATATGAGAGAGAATGTTATAGTGGGAAAAAGAGACAGTACCTGAACAACCTTCTGAACACATTACTGAGAAAAGTAGCTAATGAGCTCTCACCTTACTGATAAAAGTTTTATAGGCACATACGTTTTTCCTTCTATGAAAGTCTTCTCAAAATGCCATTTGTCAATCAAAAGGTCATGTTCTGTAAATATTTGGGGCTTTCACAGGTTCAGTTACACCCTGGAAGTCATGATCCAGTGTTAGCAACAGTTTTGAATTGCCCGAAAACCCAAGCCACCCACTTCTTGGGTATGTGAGTTGACTACTGTGTTGCATATAAAATGGGCTACTGTTGGAAACCTTTCCTGAAATAAAAACTCTCTAGTCATTTAATAGCGCAGTGAAGCCAGCATAGGAATAAAGACCACTTTGCCTAGTTTTGGAATCACAGTGGAGAGAGGAGAGGGGTATGAAACTGCTGTAACTCTCTGTGGTGGCAGCACAACAAGTGGGTCTGATTTCCAAGTCCAACCTCCAAACCAGCTCAGATGCTAGACTGAGGTGGTTGATCAGTGCAAGTTCTTTTAAATCTTTGGATGGAAAGCCCATGTAAATCCTGTTTGAGGTGAGTAAGTCCTTTTTGTGCTTCTGGTCCTTTGATGCACAAAGGATTTAAAAAGCAGCTGCGTATTTATTTTACAACGCATTCAGCATGTATACTTTTGAATGATAAGATGGTTTATCTGTAGTTTGCTTAATCTTTTCCTGTCATTCATGGAGATTAAGCACCATTTTCATTGTAAACATTCCCTCTGCTCCCTTCATGATTCCCTAAGGATACACCAGTTCAGACATCCCTTCAAATAATGAACAGGCAAGGACTAATAAATATTTCACACATAAAAGGAGTCTTGAAGCAAAAGGCTCTAATAGCTCCTTTCATTATGGGGGATATTTCTGTTTGATTTTTACTTCTTGAATCCTTTCTTAAAATTCAGAGCCAAACATGGATTTCCAGTGAAAGTGGCAAGCACACCTGGACCTAGATAAAACAAAATGACAGAAAACAAACTGCCAGGAAGCAGAGCTCTTATTTTGTACGCAGTTCCACCCCATCCCACTTCCTATAGTGCATTTTAAAGAAGGGGCTGCTCTATATCCCAGCCCTTCAAAGACTGCAATACATTTTTCCATTATCATCTAAAGCACAGTGCACTTTCAAGGCTAAAGATTAAGTAAGGGGAAAGTGAAAACATAATTTATGGTGAAATTTCTGAACTCATCAACTCTGTGTAAAAGTAAAGAAAGATAAATCCAGCCAGGGTCATATAGTTTTCCCTCAGCTGGATTTTCATCAAGAGTTGCCAGTCTGTTGTCTTTCTAGTCATCAGAGAGCAATTAATTAGAAAGTCATAATGTAAGTTGAAGCATCTCAAGGCTTTAAAGTGAAATTCAACTATCTAAGAACAAACCATTAGAGGAAGCCACGTGTGTCTAAACATCTTTTTAGCAAGTTTCTTTTAGTTATCTTTACTTGGGGGAAACAAATTCACAGATATCCAACATTTTATGTATAGTCTCTTGTTTTAATAGAAAGGTGAATGGTTAAGAAAACTGGGAAGTGATGTTTTTACTTTGCAAGAAGGTCTGATTCATGGGCTGGAAAAACTCGTGGTGATTTCTGTCATTCATTTCTCAGAAGCTTCTGCTTTTGCTGTAGGACATTTTGCCAGCTTCTGTGACAGCCTTTGGATCCTTGTGGTTTACAATCCAGCAAAATAAAATACCTCAGGATGAGTGCCTGTTTTGTGAAGATTATTAACTTCAGTGGTTCAGGAAGGGCAAGGCCCTTTGGGAAAGAAGACTAAACAGATGGGGACCTGGACACCTAAATCCATCACATCTCACCAGGTATGCATCCTGCTCCTGAGCTCTTTCACAACATGGATGTAGCCAGAGACCAACCAGCCATGTCATAGTCACACCTAGACAAACACCTCCAAAGGAAGACAAGCATCAGTGAACACAGAAGTGGGTTTGGAGCTTTCACGTCCACTTACATGCTGCTGATACCAGGTCATGCTCACCACTTGCTGATGAAAAATATTCACCAGTCACTGCCAACATGGACACAAGACCTCTGCATTCACTCAGAAGTATGCTGTTGGTGCCGTGGCTTGGTCCTTCATCTTCCTTGTACATAATAAGTGCCACTGTGCTCCCTGCCATGGAAAGGAACTTGCACATGAGTACAAAATGATGTCTTTTGGCAGCTAAACAGGTTTTTGACCACATAGCTGTAGCAGTAGCCAAATCTGCTAGATGGTCAGCTTTCAAAGTCTTGTGCTTGAATCATTTTCCATTACATGAATGCACTGACATTAATGGAGCAACATTGGTTTAGGACTTGTGTTTTACTAGTTGTATTCATCTCGACTGGAGACAGAAGCTTTCACCTACATTACCAACAAACAGCAGCCCTGATGTTGTGGCATCACAAATGGGGTGAGCTAAGACTGCTTCTGAGAAATATGGTCGCAGATTCCCTCAGACTCAGCCATGCATGCCTGTGCCTTTCCCAGAGCCAGTGTTAGCGCAGCAGCCATAGAGAAAACACAGCTCCTGCCCACCCTTGACACTGGTATCCCCAGACATGGCTTTAGGGCTAATCTGACCATCACTAGTCCAGCTGATGGCTCAGATATGGCCTCTGAAAATGAAGCTGAATATTTCACCTATGCCATCATGATCGAGGCTGCACTGAAAGGGATGAATAACATGCCACAAACCTAGGCATAAGTTCTTATTGCTTCTCTTTACAGCCATAACCACACAGTTACAGTGAGCTGATCCATTGAGCTCATCTGGCAGAAAACAAACCCACTGTAAGAAACAACTTTCCATCAGGTCAGCTTAACGGACCAATGCAACCTACAATCACCATGCAATGTGCAATTCTTTTTGTGATGAAAACTGGGAAGTGGAGATCACCCCCTTGTTGGCAGTGAGCACCTAGGTCAGATTCGGTAAATCATGTAATTGCACTGTAATGCTGTTGTCTGAACTGAGTCTAGTGGTTCATGTTCCCTGCAAAGCTTCCTGTTTTCCAATAACCATCTCCAAAAGTGGCATGAGCAGCAGTGTCACTTGCTTTTGCAGACTGCATCACATTCACAATTCCCTCTTTTACTCTCCTTTCTCTTCCTGAGGGCGCAGAGTTCGGAGAACTGCTCTGCAAACAGCTTTCACCAACCTTGACTTTGCACAAGTTTTGCTTTTCTTTCTGCCAGAGTTGATCAAAATCAGTTCATACTCCACTAAAAGCAAAGTCCTGATCTGATACAGTGACATTTCAAGACTGTGTCAAAATTTGATTGCTTGCAAGCACCTTGTCACAGTGACCTGGTTCAGAGTGCCAGCAGACTCTGAGAGAAAGAGGAAGCCTTTTCAGCAAGCTCCCAGCAAGGTGTGTGGGGATGGCAAGAGCAGATGGGCAAAGAGACAGCTCTGGGGCTCCCGGCCTGTCTGATGGAATGAAATAACATCAGCAAGTTTGTAAGAGCTGACTGAGGTCTTTTTCAAAGCACAACAGCTGCAGGCCTGACTCTGAGGCTGTCATCCTGTGCTGTGCGGTGCACTTTGACCACGCTCTCACAAACACCATATCCTAGTGACAGGCTCAGCCACTTTGCTGAAGAAAACACTGGGTGAAAAGAGACACCAGCACTGCAGAACACCCAGGCACTCTGCACGTAACAGTTAGCAACAAGATCCACAGTAAAAGTAATAGCAACGAGAACGTCCATGGTAATTAATAAAGGCAGCAGCATGACAGTACAGGAAGAAGAGGTGGGAGATGTCATAAAAATTAAAAGGGTTCTTTGACTTTTGTTTTGTTTTTCAAAAAGCCTTCTTTTTTCTCAGTAAGTAACTTCTTTCCCTAAAGAAGGGAATCAAGTTTGGACATCTAACAAGGTATGTGCTCCGATGCCATGCAGGTCCAGTTACTAGTGGTTTGTTTCAGGTCAGTCTCGCAAGGTCATGCGTGCTCAATTTTAAGCATATATGTGTCTCCCGTGCCTCCCATGAATGGGGAGAGTGTTTTGAGGCTGACATGCGCTATGTTGACGTGCACTCTGAGACTGCAGCTTGGACACTCAACTGCAGCACCTCACGAGACTAAGCCTTACATGATTAAAAGCTGCAACACAATATGTTGCCCTTCTAATGGGGTCTCACTGGACTCAGGGGGTTGACACTAGGCTGTGTATCATTTGGGGCAAAAGTGATTTTGCACTGGGAACAGGAATATGTCTTACAGAGTGATTAATTCTGCTGCGTGCTGCAGCTTCCATTACAGTGCTTTACTTCAAGTGCTGCTTCTTGCCTCAGGGAATATTTTCCCACTCTCCAGTTGTTTATAATAATGAAAAGGCTGGTCTTGGTTTGGAAAAAGCAATGTGCGTAGATAAGATAAAATTGCTGCTGAGGAACTAAGAGCGGTTCTTTCTTTGCATTACCGCTTGCTGAAGGCCTGCACTCTCGTATCCAGCCTCTATCTCAGGAGCAAGCAGTAGAGCTGTAGATGCTGCTCAGCCAGTTTCCCAGACATCAGGAAATGAACGTTTTGACAATTTAACCAAAATAACAAAATAGCTAAAGTTAACAGGATAGCAGCTGTGAGGATTTATTTCTCACATGGGGCTTACCCACAGCTGTTGTTGCATGCTGAGGTGGAATGACAGAACCCCAGGATCCCCCTTAATTTTATTCATTTATTAATAGAAATAACTTTTGCAAAAGAGGATAGGCTGACACCCGTGAAGTCTGGAGTCTGAAGCCCTCTGATTTCTAACAGAAAAAGACAAGGGCAGCTTTTCTCTACTGCAACACCAGCATTTTCAGTTGTCATCCAGGTGACCATGTTTGGAAAGGAAAGATTAAGTTCTGCTTCAGTGTAGAGTCAGTCCCAAACCTAAAGGTCCCAGCAATGTTTTTGTTTGTTGTTGGATTAGGTTTCTTTTGAAAAGGGGACAAACAGGAAGGAGGGATCTCTCCTGCCCTGCTGGGTTGTTCCACCCCATTGCACTGGGCAGGAGCAGAGCAGCCCCGGTTCCACACCTCCCCATGGCAACATGATGAATGATGAGTTCCCGGGGCTATGGCACAATGGGGGAGACTAGAAGGATCCTGCACCTCTGTGAATCATGAAGACGAGATAGGAGTGCAAAGCTTTTTTGTGGAAGGGTTGAGAAAGTTCCCGCACATCAGGGCTATCTACACCAGCACAGGACATCTGGCCTCCCAGACTTAGATAGAATAGGCCAACATGGTCTCTTGCTACGCCAGCCATCATAGCAGGATTTGTTGCTGTCTATCCTGCTGTAATGGGAAGCAGATCTGTGAGTGTATGGCATCACCATGAATGACCATCATTCCCACACAGACTGTCTGGACAGTGATTCACTGGAGCAAAGAGTTCTGCCCAGGAGCAGAAAGTTAAATTGCTGGAAAAGTGTGCAAGTGTTTAGCCTCCAGCTCTGGAATTAGGTGTCACAGGAGGGTGTTAGGGAGAACTTAGCATCTTGGGGCTGAGATGGATGAAGTAGGATGCAAAATGCTCCAGACCACCTCCTGATGAGCAGGTCTGCATGCACTGCCCCAGGAGATGGCTTCTAGCAGTATGCCAGGGGCATCCTCATTCCAAGGCTGGTCACACCTCACATGGATATTTCTGTACTGGACTCCAGAGTACAGCATGCTCCTATGTGCTTTTATAATGTCTATCATCAAATGCCTTCCCGAGGTAATCATCTTCAGAATGATTTCAGAAGAGAAGAGTGGGCAGCTCATTTAGAAGACCTGACAAGTGGAAGGCAGAATACTTAGCTGTTTAAGGGATGGCCTTTCCTTAGGAAATTCTCCCAACAATTCACAAACATTAATGAGAAATATGTTGACAAGCATTAACCTTGGCCCTAGCTATGCTGTAATACAGAGAGGAAAAGGTTGGTGCTTGCAATGGAGGGCTCTGCCCAGTCTACACAGGCTTGTTTCTGCTGCAGGACTTTTGTAAAGCAAGAAGCATTTCTGAAAGGGGTGGCTTGTACATTCTAGAAAGCTGCAGAAGCTCTCGTTAAGGCTTTGTAAATATTTATCATTTTAAATTGATAACCGTGGCTCTTTGAGTGCCTTGGATCTTAGGCTCTTCACAATGTCACTGCCTTTAAGACAAACCACAGCCCCTTTCATAACAGGCTGTTGCTTTGGTATTTTTCTCTACAAGCTCCAGAAGCATAAAACCATATCACATGATATGAAATATGATCCTGCACCAAGAGAAGAAAAAACTCTGGACAAGGCTATTACAAATAGAGGGCTTTTATCACCATGGTGTGCCCTTGAACTCGGTACAAGAATGAAGTTGTGTCTCAAACATCTCAGAACTACTCTGCTTGGACACAGCCAGGAGGATGCTTGTCTCATGCTCTCAGTGGGTGGAACTGGGATGCAGTGTTTTAGGAGTGATGGAGAAGGAGAAGAGGCCTCAGGGGTCAGGGAGCACAGCCCTCCCAGAGCCACTGTTTTGGTGCTGAGAAGAAAAGTGGGCCAGAGGTGGCTGGGCAGGGATAAAGGTGATCCTGACCTGGCCGTGAGCACAGGGCCAGGTCAGCAACAAGACTTGGGCTGTGGCATCGTTTGCAGAACAAAGAAGGTACACACATTTTTTTCATGATCATATAATCCTAAACCAACTTTACTGCTTTTTCTCTTACATGTGCTCAAATTAACTTTGGCTTGATGTCCGGGGAACTAATCTTGTCCTTGAAGTAAGAACAGGTACAGGTACATGTAATCTTGCATTCATTTTACTAAGTGAAAGCAACTGATGCTTTCACACTCATGATATTGGTCACCTCTAGTGAGGCGACTGGTACTGGGTCCCTGAAGTCTGGGATGAAGGATGGCTAACAGTACAACATGAGAAAATGAGCTGATGAGCCAAGGAAGGGTTTGGGTGAACCAGAAAACCAGTGTCTCCAGCAGTCCACAAGACCAATGCAGAAGGTGAGAGCTGGTTTTCCCAACCACAGTTTGAAATGCAGCTGTGATACAGCTGCATGGGAGGCTTGAACCATGTGAGGCTATATTTTATTACCAAATAACCCTGCTGCACTTTATGAGCAGTTGCTCTCTGTTGTTGACTTTGTGGTCACTTTCTGCTTCTTGGAATATTGCAGGAAATTTTAATAAATAGGGTCTAATTCCACCATCTTTCTCAGCCGCCATCCTTAACCTCAGTGCACGTCCACTGGAGGTAGCCTTGCTTACTGTCTGGCTATTGAGTGGTTGTTTAGTCATCACTTTACTGATACTTACAGGAAAGAGCTATTGTTCCTAGGCTTCCTTGTGAATAACAGAAGTTCCTGAATTTCTACTTCTTGTAAATTAAACAAAAAACCCCTGAAGAAAGCATTTGGTTCTGGTTTGTAAGCTATATGACTTTAATCTGCATGGATTGGTTTGATTTTTAAATTCATAGGAGCAAACAGTAATTTCAAAGACTAATCTAAGTGAACCTCTTTGGGAAAGATAATGGTGCATCACACAAGAATTAAAACACAGAAACAAAAGCAATCAGCAAACTCATGTGACTGCCCAGAGGACCCTTCAGTTTTAGAAGATGTTTGGCCCTGCCTCAGTGTTTGGAAGAAGAGAGCAAGGTGCTTCTCAAGGAGTATCTTCAATGTAGCCAATATAGCAGGTTGGCTCACGGGAAAAGAACATGAGCAAAAATGAATCATTTTAATTAATCAAGTCAATAAGCACAACAGTTGCCTGTTCCAACATAATATGGGGCACAAATCGTTCAGTCCTTTGCCAATACCCTTCTGGTACATTTGACTGGTTTATAATGTTAATATAGCTGTTCATCGGGGCAAGGAAAGAGGCTACATATTCTGGAAATGAGTTAGGAAGAAGAGAAATGAAGCATAGATAGAAATCTGGGGAGGCATCACTCTAAAACTCAAAAAATCACTAGGTCAGATGGAAATCTGGAAAGGCTGGGCAAGAGTCATTTTTAATAAAGCAGAATCTCATATGATACTGTATTTCGGAAAGAATTTTTCTGCAGGCTGTCTCCTAAATATACAGTAGGCTTCTTTATCTGGCTGACATTGGAGACATGGAATTCACCTAGTTAAACATGCTCAGATAACAAGATTTTTGCATGTAAGTGCTGCTTTCTAATAGACATGCACTTTGCTGAGATAATGAATGATTTGGATAAAAGACGGGCATACTGTATTGACTTTGATGATAAAATCTTCATCGGGAAATTTTGTCAGCTGAAACTAAATTACTCTTCTAATAATTGCACATCTCCAGGAACATTTCAATAGGTAAGTGCAACAGTAATAGCTGAAAGCTGTTCAACTCTTTGGCTGCTAAAAACGTGATCTGTACGACACCTACAATTGCAGACTCTTATCATTCATGCCAAGCAAAAAGGGGCAATAATGTTGTAAAATATTTTGGCGTTGCTTTGAGTGTTTTCATTGGTAAAGGTTAGGAGTTAAGTGACGATTTTACTATTGTCCAGCTTCATTATGTTAAGGCTTTTAGAGAGCCTGGTCATTGTTCTGAACGTATTTTCCTCTCATCTGTACAGCCCTGTGCACACAGATTAATAACACAGAGCAGGCACAGTAAATCTGGAACATCCAGCATGATTTATCTGTAGGTGTGCAATAGCCCTTTTTCCTGCCAGCTGCCAGCCTCCACTCCCAGGCATCAGGAAGAGTGGCCGGTTACTGCAAAAATACAGGAAAAGACATATCCTATACGCTTGTCATATGGTGCATGCGATTTGACTATGCTGTACAGGAAATCCTATGCAGTACAAGCAGCCCAGCAACCCTGGGACAAGCTAATAGGCCTTGGGAGTGTGTGTGTAGGGAAAGGGATGGCTGAGCCTGTGTTGCCAACCCATGAGCTCATGCTTTCAGGTGGCATTGTCCCTGCCTCTTCGGGGCCCAGCCATACCAGTGCCCAAGCGTCCTTCTCCCAGAGCCAGCAACTTACTCTGCTGCTCTCACTGGCTTGAAAGAAGCTACTCATATGCTTAAAATTAGCCCTGGAGCTGGGCCAGACTTCTCAGCACATTATGGGACAGAGCTGTTGACAGATGATATTAACTCTCTCGCTTGTGAGACATTTGTACACACTCTTAGCCGAGCTGCAGGACCAAGGTCTTGGCCTCACGTTCTTGCTGAAGAGCCCATGGTGCTTTTCACAGGAACTAAGATGTCAGGCTCATCAGTCAGATCAGTACTGATGCCGATGCCAGTAAAACTCTCCTGCCCTATGCTCCCTGGGTACCTATAAAACAACTGCAGTGAACCAGTCTGCCTTGCCCTCAGGCCCAAGCAGCTGGACTTTAAAACAAGTTGGCATTAATTTGCCTTTCATACTGAAAAGTGGCCACATGATTGATATTGCTGGCTGCCGCTTGAGTTTGCATGTTACATTTGTAGCATACGAAGACAAGTTGGAGAGTACAGCAGAGGCATTCACAGAACCCAAGGTGCTTACCTGATAGGATAGTGCCATCAACCAAGCAGTTGAGTAGAAAAGTTAAACAGGGACACGATTTCACTGGGTTGGTTGACAAATTTTTCTACTACTAATAATCTGTGCAGAATACTCTCTGGAGATGAGAGAAGAGGGACTTTGCCATATGAGTGGGAGTCTGTGGTCTCCCGTGGTGTCACACTGCATCCATAGCTACACTCAGGTTGAGAAAGAAGACCAAAGGAAGGAAGACAAAATGCTTGTCTCTAACAGGATAACAGTCTTTTGCCTTGCTAACCTTTCAAATTCATTGGCAATATAATAAGGTACCAGGCAGAAGTGCACACAAGGCAGCCCCTGCCAGCAGCAAAAAATAAGGCTGTCTGAATTAGCAGTATGAAGCCTGTTTCATTTCCTGGGCATTTTCTTATCTATATCGCACTTGGGTTTTTGATCTATGGGTGAGTGGGTCAGGAAGTGGCCTCAAGACACCTCTTTTGCCTCGTGTGTGGAAATTTTCTAATTATAGGGCTGCATCAAGAGGCTCCCACTCCTGCCATGACACTTGGTGTTGTTTATGTTGTTTAAACAAGAGAAGGAAAGAACCCACCTCCCCAAACCAGCGAAATAATGAGGAACAAAATGCACTCTTTTATCTTTTTGTCAAGTGAGGCAAGCCTATTATCTGCCCCAGCCTGTGGCTGGGATCACTGTCTCCCCCAGAGAAGCATTTTACAGGCTGATTAGTGTATAGCTTCCTGCAGTAAACTACCAGCAAGGACCAGAACACAGGAGGGAAAAGAGAAATTCAGGGACAAGATTTAAGCTGTGGCTTTAGTTTTTATTGCCTATACTGTATGTCAATACATATTTAACTGATAACCCCTGCATAGTATATGAACACGCACACACAAACATGCATGCAAACACAAAATAGCCTACACAGGCCTCGAGAGTCACTGCTGACTTTGCACACAGAATGATGCTAAATTAGAAGGGTTTGAACCAGCTGGCTTTGAGAAAAGGCGTCTCTGAAGCAAGTAGGTAGAAATTCCAGAGAAGTTTGTCAGGCAGTGCCAGAGCTGCGCAGAGGCATGGGCTTCAGGTTTGAAAAGACCCGGAGCCAATGCAGTTGGAAAGAGCTTCTGCTGCACTAAAGCAATTAGCTTTTAATATTTTGCATTCTTCGAAAGCCATTATGCCACCTTGAATTTGTAGAGCATTTCCTTTAATAGTCTTGTTATTATTCCATTAGAAATGCCTGTTAAAAATTGTTAACTGCAAAGATACAACCAGATAAACAGATCTGTGGCAACAGGAAGAACCAACCGTGCATTAAATGCCTAATTTTTAGGGCAGAACAGTGATATGAGTAAATTTCTTGAACCTCCAAATTACTAACACTCTATTACACTTGCTAGTGGAGACATGGGAAGGTGATATATGACTTTAATCCCTTAAAATTAAAATATCACCTGTGGGTTTTGGTGGTAAAATACGTGCCTAGCTGCTGAGCAAGGTAATACCTCTGTCTGCACAAACGTCAGGTTGAAGTGGGTGAGAGCACTCAATAAAGACACAAGGGGGTAGAATTATAATTTGAGGGGTTTGTAACCCTGTCACTATAGCAAATGCTTGGCTGCATTGTATAAAGCAAGAGAGATCTTAAAATCATCAGAAGCTTTTGATTTAAACCACAACAAATCTTTGAAAGTATCATAGAATAGTTCAGGTTGGAAAGGACCTAAAGTCTTGAAAATAATATTCAGTGTCAGAGTACAGACTGCACGGAGTCCGTAAGTACTGTAACAGAAGGACTGTCACAAATAAAGTTGAGGAAGAAAGTGGTATTACTACCTAAAACACTTTCCAAAGATGTCTCAGCAATGGAAAGAAATGGCTTGAAGACTATCTGGGAGCAGCTTGCAGTGAATGCTGATGCAAAGCTCACTCAACTCAACTCTGGTTTTGTGGATGTAGCTTCTTGTGAAGGTGAAGCAAGAGTTTTTTCTTCCCTGAAACCAGACAGATAATCAGCTTTTAGATTCCAGATGTGATCTTGTTAGGTGCATTGATCTTGATTTGGAGATACACTTCAAATGAGCCTTTGTAATAGAAGTTAAAGAGCCCAGAACCCTGTGGCCTTTTATTTATTTATTATTAATATCATTATACACTTTATTTGCTCAGATGTAAATGTTTAATCCAGGTAAATGGGATAACCTTGGAAGACCCTGGAGATGATACTGTATGCACTAACTCTGTGGATTGTGCAACTGGATTACTTCAGATGTTTCTGTATCATCTTCAATGAGACTGTCAAAAAAAAAGGAATCGCATTGGTCTCCTAGCTGAAGGTGGGTTGACATTGCTTCCAGGATACAAGTGAATCCTGGGCCACCAGGATTACAGAGGACACAGCCTGGGACAGCCCCTGGATCAGCTCCTCAAGCTCTCAGCTCCCAGGGAGGTGCTGAGAGATGCTGCCTCACAGAATGGAGATAAATGAAGAATGAGCAGTAAGATAGTGGGAAAGATAAAACTGCATAAAGCTTCTCCCTCACCCTCTCAAAGAGCTTTACATCCACTGACCTTGAGCTGGTCAGGCATGCAAACCTTTCACACACTGAGAAAGGAATGATGGACCATATGATCAGCGATTGTGAGGAAGAGTTGTTTTTCTAGATGAACTATTTC
Source organism: Pezoporus flaviventris (assembly GCF_033815535.1). NCBI lineage: Eukaryota > Metazoa > Chordata > Aves > Psittaciformes > Psittacidae > Pezoporus > Pezoporus flaviventris. The sequence continues at coordinate 26,249,679 of NW_026892550.1, forward strand.
AGCTGTTTTGGATGTTCACTTCACATTCATTGTTGTTTGGCCTCAGTCTTACATTACATTGGTATTTTTCATAAAGACAAATCCAGGGGTATTTTAAGCATATAATTTTCACCAGTAGATTTTTCTGATGCAGAAAGTTTTCTAGATGCCCTAACTATTGCACCAGCAGTCAGTATTCTGCTGTCATTGAGATAACCTGCTCAGGGGTGGCTTTCACTCATCCTAAACCAGAAACTCCAGACTCAAGGATAATAGTTTGCCCAGCTTCTATTTATCCTTTTCCTTTCCCCCAAAGCAGGGCAAGATAGCTTGGGATAGGCTGGGGCTCCAGCAGCAGCCAGGCCATGGGACTGCAGCACAGGGGTCTCACCTCCATGCGTGCGGAAACACAACTCACTGCCTCATTCTCCCTGGATGCAAAACTGGAGCAGTGGTGCACACCCGGATCTGTGAAAAACAACCTTCAGATCTACACACCTGACTGGCAGCAGCAGAACGGAGAACTGTTCATTGCTTACTTCAGTGAGATGAGATTCTTCATGAAAATAACTGCTGAGCAAGTACAGAGGCTGACCAGAGAAATCAGGCTCCGTACAGCAACATCCGAAATGAGAGCTGGACCATACATTTGGCAGGGGAAAGATTAGTGGCAGTACAGAAGTATCTCCAAAGAATATTTAAAAGTTGTCAGTTCAGAAGTGTATAAAAGCCTAATTTTATGAGGGCAGAAGAGAAAGGAGGACATGTAGGGAAGGGATCATGTGTCAGTAATCACAAGGTGAAGATGAAATCCAGCCCAACAAAAGACTCATGAATCACAATGAATACAAAAAAGCAAACGCTACCTTTTCATCCTCTCTCACATATAAATCAGAAGAGGAAAGAAAGAAAAAATAGACATATCAGTCTTAAGACACAATAATTTGATCTACAAACTCAATACAATACGAAATTAAGTTAAGCTGCATCTGTTGTGTCTTGTTTTTTTTCCAATGGATTGAAGAAATTATTGATGATTGACTGACAACAACAATGGGGACTTCCAGAAAATGTGAAAAAGCTGTATCACTCATCAACCCAGCACTTGCTAAGGGAGAGGGTAGGAAAAAGTGTCTGAAAGCTGGATGAAAGCTGGTATAAAGTCATCAGAATGTGAACCTATGAAACCATTCTTAGCAACCCCCTATTTAATCAGTTCCTGCCCAATAATAAAGTTCATTACCTCCTCATTCTGCACATAGCCAGCAAAGGATTTGGGAATCTACAGTTCTTTGGAATGCATCCATGAATTACCTGCCTTCTTCATAGAAAATATATATGTATGCTAAATGTGTAATTTTTCCAGTCTTATAATAAAGTGGATTCCTTTCCAGCCTAGTGAGTAGAAGAGGCTGACTTGTGTCAAGTTATACTTGAAAAAGTGCCCTCACTTGCAAAGAATCTTGAAATTCAAAAAGGCATCTGAGAATGAGACTTTTCTTACCTAGCTCTTCCTAGAATGAGATGGGATGGCAGCAGAACAAGAAACATGTTTTTCAATTCACATGCTCATAGCACAAGGCCTCTATGTGTGTTAACTCTGTGTCAGGTTTAAGCATTTATGCCATAGCACAGCACTGAGTGAGGGAAGACAGAAATAGCAGGAGGCTTTCCTCAGTTTAATTAGTTTGTCATGGGTCTGGCAAAGGGACGAATATCTATCATATAAGTCAGTGTCTTTTTAGCACTTTAGAAAGGTCAGTGCTCACCGTGATACTCTGTAGTGGATGGAAGCATTGGTTTCCAGGGCTGGGAATACAGGCTCTTCACTTGTGCCCATATAGACTCCCTTTTAACCAGGTAATTGTGCAGAAAGCTGTCTCCTAAACATTGTGTTTACCCATCAGAGATACAAACTTTCATCTTGGAAAGTACAGTGGAAACAGGCTTTTCTCACATGGCTTTGTTCTGTCTTCAGTGCCAGACAGCGGCTGGTCCCAAAACACAAGTGTCATGCACAACATGGAATGAACTTTACTGAGGGATTCTTTTTCTTGTGTAGCTTCCTCATGTTCCCTAACCATTTTCCACAGGGACAGTATTTCCCATTGAGCAGTGAATTTATCTTTAAAAATACCTAATGACATGTCTTGCTCAGGGGAAATGTTCGTGTGCTTGAAGTCCAGCCAGCTACACTCTGCAGCTAGTGAATGGAAGGCTTGATGCCGTTCTTCTTAGGGGACCAATTTACTGACATAACAGCTGGTTCAATACATGCTGTAGAGCTCAGAACCCCGTATTTCATGTTTCACGGCCCGCATGTTTCATGGCCACTAGATGTCAGAGCACGGTGATGAGTAGCAACCCCTGAGGACCACGGAGCCCACCGCAGCAGCTGAGGCTGAGTTAGACTCCTCAGCTCAGCACAGGGATGAGAAACAAAGAGCTTTAGATAGTAACAGGTAAGGAGATGTATGTGCAACCCATCTTCCTCCTGCACAACATGCTGGCTGCTGCCTCATGAGGCTTCATGGAGAAGGTGTTTCCCTGCCAACATTTTGCAGCCTGCTGCCTACGGTGGAAAGCTTACACCCCAACATATATTTTGATGTCAAATCCACATTCAGAAATGCCTGGGTTTTTTCTACCCAGGTGTTTACATTGGCAGCCATCAAGGTTGCTGTTAAGTGGTGTTGGCTGCTTAACAATACAGTTTCATCTCTGTGTCATACTCAATTTGGATTAGAAACTGGCAATGTTTTCTCAAGAAAATGCTTCAGTCTCCATTGGGATTTCTGCTCTTTTGCATTTTAGGTACACTGTGCTTATGCTTGGATCTGATGATGGGAAGTGTACAGGATCCTTCTCCTTTTAAAACAAGATTAATTTAAGTCCAGCAGGAAGAGCTTAATTATGGAAGAGTCTATATTTAGAATATTATCCTTTTGTGTACAGCTGAGTGTATTTCCATATCCCCTGAGTGTCTGTCATGCCATGGGTAACTACAAAACATTCCCCACCTTGAAAGTCATTCCAAAGGCAGAAGGAGAGCAAGAAAATAATAATTAGCTCCAGTGATCACAAAACATAGGAAGAAGTCTTTTCTTTCCTCTGAACGCAAATACACCTTGTTTGACAGCACAGTTGTTAATCTACTTTCAATATTTTGTTGTGAGTGTTGAAACTAGCCAATAGAAGCACAAAACCGGTTAGAAGGGACCTTTGGAGACAGATAATCTAGTCCCCTGCTCAAAGCAGAGTCAGCTTCTAAGTTATATCTAGCATAAAAATTAGATCAGGTTGCTCAAGGACTTGTCTAGTCCAGTTTTCAGTATCTTTGAGGACAGAGATTACCTGAGTTCTAGCCAACTTGTTCAAGTGCCTGGTTAGCCATGTAGAAACATTGGAAAAATGGCTTAAACTAAATATAACAGAGAAGGACCGATTGAAATCTAAATAAACCATTTGGTTTATGTAAAGATTATTTTTTATTTAAAACAAGAGGTTTCTCCCTCCTCAAGAATGTATCAATGCCAAAGGCTTAAAATGGCAAATTTAGCGTTGTCATCAGCAGAGAGCTGCAACTTTTATAATTAAAACAAAAAGTTAATTCAGAACATACTCATGTTTCTGTTCTTCTTGAGTGCTTTTTATTTTGATCAGTCAAATACTTGTAGAGAATGAAATTTACAGTCTCCAGCAGTAATATTTTAAAGACCAAAAGCACATGAACAAATCTTCCTCTTCTCTTTAAGAGAAAGAGCTTTAGGATGTGATATTCCAGAAAAATGAAAGTTCCATTTTTGCTGAACTGAAATCAGTTCAATTTTGACTTGTGATTTTTATTCTGGTCTTTGTAGTTACAGTTTTCCAGGTGGATTTTCCTTGTATTCATTGTACATACATATCAGCGCTGTGATGAATAATAAAAACTACACTTGCTTGTTCCACAGTGAGACGCAGCAGAATAAGTATAATCTTTAGACATACTTATTTCAGACTCCATGAGCCCTTCAAAATCAGTCAAGCATAGAATGGGATAGTCAAACAGCATCAAAGATGCTGAACTTGTGAAGTTTGGAGGTAAAAATGTAATCACACACTTATCTTTAGATGGGTCATAAGTAGCCTCATGTAGAAACTCAAGCAACCTCATAATGGAGATGGTGTAAAAGATGACATCACATTCACTTCAAGGTGACCTCATTGAGAAGTTAAATGTCATCTTTAACATGATCTTCTAATTTAGCCAGTGCTCTATCACCATTTTTGTGTTATCTTTACTTGCATGACCCTAGCATTCTGGTTTTCATATACCATGCCACAATTATGGCCTTCAGGCTGCTTATAATCTAGAAAAAAATTAACTCTCTCTTTTCAAGAAGATGGGGAACATGGTACAGCTGAAAAGGATCAGAGTCATGTAATAACAAAGTAAACTGCCATTACTAGCTGGATCTGTAACCAGAGCAGATCCCTGGCCTACCATTTAAAAAACACAAAAAATAATGCTTTAGGAAGGAAAAGTGCCATGAAAAGCATTCAAATTATCCTGTTCCTGAGGAAAGAAAAATAATTACATTGCAGCCACAGGTTGAACCAGTAGCACCATTCACACAAGGTCCATTATGATTTGTTTCTGAAGTTCAAGCTTTCAGAAGCAAACGCTGATCAGCACATATATGTACGTAGTGTACAGGACATTGGCAACCACAGGCAATCAATCCCATACTGTCCATGCCTCTCAGAAGTGAACACCCAGCTCCATGCTTTGTGCTCCATGTGTGCTGCTGGATGGAGAAGTAGTTAATCTTAGCATTACTATAATTATGTCAGAAAGCACACATGCTAATTAAATACAGACTTAATGGGTGTAGTTAATAAGACACTGAACAATGTCTGACAATTTGCACAGCTGACAACAAGTTCAGGCTTAGTAAGCAATTGAACTACTAATGTGATAGTATATGAAAAGTCCAAGTAGGGATTAAATCCTCCTTCAGCGAGGTGCTGTACAAACAAATAACAGAAAGATAATCCCTCTCCTGAGTTCACCACCTTGAGCAGTGCATTGGCAATAACAGTATCATTTACAGCTGACACTTGGACACATTTTCTAGGTTAAGGAGCAGGGAAGCAGTATTTGGTATTAGATGGATTTTGCGAGAGATCTGGAAGCTGGCACTTGAGAGATAAGTACTGGTAAGCAAAATGTAAAGGAACAGCTTATAATATAGAATCCAACCATCACTTAAAAAGGGCCAAAAATCACATTAGGTTATGGTATGACCAACTGATAGTGCAGGGAGAAAAGGTACTGTGAGAAAGAGCATGGAGTGGCACACATTTAAGTAATTCAAAAAAGATTGGAGACAGGGGGGGTATTTCGGAACAAGGATACTACAGATAATGTTTTGTTCATTCTGTTAAACTCATAGATATTCTTGCAGGAGACACCTGCCTGTGCAGCGGGCAAGGAAGGAGGAAGCCCAGGAGCACTCAGTCTTGAAAGGGGCTTACTGCTTGCTCACTCCTTGCTGAGCCCTAGCTCACTCCTTCCCTCGCTGACTCCTCAGTCACCACAGGCCTGCCCCATATCCTGAGGTCATGCCCTGTGATGGCATGTCCCTCTGTCTGAACTAGAGCTGCTTGGTGCATCTCCCAGAGGAAGGTCACTGCAAGTATGACCAGTACAATTCCACCTGTGCTGTAAGGGATGCCATGTCTGGAGTGAAAAGCTGCAGTGGTAGAATAAAACGAAAGAATGAAACTTTGAGTAAATGGCAATGCATTTGCTCAGTTTTGTATCGGCCTCCTACTTCTGCCCAGATCACGTGCTCCATGTACTTTTCTCTTTCTCATTTTAAAGAGGCAACTGGACAGATCCTAAGGTCAATTAGGACTGGACCCATGTGACTTACGTTGCTTGGATCTTCAGTGCTCTTGCCAGACTGCTAGGGCTGTCCTGGCCACTGAACATCCAGCTCCATGCCCCATATTCAGAACTGTATTCACTGCCAGATGGAGACAGAGATGGTTTGTCTTAGCATTATTGCAATCAAGTCATAAAGCATATTCCAGTTCAGAAGAGCTGGTGTATTGGCATTTAAGCTCAATCAGAAGAAGGACATGAGGGATCTCTTTCTTAATCCCAGTAAAAAATATATGTAATGCTCCATGAAATCAAGGCATTTGTGGTGCATCTTTATCATAAACAGTAGATTTGCTCACTCCTTTAGTCCTATGTCAACAGTTCACTGTTCCATCTGTCCCATTTAATTTTATAGAAAATATTTTACAGACTACAAGTGCACAAATACAGTCAGAGCATTACCCTGTAGCACCACAAAACCCTCCAGCTAACACAAAGCCACAGACATCCGTCCAACAGGGGAACTACCTTGTAGTTCTGAGATTCAGGCTGTGCCTTCAGGGAGATGATGCAGGGATGGTTACACTACAGAAGTACCACGTGAAAAACACAGAGTCACAAGGAGTCTGCAGAGTGATTGTTACACTTATCAGCTTAATGACAAACAAAAGCCATTAGATGCGCACTAAAATTTCCTCCCTGCTCTTTGTGAGTCCTCGCAGCGTGCCACAGACACACGCCGAAGACACCGCATCGTGAAAGCCTGCCGCTCTGCAAAGGTGGAATCAATTAGCATGTAAGATGTGTGCTTAGGGAGGAAAAGCCTTGCTTCGAACACCCGACAAGAGGTATCAGCTGGGCTGTTTGCTCACATGGAGCCTGTTAGTTACACAAACACAGGGAAAGAAGATAGTATTACAGGTGAAATCCTGCAGTTCTCCTAATGAAAGTGAATTTGTTTCCCTTCCTGTTTTTCCTACTTGCCCCAGCTATTTGACCGTTGTTAGACTGTGGCATGGCATGAATGCCAATTTTCTCCCATTCAGCATTTTCTATCTCTCTCACCAATTTTAACTCCAAGAAAATGCAAAAGCAGGCAACCTGGTCTAACTGGAGATATCCCTGCTCATTGCAGGGGGGTTGGACTAGATAACCCTTAAAGGTCCCTTCCAACCCAAACTATTCTATGATTCTATGATTCTAAATATTTTTACTTTTCTTGGGAACAACACCCAAGGAAGCTGTCTTTGGTGCAGATGAGGGCTGTTTTAAGAAACAGCTGGGGAAAAGAAACCCTGAAAAATTGGATCAAAAATGGCAATTTGGGAAAGAAAAGCATGCTTTTTTGATTTGCATTTTTCAGTGATCTTTGACCTTCCCATTCACATTTATCTCCATGAGTTTAAGAAGAAAGCAGTGTTACCAACATTGGAAAAGTAAAGCCCCAAGAATATTAACCTCTGGGGAGGGAAGACTTGCTTTACTCAGAAATAGTTATTAGCTCCACAGTGAATGTTCATCTTAATGCAAAGCCAAGGAATGAGATTCTCTACCAGAAGATCCTGTGATGAATAAATATTAATTCCCACTGTCTTATTTGGTGACACCCCTAAGCACTACTCAGTCCATGTGAGTAGTGAGACATGAAACCAGTGTTACATTCCTTTTCTTATTTCTTATTTGTCCATGGGCAAGGAGAGATAACTTTGGCCTTAAGGGGGAACAGCAGTTTTCCACTTCTTCAGGCTGCTGTCTTGATTCCTAAAACCCAGGAGCTGACAGTCAATACATTGTGCACAATCTCTGCCCTGGCTTCTTGCTGTCAAGTGGCATGGGTGATGAGTGAATATGGTGTATGGCAAGAGCTGAAGCAGAGGTTAGACCAGTGACGAAAGACCCTTCAGAGATCTTGGAATAAATCCTAGATCAAATTTTCACATCACGGCTACTTTTCAATGATTTATAATTTGGAAAAAAGTGCAGATTTTTCCAGGAACAACATGCATCTTAAATTCAATTCCTTAAGGTAGGAGCAATAGTTTTCCAAACAAAATCCAATGTTTTAAAATTAAAAAGCAGAGTATTCTTATTTTTCGCCTCAAAAACAACTGAACTGTTTCCAGCCATGCCACTTTTCTAAAAGTACCGTGAAGCAAACAACTAGCATGAATGATATCAATTCAAAGGGCTGAAATCTGCAACAAGAAATAGCAAGTAACTTTAATAAGAGCTAGTAGTACCAAGCACTAAAACTGCATTGCTCTAACTTGTAAAAGTCTGAGACAAGTATGGTGGAGAAACCTGAACTCCTTCTCTCACCACACAAATAGAAATACTAGTAGTTTGCTTGCATTTTTTTTTCTGTAAAACTACATAAATTTGAAAACTCCACCGGATTTTTTTCTCTGAGTTATCAGCATAAGTGACATTGATCTTAATACTACCACATTTAAGCTTCAGTTTTCAGACAGCAAGGGAGAAGAGCTGAGTCTCTTGAACAGAAACCAAGAATTGAAAGTTTCAGTGTAAAAGATGAATGCATTAAATAGCGAATTTATAACACCAGCTCTTTTTATCCCTTCAGCTCTGTTACACACAGATATGTGGAGACTTAGGTGAAATCAAACTGAAGATGAGGGGCATAAGATCAACTCTCCTTTAAGCAGGATAAATGCACAAAATATTTAGGTTCTTGAAGGAACAGGAAGGGTTAAAAAGAGAAACCATCTCTTTAAATATGAGTTACCTGCAAGGGTTGGGATTGAGTTGCATGATTGCAGGCTCTAACTGAGACCTGAGAATGGAGCAGGAAAATGCTGAGATTTTTTTTGTCCTGTGTTGTTCTGTTTGGGGCAGTGGGGATGGGCTGCTTATGTCTAAATGGGTGTCTAAAAGAAGTGATAGAAAGGAAGGCCCAACCAAAACCACAAAAACATAGACCAACAGTTTGGTCAGAGATATCACTGATTGTATGTATGGCTTTTCCCTGAAACGAGGAACATTCTTTGCCAATGGGAAAAAATCTTGTTGCTTGCAGGGTACAGACTCCAAAGAAGCAATTACCTGCAAGCAACCAAAGTGGAAGTCTCTGCAGTGAATAAAATTTCCACTAATTACTCTATTAGAAACATGTTTGGTTTCTCTGACAGATCACAGGTTTTCAAAAGTTTGGAAGAAAGAATTCCCCTTCTCCCAGAGCTTTGAAGCTGTATTGTCCACTTGATGAAAATATGAGCCACGTTCTTCATGTGACAATGGGGGGGGGGGGGGGGGCGGGGAAGGGAAATGAAATAATACCAACTCAGCACCACAATTTCAGAACATTTTGGCATATTTTATTGTTTCCCCTTCAATGCCCCCTCCTTCTTATCTCATATATGGGCCCATCTACAATAATGTTTTAAATGAAAAGCTTTTTAGTGAGCCAACTGCACCTTTCTTCAGGGAGTTCCCACTGAAATTCCTGATAACACCAAACAATGGAGCTTTTTTCAAAGAGGTACAAAGTGTAATGAAAATGACATAAATTATCATTTAGAAATTTCATCCCTTCAAATACATTTTTCCTTCATTATTCATAGTGCTTTTTTTCTAGAAAAACAAGGCATGATAGACCTTTCCACAGAGTTATTTAATTAATCTAAAATATTAGCAGTAGAAGTGGGCTACTTCAACTACTAGCATTCTGTATTTCTATTTTAAACTGGTTTTTGTGAAACAAGCAGCTGGGGAGCTGACTGGCTCAGGAGCCAAAGCTTTCTATGTCTTTACAGCAGCCAACTAAAACTGTGGCAGAGAGGACACAGATTAAATTGGTGCAGGCTAGACGTTGCTGTCCATAATTTGCATTCAGCACCTTTGGATACCCTGGGTATCCCACAGGGATACCCTGTGGTATCCCACTGCTCTTGTCCAGGAAGGGATAAGTCTTTTGAAGATTGTCTGTCATAGCTGTCCACCAATGGGGGTGTTCTGGGTACCACCCCCCCAGTGTGTTTCAATGGCACCTTATAACTGAGCATAGGAAACTCAGTCAAGCTCTTAGTACCCACTGTAAGAGCATTCATTATATTATGCAGTCAAAGCCATAGAGAAGAAATAAATACGTTTCAATCTGAAGCCTAACTGAAAAACAGTCGACTTAATCATTCTCAATGCAGAAGAATAAACTGATGTGGAAACTGCGGCCAAAGTATGATGACAATATTCCTTCTGTAAGTGTGGATTTATGGGTACTTGGAAATGCATGTCAACAGCAAATTGACCTCCAAATATAAAACCTGAGCCCTGTTCATGCAGGTAAATTAATGTGTGGAACAAACTTGTCCCAACTTTCTTCATCTAGGTAGGTAGTAGTTGGAGGGGTGTAGTTGCTCTAACCTGTTTCTAGGCTTCCTTGAAAGCCATGTTGTGTGTCAGGGATGCAACTGGAAGCCCAGGGGAGACATAGCGAAAACACACCGAGATTAAAGGACTCTGTATGGTACATCTTCACGTGGTGGAAAAGATGGAGTCATTGCCATGCTTGACTTTATTCATTGCCTAATTTAGGTGCCTGACTTACCTACATGGTAGTAAAATAAAGTCCTCTAAATGTGTATAGTTACTTCACTTAAATTGTGCTTATGAAGAAGGAAGGGGTGACTTAGTCTTCTGGAAGTAAGCTCTTAAATTCACCAAAAAGGCCAAGGCAGGAGGAGTCTTTGACACCCCCAGAAGCAAATTTCACACAGTGAACTGGACCTCTCAGCTGTATGGGGGGAGCACTCCTGCCCAAAGGGTGATCTGCTCAGGCCAGGTCTGGTGTCCGTCCCTCTCCTGGGGTGCCCCTGAAAGGGGAAGCATGAGCCAGGGGATACCCCTGCCTGGAGGAAGAGGACCCAGACATGAGGGGCTGCTGTGGGCTGTGCTCACCCCGGGTGCTAAGCAGGCGGATGGATAGATGTATTCAATTGGATGCAGGCAGCGGGACTCCTTCAGTCTTGGCAGACAGGGACCCCATTTTTGGTGGGTTTTCTAGCAATTTGATACTTGCAGAAAGGGGGACAGGCCTAAAAGTGTGGATGTGGGTTGCTAATGCTATGCTTATAATTGCTGGCTTCAGTAGAGAGATTAGCCAGTCCAAGAAAGTATGATCAGTGTGGGATTTAGGCAGACCAAATCCTATCCCAGGTTTTATGCTATTTTGGTTTCTTTAGTCTCACGCCAGGCCAATACACAGATCTGCAGGGATCCCTCTTCTTCCAGCTTCACACACGCTCACAAATGCCAAAATTAACAAATCAAGATTGCATTTAATTCCAGATGAGCACATCTGAATTGCTCCATCTTATGATAATATTTTGCATCTTATTCAGAATAAATGCTTGCATACTTAAACTTGCATACTTAAAGCAAAACATTTCAAAATCAATTTCTACCTCACATCTCTGTTCCTGAATTCAAGACTATGTACGAGCCCTCCCTCAGTCAGTGTAACCTGGTGTAAGGTGGAGTTACGGAAATGGGCTCCAAAAGTGTCAGGAAATGGAGGAAAGCTACTGCAGGTAACTCATGGGTGAGCTATGGGCATCACAGGGTGGCCAGGACTGAGACCCTTCCAGACACTCCCAGCCATGGGCACTGGGGGACATGTGGTGGTGAAAGCTGGGGTGTCAGGGAAGCTGAGCACTGCATTCCTGGGCATTGGGGCTGGAAGTCCCATTCAGTCATAGGGCCCTCTGTCATTTACAGGCTGCAGTCCTGGGGGCTTGGCAGCAGCTGCACAGGAAAACTGAAGCCGAGAAGGTTATTGCACACATGGAGCCTGTGCTCAAGGATAATTTCCTACCATTGCACCCTCCTTTATTGTTTTTAATGCTTCTTCACTGTGCAGAACTTCTATTTTTCAAATTCAGGTGCAGCTTGGCAGGGTCTCCCTAGGGTAACACAGGACAACTCTTGGCGAAGCTCAGACCTGACCTGCACCAGCACCAAGTCATTTCAGATGGATCTGAGAGGAAGACTTGGCAGTAATTCAAGAGGCTTGAGTTCCTGGTTGTGGAGTCCGCTAAGTCTGTAAACCCACCCTTGAACACTTTGTTTAAGCACCCCCTGCATACCTCAGCCTTCCCTCTCCAACCATTGTAAAGGAATAGCAAAGCCGAAACAGTGGAGTTTCTTAAGAATAGTTCTCTTTTGTATGGGACTATGAGAAATACTAGGCAAATGACCAAGTGATGAAGACCTAAATCCCTAAGAGCTTATACATATGCATTAAAAAGAGTGGTTTGACTGGCAAAATAAATAAATATTAAGCTGATTTTACGCTACAGGATTACGCTTGGGAGGGTTGTGTCTTACACAATCAGACTTCAAAAGAAAACTCCCTGTGAAACGCTACTGGGTTTCTGCAGTCATGTGGAGGACTCAGTTGGGCAGGACAAAGCTGTTTTCTGTTGGAGGGTAAAGCTCCATTTGGAAGGTTTGGAAGCAATTTCTGCTCTCAGTTTGCAAAGTGCGAATCAGGATAGTTTGTAACAACACAGAGCTATTGAGATGCGCGGAACTATTTACATAAGTAAGGTAAGCAGGATTTGACCCAGCGCTGTGAGCCCTGCAGATAGCATTGTCCTGTCAATTTTCACTCCCTACAGCAATGAAGCCAGGATAAATGGCTTCCTGCCATATGGCATCACCTTTTTACAGGAGATCATGTGGACATTGCCACTGGCCCCTAGATGAAGGGAAGTTCCCACTTTCCTTCACAATGTAAATTCCAAATTTCCAAATCTACCATGTACTAAGAGTTCTCAGCTGAAATACAGAATTAATATATATCCTAGGTCAGAGTGCCAAGAAAAAGAAGACGTTCAGTATCTTCAAGCCTGGCTTGATGGAGCTCTGCATGTGATATGTGGGATCGTTCAGGGTCATTATCACCTCTTTTTGCTGGACAAGGTTCTGCATGTAGTATCATGAGCCACTTGTGATGACCTCAGTGAGAGCAGATATAGCACCTTTTATCGTAGGGCTTAGACTGTTAAATGAACAAAGTTTAATAGCAGTTTAGCCTGTTAGTCAGAGAAGATCTTCCTTGGTATTTCCCAGGCTGTGCTTTACCAATAGATGCTTCCTGTCATTCCTCTGATCCTGCCCATCAACTACAGACGAGCCAGCTGTAATGTGTTTCATGTTCCACCAAAAAAAAGTCAGAGAAAATAGGTGGTGTTATTCAAACTTGACTCAAGAAAAGAGCAAATCTCTAAGGAAAGCACTCCTCCCCTTTTGTTTATGAAATAAAACTCTAGAGTCTCACCCCTCAGGGAGGGATCGCTTTATATTCTCATCAAATATAAAATATACCCCACCAAGAAGCAGCTGATAAACTTGAATCTCTCCTCACAGCATGAGCTTCTTAATGCCTCTGCCTCATTTGTTCATCAGCATTTTATGAGAAAATAAACAAAAACACTTCTGTTTGCCCATTGTCATCAAGGGCATCTGAACACTTCCTGCCGGGAGAGGTGGTTGTACCACCCTTGGAGCAGAGGCGATCGCATCTTTCTTCTGCCTCTGCATTTACAATGGCCAGCCTACAAAGCCGGAATCCCAGGGAGCTTAATCAAAAGCCAGAAGACACCCCAGGGTATGTGTTATTGTCTAATAAGAGTAAGCACTGCACACTGTTAACACCATCATCAGGCTAGCATCAGCGTTTCTGCATACTTGGGCATCCCTTGGAGAAATCCTGCTGCTCTTATAGGGCAGAAATCAATACAGATGTAAAAAGCAGGCTATCGCAATCATACAATGGCTTTTAAGATGGTAGAAATTAAAAATACACTCTCAGTGTTCCCCTCTGGTAACAGTTTTCTCTCTCACATCAGTTTGGAAAGATTTATGCTTTTTTCAGTTCAGCCTATCAGCTGCTACGGTAAGCCAGTGCCACACTGCCCTAAGACAACCCCATCACAGAAGAGGAGAAGGATCACAGTGATGTTTAGGTTAAACCCCACAGGATTCATTGCAAGCACACTAGCCCACGTTTTAACTTCTTCTTACAGTGTAGCTCTGTGAGAGGCCCAATGCAACTTCTAACACCCATCCCCCAACACAGGCAGGAGTTTATGTGCAATTTCTATATGACTGGCACAGAGAATTTTCCTCCAAATTCCTTCTTTCTTGCTTTATTGCAGTCCCTGGCATTGTTTTTTTTTTTTTTTGGCCATTGTTCCCTTTCAAATCCATACTTTTTTCCTCTGCAGTAGGTCCACTCTAGCAGTATTTTTCTTCCTTATTTTTAGCTTTTTAACTGAGCAGATGTGGATTATTTGCCCCCACTTCTGAGCCCATGTGTGCACGTGTCTGTGAAGTGAGGGGCAGCAGACATGCAGATGAGAGGCATGTCATTCATGCGTGCTTTGCTCACCCGGCATCTCTCTGATGCGATGGAGGGAACTGGTTTGTATGAGATACTTCTAATAGTACTCATCTGCCTTCATCCTTCATATAAGGGGTAGCATGGAAAAGGTGCTGGGGAGTGGATTCACAGTCCTCAGGGGTGCTCCTCTGCCTGGTGACAGAGACTAATCAAGGAGTTTCTCTCACCCCTGTGACTGTATCTTAAAAGTGAGAGAGAGAATGTACACATGTGGCTGTAAGTGCTACAATACTCTGCTAAGTCCTATTTATACCGTTCTTAGGCAAAGGGAGACCTAAAGATCTCTGCATCTTCCCTTGCATCAATGAACTGGTTAACAAGGTGAAGAGGGGACAAAGAAGAAGTGCTCTGGGCAGACCTATAGCAATGATGTCGTCATTCACAACAGTTGATTGCTGAGATGTGTGTTCAGTAAATGCTTTGTTCCATTATGGTGACACTGCAGTGCTATTTCTCCTCCACAGCCACAGCATGGCAAGATGTGAAGATGCATCTCCAGCCATGCATTGGCCTACACCATCACACCTATATACTGTATACACGCACAGCCAGCAGACTAAGGTGTTACAGCTTGTCAGAACTGATAGGATATCTGATGCAGCGAGTGCTCTTCCTGGCAGAAGTACCTCCTGTAGAGAAGACCTTCTTCTTTGAAGTCAGTTCTAAAATGATTTTTTAAAGGATTTTGCAGTCTGTTTCAGTAGGGAACTGGGACTCCTCAGCAGGTTTCAAACCTCCCTCTTTTAAAGTGTCGATAGTCTGGTACCAAGTGGTTTTTACATGAGATTTTTGTGTTTTAACATTACACAGAAATCCTTGAACTTTAAAATTCCTCCTGCAATCAGGTACTAGCAGCCAAATTTGCATAAATATACCCACAGACACATATACACATAAAGAATCAGTTATTAAAGAAAAACAGAGCTCTAAAAAAACTAACAAAAGCCAGGCACGGCTCAGCAATTCTCACTGGCTGGGTTTCTTGTACTGCCAGAGACCATTTTAAAGGGCAAATTCTCATCAGATATTAGGGAGGGAGGGAAGGGAAGGAAATTCATGACAGATTGTGCTGTGAATTCCTAAGCCTGGAGTTTTGTTTGTGATTTATCATTGCTAAGCCTTATCAACCACTGATTGAGTCTTTCCTCTCTCAGCCCCCAAGGGTGGCAGTCTCTGGTCTCCTGTGGTTCCCTCCCAGACAACCAGCTTCTCTAAATGCTAATCAAATGATATGGACCCTTCTGTGATCTTGTGAATGGCTCTATCAGCAGTTTGGTAGAAACACCGTCATGTAAAAATGATACTTCCTTGTCATTTCCGAGAGGCGTCTGCCAGGAAGCAGGGTAGAAACACAACATCAAATGGCTTGTACATTGTCAGCTCCTACAGATCTCCTCTTGATGTGTCGAAGTGTGGACAAATACTTACCTGACATGCCTTGTTATAGAACTGGGCCTTCTGCAAGAAAATAGATGTTTTGCAACTCATGAACTTTGTTTCTTTGTTTGCTGCATTGAATTAAACTCAGCCAAAACTTACGGTGTTTCTAGATAGCATAAACTTGGGGCCAAGGTCCTAGCAACATCAGTATTCTCATGGAAGATATCATAAGCACCTACATGCAAGAGGGTGATAATTTCCAAACACATAAGCGAGGAAGGAAGCAGTGCTTCTACCAACACAGCTATGCAGCCAAACAGCTATTCCTCAGTGCAGAACTGCCAAGCTAAGAGCAGAGGAGAAATTCTGCTTCTTCTCTTGAGGGCAAAGCTCTTTGCAATGGGGATCTGGCTGGTACAAGAGGTATAAACATGATACTTCCATCACCAGCCATGGTCCAAGTGCTCCTTGAAACAGAGGATGGGCAACAGCTGCCTCAGGAGCTCTGTGTCTGACGAGTACCTCCACCCTGTTGCACCCATCCAGGGCTGCCTCTGTGGCCTGGTTTGGATAGACTTGTCCGAGCATCACCTGGGATGCAGGCTCTCTGAGGGCTTCTTGTGCAGAGCTTGTGGAGCAGTTTTCAGGTGCTCCCTCAAGCCCAAATAGTTGTGGCTCCCAGTCATGGTCAAGTGCTCTGACCATACCAGTATAACCCTCATTGAACCAATATCCAAAATATGTAAGACAACCCAAATGCTGGACACTGCCTGACCTTCTCTACTCCACAGGGTGCAGAAGAGGGGGTGTTTTGTTTCCCTCCAGTTCCAGAGGAGGTTTTGGATTACCCTCTGGAGACAACTGGGCTCCTGGGACTGCCCAAGGAGGGAGGAAGGCACCTTTTCAGGACTAGATCTCCCTCCAGAAACTTGCAGTTGCCTGCATACAATTTGCTCAGGGTGCTACAAGGGAAATGCCTCTTCAGCTGTGCAATGCTATTCCACTGTCCAAATGCAAAAGTGATGCAAAATGTAATTAACTCTTTTTTGGTATTGCCATTGAGATTAAAGCTAACTCGGCTTGTCTCATTGCCAAAATATTTCAGCCTTCAGTTAGCAGACAAAACCTATCCCACCCTACACCCAGAAGCACTATGACAGCCTTTGAGGAAAAAGCCTGTGTAACAATATGCCAGAAATACCCACCAACACAAACTGTTGAATTTAAGCTATCCAAAGACAGATTGTCTTCTAAAATGGCAAATAAAATGTGTCTCGGGAACATAGAGGCAGCCCCTAACCCCAGGCCATGAGGAACCCATTCCCCAGCCCAGGTATTGCTCACTCTGACAATTTTGCTACCTGGCTCTCAGCGTGCACTGTGCTCCTACAGACCTCACGCAGACTCGCAGCTCATTTCTCCTCTTTCAGCTGTCTGCCCTAAAGCATCTCACAGCAGTATATATAGACAGTAGCTATAGTGCCCGGGTGAGTTAAAAAACACCACTGGCTTCAGGGGCAGCACATCGGCACCAAGCTACCCTCAGTCACCACACATTACTGGAGTGGGGTGGTTTTACACTCACTATAGGGCTGCTTTGATTCATTAGTGGCAAAGCAGTTTCAGATATTAATTACTGCTGGCACTGCAGGGCCAAGTTCAGTTCCCCAAGCTTTATCCAGAAGTGTAGGAGACTACGGAGATACAACCTGATATGTTTATCTTTGCGAAGCACGCTCTCTGCCTCAGTCGTGTGCCAGATGTAGCCACAGCTGCAGGAAGTTGTTTATCTGCCCTTGTGACCTTGCAGAAGTGTCGGGCGATGGTAAAATCATGTTTTTATTGAGCATCTCTTCAACTGGAAACTCTTCAGCATCAGTTAAAATATTTAAAATTCTATAAGGGAGCCGAGCACTGATACTGCAGAGCTCTGTAATTCAATTATGTCCTGCACTGTGCGCTCACTGTAAGAATTTATTTTGAGAAGCCAGCTTGAAAATGTTCACCTTGGTGAAAAAATCTGACTGCTTGAACACCTGCAGTAGCTACTGCTAGTTACTGGTGCCCTTGCTAAATCTCATATTTATTGCTCTTCACATCTCCACATTTTATAGAAACTTAATCTATCATGTTAGATGTACTGTGACATTATTCTGGAGCATCAGGAAGATCACAATGAGCCTTTGGCTGGGTTTGCCAGGACTCCTGGGCCATGCAGACACTCGGTGCCTCTGGGATTTTACTAAGAGGCGGACACTGAATTTTCCAAGATCCCTCTGAAAATGTTGGGAAAAGGTTACTGCGTGTCAGATAATTTAGCTGAAATAAATTTACAGCTGCAAATGACAGAGCAACAGCGTTTCCCGGCAGAGCTAGACACTAATATATGTTGACTGATCAACACTGTGGTGTAAGTGATAGTCCTGAGCATGGGAGAAAAAGGATTAAGCAAAATACAAGTGGTATGTATCCATCAACCTTATCACTCAGGAGAAAAAATAACAATGTCATTAGCTGAGTTTCCAAAATAGCCCAGTTTCCTGCTTGAAAGTCAATCCTTCAGAAACAGGTTAAGCCTTCATTTTGTTATGACATGCTGGTAAAGTCACAAGGGTGCCTTTGGTCTTTTTCTATCAACATTAATGTGCTAAGTGAAAATAATTGTTCCGATGGAAAAGACTTGCTTGGTTTGCAATACATTACAATTATCAGTGTTTCTTTTTAGTCAAACAGCAGTTGTACCACAGAAAGATCTTGTTTACCAAAAAAGTGAGTAAAAGAATTTTCCTTCTGCTTTTAATCACTTCATTGGAGGCCAATTAACATACAAGTTCTAGTAATTGTTTATCTTCTGCATTTCTAGACTAAGCAATGAAATTAATAGTAATCTAGTCACTCAAATATTAAATCTTCTGCATAAAATTAAAATCAATGCACATTTATTACTCCTGCTGATGCTGTATTCAGTTAGCTGCTTCTGTCTTAGCTGGTAACTTCCAGACATTTGCAGTAGCTATGTTTAGACACATTTACTATGTGCCCGTGACAAAACCACAGACCCATAGATGCTTTAAAGCTTGGAGTAAATCCCCATAAAGATGAGGCTGCTCTTGAAGGTTTGCACTGACTGGAAGTCAAATTTGGGAATTACATAATTCTTCACAGCAATCTCATTTGTTAGGGACCAGAGATAATCTGTTTACATTTGGATACAGACCTGATATTTTCTGAAGTTAATTTAGTGTTCTTGAAAGTTGGGAGCAAATATCTTCTTCAGGCATAGGGAAATGACAGTTCAGGTAGAAGCAGCACAAATTCCCCGCCTGCTCCTATTGAGTTGCCTCATTCCTTTTTCTGAGAGGCATCCTGATGAGGCTGAATAGCTAAGTCTATCTCTATAGTAATTTTGGCCTTGGGACACCTACCTAGCCTTTGGGAAAGATGCCAGCTAGTAACAGTCATGGCAATACCATGGTGTGGCTACTTGTGATTATAAGACTCAAGAATTCCTTTTACAGGGAACAGTAAGTAAACATCAGTGAAAAACTACCCCTTACTGGTGATCTGGGGACAAACCAAACTAGAGCGAAGTTCCTCACCCAAGATCTTCTAGTTCCCCAGTGGAATGTAAATCCTTATTTATTTATCTGGGCAATTTGATGGCTGAATTACATAGACTTAAAGCACACATTTTTTTCAAAAAATGTTAGCTTGAGCCTATGCCTCAATGAATCTTTACTTCCTTAAATCCCCTGTTGTGAAGGCAAAAGAGCTCCACTCTATGCAAAGACACCCTGAATAGAAACCTAATAGCAGACCTAAGACACAATCCAGCTGCTTGTGAACATGACTTTACAAAATTGTCCTCATACATTTTTAGTGGCATATGATGGCAAAATGCAAAATCTTTGAGGTTTCAATGCAACTATCAATTAGGTGGACCAAATGAACACACTGTCTGATTCAAACTAAAGTGTATTCAAGTGTTATCATTTAAACATGAACTCCTATTGCAATAGAATGGCTTGTGTAATTCTTAGTCATATAAAATAAACTGAGTAGGAAGGTTAGATTTCTTCTTTACCTGGCATGGATGAAATTCCTGACAGAACAGTGGGATTCATTCTGGTGCTTGCGACCAAAGAGTGACTCTGCTAGACTAAAAGTGATTCAAAGAACAGCCATAAGGGAATTATGTCTTTCAGAGACAGACACAAGTGGTGGTTCTCATCTAAATTAGCAAATAAGAACAGGGTACATGCACTTGTGTTGAGTCTACAAGCTCGATTTTTAAATCTATAGAACATCGAGGTAGAAGTCCATAGAGTGAGAAGCTAAAGCCACACAAATTCAGGTTAGAAATGAAGTGCAAGCTCTTTGCCTGTGAGGACAATTTACCACTGGAACAACTTACTAAAAGCTGTGGGAATTCTCCACCACTGAAAATCTGTAAGTCAAGAGTAAATGTCCTTTTTTTCCCTTAAAAGATGTGCATGGTTAAACTTTCATGGAAGTATCACGTCTTTGCTGGGGAAGAAAGAGACCTGTTTGCTCACAGCCACTTCAGAGTCCACAGAACTGTCAAAACTGAAGTCACAAAGACTCAATTTTATTAGAATTATTTAAAATACCATTTAAAGAAAAAGTAGACATAAATCAAAATTATCTATTTATTCTTTTCTCAATTATTTATCATAGAAGTGTACACATTTTCACAAAACATTCCACCTCAAATGAATCCAAACAAACACTGGGAAATTTCTGGGCAGCTCTAGTTCAAAAAATACAGTTTGAGCACTCTGGCCTTGCTGTTCCTTCTTCTGTACAAACCTCCAGTTGAGAGCAATGCAAATTGTGATGCTATGAGAAACTCAGGGCTGAGCTCTATAGGCAATTTCAACTCAGACATCAAACAACAGAGCTGCAATTTCATATGCGGCATCACTAATGTTCAATAACTGCTTTAAACACAAACATTTTAAAAACCTAATGTTCTGATCCTTGTTTTGTTATTTTGTTTTATTAAGAAACAGTTTAAAAGTTGAACAAACCCTTTTCTTTTATGTCTCCTCCTAAGATTTATCTTTTCATGTCTCTATGGTCTATATTTCTTTTGTTCACACCATAAATCTAGGTTTCAAGCCAGATATTTATAATAAGTCTATAAAGAAAACAGAAGGAGGTGTGGTAAGTTTATCAGCTTGAACCACACATTTAAATTTCTGGTGTACATAAAAATTCCAGACTTAAGTCTCTTGACTCTCCCTTCCAAAACATTTCCTGAATGGCTTAAAAAAAAAAAAAAAAAATGGAGAGAGAGGGAGGGAGAGAGAGAAAAAGAGAAAGAGGGAGAATTTTGCAAAGGAAAGACACAAACCAAAGTTCAATACTTCTTAAAAAGCTGTAGTGGCAGAACTCATTGGATCCTCAGCAGTGAGATGGTCAGACTAGCCCCACTGTCCTTCCGGGAAGGCCAGGCTGGCTGCAGGACCCACCATTTGAATAGAAGCAAGTAAAAAACAGTGGCATTTCTTGCTGAGATTTATGCCTGTTCTTAATTTCTAATGAGAAATGAAGAAAGAATCCCCCTTTATTTCTCTGGGACAATACAGGGGTTTTGGTATAGACCAGACTGGAGCTGCTGCAAGGTAAGGTGTAAGGAGCCAGCCCCCTCTGTGCATGGGCTTAATGATGCTGATGGACAGCAGTGGGATAGCTCTGTGTCAGTTCCACAAGCAGGAATCCAAAACCCCAGGGTGGAAAAACGTAGAAACACAGGAACCCTTTTGTTTTTCCCTGCCTGGCATCTCAAAAATCCTGTACCATAACAGCTTAGTACTAGTCACTAATCACTACTTGAGGAAGTAAGAGAGCTGCATAGAGTTATTTTCATTTCCTCCTAAGTAGCCTCTTCCAGTTCATCAGATCACTTTCCAAGTCTCTTTAGTTGTAAGTGGAAACAAATGCTGCATGTAGATAAAAGGAAGGAACCATGCAGAGAAAAACATCCACTGTCATTGCATTTTTAGGCATGAAGAACTCTGAAGCTGCCTCTCCAGCACAGACATCATTCCAGTATGGATTGTTGGGAATTACACTATGCTTTTCCTGGAGTCCTCAAACAGCTTGGAAGCTGTTGATTCCATCAGGGGATGAATTAGGCAGGACAGCAGGCTAAACTGTCTGGATTGTGGTGAAATATAAAACTAGACGCTGGATGCATGTTTCCTTAGCCAGGATGGATTTTCAGAGAAGCTCGTTGAGCAGGTTGGCATTTGAATTTAACTAAAGGGGTGGCCTTGGTAGGAAACGCCAAATCCAAAGGTTTCCACCAGACCCCCTGATCACTGAGAACGGTAGGCAGAGGAAATACTGTTAAAACTGGTTTTTGCAGAAGCGGGGAGGAAGCAAGTGCCATTTTCCATGGTCAGCGAAGGGCACACAGAGGGACTCAGCATGAGTGTTGTACAGATGGTCCCATCAAAATGCAGGAGTGACGAGCAGCAGGCTGGCCATTCAGTGGGCCCTCACAGTTCTCACATACATATATTGCTCATGACAGCCAGACCTCTGACTATCACGCTAATAAGTATGAGGAAGATCCTGAGCTTAACTCTATCCTTGTTCCACAAAGCCACTTAAGCTTGGGTTTAATCCTTTGCTGAATAGCAAGAGGCTCCTGAAATAAGACATAAGTCAGCCACAAGATAACTGAATTTGAAGGCTCAGGGAGAATCACTCTTGCTCAGTTAAAGCTGTGATGTGCCACAATCTGTCCTCTTGGCCAACAGCATTCATGTACCTTGGAAGGCCAGCCTACCAGGCACAGGCCCACCACGCAGGATGCCCAGTGCTTCTGCCCTTACATCCCTGTCAATGAAAGCAGGAGACAGGGCCACTTGCACCCTTCTGAAATGCTGTAAATGACTGGTAGTGCAGAAGTCTTCATCACTTACTGCCCTGTGCCCTGTCTGCCCTGAGTGCCGTCTCCGATAAACCAGCCTAGAAGGTTTAGTGATCCTACCTTGGCTGTATTTCTTCTCACATCTATGGGCTGCATGGCTGGAAAGAAAAACCTAAGTTGTTTACAGAGTGGTTGAAATTGCTGTGATTTTCATCTCCCTTTTTTTCCTTCCTTTAACTATTTCAAGACTGAGAGTGATTTCAGCAGGAATAGTATTCCGTATGTAAAGCACACCAGAGCTATGGGTATAGCAGAGCCAGCAAATTGCTCTGTGCTCCCAGCACAAAGGGCAGAGGCACATGCAAACAATACATCCCTATTGCTCTGACAGTCATCTTGTTGCTCTCATTCCAAGGGTTTTGAAGCCTGTCTGGGCAAGATTTCATTAAAGCAGCCCAGAAATCAGCAGTCTGGAGAGCACAGCCTGCATCTCCTCCTAGGTAACAGTGCCAGCCCTGTGTGACCTCAGCTTTGTTTTGAGTCCGGACAATAAGAATATTTATGAACTGCTGTCTCGATTGCTGAGCAGCACACAATGAATCTGGCAAGTAAGTCGTGACATTAGCCAAAGCTGCTTACAGTATCTGAACACAAGGGCTGAGATTATTTATCGTCAGAGACCCCACACACCTCAATCATATCTACCCATTCATAAACCGTTTATTTTTCTAGCTTCTAGTTCAGAGAGCCACAGAGCAGCCTGTGTCAGTGCAAATCTGTAGGTAAGGCACTACAAGTAATTAACTTGTGGATGACCTTTGATTTGCTTTGCCAATTCCAGACTTTTTCTCATTATTTTGACCAGAAAAGAAATAATTGCCATTTGAAAAGATTCGCCTGTTAAATCTGTGCCCCAGATCAGGAGCTAATCCTGTGCCATCCCGCACATGACAGATCTGGTAGGAAAAGAAAACTCAGCTCTCCTACTAGGTATTTATCACTGCTTAGCTGCATCTGAACATGCTTGCAGCATGCAGTGTTCTTCAGGCACTGTTTCTCCCACCTGTAATCAATATTTATCACAATTCTACTGGGGTTTGTAGTGTTAAGCCTCTAATAAATATTTATTGCTAGAATTACTAATGTAACACTTTCCTGCTAAATATTTGCTAGAGATTTTCTGTCACGAAGTACACTGGGGAAAAAAATTCCTTTAAAAAACTGTTACTACAAAAAGAAAAAATCAATTGGGAAAGCAAGCTGAGGTAAAAATTAGTCAAACAGCTGGCAAAAAGGACTATAGAAAATTAAGCATATATCAGCAAGGGAATAAGTACACAGCAAAGTAAGGGTTTGCCAGAATAAAAGATGTGTGAGGTAAAGTGGAGCTGACTCCCTTCCCACTCCTAGTTTCATTCAGAAGTAGACTGGGATTTGTAACCAAAAGATACAGATAAAATTTATTTCCTTTGCATAAAATCACATTCTCTTGCAACTGCATTTGGAAATACTGCAAAGCCAGCACTAGTTTGTCTAATTTCCAACCTCAGACTGAAAGCTTGACCTCAGATATATTTAAGATCAAGTCCTGCTAAGACAGTTTAGCAGTTTGAAGTACAAACCATATACTTCTAGCACAGACCTTACACGCCATCTGTGCTACCACCTTTTTGCCCTTTATAGCACTGTGTGAATACTTATATTAATAAGGAAACAAAGATGTTAAATTATCTTTCTGATATTGCACTGAGTTAATCAGGAAGAGTTAATTTACCAGAATGATATTTATACAATAAAGATAAATGGAGAAAAAATATGAATATTCATAAAGAGCTTTCATTTCCCCTTTGACATGTTTAAGTTGAGCAACACAAATGATTTTCTACAGCTGTTTCTACAGCTGGTAATTGTACTTAGTAGTTGAAAACTTGAATTTCTTTCTAGTCACAGGTCATGGACAGTAAGGGTTTGTTAAGCTGCTATATCTTTCCCAAGGCAGGATCACTGGGAAGTATGAGCAGATAACATGAATTAAGCCTATGTCTTCATATTTTTGGTACAACTCAGCAGAACATTGACAACATATGGAAAAAAAAACCCACATCTGCATTCTGGGAGAGGGCAATAGCCTGGCATTTTCAAACCTAGCATTTGCCTTCTTGAATCAGTCAGTATCTCTGGACCACAGACACTTTACTTAGCTTCCCATACCAAGGCGGGGGGTATCCACTTTAGATGATGCCCAGCTGAGAAGGTGATTTTGCTACTCATAGCCCATGATAAATGTCCTGGTACGGGATTCCGCATATAGACTGTGTATCTGAAACAAACTCAGTTGCACTCAGAATTCTCTATGTTCACAACACACAATACAAAATCGGGATTCTCTTCTTTCCAAATGGGGCCATATGGATATTTGAGATGTGACCAGATTTGTGGTCACATCTTGAACCTTCCTTTCTCTAGGAACACCAAAACTTGAGGATTTTTTATTTTTTTCTCTCTGTGGCAGGTGAAATCTCATAATTAGAACACAAGTTCTACATAATAAGGAGCTAATTCATAGCTGAGATTATTCTACAACACATTTTAGGAAGTAAGGTAGTTTTCAGTCCTTGCTGTTGTGAATGACTCCCTTAGCTAATGAATGACAGAAGAGCAATTGCCTGAACCATGCTCTCCATGACTTCTATGAACCACCTGTAGGCTCCTTACGAAAGCCACTGTAGACCTTCTCCAGGCTGTGTAAGTCAAGTAAGCTGCTGGCCATGCCCATACATGTTACAGCTAGGCTGCTCTGGAGTTCAGACACACATAGGTCATGCTTTCAAGCTGGCCCTCTGAATGAAA
The DNA here is from genome assembly GCF_033815535.1 of Pezoporus flaviventris. NCBI lineage: Eukaryota > Metazoa > Chordata > Aves > Psittaciformes > Psittacidae > Pezoporus > Pezoporus flaviventris. Next base: position 26,275,086 of record NW_026892550.1, read on the forward strand.
AGGAACCTCAAAATGGAAAGGAGACACAGAATGGTCCACAGACATGGTGTAGACAAAGTATTTCTCTTCAGATAGTTTTGAAGCAACTTTTATCCTCCTGGAACAACTTGACAACTTGCCCCAGAGAATAGCAGCTATGTCCCAAACTCCCTTCTGTTTCCCAGCTGATTCTCATGAAACAGGTACCAGCATGAAAATACTTTTTGTTCATAGAGGGCATATGAAAAGGCCACTAATGCCATCTATTTCCATGGAGTTCATAAAGTGGCATACAGTCTTTGTTTCCTTGAGGACATTTTCACCCTTCCCAATTGTGAGCTATAAATGTTGATATTGCCTTTCTCAATGCCTGCCAAGTTTACTTAGAACTTTCCCTCTTCAGCTGATAGCTCTGTTAAAACTAAACGCCCTCCACGGCTGTTATCAGCACTGGTCTTTCTCCTCTGGCAGGCAATCAGTGCCCCTGAACTCTCAACTCTTGTATTTGAGTCTGAAAGTTTCAATAGGGACCTCAGGGAGAAATCTTTCCTTTTGAACCCATGCTTGAATACAGACTGTCTATTCCAGGAACACCCTGATCATTTTGCAAGTAAATATGCTCTAGCATATTTCTAAAATAACAGAAAACAATATACAGAAGATGGAGACAGATGAGTATGTCCTTTGAGGATTTTGGTACAGAGTCAGACAATTATTTGCTACTGTTAAGGGTCTGAATTCTGCTCCTGCCAAACCCTGGGGTTGTATCATAGACCAATACCCTTTGACAAAGGGCATTAATGATTCATCCCTGAGAATTTTAAGTCATCTTCCCTGCTCTCATTTTAACCATAACTTACATATAATCTTAAGTAAAGGTGTATTCATTATTTATTAAGCTATTCTGCAAATCAAAATAATTCAGGTGGTAATTATGAGCTTTAGGTAGTTTTCTCCATCACAAATTTCCTTAGATAACTATAGGGTTTTTTTAGATCGAAATGCAGGTCCATATAGCAAACAACTTTCTCAGATTTAGCCTTCATAGCACGTGACCAGCCACGTATCAATACCATATCATGCAAGCTGCAATAAAGCTGCTTTTATTCTCAGGGTGAAACTCCAAACTCGCCCAGATTCCAAGTCAACTATGTCAGCAAGATACTTGCTAGCTGTGATCAGTGAAAATGCAGCAAATAACATAGCTGAATTGTGAATAAATCATGTATCTTAGCATCATGGTTCTAGTAGAGGTAGAAGTCACACTTTGAAGTCTAGGAATTCACGTGTATGAATTATGCTTTAAGAGCTATGCAACCATAACTGTTTACCCCGGGAGCACTGCACCAAACCTACACAGGAGCTCTCATCTTATCAGAGAGTAATTCCTGCTTTCCATCAGCTACTGGAAACACTCACATTTTCTAATTTAAAAGCCAAGGGTATGTAGTGATCCTTGAATGGTGGGAAGTGCATTTCAGTGCAAGTTTCTCAAATCTCTAAGTGCTCTTTTTCTGTACTCTGTGATTTATGTTTTCTTGGCCCCAGTATCTCAGTATTATCTTCCAATGATTAAAACCAGTAGAGCACAGGCTAGTATTTTAAACTTCAAAATGTAGCAATCTATTGGCTTTCTTGGTTTGTTTTCCCACAAATCACAGAAGTGTGTGACTTTAGTCCATTGCTAATTAGCTGGATCAGGTAATGTTTTAATAACTAAAGTTTATAGACCTGTGGTACCAACTAACTTATTAACATACATTATCATGCCCCATAACCGAGTAGATCTTAAGATCCTCACCCATATTGGCTTTCGGCATGTTCACAAAGGTCTGAAGGACCATGGCCTCTATTTGTACTTTCAAGGTTGCTCTTGTGCTAAATTCACATTGAATGCTGTCTCACAGAGATTACCAAGAAACCCACCTGTAGGCATTTTGGGCTCTGTTAGCAGATTGAAATCTTCATTGGCAAGAAGTCAGAAAAAAGCAACCAGCAAAATGTATCTGACTAACTGAATAATTCCCTATTCTCCCTCATAAATTAAAAAAAAAAACAAACCAAAATCACTACAGAAAATCAGTGGTTAAATCAATTAAGTCCAGAGTTGCAGTGAAATCTGCTGTGGGCTGGCCATTAAATGATGCTGATTTTTGTCCCTTACGCAGACAAATTCTTTTGAACAATATGATGGTCTGAGTTGGAAATCTCCAAAACAGACCTTTGCTCTACCACCCCCACAGGTATTTCACAAAATGCTATCAGACATTATGGTCTGATGTGGACATAGTGGCCCGCACAAGTCCAGCATTGTCATCTGACCTCTTGTCTGCTGTCTCCAGCATCCTCTACATGGTGCAGCCAAGCCTTGACCCTCTTTCCCACCTTTTGCACAACATCTTTTCAGGCTGTCTCTCCATTCTCCTTGGTGAACAACTTTTGGTGTAAGTGATGTCTCACAGCAGCTGGGTAGGTCTCCTTTAACAGGCAGGAATACAAAGCAGTTATATTTTACAAATAACTCCTTTGCATGGACCAGGCCTTTGTGAAAAAGTGAAGGTTTTTTTCTCAGTGAAAATCTCTTTGCATGACATTCACCAAACCAGCTCTAGATTCAGGACTGTAAATAATTTATAACCATTTTTATTCTGGATCCCTTCAGATTCTCTTTCAATCAGGATTATGTTCACCAGGAAGGACAATTGAGCTCAACAGCTCATAAACGTTTGCAGTTGCCAAATGACAAAGCCTACAAATGCTATGGGTATATCAACTACTACAAACAGCTAACGCCAGGAGGGACTGAGGTGAGTATTTCGCAGGGTTTGCTGGTGGGAGGATGCTCAAAAAGGATACTCGGGCAGTCGGAGCCCAGCGCAGGGCGGGAGGGCTTCGGGGGAACCGAAGGGTGCTGGTGCCACCTAGAGGGAACTATTCGCCTAGAAAGCGGGAAAATCAGCGCACATAGGGATATAAGGTGCCACAGATGTACAGCTCTGGGGAAAAAGATCCCAGAGGGCTTTTACGGCTGTGCAAAAACTTATGCACAATTATGAGAAGTAGGAGCTTTCAACTTACATCTTCTCCTTAGCATACTTGCAAATATAAATACAGAAGGTATATTTAACACAACCAACTGCTGAATCCTCTCCCCTTCAAATAATTTCCCAGCCTCACAGCTGTATTCTTTCCCTTCTTCCTCCCATTATCTGAACTTTGAGGAAAGACGACAAACTGACCACATCTAGAGGTCAGATCCTTCTTCCTTGCACTGCTGGACCCTGCCTTGGGGGTCCCGGAAGCACCAGCTGTGCAGCCAAAGGAGCCTCTGCCAAGTAACTTCACACCCTCTGCTGATCAACAGCTTTTCTGAATGACCCCAAAAGAAACCCTACGTGGCAGCAGTGCTGAAGCCAAGGAATAAGATATTAAAAGGTGCCTGTTCTGTCTGTTACAGCCGTAGTTTTCCTCAGACACTAATTCCTCTCCATTCCCACCTGTACATTCTGCTAGAGTTCAAACCAAGTCTTGGCTTCAGCCTTCTAAATCCCTCTTTGCCTGGCTTCACAGGGTGCTGCATAGAATTAGTGGCTCGATCCTCCCACAGGTGCTACAGACCCACACCTGTTCTCTATTCCTAAAATAAAGGTTAATTTTCCTTAAATAAAGGTTAATTGATGGAAGAGTATTTGATATTAAACATTTGCTAGTTCACTGACCTCCATGAGAGCTGTACTTCTGAGGCTTTGGGTTAGTTAAATTTAGGAGAGGGCCAAAGTACCAAAAAATTGGGTACTGTGACCCTGAAGGTGAACACAGCACGATGCACTGCACGTCTCTGGGTGCAGTTGACTGTCCTGCTGCCATTCATCAGCTCCATCCCCTGGCAGCATGCCTGTAGGCCCTCTGGTCTCCACTGTCTCATTAGCACTGTAACAGCCGCATTCCTTATCCTTCACTTTACAAACATCCCCAAAGCTTAAATTGCACAGAAAAATGTAACTTGGGTGCGGTGGAAGCCAAGCACCTGCTCAGTATGCTGCAGGGCCATGCCGTAAACATGCCTGGCCACCAAAATTGCTGAGGAAAGCTATTTTAAGCTTTAAAAGTCTGCTGTTCAGATGAAGGAAGGATCCTCCTTATGAGCCAGACTGTTGCTCCCCCTTGTCTTCTCTTGTGAAAGCCATGAAAACACCAGCCTGCAGAGACAAGGCTGCAATGCATCTCCCTCATGTTTCAGAGGGGATCTGAGGCTGAAAAGAAAGAGGTACATCTGTAATTCAGAGAGATACACTGCAAGAGTGGACAACCTCTGGCTGTAGGGAATGTGCAGCACAAGAGGACGTGGTGCCTCCAGTCCAGACCTGCTGAAGCACGTTGCTGCTGGGGCATGTGGGCTGTTGCAGGGGGCTCCCATGCCACCAAAACAGAGGTGGCTGCTCCCTGCTTACACACAGGCTGCTCTGCCCAGACCAGTCACTGCAGCAGCACTTTCAAATGTGTCTGTGTGGGACACAGAAATGAGCACCTGCCTGCATGCTCCCCTGGACAAGGGCAGGGCCATGGCAGAGCGCTGGGTGCAAGGCTGGGGAGCAGTGATGGCAACACGCCTCCACCCAGGCATGCTTTCCTTCCCCTGCCCTCACCAGCTGTGGGATCACCCACACATCTCCTGCTCCTCCCTCCCATTCCTCAACAATGTCCACCCACCTGCCTGGTGTTTTCATCTCCTGCTAATTACCCAAACCACTTACCTATGAAATACCTGAACCAGATTTAGGATTCAGCTGCACTGAACTGACAAGAGAATTCAACTGAGCTCCAAACCTTGATATAAATGACATTGACTTGAAAATGTTTATTATAACTCATTACACAGATATAACTGAAAGCTACCAACACATGCTTTAGCAGAAAATGTGAACTCCAATGATTTTTTCCAAAGCAATGTTATTGATACCATGAGTGTTTAAGATGAGCACGTGCTGCTCTGCAGCATCCACTGACAATATGGATTAACTGTCATACATGCCAAAATAACATTACTTTTCTTATATACTCTGAGAAAAGCTTGAAATGCCTTTCAATATCTTCTTGGAGGCAGCGAGTCTGATAAGCGATTCACTAACATCTGGTCAGACAAACAACAGCTGAATGCCTGCCAAGTAACACTGAGGTTTCTCTTAGGAAGGGAAGGGTTGATCCACATGGGGTCGAGGGAACCGTCTCCCTCGAGTGCCAAGCCAGTTTGGCTTCTTGGTTTCTCAGAGCAAAAGAGAAGCAAAGAAAGGCTTTCCTTTCTTTTAGTGACAAAACCTGTAATATTATTAGAGTAAAATTCTGAATATGGGACCCAAATATATGTAACATGAAGGAGATGACTGACAGGTAGCACGGAACTGAGAGAAGTCTTGAAGCGGGAACTCGATTAGATTACAGGCAGCCGCAGGGAAGTGGTTCCCGGGTTACCGGAGGACAGGCCTAACTCGTACGTGTGTCTCTCCGCAGCGCTGTTAATCCTGCGGCGGCTTTCTGCACGCCTCTGAATCTAACCGAAAAGCTGTGATGGAAACAGCGCAAACGTACACGGTAACGCCATTCACACAGCTCCCCCGCGCTGCCCTGGGCGGCAGCTGCAGGGACACAGCATCGCTCCTTCGCTCCTGGTCCCTTCGATCCCCAGGCCCCCACCGCCCCCGGCTGGCGGGACGCGCTTCCCCCTTGAGCAAGAGGAAGGAGAGCCGCCGCCGCCGCCAGGCCCCGGCCTCCCTCCGCAGCGGTGGGCGGAGCGGAGCGGGGCCATGACCGGGTCTGGGGCCGTGCCGGCGGTGCTGGGCGCTGCCTGGACCCTACTCGCTGCCGCCTTCCTGGCGGCGCTGGTGCTGCTGCGGCGGGCCCCAGCTTGGCTGACCGGCTTCGGCGGCGTGTCTGGCCTCTTCCAAGATCTTATTCGCTACGGGAAGACGAAGGGCGGCTACGGGCAGCACCCGGCCTGGCTGCGCCTCCTCCAGGTGCCCAAGAGGTGAGGTGAGGGGCGGCTGCCGGCCGCCATTTGCGCCTTGGCTGTTGCGTGCCCTGTGCACCAGCAGCATGGGAGTAACTCGGTGTGCGTTTCATGTAGTTCCTCTGAAAACATAGAATATAAATAGCAACGTGTGTTTTTACAGAGTTGCCTCTGGGCTCATTTATTTTGCAGAACTGTTACTCTGGATTTATATAGTATAGAGGCTGCGATTATACAGAATCCATAAATTCCAAACTGGAACAAAATCCCTTCAATCCCAGTCTCATGCATTATATGCAAAACAAACCTTCCTGCAAGACTCTGCTCTGGAACCTGGGAATATGGATTCCCGAGTGTAACTGTGGAGGTACGCTGCAGGTTTACTGTCTTAAACCTGTTCTCAGTCATCATCTTCTCCCTTCAAGGTTTTTTTTTAAAACATGACTTAGGATACTTAGTGTTAACATAACGATCTGGACCCTGAGTGATAAGGCAAAAGAACTGCTGTGTTATCCAGACACATCTCTTAATAGGATGAAAGAGGGAAAAGATGTGGGTGGAAAAAACAAACCCAAACAGTTTCCAGCTTTTTAAATGTTACTGGGATTTAATCATCTTTGATCAGTAGAAATTCATGACTAGAACTAGCATTTGACTTGAACGTAGGCACAACAGGATCTTGCAAGGCCAGCAGGACAAGGACCTGTGACGCTACTTAACCAGACAATCTGATCGATCCTAATGTAACAATCTTGTTATCATTGACACATTTGATGTACATAGCTTTCAGATCAAATGGGGGGAGGAGGGGAAATTTGTGACAAAGCATGTTATTCATGGAAAGGTTGTAATGCAGAATCTTGGTTAGTAGGTGTCAGTTACGGAAACTACAGGAGACGTGTTTAAGTTCTGCAATACCCTTAGTAAAAATAAGGGTTAGTAAAGGTTTAATCTTAATTGCAGCATACTGTGAAGTGCCACATTCTTAAGGTAGATTCTCATTTGAGTTGACCTTTCTTGAACAGAAATTTCCCATCAGCCCTTCTGAGGGAAGATAGTGTCTGAAGAATGTGCTTTTTCAGGGAATTGGTCTTGACCTCTCAACATCTACAAAGAAGTTCTGTTACTTGAGTAGTGCACCCGCAACTCTGCTAGCTGAGATAATCCCAAAGAAAACCATTGAGGCATTTTCTGTTTCCATTCATCTGCATCCTGTTTCCAAACAAGCATTGTGTTTTCACTGGCCTGGGCTTGTTTTAACTTTGCCATTCCATCTTGTCAGATGTTGTGCTGGTTTGGAAAACAGTGAACATTCCTCTCCTTAGGGGATGATCCGTATACTTACTGGGGTGCTGGATTGCTCTGTATGTCAGATACATTGCCAGTGTAGTTGGGATTGCGAAAGCTCACAGGGCCTGTCTCTGCTAAGATGGCAGGGCTCTTTGTGTGCTGGTAGCAAAAAGCAGTGCATGTGGAGAAATTTCTCCGGTGAGCGATGTGACAGAAGTCTACTGAATAACAGGACAGCAGGGAAGGGGCTTGAAACTTGGAGGCAGCGATGAGTTTTTATCAGTATACAAGTTCTGTTTGTCTTCTAAGCAGAAAATGAGGGAGAGGGGCTAGATTTTACTTCTGCTGTTGCAAATCAGCAGAGCAAATGTTGCTGTCCCTGCTTGGTAGGAGGAGGAACCAAGGAGGAGAAGTGGTTGTCTTGAAGGAGCTACCAACTGCTAATGAGCAAGGAACTCCAGAGCATGCAGGGATGCTCTCTACCTCGTTGGTTCTGACTTGGTCTCAGTATTGCTGTTGAGAGATATGTGAGCTGCTTTGGGAGTTGGTCACTTTGTTTGGTTTCACCAGGCAAGAGTTTTACCCTTACACTCCCTCAAAAGAACAGTTTGTGTATTCCAGAAAAATATAGTATTCTCTTACTCTACATTCATATCCTAGTTTTGTACCAATAGTTGTCAAGACAAGGCCATCAGCATCTTCTCATGGCACATATCCTGATTTTTATTCATAGTGAGAAGGACTTCTAGTTTTAAAAGCAAAAGGATCACCTAGTTTGAGCAGGATGTCATATGTCAATACGAAATTATTTCATCCAGTTACCTGTCTTGACTGTAAGGTCTTCCATTTCAGTAATGCATAATGTGCTTTCATAAGTGCATTATGGGGTTGGGGCATTCTTTTTCTTAAAAAAACATGGTCTTGCCTTGTCATCACCCAGTGGTATGAGTGGTCTCTTCATTTTTTCTACATGATTGTTGCAGAACTTTAATTTGCACAAGGATAAGTTTTTTTTTTGTGTACAGCTGAGCAATTACCTCTGGGTGCCTTTTTCTGTCTGTGTTTGTCACTTAAGAAGTTTAACACATCATGTAATGCTTCCACTGGAAGGGAGCAAAGTGGGAGTGTTGCTAGGCACAACAGCCTAGAAATGCCCAGAAAATTAATTTGGATGTTCTTTCGGTGGTGTAATTTATGAAGAAAAAGTTGTGCACATCATGATGAGTTGTAAGTATTGAGGAACATCTTTGCAATATGTGGCTTACACTTTCTCCTCTTCAGTACAGCTCTGGTTAGTAAGGTAAGCTAAATTAGAGGTTATTCCAGACAGCATTTTGCTGGGAGAAGGTGTTAGGGTTATTCCTGGTTGATACCACTGGCATCCCAGCTTCTCTGTTTACTAATGTGTGGACTATCAGGCAAGCATGTCCTGCAGTTACATTTCCAACTGAGGAACAGTGAGAACATTAATGAAGACCCTTTGTCTTCCTGCAGGTGGTTTACTCACTTTTATGTGGTTTCTGTGCTCTGGAACGGCTTTCTGCTGATACAGCTTTTCCAAGCTGAGTTCCTTGGAGGGTCACTCCCATCATGGATTCAGCACATGCACCATGCACTTGGCAGAGATTCTCAGAGTGAAGACGTGGGCAAGTATTCTAGCTATTACAATGCAGCTGTATAAATATGAGAAAGTTGCACTACCATCCTGTGTATTCTTCAAGTGCTCCTTCATCAACTGTTTTTAAGCTAGGCTCCAAATGACCAAGTGACTTTCCTGGAATACCAAGTCCCTTTGTCATTATTCAAGGTAGAAATCATTCTAGTTTATGGACATGATGGGTTTCAGGAGTCCTTTTAGCAGAAAGGGCCATTAGCACCTTCTAGAAGTAATCTTGCTGTGGTCAGGAGTGCTTCACATGTACAGATTTTTTCCTCCAGTGCTCAGTTAATTTAAAAAGAGGGAAAAAATTTGCTGTGGGGAGGGGAAAAAAAAATAGCCTTTTTGAGCCACTCTCGGGTTTAAATTGTTCCTATCTGTCTCAAAGATGCTATTTTTTATCTGCAAGCAGATGTCCAGCATTTCTCTGTGTTCATGGTTCTCCTGCTGCTTTGGCTGCATAGCTGTCGAAGACTTGCAGAATGCCTCTGGACCAGTGTGTTTTCTAATGGTGTCATTCATATCGTGCAGTATTGCTTTGGACTTGCTTACTACATTGCCATTGGCTCAACTGTGCTATGTCAAGTGCCTACTAATATCAGGAATGGTAAGTGCCTGCTTAATTATTACCAGAGATGTAGTTTTGCTCCCATTTGTTTCCATCGTGACAAAATGGTTTTGTAGAGGGCTGCTTGTGTGAAGAAATATGTTAACTGATGACATGTAAAAATACTTACTGGCATTGTTCAAAGTAACTACATTATCACATAAATCAACCAGCCATTATACACAAACAGAGACACTGACACACACATATTAACCATCACAGTTGTTTCCTGACAGGTATCTCAGGTGAGTACTTTCAGGATCATTACATTTCAGGATCAAATCAGTTTTGCATTGAGATGTATCTTTTTTATGAAGGACAGTAATAGGTCACTGCACAACTTCATGTCTCAAAGTGGGGTTTGGTTTTTGCTGTAAGCTTTCCTGAAAGGTGAGTCTGCAAGGCTGTCTTAGCCACATCCTTTGTTTTCCACTGAGAACTCGCCACTGCTCTGCTTTGCATCGGTCAGGCTTTTCTTTCTCTCAGTACCGTAATGTCTCCGTTAATACAGCAGAAATTTGAATTACATTACTTGTTTCTGCCAAAACATTTCACTGATTCTCACAATTGAGCTGCTGTTCCCCTGCATGGATGAACCATGAGCTGGTTGTAGCTCTTCTATGACTAATTTTTGTTAGGTAGTCACTACCAGGTATGTAGCTTCAGTGAAACTTTTAATCACTTCAACCACATCAGCTCTAATTTAATCCAGTCATTTTATTTAAAGAACCTTCAGATCTCCTTTGTGTAGATAAAGCCTTTTTCTTTCTGGACCTGTCTTATACTTTTCACATCTTATGGATTCTTAAGAGATAATGCATTGGCTTGTACATTGGGAATCATCCTTAATACAGTTAACTTTTTTTTTTTTTAAGGCATAAATGGTTACTCTCTCTGTGTGCACATGTGGTGTGTAGGTGTACCTATGTATACATCTCACGGTGAACAAGACAAACAGCTGTGTACTTACATGTTGACCTGAGCCATGGCAACATCTTTAATTAGGGTCATAAGAATTACAGTGTTGAATATTGAGGTCTTACACAATCAATTATGTGCTTCACATGTACAAATATTTTCCCCAGTGAAATGTTCCCCCACTGCCCCAGTTGTATGTCATTCTGTACCTTAAGCCACTGGATTAAACCCAAGATACTTTTGGTATAAAGCGGTTAAAAGAAATTAACTACCAGCCTGCATAAATGCAGGATTTAGAAGCATCTTTTAAGGGATTAGAGGCCCACTAGTAGAATTTTGTAAGGTGGTAACATTTAAAAAATATCTGCAATGTTTGGGGATGATGCTTGGGAAAGTATTTCCTGGCCAGATATTACTGAAACATCTTTTTCAGGAAAAGAGTTTTCTGCGCAGATCTGCTGGTATCACATCATAGGAGTTACAATGTATATTTGGGCCTCTCTTCACCAACACAGATGCCTTGTGATTCTAGCTAATCTTAGAAAAAGTAAATCGGGTAAGATGTTTCATTTCTGCCAATCATTTACTTAGGTCATTCTCCCCTGTTTGTTTCAGCAGGCTTCTATAGCTTCTAGTATCTTATAGCATGAGTATTTTTCAGTTCCTGTAGTGTGGTGTTCTCTAGAAAACTTTCAGTAGATCAAATGAGGCTATTTGGAAAAGAGATCAGATGGCTAATGAGGGTTGGGTGTGTCAGTATATATAGTTCTGTAGAACTTAAAATGAAGGTCTGGCTTCTAGTACCCTAAGGGCAGACACATGCTAATGCTTAGGACTTGTGCCGTTCCTTGAGGACCTCACTTCTGTCTCCATGTGAGCTAAAAATAGGTTTCCTTACTCTGTGCAAACAGCCAGAGATGGCATCTTATTTCATTAGGAAACACAAAGCTGCCAGATCAGATGGAGGTGGATGATGATGATAACTTTAATGAGCATGTTGTTCTGTAATTGTGAGAAGAGAAAGGTTTCTTTAATGCATGTTTTTCTCCACTAATTTCTGTTTGCTTGCAGGAAAGGTTGTAAGTCTGAACCACAGTGTACCTTTTGGAGACTGGTTTGAAAGAGTTTCTTGCCCTCACTATTTTGCAGAGGTCCTTATATATGTATCTATGGCCATCACGCTTGGACTTCACAATGTGACATGGTGGTGTGTAGTGATGTATGTTCTTTTTAACCAGGCACTGGCCGCGGTTTTGTGTCACGAGTTCTATCAGAAAAACTTTAGCTCCTACCCAAAGCATCGAAAAGCATTTATACCATTTGTTTTCTAGAATATTTCTTCTAAAATATCTTTAGTACAAACTGGGAAATGTTTCCTCTAAAGGAATAAGAGATGTATGGCTTGCTAAAGCCAAGGTAAAATTGCACATTTTCTCTAGTTCTAGCTTAAAATCTCATCCACATTACCAATTTAGGTGGGGAAATGTAAGGTCTCTGCTTATCAAAAGAGCTAAAATAAATTTACCAAGGACCTTATTTTAAACTCAAGAAGTGCTAATTGTCTCTTTTCAGTTTTATAATGGTATCTTATGCGTAAAACACTTGCTGTTGTGCAGCAAGCCCAAATACATATATGTGAAAACTGTTGTGAAAGAAGGGTGCAGGGAATAATGTGAACCACTGTATTTCATGTCTTGCTTAGTATTTAAGCATATTTTTTCCTAATCTCTTTTCTTCTTCTGAATCACTTCAGAGGGAGGCAAATTGTGTCTCTTTCTATGCTTCCCTGTTGATAATTAAAACCAGCCACTGCTTTATAACTGCAAGCACAGAAACCAGTGGAGAAAGCCGCGGTGGAGGAATGACTCATGCTAAGCAGTGGAGATAAACAGACCCATTCTCTGTGTTCTCTCTTTTGCACTGAAGTGTTTTTGTTCATTACTGAAAACCTGTTTGTTCCTAAACTGGAAAAATCATAGAAGGTGCTCTTTAGAGAGACAGTAAAAGAGAATTTGCAGATAAGTAAGGTTCCTGGTTATGGTTGCTATCCTTTTAATGGGTTATTGGAATCCCTGGTGTGTTAGAGGCGGCAGTTATGCGCAATGACCATACCCATGACTTCACTGTTTTTTAAACAGCCTGGGAGAGCAGATGTATTGAACTGCTGAGGCAAAGAACACACAGAAAACAGTACCTGACAAGTGGTGCAAAGAAGTTCTTTACTGGGGACATGATGTTGTTCAGCGCAGGGTTTCTTTGCACTTAATCAGTGAATATTTCGGTGCTTTTCATGATACGGAATCTGTTTGCATGATGTAGTATATGGATGGTGTTTCAGCAGGTTTTCTACTTGCATGCGTGTATTATTTTGTATATGAGAAGAATTTTTATATACTAAAGTATATCAAATGAATTATCTAATTAAACCAGTTCATTACACATTCTGTTCCATGTAGTTTTTCAAAATTGAGCGGTGTATTTGCAAAACATGAGCAGTTACTTTTCACAGAATGCTGTGAATGGGCCTCTCTTGGCTCTTGTGCCCCTCTCTCCCTCAACTCCATAGCTTCAATTCACTGTGCAGCATAAACAGCCCTGGGGAGGGCTTCTTTCCATATTGGGGTTTATTTTTAGCAATTCACCTGCCTCCAATCATCTCCTGTTCTACTGGCGTTCTTCATCCCGTTTACTGGGCAGTCAGTTGCGTCCTGGGCAGCATGGTCCTGGCCTTGCCCCGGGGAGAGAGAGCATCAGGCTCACAGACACCCAAAGCATTGCTTTGTACTGGGGCATTTAGACACCTGGATGAGCCCAGGCCATTTCTGTGCAGCTATTTTTCCTTCCCGTCTCTCAGCGCGCTTTCCTGCCCGCAGGCAACTCCGAACGGAGGGAAGGACGCGCGCCTGGAATCGCCCGGGAAAGCGGCACGGCCGCTATGCCCGGGCCCCCCTGGCGCCGAGAGCCAGCGAAGGGGGTAGAAGCCACCGCGGTGAGCCCACCTCAGCGGCCCCAGGCCCACAGGGGCCGTGACGGGCCGGGGTCCTCCGGCGGCTCGGGCGGGCCGGAGGGCGGGGCGTCCGTCAGCGGCTGCCGCAGCCAATCGGCGCGCAGGGTCCCGCCCCTCCGCGCCGGGCCGCTGCAGGAAGCGGCTGGGGACGGTTGCGGTGCCGCGCGGTCGGGACGTTGCGGGCAGGGTGATGACGCGGCGCCTTTAAAGGGGCCTCGTGCGGTGCGCGTGCCCCCTCGACCCCCCCGCACCGCCGCGCTCGGCCGCCATGGCCGCGCCGCCGACCCCGCTCCCACGGGCCGCCGCGCTGCTGTTGGCGGCCGCTCTGCTGCTCCTGGCCCCGGCGGGGCTGCGCGCCGCTCCGGAGGAAGAGCCCGGCAGGAAGAAGGAGCCGCCGCCACCGCCCGCGGCGCAGGGAGCCGAGCCGCGAGCTGAGGTGAGGCGGAGACGGGACGGGCCGTGCCGGCCGCCTGCGGAACCCCCCCGCCTTCAGCCGGGCCCCGGGCCGTCAGGTCAGCCCCCGCGGCAGCGCAGCAGGCGGGGCGGGCCCGGCCTGCAGGGCGCTTCCCCTGTGGAAAGCCGTGGGACTCCTGCTTTCCCGCCCTTTAACACAAAAATAGGGAATTTAGGTCCGACACGAAAAATGGGCTAGTGTTGTTTTCACCAGGTAAGTATTTTGTGCCCTCCTTGCTTGCATGCTGGGGAGGAGGAGGAGGGGAACCGACCTTTACCGGTTTTCCTCACAGAAGCAGGTGAAAGCAAGCTTTGATGTGACTCAAAGCCTGCCAGGTTTTCCTGAATATGTAAGGTTAATTTCTTGACGTTAAAACTTTTCGAATGGTGTTTTTGGTTAGGACATTCTGGTGGCAGGTGAACACGCAGGGTGTGGAAAAATCACTAATATATGGCTTGATGTGGCATATAGAGAATGTCAGGTTTTAAATATCAAACCCCCAAATTTACATCACTCCTAAAGGTGAAGGAACTCTGGGAAGCTGCTGTGTATTACATAGAGCATGGAAATTTAAATACCCAACCCAAAAACTTGCAGCACTCCTAAGACGCGGAACGCTGCGAAGTCACCATGTTAAAACACGTTGTAATCTGCTTTGCTGGTAGACGTGCTGAACGAAGCTGGTTTAGCCATCTCTGGTCAAGCATGGGAACACCAGCTTCCTTGTTCTGGGTCTTGCTTTTGATGGTAGATATCTTAGCCTCTGTAAAAGTAAACACTTTGGTAAGTGACATAGGGAATGTGCCAGTCAGGTTTGACCCCTGAAAGCCTTAAAGCTAGTTTTCTATGAACGTAGTGCGTGTAAAAAAAAAAAACAAACAAAACCACTAATGAAAACCTGCACAAAATTTTAACGTGGCTGAGATGCAAGATTGTGTGAGGGAAGAAAATGATTCTAACAGGTTTTGAGAGTACTTTGTATTTCTCTTAAGTTAACCATTGTCACCCAGTTGTAGGTTGAAGAGTTTAATTCTCAGTACTTATACCTGAAAACTGCTTGCTTGGTTAAGGTGATAAAGTAAACAGCCAGGCGTTCTGAAGACAGCAATATTAGAACTGAACTAAAGCAGCTTTCCCCGTGTTTTGTTGTAATAGTGGTTCTCCTGGTAATAGTGTGCATGGTGAAGTACTGTTTTAATCAGCAGTGCGTGACCTGCTCTGCTTGCAAAGTGCCTAAGTAGCAATTTGAGGTAGGTTGCAGCCAGTAACTAGTTAATGATGGTTAGTTCTGCATGAGAGGTGTGTACTTAAAATGTCACACTACCCAGTGTGGTATGACAGGAGAGATATGAGTCTCTGAACTTTGCAGACTATGCAGCCTATTAATTAACTGGTGGGTTTTTTGTTGTTTCCCCCTCCCCTACAGAAGGGGTCCTCGCTGGTTGCTCCAGTTCACATTGTCAATGAAGAGTCACCTGACAAGACTAATTTGGGCTTTATTCATGCATTTGTGGCTGCTATATCGGTCATCATCGTGTCAGAACTGGGGGATAAGACCTTCTTCATTGCAGCCATCATGGCAATGCGGTACAACCGTTTGACTGTACTGGCTGGTGCTATGCTTGCCTTGGGACTGATGACATGTTTATCAGGTTAGCACTCTTTTTCTTTGTTTCATCTCTCAAACTGTGTTGGGTACACGTTTATCAGTAAATCTTAATTGAAGTTAAAGTGAAGGTAGTAGGTATATGCACTTTTCTGGTTTTAGGAGAGTGTAAAGCTTTTCCTGGAGACCATGGCTCAGATTGAATATTTAGGCTGTTATGTCTAATGAGGTGTTTGTGCTCCCTAGACATCAGTATGAGAGTAAGAAAGAGGAATAGGAGTGGGAGCTTAAGCACTTCCTTGATTCTGGGGCCACTGGTTTCTGTTAATTTTTAGCTCCTGCTAAATTGGTGTGCCTAAAGGAAATGTAGGAGTGACTTCTGGTTTTCCCCCTCAGGCAAAAGATTCTTAATATGATGACAAATTTCCCTTGTCTGACTTATATCCCTGTATGTGTAGTTGCTTGGATTTGTGCTGGGAGCTGCTTAGGTGGAAGATTCTGCCACAGTCCTTTGGGATGGGTGGTACTGACAGATCCAAGAACTGAGGGGGAAGTGAGGTGTCAGGTGGCACTTGAGGAACCTGTAGCTCTGGGTACTTACCTAGCTGTGATCATAAAATAGAGCAGCCTTCAGGTACATCAGATGCGGCATAAATTTTATTGTGTATGTGCTGGTGTCTGAATAATTAAAATAGTGTTTGTGGAGATGGCCAGTTAACTGGCTTCCGACTTCTTGGCAAGTGCTTCTGTGAATGTGTTTGGGTGTGTAGCTATCATTATGTATACTGCTGCAATTATTGCAGTCTTGGAGCAGCTTCATGTGCACTGTGTGTAATGATAGCATTGTATGAGTTTCTTCTGTTACTCACTTAGTATAAGTCTTTGAATCTTCATCTACTTCTGCACTGCTTGCTTCATTTAAAGTTATTTAGTACCACAGGCAACGTGCTAGTCCGTAAATCATGTGATCTCTTTTCCTCCTGCCCATTATGGCTCTCCCTTTTTCTATACTTTCTTCAAATCTTTCTTGATGCTTTTTCATAAAAGCTTTGTTTTCTGCTTTTTCCTCTGGTTTATAGGTACCCAACTATTTCTTCCTTCTCAGAAAGGAGCCTTTCCCCCCTTCCCCTCCCGACTGCTTGTTTTGTACAAGCTGTGTCTGGAAATTCCTGGGGGGTTTGCCCACTTTGATTTCATGAAAATATGCTCACTTAAACTCACTCCAAGTAGTCACTACTTGGGGTGGTTTTTTTCAAGCTGTGCTTGTCAAAATAAGCTGCCTTGCTGTTCTGCTTATTTCATTGTGTCTGTGCTTCTATATGCAAGTAATGCTAAAAAAATCTTTTTGTATAGTTTCTTGCATTGCTTTACTTTAGTGTTTTCAGTCTTCAAAAAGAAGTTTAGTTTAACTCCTTCTGGTTTATTTAGCTGTGCAACTAATACTGTTATTCATATATGTATGTGTTGTGTTTGCTAATAGCATAACTTGATCAATTTTGGTCTCATAGTCTTACTTTTGGTAGTGGATGTGTGAATTAATGTCCAGATTATGTAGTAACTTAAGCGCGTTTTCTAACTGTGTACGCAAGAAATCACACATGGTAATATAGAATCATAGAATAGTTAGGGTTGTAAAGGACCTTAAGATCATAGGCTTCCTTTTAGCTAATTGCATGTGGAATAAAATAGAGACAGTTGTGAGTGCATGGGCCAAGCAGCCTCGAAGGTTAGATGTGGAGTTTTAATTTCTTCTTGCTTATGCAGGCCGTTTTTGCCAGAAAAATGGTAAGTAGTCTTACTTTGTGAAGAAGTAAGTACTTTGTTTTGTTCCTGTTTGAGAACTAGTTTTGGCTTAGTTTGATTGCCTTCAATACCCATAACAGTAGGTGAACCATGGAGATAGCTTTTTGGTCTTTGAGTGGGATCAGTGCTTTTAACTTAAAAGAAGATCAAAGTTGGTCACGTTGTGTGCTTGTGGGGAGTATGGGAGAGATGGGAATAGTAACATGCAAGTATTTCCACTTGGCAAAAGAAGACAGACACAGATTCATGCAGCTGGATGATTTGTGAATACGACTAGTAGACTTAACTTGTAGAAAACCTTATCCTAATTTTATCAGGTAAATAAAAAGATTGGGAAGAGATGCTGTCTAACATGTAGCCATATAAAGAAAATGGTATACTGGTATACACTGCTATACGCCATGACTAATTTAATATGTTTACAGATGATAGTTTCATGGCACGCTTGGAGGAAGGCGGGACTTACGTAGTCCTTGATGGGAATGATAATGTTGCTGGGACTGACTCTTTGGAATAGCAGCACTGACTCTTTGGAATAGCAGCACATCAACTTTGCCTGGTGTGCCTTTTTTCATGTTGATGGTCTTCAGTCTCTGGCATGACCAGTAATGGTCGGGATTTCTAAAGTGTTGTAGTCTTAGAGCAGGGGAAGAAACTTATATAAACCCAACAAAAGATGCAGTATTTATTTATCAGTGGATATCTGAATTACAAACTTTGATAGCAAGCATTTTTTAGATGTGGGAAAAACAATTATGATCCTTATGCTTATTTTTTTTAAATGACACGTTTGTTTTCTTTTCAGTTTTGTTTGGCTATGCTACCACGGTTATTCCTCGTGTGTATACGTACTATGTTTCAACGGCACTGTTTGCAATTTTTGGCATTCGGATGCTTCGGGAGGGCTTGAAAATGAGTCCAGATGAGGGTCAGGAAGAGCTGGAGGAAGTTCAAGCAGAAATTAAAAAGAAAGATGAGGAAGTAAGTCATAAGCTTTCTGTGAATTCTGGCTGATGAAACAGTTATAGCCATTAAGCTACAGAATGGCACTGTCACGTTTAGGGTGTTCAGCTGTGTCTGCAGTTGATAATTTGACACAGAAAATGGGTAGTAAATGGGACAGAAGTGGGCCCTGGAGGCTGTTTCAGCAGGTGATTCCAGTTCCATGGCAAGCCTGGCTTTTCAGGAGAAAAGAGACTTTTTGTATAGGGTGGGGTGGGTATTTTTATTTATTCCTTGATGCGTTAGCAGAGAGGACGTGAGCAGTTTACTCTTACCTCTGCTTTTCATTTCTTTTTATGGGCAGGCAGTTGAATGCTGAGATTTGTAGTGTTGCAGCAAATTCTCTGTTATAGTAACTTTCTAAATACACTGGCCCACTTCTAAGCAGTAGTGTGGAGTATTATTAATCTTATTTCTTTTGAGTTTTGGGGCTTTTGTTTTCGCTAATTTTACCAAATCCTAGTGTGAGAGCCACTGCTTGGGAAGAGGGGGATCCCAACAGGGGGAAATCTGTGGCTATAAACCATGTGTTGTGCCTACTGAAACTGCTGTATAAGTGCAAGCAGCACTAGATGGATAATAACTGGAGGTTAGAGGTGATAACAAGTATATATATGTGCACACGTGTGTGTGCGTACGTGTAGCTAGTTTTTTAAATAGTGTCTAATATTGGTAATGCAGCAGTCAGTGGCTAGTAACATTCCAGATACTAAATGGGCAGCTTTACTGTTTAAGTATTTCATTCGTGGTGTTCAGATGATATTTCTAATCTTATGATTGATTGATTGGCTTTTTTTTCCCTTGTCTTCCACAGCTTCAGAGAACTAAACTGTTAAATGGGCCAGGAGATGTGGAATCAGGGCCAGGCACCACTATACCTCAGAAGAAGTGGCTCCATTTTATTTCTCCAATCTTTGTCCAAGCTTTTACTTTAACATTTTTAGCAGAATGGGGTGATCGTTCCCAATTAACAACCATAGTGTTGGCCGCCAGAGAGGTGAGTGTTGTGGAATGCTGCTCTTCTTTTTGCTCTCTTTGGGTTGCCCTCAGAGAAGTGGGAGAGACAAAATCCTCTTGTGGTAGGAGGTATCAGATTTTCACACTTACTTTCTTGCCGTGCCTTACTTAATGTTACAGCTGTGCCAGGACCTGAAAATAAATGCACTGAAGCTCTGTATAGTATTAAAACTGTTGTTATGTGACTGGGACTGCACAAGCATTTCTGGAAATAGTTGGTTTTCTATCAGGCAGCTGAACACAATTTTTTGTTAGTGTTGAGAGGTGTTACAGAACAGATGTTTCTTTGGTCTGTGTGGTTGTACAGTTTTAACACAGTAGCTTTAAAAAGAAACCTTTATCCCACCAAACTTAAAGCTCATCAAAAAATACCTCATCTTAAAAATCTAAGTGAATATGGTACATTTTATAGAACTAAAGCCTTAAACTGCTGTGCAGTAGATAATACTGTGAATGAAATTGTATTCAGCATGATGATTGGAATGTGTATTTAAAGGAAAATTAAGGTGTATAGGCAACCTTTTAATAAACATGATTAGCTTACCTATGCTCTTTCATGCAGTGAGATAATTTGCATGTCTGCCCTAGGACTCACACTTCTTTCAGTGTACTTCCAGATCTTCCCTGGGGATAAATCAGGACTGTGTAATGAAGGAGGCTGTAATCTGAAGGAACCTCTTGCCTCTATTGCAGTGTAGGGAAGATGTTCAGTGCTAACAAGGCAGGGAACAGCAGGATAAGAGGGTAATCTCATTGTTCAGTCAGTTACGTGCCATCTTGGAAAATGAGGAATTGTTATTGCCTCTGGCCAGATTTTATATACTGCTTAAGCCCATCTTTCCACAGGTGGTGCTTAACTTCTGGTTTGCATTTTTTGGGTGTTCCATTATGGAGCATCCATCAGACTCTGGTCTTCTTTGTGAAGTGTCAAACATTGCAACTAAAATTGCAAGGGATGTTGTGCCTTTAGCATGTGAAGTGTTTGTGTAAGTGCTATAAAAACAAATACTACAAAAAATGGCTTGAAGATATATCTTGATCTTGGCTTTCAAAATCAGTGAATGGTTATAGTCCAGATATTTTTCCATTTTATCTGTGGGACTGTTTTATATTACCTTGTTTCATAATATATTCAGCTAAATCCTTATATGAGTACTTCACAGACACATAGCAGGAGCATTACAGAAATGCTTATGAGGAAAGAAATTATATTTGAGCAGTGTGGTAAGTCAGCTGTGACCATATATTCCTCAGAGAAAAGAAAAAACCCCAAACCTCTGTGACTGCTCATGGAGTAGTGTCTCTGTCCTGTCACAACAAACAAAATGTAGCTCCTTTTGAGAAAAAAAGGGTGATAATTTGGTTGTTTCAGTACATATACCAGTGGAATGAGTTAAGTCTGTCTTCATGAATCAAGTCCTGATGGCAGTCCTGAAGAACTTGATTTTATACCTTACTAGTTTACTGTGTATAAGACTTGTTCTTTTGTTTAAGGAAGTAGAAAAGGAAACTCAGTAGTGTCCTACTAGACTGGCTTTGCTTCAGCTGCTGGATCTGATCACACTTATGGAGATTATGCCAAGGGAAACCATCATAGCTTGCTACCTATCAGGGCATATGGGATATGGGGTGAGATCCACCCTCAGCTGACGGGGCTGTACAGTTAGCTGAAAAGGAAGGGGGTGTGGGGGGGTGTGTGTTAGGAAATGGGGATTTCCAGAAATTTTGGGCCCTAATCCTAGGGGCAGGTGTGTTGTGCCTTCCAACCTGTCTGTTAGAAATTTCATGCATTCCTCATGTGATGGCAGCAGCTCTTTTTTTTTCCTTTTGGAGCTAAAGGTCTCGCTAATAAATGTACAGGGGACCCAACGGTACTTTCTTTCATTCATCTTTGTATAGCAGAAAGTCATGCTTCTATCTTGCTTTTGCTGTCAGTTATTAAAAGACTCTTCTCTGTGTCTAAGGCTGAGGTCCTCTCCTTTATGAGGCGTTCAATATGTATGTGTAATTTGTAAGTGGATCTGAGAAAACTCTACACGTAGTAGAGTTCTTCGTGTAGCTGCTTGCTGTGCAGTGATATGAAAGCTGTTGTTGACAGTAAATTTGAAAACAGTTTATTACCCTCTGTACTTACATTCTTTCCTGCTTCCCTCTCTGGATGAGTGGGACAGGGGGCCAGAGAATAGAACACAAGCTTCTGAAGCTGGACATGGGACTTGGAATGTTTTAGCTGCTGAAAGCTTGAAAGCTTTCATTTACAGCTTACGGATTTATTTTCCTTTATAGTGAGGTTGGTGTTCTTCCAGCTGATGCATGTTTGTGTTTCTGAACAGCTGCCACCTTCCCTCCAGAGGTTGCGTAATTGTTTCAGTACAGCAGAGTGATTTCTGGATCTGTATTTAACAACTTGAAGATGCTTTTTGGTTGAAACATGCCATATGCTCCTGTACTAGTCAGGTTTAGGTTTAAGTCTGTCTCACTAGCAGGTGTACACTGTTACTGGCCTTTGAGGCAGCAATGGATAGCAGAGCAAACACCAGGGAGTCAGTCCTGCATACTTGACATTGTGCAACCAGGGAACCCAGATGTTGCTCCTTCATGTCAGGAGGTTGTCATAGGACTAGAGGGTTTTCAGTTATGCTAATGTTGCCCTCCTGTGTTTTTCCTCAGGACCCCTATGGCGTGGCGGTGGGAGGCACAGTGGGGCATTGCCTATGCACTGGTTTAGCAGTTATTGGAGGGAGAATGATAGCGCAAAAAATATCGGTTAGGACTGGTAAGTGAAAGCTCACTCCTGTCAGAGCAGTGCATTAATGTTGGTTATGTCTGTGGTGTGAATGACTGTAAGTGCTTGGGAGCAGTGTTTCTCAAACCTTTTGGAAAACCCCAAAACTTATTTTTTTCGGAGCCTGTGTATTCCATCCTGCCTCCCTGTGCCCTTCCCCGTAGTGAGCTCCCCTTGCTGGGCGTGCCCAGCACTGTCCCCAAGGCTTCTATCCCTCCTGCCAGCTAGCGGCTGAGCCTGCACAGGGTGGGTGCATCTAAGGGGTCCAGCATTAATTGAGCATAACAGTTCACTGACTCTGATTTAGGTAT
Organism: Pezoporus flaviventris; assembly: GCF_033815535.1. Classification (NCBI taxonomy): domain Eukaryota; kingdom Metazoa; phylum Chordata; class Aves; order Psittaciformes; family Psittacidae; genus Pezoporus; species Pezoporus flaviventris. The sequence continues at coordinate 26,297,526 of NW_026892550.1, forward strand.
TGTAGCTCCAGGTTTAAAGATGGGCGCCAGTGAAGCACGTTTTGCTTCACTATTACCTGGCTTGCAGGAGACCAGAGGAAGGAAATACAGTATTTTGGATAGTTGGTATTTATTGTTCAACAGTGAAATTGTTACAATTGAGTGCAGACCTTCAGGTGAGCAAGACAACTGCATAGTCACAAGTTATGCCAGCTATATAAAAAGCTTTAAAATCTACTCTGTGTGGCACAAATATTTGTTGGTTTTTTTTTTTATCATACCTGCTGTCTGTAACAGGAATGACCAGTAAGGTTATATTGGGTGGTTTTCCCTTAGATTAAGTCGCAGTTTGCTTCAGCTATCCATCCTGTCATGTGCTCCCAGGAAGGATTCTATGAAGCTGCTTCTTCCTACAAAGGCTCATTCTGAATATTTGTTCTGCTGTTGCAGAGGTTGTTAAAAGCCAACTTCACCGCAAAAAGTGAAACATGCATCCTGTGGTGTCTGTTTGCCAAGGGTATCCAGTATCTGAAGGGGGCCTATAGGGATGCTGGAGAGGGACTCTTCATTAGAGGCTGTAGTGACAGGACAAGGGGTAACGCATTAAAACTTAAACAGGGGAAGTTCAGGTTGGATATAAGAAGGAAATTCTTTCCTGTTAGAGTGGTGAGGCACTGGAATGGGTTGCCCAGGGAGGTTGTGAATGCTCCATCCCTGGCAGTGTTCAAGACCAGGTTGGACGAGGCCTTGGGTGATATGGTTTAGCGTAAGGTGTCCCTGCCCACGGCAGGGGGGTTGGAACTAGATGATCTTAAGGTCCTTTCCAACCCTAACGATTCTATGATTCTATATTGGTGACAAAATGCAAATCTCACAATGATCTAATATGCTCCTAATAAGCTCAGTGTGGATCTTTGGCCACAGGACTAGCCTTGTTAGGTTAGACAAAGTTGCTGTCTAGCCTATGTTTAGAGAAGAGTAGGAGAACATACACAGTGGGGCTTTTCTGGAATACTGTCCTACCCTCTCTCTCATCGTGGCCATTGCAAACAGTATCTTTTATACTGTCTCTTTCAATATAGTTACCTGAACTGTACAAACCACCCTCATTAGTGTGTTACCCTTACCTGCTGGCTTCCTTCAGCCTGAGAATATTGTATCTTATTTCCCCCCCCATACAGCCAAATATTCAGCAGGACGTGTCAACCTCAATTTTATACTAGCTAAAGTAATAAGAATAAACCAAAGTCTCCTTCCAAAGACCAGAATATATTCTTGTAGATGCGGTTAGACAGTGGGGTGGCATGTGGGCATCCTGACACTGAGCTATAAAGCAATGCCCGTGATTTACAGCATGAATTTTAAACTAAGGTTATTTGGGAATCTGGCATTCAAAATAAATCTGTAATGTGTCATGGAAGATATTTAACTCTCAGTTTCTAATCTCTTTTTGGTTTGCATTTCTTTTCAGTGACAATCATAGGAGGCATTGTCTTCTTAGCATTTGCATTTTCTGCACTATTTATAAGTCCAGACTCTGGTTTTTAAACTTTTTCATCACTGCAGAGGAACGAGGATTGGAAGCACCAAGCAGCGATCCTTGTGCATTTTTGTATATAATGTACAGAATTGTAGCTGAGCAAGCACTGAAGGTGAGACACTGAACTTTTTATAGCAAATGATTCATGGGACTGACTCGTTCATGGACAGCTTCTGCAGAGGAGATCTGATTGTTGTCTGGTTCGTTTATTCTGTGGTGCCTGCTCCCCTGGTGGGATGTGTGTGGTTTTCTTGCTTGCTGGGCCTGGCTCAGCTGAGATCTGAGGATCTACTCTGTGTTGAGGTTTCCTCTGTTGCACCCAGCCACCTTCCCTGTTTCTTCAAGAACTGATTCTTAGGCTTCCCAAAGCAGGCTGTGGCTTGTTCCATGTTGCTTAACAGAAGGCGTTAAGGAGCAAACTGCTGCTGGCTCCCACCTCCAAGGACTCTGTTTCCTGGGTGCACCAAGGCTGGATCATCTAAGCCAGAAGAAACCTGGGAGCAGTTCCGATACCATTGAGTGGCTGAGCCACCAACAGAGCATTTTATAAACCTACTTTAGAGGGAAAACTTCTTAATCAGGGATTTTTATCAGGAAATAGAAGTGTGGTAATTAACAACCTACCATGGTCAATATGCAATCTGTCTGGCGTTAGTATTATTTGACTTTTGTATTTTATTTTGAAATATTAAAGTATATGAAAAGTAATAAAATGGTCCAGCTTAACAATGTTCCATTCCCAGGACTGAACAATAATGGAATTCTTAGGTTTAGATGTGTTCCTGGTTTTCTTTTTAGGAATAGAAATGTAATCTGGAAGAGTATTAATAAAATAGAGTGTCTCTCTTTGAGCTATTTTCAGTATTGTTTTTGGTGGTTCCTGTAATTCCTGCCACAAAGGTTTACCTTCAGGTGAGGAAAGTGCTGTATTTATTTTGGATACCAATAAATGCCACTGTTATAAAGATTTTGAGAATGTTAAGCACTGAAGATGCGTGGGTTGCAGAAACAGACTGAGAGAGCTGAGCTTGTTCAACCTGGAGAAGAGAAGGCTCCAGGGAGACCTTAAAGCTGCTCCCTGTGCCTGAAGGGGGCCTACAGGAAACCTGGAGGGGAGGACAAGGGCATGAAGTGACAGGACAAGGGGGAATGGCTTTAAACTGACAGAGGGGAGATTTAGATTAGATATTGGGAAGAAGTTCTTTACTGTGAGGGTGGTGAGGCACTGGCACAGGTTGCCCAGAGAAAGTGTGGCTGTTGTATCCCTGGCAGCTTTCAAGGCCAGGTTGGATGGGGCTTTGAGCAATCTGGTCTAGTGTGAGGTGTCCCTGCCCATGGTGAGGGTTGGAACTGGGTGAGCTTTAAGGTCCCTTCCAGCCCAAACCCCTCTGTGATTCTATGCTTCCATGCTTTTCTCTGCTTTTCAGTGATGTGGATTCTGAGCTAATGGCCTAAATAACTCCCCAAGGTTCACTCAGCAGCACTCTTGTAAAATAGAAGATATGGTTTCTAACACTATGAATCTGCCTTTCATTGAAGCTGAAGTAATATGGAGCATTACAGATGTGACCTTTGCAGCTCACAAACTGAGCAGTCCCTAATCTGCCAGAAGAACCCCTTAATGCCTCATTTCTCGCACTCTGAAGACTGCAGCAGCGCAACGCCTGTTGTGCACACTGGTACACAAACAGGCTGCGATTTCAGGCTTCAGGTCTGGATGTTCATGTCTTGGCCTGAAGGCAGAGTGCTGCTGTCAGGGCCCATGCTCATTACTGGGTGAGGCACTGCGCTGCTTTGGTGCTGTGGGTTGTGGGGTTGGGTTTTGGGTTTGTGCTTTTTATTGGTGGTTGGATTTCTTTTTCTTTTCTTTCTTCTTTTGAGCCAAGCGTTGTAGCCAGAAACTGTAGCCTCATCTTTCCCACAGCCTGGAAACATACTGGGCATCTGGTATATGTGCTGCTTACAGCTGCTTTGGTAGGAGAACAATCGGGATCAACAGCAAAATGAAGCTATTTGATGTGGTGGCCATAGAGGTGAGTGTGAAGTTGCAGAGCAAATCTCTGTGGCTTCCAAGTTTATATTTTAGTTACATGTGAAGTGCTGCTTTTTACCAGTCATAGGAGTGTATTTGACTGCTCTAGTGCTAGCTGGGCTGGAAGCGCTTAGTCTGAACAGTGGTCTCTTGTGCTTTTTAAAAGCACAAACATCAGCTTATCCTTGGAAATGCATTATAAAACTAGATGCCTCATGAAATCTTAGTGAAAGCTTTGAAAGGTGCTGTAGCAGTTGCTGCTAGTTACAGTGATTTAGTGTTAGCAAGTAGCTGCTGGAATGTTTCACGATGCGAGGAACCTCATTGGGCTGTCACTGGAGCTCGCTGAATGTGACCAAGGACTCCACTGGTATAACTTTAGCAGCCCTGTGTCTGCTGCACTGTCTCCAGCACAATGGGGTCATTCCACACTATGTCAAGGCACTTGCACCCTTGTGTCTGGATTTGAGCAGCTTTCATCATACATTATTCTTGTACTTTCTGTGCCTGGCATCAGGGAGGTGTGTGGCTCTGTTCTGTCTCAGAGTAGCTGGGTACTCGAGATACAGGTAATATCTTCAGGAGTGCCTGTGTACACATACATACATGTGTGTGTGTATGTATATATATATATATAAAAACTCTTACCCTTAAGGCTGAGTTTGCATCAAAACCTTCCAGATTTTTGTTAAAGCCTTTCCTCTGTCCATAGTTTTCTTGAGGTAGCAGGTCTCAGTTGGAGCAGTAGGTTACATGTGCTGCTGGTGAGGTGATATAAGCCTACTTAATAGAGCTGGAAGTCTGGAACACTGTGAGCTGCATCACTGGTCCCTGGGCTGAGGTGTCCTGCACAGAATATGAGCAGCTCTGGCTAACGCTGCAGTGACCTGTGAGGGCTGGCAGCTTGTGTGCTGGCACTTCAGATGCTGATACATGTGAGCAGTAATCTGCTCTCTGCCCTTCCTTTCCCCAAGCTGTGCCCAAAGTGGAAGATGCCAATCTATTAGTAAGAGAAACTGGCTCTCTACTTCTTATATCCAGATGTAAAGTGGGAACCGTGGGGCATGTCTGAGGTAAGCAGTTCAGTGGGCTTGTGTGCTTGCACCTTTATGTCACTTCTTCCTTCAAGATCTCAGTAAGCTGAAATGTGCCTTAACAGCGGAGCTGGGCATATGGGAATGGGTTATTTTGTCTTTCCAGCAGCAGCTGGCTGTAGCACTGACTTCCTCTTTTCCAGGATGCTGTCATTTGCCAACTTGCAGAAGCATTAAGCCAGTGTATTAAAGCACCCAGGCTGAGCGGAACCTGTGTGTGGTCAGACCAGAGGAGGTGGGGTGTGCATAGAGATGTTCCAGGCATGAAGTGTCACCTGGGGGAAGCATTCAGTGCTTCTGGCTGCCTCAGCTTGCTCATGTGGGTGAAACACAGCTGTACCTGTAGCTCAATCTGTGGCAGCAGCATCTGTGTGGCTCTTGAGGGGGCTGGAGGAGCAATGTGCAGGGCTGGGAATTGCCAGGTCTCAAGGTTCCAGCCCACAGAGCAGGCTTGATGCTGTGCTGATGGGGCTTTATAACTGTTTCTGTCACAAGGCACCGCACACAGCCCCTTCCTAGATAGTGGTACCCCTGGGAAAGGCTGAGGCCTGGCTTTTCAGGAAGAAACCATATAAATAAGAGTGCTCTTTCCCTTCTAAACAGAGGCTGTTTTGGGGGTTGCCTTGCATTTTAGAGTATGAAACAAACAAGGTAACCAGATGAAGTTTTAATTGCACAGCCCTGTGCCATTTCTTGTTCCTTTGTAGCTGGAGAATGTGAGATACAGCAAGCCAGTGGTCGGGTGCGGAGGGGAAGGCTCTGCAAACCTTTGCATCTGCAGCATGGGAATCGGGCAGCTGCCCCACCCCCTCCCCAGCTTCCTGTCCATCCGGCTGCTCTCCCTCTGGGGAGGAGATTCAGCTGATTGCAGCTGTGGCCACAGGAGCCTCAAAAGCAGCGTCTAAAGCAGGAATGTGCAGCTCTGACGGCAGCTGCATGCAGCAAGAGCTGAACAGTGCTGCTGCCTGCAACTACTCATTTCCAGGCAACAGAAACAAGATGGAGATGAGTCAGTTCTACTGGGGTGAAAAAACCTCACATCAACCAAGATGTTTAAAATGAGAGAAGCTCGTGCTTTACTTTGGAAGGTGCTTCTATCCAATCCTTAGGTGAAGACTGTCTCGTTGTACTGCATGTGTGCAGGAAGTGAAGACCAAGGCAAACTGCTCATCTCTTGTGCTGCCAGGACAGCTTTTCAGAGGACATGTTAGTGAATGCAAGCACAGGTCCTGCTCTCCCCGGGGCAATGAAACCAGGAATGTGTGCGGGATGGTGCTTGGCCTTGCTCTTTTGAGACACGCTCCTCAGGTACCAAGCCTGGAAACATGGAGGTTCTCTAGGGGCTGTATTCAGCCTGTGCTGTGAGAGGTCCCAACGCACCACAGCTTGTCCATGTGAGTGGTTTTACAACACCCACTTAGAAAGGGGTTGGTGGCTTAGCAGATGCATCTCTGATTTTGAATGAGGCTCAGGCGATTTCGGCCTCATAACCCAAGTCATCCTTAATGTCCAGAGCCACGGAAAGTGTGATGTAACAGCACCTGCGAACTGACGTGGCATTTTTCCATAGATGACCTGTGAGACCCTGCAGTCAGCACCCTCAGCAAGGTACAGCTACGGGCTTTCACTAAGGTAGGTACAGGTTACATTTAAGCTGTAATGTTTTCCACCTCTGTGTGGCTTATATTGTAACTGTGCATTTCTTCTGGATTACTTAATGTACCCCCCCCAAGTGAAAATGCTGTCGCCAGAGTGTCTGACAGTGATGGAGACCATGCTACAAGGAGTGCTAGAACAGTGTGGAAATCTTTGCTGTTACAGGTTACCTTTGAACAGCTGAAATCTTCTGGAATTTATATCACTAATGGCCAACACTCAGAATACAGCTCACTTTTGGATTGCTAATCTTTACAAGTACTTAATCCTTGCACTTTCATATAAGCATGGGTTTTGTTTCGAAGTTTGCATGACAGCAAAATGCCATTGAACAGCATTGGTCCAGGTGTGGCAGCAGTTCCAATTACAGCTCTTCTTGATAACTTTATGGAAAGCTGTAGTGGTGTTTCCAAAGTTCAGTTTCAAGAAAGCTGATAATCTTGCTGGCCACACAGTATCAGCCTTATCGCTGATGGGTGTTGACAGGCTTTAACTACAGCACTGCTGTAGCTCATTGTTTTTTGACTCCAGGGACTCAGGTGGCTTGTACATGTACATTCCTAAAGGCAAAAGATCAGTATCTTCACACAGGCACCCTGTGTGATACCACAGAAAGAACTGCAGACCTTAAAAATGGGTGTTTTTATCATCTCCTCAACGCATTCAGCTTCAGGTACAGGATTTCCCTCCCATCTTTCCTTGAACATTTAATTAATGTCACATTATTAATGTGTACACTTGTATCAGTGCAAAAGGACTGTGGAGACAGGGTTAGCCCACACAGAGAGGTTATACTTTATCAGCCAGCTCTTTCAAGGGAGAACTGATGCTCTGAAATTGTGTTCCCAGCTAAATGTCTCTGCTTCAAGTGGCACAGCTGGTGTTTCAGATCATAGCTACACCTTTAAATTAACTGTTCTTTGATAATTCCCCAACAGAAGAAATGCCCAGGGAGGAAAGCTGAAAGAACAAAAGGAGGATGTTGTGCCCATGCCAGGCAGTGAGGGAAGGGCCATGCTGGATAAAACCCTCATGCACATGCCAAGGCCCTGCAGCGCTCTCCCTCCTTTGGCAAGAATAGGGACCCTACACGTTAAGATACAAAAGCAGTTTGAAGCTGTGCATGTTCACACAAGTGCTGTGTGAGTAAGTTCCAAGGCAGAAATGTAAATACACAAGTCAAAAGGTCTCTGGTGTTTTGAGTGGGGCATCAGTTTATGAAGAGATAAGAGAGAAGAGAGCTAAAAAGAAATACAGTGGGTGTTTTACTGACATCTCACAAGTAGTTGGCCTGGGTAGGGAAGAGATGGTAAAACCCACATCAAGCACCTTCTCACAAGCTGGTTCTGTGGGTGGGGGGAAGAGTGCCTTTGTTACAGTGGAGGAATGTGGATAAAACTGACACGGAAACACCACTTCTGGAACGTCAGAAGGTACAAAAGGCAAGATTTTAAATGAGTTACATTTATTCAGTTAAAAAATTGACAGTTAGTAATGGTCACATGAACACCAGGGAACTGTATCTACATTTCCTGACATCAACTGGGGTGTTTCTGTTTGTTTTCTTTCACGTATACAAATCTAATGCCAGTTAAAAACATACAGAACTGAAACCCAAGCCACTGTGAACTCAACACTGTTCAAAACTCAAAATTCAACCGGATGTACCTGAAAGTAATTTTTACCTTGCTTGCTAAGAAACAACTGACCAACTGCTTTCAAAGCAGTAACAGCTTTAAGACCATTCCCAGAAGTGTTTCATAAATAATCACCCCTTGATTGTCTATTAATGCAGCATCTCTCAGTCTTAGCTGGGGTCTCTATTTAGGCCATACAGTATTTTGTTCAGACACAGTGTTTTGTGTTCCCCCACCCCCCTGGTTTAATTAGGTACAATTCCTTTGAGTTATAGCATATCATGCTGGCAAAACTCATGCAGATGACATAGCATGAAGCAGAGCAGAGCTTAAAATCACCTCTTAAAAAAAAAACCAACCGAAAACAAAACAAGGAATGTAGTGTTAAAAATCATGATAATGAAAAAGCCACTGTCCAGTCTCATGGACGACCAAGACAATTCCAAGTGTTCTCTCACAGTTGTCTCATCTACTATGATTTGTTTAAATCTTTCCTTCATCCATATTCATTTCATTCTCTTCAACTGTTTCCACCAGGGATAAGTAAAAAAATAAAAGGTTAATTATTAAAACTAGTCTCTTTTCCCTTTTAATGAAAATAACCATTTTCCAGCTCCCTGACTGTGCATCTACTTTTAATCATTATTTCAAATAGAGAATCTGACACACTTGACATCTCCCGATGCCATGACATTAAAACCTCGTGACAACACCTGGGTTAAATCTCTGAACACAGAAATGGTTCTTGAATTGACTTCAACATCTTAAAAAGGCCACATCTTTAATCCTTCAGACCATTTCCACACAAATTAGAATCCTAAGGGACACTTACAACTACTGAGCAGGCAAATGAGCCTCCAGATGATTCTCTATCATAGGCTACTGTGCAATTTACAAACCCTCCTCCCAGGGAAGCTGTCACCAGCTATCCCTTCCCCTGGCTGCTGTGTAAAACACAAAGGCAACCGGTTTTAGAAGCCTTTTTAACCTTGCACTTTGAGCCTCAAAGGATCACCGTGTTAAAGAAACATTTTCCAGAAATGCCTCTTTTGACAGTTCTATGCAGGTTATTCTTGGATACCACCCCCCCACTCCCCCCATTTAAACAGTTTCACTGACTAAATAAACTGCTTTCCAATAATCTCTTCAGTAAAGTGCTTGTTATTACTCACAAAAAAAAAAAAAAAAAATCAAAAACAAAGTGCTATTTGAGTCTTAAGATAATTTCTTTTTCTGTGAAAAACTGCCTGATATAGCTTTCTTTTATTCATTTTTACATAAAGCTGAAATGAAACCTATCTATCTCTTGTAAGGATACTGGGTTACTCATTTTGGTGTTTGGCAGTAGGCGAGATGCCCACAGAAGGTGGTGGTGACACACTGGAACTGTAGTGCAGAAGGTAAACAACCTTTTAGATGAAATGGAAGGCATATGGAGAGCTCCTACTAGAATCCTTTCATATTTATATACAAATATAATATATATTAAATATAATATAAAAATAGCTATATTCTTTTTCTCTGAAGTTATCATAGAAGCTTTTCTTCAAATCCTCACCCATTGCAGGCAAACAATGTGTCTCCTAAACTCCATGCAACTATGCTGCCTTTTCACTCCATTACGTTATCACCAGCTCATTTCTTCAGAAATCCAATCCTCTCCTTAACAGACTCCTTCCCTTCTGTCAGAGTCAACCCCTAAAGGTTATGCTCCAGAATCTGCAGCATCACAGCATCCGTTATCATGCTATTTATTAGGATGTTGCAAATAAGTCTATGACAGTGGTAAATGAGTCGGGCAGAAGCAAAAGGCTGATTAAGAAAGAGGTGACAGCCTGGTCCTCTTCCCATTAAAAATCAAGGACAGTTCGGCAATTGATTCAGCAACAGGAGAAGCTGCAGAGCCTTTAGATACACACTTTGTAGTCACTACCTGTGAAACAAAGCATCTGCATACTTGCACAGAATCAGGACCAAGTCCTACATACTCGCTTTTATTAGAAGTTTGCCTGATTTGTGGCATGAACTTTCCAAACGTGTGCTATATTTTTCCAGTTTCTATGAATTTCCCCATCTTCTAAGCCTTTCTGTAGTAGCTGGTAGTTCTGTAACTGAATCACCTCTCTCTGAGGTTACAAAAAGCTTCTTCATCAAAGCGTACATTTCTATAGTTCTCTTTCAGCAGCCATGCTGTCGTCATCATCTAATTCCTCCCTCACCTAGTTTAGCCTTTTTACCAACAGACCTATAGCAGCACACTAGAGTATTTGGGAAGGGGAAAATGGGAAAGGAAAATTTAAATGAAGCTTTATATAAAAAGCTGCACCATTACCCACCTGGCTGGGATTTTCTATTTTCTGTAATTCGCAGTATTAATAGTTTAATAAACCCACTTTACCCCTATTCAATAGTTTAACAGCACTATTAAAGCTCTTCCAGTTTTTTTTTTTAGTGCTATAATTGGTTATGTTTTTATCTAACCTATTTTTCACTAAGCTAAAGTACTGATAGCACAGACCTCTGTAGTCAAAGGCAGCTTCATTCAGAAACAGGTGGAATGGCATAGTAGGGATACAAGAGCCAGGCAGGATTTCTGCACATAGAACTCTACACAAATAGGTTTCTGACAAGTATTCCAACCCAGAGAATGCTAGAAATCCCTTTACAGAAGGGGAGTATTCCTTGCTATGTTTGGTATTGGCATCTGTTCCTTGCTCCAGGTTGCAAGAGGCTTCTTGGAGCAGAAAGCAGTCTGATTCTCTTTGGTACCGTTTCTCTCTCCTTCCTTATTCACTTCCGTGCTTTTTGGTGCCAAATGCTTGCTTTATAACTGGGGAATAAGAAAGATCTAATGATAGGACACATGCAGGGGCAAAGGCTAGCGTCAAAACGCAACCAACATGCTTGGCTAAACTGGTAACACCTTCCTGCGGGTTTGGTTCATCCAGCAATACAATCAAACTGTTTCGTAGTACAAACCAGTCCATCATCGTTTGGTTACATTCATTCAACTCCTCCTCAGTATTCAAGCTTAATCCAGCTTTCCCTCCCTAGTACTAACTTCAACTGCTTTTACTACTTTTAATTATCAGAATCTATCAGCATTTATTCATTTTCCTCTGAAGTTCTGGTTTCCACAAACTAGTGCCATAAAAACCTACTGAACATTTACTTAAAATAGCACATCATATCTGTTGGAACTTTTTATTTTCTTTATCGAGTGAAGTTGCCTTCTGAAGTCTTAGTTCAATGATATCTCTTAAATCAATAGTCTGGTAGTGCTGAATGCAATCACGATCTCCCCTAAAACACTTTAAATGCTATGAAGATGAATAAAAATAGAACACCCCAAAACAACAACAACAACAACAAAATCAGCTTAATATTCCTCCTCCTGCAAAAGGAGTTCTGTACTTTTAGGTCTTTTAATCTTCTAAAGAGTATTACCTTCCAAGTCTGAGATTTGAGAGACTCCTCTGTTCCTGGCTAGTGTTTGAGGGGGAGTACCAGTCCAAAATGATCATGGTCTTAACTCAGACCACTATAAAATCAACACAATTACAGAAATATCTATGAAGTAGATAGACAAGTCTGGTTGACAATGTACTAAGACTTCAAAATTGAAAATGGTTACAGATTCAAGACATTGTAATTCAAGATGTTAAACATTATCACCTGAATTAAAATCAAGGCACTATGGGTTTTGTTGTTGTTGTTAAAATGACCCTGAATCAGTTCTAATTTTTGAAGGAGAATAAAAAGATTCCAACATATTTTAACAAGTTACAATTCTCACCACAGAGAAAGTGGTTAAAAAGTGCCCAAAAGGTTATTAAATGTAAATATATTTTTGTGCAAATTACTCCTATAACTGAAACATTCTTGAAAATTACTGTCATATTTTTTTTTTAAACCTTTTACATAAATATTTCCAACTATGAACTATATCAAAAGATAGCTTTGGGGAATAAAATTCCAAACCACCCACAAGAAAGCAGTGCAAATTCCTATTTGTTTTTCAAATAAAGCAATGAATCAATTATGAAATGATGGATGATATTCATGAATCTGAATGTCCTGAACCCCGATGAATGATCACCAGTTCAAACAGCTTCATCAATAATTTAACCTCGAGAACGACAAACCAACACACTAAACCTCACCGAACAAACCCTGACATCACAGACAAAGCACAAACAAGAGACTTGTGCCCACATTAAGGGTGAAAAATAATGATGCATCATGTTGTAAACAAAAGGGTAGAACAGAGGAAAACATTAGTCTGAGTATGGCGTGAGAATTTAGGGAAACATATTCAAACCTACAAATAACAGATTACATTTTCATGCATCATATAAAATATTTTGCTCTTTCTCCTTTTATGCAGACATATACACAATATTTTACAGCATCTGTACAACAGAGAACTGGATTTCACACAACATTTTCAAAATATTTACTGTCCTATAATCATCTGAAAAAAAATTAGATGGTTTTTGGACTATATTCCTGGCATTTGTGTTTTTTTTTTTCTTCTGCTAATTCAAACAATTGCTCCAAGTCCATTTTAATACTTTAAAAATGTACAGGATTGATAAAAAACCCAATATTTTCAGCATACCTCACATTTCAGTCACATTTTGAGATTTCACCTGGACAAATCAACACATGGCAGCAAATCCTTTAGAACAAGAAACTGGGGCTACTATCAAAGTTGGCCATGTCCCCGTCATCATCTTGTGGCTTTTCTTAACAGATTCCAGAAGTTAGAAGCTGATCCCAACACCGTGGTGTCAGAAAGCCTTTGTACTGCTACCTCTGTAGCCTCAGTGCCACTGCTGGCGGAGCAGCCCCCTCGTGGTAGTTCACTTCGAGAAGTGGCAGAGCCCCGCGCTATTGTGGCTGCACTTTGGAAGGATCAGTCATCTTGTCAGTTCTGTGTCGAGAAAGTGGCTGCTGCTGCTGCTGCTGAGACTGATGCTGCTGGTGGTGGGACTGAGTAAAAGTGCTTTGTTGTAGTGGGAAAGCAGCAGAAAGGATAAGCTGAGCTGACTGATTTCCATGAAGTAACCTGGATGTCTAGAACATGGAAATAGAAGACAATTATTTTTCCTGCTGCACTGAGAAACTGCAGGCCTGGCTGCTTTCTAACTTTTCATAAGGGCTCAATCAAACTAAACTTCTGGGCTGTCTTTTATGCTGAGCAAACAATGCAAAGATTAGTTCATACTAATAAAGTTAACTAGAGCATCTGACCAATTATCAAAGCAGTTGTAACTGGTCTTCGTAATTTCCCATGACAATGGGTAGGAACACATGGCAATTTGTCTCCATTTCAAACCACAAGAGCATAACAGGGCTTAAGGGATTCATTTGAACAAATGCAGGTGGCTGACATTGCAATCACATGAAAAAACAGTGCCTGACTTGGCACAGATCACATTTATTCCCCCGCAGCCAAAATGAACATTCTAAGAATCTGCATCTTTGGAGGAGATTTATTATTACTGGAAATACTACTTAGTTTTAATATTAACCTTCTTAGAACCAACAAAGAAAAGCAACTAAGGACAGGTAAAAATGTACTTAGATATCTCAATCCTGAAACATGTTCTGCAACAGAAATTAAACTACATTAACTGGTGCATCTACACAATCAGACTGTAAGAAGGCCCAGTGAGCAGAGGCAGGAAAAGCGCTTTTCTCCCTTCTTAAAGAGCATTTGCTTCTCTTCAAATTCTAGCACTTCAATATTTTGAATACAAACTAGTAATTTTTGCTTAGAAAGAAATTCTAGAACAGGAACAAACTTTTGGAGATCTTCATCTTCCACAAATCTTCTGTTTCAACAGAATTAGGTCAAAATTGTTCAAAGTTTTAAATTTAGAAACAGAGATACAGACACTACCAACCTGCTAAACAGCACTGGTGTTACAGTATTTATCTGACTTGTCAGAGAACACATTCAAATCTGCACTCTGGTTGGATTCAATTCAAGAATCTCCCACTATGTAAATGACAGCTGAAATTCAAATCAGTAGGGTATCCTTCATCTATACTTTTGAGAGTCAACTTGCAGCTGAAAAGCCTTTGCCTCATGCATGACTGGAACTGGTACATTCCCATGAAAGACTTTTATAACAAGTCAGTGTTTTCTGTCAGTGATACAGTGAAAGAAAATTTTACTCAGCTCTAAACTGAACTGTAAACATTCCTTGTGCATAGAAATGTAGATTAAACCTCCAATTACTTACTGTGTTTGCATATATCTTGCCTATGCACACAATCCCAAATTTAGTGCAAATGGGAGAGCACAGATATTAAGAAGTACTTGCAAAATCAGGATTTTTAATTATGTATGCTCTCAAAAGAACAACAACAAATTAAATTGACATTCCCAGAGTAGTTTAAGAGTGCTAAGAACGTGTGCAAAGTACATTGTGATAGTTAATATGGATTTCATCTTTGGAGAAGGCAACATCAGAGGCCAAATTAAGATCCTTTAACCCACGTCCTCTTGGAGACACTTCCTCTCTGGTTTTCTAGCTACCACTACATCTCCCTCACTAACATCACCTGCTGGGAGATCTGTGTGCCAGCAATTAACTGGAATCAACAAATGGCAGTAGATTTCCCATCAATTCTTTCTGCCTTCTGGTTCTTTCCAAGATTTCCTACCTCTAAACTCCTTGGGTTTTGCCTTCCTTCTCTTTTGATCCAATCTCTTCTTTCTCCACTAAACCAAGGTTCTTCTCCACTCTTTGTTTACTTGCTGCTCAGCCTCCCCTGTTCATGTCTCACAACAGATGTTCATACCTCATGTTATGGGACATGTCTTGCTTTAGGCTGCATGCTGCTTTCCAGATCAACCAATTCTGAGACCATCTCTCATACCTTCTTGCATTAATATGTGAATGCAAAGAACACACAAGCAGTTTTAAAGGGAAACATCTGTTTCTTCATCTCATGCTCAAGCAAGAACAGCAATTCAAAGATATAAGGCAAATAAGTACAACTGCAGGGAAGACTACCTTTCCTGTAAGTAGTAAGATTCTAGAGAATGGCTACCGAGTAAACTTACCTCATGGATCATGCTTGTTCATAGATACTGTTTTAAGCACTCTGCTTTCAGATAAAGCACCCCCAGGATAAACTGGCAATAGTGGAAATGTCAGCACTTGGAAAACTTTACGGAGACTGCTGCATTACCTGTAGGAACTGCTGGGTGTGCTGGGTCAGCTGCGGCTGAGCTGGTTGCTGAACTGTGGTGACCTGCTGCTGATGGTCTTGCTGACTTTGCTGCTGCTGTTGTTGTTGCGTTATTGACAAAGTCTGTGGCTGCTGCTGCTGGGCAGCAAAAGTGGGATAAGCTGTCACCACCTGTCCCATAAACATAGTACTTGGTACCATTACTGCTCCACATGCTACTGGCGCTGTGACAAGTTTTGTTACAAGTTGCTGACCTTGAGAAAATCTGTTAAAAGGAAAAAGGGAGTCCCTTAAGGAAAAAAATCCGTATCAAGCATCACATGCCCTTAAGAAATGCAGTTTTATCAGGTTCATTCTCTGCTCTAACACCATGGGCTTTGGTAAGCCTGCAAACATGCTGTTTTTGGAAAAGCTTAGTTTAACAGTTGTATCCATATACAGGTAATAAGTCACATGATTTTTTTAATGCTTCATTATAGCAAGTCATCTGACTATTGCTCTTGAAGATTTACCTGATTTGTCTATCCTGTGTAAAAGTGGTTACTGCAGCAGCATTCTGGTTGTTGTTCTGTGGTAAGCTAGAAGGAACCTGGACCACATTTCCTGTTGTTGGCTGAGAAATCACCATAGTGTTATACAAAGGTGCCGAGACTGTGTTCTGTGACTGGCTGGCAAGAGAAGACTGCTGATTGTGTCCACTAAGTACATTTTGTTGATTATGCTGAAAAGAAAACATATGACATTGTAATTTGAAAATACCCAGGTATTACAGCTGTCTTCCTCATTGTCATTGCCCATACTTCACAACTGGCCCCCAGACCTCTGAAAATCTCCTAAATTAACTTCTCCATCTGTTCAGGATTTGATATTTTTTCAGCTACTTGCATATTGTTTGTTCAAGATCCTATTTTCCACTCCTTTAGCATCTCTATGCTAGACCAGACTAAAAAGTGCACATCACATCAATCTATTTCTTACTTGGAACTAGCTTACTACTGGGATGGTAACACTGTCCACCACTAGTCTGCCTCTTCACAAATGTTGAAAGAAAGTATGGAATTTGGGTAAAAGTACAGAGGGTGACCACAGAGATGGGAGGTATAAGGAGCCTCCACACACAAATGATCAAGACTATCAGCTTGAAGAAAAGGCTTTCTATGGAGATTGACAGAGGACTTTGACATCATGCATGACTGAGAAGATGAAAAGCGAATTGCTGCTCAGTGTGTTTCTGAGGGCATGAGCTGGGTGGCAAGTCTGAGAAACAAACATAATCACGTATCACAGAAAGCAAAGCTGTAGAACTCACTATGAGGTATTGTGGATTTCAAAAGTTTACATGGAATTGAAAGAAACTGAAAAAACAGAAGAAAAAGCCCATTACATTACAGATGTCACACACCTCCGGCATCTGACTGAAACTGTTCAAGAGTAGAGAAGTAAACTGCAGAAGCATCAGTATATGCTTGTCCTGTTCCTATGCTTTTCTAGTTATTTGCTGTCTGGAGACCACATTTCAAGCACACCTTGTTATCAATGTTATACGTTCTATCAAACAGGAAATCAATAGACATTTAAAATAAGGTAAGCTAAAAGGTTCCCTGATACTGGTCTTTCAAAAAAGCTACTTAAGATTTGTTTATATGCCTAAGTCTTAGATAAAAACAAGATCTGCAATTGCATTATCAAGGACATGAATGCATTTCAACTGAAAACCAGGAATGTGGAACTAATACAACTCAAAGGATATTGTTACAAAAAAAAATTGGGAGGAGAATGTCAGGGAAGCAACTGTTGTGTTTCAGGTGGTTTTTTTTAGCATGTATTCCATCCAACAATATCAAGAATGAAAATTTTACCTGTGTTGCAGGACTCTGCAAAGGCTGTTGCTGTATCATGTGAGAAGTACTTATATGGCCAGTGTTCATCCCACTTTGAGTCTGATTAGTCTGAACAACTTGACCTTGCATGTTTACTGATGCAAGCTGAGGAACATTTGAAGAATTTCCGGAAGCAAGCTGCACAGAACCAAAGTTGAGTCCAGAAGTTGACTGCTGCAAGAACATCTTAAAGAAAAAAAACCACAAGTTAGCTTTTAAACCAAATCTGTTAATTGTTCAAGGTGTTTTAGAGAAACTAAATTTCATTATTTAAAATCACTGTAAGAGAACAGTGATTAATAATTCAGTTTCATCTTTAGTTGGGCTGGACTAGATTCATCTCCAGAGGTCCCATCCAACCCTAATAACTCCATGATTCTGTGATCTCAGTTATTAGAAGTGATGAAACAGCACTGCAATCACCAAGATCAAAAGACCCATCTCCCATACAGGGTCACTATTCAGAGATTCTACTATAACTGGTAAGAATCCAAATCCTGATTTCTAGACCCCTAAACAATAAGGTTTAATATTTATTATTAAAGAAACAACGTTATTTAGACTAAATTGTAATGTAGTCTACAACTGTCTAAAGACAAAATTTGAGACCACGTTTCTCTTTGTAGGACAGAATCTCCATCTGATCTTTCTAGCATTGTTTAATAATCTGAATTCAGCACAAAAACAGTTGAGTCTTTACAAAAAGTTAGGCAAAGACTACAAGAAGACAGGGCAATAAAGTAGCATGAATGTGTAGCGCTTAAGATATTTTTCCTAATTTCTATAGTTCTGAATAAGGTCTCTCCACACTGCATGGGAAGAGGGCTGTGAATCTGTCCTTTTGAGGCATCTATAGGCAGTCTACTACTGGCAGGCTTACATTAGACAAGATAAAACACTGAAAATGGCAGATGCCAGAAACTCCTACTTGTCAACAGAATTTAAGCAACATACTCAACACTTCCAGAAAGTATCTTTTTTTACTTTTCATTCACCATCCATGATGAAAATATTCAGATTATTTCCTTAAGGGGTACTTCAGGTTTTGGGTTTGTTTTTTTTTGTTGGTTGGGATTTTTGGGGTTTTTGTTTGGTTGGTTTTAACTAGAAAAAGCCAGTAGGATCATTCTTTTCTTCCAAAGAGAGCTGCTGAAAGGAGAATGACAAAATTCAAAATTAGAAGAAAAAACATATTGGTAAAAATACAGAAATCAGGCAGTCAGCTGCTAGACTGAGTAATTCATCCTCTACATTCCCTGTCTTTCTGTCTCAGTAACTATGCCAGTATACCATACAAAGTAGAACCACTTCACTAGGAGGGTCTGCAGGAGGACCACAGCCTGACAGCTGGAACAGTTTAAGAAACAAAAAGTATGAATTTGACACTCTCGAGCTAAAAGAGGAAATAAATGCTCATCTTGCACATTTTGGATTAATATTCTAATTGCTGAGAATCTTTGCAAGAAGTAACAATCACTGCATCCTTTTATGTTGAGGTTTAGGCATAAGCTAGGCTTGAGGGTCTCAATACTGAAAAGATACACTGAGGCACTTGCAGATACATTCAGAACCAAAATGTCGGTATCTCACAGTGTCAGTACCTGAACCAAAATGTTAGTACCCCAGGAAACAGTATCTTAGATGCTATGGATTTTAGGGACATTGGGTCCAGATGGCAGCTGATGGGGATAGGGAGGATCAGTTTGTGGAATTAAGTGCCCAAGTTTAGATATCTAAATTCTCTACAGATGAAACCTGTAAGAGTTACACTAACTCACCTGGAGTCCTTGACCATGGACAATTTGAAGCTGCTCTTGGATCTTGCGCAACTCTTCTTGCTGTCGATGAATATTTGCTTCTATCATGCGTGTTCTTTGCTCTAGCTGGTCCTTTAGATGTTGCATAGCTCCTAACTGAGCTGAAAACTGAAACACAGGCTGTAGTGAAACGAATAAATGAAAAGCTGAGCAAAAATAATTACATTTACAAGCAGTAAATACACTCCTCCACAGCAGCAAAGAAACGAAGCACTGCTTTTTAAACTGCTAGTACCATAATCTGATGACAAATTCATTAGCATGAAAATGTCACAGACCTCATATTTAATTTATTGTTCATATTTAGTTAATCATCAGAATTGGTGAACTAAAAAGTATAAATACATAGCAGAAGAAGTTAACTGGTATCCAAATCATCAAGACTACAAGAAGCCTCAGTAATTTACACAGTACTGCAGATGTTAAAGCTCTCTCAGGTTAAAAATTAGAATTGTATCAGTTTACCAAAAAAATACACCCAGAGCTAAAACATGCAAATAACTATTGAAGGCTGAACACACAGGGAAGCTATGTTTGCCACTTCTATTTTTCCCTAGATATCCACTATGGGCCACAAGTCAGTGTAACCTTCTTGATATTATATCTTCTGTAGTGCCTTCCTTCCCTCTAGCAGATCAGCTGTCCTGTACAGCTTGGTGTTGTCTGCAAACTTACTGAGGGTGCATGTGATCCCCTCATACAGATCACTGATAATGGTTTTAAACAGAGCTGGCCCCATTACTGAGCTCTGGGCAGTGCCACTTGTGATGAGCTGCCAAATGGATTTAACTTCATTCACCACAACTCTTTGGGTCCAGCCATCCAGCCAGTTTTTTACCCAGTGAAGAGTACCCATCCAAACCATGAACAGTGGGTTTCTGCAGGAGAATAAGACTGTTTGAAAAATAATAAACAATAAACCAACTTCATACATACCTGGGACATGCCAGACTGGAGCTGTACAGTTGCAGGCTGAGATACTGTTGGCTGTGCTACTGGTTGTCCAAGAGACTGGGAGCTTAAAGACTAGGATTGAAAAAATGGTTCCATAACTGGAATGAACTTCCTACTTGACATGAAGTATTTCTTTACATAAAGTGTCAATTCCAAAATAACATCATGTGAACATATGAAAAAAACAAGTAAATGTTTCCTGAAAGATCTAACCTTAAATCTTACAGAACAACAGACATGAAAGCAATTGATTATATATATATAGGTATACAATTTTTTCACTGCTAAAAATATATAGAAGCAGCAGGTATAAACCGTGAAACACAGAAACTGCAACTACAACTGTTTTAAAAGTCTTTGTACCAAGGGAAAACTTTTTCAGGAAGTTTGGAAGTTGACAGCTTTGATTTATTCTTAAAATAATGTTTTTAAAAAATATATATTTTCATACCCATTCTATTTTTGAAACGAATGTATTAGTTTAGGTGCAACGTAAGTACCAAATGAATGAAGTATGACATTTTCCCATGTTACCAAGATTTCAGAAACTATATGAAAGTATTCACTAATATTTTTAAAGTCATGAATTCATATAGCAACGAGCACAGCATTACATTGGCACTTACATACATAATTGCTTATATACATATGTATATTAAAAATGCAGAATTATAGAAAGAAGTTATGTGCAAGTGAAAGCAGAGATTCATACACAATCTCACAAACACTAATGCCAGAAATACTTATATGCTTATTGTATTCCCTTAGAATGTAGTATACCAAAGATGCGTATTGATACAATTCTGATACTCATGTATTCCACGTGACACTGTTACAGTTTAAATTATGTGTTTTCAGAAGAAACAAAGTTAAGGTTATTTAATAGTACCTTTTAAATAACATCAAATTCCATTGATTAAGTATAAAATTTTTCTCTGAAGAGTTACCTGGCTACTCAGAGATGATCTTCTTTGCGCAGTCTTTTCATGACCAGATAAGTTTTGCCTTGGAGGAGTGCTAGTATCCACTGTCATTTTAGTTGGTGTTGCTGACAATGTTCAGAGTTACAACAGAAAGAGACATGTTAATAGTAATCTCAATTCTGCAATGCAATAATCAAATCACAGCATGTTTTTCATTAATAGAAAGAAAATTAAGGCCTGGACTCTATTTTTACCCTGGCTATGCAACAATAACACAATCTGATGGACTGAAATAGGGTGCTCTAAAGTCTGCTATTCCAGAAGCAGAAGTCACTACATTACCTCTGAAAATCAGAGTTGTCAGCAGATTTCTGAACGTTTTCATCTGCACACTTTTCATAAAGTGATACTAACTGCTAGTTATGCATTTAATTAAAGTAAGTAAAGTAGAGAAAACCTTCACTAGGATGGCAATTATACTTTCAACAGTTGGTGCTTACATGAATGATCTGATACTGCAGTGTGCGAAGATTTTCTTGAACTCCTGGAGGAAGCAGAAGGTGTGGGGCTGGTATCAAACCTTTCCAGAGCTTCTTTGAGACTCACTGTGTTTATGTGATTGTCAGATCCAGAGTCCTGGCTCTGAAAAGACATACATAAACAACAATTATTTTATATGATTCAGCACACAGTGTCCATTTCTGTTAGCAAATATCTAGAACTATGCTGTGCCTAATATCAGCCCTCTTACACAGGTGACTGTGCTGAAGCAGTGGCCTGCTTGGTACCTCAGTTTCTCAGCTCAGTTTCCATTTGTAGCTTTTATCCTTGGAAAAGAATCCATATACTCCACATAAGCCTAGAAACCAAAATGCATGCAGACATAGGCCACAGACTGACTGCTGAGCTGACCTCCTTCTCTAGCAACTCAATTCACTTTGAACACTGGTGTAATGAGTGAGCTGCTTATTCTTTGAAGAAAGGATGAGTTAATTCCACTAGAAGGAGCTCTGTCAGATGAAACTTGCTGAACTGCCAAGGGGAAACATTTCTGAACTGCCAGGGGAAAACACAACAGAGCATCTGTACAAGCTGGCTTATCTAAGGCTCACTGAGCTTCCAAGGACATTAATTCAAAATGAATTTCATATACTCCTAAGAAGTGGGACAGAGTCACAAAACAGAACAGCTCCAGCTTTCCTCCTGTGAATTCTTTTACGCCACCATTCTGCATTGACCTTGGGTTTTCAGATTATGGGTGCTTCCAGTAAGGAGAAACATTTACTTATGAATCCATCTCTGCAGGAATCGGATCTTAACAAGGACTTAGGGGTGTTGCCATGTTGCAACTACATGCACTTAAACTCCTGAAAAGAGGAGGGTAAGGGTTCAGGGCAGAACACCATTAACCAAACACTCTTCCTAGGCTACATAGTCAAATTAGTTAGAAATCCAAATAATTACTTTATCTGTAACAGGACAGATAAAGTCCTCTTGCTGCTGTTGTATTTCTGTGTATTTGCTTACATATTACTTTAAGTAGGAAAGAAAGAAGAGGTAAAATAAAATTACATAAGACACTCACTTTATCTGCTGTTATCTCTGGAAGAGACTCCTCAATACCAAGTTCTCGTCGTCTTTCTGCTCTAACTTCTGCGTAACTAGAAGAACAAACCAAAATATGACTACTGTATTACTGGATGCTTTAAAAACACGTACTTCAAAAACCAAAGCCTTCAGAGCTACTTTGCTCATAAAATATCTCAGGAAGTTTTCCAGCGATTCTCTAAACTGCTAGGATTTCTCTACCTCCCAAAGACCAGCAATACAGCTCTCATGCCATTACAATTTCTCTAATACAGATTTATAAACAATAACTCACCTTACAACAGTGTGCGTACAGACAATAAACTCTGGCCTGGAATTCCACTGGTGATACGTGATATAGTAATGTGTTTGCAGCCAAATCCACTGTTGTCCCTTTGTAAGGAATCTGTAGTAACATGACTTCCCTTTCCCATATTGCATTACTATAAAAGTGAGGAATAAAGTTTACTGTTTTCCAGGCTGTAAATATTGCACTTACATAATAACCATTATTTCCCAGCTTCATATGGCCCCAAACCATGTCTAAATCCAGTATTATGACAATGACTAAGAACAGATTTAAAACCACGGCTTTCTACAAAAAAAAAAAAAATAAATAAATAAATCTACATTGCATTTTTTCAGAGATCTGCAGAATACAAACTTGCATTTTTGTGGGTTTTCTACATATTGTGAAAAATGTACAGCTTTAGAAAGAAAACCACAGCTAAACAGAAAGCTCATTTTATTACATGTTTAAACAATTATTACATTTAATACATATCACGGAGCCTTTTAAATGCTATTAGAAGAACTGGAGAAGTAATATAGTGCTGTGCACTCCAATTTACCACAATGAAAACTCTAAGATAAACTTATATCTGTTTTGTAGGTCTGTATCAAAAGAAAAAAGACAAAGATCGGCAGTGCAATAATGTCAAATGAATGGGAGTAAAGACATGTCACTCAAATGTATTACAGAGTTTCACTGCAATAGTTGCACAACTCAACAATCTTTAAACCAAACATTTACAAAGCAAACTTTCTCATTTTAGCAACTTAAGTTGTACTCACAATGCTCGTGACATTTTGCCAGATTATCTAGATCATCCACATGGTAATAATCATATCCTGATGTTCCCAAAACTTCAAACGGAAGATAACCTATTATTGGAGGTGCCCTAATTAATAGAAAAATTAATGTAATTTCATTTTCACACAAAAACCCCAAACAAAATTATTTCATTATATAAGTTTTCTTGTTTATAGTATATGCTCTGAAAAAGATTAAAAATTAAACCCAACACGAGTTATGAGTAGTTAATACTGATTAGTGAACTCTAAACATTACAGCCACCGTGATTCAGCTACTGTTGCTGCTATACATAGAAGGAATTGCACCTGTGATCCAAGAATAGGAACTTCCATTCTAAGCTATGTCTAGATGTGAACTCTTCATTGGGTTCTTCAACGGTGCACATTTCCTAAAAAGTAGAAAAATAAAAATCTCTCTCAAAACTGCTCTAGTCTAATTCATCAGTTCTTTTGAAATTCAGACTTAACCTAAAGTTAGTAGATAATTCCACAGTATTTGTTATTTTTAGACAGCTTCATTGTTTTTACTTGTTTAGATACATAGTACTGAGGTAGAATCTAATCTCAGCTGTGCCAGGCTGACACTCAGTTGACTTAAATGGAACAACCCCGGTGTGAGATTAAACTCAAGCTCAGTATCTACAAACACAATAGTACAAGCAGAAATCAACAGTTCCTGCAATTATGCTTTTAAATTGTGACAAAAAAAGAGATGAGACACTCTCAAAAGACACTCTGATTACACTATATGCTTACAATGGGTAAAAAAACAACATTAGCAAAAGGTCAAGTTATTTTGAGTTTAGGAATAAGATTCTTCCTTTTAGCGAATACAATGTACTCTAAATCACTTCGGCTTGAGAGGGCAGACACCTACTACAAAAAACACACTACTCAAGTTTTGAACTCATGAAAAATAAGAGAGTGATCGTATTTCCACTATTACAGCAAATCCTCAAGGTATTCTGTACACCATTTAAAATGTATTCCACTTGGACATACGCACAATCAGTGCATTTCTGGCAATTTCCACTGTCCCCTTCCAGAGAGGTGAAGATGCTCCACCAGTTACTGTGCCTCATGCTGAGAGAGTAACAGAACTAAGTACCCCAGGCCAGTCTGTTCTTTTATGAATGCCTCTAGTACTGCCTTAACAAGAAGATGATGGAATACATGCACATATATAAATACTCAGAGAATTAGACATCATTTCAATTTTCAGACACCTGCACATATCTGTCACACTTGTAGGAGCTTGCAATAGTATTCCAATTGCCAGAAACAGTGCAGCATCTACTGATGATCAGATATCACAAGTTTCCCTAAGACTACAGCATGGAAGCCGCTGCTGCACTGACATGATACTCACAACAGATGTGGACAGACAAGCACACTGCTGCTCTGCAAACATCTACTACTAAAACAGTCCTGTGCAGAAATACAGTAACTAACTTGTTCTTAAAAAGGGACCACCTTCCTTTTCATTCTTTCAGGTTGTGGACATTTTAAAGGTCTCTATATAGGTATTTCTAAGGGTTTTTTTTCTATGAAAGAAAAAAGTGGACATATGTAGGTAATGTTTTCTCCTCACCTTTGCTGGTGTAAAATCTAAAGACAGTGACTAGAAAGTGAGTAATATGGTAGCAATAATTAAAAAAAAAAATCACTCTGGGCACAAATTTATGACTCTTAGTGTGCGGCTTCCAGTTAGCAAGACTTAACCTTCAAAATTGAAACTACCTCTAAAACCTGAAGCTCATCTGCTTTTTTAAGATCATAGCACTTAATAAAGCATCACTCATAGCAAAGCAAAAGAAATGACAGAGCAAGCATGTATCCTTGAGATATACCTTTGGTTTGTGCCCAAATAACTAGATTAAAAGAAACAACAAGTCAGAAGTAAAAATAACTTCAATGCAGGAACTAAAAACACAGTAAAAACATCTCTGTTAAAGAGGATCTGGCAGCAGGTTAATGTCCAGTTACTCAATGCACTTATGTTAATGATTTGCAGATACTCCACTATAAAATACACCTGATAGAAGCTATCTTGTCCAACAAAGCATCTTGTTGAAGTTGTCAACAAGGCATCTAGAAAAGAAAGGCCTTTCATTTGTAACAAAAAGTATTCTGATAAAATCCTTTTGACTGGATTAATCCTTCCTTCTTGACTGGATTCTATCATTTACCAGCCAAAATTCAAGTCATGCTTTAAAGAATGTGTAGAGACAAATCCCTTCACTGGGGAGCAAAATTTGTGGCATATTTTGTTACAAAAGTGATGGTGTCATATGCAGAAAATAAAAATGTGAACTTTCAGAAATCATTCTCATGAATACTGTGGCTTTCTGCAAAAGTGCTGTATTGCCCTGAGAAATGACATTCAAGGGAAAAAAATTGCAGAACCATATACCATTAAATAAGTGGCAGATGAGCAGCATCTTCTACCTCAAAGCAGTCCAGTACTAATATACACATCTAATTACTGGCGGTAAAGTTATTGTGATGGTAAAGTTCCTGACGTAACGCTTACTTGCTAGTCAATGCTAGCCTCAATAATAACAGAAAGTATCAGAATATAAACAAGTATTGCCAGATTGAAAGTCTTCACTCTAATGTTAGTCTTCTTCACAAGGTTTCCCAGATGAGCAGCACTAGTGAAAACCCTTAAGAGGATCTTAAAATCTCCATAATGTGAAAGCTTCCCAGAAGTTCAGGCAGAGGAATGAAACTCTGGCCAGAATATAACCTGTGAGATTTTCACCCTGAGGAGACCTAGACCTGAAAGATCACAAACAGATCTCAACTTTCAAATAGTTCCTCAACTTCCAAATACCCTGCTCCACAAGTAAGAGACACAGAAGTTTAATTATAATACATTCTAAACTGCCAGACTTCAAAAGACAAAAGTATTTGCAAATATTTCTGTGTTGGTCTTTCCTCCCCTTCCCCAAGTACTTCATAAAGCAAAAAATCACACATTTAACGTCTCTACAGACTGTAAGCATAACAGGAAGAACATTATTTAGACACACATGGGAAGGTAAGTGTCAAATGAAAGATTGCCATAGCTTCAGGAAAAATAAACAACATGCTTTCTGTCATGCAGTCTGGAAAGATCCAGTCCCTACTAAGCCTGATGGTAATTAAGAAGTTTATATGATTTCTCCACAGGCTCCCTGCTATGTTTTCAAAGTGCAATATAGACTATGTCTTCAAAGGCTGCCACCATCAGTCTTCAGCCTAAAACACCAGTGCATTCAACTTACAGGCAGAATATTTAAATGTTCAGCATGACAGACAACAGCTTAACCATGTGCCATATAAATTTCATGTCATTTCTTTACAACTGAATTGCAAGAACAGATGTTAGATAGTAGACTATCCTTATATATGTACCTTAACATGTCTGTATAAAACATGTAATTTAGATCAGAATCATAGACTCCTGTACTGTATCCTAAGTACTTATTTTGACTGATTTTGGTAAGGAACAGGATTATCCTTCGTAAACTACAAATTTCATACACATCCAATTCTAAACCTTGAAAGATCACTTCATTATACATTAGCAGGTAAGCAACATGTTCTCTTTAAACACCACGTTACTGAATAACACTACTGAAACAAAAGAGTTTTATTAACTCAAACCCAGCTCTTGGTTACTGGCGAATAATGTAAGCTTTCATTAAGCCCTACCAGATTTGCTGTGTCAAACTACAACAAGACCAGTGAAAGTGGCATCTCGATGTTATGTTTCATTTTAAGTTCCTAAGTTATATTTCTACACATTCCCAAATTTATTTCTTAGATACTACTATTTTATATGACTATTTAGAAATGGCATTCAGCATAACAACTTCATTTGATGATTTGCGTAACATTTAACCTATATGTATGTTAAATAAAAAACACAGGCACTTTCAGTTTCATATAATAAAATTCTTTACAGTTTTGATTAATAATATTTGAAACGTTGCGTGCATTCTTTCTCAAGTTTTCTCGTTCAGAGTCCATCTGAAGTTGATACAAAAGTGATTCCAATTGTACATACCTTGATAAATTGAGGTGTAGCTAATCTAACAGTGGCTACAAAGCAAACTTTGTCTTCATATGAAGGCCGGTGTGATCGCTGAATAGTTCCTTCAAAACCATTTTGCGCTGAGTTGGGAACTGAGGAAAGACAGAGAAGTAGTCAACACAAATTACAGCGTAAGCAGAGAGGAAAACAGCAGTAATATGACAAGACAAATGGCCCAATGTTTGTCTAATGTGGTTTGCTTATAACTTAACGTGCATTAAGAAAATGCTACATATAATCCATACACATATATGCACAGGAATAGTAGTTACACAGCAGTAATGGGAAAACAACCAACAACTAACTTTCTCGAACTAAAATTACAGTTAACATGATATTATCAGACAAAGCAGTTTTAAGAAACTAATAACAATTCTCATCCTTCTTGGTAACCACTGAAAATTACTGAAGTACACCTTCTTCAAAAGTATCTTTACAATTTCGCTTTTGTATCAGGTTTTGCTAAGTTTTTCTTTTGAACCTAAGTTTTTCTTTTGAACCTAAGTTTTTCTTTTGAACCTGACATAAGTTTTTCTTTCTGGACTTCCATCGCATTCAAATGTCACAAACTGAAGACATACTGAGTAACAGAACAAAGCACTATAATGATGTACGTGACAGAATCAGGACACTGAGCTGACAACAAACAAATTCCACTTACTGAATCAGAGAGATGGATGGAATCATAAGCGGGGCAAAAGATGGACTAGACCTCAAAAGAGAGTAACCTTACTTTTCATTTCCAGCAGGTATCAATTTAGTTTACCAGGCTCTAATGCTGGTGGCTCCAAAATGCATCAGGCTCTTCCAAGCCTAACTGGTTTTAGTTCAGCTCTAGATTAGAACTTCTACTTAAGTTTCTTCACCAAATTTAAGCTTTCAGCTACTTGCTCTTTCTGTCTTGCTCTTTTCTGAAGGAAACAGGTAATTTCCTTCCTCTAACTTATTCCTTCTTGGTTTTTCTTCAAAGTTTATCTTGCCTTGTAAGCTAGATTTTTAAATTTCTGATTGCTTTCATTGCTCTCCTCTAGAGTCTCTCCAACTCCTTTACTTACTCCTGACAAACAGTCATCAAAAACAACATGAGGACAAACAGGTTCCAAGAAGAGCAGTGAGACTATTTTATGTGGTTTACACATTGCCTATGGTGATTTGGTCATGTTCAGTTTACATTCCACAATAACACATTTTTCTAAATGACTGCTATCTAGCTGACTGTAACCTTTTCCCCTGTTTATATAGTTTGCTACTCCTAAATACAGCAACTTGCATTTGTTCTTACTCAATTTGTCTCTTGCTGTTTGGGTATTTTTTCCCCAAAAATAACACATTTTCTAAGTTTGGGGCTGAAATCTTATCTTGTTTTTAGTGTTCGTCTATCATTTCAAGACTGCAAACAATGTACCATTATTCATAACATTAATACTGATCAAATCCAGAAGTAGTCCATTAGAACTCCATTTTGACAGTGAACATTTGTAACCTTTCCCACCAGTTTCTGCACCTGCTCTCCAGCAATTTCAATTAACATGTGCTTCTCTGACATGTTTGTGAGAACAGAATATGTTAACTGTCTAAAGCATATTAAAGAAGTCCATCATTTATTTACCCTTTGTCCTCTTACCCACACAGTGTCCTAGGGGAAAATGAATCGATTTGAAGCTATTTCTACCTGGAAAATCCACAATGGTTGCTATTTAATTCTTTGCTAGTTTCATGAAGCACACATATAATTATTTGTTCTGGGGTATTTCCCCAATATTTCCTATAATATTATATACCTGCATTTGGCAGTAAGACTTAACCTCTCACAATTCTGTGAGAAAATATTGGTATTATATTAAAAAAGCCCCACAAATGTTAATTTATAAGATACTGTTTGATAACATTCTGGGAAGTGATCTTTGTATCTTCATGAAGATCTACTACTGACTACACTGCACAACCCATTTGTCTAGATGACCAAATAAACTTGCCTTTTGAGTAAACAGTCAGCACAGGCTGGTCAAAAAGGTTAGAGATATAGTACAGAAGAATACTATTAGTACATAAGTAATACAAAGAACTTCAATGGAAGGGAAAAGAACTCAGTGCAGAAAACTGTATTGGCCCATCCACATCTGAGTGGTAACTTCTCTCAGTGAAAAGCACAGAATTTAAATGGGGGTGAACTTCCCAGCTCACTGCATAATGAGAACTGCAGGTACTCAGTAGCACTGACCTTCAAGTTAGCCAGGCACCTGCTCAAGTATGGATTATGATTTTAAAGCACTGCTTAAATGTCTCTTACATTACAAAAAAAAAAAAAGTTTTACGAGATTTTAGTTTTCTTTAACCAAAAGCATCAAGCATAATTACCTGCGTTTTGCATTCAAATGCACAGACCTGCAATACCCAATGGGCAGTTTTAATTTTTTCAAGGCAATACAGAAGTGATATAACTCTGCTTCAAGTCTGTATTTTGAAAGACTGATTTTAGCTCATCATTAAGTTTTGCACAATAGTCTCAAGCCTCATTAGCTGTGAAGCTCCTAAGAATCTCACTCTGACATTGCTGAGATTACTTACCATTATTCAAACACTTGAAATTTCCTATGAATTTTACATATTCATATGTAGGTTGCTCTTTTGGATCTATTGTTCCTCGCAGCATATGGCAACAAAATTCTAGTTGATATTTTGCTGAGAAAGGAATAAACAAATTAATAAGCTACATGCTTGATGAAGCGCGCAGACAACATAAAACGGGAAGCAGCATAAGCTGCATACTTATTGAGAGACTGTAAGTCTTGTGATTTCAAATGGCTACAGCTCCTGCTTTTAACCAGTATGATGTTACCTAACCTAAAGGAAAACTCCTTTAGAATGTGTGAATGAAGGGCATGAATGCTAATGACACAGAGATTACCCTGAAAACCAGAGCTATTTTAAAGAAGCAACTGCCCTACACTGAAGTTTACTAAAGCATGCATTTCCAAAACCCATTAAACTGTCATGTTTTTATTCTCACCAACTGCTGCAACTCTCCAAATAGAAGCTATATAAACAAGATGACCATTTGTAATACACAAGAAAGTCAGAGTGAAATGCACTAAAAACACTGAAAATTCTACTCTTCAGGGGTAAGGGGGACAAAAAAGTGCTTCTGTTTTTCAGGGCTCACCCATGTTTCTGCTTAAATAACACTGGAAGAACTGATCACATGGCATACAAAGCAGATTATTTTTAGCACAACTACCATACTGGTTTTGTCTAGGATAGAGTTAATTTTCTTCTTAGCAGCTCACACAGTGCTGTTTTCAATTTGTGACTAAAACAGCACTGATAACACGGACATGTTTAGTTATTGTTGAGCAGTGCTTACACAGACTTAAGGCTTTTTCTGCTCTTCACCCCACCGGTGAGTAGGCTGGGGGTGCACAAGAAGATGGGAGGAGACATAGCTGGGACAGCTGACCTCAAGGGATATCCCATCCCATACAACATTGTGCTCAACAATAAAAACTGGGGAAAGGAGGAGGAAGGGGAAGTATTTGTTCTTATGGAATTTGTCTTCCCAAGTAATCATTACACATGATGAGGCCCTGCTTTCCTAGAAATGGCTGAACACCTGCCTGTGATGGGAAGTAGCAAATTAATTCCTTGTTTTGCTTTGCTTGTGCACATGGCTTTTGCTTCCCTATTGAACCGTCTTTATATCCACCCACAACGTTTCTCATTTCCACCCTTCTTATTCTCATCCCATCAGCTGTGTGGGGCTGACATGCCTACAAGGGTTAACCCACAATAACTACTTACATTTTAAGTATTCTGGTGTCAATGAATCTCCTTCCAGCAGATGAGAAGACAATATTTTATAAATTTCTGAATGTTCCCCCTCTGGGATAAAATTAAATACACTCTGATCCACAAGATCAGACTGAAAGAAAAACATTTAATAAGCATTAAACTAATGCAAAGCAATGTCACAAAACCGACTACGTTAGTGCAAAACAGTTCCACAGTTCAGAAGAACATTAGTGACTCAACAAAGCCACCTGCTGGAATACATAAGAATATTTTGCAAGGAAAAAAAAATCACTTTGATCTGTCTTTATTTTGACACTGAAAACCATTTAATGAAAAACACTGTGAATACTACAGATACACATACATGTCAAAGTGTTGATTAACCTTGTATTAACCTCTCTGGGATGCAACAATTCCAAGTAAAGGAGTGTTTTAATTAGAAATTATAGGATGTTGCTCTAGAGCACTGTAGTCTGTTGGCAGCATTGAAACTGTATCTTTTAACAAAAGACAGCATCTCACTACATCATATAAGTTTTTATGTTGCCAATAATTGTAGCCAACTGCAATTGATTTTATGGAGACAATTGTGCTGGTTTTGGTTGGAGAAGAGTTCGTTTTCATCATGGTAGCTGGTATGGGGCTATGTTTCCAATCTATGTTGGAAACTAGTGTTGGTAACACAGGGATGTTTTTGTTACTGCTGAGCAGTGCTTATACAGAGTCAAGGCCTCTCCTTTAGCAATACTGTGCCTGACTCATATAGAGGCTGTGAGAGGCGTGAACACTACAGGGTCTCCTGCAGTTCACTGTGTTGCTCAGCTACGTTGAAGGGAAACTTCCTAAACCCGCCCAATAGAGTATCAACTGCATTCTGTATTTCCAAAGGAAATGTTTAATATAGGTGACAGACCAGTAGGAAGGAGTTGTGCTGAAGAAAAAGCAGACACATCAGAACAAAGCATACATCTGTTCTATAATGCCTATAATACCAAAAAGCCTACTGATTAATTAATAGCATCCATAGACAAATTGATATGTTACCGAAAATGATTTGTACTTACTGGCAAATGTTCAAGTAAGGGAGTTATACTTTCAGACACATATATTATATTTCCATCTGTCATAATTGCTAAAAAAAAACCATCAAGAGCCTGAAATTAAACATAATGGGTAGTTAAATAAAAA
Organism: Pezoporus flaviventris; assembly: GCF_033815535.1. Taxonomy (NCBI): domain Eukaryota; kingdom Metazoa; phylum Chordata; class Aves; order Psittaciformes; family Psittacidae; genus Pezoporus; species Pezoporus flaviventris. The sequence continues at coordinate 26,329,987 of NW_026892550.1, forward strand.
GAAACAGAGCATATTAAAAATGTTCAGCTATATTCAACATGGAAAAGAGTTTAAACACATTTTAAATTTTAAAAAATTAAATTTTAATTTAAAATTTAAAATTGAAGATGACTCTCAACACTAAAACTTCTTAGTCTTGCTTTTACACTACAAGCATTACAATTCCCATACTGTTCTGTTCTTAAATAATCCGTGGTTTTGGAAGTAAGTCCATATACAGCTAGCCACTGTTTCCCCCATCTCCCACTCTGCCTGCCTGTTATTTTTAATTCAATCATCATTTAAAACACCAGAGAAGTCAGAAAAAATGAGCTAGAGACAAAGGCAAGAAAAGATGGAAAAGCTAAGAGAAAACCAAGTAAAAGAGGTGGTGAAATCAACATTCCCAATCTCAAAATAAATTTGTAGCAAGATTTTATTGAGACTTGAAAACTGCGAGATACAGTTCACACTGCATTATCTTCTACTTAACTCAAGCTTACTTCCACTGAACATAACACAAGCATCTTTTAGCTGAACACTACCAAACATAAAAGCATGACAGAACTGTAATTCTAAATAGGAAATTTTAAAGCTCACATCCTTAAAAATAATTCTTATATTGTTCTGTTTATTTGTGGACTTGCTCTGTTATCATGTTTTCTGTAATTGAAAATGCAGTTAGAAGAGAAACTGTTTTGCATTACGTTGCATACATAGGATTTTTAACTGCTCATCTTCATGAGAACTTACAGTTACAACTAAAAAAAGTTATATCATCAAACTGAAAAATTTCATCATGGAATGACTCTCCATGAGGAAATGTTCTACTCCCAGAAAACTAGAAATAACATACCTCTAACATTAACTGTGTGAACTCTTCATTACTAAGGAATGTCGGTTTCCAGTCCTGTCGAATCTCACTGGCATCTGACTGAGCAGTAATTTCTACAATCAAACGTATATACAGTATGAGGATTCATGCTTTCAAAAGCCATTATTTTCCCACTGAGCAGCATACACACAACAGGAAATAGCAGAAGGTTCTCCGTTCTCATCTGTTTTTCATTCATTACATATAGATGGTGGTCCCTAAAAAGGAAATCAAAGTCTTCTCCCCCATGTCATAATTAAATTTGTCTTCTCTTTCCTTCTACCAGTTTGTGCTACAGTCCTGCCAGACTTCAAGGTAATGCTGAAGTTAATACCAATAAGTAATGGATTTTGACAATGGAAAAATACTCTTTCCTCTGAGACTATAATAAAATACTTTATTGAGAGTGTTGTTTTCAAAGACTGAGAAAGCCAAAATTCCTGATCAGTTTAAGTCATTAAAACGCCTAATCCTCAAGTATCCTGGCCAATCCTGGTCAGTCTAAAGTTTGCACTAAAAATGGTCACTGTCCTTTTTATTCTTTCCACTCTTTTGTGTAAAGAAATAACATTAAAAAAAGAGTAGGTTTTTAACAAAGACTGTTATGAGCTGTATGACAAGACTTCACTGCAGAATTACTGTCTGATTCATACACAGAGATGAATTTTGAAGAGAGATTCCTGTAGGACTTGAGAAACACATATATTAACTTCCCATACATAGGTGAGAGAAACGATAGTTGCTAAGGAAAACCAGGCCCCACGTTCTGAAAGCTGATGCTTCCTCTGAACATAGTACTTCAGTTTTGAACAACAGCACTACAGAAGAGGTACAGGCTGTTAAGAACAACCTTGAACAAGAAGTCATGAATCAAGTATTTAGAAAATTGAAGGAACCAAACTATGCCTGTAGTGCAGACTCAAATAGCACAGAAAACATCAAATTGAGTTAAATATGCAAGGGGCTGGAAGAGTAGAATTTCAGTTCCCAGACTGAAGGAGAAAAACTTAATGGAAGAGCTTTAGACTAAACTAAAAGATCTGTAAACAACAGGAATGTCATGCAAGAAACTGGCAAGAAGTGCAGAGCTACAAGGAGGGAGGAAAAACCATCAACAAAGAAGATGCACCAGAATTTCCAATGATCAGATCTCAAAGAAAACATAAATTGATCAGGCTTTTGCTAGCTGTTTTGAAATGTTATCACAAAGCAGGAAGAGCGGGCTGGAGAAGGATAACCTAAGTAGAACCCAAAATATACATTTTCAGTCAGAACAAATACATTGAACACTGAGGGGCAAGTCAAATGACACAGAAATGACAATGAAGTAGAGGCAAAATTCAAGGAATTTAATGCATTCAGTCCACAGGACAGAGATAATCTTCACTTCAGAACTGGAAAAGCGATTCACTGGCTCATTCTGGTCCATGTAAGTTCATCTGACTTCCATGGTAGAAAGGTTTTACACTAAATAGAAGCTGAAATTCATACACCTTTACTAAATCATTTTGACTTCTCATATTGGAAGTACAGGTGTTGTTTTGTATTTCCTGTAATTAGAACAAGTATGATACTGAAAAAACAGAGCCCAAGTAACATGGAAATAACTTGTTGCATTTGGTAACTTCAGAAAAATGCCTCAAGATTCTGGCAGAAGGTTTCATTCAAAGATAAATGGCACTGAGGTCACGTTCCTAAGCTAGCTACCAGACAGACGAGCATAACCAAACTTGCACAGTAAACACTAGTCTTCAAATCTTGGACCTGAAGCCACTTTGCATCAGCTTTGAGCATCCTCAAATGAAATTGCCAAGATCTGTAGCATTCATCTGTATGAATATCAGTCTACTAGCACTAATTATAAGCAGCTAAGTTTTTCAGTATTTAATAATTTTCATAAATGCCTTGTTTATGAATTCAAAGGAAGAGGATAGGCAGTATTAGCCAAGGAGAAGCTCTCAGTAATATAAATTTCAGTGTGCTTAGCCTGCTGTTTTCTCCCAAGGAGAAACAGAATCCACACTGGCCAATAACCTGCTCAGATGGTTCATCTGGAGCTATCGCCAGACTACCAAGTCTGGCCAATGTGGAAATGGTCCAGAAAGAAGCAGAAGCAATGCAGTTAATCAAAACCTGATGGCTGAACACAATAGGATTTTCAACAAAAATAGCTAATCAGTGTTGAACAATTAATTTATTACTAGGGTCACTCTGCTTTACTGCAACAGATTCAAGCACCTCAGAAAGCAAAATATTCTTGTGACCTTGCCAATATTCTGTCCAATACATTTTAATGTAAACCAGTGCAGAGCAATGCTAGTAAGCACCTGCAGCCAGAGCTTTAGAGACATTAATATAATATGGGGAGTCACACAAAGCTGCACTCTGTCCCACCACGTGAAGAACAAAAGTGCCATGCCCTAAAAGGCATCCATCTCCAGAGGTGTTTTGTACCCCTTTATCCTAAAAAAAATTAAAATAATAATTTAAAAAATTATATTAGAAAGCACTTTGAATAAAAAAATATGACGGGTGCTGGCTGACACGTGTTCATTCTACACTCTATATTTTATGACAGGAATCATCAATATAAGAAAAAGTGATTTTGAAACAGAACCGATTTTCACAAAGGCCCTTTGAACCTACAGAACTTTCACAGAAAAGGAGCCTTCACACTGCATTTATTTTTGTTATGAGACAAACATGCCTTAGAACATTAAAATAGCATTATAAATCTTTAAGTGGCAAAAAAATCCTAAACCTTTCAAATCTCAAACAAATTATTCTTCCCTCTCTATTTTAATTGTTATGTTTACCCTTTTAGTGGCACTACTCAGGACACGTTTTATGCTACTTGAACCATAACACTAATGGAAGACATATATTAAGGAATGAAAAAATATTTATTGCATCTTAATTGACATGCATACTGTCGATAAATACATACCTATTCATCCACTTAATAGCTTTACTTCCTTTATTTATAACCTTATAGCTGCTTCCTTTGTCTCTACTGCTTTCTAGAGAGTATGCATGCTCAGAAATTACTCAGGCAAATGGGTAAAGTTCATTTGCTTGAATTTCTGATGCCGTTTATGGCACCACAAGATGTCATATAAAGAACAAGTGTAGGAGCAGGAACAGGGATTTTTTTAATACACATAAATATCAAACCAATCCTATCTAAATATCAAAACAAGTACTTCCAGCAAGTACTTCCACTGAAACGGATCAGCAGTATTCCTGTGAAGAAAAACTTATTTGCGCCTTACAAAGCAATTATATTCTAAAGGGCTCCATCTGTCCAGAACAAAAACCTTCAAAGTTATTTCAAAAAAATAAATGCTTCTATTTATGAAACATACTTCTTTGACAACCATGAGACAAGAAAAAATAAAATTAGCCAAAACGTTATTTTTATCTCTGCTACCTAGATTATGAGCTTAAGAATATCACTCTTGAGAAGCTCTTTACTTTTTTTTTTTCCTGACGATTTCCTTAAAGGAACTGCAAAATTGTGAATGTTTTATGCACTGAGTATTAAAAAGATAAAAATTTACAAATATTTCATTATTATTACAAATAATTACCTTTGTGCTTCCGTAAAAAGTCAATGCTCTTCTGCAGTACAGTGGATTTATCCATCTTCCGAGCATTACCTGGAAGCATGGAACCCAGCTCTTTGATAAGTACATTAAACTGATCTCGACGTTTCTTTTCAGACTTGTTCCTAGACACTCTGAAAAACAAAACATAAAATGTTTTATAACAACTATGAAACTTTCTTATAATAAGCTCCATATTACTGCCAGGTTCTTGATGCAAACAGCCCTTTAAAAATTTCTGCTATGAGAACTGTCACAAAAACACCTACTCTGTATCTCAGGCACCATTTCTGAAGAGTGGCGTCCTCCTTCTCATAGAGGTTTGCAGCTAAGCCTTTGGATTAAAGCACCCTATTCCAAAAATACAAATCACTGAACCACAGATACGACACACAGCGCATCTGAATAATGACAGTTAAAGAAATGCTGTTGAATAACATGGTTACTTATAAAAGAATCACATTTTTACTGTTTAGAAATCACCCCGGTAAGTTCAAGTGTAAAAGTATATGACATTTCTTAGCTTTAAATAACTTTAAAACTTACCTTTTTGCTTTATCTTTGTCATCTTCTTCCACCAGCCCATCAAAAATGCTTCCATCATTTCTGAAAGAAACAAAAGGAAATAAATGCTTTTATTGTTATTTATTTCAACTGGGTTTAAGTTTCTGTAAATTTGATGCAAGTTTAATTTCCTGAAGTCTCAAAAATGGAATTACACAGAATACTAAGGACAGATGCTCACCTAAACTGCTAAGAAAGTCCAGCTCAAGGAATCCAGTAGAAAACTTCCCAACTATTACTTTTCCCTTGATATAGGTGAGTGAGTCACCTTACTATCATCTGCAGCATCACTAATTGTTTAAATGTATTTATTATCCTTAATCAAATATTTAATTACTAAAAAAAAAACAAGTAAACATTAATAATCAGCTCAATTTGTTCCATGACTGAAAACAAGTAATACATTAAGATCCATCTCAAACAATAACAATCACTATTTCCAATGACTACAAACCAACAAGTCTAACAACTATCAAAATAGCCTTGTCAAAAACACCTACTCTATCTTTTGCATAAATTAATATTCTTTATATATTAAGTGTAATAAAAAGGTTATCAAAGAAAGCATTAAAGAATAATTTCCCCAAAACTCTCAGTATTTATTAACATACCTGTCTGCAATGGAGCTCATTTTATGGGTGCTTATGGTAAAAAACATAACATAGCACACTTTAGTCTTGTGGTAGACATTTGTACGTTTGCCTATAAGAGAAAAAAAAAAAAATATCAAGATGTGACTCTGGAGGAACAACCATGTTCATTAGAGCATACTGACGTTTTCATTTGCCTTATAAGCTGCTCTTACCCTCTCTTCCAACCTTCTGCTCTGCCCTCCTACCTTCTCTAAAGCAGTCTCCGTTACCATCATAACCTGGACTTTGATATCTTGTTTTACATGAAAGGGAGTCCAAGAGAACATTGTTTTATTAAATACCACAATAAATAAGTCTGGACTAAACCAATACAAACCTTTTTCTGGCTCTGAAATCAGATACAACTTTTCATTTTAACTTTTACCTAAAAGAATGTCATAATGTTGAACATTGAACAGATGTAAAATACAAACCTCAGTAGTAATACATTTTATTTAGACACTGTGCAAACAGAAAGCATCTGGGATACAGTATTTTACAGCTATAATTTATTACTTTTTTTTTTCTTGAGCACACTGCTATAATAGACATTTGAAATCAACACTAGATTGAGATTTCCATACTGTGAGAGAGTTAGGTAGCCTGGCCCTTTCTTAGAGAAGTTACTTATTCATTACGAAGTTTCAGCAGGAAGTTTTTGGTTTTCCAGCTGTACATATGATTTTGAATCAAGAACGTGAATGAACTTTTCATAGTGAAAAGAGGAATATAAAATTAAAAGAAGTATTTAATTCAACAAGTACCTACTTTTAGGTACCCCAAAATTACAAAGGTTACAGAAAGGCTGGAAGTCAAACATAAACCAACACAATTAAACCCTTTTCTTTGGTATAGAAAAGTCAGCTGTCAGAGGCTGCTCAAATGGAGCAGCAAGATCATTGTCAGTGATTAAAGAACAACTGCACACAGCAAGCTTTATACCAGCTGAACATGCAGATCTTTGGAAATTTTTACTATGCTATAAACCTAATAGTAAAAAGGCATTGCACTTATTTCAAAGGAGGTGGTTTTAGTCACTTCAGTGACTCATAGTTTCTGAGAAGGAAAGATCTGTTTGTATCTGAGAGTCCCAGATCCAGTGGAGCTTGCAGTGTTAACACAAGGAATGTGGCAGCAACTCCATGATCCAGATAGTCTGCAAAATGTTCCAGGAAAATCTTACCCCGTTTTTTTTTAATATATGGGGAAACTGAGGACAAAAGCTTATGTTTCAACCAAACTGTCTCAGTCTACAACAGTCACACACTATGCAGGTTTGCGTCACAAGACTGGTATTTTTCCCCACAAAGTTTCATAATTTGAGTGCAGCAGGAAATTAAATGGAAGAGCTGGACTGCAGCATAATCTCTCTGCAAGGTACATTACAAGGTGTGCACGAGGTTTTGCCCAAATGCTCCATAAGACATCTTACCCATTTTAATTAATACAACCCAACTTTGTCTTGCCTTTTTTCTTCAAAACCTAGTGCTCTGAAGAAACACTGGAAGCAATCGATTCTTTCATTCCAGTTCTTCAAATTAACAATTGCACTGGCCATACTGACAAATTAAATCCCCCAAATTAGCTGGCAAAGTTTTATGAAGTAGTGGAGTTGCACTATTTAAAAATCAGCCAGAAGGCACAAGGAAAGTAAATTATGAAGTGTTTGTTTGAATTTTTGTCAAAAGCACACAACAACAGAGAGGTTGAACACCAGTAAAAGCAAACTAACATCACTGGCATGGAGCTAAGTTTAAAATCAAGGGAACAAACAGAAACCTGTTTTCATGTAGCTTATATAGTATGCACTAATACAGGTATGCACTAATTACACTTTTAAACCTGTGTTAATTTTTAAACAAATTGGGTACCTAACATTATAGGGATCAAGAGTAATATGAAATTTATAAGCAAATGATATATTGTTCCCTTAATAAGCAAAAGACATGTACAGCTATATACAGAAAACTTTCACCTGTGACATAACCAACATCTTCATTATGCAGAATCAGAATCTAAAAGTCAGTATTTTTACTCTAATAAAGCACTCAAGTTTCTAGAATTCAACAAAATGATTCACTTGTTACAGCACACATACACATACAAAATATATATTCTATGTCAGAACTGGCAACTTTGATTTGGTATCCAAGACAAGTAGTTACTAGAACTTAAACGACTAGAGGAAATGTAGTGCATTTGTTTCTCAGTTTGCAAGGTCTGAGATCCTTCTGCCTTTGCATCCAAATTTGCAAGGTGCTGAACATTCTTAGCTCTTATACATGCCAATGGATATGACTACAGAAATAATTCCAATGAAACCAGTGACATTTAAAGCAAACACTACAGAAATCAAGGACTATGTCCATTTCTAAGATCTAATTCAATCATGTTCTAGAGAACAAAAGACATTACTTAACACTGCTACTCAGCCCTTTAGTGTTGATAGCTGAAACCCATAGGAACCTTATTAATTATAAGAATACAATTTTACCTTTTACACTTCAGAAGTTGTTAAAGTGTGAGGTTTAGGGGTGAAACCTGGTTCCTTTGAAGCACAATGTGGAGTTAGCTGCTCTCCTCTTCTGCAGAAAAGCATTAAATTCTGAACAGTAAAATAAAAACAAAACAACAAAAAAGGAGAGTTTTAAAAATCAGCAAGTTCTTACACAGAAGCAATCATTCCAACAAGAGTAATTTATAAACTGAGTATTTTGCTTATCAAAAATATCCCAAACATTTCACTATCCAAATTCAGCTTGCTCTAAAGCTCTTCTCCTGACACAATTTCACCTCTGCTTTAAGCTACTGCTTTATGCCTATCTTCATTATTATCTTTTGAAATTACACACCATCTGCACTTGCTACCTTCGAAGTATATCTTCACACCATTATTAAACACTTTTTCTGCTGAAACTCTTACTTCAGCCTCTCCTGGCTTTCTCACTTACATCTTCTCTCTTTAAGACTCCAGAATTGCCACTCTCAGGACTCCAGAATGTATAGAATGCTGCTGCTGGCAACTATAGCAAAGTTGCCCAGCTGCATTATTGCTACTCCCTCAGACACAGCCATTAACCCTTTCTTTCAAAACCCACTTCAAAAACACTTTCAAGAATGTCTTCCAAACGTGCTTCACAAATGCAGTTCTTCCATTAAAATCTCAGCATAAGTGATCACCAGCTTTCATTATATCATCAGATTTCATTTATAGTTTCTTCCCTTGAACCATGTTTCTTTTAACATTTTTAAGTTTCATGAAATTATTTTTTTCTCTCATTTTTATCCCGTATCTATTTGCCTTGCTTACTGTTCTTAAAATCAAATATATTCACTACAAAATGTACCTGTACCCCTTCTGAAAAAAATATTTTCAAGCATATTAAACTTTAAAAGTGAAGCTGGGATCTAAAATATTACGCCTATGCTACTCTTAAATTCATTAATGGATTGTATAGAAAACACCAGAATTAGAAACTGATTAGAAAAGTTAATTTTCTCCTCTCCCTGCACCTAACAGAGGCTCTTAAGTGGTTAAAACAGAGACGCGAATATTAACAAAAAAAGTTAAAGCACAGCAGAACAATCTGCCAACAGGAGAAAAACAATTACAGCATGATTCAATGAAGCCACTCGTTCTTGTCTGGCCAAATAACCTCCTGGCCCATTGACCTACTTTTTTAGGTGCTTACAGCCTCCTCTCCTATTCTGTTTTGTTCCGTTTGACAAGTGCAAACATTACTAGCGACAAAGAGTCCCATGGAAGACTAGGTTACAGAGACTGCAACATGAAACCTGTGTTTTTAAAGCCCTTGCAGTCGAACAACTCTGCCAGCTCTCACCCAGCTCCTAACAGACTTCTACTGAGGAAAATTTAAGACCTCATCTTTGCAGTATGTAGAGGAGTATTTTTTAAAAAGAACACAAACACTTAAGACAAGCAACACAGGACTTAAGTACAGATTTGCACTTAAGTACATATTTTATAATGTCTAAAACAGAATAAAAAATTCCCAGAGGGTTTTAATGATAATTTCAAAAGGAATTTTCAGATGGAGAAAAGGAATATGTTTGGGTCATAAATGAACACAAGCAAGCTTAAACCAGACCCAAAGGAAAGCTATCACAGTGGAAAAGCTTTTGTAACCAAAACCACACAGATCTCTAACTCAGTAGAAATGGCATGCATGTGAAAGCCAGCAGAAAGGTTAAGACGCCTGCAAGCCAGTATTGTCAGCCACAAGTGCTCAAAGGTCATGGGTCTGCCTCCACAATCCATGAGGTTTACTTAAATACAAAGAATTGTGTGTATTTCTCTCTAAATACTCTATATTTTGTACATATTCTGTGCATGTTTTGAAACTTCTCTGCAGCTAAGGTGGCTAGAAACTTACTATCTTTAAGCAATTTGAGGTTCTCAATAAAACAGCTGCTGCCATGGATATACAAACTCCTAACACATAACATTGCTCAATCTGCACCAAAATCACAAAAACTAGTAACACTGAAACTTCTGCACTATGCTGACTTTTCACTCATGGAGAGGCAGGAAGTTACTGGGTGCCAAGCTATTGCCTGGCCAAAGACACAAGGCTGTGAATAAGTCACAGGGTAAAAAGCCACAATCCAACCTGAGGTAATAGTGAAAAGTTCACAGTCTGGTAAAACATTCTGTTTTAGACTGAAAGAATTTAGTAACTTCTGTTTAATGTTATCGTCAGTGCTGGCATGCATGTTGGCCACATTACTTCTTAGAAACAAATTCAAAGACTGAACAGTGGAATTCCACTACAGTCTTGCTCATGACAGATGTTCTGTCAAGAAAGGGCTAAAAAATGGATGGACAATAGTCACTGAGTTGCCTGTACTTAATTTTGTATACAGTCAGTGATTGAAACCCTTATGCTTCCAGCACTTCACCTTAATGTGAACATTGCTAAATACTTTTGAGGAAGAATCAATATTGCCCTTATATTGTAAAAAAAAATAAATATTTTTATATAAATATCTTGATTTTCTAAGTAATATTTTCATTATTTTACAGATTACACCCCTCATACAGAATTAGTGTGAGGTGACATGTATTAGCAAGACAAAAAATGTCACCCAGGAAAGATCACAGGAAAAAAAAATACAAAACAGTACAGTTTTCCAGCACTACAGTTTCTTCATACAGAAACAGATTAACTTCTTTAATACAACCTGATCTCTGTGCCATAATCCTATTTTGCCAAGGGAGCAAACTAGTTATTATAATCACTGAGGATTAGCTTTAGAGAAGATCTTGTTTAAAGAATCAAAATCAGAGCACACCCATCTGCCCTTCCACAGCACCTGATGCCCCAGCAGAGCTCAGGCGCTAGTTGCATACCACAATAAGCAAGCCAAGGAGCCAAAAAATCACACTGTGTGCAAACAGCTGAGCCAGAACCTGATTCCCAACAGAAGCACAACACCAAAAGCTCTATTTATACAGATTCTGAGGATAATTATAAACCTTCTTGATACTCCTTTCTAGGTATAAAGAAACATTTGCTTCTGATAATGTGGATTATGAACTTCTGGGGTTTTACTCTACTAGGACATTACACCATAATGGACAGGCAGAGGTCCATCCACTACCTTATGCCCAGAACAGTGCATCACTATCACTCATACATTCCATTTTGCTCTTTGCTTCAGAGGTTTTACCTCCAGCCCAACCATTTTTAAGTTTTTCTTCTTTGGAGGTGGGGTAAAAGGGGAAGAATTTGCTTTGGTTTAGTTCCACTTTAGCAACCATAAACTTCTGTAGAAAGCAAGAGATCTTTAGACAATTGAGCCATAACCTGCTCTCTAATCAGACACAGATTGGCTTAATGTAACAAGTTAACATGTTTCAACATCCTTGCTCCTTTGATTGCAATGGTATACACATCAATGGAAAGCAAATTAGGGTAACGACTAATTGATCAAAGGCTAAAGTTAAAATACTATGTTTTTAAAAGTGACATATGTCTCTTTCATTTTCTACATCAGAATCAAAACCAAAAAACAAAGCGTAACAAACAAAAATACCTGAAAACTGGGCTGAAAAGAATTTCAAGAAATGCTATCCAAACTCTGCAGCTGAAAAGGTTTTTCTGGAAGTAGTCATATTATTACCACCTTTTCCCTACCATGTCAACAAATTAACTGTAATTTCGGTTTGTGCTCATGCGGAAAAGCTGACACATCCCAGAAATGTCTTTTTTTTTTTGCAGATAAACATGCTATAACAGCAGGCGTACATCTTCACCTGCTTCACAGAAGAGAGCAGGAGAGGGCTGCTTCTAGCACAGGCATGCACTTCATCCCAGATGGCTTTTCATCACGAAAATTTGTGAGTGGACAGAATAGCTTACTCTGGCACAGCAGCTGGCACAGGTCCATTACTTTTGCAGTGAGTAGATAAGGACAGTGTGCAATGTGAAGAAGAAAGGGCAGCAGGACAGGTAAATGATGTGGGTTGCCATTATCAGAGTAACTCATCCAGTCTTAAGTCTGTTCCTGAGTGACTTTTGGGGACGAGGGTAAGTCCAAGCAGTCTATAGGAGAGATGAACTGCCTGTCAGGAGGCCTGTTGTGGTAGTGGTCAGAGATATCACAGATTTAGTGAAGTTATAAGGCACAAGAAGTGCATACTATTTTCTCACAGATCTACTTTTACATAGTTGAAACAAACAGCAGCAGTTGGAACAGCCTACAGATAGATAACTGAGTGGGAGACAAGGTAGCAACCACAGAGGTAAAAAGAGGTTAAGTTCTTAGAACTCGTTTGTCACACAGATATGTGCTTGTCTACTCCCTGCAAAGGTAATGGACCTCTGCAAGATGCTCTGACAAATCTGGGTAAGTCAATGTAAATAATACCTCCACAGAAATATGGATAATGAGGATTAGAGGAAAATGCAATTCTCTCCTGCATTCTTCATGCATTAGACTCTCCAGCCATCATGAGGTAACTTTGCTCTGTAACTTGGGACTGAAGGCAGCTTGTAATTTCCATCTCTATCTCATGGCTAAACACCGCTGCCCACCACTCCTCTGTTCCCGATCATTTGGGCTGATTTCTGCTTGCCCAGCTGTTCTGCTGCCACCTTTCCACTTTTCTCTGGAGTCTGCAGCTCTTCCCCCCCCAGAGATGAGCGCACAGCTCTCTCCCCAATACAGTGCAGCTCTCTAATCAACAGCAATGAAGATATGTGCACGAAAGCTGTAAGAAGACTGAGATTCTTTGCCTAGGCTATACTGGAGACTGGCCCATATACCCCACTGATGTGGCCTTTGACTTGCTGATTTGACTTCTTAGCTTGTCCTCAGAGTTGACTGCTCACCAGGAACTTGCTGGCAATCTGGGCTCTTGTCTGAGCCTGGCTTTTAATAACTGGCCCTTGGCTGTGGGGTGCTGAGGCACCTACCAGGCTTTTTTTCCCTCCATCCCTTTCTGGGCTGCCTGTGTTATTTTTGCCTTCTAGGATCGAAATTAATTACATCTGGAGACAGCTGACATGTTGTTTACGTGTCTCCTTCAAATAATTAACAAAAATCAAAACTAAGTGATTATAATACTGATATTCATAGTTCATCAGTAAACACATTCCCTGACTCAGAAAATCATAAAGGATAATAAAAAAATAGTACAAACCTAACTAAGTTTGTAAGATGTATTTGAAAGACAGCATTTAATATCCTGACCATAAGAAACAATTGCTATTCTTCTGTGTATTCTCACTTCAAGTATTTTCTCTCTCCTTTGTATTCAGTTCCTTACTGGAGATCCCCTTCCTTTAAGAACAAAGCCGTAAATGTGGCAGAAATAATGCTTGTAAATCCTGCGCAACTAGCCTGTACAAGAGAAAGACTGTGGCTACATGTTACAGTTCCACTTGTGCCCATTTTTATAAGGCTCCACCCTGCTTCTTGCCACTCTTCCTTGGCTCTCACTGGAGGTGGCACTCCTTCAGCTCCGGCCACACACAAACAGATTCATGAAATGATGTGTCTAAAAGAACCCACACATCACATGCTTTTAAGAACAATCTTTATTGTCTTGCTTCTATTAGAAAGTGTGGCTTCGTGTACCTTTGAAAATTGGCACAGCTGAAGAACAGCACCCCTCTAACAAAAAAGAGCAGGAATCTCTTAACTACATCTGCCACTGCTGGATCTGTACCAGGGAACCATGGGTTAGATGTAAGAGTATGCATCGTATGTGCACATTTAAAATACAATTCAGCTCACAGTCAAGCCTGGTTGAAAAACACACCTACTGCCTCCTTAAAATGTGCTTAACAAAAACACCCCAAAACCAACTCCAGTATTTCACATCATGGGTTTTAATCAAAAGCAGCTAACCTGTTAATGTTACAATTCAAAACTGAAAATCTTCACACCTCCATAAATTTCTGCTTCCTTTAATGGAATCCTGGACAGAACCAACATGCAGGCAGCCAGCTCAAGAACAGATCCTAAATTAACGCTCACAGTGCTGCAGAAAAAGGGGTACAGATGATGTAAAATCTGGAGAGCCTGCGATTCTCTCCCGCAGGAGGCATCTAAACTTGGTATATTTTACAACAAACAAAAAATCCCCGCTTCCTTCTTTCAGGTTCTTAAAAGGATATGAGAAGGTAGGCAATTTACAGAGGTTTATGAGTCCAAAAGGGGAAAAAATACCAAACAGGCATGCTCAAAAAGCTGAATATTACTGATAATCCCAGAAAATTATCTGCTGCATACATACAGCTTTCTACAGAACCAAATTACCAGACAAAAACCAACCAACTCTTGACGATTTCTCAGTATTAACTGAAATATAAGAAAAAAACTTCAAAATAGGGTACCAAGATATCTATCCTGGAGGTAACACCACTTTGAAATGTGTCCATCTAATTGTCATCCAATTAACATTGTGCATATTTATAAAACAGAATATTAACAATGTTAAATGCTTTCTATCAGATAGCTTAAACAATTTGTCAAAAATGGTGTGTCACATTTTCCTCAGAGCATAAACAACACCAAGAATCCTCTTAAATCTCACCAGAGAGGAAAATTTTACTGAACATTTTATTCCTACACTGAAAAATATACATAGGAAAATTCACCAAGAAACGAGACAGATCAAAGAATTAAACATTGCTCCCCCACCCCCCCCCAAGAAGAGGGAAGAATGTCTAGATACAGAAAGTACACTAATTCTTGAAAAATGTCCTGGAGAAAATTAATTATCAAATTAAACAGACATAATTATTACACATCCAAAACAAGATAACAACAAGTAAATTTTTCTTCCACTCTATACAAAATTTCTGCTTGGTGCTGATACAAACTCATGTTTAAATTTAGAAAATGAGGCTTTACATTTATTATTACTGCAACAACACTCAGCTATCCACTACAATTAATCTTGCAGAAAACATGAACCTACATGTTAGGTGAACCCCTTAAGTGCCAGGCTTCTAGAATGCAAATGTATCTTGCGAGTTGGGGAAGGTAACCAAAGAGCAGTTTTTGAAACTCACACAAATTAGTCTTTCCAAAATTCTATCCTAGGCCAGAAAAATTTACCCAGTGAAGATTTATTAACTTTTATATCCAAATGAACACTTTGTACATAAAGAGTACTAACTAATCTGAAAAAACATTCAGTCAAAATTTCTTGCTCTGATCTCACTATTGCCTTCTAAAATCTTCAGAAATACAAGAAGTCAACAGATGGCCAAGAGGGTCTATAAGAAGTTAAATTATGCAAGTTATTTCTGCACCAAATGCCTTTTCAGTCTATTTAGGAGAATTTTTAAGGATACAGCTATAAGTCTTTAATCAATTTTGTTTCCTTTATGTCACCTTACTTTCTAAGGGACACCCAACTATTTCATGTAAGCAACTTATTCCTTTAAGACAGCATTAGCTAGCACCTCCAGAAACATCTTACTGCTTCTCAGTTATGCATGCATTAAAAAGGCGTGGAGGGGGCAGAGAAAGCAGCAGGACATGACAGACAACTCAGTGAAATGAACTCAAGGGGGGGGTTGTTTGTTTGTTTTCAGTTTGTCTGGTTTTTGTTGGCCATTTTGTTTTGGTTTCTAACAGGAGACAGACTTACTCCTAACTCTTGGACAGGATATTCACCTAGAATGTGGGAGAAACAGACTAAGTACGTCCTCTGACTCAGTCTGCAGATGAAGAATTACCACGTAAGAGAGCAACGCCAATATATACATAGACCATGCAGGTAACTAGGTGGCTACAGATACTAGGCATTTCACACCCTGTTATTTATATTTGCAAACACTTTCACCAAACTCCTTAGCCAAGGCAAAAGTTTTCATAACGTTAGCCTTTGACCTACCATTTCCACAACCGTAAATTCCCTCTTTTCTGCTAGCATTAGTATGTGTGACCACACACTCAACACAGCCTAAAACTGGTCCAGCCTAAAACTAACTGAAATACTGTTTCATTCAGCTAAATCAACTACATTTGTTTCACCATATGGCTGCTCAAAAGCTGTGTTGGCACAGGGGAAGGGGAAGCAGTGAATCACCAGGTTAGACATCTTTTGGCAACAGTGCCATTTCATGCTGACCTACACTATGTGTTAAATTACAACCAGAGAACAAAATGAGGAAAAACAAGATTCACATTTGTGCTCAAAGAAACAAGCACCATAGGTACTACTTGAGAAGTCTGCTTCATATTTAAATGAAACATCTGTACTCTCTCCCATGCACTGCTGCAAATGAAATTTCTGGACAGAATGAGCTTTGTTTATATACACCGATTCAGATTTATGGATCAGCTTCTGGATATGAAAGCAAAACCAGAATTCAGCCTTAAAGCCAATGGGAAATACAAGCAAAATATAAAGCACAGGAGTATAAATACCTGACAATGTGGCTAAGTAGTTATCAACCTATCTATCAAATAAGATGTTAATGAGCATGAACTGCAACTGTTTTAAGATGATTCTCAGCACAGATACTTATACAAGGGTATTCACCTAAATAAATAATATGTAACTAAGACAATTGAATGAAAGAATGATTTATACCCACAGCAGCTATTTATAACTCTTAGAATTGCACAAGTGTACTAAATGGACATAGATAAAAAAAATTAGTACAGTTGCTAACAGCAACGCCCAAGAACAAGTGACAGGTGTTTCAGAAAGCAAGTATTTAATCTGAAACTCAATTACCCATCTCATGCAGAAATGCAAACATGTAAATAAAACACTTTACAAATATTTAGTGATGGGCTTTTTATTTTTTTCAAGTATACTGCACAATCCTTGATTGTGCAGCTGTGGAAGTGCTTCTGATGCTCACATTTGTCAGTGCGGGTGACTCATGCACAGCTAGATTATTCTGTAAAGCTTTTGTGAAGAGTGGACTGTTTGACTGCCTGAAGAATGGAGTAGGCACTGCACTTCACTGGAAAGTGTCTTCAAAAAGAAAGAAGTAAGACTTCACACTCACATTTCCCTGAGATTAGACAGTAGGAACATTTTAAGCTCCAACAGTGAAACACAGTACAAGCCAAAAATTACAGAACAAGCAGCTCCTCCTCCCTGCCTCCCCCATCCTGCACATCATCCTGGAGACCAGAAAGTGGTAACAAAAGAAAAAAGAATGCAGCAATAGAAAAACAGAACAAAACGGAATAAGGAAATGCTAGGGGATACTAACTTCAGTGTATTCTAAAAAGATGCAGCAAAACACACTTCTGTATGAGCATGCTTATTGTTACGTTCATAAGATTAGCAAGATTTAACAGAAGACAAGACTTACTTTTAAAAATTCTAGTGTCTGACAGTGGATCTTTCAGGCTTTCCTCCAGTTCCTACCTGTTACAGAAACAGCAAGCGTACACACTAAATCTCAGTACTGCAGTTACAGAATTCCAAACCCCTGCATTGCAATACTCCTCAATTTCAGTTAAAAACAAACAAACAAACACTGGAGTTACTCTTTTAACTTTCAATATAACAATCCAGACTCAACTGGGATTACAGTGATGGCAAAACCAAGACACAGGACACATCCTTCATACTACACAGGCAAGAAGTGCCTTAACAGGAGAGGGGAATCAAAAAAAAAACCAAAACAAATTGAAGTTCTGCAATTGGTACAGAGAGGAAATGTCTTTACGATTGTCTTGGCTAAAGAATGGACAAAAACAAGGCAGAAAAAGTTCACTTTTCTTGTCCCAGGAAACTCTTTGCAAAATACTTCGTAACCACTTTCGGGATAGATGTTAGGTATCCTTTCACCACCCTACTATAAGCAAGAATCAAAAGGAAATGGAACATCAGCCAACATTTAGTCAATAAATGGACTTGCTCAGACAGGAAGGATGGTGCATTATTTCAAAGAGGATAGTACTACTTGAACCAAACAAAAATATCAATGCAGAAAAAAAAAGCATATAAAGTCAACTCTAAAGTACTTTTACTGTAATCAGTCTGCATATATATCCTTATTTATATAGAAATAAAAAAGGAAAAACATCTTTACTTAAGTATGCAAGTACTAGATTACTTAACACAGAACACTGAATTTCTGACTGTTCAGTAAACATTGTTCAAAGGAAAATTGTAGTTTGAAGCAGTACTGTACATTTAAGCAACTGGTTTTTAGCATTCCGTTTCTAAAACATTATCAATTTACACAGATACCAAACTTGTTCAAATACTTTTCTCATTCACCTGAGCAGCAGCAGCATGCACTCCTCCTTTGTGGCTTGCTACTGACACAAGCAGAAAGTTCTCCCGCTTGTGCTGACTTAAGCCAGTCCAAGAAACCCACTGAATTCACCTTCTGAGGGTGACCAAAAAGCAGCAAAAGACCAACAAATTCCTTGTCCCCACAGATCAGTGTGCTCTTCAAAATGTTGGGCCCAGTCAATTTGACTGTAAATTCAGTTGTTTATTTATGACGACAATACTACTTTTCAAGCATTTGGAATATTTACATGAAGGTTTCTATGACCCTGCAGACTAATTCAACACTCACAGCAAAAATTCCATCATTTACTACTCCCCCAGCTCCTTCAAAAATCTTTTATGATCACGATATTGAGTGAAAGACATAAAACACAACTGAGAAATCTCAAAGCAAAGTTTCCTTAAGTTTTGTTGCTACCATGTGTGAGACAAGAATTTTCAAGATTAGGTTATGTAGGAGAAAAAAGTCACAAATTCAGCTTCTTTTTGTACTTTGGGGAATTCAGATTCTGTCCTGACACTTCCATATGAACTTTAAAATTTTCAAAGGAATCCTCTAAGTTATGTGAGAACTCTTAGTCCTTTTTACCATATAAAATACCAAAAAATTGTATCAAGTACTACTCACTATATCTGCATGACTTTAAACTCTTTCTCTCAGCTTTTTTCTTTTTCACCACTTTCCTAGCTTTTCTTTCACAGAATGATCAGACTGCACTATTTCTATCTACCATAACACATGTATTGGTATGCTTACTTCTTGCCCGTCAAAGCCTTCTCTGCACTCTCAAGTTCTCATCATCTCCCAGATTAGTACCACCATATTTCATCTGCAAACATTTAGACCCTTCTCTTCCAGGTCAATCCTGAAGATGCTAAAATTAGTACTGGTTAGGACTGCCACCAAAATTAGCAAGTAGGATCTAGTAAAAAATCAAGTTGCACTAGATGTATTTTACAGTTAATATCTTAAAGCAAATAAACACCCCTTATCAGCTCTTTTCCCACTTTATTAATGGAACCTGACTTAATCATCTAGCACTTAAGTCCTGAAAAGTAACATTAAAGAAGTATTTATAAAAGCATTACAGCTTTTTCAAGTAATATATCAGTTATCAAAAAATAAAGCTATAATCAGGTTTTATTTTCAATGGCAATTCTATTCTGCTCAGAATACTGTGAACATAGTTTCAATAACCTAGGATCTTGCTAGTAGCCTATTTAACACTGGTATAGAGGAATGGGATTTCAAAAGTTATCAATATTTACAGGAAATCCTGGAACTAATATGAATTATATGTTGAGGCCAAAGGCTAACAGGCTGTTGAAAAAAACTGTATTCTATTTAAGCATACATTAAGGTTTGAAGCAGTTTAGTTATGCCTAACACACTAAAAAATATACAGATAGAGTGAGAATGAAATACTTCAAGTAAACAGTGAAATATAAGACAAGGTTACCTAAAATAATGAGGACTCTTCATACCTTGGTGGCTTTTGACTCCCAACAAACTTCCTCTTAAGTTGCTGTATGAAGCCGCAAGGTACTAAATTCTGACCTTTGATTAATGCAATAGGTTTTTAGAACAGCATACAATTATTTAGGTTGGAAAAGATCAAGTCCAACCATTAATTCAGCACTGCCAAGTCCCCCACTAAACCATGTCCCTGAGTGCCACATCTACACATTTCTTAAATACCTCCAGGGATGGTACTCCACCACTTCCCTGGCCTACAGCTGCTCTTTAAAAAAGGATGATACAAATTGAATGGAGAGATGCTTAAGGCTAGGAGAATAAAATATGCTTTTAAAATATGTTTATGCTAGTTACAAAAGAGGGAATAGACTGAATAAAATCAATTTAAATAACACCACAAATAACCTGGTTTGAAAAAAAAAAACAAAACTGGCTTCCATAAACTAAAAGAGTTCTCCAAAACGCTGCTGACACTTGTGCCGCTACAACCTTAGATATGTTTTTTAATTATTATATTAAAAGGCTGTTGGTTTAAAAGTCCCTATTAATATAAATCTTGCTTGAATATTAAAAATTTTCTGGAAAAAATGCTGAAAGCTAAGGCCTGGATTCTGCAAAGATCTCACAAACAAGACAAGCTTAGCTCTGGCCATTGGCTTAGACATGCAGGATATGACACTAGCAGTAAGTGTGCAAAATTCCTGGGAATCTCTGAACTTAAAATTACAGGGGGTAGATGGGGAGAACTCTTACAACTTTTCCTTCAAGATAAAATGGTTTAACACTGGCAAATAAACATTACTTTAATTTTCAAAACCTTAGCAACTCCAATCTGCAACTTTAAATTGAGGAATTCATTCCGGGGGTGGGGGAAAATAAATCAGTCTTGGTTCATGACAGCTCAATGTACAGAAAAATGGTAACAGCTGCAAACATCTGTGAAGACTCTGCCATTTTTCATCTTGTTCCTACTTAATGACTGCAATAAAACACTGGACTTGGCAATTTTTTCAGCGCAGATGAGGAGCTCAAGCAAAACACTTGGAGTGGGAAGTGTAAAAAATTTAGAATTACGTATAAAAATCATGAAATTCAGAAAATCAGAAAACTATTTTAATGATTTAAGAATATACACAGGGAAGAATAACAGATTAAATAAAAATTTCAAAAGGCAGTTACAATTTAGTCATTTGATTCACTGTCACTTGTAGTATTTGTTTGTTTCCTTGACAGCTTGTATTAACAAAAGTTGCACAGAAGGCCTGTGGCACTTTGAAAGTTGTAAATATTAGCACTGAAACTTGTAACTGGATTTGTAGGATAGATACCTATCACAGATGTTCATCACCCTGGTATACTGACCTATAACCAGAGCGAGCAACTTTGGCTGGGTTTCCATTAGCAAGTAATCTGTAACAGTAGAAATGGATCAGTAGATCAAAGCAGCTGGTGCTGACACTCCATTGCTAGCTGTTCAAGAGGGTTTATTTTGGATTTGATTTCATCTGGTCTCCAGAAGCAAACATCAACATCACAAAGGCCATTCAAAATTTTCCAGGTATTTAATAATTGATCTAGACCTGTATGTTACCCAGTAGAGGCAAAAGATAACTTTGCACCTGGAGCAGAACTTACAAACTACTTTTCTGGGAAAGGAATGAAGCTCGAGCACCTTTCCAAACCAGACTACGCGAAGCAGGAGTCATCTTACAAAACAGAATACTTTGGCTTCAATTCTTTCTTTCTTCACTCCATTTTTTATGTCATTTTTTCTCCCCTTTAAATATTTTACTTCTTTTTTCCCCTTATTTCTTTCAGATTTTTCTCTCCTTTATTTCTTTATTTATTTCCTCCTGTTATCTGTGCTATTAAATACAGCAAGAGAAAACCAAAGATTCTGGCATCTCTGAACTTTCAAAACAGAGCTGTCAGGCCTTTTTTTCTGATTTGGAAATTGAGATGGTGTAGACTGAGACAGGCATGCAAGCACTATCACTGTGATTTAACTTGTGCTAACTCAAACAGAATTTTAAAGGGCTGAAGATGAACATGTGTTTGCTTCAATCATTCAAACTGATTTCCAAATCCAGTGCTAAGCAACTACGTGAACTGAGAAAAAAAAAAATCAGACTGATGACACAGGATTATTACCCTACTGTAAAACTGAAATTAGCCTGGTTCTGAACAGCATCTCCAAGAATACAACAACACAGAAACATTAAAGGAACCTAATCAGCAACTTATACTTGCAAAAACTTCATTACAAAAACACTAGATAAAAATATACCGGGCATATCCACAGCTTTTTACCTTAGGAGTAAAGCCAGGAATATATTGCTTAATCTTTGCCTTTTTTTTCTTTTCTCTCCTTTCTGAACAAGGTATTTGTTTATGTAATAATTTTAGGTTAAACACCAGTTTCATTTAGCATTGTAAGTTATAAACAGGATTTTGTCACACACAATAAACTTATTAGTTGCTCAGAATAACAGAAATATTCAGAGACTCACCTAGTTTCACTGACATTCAATATAAAACATCCAAGCAATTTTCCAGAAGATTTTTGCAAATGAAAGAATGGGCTTCACTCTGCATTTGCTAAAAATTAGATAATAAGAAAAGCAGATCTTTTAAAAGGAATTACTAAAGAAAAACTGTCTTTTAAGACAAACAAAAAACAAATCACAAAACAACACTAAAAAAAGCCAACTTTCACATGTACATATATTGAAAATTTTAAGTATAAAGACAATCCTTTTCATTTCAGAAGCTTCCTTCTGTACGGACCTGGACTTGAAAGCAAATCCCAATTTGTAAGCAATTCTGATTTTAATAATAAAAAAATCAGCAGCAATTTTCATCAACATTAAATACAGCTTATCCCACTGATTTTTTTTAAACAATTACATAATTTTAATATGAATTAAATATTACATTTTCAATCAATAAAGATCTAATAACCAACAGATCATTCCATTTACTCCTGCACTGAACACAGATTTCATCTTCTTGTAACTCATGAACGCCAGACACTCCTGGATCACTTCAACACAAAAATCCCAAAAATACTTGCAAAGTTCACTGCAGTCCTGTAATAAGCCAAAGGGAGGGATGGAAACGTAAAGATCATCCTCCACATTATAAATTCTAGTTTCAGCAAAATAAAGTAGAATTAGAAGTCTCCAACCTGTCTTGTAAGTCTGTCTTTACCTGTCTCATAGTTTGAATCTGTAGACAAATAGAGTGATGATTTCTCTCACTCCCTCCTCCTCTCTACCTGGCCCAGGGAATTCCTTTGCTTCAGTCAGCAACTCCACTATGGTATTCCATTAATTTAAGTGAACTGCTCTGAGCCATATGTAAAACCTAGGATAATCTCATAGCTTGCTCAGAAACAATCTCTTCCCATTTCTCACAGCAGAGCTAGAACATGCTCAGTAGCTCTGTCTAGGTACAATTAAAAAGATTTGGAATATATCTACCTCATCTGATTTGGACAGATGAAATAGATTTAGACAAATCACTGAACTGCTGCCAATCATATTTTCAGAAATCTGTCAAGCCAGCTAATATAAGAGTTCAGGATGGCACACACAAAAAACCCCAAAAACAAAAAACAAAACCGCCCCCCCAAAAACCTCAAACAAAAAAAAAACCCAGCATAACTGTTTAAGTTTTCTCCTAAAACCTTGAGTGCTTGGTCTAACATTTACAGGTGCTTTATGTTTCCAGTGGTAGGATTTTCATCACCTTTTGAATCAAGAAAACAGTACGCTATTCCCCCTCATCTCATTCTCAGACATACAGGCTGACTTTTGGTAAAGTTTTAGCTGAAGCAGATATATAAAGCAAAGAATTGTTGCTCAGTGATTTAAGTCTTGCTAAATTATAAGTAACTAAAGCCAGGGTCTTAGAATATAAAATGTCAAGCATTGTTAACTACAAGCACTGCTACCTGTAACTCCATTCACAACCAAACTTCATGCACGACCAAGCATCCTTCCAGTATCTGAAGGGGGCTTATAGGGATGCTGGGGAGGGACTCTTCATTAGGGACTGTAGTGATAGGACAAGGGGTAACGGGTTAAAACTTAAACAGGGGAAGTTTAGATTGGATATAAGGAGGAAATTCTTTCCTGTTAGGGTGGTGAGGCACTGCAATGGGTTGCCCAGGGAGGTTGTGAATGCTCCATCCTTGGCAGTGTTCAAGGTGAGGTTGGACGAAGCCTTGGGTGAGATGGCTTAGTGTGAGGCGACCCTGCCCATGGCAGGGGGGTTGGAACTAGATGATCTTAAGGTCCTTTCCAACCCTAACTGTTCTATGATTCTATCTCCAATGCATGACAAGCCATTGGGAACATAAGAAGGCCTCCTGCAAGCAAGAAAAAATAATCCAGCAAGACTGGCACAATGTCTGATCTACCTAAACAGATGATGTTCCAGGGTTTTCTGACCCAGTGAATAAAACGGAACATCTGAAAAAGTTTAACAATAATACCTACTTATAAAAAACATGTAAACATATACATGAAGGCTACAGAGGGCTATGGCCATGATCCTCATAATACAACAAATCAAAACCCCTTTGTCACTCATAAAACGAACCTTAAACAAACTACGCTGTCTGTTCTGTGCTTCTCTTTCTGTGACCACAGATGTACAAAGCAATGAGTAACCTTACTGCAAGATAAGACATGAACAAATCTTGCAAACATGAACATCTGCACCTCCTCATCCATCTTCAGCTGAATAACGCAGAGTGACCGATCAAGGAAGCAGGGAAACACAAACTTTTCACAAATAAGATGGCATGTGAACAGAGATACTGATACTTGGACCTATTAATACACATTCTTTTGCTTTCTATATATATATATTCTTACATTAACTTTTATCAAGCCCACCTTCCACTTTAACAAGAGCATCTGCTAAAAAAACAAACAAATAATCCACCCAAAAAAGCTGTAAGCACTGCAGTACACATGCTCATTCACTGCAATGAATCCCTGGAAGAGACACTAATTCAGTCTCCAGAAACCACAGAGCCACATTAGCAAACTTCACTGCTGGGGACAGTGCCACCACAGGATGGGTTGGGTTGGGGTTTTTTTCAACTTCTATTTTTCAAGGCAGCTCAGGTACAGTTAGTTCAATTGTTTCATTCCATGCTCCAGTGTACAGATTGAAAGCTTATTAAAAGCTTATTTGAAGTTTATTCTTGCCCCCACACATTAATTTCAATCTCAAATTGAAGTGGAATGTCTACCTTGCCTGAGGTCGAAAAAGAGATGCTTCTGTTTAAAGCATCACTGTTCTAGTAGCAATAAAATCTACATACTTACTTTAATTACCTAGAAATGCATTGCGCCTTGCAGAGTGGGTGGCTAGCATTAGTAGTCCAAATGTGATGTCATCTGAGCAAGTCTTCTTTGGCACAGTCTTCTGAAAAACAACAACAAAACCCTACAGTTCTATAAAGATAAATCCATTCAGAACAACTTCCCTTACCTAACAAAAAACTCATTTCAGTAAGCAAAAACTAGCTATACATTAGGGACTTCCATACACAAACACTCTATTTCACAAGGAAATGGCTCCATCTACTACCCATCACAAATTCTGTATTCCTACATACAGTGCTCTGTTTTAAATAGACATGCGCCAATTTCATAATGTAATCTCACTGCTGACAATACTGCTGGGTTAACTTCTACTTATCATTACTGATACTTTCTATTTAACACTCCCACGTGGCCAAGCATATTAAAAAAATTAAAAGAACTTCAAAATCCCTGTTCTTTGACTCCTTGTCCCCTAGTAGATACAATATATATAGAAGAAGCTGTCAAGCTGAGAAAGAAGAATGCCAACGTATGAAGAAGGTCTACTGGACAAGACTAATGAGTTAAGAATGGGAGACTTATCATCTACTTATCTGTCCAGTAAAATGAAATATTCTAATGTCAGAAATCAATGTTTTTAATCAAATACTAGCGTATACAGAAGAAATGACAAACTATATGGGACAGGAAAAGTGCCTAAGTGCCATTTTAAAAATCAATAGATGCAAGTTTATGCGAGATTACTTTTCATTTTTATGCCAGCAATACAAAGATTAATCTAACTCAATATAAATCATCCATAAATTTAAAGGTAGTATAAAGGTAGTACCAGTTTAATGAAAATTTTGAAAAGCAGTTTCACTTGTTTTAATGAAAAAAGTTTGTGATCCTTTTGACTTAGATAAAGTGATAATGCTTGTCCTGGGTTTAGCAGTAGCAGTCATTTTTTCTCCTTCTTAGTAGCTGGTGCAGTGCTGTGTTTTTGACTTTCAGCCTGGGAACGGTGCTGACAGCACCAATGTTTTTAGTTACTGCTCAAATGTTTGGTCTGGCCAAGGACTTTCTGAGCCTCATGCTCTGCCAGGGAGGAGGGGAAGCCGGGAGGAAGCAGAGACAGGACACCTGACCCAAACTAGCCAAAGAGGTATTCCATATCACAGCACGTCATGCCCAGGATGTACCAGAGAGTTACCCAGAAGGGGTAGGACTGTGGGGTTGGGCTAGGTATGAGTCGGCGCTTGGTTGGACTGGGGGGGGCGAGTTATTGGTCGGCAGGTGGTGAGGTGTTTGTTGTATTCTCTTCCCTTGTTATTTCCCTTATCATTATTATTATTGGTGGTAGCAGTAGTGATTTTGTGCTACATCTTAGTTACTGGACTTTTCTTATCTCAACCCAGGGGAGTTGCATTCTTTTGATTCTCCTCCCCATCCCTCCAAGAGCGGGGGGGGGGGGGGGAGTGAATGAGCTGCGTGGCTGGGTTTAAACCACAACAATGCTTCAATTACCTTTGATGTTAGAGGTTTCTATGGCACCACCTCAATTGCACTGGAACTCATAAAAAGTCTTCCAGCTTAAACAAAACCTGGGTGTAATAGCAGGCAGCAACAAAGCTATGTGAAGGCCTGAGACTGAATCTTAAGACACAACTGCCTGTTGTTTAAAAGCAAGTTAAATTGACAGCTAAATTTCTTAAGGGGTTAAAAAAATTCTCAGTACTAGAATGTATGTCCTGATTTTTCTGCCAAGCCGATCAAACCAGCACATTCTCAAATTCTTTCCCTGTCTCATAAGGCTTTTTCCTCATAAAAGCCAAATCCATCAACATAATTTATAAGTTTCTAAGTATCTTCTTCCTGTCTCATTTTCCAGCACCTTCCAGTTACTCTTCACCTTGACGCAGACTACTTTCTTGATTTTATTATTCTTTCCAGATCTTGCAAAATAAAACATTTTCCCTCTTCTCCTTCAAATCTCTATACTATTTGGCCATGCTTTATGCTGTCTTTTGCTTCTATAGTCTTATCTTCCTCCTTGCTGATCTACCTTATTCTGTTCTTAGAAACAACTACTGGTTTAATTCACTCACTACGACTCACTTCTTCATTTGAAACCTTGTCCCCCTTTCCGAGGTCATCCTCCTCATTTTCTACATCAGCGAAATTCAGATCACAAGCTCTTCAAGGCTGAAACTGTATCTTATTATCTATGAAACATCATGCAAAGCCTTAGCGAGCACAGCATGTTCAACTAATGCTTCTGAGCTGGGGAAAAAAAAAAAAAGACCAATTTGAAGAAAAATGAAATACAGTATTTTAACAATAAACAAACATTTTTGGAAAACATATTTTAAGCAAAATTGCTGAGATGCTAGAGCTATCATGGAACTATAATAGTTGTTCCAAACTCCAGTTTCATCCTCAACCACCCAACTGCTGGTAGTAGCTTGATTACATATAATGAATATTGCTGTTGTGGATGGCAAGAAAAATTTTATTAAACCATTTTACTACATGAAAATTGTCAGTGAGGAAAGTAAGTATATGTGTGAGACTCTGCATTCCTATTCTGACAGTCCTTAGAAACTGCTATTCATGCTGCTACTTGCTTTTCTACTCACAGTCAGAGGAAAATCCTGTTTCCTTCAGAATATTTGTTGTTACTATGAAAACTACGTTTAAATAAACACAAATCAAGGCCACCCTAGCTATTTTGCAGTCCGTTATATTTTAAAGCAGAACTATTTTAATACTTGAAATTAATTAAAATTTGTGACTACCATAAAATTTGTGAAGATTATATATTGGTTACTGAAGGTCAAAAAAGCATAATTTGCATTATTGAGCTGGGAATTCTCAAGAAACAAAAGCAGCAAGATAACAAAGTTTTCTTCACTCTCACCATTCCCAAGTCTATGAGAAGTTTCTCTAAACCCATCAGGAGGACACACTAAAATTCTCCACTGAGACTTGATAAAATCCTGCAAGTTGAACATAATGAGGTAAACTTCAGTCCACTGTTTAGCATAATTAATCAGTAATGCAAATACATGCAAGACAGGAAAGAACCAGAGAAATGTCTTTTTGACAGAAATCTAGCCCCTTCTGCTTTTCAACTATTAACTCCATGTTATAGGACAGCAGAGTGGGCTTACAGAAATTCCCATTTAGGAGGTACTAGCTTTTGTTCTTATACTGAGGAAAAAAAAAAAAAAATCTTACTCTTTGGCTATTAATGGATGTATGTTGTACAGTATCTGTCCAGTATAAACAGAAATCTTCAGATGGCACCCTTTCAGTTTCATCTCTCCCTTAGTAAAAGCACCTATTCACTACGGTCTTTAAAGGGAAAAGTCCTATTTCTTAAGCTCAAGTTACACTTTCTTTTCCTTTTTAGTACTGAAAGCGAGGTCTAAGTTACAGTCTTTTAAAAGAAATACATCAAAACCATTTTTCCCCTAATACAACGGGAAGATAAGAATTTAACCACAGCTTAAAGCTATTCTTTTAATTTCAGAAGGATTTATTTTACATACCAAACCAAACCGAGTCAGGCAACCCTGCAGTCAGTGAAACACAGTATCACATAATTCTGTTCAGAACAGTGATTCCCTGGTTAACAGTCACAATATCTTTCACCAAAGTATCATTAAGTGAGTTCTTCAGGGGCAGCACAGCACAGTTCTGACAGCTCTGCTCTCTTCTTCCCCACCACAAGAAGGCGCCTTCCCCTCCCATCACCCCTCTGACACACCACAATATTCTCAGTCCCCATCCGCTTCCAAAACAACCCAATGTTATGCCTGTCTTCTCAAGACCCATTGGCTTGTGTTCTCCCACCCAGCACAGACCCATCTTGTGTTCTTCTACCCAGCACAGACCCAGCCATGCTGAAAAAAAAAAAAAAAAAGCCAGTGCCAATTGTATTGCACTCTCTTAAAAGAGAGTGACACCTTTCTCTCTACCCAGTTTGCCATTTTTCCCCAAACTGTAGGAAAACTACAAGCAGAGATTTCTCTCTCTCCTACAAACATGGTTGTAACTGGTCAATGATTTTAAAAGCTGTTGGTGAACATGTGAGGAAGGAATGAGAGAAAACAAGGGAAAAAAGCATAAATCACGTTTTCTTTGGAAATCAGGCTTAAAAAAAGGCAACACCCTACAGCTTTTAAAGGAGAAAAATTTTACTTGTTTACTGAGCCAAGGGAAATAAGCAAACTTCGGCAAAACATTTTCACATTTCCCTTGACCTTTACACTTATGTTTCAAATACAGCATTAGGGGCCTAAGGACTGGGGAAGTTACTCCATTTAACAAGACAGGTTTCCCCGAACATACCTTGAAGTTTTTGGATGACTGATGAACACCTAAAACTGTCACACATTCATCTGAAAAATTACGAACCTTTTACCTTACGACACCACACACTCTCTGAATTCATAACCACCTCCTCGCCAGCACCCACCAAACTGGTGCAATATTATCCTGTCAGGGCACATGTCAGTAAAAAGGCAAAAGCCAGACTTTGACATGACATTAAGCACTCACTGAAACAGCCAAACACATCAAATTATCTCAAATGCCAGAAACTAATATGTATGTCATTAACAACTTTAACCAAATGTAGAAATGGTGAGTTATGTCTTATTTACAACAGCAGCAGCATTCTCAGAATTGGAAATATGAAATTAGCTATTAACACTATTTACTTTAAAGTATACTTTTCTAATCAGATCCTAGTATCTCATACTCTCATTCTCCAAGATCGTGATTTTATATTTAGAAATGTAGATTACCTCAAGACTTTTAATGTACACATTGGAAAAGTCATACATTAACTTCCCTTCCTCCTACAAGAACCACTTGTTACAAGATGGGCCACCTCCTCTATGTTCACAAATACTTGCCCCAGTATTATTTAGAAGCAAGTACTGGAACTATCTGGATATCTACTAGTTCAGCAGATAGAGATGTTTATGGTATCCGAGATCATCCTTCCGCCAGTATTGAGATATACAAACTTCTGGAGCTGCGAGCTGAAAACTTGCAGATGATGTAACAATACCATACCTTTCTTATAAAGCACTTAAAATTGAGACATCATGCTGGATGATTAGCCCATTCCCAGGTTGTCCTTCTCTTCTGTGTGTCCCACAGCAACACCACTAACACATAGTTAGTTACTAATTAAATTCTGCTCTGGCTGTAATAAGCAATGCTACCCTAAGGTATACTCTTCACTGAGAAATTATCAGTGTGGCACAAGAAGGGATTTCATACAACAATTCTAAAGAACCAAAGCCAGCAAGAATCACATCACTCATCAAGACTTGAAAAAGTTAGTAGAGATGCAAACCTGTTTCTGAAGGCCCAGGACACAGGTAAGTTTAGTCCTTGTCCTTGACATATATAACTAAGCTTTTCCCACCAAGTAGTAATTACTGAGGAGTAATATACTATTTAACATGCCAGGAGGAAAAAGATGTGCTCTCATTTTGTCCAGTACACAGAGTTACAGTACAGTAATTTGGCACAGAGAAATCTGAAAGCCACTCTCTACTCTGCCAGAAGGGGTTCAAACCATAATCTCTAAGCAGGCTCCACATTTCGCTGGGAAGATGCATCAACTCAGAACTTCTCATTTCAGTGGCACTCTTCAGAACATGGAAGAAAAATTAAAAAGTAAAGTTTTGCTGGACAGAGCAGAACCAGCAATGTGCATGCCCCTCTAGGGAGAAGGGCACCCGAATGACAGAGACAAGTCCTGATTTCCAGTTTCTAATGGCATTTAAAGTTTTAAATGGAAGAAAATACAAAATAGTTTCTGGAACACAGGCACTCACCTTTTTCTCCAAGAAAATAACTGGCCTAGTATCTCTCTTTGGCCCAATTAGACCTTAATCATCTTATACACAAGGAAAAGTGGATTTTTAGGGTTTGGGGTTTTGTTGGTTTGTTGTTCAGGTTTTTTAAGGCGACATCAACAAAACCTCTTCCTCCTCACCCCTTTGTTTTTTTCTGAACAAAAGGGAGAGTCACCACAGGGGTTTGGTCTGAGTCCAATCCCATAGGTGTGCCTGAGGTGTGGTTTGAACATGCCTTTGGACAAGTGAATGCCTAATTTACAGATTGCCTAATTTAAGAATAGTAAACAGATTTAGATGCCAAGATGCTCAGCTGTGACAAGATTATGGAAGACCTGAATGAGAACAAAACTTCAAAGTGTTTGAAAAACTTTAGTAGTGAAAACATAGAGACCTGTAAAATTTAGCCTACACATGGTTAAAATTTTATTTGGGGCTAGACACCCACAGTCCATCTAAACCACAGTTTTGACTTCTCTGTATTATTTTATGGATCTGGCCATATAGCAAAATAACATACATAAAAAAAAACCTTCTCAGAGAAACCTGCAAATAACCTTTTAATGGAACTCTAAATGGACCTCTATAGAAGAGCAAAGCCACGTATATTTTTAAAATCCACTTTAAATGTACCTGACTTACTCCAAGAACTGTTTTCTTCTGGCTTATATGAGCATAATAAACTAGCACCACTTATCTGGTGGTACCAGGCTGCCATTGTGGGTAAATGATGATAGCTTCAAAACTGAATCTTTCTTATATTCTCTGAGATTATTAAACACATAGTTTTAAGGACTAAACATTCAAGTAGAAGCGTTTATGCCGAATTTGGCTACATTTTTATCATGAAGATGAGGAATGTCCATAGTATCTACTAAGCTTCATAAGCTCCATTCGCGAAATACAAGCCTTTATCAGTCTTGAATCTCATGGGTATACCTAATTTTTAAGGAACTATATGTAATAAAGTATTAATGCTACTAATGATGATTTTATAATATACTCAGCAATACTCCTCAGAACAGCAGTACAGAATTAGAAAACTAATTCAGTGATTTTAATGACAAAATGTAACAGCTGGAAAGCATCCAAAGTGTGCAACATGAAAGTGCTGAAAGAATGAGAAGCCTTGTTGCTTCCACATAATACTAAATATATGACAACCGCAGAGTACCAAAACTTTTTACATATATGATTATATATTCTGAAAGCGGCTATAATTAAGAATTTATATTATACACAAAAAGTATGGTAAGGGAATATTAAGACTATAAAATTAAATACTCAGGCATGAGGTATGTAAAAATTAAAGTGGCTTTTGCATTACAAAGGAATTTTGTGGCAGCAGTAAGGGTTGAGAATGTAATCCTTCAGGGCAACACACAACTCCATTAACTATGAGTCTCTTTCCTTTTCTGTGATTTTGTATTTCACATCTTTAACTCTTGCAGCAAATTAAGAGTCGAATCTCTGACAGTTTCAAATTACTACAGACACCCCCAATAACTGAGTTAACAAAACAGCCAAATGCAATACTAAGCTATTTTCCCCAGGGGAACCACCCACAATAGTGAATGAGATACCTTCCAATGGATATAGCCGAATTTGCTTATGCCACAGATACATTGAGACATCAGAATCTCATTTTAGACTCTGCTACATAACTGAAGCTGTACTTCCTATACCTATTATTATCCTGAAAGACCACTAAATTCAAAATTATAATACTAATACCACTAATAACCAAGACTACTAACAACAATTCAGTATTAGTAGAAGATGAGAGACTCAGTTGAATGGTTTGGTGACTGTCCATAGTTTCACAGGTGCTTTTACCTCCTCCAGAGAGAAAGCTGCCTTAAACCAGTTACTGCTCCCCCAGCAGCAAAGTGACTCTCTCCTGTTCTTGTGCCACCCCTTCAGTGGCACCAATACAGCTTCTTACAGAGCAAAACAGCTCAATTAACATAGAAAAGTTAAAAATACTTATGAAATAAATAAATAGAAGAATGTCAGGAACAACTATTACTGTCTTTGCTATGCAGCTATCAGTCATTACCATAATACAATTTGAATATCTACCAAAGTCTTTTCCTTAAGAAAGCCCAACTCATTGCAGTGCGATGAAAAGGAAGGCACCCTAGCTGTAATTCCACCTCTTCCTAATTATGCTGTGTGCTTTGTATTGAAAACTGTATTAAAGTACATATTTCCTGTTCTAAAAGAAGACCTGTCCATACTCTTCAATGTATGAAATTAGGCTGAAGCGGTGAGGCTTTAGACAGCAAGTTATACATAGCTCCTGAAGAGGTGCCAATAGCTAAAATAGCAACTTTTTTTCAAATGATATTACCTAGTGAAAAAACCTGCATTTTTGATTCATAACTATAATCAACACAATGCTATTATTTTCAGGGGAAAAAAAAAATCATACTATTCAAGTTAATAACATTTCATATGAAGCACATGTGAGGAGGGTGGGGGTCAACATCTCTACTAATGATTTT
Source organism: Pezoporus flaviventris (assembly GCF_033815535.1). Lineage (NCBI taxonomy): Eukaryota > Metazoa > Chordata > Aves > Psittaciformes > Psittacidae > Pezoporus > Pezoporus flaviventris. Next base: position 26,363,579 of record NW_026892550.1, read on the forward strand.
TATCTTCAATTTTGCACAAATTTAGAAAAAAAAGAAGAAAATACAGCAAAAATAGACAAAAATAGCAAAAGCTCAAAGCTCTTGAAAGCGGCTATTTCCTTGGCAACACCAATCCATCCATCAAGATACACGACTTGGGTGACATCCTGTGCTAACAAGGTAATTATCCAACACTACAAATTAAATTTAAAGTAATTACTGCTCATTTTTAATATTGTTAAGTACAGAAAGAGTAAAATTACCTACAACACAGAGTTTATGGAACCCTTAGAGATTAATAAAGAAAATACTCTGCTTTCCTCACACATCTTTATTTTACCTGTGTGTGTTAAACTTTTCTGCGTAAGAACATGAAGTGGAAGAAACAGAAAATAAGACATGGCTGAATGGCACCTTGAACTATTACATATCAACCTGTGAGTTATTTCATTTCCTCTTTAGACTGTTTGTTAAAAAGAGGTAACTCTTGCCTTATCAACAAAATTCTCGCATCTTAAAAATATCGGCAACCACATTTGACCAAACCCCTCCTAACCCAATGTAATGTAAGGTAATGTTTGGTAATCCAAAACCAGTGCCTGCAATGTGTCTGAAAAAGTATGTGAAAAGGATATACAGGAAAATCAAGTTTATTTTGAAAAAATGAATGCACGTACTTGTCCTGTCAAGTAGAATTCCTCTACTCTAACAACCAAATGCTGTCAAACTTCAGATAACAGCCCCCAAGCCCATAGATATTCATAGACAAATGGATTTTATTCCTGTAAGATTGAACAGTGTGAAACAACCACAACTGGTCAGCCTGAACTCTGCCAGGACTACCACAACTGAGGTGGATTCAAGTGCTTCTTTCACTAGAGTATTTGCTTAAACAATCTTCCTTCCTTCTGGCACACCTGTCACCCGGAGAAATGATCCAGGTTAAATATAACCACATTCAAAAAAAAAAGGGTAGTTAATTTTAACCTGGATCATTTCGGGCGAGTTCAGTGACAGGACACGGTTCCACGAACCGCTGTGCTGGTACAGCTGAGGGAGGCAGCAAAGAGGTGAGAGCTAGGATCAAGGACGACAGGCCTGTTTTAGTCAACACTGCCACCAACAGCAACACTTATCAAACTGTGTCACAGGAAAAATAATACTTAAGGATTTGGAGGATCAGGACCTCCGATCAGCCAATCCACCTTTACATGCAACTTCATATCACACCTAGAACTATATCTGATTTCCCCTGTGCCTCTCAGTACGTCAATTTTCAACATGTACATGAAAACAACGGCCTTACAAAATTGTCACTACAAACGATTGATTTGTTTACTTCTCCTTATGAAAAAAACGATCTAAATTTATATCCAGGCCAAAAGTACCAGGAATTTGGAAGTGAAGACAACAAAAAATCTGAAACTGTCTTAACAGAAACACTAAAATGAAGTGCCACGAATTCCAGCCCCTCGCTGGTCATATTTCACATACGCACAGAGCATTTGACACACTCATTTTAAGAATGCACGTAAGTCGAGACAGGACTGGGGGCTACTGAGCAGTCCTCACCTTTAACAACGCACTGAGGGCACCGCAATAAAGTTATCAGAGAAAAAAACAAAACCAAAACAACCTCATCAAGTGCATGCTCAACCCTGCACCCCGCAGCCCAGGCCACCTGCAGCAGGGACACGCCGCGCCTCGAGGGCCGGGAAAGCTGTCCCGCCGCAGGGAGTGCCCGGGGCCCGCCACGGCTCAGCCGCCGGGCCAGCACCTACCACTGTGCCTGTGGTAAAGCCGCCCGCCAGGCGCGCAAACGCTTCCCGATCACGACGCCGCACGGAGCCGCCGCAGAATCCCCTCAACCCCCTAAAGCGTGGGGGTCCCTGCAGCACCAGCGGGACGAGCCGCTAAACGGAGGGGAGCGGCGGTGTGGAGGCAGCGCTCGCGGTTCTGCCCGCCCCACTGCCGAGGGGCCGGCGGCGGCTCGACACGGCACAGCGCGGACAAGGCGACGGGGCATGCCGGGGAGTCCCAGGGCTACCCTGCCTGCGCGCAGCCCGGGCGGCGGGGCCGGGAGGGGCCCGGACGGGCGTTGGGCCAGGCGGGCAGAGCTCCAAACGTGCCCGGGAGTTGTGACAGGAGCAAAGTGGGTCACCGGGCCTAGCGGGTGCCCCGCGAGCGTCCCCGGCCCCCGGCGGCGGCCGCCCCCGCCGCGCCCTGCCCAAGGGCAGCCGCTACCCTCCCCGCACGCCGCCACCGGGGCAGCGGCAGCGGGGGACCCGCCGGCGCTGTCAAACTTTACCGGCCCTGCTCCGTGGCGCACCCCGCCATCCCTCCCACAGCAGCCAGGTCCGGCGGAGCCGCCCTCCCCGCCCCACCCCGCAGCGCTCTCCTCACCCTGCCCCGCGCGGCCGTTGCCCGCCCGACCTCTCCCGGCGCCCGCCGTCCCGTGCGCGCAGCCCCGAGCCCGCCGCCGGCACAGAGCCTCCTCCAGCGGCAGCGCCAGCAGCCGGGGCCGGGAGTCCCCTCGCGCACCGCGCCTGCGCCGCCCGAGCCCACCGCCGAGCTACCGCGGCGCCTCGCGCCACCGCGCGTGCGCCGGGGCGCACTGCACCCCGCGGCACTCCGGCCCCGCGCGCACGGGGAAGCGCCGCGCACGCGCAGGGAGGCGGGAGGTGATCCCCCGCTGCGCGCGCGTCTCCGCGCGTGCGCGCCCACCGCCCGCCAGGCAGCGAGGGGTGCGCAGGCGCACTACGTGCCGCGCCAGCCTGACCTCGCCTCACCTTACCTCACCCCCGCTCCGTGAGGGGAGGAAATAAATGGCCGCCATCGGACATCGCTGCGGGCGGTGGTATAACCGCGGGGTCGTGTCCTGGCGCGCCGGTGCCGGGGAAGCCCGGCTCGGAGATACCCGGCAGTACCACGTCTCTGGCTCGGAGCATCGGGGTTTGCCCAGCCGGCGGTAGCCGGGCTGCGAGTGGGAAGCCGGGGAGTGAAGATGGCCCGGCCGCCCTCCGCCTCCAGATATTGGCGCCGCGGAAGGCTGCCAGCGATGTCGCAGCGGCTGCTGTCGCTGCCAGACGGGATGCTCCAGGGCTGGTTTTGCAGGCGGGCGCGCAGCCCGGAGTCGAGCCCTCGGCAAGGGATGTTCTGAACGGAGGCGCTTGCCTACTGAAATAGTACACCTGGCGCAAGCCGCCGATCCGGCAGTGCCCGAGCGTGTGACACGGTGCCCGGCCATATGGTGATTCCCAGGGGGAAATCCGGATGATCTCTGGGAACAGACGTGCCAGCGCAGGTTCTTTAGGGGTCGCGCACCCCATGGTGGCGGTGGTCGGCGGTCTCTTTGATCGCTAAAACGCAAGGGAGTGGCAGAGAGCAGACTTGACAGTCTCCGTCCTTTTGCTTGTGTGCAATGCTTTTAGTACCAGTTTATGAAACAGCCTTACCTAACATTAAAAATAAGTGGTCCTAGCTGAGTTTTATATCTCAACACGTAATAAAATCTGGTACCTTTATAAATATTGTATTAATATTGCACGGTTTATACAATTTGTATCGTACGGAACTAATGGCCCTTGAGGTTGAGGAGATTCCTGGAGTACCAAATGGAAGGCTCACGCCAGAAACTGCCCTGCTGACTGAAAAGCAGCAGTTTAAACCCATTGTTCTCATTTGCTAATCTTTACCGTTTGGGGGGTGGTTTTGTGTGACTGGAAGGTAAAAGAGTAATTGTGGATTTGACAGTTGGAGTTCCCTGTATGAGGCTGAAATATTTTTGTTAGGCAGCCTACACAGTGATGAGGTGTAAATTTCTTCAGAAAATGTGTCATTTCAGCACTGGAAGACGCAGCTATAGTGGTAGTTTGCAGGACTAAATCTGATAATAAAATTACCGCTGTTGTGTTTGTGTGTTGGTAAAACAAAAACTGCAGGATGTGGCTATATGCTTGACTTTGCAGAGAAAATTGTGAGACAGACCAACTAATAAATACAGCATCAGGTATCATAGCTAATCAGAGAGATGCCTAATGGATGCTGCACAGTCTTGATGTAATGGTTTCCAGCCATACTGCATGACTGGAATATGCTTAAACATGCAGTGACTGTTAGTATAAAACTGGTCTGCATGCAGCAAGACAAAGCAGCATGCTTTTCTGTAAAATACAACATTGCTCAGCAGTAAGAGCATGTAAATATTCAGTTTTCTTTCTCAGCTAGTTACAAGGATATTGGTTTTTTGTTTGATCTAAACAGCAATGTACCTCAAAGCGTAATTACAGATGTGTATCTACAAAAGCTTAATTAGTGTTTGTGTCTGGAATGAAGTAAGGAACTTGGCTGCAAAATCTCATGGATTCTTCTTTCTGTATCATTTTCCAGGTAGATCGGTTTCCCTGTTTGATTCACCTTGTGACCAAAGTCATGCAAAGTGTTGTAGGGCCAGGAACTTCTTCAGCAGTAATGCTGCTAGAGAGCTAGCTATGAGCTCAGTTTTCCCCCTTGAAGAACTTTAGAGTATTAATAAAACCACTTGTTTTTGATACCTACTGATTCATAATACTGTTTCTAGCTTTCAGTTTCTGCAAATGTGTTGTAAACAGAATGATTTCATTACTCATTCGAAAGATAATGCTTTTTTGATGAAACATGGAAAAGATAATAAGATACAGCAGAAACTGAAAATCCAGGAGAAAATGTAAGAATATTTTCAACATAAATGCCTAATTACCACATAAATATGGCCAAGAAATCAGGAGGCTAGAACCAGGATCAAGTTCAGTGTATCAAATTTGCCACATGATCTTTAGTAACCAGTAGTAATACTTGAGACAAAAAAAGTAGAGAGTGTACTCTTTCTTCACACCTTGCCTGTATGGGAGCATAACACCTACCTACTGCAGTGCTGCAGCAGCAAATTACTCTGTAGCTTGCACATCTTATATTTTGGGATCAACGAGATCAAAACAGGCAGTACAGCTTTGGAGATGACACACATTTCTTTTACTGCAGAAGTTACTGTCTAACCAAGGTCATTTTTTAAATGCTGCTTCTCTTTTGAAAGAGTTTTAAAGGCTTGTGAGGGAACAGGGCAGAAGGCTTAGAAATGGTGTGGTGGTTTTATGGAACAATTCTCCACCCAGATACACTATTTTTATGGCTCTTACCATCCATATGAGTTTGTTCTGGTGTGCAGTGATGGTTTTGTTTCATTCACAAAGTTTACATGAGAGCCAACATAATTTTCAGACATTACCAAATAATGAGTGGCAAATCTTCTGTGAATTACTGAATGATGGGACTGGGCTGGGCCAGAAATGCAGATGTTTCCAGCATGCTCCAATTAACTATAACCATGTTTCCTGCAGAACTGTGATTGCCATCTTATGCATGGTAAATATTCAGAGCCATAGAACAGTCACCTGCTTGGAAAGTTCCTTCTTGATCCTCACTGGCAAATTCAAAAGAGAATCTGTTTGAGGAAGCTGGTCTTGAAACTAAATTTCACATCACTCCAGGATACTAAACTCTGTGGATTTAACAAAGACACAATCTACATAACCCTTGCAAAGCAAGACTGCCCAATATTCAGTCCTGGACCCTTTTCCTACAAATGGCATAACTGACCAAGAACCAGAAACACAGAATCATAAAACAGTTTGGTTTGAAAGGGACCTGTGCAGTTGTGTGTTACACTCGTGTACCTCACGGCAACCACAGTAGCAGGAGGGAGGTTCACCACTAAGAGGAAGCGAGTGGTAGTACTCCTTTTATTGCAGCCAACAATGATGCTTGCCTGAAGTGACTGTGGAAACATATCTGAGGTTACTGGTGACCTATTTACATTTAAAACTACTAGTTAGCTTTCTAGTTTTGAAGTGGCAGATAACACCAGTTTAGCCATTATCTCTGAAATGCATTTACTAGTTTACTACTTTGACTCTACAAAATATAAGGGTCAAGGCCAGGTTGGACAGGGCTTTGAGCAACCTCGTCTGGTGGAAGGTGCCTCTGCCCGTGGCAGGGGGGTTGGAACTAAATGATCTTTGAGGTGCTTTCCAACTCTTAACGATTCTATGATTCATTAGCACATGGGAGATTGTTTTTTTTTATGATGAGTCACAGGAAAAATAACATTAATACTATATACAGTTTGATTACTCAAAATCTGAATCAGGAGCGTGGTTTCTTCATGTCACTCGTAGTTTTGCTTATCTACAGCTTGTAACTGTAAACTATTTTCTCAATGATACACTTTTTGTTAGGAAGGAACAACTGATGCAACTGTCAGTATTCTAACATAGTGGACTGGGAAAATTATCCTTGACCCTGGAGAAAATTCTGTCAAACAAACAGAACTGTTAGTGGATTCAGGGCCAAATCTTGATTTTGTATTGCTATACACGTTGTCTGTGGATCACCTTATCGGTGAGGAGAACCAAGAAGGTACTTAGCAGAGCAGGGAATTAAAGGAGTGTCATGTACCCATGCTGCATAAAAGGAGGAAGAAAAGCATGGATTACAGCCCACCAGCTAATACTCTCCCTTTCCCGTTCTGTTTAAGCAGAGTTTGTATGAAATGGAGAATTGAGACTCTTGGGGTAAATGACAGCCATCTATATGGATCTAATCCATCAAAGTACGGGTTTAATTTACATCAGTTTTCTTCCACAAAGTAAGCAAACAAAAAAAAAGAAAAACAAAAAAGAGTGAAACAAAAGCCCTTTTTTTTCCTTTTTTTTATTTTTTCCGGCTTACCAAAGGAGCAAACCCAGTATTTGAGCTCATTTAGGTCAGAGCAGATGATCTGCATTAAAATTTTCTCATGTAATATGTGGTTTCATCGCATCGCTGTTTTTTGGTGGCTTCACAAGCAGGAATATTTTGCACTGGAAGTGTCATCATATTCACAATGCCCTTTTTTGGGTTTTCTTCTAAGTCAGTTTCTATTGCTCCAACTTCAGCTAGTTTCCATTCAAGCTCTGTAAAAATAACAATTTGTTCTGATAACTGCAATGAATTCTCACTTAAGAGAAAAGGACATTTATTAAAGACCAAGATCCATCTTAACAACACAAAAAAAAAGCCATCCTTGCAACAACCCAACTTTATCCCAGTAAAATATCTAACTGTGAAATTGCAATTTTATCAATATTTTTATCAGTTAACAGAATTACATGAGTTTTTTGATTTTCATAGATTTTTTTAAAACAAAAATAAAAAATGTTTTCCACCTTTAAGCAGTGATCTTTAGATCTAATGATTACAAAGAACATAAAATATTCTGTAATGTGAACAATTTAAAAATATTTTTCATACCTTCTACTTTAAGATATATTCCTCCACACTGAGTTACTCCAATGAACCTGCTTTTTATTTCACCAGTTTTATATACAAGTAGTGTGGGTAAACAGCTGTCATGGTAATTCTGAATGCAGCTGTTCGCAGCAGCCTTGAGAAACTTGACTTCTGGAAACTTTCTGGCCAGTAGGCTGAGGTGTTTGTTAACCAGTAAACACATTGGGATGCTAGAAAAGAGAAAGAAATCACAATGACACTGCTGGTATAAATGATCTGTAAAATAAAGTTATTAAAAATAAAGCTTTTGAAGAATAAATGACCTTTTCCTATAGTCTGCTTCTACTGTAAATTGTTACAAGGATTGCACCACAAATTTTATTTAGCTTCTAAGATCATTGTGATTTAAAGACCTGTCCAAATAAAAATATGTAATAGTAACAGTCTATAAAATAGGTCAGTAAAGCTACCAGACAGTTGAGCATTGTGCCTCAAATTTTGTTCTCCACTATGATTTTTAAAGCTCATTTTGTCTGTTTATGGTAGAGTTTAAATTAGATTTTTTTATTTTTTTATTCTGTAATATACATTTTACTTTCATTTATTAGAGCTGGCTTTCAGTTTACCATTTAATTGCTTCTTCATTCTTTTAGTAAAATCTGAGTAACATCAGGGAAACCTTTATGTAGTCACAGTAACCACCAGAGGCCTGTTGATTACTTTCATAGCTACTGTTTACAGTACAACCACTATATAAGCCTCAGTTAAAAAAATGCAAACAACACAAACAAAACAAACAGAAAAACCTCAAACAAAAAAAACTCCTCCACAATTACAAACAGTGGTGGGTTTTTTTTGCTTCCCTTCATCCTGTTAACCTTTTAGAAGTTAGGATCTTTGCTGCAAGTGGCTGAAGTCAGAGAGGCTGGTTTACCCTATGGATCCTCGACGAGTTCCCGCAGTACCCTCTCGTGGCCAAAGGCAGGTGAAGCAGTTTTGTTACCGACCACTAGAGACTTCGGAGATCTCATATTCATTCCTAAGGAACTATGAGTTTTCTCACAGACTCGTATTTATGCAAGGGTAAAGTATAGGATTGGTTCTCCAGTAAACAGAACCAACTAAAAGCAAGAAAAGCTGCTATTTTCTTTCATCAGATCTGTAAATTTACGTTACTGTAATTTGAACAATTTCACTCTCACTTGATTGACCTATTCCTCATGGAAATAATACTCAGTTCCTGACAACTGAGAAGAATCAAAGAAGATTCTCCCCAACAGACTTAAAAAGAAGGAAAAAAGAGAGCCAGTCTGAATCTAAGCAATGCAGTCAACATTCCATACCAATTCTCAGTGCTTTTCAAAAATATCTAATGGAGTTGCTAACATATCCTGAACTGATCATGGAAACCCTCTGACATTTCTGCTGAATTCCATCACAGCTTCTCTTACCATTAGAGAATTTATTGGGGAATGATAAACAAATGAATTCCCTAGCTTTGCTCAGGTTTATAACTGAGAATTAGCCTATTGGGTTTTTGATTAATTCCAGTAAAAGGGGAAATAAGGTGGAATAATCGTATAGAGCACTCCTTCTGAGAAAAGAACCTGCAAACGAACTTCCTTTAACACAGACTTCTTTTAACACACACAATGGACACTACTTTAGAATCATAGAATGGTTCGAGTTGGAAAGGACCTTGAGATCATCTAGGCAACGACGCCTTACGCTAGACCATGTCACCCAAGGCTCTGTCTAACCTTGCCTTCAACACTGCCAGGGATGAAGCATTTACCACTTCCCTACTTTCTCAGTGAAATTCAGGAATCTCAGTGAGGTGTAGTGCATAGTGATAAGCATATGCAGCAAGAGAAATCTTTCATATAATTGAAGTAATTAACTCTCACAAAATTAGTTGATAAGTCAAGGAGGTCCCATGCTCTACGATTCCATCATCTCCAAAAAATTGCTGTTTCATTAGTCTACTGTATTTAATTTTTCTTGGTATTTTAATTATCAGTTAAATTCTCTATATTGAAGTATTAACATCTTAAACAAGAATGGAATTACCTTGACTGATAAAGATGAATTATAACCCAAACATCTTCTGGAGCATTTGTCACTTCCTTTACATACTGCTCTCCACAAATTTCTCTTAGCTCCCCATACTTCTGCCTCCTCTGAAGACTCTTCCATTCTTGCAAGCGTTGCTGCCTAATTAAAAAGTAATAATAACAACAATAAGCATCTTTGGAGCATTTAAAATGCATTTTAAAGTAATATCTACTGCATTTCTCTCAGTTACTTTAAAAAATGCTTTGAGTAACCCTTTAGCTCAAGGTCTTTGAATGTAACTTCAGAGCTGGGAAGGCTTCTATGCTAATCCTTATTCAATAAGAGAACATTAAAATACATTTTTTTTAGTTCATCAGCATTAGATTTGGAAAATCTGAGTAATAAACACATTGCACAAGGATATATCATTTGAGGCAAAGCAATTAAAATAATCCAGGTATTTTTTATTATTATTATGAATATGATATTAGTTTGAGGAAGAACTATTTACGATTTTAAAATAATTCACAAAAATTGGAATGTAAACCCAGTAGATGGCAGTCTTCATCCATAAAAATACTTGCAAGGTAGAAAAAAATGCCTGAGATTAACTGAACTAAAAGCAGCTATTAATTTTAATAACTGAAAGCCACCATAGAAATGCCTTTTCCAAAAAAAAGTTTAAAAAATATATATGCAATGTTATTATAATCTAGCAACAATGCTAACTTAGGTAAATGTTGAGTATACAACACTTCAAACATACAGTACCACAATATATCTTCCACTGAACTGAGGATGTAAAACAGCAGTTTCCACTGTGGCCCCTTCTGTTTGTTTTCTTTTAAATATCCATCTTTCACACTAAACAATTTTGTTCTAACAAAACAACAAAGTAAAATATGGTGTCACTGCTTCTCTTTGCCACAGGTAATCAGGAAGAAATAGTATAGCAAAGCTTTTCTGCAGATATGTCAGTCAGCAGACATGACTGTTTAAAAGATTTTATTTTTCAAGAGCATGTACATGTGTGACAGTGACACGTGCACTCTTAATCTGGACAGAAGTATCTTACTATACCTGTACTTTTCAATAGCTTCCCTATCAGCCTCATCAAAATCATCTTCAGCTTCCTCTAATTCCTTCAGATTCATTCTTTCATATGGCTTCACTAGAAACAACAAACAAAAAATTAGTCACTTTTTGTTCCCCAAACTGTCTGCAAACATTTTTAATGGATGAAAAGTATTACATAGTTGTGGAGCTAATGGAAAGAAACAGATGTACTAATTTCAGAAGTTAGTCAACTTTGGCCTAACTCTGGGTAAGAGAGAGGAAAAGAAATTTATTTAAATACAGCCATGCAGGAAAAAACAGAAATACAGGAGTAGATTACAATCCCTTGTTCAGAATGTGAATCTTGCTGATACTGATCGGTTATTTTATGACATTATGAAAATCATTCATACATTACATGCCATGTTTGTCAGTAACTGTTATATTTGCATTGTACGTTTAATTCAGAATCCATTTTAGAATTGCCAAGTGAAAATCATTAAAACAACAGTTGTTGTACAATGTTTAAGTTACTAGTAGCATTATTGAAAATATTTCTGCTTTTCAAATTTTGTTATAGTAATGGCATGTATTTTTAATTCTACGTGCCTTCTGCTTCTTTCTGCAAGCGTAAAACCATTTCTTCAATTTCATCTTTCGGGTTTTTTTTTGGCGGAAGAATTCCAAATTGTCTGAGTATGTCATTCCATTCAGTATCTTCGTTTGGGTCCTGTTTTAATATAATGAAACAAAACTAAATCAATCTTGTGCACCTTTTTAAAATCAAAACCAGCCCTTTTTCATGTTGGCACTTATTAAGGATGTTACAAAAGGGAAACATTACTTAGAGGCTGCAATACCTTCATGGACAGTTCTCTATCATGGATTTTCATTTGTCATTTTTTATTTCTGAACAGAAAACAGCAAGAAAATAAGAGAGAAAGAAAACTAAAAATGTAAGCATAGATAAAATAATCAGTCTCCAAAATAGGAGCTAAAAATTGCTTAAAAGATGTATGGAAACTTATTTCAGAAACACAAAACTATACGCTGCTTACTTAAACACACTTAAAGAAATACAGCTTTATACAGGCAGGCTTTTTGTATCAGTATTGTGTTGCTATGAAGAATAAGGTATTAGAATCATAGACTCATAGAATCAGCTAGGTTGGAAAAGATCTTCAAGGTCACCAAGTCCAACCTTGTGGCAGTTTCTGTTAAACAGTTAAGATGAAGGGACTGCACGCTTTTTATGCACAGGCCCTGGCAGCTGCCTTTGCTCCTCACCTTCTCCCTGCCCATCCTTTTCTCTCCAGTTGCCTCCATTGAGGTGATTGCCTCAGGCACCTGCCTCCCCTACCTACCTGCAGCCTCCCCCATTGCCTTGATGTTCCCGCTCCAACTCCCTCAGTCTCGGCTGCTGCGAGACCCTGACACCTTGGATCCGGGGTGACCCTCTGCGCCCACCTGCATGGCTGCCCCCGGGGCACTGCCTCAGCTCGTGGAGGCCGCTGGTCTGACTGGATGGCAGCGGCCGTTGGGGCAGGGCCACCCCGCCGCCCTCACTGGCTCTAACGGTGGTAGCCTGAGGCAGCAGTGGGCCCCAACTGTTTGGCCCTGCTGAGAAAACTGATCCTGTTCAAAGCAATTTCAGAAAAAATAAAGCACAAAACCAGCAGAAATAAACAAATCCTGAAGGCTCCCTGCTTTGCCTTTCAACCATGGCCTGCATGAGTGGAGGATGGTAGTTGTGTGGTGTAAGGCTTTTTGTGGCAGGCCACACATTAGTTAGAGTAGGGTTCATATGTAACTAGAGCCTCAGTTCGTACATAATAGCAGCAGTTTAACTAGAGGCATAGCAAACTGCAGAGTGAAAACAAGCAGGCAAGAGGAGGAACATGGCTTCTTAAGCTGGTTTCCTCCTCTGAGGCCATCTGTTTTCCCAGGTACCGTCTGAAGTTCAGCTGCTCATCCGAGCTTGCAGAACCAAGCTGAGGTCAATTTAATGCAGTAATGCTGAGGTCAATTTAATCCCTGACTAGCCAGTACAATGTTAAGAAAAACCCGATCGGCTTCTATACTAATGGATTAGTTACTTGATACATAATTACAACCTCAACATTGTATGTCGACATAACCCTGGTGTGAAAATAAACTCAAGAGAGAGCAGCTAGGAAGATTGTGAAACTAACTTGTGCTTTTGAGTACAGTTTCTCTAAGTCTACATCAAAACCAGTTGAGTTTTCGAGTGAATCCTAATTCTCGAGGAATGTAAATAACACAGTTAAGTCACCTTCTGAATGATAACCATACTGCATTGTGACTCAATAGCTAAAAAAAAAAATTGATGCCGTTGTATTCCAGTTGAACTGAAGTCATGATAGGTCTTCAAAACATGCGACTTGTTCAATTTCCTTTGGTTAAGGAAATAGAAATGATCACCAACATCATCGTGAAAACTGAACCACGCCTTTTCTTTGTCTCACCTAGATAAGCTGTGATTTTAAAGACTGCACAAATCACAATATATATGTATATATATATACACAAAACATACAATACTCTACATTGCAAACATTCTCATTAAAACAACTGAGTGCCTTTATTTAAAAGGGCAAATAAATGTATGTAACAGTAGTGTTAAAGACAATGTCTGTTGCATGCACATATTGATTTGACAGTTACATTACACACAGTTGTAAATATCACAACACTGGGAAGCAATAATTTTAATATGCTTTTAGTATAATCAAGAAAATAAAGACACATTTGAATCCTGAACAGAATCTGGTTTAAGAACATTTACATTCTAGTGACTTTGTACATTACTAACAAAAAATTTTTATAAGGAAAACAATATGTCCATGTACTCAGCATTCCTGCAGCATTAGTTCTAGGTCAGGAATCTAAAATCCTGAAAAAGAAGAAAAAGCATTAGCTGTTGGTATAACACCAAATACCTAAATTATGATAGAGCCATAAAATGTGTTAGGAAGCAGAACATTATAATATTGGCATACTTTTTCAATATCTCTCCAGATAGTTGAATGCTTTTAAATTAAATTCTTAGTTTCAGTGTGATTTTTCCTGTGTAAGATTACCCCCATGGTGTCAGTTTACTTCTCAGTATGTATTTGGTAGGCAGTCAGATCAGTTCTTCCTGGCATATACTTATCATCATTGCAAAATTTTTAAACTGTTTTCAAATCTGGGATATTTTCCATTATTGCTGCCTGAAACACCTGTGTTCTCTGTCCTAGGAACTGAGTACCTACAGCTTCTATTTACGTCATCCAAAGATATGTTAATTTAACATCTGGGAGATGTTTGTCTGTGGAAATCTAAGTTGGCTACACAATCAAAGGCTCTCTGAGACTGCTTCTCAACACAAATATTGTGGCCTATTTGTATAAAAATAAACTTATTTAAATGTAGATCATGCTTAAGAATATTAAATAAATACCTCCTTAGCGAAAATCCACTGATCTCCTTCCATTGCGTGGCTGAAAGAAAAATATTCAGTAAGTGCTCTGCTAAACTGAATGGATTCAGTAACAAAGCCCCAAACAACTTAGTGTGTATAGAAACTGATAAACTTCTCAGTTCTGTCAACATGAGCATCATTAAATATAAACCTGAGACCAGTTATTGTTTAATATGTATCCTCCTCTGGAGGAGAATTAGACAGTAAAATTATCTGTGTATAGACTGAAGAATGAATTATGACCATCTTGTATGATTTTATAAGGGGGAGAAAGCCACAAGAAGGCACTCTAAGAGACCATTATCCTTCCTTCTTTTTTCATTTTCTTAAAATGTGTTTTCAGATTGTTGTTATTGCATTATAAGTGTTTATTGCAATTAACAAACAAATATATGTCACTCTCAATGATTTTATTTTTAGACTGTGTTCATTAACATAGGCAAAGAGTTTCTCCCTTTTCGCCATGGTCGTTCTCGGAAATATTTTCCACTGCTGAGGGACTAGATACAATTTCTACTAAAGCTGCTAAAAAAATGCCTTTCTGAGCTTAATGAGGATTTACTTTTTACTCTGGCATCGTGAATGCCTCGGTGACAATATTACCTATAACTTTGGCCTGTCATAAGAACTGTAAAAGTCCAAGCCCGATACATAAAAAAATGTAACTATACAAACTTGCCCTCTTTTCATTAGAATCATAGAATCATTTAGGTTGGAAAAGACCTTTAGGATCACCAAGTCCAATCTTAGCCACTTCTTTAAATAAAGCCATTAGCCACCTTCTTATTTAAATAGAAAAAAGCATTAACCAAATTTAGGGGAGTTATTATTAACTCTGCTTTGCCATTTTTACCTTACTCAATATTTCTAAAATGGAGTAAAAGGGCTCTATGGCATAAAAGATGAACAGGTAGTTTCATACTTGAGAATTTTGTATCTAGCTTCTAACCATACTGGCCAAAACACAAGGAAAAAGGGAGAGGAAGACCCAGTAGCTCTTTTGATTGTGTAAGCATGGCATTGTATTTATATCATATGCAAATGTACCATATTGAACAAACCTTTAGAGAGATTGTCCAATATGCTGTATTTTCTAGAACTTTCTCTGAGAATTAAATACATAATGACCAATGACTTATTAAGGTATAGCATGGTATTGTGTATACACGAATATTAAGGTATGTACAAAAAATTCCTGCTATGCCTTTATTTTAATCCAAGAAAATGTCTCGATCAGATCTTAGGTTGTCCTGTATGGTGGGATGCTCTAACTGAGCAGAATTCCCTCAGTCACAGTAACTCTTACTATAATTTGTTGGTTTCTCTACATTTTTGTTTGTAATACTTAGCACAAAATTCAAAGAAAAAAAAGTCAAACAAACCATACCCTGTAAAAAAAGTATCCTCTGCTTTGAAACCCTCCAGGTCCATGAAGTTCTTCCTGGAAAAAAATTATTTTAAATCATGTCTACACTTGTAAATTAATACACATAGAGCGGTTATTTATGTACATACTTAAAGTATTTCTTCAGTAGTTTTATACAGTCTTGCCCCTTAAGGCATGCTTTATGTGTATTGTTCCATGTCAGTAACATGTTGTCATGTAGAAATAGTAGAGATCATATGAATGAGGGCCAGATTCCACCTCAAGTTTTGACTTGGTTCATACTGCTTTTGAATGTACTAGCAACAATGAGCAGCCTTTGCCTTCGACTTCCCAGGTTTCATTACCCAGACACAACCAGAGTGCCTTCAGGGGAGAGGAGTCTCTATGGACAAAATGGAGCTGATCTTCAAGCCTCACAGAAGGACGACATTACAAAGCTTAAATATCAGAAATACTTAGGCTCTTCCTAAGAATGAGATCCCAGACTGTTCCCAGAGGTGTGTCAGGATCATGCTTTGAATTTTAACTTCAGTTCACCAGGTATACCACAATACTCAGGTTCTTTGCTGTACATAAAACATCTGTATGATTTTTACTTATATTGTCCATATCATTCTAGCCTTATCTGGCTCTGAAATACCCATCTCAGATCCATTCAGTATTATAGGGCTTATTGTATTTCAAAAGGATAAAAATTTGTCTGTTGAGTCTTGTACATTGCCATTGGAGTGTCTTATGGCACGTCTATTTCAGTATTTTTCTACTTTTTCTATTCAATGTGTGAACAAAAATAAAAACAAGCAAAAAATAGGCAGCTTTTGCAAGTTAAGGAAATTGATCTAGAACATAAAAGGAATCAAGAGTACAGTTGCTAACATGGACTTGTGATTTATGCTAATATGTCATTCTCTGCTTATAGACAGACAGAAATTTACTTAGTTTTGTTTGATTTCATGTCAGAAGGTTAGTATTCGAAAACAACTGAAGACAAAATCTGTCTTCATTGTAACACCTGCCTTCTAATCTTCCAAGGGATATTAAAAATAATTGTAATGTATATGCATGTATATGTATACAGAAACATACATATTTGTGAAGAAGTATGGTTATTTAAAGCTCTAATTTAATGCCTGCCTTCTGGAAGTTCAGTGTCTTAGACTGACTTGCCAACAAAATGTGTCTTAATCTGCACCTTAAATTAAACAGTAAAATTGCCTATAGATTAGTTGGAAATTATTAGAGCTATAGGCCACAAATAATATATTTTTAAGGAGTAGATAGTATTTGAATTCCAAATAGAAAGGGAGAGAGGGGAGGTATAGAAGAACCCCCTAGAAAATATAACTTCAGTGCAATATATTTGCTTATATAAAATTTGAAAGTCTTTTTCTTTTTATAAAATGACTAACAGATCCATTTTGACACATAGGCTCTGTGTTCTGCCACTCATCTATGTTATGGGTATGTTACTTCAGCAGTCTTTGGTTTAAAATGTTAAATATCAGGAGGATTATTTTTCACTAGTTAAAGAATAGAAAACCCTCATGTTTCTAATGAAAATATAACAGAGTTATATTAAATAATGAAAATAAAAAGTTAGGAGCAGAAAGTTCTACAAGGACATTTTTAGAAGAGGTAATGAATCACAAAGTGTGAAAATGCAAGTATACAGAGTTTAAGATTACATACGTCTAGTTTGTATCTCTTCAGTCTTCTCTCATTAAGCTGGGGAACGAGTTGGAGTAAAGGATGCAGGACAGAAGACTGAGAGGACATGAACACAGATACACGAGCAACAGTGAAATTCAGACCTTATGATGCAAAAAAAGTCTCTTTACGCAGTATTGGCTCATGGACCAAACATGCACCAAAAAAAAAAAAAGGACTGAAGATGTTAATTGAGAAACTTATCTTTTTAACATTCTGACTTGACAACAAACAGGTACCAGCATTTATATTTACATTACGAATGTGACTAAGAATGATGGAGGGAAAACCTCTGTCCTCACCTTTACTCATTACAAGTTCAGAACTGCTTACAGACTTCTTGCCCAGCCAATTGCAATTATTCAGAGTATTATCAGCCTCTGTGAGTACAGAGAATATATTTCCATACAGTACTCCTGCTAACAATTCTATAATTATCTACAATGGAATTTAGCAGCTCCAATCTCCAATGTACTGAAAAGTTAATTTTACTTCAAAATAACTTAAATTGCAGCACAAAAAAAAATGGGTTTCTTTTTCTGCTAGAAAACAACGTGCAGAAGGGATCCATTCTCAAGTAAAATTTGTAACCATGGCACTGGTCACTTTACCTAAAAGACAAGCTCCAATTTCCTTGTTTTCTACAAGCCTTGCAGACAGCCTGGTTAAGCACAGTGGCATGGTGTGCAGCCTAAGTGCCCCTTGAAAGAACACAACCATGCAGGCTTGTGGGGAGAGGTCCACACTGAGAACTAAAGCAGAAAAACCTATTTTCTATTAACTATTTTAAAACTTCAACTAATGTAAATGTAACTTTAAAAATAATGATTTTTGATACAATACTTCTTAGAAAATACAACAGAGAATGACATGGAATAACTAGAGTTAACAAAGTGTTAATGTACTTAATAGCTAAAATGAACTTGCCTACTTGGAGCAGATTTTTTGCTGTCTGCCTGAGGTAGGCAATGTGGCATCATAACATCTACAAAAGGTGAAGTTTGACATGAGAGGAGGAGTTAAAGGGCATCCCAAGTGGCCACTCAGGCTCTGTCTTGCAGTCAGTGGAAAGAGGCTAATAAAGCCAAGAAATAGTGGATCTCACCCAAGTTAGTATCTCTGGGAACTGGGCTAGAAAACCAAACAGCTAAACCATAAGTGAGAAAACAGTAATCTCTGGGGGCAGGCATGGGCAGAGGTATCCAGGATGGGGATGAAGGGCGATGCAGTAACCTCTTAAGCAGGAGCAGCAGCAGGAACAGCTCATTTCACTGTGCCCTAATTAGCATTAAAACCTCCAGAGCTTCTATCAAGAAAGCACTGTCCGCAGTATCAACAATACCAGTTTCTGGGAAATGCACTACATATTTCTGAAGAAACATAAAGAACAAGGCAAAAATGGACATTAACGTATAAGACTGATTGTTAAGAAATGAAAAAACATGAAAATGTTTTAACTTTCTCAAAATCCTATGGTGCACAGAAAAAACACATAGAGGCACAGAAATAACAGATTATGTTTGCACTTTAAAAGCAAGAATGGATCACATGTTGGTTTATGAGAATATTTTTATAGCAACAATACTAGGCTATTTTTAAAATCATATTTTTCATTTAAAATACTATTCAAAGTTTGAGTGAGACTTAAATACTATTTTGCCTGGTACATATGTATGACACGCCAAAACCCCATACAATTTCATTAGTAAAAAAAAGAAAAGCTTTGTGAATTTTCTTAATATTTATGGTCATGTTCTCAGCTTCCATAGAACTGGATTGTTTCACTGAAAATGTTATGTTCCAGCACCAGAAAAAAGCATTTGATCTTATTCTTAAATGTTGAAGCTACAAGATTAAGATGCAGTTGGGATTCCATGAATGTATGGATGTTTTTCACACCTGTACAGTATTGATGATTTCCTCCTATGTTATTAAAGCCCACTTTATGTCTCGAACATGAAACTCACAATTCTGAGCTTGATATACAGTTGGAGAGACTACTACAAAAAGGAACATTACCCTGGTTTTATGTACAATACACATGTACTCACAGGAGGTTCTATGCCACTTACCATGATGTCTGAGTTGCCTGAGTCATGAGTCTTAGAATAATGAAATAAGAACTGTTCAAAAAAATTAGAAGTGGGGATTTACTACAAAACAGGTCAAGGGTGTTATCATTTTCTTGACAATGTTAGTGTGAGTGTAAAATATACATTGAAGTCTTACCCTTTTGGTGTTGTCTTTTTCATCTAAGCCCTGTGGGAATAAGAATCAGTAGAGAGGCTTTCATTTGTTGGGAAAAAAAAAAAGAAAAAAAAAAAGAAAAAAGAAAGCAATGGACAATTTTGACTGTATTATAAACTTTTCAGTACTGGGTTGGAAGATCATCCTTCCTTGGCAGATATATTACATGTCTTTGCTTATCAATGTAACTACTCTTTTCAAACTCTGTAGAGAGCATTGATTACTCTCTCCTAGAACAGCAGATGTGTTTAGCAGATGCTCATTTGTATATCCCTAGACACTCCTAAGTACATTTCTTTCTCCATTGAGAGCTCATAATTTTTATAATCTAGAGAAAACAGAAACACCTAAAACCTTGTATGCAACCTGGAGATTACTTTCCAAACATTGGAGTCTCCCTGCTATCTTTAATATCTGTTGGATTAGGACACATAGCCTTCCAGAGTAAGAATTGACAGTATTACTTCCAGCACTGACACTTCAGATACTTGGTCCTCAGAATTAGTTGTATGAATCAAGCTTCATAAATGCTAAGTAGACTTTCGTGTGTGTTACCTGTGGTTTCTGGAGAAATCCCATGATCAAGAAACAAAGTTCTTCCAGTGTAGTGGACGCCTAATGCAAAGAAAATGTGAACTCAAGTATTGCACTTCCAATCCTACTGCATATAACAAAGTATCAGAATAATGAAGTAACCTCTGTCTGACTTACCTGATGCTGGGAATCTGGGGACAGGTAGGCAGAGCATGCATCTTCTATCTGTAAAAGTTCACACAGTCCTTCTTTAGGAAGTCAGATTAGTAAAAACAAATGAGATATGTATATTTTCAGAAACAGTTCAGGGCAGCTAAAGGTGTGGCAAGGTTGTCCACTGAAAGGAATCCTTATGAGGCACATTCATTAAATATTTTGCATTCAAGGGGCAAAAAAGGCCCTACCCAGATTAAAAAAAAAAAAAAAAGTGCACTTGCTTGATCTGAACAAACACCTACTTGTTCTTTTTAATCTTACCTACCTCATGCACCTGTTATTTTTAACCTTCTCAGACTAAGCCATATTTTAAATTATGATTTTAAGTGTTTGGGGGCTGGACTATGTACTCAAATCTTTTCTGTGGTATCTCTGAATTATACAAAACTGCAAAGAAAATTACAAAACTAAAGCAAGTGATTAAACGAGCAGGCTGAAAATGCAAGTCTTCCAATCAGATTCCAGCATCCCTGCAGGTGTATGATGCACACATCTCTTGGATGATTAGGTGTGCCAGTACATCTTATGTATGCCAGTCAATTTGTGTGAGTCACCAAGCAGGCGATATCTGAGGTTTGCACTGATTTCCCTTGCAAATGAGGACCCTTACAATATTGTGTTTAAAAGATGTGGTTCCCAAATCACAGTACTAGTAAGAGAGATTCAATATATTTCAAGGGATCTAAACTCAGAGAGCACAGTGGAAGAAGTTGTTGCTGATGAGTTTAGACAAAACAGAATGTGACACACCTAGACAAAAAACCTAAGTCAAATAAATGCACAAACCAAACAAAATGCCCCAACTCCCATTTCATCTGGATCAAAACAAATGCTCCTTTAGCTCTACATCCTGTCTCAAAAAATGGCCAAATGTCAACACCCAGGGAAGAGCCTAAGAAAAGATCAGTGTCTGAGTAAACCCCATGCTATCCAGCCATTAGTAATCTGCAGTGCAAGCACTTTGAGTTGAAACTAGGTCTTTTTAATAAAGCTCAGTGAATTTCTGTGCTGTGAATGTGACCAATCTCTCCCTGAACCACTGTGAGCTTTCAGCATCTACAACGCACTGTGGCCATGTTTTCCTAAACACTGCATGAAATAACCACTTGCTTGTCTTGGTCAGTCTTTTCAAAGTTACCTTCATTCAGTGTTATCATGATCTCACTACTTGGAAGAGTAGTGAATAAGCAATTCCTACCCATCCTCTCTCTTCTGTTCATAACCTTGTATAGACAAACAATCACATCCTCCTTCTGTTGTCTCTTTTCCAGGATGAAAGGATCTCATAATATTGAATCATTTTTAGTGGAGTTATTACTTGAGAAAGGAGAAGAACTGGACTAAAGGGTATTTGAATTCATGGAAGTAATAGTACCAATGCTGAGGAAAACAAGCCTCCAGTACTCCAACTAAAGTTGCACAGTTTAATAATAATGAAAAAAAGAAAAAAAGAGGTTTAACTTTTCATTTTGTAACCTTAAAACTGTATCAATAACAACCTCAATTGCTATGTGCTATTTTTTCCCATTAAATATTTGATACTGTTAGTCCAGATGCCAAAAAGCTTTGCCAATCATCTTGTTCACAGACTGCATAAAAAAATGTGGGGGTTGTAAAATACAAAGTAGGCACTGCACTGGGTCTTGTGACTTTGTTATAGGTAAAAAGCCATAAACATCACTCTTTAGCAATCAAAACATTAAATGAAAAAAAAACAATAAACAAGTAGTGCATATCTGAGTAGTTCAAGACAAGAGATGATTCATTTCTCTAGAGGCAATCTGCAAGAAAGCATTAGCAGACATAGTGGGAAAGCTAATAGCTCACAGAATTCCCCTTTCAAGTAGTTTTTGCTGGTAACGCATCCTCCCTGTTCTCTTTTCTCTTCATCCTGTATTTGTCTCTGGGCATATTAGTTCAGCTTCGTTACTTTTGGAGTAAGAAAATGTGGAGGGAGAAATCAGCAGTAAAGGAGACAAATGAGCTGAATGAATGAATAAACTGAAATAATTTTGGAAGCCTACATTAAAAAATTGCTGCTTCTTCTTGGTTAGGGATTTTCATTTGTTTGGGGTTTATTGGATTATCTGTTTGGTTTGTAGTTGGAGTTAGCTCTTAAGAGAACTACCATAATTCTGTAGGAGGGCAAGCCAAAGACTGCTTCATGCTCAACACAATGCAAGGCAAAAGCTGCATGGACAAAACAAGGGCTGAGGAAAAGCCACCATTTCTGTTAATTCCTTACAAAATATATAAAAATGTAATCATTTTTATGGACCTTGTTGCTTCTTTGTAATTTTCTGTCCCAAAATGTTTCTTTCAGAAACATGGCCTGAGGAGCATGTGAATTGTTTGGGGTTGGTTAAATAACAAAGAAACAAAACAATATGAGAGACAAGTAAAGGAACACAATACTTAGTTACAAAGTTCCCATATTTATAAACTCTGAGTCATTCCTGGAAAAAAAAAATAGGCTCTTTTAGAGGCAGGGTTTCTCTGGGATGGTCCACTGGTAAAGTAACAAACAGAGAATAACTGACTTTCACTCCTAGAAACTCTGGTGAACTGGTATGTTTCCATAATCAGGTTAATTTAGGGTATATAGCTATGCATCTAATTCTCTTTCCTTACAGCCTCTCCAGTCTTTCATTATTCTTGCTATAATAGTAAATTTTATATTGCTCATATTATGTAATTTGACACAGAATTTAGAATTTAATGCATATATTTTCATTCACTGAAATCAGCAGGAACTTTGCCTTGTTTCCAGGCACCATCAGGACAAATCCTGTGTTACAACTAGTAAATCTTGTCAATAAATGCAGAAATGTATAAGACAGCATTTTTAATCTGGAATGTATGTAACTCATTTACAAAAAAAAAACCCTTTAGCTTCCGGATCTTACTTCCTAAGAGACCAGTTTTTCCCAGAAGATAAATATCACCAAGGCTTGTTCAAGTGCCAGTCAAGAAATGCATTCATTTTTGAGTCAATACCTCCAGCATGAACTAAGGGGAGCTTCAGGACAATAAGGGAAGTGTCTCCTGCAACGGCCACAATTGGAAGATATTTACTCTCTGCATCTGTAACCCTGGTGAGTCACTTGCTTTTCAATGTTACCAGGAGCTACAAAATTAAATGTCAACAGAATACTTGAAGGTTACATCAACGCCAGGACACGTGAACTGAAGGCTAAACCCTCTCTACGTGTTATACCCTGAATGCTCCATCAGTTCCAAAAGGGCAGGGAAGAGCCCATGTTAACACACATGTCACATTCTAGGGTCAAAACAAATGTTCATTTCCAAGATGAGAATGGAAGTCATGACAGCAACTGTAGCAAAATGCTAAGGGGGCTAAATGACACAGTATATTATCCTTTATCTAGTAAACTGAGAGGCTAAGATAGGATAAAATATGGTGTCCCAGCCCTGTGTGCAGAACAGAAGCAGCAAGAGGTAAGACTGAATGAGTTGACACAATTCCTGTGTACCATGTACAGACTATAAAACCACTGAATGGGACACTTGTGTTGCTTCCAGGGATGGCGACTGCCTGATCATCAACAGTTGAATCACAGCTGTTACCAAATGTAGCTTTCCATTGAGCCAAGACAGTCTTTCGCCAGAATAACATCTCAACACCCAGCCTCAACATCCTCCTGGAACAATTGTTCAGAAAATCTGAGAAATAAGGTGTTCTGCCTCTTCACTGATGTCAGGACAGGAGATACACAGGAGAACCAGGGCTGGGAAAAAGCAGCACCTGAACTCTGTGCAAGAGAAATACTGGAGGGTGAGGTAGCAAGGATGGGCATAGAAAAAAGTGGGAGTACCCCCATAGCAGACGATGCTTACCTCTTTCCACAGCTGCAAATCGTCATCTGCATTAAGTGCTTGGGATGGCATTGGTGCACCTAGAAACACAAATCATGCTTAGCAGTGCTGTACAGCAAAGGTCATTTGCCTAAGTATCCCATGTCAGTGATTTAAATAAAAACTCTGAACGTAATACGATATCTCACACACTTACTAAATGTGAAGTCTGAGAGCTGCATTGTGGGGTTTGTCCAGTAGTTTCTGCCTGCTCTACATTAGCAACACAGCAGGAGGTTTCTTCACAGGTTCACAGCAGATACAGATGCTCACACCTTTTAGCAGTAAACAGTGTGGAAGTTACTCAGGTTTCACTGAGGGTCAAGCTAGCATTAGCCATTCTCAGTGATAAGCAGCAGGCAAGAAAATTTGCATGGCAACTCTTGAATGCTAAGATCTGCGCAGGAAAACACAATCCAGCATCTACAAAACACAATCCCGCATCTACAACCTTGGACGTTATGAGATCTCAGCTCACCTCAACACACACACTGGAAGTTGAGAAGCTGGATTCTACCTCTTGCTTTCTTGTGTGTTATAATTAAAGAATTAAACATGAGCTATGTAATGTACACTTGCATATGAATAATGCTTGTGACAAACATGATGGTTTTGAGAAAGTGATAGACAGCTCATACGTAACTGGCTTTGTTTTCTCTGTTTGGTGTATGTGATGTGGAAAAGTTCAGTCCCTTAGAAGATTAAATGTGTGATTAATCGATTAATGCTGCAGTGATGCCATGCTTGGCTTAGGGGCAGCTCCTTTCTCCAGCTCTGCCACTTAGGCTGCAGACCTAGAAGTCACTGTCTCTGGGTCACTTCCAATTCAGCACCCAGAATATCCACCTATCCACATTGTTATTCTATCTGGCAGTCTAACAGCAATGCGTGATTCCATAAAACATAGAAATGAGCATCACTGCATTGAGATTACACTAAGCATCCTACAAGTGTATCAGTGAGGGGATGTGTTGCAACTCACCTGTGAGGGAGACTGGTGCTGGAGAGGGATGGTGCTTTATCTGTACAGTCCTAGCACTGCAAGAAACCCTACAAAGTAAAATAACTCATCTCCCTGCCCAAAGTTGCTGCCCATGAGCCATGCCTAACAGATTTATACACTGACCTCAAATTAATAGGGATTTTATAACCTCCCAGACAGCCTATAATGAACTGTGGTCACATGTTTTTCACAGAATTGAACCAAAAGAAACAAAAAGAGGTGAAGGTAGACTGAGCTAGTATGGCTGCATGAGCAGGGTATGAATGCCCATCATCTCCATTTGTTTTACATGGACCACTAATAACAATAACTACAACACTATCTAGTTCTAGGCATGAAGGTGTGGATTTCAAAACCACATTTTGGTACTGACACAGACTTAAGGTGATTAAATAGTCTGGAAGTTTGCTTTACCCAGAGAAGAATTAGAGGGACTCTTAATCTTATGCTGTAGAAGTGGGATATGTTTCAAATCTGAGATGTTCACATAACAAGAAAATGGTTTTCCAGTGAAAAGTTTGCTTTTCTCGATGTTTATTTTAAAGAAAAAAAAAACAACAAATAAATCCAAGGTGTTATAATTCTCTTTCTTTGTTTTCTATTCTTAAATTAGTGTATTCAAATTGGAGTATTGCCTGGGACTGGCATCCTGGTTGTGAAGAGCAGAACTGGGCAACACTTCAAATTAACACACCTTCCCACTTAAACCTTTACCTGACTGCCTCTGAGCACTGTTGCTGCTATTGCCTGGTTCCCAAGGCTTTCCAGGGGGAGCAGAAGAAATCCAATAACCTATAAAGTTTAGGGCAGCTGGTAAGAAAGCCTGAATATTACCACTTGCTTTTTTTGTTGTTTTCTTCTTTTTTTTTTTTACCTGGAGCATAAACTTTTGGACAGAGGAGATGCAATTATTCCACGAGCTGCTAAGTTTCCTTAGCCCTTCTCCACTTACTCACAAACCTCTTACTTCATGTGCAGTCCTATCTGTTTTGTGCTCACTCCTAGGACTACATATCCCTCCATCACCCCATCCAGGACAGTGCAGCAGTCCCTACAGAATATCCTTCATTTACACACATACACAACAGCACACACAAGGATACATTTAGTTAACACTTAGTTATTTTGTAATACACACAAAATAACCATAGGAAGAGAAGAAAAAGGAAAAAAAAAAAAGAAAAAGAACTAATGCTATTGAGGAAAGCAATCCCATTCAAAAGACACCTGGAGGAGGAAATCCTAGAAAACTGACAAAGTCCATGACACACTTATCTTTCAACTCTCCCAACTTCTAAAAACTCAGCTTCTTCCAAGTCAGCAGAACAGCAGATGCACAGTTTGAGTGGCTTTTCAACCTGAGATTCACTTCTTGCACCTTCTCTTCTTTCTACTGCTTACCTTACACAAACTCCTGGCAATCATTTCTATAATATCAGTGATGAAATATTGTGTGCTGTTGCCTTTCCTTGCTCTCCTTTTCCTTCCCTTCCCTCACATCTTCAGAATTTATTCTTAACAGAATGCTTTGAGCAACCTGGTCTAGTGTGAGGTGTCCCTGCCCATGGCAGCGGTTTGGAACTGCATGAGCTTTAAGGTCCCTTCCAACCCAAACACCTCTGTGATTCTGTATTTTATTTAGATTTCTTTGATTCTTGATATTAAAGAGAAGAAAAAACAAAAACAAACAAGCAAATCTGAACAAAAGCTCCTGATGAAAGCAACTCACACACATACAACAGAAACAAACCAGAAATACTCCTTGCATGGCAATTTATTTTGTAATGCTGCTTCACAGGGTGTAAGTAGGTAATCTATCTGGAGTGGGAAAACAATAGAAAAGAGAGCATGTTTTGCTAAAAAGCCCGTTAGTGGTGCTCATTTCACAAGCACTCCCTGCTACAAAACAGCAGCTTTCAGATGTAAGACAACATTTCAAATTAAATCAAGATAATCAAGCGCTAAAGCACCTCAGCAGCTCTGTCCTTGCCCACTTAACCCCACCACCAGGGATTCCTCATTAAATAATTATTGCTTCAAGCTGGACTAGGTGGCTTCCAGAAGATGCTAAATATTCCTACAATTGTGATACATCTCGTTTTTCTTAGCTTTTAAATCAGAATAAATCATATTTGAAATGAAAGCACTATTAACAAAAGCCACTTCCCCAAGTTGCTGGGGTGAAGATTTGCCGGGACAGGGTAATCCTACCGGCATACATGAAGAACCACCCTCCGAAACCGTGCCCAGCCGCTGCCACCTCCTGCGCATCCCGGCCTGCCTCCCAGCCCCGCAGTCGACCCCAGCGCGGGAGGTGGCGGCTCGCAGGCACGGCCGGCAGGCTGCTGGGTCACCCCCCCAAAACCATTTGCAGAGCTGGCAGTGCAGGAAGCGGTTGCGAGGAGGATGCTCCTCACCTTTGCAAGCAGACATCGAGACGGCGAGGAGGAGGAGGAGCAGCGGTGCGCCGTCCCCTGTCTTCCTCAGGCCACTCCGAGTGAGGGCTGCGGGCGGCTGGTGATGGTGGTGGAGATGTCCCATTACTTGTGTGGTGCGTGTCCCTGTCACTGCCTCCCTGCGAGCCGCTTCTCTGGGCATGGTCTCGCTCCCGGCCAGTTTTTAAACCTCCTTACACGGGGACGAGCATCACCCTTACTCACAAGCGGCGCGTCAGCAGCGCTGCCAGCCCTGCCTGCTGCCCTGCCCTACCCGCCCGCCTGCGAGCCTGCCCACGTCCCCGCCGGTCCTGCCCGCTGCCCTGCCTGCCTTCTCCTCCGAGGCCGGACCAGCCACCTCCTCCGTCCGGCCGCTTGAGACTCAGCCCTGCTCCTGCCCGCTCCGCGGGGCGCAGATCCACCTGCAAACCTTGCTGGGGCGGTGGGTGCCGCCGCTTGGGATGGAGGTGAGGGGCTTGGCAGGCTCCAGGCCAGTTCTCAAACCCCTTTCTAAGAAAAATCCATGTTTGAAAACACACGCGTAGAGCACCCTGAGCCCTGAAAGCAGCAATGATGGCTGGCACAAGAGGTGCTGCTTCTCTCCTGCTGTGCTCCGTGGTTCAGTGATGAAATGCCAGTGGCAAAGAAGAGCGTTCAGGCACCGTCCCAGCCCAGTATGGAGGGGAGAAGAGGCATGATTTAAAATGGGGATATGTCACAAAGATTTCCCCCAACTAGTTGAAGCTGGCAGTAAAAACTCAAGAAGCTTGCATGCGGGAGAAGACATCAGTGGCTGGGCTGTAGGGCTCTGAGGATGTGTCCTATCTGCCAAATGATGAGTTTTCTGAAGGACCCCCTCCAGCACAGGTGTCACTGATTCCTGACTTTCCCTGTGCCTTAAATACACACACACAAAATGCCACACCATAAAAACTAACTCAGAAATATGGTGATATTTGGTGATTAAAATCCCAATGCTATGTTTAGCAAAGGATTGTACGTGAGATACAGCTGCACACCTTGTTCCTGAGTGATATTTATGCCTGTAGATAGCCAAAGCAACTAAATTATAAGATGTTCAAGAGCATACACACCCCAAATCTGTAAGGACTCTTAGGCAGCTTAGTCCTAAGAAACACAGCAAGCTCTGACTTACCAGACCTGCTACCCAAGTCTGCCAGTGCCTCTGCTCCCTGAACCAACAGATCCCAGTCCCAGTGGGATGCTGGGCTGGTGCTGCCCTGGTACTCGCACCCAGCCTAGCATCAGGACCTGGCTGTCTCCAAAGGCACTTGTTTGACTGCCTCTGCTCCCTCACCGTTTGCTCCAGGAAGATCCTGCCCAGCTGAGGTGCTGCTCCAACACTGAGATGCATTTCAGGGCAGCATCTCCCAGTTTACAGTCTATCTTTATGATTTGTTTTCCCTTCTTTTTCCATTTGCTCCTATTTTTGTTGCTTGGTTGTTTTGTTTTTTTTTTCCTGACTTTGAAAAGAAATGTTACAATGGCACAATATTAGATTGTTATTTTCCAAAACAACGTACAGTTCTTTTTGGCCATTTCAGTGGGTTTTGACTGGGGGGTGAATGTGGGTGGTTCAGTAAAGTTGCTTGACAAGAGCAGGGGCTGTTACTACCAAAGGATAACTTGGATTTATAACCACAGCATTGCTGTCTGTTCTTTGCCTTTACCCTTATCAATTGTGTACACTACAAGTTGTGCTTTGCCACTCTCAGCACTTTGACAGACCATCAATTTTGAAAGCTTTGCTAAGCAGCATACTAAGATGCTATAAAATTCTCTTAGTAATAAAATCTCTTATCAGATTCAGTAGCAAAGCTTTCCTTAATATGACTGGGGACAGAGCTAATCCTTGTGTTGATGGAAAGCCAGTTATCACACCAATACCTAAATTAATGAAGCCTGTATTTTGCATATATTATTGTATTTATATTTACCCAGTTAAAAGAATTGTTTTAAACCAATCCAAATGGAGGAACTACATTTGGTTCTGGTTTCTGTTAACAAAAACATAATACATTTGTTTAGAAGACATTATCATAAGTGGGAAGTTATCAGCACTGAAAGGTATTGCCCTAATCTATGCGGATTCAAATGCACAAATCAGTGTCCTTGGCCTAAGGAAGGATTTACTTTCTTATGCATTTTAATTATTACCCTCTTGTTAAATATTTAATAGACTATGAAATAAAATAATTTATAGTCTTTGTTAATTTGAAAGTGAGATATCTGTAAACATTCTGTGCCTGTGGAGTGGTGCTGAGTGTTTTAAGAATAGTAAAAAAAGATGCATCTTGAATTAAACTTTGTTTTCAGTTAAAAGAGTTCTGATTAGCCTAGAAACTGCATTTTTGTGTTTTAATACTGCAGACTGGAAAATATGTTAAAAGAGATTTTGAAGTTGATGAGAAGCTTTCCAGGTAGAAAAATTCTGTTCTTCTGTATATGAGGGCAAAACCCCCACCATTTAATCCTTCTCTCTATGTTTGGACATGTATTGTTCCATAATATTTCACGTGAAACCTGAATTTTGTTTTCAGCAGATTCCTGTTAATGTGCAAAAGCAGTAGCCACTAAAATTGCAAACCTATCTGCACTGTTAGTTACACTGTCTGAATCCTAGTAGGCTGCAGTCTTCCAGTACTTCCAACCCAGAATGAACTGCATGTCATTTTCATTTCAGACTGTGCCTTTTTACTGACAGCATCAGTGTAGTTTTGCATTTTTGATATATGGATAAGGTAAACTGATTTGGGCATAACTGTAATACTCCCAGTCATATACTAGAAGAAACTATATAACTTTTAACAGAAGTGTATATTTGCACTAAACCCAAACTCAAGCTTATACAAAAACAATTTTTCTACCGAAATCTGTGCAGTCTTTGACAGAGCAAATTTCCCAAGCTTAAATCTCAGTTTAAAGGAGATACATAGCTTATGATGGTCACCTTTACATAAGGAACTT
The DNA here is from genome assembly GCF_033815535.1 of Pezoporus flaviventris. Lineage (NCBI taxonomy): Eukaryota > Metazoa > Chordata > Aves > Psittaciformes > Psittacidae > Pezoporus > Pezoporus flaviventris. The sequence goes on from NW_026892550.1 coordinate 26,393,851, forward strand.
GCTGAAATGCAAATGAACATTCTTGTAAACAGGAGAAAAGAAATACATCTTTCTCTATTGTATCTGTTTTTGTTTGGTTTAATTGCTTGGTGAAATTAATGTTACACTATTGCAGGAACAAAGCACATCCTCATTAAACGAATAGCTTGGAGGATGTTTTGGATGCTGTAATTAGCTTCTTTGAAATATTTATGTTCTTCCTAATGTTGCCTGAATAAACGTTAATTATGGTTAGTGGAAAGGAAATCAAACAGCTGAGTATGTGAAAGCATCATCTTCTCAATCTTCAGTGCAGGCAAAATCAGGAGGTACATCACTGGATCCACTCACTGGCTGTGTACACGCACATACAGCCTGTGAAGAGCTCAAAGCATACCATTTTTTCTATGGCTTTAATTTAGTAAGAATTATGAGAAATCATTCCACTTGCATCTGAACTTAAGCACTGTCGTGGTTTAAACCCAGTCAGGCAACTCGTTCACTCACTCCTCCCCTTCTTTCCCTCCCCCTACTCCCAGAGGGACAGAGAGGAGAATCAAAAAGAATGCAACTCCCCTGGGTTGAGATAAGAACAGTTTAGTAACTAAGGTATAACACAAATCACTACTGCTACCACCAATAATAACAATGATAAAGGAAATAACAAGGGAAGAGAATACATCACCTCATCACCAGCTGACTGATAATTCGCCCCCCCCCCCCCCCAGACCAACCAAGCACCGACCCATACCTCCTCCAACCCTGCAGTCTCCCAGCCCTTCCGGCTAACTCCCAGTTACATCCTGGGCATGACGTGCTGTGGTATGGAATACCTCTTCGGCTAGCTTGGGTCAGGTGTCCTGTCTCTGCTTCCTCCCAGCTTCCCCTCCTCCCTGGCAGAGCATGAGGCTCACAAGGTCCTTGGCCAAACCAAAACATCATTGTTATCAGCTCTGTTCCCAAGCCGAAAGTCAAAACACTGCACTGCACCAGCTACCAAGAAGGAGAAAAATGACTGCTACTGCTGAACCCAGGACAAGCACTAAGAGAGCTTTTATCTGTACTGGACTTTCTTCCCCAGTACATTCCAGACTTACTGGAATGTGCTTGCAATGGATCAGTGAGAGCAAGAATGCTGATGTCTCTCACAACTTCAGTTGGGTCCATGAATATCTTCCCTCCCTCTGTGCTATGAACAAGTTGTGTGCATGGATTTCCTTCTTACTTGTTTAAGCTCTAGAGAATTAAATTGTGTGGAGGGAAGTCTCAATAATTAATTAATGCCTGCTCAGATACTGCACTTCTTCAAGGTATTCTCTCCATCACTGACTAATAATGTACAGGAGGTTGTATCAGAACAGAAAAAAGACCCATGAGTAAAAGTCACTGGAGACTCAATTCAAGATCAGCATCTCTGAATGGGCTTTTATTACAGTGGTGACTTAACACAGAAAGATATCTCCCTACAGATAGCAAGCAAACAGAAAACAAAACCCAACGTCCCATAAAGCAATGATAGACCTTGTATTATCTCAGAATATTCTTTTTTTATATTATCCAAGATAGTGCCTCAGCTCTTCCTTTATGAATAAATAAAATATAAATGACCTTAGGGGACTCTAATGAACTAGTGAGGGGAACTTGTCTGAAATACTGGAAGTGAGCACAGAAACACCAGCCCCTGGACAGAGACTCTACTAGGGAATGGTGCTGGGACTGACTGCAGCAAATGTTCAGGGCTCTCTTCAGAAGTCCCAAAATGTTTTGTATAAACAACCCTTGTGTAAAAGAGAGATGGCTGAGCCCTTTAATGACTAAAGAAATTTGCTCAACAGACACCAGTGACCAAATTCAGCAAAAACCTCACAATCATTCCAAAATGGTGGACTGAATTTGGTTTACTCTGTATAGTGAGACTGAAGTCTCCTGGTCACAGACAGACAGCATGGGCACAAACTTTAATTCCTCATTCTTTTAGTTTGCAACAAACCTTTAGAGGTAGAATAGGAGATCTCTGAGTTTCATATCTTCACTGTTCGTAGTCTCAGCAGAAAGATCCATGTTCTTACACGAAAAGTAGTGCATGTGGAGAAAAATACTGCAATAGGTGGTATACTAGCTACCAGCCCATAGAAATGAGCTACCAGAATCACATGGACAACAGCTCACTTCTCAGTGAAGTTTAAAAAAGTGAAATAGGATGTTACGAATCACTAGGAGAGAAATACCATTACTACTCTTAGAAATATAAAGATGTGGGGAAAAAAATAAACCCTCAAGATAAAACCCACTACTCAGCCTTTGCACAAGCCCCTCTTGCTTCCACACTGGATTACCGCAGTTACAATCCCATTGGTCCTTCCAGACGAAATTCAGAGAAGTGTAGTGAGTTCAGTGCAAGGTAAGTCTGACAAGACAGGGACTCTTCAGCATGGAAAGCTGAAACTTGGGGAGGGATAAAATGCAGGTCTTTAAATATACATGTAGATATGAACAATGTGGAAAAAGTTGAGGAGTGACTTTTAACTAGTTCTTCTAATAAGAGCTGAAAGCCATGACTCCATATCTCATTTGTTGCTTCCTGAGATGTTTCTGAATCAGTCCCATGGACATGAAATGCTCAGAGTTCCATTAGACATCCTTTGCTTAGTCCATGATATTTAATCTCTGCCTTTGGAATAAGCAGGTTTCATAAGAAGTATACCCCACAGAAATGTGTAATTTTTATAGACTTGCATTTGGTTTAGAAGTGGAACTCGTCACAGATAGCAAGTCTTTCCTACCACATACACGGACTTGGTATTTAAGGCATTTGACTTCAAAACTCTTTTAATTTATGGCAAGATTCTTGGGTCGAGTATCATTCTTTCATTATATACATGTCTCTCGAGTACAGCATAGTAGCAACCCCATCCTTAGTTATTGTTTCCTTTGCTATACTACACTATTCAATTTTAGTATTTTTTTAGGTTATATATTGCACATTGCACAGATTGGGAAATGTAACAAACTTTAAACTGATTCATTCTTCTTTCATTCTGGAGAACAAGCCACCAACCAACTTAAGACACCCCATGCTTTTTGACACTGAGAAAGTGTAGCCATATTTCTGGCTCTACTCAATAGCATTGAACCACTATGACTGTCTGAAGGGGCAGAGCTGCTAGATTATCCCCTTACGGAGGTTCTTACACTTTGGAAGGCAAAAGTGACACTTTCTCTGTATAATTAGGTGATACTTCAGCATCCGCATGAATCTACACGCAGATATATACGTAACTGCTTACCGTGTGTGAGTAGTGAGAATGACTCCACAGAGCAAACATCAAACAAAAGCTACATGAACCGCATGTTTAAAATCCTCTTGTTAAAAATCCACCTGCCTGTAGTATGTGGTGGATCTCACAGGTTCCTCCTGGGAAAACAGAAGGTCACTTTCCTTATGAAAAATGCTACTTAGCAGGAAGAAACATGTGAAAATGCTGAATAATACAGGCTATTACTACTACTATGAGTGACAGTTCTTCCCATAGCAGCAAATAAAACCAAACTGTCTGCAGTTTCAGTTTCCTTTTCCATCACATTAAATAAAATGCATGTTGTGCATACCTTTCTGTCAGAGAACATCCACATGCTTGCAGGAGTCACACTATAGAAAAGGAACAGTGTCAGTAACATACCATCCAGTCTGCATTTATGTCTTCTGGTTGCTGTTGCAGATGTGTTGCAGTGACACAATTTGCATCAGGGACCATACGGTCAGGCAAGTAAGAGTAATGCCATGCATCTGGTTCCAGCTTTCTCAGTCAGCTCTATTAGTTTGCTAGGCTGAGTCCAATTTAGTGAGATGCTGTCTGTCGCCAGCTTTCTTCTCTGGTGTGTAATCAGCTTGTGGAGATAACACCTGTCTGTGCTCCACCAATGGATGTTGCACATTCCCCGTGCTTAAGTCACCCTCCTTTCTATTTAAGTAAATGGAAGAAGCTACCACTGGTTAGTTCATTCAAAACTGACCCCAGGAAGGGCAGAAGCAGTAGGAGAGGCTGTTGGCAAGTCAATCAAGGCTGCAGGCAGCAGTCTTCCAGCTGGTAGAGGGCTGGATTTGAGGTTATATAGAGTACCATGCTATCAAGTCTAGATATCTGGCAAAGCAAAGGAATGAAACAGAATAATCAGATAAACATATCTTAATAGGTTAAAAATTAACAAAATGTCAGCCAGGAGAAAAGCATGCTTCTCTGGTTCGTTGGTTTGGTTTGGTTTTGGTTGTTTTTTTTGTTTTTTAAATACACTTAGAAACTTAGGACAAAAATGTTTTAGCTACCAGGAAGAGCATGACAGTGTCATATCCTTCAGAGAAAAATTAATCCAATCTACATGAATGAGATTTTACTTCCTAAATTCTTTGACTTCTGATTTTATATTGCTGTCTTCTCAGACTAAAGAACTCCTCAAATACACACATAATCTATGTAAAAAAACCCTAAACCAGTTATACTGGTGACATGAGATCTATTAGAAGTTATTATTTGTGTCTGCTGGTGAATATCAGAAATAAAGACTGCAGAAAGCAAGGGTGTCAGAAGGATGCCCATCAAACTACGAAGTTGAGAGCTCTGAGACAAAAAAACTAATTCAAGAAGTGCATGCTTAAAAATACAGATTTATTTATTTCACATGGGCTGCAAACTGACCGGAACTCATCAAAAGAAAAATCACCAGCCTAAAACACAGCAACTAAAAGGGAAGCAGGCTATAATATTATATAACAGGCTATAATCAATACTAGATTGAACTGTGTCTCTTCTTGAGAAGTCACAATGACATTCACAGCAAGGAGTATTTAACAAATACTACTAGGTAGCAGGTTAAAAGGGCTGTGTAGGGGTTAAAAAGGCTACAGCACACTTTTCTCTCCAGAAGACTACTTCACACACTGGCACAAAGGGGAGATGTAAAGGTTATTTTCAGACTTGCCCTGGGCTGAGCATGCTTTTGCAGGAGAACACAATGTGATCTTTCCCAGGTGGAAAGTAAATGCAAAGCACTGCTAAAGCAAATTGGAAACCCTATACAATTTTTCTTCAATAAGAAAATAGGGACAGAAAACAACCAACTTTTTGAATCAGGCCCAAATCTACTTTCAAATTACTGTGCTATGACTTTACATTCTGGAGATACCAGCATTAAAAGGACCTTCCCTTGAGATGGAAGTTCTCAGTGTTGCACTTCTGAGTAACAAATAGCCATAGAAAGAACTTAAAATTTTAGTCAGGAGAGTTCAAATTAACACATGTGATATGAAGTTTATTTATACTGCTAAGGAAACAAAAATCTCTTTACAACAATCTTTGACATTTAAAGTTAAAACAAAGCAAAGTTTGTCTGAGTTTGAATCACTGTGTAAATTAATGGGATGCTTGAAAACAGAGGTTCAACTAATAACAACACTTGGTGACATATAATCATGTTTCTTTTGTCCTTTCTGGACAATCTTGTAATAACACAAGAACATGGGCAGCCATCAGCCCCATCAGGAGTGCCCACGAGTCGATGCTTCTGAGCTTTGCTTTTGCTGGGCATGTTTTCATTGGTGGCAGACTTTTACTGACGGATCAGCTGAACCTCATTACTTCTAGGAGTCATGCTTCAGGAAGTGAACACCTTGAAATGTCGTGACCTTTCCATGACAAGAAGAAATGTCACCAAAGAAAAGGCAATAGGAGTGAAAGAAAGAGACTGGGGATCACAATTAATGAAAGTATGTTTATTGCACTATAATAGAGTAATATCCTTTTTAATAGAAATGCAATTTCCACTTAAATAGTTGAATTAGTCAGTGCCTGGTGAAAGATTATCTATTGTTCTGTTACTCTGGTTTGACACAGGTGAAGCAGCAAATAATGGAACTGCACTAAACTTAAACTGATAGATGATGAGGCCCAGTCAGTTGTTAACATACTCTGTTCTGGAAGCTTTTGTTTTAAACCTAGCACTTCAGCAGATGTCAGGATTGGAGAGCTAACATTTCACTAGACAGACATGACCTGACAGCTCTTGACATCAATCCCCTGTGATGAATGCTACGAATCTAGTGAATTTTGAAAATGTTTAAATGAGAAAAGATTTTCTGGTGCTCTTTTGGCATGAACCACACAGTTATGCTGAGGTGAGGCATAGTGGAGTTATCTGTATTTACACAAGCTGAAGTTTTGCTACAGACAAACAATGCCTGGTGGTTTAGGGCTGAGCTCTGTGTACAATAATCTAGAGGTTTTGTCTATGTTCATATAAAATATTCTATGCTGCATATAGAGTTTTTCTCCATTTTCCTCCCAGGTAGTCACAGGAATTCTTGAGCTGATGCCGGAAGGCAAAGGAGCCCCAGCACTGACTTTGCTTAGTAACCAGCACCAGCTCTGATGTCGCGGCTTCAATCTGCAGCAGGTGATTCAAAACTGACCAAAGTGCCAGGCAGAGAGCCAAGGGCAAGGACAGCTGCAGAGTGAACTGCCCTCTGTTATGAAACCAGCGTTTAGTGCAGAATGGTGTATCATTCAACAACCCAAACTTATGAAGATGAAATTGAAAGTATTATTCTTCACCAACAAAAATATCAGTGAAATCCCATAGAATCTGCATGGAAACATTCCCTAGTCTAATTGCCTGGGCAACTATCTGCCGTCATTAAATTCTTATTCATTTGTAAATCTAATTTTTTAATTGAAAAATTACAAACGCAATTAAGACTTAAATAATAGTAATGCCCTGTCTGAAGCAGCTCAAGAGATATTTACAGGGCTGTGTACCCACAGGTTGGTGTCCAGGTCCAAAGGAGGATGCACAGCAGAAAGTCAGCTGGTTGCCTGTCTCTTGTGTGCTCCTCCAGTGCACTACTGGAGTACAGGGCCATATGCCTCAAATATTCCCAAACTTCCAGCCTCTCACCTGTAATGTGGTGGCACTTTTTCTCCACCCTACAAAGCAGCAGCAGGCCCTTGTTGGAAGTTGCAGGTTTATATCTTCTCTCTTTCCAATGGAGATGTAATTTGTCAAACTCCACCTTTAGCAGTAGAAAATTGGGATCAGCCTACAAAGAGCAGCCAAGCATGGGGAAAGGCTTTGGGTAATGACGGTGGTGTGTGTTTGGGGGAAGACTAAGAGCAGCCCCCTATAAATGAATCATGGTTCTACATTTGGCTTTATTAAAATGCGTTACTTAAGTAGCATTGCTGTTTTAAGCCAAACACTCAAAGAAAGAGTAAGGACACATTGCCATGCCCTGCTTCCTCTTCTGCACTATGTTTTTTCTGAAACTTTGTGTGTATTTTCCAGTCCCACAGACAAACATGTTGGCACAGGATAGTTCTTTTACAGAAACAGATACTTAAAAGGGTTAATTACTCCTAGTCTCCCCCAAGAAGGAAGGTAAGCAGAGTACGTATTACCTACTTTTCTCATATATGGAACACAAAGATAGAAATTATTCATCAAAGGCCAACAGCCATGTCAGGTTTGAATTCCTTGGCTCTTGTTTCATAACACAAAAGCATGTACCCTTCCCCTAGCTGACAAAAAGAGAAGATACAAACCATGACATACACTCTACAGTATTTAGCTATAGCTAACAGGCAAACAAAAAAGCAGACAAGGGATGAAAAGCTCCTTCCTCCTATTGTTACAAGGCTCTGTACACAGACAGTCAGGAAGCTCCTACATGGGAAAGTGCAGTGGCCACTTCTTTTTGCTACTTCCAAGAGGGTTTGAAGGGCAGGCAGCACTTACTGGAAGCTCTGGGTTTCATCAAGTGATTAATATGCCCTGACTGCCTCTGCAAGGTGTCTTATCACAGTCATTTGCAATTTTCCCCTTCCGAAGGGCATGATTTCATAACTGTCAGTCTTAATCTTATGGTCTGTTTTGGGACTGAAGTGCTACTTTTTCTGTATTTCTTAAGTGTGATTCAGAAGTGGCAGTTGGGATATTATCTTCCACAAGAACTGACACACTCCAGACATTTTGAATTGATTCCTATCACATCGCACCTTTCCCAGTCAAAGTTCTGAAAATTGTAAATGCTTTCATACTTTAGACAGACTTACAATCTTTCCCAGCTAAAGGACACTTAGAGAGTCTCAATGCTCAAATCGGTTTAGTTCCATAAACTGTGCCTGACTCGAACTCCTATTCTTTTTTTCCATCTGTTAAAATATATGTATTGATAACTGTCGTAAAGCAGCAGCAATATGTATGTTATACCTGTTCAATGAGTACTTAAAACTAGCAATAATAGTTTATTAAACATTCAGTCTTTGAGAATAAAGGTTCCTTACTTAGATATTTTTATTATTATTATTATTCCCATGTTTTCCCCTAATTAAGTAGCATCTCCTTCTGCAGTCCTAATCATATAAGCCTTTTCTCTGGGTTTCCTTGATATATCCCCAACTACAGTCTTTTGTAGCTGCAGACCATTTCCCAAACATTGTAGGCAGTAGCTTTTAGAGATTTGTGCAGCCTCTTTATCTGCGTCAGTTTACAGGTGCTGATATGTCCTGAATTACAATACACCCTATTATGCCATCGCATGAAGATTTTCACTGTCTGAAGGCAAACTTTCTTTAGAAAAACAGTCATAAGAAAAAAGTGTACCCAGGAATCTGAAAAATTAGGTTAGGTTTTCTAACAAGTCTGTTACTTTCTCATCATCTCTAATTACTCAAGAGCATTTCTTGCTCTTGCAGTAGCAACATAAATACACATCGTCCTTCTTTTGCTACTGCAGACGTGTGGGCTGAACAGGTTATCTGTGCATCATCTCCATCCCACAAAAAAAGGAGAAAAAAAAAAGAAATAGTTTTAAAAATAATGCCCTTGAACTCAGCTGATCCTAGAAGTCAAGCATGAGTTGCTTCTCTGGGCACATCTCAGTCTTTGCAATGCCTCTTATAAGGGCTCCAACCTTTGGCACTATGGCAGTTCTTACAGGACTTTGCTTAACGCTCGTTGTGTGGTCAAGGAGATGGAGAGATGTTCTAGACCCAAGGAACTGGAATAGAATCATAGAGTCATAGATTCACAGAATGGTTTGGGTTGGAAAGGACCTTAAGATCATCCAGTTCCAACCCCTCTGCTATGGGCAGGGATGCCTCACACTAGACCCTGTCACCCAAGACTGTCCAACCTGGCCTTGAACTCTGCCAGGGACGGAGCATGTACCCCTGTGTTCAAGCCATTTAAAAAGCAAGGTCCACAGGCTTATGATGTGCACTGGGGCACTACATTCAGCTTTTAAGCTTCAGTTCTTTTTCCAGATATGTGATTAATACCTGTGGGGAGAAACAGTTGGAAACTGGGGTTATGTCAATATGTGCTGATATAGTGTTAAAGAAGTGTGATTTCTTTATTTCAGTGTAAAGAATCACTCCACACAAATATTACAAACAAAAAGCTGTTTTCTTTTCATGTTTTCAATATAGTCCTAAGGAAACAGTTCAGTAAGAATGAAGAAAAAGTAATGATGATGAGGTTTTTTATTGCTAATACCTTAAAAACAAGATTTTATCTATTTTTTTTTTTCCCAAAAAGCAAATGAATTAAGAAATGTGAATCACTTTTTTGGGAAGGAAGAAAATGAGGAAAAAAAAACTTTGTTTTTGCAAAATTTGTGAACTTAAATTAATTTTACTGGTTTGCCCGCTGCTCCCTCTAAAATCAGATGGATGCTGGAAAACCTCAGCAGTTTGCCCATCTTTACTATTGAAATAGCTGATAAATGTTTAAGACATTAAGAAAACTGTTTTTAGGCAACAATGTTTACAACATCTACACATGAGAATCTCTGACTTCAAAGAGGCTTCAGTATTACTGAAAAGAAAAAACATTATTGAAAAGAAAAAGATTATAATACAAAAACCCTTGAGCCATTGGTCTAAATTTATGCATGGGGTAAGTATGGATACCCCAGTATTTGTTTCTACACTTTTATACCAGATCCAAATGTAGTCTATTGTCAAAATAAAAGTTTTTATTTATTAAAACTGCCCTTAATTTTGCATTTTCATAGAAGATCCTTTCTAAGGACAACAACTGATGTGATGCCAGCAATAGGAGCCAATGCTCTGGACTGCAGAAGGTTAGATAAAACAAACTGGAACTGAGCAGCATAAATATTTGCAACCTGGTCTTTACACTGGCATTAGAAATTAGACACAGTGAGAAATGTAGCATTCTGCAACTAGAAGACAAAATTTATTGTTAAATATACATTTCAGCTCAAAATCATGTAAAATCAGCAACTGCTGGTGGCATAGGAAAACAGAGGTAGATGAAGTTGAAGGTGAGCCACTCTCCCTGTCTCTGCTAAGAAATCAAATGCTTTTTACTGGTCACCAGTACTAAACCAACATGCATCAGCTCTGACTATGCAGCAGGGTAGGTTACTGCACTGTTTTTCTGGTACCTTGGTACTGAAGTTACTTCATGTTAATCAGCATGCAAATAGGAGACACTGAAGAGCATCAACTTACACTGCTTATATTGTGCTGACAAAAGACACCTTAAAGGTGAAAACTCCTTGTTGCTAGGAGAGCTTGCCTTGTTCTCCAGCAAATCCTGCTTTCCCTCTCTTTTGTAAACAAATGTCACAAAGTGGTATGCTGTGAGCAAGAACTATCCTTACAAGAATTATCCATTTCCAAGGAAAGGAAAGGAAAGGAAAGGTACATGTGCTTTACCTTGCTTAGTTAGGAGAAGATTCACAAAGCAGGTATGGCAGCGCAAACACTGAAGTCACTGTCAAGACGGCTGTTTGTGGGATTTGGAAGTACCCAAATGGACCCAAAGAAAAGAAACAAACATTTTCAGGCTCCTTTGAATTCCTTTATTTCATAATATCAACAACGCATTTAAATTTTAGTGATAACGCATTTACATCTTTAAAAATTTAAGCTGATGGAGCTGGAGCTGCGGGACACTCACTATGATTCCCTAGACTGATGTTCTCCCCTTTTATAACACCTAACTAAACTGCTATATTTAACAATATAATGACCACGAGTATAAAATGGGTGAATTTAATTCCTCTTCATTTTGGCTAAGATGGCTTTTTTGTTATCCTGTGTCTGTGGCAGTAGCTGTTGTGTATCATTGACAAGAACAGCAGCTAAGTTTGTCTGCATGTCAGTCCAACAGCCAGTTTTCATACAGCTCTAAAGGCCAGGGCTCTTTCAGGTAGTTTTCTCAAATGGAGAACAACAGATGTCAGGTTGGCTTAAGAACTGTCATTTCCTACATTTTCTTTGTGATGATTTTTTTTTCCTGGCTAGTTAAGTACAATTTAGCTTCAACAACAATTAGACTGTTATAAACCATCTTTCTGCAAGCCGCTGCGCCACAAGCATCTCGCACTCAGGTTTCTAAGATTAGCAAGCACTGAAATTCTGCCTTCCCTAAATTGGCTGTTGCAAGTGACTGAGTTTACTAATAAATTACTTCCAGCAGTCTAACTGTGAAGCACTAACACTACAAGTGGTGCCTAACAGCTTGAGTGTTCCTCAGATCCTTTCAGAAAAAGCAGTCTTTTGAACCAGCTGTGGTGTAGCTCATCATCTAACGTGTGTCATTTGACCTCATACTCCTCTTTCCAAGTAAGAGAACAAATTAAATGCTCTCACCCATAACCCATGCGCAGTATTACACAGCTGTGTACAGCAACAAGCTATTTGATCCTAAGGGCTCTGGCATACCTGCAGGTGTGAATGCTCCTCAAGTGATTCTGGCAAGTTTCTCTTTCACATCTTTTCCCCTTTGCCCTGGAGATGTCAAGCAGTTAAAAAGGAATAGAAATTCAGCATTACTTCATTTACAAGAGGAACATAGGGAATTTTCCATCCCACAAATATAATCCCATGCTGGAAGTTGTAAATAAATTATGCCATGTTTAGACATTTTTAAATGATTATAGGAATCTTATAGATGATAAAACCAACTCCAGATTTACACAGAAAGTGTAATAAAGTCTCATACCCCTACAGGCCCGGGGAATATCTGATATACTATGTGAGAAGGTGTTCTGGAGGCAAGCTTTTGTTTACAAACATCCAGAGATGTTTTATAAGGCTTCATCAATTCTACACTTAATGCTTCCACAGTGGCAGTCTGCAATAGATATTAGTTTCCACTAGAATGTCTTTGGTGCAAGGTCACTGTCAGACTGAAAAATTAATCTTAAACCTACTGCCCTAAACTGCCCCTATAACTTACCAGACAGACTGAGCAAACATGTTTGTAGGAGGGAGAAGGGGTGCTAGCACCTGGGGGGCAGAGAGCAGAGGTCTTTCCTGGACAGAGCAATGGGAAACACTGGGCAGCTAATGTGCTGTTAGGGGCAAGAGCCCTGTTAACTGGGAGGTTGTCTTTAATGGTGCAATGCTAAAGATGTCTGTGGGGCTGATGTCTCTTAGAGAGCTTTTGGCTCAGGGCCGAAAGATCCTGAGCCAGGATCCCTGGACAAGTAACTGGATTTGGAGAATTTAGCAAAGCCTGTAGTACTGTTAGGATAGAAATCCTAGATATAAGGACCTGACCAGGGCTCCAGCTTGGAGGATAATCCCTGACTTTCCTAGGATTTTCCTCCTGAGAGTGCCCACACATGTGGCCATGTAGTTAACATGCCACATTTCTCTCTGGAAGAATGCTTTGTGTGTAAAATGAAGTGCCTTGAATGATAAAATACAAAGAGTCAGTTTCTGCTTATTTATGCGTGAACCTCGAGTCTAACGACAGCATGGAGAAGCCAGAGCAAATTGCCTGTCTTTAGTTCAGCCCGTGTTTGGTCTGGTGATTTATGTTTTCTTTTTGTTACAGCTAAAAGCAGAACATGGCCCTCAGCCTGCCAAATAACAAACGTCTTAAAGATGACAATGGACAAAACAGTTTGGTTCATGCCAGAGTATGAAAGTTGTCCTGAACTATTTGCCCTTGCAGCTTTTTCTTCCTGGTGTTATTGCACTCCTGTGCTCACACTGTCACTTCCAATAAACTTACCTCCAGCAAACAAGTAAAACATAAGAGATCCACACTCTGTGACACCAGCACTAAAGTGCTCAGGTTCAAAAAGCTTGCACCCACAGTCTGTGTTTCAGTACTTCCCAGCTGCCTGTCTGTTGTTTGGCGATCCCATAGGAAACCTGCTTTACTGCTGCCTTTCCATTTGCCCAGCCTGGGAGAGCTGCTTCTATGCTTTCCCTTACAGTGGGAGCATTTTGCTGGATGGCAGCACCACTGGGAGATGCCAGAAGAGCAGCCCACCATGCTCTACATGGCAGGAGTACAGAACCAGGGCCAGCTGCCCCAGCAGTACAAAGTCTTCCCATGGGGTTGTCTATCATTCCTCACCCTCATCACACCCCAGCTTCAATTAGCTCTGCTGGAGTGAGCTTTTCCTAATTACATGAATACTATTTACAGCACTGCATGCAAAATAATTGAAGTTCCCGTAATGCTTCTCCAGCTTTGCCCTGGAGCTCAGAAAACCTCATCATGGCAGCTCAATATAGCACACGTCCTGTGCCTGCCTGCTCAGTGTCCTTCTGGCCCCTAGTAAATTTGGTTTTGCACAATGAACACATTCAAGCACACCCACGGAGCTTCACTTCAACAGGGATTTTTAATGCTTTTTAAAACTTAACTGCTATGCAACCACTATCCTAGGTCAAATCCTAGAGCCCCTATTAGCATTAGCTGAGTCAAAAGGTGCAGGAGAGTTTCCCCAGGTAGAACTTGGGATTTTGACATCTGAACTGGGTAAGCCTGTCTTTATCCCACTGAGCACTGGAGTCCTGGTCCTGGCTACAGGGCCCTGAATCTGTGCCGGTCTCCCTGGACAGGCTTCGCTTAGCTCTCAGAAATGAGGATTGGAGCAGGTTTAGCTTTCCTTCTGGATTCATGACACAGCTGAAGTACATGTCTAATTTGGGGAGCTGGGAAAGACTAAAGGCATGAACTTAAAGTATAATTCCCCTCATACTACCATGGCATTACAATAACTGCAGCACAGTAACAAGTACCATATGTAATGGGTAAGCCCCTTCCACGGTACCCTGCACCGCATCTCGTTTTAAGATCATCTTCTGCTAATATTCCCTTACTGAAGACAGTCAACTGAAAGGTCTGCATTAAAAGCAGAAACAGGACGATCCGGAGATACGTTACAGGTAATTGGGGATGATGTCCATGAAAACCATACCTGTTATAGAGCCATGTGTGCAGAAGTGCGAAAGATGCAACAATGGAAAGGTACCCTGCTGTTGTATGACACGGTACAGCAAGCACAACCCCAGCTGTTGTGTGTCCCTAGGTATGGCTGCACTAGTCCCCAGCTGAACAGGAGGACAAGTTACTGATGCACATTGTGATAGAACTTATAGGGAGTAATGCAGGAGGTTGACTGCAGGAGGATGTAGTGCAACAGAAGCAGGAGGTGAAACAGCTTCAACAGCAATGCTAACAAAACTCACATGAACACAAGACACAAATACACCACAAAACCATCAGGCAGGCTGGGTATGTTAATACAGTTTTCTCTAGTTGTCTTCTCTATAGACACCTATGGACATTGCACATGCATAGCAAGTGTAGTAGCTATAGCACTAATCAATCAATCTCTCCTCAGTGTTATTCCAGGCATGATCCTGAGGGACGTTTTAATAGAATAATTTCCTAAATTATACAAGTCTCAAGAGGCACTTTCTATTCCTAGAGGCACATGGTAAGAGAATCAGACTCCTTAAGTCTGTTTCTTCAAGTGCCTCTTTAAAGGCCTCACTGGAAAAAAATTATCTGTCGTTATTTAGTTCTCTCTCTTTCAGTGGTACTATTATATTTGAGGGCATTGTAGTGGATCTTGAATGTAGCTTTTCTCCTGCACTAGCTCTGATTGTGAATTTGCCTAAAAAAAAACGAAACTACAGATCAGTATTCTTTGAGTGGGAACCATGAAAGAAGGGAATCTGCATTTCCAGCCTCTATAGTCTCCATTTCATGTCATAAGAGATGACAATAAAGTGGCCGTTAATGGCAACACATTGCTAAGAGGTTCACTCACCTTCCTCAGGGGTAATAGACTTTAGTGATTGATTCACTGCGAAGAAAATGGCATTTTTCTTTTCCAGGGTCTTTTCTGCCTCTCATAAGAAAGCCTTGGTTCCACATGGCTCCTACCTCCAGGATAGCAGTTTATCTCACTCTTTAGAAAACTGGAAGTTGAGTGTCCCTTCCTAGCCCAGGAAGGATCTTTGTGTACATGCCTTTGAGACTCAAGGCATAGTACTTGAGGCCATTTTTTACTGAATGTGTTTTAGAAAGGGTGCAATTTTGCAAATGACCTGTAAACATCCTGCCAGGACATGCTTCCAAATTGTGTTGGTTTAAAATTAACAACTGAAAAATACCTCTATTGTCTTTAGTTCTGAAAGGAGACTATTCAGGTTTGAGCATGCCATACATTAAGTCAAATATGATGATCTAGTAACTGCATCTTGGTTCAGCATAAATTGTATTTTATACACATGCACCCAAAGGAGTCCACGGGGTCTGAAAAATTAAGATTATGTTCAAAAAAGCATACGGTATTTGGGCAGTGTATAGAGAACATGTATACAAGCTTTATAAAATATCAGCTTTTGCAAACCATGGAAGAAAGAACCTCATACAGCTTCTTTGCTGATGATTTATGAGGATATATATTCACCTTACTATAAACATAATCTACATACTGGATTAAATATATATGTATAGACAACTGCCAAGCATGGGAACTTTCATAGTCCAAGTTGCTGTAATAGGAAGAACAAGCTGCCGATGGTTTGCTCAAAGAAGACATTAAAACAAGCAAACACATGCAGTCCATGAAAATAGGATAAATAGACCATAAAATAAGAGTATGCATCAATTTCTAGTGTAGCTAGATTATACAAAACATTCTACTTCATTTGTATGACAGCAGATTTTAATACAGAACTCTGATTTCCTGTTTTGGAAAAGGAGGAATACCTTTTTTTCATTGTGTTTCCATCTTCCTCACGTCCTTCAGATCTAAGAAAACCAGACTATTTGTTTGTGTTTTGAAACGTAATCAAAATAACATTCTGGAAATCTCTTCCTGAGACTAAATAGTGCTGTACCAAGTCCTCCCAATTTACAAATAGAGCATGTATTTGACTTATTCTTTTCTCCGTCTGCAAATTTGAACTGTTTAATTACATACTTCCCAGATACAATGTGCTCAGAAACATGCACCTTAGGGGAAATGGAGGTATAAGTAAGGACAGAAGTTTCCTCCAGAATAAAAACTTGGTTCATGAACAGGAAGACAAACAACTCCATTTAGTTCCTGGAGTTCTTGCATCTCCAATAATGTATCCTGAGAGACACAGAACAATACTTTGTAGCAAATTGAACAGACATGTTTTACAAGAAACTGTTGGAAGACAAATACAATTTTGAGAGCTATGCTTGCTGTATAATTCCTTAGCAGATCAGTACTTCTATCGACCATGGCTTGGGGCAGAGTTTGGACAGATACAGTAAAGGATTCAGCCTTCCTCCATGGCTGATCTAAGTAAGGCACTCACATTCACCATGATGGACCAGAAACCTCTCCCAGCCTGAGCTGGAAGATGCGCCAACCTTACCTAAAGCCAAGCTCTCAAACACAGCTTTAACCTACAGACTGCAGCCAAACCACACACCCATGCAGTGCAAGAAGCCTTTTGCTTGAAAGATGCATTTGCTTGAGCATACACAAGTCCCACATGAATGTGACACATTTTAGCAGACGAAGGGGAAAGCAGGGCCAGGCTTTGCTCACAAATAAGCCAAATCCTCTTGATTGCATTTTGTTTCTAGAATTGCCTAGAAGCTCTGGGCTCGGTCAGGTTTTGTAGCAGCATGGTAGAAGGCCAATACTGTAGCCATCAGAAGGTGGTTGTTCAGTACCTTGCTCTGTCATTCTTCAAGCCAATTATAGCAGCCAGCTCTTGGGATACATGACAGTTACATGACATGTGGTAACGGCTGGTGTTTTGCTGTGGTTTTGCTTCTTTTCTTTAAGATCACTTCTTACCTTTTATTGAACTATGTGTTAGTTGTCTACAGTGATCAACCCTGTGGAGCAGCCTGAGGAACCAGGACCTGCCTCACAGATTGCCTCTAGGTAGGCCCTTGACTTACAGGAGAGAAGTGAACATTTCCTCCAACTACAGGATTGTCACAGCTGTGGGAAACAAGTATTCCTGTCCTTGTCCTAAAGGTTTTGGAAATCTTTGTAAGTTTACAAAATCCCTTTTTCTTCACTCCTACTAATCCCTATAGCCTAATCCATGGTGTTAGTACCAAAGAAAGCTGGTACCTGGAACATCTGAGATGTTAAACCAGTACTGCAAGATACTTTCAAGTAAGTGCTGTAGTTAGGAAGGTATTACAGCTCCCTGCAGAGGTAGGCTCAGCTAATGCTAGATGGAGACAAAGAAAGTGTTGAAGTAGCATGGTTCCTAATTTCCCTTCCCACGTTAATTGGATTAGCAGTTATTTATCCACAACACAAAGGAGAAAAAAGGAACCTCAAAAGTACATAAAGATATCCATACTGGTACAGCAGGAATCCAGAAGTCCCAATTCACACTTGGTTTGTGCTTGGTGGCCTCTGAAAGCCTCCAGACATACTCATTTGGGCACTTAGGGACTAAAAGCAAGTGTCCAGGCCAGCCTTCCAGTAACTTTTACTCCACCCTGCAACCTCTTTCAGCTGCAAGGGTGGGAGGATTGGAATAGTTTTGTTCTTGGAATTGCTGGTTCCAGAAATCAGTTTTGGCTTTGATAATTTAGCACAAGTTGTCATAATGATTCATTGAACTGAGACATGTAACAGTGCAAGCTTGATGTCAGTGATTTATGTGGTCAATAAGAACCAGAACCAAAAGAGTATTAATCAGGCAGAGTTGGTAAATACATAGAAAATGTGTAAAGCAGGTAAATGGCCATTGAAATGTTTACAATCTGAAAGGAAGCAGGTTGGGTTTGGGGGCTGGAATACTTATTTTGGTTGGAAAAGGCTGATCTGGTGCAAGTGAAACACTTCCACTGGAGGTGAAAAACTGAAGCAAAACAAAACAGACTTGGGGAGGACAGGGGAGCTAAGATATACTGGTTGACACGGCATTCATATAATATCAGCCTGGCAACAATTTGATTTTTAGACTCCTGTACATGAAATGTGAATAATTTAATGAATATTAATTTTGTTTTCAATTTTTGTCTCTAGTTAAAATGACTGTTCTCCATCATTTCATACTTACTAAAAGAAGGAATATATCAATAGATTCTACTTCAGTCTTCGTACATTGAGCGTATTTGTGTGCATGCTTGTGTGTGTCTGAATGCTCTGAAGAGCCTACAGGTTTTCACAGTAAACAGTGAGACCTCAGCCTCTTTTCCTCACTTTCCCACAGAAGTATTAGTCTCTGAAGCAGGATGAAGTGGCCAGAGCTGTACCAAACAGCCAGATTTCCATTTGAAGCCACTGGGGACTGTACATAGGCAGCATCTCTAAAAATCCTGTCCATCAAGCCTGGATTTATTTTTGTCAAAGCAGTGGTGATGACGTGAAGACAAAACATTCCCCACATTAATGAAAAGCTGAGAACTTAAAAACAATTTTTCCATTCCATTCATGCACAAAGAAGTTTCCAGACTGATTTGCCTGAATGCATGTTGACAGGCTTCAAAGGGAAAAGCGTTGTATTATTTTACTCCTCAATAAAACAAAATTGCCTTCAAACTAAAAATCCCACGATTTCTGGCTTACAGCAATCTTGGTAACACTCTAGAGGCTTACAAAATGCTGCACAGTGGAATACGGAAAGCGGGGTAGAAACCACTGTTTTCAGGTACAAGTGGCTCAGTGCAGAAATAGCCTGGGATCCACTTTGTAGTTCAAGCTGCAGCAGCAGCGGACATGGAATGCTCCTGCAGTTCAAGCCCTAATTCTGCAAGGTTACTCATGAGCTGCCTCTGCCTCCACATGTATGCAGGGTGCTGGAAGGCTGTCGCTGGAAGAGTATGGTCACTGAAAGAGTATGATCACTGCTAGATCAAAGTCTGACAGGGTGTTACTCTTTGTAAGCCATTTTCTTGACTTCTTGATTTAGAGCACAAGGAGACCGGCTACATCTCAGAACTTCCAGGTTTATCAGACACATCTGAAAGAGTCAAGCTACTTTAATCTGCCAGACATTTCTATGCCCCAGTCGTACAGCACAAACAACAAAGTGGCTTCAGATCCCATTCGCTGTTGCCTTTTATTTATGTAATGAGGATATCCTCCCTGCTGCACCATCCATCTTCTTCCTCCAAGGCTTTCTTGTGAGGTAATGGCAAAATTTTCTGTTTTTTTTTAATGTGTAACAGCTATACCAATATGTTGTTATTATTATCTTGATAATGAACAGCCTATATTATTCTGTTAGTATAACGCTGTTCTCCAAAACATCCGCTTCCCTATACATTCACACACACAAAATTTTATGGTGAGATCTCCACCAGCTAAAAAGCATTACAGCCAGTATTGATGAAGACATTTGGACTAAAAGCCTAAAGATGTCAACAAGATGGAAGACATATGGTATAGAAATGATCTCTCGGCTATTCATCCGCAATTTTATCATCAGGCTTAAAATAATACCAACCCTTTTAAGAAATGGTTCAAGCAGCAGTAAGTAATGCCTGTGAGACTGAGGAGAGGTGGGTTGCATGACTCCTTTTTTATTTATTTGGGGGAAGAAGAGTAAGCAAACAAAGGGAATAACAGTGGAATGTGCTTTGAATTATTGTAGAAAGGTAATAAAAGGGAAGCCTATTTGTTTTAATAGTTACATTACATGGCTACAGTACAAAACTGGGTACGAGATCTTGCCAGTCACGCGTATGTTCGTGTTCATAAAAATGTTTACATTCTATTGAAAATAATCATAGAGAGAGACTCTGAGAGTAAACTCTCCACCTACATTGCTGACTAAACATCCCGAAAGAGACTGTGCAGTTAGACAGGTATAAGGTAATCAAAGAGCATAAGACTGGGCATATAAGACAGATAAGGGGCATCTGTTTCTCATATGAAAACATGTTGGAATTGTCCCTGGCAACAGAACAAGCCCTCTAACAAGAACATTTTTAATAGGTAAGTGGAGAGACGAGACTTTAAGTATTTTCATAGTTTCATAATTGCCTTTGTTAGTGGACTTGTTTCTGGTCTCTGGCTTCAGCCATGTGCCAGGGATGAGGAAGATCTGCCCTCGCTCAGAAGTTTTGCTTTAACCCTTTGGTTTTGCAACAGAGCTTTCACGTCCAAGCAGGGATGCCTGCTATTAGATGTGCCTGCAGCACCTCATTACTGCTCTGTGCTGGGTCATTGAAGGCTCCTCTGGACAGCAGAGAATGACAGGACGCTGCCATTGACTGTTAAAACAATTGGGGAAGATGTTAAAGGAACAAAGTGAAAATATTCATTAGTTTTTAGCAGCACATGTATCTTCTTAATTAGCTTTGTCACTGGATCCAATTAACAAGGTTTTAATGACAGTTAGTAAGTGATATGTTAATTAATTTAGGAAATGATTAATTTTCTCTGACCTTTTAAATTCCCTTCTAATAAAATAAATTCTGGCATGAGTTTTTCAATTAGGCATGGTGTCCTTATTTCACATGGTGTAATTCTGCAGCTTGAGCACCAGGATGGGATGAGTACATTTGAGCACAAAATTAGTGTGATTAAATCAAAACAATTTTATGACTTCTGAGGTCATAAAAATTGTGTTTGCTCAGTTTTGCTTACAGATATATCGGTAACTTCAGCATACTTACAGTTCTTCACTACCAACCTAAAATATGCTCAAGTACCACTTGATTAGTGTTATTTCTTAGTCACTCTCACTATCTGGCCATATACACAACACCAGCACTACATGAATCCGCAATACCTGACTGGACCAGCTTCCTGTCCAAATCAATCAACCTGCTCACATTAGTACCAGGGTAGAGCTTAGTAAAACATATTCATTATAATTCTGCATTTTATCAGTATTTATGCAGTAGCATTTGAGAAGGTCAAGCTGGCACTCTGCTGGTAACTTTAAAAACACAGAACTGTCTATCTGTGTTTGAGTCTCCAGACTAAAAGTTTGCATGATACAGTCTGCCCTGTGAGATGTAGGAATTCACATGGTATCTTGCTTCAAGAATATAGATTTTTTTTCCCAACAAATTACATGAAGAAGAAAATAAAGGTACAGTATTAGTTACAGTGTTAAGATGCGAATACCAGCAACACATTCTGAAGCTGCTCTGATAACCCAGAACATTTATGTTTGTAGAAGATGCTTTCCCTTTCACATGCTCTGGGCTCTTCATCAGCCTTTAATGAAAATATGAAATCTTAGCCATAAGTCTCGGCTCTAGAAATCTACAGTGCTTCCCAGATGGCTCTTGAGGTAAAATCAATCATCTTTCAAGCCTTGAAAGACTCTTCATTGTTAACAAACCTTTGATGATTGGTTTAACTGGGATGTAAAATCTGCTTCCAGTTTTCAGTGGGTACTTCAAGTGTTAGCAAGATGTAGCCACCTACTGACACTTCTTAACTACCTGTGGTTTTAATTCTGGACAGATGAATGCATCCTGACTGCACAAAGCTATGCAGAGTCTGCTTTATAAGAGGACTCTGCTCTCCAGAGACCTCACCTGGAGTATTGTGTGCAGTTCTGGTGTCCTCTACATAAAAAGGACATGGAACTGTTGGAACAAGTCCAGAGAAGGGCCACGAGGATGATCAGGGGACTGGAGCACCTCCCGTGTGAAGACAGGCTGAGGAAGTTGGGGCTGTTCAGCCTGGGGAAGAGAAGGCTGCGTGGAGACCTCATAGCAGCCTTCCAGTATCTGAAGGGGGCCTACAAGGATGCTGGGGAGGGACTCTTCACTAGGGACTGTAGTGACAGGACAAGGGGTAATGGGTTAAAACTTAAACAGGGGAAGTTTAGATTGGATATAAGGAGGAAATTCTTTCCTGTTAGGATGGTGAGGCACTGGAATGGGTTGCCCAGGGAGGTTGTGAATGCTCCATCCCTGGCAGTGTTCAAGTCCAGGTTGGACGAAGCCTTGGGTGAGATGGTTTAGTGTGAGGTGTCCCTGCCCATGGCAGGGGGGGTTGGAACTTGATGATCTTAAGGTCCTTTCCAACCTTAACTATTCTATGATTCTGTGATTCTATATGCTAACCCTAACACGGAAATGGGAGAGATCCTTTCAGCCCAGTCTATGTTATATGGCTGGAAGGCTCACTTAGATTTTGGTTCCCTGCAGTAACAACAATGCAACAGTTAACTGCACAGGGGAGGGGGAGAGGCAGATGGAAGGGGAATATCCCATCACCATGGAATCATGCACTCTGGACCATAAGTATTCCTCATGCCCACAGGACTTTTAGCTCTATTGTAGAACAAGTCATGTGCACAGCTCAGTTATAGGTGGAATGTTTAAGGGACCTTTCTCTAGTCACTTGGAGCAATGTAGATGAGGAGCAGCTTCACTGCACTTGAAATGTAAAACCTGCAGTATAAATCCAGGAAAATGCTAGCAATATAATGGTGCCCTATCAAGGAAGATAAACACAGTAATAATGCTGCAAAACAATGATTTTCTGAGCTATTATAACTGGATATATTTGCGCCTTGTTAGTAACAAATTCTGCCTAATGTTTCAAGAAAAAGTATTCTTTTTTAATATTTGGTTATGCTTCATATTAGTAGCAAGAGTCTGTAATATCTCCACAGGGAGCAGTGAACAAGAAAGCCTTTTTTTTGTTTCTGAAAAGGGCACTGCAAAACTCCTGTTCAAAAACACACCAAGGTTTTATGTTTGTTAATAAACCTCCTACTCTGCTCCAGAGCACTTGGATTAAATTATATTTTTGCTAAAGTAAAAGTGAATTACTGGTTTTCATTGGGGATCTTTGGGTCTTTCTTTCCATAATACCCAAAGCAAGTGACAATGACAACTGAGTTTAAAATGCAGAGGCAGTAACATGTTTCTCACCTCACCTTTGGTTTTTGCTCAGAGGTGTGAGAGGGGTTTGCACAGACCTCCAGAGCCCCCTGCTTTGCCCAGACTCATCTCAGCCCACCTGCCTAGCTGCAGCTGCAATTAGCTGATGATCAGGTAAGTATAACCCACTTTGGTTTAGCTGTTGCTTGGCTTTGCATGAGTGTGCAGTGCAATACGTACACATTTCTGTAACTAACGGACAGTGACAAGAGGTTATTCTGTGCAGAGCAAACTGTCTGTGACTGTAGCATAAAAACACAGCCTGGAGGAGCGCAGGTACAGGACACAAAGCACCCAGCTCATAAAACACACCATATAGAGATCATTCAGGTGCACATCAGCCTTGTGAACAGATGAAGAAAGAGCGGAGTGTACAACACGTACAGAAATGATGCCAAGCAGATCCAAAGGGGAGAAGGAAGAACCCCCAGTGACATACTCCTCTCCACGCAGGACTGGGAATTCTGCTGCTCCCTGCAGCTGCCCCTGCTTCTGAAATCAGCCCTCTTGGGACAAAGTGGGCAGCGGGAAGGGGAGGCAGAGAAAGGGGGTGACGACAGCAGGAAGTTGGTGTACGCGTAACGCACTGCATTCCCCTGCCTGCATTTGCTAAACCTATCTGGTTTAATGCAATTAAAGTTTTATAATGGTGTCACAATAAAATTCTGTATATTGATAATTATATCTATAACAGTTTTCCATGTGATCTACTTTTTTCCAACCAAGCAGCAATTTCTGGAAATTATACTGTCATATGGCAAATTAAAGGAGATCTGCAGAGGAAGGGCCCATGTACTCATAACATGCCTGATTCAATATTTTTAATAACCAGAAGCCATAAAAAAAAATTTAATTTTTTATGGCTTCTGTCCTGAAAAATCCAGACAGTTTTTGTTCTAAATTAAATTGGACCCAGGGAAAGGAAGAAAATCTCCCTTAAAGATTATACAAATATGGAATAACATCAGAAATGACCTGCTAAATGCTTTATGAAGTCTAATTTCATGATACATCTGCTACTTAACTGAAGACTGAATTGCATTACGAAGCGATGACAGCTCAATCTGATAAATTTCCTGGTGTCGTTCCTCACAAAGGGCTTCATCCTTGTTAGAGTATGTAAGGGCCTTTAAAACAAAAGGGAATCCACAAAGGTTGACACCATGACAATCTCTATTCCGTACATAAAGTAAAAAGGGAGACTCTGGAGATTAACAGTGGTGAGTGCAAAAGAGGAGTGAATTTTTTACTTT
This sequence comes from Pezoporus flaviventris, assembly GCF_033815535.1. NCBI lineage: Eukaryota > Metazoa > Chordata > Aves > Psittaciformes > Psittacidae > Pezoporus > Pezoporus flaviventris. The sequence goes on from NW_026892550.1 coordinate 26,418,237, forward strand.
TTTTAAGGTGTCAGCATCAGAAGCTCAGAAATGCTAGTTGAGAAAAGCTCCCATCCCTTCCAGTCACATCTGTTTTCTCCCAGATGAGACATAAAATCCAGGGGAGAGTGGGAAAGGACCACAGGAAATCTTCTTGCTTTGGCATTGTCGTGGTTTAAACCCAGTCAGGTAACTTGTTCACTCACTCCCAGTGAGTGGTGCCGAGCTGACAATAATCGAGGTCCGTGTCCCCCCCCCACCGGGGTTCTCCCCCACTCCCGGGGGAACGGGGAGGAGGATCGAAAAAAAAAGTGCAACTCCCACGGGTTGAGACAAGAGCAGTCCAGCAACCAATGTACACAAATCACCACCGCTACCATCAACTACAACAATGATAAGGGAAAATAACAAGGGAAGAGAATACGATACCACCGGCCAAGAAAATGAGTTCCACCCGGAAGCCCGTGTCCTTCCGGGTAACTCCCAGTCACCCCCCACCCCGGCCATGACGTGCTGTGGTATGGAATACCTCCCTGGCTAGCCCGGGTCAGGCGCCCCGTCTCTGCTTCCTCCCGGCTTCCCCTCCTCCCTGGCCGAGCATGAGCCTCACAAAGTCCTTGGTCAGGGTAAACATCACTTAGCAACAACTGAAAGCATCGGCTTCACCAACACTGTTCTCAGGCTAGAAGTCAAAACACAGCACTGCACCAGCTAGCACAGAGAAAAAAAAGAAAACATGACTGCTACTGCTGAACCCAGGACAGGCATGAAGGGTGGAGAAGGACTTTCAAGTAGCATGCGGAGAGCACCACTTGCAGGCCATGGAAACGGGATGCAGAGCCAGCCATTATGCCTACAAGACTCCTGGACTGAAGCAATTTCATGTTTTGACTTTCATGGCCAGTTTGGTAGTAAATGGAACAGGCGAATTTGAAGAACCTGCTGTGAAAGAATAGCTCGAGGCACACCTTTGCTGCGAAATTCATTTTGTTTCTCACACACATACTCAGACACACACTTACAGTTACTTCTGTAATACAGAAGTGAAATAGTACCAGTTTTATTCAGTTAGGTGTGTATTTGCATCTATTTGGAGGTTTGCACATCCTTGATATGTCAGTGTGAGGTTACCCTGAAAGCACTTCCTAACTTCCAACAAGACAACAGAATGCACAAAACTGTGTTTGATCATGCAGCAGGGAGTCTCTGATGTGCATTGATGCCATCAAAACTATAAAGGCTTTCTTCTCATTGTATTTGAGCCCACTGACTTTGTCTAAGTCATAGGAACAAATTCTGTAGGACAAAAGATAGGGGATGGCTTCCATAGTCAAGATTGGGAAGTAGTATTGTATAATTCCAATCATCAGCTCAACAAGTTTCATATGAATAAAAGCAAAGTCAGATGTTTGGCCACACCTGCAGCTGCTGGAAGGCTGTTCTGGTGCCTACCTTCTCACTATCCCAGAGGAAATCTGTTCAGATGAATGCAACCATTTGTTCTGCTCATGCTTTCACGCCAGCTGTGTGTGGACTGCAGTCCAGCAGCCACGTAACTACATTAGCACCAACTGTGCCTGCAAAGGAGGAGATGAGGAGGTGTGCACTCAAGCTCAGGGCTATGCTATCACCAACAGCTACCATCCTTCACAGGAAGAATAAGTTAGAGAAATGTGGAGGGTGTGCAGGGTTGAAAGTGCAAGTTCCTCCATTGGTTCTTCTAGACAAACTCTTCTAGACTTAGATGAAACTAAGTCGAAGTGTGCTGCAAGTCATTTTTTTTTTCATAAATATGGTTGTTATGAACACTACAAAGGTCTCCACGGTGCATTGAGGTATTGAGATTCTTTCTAGATGAAATGTATTTGGTGGTTATATATTTAACAGGGAATGGTGCTTGGCCTTCACCAGTTTTAATGCATAGCTAGGTTGCTACCTATGTATAGTCAAGGATTTTAAGCATTTCTACACTTACAGTTATTCCATCAGTTTAAATAATAAATCTTGTCTAAATTGGTAAAAATGAATCAACATGACAGAATACAAGAACCATACGAGATATTGGTTTCTTAGTAAAATATTTCTTAAAGTCGTTAAATATGCAATTACGTGAAGCCTTACACTTTAATATATATAAAAAATGCAGTGGAATGAATATAAAAATCTCAGCATAAACACAGTAGAATAAATTTAATGATAAACATACATTGTGTTGAGAACACAATTGTCTACTTTTTGTACTCATTGGTTATATCTATTAAAACAATAATTATACTATTTTCTGAAAACAAAGCTTCTTTCATTTAGAAATGCATTACAGGCCAAGTATTTTAAGTTTTCACATGATCACATGAAATGCTTTTATTGTTTTTCAAGATTAACAAAAGCTTCAATAATGAAACACCTGCACAGAGAAAAGAGGAGAAATTAATTCCTGCTTCAGTTAACACTTAGCTTTAAGAAGAAAAGAAGTCTACCTCTGCTAAAAGTATTTCCACTGGCAGAGAAGCTCAAGAAGGTCATTTCAATGGCCAATAGCAGTCAGTTTTCAGAAACACATCTTATTTTTAATTTCTAGTTTTTAATGTCTAGTTTAAGTTTATGATCACTGGGACATTTCACATGGGCAGCTGCCTGTCATCAGTTTGCCCAGGGGCACATTAACTGCAGCGTGGATGCTGAGGGACCAAACCTGGCTCTGCAGGAAGGCAGCCTGAGCCAGACCGCCTGCTCAGACCACTGTTTCAAGGACTCATCTCATTTCTCAATGCGTTTGGGGAATCCTGCTATCCTGTTATCTTTGTACAGGTTTTCCTATTCCTTAACCATTCCTGCAGCTCATCTTTCAATCTTCCCAATTTTTCTCTTTAATTCAAGTCTAACTTGATATTCCTCTTTTTTTTTAATACAAATACAGGTCAATATTAGCTCTTGTGGCTACTTGCCAGGTTGCAGTTGGATTTCATGGTCACTTGTCTTCTAATAAAGCTGCAGCACTTCCAGGTTTCCTATTTCCTGGGGTGCTGTGCAATGACCTGCAAAAATGCCACACCTGTTCTCCATATCTGTTTGTGTACCTATAACAAAAACACAAAAAATTGTATCCAAGTCTCTGAGCAACCCAGTTACTATCTGCTTTTTTCTGACATCTTTAAACTTGGTCAGTCACCAGTTGTCCAAAGACCTTGAAAGTGATACAAGATGCCTTGAATGTGATAGGAGAGCACATTCTGATTGAAATTCCTCCTAATTGCTCCAAGAACAAAAAATATTTGTGCATCATCACAGAGAACATGATTTCCATTTGCTGAACTTCTCCCCCAAAAGAGAACAGAAATATATAATAACAAATTCTCTTTTCCAGACTGAACTTAAGTATTCCATCAATTGTATCTAAAAGCGGTCCAGTACCACTGTCAGACAATTCAGAGAACTAGATCTCCTTCTGGTCTTTCCAGGTTTGTTCCCTTTGCCTTTTCACCTGTCCTGGGTTCAGCAGTAGCAGTCATTTTTCCCCTTCTTGATAGCTGGTGCAGTGCAGTGTTTTGACTTTCGGCCTGGGAACAGAGCTGATAGCGATGTTTTGGTTTGGCCAAGGACTTTGTGAGCCTCATGCTCTGGCAGGGAGGAGGGGAAGCCGGGAGGAAGCAGAGACAGGACACCTGACCCAAACTGACCAAAGAGGTATTCCATACCACAGCACATCATGCCCAGGAGGTAACTGGGAGTTAGCCGGAAGGGCTGGGAGACTGCAGGGCTGGAGGAGGTATCGGTCGGAGCTTGGTCGGGCTTGGGGGGCGAGTTATCGGTCAGCGGGTGGTGAGGTGTTGTATTCTGTTCCCTTGTTATTTCCTTTATCATTATTATCATTGGTGGTAGCAGTAGTGATTTGTGTTATACCTTAGTTACTAAACTGTTCTTATCTCAACCCGTGGGAGTTGCATTCTTTTCGATTCTCCTCTCTGTCCCTCCGGGAGTAGGGGGAGGGAAAGAAAGGGGGGGGGGGGGGGTGAGTGAACGAGTTGCCTGCCTGGTTTTAAACCACGACATCACCTTTCCAGAAATGTTCCCTAATTTTTCTGATTCTTTCTTGATTCTTACTTTATGACCTCCCACAATGCTTCCAGGGAACTCCTTTATATTTGGATCACTGAACTGGCAGTTTGGCTTCTTGTAAAATGCACTTGAATGGCTCCTAACTACTATTTACATTGTTCTGTTCAAACCTTCTCTCCACCAGAATTTGCTTATAATTAGTTCTGGGTTTTGAGTTTTTGGAAACTGCTCCCAAACCACCAAGTACAGCTGTTCTTTGGTATGCTCAGTACAAAGATCATATGAATATAATACACATATGTAGTAGACACCAGGTAATTATGCATCTTGTTTTTCTTCAAAACTTTGGTCTGAGTGTTCAAGATAATTTGCTACAGAAAAGCAGACTGGAGCTTTAGGGTCCACGAGTGAATCTTTTCCTTGCTGGGGCTGAAGTTAAACAGCAACATTTCTTAGCTAGGAAACACTCTAAAAGTAGTGAGAGCAATGCTGATCTCTAGTGGTAAAGAATGAAACAGTCATAGAGTGATGAAGGGGAAGCCAAAGGTGCTTTGTAAATTAAAAAAGTGGAGGGAATGTAAGAGCACTAAAAGGAGAAAGAAACAGCAAACAGTGTGAATAACTCTGTTTCTGGGGTAACTGGCCAAGCAGGACAACATCTCAGAGGAACAGAATTAAACTAAACTGAATCTTTGATTTCAACTTATTTAAAGCTATCAGGTTTACTTAAAAATAAATTGAAATGAGTAACGGCTAAATCACGTGAGAAATTTATGCAAACATTTAAGAGGCATATTTTCTTGAAACTGTTTCTCACTGAAGCATGAGTGAAAACTACAGTTATTAGATGTGAGATGTAATAATGAATATAGATTTTTGTGTGTTTATATAAAATGTAAATGTCTTCAAAATACACTGCTCTTCGGAGTTTCCATGCTTGTTTACATCTACTTTCATCAGACTTGTGGCAACAGAAAAAACAGAGAAGGTTGAATCATTTGCTTATAAAATACCATACCAGTCTACGAAAGAAGCCGTCATTTCAGCAATTATTTCGGTTCCTGCTCCAATTACTTGAGATCTTTCTTATCGCTAATCATTTTAAGAGGACTTCCGGAAGTGGTTTGGTTTTTTAATTCGCTGCCTGGGCCCATTCTCTATCAGGCAGCACCACCTGGTGGACATTTTTCCTCCTTCAATATTGGATTGCTTTTCTGAAGTGATTTGACTACTAGGCGAAGTCAGAGCAGAATTTGCTGAAGTCTGTGTGAAATCAAGGGGTTTCATGGGTTCTAATCTGACCCAATACTAATTCCCAATGCGTCTTTTGGATAGTTACTTAACTTCTTCACCTCAATGTACATGTTCAAGGTTCGTTGAGTAAAAGCTGATTTTTGTGCAGTTTCACAGTGTTATTTCAAAATAATTAGTTGACTTAAACCAATAGGATTTGCCCTGCTTTCTACAAAGAGGTACAAGCATGCAGAGTGGTATTTAGATGGTTATCACTATTACAGCATGATATTTCCTTTGCAGCGTACAAGACATTGCATCTCAAAGTCAGCCACAAAGTTAGATAGAAAATTACCAGAGAACTAACTTTCCAGCCGGAAATGCAGGGCATGGCTCCATTCTGTAACATGTAAGCTCCTAGCAGTGATGCTTTTTCCACATCTACTTGTTAGGAAACAGAAACCAGCTTTCATCTGCCACGGGAAATCCTTTCTGCGAACTTCATACCAGATGTCACCAGCTTCCCAATTAAAAACTGCATCTCTGTGGAAAGAAAACACTCTGCTGGTGGGACCCCTACACATTTTTAGACACAGTAAAGCCTGACTGCTACTAAATACTGTTTTGCTACTCACAGAGGTACATTCAGTGTGCACCAAATCCCTTTTCCAACACTTCAGGCTTTCAATGATATTAAGGAGACTAAACTTAATGTAGTCTAGAAAGGAACAGGATGGGAGACTTGACAACATATTGGAAAAACAGTTAGAAATAGTAAACCAGCAAAAGAGATAATCTATTTATATAAATGAGAAGAAGCCAAAAGTGGCAGGATTCTTGTGTTTGGCATACTACACGCACTGACAAGGAATACTTTGTCCCCAGACCAGCAATTTAATGGCTTACCAAAGTTCTACTTTAGATCAAACAAGCCAGAAATTATCTCACTTCCCTCTGCTGCTGCTCATTCCTGCACCTACATCAGACCTTCTGCTGGCAAAAGCAGTTATGAGGACAAACTGGTCTGGGGAGCTTATTGCTTCCTGCTGCTGTTGGCTCGTTTTCAACTTGGATTAAGTCCCCAGTTCAGTTTCCTGCACAGCCAACACAAACTTGTGCTGGCATTAGGGAGATTGCAGAGACAGGACAAGCAATTCCCTGCACGTAGATTATATACTGGCAACACGCAAATTAACGTAAGAGATTTGGACAGGATGACATGGATCAGTAATGGTATCAATTGAGTATATCTCTCTCTCTGGTCTCTCCTCTCTCTTCATCACTTATACCAGAAAACCTCAAACCTATTCCAAGTATGAAAGTTAAAAGCTTCTACTTCAAAATTTCACTTCTAATACGAGATGTTTTATTACATAATATACATGAAGCAAAAGTATTATTTGATCAAATCTGTTGCCTTTAAAAAAATAAATTACATAAACAAGTTCAGTCACAAATTGCTGCTAAGAATGGCTGACATATTCCAACCTTCATAAGTAAATGGGAAATATTCAGGAAAAAAGTTACAACAGAAAAATTCTAAAAATAGGTTTCAACACATCACATTTCTAGAGATAATTCTGGGAAGAGCTCCTTTTTCCTCAGCCAAGGTTGCTGAGTTGTTCTAAAAAGTAAGGCCACATCACGTTTGGGCTTTAACTACAAGTATACATCAGTAATGTACTTAGATCTAAAACCAAAACTAAACAGCATATGTGGTAATGGAACATAAAGCATTATAGATGTACATGATTTATGATCCTCAGCAGCCAGGCTTCTATTTGAGGTTGCCGAAAGAAGCCCCAGAACATATTTTTGGACTTCAAGAAGGCTGAAAGAAGGTCAGCCATATAAAAAAAAGAAGGCAGATTCAGAAAAATGAAAATTGCCAGGAATTGGTTCTTGAACAGTTCTTAATGGTCTCAACACCTTTGGAGATTACGCAACTCTTTTCAACTTACAGCATATGCTATAGGATGCAAAAGCATCCTAAGAACTTGCTGGTGCAGTTCCCTAGGTGAGAGAAGGTGCCTGGGGTCCAAACAGGAGCAGCAACCACCTGTAAGAGCTGAAGGCTGGAGAGAGAAGTGAGACCATGGAAGTTGCTCAGGAAATACCTTCCCCACAGTTTCATTAACTTGGTACGTTGTTGCTGATCTGGCTTTACAGCTCTTGCCATCAGACTCACAGTTCAAGGCCCTCACAACAGGGAAAGCAGTGTTTGGGATCAGACTCTTTAGCCACCTGTGGCAGACAGGGAAGAATAGAAAGGTTGACCGGATGGAATAAGAATTTGTAAGCATATAATGAAACACATCATCAATTAGAAAGAATAATTATTAAACCTAGGGTAGCCATGTACTTTTTTTGAGATGCGTTGATTTTTCTATAAAGATTTGGAATCCACGTACTTCCTGTAATTTAAAATTCATGCTCCCTAGTTCCAAATTTTTGTGGGCATTTCTGGCTAATGGCACCATCCTTTGCAATGCACCCAAGGGCATGATGAGTCGGAGATCTTAAGTACTGCACTACTTAGAATATTTTGATGTGGTTGAGGTGTAAGACTAAAAAAGAGCACACAGGCCCAGTTAGAACAACTTAGGGCACTACTGTATCCAGGTAACAGGAAAAAAAATATTTCCATAAAATTATTATAAAAATAAGACATACTGTTACTAATTGAGAGTCCCTCATACAACCACCTAAAGAAAGCAGAGACTTAAATGATGGCAGAAGTCAGAAACCAGGAATTTACAGGATTAATATTAATACAACCAGTTTTGAAGACCTCTGGGTATAGATCAGTGCAGACCAGACTGTGTTCTTACATACGGTGCGTGCTCTAAGGAAAATGAAAATTGGGATTTTTATCTGATAAAAATATGAAAAGTGCTCTCTCTTGACAACCTTCGTTCAGTTAGAACTGGCTTCTCCTGGCAACTTTGGAGGCATAAGAACATTTTAAAACCCATTAAAGTTCCTCTTCCAATAGTTTGTAACAGTTTAATCAAACTGCAATTAAACCAAATTTTAACTCTGTTTGATGTGACTGACATTTTAAAACTGGACCTAATATACTCATTTTCATTTATTTGTAACCAGGCAGCAGTGGAGTTTATATTACTAACGAACATGCCTCTGGGTGACATGCATTAAGCCTCAGGTCATGGTTATTGTGTGCTTTCAGTTATACCCAAAAGACAGCTACCAGGATAACTGACTTAAAAAACCCCACCAGACTGATACAAGTAACAGGGTTAATAGCCAAGCATAACATAAAATTAAGAAACTTCCAGAAAAATCTCCATTATTTTCCCTGTTAAACCTCTCTCTCAAGTTCTGCTGCTACATTTATCATGTAACTGATGCACATCTCACTATCTGCCTTTTACCTCCATTTTCCAAATGGTGCAGATTTCTCATGAAATCAATAGTGGTTTTAATGCCACAAGTGAATATTTTGCAGCATCTCTACGGAAGTGACACAGTTAAATTAGAGATGAAATTGGTTTATTATACCAATTGGTACAATGAATTGGTTCATTATCAGCACTGTCTAGTTGTCTGTTTGTCATGATCTGATGCAAAACACCAGAGTCAACCAGAGGACTCCAGTTAATATCAGTAGCATTTAGACATGATTGCCAATGAAGCTAAATAAAATCAAAAGACAATGAACAAAGACAGATAGATTGCTTTATCTTTAATATTTGGAAGTATTATACCCAGGTCTGATTGTCTAATTTTAATCAGTTATTTGAAGAAAACTTTACCTTAGAAAGATGAATATCGTGCAATATTTTTCATCTAGCAAATCTGCAAGAATATAATTGAAACCCTGCGGGCAAAATATTTAAAGCTATAGCTCTGGGAAGCAATGCAGAAACAAGTTATAGTTAAATCTGATGATAGAAAAGCTGTTGTCGGGTTCCTGGGATGTGTTAATTAGTTTTATTGTTGGTTGTTCAAAGACGATGATACACTAAAACCATAAGGCCAGTTCTTTGACAGTATTTAGGCACCTGAGGATGCAAACGGGTACTTAGAATTTTCAAAATGCATGTTGAAACCCCCAAGGGCTTTCACAGACTTTACCCCTAGATTTGCATGTCAAAATTTCTCTATATGTTTTTACCTTTAGAATATAACTACACTGAGCTCTGACTGATCTCATACAATAAAATGCACATGTAACTCCATTTCCCTTCACCCCTAAGTGAGAGAGACAGCTTACACACAAGATTTGGGTTTTCTTTGCCAGGATGCTGCAATCAAAATGTGTGGGTCAGCTTGAACCTTGCTGTGTGGTCATTCACTCTCAAATCAAAATAAGACCAATTCCAGACAGGAGGGTGTATCTATCCTGACCAGGAGACCACTCTACATTGAGGACTTGATGATCCACATAATAATTAACATGAGTAGGCAGTTAATGCACTGCATGCCTTTAGGCTGGGCTGTGCTTTACCATGTCCCTTGCTGCAGGACAGCCTTATTGCAACAGTGGAGCCTGTGGGCAGCCCACACTGGATGCTGACAATTATTTCATCTGCATAGCCTTGCCTTTATCTGAAAGTACAGGAAGAAGTTCTTACCTGAATATCCTTTATGATTAGAGCTGTTTTCTTGCAGGAAAAGTATGTAGTAACTCAAATGTCTAGAAAGAAGGAACCTGTCTTCGTGGAGGGGATCTGCACAACATGCCATGGGAAAGTCCATCTGGAGTCTGTCTGATACTGCACAGCTGCACGGTGCCCAGCATCTGAAGGGGATTTACTCACTATCTACATTCCACTTTTTATTATGTCTCAGTAAAGAGCTATTTTACTAGGCACTTATTGTCAGGCACTTCTTACTGAGACCCAGAAAGAATGCTGCACCATCTCCTTCTCACCTCCCTACTGTTGCTGCTGGTGGAGAACAGAGGATTTACAGATGACTTTGTACTGATTTAAATATAATTATAAATGAAGACGTAACTTTGGTTTCAACATGTGCCAGGAATTCTTTAACTCAGAATTTACCTCTAAATCTTATATCCAAGTCATTGCACCTTTTACTGCCTATTCTTCTTTAATTCTAATGAAATGAACACCCAGCTACTTGCCTAAAAAGGTACTGTTTAGAAAAATGCTGAAACATACTGAAGGTGCAATGCACTATGAAGCACAAGACATTGTCATTGAAAACTCTTGGGACATATATGTCAGTCTGGAAACTGCTGCTCAGCAACCTCATGAAACTACACAGAGAATCGTGCTGCCTTCTGAAGCAACTTCAGAGGTTTTGAAGGACCCCTTAAACCCTTCACACTTGGTTTGCTTCTCCATTTATGAACATCATCAAAGACAACCTGTCCTAGAGGTCAAAGCACTGCACTAATTAAAGAACAACAAGTGAGAGACAAAGCCTTAATTTAAAGAGCATGTGGAAGCTCCCCATTCACCTCTTCCAGGGACATCCAGCGTGCCCAGCAGCAGGGCATGCCTTTAGTGAGGCAGAACCTTTACTTTAAAATGTGCCATCAGGTCTATTAGGGAAAGCATCAATAATTAAAGTTAATGCCTGGAAACTGGCATCAGCTGCGGGCATGATGACTCAACCTCTTGGAGATCCATTCATTACATTCAACTACAAAAGCTAGAAGTTATAAAAAATGCATGAATAAATTCTTTAAGTATTAACACGCTAGTTCTTTAAATGTTTGTTCTGACCCAGGTGGCACTGCTCTGACTTTCTCTGCAACTTCTTTTCACTTAAATGACCTTAGATTATTGTAGCTGTCTCTCAGGATTAAACAAATTACTCTCTTAAAAACGTATTATTGAAGGTTCCTACTTTGTAAGAAAGAAAATGCTCTCTGGCATCCTCTCTTCAAACTCATTAAAAAATGCTAGATTTCACCGCAAAATTTGTAATCTGAAATTTGCCTTTTGAGCTGGATACAACATTTGATAAATTCACTTCTGGACTGGGAAAAATTGAATAAAAGCAGCCTCAGAACTACGGAAGAGATCCCTGCTTTGTGTCTCCAAACCTCACCAAGGTAAAGCAGGTAGACACAGTTCCACCACATATCACTTTGTCAGAAGTGGTAGCACTCAAGTGTCTTCCACATTAAATCAACAGCAGTAACAAATAAAAACAACTTGATGGAGATTTGAGCACTTCTCATGTGGTAGACTGAAAACTCTTTTTGTTCTGTGATTTTGGGGTTTAAATTTCTAGATTGTATTCATTACATTTTCTGCTTAAGTTTTTGTTTTTAGGGTGATTCATTTCAAGATGACTCATTGATGGTTTATTTTTGGTGGGATTTTTTTCCTCCTAGGTAGGGTTTGGCTAGGGTTTATGAATTCACAGATTCACAGATTATCAGGAATAATTCTTCACTTCCTTCTGCACTTGAACTTTTGTTTCCAGAGCAACGGAGTCAGTAACACTGCAGATAAAAGAAACATCAGATGTGAATGCTCCATTCACTGGAAGTGTTCAAGGCCAATATGGATGGGGCTCTGAGCCACCTGGTCTAGTGGAAGGTGTCCCTGCCCATGGGACGGGGGTTGGAACTAGATGAGATTTAAGGTCTCTTCTAACCCAAACCATTCTGTTAATCTGTGATTGTATGACCCTATGTTCCAAAGAAAAAGAGGTTGAACTTTGCTGATTCTGGATCTGCAGCCAAATACCCAGAAATCACAAGCTACCTGTCATTCTTTCTCAAAAAGGTAATCTTAAAAAAAACAAAACAAAACAAACCAGATTACTTAGCACCTGGGTAAAAAGTAACAGAAGCAGTTACAGCTGTGTAATATTAATTAATCCAAGCTGGAAAGCAAACTCTGGATGTTATAGGAAATATATGTCTTGATGTAGAAGGCATACAGTGAAATTTTCAGTTTTTAGAATGATCACCATGTTTAAATACTGCTACCAAGTTTCAAACAGATCCAGTTCTTCAGGTCACATACTGCTGCTGGTGTAAATTTTGCAGACCACGTATCTTCTTTGTCTTAACTGCAGACTTGGCCATTATTGGCCATTATCCTATGAATTAAATGCTACAGCATCTCTTTGTTATCCCTTAGTACATCCACAACTCAATCACTGCTGGTATATGGCAGTAAATATGTATTTTTTTCCAAGTATGCATGCAATGGGTTGGATTTTGAGATCCCACGGTTACATCCTTCTCTGCAAAATTGTGGGGGTGAATCCTGTGATAGCTTAAGAAAAGCTTGCCAGCTCTGTAAAACATTGAACCCTCAGTTCCCACTGAAATAATGATGGTTGAAAAATACGGAGCAGCTCCCTCCCTCCCTCACAGAGTCAGGCCCAGAAGGCAGCACAGAGGGAATTCCTTCTCCGCAAAAAGGCAGCTGAGAATATGACCAAAAGCTTCCTATAATGACTTAACAATTCACTTCTTCTGGTAATAGCAGCAACAATCTCACATGAGAGTTAATTTTGACAAAGGTGAATGGAATAATGTGCTGTCTAACTCAAAACCCCTTGATGAAAGCACATTACCGCAGCACTTCCAGCAAGTGGGGAACTGCATAAAATGTGGTTATGGCCAGAAAAGTGGCTATGAAAGAGTGACACCTTCATATCACTGATCTTATGTACTGGTGTAAGCTGCTACGTTGCTTTTGTCTTATCAGTACAAATGCAAAGGCACTGTGTTTTGACTACTTTCAGTACAGTGGAATGAATCCAGTTATAGAGAATATAAAAGATTCCTTGTTGAGTCAACTTATTCATATTTTAAAATAAACTCCAAACACATATTTTTTTACCATAAGGTGTGTATGTCTGTAAGATGCATAGCTAGGTATGGGTTATTATCATAGTTATAAATGACATCATTTAACTGGGGGCAGACATATTAACAAAAAAGTCATTTTATATGCAGATTTCCATAAGAACTTTCAAAACTGACAATAACAACTAATATATTTTCATCCGAAATTAAGCTGAATGCTGATGTTTCTTATCAACAACAAAACTGAGCAGCTAAAATTCCTTATGTAATCTGTTACCTCGTTACTAAAGTAGTCAGTAGGTAACTAACATTCACTGTGTGTAACATGACTGTGGCCCAAGAAAATTATGTTACAACTGAGATTAAAAACTGAGAGTTACAAATTTCATGTTGTAACATGTCTTAAAAACAGTTACATTTTAGTTCAGTTTCATTAAATGACAGTTTTATTCTCATAAATCTCTTAAGACATCTATGATTTTTTTCATTAAATTCCTGAAAATTCACACCAGCAATCTACACAGCTGATCAATAAACTGCTACAACATTTACCTCAGTAACTGTCAATTCAATCTAATTATACTCTGTGCTAATTTAAAAGCTACAAAAGACTGGCATTTAGACAGACACTGACCTTCATGTGACTAACTATAGGAGAACCCAGAGCCCAAGCTGGGCACATAATTTCTTTAGATAATATCTGGAGTCAAGATTAAGAAATGTCTTATTTTGACCCCAGAAAGATTTCATATCTGATTTGAAATCCCTTTAGAGGATTGTCCTACACAATTGGTGACTGCTTTGGCCAGGAGTAAAAGGGCTGCCTTTGGGGGTGGGGGTTCTGAAGGGACATATGGATCAGTACTTTGGTACCTAGAATCATGAAAGGCACAGCACTTCTGGGTATCAGCCCAGAGGGCAGAAAATTATCACGCTGTCACAATGTGGTCAGTACCACAACTCCAACACCAAATTGGTTGCCCATCCTGACAGTTTTGTTTATCTCGTATGAAAAATAATGCAGTGAAAGTGGTTCTAAAATCCTTCCTAGGATCAAGTTCTTGTGCTTCTCTATCTTTATAAGGAGTTTCTGAGATCTAATGAAAACTGTGCTGTGCATTTTATTTTGTCCATTGTAGGCTTTTAAACTTTCTGTGTTGCATTATCTTCACCTTGAGAAGGCAAATTCTTACAGAGTTAAAAAAAGAATAAATAAAAGAACCACTGCTGACTTCATGGCATTAATAATGCATAAAATTGTAGATGGAGACATCTACCATGCGAGTGGGAACATCCTCTCTGTTTTGGAGGGCACTTCTACTGTCAAAATATGTAGAGTGAAATTCCTAAGGAGCAAAAAAAGTAGAAGAAATATCCTTTTAAACCGGCTGGGCCGCTCCTGTCCAGCTACGGGCATATTAAACTCTGCAAATGTAACAAACATGTTACTGTAAGAAGTTACGTTTTTTCTCAGGGGCACTTAAACTTTTAAAATGTATCTGTCACCTGATCCGGAGAAAACTCCAGGAACAAACTTGCCAACAAAGTTTTCAGTCGACAAGCAAGTATTCTTTATTCAGACCCCGGGAGGCACGGGGGATAGCTCCTTCTAATGTGTGTCCCCATATTGCTACACAAGCCGTCCTTATATAGTCCCTGGGCATACATACATATTCATGAGGCTACGTATGGATTACATTATTTTCCAGAAAGTTCCCCCCATGCACACAGAATTGTGGTGGTGGTCTCTGAGGGTCGTTTACTTCTTCCAACAATCTTCATCTCTTCTGGCAGCCTTTGAAGCACACCCAGTAGGTGCTTATGCCAGCTTAATTGGTTCCTTAGCACCGCAGATGTAACAATCCTCCTGTCCCTCTACTTATCAGTTAGTTTAACTGCAGCCCATCCTGGACACCTGCCATTCACAGATACTCCTTATCCTTGCATCCTGTTCTCCTAGACTGTTTTTCTTAAAACTATGTCAACTATAATGGTTTATCTTGTACAAGAATTCTCAGTATGTTCTCTAGCTGTACACTGTGGTTTTGTTTTTTTCTGTGTATCATGCACCTCAGTAATTTTCCATTGCTACTGTTACAAAGCCATCAAACTTAACATTGCTTAAAACTGATTCTAAAGGTTTATATATTCCACTTTGTAATTTTGTGCCCCCCTTGTCTCACATCATAATGGGATTGCAAAGGAGACAGAGGGCTTACCAGTACTGAAATGTACCCAAACAGGCCATTCAAAGCACAGATTATCTTTGGGAGACTGATATGAAATAACTGAATAGTTAGTAGCAGGTGGAGGTATTGAGAAGATGGGTTTCCTCCTGGATATATTGAGTGCAAAACAAAGATCGGCAGGCATGAAATTGTACCTGTCTTAATCATAGAATCATAGAATAGTTAGGGTTGGAAAGGACCTTAGGATCATGTAGTTCCAACCCCCCTGCCATGGGCAGGGACACCTCACACTGAACTATATCACCCAAGGCCCCTGTCCAACCTGGACTTGAACACCACCAGGGATGGAGCATTCACAAACTCCCTGGGCAACCCATTCCAGTGCCTCACCACACTAAAAGGAAAGAATTTCCTCCTTATATCCAACCTAAACTTCCCCTGTTTAAGCTTTAACCTGTTACCCCCTTGTCCTGTCACTACAGTCCCTAGTGAAGAGTCCCTCCCCAGCATCCCTATAGGCCCCCTTCAGATACTGGAAGGCTGCTATGAGGTCTCCATGCAGCCTTCTCTTCTCCAGGCTGAACAGCCCCAACTTCCTCAGCCTGTCTTCACATGGGAGGTGCTCCATTCCCCTGATCATCCTTGTGGCCCTCCTCTGGACTTGTTCCAACAGTTCCATGTCCTTTTTATGTTGAGGACACCAGAACTGCACACAATACTCCAGGTGAGGTCTCACAAGAGCAGAGTAGAGGGGCAGGATCACCTCCTTCAACCTGCTGGTCACGCTCCTTTTAATGCAGCCCAGGATACAGCTGGCTTTCTGGGCTGCAAGCACACACTGCCGGCTCATGTTCATTTTCTCATTGACCAACACCCCCAAGTCCTTCTCCGCAGGGCTGCTCTGAATCTCTTCTCTGCTCAACCAAATATACAGACTTAGTTTGTCCTTTGTGGAAAGTGATTTACATTTTACACATTTTCAGTGTAAACTATGGGGCACTACTCAAGATTAGATGTTTACCTACCCTTTTCATCTGCAAAGGATGTGCAAGTACTTTCATCTTCTGGATTAGCTTCTCCCTTACTACCCAGTTTTCCAGGGTATATAAGATGTTTCTTTCCATGGCTGATCACACAGAGATTTTGGCATTCAGGTCATAGAATCAGAAATGCTTTCTGCCTTTAAAACAGATAATAAGGGATTGATCAATAAAAATATAATCCTTTGTCTCAGGATATAGGGTGCTCTTGCATGGTCATTCCTAACACATGATGAAATGGAACGATTCTCACCCTCTGCTCTTTAAGCAGCTTTGTCTCAAATAGCCCTTTCTAATCAGACTAATCCAAAAAATTTGAATCTTACAGGAAAATTTTTTTCCCAACCCTAACTATTCTATGATTCTAAGATTCTAAAATACTGAAAAAAAAAAAAAAAACAACCAAAAAACAAAAAACCCAACTTCTGGTTTAATAAGTATGATAGTCTCCAAAATGCAAATGCATTTCCTTTTAAGAAAAGAGGGGGGAGGAAAAAGACAATCTGCTTGCTTCATGCCTCAAGGTCTTCACTAAATTTTTGTGATTTCTTTTGGGTTTTCCTCAGCCTCTTCCACTCCCTGAATGTAGCTTACTTTTTAGCTTCTTCATCTGCTTGTTTCTTTCCTTCCCATACATATTCACACAAACTAACAACACTGAAAGATGTGAATTCTACTGCTGAGTAAGATAAAGAGTGAAAACAGTAGAAACACTGATACATTGAGAGGCTGTATGATCCATTACTTACTAGGTATAATATAAAGACTCCCATGTTAAAAAAAAAAAAGAAAAAAAAATTATGTGGGGTACTAACTCTTTGTGCCTACACATGCCCATTCAAACTCAGTGAAAATCTCTTGATAAGGCTAAGTAGTAACACTCTGGAAAATCACATACAGAGTCCACATCAACACCATTTCATTCATTGTCTCCACTGGTAGTTGATTATTCTTTTTAGTGAAGTCAGTGTGTGAATTGTGCTCCCTCTCTCCGTTCATCTCTACAACACTTACATATGGAACAGCACCACTTATACATAATTTTGTTAGCAGGGGATTCTGCAGCACAGGATATTATTTTATCACACTTACTACTTTCACAGTTTCGGGAAGAGCAAGAAACTAGATTTTGATATTTTGGCTAAGTTGGTTTTTTTTTTAAACCCACAAACCCATGACCACCATGAACAACTAAACTTGGTTAAACATACGGAATGTTTCCTTTGACATTTTCAAATTGAGTTGCATTACTGTAATGTAGCTTGGCCATTATTCGAAACTTGATTTCTCTGCAAATATTAAATATTGACTTTTATTTGCTTAGTATTGACAAAAGAGTCTGATTAAAACTACTTAACCTTTTATACCCATCTAGAACCATTATTTGCTTCCATTAAATAATTCTGTGAAACCTCTCCCATCTTTCCTGTGTATGTCAGTGAACACACCAATAACCAAAAGCACTTCTGGCCTATCACTGAAGACCACAAAGTATCCTACAGATACACTGCAGTGTTCTAATAGGGTCAGTAAGTTCCCCCAGTTCTCCATTCTCAACAGAGACGAATCAAGTTTCTTACTTCAAAGTTCCCTACAGAGAACATAACCAATTAACTCCAGTACCTGGCACATCATTATATAAAATCTACTGCTTTCATTAGAACAGAAATACTCTGGGTAAATAGCATTAGAAAACTACTCAGAGAGGCTTCCAGCCTTAGGGACTCATCTTTTTCATGAAGATTAGGTCATTTAAATTGCCTTTACTAAATAGTTTAGAAATATAAAAAGAATCCTCAAATGGGCAATGAAAATTTTTCCTTATTTGTAATCTTAAAAAAAAAACCAACAAAAAAAGAAGATCATCTTTGGCTTTATTTCCAAAGTGACTTCTATGTCAAACTAGCGCAGCTGACATATAAGTTAGATCTTGTGTGCTATAACATCAGTTATTTATATACTACCTCATCCTGTCACAAGAAAAACTCAAAACTTCTTTTCTGTGTACAGAGTCTGCGCCAGCTTGCCTTTTCTTCCTGTACAGATGTTCTTTCTGTAGGTCTAGATCAAAAGTTGCTATCCCAGAGGTAGTAATGTCATCTCCATGAGTTTTCCCATTTATCACAATAATATAAGATGCGCACAACAAAATCCTCAGCCACCGCTCATTATCATTCATCATCGGTATACACTCATGTACAAAAGTGTAGATTTCACTGTTTTGACATGATAAATATTATTCAAGATAACAAATAAATTGTCAAAGCACTGGCCTTCCTTCTTTATGTTTGAATGTCAGAAAAATACTCGTCAGTGTTTTATTTTGTAAGATCAAGGGTTTGAGGTATGACTAACATGTTTTGATGACACTTCGGTTTTGGTTTTATTTGAAAACACTACTTGTTTGAAGCATAGCACAACATTCTTGCCTCTAACGTTTGACAAACTACAGTTGAGCAAAGTTGGAGATGTGTTTTACTAGATAAATACTGAAATGTTCTGTTCTTCAGAAGTATTTGTGTCTTAGATGGGGGGGGGATTACTGATAAAAGGCTCATGGAAGCTGAGAGAACACACAAGAGACACTTGAAGGTGCGCTGTGGTGAAGGTGAAAGTTGAACATTGCTGGAAACCACTCACTGGCAAAAAAGTTCATGAACAATGCTTTTATTTGTTTAGTCACAGCAGCACTTGATTTCCACTGCAAAGATAATGCTGGTTTTGTTTGTCTAGTTCTGTCAAGCCACATCTTTATGCATACTACCCCCTGTATATCCTATTCCATTTTGTCTTCCAATGAAATTATTTGCCTCAGAACATCCTTGATTAAGGACCCCATGGAAGTGGAACAAGTTGTACCAGCTGCTGCCATGCTTACTACATTACTGTCTGTCCCACAGTTTGCTATCCCTTATCAATGTGCATGAAGGACTATCCTATCTCACCACCTTCTGACAAAAGGGGAGGGTCGCAACCTTCATATTATCTAAGCAGAGGAACAAGAGGTGACGCCAGCCATACGTGCCTCTTGGAAGAAGAAAGCCTTTCCAAGTTCTGAGGCAGAAACTGGCAGGGGTGCTACTATGGGAGTGAAGACATATGTCAGTAAAGGTTATTGGTGACAGACACTGACAGTAAAGAGGTCAGAAGAGTGGGTTTGGGTTCAAAAGCCTAAATAGTTCCTAAAGCAACTTATCACGAACACTCCAAGACCTGAACTGGAAATTACCTCATCAGTGTGAACCAGAAGGCTTTGCCTCATTAACAGATCTGCCAAATTAAGAAATGTGTGGTAGAACAGAGCACTGGTTATACTGTCAATTCTGTGAACTGACAAAAAAATGGCTTGCAAAATTTGTAACCTGAAAGCATTACAGAAGTGATATCTAGTTTACCGGCCACCTTCCTGATAAATGAAACAGCCAATGCTGCAGCCTGGTAAAGGTGGCAAGATTTGCCAATATTTGCCAAATGCTATAGACCAAGCTTCATGCTTACAGAAAAGGTTTGTCCTACCACTGCAGCTAAACAAAACCCTATTAATCCTAAAAAGTCTCTTAATTTTATATCCACTAAAGTAATGGAATCTAAATTTCTTTGCTCATTTTTGTATATATAAGGCTTACTCTATTTACATAAGGGTATTTAAACTTAAAGTGCAGAAAAACTTGTCCATGTCCTTGTCCTGCTTATCTGTGAGAAAAAACCCTCAATAATCCTATTTTGTCTTTGAGCTAGTTTGAAAGTCTAAAAAAACCCCATCTATTCAGAAATAAATCTTCTATCTTGCATATTCATTGCCTTGGTATCAAAGAGCTGCTTTTATGCATCCTCAATTACCTCATTTCACCCTTGCTCTTGCTCTTTCCCTCTGCAGAATGTTTTCCCAAGTAAAGTAACAGCAAAGACTCAACCCAAATTGCTGCTTGAATATGAAAAATAGACACTTCTCTCAATGTACCAGCATATTTTAGAACTGTAGTATTATTCCTAATAATATATACTGAAGGGCCAAGTTTCCCCAGAGTATATATGTTGCCAGTGCCCAATACTGCTCTTCTTTCACACCACAGCAAAGACTGCTAAGTGCAGGTCCCTCAAGATCAGGAAACTGATATCATCTAGATTAGCACTCTTGTACTCAACGCAAGGATGACATCTTCAAGTGAGATAGTCTAAAATGTCATAACCATCAATAATGTTGCACATTTCAAGCAAGTGCTCTTTCTCCTTCTAAATGATATTTGCATAAATGCAATGGTTATATATACAGGGCACCAGTATTACTAGATTAATTATTTATCAGCAGAAATCTATTTTACTTACCTGCCTGCAGTCTTGCTGGCTTCTTTGCTCAGAGGAGCTATTCAGCAAATACTTAAGCTGTTCAAAATCTTTGTTCTGAAACTAGGGGAATATACAAATATTGGTCTATAGTTACGTGGATTGTATCCCACCTTTCCCCATGGACACTTAACATATTTTAATTATTAAAGTTTCTACAGTAGCCATGGGGAAACATCTGAGATATGATTTTATATTTCTTCAGAAAAAAAGTACTGAAGTACATCTTACTTTACAAAACAGTTTCTTTATAAAATACAATAATGTACAGATTGTGAAATACTTAACAGAATATAGTTTTACTTGAATGCTTTCTACTACACAAATAAAAACTCAGCCCACATCTATAACCTTCTATTTTTCAGCTTTGCACAGTAGCTAATTTGCTGCCTCCTTGTTCCACTATGGAGTCCAGGTCTGAAAGGTGTTGAGCTTTCTAGTCTGATTTATTTTCTTACTGCTGCTTCAAGAATATAGTAAAAGGTAGAAAGCATGTTTTGTGATCTGTCCAGGTGAATCTTTGCATCTGGTCAAGTCTTCTATAAGTGAAGAAGGCTTTATATATACATAGTGTCAATACACATAGGCAAACTACATCAAAGTTAAGGACTGAATGGGTAAAATGAAGAGTAAGTCTCTTTGAGCAGGCAGCCTCCTGATACCATTTTGCATCAGACATTTCATACCCCAGAAACTGGTAGGAATTGCACTATTCAACTGGATAAAAAATAACACATGCGAAACAACCTAGTAGGGAAGAAACCATATACTTTGCAGAAGTTAGTCATGGTTTTACATGTATTAAGCTGTCCAAAAGAGCTGACAACCATATTGATGCTTTTTCCAGCTGATGGATCATGAACAGACTTGGAAGAGATTTCTACAAGCTCTCACCAAAGCCTCTCAAGGGAACTAGAAACAGACTGACATAGCGAAGGCTGGCGAAGGCTGATACAGGGTTAAAAAGAAATTCCTTCCATGAAAAAAAAAAAAAAAGGTGTATAAAAAGTTATTGCTTGAATGAAAGAAAAATTCTTCAAAATGGCTTCAACATTTATGTATGTGTTTTGTTTTAACAGAGAACCGGTATTCCAACCAGATTATTAATTTGCTTCAAGGGTAAACAGCTGGAAAGGAGCAAAGGAAAGCAATGAAAAAATAACGTACACCAAGGAAACAATGACAAACATGTTGCTATGTGTATATTATTTAAGACGTGAACTTATAATTTAAAGCATCATAATCACCTGCAACATTCTAGCCTAGAAAACCTGGCATCCACTATTATACAAAATGCTCACATGCAAGTGTATGCAATCACCATCGCCATGCACCAAAATTTTCCATCTCTTGGTTAATGTTATTGACAGACATTGCAAATCTACACAAGAGAGAGCACCCCCAGACCAGTAATTGCTTCAGCTGGAGTGTGTACTCCACCAGAGCACCCACTCCAGAAGAAAGTGGAATTGAGGTGATGTGGATTCTCTGGTGTCCAATAAGAGGTTAATTATGACAAAAACATTTCTTGCGGTTAGGACATTCACAGCAGCTCTCACCACCTTGGTCTGATGTCTAAGCTGCCACAAAGACAGACTGCAACTGTGCTACAAAATCAACCAGCTACCGGGCAGAAGTTCTTTGGAAACCAATTTTAATTAGTTCCAGAATAAATTAATTAATTAGTTCAACAGAAAGGCTTAATTCTGTTTGGTAGACACAATAAAGCTTCACTGTCCTGTTGCAATATGTTCAAATCATTATGTGTGTGGTGAGGGGATGGGGAGGGATATATTTGGAACTTTGACTCAGTAGTGTTTCTAGGCTATGGGAAAAACTTACCAAAAAAAGAGAAAAAATTGCAGTCTTCAGCTTGGATTGACTGAACAGTCAACCTGTGCTGCCAGAATGAACAGAACAGAGCCTTCCCATAAAAATGACAATTTTCGGGGTATTTTATAGTCTATGACCAATGTAAGTGACACTTTTTTCATTACGACTGCTTCTGTTCACTAAAGACTGCAAATACCATGAAGTACTGGAATGAAAGATGCTGTTTGCTCTTTCTATTCAATTATGCTTTGGTGAAAACATTTTAAAGGTGACAAATCTAAACAGTTTTGAGACCCAAGAGACAAAGTAGCAGAAAATTTTTGCTTATATGCCTAATGCATTGTGGGTATAAGTTTTGCCAGGCAGCGAGTGTACTGTTGACTGATTTCATTCAGTACTATCAGCAGTGTCTACTCATGGGTAGAAATCAGCCATGCCACACCAGGTACAGGGTCCTGGTCTATAATTCCATGGGACAAAGATCTTTGTCTTCACGTAGTTCTTTACTAATGGGAAGGAAAACAATCAGTATATGTCTGTCTACAGGAGAGAAAGGGAGGCTATGAAATGTAATTATAGGAAAATGCTAACCATACATTTAAGTTATATTAGCTGGCTGAAAAACATTGCTCCAACAGTCAAGATCTCTCACTACCGTGAGAAGGCAATAGCAAACAGATGATGCAAATGTAATCTACATTATGAATTGAAGCCTGGCAGAGACAAAAAGAGGTTGACCCACACTTTTTCCATCTTTGTGCAATATTCTCTAGTTCTGACTTAAAATTTAGGCAAGAAAAAAAAAAAGAAGCACCTTGTAGTTTTATTTTATTGAACTTACACTAATATGTACTATGGTTCAGGGTCTTTTTTCAGTTATGGGTTGAAAATGTAAGAATTTAATAAAGACCAAGAAAAAAAACATAACGAATCCAAGTTTTTATCAGAAAATGTTAAGGGTTTTCCAAGCCAAAAAAGCAGAAGTTTGCCTGGACACTTGCTCTGTTACTCTAATGCCCTGCATCAAATCAAGTTAATTTTATGCACCCAGAGAGCCCTAAGGATGTCAGGTGAGGAATGCAAACAGGGAGGTATTAGTTTTTTAAGTGCTGTGGTTTATATGCAAGACACAAGACTTGATGACCACTATAGGAGTTGTGGCTCTGATTAAGAGTAGACCAGGTAAATGAGCTAGATTGGGTTGATCCTGCCTTGAGAAAGATGAATGACCTACTAGTCTTGTGAGTAGTTTCAGCTCTGAGTAGTTTCTTCCGTGTCCAGGACTCTAACTAAACTGGACAACGCAGAATGGCCATTTGCCTTCATTACAACAAACCCTACTCCATGAAGAGGAAGACAGAAACTAGTTTAAGATCAGATCACATAATCTGCAAAGGCTAGGTCATTACATTTCAGGTAATTATTCTTATACTGAATATAAACGTATTTTATAATTGACTAGATTTACTCTTTGACAATGCCAGCAACCTTTGAAAGTGTTTGAAGATGTGTCCACCAGTCCCTTACTGTCTTCCCATGACGAATTAAATCCACTCTCAAAATGTTTATATTTTATTTCTTCTCTAAATGTATTTGACATTAACCTTTTTGAGTAACTGACAGAACAAGAACTTACAAAGATCTATATGAAATAAAACATATTTTAAGCCTCACAACTGTCAACTATGTGCTCATCCCCTAAATACAAAATCCATACAAATTATGCAGTCGTATAGATTCCCGACTCTTTATGAATTTTTAAAAAATGGATTAGATATCCAGCAGAAGTTTGTAGTGTTTTAAGAGTGCTTTGCATCATGTTGATGTATTGATTTTAAATATAAATCCACATTAATCTGAAGTAATTGACTATCTACATTAATAATAATGTTCAATTTTCATGGGGGAAGAGAAGAGTTCTTGTGCCAAGACAGATGAAATTTATTACTAGAGATTATAGAAGTAGAGATGAAAATCATTATTAAAAAGCATGAAGAGGCTCTTGACAGAGAATCTGTTAAAGTTGCCTGGGGTAACTTGAAAAAAACATGCGTTTATTCAAAAAATTTATGAGCAAATGGGAAGACAAAAGAGCAGTTTTACTGACATCACAACCTAATCTGCTTCAAATGTGATTATCAAGGTACTTCTTGACTTCTTGGCCAGAGCAACTCTCCACTGTGCTTTTTTTTCCCCTGTATTTTTATAAAACACAACACCAAGAGTTATTGTTTTAAACACAGCCGTCAGAATCCTGAGCTAAGCTTTCAAAAGCTTCCAGCTGTTGGGAGATTAACAGTAATCTGTATGCCTAGAAAGTCACTTATTTTTTTTAACTTCCAATTTTACTACTTTTTTTTTTTTTTACCTTACTACGGTCTTTAGGGTTTTGACTCCACAAAGAAAATTGTGCAACATTGAATGGGTTATATTTGAATAACAAAGTGCTGAATCCACCATTCCAGGATTTTATGCTGCTAATTAAATGTGGCTCCAATTCATCAATGCATTATTATGAGCTTTGCTGAACAGGAACCTAAACTCTTATTATATTATTTTCTTCTTCTTTTTTTTTTTTGATAAGGCACATGAAAATCAACAAGGTGCTTGGTGACAGCCAGCATGGCTTCACTAAGGGGAAATCCTGCCTGACCAATTTGGTGGCCTTCTATGATGGGGGTACAGAACTGATGGACAGGGGTAGAGCAGCTGATGTCATCTACCTGGACTTGTGTAAAGCGTTGAACACTGTCCCACGCGACATCCTTGTCTCTAAATTGGAGCGACAT
Organism: Pezoporus flaviventris; assembly: GCF_033815535.1. Classification (NCBI taxonomy): domain Eukaryota; kingdom Metazoa; phylum Chordata; class Aves; order Psittaciformes; family Psittacidae; genus Pezoporus; species Pezoporus flaviventris. Next base: position 26,443,468 of record NW_026892550.1, read on the forward strand.
CAATTTGATGGATGGACCACTCGGTGGATAAAGAACTGGCTGGATGGCCGCACGCAAAGAGTTGTGGTCAATGGCTCAATGTCCGGCTGGAGACCAGTAACGAGTGGTGTCCCTCAGGGATCGGTGCTGGGACCAGTCTTGTTTAACATCTTCATCACTGACATGGACAGTGGGATTGAGTGCGCCCTCAGCAAGTTTGCCGATGACACCAAGCTGTGTGGTTCGGTTGATACCCTGGAGGGAAGGAATGCCATCCAGAGGGACCTCGACACACTTGTGAGGTGGGCTGATGCCAACCTCATGAAGTTTAACCATGCTAAGTGCAAGGTCCTACACTTGGGTTGGAGCAATCCCAGGCACAGCAACAGGTTGGGCAGAGAAGAGATTCAGAGCAGCCCTGTGGAGAAGGACTTGGGGGTGTTGGTCAATGAGAAAATGAACATGAGCCGGCAGTGTGTGCTTGCAGCCCAGAAAGCCAGCTGTATCCTGGGCTGCATTAAAAGGAGCGTGACCAGCAGGTTGAAGGAGGTGATCCTGCCCCTCTACTCTGCTCTTGTGAGACCTCACCTGGAGTATTGTGTGCAGTTCTGGTGTCCTCAACGTAAAAAGGACATGGAACTGTTGGAACGAGTCCAGAGGAGGGCCACGAGGACAATCAGGGGACTGGAGCACCTCCCGTATGAAGACAGGCTGAGGAAGTTGGAGCTGCTCAGCCTGGAGAAGAGAAGGCTGCGTGGAGACCTCATAGCAGCCTTCCAGTATCTGAAGGGGGCCTATAGGGATGCTGGGGAGGGACTCTTCATTAGAGACTGTAGTGACAGGACAAGGGGTAACGGGTTAAAACTTAAACAGGGGAAGTTTAGGTTGGATATAAGGAGGAAATTCTTTCCTTTTAGTGTGGTGAGGCACTGGAATGGGTTGCCCAGGGAAGTTGTGACTGCTCCGTCCCTGGCAGTGTTCAAGTCCAGGTTGGAGGAGGCCTTGGGTGATATGATTTAGCGTGAGGTGTCCCTGCCCACGGCAGGGGGGTTGGAACTAGATGATCTTAAGGTCCTTTCCAACCCTAACTATTCTATGATTCTCTGATTCTGTGATATAAGTAAACTTATTTAATGCCCTAATTTTCAGCTCATACATGTGTAAAACTCAACACATATACCTTCTTCACAGGAGAATTAGATACTTCTCACTTGTGTGTTATGTTTCAAAATATGCTTCTAAATTTCATCCATAAACCAGCATCTGGTTACTATTCTACAAAGAACAAGTACGTATTTTCTGTGGAAAGGAAAGCTTTGGATGGGATGTTGGCACGGTGTGGCATCATTGTCCTGGGTTCAGCAGTAGCAGTCACGTTTCTCCTCCTTGGTAGCTGGTGCAGTGCAGTGTTTTGACTTTCGGCTCGGGAACAGAGCTGATAGCGATGTTTTGGTTTGGCCAAGGACTTTGTGAGCCTCATGCTCTGCCAGGGAGGAGGGGAAGCCAGGAGGAAGCAGAGACAGGACACCTGACCCAAACTGACCAAAGAGCTATTCCATACCACAGCACGTCATGCCCAGGATGTAACTGGGAGTTAGCCGGAAGGGCTGGGAGACTGCAGGGTTGGAGGAGGTATCGGTCAGAGCTTGGTCGGGCTTGGGGGGCGAGTTATCGGTCAGCGGGTGGTGAGGTGTTGTATTCTGTTCCCTTGTTATTTCCTTTATCATTATTATCATTGGTGGTAGCAGTAGTGATTTGTGTTATACCTTAGTTACTAAACTGTTCTTATCTCAACCCGTGGGAGTTGCATTCTTTTGATTCTCCTCTCCGTCCCTCCGAGAGCAGGGGGAGGGCAAGAAAGGGGGGGAAGTGAGCGAACGAATTACCTGACTGGGTTTAAACCACGACAATCATTTATGCCAGTGATGGTCATGTTTATATTTTGAAAACAATATACCAGTATATACTCAACATAAACTAGACAAATTTGAGCTTCAGTTAAATAAAATCTCAAATAAATTCTTTTGTCTTCTTTCATCCAAGAAAACAGAAAAGTACTACTGTTTTTTAACTGAGCAATTAATCATACCATTAGAGAAAACACTTATATCTGGGTTTCAGTGTTTTTTACCAAAACTGATGAGAACTTGAGTCATCTTCTGTTTGAGCACCCATACATTCTAAGGGTGATACAAGACTTTTAATGGCATCTCAGAAGGAATTTATGAGAAAAGTAGTGCTACAAAAACATTTTAATCAACTGATGTCTTCCTCAGCATGTATTTCTATGCTTCTATTTTAAAACTGAGCGAATCAAGCTGTACCTCACTGAATAGCACTTCTGCACAAAACACTGTTATCTCTGCTGCTTCTGACAGTTTTCAGTAAAACTTAACTAGATTTTTAACAGGGATCTAATTCTATTGTCATAGCTATCAAAACATGAATAACTAGCCATATCTAGGAGTCAGATCACCTATAATGTTAGTGGGAAAATGTTAGTGGTACAGTAAGGAAAACTGTATTTGGACATGCAAAAAGTTTGCAGAGTAAAGACAAGGTATAAAAAAGAAGTAACTAGTATTTAGAAGAAAATTCTAAGACACTCACCTGGTGACTAGTTCATGTTGTAGACCTTTGATCTTCCTTTCTAGGCTGCTGTGATCCTGAATTAGGGGTTGTGTAATCTGTAACTCATCTATGTGGACATTTAGAGGTAAATACTATATAATTTGGATTTAAATTTGTTTGTGGCCGTGGTAGCCAGGAGTTTAGTTTGTTCTGGTTTATGTCTATACAACCCAAATCCATGGGCAGGAGTAGCTGAGGTAGGAACAGTTGGCTGGGGTGCTGGATGCTAGAATACGAAGTTGATCCCAGTCCACAGTGTGTCCTTGCTGTCTGGACAACTGCCCAACTGTTGCCTTTGGGCTTGCAGTATCACAGCTAAGGTGGATCTGCAATTGCACTGCTCAAGACATCCATTCAGCTTCTAGGAAACTTTTTTTTTCTGTTCAGCAATAATAATGCCAGCAAAAAGAATCATGTAATCTTAGAATGATTTCAGTTGGAAAAGACATTTAAGAACATCCAATCCAACTGTTAAGTTAGCACTTATAAATCCACCACTAAGCCATATTCCTGAATGCCACATTTACAGGTCTCTCAAGTGTCTCCAGGGATGGTGATTCCACCACTTCCCTGGGCAGCCTGTTCCAGTTCTTGACAATCCTTTATTCCAGCCTTATTTCCAGTCCACCCAAGTCAGAAAAATAGTAGAGAAATAGAGAAGAAGAAAATTATTTTTTGAGTCACCTCCAAAGTGGAATGTTCATATTTCCCCACTGAAACCTAGTAGGGGAGAAAAGACTATGAAGAATAGGATAGACACAGAGAAAAAAATGTTTATGTGCATTATCCAAAACACTGTGGGTATCCTGATTATCCTGATACCAGGTGCAACAAAACTGTCCTGATGCTTTCTAACAGAGGATGGGTGAATAAAGAATCAAAACAAACAAGAGCAGTAGTCAATGATGATTTTCTGTTTCTTATTAAAACATTCAGTGTTAAAATCACCACTGTACCTTTCCACATATATACCTAGAGTGGTTGTTTAATGTAGCATTTGAGAATGCATTAAAGGATATTGCACAAGTAATTTAATCGATATAATACTGTTTGAAATATAATTTGATTTGAGAGGTGGTATGAAGAAAACAGTTCCATCACAGAATAGGATCCTCTGAGTAAGTCTGCATACACAACAGCTCAGAAATGAATCCAGAGGCATCTTTTGCCAAAGTCTATACAGCAGGGTTTTGGTTTTGAGGGGTTTTGAGGTTTGGGGTTTTGTTTTGTTGGGTTTTTTTTGATAGCTTCATCTAACAAGTAGAAATATTTAATATTTAAGTGTTTAGAAATTTTAAAATTATTATACAATTATCAAAAACTTTTGCCCCGTTTTCAAGATTTCCAAATGTGATAACTGCAATGTATCTGTGTCTGTGCTTTAAGAGTACATGGTTTGGGACATATTACACAGATATTTATGAATGTGTTTTCCATGAGCCTCACAGTTATCCAGCATTGGTTTAGTGTGAGGTGTCCGTGCCCATGGCAGGGGGTTGGAACTTGATAATCTTAAGGTCCTTTCCAACCCTAACTATTCTATGATTCTATGATTCAGCATGTACAACAGGTGCTCATGGCAGTGTGCAGGCTATGCTCTTTCCATATCTATGTAGGCACGGACAGAAGGCAGGAGGTAGAGGAGCAGCAGAACTTTCATCACTCCTGGTCAGAGAGCAGCTACATAGCCCTAATGCTCCACCTAAAGCCCAGACATGGTTTTCAGTGTAAAGTTCTGTTAATGTACAAATTTCTACTAGCCATGTACTGCTGACCAGAGTGGCACAATATTAATATGCAAGAATATAAAAAAAAGACAAAAAGTCTAAGAGTATTAATAAATCAAAACTCTCTCTTGTGAAACCTGAAGTAGGATGACTTACAGTTTGATCAAACTATGAAAAATAGAAATCTAAACCAAGAAAGACCAGAGCTGTGCACCACTCTTGTCTCAGCTCCACCACTTCCAAGACATCAGTGATGCTTCACTCACCAGGTAGGCAATTTCTCCAGTACCAGCCAAATCTTTCAGAAGGGAAAAACTGAGCTGAAGGTCTTTTTCTGATGCAACATGAGCTACAAACTGGCTGAGTCAGAATCGGCTCCCTCATGAGGACTCTGGCACTGAAACCTCCAACCATGACACTATTAACAGTGGTGGTGACAAACTGAAGTCTGGGGCAAGGTTGCCAGTAAAAGAGGGACTGTGACCTGCATCAGTCCCATATTGAAGGCGTTGGCAGGTCACTAAGGTTGTGGGCAGGGGTGTGGGCATCCCTGAGCCTCAGCTCTCCAGTGGAAGTTATTCATACCAAGCGTGCAGTTGTCTCAGTTTGGACCTAAGTATCATGCTTGTTTCCTAAAATGAGCCTTTAAAGGTAAGAGAAGAAATTTGTCCTTAGAGAAATACGTCCAAAACCTGGAATTTAGAGTAACTTTACTTTCCCAAAGCAGGATTACAACTGTGTTTCCAAACACTGGAGACCAAAATGAAGCTGAATAAGCCAAACCCTTCTGGTTTCTTTTCAGTCCTTCCCACTCATCTAGCTAGTATCTACCTAGGGGAAAAAAGACCATGAAGAATAGGGTAGACCCTTTCCCACTCATCTAGCTAGTATGTAGGTAGTATCCTCCGTCCTCTATGGAGAGGACTATCCTCCCAAATTCTACATCTACATCATTCTACTTGATTCCATTTTGCTTCACAACAGCAAAAGCATCATGTAGACCTATGGCACTAAATTAGTCTAATAATATCGTAAAGCAAAACCCCAAAACAATTTGGTGTTTTAGATACTCAGATTTTTACCTCTTGTAAATCTTCACTTCAGCACTCAATTTCATTTTAAGGTTAGATTCCTTTCTAAGTTACGTCAAGACTGTAAGAATGAAAAACTCAATAGGGTGTTTAGACATCTTAAGCTGGAGCATGAGAATTAGAAGAGAACATCCAACTGCTATAAGCAGTCAGAAATGACTCCGACGGGAAAAGACACACACATTTGCAGAGTGGCAGGAGCAACCAAAGTTTCTGCAAATATCCTAATGTCTGCTGTAAAAGGCCCCTCACATATATCGACATGCTGAGCATGGTGGTTTCCTCTGGTCCCCTGGCCACATTGTCTCTCTGAGGGCTCCTGTTGTGTGGAGGTGAGTTTATTTGCTGTTTATAAGGAGTGGCATAAAGTAATTTTCCCCTTAACACTATTAATAGCCATAAAGCTGTTAGCGTAGTTAACACCAGTAACCACCATACGGTTGTCTAATGCCTTTTATAAACTCTATTCACTCTTTTACTTACTGATGGAAAGAATCGCACTAATTGTCAACTGTTTTCTCGGCAAACTGCCTTCAGTGCCATTGCCTCGTGTTTTTCCTTGCTCGTTCTCCCCCCTCAGCAGGGACCTGGCCCAGCCCCAACGGCAGTACCTCCCGCCGCGGTCGTCGGAACTCCTTCCTCAGTCCCCCTGCGGTCCCGGTACCTACGGGGCAGCCGAGGCAGCTCCGTCCCCCTGTACGGGGTGCGCCTCGCCGGGGCAGTCCTTCCTGCACGGGGAGGCGGGCGAACACGCGTGGGGCGGGGAGATCCGCCGCCCTGCCTTTCCCCCCGCCGGCGAGCGGAGCCTTAACGGCGGCTGTCCCCGGCGGCGGAGAGGGCTGGCAGGGAGGGAGCGGGTGGACCCGCCGGGGCCGCAGCTGGCGATGCCTCCCCTGCGGCCGGGGGCCCCGCGCGGCCCACGGGCAGCCTCCGCCGTGGTGCCCCGCCGGCTCCCGGTGCTGGCCGGCGGCTGCGGGGAGCGGGGGGCCGGTACTCGCCGCTAAGCCGCTACATCGGGAAGGGAAGAGAAAGGGGAGCGATGTCCTCACTGGTGAAGGAGGACCTGGCGAAGAGACTGTTCGGGCCCCGGCGGCGGCGGCTGCAGGAGTTCATCGAGGTGGAGGGCACGGGAGCCGGGCGCTGCTACCTGTGCGCCGCAGGTACCGGGGCGGCGGGGCAAGGGTGCCCCGCGAGAACCAGCGGGTTTGCGACAGGAGGGTGCAGCGGCAGGTGTGCGGGTTGTGAGAGGATGCGCGGTCTGCTGCTGCACGAGCAAGCCATTCCTATAGTTCTGATTAGGCGTTCCATGAGAAATCATAACCATACGTTAACGTTGCGGAAAACATTTGTGACTTCTAGAGCTTCTGCATCATTCCTTGTCTTGGTCTATTGTCCCACATATTGTCCCAGTTAGTCCGGGAACAATAAATTAGACTCGTGGTTTAAATAAATACACATCTGAATTAGTAATTGGCACGAGCTGTGAGTGAAACAAGATAAACTTACTTATCTGTCTACTTATATTTAATTTCAAATATATCTCTTTCAAAACGTTTTTAGAACAAAGTTTTAGAAAAGCTTATTTGTCTTTGTTTTTACTTCACAACACTGAAAGATGCTAAAAAAGAGAGGCGCTCTCATCCCTAAGCAGATAGGTTGATGCAAATGCTTCTTTCCAGTCTGTTTCCTCTTCAGGTTCAAAATATATATAACAGATAGAAATAACTTATGCACTTGAGACATAGATTGGGTTAAAATCCAATATGGGATGATGTCAACTGTATTATGTTATCATTATCTTTCTAAATGTCTGAAGTCTTCAGAAAGTTTAAATCGTTTCACAGATTACTGGAAATTCCGAGCAAGCCATGTTCCCTGCGCACATGTAATTTTAATAGGCTTTGTATTTTAGAACTGTTAGAAATTGATTCCTGAATGTCATAAAGCTTCTAAATGTACAGAAACACCAACCTGGTTCATAGTTTTTCAAACTATCTGGTAGAAGTATATTTAGTTGCATATGGTAGATAAACTTTTCACTATTATCAAGCACCCAAAGAGGAGAAATAACATTACACACCTTTAAAAACTTTACTAAAAACTCTTACTAAGATAGAGTAGAACAAGCCATTAAAGAAAGCTCTTAATCAGATCAACTGATTGGAAGTCCCTGAAACATGAAGGAATATTTCTATAGAGTATTAAGAGTGGGACTTCTCCAGTATCCAGTATCAAACTCTCTTAATACATTCAGGCGTAGTCAAGTAAGTGGTGACTAGAGTGGAAATTTGATTCTGAAAGGTGGGTTGCATCCGGCTGCCAGCTAGCTGCTGCAGTCTGCTGTGATTCTGTAGGAGCAAAACACATTATCTAAAATCTTCTCCCTGCAATGCAACCTCAGTCTATGCTTCTTGAGTTCAAATTACCATATAAAAAAAAAAAAATTAGAAAAGCAGTCAAACTATAGGCAAAATTAGAAGTCTGTGCCTTTTGAAATCTATGTTACAACAGAATCTTACTGTGGATAATTGAACAATCTTATTTTTGTGCAAGATTATTTTTGTCCAAGATTATGTCCCCTCCTTTTCACAATAGCAAGTCCCAGTTCTTCCATGAAGACTTTCTTTAAACGCTTTTATAAACACTGGAAGAATTTAAAATGGAAATGCAACCACATTCTGTTATTTTCACAACCCATTATTGGTGTGCCTGAGAAGAATTATAAGGTTAACATCATGTTGTCCAAAAGAGACCCTGAAAAAGGTGTTCAGTCCATGGAAGACGTTAAGAAATGTTGGTGCTCTATGAAGGCATTTCAATACCTTTCCCAACCCTCCCCAAACAAAAGTTTTCAGAGTTTAATAGAACTGAATCAGCTGATCTCAGCTTATGTTCTATGAAAAAATTACATTGTCTTTAATTCTATTAACTGAGTGAAGAACAAGCAATATATAAAATGCAGGGAAAGTAAGAAATATTTTGTTGCTGTTGTTGTTAAGAATAGTCCACCCAAGTTTCACCGCTGGGCAGGACACACTCCTGGTTTCACTGCTGCTAACACATCTGTGCTCTGTCCTTCTGTCATACAATTTCTGGTGCTGGCTGAGGGGTAGATAAGTGGCAGCATGTGGGAACTGGGGGCCACTAGGACATCCCCTTGTATTTACAGCAGGAGTCGGGGCTCTTGGGCTTGCTTCCTTTTGCTTTAACGCTGAGGGAGACAACATATTCCTTCACAAGCAAGCAAACAAGATGGCAGAAACTAAAACTATGAAGAGAACTTTCTAATATTACCCTACTAGATTTGCTTGCAAATAGAAACCATTGTAACTTCTCCACAGAAGACAACACAGTGGTGATCCTCAGGTTAAAAATCATTGAGCACCTATGTCTGATAGGACCAGGAGAAAAAGTGACAGTTATTTGTATTTCCCAGGCAGGGAAGCTATAGGCTGAGAGAAATTATAATAAATTCATATATTTTCCACTGTTTTTCTTTGCAATGGAAAGAAGGCATCTCTCCAACATGTATCTTTTGTTTGTCTTTATTTAATAACAACTTTCTTATAAACAGGTAAGAGACGTTTTAACAGGAATAAGATAAAATTAGTTACGTTTCACAGTAGTTTTTAAAAAAATTCAGGAAGTATTTGGAAATAGAAGAATTTTGCTCCTGTATCTGTACCCTCGTGCTGTGATGTTGAAACAATCCTGCCAGGCATAGGTGACATCTTGCCCTTACTTTAAGCTATTGGATGGCTGGGGGGAAGTGGCCTGCCCTCCAGCCGTCATGCTGGATGTGAAGGAGATTGTTCAGACTCCAGTGTTTTTCACTCTCATTATCATGTATTACAGAAATCCAGTCTCCTACACAGTACTCAGTGTAATCAATTAATAATGGTAGTTATTGCAAAGAGTGTCTTTGTGCTCTTTTTACTCTCATGTCCTGCCTAAGTCAGAAAATAGTGAATTCTGCAAAGACAACACTGGACAACTCAAAGCTTTAAGGAATGTTTTTGATGTTGTTTTTCTTAAATGGCCTACTTACGTATTTTATAGGGAAATGAAACTTTTGCTTTGAAAAAGTAATGGCTTTTTCAAAAAAGTAAGAGAACTTCATCCATGGAATGAAAAGTGTAGCACAAGTCATGTAAATACAGAGCCCTGGTAGCAGTTCTACAATTTTTTGGTTTGAGTCCAGCATCCCAAAAGATTGCTCTTGAAGTAAGTAGAAGTGGATTATCCATACTGATCCAGGGCCAGAATTAGGCTGTCATTGGGCTGCTTGTGAATTCAGATGAAAGGCTTTTGCACAGACAAAATTCTCTTTTCACAGAGACTCTTCATCAGAGACTATAGTGATAGGACAAGGGGTAATGGCTTTAAACTTAAACAGGGGAAGTTCAGATTATATATAAGGAGAAGTTCTTTATTGTGAGGGTGGTGAGGCACTGGAATGGGTTGCCCAAAGAAGTGGTAAATGCTTCATCCCTGGCAGTGTTCAAGGCCAGGTTTTACAGAGCCTTGGGCAACATGGTCTAGGGTGAGGCATCTCTATGCATGGCAAGGGGGGTGGAACCAGATGATCTTAAGGTCCTTTCAAACCCAAGCTATTCTATGATTTATTCTATGATTCTATGATGAGCAAGTAAATCCTGACTCTACTAAAAGCTGTCAGGTTTCACATACTGAGAAAGTGGTGCTTTTCCTACTACTTAGGCAAAATAAAACTGCTAAATCCAGATTAACCCTATGTTACATCATGTTACATCAGCTGTACATCATTATTTAAGTTATTATCTAAAATGTAGCCTGATTGAGTCTTTTCTTACCAGAACCTTTTGGAAGTACTTGCTTGCATATCTAAACTATTTTTTTCTTTTAGTGACTAAAAGTGAAGAAGTAGAAATATGTATGGTTAAACACTTGCGAGTGGATCTAGAGGAGAAATATGAAATACTTGAAAAATGGTTTTTGAAAGATCTGGAGATGATTGATGGAAAAGAAGCAGACACTGTAAGTGTTATGTATTATTAAATACATGTAATAATGTATACTTTTCTTGTGTTGCAATTTGGGATACAATATTAAAATGCAATTAAAATGCATTATATGAAAAAGTTATGTATAAACCAAAATAAATCAAACCTTCACAGAACTTCGGCTTTATTGCCTATGAGAGGCTTCACATTGCATTTGCACTGTTGTGGGGAAAGAGGAAGGAGAGATTTTCTTGTCTGTTGCAGTCTTCTTCATCTTTCCAGTTGAGATCTGAGGGAGGGAGAAGGTGGGTGTTTTCTAATTTGTTCATCATAACTGGGAATAAAAATTCTTCACCTGCAGCTCCCAGTGTAAATTGGAGTTAATCCCATAGATCTTAATGTGTGCTTGAAAACAAAGCTTTGTTAAATATTTTTATGAAGATTATTATCCTGTCATTTGACGGTATGAATCTGTTCTCTGTGTGACAAAGTCAACATCACAAAAGTGCACTGTTTGGTGTAGCAGTGCATGAAATGGTGCCTCTTTCACATAGCTTAATCTCACAATACTTGGATCAATTAAATATTTGTATATTTGTGTGTGCAAATATAAACCTGCTTTGGCTAGATGGGGCTGAACTTACTGCTAAAAAAGTCCTCATCTCTCAGATACAAGTTCAGAAAGGAAAAATGGGGATGCAGTAGTATATTACAGAACACCAAAAGTAGAATTAAATCCTATTTTACAAAAGATAGAAGAATACGCTGAGGAGAATATTTTACTGCATGTATAAGAAGTCATTTTAATGGTTGTCCATGCATAATAAATGTAGTCCAGGAAAAAAAAAAATTACCTTTTTCCCTTTCAAAGTGCTTTCAAACAAACATAAAATAGAAGTTAGGTTAAATGATGCTAGTGAAAGAGAAACCAAGAGCTCCCAAGAGAGGTTTCAGAGCCTTGTTCCAAGGAGAATGACAAACTGGTTATTCTTATTCTGCCTTATGCACAATACACACATCGCTCTCAAGCCTAAAACTAGGAACCTGGGAGATGGAGGATGTGAGCTCAGCTTCAGAGTATCCCTGCATCCTGTGAGCTCTTTGTAGTTTAAGTCAAGGTTGGGGGGAAGCCAAAACTAATAATACTTCACATCCCTTCTCCAAGTTATCTTGCTTCTGGATATGTTGCCATCCCTTGCCCAGCCAAGGCAGCCAGAGGGTTTCCTTATCACTTGCTTGCATGAATTTACTTTATCTTTTTTTCTGAAGTGTTGTGCTAAAATATCCTTCAGAGATGAATCAGCCTCCCTCAACTGGTATGATCAAAATCTGTCGCATTTCTAGTTAAAGAAAAGCATAAATGAACCTCAAACTCATAATTATGTGGTGATTAACTCTGCTATAAATATTCAGAATAGTTTTTCATATCCATAGAGTTTAACAGAAGTGAGCTGCTGCTAGGATTAATTGTGCCAAAGAGCCAGAAAGGACAGAGAATTACTATTTAGGCAGGAAGGGCAATCAATATTCTTCTTCTGATAGGCAGATGTTGTTATAGTCCAAGGCAAGTGCTTTTCATATAGTGTGTTTTAGGCAACATGACAAATTGGTTCATTTCAAAACAAGATTTTATAATCCAAATAAAGTGAAGCATACTGCTTGGCCAAACTCTGAAAGTTCTACTCAGGCAAAACTACTAATGGCAAATAATTGCAGCTAATTATAAATTGCACTCTGTGAAGTTTTAAATGATCCTTTAGTATCAATAGGACAAGTAGGCAAAGTCCTTTTCAAATGGAGAAAATCAAAAGGAGAAAAAGCCCTGAAGGTAGCTGGGCAGAGAACAACAGATTGCCATTCTAACACCTGTAAAGCATGTAATAATTTCATTCTGTCTCCATTTCTTTAGGATAATCCGTATTTTGATATGCACTTCCACAAAGTCTACAACCTGGAAGCATATAGCTGTGCATCTAAATATACCTTTGCTCGAACGCTGAACAAACTCAATGAAATCTACCTTAAGAAGGACTTGAAGATTGTGAACTTTGATGACACCTACCTAAATGATGATTCAATCTGGTCATCCAACAATAGGGATTGCTTGGTACTTATGAGGATATGCTTCTATGCTTCCAACCTTTTGTGTCTCTCCCTGTGTCCTTTGTCCTAAAGATGCATTTTCTAATATTAAGGCAACTGGTTGACTTTCACAAACCAGCATTTCATAAATCATCTGATCAAAAAGATAGTGATATGCAGTATCTGCTTTTTAATTTAACATATAAGTAACAACTGGAACATACTTTTTACGTAAATGATTGACCATTCATTTATATATATTAGGAGGGCCTCGCTCTGGCAAATACTTACAAATATATGAGACTTTCAACATAGAACCAGTAATTCTCATAGTCAGTGGTGATTGCTCATGTAAGTAGAATTCAGCATTTTCTCATATGTTCATGGAGGTATAAACTATCTTTCATTAATAGCCTGAAATATTTTTAAAGCATTAAGAGCATTAACAGTTAATTTATGTTGTGGAAGTAGATATAACAAAGCAACCAAATTAGTCCTGTATAAGAATGCTGCACATTTCCATTTTCAAATGGAATATAAATGTAGATATAAATTTAAGATATAAATATAGAACTCTGTTAAAGGGGTCACACCTGCATCAATACAAGAATCAAACCCTCACTCTGATGAATTGCAGTTTTGTATTCAGGTATCATGGGACCAACTTCTCACCTGTGCACTTACGTTATTTTCCCTCAACATTAAGTACTCTCTTTGGTCTTCCCATTACTTACGATACTGTCTTAGAAACAGACAGTATTCTCCTTCTTAAGGAGAATTGCTTTATTTGTCAGACCTTTCAAAACTTCTTTTCTTTCGTATCATTAACATCTTTCTTGCACTTTATTGCTTATGTATATGAACAGGCCTGGTTAGAGAACAGAAATTGTTATGTCTCTACTTCTGGACAAAGAGTTAACAAACTACTATGTAAACAGTAGTTGTTGACTACTACAATTACTTTGTAGGCAAGTGGTAGACTTTTAAAAATTCATAAAATTGAGAGTAATTTTGTCCAGCTTCTAGCTATGTGTTAGCGTATTCAGTGCACTACATACATGTAGTACATATTAGTACTTAAGAGTTACATTTAATACAGGGTGGAGCCTACTGAGTGGTTTGGAATGTCTCACCCTTAACAAAAAATGAGGGCTGGACTTGTGACAGTATATCACAGTAGAAACAGGATGAACTAAAGCTGTATAGAGCAAGAGCTGAAGAGGAGCAATTTTGACAGTAAGAAGCACAAATATGCTGCCGAGAGTCAGTCAGCTAAGCTAGTTGCCTGCTCTTTGCATACTCAATAAAGAAATGCCAACCCAGAAGGTCATTCAGAGAAGCTTCTGGTTAGAACATACTGCAGGAGAAAATTTGATTTCCCTTTCGGCAGCAAAGAGAATAGGAAGGCTAGCTGTGGTGTAAACTAGCTACATACCTAAAGCTGACTAGGAAGTCTCAAGCTGGTTAATGTCCTTGCTCAGTACTTGCCACCTGTAAAATGGGACAGGCGCACAAGGGTACTGTGACTTGTATTTCACTGTTGTCTTCCATATGAACTCCCTCCTTTGAAAACATTTGCATAAATGGATTCAAAATTGAAATAATCTCAAGTAACTGAGAATATATTTGAAAAACTGTATAAAATGTACAGCTTTTTACTTTAATTTTTAAATGTTATCCTATTGCTTATATATAGGAAAGGACATACCTTTGATTAGCTGATCTTCAGAAACTATAGGTTTACTCTAGGCATAGGTTGTAAATTACATTTGTTCTAACCCAAATCTGAGTAATCATGTACATCTTGACAATTGCAAGGGCAGTTTATGTGGGTAACACATATATTCTGTTTTTTGTAAAGACTGAAGTCTTATATTTGCCACCTAAATACTGTTAGAGAAAAGGACTGTATTTATAGTAATTGTTTATTTAATGCAGTTGCTCTTTATGGCATGTCTGTGGGATAAAACAGCGCAAGTATCTGTGTTGTGACATTTGACCCATAACTATAAGAAGTATTTGCCCAACAACCAGGTTCCACAAAACCATCTTCAATAGCAAGTATAATTTAGACTACTGTTATCTATTATACATAGTTCTGTTTGGGTGGTGTACTAACGGTAGAGGTCACGATGTTTTCTGTAATGTGTTTAATAGTCACAAGGAAACAGTTGCTGTGTGGAAGAGCTTCTATTGTTCATCTTGAAATAAAAGCACAGACATTCTAATGATAAGCACTTCAGAGCATTCTTTTGAAGTACAGTACAGGTACAGTGAATTCCTGACCAGAAATTCAGCTCTGATAAGCTGAAAATGGCTATAACATTAAACCCTATTTAATAGACTTGCATCAGTAGTTTGTATATTTCTACTGTTTAATTGTATAAACATTAAACTGACTGTATTAGAAGATAAATAATCCTGCATTTTATGTGGAATAATACACAATTAAAACCTGTTTGGCATTTATTCTGCCTGATAACATAACATTTCAGACATTCGTCACTAAGTGCTTAGGCTAAACCAAAGGAAAGGAGAAAAAGGGACATTGTCCAGGTGAATTATTTAAGTTATTATCAGAAGAAGAAATACTTTAAAGGATCTTCGTGGACCTAATCTAGGGCCTTCTTACATTTACACAGTTCTTTGTAAGATGTCACATACCAAGACACTGAGTAATTGCTGACTGGTCTGACTGCGCTATGGAAAGTCTTTGTCCTGAGGTGCAGTAGACTCACATCATTCAGTGCAATGGCAGCGCAGGACATGGAGATTACACTAAATTACAAACGGAAAAGACCTGACAGGCTAAATAGCCCATCTTTCAATTAATGCAGAATTGTTTTCTACATCACATTTCCTGACACTGGATATACAGAATGTAGTTTGAAATACAGTATATGGGAATTCATTTGCTGCTCCTGGAAGACTTCTCCAAAACTGAACAGGAGGAAACTTACAGAAGTAAAGGATTATCACAAATGCATTTGTAGCAATCTTACAGAAAGTTTCAACTAAATGATGGCATGAACTGATACTTGAGATTGTGGATATAATGGGGACTTTCTTCAGAAGTCAGAAATTTCTATCAGCTATATCTGTTCCATAGAAAAGTAAAAATAGGCACCCTTCAAATGAGGAAGAGTGATAATGAGCAAACAGAACTGTCCTGGGTTCAGCAGTAGCAGTCATGTTTCTCCTTCTTGCTAGCTGGTGCAGTGCTGTGTTTTGACTTTCAGCTCGGGAACAGAGCTGATAACAATGATGTTTTGATTTGGCCAAGGACTTTGTGAGCCTCATGCTCTGCCAGGGAGGAGGGGAAGCCAGGAGGAAGCAGAGACAGGACATCTGACCCAAACTGACCAGAGAGGTATTCCATACCACAGCACGTCATGCCCAGGATGTAACTGAGAGTTATCCGGAAGAGCTGGGAGACTGCGGCGTTGGAGGAGGTATCGGTCGGTGCTTAATCGGGCTGGGGGGGCGAGTTATCAGTCAGCTGGTGGTGAGATGTTGTATTCTCTTCCCTTGTTATTTCCTTTATCATTGTTATTATTGATGGTAGCAGTAGTGATTTGTGTTATACCTTAGTTACTAAACTGTTCTTATCTCAACCCCGGGGGAGTTGCATTCTTTTCGATTCTCCTCTCCGTCCCTCCGGGAGTAGGGGGAGAGCAAGAAGCGGGGGAGTGAGTGAACGAGTTTCCTGCCTGGTTTTAAACCATGACAAGAACTCTGTGCTCGCTCATTTAAGAGGCAGAAAGAGACTAGTAGCTGTCATAAAAGACTGATGATGTTTGTTTTCCTAAGTGTATTTTTTTAAAAAACGCTTTAACCAACATCAGAATTAAGAACATGGGGAAACTTATGACAAAGGAATTTGAGAATATTTTGTATATAGCATCTATCAATACTGTATTTGTCTTACTCTATACTTAAACACATCAGTTTGCTGTAGCTCCATGCTATATAAACCATTTAACATCATTACTCAGACAAGAGATTCCCATATCCATAGAAAATACACTGGTGACATTCCACTGGAATTCATGGATTTAAGATAATTTTCACCACGTAAGACTCATGATCTTATATTTAAACCAGAAGGACTCTTTTCTTGTGTTTATCATTTATGGATAACCAGTCTTTTCCTGCATCTTAAATTAAGCAAATACAGATCAATGCAGAATTTTAAAAACAATTTTGGAGCGAAACAGAGCAGGGAGGCTTTTCTGGACTGTACCTGCTGATTAGTTCTGATTTTTCTCCTTTGTATTTCACAGTCACACATACAGTAACCCACCTCTTCCCAGTGAAAGCCTATACCACTTTTTCTGTCATTTACCTGTCATTACCTGCTCCCCAATACTTTCAGTCACTTTCAACATATAAATCTATCTTCTTCCAGTAAAGCTGAGGATTATATTGCATTATTTGTAATACATATTTTAAGAATATTTTGTCATGATTTAAAGTCACTGTTGGAAGATCAAAGGCCCTTTCTAAGGAGTATCTGTGGGAAGCTGAAATAGGAGCGGAGTGAATGTCACTGTGCATCCTGGAACATGACCTCATGTCAGTTTTAACAGGTATAAACTCATTTTAGAATTAACAAACTACATTTTGATTTGGGTTTTGTTTGCTTATTTGTTTGTGGGTTTTTTTTGTTTTGTTTCGTTTTGTTTCTTTCTCTTTAGCAGAATTAACAGCTAAATACAGGAAATTAGGAGAGGTTTGAGTAATAACACAGCTTTAAGAAATCTTGTCCAATCTTTTACGGCTGCCTTGTCCAGTCTAGATCCAGTATAGATCTAGCCAGAGACAGTTACATTTTGTGGCTGAATTGAGAAATTACCAAACTGTAACTCCTCTTTTAACCTTGGCCCTCATAAATTATATATTGTAGGGGTATACGGCAGATTGATTTCTAAATCAGAAAATAGAAGTACATTGAGCAAGACTCCATTGGTCAGTTGTGTTTAATACCTTCAGCCAAGTGGAAAAAATTTACAGAAATGAAGAAAACACAGTTTTACATATTAAAAAAATCTACATTTTGGCACTGTGTAACAATTGCTTGGAAAAGACATTTTCTATTGTTCCTTATTGGTCATGGCCTGGCTACTACATTTTATCAGCCATACCCTAAAGACATGCTTATGTATTAACATGAATATATCAAACAGTTCAAGTAATATGCAATGATTTCAGCCTTAACTCTGCATGCAAGCACAGAAGAAATGCTATATTAATTTACATTAATAACACTAAAAATGAGTTAAAAGTATTGATGGTGTGGGGAACCTCCACCACAGCAAAGTTTGAACTGGAAGGTAGTTTCAGTTCTAACTGAATTCAGCAGTGGGTACCAGTAGCTACAGCCAGGTTTGGACATAATTTCTCATGGTTAGATGCCAAGTCCTAAATTTCATGATCACTACTCACAGAGTAATGCTTCCCTCTGAATTATCCCTAGCATCAAAGGCTGCCAGTTTCTAAGGGTGCTTCTACTTAGGAGGAAAGCCAGAATTTGAATGTTTTTCACGAAAGTTATATTAATGCTGTGACCAAATCGAATTAAAGCACCTGATCAGAGATGGACTTCACTGTCATTTGAAATCCTAAGCTACTGTCATATTGTAATGTATTGAATGCATTTTGCAACCCCCAGTATACCTCCAATTCTTTTGTGAATAGGCTTGTCTCCTAAAAGATACAATATAATAATAGCTTTGCCATGAGGTCAGCTGAGAACACAGATGCAAGTTGAAAGGATGTTAGTTTTGCTCTTAAAATCATAGAATGGTTAGGGTTGTAAAGGACCTTAAGATCATCCAGTTCCAACCCCCCTGCCATGGGCAGGTACACCTCACACTAAACCATGTCACCCAAGGTTCTGTTCAGCCTGGCCTTGAACACCACCAGGGATGGAGCATTCACAACTTCCTTGGGCAACCCATTCCAGTGCCTCACCACCCTAACAGTAAAGAATTTCCTCCTTATATCCAATCTAAACTTCCCCTGTTTAAGTTTTAACCCATTACCCCTTGTCCTGTCACTACAGTCTCTAATGAAGAGTCCCTCTCCAGCATCCCTATAGACCCCCTTCTGATACTGGAAGGCTGCTATGAGGTCTCCACGCAGCCTTCTCTTCCCCAGGCTGATCAGCCCCAGCTTTCTCAGCCTGTCTTCATACGGGAGGTGCCCACCCTGGAGTCGGGCAGGAGCCGCCTCAGGAAGGCACGCCCAGCCGCAGTGGAAAGAAGCAGGATCACCCTTCACCACGGCACTGCCTAGCAACCTCCGAGGTGCTTTCACCATCGCAGAAGCTCGGGAGTTCTCGGTGTTACCGTTCCAGCCCAACCCCATAGCACGCTTTTAGTGCCCAGGACGGCTCGGCACCGCTTTCAGGGCTCACAACGCAAAGCCTGCTCTAAGGCTTTGCGGCACCCTCAACCCCGAGCCGCTGCCCTCCGCCTTCACGCCACGGAGCCGCACCTCGCGTTACGCTCATCCTCTCCGAAGAGGGCGCTGTGGGAGCTCTATGGGCTTCCTAGCCTGCAGTCTCGCTGCTGGCGTCACGTGAGCGGAAGCGGCAGCTCTGGGCCGCTTCAGGTGCTGGGTGTTTGCGGGCGGAGCGGCTGGTGGTTCCCGTCCGGCCTTGGCCCCGCGCTGAGAGCGAGGTGCCTCCGGCAGCCTTTGCCCCGCCTGTGGCGGCTCGCCGCGGGGCTCGCTTGGACGCGCTTCGCTGCGCGGCTCCCCCGTGTCGGGGCCGCCGGGCTCGGCGTGGAGCAGTGGTGGCCGCTGCCTCCCGCCGGCGGCTGCGCGGAGCCTTGTCTCTGGGGCGATTGCTGCGGGACTCGGAGGCCGTGAAGCTGCTGTCGGACGGGCCCGTGGGAGGCCGCCGGTGCTATAAGTAACTCTTAAAGAGTTTTCCTCTTAAGTGGGTAATCTTTTGGCTGATTGATTCCAGGGGATGTTACAGGCAGGCTGTGCTCTCATGCTGTAACCCGGCAGGATGCAGGAATAGCATGTTTTCCTGTTTACATGCTGAGGGAGGCTAAACAGTGCTAACTAAGTAGTTTTAACAGATTGCTGTGTAGAATCCTTCCCGTATGTTTCGTGGACAGGCTGTGTCTTTTGCGATGGACTGAAAGACACGGGCTCAGTGCATGATCTGCTGAAGTCGGTTATTCCTTTTTTTCTTGTCCTTTTTATAGCTACAGTCAAGGATCTTGACTATGCAGCCACAGAGGATATTCACATACTCAGCAATCTCACCTCCTCAGGAACATGCAGACATTGTTCCAGTGTTCTGGAACAGAAAGTCATCAGTTGTGCCCCAGTGTGCTGTGAACAGATCAAGTCAGCACAATAATCACTGTCTTTCTCACATGCTCCTACACGTACTCCTTTTGCACACAGAGCTGTGTACTTTTGAATTCCTGATGGTGGTTGGCCAAGGACCTGTTATGATTTGTAATTTTATCTGCTTTTGGAGAGGCCCGATAGAGACACGATTGCATGTCCTGCACATCCTCAGTTTTGATGTCGTATCTTTGTCATATCACATTCCACAGTCTGTGATGTCGTTTCCTTGATAGATTTCATGTAGCTGAGCCCTTGTCAGTAACAATGCTGGAAAAAAGAAAATAAGATGCAGAAATATGTAAAGGGACTTAGAGTCTGGTGTGGTCTCGGCTCTCTTGAAGCATTTTTCTGAGTAAGCAGCTTTATCTCTAGCTCCTTATGCTTAATTCTGTGTTCCTTTGGGACCGTGGGATTCATGTATGAGGAACTTAATGATGTGCTTGGTCCTGGCACGTTCTGAAGGTGGTTGAGTTTGTAACAGAAGTTGGACTGTACATCAGACCAAATCTTTGATCTCAGATTTAATGTGTTCTGTTTTATGGGAAAGGTGCATTCTCCACAACCTAAACAGTTTGTGTAGCAGTGATGTGGGAGAGTTAGCAAGTTGCAGCAGTCTGAATGTGACTTAGAGCAGAAAGTAAAATCCTAAATCAGGAGGATGTTTCTGAAGTGCAGCACCTTGTTGGTGTTTTGTGTGTTCATCTTACACGCCTGTTGAAGAGTAACAGGAATGATAACATGATGCAGTTTGGGAAACAAAAGGTGGGCCCAGCAATTGATGAAAGAGGAAGAAAATTGTTAGGCAGCAGCTATGGAGTGTTACACTGCCATGAGGTTGTCACATAAACAGCATCTCTTTGGATGCCCCAACATCTATACACTTGACAGTACTGATTCCAGCTTGGTGTGTTGGCCTTGTTTTCCCAACACCCTGGGGTTACTAATCTTCACTAAAATGAAAGATGTGGTGGTGGCCACCTGAGCTGAGGTATAGTGGGACATTAAAGAAAATTCAGCACCATTTTAGTTTCAAGTGCCAAGAGAACCTTTTTAGTTTTACTATGTATTTGTCAGAGGGAGCAGCCCAGGCATCCAAAAGAGAAAAATGCAACCTAAAATTTAACTCCACGTATCATCTGAGCATCAGGCAATGTACCATGTATTGTATATTAATCCTGTTATTAACCCTGTAGAATTTTGAGACACAAGTTCAGGCTAATATTGGAACTTCTGTATTTAAATAAAACCACTGAAATGTGATGTCACAGTGTTGCTCTTTTTTTTTTTTTTTTTTTTTTAGTCTACCTAGAATCTGTGTAGTGTGAGGAATTGTTCTGAATTGGGTGAATGTTATTAATGTCTTAATTTTTTGAGTTTGGTGAGGGTTTTGTTTTTGGTTTGGTTTGGCTTTTCTTATTTGATTGAGCTCTGCAAGCTTGAGTATTGGGTGATGTTGTGTCGTGTATGTCATTCATCCCCCCCTGCCTCTGCCCTGGATCTAGCGGGGACTAGACTGCGCTTTGCTAGGGAGCCAGGTGATTATGCTGAAATCCGTCTTGTATGTCTCTTTCAGAAGTTTGTGACTTCCTTGGCATTTTATTCTTGTTTGGTGCATGATTAGTTTAATGTTGGTCCTGTCTTACCTCTGCAAATTCTTCACCATAAATGAACATTTTAGAAGTACAAATGCTTTCATCTGAGTGTGTTGCATACTTAGAGGCATTGCCAAAGAAAATCGGGACTCTCAGTGGATGTTTTTTAAACAAGCCACTTGTTAGAGCACAAATTTGAACAGCTTTCTTTTCTTACAGCTATTTCTTTTCTTACAGCTATTTCTTTTCACCCTTTACTTTCTCCTGCTGCTGTTACTGCAGAGATTCATCGCTTGAAGGGGGAACCCTGTGAACATCTCCAGTTCCACCTCTTCCCACCCCCAATCTCTGCCTCCTTTTCTACCTCTCTGGCTCCCAGAAATCACCTGAAAACTCTATTCCTAATGAGAGAAAAACTAGAAAGCAAACTTTTAGGTGTTAGGAAAGTACTTTTGCTGTTACTGGCAGATGCTTCTCATTTATGCAGTGTGATGGTCTGATCAGGTGTGCAGCTATGTCAGTGACATTAAACTGTGTCTGCCACTGTACCAGAAGGCGTCAAGGGCATTCCTTGGTGGCCTTGTACAATCTCCTGTGTTTGCTGTTACAGGCTACAGGAGTGAAATAATGTCTGTTTACTGTCTTTCAGCAAAAGTCTGCTTTTTTTTAGATTTTGGTTAGACTACAAGGTTTAAGGTCAGCATTTGATTCCAGGAAGAAATCTCTGCATTTATTACTAAGTGTATGTGATTACTTTGTCTTTTTTATATATCGTGTTACTCCTTGCTAAAGAAGAAACTCCATAATTAGTGTTCAGTTCCTGAGTTCCAGTCCATACATCCAAGAGAAGGCATCAACCTAGTCAAACGTAACTGACTTATTTTTGCAAAATTCGGTGGTGGCCTTTTTAGATTTGAATGACCCTGAAGCTGACATTTCTGCCACCTACAAAGATGCATTTCTTTATTCTGCATTACTGTAACAATTGACAGACACTCATTTGCAGATAAAGAGAACAGCCTGTTACATTTAAAAGTACGTGGCAGAAAGAGGGAAACAGGTCTTTGCAAAACATTAAAACACAAAACAAAGAAACACAGTGCTGTATTTTTAGAGGCTCAAAGATTTACTGTCTTAGTTGTGTATCTGTCCCCATAGTGTGTGTCTTCCAGGAATTGTTCTTGTTATAAGGAGGCTTTTATGAAAGAAACTTCAATATCCAGAAGATAAATCTGACTTAAGAAAAAAGTTATTTAATTGTATTGCATGGATCCTCTGCAATGTCTTATGTTTTTATCAATAATAATAATAATAAAGTATTGCCTACTTGCTGAATAAAGTTATAACACTGTGTGTGTGTATATATATATATATATATACACACACAGTGCCACTCATATGTTAATAGTAAGTTTCTAGTAACTCTCCAGGGATTAGTAGTGATGAATTTGGCAATAGATATCCACCACAGATGTTCTTTACAGAGGTATTAAACCTCAGAAGACTCTAGTACACTGAGGTTTTTATTTGCTTGGTTAGGGGTTTATATTTGCCACCAAACAGAATGTGATGTATTTATTCTGGTTTAAGAAAGATTTTTGAGTAGGATATTTGGGAATGTTGTCAGAATATGGGATAAAGTACTAATTTAGAAATTCTCTTCCAATATCAAGGGAGGAAGGAGTGAGGAAGCATGCAGGGACATGGATCCTCAATCAGATTTTTCCCTCTACCAGAAGACAATTAGTATATGTATGTGATACACAAAGACTCAAAAGTAATAATTTGTTAGACTTGAAATTGTGGCATCTGAATGGTGAATTGAATGACTGCTGTGATATACTGTATCCAGAATATATTCCAGAAATCTTCTTGCAAAGCAGGGAGACGGAGACGCTTTCTCCTTTTAAACGGAACATTGTTTTCAAATTAGTCTGCCCAGCATGTAACCTTGAATCAGACTCTTGAAAATTTAACTGAAGGGTTTAGGTATATTTGATGGATTCTGGAGCTTAAGTTTTGTTTAAGGTCATCCCTGTCAAATTTTGTGTGTTTTTTTTGGTTCACCTGTCTTAGAGATCTTTACTGGATCCCTGGGTTTCATACCCATTCTAAAATTCCACTAGTTAGTGAGAGTCTTTTGATTCTAATTTCAACTTTTTTTGTCCATGCCTCACATTCCCTTTTACTACTAAGAAGCTTTTTGTTCTCTATTAAATTACATGGAAGAATCATTCTAGTGTTGATAAATCATAGTTGTCCAACTGAAATAAGATGTTAAGCTTTATCTTGGACTTCTTCCTAAAGTTGGCTGGTCTGCTACCTAAGTCATATTTGTTTGGATTCAGTTACCTGTAAAATTTAATTCCAGAAAACTGTAGCTGCTATAAGTAAATGACTGGTGGTGGTGTGGTGGGTATTCTGCTAAATGTGACTGAATGTATTATGACTTCTTCAAATCTTTCAGTTAAGTGAAAATGACTGCAATCAAGCATGCTTTACAGAGGGATATTTTCACTCCCAACGATGAACGCTTGTTGAGCATTGTGAATGTGTGCAAAGCAGGCAAAAAGAAGAGAAACTGCTTTTTGTGTGCCACAGGTACATAGTAATAGCACACTGTATTTCTTGTCTTCACCTTTTCCTTTTTTTTTTTTTATTCAGTGCAATTGTCTTAGCTTTATTTACAGTATTTATTATTGCCCTATATAAAACAGGTGCTTCCCATTGCTAATGGAGAAAATCAGTTGTAGTTTATATTTCCATTATTGTTTCTACTAAAAAAGAAACAAAACCCTGTACTTTCATTCTCAGATCTCCTTGTAACTTTAAATGAAAGAATCAAAGTTGTGTGGGACTGGTAGGCTTTTGAAGCAGCATTTATATACTGCTTAAGAGGGGATTTGCTAGGTATCTAGGCTGATCAGCCTAAACAAAATGCAATATAGAGTGCTGGTTAGAGTCAGAGGCAGAGGGCTCTGGAAAAGCACAGTAACTGAACTGAATTCTAATGCTCTTTTGAGTGTATGTGTATTCTGTTCCATCTCTTCAAAAGATAAGGTGCTTTAGGTCAATCTATCAATAAATCAGCTTGTTAGAATATTTTTTTGACTGAGAAATCCCAGAAAATGTTTTTATTCTGACTATAATCTCCAATTACCTCTGTGCTTTGTCAGTTATGTGGCCATGGTCTGAGGTCTGCTGTATCAATGATGCATCTGAAAATTGGGTTCATTACTTCGTGTGTATAGAGATGTATATCTGGTTGACTGAGACTTAAACTGAGCTGTGGATATGGGGATGAAAATGTTTCCAAGGGCCTATTTTCATCAAATAAATATTATGAAAACTTCCCCACAGATAACCAATTTCAGAAGTTGAAGAACAGCAGAAATAGATGTTGAAATAACTTGTGCATTTTGAAATTACTCTTTTACTTCATTTAACAGTGACAACGGAACGACCAGTGCAAGTGAATGTGGTAAAAGTGAAAAAATCTGACAAGGGAGATTTCTACAAAAGGCAGACTGCATGGGCACTTCGAGATCTTGCTGTTGTTGATGCCAAAGATGCTGTTAAAGTATGTGTAACTGTTTTTTATTTAGTGCTCTGCTCAGAACATCCTTTTGGTTCCAAGTTAGAGTTAAATTCCTTGATTCTGACTGCTGTAAAGGTTAGATTGCTAACATGTTAATTGGGAATTAGCATGATACGTTCCTGTGCTGCTTATGCTTTTCCAAGGATATAACCCTGGTAACCTGAGTAAGAGTACTCTAGATATGCTTGAATAGCAATATTCTGAATATCTGTCCTGTTGTCCTGGGTTCAGCAGTAGCAGTCATGTTTCTCCTCCTTGGTAGCTGGTGCAGTGCAGTGTTTTGACTTTCGGCTCGGGAACAGAGCTGATAGAGATGTTTTGGTTTGGCCAAGGACTTTGTGAGCCTCATGCTCTGCCAGGGAGGAGGGGAAGCCGGGAGGAAGCAGAGACAGGACACCTGACCCAAACTGACCAAAGAGGTGTTCCATACCACAGCACGTCATGCCCAGGATGTAACTGGGAGTTAGCCGGAAGGGCTGGGGGACTGCAGGGTTGGAGGAGGTATCGGTTGGAGCTTGGTCGGGCTTGGGGGGCGAGTTATCGGTCAGCGGGTGGTGAGGTGTTGTATTCTGTTCCCTTGTTATTTCCTTTATCATTATTATCATTGGTGGTAGCAGTAGTGATTTGTGTTATACCTTAGTTACTAAACTGTTCTTATCTCAACCCGTGGGAGTTGCATTCTTTTGATTCTCCTCTCCGTCCCTCCGAGAGCAGGGGGAGGGCAAGAAAGGGGGGGAAGTGAGCGAACGAATTACCTGACTGGGTTTAAACCACGACACCTGTTTATTGTAGTGATCCCTCAGTCACTGTGGAGTGTTTGTGCTAAGGACCAGTACTTTTTCAAGTCTTAAAAAAAGTATATGGTCATCTTACTAATGACATTCAGCTACATGTAATGTTTTTTGCTAGGACACTTAAACCATTCTTAATGAGCAGCATATAAGCTTGAAGGTGAGCTTTTATAATCTTTTTTCTAAATCTTGACATTGGCTATTTGTTGGAAGGTGTACAGTCCTGAGGTGGTGTTCTAAGATGTACAAACAGGCAGAGGTGAAAATTCTCCATCCTCTTGTGTCTGGTTTTATGTTCTTTTAACTGGTGATTTGGAAGAATAATGCAGAAAACTATGAAGTTGGAAATTCTTTGATTTCCCCCTCCCCAAGTGTAGGTTAAATATACCTTGTCATTTATCCATATACTTGTTGGGTAGATTCTAGATTTTCCTTGGTGTTCCTAAATACCATGTTGGAGAATTGCTTCTTTCAGGTTAAGGGTCCTACAGCATCTGTAAAGAAAAAGGCTAAACACACACGCACGCATGCACAGAGCTTTAACAACTAGTTCTAGTTCAGTTCTTTATTTGGTACAGCATAGTAATATGTAGCATACAGATACGGGTCTGAGCTATGAGGCCAAACAGAAACCACATCAATCACAGTGACTGTTTTCAGTCACTATAAATTCCATTCTATAAACAGTTACTCCCCAGGCTGTTTCCCAGCCTGACCTTGCACCCAAACACTCCCTGGCTTGCCCCAGACCCAGATGCACTATCAACAGTTCTTCTTTAATTATCTACATAGCTGGAACAGGATGGCTTGCAGTTCCCACATCTCCCCCTTTTTTGTTTTGCACGATGAAGGTGGTGAGCACTTTGGCTTTGATTCTTAACAAGTCTCCAGATGACATGGACAAAAAGCAAAGCAAAGCAGTGCTGTCCAGGCTCCAAAGACAAGGTCTCACCAATGGGTTGGCCAGACGTACTGGGAATCTTGGGAACCTGGAGATAGATGCTGTTACTTCCAAAGACACAGTCCTTGGCTTTCCTTATCCCCTTCTCTGCTTAAGGAGTCTTAAATCACTCAAGAGCAGTTTCTTGACATTAGCATTTAAGGATGGGAGGTTCAAATACAATAGTTACTGATTATATTATTATTAATTATAATAGTTACTAATGCTAACTTTTGCTTTTTTACTGTTAGGGTGATGAAACCTGCTTTAGGTGACCCTGCTTGAGCAGGGGATTTGGACTAAATCATCTCTTGTGCCAGCCGCAGGCTACTTGGCCTGCCCTTCCCTCCTGGATGGCCCTCTTATAACAGAAGAAGCCATCCTTCACATCAGGGTCTGGCATGGCATGTGTCCCCACCACTCAACGCCTACTGGGTTGCAGACAGCAGCGGAGCTAAAGCTTCTTCTTGGTGGCAAACACAGAGGCCGACCTAGTCTTGCTCTTGACTATGGTAGGAGGCATTTGGCCAGCCTCAGTCCTTGCACCTCGTTGTCAATGCAGTTTCACCTGCCTTATCCAGTAACAAGTCGCTACCATGGCAAAGCGCACACAGATTTACATTAGCAGTATGTCCTGGGTTCAGCAGCCATCATTTTTCTCCTTCCTGGTAGCTGGTGCAGTGCTGTGCAAAGTCAGGATAGGGTTAAAAAAAACGAAAATGATCTCTTTCTCTTGGTCTGTGTGTGTATATGGATGTATGTATGTGAGGGGGGCGAGTTAACAGTTGGCTGGTGGTGAGGTGATGTATTCTCTTCCCTTGTTATTTCCTTTATCATTATTATTATTGGTGGTAGCAGTAGTGATTTGTGTTATACCTTAGTTACTAAACTGTTCTTATCTCAACCCAGGGGAGTTGCATTCTTTTCGATTCTCCTCTCTGTCCCTCCAGGAGTAGGGGGAGGGCAAGAAGAGGGGGAAGTGAGTGAACAAGCTGTCTGACTGGCTTTAAACCATGACACAGTATATAACTACTACAGGGTGCAGCAGCTTGTTGAAGATGCTAGTGGCAGTGGGGGACCAGACAAAGCAAATTTCCCACCAGTGATGTTCTCCCACCCTGTTAATTCGTTCCATTACCTGCTTTATAACACTACCATTGTGATGTGCTAGGATCTTTCTAGCTTCTGCCTTAGCATTTTCTAGCAGCTACTGCACATTTACACACTCTAACATCTCTTTTACAAGTGACAAATCCATACGATACAAGGTATAGTTTCTTATTAGCAACTGGCTAGTAAATACAGGTGGTTTACACACAAAATCACAGCCTCTAATAATAGCAACGTTGCAAGCACACATATTGGAGTCATTAAACATGGTCTGGTTATAGACTTCATTAATTTGCATGTATTTATAGCAGAATTAGCTGCGATGATTGCTAAGTAAGGTAGGAAAGTATTGATTGGAGAGGGCTCTGCGCCTACAGCACTCATCATAGTACTTGCAGTTTGATGTAGACTTTTCAGTCGCCCCCAAGTGATGTTTTGCAAATCATTCCTTTTTCTCTTTCTCTGTCTCATTCTGCTTGGGGTCTTCAAGATAAGTTCCTGCATCTAAGGCATCAGCTTCTTCAATTTGTCTGTCCAGCTCATGGTATGGCTTGACAAACTTTGCAGGCAACCATCACAGACCTGTAGGTAGCAGAACACAAGCATACCCCCTCCCCCAGGTTATCAGTTCCACAGGCGCTTCCCAGTTCTGCAGGCCCATACCACACTTTAGCACATTCAGAAGGCAGGCTGTCAGAGCCAAAATGTCATTGTACTGCAGTGACAGGAGTATTCATGGAAGGCTGAGTGCAGTTTAAAAACTTCAGTGTAGAGATGTCATTGTCTAATTGTTCTTGAGGGACTATATTTCCCCTTTTTTGTTTTTGTAGCATGGATTTCAGAACAGTGTGGTTCCACAGTCCCCTGGTCTGCAGGGGAGTGGGGAATAC
Source organism: Pezoporus flaviventris (assembly GCF_033815535.1). Classification (NCBI taxonomy): domain Eukaryota; kingdom Metazoa; phylum Chordata; class Aves; order Psittaciformes; family Psittacidae; genus Pezoporus; species Pezoporus flaviventris. The sequence continues at coordinate 26,472,252 of NW_026892550.1, forward strand.
CAGTGATGAGTGTGACAACCCATTGCTTTAAAAATCGTGATAAAGCTAATGAGGCATATGCAGGGCCATTATCAGTTTTGAACTGGGAAGGAACTCCTAAAATAGCAAATGCACGTGTTGAATGTTGGATAACATCACAAGCCTTCTCTTCTTTATGGGCAGAGGCTGAAATCATATGTGAAAATATGTCAACAAACACATGAACATATTTAAAGGCACCACAGGAAGCAATGTGTGTAACATCTGTTTGCCAAATATCATTTTGGCTTTAAGCCATGAGGATTTACACCCATGGCAATTGAGTATTGAGCTGTTGACTGACAGTCAGGGCATGACCTGACAATTTGCTTGCCTTGAGAAGAAGACAAGTTAAACTGTTTCTTCAAAGCAAAGGCATTCTGATGAAAAAAGGAGTGTGAAATAGCTGCAGAAGTAAACTGCATAGTGTTAACAGTTAAGGAGTCTGCTATGTCATTACCCACAGTTAAAGGCCAGGCAGGCTGGAATGCAATCTAATATGTCCAATAAAAACAGAACAATTCCTAGTTCCCAGACAATGTTTTAGCTTCAGCAAAATGTCAAGAAGTGCATGGTTATCTATTTCTTTTAACACCCTAAAAGGTGTGGTAACAGTCGACCAGTATATTCTGAGTCACAAATAATATTTAAGGATTCTGCAGAGAACAACTGTAGCCCATGTTAAGACTGCAGCAATTTCAACATGCTGCATAGAGCCATCCATGTGTATAACAGAGGATTGCCAGAAATCATTTTCAAAGCAAACAACAGCAGCTTTGCCAGTTTTTCTAGAGCCATCAACAAACATGGTTTTAGCCTCCTGGATGGGTTGCATTTGAACTATGAATCGCTCCTATATATCAAAATCTGAAAGAGCTTTTAGCAATTTATGTTTCAAAGTACCATGAAAAACTTTGCCTATGAAGTCTGCTAACACTATTTGGAAAGACGCAGACTGAGCAAAAAGGAACTGAAAGTCTGTTACAGTTAATTCGGCCTGTTAAATATTGAACCCTTGCATGGCCTTTGGTGATTAAGTCAACAATCATATTTAACTGTTCTGTCACAGTCTTTCCCTGGTATGTGGTAAAAAAACCTATTCCAAAAAGTAAACAGAGTTACTGTTGATTTGATGTATAACTTCTAATGGCCTTTGTTGCATATTAACAATGAGCAGAGAAATCGACAAGTGTAAATGCACTCTATCTGCATGTAGCATCTCAATTTTTTGAGTCACTATATTCGAAGCGTCAATAGCTCTAGGGGTAAGTTGATGAGGAGAATTCAAGTCTGAGTCTCCTTGTAATAAGTCAAAGGGTGGTTCAAGGTCGGCATTAGTAATACCCAACATAGGACGCACCCACTTAATAGTACCTAAGAGCTTCTGTAAATCATTCAAATTTGTGATTTTGTTCACCAGTTTTAGCTTCTGAGGCTTTATTGTTCTTTCAGTTCGCACTCACCCCAAATATTTGCAGGGTGACATTCTTTGTATTTTTTTTCCTGGGCAATTTGTAGTCCAAAACAACATACATTTTCTGTTAAATGATTAACAGTAGTTTCTAACTATTGTTCTGTTTCTGCACAGACCAAAATGTTATCCATATAATGATAAATTATTGATTCAGGAAATGCACTCTTAGTTGGTGATACAGCTGTGGAAACTACTTGCTTACAGATTGTTGGACTGTTCACCATTCCTTGTGGCAGAACAGTCCATTGATATCTTTGCATGGGAGCAGCACAGTTGACTGAAGGCACAGAAAAAGCAAAATGATCACAATCTGCAGGATGCAAAGGAACTGTAAAAAAAACAATCCTTCAAATCAATAATGCAAAGAAACCATTCAGCTGGAATCATAGTAGGATTAGGCAAACCTGGTTGTAAAGCCCCCATGGGTCGCATTACATTACTGATTGCACACAGATCTCGCGAAAGTTGGCATTTCCCTGATTTCTTTGGAATTACCAAAATAGGTGTGTTCCATGGACTAGTAGATGCAACAGTATGTTCTGCTTTCAGTTGTTCTTCAACCAATAAATGTGCTTGCTCCAATTTTTCCTCTTTTAAAGGCCACTGGTCAGCCAAAAGTGGTTTTTCTGTTAAGCATGAAAGTTTGAGCAGGGGCTTCAGATCAGTGACCGTTAGGATAAATTTGCACCATCTGTTATAAATTCCATTAAGTTATAAATTCCATTGCATTTGCAAATCTCGCCCCCACAGATTTGTAGAAACTGGCAGTATATGTGTTTGAAAGTCAGCTAAAGCACCATCCGGTGCAGTAGCTTTGAGGACTTGACTACTTTTAAGAGGAGATTGTATACCTCCTATTCCGGCTACAGTCGCTAAAGTCTTTTCAAAGGGCCATTCAGTTGGCCATTGAGATTGTAAAATAATCGAAACATCTGCCCCAGTTGTCTGTTAATCCACTAAAGACTCTATCCTTTATTTGCAAATTCAATAAAGGTTGTTTCTGACTAATCTCCAGGGTCCAACAGACCTCAGCTTTTCCAGAGCTTCCAAATCCAGAGGTGTTCCTTGTGCTAATTTCTTCTTTTGGCACACAGTATGGAATCAAAACAGGTTGTGCAAGTTTTTGTCCTTTTGGAATTTTACAACTGCCATTTAAGGCAGATGCTAAAATTTTTATTTCTCCTGTATAATCTGAATCTGTTACTTCTGGATGAACTTTTACTCCTCGTGGAGTTGTACTTGAGCATCCTAACAAAAACCCCATAAATCCATTTGGTAAAGGTCCCCAGGCATTCATAGCTATAGCTTTAACAGTGGAGCAATCTAATTTGGTGTCGGCACTTGTTGCCACATCCAACCTGGCGCTGCCTGTTGCAGCAGCTGGAAGGTTGGAGATGGAGCATTTGCTGCAAAAACCCTGTTGTTTTGAGGGGTATCGGGTTTTGCCATGCCTCCCCTGGAGCTTCCTGACAAAAGATTTCCATGCTTATCAAATTTAGATTTACACTGATTCTCCAGTGATGTCCTTTCTTGCATCTGGGACAGAGTTGAGATGGCATTTTTTCTTTCTGCTTTTGTTTCTTTTTGGGACACATTTTATTAATATGTCCTTCCCGTCCTTGCTGATATATATTAAGTTTCGATAATGCAGCAGCCAGTATAGAAGCCTTACGAGTCTCCATACCGATATCCTGACATGTTTTAATAAACTCAGCAATGTCTGTAAATTTTTCCCTGACTAGGGCTAAAGCTGCTTTGCAGTCTCTATTTGCATTTTCATATGCTAGCTGAAATAAAAGCACACGAGCAGCCTCAGGATTACCAACCTGCCTTTGTATAGCATTGTTTAATCGGTCTATAAAAGACACATAGGGTTCCTGAGACCCTAGTTTTCTTTCTTAATTCAGGTACTCGCCTCCAGGCTTTAACAGCCGTACGGCAGCTTGCTGGAATACCAAAGGGTTTAGATTAATTTGATTCTGAGGGTGTAACCATTGCCCAGAGCCTGTTAACATGTCAGCATCAATTGGTATTCCTCTTTGAGCGTTATCTAATACCTGTAAAGCCACTAAGTCACTATATTCCAATCTCCATACTGAGTATTGATCAGGTGTCAAAATCATTCGCATTAGAGTGTTCCAGTCCCATGGGACCATAGATTCTGAACTAGCCATTATTTCTAGCAGGCCTAGTGTATAAGGACTTTGAATTCCATTTTCCATCACTGATTTTTTTCAATTCCAATCACTGATTTTTCAATTCCTTAAATACTATGTACAGAATACTTTCAAGTACCGGTTTTTGTTGTCCCTGCCCATCTGTTCTATAAAATACAGGAAAAGCGAAAGCCATGTCTCCAATAAAATCACCGTCCTCTATCGCTTTCCCCATACATTTTTGCATAAATGTTTTTGTAACCTTCTGGTTAACTGATGGCTGGTCAAATGATTCTTTATAGAGACCAAGCAAGGGAGGTGGAGTAGGTTGAGGAGCATGAGGACTATTCGATGTGAATGTCTTTAATGGCATCAGAGGCGGGTATAAATTTGGCTTCTTTCCTGAATCGATGGAGCCAGGATCAAAAGGATCATCAGGCTTCTCAGAAAAGATATTTTCATCCTTCTGTCCTTGCTCTTTCAAATTATCAGTATTTTGATCATTTGTTTTATCATGTTTCTGAATTATATCCTCAACAGGTTGTAAATTAGATAACACAAAATAGACAAAATGCCATGTCACTATTAAATTAACAGGAACCTTCATACTAAGGCAATTTCAAGTCTGTAAATGTTCTCCAACTCTCTTCCATATCTGAGAATGAAAGGATCCTGTTGCTGGAAACCAGTTGCAATTTGTTTTGACCCATAACAAAAGATTCATTACTTGTCTGTCAGACAAACGATATCCAGAGGATTTTAAAATCTGTTGTAAAACTTTCAAATATGATTTCTGTTCAGCTGATTCTACTTGTCTCATTTTTTTAATGAAATCCTGTAACTCCCCATTCAGTGGGGGATTGCTGACCTTTTAACAGGCGAATGTCGGTACCAGAAATTCCCCGTTGGATCATGCAGGCACTGCGATGTTAAGCAGTCTAGTTATCACACACGGGGCACCATTTGCAGCGCTATTAAGAAAGAGGCTAAACACACACACAGATGCACAGAGCTTTCACAACCTGTTCAGTTCTTTTTCATTCGCTACAGCATGGTAATATATAGCATACAGATACGGGTCTGAGCTGTGAAGCCAAACAGAAACCACATCAATCACAGGGACTGTTTTCAGTCACTATAAATTCCATTATAGACAATCACTCCTCAGGCTGTTTCCCAGACCAGCCTTGCACCTAAACACTCCCTGGCTTGCTCCAGACCCAGGTGCACTATCAGCAATCATTTTTCTTTGTTAATTATCCACATAGCAGAAACAGGACGGCTTGCAGTTCCCACAGGTTCCATTTTAAATTATACTGTCTTTCAGGGCTTTTTCTTACAAGACAAAATTCAGTAATTGTTTCCAGAAATATGCTGTAATGTGTATACCATTCTAATGAATAACTTTGAAATTTCCTTTCAAAAGTCAAATGTTGAATGACAAACTCTGTCATACTAAAAAAAATGTACGAATTAAAGTTGATAAGTGCATCATGTTTTCATTTCCAAAGGTGATGCTGTGCAATTCTTGACACAGGCCTTTCTTGTACTAGTTCTGAGACAACTCAAATGTTATGTAATGATACTGTTTGTTCAGAAATGGATGTGTCCTGGGTTCAGCTGTAATTATGTTTATCGATATAAGCTACAGAGAAAAGAAGAACAAACCAGAACTGCTTTTATTGTGTTGCACAGGAAATATTTCTCATCATGTACGGTTTCATGTGCAGCCTGCTTCTACTAATAGTAGTGACAATGTAAGAAATAAATAATAGCCATAGCAGTTTTTACAAACTGTGTAAATAAGAATTTGATATGTATCTGAGGCAATAACATTTTTCATCAGAAGGAGGCCCAACCTGAAATGCTTGTAGTGTGATCTTTAAAACAGACTGTTACCAGTTACAGTCCATACTGAGTTCACAAGCAGCTGTAGAAAGTACTTTATTCAATTGTTATCAAAGTAATGTTCTCATTAGGCAATAAATCTAGTAGAAAATACTTCTGTAGTAGATTTTTACTGTTAAAATACCAAATAGTCTTTTCTGTCCTGTTCAGTGCTGTCAAATAGTATCATACCTATAAAAATACATCAAGCTTCTATGTTTTTTCTCTTGCTTATTCCCCTCAAGTCTCCTTGAATTGTGTTGTATATGTTGTCAGTAATTCCAGCTTCCATTTTCAATTTCAGAATGCTAACTCAAGGCATTAGTCATTCTAAGGACAGTGTTTCAGGGCAGACAGTACTGTCAAATGTTTGTTGAAATTTACAGATCACTGTATTATGTGTTATTTTTGCCTTCTCTGGCTTGACAAAACATTGTCTTCATAGCATGGATTCTGTTTTTTTTTTTTACTTTCAATGTTTTAGCATCTTCATTAAGGTGCATCAGGGTGCTGGAGCTCGTGTATTAGGTTGGCAACTGTGTAATTTAATTTTTATCCTGTCTTCTCAATAGCTAAATATGTAAGCAACCTCTGCTGCTCAGAGAATCATATGACTGTTGGGCCTGTAACATATCCCATCTTTTGCAGGAGAGTCCTGAATTTGACTTGCATTTTGACAAAGTGTACAAATGGGTTGCCAGCAGCACAGTGGAAAAGAACACCTTCATTTCATGTATCTGGAAACTCAATCAGAGATATCTTCGAAAGAAAATTGACTTTACTAATGTTAGTTCACAACTTTTGGAAGGTAAATGTCTACAACAGTATATTAAGTTTAATAAAGTTTAATAATTATTGATGTAAAGCAGATACACATAAAAATCCTAATCCTGATGGTTTTCCTATTCAGTTTTAATTTTGTATATTTTCAAAGTCTTCAGATAAACAAGGCAACTAGATAATGGCTTTTCTGTTAGAGGACTGAGACAAAACACTTCATTAATGAAGCTCTAAATATTGATAAACTTATTGTATTTCTAGGCTATTCAGTTTCTTGAACAATATAAAATATACCTGCAAGAACTGGTGGGTCTAAATGTGTAACAAATCTGCTTTTGTCCCCATTTTCTCCTGAATTAGAAAAGCACTTTAAAAAGCGATGCTTCTTACCACGAAGTACCATGCTAAAGCTATGAGGGTTTATATGAGTTTTCTAAACTGTGAAGCCTGTGTTAAATTCTGCTGGACCCTATTACAGTTTATGTGACAGATTTGCTGAGAAGGCTTTGTATCTTGTTTGCTCATGCTGTGTTAAATACTTTTGCAGTTACATTATCTTTTAGTAGTTAAAATTTTTTAGTAAAGCCCAGTGAGTAAGAGTATCGTATCCCGGGTCTGTCCAAAGCGGTTAAACTGTAGATATTAAATACTAGATTTGCTAGTGTGGAAGAACTTGAATTCGAACTGTAGAACTGGGAGCATTCCTGTATCTTGGTGTTAACTGAAATTTGTTTTTAACCAACCTCTAACTTTTCAAGTTTGTGCAATATTAAAGTTGTCAAACTTACTGCCACTTAAAAATATACCCACTGTTCATGCTTTGTCTAGCTAACATTCTCTGCTTCCTTTCCTCTGCTTTTCCATACCTTGTAATTCTTCAGAACTGCCTAAAGTTGCAGAAGGTGCGTAACACCTTTTTCCTTTATCTTGCTTTGTAAGCAATTTTCCTTAAATAAAATGCCTTTTTTTTTTTTTTTCCATAATGGTTTGTATAGCTTATCAAATTGTTAGAGATAAAAGAAGTGTTTCAAATTTCCTAAATACTTTCTGGCTGGACTGCATTAATGTTCTGTAAATGCTTGTCAGCCTTTAAATGGCTTGTTGAATAAAGTAAGCACTGCTGTGAGAAATCATAGTTTATGACAACATTGTTATTAATTTTCACTTCAGTACTGATCTTCCTCCTGTGAGACTTACTTTGAGCATTAAGATATTATTATCGTTATTCAATGATACATTTCTTCATTAACTTTAGTACGTTTTCCTATGTTCTGTCTACCAAAGGAGAATCTAACTTCTACTGATTTGCTAACAAGCTAACACTGTTACATATTCTGATGTTGATTACCAGCATGAGAGGTGAATAACCTGAGATGAAATTTCTCTTTGTATGTGCAGTATAGGAAGGTGGCCATTTGTATTTAGCCTGTGTTGCATAATTTAGAAAACGTCACTGTTGGGAACCAGTTCTGGAAATATTAATGAATCCTATGGAAGACTGAGACTTGAAAAAAGTGTACAAAGGCGGCAGCTGCTTGTTAGGAAAGTTCTTTAATGGATTCATTTACTTAAAAGCAGTTGAACATACTTAAGTATGTACTTAACTCTTAAAATGCTTGTGACTTTCTGCCCTTGATAGTGTTTTTTATTTCCATTCTCTACATAAGAATCAGTTCCAAGTGGAGAGAATCAAAGTGTAGCAGGAGGTGATGAAGAAGCTGTGGATGAATACCAGGAGTTAAATGCCAGAGAGGAACAGGATATTGAAATAATGATGGAAGGATGTGAATATGCTATTTCTAATGCTGAAGCCTTTGCAGAGAAGTTATCAAGAGAGCTACAAGTGCTAGATGGGGTAAACATTTTTTCTGTCATTCAGTGTGGTAGCATGTTGAACTGTTTCATTGATATTGACTGTGTAGCTTTCTTTGAAAAGGTAGCTAATACGTGCTGTCACATACTTAAATGTGTATCTGCTCCTAAGCAGAGCTACATTCTATTATCAGATGTTAAAGATCTTCAACTTTGCTCTTTACCTTCCAGGCTTTCTGGGATGAGTCACAGGTTTTCAAATGAAGAGTTGAGAAGAAAAAAAAAGGGAGGCATTTTGAAATGCCTCTTGAATTACCTTTCTTGAAAGGCGGGGTGCAGGAAGGGAGAGAGCAGATGTTCCTGTCAATGGATGTGATCTCTTATACGTAAAATATTGCTCTCGGTGTAATTAGGAAACACTGAAAAGTGTAATGACATTGTCCTATTCAGCTGTCTGTAACAGTACCATATTGTTTGCTACTTTGCTTTTTAATCAACCCAACATTCTAGAGGTCAATTGGAAACCTTCAGGAGATGCAGAGGATACAGTCTTGAGGGAACAGTTAACAATCTCCTCAAACTGTTAAGTTGTATGTTTCTTCTGTATTTTGAAAATGGCTGTTGTCAGAGAGATAGGTCATCTTGCAACAGAAAATGTGACCTTGTCACCTAAGGCGCTTTTCTAGAACAAAAAAATGTTCCAGTGTATTAGGGATTACTGTTTGGTTTTTATTTTTGTGTAGATAAATACTTCCGTTCTAAGAACTGAGTAGATTTTGGGGTTTATATCTTAATGGAATAAAGAAGTGTCATAGACTAAGGAACTGCTATGTTTAGTAACACTGAGAAGTACTACACGCTTATATTGTTTTGTCTCATTGAGAGTTTTGGAGAGTGTTTGAAAGTAACAGAGACAGAAGGAGATCTCGGAATGCATCTGAGATATAAAAATGTCTCTTAAAATGTTGTGGCTTAATTTTCTGTACAGGCAAATATCCAGTCAATTATGGCCTCGGAGAAGCAGGTGAATATCTTGATGAAGTTGCTGGATGAAGCTCTAAAGGAAGTTGACCAAATTGAGCTAAAGCTGAGCAGTTATGAAGAAATGCTTCAGAGTGTAAAAGAGCAAATGGATCAGATTTCAGAAAGCAACCACCTAATTCATCTCAGCAACACAAATAATGTGAAACTACTGTCAGAGATAGAGTTCTTAGTGGTAAGCATTTTTGTTGCATTTACTGTGGTTGTTCATATGAGGTATATAATTCTTTTAGGTCACTACCCTCTTTAGCAACTGCCTTTGAGGTTCATTTAAAATGTTGAGTTTATTTTTCTGTTCTATTACTGCACTAACTTCAGTAAGTTTTTATAGTGATGGAATCATTTATCATTCTTGGTTCTGCAGCATAGCAGGCTAACCTGCTTATGAACAGTACTATCTATTATTTTGTAGAATCACATGGATTTGGCTAAAGGTCATATAAAGGCCCTTCAGGAGGGAGATCTGACATCTTCTCGAGGCATTGAGGCCTGCACTAATGCAGCAGATGCCCTTCTACAGTGTATGAATGTAGCTCTTCGTCCAGGTAATGTTTTTATTAAACTATTCTAATATTAAAAACGTACCATGGTACTGCCTTTATCATACGTGCCTGTGCAACTAGTTTCTGGTTTTGTTTGTGTAGATTGAGAGAATAGTGACCTCTGATCCTTTTGGCTCACATATACAATATATTTCTCTGTATTTTGTACTCTGTGAAGTTCTTTTTTGTTTTTAGGACATGATATGCTTCATGCAGTGAAACAGCAACAGCAGCGGTTTAGTGACTTGCGTGAGCAATTTGCACGGAGACTTGCCAGTCATTTGAACAGCGTATTTGTCCAGCAGGTATTACTCCTTACTATTTAACATTTTCAGTCACCAGCTTTTGCTGAGAAGAAAAACAATCCACCTAAAATTGGGCATATTCTATAATATACTCAGTAAATGAATGGACTGCTAGAAGCACTTCAGGCAGAGATATTACTAAGCATGCCAAGCTATAGTTGCCTACAGAAGTCTCTTACATTTAAAAAAAAAAAGGCACCTCTTTTCAGTGGATTTGCTGTCTGAATTAGATACATCATGTGATATATAAGGATTTCTTTTAATTTTAAAGCTTATTAATTGAGAAGAAAAGCACTGAATTTTTTTAAGGGTGTCAGAGAATGTTGGAGTTCTCACTGTCTGAACTTCAAGGGCTATAGAAAAACCTCAGCAAACATACAAAGTAAAATGTCTAAACCTTGATTTTTGAGCATTATCTTGAAATATTCAGAAATCACTGTCCTGAGACTTGTTTCCTAAAGTCTTTTTTAGCATCAGTTTTTTAATTTCTGTATCTCTTTATCTCCAATTAGTTTGCTCAGAACTTTCTTCAACTCTGTAACAGGTCCCACTCTGTTTCAGTTCCAGTGAGTACATTGGGTTTGTTACAAGCTTTTCTAACTAATTTTATGAGCTTGACTTACCTAACTAGCAGCTGCATCTTTGGCTTTACAAAAAGAAATTTTTCCTTTCTGATTGCAGAGCATCAGACTTATGCCCCTTCTCACTTCCATTATTTTTATCAGCCCTCAAACTTTGTTTATCTGTTTGTGACCTAACATTCCTCTGATCTGATCTCCAGAAATTGCTAAGAGACAGATTGAAATGTACGGAGGAAAAATATTTTCAGGAAATTGTAATATGCAAACAACTGTACAGATATTGCAATTGCATGAAATTGTAATATTTATAAATAAAAATAATTTGATTTTTATGCATATTAAAACAATCAAAGTTTTAGAAGCTTTAGTTTTCATGTATTAGTCTGTGTGCAGAAAATGGAGTAGAGTCATCATGGATAATTGTATAGAAAATTGCATTTGAGATCACGTGAATATTTGTCTTGCATATGAAAGTAGCTGTTCAACAGAATGCCTTTGCTGATGTTCTGTTCTGAGGGTTTTATTTTTAAAAACGGTAAAAGATGATGATTATTACTATGTAATACTATGTGTTTTTGATGAAATACTTCTAAAGAGAGTTTTCAGAGAATCTATTGCCAATTTGGAATTTTAAAATTTATTTATTTCTAAATTCTGGTACTAACAGTGGTCTCACATTGTCTTTCATATAAACTCACTCTGAAAAGTTTTGGCGTGCTATTAGCTGTGAGGTATTGATTAATAGATCAGATAAAATAGAGCAGATAAAATATGTGACCTCACTGTAAGGTTAAGCAGGTTCATTAGCTGCAAGAGATGAGCCTCTGCAAAGCATTTCTGCTTGTTGTAAAAGAAGTCTGTGTTCTTCATTTTGAGGTACAGATTCAAGTGTTGGAGGCATAACAGATTTTTGTCCATGTTTCTGAAAAGTCTAACTAGAGGACTTTAACATCTGAAGTTGTACTGTTTGTTTAGAATACTTCTTTAAATTAAAGCATATCTTTATCTGCTTTATTTTTTCTGATTTCTAATTTAAAACGGCAAACAGAAACATGATGTCTAAGTAGCTGCTAATACAAGCAAGACATATTCTGATTTGGAACTCATTAGATGGAAAACCAAAGTTGCATTGACATTTTGGCCAAAATATATTATCTTGGAAGTATGAAATTGTTCTTTCTCTTAAAAGCAAACAAACTCAATGCTGTTGTAAGATTGAGGTGCTTCATCTCCTTTACATAAAAATGAGAGTAAATCTTAAAGGTTTTAAACAGAAATGCAACTTTGGATTGCTGTTCACTGCAGTGTTAAAAACAGCAGTAACTGTTACTAGCAATTAACGTACTTGTCTTTATGGTGTCCTAATAATATTTGATTAACCTTACTGTGTGTCTATAACTTTAACGATTTGTTATGGTTGGTTGGTTGTTTATTGTGTTGGTTTTGTTTGTGTTTTAACAACCAGGTTCAGCCTTGAATTCAAAGGCAACTCTGGGCTTTTCACCTTTGAAATGCAAAATAGCCTGAAGCTTTGAAACTATGAAATACTTTAATAACAAACTTGCAGTATCATTTAGTAACAGATCATATAAATGTTATGTGTAGTGAGAGGAAGCTTGCTAATTAGATGGAGAAGGAACACCTTGAAGCTCCATAGTATTTTGGAGCAGAGTTGAACAGGACATAATTTAGGGTAACCAGAATGGTTAGTCCTGTGGAAAAGCTGGCTTGGAAAGAGATACTTACCTTTGGAGGGGATTTGTCATCTAGCTTTATGAAGAGTGCAAGCACTAGATAATCTTTAAGGTCCCTTCCAACCCAAACCATTCTGTGATTCTACAAAGTAGAATTCAAAGCTTTATTCAGAAGCTGGCATGTTTGCACAGAAGCATGTTTGCATGTTAGTCTTTCACAAATAATATCAAGACTCGTCTCGTATATATATAATCTGAATGTATTTTGGATTCTTTTGGGGCTTTTTTAATCAAAGACTGATTAGTACCTAATACAATAGGGAAGGGTAAGACAACGTTGCTTTAATTATGACTCTGCTATGCAAACTGGCTTCTGTTACAACTTAGACATGGAAAGGCAGTTTTTTAACTGTGTAGCTTATATTCTGCCAACTTGTCATATCCAAGAAGTAACTGCCCAGGAATGCTGCTTCTGTCCTGACCTGACCTGTATAAAACACCTGCATGTTATACTACAGGAATTGGAAACTAGGACAATCTTACTGTGCTGCCACAGCACAAACTATACTTAAGATGGAGTTCTGTTGCTATATTTATTACAAGCCCAGTAAAAAAGGCTTTACAGAAAATATTAAATCCATTTTGAAATAAATCACTTTCTCCCCTTCGCTAACCAAGGGCTAATGGTTGTGTGTTCTGCTACGTGGCTGAGCTGTGGTGTTACTTTGCTTGCTTCTGGAATTGTCCAGGAAACTTGCGACTTCAAGCAAATAAAAGCTTAAAAAAGCTAAATCATGTGTTATTCAACCAATATTATGTGATCTTCACTTACAGGATAGCGTTTTTCAGGAGCCAGAAAACATAAGGAGAGTGAAATTAGTAGCTTGCTATTAAATGGATTGGTTTATGCTGCATGTTGTAAACTGTTTAACTCTAGTAAATGTTCAAATGTTCACTGATAGCGTGTGCGTACCTGCATTTGTGGGGAGGGAGAGAGAATGCGTGTGAGCTGATGTTTTTAAGACTTGACCAAGGCTTGGCCAAAGTGGGCTAAAGTAGGTTGACTTGGGGTAGACTTTCAGAGGTGTAGCATAAAGCTTATCATTAGCACCTAGGCCATGTGTTGATTACTGGAGACTTGGAATGTCTTATGTTGTATGGGAACATCTTTTAAGTTTTTTCCTTAGAAAGATAACATCATAATCTCTTATAATTTTTCAGAAACAATTGAACGCTTGTCATTGTACCTTCACTCGCATGTACTTTGCATTTAGTGTGAAGTGGTAAACAAAGAGCTTTACAATGAACAAGCTTACTGAGATGCAGTACCTACAACAGCTGTAATATCTCAGATTTCGTATTATATTAGATCTCATTCCAATCTGCATCTCTAGACTTTGTTTCTATGCAAGTTATCTTAATGCTCCTCAGTTTGACTGAGATGCTGTCTTCATACTAAGTTTTTCAGGAAACTTCTAGTAGATCTGTATAGTGCTTCCAGACTTATTTTAATACTCTCTTTTATCAAGGGTCATGATCAGAGTTCTACTCTTGCCCAGCACTCTGTTGAATTGACACTACCCAATCACCACCCATTTCACAGAGATTTACTTCGATATGCTAAGCTGATGGAGTGGCTTAAGAACACAGATTATGGAAAATACGAAGGGCTAACGAAGGTATGTGAAGTGCTCAAATGATGCTAGAGAATGTATGTAACATACTTTTTTTGAGAGTCAAAAGAATTGCCCACGCATGTGCGTGTGTCCCTTAATATTCCCTTATACTAAATTTAATTCAATGCTCTTCATCCTCTTTGGAATAGGAAACTTCACCTTTTTTTTTTTTTTGGTATTTGTTGCATCCTGTGGGTTTTTTTTCCTTCAAGTTTCTGTGTCTCTGTTCTGAAGTCTCATAAGATATAAATATTAATGTAAAATAAGTTTGCCATTTTACAGTCTCGTAAGAAAAGCAATTAAGCTATTTCATCTTGATGTACTTATTGCCTGCGTAACATATTTGTTTCAATGACCTTCATTTCACTTGGAAATATCAAAAGCTTCAGCAGACTTCTGCAAATAGATGAAATAGAAACACTGGCTTTGTGTGTGTATATATATATATACACATATATATATATATATATATATATATATAAAAAAACCTTTTAACTGTCTTGTTCAAAATGGACATGGAGTGAAAAAGTTACTATAGAAGTGTAGAAAATGTTTAGATAGAAGCCAAGGGAAAGTTAGCCCTTACAGACCAAGTGATCTTTTTTTATTAAAGTACTGTCATTCTTAAAACTCAGCCAGAGAAGATTTAAATTAAACTCTTAAAATGGCTTTGAAGTAGTTTTCTTCTGCCTCCAGTGAAGGCAAATAATTGGTGAATGACTGATGTCTTTGTTACCTTTATAATAAAAAATTAAGAGAATTAAATATTTATGAATTATGTGTGCTAAGTAACAAAAGTTTGAAGAACACAGGAAAAATATTACTGGGTGATCCTTGATTAAAAAAATATTCTGTAACTTTTGTTCTAAAAATCTAAACAAACCAGATAATTTTCAAACTTAGTTGCCCTTCTAAAATTTGAGCTTATTTTTGGCAGTGTTGCAAACAAACTATTTTGAGATCGACTGAATCTTGTAGTAAGTAGGCACACGGAGCTTGTGCCTCCCAAAGTTTTCTGCTCTTTTGTTTTCTTTCTGAGAACAGTAATAAAGAGTCATGTACTCAGGAAGATGTGTAGGACTGGCATCCTGTTTGCCTTTTTCGACCATTGTAAGAGTCTGGTAAAAGAGGCTACAGAGAATGGTGCTGAATTCTGTCTGTTCTACCCTTGAACTTTATGATGCTCTGCTACTAGTAATCCTACTTGTATGTACCAACTTGCTTATCTTTCCTCATGGAGGAGAAGTAGTAGTGTCTGTTGTTCAGCGAACTCACTAGGAGAATGAAAATAACCTGCTTAAATGTCATGAATACATTTTTGTCTATGCTACTTTGTTTTTTAGTAGAACTTATATACTTGCTGGTTTCTAAGAACTATTTAAGATAACAAAGTCAATATGTATACCTGTTAACTGGTTTACATTTTTCTCTTAAGAATTATATGGATTATTTATCACGACTGTATGAAAGGGAAATAAAAGATTTCTTTGAAGTTGCCAAGATCAAGATGACAGGCACAACCAGAGAAGGAAAAAAGTTTGGTAAGCTTTCAGGGGGCATGTATCTTTGAATCTTACTATCTGCTAATGAAATACTACAGTACCTAGAGCCAATTTTATAGTGGTGTAAAATTGTTTACTTTTGGTAAGGTAGAAGAAGTTGGATGAAAAATACAATTGGTGAACTTCTGACTTCCACGAGGCTGAAGTAGCCCAACTGAAATCTGTGACACTGGTCAAGGCAGAAAGATAAAATACAATATTTGTCAGATTTTCAAGTCTACACTCACTTTTTAACAAACTACCAGCCATATTTTATTACATGGACTATCTCCCTTTATTAGTAGAACAGATTTGACAAATCAACTTTTGTAATTCAAGCAAGGTTGAGCAGCACGTGTGTGTTGTTTCTGCTGTCGTTTTTGCTTTTAATAAGTTTTGAATGGATTTTGAAGAAGCTAGTTTTAATACTAATTCTGCCTAAGGAAACCTGTCAATTTCATTATCTTTTCAGTGGGAATTACCTATAGTCTGAGACCAGATTTCATACTTCGTTAACTTGTAGGTCTTTCTGTTTAAGTGAGTATGTACTCCTGCTAGGGTTAAATAGCCTAGTGTAAGAATGGTAATGAAGCTTTAAAAAAAAGAATTTAAATACTTAGAAAGCAACAGTGTTACAGGTGCATTTATATATTGGCTATTCTATATTTCAAACTGCTTGGTTTCAAAACATGCTTAAAACGTATGTATTTGCCACAGTTCACCAGTTTCTAAATTCTAAATTCAGAAATGATTTACGGCTTTAACTAGTGAGTTCTGCCAAGACTATTTTGGGTCCTGAACTTAAGCTTTGGAGTTTGATGGTAGAGAACAAAAAAAAAGAAATGAAAGGAAGAAAGCAGGAGAGTGGTGAGGCTTGACTGAGGGAGGGGAAGCTGGAAAGATATATCTTAGCAAGCTGTTGGACAGCAAGTGGTGCCATAATGTATCGTTGTCAGAACAGATAAATTCATGAATCTTGAAAAGCTGTCTTACTGCAGGGAAAAAAAACCACTTTATCCTAATAGAAATTCATTTCTAAAATAGTCTATAAACACTTTGTCTTGGCACTTCTTTTTGATCTGCAGTTATGAGGAGACAGTTTTGGTAGCAACTTCCTAACTTCTGTAAATGTTAGGGAGTGATCAGGCATTTTGGAGAAAAGAGGTCCTTCAGTGCACCAGCATAAGAGCTGCACCTTGAGAAGGCTTCTGTTGTGTATATGTGCAAATGTAGCTATTTTGTAACCGCTTATAATGATGTGTAATTTCAAAGGCTTCTATGTTGAAGATAGTGGCTGTACTATTACTAGTTGTTCATTAATTCAAAATACATCACTTCTTAATAGTAAACTTATTTGAGGAATAGTGTAGATGCATAATGCCCCAGTTGTATGCAGACACTAAAGATGACCTGTTTCCAAGCTGTGTTGGTGTGTGTTCTTGCCTTTTTTTTGTGCTTTGGGAATAGCACTGCTATTTGAATGCCCTAAATGCAGAGGCAATGCTGGGAGAATTCTGGCATTCTGTGCTACTGCAAGGTTCTTTGTCTGCATTTTTATGGCAAAAAAAAATCTGGGTCGTGAGCATTCACACTTGTCTTAAGTAGTTTGTTGTTTGTTTTTTTTTTCTCTTCTTTTCTGATGAAGCCAAGACTTTGATACTTAAATACCATAAAAATCAATGTGGGAAAGAGTACTACTACTGCCATATTTTTATATGCTGTGGTTTCTTGAAAGCCACTGTGGTTCCCCCGATTGTCCAGGGCCTGATCTTTGCCTGCAGTTCTTCACATTCTCTAATACAGTCCCATGCATTTGGAAATTGAGGATGATGAAGAAGTGGGACCAATGCATGACAGATGTATACGCCAAATAGATCAGGCCTAAACCTTTTTATTTAAAAACTGCCAAAATCTCCAAGATCAAAAAACCAGGCTGCAATTTTTTGCAGTTGGACATTGTAACTGTAAGTAGTGTTGCCTACTTGAGAACATCTGGTATTTAAGACATGTTTGTGGCATTTGGAAGTATTTACTCATTCTATTACAGTAGGTTCTGCTTGCCTGCTCCATTTTGGGCAGCTTGTAGCATCCATCTTCATCAGTATCTTCTTAATATCACATACTGCTTTTAGTGTATGTATGCAAATGGCTTTTACTGGTTAGGGATTCTCTATTTACTGCAGATGCCCATTTACCCTAAATTTCACATTGAAGTCCACTTGAGGAAACTGTTTTATTCTGCAAAAACCAGGAAAAATAAAAACCACCTTGTAAATTTTTTTTTCCTATGTATTTATTGTTTTCATCCTCTCCAAATTTGCAGTCATCATTTTTTGGTGCAGCATGAATACAAAAAATGTATTCTTTATGTAAACATCCTGATTTGCGAACCACAGAAAGGATTAGCCAGTCTGTCAATGCAAATGATTTTGCAGTATTGGTGCGTGTTTTTTAAATTGAAGAGGTGGCCAATATATCTGACTCAGTACAGAATTACGTAAGTACATCTTAATTTCATGTCTGTTATCGATATGATGATAGATTTTTTGGAAACTGAGTCTTTTGCAATATTAACTTTGACAAACAGAGCCCTAATTTAATGGACTTCTCAATTTGGGAGGACTCTAAATATGTTACCAAAAATGTTCTTTGAACATACTATGTAAGTCAAAGCCAAGTTTACTACCTAGAAACTTACTTTGTTTTCCGTGTAGCTTAGACACTGAATTTCTGGAATAGTACCTCTCCAACTAAATGTGTTTGCCATGTAGTTACTTGCTGCTTATAGTTCTCTGCATGTTTCTTTCCAGTTAGAGCTTAACTTGCATTTGTGCATGGTTTGTGCAAACTGCATTTTAACTTGTCTTTGTCTTTGATGCTTGCAACCTAATCCATCCCAGCTACACTGCCTCGAAAAGAAAGTGCTGTCAAACAGGAAACTGAGAGTGAGTATAACTAG
This sequence comes from Pezoporus flaviventris, assembly GCF_033815535.1. Classification (NCBI taxonomy): domain Eukaryota; kingdom Metazoa; phylum Chordata; class Aves; order Psittaciformes; family Psittacidae; genus Pezoporus; species Pezoporus flaviventris. The sequence goes on from NW_026892550.1 coordinate 26,490,718, forward strand.
TTGCATTAGTTGGTATTGTCAATGCATGTGTGTCAATGTAAAGATGTAGTGCTGCATTGTGGAAAATCTACTTAACACTGAAGCACTCCATTCAGAATGAAATAAGCATTAGCAGAATCTTGTTTTTGAAAAGCAAAAATGAAGCATGGCTAAAATGGCCCAGTGTAGAAGTAGAGGAGGTTTGCAGGTTAAAGCAACAACTTTTGGTTTCCCCACGCCACTGGCTGATACAAAATATGTCTCTGCCTAAGAGCTTGTCCTAGTTTTTTAACTCTTCCAATAGGTTGAGGTGACAACTTTTATTAGATCTATAGACTTTGTCTTGTGTCCCTAGGTCAGATGCCAACATAGCAGTTAAAGGAAAGGGTTGCTTTTAAGTTTCTTTATGGTTGAGATGTCAAAAGTTTACATGAGGGTCAAAATATTGATGATTTCTTGGTCTTGTTACTAGATTTCCCCATCCTGTTCCAACATTTCTGAAAAATTGGGAAAAAAAAATAAAATGCTCCTCACCTAGGAGAAGGCCCCAGAATATCAGGAATAAGTATCCGTATGTTAATCATGATCAAAAGGAGGGGAGAACATTAACAATAGGGTTACTATAGGATTGTAGGTCCAGCAAAATAGCTGGAGCAAGCCATGTAGACAAAAAGATGTTAACAGCAGAAAGAACAAAAAGTGTCTTGGTGTATATAAAGCTCTTTAATATTTTCAATCCTGTGAATTAATTCTTCTGCTTCTGGCAGCCTTTGCCCAAAGTACATTCACAAAGATCATAACTGGTCTTTGCTTTCAAGTTCTCAAGGAGAATATCTATCCCAGTGTTCCTGGATTTCAAAGCTTTGTGCCTTTTATACCTTTTCCCATACTTCACAATGAGAGCTTATGTATCTACATTGTAGTTTGAAATTTGCTGAGATATTTCATTTACCTTGTCAGGAGAAAATAATGTCTTTATGGTAAAAGCATTTGCAGCTTAGACAAAAATGGAGTTGTTTGATTTTAATGTAGGACTACTAGCAACTCTTAATCTCCTGCATTCTGTAACGGAACTGCTCTTGAACGTTTTATCCTGCCTTTGCTTCCCTCCTTCATAGTGTCTATTCCACAGGTCTTCATGGAAGTTCTGGAAAATTGACTGGGTCTACTTCCAGCCTAAATAAACTCTCTGTTCAGAGTTCGGGAAACCGTAGGTCTCAGTCATCCTCACTGTTGGATATGGGAAACATGTCTGCCTCTGACCTTGATGTGGCCGATAGAACAAAATTTGACAAGGTAGGGCAAAATGTTGCATAGAATTTTTGTCAGGTTTTGTATTAGAAGTGTTGTCCCATATGCAGGCTCGTTGCCTGGTGCATGGTGCCAATACACACCAAGTCAAGGTACTTCTGTTCTTTTATCCTAGTTTGCAGAAAGTAGGAGCTAGGCATTTCACCAAGACAGAAGCGTCTTGCCAATCTTTGTATAAAAATCTGTACTGTTTAAATTTTAAAACATGTAAATTTCAAATTCTGTATGCACTACACATCTAAAAAAGGCAGTTTCTAAGAAATATGTAGATCAGAGTATTATTCTCTCATTATAAGATTCCAGGTATTTTATATGCTGCATGTGATCTTTAAAGCGTACAATACGGTCTAATAATTTTAGGCCAAATACACATTTTTAAGCAAATAGGAACTGAACTGATGGATTCTCCAACTGATTTTATTTTTCTCCATACAGATGTTCGTGTGTTCTGTTGCATTTTGCCACTATATTACCAAAAGTGAAAGATAAGAAAGCATAATCTTCTTTTAGCCAGGACTTGATCATGGCCCCTTGCTCAGTCTTTTTCTGGGAGGAAATATTGTATGAAACAATTAAGTTATTACACATCTGTATCAGCAACTTCTCTAGCATTCAAATGATAGCTTTTTTAAAAACAACTTTATACCAGTACAGGTATTGTGCTAATTCTTTCAACTTCTGACTTTTATCTCACACCCATAGGGAACACATGACTGTGACTATAAATACTTGTGGAATAAATTTTGTGTGGTGTAAAGATGACAGATTAGAAGCATGTCTAACACCTGACTTACAATTTCAGTAGCTTGTATTAATAAACTTCAATTACTTTAATGAATTATTGCCAAAATACTGTTTCATTTTAGATTAAATCTAAAAATTGTGATGAATGCTTCTGTTTCAGTGCAAAACTTGCTGTTGGTTTATGTAGCAGAGATATATGGAAAATTTTTCTACTGGGCAGTTATCTTCTTACATACACAGTTTACCTGTTTTTCTTCCCTGAGGCTTTGTATTTTGTCTTCTTCCTCTCAGGAACCCAGGCAGAAAAGAGGGTGGCAGAACCAGTGATTTACTGGTAAAATGTGAATGTTTTCATTATAGCACATAAGTCCTTCCTCAGGCTGTGGCTAGAAAACTTTTAGTTGTGGAAAAACATAGATTGTTCTTTTCTTACCTGTGTTATATGTATGAGATGGGACTATGTTGAAGATGCAGATACAAGTACAAACTGTTACCATTTCTATTAAGTAGAAATTAGTCTTGTAAAGCTTACTGAAGATAGAAAATATATCGTCTAAGGCAACAAACAGTTAAAATTAGTATTACTAACTGTTCATATTATTTGGTGTGTTGATAAAATATTTGGCTTTCTTTAGATTTTTGAGCAAGTATTAAGTGAACTAGAGCCTCTGTGTCTGGCAGAACAGGACTTCATTAGTAAATTTTTCAAACTGCAGCAACATCAGAGCATCTCAGGAACAGCAATGGTATGACTCTTATTTGTTACTTCGGTGGCAGAGTAATCCATCAGGCCTCATAAAAGACCTGTTTAAAAGATAACTCCTGAATTTATCTGGCAGTTATGTGATCCGCGTGATCAGTAACTTGTTCTTCTCCATTAGCTGGCAGAATCTTTTATTTTTGGCTGACCAGTACAAAATTTATTAAAGAAGGACTGACATGTTTATTTTGCCATGGCTTTGTTTCCTCCTAAGATCACAGTAAACACTTCATCATGCTATGTAGGAATGCAGTGGGTAGTAATTGTGGATAGAGTCAGATTTGGTGGAACACAACCATAAAAATACCAGAACCTTGCAAATCCCTGTAATTGCTACTTGTGGAATGGGGGCTGATAATTATGTTGATTTTGTCAGATATACTTATCACTTAAATATAGAATTGGAGACAAGCTTTTAGTTTCCTTTATATACATTTGTTCTTCTTACAGAATGAAGGGGAGGAAATGGATGGAGGAACTTCATCTCGTTCATACACTTCTGGTGTTCCACAAACAATACTGTCCGAGTATGTGCTGCTGCAATTTGTTAGTAATTCTTGAGCCTACATGTGTATTTATTTCGCGCATAAAAGTTTTTTCTCTGTAATCGAAATTGTTCCCTTCTAGTGAAAGTTAGTAGTGAACTCTTAATGTGTGCCCAGACACTGAATGTGGCAGTAAATTTAAAAAGTTGCATAGATGGATGTTTCTGTCTGTAGTCTTATAAAAAAGGCACTTAATTCTCTAATAGCTTGCAAAGTGAAACTAGGCATTGTAATATGTAAAATGTGCTTTGGAAAATATGCTTAGCAAAGTTGTGAGTTTGTGTGTGTGGCAACTTCCACACAGAAAACACTTTTTTATAATATTTTATACTTGGGATTATTGATTTTTACTGTGTGGCATTAGCATTTTCTCTCTTAGCAGTATTCTGAAAATCATGAGACTTGTTGAATTCAAATGAGACTACTATAGCAATAAATAAATTTATCCTCAAAATGTTAGCAAAGAGTGTAACATAGCCTCATAAACTGTCAAAGTAATATTTTTATCTTATGCATTTTTAATAGGAAGGACATGATCCGACAAATGATGACAAAAATATTTCGTTGTATTGAACCTGAGCTGAATAATCTTATAGCACTGGGGGACAAAATCGATAGCTTTAACTCACTTTATATGTTAGTTAAGATGAGTCATCATGTATGGACAGCACAAAATGTGGACCCAGCTTCCTTTCTCAGCACAACACTTGGAAATGTTTTGGTGACTGTCAAAAGGAACTTTGATAAATGCATTGTAAGTCTTTTAGTTATTTTAAGCTAACTATAATATTACAGGAAACTTACTTCTACCCAGTTAATTTTCCTTTCCTTATAGCTCAATTTTTGCTTTTAATTTGAAGTGAAAATGAGTAACTGTATTGCTCTTCTACTGGCTAAATCTTAAAAAAAGATAAACTAATGGATGGTTGTATTTCTTCTTTCTCTCCATTCCAGTTTCCTTCAATAATTAGCTATATATGACCACTTATTCAATGCTGTGAGGTAGCTGACAATTTATTTATTTAAACAAACTGAAGTAAATAAACTTCAGTTTATTTACTGAAGTCAGTCAAATAAACTGCTGGTCTGTGCCTTTTTTTACTTTCCAAAACAAACCATCGCAAACTTAGGAGGATTTTGCTTTCCCCTTTGAGCATAATATGCCAGATAGACATCTCTTCCATGTGTTCAGTTACTTCTGTCTAACCTCTAACAAAAACTTGGTTTAAACAAAAAGGTAAATCTTTTGGCAGCAGAGGCAGCTTCCACTGTCAGAAACTTCTTTTTGCTAACACGGTATGACCATTATATGAAATATGGCAAGTTCAGTGAAAATGTAGCTGCTGGTATAACTTCTTTTTGTATATCTTTCTGTTATAAATGTAATTTGACTCTAGGCCACCAGAGTAAGACTGACCATTCTTGATCAGTTCAATGCTTAAAATATTTTGATGCTTATTTGTATTATACTGAAATTTTATTTCAGTAGAAGATTAAAGAAACTTCTTGTAGCAGAAGGAATTGTTAGCGTGGCTGAATCAGAAAACCGAAGTTCCTTGTTAGACTATAAAATGAAAATGTGTAATTGTTCCTGGTGGATAAGTTTGGGTTTTTTGGTTTTTTGGATTCTTTTTTCCTTAATACTATGTAGACAAAGGAGAAGAAAATCCAGAAGATTTTGCTTGCCCATCTTCACTTTTTCTTTCCAGTTATTTCTTAGGAAATTTTTGAGGGTAAAAAGGGAGAGAGACTGAGTAGATGTATTAATTGAAATATAAAATTATTTCTGTGTTTGAATAAGTGTCATTTTTTTCAGTATGTCTGCATTTTTCTTTTACAAGTTGCTGTATAGTCTGGAGTCATATTAGAGTCTAACATCTGTTCCTCTTTTAAATTTAAGAGCAATCAAATGAAGCAGATGGATGAAGTAAAAATCTCAAAGAAGAGTAAAGTTGGGATCCTTCCATTTGTTGCTGAATTTGAAGAGTTTGCAGCCCTCGCTGAATCGATTTTCAAAAACGCAGAACGACGAGGAGATCTCGATAAAGCATACATAAAACTTATTAGAGCTGTTTTTGTCAGTGGTAGGTCTTTTGAGGTTGTCATAGTAACTAAAGTGATTGCTTCCTCCAAAGTGTATATAGTTTTGCACAAGTTACAGGTTTTTCTTTTTAAGACTTTCTATTGCAAGCCGTGTGACTGATACATATGCTGAAATATTTATTATCTCTGTTATTTGTAGAACACATAAAAGCCTCTGATCATAATATGCTTTTTAAGAGCAAACTGTAGATGCTTCCCTTTGTACACACATGTAAAGTAACTTTACATTATGACAGAGGGAAGTGGAGGGAGAGAGGAGATTGCAGCAACGTGGCACACTCAATCTGAAGTAGTTTCCTGTCTTTTGCCCCAAGTGTAGCTTAAATGAGTTGATCAATCTGCATGGGATCCCTGGCATTTGGTCCTAATACCATTCATCTTCACAGCCTTGTGAAGTGCAGGACACTTGAGTTCTGGCTATGAACGTGACCTTTCCTTGGCACGTTAAGTCCTTTGTGTCCTAGCTTGATACAGCAGGTCTCTCCAGTCCTTCCTGTCACCAGCAATAGTCTGAAAAGCAGCAACACCTTTGTTCCACTGGTTTTATTTAGCTTTAAAAAAAAGAAGGGGGAGAGAAAAGGGGCAGATATATGCAAGCCAATGACCTCTGGAAAAATTTTCCTTCCTTTATTTTAAAATGGTGGGATGGGTAACAGGTTAAAACTTAACGTGTTAGATCTTAAGCAGGGGTTAGATTGGATATAAGGAGGAAATTCTTTCTTGTTAGGGTGGTGAGGCACTGGAATAGGTTGCCCAGGGAGGTTGTGAATGCTCCATCCCTGGCAGTGTTCAAGACCAGGTTGGACGAGGCCTTGGGTGATGTGGTTTAGTGTGAGGGGGGGTTGGAACCTGATGATCTTAAGGTCCTTTCCAACCCTAACTATTCTATGATTCTGTGATTCATTTACCTCTGCATTTACCTGCAAACTTTCAAACACTTCTACCTATAGTAAGTGTTGTCCTCCTGGTATTGTTATCTATTTTGCTTCCTTTTACTTTCAGTTGAGAAAGTAGCCAATGAAAGTCAGAAAACACCCAGAGATGTGGTCATGATGGAGAACTTCCATCATATTTTTGCAACACTTTCCCGCTTGAAAATTTCTTGCCTTGAGGCTGAGAAAAAAGAAGCCAAACAGAAATACACTGATCATCTTCAGTCCTATGTAATCTACTCACTTGGGCAGCCTCTTGAGAAATTAAATGTAAGTATGCTTGAGTTTATATACATTTAAGTGGTACAGGGTAGTCTTTCTCAAGTGTTTAGTTTGCACTATCCGATCTCTCTATCACTATCATAATCTCTGTTATTTTAGCTTTAAGCATGCCTGGCAGTAGTACTCATAAGGGTAACAGTCTCAGATGAAAATAACCAAATTTTTCATGGCAGTTAGTAGAACTGACAAAACCTTAGTGTTGTCTTTAGCAAGTGGTTTAGAGGTAGGAAAAAGAGAAGGGAAAAGTAATTGGGAGCTTTGGGATAAATTTCCCCACCTCAGCTGCAAAGAAAATTGCTCTAGTTTCTAAACTGTTCAACAATAAGAAAAGTTTTAGAGAAGTTTGGTATGTCTGAAGCTAAACTAAGAGTTAAAGTCAGTGCTGACTTGGGATCGGATGTAGTTCTGCCCACCGAAATTTTCCCACTGTTCATTGCTTTTTCTATAAGCAGTATATCAGCCATTCATTTTCTGAAAAGTCTAAGATGTATTCTCTTTCTGAAAATTAAAATGCTTCCCACTTTTGCGTTGACTGACCAGCACCTAAGCTGCCATGTAATAACTGCTTTCTTGTTCCCCTCTCCCCAAGCAGGACAGGAGAAAGAATAGGAAGAGCAGAAGTGAGAAAACTAGGGGGTGGAGATAAAGACAGTTTAATCAGTGGATAGATAGAGAGTAGGGAAAATATTAAATAAGTGGTACAAAGGCAGTCATTCATTCCTCCTCCAAGCAGACTGATGCACAACCTATTTCTGAGCAACAACTGCTTTTGAAGACAAACATCATCCCTGCCCCCTCCTTTAACCCTAATTTTTACAGATGAGCATGTTGTTACATGCTAAGGAATACCCTTTTGGCCAGGTTTGACCTGCCCAGCAATAACCAAGAAACACTGGTGCGTTACTAGCTCTGTTTTACACACACATCCAAAATACAGCACCATGTGGGCTGCTGTTAAGAAAGTTAACTCCTTTCTGGCCAGACCATTTGAAGCAGTTGTACTGTGTTTCAACAGTTGCATTGTTTCAAATGAAGTTGTGGCTCTACATGTGTGTTCATAGGCACACTTCCCTCCATTTTTATTATGTTGAGCCAGCAGGTGAGGGGCAGTGAGAAGAGAGGGCAATTACAAACAAATGCTGCTGAGAAATTCATATTTAGGTGCTTAACTCAATTTATCCAAAAGAGCCACTATTTTCCCAGGCTATAGCCTCATTAATTGTGGATTTTGAGGCTGCTTCAGTATTTCTCACAAGGTTGCAAAGAAAAGCTTGGTTGCTTCTAGAAATGATTAATTTTGGTTTTATGCTAGTACCTGTGAAGTGCTGTATTGTTGTGCTCTGCTTTAATGCTTATAGCTGAGCACTATTTCATGCCCAATTAAAAAATAAAAATGGTTGGAAACCACAACAGTTGTCAAGCAGAATCCAGACTTAACTATGCATATGCTTGTCAAATTATTAGTTCAGATTGTGATAATCATTAATGATATTATTGTTTGTTAGCATTTTTTTGAAGGTGTTGAAGCTCGTGTGGCACAAGGTATACGAGAAGAGGAAGTAAGTTATCAACTGGCTTTTAATAAGCAAGAGCTTCGTAAAGTTATAAAGGAATATCCTGGTAAGGAAGTGAAGAAGGGATTGGATAATCTCTACAAGAAAGTAGATAAACATCTCTGTGAAGAAGAAAACTTGCTTCAGGTAAAGTAAAACATGGCTTCAAAACCTTGTTTTTAAAAACGTTTGTTTACACACAGGCTCTTTATTATTGCTTTTCCATATGTATTCTGAGGAGTGCCTAGCTTCAGCATTAACTCTGAAAAAACACAAATTGTGAACAGAGTTTTTGCTAATCCCACTCTATTTGTTGTAACATTGATTTGAACTGTGGTGGTAGAATTCAGAATGAAACTTCCTTTGTGATTCTCTAGCTGACCATTAATGGGTGATCTCTGTTCTGAAAAAATATACTGGAAGTAGAGAGAACTCTATTTGAATGAACTATTAGCCTGATGGGAGATTTAGCTGGTACACTGTGGCAGAATATACTTTCATTTACATCTTTTTTCTGTGAGTTACATTATTTTTTTCTTACACTCTCTAAACTTTCTCACTATAGTAAATGGTAAGTAGGTTTAAGAGTTGAGTTTCTATCAACAGCTTTTTAAAGTCTGAAACATGAATTAGTAGCACTGTTCTGGTTTGGGGTATTTTTAAAGACAAAAGCAATACCGCTTTCAGGACAATTTCCTCATCTTCTTTAGCATTTCTGCTTTGCAAATTTGGTAGGAGTCATGTAAACATTAAAGATCTTAAGCTTAATGGGTGAAAAACTTTTTTTTTTCTTAATGTAGCAACTCAGTTCACTGAACTTTTGTTAGCAAGCTTTAGTTTTAAAATGACACCTGAACTGAGAATCAATTAATGAGGCAATGGTTTATAGTTCACATACAGTGTATTGTGCCGACATTTTGTTTGCTTGCTTTGGCAGGTTGTGTGGCATTCCATGCAAGATGAGTTTATACGGCAGTACAAGCACTTTGAAGGGCTAATAGCTCGCTGCTACCCTGGATCAGGAATTACTATGGAATTCACTATACAGGATATTTTAGACTACTGTTCTAGTATTGCACAGTCTCATTGAGCCCTCTAGAAAGGGAAAGAGAAGTGAGCTGAAATTGTGGCTGTATATTATAAGGGAATCAAACACTATAAATGCTGTTTGTTTTTAAAAGGTGTATGTGTAGTCAACTGCCATATATATATATCAAGTTACACTCCTGCTTCAAATGTCCTTCAGGGCAAAATGAAACCTTTAGGGATTTGTTCAAGTACTGTTTGGAAGCATTAATTCTGTGAAATGCTTTGGATGTAGTTTTTCCTTTCCCCTAATGTTCAGATACTTTTATTTATAATCCTTTCTCTTGTTAAAAGTAGTAAGCACTACCTTCACAGTATGCAAAAAAGATACTACTGTTTTCACTAATATTTTGTATCTTGAAAATCATGTCAGCATTAAAGACTGTCAAATCTTTTCCCTTCCTTGTTCTAGAAAGTATGAATGTGGAACTTTATGCGGTGGTAATACTGAATTCATGTTCTGATATGTAATGTGGCTATGGCTACAGGACTTAATTAAATGGTGTTCATCAGATTCTTTATTTCTGTGGAGTGTTATTTCAAAAAGGTGAAAAGGCAGAGTTATTTCCATTGTCTTGTCTCTGGGCATTGAAGTAGAATTGCGCTACTTCCCAACACATGGGTGGTGTTTTTTTTCCTTCATAGAACCATAGAATACTAGGTTGGAAGGGACCTCAAGGATCATCTGGTCCAACCTTTCTAGGCAAAGTATGACCTAGACATGATTTCCCAGCACTCTGTCCAGCCGAATCTTAAAAATGTCCCAACACTGAGGAGTCCACCATTTCCATGGAGAGATTATTCCAATGGCTGATTGTTCTCATTGTGAAAAATCTTCCTCTAGTGTCCAACTGGAATTTCCCCAGGAGTAACTTTGCCCATTGTCCCTCCTTATAAAAAGACAGTCTCCATCTTCTTTGGAGACACACTTTAAATACTGGAATAGTATTTAAGCTGCTTTTAAGCTGCCTTTTATCAAGGCTGAACAAACCCAGTTCTCTCAGCCTCCCCTCCCAGGCTTCCCAGTGTTTTGGTGATCTTTGTGGTCTTTCTCTGGACCTCCACCAGCCTGTTGATATCTTTTTTTTTTTGTACAGCAGGGAACAAAACAGTACAGCTTTCCAGGTGTGGCCTGACCAGTGCTGTGCGGGATGACATCTTTATCTCTGCTGGTGATGCCCTTGTTAATGTAAACCCAGCATCCTGCTGGCTTTCTCTGCAGCACACTGTTCATTCATTTTGCTGCTTGTCCACCAAGGACCCCCAGGTGCCTTTCCACAGAGCTGCTGCCCAGGCAGGTAGATCCCAGGTTTTGCTGCACTCTGGGATTGTGCTTACTGAGGTGCAAGACCTTGCATTTCTCCTTGCTGAACTGCATAAGGTTCCTATTACCCCATGCTTCCACCTTCTTTCTAGGAAGCATGACGATGTAGCATCACTGTGCTCCCACCTCACTTAATCCTTTCCTCCCCCTGGAGCTTCAGCGGCCTGCGATTCAAGGCTTCGTTTTATCTGAGAAAACCGCCGCGTTGTTGGGAAGAGCTGAGGTGTGCACAGCACAGAAACACGTACAACAGGCACGATAAACCCGCGCACGCAGGGTCTCGGGAGGCATTAGCACGAATCAACCCCCGGCACCAGTACTTACAACGTTACAACCCTCAGCAGGAGCCACCACCTCACCCGCCGCCGCGCGGGGCGTCACCTCGCCCCTCCCCTCCCCTCCCCGCGAGGGCTGCCGGTCGCGCGGGGCTGGCGGTGGTTGGGCGGGCCTGCCGCGGGTGCGGGCGCGTGCCCCGTTGCTGAGGTGACGGGGCGGAAGCGGTGGCGGCTCCGCGCGCCATTTTCAAACGGGTGGCTCGGCCTAGTGGGGAGGGTGGGCGGGCCTGCACCGGGGGAGAGCGGGGGTCTGTAAGGGAAGGAGGCGAGGGTGTCTTCCGGCAGGACCGGGCACGGCCGCTGGAGCAGCCCCGAGGAAAGCGCGGCGCTGAACAGCTTCCGTCTCTGCTGTCGCTGGGGAGCGCAGATTAGCCCGGGCAGCTTCCTCAGCGCCTGGCCTACGCGCTCTGCCGAAGCCTCGCTGGAACATCTCGGATGCTCCTTAGCGGCTCGTCTTGCAAGAATTTGCTTGTATGTCTGGTAAGACCGGCGCGGACGGAGGGAGGAAAAGGAATCGGGGACTGACAGGTCTTGTGTAGGTACAGTTTGGGGTTGCTGAAATGTCTATAAACCTTCCAGTCTAGCCAGATAGATAATGAGCAGGCTCATAAGCAATAGGCTTTTCTTGTGCTGTAATGAAAACCTATAGGTTCTGGCGACTCTTTAAAGAAGAAATGTGTTTTTTCTAGAGTGAGTTGTCTTTCTAATGGGCAAAGAGGTGACACTTTGTAGCAAACGTGGTGTCTGTATTTCTGGTCCGAAGTGAACTCCCAGCTAACAAACTTGGAAACAGACGTCGTCAAAACAAGCGCAGGCTCATTCGGTGCGGCTTGAGAACGAAGGTGCAGTAACGGCGTTTCACCAGGGCCTTCAGCGCCCATGGACTGATAGAGGCATGTGTGGGAGCATTACCGTCGTCAAGTGGTTTGCCCACTAGGTGCCTTTTTTGCTTGGGTGAGAACAAACGTAGCTCTTCATAGCATAATGAACTATGTGATCAGTAATTACAGGACAGGAAGAGATGTTTTGGAAGCGTATTTCACATAAATAAATAAAAAAAGCCTTTAGCATATCAGTTCTGAAGAATGAAAAATACACTTTGATATTTCCCACGAAGACTAGAAACTCCAGTTCATAGTTCTTTGGTATCATAGACTCAATAAAGGAATTAATTTCATAGCATATAAATTTGTCTGTGCTGATTTCTTTGTGTTCCATTGTTACCTAGGTAGTTTTACCTAGGTAAACCTGAGTAAATTACTGGACTTACCCCAATTACTGCATTATGTTTTCCATGGCCAAGATGTGTCTTTGCTTTGCTTTTTTGTTATTATATTTTCTTATTGAGAGCACAAGTATTGCATGTGGAACAGTTCTTAACTTACACTAACCATGAATTCTGCTGTATTGCTTTCAGACTGAAAGGAAGGCTTAATGTGCTGAAGCTTTTGTTTCATATTCCATTTGTAATGGTTAGTCTAATACCTATAAACATTGCTTCTTTCACACAATTTCATGCAAATTGATTCTGTACTTATGGCATGAAGGGACTGGATTTGAAGTTCCATTGTTGCCCATGTCAATGTTCGATTTCAGTCATCAGTAACTTAGAGTAGGAGGGAACAGTTCATGGGTATTAAATATGTCTGTTTCATAAACACTTGGGTCTTGAAAAACTGCTTACAACTGTCTAGGTATGTTGCAAAATGAAGCAAGTGAAAGCTGTTATCTTTAGCAGTCTCTGAACAAAGGAGGAACATGAAATATGGCTGTTGGCTCCGAGTATCTCTTCTATGAACCACTGAAAGATGCACTCATTTAGATGTCTTGATAAATCCTTGTCTGGAAATGCTGACTGAAAGTACCACTTAATTTTCTCTTTTTGTTTGTTTATCTGATTTTCTGTTTTTTATCTAAAATGGAAATTATATTTTCTTCCTTAGTGGCACTAAATTACATAAAATATTTAGGTAATGAACGATGTGAACTGTTTCTGCAGCTAACAGCCTGTCTTCTGGGAAATACCGAAGTTGTTAAGAGTGCTTTCCAGTACTTAGCAAATTTACAGGCAAATGTAGTAAGTTCAACATACCTTTTGTCATGACTCAATTGTGGTTCACTAGACTATTAAGTTTCTTTGTAGAAAAGAATATTCTGGATTGAGTTGACTGAGTAAGGATGATGTAGAAAACTTGGATTTCCAAAAAGCTTTCGAGAAATTTCTGTGCCAAAGACTTTTAAGAAAGATGGTCTCTTTCAGAAATGGAAAAGAGGTTGTTTAATAGCTCACTAAGTGGCTAAAAGAAAGGGTAGTAAGTATTATCTTGCCACTTTATGTGGTGAGAACGTGTAAAAAATTTTCTGCTGTTTAACACTGATCAGTGAACTGAAAGAATGGGTTAAACAGCAAGGGACAAAATTTGCTCATTACATGGACACGTTAAGGGCAGTTTAAGAGTTACATGAGAATATTACTGGACAGAGTAATAAAGTGGGAGTTAAGGAACAGTGTTAATAAAGACAAAGTAATACACATCATGGGCTCTAAAGTGGCAGTTATGTCTCAGAGAGATGTTGGTGTTGCAGTGAATTCATCTAATTATTGCTTTAGAGCAATCAGAAAGGCAAATGGTATGTTGGGAATCATTATGAATAGTGAAGGCTACATTAAAGAATCTATGGCTTCTGTATGGCTGCTCAGAGTGATCTCTGCCAGAAAAAACACGGGAAAAGGACAAGCTGTACAAGCTACTAGAAGTTTTTAAAACTAGATCTGCTAAAAATGCAATGATGAATAATTGAAAGCATTAGTAAGGAATGATCGCTTAGTGTTGCCTTGCAATACAAATAATAATAAAGGGGGGGGTGGCATGTGCACACACTCAATTTATGATACTATTTTCCAAACATACAGTTAAAATTGGGAAGTCATTGCTATAGGCTATTCTGATGTAAAAGTGCAAGAGATTTAAGAAAACAATCGGGCATATCTAAGAAAGGTCTGTCAGCTACTATCATAATGATTTAAGTTCAGCATTAGGCCCACCAACTTCCTGCACTACAGGCACTAGAAAGAGAAGGGTATGTAGGATTAAGATTTAGCTCAGGGGTTATGATTTTATAATCTTGCTGTAGCAATTGACAGAGATAAGGGGATATTGGGTCAGACTGATCTTGGGTTCAAATGAATCAGTACAACAGTTCATATATTCATTCTATATTTCCAGAAACCCCAATTTTCCTGATTCACAATCTCGATGTGTTTAGTAGAAATAGCACTGGGCTTTCCAAAACACAGCTTTTAAAATCAGGTCTGGTGGGTGATTTTAAACTAATTTAATTTTTTTAACTCATGTAGTTCTTTTTAAAGAGATGATAGTCTCAAGAGTTATCAGCTTACTTTTGTTGTGATATGTTGTTGGTGATGAGGAACTTAACCTGAGCTTGCAGTGTGCGCTTGCAGCCCAGAAAGCCAACTGTATCCTGGGCTGCATCAAAAGGAATGTGAACAGCAGGTCAAAGGAGGTGATCCTGCCCCTCCACTCTGCTCTCGTGAGACTTCACTTGGAGTATTGCGTGCAGTTCTGGTGTCGTCAACATAAAAAGGACATGGAACTGTTGGAAAAAGTCCAGAGGAGGGCCACGAGGATGATCAGGGGACTGGAGCACCTCCTGTATGAAGGCTGAGAAAGTTGGGGCTGTTGAGTCTGGAGAAGAGAAGGCTGCGTGGAGACCTCATAGCAGCCTTCCAGTATCTGAAGGGGGACTATAAGGATGCTGAGGAGGGACTTTTTATGAGGGAGTGTAGTGATAGGACAAGGGGTGACGGGTTAAAACTTAAACAGGGGAAGTTTAGATTGGACATAAGGAGGAAGTTCTTTCCTGTAAGGGTGGTGAGGCACTGGAATGGGTTGCCCAAGGAAGTTGTGAATGCTCCATCCCTGGCAGTGTTCAAGGCCAGGTTGGACAGAGCCTTGGGTGAGATGGTTTAGTGTGAGGTGTCCCTGCCCATGGCAGGGGAGTTGGAACTACATGATCTTAAGGTCCTTTCCAACCCTAACTATTCTATGATTCTGTTCTATAAGATGTATGCCTGAGACTAAATCTAGATACAGTAACACAATCACCATTTTCCTGAATTCAACACAGAATCCTCAACATGAATGCAGCAATACCAAGATCTCATCACTTTTAACCTTAATCTGTGGCTGCCAAGGGAGAATGAAGCATTTAGTGCGCATTATTGTGCTGACTTCCACTTAGCACACTTACAGTTACCATTTAGTGAAATGAAGCGCACCTCCTCCTCCAACCACTCCAGTACAATATATGTAAGGGATTGTTCTATATGCTACTGCTTGGTTAATAGCTGAACATAACCTCTCCAAGGAAATATTTTGGCAGTGCCTGGGACAGATGCTAAGCTCATAAAATGTGATTTTTCTCTCACCCATGGAGCAGTGCCTGGCAACCACAATCCCATTGTTAGACTTACCTGTAGTGTTTTGATACAGTAAGATGAGCTCTTACTTTCCAGTCTCAGTCAGGAGAAGAGCTTGCAGGTTTTCTCCTTTAATTATTTATAAATAATTTTGTTTTCAAATACTTGCTTATATATTTTTTAATGTATTTTTAAAATCGGAGGATTTTGAAACAGCATTGTTTAAATTATATCTATATTCTATCCCCTCTATATGAGATACAAACAATACTTCCTCAGATTGGTAGTTTGGCTGCTGAGGCCTTTACAGTCAGTAGGTTGATACTGATACTTCTGAAGAATTGTGAGGGAAATTTAAAAAAAAACTACCTATTTCAGAGATGTTTTCACATATTGAGGAGTATCAGCATCAGTATTCTGTTTCTTTTCTCATTCTATCTCTAAATCCAGAAGAAGTTAACAATGTAAAAATTCTTCCTCCCTCAAGGGGACATGGCAAAACCAAACTTCTCATTTAGGTTAAGCTGCAGAAGTGCTGCTCCAGCCCCTTTTAGGTCAGATTAGTAATAAAAAGGTAGCTAACCAGACATGAAGGAAAAAAAAAAGCCTCTGATCTTCGAACTATATTTTCCAGGCAACGATGCAGGTAGGACTGCAATACACTGGTAGTTCTTTCCTGTTTTCCCTCATAGAAAGATGTTCGAAGTTAATCTGCCTTTAAAATTTGACATTTTTTATGCAGTTTTGCAAATGTCTGATATATGTACTGCATTGAAAATTTTGAAAGCAAGATTTATAAATGAAAGTAAAAAGTATATGTGTTTTTTGAGAATAATCTGTCAGTTTGCATTGTGGAAGATACCTTCATGAACATCATTCAAAAAATCACTGTCTACTTTTTAGTCTTTCCACAGAAAGATCTTTAGATCTTTTCACAGTTTGCTTTTACACACTGGAAAGAAAAAAATATCTTCATACTCTTAAGGTATTGGAAAAGAGAAAAGTAATTGCCAAGACAGCTATTTAAAGAAATATGTAAATATGTTTAAAACGTTTTAGTTGCTCTATGATTCTCTTTTGGATTACTTAAATTTTAAGGACACATATACCGTACTTCCTGCAATAAAAAAAATGTGGTTTTTAATTTTTCTCCCCCCCCCCCCCCCCCCCCCCTCCCCATGATTTTTTTCCTGTATTATTCCTTCTTTAAAGGACAGGTGCTGTAACAGACAATCTTTTGCAGGTGCCCTAGTTTTCTTGACTGTGACAGGAGCTGCTTTGGAGGTGTATTTACAATGACGACAACTGCAGAACGAAGGTTCATTAATCTCAGAAAACGTCTAGATCAGCTGGGCTATCGGCAACCATTGGGAGTGGAGAGTTTACCTTTGGTGGAAAAGCTTTTTAGGTATTCAGAAGGAGATTCATTAAAAAATATAGTAATCCTATAGTAGGTGGTGTTTGATTTTTCACATATAAGGAAGCTCTTATGTAGCTTCTGATATCCATATAATACTAGAAACCTTCTGGCCTTTTTAATTCTTCAAGTTCTTCTGTGGTAAGTAGTGCTACAACTTACATAGTGCTTGGAGGGAAAAATTGTTTTGCCAATTTTGAATATCTCATTTTATATAAAAAATAGTCTATTGAATTATCAGATGTAAACTCCTGATATGCTTTCTAAATTTTTTTTATATTTGTCCTGTCCTTTCCTATTTACTTTTTTTAAAGTGAATAATTCCTGTCTTTCTGGTTTTCTTACATGACTGTTCTCTTTGCCTTTCTTTGAACCCATTTGTTCTACAGTTAATATGGTCTCGGGAAAAGAGTTTTATTTCTCATGTCACAATAAATACTTGCATCTGCAGGGTAAAGGCTGATAACAGTTCTAACATTCTGATGCTTCTTTATTCTAGTGACCTAGTTCATACAACTGAGAGCTTGCGCAGTGCAAAGTTATCTGCTGAAAAATCTGAAAAAGAGTGCAGCAATTATGATGCTATTTTAGAACCTTATAAAACAGAGAATGCTAAACTTACCAGGGAAAATAATGAGCTACATTTGGAAATATTAAAACTGAAAGAGCAATCTGATCGTTATGTTAAAGGTAATGTAGAAATTACGGATTTTTTTTAATCCTTCTGTGCCAAAATAAAATTGCGGCCAAATCCTTGATCTGCAGATTCATTTATCTGTACTTATAAATGAGTGCAAGGGGTCATTGACTTTGGTGCCTTTAATGAATTAAGGTTCATACAGATACATTTCTTTTGTAGTTAGAAGGCTTCTGAGGTCCTGGAAATCATGCTTTAATCAAACATGAAAATGTTGTAACTTTTTAGCATATACTTTCATACCTTTTAATGCTACATTTTAATTTAAAATGAAATACTGGTGTTAAATGTGTCTTTATTCTACAGAGGGGTTTATTTGTATAAGATATATAAATATATATTTTTGTGTGTAATATGTATATGCATATGTATTTGTGTATACATATTTGAAAAGTTCATGTTCTGGAAGAATAATAGAGGATTCTCTTTATGCCTGTTTTGGTGCTACTAGGAAAAACAATAATGAATGAGAAAGATAGTATTGCTTTTTTTCTCTCCCTTGAAGATTTGAAAGCCTCCTTAAGGAGGGTTGAACATGAAACGGCTGACTTGAAATTTCTGAATAACCAATATGTACATAAAATTAAAATGCTAGAAAAAGAGAACAAGGCCAAGACTGAAAAAATTCAGCAGCTTCAGGAGAAAAATCTTCAAGCAGTGGTGCAAACACCTGGTGAGTGTAAATAATCACATATATTTTAAATTTTCTATGGGCTTTTTTTTTACTCTTCAGGACATAATCTTTTTTTTTACTTCTGGGAAGAGAAGTTACTACATCAAAATAACTATCCAATAGAGTAACATTACATTTTGAATGTTTTGATTCTGAATGTACACATCACATATTCGGGACAAATTTGAATACAAAGTTAGATCTATGTAACCAGATCTAAAAGTAGCAAAATGCAAAGTATGTCTACAAACAAATATTACAAAAAATATTTGTAATTATTTGAAAGCTTATTTAAAGGGTCTTGATGACCGAAATGTTCTGGATGTTACTTTCAGGTTAATTTATTTTTCCAGGGTTTTATTTTTCTTCATTTTTTTCAAGCTAATGGAAATAGTGAGAATTATTTTGTGAAATTTTGAAATTGTCTTTTTTCTTTCAAAGTCATTGAACTTCCTATGTATTTTTGGCATTTAAGGAAAATTAATAGGTAGTTAGGTGAAATTAAAATTCCTCTCTATTTTTCCACACCTTTCTGCATTTCGTGTCCTTTGCTTCACAAATGCCACGCTTTTTTCTGTCTTTCTGCATACTTGCCCCTTGGTCACTAGTCTCCTGGGTTTTTTCTATACTTTCTATAAACATTGTATGTTCTTATTTAATTGTGTGATAAGGAGTACTTCTTCCCTCTGGAAATAATACTATGTTTTGCTTAATTTTTAATACAATTTTTCCATGCAAGCAAATAACCGCCTCTGCTTACTATGATATCCATTCACTCAAATGACAACAGGATAGAAGGTGAAAAAACAAAAATTACTTAACAATGCAGACATTAGTTGAGTCATAAAATGGTTCTTAAATGTGGAAACAAAATGTCTTTTGTGATGTTTTAATTTAGCTCTTTTTAGTAAGGTAAATCACTAACAGATTCAACAAGTTTGAACTGTGAAATATATAGGGTCTTACACACTGGGGAAAATTACTTATACTGAGCTTTGCATGTTTCCTTGTTATAAAACTGAACTTTGACAGAGTTGATACTAACCTGCAAGAATAGTGTTGTCTAGAATGTACAATTTTTATCAACTTATTACAGTAAGAATTAGAATGGTGACACATGCCAGTTTGGAAGCAGTGGAATATTTCTTTTTGTATTAAAAGAAGACTTCCTTGCTTTAACTCCAAGTAACAGGTCATTGGGTTTGGGCTTTCAGGTGGCAGAAAAAGAAGCATTCCCTTCAGGCGTCAACGTATGCAGATAGACCAACCTGTCCCCCCATCAGGTGTTAGTGCCTATCCAGTTCCCCAGCCAGATGACCCTTACATTGCAGACCTTCTTCAGGTGGCTGATAATCGGTAATCCAAAGAATTTATAAATTTTGAAGTATAGTTGTTAAATATCTGCAATGATTTTCCAGCCCTCAAACTCCTTCTTTCAGATTTGCCTCGAACAAACTGTATTTCATGATGTTTTAAGAGCTCTATAGTTCTTAAGTAGGATTTTGCTTGGTGATTGACAGTGATACCTGTGACAGAGTTGCAATGGATATTTAATAAGCCACTTATTTTCTTAAAGGTTTTCTCATAAGATTACTGGTTTTACTGTTATACCTATTTTTAGATTGGGTGTTCTGGAAAAAAGCTAGGTGTAATTAATGGTTTGCATAGGAATATACTGATTTTTCCTATTTATTTTGGAAGACTAAAAGATTCTTCATTTTTTGTAGTTCACTTCTGTATTTTACTTGGGTATTATGAAAGCTCAAGTCAATTATTTTTTCTTACTTAGAAAATATCTGTAGAGAGTTTATGTATTAGGTTTTGGGAGTGGAGGTTCTGCAAGGGGTAGTCTCTCTGAGAATAGTCCAGTGGATACCCTGTGCTGGACACAACTAGTTCCAGTTGCTTCAAACTAGACCCACCATGGATCACAGGTGAGCCCAGCAACCATGCTGGTGTCTTCCCTCTGAAAATGTATTTAAGAAAGGGTATAAAACCCAGTGCTGCACAGGAATAAGAAAAATATGAAACAACCCTGTGGACACCCAAGATCAATGAAAAAGGGTGGGGGGAGGAGGTGCTGTGTAGGCACTGGAGCAAAAGATTCTCCTGCAGTCCATGGAGACCATCTCTGTCCTCTCCATGGAGGACCTCATGCTGAAGCAAGTGGATATGCCCAGAAGGAAGCTGCAGCCATAGGGGCATGTTTCTGGCTGTTGGAGAGGAACCCACGCAGGAGCAGGTTTTCTGGCAGGAGCTATGGCTCATGAGGGGCCTGCACTAGAGCAGTCTGTTCCTGAAGGATTGTGCTGTGTGGAGATGACCTGTGCTGGAGCAGTCTGTTCCTGAAGGATTGTACCACATGGAGATGACCGATGCTGAGCAGTTTGTGAAGGATTTGTATCCCATGTGAAGGGACCTCACACTTGAACAGGGGAACTGCGAGGAGGAAGGAGCAGGAAAGCCTCAGTGTTATGAAGTGTTCTGCAGCTCCCATTCTCCATCCCTGCTGTACCACTTGGAGAAGGGAGGAGATATAAAAGCTGGAGGTGAAGCAGTGAAGTTGAGCTTGGAAAAAGGAGGATGGGAGGAAAGAGTTCTCAGTTTGTCATTGTTTCTCATCATCAAACTCTGCATTTAATTGATGATAAATTAAATTAGTTTTCTGCAAGTTGAGTTTGTGTTGCTTGTGACAGTAATTGCTAAATGATCTCCCTGTCTTTATCTTGACCCATGAGCTTTTCCATTTATTTTTACTCCATTCTGTTGAGAGGGGGCGAGAAAGCAGCTGAGTGGGGGACAGGCAGCTAGTCAATATGGCAGCCAATATGTAGCCAATGGCTAATATTAATATTTTGTATGAACAGAGGTTTGTGGTTTTTTTTTGTGTGAAATATTTATGTTTAGGAACAATGAGAATATACTAATAGTGAATTGTTATATGCACATGATTCTTCCATGAGTCTGTCTATTACTACATTTCAGGATTCAGGAACTTCAGTCAGAAGTAACAGAGCTACAGGAGAAACTGGAGGTATCTGAACGTGGAATGAAAGATTATAGCAAACAGGTGTGTTTACAGTTTTGGGTTTTTCTTTAATTGCTGTGTTGCTGTGGTAGCCACTGCAATGGCTTTGATTATAATTTGTGTTTTAAGCTCATTGGGAAAGCATTGTTGAGCTTGTGAAATACAATTATTCTAACTTGCCTATGTTGAACTATTTCTCTTCTCTACCTTAGGAGACAGCAACAATGGTAAAATATTTGCCTGCTGCTTTTGCTGATGATTTTGTGTATTAAAATTTCATTAAGTAAATTAAACTTGATGATCACAAGTAGAATTTGTTTATGTCCAAGGTTTTTTATTGCAGAAGCATTAACTGGTCCAAAATAGTAATTTGATCTGCAAATATCTGAGGATGATTTTTTCACTGTTTATACTGGTTATATTTTTTAAATTTTGGAAGTTATTTTATGAACAACTGGTTTTACAAAAATCCAGTTACAGTGGGTTGATTAGATACGTATAATCTTTTATGTGAGGGAATTACTTCAATTGTTTTATGTTGTTATGTCTTTCAACATCTGTGGAGTAGTGGACACCATCTTTTATTTTTTCGCATCTTCATTTTCCTCTGCCAATATTCCCCGTTTTCAGTGTTCCAATTAATTTGCTTTCAAAGAAATCACTTCTTATTTTCAGAAAAATCCAGAATTCAAAAAAAGTGGATATTAAAGATTAAGATTGCATTATTAGGTGCATAGCTTTTTACTCAATCTTATATGGGTGTTTATTTGAACAAAGATTCTAGTAAATGTTATAGAAGATACCAAGAACTTTTTTTGTATTTCTTCCCTCAAAGGTTGAGCTCAGAGACAAAGAAATAGAGCGCCTTGTGCTAGCATTGGATGGCGGGCGCTCTCACAAGATTATATCGCTCGAATCAAGAAGTAAAAGTAATGAGAAGCTAATTGCTCATTTGAATTTGCAGGTAATAGATTTCTTACTGTTGTGTAGCCAAAACTACAATACGAGCAATCTAAAAAAACTCACAAAACTTCTAGCTCTTTAAAACAAATCACCATTAGATGTAAAACCAGTTGATTTAACTTGCTTTGCTTTTTGGGTGTTAAAAGGTGACTTGTTTTAAAAGTCTATTCGAATAATTTTGGTAAAGAATTCTATGAACTCACATCTGTACATAATAATGTTAATCAAAAAGTATTCTGAAAATGTTTTCACTAATCTTGAAAATACCTTTTTTGTTTCCTGTACCCTTTAGAGCCCTTGGTTCCCATTATTTTCTTATAAGGAGTAGTCCTGCAGATAATCTCATCAGATAGTGGGGAGTCTTCCTCATTTAACTGAAATTGTCCCCACTTTTACTCCAACATAGATTGCAAGGAAAGGATAAGCTTAGGATAAAGATGTTCATGCTTACTGTGCATGTTAACATGCATTCAATGTTGGTCTCGGAGGATTTTTTAAAAAGTATTATAAGACAGGCTGTAATACAGATCGAGTAAAGCCTATGTCTGGATTTATACCATCAGCTCTCTGTTTTTCCAACTGAAAACCAGAAGTTTTTTATACTGATTGTGCATGATGTACAGTGGCAAGAGAGCTACGTTGCGGAGTTTATTAGCTTATGTTCAGTGCTGCAAAAATACAGAATGATCTATGACTTGGAAGCAGTACGGCTGTGTTCAGTGATCCTGAATTAGTAAGTCATGCTGAACAGAAATTGATTGTACAGAGGGTGAGCCCAGAGCATAAAGCTAGTTTGGGGCCATCAAGACTATTTGCTCAGGTTCAGTGCCAATATACCATTTTTATTCTCTGACGATAAATGGATGGATATCTCTGTAGTATTGATGGCTTGAGAGGGTCCTGACTTTCTTCTGTTTCTACAGTAATACTTCTTTTAAGTTCTGAGGAAAGCTGTGTGGAGATGGAAGTGGAGCACCTCTGTTATCTTGACTCTTTCAAGATACTCTAGACTCCTGGGTAGTGTGAATTACTGTATACGTTTTTATTGTTACACTGTATCACTGCCTATCTTAATTCTTAGGGAAAGGTACACTGGAAAAACAGTGTCTGTAGAGCAGGATGTCTGAGGATGTTGTGTTTAAGGTGCTGGGATATGTTGGGGGCAGGATAGTGTTTATGAATCTATTTTAAAGCTTCACTTTCATGAAGGAGTAACAGTGAAACTAAGCCTAACAAATATACTACAAAGGTGGAGAAAAGAATGTGTCCTCTTACCTTGTGAAATCTGGGAAGACTGAGTACACTGGGTATACTAGACTGTTGCCCAGCACAGGTTTATGTACAGATCTCTGCTTTTGTTTTTAGAATAAACCTCAGGTTTTGGAGACTAGATAAAGAACAGTGTAGTAATGGATTCCTTCACCTTGCACCTTTTTAAAATAATATTTTTTCATATTGATAAGCATTAAGTTCTAAAAATATAAGATTTTGCAATTTTTAACAGGATGTCCCTTTTTTACCATGCATATAGTGATGCTGTATTTCAGAAGGCTGGGAAGAACTCTTGCTCCACAGTTTAACAATAAAGATTAATGTTTTAATGAAACATGTCTTTCAGGTTGAATATCTTCAACAAACAAAGAAAGAACTTGAAAATCGCATTCAAGACCTCTTGGACACTAAACAAAATGTGACTAGTGAGGTAGTGCATTTAAGCAATAAAAATGAAGAACTGTGTCAAGAACTGAATGAAATAGACCACTTAGCACAGCAGTTGGAAAGACACAAGGAAATTGTGCTCGAGACTGCAGATAAGGAAATTGGAGAAGCAAAGGTAATGACTAATGTGTTACAATGTGAAGAATCTGCTCAGCTCTTAGGTGTCTTTATGTCTTTTAATTGCAACAAATGACCTATTTGCTTGTAAAGGAAGATTAAAGAGCTTTTTTTTTTCCCAATTAATTTTTTTATTTTACAGAATTTCTTACTGAAAGTTGATTAATTATGTCTCTTTACCATATTAGATAATAAGAGTTTAGTTAAGCATTCTGTCTTCTTTCTTCTGTTAGTTTAGGATGAAATAAAATTCTCAGGTACTTAAAACTTGATAGGTAATAGATATTTGCAACAGTGATGTCTATGTTTGGAGACTTTTTTTTTTCTATGAGGAGTCATGCAATGATTTATTTAATTCTTGTGTTTCAAAAGAGCATGGTGTGTATGCACAAGTATTTTGTGCTTTCATTCTTAGGTGTTTTACTATTTAAAATTTGGCAGATTAAAAGTAACTAACTATACTTTATTTCTTACCAAAATATTCTGTTTCCTTCATTTTTTGTAACAAAGGAATTGTCATTTTGAATATATAACTTTTAACATGTAGGTTAATTTTGGTTGATAGAAAGAAATTGAAAGAAAACATAATGAAATACAGGATCTTGAAGAAACAATAACAAGGCTTAAATCAGTAAGTAAAAATACTTTCATTTTCTTTTTTGTAGCATTGTTGTCATACTGTCATCCACATGATTATTGTACTTATTATAAAAATTAACAGTTTAACAATTAACAAAACTTTTATGGTACCCCAAAATGCTATTGTAATAAATTCCTAATTAATAAATAAAAGAGCTAAAGAAGCTACATCATACTGCTGGAAAAATAAACTGCAGGAACTGTTAGCCAGTGTGGTTCACTGTGTCCTTATTGTACATTTCCTTATTTCTGCTATCTGAAGTTGTAATTCCTATGACATCATAATTTTTACCACAAACAACTTATGACATCCTGGAGCATTTTCTTCATTTAAAAGCTGCTTTGTCTCTTAATTGCTATGTGAATAATTGTGTAATACTTGACTCACTCAAACAAAGCATAGTAACCCAGATGAAAAATATGAGCATTGTCAGTTCCTTGAAGACCAAACTCTTTCTATCATATAGCAAGTTATGTAATAGTCGAGTACTGTGCTTTGGTTTAGTATTTCTACTGAACTTGAAAATACAAAAATACTTAATTTCAAGGGCACCAGATTATAAGAAAGACATGAAACATAACATTTGATTAGCTGCAGGGATGGGTCGACTGAGATACCATATAGTGATGTACTTCAATGCCAGCAGTGTTATTAAATGCCATTAAAAATTATTCTTTCCTTTAGTTTTTACTTCTTTTCACATTTGTATCCCACTATCCTCCTGGTTGGTTTCTTGACTTAAACAAGGGTTAATCTTGTTTGTTTTGATACTGATTGCAAACTGTGTCCAAACTAATGCTTGCTTTGATGTAATAAAAAGTAGTATAAAAACACAGTGATTGCCTTTATCAAATGTTAAAGCAGAAAACATCCAGGTTAATCAGAAATAAACAGTGTTGAATATTAAAAATGTAATAAAGTGTTTTGTTTTTTTTTTCCAAATGTATCTATTGGCACTTCTAATTTTTGTAACAATGCTTCTTACTTCAGGAGTTGTGCTCATGTCGTAGGGAGAATGAGAGACTGAGTGAAGAGCTCTTTGGAAAAACAGATGATAAAGAGAATCTTGAAGTGTTGTTAAACCAGCTTGAACAAGAGAAACAAAGGCTGACAGAAAAAACAGAGAACTTAGAAATAAAAGGTAAATCATCACATGTAGATTCCTGTAAATTATCTTCCTGTAATATTTGAAATAGAAAAACTTACCTAGTTAAGAGATAGCTAATAACAGTCTTGATATATGTAAATTAAAAGAAGACTGTAGGTCTTCAGTCAGAGTTGAAGCAAAAACATTTGTCACAGGAAAGTGTTTTCATTCTAAATGTGAGAACTGAAAAAGCTGATCTTTTTACTATGTTCTCACTGGACAGCCTAATACTATGGCAGTTTAATAAAAAATAATTTCTTTTATGCAATACTGGCTTTATTTGCTGTCTTTCTGAATGAATGAAGTCAGACTGTGTTCCTTGAGAGCTTTATCCAGTTGGATCTAGAAAATCTCTAGGGATGGAGATTCCACATCTCTAAGCAGCCCATTCCAATGTTTGTTTATCTTCAGAGTAAACATTTTTTTTTTTTATTGCTTGTAACTGTCTTTAGCAATTAATCACCATTGTTCCTCGTTTACCTGCTGTGCACCTCTGAACTGGCTCCATGTTATCCGTAACACCCCTCTTAGTGTTGTCAGTCTGCTCTTGGGTCCTCAGCTCCTGTCCAGGCTGAACAGAGTTCTCTCAGCCATTCTCCTCAGGGCAAATATTCTTCTCCTTAACCAGCTTGGAGGGCCTCCCCTGGACTCACTGAAGTTCATCAGTATCTTGTGCTAGAGGAGAACAAAACTGAATACAGTATTGTAAATGGAATCTAATGAGTGCAAAGTAAAGGGTAATAATCACATCCCTTGGTCAGTGTCTTCATTGATACAGCCCAATATGCTGTTATGCCTCTAGCAGGTGCAAAGCATGCTACTCATGTTTAGCCTACTGTCAACCATGACTCATGCATACTTTTCAGCAGACTGCTGCCCAAGTGGTTAGGCCATCCCAAATGCACGTCATGAGGCTCTTACACAAATGCTTTTATTTCTTTTTCTGCAGAACGAGAACTTGTGCTAGAATTAGAAAGGATGAGATTAGAATATGGTATAGCCCTGGGAAACAAAGCTCCATCTCGCCTAGATGCATTTATAAAGACTTTAGAAGAAGACAGAGATTATTACAAGCAAGAATTAGAATATCTTCAGAAAATGATAAAACGAAGGCCTAGCCCAAGCCGTAGGACTTCAGAGAAGGTAAAGTTCCTGCTGTCAAGAAAATATGAAAAAATAATGAAAATAGTATAGAACCATTTAAGGAGCTATCAAATATATTTTCAAATTCAATAGCAGTAAATGTCTGTAGTAGTTTTTTTAATTACATTCTTAACATAAAAAAGTAACTGAAAAAAAACTCCAGTTAACTAGCATTTTATTTTCTTATGTGCATTTTACAGTAAAATATTGATTAATTATGGATCAGTTTGTTTGAAATAAATAGAACCCTATGATAGACAGAAAGATATTGAAATCTTATTAGCTGTTTTTGCTTTTTCTCCTTGATAGCTTTTATTGTTCAAATTATACCACCAATGCCAGGCTTTTTTTTTTTTTTATTATTTACAATTAGAATTCATTAAGTATGTATTTTTCATGTATTACTAGTAGTGTGAATTCTTTCTTATTTTTTATTAATTATCCAAACATTTTAATGTGTATATTTTTAACGTAAATTTTATTAATCACCTTGCAGAGTGAAGATCTTAGATTCATCACCAGAGAAAGAGATGAACTAAGATCCATGTTAGACAGATTTGAAAAACACATGATAGAGATTCAATCCAATGTCAAGTTGTTGACTACAGAAAGAGATAGATTGAATATTCTTTATGAGCAGGTAAGAAGATATTGTTTATAATTGGAACTGAAATAACTGATTTAACACTTGTGTATGATTGCTTAAAATGAAAAAACTTTATAATAGAAATTGAAGAGTATAGACCTACTAGAATAAAACCCAAATAATAAAATATATTCCTATTTTTATTAATTATTAATAAAATGTGTATTCCAAAGTTACCGTGTTAATTTTAAATACATTATAAAACTGTACTGGCATTCAGAAATGAGAAAGATCAGGAAAAAAGCCCAGTGGAATACATGAGAAAGTTGGGTAAGGATAGAGGCTAGAAAGCAAGGAAGAAGTATACTTGGAACAATAAGAAGATGATGAGTATGTTGGCAGCATAAGTTGTCATGCCACTGTGTGATATAAGGAATATATTTTTAATTATCTAGAGAAAAATAAGACTATAATAGCACTGAAACTTTCTTTTTTGTTAGTGTATATGCTATATTAATTGCAATCCATGTATGCTAACAAACAATAATCTTTTAAAGTCTCAGGATGAATTGAACAGGATGAGAAAAGAAGCAAAACAAAGTTCAGTTTCTCAAAGTCATGTGGAAGAAGAAAGAGACAATGCACTAGCTGATTTTAGAAGAATAATGGCAGAAAAAGAAAGCCTCAGAGAAAAACTAAAGGTGCGCTTTTACAGCTTCATTGCTTACAGTGAGGTGGTATATAGGGGAGGCTCATACAATAATGCTGTATTTGTGTCTGGCTATCTGTCAGTTCCCATTTTGAAGAACTTTTGAATTTACCTGATTTCAGACTCACTTGAGAGAGCTCAATGAATTGTCTGAATTTTCCTTTAACTCAGTTCCTAAGTGGGTGTAGGGGAAGAAGAACATGCCTCTAAGTGTCCTAGGGCAAGCATGGCATCACCTTGTGTAAAGAACCTACATAATGAAGCCCCAACTACAGAATATTTCTGTTTGTATGCACTGCTTCAAAGATAGTGGTGGAAGATGTCATGCACTTCACTTGCAAGATTATTTTATTGATATGACTGAGTTAACAAAGCTCAATAGTAAATGCAGCAGTGGTTTAACAAGATTTAATGGCAAAATACACTTGAGTGTTTACTGCATAGAAGACAGAGACAGACAGAACTGTCAGGGAGACCCTCCTGTTGAGTCATGAGGTTCAGAAAGGAGCCCCTTGTACTCTCAACTCCTCAGAGAGGAGTTTAGGTGTGGCTGGATCCAGACTTAGTCCCAGACTTGGTCATTGGTTTATGTCTAAAGGGATATATATGTACAATCAATCCTTTGTGTCACTTAGCTAAGATTTAAAAGTCTCAGTGCTCTTATTGCCAATTCACTTTTCAAATATCTTAAATGATAAGAATTTTCTCAGTCTCAAAGAGTAACACTTGGGGGTGTCCCTACTCAAGGGAGATCCTGGTGTACAGCACACATTCCTGTGGTGTGCAGCACACACTGCTGTGCAGGAAAGCTCAAGGAACTCTCAGCTATCCACTATGGAGTAAGATGAAGTCACATTTGTATACTAGCTGTATTTCAGTTGGTGATGCTCAACTAACCCTCAGCTGTTGGGCAAGATTTATAGCCTGTAGCTGTTTTTTTTGATACATTAAGTTTAAATTTAAATATTTCTATCTCAGATTCAGCAAGAAGCAACTAACCTTGAAAAATCAAAGATGCAGCATGATATTTCGGAACTGGAGAATAATATTCAAGGAGTAAGTACATATTTAGGAAGTAAGCTTTTATCATTTTAAAATAGGATAGACTTTTCAAGCAATTAATTTGGTAGCTGTTTTCAACTTAAATTTATTCAAAAGACAAGTTGTGATAGCTTTCTACAATAACATATTTGGTTATTGTTTTTTAAATTGCAGTTTGAGATGGAAAGGTGTGAACTAAAGGCTACAATCTCTGTCCTGAAAGAAAGAATAAACTCTTTGGAAAATGAATTAAAATTGAAGTCCAGTAAACTTGTCCAGACATATGATGATTCTTCTCAATTTAAAGCTGAGATTTGCTCACTTCAGTAAGTCTAATACAAAATGTGGCTGTCTTTCACAGACACGTACTTTTGTTTGTTCTGTGACCATACAGCAGAGTTGAGTCTCTGGGAAAGACCATAAAATACTTTCAAAATCATGTTGTACTGTTTTTGTCTTAAGAAGAAGTAAATATGAGTAAGGAAGGTGCTGTGGTGGCTTTTACAGCAAGCTTCTCCTAGACTTATTTGATGACCGGATATACTGGTAATTTTTATGGCCAATTATGAATGAAAATTTTCTCCTCCCTCTGGAACTGTTTCCTCTAACAGGCATGTTCTCTGCTTAGGAATGTATCAGAACAGGAAATTTCTAAAAAGGTATTCAAATGCTGTTTGCTAAAAGGAAGACATATGTCTTTGCAGACAGTAGGACCTAATTGTGTCATATTTACAGAGTTGTCAGGAGTACTGAAAATTTTAAGCCAAGCATTAGGCATTAATATTCCACAATTGAGAGCTTCATGGAGTGTCATTCTGTAATGGCATTTTACTTGCACTGTGTTTTTCGTGGTCACTCTCTTTCATATGCTGATGCTCGCACACATTTACTACAGTTTTGAGAGTTGACATCTTGTGATCCCTGGACACACAGTCTGTGAGAATTTGATCAACTTGTTCAGAACCGGAGGATCAAGTATACCCATGTATTTTCAAGGCCTATTTAAACTTGCAGGATCTTTTGGATTTTTCACAAGGAAAACCAGGGCTTGTGGCTCACCCCCTCCACCCTCAACCTGAGCAATACTATACTGCACTGTATAGCAGTACAATAGCAGGGTGAATAGCCATAAACTGAAGCTGGGAAGCAGGCCTTGGAGTTCATCTCATGCTCTCCGTTTCACAAATGACGATTGTTAGTAAAACAATTAGTGTATTTGTTGGTAAAATTGTGACAACATTCATAAAAGTGAAATACCTTATTAGGTTCTGTGTAATTTTAGTGGAAAGCACTGATATCCTCTGATATCCTAAAAAGGAGGAGATAAGGAGTACAGTAATTTCAGCATTTGGTTCTGCTTTGTGCATGATGGGAATTTGTTATAGCTGTGTTTGGCACCTCCGCTTCCCCACTCCCCCCCAGAGTTTCACTCTAAGCTGAGTGAGAGCAGTCTTTATCTGCAGACATGCTGTATACCGGATTGGTGGGTTTTTTAGTAAATTAAAAATTTCTCTAGCATTTGTAGAATCCCATTTCAGAGGGATTTCTATTTCTTGACCTGTAAGTGATCCATTTAGTTACTTTGGAGCTGCAGGTTTTTTTCTTTTTTTTCATAGGTTACTAATACTTTTTTCTGAGCAAAGCAAGTATGTAGATAGATGGTTTCATACATCTTTCAGGTTCTGTATTTCTTAAAGTAGGATCAGAACTACAGCTGTCAATTTGATTGCTTCTTAAAAAGTGGTGTGGCTTATAATCACTGCTATGAGCTACATATCAAAATCTTTATACAGCAAAGAGCCAAAAGACACAAGTAATAAGAGTTACCTGATGAAGAGTAACAGAATTCAGAGGAAATTAATGTTTCAGATTATCATGGTTGTTCCACCAAGGTTCTGTTGCTCCATTTTGGAATGATGTTGAGGTGAACTTGTTGCAGGGGTCCAAGAGCAACCAAGTGGTGTTGATCTTGGCAATAATTACTAGTCCTCTCTCTTCCAGAGAGTGAGGGACAGTTCTGGTTAGTATGACGCAATCCTGTGCTGCTGGTTGGTATGGAACACTGAAACTGTTCCAGCACTTCAAGCAGCTTTAAAAGCCATAAATTGATGATCCTGAATAGGTCCCAAACTTCTTTCAACTATGTACTGATTTTCTAGGCTCTTAAATGACCAACTCCAGAGGTCTGTTGACGATTTACAGCACCGATTAGCCCTCAAAAAGAATGAACTGCAATCAGCTCAAGAAGAAATTGTAAAGCTAGAGGAGAAAATAGGTAATCACTGGTTATGTTTATGCTTATTTCCTGATTTTAAAATAGAAAGTACTTATTCTTTTATTTATAGATAGGTTAAACCAGAGGAGCACTTCCCAGGATGAAGCAGTCAATGTGCTTAGAAGTACTATCACTGTTTTGGACAAAGAAAAGGATAGTCTTCAAGAAACCGTAGATGAAAAAACAGAAAAAATTGCATGCTTAGATGACAACTTAGCTAATAAGGTATGTGCAGCAGAAGTACTACTTTGCAGTCCATCTGGGGATTTTTAAAACAGACATTTTGCTTGTATGGCAAAGCCAATGCAAAGCCCAAGGCATTGAATGAATGCTATGTTTGGACTGAGTCCAAAAAGTCATTTGCCAACTCAACAGCATTTAAATTATTATTGTTAGTGTTTTCCCTAAACACTCCAAGAAAATAAAGTAGTATATTTTTGCATTTTGCATTTGGAGGTATTTGAGATATAAGCTTCTAGCCTGATGTGACAGAATCTGTAGCTGACTTCCATCTTTTTGATAAGAAAATCCTTTTTCAGTAAAGAAGCTTGGAAACTTGAATATGCAAAGATGCACTTATTATTGGTGAAGGGTTAAAAGAAAGGTTTAAATGTAAAGTTCTTTAACTTGAAGTATCCTGTTATGTTGCCATATAATAATACAATTTTGGCTTTTATTTTCATAGGAAAAAACGATTGCTCATTTACGTCTAACCCTCTCTGAACTGGAATCCTCAAATGAGTAAGTAAAGACTAAGATGCCTTCTTCAGTAGTTTTATCTAGGAGCATACTGTGTTGAGAAAGATGTACCCAACTTTTGAAGAAACTTCTCCTGCAATTATATTGCAGGCTGCTAAGGTACTGTTAAGACAGCAATTAACCATTGTTTGTGTATATTTATTTTCCTAAATGGATAACATTTCCTAATTCTCAGTTAGGAAGTAGCTTTTTAGTATCCTAAGTACTCCACTAGATATTAGATTGAGCCAGGTAAAACTCAGATCTGAATGCCTAATTATTGGCAAGCTAATACTTCCAACTTAAGTTACCAGTGCAATTTCAGTTGTGGTATATGTGCGTAGATTTTAGCTGGGCTTCATCTGATCTTTCCTTCTTGCCTCTTTTCATGAGTGACTTTAAAAACTATAGCTTTTTAAAAGAAAATATTTAAACACCTGAAGACCAGTGTAATTGAATATTTAATACATTGATGCATGAAGTATCTGTGGCAAAAAAAAAAGGCAAAACTTACATAAATTCACACATTTTAATTCTGGTAGCTTGTTTAATCTTTTTCTTACTCTTTTGGTTGTGGCATTTCAAGTATAAGCTGTCTGTCTTCATCCTTTATGGTTTATAAAATATGCAATGGCTAATATACTGTAATCACTACCAAACACAGATGAACATAAGTATCTGTGATTGCTGTTTGCATAATAAGATACATCTCACCAGATGCATCTTCAAAGTTGAAGTTTAATTGTTTTATTTGTGCATATTGACATTTTACAGCTTTAGATTATGTTTATGTTTAGATTTATTTGTCAGCCCTCAGAAAGCATGAATTCCCCCCCTTTAAAAAAATAAAAAAGGCTTTTGCATATCCAAAATCCACATCTGATCATTTTCAGCAGTATGTGGTATAATATAAGAAGGGACAACTTAAATAAGATTTTCACTTGATAGCCAGATAAAGGACATGCTGAGCAGCAGAGACCGTGAGATATCTAGCTTACATCGCCAGCTTGATACGTCCCACGTAGAGCTTGCAGAGATAGGAAGAGTAAAGGAAATGGCTCTGAAAGAAAACAGACGACTGCAAGATGACCTAGCTACAATGGCCAGAGAAAACCAGGTATGAAGGCAGTACATAATGCTGAAGTACTAAACTATTTATTGCATGCTTATGTATAGGGGTGCATCAAAACTGCTGTATCCTCAATTTTGATTTGGTATACTTAATTAGTCGTATTTCTTGAACACTGGGATATTAAAAATGACTGGGCAGAACATGTAAAAGCAATTACTTTAGATACTTCAGCTTAGTCAGTACAGTGAGGGAGAAACAGACAAGCTTTCAGTTTAGTCACCCTTCCCCAGATTAAAAAAGAAATCTAATTAAGTCTAGGACATAATTGTTTATTCCATAATGAAATTACATTTATGCTATAATGAAATTGGTTATATCAGTAGCTGGTATTTAATTGTTAAAAATTGGGTTTTATCTGTGGATCAGGGATTATTGAGAAGGAGCAAGAAACCACAAAAGCAGGTATCAGGTTATTAGTAAGGTTGAAGTGAGAGGGAGGAGATTGCTAGCACATCTGAATTTATTCTGGGGCATAGTGATACATTAGTTTCACCCATTTAGTTTCCATGAAGCATTGGATATACTGAGTGAGGTATGCCACATTTTGAAATTGTATGTTTTGGAATGTAGGTTTAATGTTTGTGTTCTGTGAGCCTTAGTAATGTTGGCTTTGAAGTGATATTGGCAGATTTTTAATTTCCAGTTCTGGCAAGCTTAGTTGCCATTCATGTGTGCTGCTCTGCAGGAACTTTGCTTTAATATAAGAAAAGTATAAGAGGGCTTACAAAGATACAAGGCAGAGGGACTGAAGAAAACTTACTTCTAAGGTATGATAGTCCTGAATAGTCTGAATTTGTTTACTGATTTCAGGAATGGATAAGGATGCACAGTCGATGAGAATAGGAGGGGTACCCTTTCCATTGTGTCAAGTTTGTGTGGGGTTTTTAGATGGTGAATTCAAAGGTGCCATCTATTTCCCTGGAGAAATGTTCTTACTGGATTGTCTTTGCATTGGTAAGGTAGGTGTCACGGTGAGGTGGCATCTTACAGACTTTAGCTGTATAATGCAGCTTTGTGTATGTGGGGATTTTGCCTTTTGTGGAGATTCTGTTCAGGTACTTTTTTTGACTACTTGCAGAGGTTTTTTTATTTTTTTTTTTTATTTGCATTAGTTTTATATGATTTCATCTTTCATTAGAGTCATAATGTACTTCCTTGCTAACAGCTAGCCAGGCAGTAGCTTTAGGTCAGAGGGCAGGTGGGAAGGGGCTTGTGACTGCCCAGTGGACTCTGAGTTGGATCATGTGCATTCATGGTTAGCTTTCCATTTGGGAGGTGTACTATCCCTCTCAGCTACTGATGGCTAAATACATTCCCTTGTAAAGTGCATGCTGTGAAGGCACAACTTAAACTTATATCACTTACAGAATCAAAGCTGAAATAAACTCTTTAACTCCTTGAGGAATTACATGTTTCCATAGGGTATTATTGAAATTTTATTGAAAGGTGAGCTATCTCAAGTTGATGGTGTAGTTTAAATAAAAAATTTGCAAGACAGAGAGGGTTGAGAGGTTCAGTGAATTAAACTGTTTGACTGTCATCATTATTCTTCTTGCGGGATCTTCATCTTGAGATGTTCTCCAGGGGTCTGCAAGTTAAACGAACTACTGGTATGTAAAAGCACGTTCTTTAAAGAGCTTAAGAGACTTGTATAGCCCATTTGCAATGTTCAAAATCATCATTGCACCATCTCTTCTTCCTTGGAATTCTCCAAGTCTGGAGTCCATGGCTTGGAGAGCATGAAGTGCATTCAGTCTTGTTAATCCCTCGCATAGTTTGAGGAATAATGAATTGGTTTAGTGCACCAGCTGGATACGGCAGACCAAAAGCTTCGCAGCTCCAAGTGCATGATATGGATGTCCTTGTGCAATAGAATGTGTGTGTGGACAATATATAGAATCATAGAATAGTTAGGGTTGGAAAGGACCTTAAGATCATAAAGTTCCAACCCCCCTGCCATGGGCAGGGACACCTCACAATAACCACCATGTCACCCAAGGCTCTGTCCAACCTGGCCTTGAACACCGCCAGGGATGGAGCATTCACAGCTTCCTTGGGCAACCCATTCCAGTGCCTCACCACCCTTACAGTAAAGAGCTTCCTCCTCATATCCATTCTAAACTTCCCCTGTTTAAGTTTTAACCCGTTACCCCTTGTTCTGTCACTACAGTTCCCAATGAAGAGTCCCTCCCCAGCATCCCTGTAGCCCCCCTTCAGATACTGGAAGGCTGCTATGAGGTCTCCACGCAGCCTTCTCTTCTCCAGGCTGAACAGCCCCAACTTTCTCAACCTATCTTCACACGGGAGGTGCTCCAGTCCCCTGATCATCCTTATGGCCCTCCTCTGGACTTGTTCCAACAGTTCCATGTCCTTTTTATGTAGAGGACACCAGAACTGCACACAGTATTCCAGGTGAGGTCTCAGGAGAGCAGAGTAGAGGGGCAGGATCACCTCCTTCAACCTGCTGGTCACTCTCCTTTTGATGCAGCCCAGGATACGGTTGGCTTTCTGGGCTGCAAGTGCACACTGAAGCCGGCTCATGTTAATTTTTTCATTAACCAACAACCCCAAGTCCTCTGCAGGGCTGCTCTGAATCTCTTCCCTGCCCAACCTGTAGCTGTGCCTGGGATTGCTCCAACCCAGGTGTAGGACCTTGCACTTGGCAGGGTTAAACTTCATGAGGTTGGCATCAGCCCACCTCACAAGCGTGTCAGGGTCCCTCTGGATGGCATTCCTTCCCTCCAGTGTATCAACCAAACCACACAGCTTGGTGTCATCGGCGAACTTGCTGAGGGTGCACTCAATCCCACTGTCCATGTCAGCGACAAAGATGTTAAACAAGACTGGTCCCAGCACCGATCCCTGAGGGACACCACTCGTTACTGGTCTCCAGCCGGACATTGAGCCATTGACCACAACTCTTTGCGTGCGGCCATCCAGCCAGTTCTTTATCCACCGAGTGGTCCGCCTATCAAATTGATGTCTCTCCAATTTAGAGACAAGGATGTCATGTGGGACAGTGTCAAATGCTTTGCACAAGTCCAGGTAGACGATATCAGCTGCTCTACCCCTGTCCATCAGTTCTGTGGCCCCATCATAGAAGGCCACCAAATTGGTCAGGCAGGATTTCCCCTTAGTGAAGCCGTGCTGGCTGTCACCAAGCACCTTGTTGTTTTTCATGTGCCTTAGCATGCCTTCCAGGGGAATGTGCTCCAAGATTTTGCCAGGCACAGAGGTGAGACTGACTGGTCTGTAATTCCCTGGGTCTTCCATTTTCCCCTTCTTGAAAATGGGGGTTATATTTCCCTTTTTCCAGTCATCGGGAACTTCACCTGACTGCCATGATTTCTCAAATACGATGGACAGTGGCTTAGCAACTTCATTCACCAGCTCCTTCAGGACTCCCGGATGGATTTCATCAGGTCCCATGGACTTGTGCATGTTAAGGTTTTTAAGATGGTCTCAAACCAGATCCTCTCCTACAGTGGGCGCAAGGTCTTCATTCTCACAATCCCTGCTTCTGCCTTCCGAGACTTGGGTGGTTTGGTCAGAGCATTTGCCAGTGAAGACTGAGGCAAAGAAGTCATTAACCTCAGCCTTCTCCAAATCCAGAGTAGCCAGCTCTCCTGATAGCTTCTGGAGAGGGCCCACGTTGTCCCTAGTCTGTCTTTTATTTGCAGTGTAATTACAGAATCCATTCCTCTTACCTTTCACATCCCTAGTGAAGTTTAGTTCTAACTGGGCCTTAGCTTTCCTAACCTGATCCCTAACTTCCTGGACAACATCTTTGTATTCTTCCCAGGCCAGCTGTCCTTGCTTCCACCTTTTATAAGCCTCTTTTTTTCATTTGAATTTTCCTCAGCAGCTCCTTATCCATCCAAGGAGGTCTCCTGGCCCTCCTGCTGCACTTCCTTCTAGTTGGGACGCAACACTCCTGAGCTTGTAGCAGATGATCATTGAATATCAACCAACAGTCTTAGGCCCCCCTGCCCTCTAGGGCTGTATCCCATGGAACCTTACTAAGCAGGTTCCTGAAGAAGCCAAAATCTGCTCTTATATGTATATAACATAAATGTCCAGTGTCTTATAGGGTAAGTAGCATTTTTTATTGAGCTAAACATTAGAAAGAACATAGAGAATATGTGAATGTGATTTAAAGACTTAGCTCAGAATTTTGTTTCAACTTATATTCAGTTACATCAATACAGATGTTGCAGCTCATCAGGAGACTCAAATGCCTTGTATGGTTTTGATGCTGAGATACAAATATATGTTTGAATTCACTAAATCTTAACACTGAAAATAATGAGAACCTTATTAGCTAAACCATTTATTTCAATTCCCCTCAGTCAAGCTGGCTGCATCTGAAGCTAGAAAGTACAATATAGCAAGATGTTTTAACTGAGGTAGTGCCCTGAATTGTTCTTGCAAAACCTACTGTGCAATACATAAATATGTGAGTGTATTATTAGAGCTAGATTTTCCATTAATAGGTATCAAGATTGTAGATTTAGATTAGATATTAGGAAAAAAAAATCTTCATTGTGAGGGTGCTGAAGCACTGGAACAGGTTGCCCAAAGAAGTTGTAGATGCCTCATCCATGGCAGAGTTCAAGGCCACATTGGACAGGGCTTTGAGCAACCTGGCCTAGTGGAAGGTGTCCCTGCCCATGGCAGAGAGGTTGGAACTAGATCTGTAAGATCCCTTCCAATCCAAACCATTCAGTGATTCTGTGATATTACCATAATATGATGACTAAAGCTTTCTCGGTGTGCTGGGGAAGGCTACCACAGAGACAAGCAAACTGATTTCAGCATATGCTAAACAAGTCACACAATAAAAAGGGTGCCATTAATGAATATTAATATACCACAAAAAAAAGAAGGGAAAGAAATAAGACAATATCATCCATTTCCCGCCACATTTGGTAGTGGGAATAGAAGAAGATGCATGCTTTTTTGACTCTCTAGGCTAGAGGACTCAGGGAAAGGTGAGACCTGAACCTGAGAGAGCCAGAATTAGCAATTCCAACATCTCAAACTTATTCCAAGGTGCCTTTTGGATGTCCAAATATGATCTTAATAATCCATTTAGTTATCTTTGAATTCTATTTTAAAATAAATGTTCTGGTTTTTATAAAGTTGACTTTCTAATGACACAAAACTTTCCTTCACTCGGGGATAATGAAGCCTAAGGCTAGAAAAATCCCAGCTCCTCAACTTTTGTATGTTGAATTTTCCAAAGATCGGTAACGTATGTCATCAGGAAAGTTGCAGATTTTATGAACTGGTGTGACATTCATTATTTTCTGTGATTATTCTTGCCTCGAAAACTCTTTGTTGTATCTAAGGTAGTATGGAATATTCTGAACCCTACAAATCCCAACGGGCTTTGACTAAATTACTTAAAAGAATACAGTAAAATCTGGGTATATGCAATTACATTGATTTAGCCTGGTACAGTAATATATAGTGATTAATTCACTCTAATGCACTGTTTTGCCTTTATGTAATCTCTTTAGGCTATCAGTACGGAGCTTGAAGATGCAGTACGTGAAAAAGAAGAAATGAAAACCAGGGTTCATAATTACATAACAGAAGTTTCTAGGTTCGAGACCTTGATGGCTTCAAAGGTATAATCTGTAGGCAGTCATTACTGTTTTCAATAAATCCATTGGGTTTATGGTATCATTAGAAAACAAATCAAGAAATGTATAGTTTGGGTCCTGTTCTCCCTGTCCCATTTCTTTTTTTTTGTTGTTTTTTGCATTTTTTCCTCTGCACTGTTTCAAGCTACTGTTGGATTAATATAAAACCTCCTTAGATCTGAAGCACTGATAAATACTGCACATCACAATTTTGTTGACTATGTTTCAGTTGGCTATAGCACTGGAGAATGACAAATCATATTTGAACATTGTTTTGCTTTTTGAGAAGGCAACCAGTAAAATATCTGGTATTATTTCATGAGTATAGTCAGCAAGCAGCTTAAATTTTTTTTTTAATATTTTATACTTTTTAAAAAAGAGAAATTTTATATGTAGCTTTGCAGGAAAGTGTAGGAATAGCACATTGGAATATTTTCTCTGAATGATAAGAGTTTTAGCTGTACTACCAAAACAGTGCTCTTTTAAACTGTATTTTATCCTGATACTTGGATTCAAAAGTGTGTGAATTAAAACTTAAAATCATTTAAAACAAATGGAATTTATGTCAAGACAACATGAACTGGAAAATCCATTATGTGATTTTGAATAGGAAAGAATGATTTTTGATATGACTTTGCGTTGCATGTCTAGGTGAATGCATGCAAAGTCATCCACTTTTTACAAGTAGAAAATGAAGTATAGAGAAAAAATGAAGGTCAGTAGTATGTTAGCTTAGGACTCTCAAATTAGAACACTTGAAGTTGAATTATTAAGAATTTGATAATATATCATACGTCCAAAGCACTTCAGCTACAGATGTGGCCCCATCTTTGGCAAATGAGAAACCAGTTATTTAAGTCAGGTACTAAAAAACTGTAGAATATATAGCCAGTGGCCAATTAGGAAAGGTTGGTTTCAGGGATTTGTCTAGTGTCTCCACAGGCAACATCCAAATGTGAGGTGGGGAATTTACTTTTCTGCACAGTGTTCTGTTGCTTAATTATGTGTTTCTGTTTCCTAATGCACTGCCTTGTTCATCTGCACCTTCCAAGTTATGCAGGAAACACGGAAGAAATTTCTAAATGAATAGCCTTCTTCATCAGATAAATTTGACTCATACTAGCAACATGCTTATCCCATTGTGCCTTACATGAACAGGGGAAGAAAGGAATGGAGCTAAATAAAGCAGAAAACTAAACACTGCCTTATAATACGCACTTGTATTTGGGCCAAATGAAAATTCAGAAGCAACATTTGTTTGATCACTGCATAGCTAATAAGCACTAAAGCTTGCAGTTTTGTACTTTTATGATAGACTGCTTAGGTGTATGTGCCCAAATAGGTTATCAGTCTTCTAGGCACTCCTGTAATATAAATATTTGTAAGAGCACATGCAGTAAGTAAAATTGCTTAAA
Organism: Pezoporus flaviventris; assembly: GCF_033815535.1. Lineage (NCBI taxonomy): Eukaryota > Metazoa > Chordata > Aves > Psittaciformes > Psittacidae > Pezoporus > Pezoporus flaviventris. Next base: position 26,531,201 of record NW_026892550.1, read on the forward strand.
ATTGACTCCTGCTGGAATTTATTGGAAAGGACAGCACTAGGATTAGTACATCTCAGTAACGTGACCCTTGACAATGCTGCGAAAACCAAAATAACCCCTCCCATGGGAACTTTGAAATTCATTAACAACCACTAAATGTAAATACTTCCATTTAAGAAAACTGAATGTTGTCATTATATTTATTTACTATTTGGACTAGCAAAAGGAATGATGCCCTTTGGTAGCTGCCAGATAGTGGGATTAAGAAAATGGAGAAAAATCTACTTTCTTCTGGGGAAAATAGGAAGATATTGTAGGGAGTAGGCATTTGGTAAGATCAAGCAACTTGAAGGCATGTTGATCATTACAGAATGATTTATTGTTTCATCTAGGAAAAAGAAAATGAAGAATTGTTAGAGAAGTTCCGAATGGTCCATGCACAAGCAGAAGACTGGGAAATGAAGGCTCATCAAGCTGAAGGAGAAAGCACCTCAATACGACTTGAACTCCTTTCTATAGATACAGATCGGAGACATCTCCAAGAGAAAGTAGAGCTTCTGGAAAAAGAGATTCAAGGGGTAATAACTTGTGCAATGAAATTCTGTCAAGGAAAGTGGGATACATTCAAGTGCGCTGTAATAAAATCAACATACTATTTTTAACGCTTTAGTGGAAAATAATTCATATACATGAATGTTTCAAATGTAGAAACAGTAACTGATTTTGGTTAGATGTTTTTTCTTTCTCCTTTCCCTGTTTTCCCAAAATTAGAATCACACTGTGTATTTTAATACTTTTAGATCTCTTTTGTTGGGTGATCAATGGTGTTACGTTACTGTCTCTATAAGAACCTTTTGTTTAGTTGCTTAAAAATATTTGCATATAGCTTTATCAGTATTTTGTCAGCTAACTTTATGGGTATTTTGTAAGCTTGGTTCTTAGATTTCCTTGAAGCTTTGAATGAATTATTTGAAGCATTGGTGGCTGGACTAAAGTTAAAAATCTGGTCATAGTAGTCCAGAGCCACAATCAGGATGGCTTAATGCTGAAACTTAGACCAATAGCATAGAAAATAACAATGTTTAACTTTTAGAAGCAACAACTTTATGAAGATCAAGGTAGGGTATAATAGTTGTGGATTAACCATGTTTTGTCTCATGCTTTTAATTAGCCCAAAAGCTGAGTAAAAAATTGATTGTATTTTGAGGGGTTTAAGCTTTTAATTTTCTTCTGAAGCTGGAATCCAGCCCCATTCCACTTATATATAGTACTTGTATAATTCTTTAAGATGGTGATTACAAATTGCAGTGATGCTTTATTAGCTGTTCTTAGCTGTGATTTAGGGAGATGAGAGGAAAGAAATGTAATATAAAGTTAATTTTATAGGAAAAGCTAATTTTGAAGGGAAAAGAAGGTGTTAAAAAAACCTAACAAACCTGTTATCCAGCAGAGAACTGTTTACTCAACATTTAACACTGAAGGGGTATGTGTATTTTTCTTTGTTTAGCATATCTTTGCACATCAAGCATATGAATCTCAGATCTCCTCCATTACAAAAAAAATGTCCAAATTGGAAGAGGATGTTAAACGTGAAAATCAGGATAAGTCTTCTGTGTTGGCGGACCTGGCTTCTGTGAGGGAACTCTGCGTGAAACTTGAGGCTAACAAAGAACTTTTATCTCGACAGCTGACAACCAAAAGCATGGATTATGAAAGGGTAAGCAGCAAAGGCAAATTTAATTTGCTATGATAAAATATTTTCCTTTGTCTTTAATGTTTTTTGGAGAAAGCAATGATTTGCTTCTGAGAGAAAGGTAGGTTAATTTACATCACTAGTTTTGCATTTATATGTAAATTAAAAATTTTGCAGTATACAGATCTGTATCTGTGGGTTATGTAAGCAAAGAGTTTCTTTCATGATCGTTACAAAATGTGGCAACAAAAACTGCCATACCACAGAGACAAATTATATTTATTTGGTTTTATGTACTGTTTTAATTTACTCAAATTTTGAACTTTAAAAAGTTGGTATTGCACTTCTTATATAGATATTAAAGATTTTTCCTTAATGAATTTTTTCAATTAGATTGAAATTTAGACTGAGCTGAAGTTTATCAAATATTTTGAAATGGTTTAAACTGTTCTAAACATCCATAGTTTCTGAACTTTTTCTTTACAGCTGGTTGTTATGTCTTTACTTAGTGACTTGGTCAGGTTTCTTGTTACTATACTATTCAAGATGTTGAGAACAGTAGTTCTCATCCCTGTAGAATTTGTTTCTATTCATAGGTATGGTGAGGAAAACGAGCATTACTTACATTTTCAGCAAAAGCCAAGAAGCTACTTGTGAGCTAACCTAGTCACAGAGAATGAAGTATAGTAAATACTGGTTTTGTACTTGTGCAAAAGCCTACTGCTGTTAGAAGTCAATTAGTGTTATGGGTACTTAGGTAAGCATTCCCAGGACTCAGTAATCCAGCTCCTAGTAGAATATTTGACAGATGCAAAGCTTGAATAGTTTTAAACTAAGTATAGTTTTAAATAATTGTAGGCTTTAGTTTGTTTTGTGAGCTCAGTTTCCTGTTAATTTTTATGAAACTTACAAGTATTTTAGGTTTTGTATCAACTGTTCATGAAAGAGAACTGTGTGTTGTAAACCAGTGTATTAGTAATGCATAAAATTTGTGCCCTAGGTTCTAGGTGAATTAGAAGATATAAAATCAGAAGTAGAGTTGCTGAAAAAGCAGTTATCCAGTGAGAGACTTATAGTTCAGAATCTTGAAGCATTGCTGGCTACTAGTAGAGACAAAGAATTTAAGAACCATTTAACATCCCATGAGAAAGATTCCGAAATTCAGTTATTGAAAGACAAGCTAACACTCGCCGAGAGCAAACTGTAAGTTTTAACAAGTGTATGTTTGTGTTACGTAGTTTACAAAGAAACTTTTTCTGTCTGATGACACTTACTCATATAGTCAAATTCTTGATTTTCAGTAAGGCTGAACAGATTTTTGCAGCAATGCCTTCTGGACTTTCATGGCATCTTAAAGTTTCTTTACAGCTCTTTCATATCTCCTTCATTAATCAGCACTCTGGTGGACAGCAGTTTAATATAAGCATTAAACTTAATGCTTGTACCTACTTGTACTGAGTTTTCACAGTCTTGAGAATAGGCACTTGGTTTCTTTCTGGATTTGTCCCCTGTCTGACTCCAGAAAGTTTGCTTCACTTTCTCTGTCATAACTCTTTCTTACATCAGTCAGACACAGGAGGTGTGATACTTTTCCTGAAGTTCACTTGTCTGGTATAACTCTGCTGTATTTTCAGTGCAGTCACTAAAATCCTGTCCTTCTGATCCTCTTAGAGGACATAGTTACCAAATGGCAAGGTAGCTGATCTGTTGCAGATGTTATTTCCACCACAGAACCAGCCAACCCATGATAGTTTGTGATTTATTTTTTTTTTAACTATTGAGTACGTTTGTAAGTGTATGTATGCATTGCAGTATGATTTGGGTATTTAACTTCTGCATCAGAGTGTATCAATTCTCAACATATAAATATATATTCTACCTCTCTCACAGGTTGATTTTCTTCTTAGCTTGGGGAAGCAAACTAATTCAACTGCTTTTTAAGCAAAATGCCATATTTTTATTTGCTTTGAAGAATTTAACTATTAAAAGAACACAAATTTTCTTAGTCTTGAGCTATGGTTTATGTTTTTTTTTATTGGAAACTATCCTGAAGTCCTGATTCCTTTAGAACAATGTGGATTCATCAAACATCTCTTCATTGAGTTCCATCTCTTCACTGGGGACTGTAGTGATAGGGTGTGTGTGCGTGTGTGTGTGTGTGTAGTGGATTGGAGCTTAAACAGAAGAAGTTTGGATTGCATATGGGGAGGAAGTTCTTTGCTGTGGGGGTGGTGAGGCACTGGAGTGGGTTGCCCAGAGAAGTTCTGGGTGCTCCATCCCTGGCGGTGTTAGGAGCCAGGTTGGATGGAGCCTTGGGCGGCATGGTTTGGTGTGGGGTGTCCCTGCCCATGGCAGGGGGATTGGAGCTGGATGATCTTAAGGTCCTTTCCAACCCTATTCTATGATTCTATGACCTCAAAGCAAGTTGAAAGTAGAATTTTAATATGTACTGCTCACAAAAAACACACCAAGTAGTTTAAATACATGGTAAATGTGAATTGCTTACCTACTGAAGTTGCCTGTTGTCCTTACTTTGATTAAAGGAAGAATGACACAGTGAAGTCACGGTGCTTTAAAAAGGCAAAAGTACTTTTGCTGCTGTTAATATTAACTGTTAAGGAAAAAGGCCTGTATCATTTCTTGTTCCTTTGAAATATAAACGGAACTGAATCTGACACCTACACTAAATGTGGCCAGTGTTTTCCCTTAGAGCTAACTGCAGCTTCTCATCCTGCACATCTGCTGAGAGTAGAAATAATTTTTAACACTCTCTTAGAAGAAAGACTAGTCTGTTTGGAGCAGTGAAGTTAAGGGGGGTATATTTGTGTATTATGAAATTCATGTACATTTTTGAATTATTTACTTCATTATCTAAATTTTGTTTAAATATCATTGACATGGAATAACCTCAGAACTCACAAAAGTCTTTGCTTTCTTTCTTTATTTTACAATAATGATATTGGCCCCGAATTCTTACCTTCATCCTGAAAGCATATGCCTGTCTCTGAAGGACTTAGAATAAGATATCATCGAGACCTCTTGTCTACTGCATCAGTTCTCAACGTACTGGATCAAGATACCATTCTAGGAATTTTACTGATGAGTAGGGAACACAGGAAAACATATTCTGCGGTTCTTTTTGGATCAAATTCCTTGAGTAGTTTGCATCTTCCTGGAGTCAGAGACCAGCGGGTGCCAGACAGGAAGTCTGTGACTGAGCTAGATCTGGAACTCTTTTTCAGAATTCAAGTCCAATGGTATAACAATAAACTAGTGCATCTTTGCTCCTCCAGAAGTGGCTCTGAGCACTCACTCTCATGTTGGCTTTGAAGACTATGGAATAACAAAACTGTCTAGATTCTGGTTTAGACAACTTATTTTACATTCAATGATTTTTTTTTCCCTTGCTTTATAATGTAATTAATGGTGTTTTGCAACCAAGTGTTAAGTCATCCAAGCTGAAGATTTGCTAATAAGTCTATTTAATTATGTTACTTAAGATTTTCGAGGGTACTTTTTGGTTCAATTCTCACAGTTGAAACACTTAGGCACAGACACTACGGGTGCAGTTGAGAAGCTTTAAGACTCTGGGTTTTGCTGGTCTGATGGCCAGATAGGTACAGCCTACTTGGTACAATTTTTACTAAAGCCGTATCTGCTGTTCGTATTTTTAGCTTATAGTTACTGTTTTGTACTTCTATTTCTTAAGTGTACATGTAAAGACCTTCTCACATTGCAACAGAGGATAGTAAATCAATAAATTAATGATTGAATTGTTTTTTCTGGTTTTATAAATGTTTGTGTTTACCTTTTCCTGAAAAAAAACACAATGTATTGTAGTAAAGCTACATCATTGGTTTGCTGGCTTCTGACTTCTCACCTTAGGTTCTTCCAGAAACATTGTTGCATTCACATGTTCTTACTGCCTCTGATTTGTCTTTCATTTGGTCTGTGTGAAGCAATACATTGAATCTATCTATATTCTATCTTGCTTTAATTCCTCTAACCTCCTAGCCAACTGTGTTCAAAGAAAACTTTGTTGCTTCTCATGATCTCTTTTTAGAAACAGCTGTAATAGAGAGGTTCCCATACTTCGAAGTAAAGTTGCACAGCTGCAGACTGACTGTGATACTTTAAAAAGGCAACTGACAACTGAACGATTTGAACGGTAAGATGCTATTTTTTTTCAGTGAGGCAACTTGTTCCTTCTTTCTCACTTTAAAAACTGTTGCTTTTTGTCAATAGTGAGAAAGGGGCTATTATGAAAAATCGTGTTCCTGTTGTCATTCAAAAGCTAATATTCTCATCTCAAAACCTGCTTAATTAAAAGAGAAAAAACCTTATACAGTTTCTGAATTCCCTCATAAATTTTGTGAGTTCACTATTGCATCCAAAAAAAAAATCCCTTCTTACAAAAATAAGAAGAAAGTTGAACAGCATTATGAGAAAGCAAGGTGCTTTGCAAAGTACGTGAAAATCATCGAGTGAGAATATGGGGGGAAAAGTTATGTTTCCCTCCTTTAACATCCTGCAGTATTGAAGTGTAATGTAACTGAAATTGCTGTCTGTTGGTAGAGAGCGTGCAGTTCAGGAAATGCGTCGCCATGGGCTCTCTACATCGTCCTTACGTGCTTCACCTCCTCTCAGTTCAACATTAAGGTCTCCCTCACATTCTCCAGAACGTTCCAGTGTAAGGACATCTGAGAAAGCAGCATCTGAAAAGTAAGCAATTTGATTTCACCGGATTGTTTCAGTTTAAGAGTTAGGTTTAAACTGTTTCTAAATAGTACTTCTAAAATAATATTAAATTCTTCCACCTTACACACTAAGTTCTATGGTTGACTGTCTTACTATAAAATATTGATTGGAAACAATAGATGCAAAGTGCTCTCCAAAGACCATATAATGTAATGGATTGACATTTCTGTTAATGGTCTTGCACCCCAGCTACAGCTTCCACATATATATGACCTGATTATTACTACCATTAATTATATCCAAATATTTATTGCCAATTATTGTTATTATTTTTATTTATTATTATTATTTTTAATATTTATTTCCAAACAATTAATGGTTCATATTAAGAGAAATGCCATGAAATTTTCTGAAGTACAGCAATGAAGGAAGGACATTCCGTAAGAGTGAGTCTAATTAAAATGCATTGAACCCTACACATTAGACTAAACTTTCTCCAAAAGAAGTGCATAAAAATAATTATTCCATTTTTCATTGTTAGTGCTTGAATGCTCATGGTCACTAGAGTCCATAAAAAAGAAATCAAAATCAACCTCTCACCTGTTCATTTTCACTGACATGCTTTTAGTTTTAGAGATCATTGTTGTTTTAGATGATGTCAGTTATGGGCTATAGGCCTGATTATTGACATCATATTATGTTTGTCCTATACTGCATAATAAATTGCAGAAAAAGAGTGGACAGGGAGAGATAAACAGTGATTGTCTTAGGAAATACGTGTTCTATAACAGCTGTATAGTGTATTATAAAAATACATATAAGGAAGAAGTTATTTACTGTGAGGGTGGTGAGGCACTGGAATGAGTTGCCCAAAGAAGTGACAAATGCTCCATCCCTGGCAGTGTTCAAGGCCAGGTTGGACAGAGCTGTGGGCGACATGGTCTAGTGTGAGTTGTCCCTCCCTGCCCATGGCAGCAGGCTTGGCACTGGATGATCTTAAGGTCCTTTGCAATCCTAACTATTCTATGATTCTATAACAGCTCATGAATCTAACTATCTAACTACTAAAATCTAAGAAACAGAATTCCAAACCAATAAGACTTTTTGTTGGTAAATACATATGGCTTGTTCGCAATCTTATCAAAAACACATGCTTCCTGAGAACTGAGGTCAGTGTGACATGATCCACATTGTGAACAGTTTTCTTCCTGTGATTTTTTTGGACAAAGCTAAAATGGGAACTGTAGCAAATGAGGTATTGATAGTGGGGATAAAACAGCAGGGTTTGGATTTTTTTTTTGCTGTGCTGGTGAGCCATTAGGCAAACCCTATTACATTGCAAATCACCATTTTGATTGAGATAATGATAGATAATACATTTTTGAGAATGAACATCATCAGGAGAGAATTGTCTTTAGTCTTCCTTGCTTTACAATGAGTCCCAAGAGCAATAAAGGTAGTCCAGTTGCTGTACTTGAAGAATGATGCCATGTAGAGAACTATTTTTATCCTGCTTGCACACTTATTTTTAACAATGACAGTTCTGTACTATATCTTGTCAGAAAATAACTCATTTTCATGAAGTATATATTTTAAAGTTGTTTTTAACAGCATAATTTATATGCAGTTTGACTTTTGTACTATTTTGCCTTTTAAACCTATCAATGGATTATTAAATTAGAATGATCTCAGTAGTATTATCACTGTCTTTCACCCTACTTATTTCTTCCTGTGAGCTTACCACAGTAATGTGTACTCTGTAGTAACTGTTCTGTAGCATTACAACTGTTTGTCTCTTATCTAATTTAATTTTCTCAAGAAATCTTTTCCTTCTTGTCTCCCATGTACTTAGTTAAGAATTTGATCAATGAGTCAATGAACTGAACGTACAGTTTTAGATAATATACTAATAGTTGATATTTCTGAACATCAGAAGGAAATGTGAAGAGGCTAAATCTAACTAATGTGATAGCTTTATTTTGAAATTTTGTCTTTCTCTGCCAGAAATGTGAGCTTCAAGGAGTAAGCAGTGCTTGAGCAACTGAAGCATTACCTTGTCACTGGGGCTTTGTCTTATTTTGTTTAAAGTATGAAGGCTGACACATATTCTACCTCTGTTTTCTTCAAATCAGTAATTACCTTTGAAATTTCTGAGACACCAGTGAAGTAATCAACTTTGCAAAATTCTGCTTTCCCAACTGACTGGACTGACTGTTTTTTACTGGTTTGACAGGTTTTGTGTCAAGGCTGGCTAAGCTCTGTTACTATTTTGCGAACATGGTAATTATGAGAAGGAAATGAGTGCTTGATATGACAATCTTTTGTTTTCACTTTCCTATTCTGTATCTGTTGGCTTATCTCACACAGTTGCAGAAGTTTTTTATTTTAGTGTGAGCTAACATAGAATAACATACATGATTGTCCTAAAAATGCTGAGCCAGTATATGTTTTTTACTCATGATAATTTCCTGTATTTGGGCATTTAACAAGTGTATTCTGTGTGCATTCTTCATGGTATTTAAAAGTATTGGTGATCTATTTTGAATGTATTTTGTTTACTGTACCTTTTCTTAATAAAAAATATATTAATTTTTCTTAATGTTTTTGTCATTTAATAACTACTGTCCTGGGTTTAGCAGTAGCAGTCATTTTTTCTCCTTCTTAGTAGCTGATGCAGTGCTGTGTTTTGACTTTCGGCCTGGGAATGGTGCTGATAGCACCAATGTTTTTATTTACTGCTCAAATGTTTGGTCTGGCCAAGGACTTTCTGAGCCTCATGCTCTGCCAGGGAGGAGGGTAGCCAGGAGGAAGCAAAGACAGGCCACCTGACCCAAACTGACCAAAGAAGTATTCCATACCACAGCACGTCATGCCCAGGATGTAACTGAGAGTTACCCAGAAGGGCTAGGGCACTGTGGGGTTGGAGGAGGTATGGGTCGGTGCTTGGTTGGGTGGGGTGGGGCGAGTTATCAGTCGGCTGGTGATGAGGTGTTGTATTCTCTTCCCTTGTTATTTCCTTTATCATTGTTATTATTGGTGGTAGCAGCAGTGTTATACCTTAGTTACTAAACTGTTCTTATCTCAACCCGTGGGGGCTGCATTCTTTTCGATTCTCCTCTCTGTCCCTCCAGGAGTAGAGGGAGGGAAAGAAGGGGGGGAGTGAGTGAACAAGTTGCCTGACTGGGTTTAAACCACCACACTACTTATCTCCTTTTGTTTAATCTTTGTGTGAAATTGCATCTTAAACATTACCCCAATTGTCCTGGTTTCAGCAGAGTTAATTTTCTTTCTTGAAGGGATACTTTTCCTTTGCACTTGACAGGAGTTACCTCCAGAGGCCAAGGGCACGACACCAATATTGAATAAAAAATGAAGAGAAAAATACTGGTTTTTAAGATGTATTGAACTCCTTTAAATACTATAAACTATTTTTTTCAATTGTATCTATCTGGAGATATTTTTCAAATTTTGGTTGTAAAGATCAGAATAAAACCTGAAACCCTACACAGTTAAATTCAAGCTGTTGGAGAGGTCACATAGGCCTTTATGTTACTACACATCTATTAGGTAAATGCAATGAGAACTATGTTTAAAATAGTGGCATTATTGAGGAAAGGAGCATTTCAGATTTAGACTATGATGTAAAATGCAATTAGCAACCACAATCTTATGATGCAGATAATTGCATCATTCTATTCAGGAACATATAGTTTTCTAATAATTATAAACCATTCAGGTTGACATGGCATGTTATGTTCATAGGTATCATGCAGAGAATGAGAAGCGGGAGCATGTCTTCTACATCCTTGCACTGGCCAACAGTTGCATAGTGTTGAATGAAAAACTGTGATTACCAGCTAATATTACAAGCATTTCTAAGGTGTAAGCAGCATATTAAATGATGGGGAAAATATATATATATACACGTGTGTGTGTATATATATTTTTTTTTTTTTTAGATTTTGTCTATTTTGCAGTAAGATTGTTACAGTTAGAAATTATAAATACTAGTGTGTTGACTGGCAATATTATATTGTATATTCATAGGTAAATAATTGCTGTTGCAAGCTATATATTTAATTTTTCCAATATTGTATCTTGTCATTTTTGTTATTTAGTATGTTCCTATATGTATTAAATTTTACTAATTAAAACCAACTTATAACACCATTCAGAAGTACCTGAAAGTACTTGTACTTCATCAAGCTTCTGAGCTATTGGAAGGAATCATGTATTTGACAGGGGTGTACCTCACACTTTTTACCTTTAAGGTCTCTCATATCCCAGTTGCAGGAATGGGGAAAGCGTCATCTCTAAATGTTACTTACGTATCAATACTGTTTGTAACTAAGTCAGCAGTTTCCACTGATGCTAATTATTCAGGATGAAGCAGTTCATTAAGAATGAGAAAAGAACTCATGTTCTGCTCTCAGCATCTTCAGTCGTGACTTTAAAATATCTTATTTTGTATGTAAACTCTTTACGACTGGAATCTGAATTTTTAAAAACAAAACACGTGCTCCATTTTATTGAAATTACTGTATTTCATCTTATAAAAATGTATATTTTGACATTACAATTAAAACTGTAGTTTTAATTCAGTTACTGGTAATTTGTACATGAATATCAATTATGAAGAAGTAGTGGATTTGAGGACAGGTGGTATAATAAAACTGGTATTACTTCAGTGACCAAAGCCTGTGCAGCTTTCTGAAACTAAAACCTTAGTGATATTCACACTATAGTAAAGCTGTCATTTTACCTTCTCTTACTATTATTTATATACTTTTTCGTAAGCAACTACAATGCAAGTAATACTTACACAACTTTGCTTTGAAATCGAATATGTCATTCCATGAAGTACAAAACAAGCACAAATTTGTGGAAGATTTGAATCTCTTTCACACATGACCCTATGTGTCATGTAAGAAACGAGCCTTATGTGAGTTGGGATATAAGCATGACTCTCTTGGACTCCCCCCCAAGAGGTGCTGTCCTCACCTTCCGGAAGATCAAAAGCCCAGGGAAGCATCACAGCCTGTTTTAGCCCTCAGCTGGGGTGAGTTGAAAGCAGAGTGGAACAGACACTAAACTGTGGGGAAAAGTCAGAATACTCAAGTAGTCTGTTTTCTGTTGTCTGCAGTTGGGGGTAAGGGGAAATAACATTATAAAAATAGCAAAGGAGCTGTTTCTCTACAAAACATGTATACAGATGTTGCAGTTTCATTTCATCCTCGGACATGAAGGAAGTAGCTGCATGTCCTGGGTTCAGCAGTAGCAGTCATTTTTTCTCCTTCTTGGTAGCTGGTGCAGTGCAGTGTTTTGACTTTCGGCTTGGGAACAGAGCTGATAACAATGATGTTTTGGTTTGGCCAAGGACTTTGTGAGCCTCATGCTCTGCCAGGGAGGAAGGAAAGCCAGGAGGAAGCAGAGACAGGACACCTGACCCAAGCTAGCCGAAGAGGTATTCCATACCACAGCACGTCATGCCCAGGATGTAACTGGGAGTTAGCCGGAAGGGCTGGGAGACTGCGGGGTTGGAGGAGGTATTGGTTGGTGCTTGGTCTGGTGGGGTGGGGTGAGTTATCGGTCGGCTGGTGGTGAGGTGTTGTATTCTCTTCCCTTGTTATTTCCTTTATCATTGTTATTATTGGTGGTAGCAGCAGTGATTTTTGTTATACCTTAGTTTACTAAACTGTTCTTATCTCAGCCCGTGGGAGTTGCATTCTTTTCGATTCTCCTCTCTGTCCCTCTCGGAGTAGAGGGAGGGAAAGAAGGGGGGGAGTGAGTGAACGAGTTGCCTGACTGGGTTTAAACCACGACACTGTAACAGAATCAATTCCTAGAGCTGAAGCTGCTGTAAATGGGGGGAGAGGGAAAGCCTTGGTGCTGTGCAGGCACTGTTCAGCAATAGCTGGAACACTGCAGTGTTACCAGCTGTGGTTTAGCTGCAAAGGCAAAAAAAAACCCACCCCAATCTATCTTGTGGCAGGCTGGGATGTTACCTCTCACACATTTTTATGAGTATAAAAATAATTGTTTTGCATTGTTTTATCTCAACTTTAGATTTATCTACATTAGAGCTTGGGTAGATGGTGAGTTTTGGAACTTATCACATGATAGTTGCCTATAGCGCCTGTGTGTGCTGCTTGCTCAACATCATCTGAGCAGAGCTGCTCTACCAGGTTTTTGGGGGGTTGTCCTTTACCATTTCAAGGTGGTGGTGCAGGAATTAGCCTGTCTGCTTAAACTAACTAGAATGGTGTGATGGTAAATGGAATAAAATGGGGAAAATGAGTGTCAGTGGCTGTATCTCTTCAGTTTTAATACTGCTGAGCAGGGGCAGCAGTGTTTTCCTGAATGAGAACACAGTGACAAGTTGCAGCATGGTTAGTGAGCCGTAAGTGAAGGTCTGCAGAAGATACTGCTCTTCAGGGAGATTTTCATTGAGCCTCTAAATCCAAAGGAACACGTTGGTAATCTGAACTTGGTTTTATTTGGGAAGTGTGGGTTACTGGACTGTGGCTGTATGTGCCATCTATATCTGTACCCCTTTGCTTTGCATAAATGCAGAACTAAAAATGCTGGGCAGGAGCTGGGCATCCCTCGCCTTCTCCTTGCTTTTAAGTGGTGTACTTGTGCCACCTAGTGGAACCGTGCCTTTTTTAGCGACCGTGGCACAGGCTTAACAGCTTCGTGTTTCTCCACAGACATTCTCGATACCCCGAATAAACTCGAAGTGAAAGGATTTCTAATAAAGCCGCATATTCCTGAAGCCTCACTTGGCTCACTTGGCTCCTGAGGTTTGTGACTGCATCGCTTTCCAGAAATTGTCAGTTATGAAGAAAAAAATAAATAAATCTCATTTTAGCTCATTTTCCTCTCCACGAAAGTGAAAAGATCAACCTCTGTCAAGAGAGGTCTGGTGTCTTTGAGTAATTTGACTGATCTGAAAGCAATGACTGGATTCACCTCTTCTGGTGGCTGCTTTTGAAGTTTTTTATCTGTACCACTCTGCTGCCTAGAAATGTGCAAGTGCTGTGATAGCAGCGCAAGCCCAGAATCTGTCAAGAGGAGTGCTGCAAAAATCAGCTCTCATATTTGAGGTGATTTATATCCCTACATTTTGGGTATAGATACACATATATGTAATTACTAATGTAAAGATAGCAATATACTTATCAACCATCTAAGTCTGGATCTGGTGCATGAGCTTCATTTCAGAGTTATCTGCACGCTGGGTACTGGCTTTAGTTGTGAGGGGACTGAAAAGGGAATGGGCTGCACCTCTCATGACTCGTGCGACTGATCATCACTAGAATGCTGCAGGAGAAAAAGTGATTTCTGGAAATTACTATTTATCCCAGAGGCACATAACTGGCTTTTTGCACAAATATCACTTCTGCCCCAGGAATTCACTGAGTTGCAAATCACTAAGGGGTGGAGAGTATCAGTAAATACCTGCCTAGACTTACATTCTTCCTTTAAAATGTCCAGTTCTGTACACAGTCATAAGAATGTAAGATGGCTTTTTAGTCTGACCCAGCATGCATGCTAGTTTCCTGTGAGACCCAGATCATTTTAAGAATACCATAAGGACTGCTGCTGACTGGGGCAAAGAGATAGGGAGCAGGCAGGATCCAAAGCTGGATCCCCAAAACCTTTTCATCTAGGGAGCATCTGAACCAGGAGACTGGGCTAGCAAAACATATTATCTTTCTCAGCAGTGGAAGATCACAAATCACAATTAGTTCTGGTTCAAAAAGCAGCAGAGTGTGGATAGAACTAAGTGTATCATCTGATTTTACTGAGTTCTCCTTGGGAAATTTGGCAAAGCAGTGGCTGGTACGGGTAAAATCTTGACATAGAAAAGTGAATTGGAAGAGCCCTAGAATTGCTGATACAAGTACCAGATTATAGAATCATAAAATCATAGAATGGTTTGGGTTGGAAAGGACCTTAAGATCATCAAGTTCCAACCCCCCTGCCATGGGCTGGGACACCTCACACTAAACCATCTCACTCAAGGCTCTGTCCAACCTGGCCTCGAACACTGCCAGGGATGGAGCATTCACAACCTCCCTGGGCAACCCATTCCAGTGCCTCACCACCCTAACAGGAAAGAATTTCCTTCTTATATCCAATCTAAACTTCCCCTGTTTAAGTTTTAACCCATTACCCCTTGTCCTGTCACTACAGTCCCTAATGAAGAGTCCCTCTCCAGCATCCCTGTAGCCCCCCTTCAGATACTGGAAGGCTGCTATGAGGTCTCCACGCAGCCTTCTCTTCTCCAGGCTGAACAGCTCCAACTTCCTCAGCCTGTCTTCACACGGGAGGTGCTCCAGTCCCCTGATCATCCTCGTGGCCCTTCTCTGGACTTGTTCCAACAGTTCCATGTCCTTTTTATGTTGAGGACACCAGAACTGCACACAGTACTGCAAGTGGGGTCTCACAAGAGCAGGGTAGAGGGGCAGGGTCACATCCTTCAACCTGCTGGTCACTAACCCATTCACCTGCTGGATTTAAGGACATGGGAAAGATGGGAGGCTGTTGGGGAACAGTTTGTTTTGTTCCTTGTAGTTCCGTAATTTAGTAAATGAAGGGGGTAAGTGTTTTCCTGATTATAGGGCTAGCCAGGTGCTGAATTCAGGCATTGGTCTTGCAGTGAGATGAGAACAAAGTCGGGTTCGGAGCCCGGGTGCATCCAGAGCTGCGGGTCTCCTCTGCCCGAACAGCGCGGTGGGCAGCGAAGGCGCTAAACGGTGCCAAGACCAGCGGGATCCCCGTGAATCCGGATAAATCCAGCTTTACCCCTTCGCTCCCAACAAAAGGAGCCCACCACCGCTGGGTCGAGAGTGGAGGGACTCGGGAAGAGGCTGGGGCTGGGTCGCGGCGCTGCGGGGCGCCCGTGAGCGACAGCGGCAGTGCCATGGGGCGGCCGCCGTGGGGGCGGCATCCGACGGGCTGGGCGGCGGCACCGACACCGCCAGCAGAAGCAGCAGCAGCCGGCTCGTCCCTTCTGGCAGCGGGGAGACGGAGCGCAGGTAGGGCCCTGAGCCCGTGCCCCGCCCCGCCGCGGGCAGAGGTGGCTGCGGTGCTGGCAGTGGAAGGAGCCAGCCCGCCGCTCCCGCGGAGCTCCGCACGCCCCCTCCCGCCTCTCCGCCCGTGCGGCGGCAGCGCTTCGCCGGGCGCTGGCCGGCGGCGCGGTGCGGGGCCCTGCCGATGTGCCGCCGCTTTGCGAGCACATCCATCGCTACATGTGGCGTTCCGCCGGGCCACAGCGGCCGCGGCGGGGCGGGCGGGCAGCCGGCAACCCCCGGGAGCTGCTACCTGCCGCGGTGAGCTGCCTTTGTTCGGGGAGGGGTGTGAGCGGGCGTGCGGGAGACCTTCTGAAGGTGCTGCCTTACTGGTGCTCGGGAGTTCAACGGCTGGGCTGGTTCTTTCCCGTTCTTCCCCTTTTTCCCTTTGTTAGCGTTTCCCCAGGGCGTCCTGTGTTCTTTCAGCTTTGCTGGAAAGCAGGAGCTGTCAGAAAGATGTCTTGGTTTCACACGATGCCGCTCCAGAGCAGCGTTGCTTTGTTTAAGCTCCCGTAAGGCAGCACCCCTTTGCGATGAGCTAGGAAATCTGCTGCTTTTCACGGCTGAAAGGCAGCGGTACATCGCCTCTTTCTCACCCTTTCCTTAAGAACCGGAGCAGGTAAGCCAGAGGTAATATCGTTTTGCGTGGGAAATTGTTGTCTGGCACAATGTGTTCGGTTAGAAAATGTCTGATCTAGAGACAGAACTGTGTCTAACACGAATCTTTTCCGTGTCATTAAGAGAATTTTGATGAATGAAGGTTTGGGGTTTTTTTCAATTAATTTTGCGGGTGTTGCCATGAATCAATGACAAATCTGCTTCTTTGTAGTTGTAGTACGTAAAACGTTATTGTGCCTCTGCTCTGTCATCTTAAGTGTAAAAACGCCCGGTCAAAAACACAGATCAAGGGGTAAAGAGAGACCTGGAAACCACAACTGTGTGTCCTGAAAATTTAATATGCCTGACAATAATGGCACTGAAAGTGATCTGCTGCTGGGGGATGGGGGCATTGAGGAAGGGAAGAGTCATTTGTAGCCACAAGGCCTAATAACAGATACTCTGTCACTAATAGATATGTAGATAATATAGTTTATTGTATTCCTAAATGGATTTTCTGTACTTACCTAAATAGGTGTACAGCAATTGTACAAGATCTCTTTCCTTAGAGCCCGAGCTATTTAAGCTACCTGACAGCAGTAACATAGCAGGTCCTGTATTTAACATATTAAAGATAATAAATTAGAGTCAGAACTGACTTTTATTTCACATTTGGCAGTGCATGTTCAAGAAATTCCCAGTGCTGAAGCAGTTCTAATTGCACTTTGCATAGACAATTAGGTCTTTCAACTATATCAAAACACTAATCATTGGCCAAAGATGTTATTGTGAGTTTCTTTAACAAAGGCATTGATATGTTTTAATGCAGGCAGTAGCTAGCAGTTCTGCATACAACTTGCATTCTGTGGTTTGAATCCAGGTCAGGAACTTGCCAAATTGACAACTCCAGCTCTTCCCTGGCTGCTACCAATTTATCGCATTAGAGGCTGCGTTTAGTTTTGAATATTTCTTTGCAACGACGAGCTTGAATGTAACACTGTGAAGTGTATCCAGGCTTCATAGGAAAGTGTTTTGTATATTTATTTATGTCCTGGTTTAATGATAACTACAAGAATTACCTTGAGATCTTTATTCATAAATATGGCACTTGCAAAGAGACTGCTGCGGGTGGTTATTGGGTCTTATTCCTCCAATAGGAAAATCTATCTCAGAGCATCCTGTTAAAAAATTAGGGATCCTTTTCAAACATCCACGTGGGCAATCCTGCATTTTAGAGAGAATTGCTTATGAACAATGGTTATTTTTCCCTATATGCTATATAATGGGATTTTTAAAAGTGCAAACAATTTGCAAACACATTTCGGTGGCAAGCACAGTTGGTGTAAAGTCTGAACATCTTGCTGTGTTCTGTGCTGAGATGTTGAGTTTCTTCTTTCTTTTTTTTTCCTGAGTTTGTTCTTCATAGGTCTTGTTTTGGTCTGTTGTGAGGTTATGCAGGTAGTGGCAGTGGTGAACTGGTAATACATTAGGTAATACCCTTTTTGTTTAACTTCCAGTTTCTGAAAAACTTAATCAAAATATATTTACTTTTAAAAGGGACTGTTATATTGGCAGTAATATTTTATTTTAATTGTGTACTGACAACCAGCTTTTTTAGTTTCACATGTCTGATTACAGCAATAAGAATAACTTCCATGGTTTCTTCTGCTTTGCCTCGTCATCACTCCAAATACTGTTTTACCACGTATCTCAGTCACTGAAAATTGATATATATATGAATGAATAATGTAGCTTAGGGTTATTTCAATATATTCCTACTGTAGATATGTCAGGTAAGCTGTTTTTAAATAAGAAATACATGGCATAATAAGTGTTGACTGAAATGTGGTGATGAGCTTATGAGTATGAATGTATTTGGTGGTTGTTTTGCAATGAAATTGAACATAAAGAGAATTTTTATAGAGGCAGTGTAAGCTTAAATAGCTGGTTTGACTCGTTTCCTCACAAGCCAAGAGGAGAAAAAGACATATTATTTTGTATTCTGAATTATTCATATTTGAAAATTGCTGACTAGGGTTGTTAGGAGGAATTTTTTCTTTTCTTTCCCTGCACAAAATCAATGCACAGCCTTTATCCATAAAGGCCCAAACAAGAGAGTTACAGCAAATGTGGATAAGCCTACTACTGGCATGTTAGAAAAGTACAGTCGATTTCCTTAGAGTCAACAGACTCAGGGCAATGTAGTTGCATAATAGCTTCCATCAGCAGATGTAAGTGCTGAGATGCTCTAAACACCTATATGTTGTCATTGATCCCGTGTATTTGAACAAGATTTAATAAAGTTTTATCAATCAAGTGCACGTTAGAATAGGATTCATTTGTTTTGAATAATGTGACAGGAGGCAACCTGAAGTCACAGTGTTCTCTTTAGTTACATTAGTGCTTCCACTGGAAAGGCCAAATTCCTTTTTTTTTTTTTAATCTATTATTTAAATCAATTAATGATGACTAAAATGTGTGTTTGCTTCCATGGAGACACTGAGAGTCCTGTCTTGAGGAAACAACAAGTTGTTGTGTAGATATTGTGTTTATTGTTTTCTATCACTTCACTCCTTTTGATCCTTCACATTCCATATCACATGATTTCTTTGTTTAAGAACTAAAATATACTTTGTCAGAAGCCTATAGGATTTAACCTTACTTTACATTCAGCATTTATACTTCTATTGATGCAGTCTTACAAAAAGAAATGAAAGTAACTTGTAACAATTAATACTATTCAATAGCCAGTGTGTCACATGGGCTGAATCACAGGGGTTTGTTAGCTATGTTTGGTGGGAAGAAAAATGTACAGATCTTGCTGCATGGTATCCTGGGGAAGTGGCTTATGTGGCGGTTGCTCCATACATTAAGTGAAGATGATTCAGATGCTACTATAAAAGTATGAACTACATCAATGAATCTTTAAGCTGCTCTGTTGGTTGCTTTTATTAGCTCTGTTTCTCTTTCATATATGCATGCTGTATGTTAAATTACAGCCTCCAACAAGCCCATTTAAGAAAATACTGTCATATTCAGCTGATTTTAGTTTATTGGACTGAATGATGTATTGAAGTAAGGGTAACTGACTTCTCTGTTAACTACCTTCATTTGTGAGAACCAACACATATAGTCAAATCAGGTAAGTCAAAACTGCACATCCCAATGATGCTTTGAAAAGGTTAAACTTATGATTTTAATAATAACACATCTGCAAAATTTATTTTCTTCACTTTTATTGCCTTAAAAAAATATGAAAATGATCCAAATAAGTAAAAGCTTTCCTTGGACTTCAGTGTTTGGGTGCATAAAATGCTGTGCACCTTTGCTGACCTGCTTGAACGTCTTTTTCGTTACTTGGCATGCTTTGAAAGTCAGCAGTCAGACTGGGGCAGCTTCATCAAGCAGCTCAGTCTGGTGACTTGTGTTGATACTCTGTAGGAGGATGCTGCATGGAAGAGATTATGTTTATTGTTAAGTTGAAATGGGGAGAAAGTGTGACAGAAAGGGCTAAAGGAAACTGAACCATACAAGATACTGCCTTTCATGTTGCTCTTCAAAGAAAGTTGATTTTCTTCAAAGTAACATGCTGTCTTTCCCTGTGGCCTTTAATAAACCCATGTTTGAAACTCTCTAGCATGGAGAAAAAAACCCAAAAAGCTATAATCACAGTGAACATTTTGGCCAAGAATAGAAAAATGGGGATAGAAACCCATGTGAATCCATAGTGTCTGTGGGTATCTGTTGGCACACATGTGATAGAGCTGGGTTGAGTGGCTGCCGACAGAGCTGAACTGCCTTCCCCACTGTAAAACCTCTTGTCTGTTGCTTACAACTTTGCCAAGTTTTAACCATGTAGGTTGTCATCTGTCACATGTCTTTATGACTCAGGCTAATTCTTATTATAATTCAGCTAAATGATGAAGAATTAGCCTTGTTAAAAAAAAAAAAATAATCGAAATCCTAAGACCTTTTGGAAACAGTATTGTCAATCCAGTTTGTACCAAGGCTTCAGATCCTGCTAACGCAGTGTCCTCTTGTTAAAGATCTGCGGTTTTACTGCCTTCATAAAAGCCTGCCCAAATTTTCTGTCTCGCATCTTCAGAATATTGTAGATTTTGCACATTCACCTGTGAAAACTGTGGAAATAAAATGAGAGATATCATGATACACGTTTATCCAGCAACCAGTACTACAGAGTATTTTCAACAGTGGCCTCAGGGGTGCTTGCTGCAGCTGCAGTTGACATCTAAATGGAGAGGTACTGTGAATGTACTGGAGGTGGAATTAAAATTAATGTATACAACAGGACAAAGATATTTCAGTTATCAACTGTATAAGGAATGGATTTGGTTGCAATTCTTTAGAAGAGAAGTTGTTTATGGTAGATTACTTCAGGGTTTCTGCTATAAAGACAAAACCAGCACGGAAGACAAGAGTATTGGTACTTCCACTCCATGCAATAGACCTTCTCAGCAGTAACACCACATCCAGCTGGGGTTCAGACTTCAATAAGGTCATGGATGAACTGGAGAGAATCCAGAGGAGAGGAATGAAAACAATGAAATAGTTAAAAAATACTGCCTCTGGAGGAAGGTTGAAAGGTCTGCAATTGTTCCGGCTCCAATGAAAGCAGGGTGTCAGGCTGAAAAGACATGATAACTTGCAAATGTCACAAAGTTGGTGTGAAGCAATGCTCTCCATGCCTGTGCTCAACCAGATGATATGTAATGGGTTCAGCATTAGTGAAACTGCAGCAATGGAATAGACCATTGAATTGGGATTTTCAAGATTATAACATCCTTAAAAGTTGTTTGAATATTAGTCAGGAACGACATAAATATAGTTGAATTCTTTCTGGAGCAGTATGGTGGAACAGACTACCATTTGAGGTTTCTTTTAGCCTTATGCATCCACAACATCTATGCTCCCTGATGTCGACCAGGTTGTTTTCCCCTCAACAAATGCTGTGGCTGGCAGGATTGCTTGCATTTGACCTTTTATGCCTCCAAAGAGAGCAGGTGAGTGAATGGAGAGTTTCAGAGCTTTCCCTGTATTCTGTTGTTCAAAATCTGACATCCACTCCTCTCTTCTTTCTTAGTGGTTCCTCTGCTGGTACTTGGGCAGGAAGTGTGTGGGATCAAAGGGCCAGGTTTGATGAGAGGAACCTGAGATCCAAGTAACATAGGAAAGAGGAGGATTGAAGAGCATGGATACAGATTAAACAAGAAACTGGACAATGTAATGATTAGGACAGAACATGAACAAGGAACATGGAGAACGGTGAAGGGGAGATAAAACTTTGAGGCAGATGACTGGGACTTGGTGAAGAGTAGGGTATGGAGTAAGGTAGTAGGTATAGAAGTCAGATTGCTGGCAGAGATTGCCAATATAGCAGAAGTCTTGACAAGTGCAAACTGGGATTTGCAAAAGTAGGGAGAAGATGACAAAGAGCCAAGGGAGATGGAATCACATGATTGGGAAATTCACGTTTTAGACTATGGGACAGAAGTAATTAAAAGTTGGAGGAAAATGGCGGTCTTTCTTCTGAAGATAATATGGTATTCTTAAACCTTAGCTGAGAGCCCATGGTAATGGCTTAGCATTCATGTGTGGGAGACGCATTGTATGTGATTTCTTGGTCTTTCCAAGGGGAGAATGACCACTTGTTACTGATAAAAGAGATCAGCATGGGGGTCTTAAGGACCATGCTGCACCATATTGTTCCTGGTTGGGTGTACAGAATAAAAGATGTAGATGCAAAAGGATCATCATTCAATCTTTCCTTTTTCTTTTTTTCATAGAATAGAATCATAGAATAGTTGGGTTGGAGGAGAGCTTCAGAGGTCATCTAGTCCAGCTCCCTGCAATGAGCACAGACAGCTTGAACTAGATCAGGATGCCCAGAAACACATCACCTTTTTTTTTGGCTTTTCCTTTTGACAAAGGGGATTGCCAAGTTTGCAAGTGAAAAGAAAGGAAGTGCCAGAATGAAAGTTCCCTTGTAAAGATTTAGACTCTTTGTGCGTATTTATTTTAACTCAATCTTTAATGATATTACTGAATTTTCTTTCTCTTTCATAACCTAAGCTTTACTGAGTGCAGAGTGGATCTGCCCTCAGTGTCAGTCACAGCTCTGTACTGAAGGAAGCCGTGGTCTCTGGCTTCTGTGGTATATTCTGCAGAAGCAGGAAGATACCTGAGGAAATTGAGGCAGAAGGTGGCTTAACTAAAACATTTTCCATGTACACAAATGAAAAGCTTAGCTAAAGGCACCACAAGCTAATTAAGACTTGCTATTGCAATCCTGACTTTCAAAAACACTTGTTTTTTTTTTTTCTTTAGTTGCTAATAGCGATGTGGTTCAACCCTGTCCAGGAACTGAGCCCCACTCAGCCGCTCACTCACTCCTCCCAGTGGGATGGGGAGAGAATCAAAAGGGTAAAAGTGAGAAATCCTGTGGGTTGAGATGAAGACAGTTTAAGAGGGAAAGGAAAAGCCGCACACACAAGCACAGCAAAACAAGGAATTCATTCACCACTTCCCATCTCAAGCAATTGTTCAGCCATCTCCAGAACAGCAGGGCTCCATCATGTGTAATGGTTACATGTGAAGACAAACACCTCCACTCTGAATGTCCCCCACTTCCTCCTCCTTGGCAGTCCTGGGGTAATGGTTGGTCTTGATGATCTTGAAGATCTTTTCCAACCTAGCTGATCCTATGATTCTATGATTCTTCCCTCAGCTTTATGAATAAAATCACCTCTGCCCCAGCCCAAACCAGCACAGATGTGCATAAAAGATCAGGTCCTAATTCCCACCTAGCCCAGTGTGTTCTGGGCGTTAGTACTTCCCCAGCCTTTGCAAATGACATGGCCCTTTATGCCAGGAAGATCGAAAGATAAGAGCTTTTGTTTCCCATTTCTGCTTCTGGTGTCAAATAAGGCACTTTTCATAATAAGGCACTTTTTCATACCTTTCTTGAGGAGAAATCTTGGACTTTACAGAATTATCAGATTACGTAAATTGCTAAGAAAAAAAAATGAGGCTGATTCTTCTTGTTCATTCAGGATCCTGTTCCCAGCTTGGTAGATATTTTGCAGTAGCCTACGCTGGTCCATCTGGGGACTATAATGATGAATGGTGCCATACTGCTCTCAGCCCAGAAGCTTTGGCAGTCATTGGTTCATGCAGAACTCATGTTCTGAGGAAGAACAGGAACCCTCAGCTTGTTCATGTGGGTTTTGATGTTCTTCCCAGCCACCCTGTTCCAACATCCCCTGTTGACAGCACAAGGGTGGGTTGTACTAAAACCCCCTGTTTTTCCTGGCAAATCGATTAATCTTTGAACCACCCCCACAGCCTGCTGAACACTGTCACGAGTTACTGGGGTCTTGTATCCTGATACCAACACCTGATATTTGACAAACTCCATGCTTCGGGTGATTGTGTTTCCTCAGATAAGATGGAGCAAACAAAAAGTAGGTAAGCTTTGAAACACACAAATGTTTCTTCAGAAAGGCTCCGTGTGGCCTGGGATTACATCCCCTTCAATGCCTGCCTGCTGGAACACCCTTTCTAACAGTTAAAGGATGGATTCCCACTGTGTTAAAGCTCACCTTTCCTGGCACTCTTCAGGGGCTGTGTCAGTAAGAGGCAGATGCCCTGTAAGCCAGAAGGGTCACTCAAGTCATTTTTTCTCATCCCCACTGTTTTCATGGAACCATTCTACACCGTCAGAGCAAAAGAGATGATGAAGAACCATTTGTGACTCTTGATAGGACGCCAGATGCTTTTATTTGCCAAACAGAATGGTAACAGTGGCATTAGCTGTTGAGCTGCATTTTGCGTCATTTAATCTGCAGGGTGCTTATTTACTAATTGCAGTTTGACTGGTTTGGGAAGTCACTTTTGATTTGCTGTAGTCCATATCCAAAGCCAGTATGGGGTAATGCCATTTCAGCTCTAGGCTGCTCTCAGATTCTCTTCTTGTGACAATAGTTGTCCATTTTCAGGTGCTTGGGATGGCTCTTCATCCTTACTGCAGAGACTGGTCAGTGAAGGGCAGTTCTCCTGGGCAGGAGGATTGCTCCTGCAGCTCACTCTAGCTTTGGCACTTTGTTCTTTGGCTGTCATACTGAATATGAGAAACATCTCCTTTAATTGTGCACTGCAAGCCAGGCTTTGCAAGTATTGTCCTAGATCTGACAATTGGCAGCTGACCTGCAGATAGGTCTACTGCTTACTCTGCTTACACTTGACATTTTGTCAGCACTGGATAAGACAGGAGTCTGTGCTTATGTGAACATGACTGCATACTAAGGTGGTCCTTGCAATATACACAAATATGCAAGTGTTACATGTGGCTTTGTACTGTCATGACTTGGAAAGACTCCTGGAGGCAGGCCGATCACAATTTTGCAGTCAGATTTGAACTCTGTTTTTGATTGTGGGAAGTCCCCTCCAATATTTTGGTGGGAAGGCCTTTTTATTCTTTACCCTCTTCTTTTGTCAATAAATTATTGAGACTTGGTATTGTTCATCCAGCACCAGATCATTAGACAGTAACTTTTGTCTCGCAGGGCCTGCTTGGTGCAGCAGATGATCTGAATCACTTCAAGCCAAGGGACCATGAGTAGGAGAGTATTTTAAGAACTGATTTTGGAACTGAGATTTTAAAGTCAGTCTTGTTTTTCCGTGGAGACACACAGGGATAATGAGTGTGCTTCCTATGGGTTATGTTGGAGTCAGAGGATTTTTTTACTGAAGAGTTTGTTTACATATGTACACTGAGTATGTGACTGTGCATGGAAAACTATATACCTTGAAGAAACTTCAGTTCTTGGTAAGTGACTTTCCATCTCCATGTACCTCTACTTCACTTTAACTAACCTGTTCACGTGTTCTTCTGTTTGTAGTGCCTCAGTTAGGAGTTTAACTGATTTTAATTAATTTTAATTAAATCCAGTTAATAAAATTGCTTAACATTACAACTGACTGCAGACGACAGTTATGTTTTAAATGTGTGAATAACTACATAGCATTAAGTAGTCACAAAAAAAAGAAAGCATAGATACTTTAAATTGGGAACCCGGAATTAGTGACACTGTTCTTTCCATCATTTCATGTGCGGCTGTACTTTTGCCAGTGATGAAAACTTACTCCTTGCTTCCAGGGTCCACTGCAGTGCTGGCGCTTCCCATTAAGGTTTCTTTGTCCCAGAGACAAGTCTGTCTCACATGCCACTTTTACCCTTGGGAACCTTCGTGTCTCTGAGTTTTACACCCTTTGGTATTTCTACTTTCCCATGACACAGGGCACAACTGACCACAGAGGTCTAAGCCCACTTCTTCCAGGGACCAAACTTGCTGAGTTTTGCCCAGCCACACAACTGAGCTGCATATTGAATTTGTCATGCATATGTCTTTTTGCAGATATTCATTGTATGTGGCAAGTGTAACATTATCCTGCAATGCACAGTGGAGTCCAAGTGTCCAACAGTAAATCCACAAAAGCCCAAGCAGTGATTTTCTATTACATATATGCAGTCAGTTCATAGAATCATGGAACGATTTGCTTTGGAAGGGACCTTAAAGCTCATCTAGTTCTAACCCCCTGACATGGGCAGGGACGCCTTCCAGTAGACCCTGTCCAGCCTGGCCTTGAACACTGCCAGGGATGGAGCAGCCACAACTTCTCAGGGTAACCTGTCCCAGTGCCTCACCATCCTCGCCTCAGTTCTTTACAGATTGTATCAGACTCTGCTGTTGATTATGGTCTTTTATTGTGTGGCTCTTAAAAATTTCAATTCATTACTTTTGCCTCATGCAAAATACTAATGCAAGTTCCCTGCGTTAGTAGCACCATTAAGTCTTTCCATGCTGTGTGGCTGCTAGAAAGTGTCATTCTTAAGCCTGCCCCTACTTCAGTTGCACAGCTATGCTAATTAACATAATTTTATGTATCTTCTACATAGACACAGATATATGTAGGTTATAAATATTTATATACTGTAGAACTGCAGCTAGACCTGCACTGCTACAGCCTGCATGAAGCATACTGATGTTACAATATTGACTGGGTTTGTGAGGAAGTGAATCATTTGGTCTTCAGAGCAGAGCACAACTACTCTGGCAAATCAAGCCTTTGTTTCTAAACAAGAAGAAAAATGTTGCCTAACTGCCCATTAAGTCAGCTTCAGTGTTTCTATTCTCTAACCTGTTAGTATTTATCTCATGAATAATAATATTTTTAAGTAATGTTTTGGGTGCAATATCATATGCATTTGTTTATCATTGGATAAATTTGTGCAGTTTTGGTCAATCAGAGGCTGTCAAACAGATGTCTCCTGCTGTTTATAGCTGTTGTCTGTAATTCACTTTACTCTCATGCATTTTCTTCACTCGGGCCACGAAAGCCTCAGGTCTCGGAATCATTTAGCCAAAATATGAAAGTTTTTATTTTTGAGAGCCAGCTGATGTTCTAAATACCTAAAACTGACACGTCTGGGATTTTCAGAAAAACTGAATTTTAAAATATTTTTTATTTAATATTTTAGATAACCCTAATTGAATTTGAAGGAAATTGGATTAGATTCCAAAAGAAAAAGTATTTCTTATAGCAAAACCCAACTCTCAGCCTTGTTTTCTAGTAAGCAAAGCAAAAAATATTCCAAGAAAACTATTGACAAGGCTTGTTTTAATATTGACTGCAGCTTGGCAGGACTGTGTAATTTAGGATATAATACTGAGTTCCTAATTTAAAGCATTAGAACATTGTAAGTTCAGCACTTTCAGACTATGCATTTGTTTCATCCACAGAAATGAATCAGAAGGAAAATGGGTATAATATGGGAAACACCCTAGGAAACTCTTAACTTTTGCCATTTAGTAAATCAGTTTAAGTAAGTCCCTTCTATCCTCTCTTCCAAATGAACAAACAATCCCCATCCCCCAAAGAATCCTGCGGGGTTTTTTTGCTTGTTCTTTTTATACCCAACAAAGATACAAATACAGAGTTCTAGCACTAATAGTATTTTTCCAAATGTAAAGTCTACACTTGTGGTTCTAATTATTAGGACCTATGAAATTATTATAAGAATGCATTTATTAAAATACTGTGTATATATAAATACAGGAGTGTATTGTTAAGTCATAGAATGGTAAGAATTGGAAAGGACCTTAAGATCATCCAGTTTCAACCCCCCTGCCATAGGCAGGGACACCTCATGCTAGACCATGTCACCCAAGGCTCTGTCTAACAAAATAGAATGTAATAAACAATTAATATTATCCTGGATAATATGTTAGGGAAAGGGCTCCACAGACTGTGATTCCATGGGCCAGCATTAGCCTGCCTAACCCTAGCTCTGCAGACCCTGTGCAAGTATCAGCCTTACAGCAACTGCTTAAAAGCTACCTCTCTGCTCTGCCACCCCAGACTTTTAGTGCTGGAAAAGGGGATTTCGACAGGGAGAGATACTCACCAGGTGGGAAACAGAGGCAGTACATGCAAGGTTTCATTATATGGTCACTGGTGCTTGCATGGGCTGTGCCACATTTGCTTGCGCAAAGAGGCAAAAGGAGGATGTGTTTCTGTGACAAAAGTGAGGTGGTGGGGTCAGCTCAACACCTGGGGAGCTGAGTTACTCTTTTGTGCATGCATTTATTGCTGTTTCTGGAAGGCCATCAGTGGTCTCACGTCTGAGGTTTGGTCCAGTGGGGAACCTTGCTGGTGCCAGAATTTAAGAGAAACAGGTAGCTGTACTGTCACAAGTAGACCTGCAAATGCTGACAAGATAACCTTGCTTTGGGACTTGTGCCAGGAAGGTGTCTAGCAGTGTTTAATCATTCAAATTGTTATCTGGTGACCTTCGTGTATGCTGCTTTCTATGTTTGCTTTTGGTCTCAGTGCTCTATGGATAGAGCTCGTGCTGAATACTGCCTCCACTCTTTGCACCCTTGGGGACTGCGGTGCCAGCTTTGCACTTCTCAGCAATTAATTGCAGTTACCCATTGTTCTCTTATCATTTAAAAGTTTCAGTTCTCTCCTGTGTGTTTAAGCCCAGCAGTTTTTGTTAACCTGTCAATCTACAAGCAAAGAGGTCACCTGGATTTCTGTTTTATGCCTTTTCCTGACTGCAGCTGTGATTTATTTAAGCCCTGTTAATTACATTTGTAGGACCATGCATTGTTGGTCTCAATCAGCAGAAAAGAGGCAGCTTGGGCTTTTTTTCCAAACTATCTTTTAAAGTTGAAGAAAAAAACTCCTTGTAATAATGAGTTATCAAATTTTAATGATTAAGCAGTCAAATGTCAATAATTAAACTAAATAAAAATGTGAGTAATGAAATGGTCAGTGGCTGATTTCAGACTTCTCATTGGGTGATTTAAATCAGAAAAATACAGACTGATTATACCGTGTGCTGACACCTTCTGCAGTTGGTAACTGAAGAAAGTGAACTCTTTTCTTCTTTTGCAATTCAAAGGTTGCCTTTCAAAAACATTCCAGTGATGCTTACCCTTGATATTCTGTTAAACACTATCAGAGATCCCCTGTGCTGAAATAGCAATGCGGTGAATCTATGTGTTCATGGCCTGCATTTTCTGGCTTTGTGATCTCTTGGATTTTAGTAGAGAAATTAATGACTTATGGCAATTTCTAGCTTTAGGAAAGCAAAACGCTATTGTCATCCACTGTCAGTGACATTGCCAGGAAGGATGTTCAAGTCATAGGAATTTTGCAGAATACTGCTAAATTTATGGATACAGGAAGAGTCAGAGTAGCCAGTTCCTTAGTTGAGTATCACTTTCCAGCTTCCATTTTGACCCTTTCACCCTTTTCTAAAGAAGTTTGAATGTCTCATAAGCACTGCAATGATTTTTTTTCTCCCTGGTAATTACGTCTGCCAGTGTTTTAGTATTCCTTAGTTAATTTTGCATATATCACCTATCAGAGCTGATACTGGTGTCAAGTACAACAGCTTGCATGTATGGATCCTAGACATGGGTGATGGTGGCAGAACTGCAGCCTTCAGTTTAACTCATGAAGTGTCTTGTGAACCTGGTTTCGGGGGCATTCTGCAATTGGGTAGAGATCTGGCTCCTAGATATTTTTTATTGTTTTTTTTTATATTTCATCAAGACCTGGAAGTCTGCTCGGTAGCTATGCTAAAATAATACCAAAAGTAAATAAATGAACTTGCAGCTGGATAATAGGTTTAAAAAACAGGGAGGACAACCTCACTGTACAAGGCGATGTACAAGAAAGACGTTATATATTTCAGACGTTCTGTCGCTGCTTCCCATGAAGGGAGAAGTATGTGGGCTTCTCAGTGCAATTGCTAGCCATAGGAAATTGATGTGTGTGGTCAGGCTGGGGAGAAAGCAGCGTGCAGGCTTTGAGACTGGGCT
Organism: Pezoporus flaviventris; assembly: GCF_033815535.1. Classification (NCBI taxonomy): domain Eukaryota; kingdom Metazoa; phylum Chordata; class Aves; order Psittaciformes; family Psittacidae; genus Pezoporus; species Pezoporus flaviventris. The sequence continues at coordinate 26,560,657 of NW_026892550.1, forward strand.
TTTAAATAGAATTTTCCAGCTTCAGGTGATTCTCAAGGCAACCTCTTGGTCTGTGCTGCTGAACCTGGATCCTCCTGATAAAAATATCTTTATTTTACGCTTGAGCAAAATGCATGCAGCCAGCAATAAATGTCATGATGGCTTTCACACTGAAGTGGAAAAAATCCTATATGAAGTATATAAAGTATGGTATACATTCTTCTTTGTGTAGGTCCTGGCACAAGCAGCTGCTGGCCCAGTTCCCTGACAAACCATCTGATAAAAAGGCAGTAAAGCCCTGCTGAGTATGAGGGAATGCCACTGCTGGGATGGCTCCACAGATCAGCAGGTTTTATCCTCCCTGTAAAATGCTCTGTTAAGTTTATGAAAAAATACAAGAAGCAGCAGCACTGAGCTGCACATACATTTGCTTTCTTGTCAGCCACATAATGTTGTCTCCACCTGACTGACCATGGTGCTTTCATTCTTTCTCTGAGTTGCTGCTATTCTTGTAACTTGTGCCTGATTTCTCTTTTCCTTTTTCTGATGAGGCAATGCTGAAGATTTTTCTAATGTGCAATACGTACCTCTTCATTCTCTTACCTTTAGTATAATCTGATCTTATTCGGCATAGGCTTGTCTCAAAAAATAGTATTTGTGGTCTTATCTTCTACAAACTGCAGTAACATTTTGCATCTTTCCTGGGATTCCAGTGTCATAATGTTCAACATTATGACTATTTTTTTGTTTAGCGGCAGTCAAATAACAGTCCCCCATTTGCCTTGCAAAATATTATTTATTTTCTAAATATTTAAAGAACTAATGCTCATCAAAAGTCATTAATTCTGCCATACAAACTTCTTCATTAGTACTTTGTATTGTTGATGTGTACATCTATTCTATGCCTAGGGAGACTGGTTGATCTAAAACCAAACCATTTTTCTAATGGGGGAAACACTGGGACTGACTCTGTGAAACTTGGGTTTTTCCCAGTGCTTTAGTGTATAAATAAGCCCTGCACCTCACAGCAGACAGTAAGGATCAAGGCCAATGAAAATAGACATCTGTTTACAAAGTGGGTACTTTTTCTTTCTTTTGCATAAAAAACACATCTAAAGGGGGAATGCAAAACTGGTTCATGGTAAAAAAATGAAGTGTTCTCACTATATAGGTTATTTGCTCTTTTTTTTTTCTTCATATAAAAACACTTTGGATGGTGTAATAAAGTATATTTAGTGCTTAAGGCAAATCCAGCTCTGACTGATTATCTATCTAGTGCCTGTATTCTGGCTCAACTATTACTTAATTCATTAATACCATACTTAATACACTGCTGCTATGGCTTTTCAATATTATAACAAGAAATGGTTTGTAGGCTAATACGTGGTATAGCAATTTGAAGTTTCTAACTCTAGTACATTATATTAGATAACAGTTTAGTGGAGAAGAATTTTTTTGCTTTAGGAAACATTTTTCTCTCTATAACTTCTAATGTCTGCTAGACATGTAGGCATGTCTGCTAGGCAGACATTAGAATAGAGAAAAATCTATGCATAGAATATGTGTATAAAATAATGTAGAATATAGAGAATAATATTTTTTCTGTATGAATTCTAATATCTGTTAAGGGGATACTAACTTTGCATTTTAATATTTCACATACCATGACAGATTTCCTGATCATAAAGCCATTTACAACGAGTCCTTGACACGCTTTTTTGATATCATGAAGGGCATTCTTTGGTCAACATAGGCTATTTAAGACACAGGCATTAATAATCTCAGATAATTGTCAGGATAATGTATAATAGACCTATTTACCAAAGGCACTAGTCAGCATTGCTTTTTGTGACCAGTTTCCTGATGACCTAAACTATTACTGTGTCTTGTAAAATTAATATATATATATTTACGTCTGTTTAGGTATCTCTGTTTCTTTTTTTTCTACAGCTTTTTTCTTTTGTAACACATAAAACCCTTTTCTGCTAAGGTTAATAAACCTAATTAAAAAATCAAGTAGGCTGTACCTATTCAGATTCTCCCCCCATTTTCCTGAAAGCAACAGATTTTTTTTGCTCTGTGCTTATTCTTCCTACATTTATGTCTGGTTTTAACTACGCACAGTTGAATACAGCATCACTGTCATTCCAGTTATTGTCATCATGCAATATAAGAAACAATATAGGGATATTTTCCCCAGCAGTATAAACCATGTTTTCATTGCTAGCAAAGGGGAGATGGTAATTAAACCTGTCAGGTTATTTCCAGTTTCCTGTAGGTATATGTGAACTCTATCTGGTCTGCAAGTTGGAGGGACAGCCAAAAGCCCTCCAGCCCATAAAATGTGTGACTGCTTTAGAGTCTTCCTGAGGATCTGGGCTTATGGCTTCAGGCTGTGGGCGCTGTGCTCAGGGAGGACACATTTCTTGGTTCACAGATGGCTGGTGACGTGCCAGCCCCAATTATGGGTGACTGATCTTAAAGGCTATGTAGACATTTCTGGGGTAGCACTCTGCTAATTTTCTGAAGTGTTGGATCATTGAAAAACTACATCAGGAGGTGGAGGAGTTTGGACCCATGTCATTCACACTTGCTGAGTCACACTTTTGATCTAACACCTTTGTTCTCCAAAGCAAATACAGTAAATACAATGGGCTGTCCTGATCTATCCAAAAAAGAAAACCTTTCTCTGCAGGTCCGGTGCCTGGGCAGGTTGACTGAGGCAGTGTGAGGGATGCCATGTACCCCATAGCCAGGCTCTCCAGCCTCCTGGTCACAGTCTCTCATTTGCACATCTTCTCTGAGTCATTGGAGGTGGCTTTGATGTTTGTATGTAGGCTAATACCATTGCAAAATGTCAGCCTTTCCTCCTGGGTAGAAAGTTTCCCCCAGGAATAGCCATTTACTTTTAGGAACATAAGCATGTACGTCCCTTTTTATAACTAAACTCCTCTGCATTGAAAGCAATGGGCATTTAATTGCTTTCAGTGGTCCTCCTGTGTGGCTAAACTACAGTGCTCATCATTACTGAAAAGTATGCACAAGTTCTTCAGGTTGCACGTTTGTAATGCAGTGCTCTGCTCTCCCTGAACTGGCAGATCTCCTATTGGTAAGAGCTGGTGATTCAGGTACTGAGTAAGGAAGAGTAATTATGGAGGTTGCTGACATCTGGAATCAAGGAGAGAGTTTTCCAGAGCATTAGAAAATGCAGAATTGTATAGAATTCTATTATTTAATATTAGCAGAAGAGCCGGAGTCCTCCTATGCTTATGTGTGCATAAACAGCTGTTTTCTAAGCATTACCCTTTTTTATTCTCATTACTAACGTAACCAGGAAGAATATTTAATTTGTTAATGAGATGTAGATCTCCTGATTCCTATGGCATTCTTGAAAAAGCTAAATTCTCATTAAGAAAGGGAAAAGTGAAACAGTTATCATATGAAATAGGTCTGCTGTCTCAAGCAGGAGTTGTATTTTTTCTGGAACTACTAGTTGCTGAAGCACCCTGAAGAATGATGCTCACAAGATCTATCTTCCCCTGCTTTAGAAAAGAGTTTTTAGAAAAGTCAGTGACAGTTTGACCTGGGAAGGTATTGAAGGTATTTTAAAGCTGATTTAATTGAAAGATAACTTGATTATTTTTTTGTTGTTGTTTCTATTTTACCTCCACTTACTGAATTTATTTTGCAGCTGATCTGGGTTGCACCAAAATTGAAGCCCATGTAGTGTTTAATACATTTTTCCTTTTCATGCAGACAAAGCTTATCTATGTGTAGATTCAAGAAAAGCAATACAGGTGACTTAATGCCCAGCAGGGGATGTCAAATAACTTGGGACATTAAGTTGTCAAATGAGGAATACCAGGCTGGCTGTGACCAAAGACTGACAAATGCAGAACTGTGCCTTTTTGTAGTTTTGGCTTTTACACATAGCATAACTTTAGGCTTAGTAGTTAATCAACATGTTCTTCTGCTTGATTATCTGTGAAAATATATGCAGCAATATCTGTACCACTTCATCTGGTAACGCAACAGTTTGATTACATTATTTAATGCCTTTGTGCTTCCAGACCAAACAAAGTGATATGTTGGTGGTGTAGAGATGGAGTCCACAGGAATAAATTTCGTTTGAAGACGTATGTAAAAAGCATATGTAAAAACAAAGCGGACGTTAAAGATATTTGTGCATATTGGGTTACGTGTTTGTATATGCCTGCACATACACATGTTTAATGTACATAACAAACTTGTACTGGTAGGGTAAAAAACTACCACCCCAGCCACTACTAGCAATGAGGGTGGAACTGCATTGTGCTAGACCAGGAAAACACTGGTCTAGCACATAGAGAAACCAGATTTCTCTGGTCAGTATGAAAGATAACAAGGCTTGACTGAGATAAGAATTCTGGGTTTGCAGATGAAGTGGGATCTGATCCTTGCTAGGATTTGGAAGAAGTGGTGCCTTGGTTATGACAGTCCAAAACAGATGTTAAATTTACTGTCTAAAATAAGTAAGAGTTCACAGTGATATGCCTGGGAGCAAGAAGTCAGTTTTAGTTATGCTGACCTCAAGCTGATTTTGTCTTTACAAGGAGGAAACAGAAAAAGAGCGAACTCAGTAAATTGCGTAAACAAATCTAGATTAAGGCAGAGAATTTGGAGTACCAGCTTTGGGCCTTAAACTCAGAAGAGCATCAGAGTTTAAGAAAACTAATCCCTAACTCACTTATCCATTATTTTCCATGTGGGAACAGACATCCACTCTTCATATCTCCATAACAAGCCTGATATATTTTCCTGCCTGAACAATATTCTGTCATACTTTAAGGGTCTTAGCCTTGGATTCTTAACAGTAATGTCAGTTATTTATTTATTTCTTGCTCAAGAACTTCCAGTCATTGGAAGACTAATTCAAATGTCTGTGCCTTAGCTTGGTCTCCTAAGACCTCTTTCTGCTCAGAAAAGGTTTGCAGTGCTCACCAAGACTTCAGTGGAGCAGCATTGCTGTCTAGTATAAGCAGAGTCTTTTCACAGGTATGATGCATCTAGTGTTGCTGGACTAATAAAACACTCCTTTTGCTTTTTTATGCCTGAGACAGCCATTTAAGGTATGTAATGAGTAAGACAAAGGTATGAAAAGGAAATGATGCAAGACAACAAACAGCAGAGTCACCAAAGCTGAGCTGCCCATTGCACATGAAGAGCTTTCAAAATAGTGGGAAGAATCAGCAGACTTTGTAGCTTGCATCACAAGCCATTACTGGTTTTATATGACAACTTCTCTGCTTAAGTCATCTGCTCTGCACATTACAGATTAGATGATTGGGAGTGACCCAGCTTTCAAAGTTAGGTTTGCAGTCAAGCAGCCCCAGTTTGTCGTGCGACCTTCAATCCACAGCATTTCAAGTTGGCTGTTTGCAAAAGCAGTTGACAACATATAATGTGAGAAAGTAGTCTTGGTTTTGAAAGCAGCTATTGTGCTGTGCTAGACAACAGAATAAGTCAAGTCGCTCTGGGGCACGAGACTGCACTGTATGACAAACTGGAGTCTAAATAAATGTATTCTGTCCCCCCAAGGAAAAAGTCACTATGCCTTTTATAGAGACTGCTGACTTGAGTAGGATATCAGTACAGGCATCAAAAATGTACAGTATAAAAAGGATTTTTACTCTTAGTGGACAGTGGGTAATTCAAATGTGGTGTTTCCCTAAGCTTTTTAAAAGGGGATCAGCCTTACTCAATAATTTACCAACACTGGGAGTTTTCTATCCACGTAAATACAAGGCGATTTTCATAGCTTCCTTTTAAAATATTACATGCAGGTGCAGATTACTAGGCTGAAATGGGTATTCTTCCACAAAATAACTATTAAAAAAAGGAAACATGCTGTCTATTTGGCAGTGGGTATTGTATTTTCAGCTGAAAATGGGTGCTTGTATGACAGAGAAAAGGGAATATCTTCATATTAGAATTCATATTTGCACAATTTTCACCATATATGTAACTGAAGTCATTTACCATGAACCACATACCTCAAAGACAAATGTAAATGGGCTTTTTGCAGCCTTGACTGCAGTATGGTTAGTTGCAGTGCTGGCAGTCACCTTTTAGGAGCAGGATGAATACAGGAATAGGAGAAGAAAATTGCTTTTGTGCTCTTGATTGCCAGGTCACCGACCTTCAGTAGGGACAGAGTAAGGCAATACATATATTGCAAATCAAATACCTGTCAAGTATTATTCTACCAGTAGCATGCTTCACTACCATGTCAGTTCTTGGCTTCTTAAAATTTGTTTAATATAGCCACATAGTGTTATAGTAGTATTTTAGGTCTGATAGCGTAATCTGCCTCTTAGTTCCTTCTTTCATCATACCTACATCAAAATAAAGTATTGCACATGTGATGGAAGAGACTAGATCCATGATTGTTGCTCTTAGTCTAATTGTAAGACCAATTTCTAATCTAATCTTTTTAAACCCAAAATATTGGTGCTGCACCTTTTACGTGCAGCGATGCATACAAAAAAATACAAGAAATAAATGTTTGTGAAAACAACTTTACTTCTCTTGGGGAAAATCATTCTGTTAAGTCTTCCTGTGTACTTACATAAGGAGTGGGACAGAAATCTTCAACAGGTGCAGATAAACAACAATTTAATTATGCTATTCTGTACATTTCAGATTTTGTAGCTATCCTTAACCTCAGGATTAGAAGAACTGAACCCATCCTGGGAATACACTTTTAGTTAAATCGGGAGCCTGTTAGCCAATAATTATTTCGAACATATTCTGAACTTTCATGTTAAAGATGAGGTTTTGTGGGTTTTTTTCTCTGCTTACTATGGTATAATATATTTTTGTCATTGCTGTCTAGCCTAGCTGAACACCATGACTGAAAGAACTGTGTCAAGCCCCCAGTGATCTATCTACACTAGTCCTACAGCTGACGCTCCTTTCCTGTACATTGGTGGTCAGCAGCTACGGATGCGTTTAAGGAGGAAACTATACCACAAAAGGATATATAGATCAGATTTCTTAGAATTTTATCTTCTAAAAATTTAAATATTGTGGGGTTTCATACCAGTCTGCTAATACATTTCTCCATTTATATTATGAATTGCCTAAATGTTTGTTGTTTTAGGCAATGTGTAAACAAGAAGTGGTCAGAGCAGCAAAGCAGCTCATGTAACAAAAAGAGGTTGTAAAACATGTAAAGCTGAACAAAGGGAAAAAAATGAATGGGTGTGTGTGTGGGGGTCCCTTTTGCTGCAAATATATACTGGCTTGTATAATAGAGTTCTCTTCAGATGAAGCACTATTCATATTGTGAATAGCCTTTTCAAGTAAATATGTCTCACTGGCATGAGCATCGAAAATCACTATGGCTGTCAGCATCTGTTCTTTTATACTCGGAACAATTTTTCCATCAAATATTAGAAGCTAAAAGGATTTTTAACAGTGATGTAGCACTACATTGTAATTTTCCTACTGCAGTCAGTCCGGCAATGAAACTTTTTTCAGTAAGAAAGTAAAACAAGTAAGGTTGTTTGTATGAATCCAACATGACAAAGCTCTTCCTCCACAACCCTGTTAACACAAAAAGCATTCATTTTGTAGAATGACACACAGATTTTATGTAAATAAGGGGCAGTTCCTTCAGAACAGATGTTTAATACTTAATGAAACTATTTTAATTTATCACCCTGAAAAATCGTTTCATTCTAAATAATTGCCTTATTGTGATTGCCTTTTAAAATGCAGAAGTCTGAGCAACATTTAAAAGAAAAAAGCCCTCTTTGTATGTGCTTTTTAAACAAGTGCATACATCGTTAGTGCTTGGTTTCTAGCACAGTCTCTGTGTGAGTTTCACCAAGGAAGCATCTCTGCAGTGTTTGGAAGCTGATTCTGGCCACCTCTGCTCCTCTGCAAAGAGTTGTGATATTTGGTCACAGCAGCCCACGCAGGAGACAGATTTTGTGGTCAAAGCAAGTACAGTCCTGAGCAGTAGAGATGATCTATTTATATTGCTTTGATATATTGACCCTCAGCAATGAGGGGAATTACCTACTGGGCAGACCCAGTACTCCTCGCAATTGGCTGGGGTGGGTGCCCAAATTAGAGGCACCTTTCCTCCCTCCCCAGTGATGGGAGGCTGAGATCTGTTCTGTGTTTTCAGGTGGTGGGGGTTCGGTACGGTGCAAAGAGGCTGAGATGGTAGCAGTGGGATTTACTCTATCCCAGGTAGCTCTTGCGCTGCTGTAATAAGGGACCTGCACTGGTGCAGGGATCAGTGGCACGAGCCTCCTGCCTGCCTGTCAGGTTGGCATGGATTACACCTGCCTCCGGCTTTGTCTCCAAATTGTAGGTATTTCTAGTGTCTGTCGCCAAGACATCCTAGCAACTGCGACAAAAATAAAGGTGGGTGAGTGCAAAGCTTTTGCTGGAAAGTGGAAGAATTCAGAGGGGCTATAAAGCCTTGTTCACTGCAGCACTCTCTGTCAGCTGAAATTCCTGACGTTCCAGCAAGGCATGGGCACAGAGCTGACAGCTGTCCCAGCAGAAAGGAAGGGTGTTGAAATAACCACACGCAACGTGAGGGAAGAAGTCAATTTATAATGTTTTATTAACCAAACCCTGTTTTCACAGCAGAATATTTAGTGGCTTCATCAGCAGTTAAAAGAAAACACCAACTCAAAGAAAAACCGCACTAAAACCAATTTAAATGTTTCACTGATTTATTATTATCATTATTATTTTTAACACTGCTATCTATAATTTTAATTTATAAATATTTTCCATTATAATTTATAATTTTAAATTATAAATGTTTTAATAATATTTAATTATATTTAATAATGTTATTTAAATATTTATTTTAGCAGAGCAAGTAGATTTTCAGTCTTTCACAGCAGTTACCTTGTGCACTTCCCTTTAGCCCTAGCTTACTCAGTGCTGGCTGTGTTAAAGGGATTTATGATGACACCTTAGCCAGAAGAAACAGTGTTTGATCAGTCCACCAGTCTGCCTCTAGCTGCTCTTGTACTGCATATACGTTCTGTTTTGAAGAATGTTAATCCTTTATATTACACAATCCTCTTAAAAAAAATAATCCTGGTGTTACATAAGTGATAAGCAACACATCCTTAGTATATCGAGGGTAGCAATATTTTATCACAAATACTTTTATCCACGTAACCATTAGTAAAAATGAGAGGGAATAATGTAAAAATAAGACTTGCCCACGTCATTAGGGAGTCAGTGGTACAATCAGAATGTGAGAGCCCTTTTCCAAACCACAGGCTTCATATACTTTCAGATCATCTTGCTGATATTGCTGCACATTGCTGTGCCTCCCTTTCCATGAGCAGTGAGTTGTTTTCATCAGAGTTCTATGTCTGCTGTGGGAGTTTTCAGTAAAGTGCCCAGGAAGTTTAATAATTAAGTCCTAGTTCCAAAACTGGAACTGTTCTTGAAATAACATCTTGTTTATTCTTATGCTTGGGGGGTGCTAAATGTACTAACTTCAGGTAACACCATCTGTGCGTATAGAAGCTTTTTTGAATGCATGATAAAACAACCACAATAAGGAGTATTTTGTTTCTTTATTTTGTTAATCAAGGTGTCAGAATGATGCTCTACCAGCATACTAAACTACTCAAAATCTACAAAAGCTTTAAAATCTGCTTAAAGAATACAAGCATACATCAGAAGTATGTAGTTTGTGTCCTGTTCTGCGCTAATCATTCTTCCTGCTTCTTCTTTGCCTTTGATTAGTGCACTACCTACTTGTGCACACAAACAGTTTAAAGTAGGAAATCCTTTATTTAAACAAGTGCTGTTTTGTATTTTTGTATTTTTGGATTAGAAAAAGCAGGCTGTTTTCTGTTCACTAAGGAAGTTAGTCTTTGGAACATTTAGGAAGTCATTATCATCTTTTCCAAAGTTATATCTGATTTTGTACCCAAATGTGAAACGTATTACTAGCGTGATGGGTCTTCACCAAGATAATAAATATATGAAGAATGTCATACTACCTGGAGGTATTATGCTGTTAGTTTCAATTACCTGCAACAGCAGTCATCATTTATGTCTACACTGTGTAGGATACAAAACAAACCTGCTCACAGGTCAAGAAATTCAGAGGTGCATGGGAATTTAATCTGTTTATACTTTGAAATGGTTTAGAATTGCAATGTTTTTCCCTTATTCTGAAAGCAGAAATTTATAACAATAATGATTATAGGAAGATAAATTAACTGCCTAGAAGTCTGTTTATCTTAAAAAACCTATTCTTTAATTGCAGAAGATGCAGAATGTGGAAAAAACAATCTTATCAGACCACATTCCAAAGTCCTGATTTGAAGGTCGCTTACATACTCATGAAAAGTTAACATTGCTTTTTCTTCTCCCCCAGTTACTATCTTCAGTTAAAGAATGATGACTCCAAAGGGAGATGAAATTTGTGTAGTGAAGGAAGCAGTGCAGTCTTTTATAATCTTATTATGCTAACCCTTTGGGAGACTAATTGGAGACTGTAGCAAAGCCTGTATGCAGATCCTACTTGGTGGCAGTCTTTGAGTGGTCTCGTATTCCTGCTTGCAGGATCACAGTTACAAAAATTTCTGGAAAGTTGTGCCCAGGGTGCCATTCTCTCCATATTCCTCTCTTTTCCCTTCCCATTTCAGAGCAGCATGAAACCGCAGATGACCCTGGCTCTCATTGCAAGTAGAGAGGGATAGGTCCAACCCAAAATCTCTCCTACTACAGGAACACCTGCCTAACATAGCCGTTGTAACCCACTAGGTCCTTTGGAAGTCTGGAAGTAGCTCTGGAGGCCCGAGCTACTTGTCACCAGTCAGTTGCCAGGGTGTGCTTTGGAGACAGGAGAGCTTCAATGAATTGTATTAGGAGTTAGCAGAAATCAGTCTTATCTTAAAAAGTACTTAGTGCTTTTGTTAGTCTAGGGTAGTAAGTGATTGAACTTCCACAGCACCTTCTAATGAAAATTGTTGGTTTTAATTAAATTGCTTTGGTTAAGCTGACAGGCAACCCTGGGAGGTAAGTGATTAAATTGTATTTAACATTTTATCTGTTCAGGTAAACTCAAGTAGCTTAATATTCTTCAATGTAGCTTTTTGATTGGGGGTCTTTTAGAACTGAAAGGCTGGACTCAAAAAGCATATTCTTGCTTTTATAGGAAAGTGCTCATGCTGAAGGACTGCATCAGAGACCTGTCATACCTTTGAGCACATGAGGGGAGAGCGTCCCTTTCTGTCTGCTGTGTTACTATTCTGGAGGATAAGATAGACCATTAAGGACTTACTTTTCAAAATTTCCCAATTTATCAGGTTTTAGGATGTTACTAAGATTGACTCTTACAAAAGAGGCTGTGTAGGTTTTGAAGAATAGGACAGCTAAACTGAAAGTGTCCAAAAAGACTTGAACTAGATATGGTATTAATATCTGTTCAGGCTGTGCATGAAGGATATTAGCAGTTGAAGTCAGTGAGGTTCCAACTCCACTGTGCCAGATAGAGTGGTTAGTGAGATTTTGACTTAAAAACAGGTATTAGTTTTGTCTTTCAGACATAAACAGCTCTGGAGGGTTTATGGTTTTTGGAAAGAAAAAGATAGAACCAAAGGAAATGTGATGAAAAAATACCTTCTTCCCATTCCCTAAGAGTGCAGCCATGCAGGTAATAGATCTGGCACTGGATACAGCTGGGAGGTGAAAATGAGACTGGAGTCAGATACACTTCAAATTTACCTTTTTACTACTTGCATGGAACTGACAAAGTTTTGGGTTTGGATTTTCAGCAGGTCTGAAGAAATTTATGAAAGTGTGGAAGAGGCAAATGTCACCAACTCAAATAGCTAAATAAGGCCTTTTAAACTGGAATTTAGAATAAACATGAGAATGCATCTGGCTTCCAGCCAATAAATGTTAAATAATTACTGCATTAAAGATAGAAGGTTTATCTTTTCATGCTGCAGATTCTCCCTCCAATTACATCTGCTTAACATAATTTAATAGATAACAAGCTAGTATTTGCACATGCTAACCGTTAAGATGTAGGAAGCATTTATTTAATACTTTTCCCCTCCAGTAAAGACTTTTCTAAGCTTTTAGGATCTTGGTATGTTTTAATTTAAACCACCTGTGGAATCCTTCCCAGATCTCTTTCTCAGGATATTTTAAAAGCTTTTACAAACTCTACTAGAAATACATAATGTGTCTTCATAGCAGGTTCTCCTGTTCTGCCTGGGAGGCAGAGCAGAGGTCAGAGATGCTCCCGCTAGGTGGGACAGCATCCTTTAGGCTTTTTAAGAATTAGCACACTCATTTACTGGAGATAAGAAAGGGCAATTTTCCAAAAGCCCGTGGGAACCTGCTGAGAGGCAACCCAGCTGGAGCAGGCTAGCCCAGGAGCTGCTGCCTCTTATGACTCTCCTTGGGTTATTATGCCATCAGGTGACACAAGAGCCTGTTCTTAGGAAATTTTGACTGATGTCTTGCTGGGTGATGGGGTCAGTGCCTACAGAGCTGGCAGCCAGTGGTAGGTACCCCTATGTTACAGCCCAGCTGCCTGCCTGCACTGTCAGCTGGCTGACAGTGGGGAAGGTGGGAAAAGAGCTCTGAGATCAGCAGGGTGCATAAGGCTGCCACTCAGAGATGAGATTTAAATGGTGTGGTAATCCTGGCTGTGTTTGCTTGGGAATGTTTAGTGCTGAAATGCTTAAAAATGTTTAGCTTAAAAACAGTTACAAATAAATGACCTTTGCTTCTGTTTGTATGTAGGATTTTTCTTACAGTTCTGGAACTGCAGCTGAACATCAGATCTGACTTTGGCCAAGTCTGTTAGTGGATGGGATGAAAATGATGGTGGACTTGGCAGCCTTAGGGTAATGGTTGGACTTGATGGTCTTAAAGGTCTTTTCCAACCTATGATTCTACATGTGTGTCCCTTTACCATTGAATTTACCATCATGGAATCATAGAATGCTTTGAGTTGGAAGGGACCTTAAAGATCATTTAGTTCCAAACCCCTCTGCACAGCAGGGACATGAAGTACTATACACTGGGTACAGATGCTGTTGATGCTGAGTACAGTTCTGACTTGCATGCCACCAAACTCCCTGGTAGAGATTTAATGTAATGAAGTAGAAATGTGGTTCTAGTTTTCAGGTACCCTCCAGTCCTAAGAGCCACAAGGTAATGGAATTGAACAGCTTACCAACATTAGAACATGTTGTGGGAAAATTCATATATATGGGTTGTGTGTGATTTTTCCTTTCTGTGCATTTCTGTTTTTCTGAATGTTTCCTTTTCCTTAAGAAGTCCTCATTGACTGTCAACAGATGCGTACAAAGGGTTTTGTTGCTTTTTTTCTTCAAGAAATGTTATGATTCAGTGAGATAAAGGCTTATGCAGATAATGCTGTAATTGGTTTTGAAGGCTGTCTGGACCTGCCTGGTCACCAAGCAATGCTCACCCAGTTTCTCTTGAACTGAATTTTAATGCTGCTTCGATGTCAGATCCTGATTCTTCTAAGAGCTTCTGTTTCAAAACAAAACACCCATAATTCAGAGCACTCTGTCACTACTTCTGGGAATACCTGTGGCTTTTTTCTTTTTTTTCCTATTTTTTTTTTAAGCCAGTAACAATATTTTTGCCCTCTGCCTTTTTAAGCTGTAATTAAATGTTTAACAGGCACTTATTCATGCTTATTCTGGTTTATTATCTAATGTTCCTGAAAGTTATATGGACATTGCAGCTTTCTTTAGATCAGCATAAGAAGGGCAAGAGACTGATACAAACAATGAATTATTGTAGCAGTAGATTCAGATTAGGAAGAATCACAGAATCCTAAGGGTTGGAAGGGACCTCAAAAGATCATCTAGTCCAACACTCCTGCAGGGTAACCTAGAGTACATTCACAGGAACTTGTCCAGGAGGGCCTTGAATATCTCCAATGTAGGAGACTCCACAACCCCCCTGGGCAACCTGTTCCAGTGATCTGTCACTCTCACAGTAAAGAAATTTTTCCTGATGTTCACATGGAACCTCCTATGCTCCAGTTTACACCCATTGCCCCTTGTCCTATCACTGGACATCACTGAAAAAAACCTACCTCCATCATCCTGACACTCACCCTTTACATATTTGTAAACATTGATGAGGTCACCCCTCAGACTCCTCTCCTCCAAGCTAAAGAGACCCAGCTCCCTCAGCCTCTCCTCATAAGAGAGATGTTCCACTCCCTTAATCATCTTTGTAGCTCTGCGCTGGACTCTTTCAAGCAATTCCCTGTCCTCCTTGAACTGTGGGGCCCAGAACTGGACACAATATTCCAGATGCGGCCTCACCAAGGCAGAATAGAGGGGGAGGAGGACCTCTCTTGACCTACTAACCACACCCTTTCTAATGCACCATAGGATGCCATTGGTCTTCTTGGCCACAAGGGCACATTGCATCCTCCTATCCACCAGGACCCCCAGGTCCCTTTCCCCTTCACTACTGTCCAGCAGGTCAGCCCCCAACCTGTACTGGTACCTGGGGTTGTTCTTCCCCAGATGCAAGACTCTACACTTGCCTTTGTTGAATTTCATCAAGTTCCTCTCCACCCAACTCTCCAGCCTGTCCAGGTCTCCCTGAATGGCAACACAGCCCTCTGGTGTGTCAGCCACTCCTCCCAGTTTAGTATCATCAGCAAACTTGCTGAGGGTACACTCAGTTCCCTCATCCAGGTCGTTGATGAAAATATTAAACAGCACTGGTCCCAGCACCGACCCCTGAGGGACTCCACTAGTCACAGACCTCCAGCTAGATTCTGCCCCATTGACCACAACTCTCTGCCTTCTTCCTTCCAACCAGCTCTTGATCCACCTCACTAGCTGATCATCAAGCCCACACTTCCTTAGCTTGTCTATGAGGATGCTGTGGGAGACAGTATCAAATGCCTTACTGAAATCAAGAAAAACCACATCTACCGCTCTACCATCATCCATCCACCTAGTTACTTGCTCATAGAAGGCTATAAGGTTGGTCAAACATGACTTCCCCTTGGTAAAGCCATGTTGGCTGCTCTTAATGACCCCCTCATCCTTGATATGTCTAGAGATGGTGTCAAGAATAAGTTGTTCCATCACCTTTCCAGGGATGGAGGTCTATAAGGTCCTCCTTCTTGCCCTTCTTATAGACCAGCGTGACATTTGCCATCCTCCAATCCTCAGGCACCTCACCTGTTTCCCACGACTTACCAAAGATGATGGAGAGTGGCTCAGCAGTGACCTCCGCCAGCTCCCTCAGCACCCGCGGGTGTATTCCATCCGGACCCATCAATTTATAGATGTCCAGATTACTTAACTGATCCCTAACCCAATCCTCATCTACCAAAGCAAACTCCTCCTTTATCCTGACTCCTTCAGGGGCTATAGGAATCTGGTCCCCCTGGGAGAGTCTGCAGGAGTAAAGACAGAGGCAAAGAAGGCATTCAACACCTCTGCCTTCTTTATATCCTCTGTCTCCAGGGCACCCACCTCATTCAGCAGTGGGCCTATACTGCTTCTTGTGTTAGTTTTATTCACTATGTATTTGAAGAAGCCCTTTCTATTGTCCTTGACCCGACTTGCCAGATTAAGTTTCAAAGAGGCCTTAGCTGTCCTAATTGCTTCCCTACATCCTCTAACAGCTGTCTTATATTCCTCCCAAGTGGCCAGCCCCTCCTTCCATAATCCATAGATTCTCTTTTTCCATACAAGTTTGCCCAGCAGTTCCTTGTTTAACCATGCTGGTCTCTTGGCTCCCCTACTTGACTTCCTACTCACTGGGACACTGATCCTGAGCTTTGAAGAAGTGTCCTTGAATGCTGACCAACTATCTTGAGCCCCTTTACCACCTAGTATCCTTTGCCATGATACTTCCCTTAGCAATTAATTGAAGAGGCCAAAGTTTGCCCTTCAGAAATCCAGAAATGTGGCCTTGCTAGGTATTCTATTCCTCCCACACAAGATCCTAAACTCCACCATCTCATGGTCATTGCAGCCCAGGCTGCCATTGACCGTCACTACTTCAACCAGATCCTCCTTATTGGTGAGTACCAGATCCAGCAGCGCTCCTCTCCTAGTTGGTTCATCCACCATTTGCATTAAGAAGTTATCATCAATGCACTGGAGGAACCTCCTAGACTGTGAATGACTGGCTGTGTAAGTCTTCCAGCAAATATCAGGGTAGTTAAAATCCCCCATAAGGACCAAGGCATGTAGTCGTGAGGCTGTTTTCAATTGCCTGTAGAAAGCCTCATCAACTCCTTCGTCCTGATCAGGAGGTCTATAATAGACCCCCACAACTCTGCCACCCATAACAGCCTGTCCCTTAATTCGCACCCACAGACTTTCCATGTGGTCCTCATATGCCCCTGGACAGAACTCAATACATTCTAGTCGCTCTTTCACATAAAGAGCGACTCCACCACCTCGCTTTGCTGATCTATCTTTCCTAAAAAGGACATAGCCATCCATAACCACATTCCAGTCATGTGAGCTGTCCCACCATGTCTCTGTAATTGCCACCAGGTCATAACCTTTAGACCGCACACAGACTCCTAACTCCTCCTGTTTATTCCCCATGCTGCATGCATTGGTGTACAGGCATTTCAGGGAGCGAGCTGAGCACACTAGTGGCACCCTTGGAAGGCGGGAGGCCTTCTGGTCTTCATTCATACTAGAACATTGCCCCACTAGTTCAAACCCAGCTACAACCCCCTCGCACTTCAAATCTAACCTAGAGCTCTGTGAGTGCGCTCTACTAACTCTTGCCCAGGTACCCTTTTTCCCCTGCAGGACAGGGTTTAAACAACTACCCTTTCCCTCAAATGAAACAATAGATTGAGAGTTCTCCTTAGTCTGCCATTCTTCAAGCCCTAGCATGTTTCTCTTGGGCTTGTCCCCAACAGCCCAGTTATCTCCCTTTCCCCCTTCCTACCTAGTTTAAAGCCCTGTCAATGAGCCCTGCTAACTCCTGCCCCAGAAACCTTTTACCCCTCTGGGACTGGTGTATTGCACCTGCCAACAGCAAACCAGGTGTCTCATATAGCAGCCTATGATTGAAAACCCCAAACCCCTGCCTTTGGCACCAGTCCCATAGCCATACATTAATCTGCAGTCACTTCCTATTTATATCTTCACCTTTGCTTGTAACAGGTATCGAGTCAAACACCACTTGTGCTCCAGACCCTCTAACCAGCCGTCCCAGGGCCCTGAAGCCTCTCTTCATTGCCCTTGCCCTGCTTGTAATAATTTCGTCACTGCCAACCTGAAAAACCAGCAGCGGATAGTAGTCAGAGGGCTGCACCAGATCAGAGCTTCCTTTTAACATCTCCAGTCCAAGCCCCAGGTAGGCAGCAGACTTCCCTGTGGGATGGATCAGGTTGACAAATGGGCCCTTCTGTTCCCCTCAGAAGGGAGTCACCCACAATTACTCTTCTTTTCTTCTTCATTGAGGAAGTTCTAAGGCATGGGGGTGAGTGACAAGCCCTAGGTGACTTACTAGATGGATCTACCCCTTCATCACCATTTACCTGTGTCCTGGGTTCAGCAGTAGCAGTCATGTTTCTCCTCCTTGGTAGCTGGTGCAGTGCAGTGTTTTGACTTTCAGCTCGGGAACAGAGCTGATAGCGATGTTTTTGGTTTGGCCAAGGACTTTGTGAGCCTCATGCTCTGCCAGGGAGGAGGGGAAGCCAGGAGGAAGCAGAGACAGGACACCTGACCCAAACGGACCAAAGAGGTATTCCATACCACAGCACATCATGCCCAGGATGTAACTGGGAGTTAGCCGGAAGGGCTGGGAGACTGCAGGGTTGGAGGAGGTATCGGTCGGAGCTTGGTCGGGGCTGGGGGGGGCGAGTTATCGGTCGGCTGGTGTTGAGGTGTTGTATTCTCTTCCCTTGTTATTTCCTTTATCATTGTTATTATTGGTGGTAGCAGTAGTGATTTGTGTTATACCTTAGTTACTAAACTGTTCTTATCTCAACCCGTGGGAGTTGCATTCTTTTCGATTCTCCTCTCCGTCCCTCCGAGAGCAGGGGGAGGGCAAGAAAGAGGGGGGGAAGTGAGCGAACGAATTACCTGACTGGGTTTAAACCACAACAACCTGGCCCTGTAGCTCCAAGACCTCATACCTGTTACTCAAGGGCAACTGGGAGGAAGGAAGGGATTGTGGGGGTTTTCGCTTACCTCTCCGAGGAGGGACCTCCCTCCATACTTCCTTGTCCCTTAAGTTCACTCCTTCTGTCTGATGGTAGGAGGGAAGGGGATCTATCACTTGTTCAACCACTTCTCTCTGCCCTTGCCTTAGGCTGTGGCTCCACCGGTCAATTTCACTTTCACACTCTGTGATAGCTCTCAACCTTTTTACGTCCTCCCTCAGTTCAACCACCTGCTTTAGCAGGTCATCTCCTTGCTCACACCCCACACAAGCGGTGTCACTGGCTCTCTCCGATACAAGTGCCAGGCTCAGGCATTCACTGCAGCCGGAGACCTGCACGGCCGCATGTCTGCAGGAAGGCTCAGTCCGGGTACCCACGTTATTCCTAACTACAGGTTTTGACTGAGTGGTGACCATGATCTATCTGGTCCATCGGTCCTCCTATGTCTCTTCGCACAAGCAAGCAGTTCTTCCTCCTCCTGCACTCCAGTCGAGTCCTCTTGATCAGGCGGTCACCCCGCTTGCTCGCCAGCCCGCCCACTCTGTTCGCCGCGCTCCTGGTCTCCCGCGCTCCCCGGGCAGGTTTTAACCACTCACAGCTGCTGCCGAGCCTGCTGGCTCTGCCCCCGGTGAGTCAGCTGCTCGCGAGAGCTGAGCTGCCGGCTCCTGGGCAAGTCCTGTTGAGGACTTGAGGCTCCCTCCTCAATGGCTTTTGTCGCTCTGAGTTGAGGCTCCTGGACGCTGATCTCTCCCCGCACCACTCCGGTATTGTAGGCGTCCTCTCTCGAGCTACTCACCTCAGCAATTGACCAGGAAGAAGTTCTGTATTATGAGGGTGGTGAGACACTAGAACAGGTTGCCCAAAGAAGTTGTGGATGTGTTCAAGGCTAGGATGTGCTCAATGGCCAGGGGCTTTGAGCAACTTGGTCTAGTTGGAGATGTCCCTGCCAGTGGCAGAGGGAGTACAACTAGATGATATTTAAGATCCTTTCCAACCCGAACCATTCTGTGTTTCTGTGATTCTATGACATAATTCTATAGATGGAAGAAAATCTAAAATTTGAGATTTAGGTGAAAACCATGAAATGGGAGAATACTGCACAATACTGAAAAAAGGAAAATATATATTTTAAATCAAGCACTAATTCAACTACCTCTTAATTTTCATGCTACTGTGTCATTTCAGGGCAAAGTTATCTGTATCTCTGTCCTAATATGGCTGGACCATAACTAAAGGTCTCCTCTATTTTAGAATTCTGGAAGCATAATATTTGTTCTGGGAATAACCACAACACTCCGGAGCAGCTCCCTCTTTCCTTCTCCCCCTCAGATTGCTTGTACATGGTTTAAATAAAATTCAGATTCTACAGAAGTGTTTTGGGTTAGGATTTTTTTCTTTTGTAAATCTAAAGAGGGGAAGAGGTGTTCTTTGTATTTTCCTCTGACAGGAATATCTGGATATCAAAGAGAGCAGAGCATTTGAGCCTTTTTTAATTATTCAGGACTGCCATATATTTTACATGAGAAGATATTCTTGTGTATCTTGATTAAGCATAGGAAACTGGCCTAATATAGTACGCACTAATTTGTAGAACTCCAGATCCTAAAAAAGGTGTGTGGTCTATATGTGTATAGATATGCTAATATCTATAGGCACATTTATATAAGTTACAAATAAATGTCAACTTTATTTATAGAAAAGAATTATTCGGGAGGAAAGACTGGAAGCCCTTAGTTTCCATGATTATAGGCTGAATTTTCTTGTACCATAAATATCAACAATATCAACCTGCAGAGAAATATAATGCTGCTAAAATGTAAAGCTAGCAGCAAAAATAACTGTTTGCTATTTTAATCAAGTTTATAGGAATCTCTCTGTTTCATTTGTTAACAGCTTTTTCCCTCAAGGAAAACAGGTTGAACCAGGCTTTAGCTGACAGGTTGAGGGAAATTCACTTGTTTTTAATCTTTAGCAATAAAGTAGAAATTACAAGAAATGTTTAATCCTAGCATATAAAAGCTTAAATAAAAATATTTAAAATGTAAAAAAAAGTAATATAATTATCAGCTTTATGTGTTTGTTGATGACATACAGATGTGCCGCATTCTTAGACTTACTAGGCAACAGTAGGCGTATTCATTATGAGATGCTCCACCAATGCCTACGGACCCATGACACTATGTTAAATACATCTCTGGAATTTTTGGTTTATAACAGCAACTAAAAATCTTTATTGAAGAAAAAAAAGAATACTGTGAGGAAAAGTCAGGTTACTTCTCAAAATTCAGCATTTGTTCTATTCTTTGAGGAAAATTATTATTCAGTAGTTCTTTGATGCTTAAAGACATTTATTTTTCTCTTCTCTGAGAAACTCAATGATCTCTTTCATTAGAAATTGGAAATGTCAAAAAGGTATGCATGTAAAAGTAAGCTTTTTCACATTGTGCTTCTGCATTAGATGCAAGAAAGGTACTCTGGCTGAGAGATGTTCCTGTGGCCACAAGTTTTAGCCTCCCCACCTCCCAGAGCACAACTTAAGTATCATTAGCTGGTAGGCTTACTAAAATCTGTTATTAGCACTCATCATAGGTACACTCTAACGTCTATCTTCAGAACAAATCAGAATAAAATAGGTGGCATCCCACTGCTATTAAAATGAAGGGTTTCATTATGAATCACCAAGTTAAATTTAAGAGTCTTTGATTTCACCAATGTCAGAAATTTAATCCTACCAGTAGACTGGAAAATGGAATTGATTTGCATCTAAAAATATGCACGGTAACCTTATTTACAAAACAACCTTCCTTGTATAAATATACTTCTAAATGCATGTGTCTATGCTTATATACATTTAAACAGCTGCTACTTTATTTCTAGTATAAACAGTAAAATAAATAATCTTTAAATAGCCTATATCTTTGACCAATAAACCACAACTGACCATGGAAAGCAGTTTTCTGTCTTCATCTGTTTATTGTGACACCACAAAAAGAATTCTGTGCTAAGTTGCCTGCCTGTGTCACCTCACTGTGAAGCATGGGATAAAGTCTCTAGAAATGGTGGCACTGCATGTGAAACTATTGCTTATGTAACATTTTTGAGAGTTAGAGAGTTTTGTCTGTAAATAAAGTAAAGCCAAATTGAATTACCTGAAACAACTGCAAGCATTACTATGCAGCAGAGTACTTTACCTGTTTTACTTTAGAACACATAATTTGCTTTCATAGACTGTGATCGTTGGGCAATGTGTGGGTGCCTGTATGTGCATTCATTAATTACCAGAAGGGTGGTATACCAGTTGTCCTGTTCAGAATACCAGAGGTCCATGCACTGCTGACAGTCAATGAGATATTATATTACACCAAGATTTTTCTGTGTTTTCTCAATCCTTTGGACTTGACAAAAGTAAAAAATGTGTCTTCCTTTCAGTGTACCTTCACTAGAATAATTCTCCGTCTCCTGCTATGCAAACACGAGTAAGAAAAGCGTGCTGCTTGCCACTGTTTGTTTCTTTCCACCTTGACTATTTCTTCACAAATTGTAATGTTGATTCTGTTGTTACTGTAGAAAGAAAAAAAATCTCTACCCAACCAACACAGGTATAGCCAGGACAAAACCTGTGCTTAGTCCAGAAATGCAAAATGTTCTCACCAGGATATGTTGGATGAAATCCTGGCTTCATGTAAATTAGTGGGAGTCATGCCACTTACTTCACATGGATCAGGATTTTTCTCAGCATGTGCCATTTAAAGAATACTGAAAAATTCAGAGCAATTTTGATGGGCCAGATGGTTATGTTTCAACCTCTGATGGTACAAAAGTAATTCATTTAACTTTTTGGCACAAGGCCCATGTCTTTTCAAGCTGGGAAATAATGCTTAAAGCTCGATCTATTATAATAAAATGAGAAAAGTGGACATAATGATGTTAAATTGGAACCTGTTACCCCCTTCAGAAAACAATGACAATTTGGGTTTTCCTCCCCAGCACCACGTTACTTGCAGCTGACAAAAGTCAAGTCAAAAGTTTGTTTTATCAGGTAACTGATTCAGCATTTCCAATGTCTGTTTTGAAAAAATGAAAAAAGACATGGATTGCAAAATGATGGCAGTTGTTTTGCCTGTTGTTTGTAATGGATTTAGAAAGTCATGTTTGGTACTAAAACAACACGTAAGGGCTTAAGGTCAGTATTGAGTAATGCTCAGGGCACACCTGAACACTTTTTAACTGATGTGACAGCTTTTACTTGATTTATCTTTTCAGTGTTTGTTTTTAATTTTATTACCCCAGATGAACTAGTATCTAATCTAATAAAATGCATGCGTGTTGTTGACTTTAAGTGTAATCATCTTGTAGAAATAAAACACATGTCCAGTACTTGTTTCAGGTTCTTTGCCAAGTGTCAGGAATTTAACCTTCAGAAATTACTGTGGGGCTGTTATGGAATATCTTTTCCCCACAGGAAAATAATAAATAAATTAAATTTAATTAAACTTAATTTAATTTAATATTAAAAAAGTATTATATAGTTCTGGAACGCAGAGTGAGGTATGAAGTTGATTACAAGCCACCCAGGGAAAGCAGAGCCCCTTTCCACCTTGATAGAGACGCACTCTTGAAAGTGCTGAGATGCCAGAAGTCAGTTTCAGAGACTTGCTTGAATAAAATGCTTAAAGGGAGGATTGGGTGGTTTCTTCCCAAAACTCCACAGAGGACTGTGGTAGAAGTCTTCCTATTTAGGTTACATATTGCACGTTTGATGTTGTTTTGTTAAAATTAATGTAAACCTGTACTGTCTTTGTGCAAGGACTACCAGGCTTAAAAACAATGTGGAACGTTCCCTGTACTCTGCTCAGTAGTAAAACTCACATAGAAACTGAGCTGATAGTGATGTACATCACTTAATTGGGGCGTGCTTAATAAGAAAATCTGTTTAATTGGGCTATCGTCCAGAGAAACTGTTTAGGCTGAGACTGAATGGAGCTGACTGCTGCTTAAATGGAACATTATGAACAAAAAAAATCATTTTAATGGGGGTGCATTTGGCTGGGGACATTGTGTAGCAATAATTAACTGGGTAGTTAAACAGATATGCAGGGCTCTTTTTCTTAAATACAGAAATAGATGTGTAAAGATTATGCCTTCCTGTAGCTCTGTTCTTAACATTCCTGGGCTTATCTAAAAGGCATCATAAACCAATCGTGCCCAGCAACTAAATGAATCTTAAATATTCTCCGTTTCTCCTCTGCTTTCCTGGCCAGCGTTCATTTGCATACAGGACTACACCTGCAAATGGATTTAGGCAAGTCACAATCATTGCATCTCTCTAAATATGATGGCTTTGATCCCGGTTACTCTATTTTAAACTGCCTTAGAGCTCCCACCCAGTTCTACGCTGGTGAAAGCTCTGCAATTCATTTCTCTAGCAAGAAATATAAGGTAATACATGGGTGAGTGAAAAAGTATCCTTTTAAGTCTTACGTTGGGTTTCTGTTCAGATCTGATGCTTTTGATTCAAATCTGACACTTTCAATCTACATAAATCTGTCTCCTGAGATGCATTTTATAAATGCATCTATCTTGGTGACAGGTTCCTTTCCAGCTTCTCAAGGTAGTTGTTCCAAATTATTCTGTATTCCCTGTATTGAACGTTGAGCCTTTTTGGTGTATTATGATTTTCTCCAAAGCACTGATGTCTCTGAGCAGCAAAACAGGTCTGCATATCTTAGAATCATAGAACAGTTAGGGTTGGAAAGGACCTTAAGATCCTCTAGCTCCAACCCCCATGCCATGGACAGGGACACCTCACAATAACCACCATGTCACCCAAGGCTCTGTCCAACCTGGCCTCGAACACTGCCAGGGATGGAGCATTCACAGCTTCCATGGGCAACCCATTCCAGTGCCTCACCACCCTAACAGTAAAGAGCTCCTTCCTTATATCCAATCAAAACTTCCCCTGTTTAAGTTTGAACCCATTACCCCTTGTCCTATCACTACAGTTCCTAATGGAGAGTCCATCCCCAGCATCCCTATAGGCCCCCTTCAGATACTGGAAGGCTGCTATGAGGTCTCCATGCAGCCTTCTCTTCTCCAAGCTGAACAGCCCCAACTTTCTCAGCCTGTCTTCATACGGGAGGTGCTCCAGTCCCCTGATCATCCTCATGGCCCTCCTCTGGACTTGTTCCAACAGTTCCATGTCCTTTTTATGTTGAGGACACCAGAACTGCTCACAATACTCCAGGTGACTGCACACAATACTCTAAGTGAGGTCTCATGAGAAATTTGTGAATGTAATTATCTTCTTTGTGAATGTAATTACCTGGGCCTCATCCTTATATTAGGACATGGGGTTTTGCTGCCTTTCTGATCCTTAACGTTCCATTTATTCTCAGAAAATGTGCTATGGACTTCCAGGAATTAGAGAAGGGGCTTTCTATAGGTCAGCTGGCATGAGAGGTTTCTTTAGGCAGGCAAACAAAGCATGACCTGTGCCATAGAAGACTTGGGAAACTCAGCACAGAGGTTCAGTGAAAGAGAAGCTGGGCAGCAAACAGTGATGTATGTGTTGGCATTCCCTAGAACATTGTCTGGCTCTGCCACGCTGAAGAATGCCTTCTGGATCTGTGTGCCCTCTGTGGTCTGGCTCAGTAGTGATGAGATTAAGGACTAGATGGCTTTCCTTGAAGGAAAGATTGATTTGTTGTAAGGAATTTTAGCATGAATTTTGACTTTAATATTTTCCTTCAAATAAAAGAAAATCCAGAAAAAAACACACTTTCTTGATTTATAGAAAGAAAGAAATACATCTAAAGAAGTAGTCTTGGAAAGGTTTGGATGCTACTACTTGTCCATATAAAT
Organism: Pezoporus flaviventris; assembly: GCF_033815535.1. Taxonomy (NCBI): domain Eukaryota; kingdom Metazoa; phylum Chordata; class Aves; order Psittaciformes; family Psittacidae; genus Pezoporus; species Pezoporus flaviventris. The sequence goes on from NW_026892550.1 coordinate 26,585,702, forward strand.
CTTACTGCATATTTCGAGTGCCTACAGTGGTGGCCAGGGAGAACCTGCAGCTGTTTGCTACTGACCCCACAGAAAGAAAAAAACACGTTGACCGGGTCTGTGCACAAAGTAGAGAGAATTAGCCTCAAGGATTTAATGCCTTTTTGCTCTTCAGTAACCAGATTAGATTCTCCTTGCACTTCAGGAACCTCAGGCTCTTGAACAGAGTGGGAAGCAATGAAAAGGAGGACAGGGACTGCCATGCATGCCTGCTCCCAGGGCTGTGGCCCTTCCAAGTCCTCCCCTTTGAAGCTGGCTAAGGCAGGATAGAAAAAGCTGTGCAGGATCATGTATTTTCCTTGGGCTGCTTTAAGAACCAGAATTTTAATTGTATTTCAATGTGATAAATTTACTGTTCCATTAGATGTTATAGTTTGGACAGGTTGTCTTTCTAAATGTCTAATTGCTCAAAATGAAATAGCTGACTTCGTAAATTAAGGGTTTGGGAATAGATGATCTGGCCCTTCACCCAGAGAAAAGAAAAATGGTAACATCTGCTGCTGAGCAGACAAAAGGGTTGGCCTTTACGTACCAGTCAGTGTAAATAGTGCAGAACTGACCAAGGCTGAGAATTTTAAAAAGAAGTAGTCATCTGTGTTGTTAAAAAGTGGATCTTGCTGTTATTATGTTTTGACTTATTTTTAATGATAAATTAATAGTATTAAAACTCCTTGCCCCTTTGCAGGTGAGACGCTGTTCAGAGTGTTGGCTCTACAGACACAGGTTTACTCTGAGCATGAATTTTATGGTGGTCCGGTGTGCTTCAGAGATTGCAGAACGTTATGCGTAGTCTGGAGAGGTCACAGCTCATTAGAGAGAGCAGCAGGGCTTTTGTTCTTCATTTGTGGCTATAGTTAACTTAGTTTTGTGGTAGCTGTTAGGGAGGAGGGGGAAGAAGCCTGATTAATATTAGTGAGAATGTAGGTTAATGACAGGACTCTGAGTCTAATACAGTAGTATTGAAAGTCTTGCAAAAAATCTAAACTGCCAGTATATTGCCAGTTCTACTGTCTTAAAATTTGCATACCAAACACATTTTACCCCTTCCAAAAAATAAGAAAGATGAAGAGGACATGGCATGGCAGTTTAGCTTTGTAACAATAGTTGACATCATTGTTTATTTGCTGATGTTTTAACCAATATTTCTAATTCTAAGCCTTCTTTCCCAACCGTAAGAAATGTTAAGAGCTGCTTCCCTCTGGATGTGAAAACTGTCTTTTATTCTGTTCCTGAGCAGCTCTTTCAAATGAACTGGAGACAGCAGTCCCTCAAAACATAGAATAGGCAACATTCTTCTTGACTGAAGCACAGGGATCTTAATGACATTGAAGAGCTGACCTCTGTGAAGTCAGGAAACAAAAAGTGGCTTGTGCTCACCAAAAAACTTCTATAAAGAAACCTGTTAGTTAAAGGTTATTGTTTCCAGTACTAGTCGGTAACATAAAATTAGGTTCTGTTTTCTTTTGGATGATCTGGAAACTCTAAATATATCTGGTGGGGTTTTATTTTTCAGGAGAGTGTAGCTGTCAGTTGTATTTTCCTGCTCCAAACGAATGTGGGTGTATGTGAATATGTAATGCAATTAATTACCCACAGTGGATGACATTTCTTTTTTTTTTTATGCTGCTGAAATAGAAGTCAATTGCCACTCTAAAATAGCTTGACTTTCTAGCCTTCAAACAAATAGAGAAGAATATAGAATTTGTGCATGATGACTATACTTTCCCCTGTTATTATAGCAAATAACAGAATGTTTTAGGTAATGATCCTCTGGCTTGATAAAGAGCCCCGGGAGATGGGAAAAGTCTCCTTTTGCCTAAGCAGGGTCTGCAGGAGGAGCTAAGAATCGTGTTGCTTAGTCTAGCTGGTAACTGAAGAACACAAAAACTCTCTGAATAAGTTACTTTAAGGTTCAAAATAAGCATCAGAGCAAGATTAAGCTCTAAGTATTCTGCAATACAGTGAATATGTATGTGCAGAATATGAAGTATTTCAGTGTTAGGCAATTAAAGGTAGAGTATAAAAGCAGAGTGGTCACCTGCAGAAGGGTTTCTCTTGCTGTTCAGGAGGGCGTTTGGTTGCTACATACAGAGAAGTTTCAGCCTTTTGCCTTACTATATTGTTGGTGTCATGAGCCACCACTTTGCCAGTCTTGGAGTGTATGCCAAGAAAATGGCACGTATCTATTCAATGTAGTTGGGATTTCCTAATGGTGGTTCCTTTAGGAGGCTGCTCAAATTCCAACTTTTGCTAAAGAATGTCTATAGTCATATTTTTTGTTTGTTTGCTTTTATGCTTGTTTGGTTTTTATTTACATGTTTTCAATACACAACTTGGATGGTGCTCTATTGGAATAATTTAGGTTTCAATGTGTGACATTTTGCCTTCCTTAGAGTTTGAGTTGTAGTCCATACCTAAGATGGGCAATTATGTAATGCATTGTTTTCATGAACTTATCACATTCCATCATTAAAACTAGCCACAAGGATTTTTGCTTCCAGATATTGTGGGTTTTTTCACAGATTCTTACAGTTCTGTATGGGAGCGAGAGGGGAGAAGCTTTGTGTTTTGTTTGTGGGAGTTTTTTTCCCCATAATCAATGCATACATACTGGTATTCATTCAATCCGTTAACTTAAATTCACTTTTCTCTTATGGCATTTACCTCTCTGATGTATTTCTAGAAAATCTTCCTGTCTTTCCTTTTCTGCTTTAGTTTGACTGTACAACAGAGTCTGGGGTTTCTTTGCTGTTGTCCCACTGTGTGGTGCAGAACAGACACATACACAAAAATCTGGCTGGCACGGAGTTATCTAGCTCCAGAACCCAAAGCAGCAGTTCTGTGGCTCAGCTGACAAGCCTTTCTGAAAGCATATGGTCATGCTAATGTAACTCCACTTCTTTTAGGATATGAGATGGTGTCTCCATGCAGGAGACACAGCAGCAGCATAAGGATGTGTTCTCCTAAAAGTAATTAGGCTTCTAATATGAGGATTACATTTGCTTCCTTTTTATTATATCACCTTTTAGATGCTTAGATACGTCATCCTTAGGTTAGTAATCCTGCCCTGCAATTTGAGGATTAGTGATGTGGCCAGATTGTAGTTTCATAACTGACTTGGGACTGCCGCAAACCTGGATGATACACTAAATTGTGCTTAGAGCTGTGAGCACACAGCAGTTAAAGCTCTTGTATAGACAAGCAACACCAAAATTTGCTGATCAGATCCTATGTGTTCTCTCTACTCTTGACAATGTATATAAGCAGAACATCTTTAGCTACCACAAGATCGCTCTGTTCTCTTCCACAGCAGAGGCTTGTGCTGCTTGTGTGCTGCCACCCACTCAGCTAGGAATCTGTTCCTCTGGTGTCTGGTTTCTTCTTCTTTCTCTTTTAAAATATAGTGTCTGCCACTTGTGAAGGTGCATGTCAATGGCTGTTTCAGCACAGATTAACAAATGAAATTCTCTCAGCTAGGGGGGCCTCTTTGAGAGAGTGCTGAAGTTTGAGCCACGGTTTTGGTACATCCCCAATTTCTGGATCACAGTCTTTCTTTACTTCTTCTGAGGAGCAAATCCCAGGCTCCCAAGCCTCCCCCAGTTTGTGGTGTTCAGCCTCCGTCTGTAATACGTGCAGCTGAATAGCTAAAAATTTCCTGGAGTTCAGTCATTTGGGCAGTTAAGAATACTCAAGATATTCTAACCTCTATTTAGAATCCCAAGATTAAATGAAAATGCATTATTCTTTTAAGGGGTTGTTCATTGTTCATGGTTCATCTTTGTTTGCTCAGAGACTTTACACATAAGAGAATGTGGAAAATCTATTTGCTCAAGAGGGCAAATGGAATTGGATGCATGAAAAACAAATAGACCTCCTGTGTAACCTGCTTGAAAAGTTACATAGGGTTTTTTCTCAATTTTAATGTAGGGTTACCTTATTGCTATTTGCCCAGCTGTGATAATGCGAGGCCTCAAAGGGTCGGGGTAAGCCAGAGAAGGCTGACTTGTTTTTTTCTTTGCAACATACCAGATTGCTTTATGTAGAAAGACACAGATCTGTCACATCAGAGTTACTTGCTGCTATGCCAAGAGATACTATTGACACATTTTTTAAAGAACTCTATAAAATAACAGAGCTGCTAAAGAGTATCTTAAAGCACTGTCATTGGATGCTAAGTAAGATGTCCTTGGGTCCAGCAGGCCGTGATGAGTCATGGAATCAGGATGCTTTGGGGCATTTAGTTTTTCAAATTATTTGTGCAGGGAAAAATCGGTAATATTGTCAAACAACTGCTTCACTGGAATGTCTGAAGTGCTGACACAGACATAAAACTGCTCTGCGGTCCACTGGCTTGGGAGCAAAGGATTTCAGTATTGCTAAACATGCTTTACATTCCTTTACTTGCTGTCGACAGCTTTCTTTGGCCACAGACACCATCAGAAAAGGCTATTGCTCAAGCACAACTGTTTGGGAACACTGTTCTGTCTTTAAAAAAAAAAGATACTAATCAGTGACTCAAGATGAAGATCTGTACACAAGTGCAGACATTTGCTAGGTGTTGGTATAGAAGCAGTACAGTGTATAAAAAAAGAAGCCTATGACATCCAAAATACATTATGCTTTTTACTGTTGGCATAAGGTGGTGTGCTGGTTGTCAGATTTAATTAATCAAATTAGTGGTTTGCCAAACAGCAAAAGTCCTGATCATCATCTAAGATGTGGAGATCCCAGTGTCAAGTTTGTTTTGATATCTTTTGTGCAGGTGATTAAGAACCTGTTAAGCATTCTGAAAACACCTTCCTGTTTTGAAATCTTATTTTCCTGATCCTGAAATTACTTTTTGAGAGTAACAGATCTTTTGCATTGGCAATAGTTTTAAATTTAAACAGGGGAAGTTCAGGCTATATATAAGGAAGAAGTTCTTTACTGTGAGGTCAGGGTGATGTGGCACTGGAACAGGTTGCCCGAAGAAGTGATAAATGTTCCATCCCTGGCAGAGTTCAAGGCCAGGCTGGACAAAGCCTTGGGTGACATGGTCTAGTGTGAGGCATCCCTGCCTCTGGCAGGGGGGTTGGAACTAGATGATCTTGAGTTTCTTTCCAACCCAAACTATTCCATGATTCTATGATTTTCTTAACATCCAACTGTAGTCAGGTGGTTGGAAAATACTGCATGGAACTACTGGGAAATGTGCTTTTCATCCCCTCCCCCTCCCCCCCCAAATTAATGGCAATACAACAGCAAGGCAAGGCTTTAGCTGCATGGTTTTACAGCCTAGAGAAGTGAGAAGTAGATGGTATTCTTTTTTCTTAGAACTGGCAAACTTTGTAGCATAGAAGTAATCACAAGATGCAGCACCTAGATGAAAAATATTATTTTCTCTTTTATGCACTGTAATGGAGCCATTAATGGGACCTGTTTTGGTTTTATTTGTATGATGCTCTGGTGGAATTGCTGCTTGCTGACTTATATAAGGGATTTTATTTCACCTAGGAGGATGTCCTGAATGTTTAGTGTTAGCTGATATGGCAGGAAAAAAAAACCCAACAAACCTCTAAAAGTGGTTTATTGCTGAAATATCTAGGCTTTCTTGCATAAAATCATTCTTGATCTATTTATAGCACTGAAGGCATCTAAGGTGATGTTCTAGTACCGTTTTAATATTTAATGTTAAAGTGTAAAAGGTTTGTTGGACTTGATAACAGATCCTTCAGACACCAGAGAGTATCTGGAGTATTAAGAGGAAAAATAGCAGGCTGAAGTCTGTACCTGTCAGAAATCCAGCAACTTCTGTACAAGATAGCTCAGCATCTACTGGAGGCCAACACCTAACTTGTAATTACATCTAAATTGTAATTAGGTTTGAACAACTATTTTTGGTATTTCAGATGTTATTTAGATATTTTAGAAGTTTAGATAAGCTCACCTGAGACAAATATCCACAAGTTTTCTGAGCTTAGGGAAGTTTTGGACAGTACGTTCCCACAATACTTAGCTGAATATTGGGAACTAGAAGACATTTGTCCCCGTGCTTTGCTTTTTGTGCTGCCATGACTGCAGTCCCACCTTCCTGCCTCTGTCACAATAAACACCCTGGTCCCTGATTCCCTGCTGCTGTCATTCAGCATCTCATACTAGCAGAGCTACACCAGAGTGATGAACCTGTTATCAGGTCAGAGGAGGGTAAGGTTAGTCTCTCTCCTCACAGACAACTCTCCAGTTGATCTCATCACCTTTTAAATAGCCTTTTGCAGTAATTGTAAATGTCACAACTTGGGATTTTGGGAGAATTCTTACCCATGACCCATGCATGCAAATGCCTTCTCACCAAGTTTCATTAGCCCTCTGTTAGGGTCCACAGAAGCTGAAGGCAGCTGGATGTTCCCTACATCTGACGCAGCACATGAATCAGCTCAGCACAAATATTTCTGTGTCACATTTCCTGCAGAGTTATTTTGGAGGTGATGGAATAAAAACCCTGTTCTTATCTGAGCTGCGCAAGATCACATCAGGAGTGAAGATAGGAGGACAATTTATTTCAGTTGCAGGAAGAGTTGACTTTGTCATCAGAAGTAAGCTTTAGAGGAACCTACAAATGCTATCCTAAACTTTTACCTGCTGTATTTTCCACTTCAGTAATTTCAATTACAGGACAAAGTAATTTGACAAGTATTTGACACAGAATTTAGAAGCAGTTTTAAATGTATCAGCCGCTAAGGCTCTCTTTATCTGATCTAGTTCGATTCAAACCCTTCCAGGGAGCGGCGCAACCCACACTGCACTGCAGTGAGAAAGACAGACTGGAAGCTGTTGTGAAAGCAGAGGGTTCCGTGCACCACATCTGATTTATAGGCACACAGCTCATGTGAGCATGAAGTATTTACTGCACTCAGGAGCTGTTCCTGTTTAAATACTTTTACATATTGTCCTTAAGCACCACAGTTCCTATTGCATTACCAGTAATGAAGATGTATCTGCTTGTGCTAAATCCTTACCATTGTGAGTACATTTGGGGATATCTGCCTGGAGAGCTCTTTCCAGGCACCACTATCATGATAGCTAAAATTAATTCAAGATAAGGTGACAGAAGTAGCTTGCTGCTGGCCTAAATAAGGAACATTGATACTGTCTCCTGCCTGCCAAGGTGAGCTTGTAACCTCTGGAGCTGAACGCAGTGGAAACTCTTGGGAGATATTCGGTATGAAAAATTTAATTACTCTTCCTTAGAACTGAAAATAATTCCAACTTAAAGCACATAGAAAAACAGTTGAGTAGTAAGTATTTTAGCAACAGTATTTTGGACAAGGTGTGGCTCAGAAAGCCAAGAAGATTCCATCTAGTATGGGCAGATATAGAAATTGTTACCCCTAGAGTCCTTTTCCTTCCCCTTTACCTTCTCTCCCCACCATTCTTCAGGGATCTGATAAAATGAAATGCAGATCTAAGTCAGAGTTTTGTCAAATAACCCATACAAAATAAAACCCTGTCCTAATAAAACCCTCTTCTTCATTTCGGAATCAAGCTATGTCTGAATGTTGGGTGCGCGTCTCGGACAGGTTCCTCCCGGAAGTCTGAGATATTCTGGCTGTTTCTGTCCTGACAGAGATGCAGTTAATTTGCATAAACTGCCATGATAAGACTTGCAAAGAACACAGCTGTAGCTCTGCTTGCCCTGGTTGACATTGTCCACCTTCAGCCCTGAGGATTCCTTTGAAATGTTTCAGAAGAAACTGACTTCTCTCTTTCAGAGAATTAAATCTGGGTAGCAGGGAGGAGGTTTCTACTTTTTTTAAATGCTTCAGAATTTAAGCTGAAAAACTGTAAAACCTACGTGCTCTGGAGGCAGGATTTCAAACGTGGTAAGAGGCACAATGTGGTGCTTCTACCGCCCTCACAAAAAATTTAGCAAGAGGCTCATTCCCTTTCCAGCTCTGGAGATCACAGTTTATGCCTGTTCAGTTTGGATTTACTAGATAGTGCCTGAGAGAACATCCACAGTTGCTTCCTCAAGCCTCTCTCTCATGATGTGTGCGGAGCTGTGCACAGGCTACACCGGAGCAGAGAGGCCTCAGTAGAGCGTTCTCCCAGTATTACTTTATGCTCTGGCCTTCAAATGTTGGTATATATTTCAATATACCAAATATTTGTAAGAGCATTTTATTACCTAGGCTATAGTTAAAATGTTATTCTTATGTTAATGTTCAGTAATAATAATTTTTTTCTTGAAGACAGCTCTGCAGGTAAGCAGGCATATAGAATGAATGAATCTGGAAAAAGGAATAATCCTCTCCAGAGCAGATTCTGTGTAGGGAGTGGTACACGAGTGCCACGTTGTATAATGAGGAAAATATGAACACTTTTAAAGCAAGTACTCTTGAAGTTAGAGCCCTACCTTAGGTCACTAGAGTATTTACGGTGTGGTGTAGCTCTGGTCAGTGCTGTTGCTCCACAGAGGTTTTGATTGCCTAGATGTCCATCAACTGCTCCTTCCTGTCCTTTTCAAATATCAAACCCACGTCCTCACCTGCATATCCTTCTTGTGTTCCCTAAACTGCGTCCATGGAATGGTTCATTTCTTTGCCTTACTCATCTGCTAAGAAATAACAGTGCAAGCCTGCCAAGGGTTGTTTAATCTGCCTTGTAGGCACTATGGTAAGTGGTTTGGAGGCAAGGCAGGAATGTGTTTTAAAAAATTCAGTGTTCTTGGTTTCCTCTGTGGGCTCCATCCTATCCTGTGCTTGTTGCTGTCTCTGTGCTGGAGGATTTCTACCTCTTTGCAGAGAGGAGGCAGCAGGTCTGCCAGGGTCGGAGTGAGCAGCTGATGGCAGAGAAAATAACAGAGCTGCCAGAGGAAAGAAAAGATGATTGAACAATTACCATTTGTCAGAATAGGTAATGATTGACCTGCATTGTAGCAACCCGTGTTTAGGAGTTGCAGCTATTTGTTCCCGTATTACTAGCTTTGTTCAGAGTTTTTTCAGTGCCCTCCAACCGGCGTCTGTAATTTGTATCTTCACAAGATAAAACCATAGAAAAATATCTAACAAGAGCAGCCTCAGTAAAGAGGAGTCGTTTCCCTGTAGCTTGCAGACATTTGAGACTTCTTCAGAGTTTCATGGATTTACAATTCTAAGTCCTGCTTGTCAGTAGGATCCAAATAGCTGCTTCCAAATTAGAATTCTGTGTGAAGCTACAGTAATTTGGCAAGAAGGGATGTATCACAGCCTGTTGTTGAATAGAGGTGATAGCACCTCCTTTGCAGTTTCACACATTCCCTTTGTTTTTGTGGTTAACTTTCCAAAATTAGGTGGCTAATTCTGACAAGGAAAATCTGGCACAAGGAAATTGAGCTAAAATAATGCAGCTGCAGCTAAATTCTTTGGAAAGATGCAGGTTACATTTGGAGAGTACTTGACAGCTTCTTTAACGCCTTGGATTGGTGTAATCTCTTGGGACAAGTCTCCAAGGGCAAGGAAGCTTTCTAATGCCCTTATTCAAAGTTGTCTCCATGAATAACTTCGTGGCAAGCTAAGATATTCCACACAACCAGGAGGGCACAACTTTTAAATTAAAGACACCTAAGGGAATAACTCCTGATTCAGTTAAAAGCTACAGCCACGTACTTTGCATATGTGAACATTTTGAATGCTTTCTCTTTTATATCAATTTCAGAGAGCACATAAAGGAATTTTAAGGGGCTTTTTTTTTTTACTAACAAAAGGCTAAAACTGAGCTCTTGTGCTATTAAAGCATAAACATATGCTTTCACATATCCAATCAGACTACTGCAATGGATTTGTTCATCCCAGCTACCTGAACTCTGTGAGTACATTAACACCGGAGCATGCATCTTTGCATTTCTTCTTCTTCTCTTTTGATTCAGGTCAAATACCTTGTAACTTGTGTGTAGACTGTGTGCATATCAGAAGAGATTTTTTTTGTCCCATTATAATCAGAAAACAAGGCTGAAGGTCTAGCCACTGAATACCAGCTCTCAGTGCTGCAGGAGAGAGGTTAGGATTTGTCATCTGAGGATGTGTCTGTCCCTAGAACTCATGGTATTTCACCATTTTTCTTAAATTCAGAAGTCTTAACATACTCCAGGTTCAACATACATCTGTTGGCTTGCACCTATGTATTCTATGGATAAATCTCTGTTTTCACAGGTATACTTAAACCACGGCAGGCTTGCTCTCTGTGAGGAAATGAACACCAGGCATTAAAGATGAACTTAGAGCAGTGTGGTCATTTGGTGGTGACTGACTTAGATTAAAATGAAACATTTGACCTCTGTAGGAAGAAACTTCACTCATAAAATCAGCAGAAAATTTTTCTTGCAGACGCAAGTGGAAACCTCACATGAGAGTTACGCCTTTGTAACGCAATTTAGAAATGTAATTCAGTGAAATATCCATCCCTAATAATATGGGGGAAAAGTTATGCCAGGGAAGATGAGTACTATCTGTTGGGTAGGGGGAATTGTGATGATTTTGGTTAGACCAAGTGAGCAAAGTGTGCCTTTCCAGCCCATGACCAGTACAGACCAAGTTCACTGGTTCCATTCAGACCAAACATGTTACTGCAATTTTACACAATTTAATGTGATGTTATTAGACTCCAAAGAAAATGAATGCAGTAAATTAGGCTGGATGGATGAAATTCCATAATTTTTAATTTTAGTATGACAAGGCTGTAGCATTTGTTAATAGGAATATCTAGAGCTTCTTATGTAAATTAAGAATATGATGTTCTTTTCTTGCTGTGTCAAACAATAGTATCTGGTTTAGTGTACAGTAAGCTGTGCAAATTCTTAGGCTTTTACTTCTAAGTGGAAAACAGCCGCACTATATTTTTTTTCATTTGTCAGCGTATCTTTAAACTATCTATCAAGAATGTGTTGCTATTGAAACTTAAGGGTTCTCAGATTAGTTTGTGTGTTTGTTTGTTTTAAACAAATGAATTTGCTCCCTTTTGAGTTGTCTTTGATCACATTTTGAGTATTTTCCAACATTCTTTTGAATATAGGGAATAATTTTTTAAATATCAAGGGCAGATGGACTTATCAAAGATTTGAAGTTGCCTTTGCCTTAGGCATGCATGCTAGACTGGTTATTTAGGCTCTTTGAACCTAAAACAAAGATGGAACAAGCTGGAAACATTCTATCCATGCTTTCATGTAAGTTTTTGGGGAATTCTATTCTGAGATCCTGGCAGAAATATTCTGAGACCAAAATGTCTGGTAGTATTTTGGTCCTTCTTGGAAACTGAAATAGAGAATACAAAAATCTTGTGAGAGTTTCTTAAACATTTTATGTAAAAATAGATGTTGAAAAGAACATTCCCAAATTTAGCCAAGTGATTCATCTGCTTGCACTGGGGTATCAGCGCCGGTACTCTACTTGCTCACATGCTTTTGTTTCCATAGGAGACCCCCAATGTTTCCTCTATTTAGTATATACATGCAGCTTCCATAGCTAGTGTTCAGATCGCTTTAGTTTTGCCTCCCTGCTTATTTATTTGAACAACTCACCTGAATTGTTATTTGCTATGGAGTTACTTGCATCAGATGGATTTCTTAATTCCTATTAGGGTTCAGTCATTCCAGCAGCACCACTGAAAAATTATTTATTTACCTTTGGGCAATATCCTGAAATACTGAAGTGAAATAATGCAGGAAGCAATTGCAACAATTTTAATTATTTTTATGTGACAACATACCAGTAACACAAATACCAAACTGCTGAACTATTTCTAAACATCTGTAAAAATGTTTTGTGATCAGGACCTTTTTTGGTGCCTAATATCGCTTTCATTGTGCTATACTTGCCTAGAGAAAAAATATCACCAAATATTCCCTGCATTGCACTCAGAAAAGGGGGAAAACAAAGACAGTAACAGATATTAAATCGGTGCACTGAAAGTCTTATGAGAATTGGGATCTCTGGTACTGTCATAGGCAACAGGGTCTTGATTTGGGGAAGATTAATTTAATTCATTGCCAATTGAAAATAGAGACGGATGGTGAGAAAGACAGAAAAAAACCAAACCGAACTGGCTTTTTCCCAGCTCCTTCTTCCCAGGCATACCCAATATACAAATGGACATTGGGTAAACATTTCAAAACTCTCACAATTTTGGTTGCTTGGCACAAATTTATCTTGCTATTTTATTACACAAAGGGCATCCTGATACAACAACTAAATAAGGGCCCAAGTCTTCAAAAAGCATCCTGCTTTGTGTTACAAATCACGCTCAGGAAGATGTGACCTGGCTCTGTAATGGTGGAGCCTGTAACTGAACTGATGCTGAGTTTCACTGAGGTCTCAGAGTTCTACCAGGAGAACCAGCTCCTCCAGAAAAGCTGTGGTCTGTTGTGTTGCTGGAAATGCCAGGTAGGGCTCAAGTGTCCACGGAAATACCACAGCAGTCTTTGTTCCTATCTCTTCTCATCTCCCTTCAAGGCATGCTGCTTGAATGGGTTTTCTCTCAAATTTCTGCCTGTTTTTCCTGCTCCAGGCACTTTCTCACTGAGAGAAAGTGATGAATTTAAGTATCTCTGTAGCTGACAGGTGACAGATTTACCTTCGATCTTCTTGGGAAAAATGACCTTTAAAGGTCTTTGCAGAAAAGTAGGAAAAATATAATGCAGATCAATAGGCTTGTCACAACTTCTTATTGCTGGGGTAGCAGCAGTTCCAAAAGTATGTTGGATGCTTCTCAAACTTACAAAAAAGCTTAATGCTTATCCAGGAGAACAAGCAAACCATACAATTATAGCAATCACAGCTTAGGAAATTCAAAAGTAACGTAAGTAGACTTCCTAGTCCATATTTCTTTTCCCATAGAGAGAGAAAACATGAATGTTTCCAGGTGAGAGAAAATATCTGCTGGAGTGAAAACTTATTTGGAGTACCAAAGTGCTGTACCAAAATGCAAAAAGCGAAGACAAACATGTATTGCTGTTGCTATGCTGTACTTTCACAGCTACATTTCTTTCACTCTCTCTATATTTTCTGTCTGTCACACTGGAAATAGTGATGGGTTGCACAGCAGCCATACCTGAAAAGGGGTATCTGAACTGCTTTAAAATGTCACTGACTTCATAGAATGTGTCTTGTTTGCAACAAACTTCATCCAAAGGATTTTTTCTGATAATTTACCATTAGAAGCATCTGATAAGAATCTACTAAATGCTATGATATAAATCTTATTAACAAATCCCTATCAAAATAAGAGTAACTCATTTTACAATTAGTTGCTTTTAAAAGGTGCTTTTATATTTATTTTTTTTTTTTTTGTAGGAATAGCTTCTGCAAAAGATACATTTTCCAATTTGAAAAATAAACACAGTAAAGATATTCATCTATTGCTTTACTTTGCTGGGAGATAGCTATTTAAGTGGAGGAAAAGCATCACACTGAATAATAAGCAGCACACATTCATCTTTTCTAGGAACTGGAGTTGTAGCCCACTACAATTATCAAAAAATGACATTTTGAATATCTATACAAAATTCAGTGTGCATGAAAAAAGACCGAGCAGGAAGTCCTTGCAGTTTGTGTGGGGAGGGGAGGAAGAAGTTTTTAAAATGCTATTTCGTTTATTCTGCTGTTTAATGTAATGAACCTACAAAAGCCAAACTGGCATTTTCCAAATATGTTCTAAGATAAGCTCCTGGGGTAGGGGGGGAAGACAGAATTTCTAACAAAGCTGTTATGTCTTTTAAATCATCATTTGATGTTTAAGTAGATACGAATTAGTTTTAAGCTGTGTAAAGGGTCTCTTGCCCTAATAACTCTTCTATTTAATTCTGCTGGCTAGTGCTGAGGACTTTGTATTTATTTTCAGTTTATATCAAGTTGTGAAAGGCAAGTAAAAATTCTTTGAAGCCTTCTTTAATGTGAAAGCCTGAAGACTGATTGTGTGTGTGCCTGAGTGGGTGCATATATCTATATATATTTTTATGAACATATGTATTTTACACTAGGTATTACTTATTGCCACTGGTAAAAGGCTTGGAAAAATTGCTACTGGTAAAAGGCAGTTCTACTTGTTAAATGGACAGATACTAATGTGCTTTCTGGAAAAGTCATATATTTTGTTCAGGGAAATGTCACAGAATTGAAAGAAAAATTGCTCCATGGTACTTGGTGTTGCTCATTTCTAGAGAAGGGTAAACCAGAGAGTCAAGATATGCACAAATAAGAGCTTTAGCATAACTAATGTTCTCAAACCCTTTTATGTGATTTCTCTTACCGCCTTTAAACTTTTTATTATAGTTTAGCAGAATTGTTTTTTCGTAAACACCCATGCAATTTCTGTCTTTCACAGCATGTGGTGCTTTATTAAACACAAAAAACATTGAAAGTCCTAAGCGAGAAACAATATAGAATCATAGAATAGTTAGGGTTGGAAAGGACCTTAAGATCATCTGGTTCCAACCCCCCTGCCATAGGCAGGGACACCTCACGCTAAACCATATCACCCAAGGCCTCGTCCAACCTGGCCTTGAACACCACCAGGGATGCAGCATTCACAACCTCCCTGGGCAACCCATTCCAGTGCCTCACCACCCTAACAGGAAAGAATTTCCTCCTTATATCCAACCTAAACTTCCCCTGTTTAAGTTTTAACCCGTTACCCCTTGTCCTGTCACTACAGTCCCTAATGAAGAGTCTCTCCCCAGCATCCCTAAAGGCCCCCTTCAGATACTGGAAGGCTGCTATGAGGTCTCCACGCAGCCTTCTCTTCTCCAGGCTGAACAGCCCCAACTTTCTCAGCCTGTCTTCATACGGGAGGTGCTTCAGTCCCCTGATCATCCTCGTGGCCCTTCTCTGGACTTGTTCCAACAGTTCCATGTCCTTTTGATGTAGAGGACACCAGAACTGCACACAATACTCCAAGTGAGGTCTCACAAGAGCAGAGTAGAGGGGCAGGATCACCTCCTTCAACCTGCTGGTCACTCTCCTTTTGATGCAGCCCAGGATACGGTTGGCTTTCTGGGCTGCAAGCGCACACTGAAGCCAGCTCATGTTCATTTTCTCATCAACCAACACCCCCAAATCCTTCTCCGCAGGGCTGCTCTGAATCTCTTCTTTGCCCAACCTGTAGCTGTGCCTATATCCTTGCGTTTGATAGGAAACTGTCAAACCTTTATAGAGCAAATTATTTCCTTCCCTCATTCCTTCCTATCTCTTGAGATCTGCACACCTCTTATTTCATCATTTTAGGACAACTAGAAGCAAGTAGGGAACCTATTGTTTCTCACCACTCAGTTTTCTGCATTCTCTTTTCATATGTGAGAGAGAACATTTAGAAGGTTACAAACTCTTCAGGGATGGAACAATTGATTATCACTAAGCAATATTAATCTTGTCTGGACAACATAGCTTTTTGCATACAGATTTCTTGCAGGGAAAGAGTGCCAAGTATCTGTGCAATTTCACTTCTTAATTTCCAGGTAACAGCAGTACAAGAGAGGGGAAAAGCACAAACTTTGTTGTGTTATTTGCTACCACTTAAGCAACAGTACATTAGTTTGAGAGAAGCAGATGTGAATTGCAGCATGACAGCAAGCAAAAAACACCTATCAGGATGAATATACTGGGCTGTTAGTAACCATCAACCACAGTTTCAGAGTCAAATTGTCAGATTGGAACAGACTAAAAAACTATCTGGAGCAAGGTGGAAAAATACTGCATTTGAGTTGCTTGTGTTGCTAGTTGGAAAACAAGTTCTTACATGTACAGCAAAGGCAGCTTAGACCAGTTGTCAGCTAAAATCATTGCATGCATCTAATATGACCCTTAGCTGAGTTTTCTCCTTATGTTAACAATATGAAGACTGCCAGTGAAGTGCTACTTCTGTTACTACTCTCTGCAGAGAAGAAAAAATAATAGCATGTCAACGACAGAGCTGCTGGCCCTAAAGAGTCGTCCAGTGAAGAAGCATTGGCTCATTTGAGTGACTTTACGTGAGACAACATCTCTTCTGCTCTGCCAGAATAGCCAGCCAGACAAACCTCCCCTTTCTCTTTTGTCTCTTTTTTTTTTTTCCTTTTTATAATTTCTGTACAGAAATCTTTACCTTTGGTTGTCTTCCCTCAGTGGTGGTGCTCGTGCATGAACAACATATTCAGAAGGTCTTTCAAAGTCACTATCCTGTCTCATTTAAATTCCCTTTAATACCCTTCCAAGGCAGTGGAATCTTGCAACAGATGATGACCTGCCTAATTGTTTAAGGTATTTCAAGGGAAGCAGGCATGCACATTTTTCTGGGCAATAGAGATTATAATTGGCACAATACATAGAGAAGCAAAAGTGTAGATCTTGGCAGTGAAATGAAGAAATGGTAATATTTCACATTTTTCTCTTTCAGAGTGTATTAGAATTGAAGATGTTTGTGGTTCTTGAGAAAGAACATGATATGTTGTTTTAAAAGGAAAAAATCCCTACCTCTTTTGAAGACAGGATTATATATAAACTGTGCATTAGAGAAGCCTAAGACCAGGGAGAGGTCAGATTCTTATTTATTCCTTGCCACTTTTCACTAAAATTTTGCCAGTGTAACTAAACACTGCAATAAACTTTACCATGATTCATACTTGAGCAAGCCCCTGTGGCTGGGGCAGGTTGAGGTTAGCCAAGCATGATCCAAGAGCTGGGTCAGGTAGTTTGACAGAGAAGTTCGCTCCAACACCCTACAACACAGGGAAAACTACAGTTTTATTTTGATTTAGTTGCTGTTCAACATCAGCAAAGGTAGAACTACAGCATGCTCTGGCTATGCTACAGCACTGTCTCGTGTTAGTGCATTGCAAAAATACACCTGTTTTCTTACTGCATTGCCACCAATCTCCCCTAAGCTCAAGTGAGTTTTCCCTTTTCCATGCTTTGTCAGCAGTAATACCATGCAGATCAATCTCATTTACCCATCAGTATGTCCCCCAGTGTCTTTTGATGCAGCTTTGCCACTCACCTGTGCAAATATAATATGACTTTCAATATAATCTATAATATAATGTAACCTTCACAGCCCCTGGCTGTGCTGGGGGGAAGTGAAGGAGTGCAGACGTGAGCAGGGAACACAGCTGAAGTGTGTGTGTGTGCACTGCACACTGGTTGCCCCTCCAAAATCTATGTTTTTCATATTAAGGTCTGGCTGGTTTTCCGAGAAGACTATTCCTACCTTTCCATTTGGAAGATCAAAGCCTCCTTCTTACTCAGTCTTTTGCATGCATTTGAATTTTATCTCTACAAGCTGGACTGGAGAGATGACTTTTAAATGGTGTCAGTCTGACCCAGGAAAATTACAATGTCAACAGCAAATGTTCTGCAGGTCTGTCAAGGTTAATCTAATTTTATCCTATTTACTCATGTCATTATTTGGCTTGTGATAAATAGGGTTGTACTTTAAAAAATAATCCGAAAGTTTTCCTATTATCGTTTCCTACGCATGGAAATTACTCTCCTTGTCTCTTCATTCCCATTTTCACAGAATCACAGACTAGCTGGGGTTGGGAGGCACCTCT
Organism: Pezoporus flaviventris; assembly: GCF_033815535.1. NCBI lineage: Eukaryota > Metazoa > Chordata > Aves > Psittaciformes > Psittacidae > Pezoporus > Pezoporus flaviventris. Next base: position 26,603,271 of record NW_026892550.1, read on the forward strand.
GGAGGTCATCTGGTCCAACCCCCTGCTCAAGCAGGGTCACCTAGTGCTGATTGCCCAGCACTCTGGCCAACTGGGTTTTAAATATCTCCAGGATGGGGGATTTCACAACTGGGTATCACTGGGAAGAGCTTGGCATGGTCTTTACATCTTCTACATCTTTCCAACTTGTTACATGCCCCGGCAGGTATTGTCCAGAAGCTTGTGGAATGCTGTTGATAGCAAGATCAGATATTTTTCAGATTTTTTGGTCTTTTTCCTCTTAATTTTCTTACATGGGTTTGCAGCCCAAAAGAGGGTTCCTTGCAAGGCATGGCTGATAATAATGGTGTAAGGAGATGTGGGAGGATCCTCCACTGCTACTTCTACCACTATTGAAAACTAGAAACTGAACATTATTACTGCTTGGTTTTCCCGCATGCACCAAGCAGATGTATGAATTAAATGGCATTTTTGTGATATCCTAACATTCCAGGACACAATACATGTAGATGATAATAGATGTGCTAAGTTACTAAAGCTTTCTTATTCAAGGATACATGAGCTTCTTTTTGAGGTATTATTTATTAACCATGATTTTTACATTTTCTGTTACTTGTAGTTCTTTTAGTTACTCATTCTGAATTTTTAGCTTCTTATTTATCTCTCAAGAAAGCATACAAGGAATTTAATTTTGGCCAAACACACTTTGCTTACCATGTTTGGGCATCATTTTCTGCATGTAGAACAAGAACATGATTTCCTCACTCTACGTGGATGTATAGTAGAGGTGCACTTACAAGTGTGTGTGGCAGTAGCCCCTATTGAAATAAAATTATTTTTGATGCTTTTACTACGCATTTTATTAAAACCTGTAATTTTCAGAAACCTAGGTAAGGGCACATCAAATCATATCTCCTGGCACATTAGTTTTCTCTTACATGTCCTAGTAGTTGCAGTGAGGGCATTCATTCTCCTTGAACAATTCAGACCTCTGAGTTTGGGAAGGAAGTAGTGTTAGATAAACTTAACCTGCCATTTCACAGCTCTTTGTCTCTGTGTGTGTGTGTACGCACATGCATGTTAGGGGATTGTGCTCCCTGCAGGGGCTGGAGTTAACCTTAAGTTTGGCACCATGATAAAATGTTAACATGATCTAATATGATCTCTGGAGATTGTTTATTTTCTTAGCTTTGAGGAGTTGTGCACGCTATGTGATGCCTTGTCAGGGAGGATAACCCGAAGTAATGGAATTGTATGGTGTGCAGCACAGAACCGTCTCAGTCTCTGGTACAGAGAAAGGAATGTTTCAGTGGCCACCAAAGAAGTGCATAAGGGTTCTTTTGGTTTTGGTTTTAATTCAACAGCTAAACCTTGGTATCAAAATGCCCAAGGTACTTTTCTGGATCGCATTACTTTTCATAGCTAACAACTCATTGCAAGCTTTTATTGGTAGTCTGGAAAAAATGTTTTTTTTTTAATTGATTTCCATATATTTTTTATGTGTACCAAGTACTTTAAATTATAGGTGTTATTAAAATTAGTGCAGAATAATTTACCAGATTCTAGAGAAACCATGCAATTCACAGAGGGGATCATCTTCTTGCTCATGATATAAAACACTGAGTCACAGCTTTCCGTATTTTAACTCAAAATAACTGTATACTCTATTGCTATTTTCAGAAGTTGTTGATACTATATTTCTCCAATAAGAAACAATTTTTTTTTTTTTTAATCAGAAGATTTCTTTGCGTATGACAAAAGCATTTGTTGAGTAATGTTGGTTAGATTTACCTGTGGGATGTGGAACATAATGTTTTTCTTTTGGAATGTTACTTAGCTATCCTGAGAAGGTGAAACATGCAGTTAGAAAAATAGGTACTTAGTACACAGGGGAAAAAGATACAGCAGGGACCTTTAGTGGATGGTTTACCATACTTAATTGCCTACTAGTTTTGTGTTGTGTAGTGAAATAACAACCTCGTGGTCTATGTACAAGAGCAATTATTGTCTGAGATGCTGAAAATAGACGAGTTAATCAATTTACCACTTGTAGTTCTAGCATTAAGGTAGGTATTTTCCAGGACCTGCTTTTATAATGGCCTTTCTCTATCCTAACGTTTTGTACTATTATTATGTCTTGAGGTAAAGTGTAGTTTGTGAAATAGCAAAATGTAGAGAAGAGCTCTGTGTCCTCCAGCGAAATGTTGAGAAACTGAATCAACTTTTTATTTCCTGATTTCCATTCTGGCCAGATTTTCATGTGCTCTAGGGCCTAATATCATTGCTTCTGTCTGCTACTTATTACTGTGGGATACAATAATTTTCCCCTAAGTGTGAGCAGAGTATGGGTCTGCTTAGCTTTCTTGCAGTAAATACATATTTCCAATTCTGCATTGAATTTTATAGCTGCATTGGAAAGGGACAATATAAAATAGTTTCCTGCAATAATCTTTCAAGGTCCAAATCTTGTAATCTGTCCTATCCTTCTTTTCATAGAAATATTTCCCTACCCACCTGTCTCCACTTTTTCCCCAGAGAAGAAAAAGAGTGTTATTAAAGAGAAGGCGGACCTTTTCTGTTTATTACTACCAGAACATCCCCTTGTGTGCTTCTTGAACTTAATCGTCAATGCTGACTGGTTCAAGTTTGTTTTTCTTGCACCTTGGACAATAGAAGAGTGTATTATACCCAGGAGTTCGGAGTCATTTAGAATCCAATTTTCAAGAACAATAAACAAATTAAGAGGTTGGTCTGTTGCTCACATTCTTCAAAACCTCAACGAGCATAATGAAAATTGACTCTCCATAATGGCAGCCACCAGTAGACTTACTGCTGTCCTTGGGATGTATGCAAGGTGATAGACCTGAAGTCTCTTGGTTACAGCAGGCTCTTTATTTCAGGTGCATTGAACTCCCAGTGTCTGCTGCGCCATGACCATTAGCATAAGCCAGTCAGGTGCAGCAAGGGCAGGGAAATATGAAATTATCACAGTCCCACTGAGAGGTGTTCTCCGCTCTGCCAATTAGCAACAGTCTGCAGGGACTCTCAGAGAGGCTATGCTGGAAATGGCTTTTGGTTGCACACAGTGTTTACAACTATGAACTAATAGGGATCTTTGTATTGACTATTGATTACCAGGGAGAAGGGCTTTTCTGTGAAAACGTAATACATTCCTTCCTGTTTGCTAGAACAGCATTGACCAGATCTCCTGTTGCAGGCAACAAACTTTCCATGCTCAAACCATTGCACATGCTAGTTTCAGTACTGCATCTTGTGCCCATGAACAAGAGGGTAATGTCGAGCCTACATGTGAAAATTTGATTTGAGGTTGATGTGCGTATATGACATTTTTAACATCTGGATTTTCCAGTGATGCACAAGTATCTGTTGTTTGAGACTTTGGAGTCCTGTTTTTCTTTTAAACTGGTCTCGACAAACTTGGGACGTTTTCATGCTGTTCTTTCATATCTCATTCACGCCTTGAACACATCCTGAATGTTATGAGCGGTGCAGAGTCAACTGAGTGCTAATTTCTCATTTCTCAGCTTAAACAGACTTTGCCATCTTCCAGGTGCCTTTGTAGGATCAGCACTGATCTGGATTGTCTTTTTTGGCAGCCTGAGAGTGCTCACCAACATAAGTGTAGCAGTAGCTGAATACTGGGACTGATAACCCCCCAATTTAATGCCTTCAAAGTGTTCTGTTTCATTCCCAATGGTCAAGCAATGCATTTATCCTTGTCTTATCAAATGAAGCATGATTTAGCCAACACTCCAATTACATCGATCTGATAAAATAATCTTATTTGCAGCTGGCTGAGGGTATAAGGATGAATAAACATAGAAAATACTATTTAATAACTACTAGGGTGTGGGAATAGTACAGTTGCTTCAAAATCCTTGTCTAATACTTACTTGTAGTTATATGCAAAATGAAGCATAACAATCCCTAATAAGAGTAAAAATATTTGCAGTAAACTTTTACATCCCACTTTTGCTCGAAATTGCAGAATTGGTTTCAAATTTTTCAATGTAAAACTAAAAAATAGTAAAAACAGAAGCAAAAAACCTTTTGAAAAAGTAATTCAATTGTTCTGTGCAATTTTACAAGTTGTTTCACCTGTTTAATTTTTTCCTATTTTGCAGTGTATTTGAATAGTTACTATAGTTTGAGGTTTTGTAATAAGTTTTTATTTTTTGGTTAATAAAGATATTTCATGCTTTTTGCCAGAAAATTGATTAGAACTCATTTTTACATACTCTAGTAGAAGGAAAATTAAACTTATGATAAACTCACATTTGAACTTCTAAAAGTTGTTAAGTTTTCCCTTTTGAGAAACTGGGGTCAGATACTGCATTTTTATGTTAGCCAAAACTTCAGTAAAAACAGTGCCATATTTTTCTTGAGATCTAATTGATTTAGAACTGCAGGGTGTGACTGTTTGGAAGGAAAAATAAGTAAGTGTTGCTATTTCACTGGGTACAAAGAGTAAAGAAAGCCCATTTTGTATGAAAGTTGCCAAGGGAAATCTGAAGCTCATGAAAATTTCTCAGGTTTCAATATTTTTTTTCCTTTTTTTCTAGACTGCAGACATCTCAAACCATTTACAAGAGATGTGGCAGACAAAAACTGCTCAGTTTACAAGCACCCCCCAAAAGATGGAAAGCAAAAATATATTCCTAGGCTAGCTTAGGAAAAGATGAACTAAAATTCTTTCTTTTCCCCTTATGTTTAGGCAGTCTGGGAGAAGGATGTTAACCACTGGTCCCTGATTTCTGATCACTTCTATTGAAGGAAAATCCCCATTTCAGAGAGAGTGCAAGACTGTGGGAAATTAGAGGATACCACATCCCATCTTTAAAAAAGGTAAGGAAATGTTTTTCTGCTGATCCTGTAACACTATAAGTGGTGTCTTCTTTTAACAACTCATTAAGTTGAAGGAAGAAAGGAAAATTTAGATAATAGTTGATACTAAATTTCTTATTTTGACCTGCATGTTCTAAGTTATAAATCAAAAAAAACCTTTTTCATATTAAACGAAAAATATAATGCATGTGTTCGTGCACTTAAAACTAATTTCTGTGTAGCTTTTGTGTACATTTTGACACAAAAAAGAAAATAAGTACTGCACACAGTAACGTTAAATATTTTCTTTAATTTCAACTGCTGCTGTTATTCTTAGCCAGGCAGAGATTTATGTAGTCTCCACTCTACCAAGCAACAATCATTTTGCCAAGACAGATAACGGCATGCAGAATGCAGCCACTGGGAATTAGTACTAAGTAATAGTCCATCATTTAGTCTTTTATCAGAACAGATCTGCACTGTCTTACTTTCTACCAGGTTTTGGATTGATTGCTTATTTGCAAAATATTTACGACTCTACTTTCTTGCATGCTCCAGTTACGAAAAGTATTGCAAAAAGCAGAAAGCAGTTAAAACGTACTGTGCTGTGAATGTTTCCTTTGAAAGCAGAATGACAGCAGCAGCAGTTTTCCAATTCAGATTTTCTTTTTTTTTAATTTCCTTTTTTTTTTTTTGGGGGGGGGGGGGTTGAGGGAGAGGATGGGAGAGTAAGGGGAAGGGCCTGGGAAGAATATTGGAATTGCAAATGATAGGTAATAGTTTCTTTCTAAAGCAGCCATTCTTGAATGTGTTCCTAGGGCAAACATGTTGCTCGGTGACTTCATCTACACTTACACTGCATTTCTATAAAACTAGTTTCAGTTGCACAAAACAGTATGGTTCTGTTATTCAAACTTATTTATGTGGTTTAGAGAATCTATCCTGTCTAACCAACATTACCCTGTAAATTAATAAAAGCTGTTCGTTAACTAGAAGTCTTGCCTTACTTGTGACTGTTTTCATAGGATGGTTTGTGTTGTAAGGGACCTTAAAGATCACCTAGTTCTAACCCTCCTGCTTCCCAAAATGTACATTTGTCTGGTGTGTTATGTGGCAAGAGAATGAATGATAAGCAGATATCATTGACAACTCCTCTGAAATTATCATCTGGAATACATTGGCTTGTTGTTAAGAAAAAAAGGTTCTGTTTTCTTGAGATGGTCATAGTCATGGGGCCATTTTTGTGTCGTAAAAACCTACTTCACCTCAGCAGATGGTACACAGGTGTTTTTGAAATACCAGTTTGTAAGACATTGTTTGTTTCTCTATTATGGGTAGAATATGGTCTTATTTTTTCAAAGAAGAAAGATAGAGAGTGTGCAATGGAAAGTACTCTGTGAATGTGGCATGCTTCTTACTTGCTCTTTTTAACTTCATATTTCCATGGCATTTGTAAGGATTACAGATTCTGAGATATCTTCTGTTTCCTTTTAATAGACTTCATTTTTTGCATACAATTTGGCAGTTTTCAAATAACACATTTTATACTTTGCCAAGTAAAATACAATACCTGTTGGCTTATAATACAAATATTCAAAGAGCATGTCTATGAGTGTGGTCAGTTGCAACATCATCTCCAGATTGTCTAATACAAATTTCATAAATAAAGTATGCAAGACATACATTTCTGTACAGAATTTGCACATAATTTTTCTTCCAAGAGAATTAAAGCTAGGTTTTCTTTCTGACAGCGTACCCAGTGTTCTTTTGTAACCCACCCCCGTATCCTGTTGTTAAAATACTCTGGTTTTTACAGCAGATAATAGTACTAAAACTTTAATAGGAAATAATTCGTACCAGGAGTAGAGGTTTTGCTTTATCCGTAAGATTCTCCTTGTCATAAATAATTTTAGAATATTTTCTTCTTCTTCTTTTCATTTATTCTGTTTACCCAATTCTGATTTCTTTCTTACAATAACTGATGATTATGGATACATTTAATTGTATCAGTAACTTTAGTGGAAGCACAAACAAGGAATTTGTGAAATAAGTCACTGTGTAATAATTAGCTGTGCAAATACTCTATTTCCTGATTTTAATGAAGAAGAGGCCCTGCCAAGAAGATACAGTTGAATTAGTCAACATAATGTTGTAACATTTGTTCATGGTTAATTTTCTAGATTTCTAAACTTTTTTTTATGCTACACTTGTAATGAATTTTCCTGATAATTATAATGTCTCAATGTGAAAAGTACCTTGATTTGTGAACTCTCTACATATTTATTAACGTGAACAAACTGGTTGTCTCCTCAAATTTGCTATCACAAAACCAGCCAGGAAGTCTTTCACTGTAAAAAGACTCTGATTTCATGCTCTTCTGCAACTCAGCCTTAGCTTGCTTTCGTACAGAGCAATGTCATGTCCTCATGCTGGCCCAGTGCAGGGGTGACTTCACACACCAGAGAAAGCTGCTCATGGTGGTTTGCCCCCTCCCCAGTACCTGTGGCTGTGCAGGGCTGGGACCTGAGGTGGTGAGCTGTAGAACTCAGCTGGGTAGCACCATGCTCGCACCATGTGAAAAACTCTTTTAAAACACTCATCTGTGCTTACTAGAGCTATGTCTGCCCACTGCATGGTCCTCCCCAGCCTGTGTCCTGTTTAGAAGGAACCAACTTCCTTGTCTCCTCCATGACCAAAGAAGAACAACCAAAAAGATGACCTGAGAATTGCAACAATCTGAAATGATGTTTACACTTCCATGGAAAGAAAGCATTTTCTGATTCGCAGTTAAGTAATTAGTTCAGAATATCACACCATCTGCAGAACCGGACAGAACATTGCAGCAGGAAACTTGGGTGGTTAAATCCATCTGCTAATTGTTGTGGGGCAATAATTACAATAAAAAATCAAAAAGATTTAGTCAAATATTTTTATGATGTGAAAACTATGCTGTAAATTTCAGATACTTGTTTCTTCTATCATCCAGAAAATCTCCCGGTTTTGTGTATTTCTGCCTGTGACCAACATTGGAGGCTACCAGTTTCTGAGTCTAGGTGTTTACTCATTCTCGTTCTAAGAGTTGTGAGATTCATGCCTACTGTTTATCAGGTTGGAGACCTGTAAGCTTCTGGAAGTTGAGAGGGTTGGGTTTTTTTTTAATTATTACTGTCAGGGAAGTATGAAGGCAGTAGGTAGATCTGTTACAATGAGGTAGCTACACCTGACAGTTTTGGGATCTCCAAGAAAGCCTAGAGAGGGTGAAGCTCCTCCACAGAAATTTCTTCTGAAAGACAACAATGTCATGCTGAAGAACAGTTATTCTTGATCAACTTCCTTTGAAATAATGGTATGACAAATACAAGTAAAACAACAAATGAACAAAACAAGTTGTCATGTCACATTTTTCATGTTCCTTAAGCCTCTCAATATCTAACTTAGCTAGTTAACTTTTGCATCTGCTCTGTTTCCCCAGGAAGCTGCCCAGGATGCAAAAGCTTGTCTTGATAATTTTGCAAGAATAGTTTTTTCTGCTTTTACTTCCCTCGGGCAAGATGGATGGTATATCTATGTTAAAATCAGAGCAGTATTTATACTACAGTATTTATACTTTATATTCAGCCTCTAGATGCCTCTATGTTGTTGAAACTTTGTATGTAATATAAAGTAAGAGTTTTGGTAAAAGGAATATAAGAGCTTCTAAGGCAGAGCTAATTTTTGTGGAATTATTAGATTGCAGTAGTGTTGCTTAGCTCTAATTAAATCTTTTTCTTTATTTTAATTACCAAGTTATAATTGGAATTAAAATTTTTATTTCTAGTTAGATTCAGTAGTTCCAAGCAGGATTTCCATGCTCACCAGGAGTATTTTGGAGCAATTTGTATTTCAAAACAGGGCTCAGACTGTGAAGCTTGAGTGGTTTTTTTCAACATGTTCAATATTTCTTGTTTCAAGTAAATTTTTTCACACGGCCAGAAGTCTTGTTTGCAAAATTTAGATTCATTTCTGTTTGGAGTTTTATTTTTGTGGTCCTACCAATGTCAGGAGCTTATGCTATTTACCTAGCTTTAGTTAGGCTGTGGGCTGCGTTCTTTTGATTTCTTCTGTGCTGAATTCTGAGAGAATATCAGTGTATAGCAACATTATCTGAGGTCAAAAGGTGATTTATGCTTCCTCTAGTACTTTTAGAACTGGGTCAATTAAAGGATTCCCAGAAATTACTTTTTTGTATGGCTGCCCCTTCACTAGAGTTTTAAAAGTTCAAATTATGATCTTAAGAGTACTCAGGAATTCAGGTTTGTAGGTTTGGGACAGGCAAAAACCTAACACAAATCCTGATTTGACTTTGCTAAAGTGTTATTTGTGTTTGTGATGTCCAGCATCCAGCAGTGGCTAAATATTTTTATAAGCCCTAATTCAGGAAAAGAGAATCACATACTTAATTGAAATATAATTTAGTGCTTCCTTGAGCTGGAAGCTCACTGGGCGTTAGTGGCTAACTAGGAAGGAGGGCAGTAAAGCTCTTCAGAGAATTCTAAAAGGAAAAGACACCTATGTAGGTATAAGAGCTTAATACAGCACGTTAAATTCAGTACAGGCGATAGACTGACTACCTTGTCTGTATTCAAAGATTTAAAACTCGCAGTGGCCTTCCTCCCCTCCATCTGAATGAATCTCTCAGCTGAAATGCAGTTCAGAGACTTACACAGCCTTTAAAAGCTTCACGTGCTACTGTTATTTTTACTTCACATTGCACTGCACTCTTTGAACTTGTTGGAGGTGTGCAACTGGCAGTAGGCAGAGGTGTCTTCAAGATGAGGTCTTTCTTCAGCTCCATCATCTTTATCATTAAGTAGAAAAGGGAGCTGAACTACCCTGCTCTGATTGGATAATGTTTCCCACTGCAGGGTCCTGCTGAGGTTGCTAATTTTTCTTGATATAACTCAGGATAAAAAAATGTCATATAGTGCTGGTTTATATCTTGCTCTTTTTCCATATTGCATATGTTGTTGTCTAAAAGCAAGACTTCTTCCCCAAAGCGAAAGGTTCTGGAGAAGAAGCAAGAGTATGAAAAATATGTAACCCATAGGCAAGTTTCACTAGAAAAGCTCCTCGAGGCCTTTTAAACTGTTATTTTAATCTGGATATATGTTTTACAGAAAGACGAATGCCATAATTTTTAATGTCTATCACATTTTTATGTCTGGAAGATATAATGTGCCATTATAATACTCCTGTGTAATGAAGGCAGTAAAAGTATCTTTTATTGAGCCTGTTAATGTAGTTTTTTTACCCCTTGGTGAAACTTCAAGTATGGAAAACATACAGGTAGATAATGTAATTTGAAGAAAATAATTTTCTGCAGAAAGGATTTCCTTGTACTTCTACAGCAATCTGGTAGCTAATGCAGTGCTTTATACTGTAATATTGTTTAACACTATTAAACTGTTAAATACAGAGTTCACGTATGGCACCATTTGCTTATTTGCTTATTCTGTTAAATAGAAGTACTGTAAATGTTATATAAAGTATTTGTTACATAAATATATAACACTATTAGTTGTTTCCATTAGCTATCAGAGGAAGGAATTCAGACAGTAAGATGGAAAATGTGTTCTGCACAATGTGACTTTCTTATTAAAGGTCTCTGTGATTCCCTGGCAGCGTGACTTACTGGTGCTGCTGCATTTTGTTATGAAGCACAGCTATAATATTCATGTATTAAGTATTTCATAAAGTAATGACTGTTGTACCCTCACAATACTGCTACTGCATAGTTCCAAAGCAGCCTAAAATGAAAGGCATTTTACTGCATGAACAGTGATTTAAAAATAAGGGAAGCTGAAACTCTTGTTTGATTTCAGATTCTGAGCAGTTACATAAATGTGCTGTGCTATACTTCTTGTTTCAGTAACATTTGAAAAAAACCCAGACAAACCAAAACAAAAGCACCCAGAAAAAAACATGGCTGCAACTGAAAGCGATACTAACCAAAATGTACACTCTGACATACTGGGTACTGATGTGTCAGGTACTGTAATAATAACCTGGGTTTTGGTTGTAAATTAAAGAGACAGAACACATTTTCAGTTTATTTACAGAGGAAGCTGCTTCTTCATAAATTACTGCGCAGAATCTGCTTATGCCTGTGTCTTGCAGTTCATTCTCACCATGGATGGCTCTCCCAGTGTCTTTATTGGATGTTCTGGAGAGTATTTGATCACCTGGGCTAGCAAGATCCAGGTATTTGTGCAGAAAGTCTAAGTTACAGATTTTTACAGCAGGATTTGATTTAATGTTTTCTTCCTTGCTTCCCTTTCTTTTTTGCTTTTTCCACATCATTTTAAGCTGCAGTAATGTTCAGCTTAATTTTAGTATTCTGTGAACAAGAATTGCTCTAGGAATCAATATTCAGTTTATTTTGTCTTTCCCCTTTTAAGTGTAGGACTGTTAATTTCATTATATTACTGAGTACCTTGTCAAGGTGAATGTTCTTGCTCTTCAAGTATGTGTCCAGTTGCTTAATATACTTTACCAAGAAACTTTCCTGATACTGAATCTCAACTTTCTCTGGCAATGTTTTGCCCTAGAAAACACTTGGAGATGACTGAACAACCTACTCCGCTCATTCTTCTGTAGTCTCACAGCAAAAAACAAAGTTTAGTGCTGAAAGACACAACTGTCTTTAAGGAGACAAAGTATAATTTTTCTATTCCCAAACTTATGGGATTTCCTCTCCTAAGCTATAAAAAGAAAGCTGCCATAAGAAAATCTCCAGTGATGGAAACATAGGAAGGAATTATAGTACGGAAAACTGGATCATAAAGAAAACCATTATTTTAGGTTCCAGTTCAGAAAGTTGCCTGAGGAGAAATTAAACTGATTTCCTCAGTTGTGGTTTTGGTGTCTTAGTTGCATACATCATTAGCGGAAACAATACCATCTGTATATTTTACTTCTGCTGAAGTGTTATTAAATGGGGTGAAGACATCTTTCTTATTTTCCCTACTCATTTTCCCAGCTGCCCTCATGGAAACCAGCACCTTTCCAAGGAAACCGGCTCAGCAATTTTAGAATTAATAGATCAGATAATACATTTTAAAAGACTGTCACATGAAAATGAAGGGCACCCATCACCACTATACCTTAAGAACTTGTAATTCATGTTAAGTACATAAGGGAAATTTATATCATCTTTGTGATGTCTGTACAGAGTTGTAAGTGAACAAGACTACAGTCAAGTTGAAAGAGAGTATGAATATGTATAAATGAAAAGATACAGAACTTCTTTATGGAAATCTTCATTCTAAAAACCATAAAGCATTTCCTACATGATTGAAATACCTCTTAATCTGCAAGAAATCTGACCTAAATAGAGCACTAGTTACAGTATTATAAATTAACAGGACTTGCTTTGGCTTTAAAGATTTGTAATCTATACCAACTAACTAAAAGTTAGCTAAGCAAGATCATTCCACCCATGGTGTTAGTCATATTAGTGTAACTTAACAGACCCAGGCTATCTACCATGTAAGGGCTTGACTATGTTGGTGGCAGCAGGGAGTATAAACAGTAGAAAGACCTTTGTGGGAAAGACTTTGTTGTTTTTGTTAAAATAGATGGTTGATCTAACTATAAAACAGGAGCGAGGAATTTTAGATGCCTGCACTAAATGCCAGTTTCTCCTTATGATTTGTGGAAGAACTCTGCAATTGTAGCTCTTAAGAGTTAAAATACTGCTGAAAGTTGTCCCCAGAAAAGTCACCATTCAAGCTCATGAACCACCAGTTTTTTTCTTCTAATTTCATGACCTTGACTTCACAATCCCCAAATCCAGAAGGCAGTGATTTTAATCTTTATTTGGGATTCGCATGTAGCTAATCTTGTTTAAATCCCCTCTACCTCCTTAACTTCCTCCCTGCTCTTTTCCTTCTGCCAGCCCTTTATTCTTCATCTGTTTGCCTTAAAGGCCCAGGGTGGATGACTCAATGGTTCCAATCTGTACCAGCTTAGACACCGACTCCCATTTAGGGACAGCAATATCATGCTTTAGCTCAGTAGGCAGTCATGCTTTTTGAGCGATTTTGACATCTAGAACATTCTTTTACTAGCTGTTGACTGCTGCACTCCTCTCTGGTTCAGAAAAGCATGGTTTCTGCAGTCTTTTTAAAACACAAAACAAAAACCCAATCCAGCTCTTGGCTGCACAGATATTACCAAAGGTAAAACATGATGGTATTGTTCTGTGTTCAATATTTTGAATTGGCTGAAGCGTTGAAAATGCTTCTGTCTCTTTAAAATGGTGTGGTATTTTGTGCTGTGACTACTACTGAACGTGAAGTTATTTGAGTGAACAGAATAACTTCGTGTGTGTTGAGGTGTGAGGTGACCTCATTATTCCTAAATCTGTTCCTGTTTTGTAGCACTTTTTAATCAGCTCTACTCTTTCAGCTGCTCAAGTGGTTTTTATTTCTGCTGTGGTTGTGTAACAGAATTTTTTTGAAATGTCAAAATCACAGCAACATAAGTTGGTTAGTTGAGCCAACCTGGTAGAAATTCAGCTGCTCATAGATGAGACAATAATGGAGCAAGATTAAGCAGTGTTTATAGCTTAATAAGATAAGAAGCAACACTTGCAAGGCTTTACTTTGAAGCAAGGATAATGATTGATTCATAAAAGAGATGCTTCTTTTGAACTAAGAGTTCTGGTAAAGATAATAAGATTTATCATTTTGATTCTGCTTGCACAAAATCTGGGCTTCAGAGATGCTGTGTTGAAAACTCTGGTAAACTCTTGGCTCCCCGTGTGCCTTCAGATGAGCGTGTCATGGGGAGCACTCATAGGCACTCTGCAATTAGTGCTGCCTCTGGGGCAGAGGTGCACATCCTTGGGGAGCTACTGCTCCCTTTGATGCTTTGTGTTTCCGCTGGTGCTGAGGACTGTGCTGTTGGGACTGTTGATCTGGAAATCAGGCACCTGTCCACTCACAAGGAAATGAAAACAATTATTGCTCAATATTTACTCAGTGGGCACCAGCAGCCTTGTAGAGATTCTTTGAAGAAGCAGACTAGGGGTGGATGACTGTGTATACCATTGCAAAGGCCATATGCTGCCAAACTTCTTTTGCTAACTTGAGAGTTCTTCCATTTGGACCTCCAGCATTTAAAGGACGAATAAGAAACAAGAGTCCAACTATGTTGCTTGACAGTTCTCTTGTCTCCCTCATAGTTCCTATGGGACATGTTTTGTCTAAATAATGTATCTTATCTCTTGTATCATTAAGCACCTTTCAGAAGCTTCCTGGTTTCTAGTGAAGTGGTTTTTGCCTGGTTCATTGTCAGCCACTCTCTTTCGATTTCTCTTACTAGCTTCAGTATTCCCCATTGACTGCATGTAGCTTGGAGCACTTTAGTGAGTTGGTAATCCGTGGGGTTCTTAACCAGCAGGTAAATTTTCTGACCAGCTGTGTTTGCTGAGTTAAAGATCTAGTGCCTATGCCAAACTGTGGTTGCATTAATAACCTCCAATATCTACAAGTACATATGACAAGGTTTTAGCAATCCCACTGCCTCGATTCCCTGTCACATCCAAAATAGGTCAAGATGAAACATAAAGTCAGCAAAGCTGCCGAGAGGAGGTAAAAATTCAGTTTGGCGCCAGTGGACAGCATCATTGCCAATTCAGTGATGTGTTATTTAATTACTCTCCACAAGAAAAAAAAAATATAAAAGCAAACCACTCATGTACCTAAATTTTATTTATTATTATTATTATTTTACACGAACCGAAGTTGGTTGGGGAATAACTGGGATCTTTTAAATGTCTACTACATTACACTCTTCAGCTATCAAAACCTATTTTCTTGTAAGTCAATTGAAAAATAAATAATTTTCTCTTTAAACCTTGGCTGCACAGAGTTGAATTTTGTCACTTCACCATTTAATCCTCTTTCATTTAGTGTCTTGATGTGTAACCTTGTGTTTCAGTTTTCATCCCTGCTTAATCAGAGAAAAGCTGTGGCAGCAGTGGCAGGCACTGGGTGTGACTGAGATAAAGCTGATATTAGGAAATTACAGGGAGAGTGTTTTCTACCTCTGCATCACAGGATTGTTTACCAGTTGTTTTCATGCCTGTTGTCTGAGTGATGCTGCTCCTCAGCTGCTGATATAAAAAGTCCTTTGATAACTTGTGTGATGATTAAACGCTGCTTAATTGCCCTCAGTTAGGAGATTGTTTCATGGTCATTCATGCATCTAGCTTTGATGCTAGATTAGGTTGGTCCATCTAAAAGGTACCTCTTGACACCCATGCCTTTCAGTATGGTAATGTTCATCTCCAAGGTGGATCTCAGTCATGCAGTTTGAAGTGGTAAAACTGCAAAGGACTTGAATAGCTGCAGAACATGCCCAGGGGAGTGACCACAGCTCTGATCCACAGTGTTTGCTTGGGTAGTCATGCAGCCGTTCTGATGGTCCTGAGCCCTGTTGCCTGAATTAGTCCTGGTTTGCTGGCTATTAGGAGGGATGGTAGATCAAGTGTGGTGATGAGAGAGAAAGGCTTGAGGAAGCTGGGTGAAGTGATTTATTTGCTGCAGGGAATCTTCGTCTGTCAGCTGCTGGAGTGGAGGAAGCAGCCATTTTAGATGGGTCAAAAAGCCATGCTTTTCTGTCAGACCAGAGTAGTTTCATCTTTCTAATCTTTTTTTTTTAGCCCTTTTTAATTAAAAATTAAACTGGGTGAAAGTCATTCTCGTGGCTCCTGACAGTGTTTCACTAATGAAATAAAATGTGTCCCTAAAGAAAGAAGTTTCTAAACTCATCATTACATGTAAGTCTTAACATATCTACCAAAACTAATCAGTGTGAGATACCTCAGAGGAGAGAGTGACAGGAGAATATTACTTTCAAGCTTTTTATTTTATCTTCTCTCATTTTCTGTTCAATCCTATTTGCCTGTGTTTTGGGGAAATTATTCTGTCTATATTTCCAGTGCTTAACAAAATGAGGCCACTAAGCAGCCTGTGATTCTTCAGTGTTTCTCCAAACGCACTGTGTTTTTAACTGACTTGACAGAAGGAGATACAAAAAAACAGGTATTATTAAATGTATATGTAAAATAGATTAACTAAAATTTTCCTCTGTTAAAGTTTTTATCTTACTTACTTCAAGAGCCTCTGTGATTGGTATGCAAATGCTAAGGACCTCTGTTTAAACCAGATGATAACCATAAACTTTGATTTCTTTTCACATTAAGAAAGTACGGTCTTTCTCTACATCTTGAGTTTTATGAGAAGCACTTTTTGGTCTAAACACACATGTGAACTTCACATCTTTGGGATGTGGATGCCTAAGCTTAGCCACTTGTTGCTGGTCTTTGGGTAAAGCTTGTAAAACATGATTTTGAACAAACACCATACAAGAATTTAAAGGACAGCATTAAAACATGAATTTCCCATAGAGGATTTAACTGCATTTTAAGCTACTTGGTTCCCAGCATACTGAAAATTATACCACACATTTTTATGCTGAACTACAGATCTGGGAGCCTAGCTTTGCTGGGTATATTTTCCCTTAAATCTCGGTTGCAAAGACCTGTTTGTGGAAGAATGACACCTCTGCGAAAGGAGCTGTCGGAGACATGGGAAGTTTCATCCAAAGCACAGAAGAGTACTGTAACAGGCTTTAGCTCAGCCTAAGTTGATTGAGAACTGCATAATGAAGTCCTTTTTAGGTTTTATATTCAAAACTTTATTGCTTTCTAAGAAGGATTTGCATCATTGTTTCTTCTTTTATAACAACATAGGCTGCTTATTGCTTGTCTCTATTTCATTGTACTATAGGATGCTTCAGAAAATACTAGTGTCTGGCACAATTTATCTTGAAAAGTCCAGCCTCTTGGTAGTTATTGCCATTAAACTCATCTTGTAAAGGTAAAAACATGGATGATAATATAATGACAAGATTTTTTTCTGACTTTCGAAAAACTGCTGCTGTTATTCTTAGCATGTATAAAGAGTTGCCTAGTATTCCAGGTATACCTTGCTGCCCTTGTGGAAAAGGTAAGCTATTTTTGGCTTTGTAGTTGGGGAAGACTGAGCAAAAGCAGTTATGTAAACTAATGTACCAAATGAATATCACATGAAAGATCAGCCAGGAGGTCTTAGCTATCAATCTGAAATCACCTTGGCTCTTGCTAGTTAAAACCTCCCTTTAGCATTTTCCACAGGGAGATTGCTAAATAAAAGCAGAGTGCTGGAATTCATGCTCAGCTTGATTTGTAAGGCTGTTCCTACAAGCTGCCTATCATGTTACAGTATGTCCTTCAGAGTTCTCTTAAAAACGTCAACAGAAAAATCCAAACAAACCCTTCTCTTTGGTGATTTCATGGCTTTTGTTTCTTCCTCAGAGAAGATCAAGTCTGGAGCTCTCTGACTTCATCTGAAATTGTAGGCATGATCAATTTGTTTAAGAAACCTTGTAAGTACTTGACTGATTCTGTAGATTATGGAGCACATGATGTCCTGTCATTCAAAAGCTCACTGTTCAGTTTTTGTGGCTCAGTCTGGAATACTTTCAGCGGGGAGCTGGCTGAGGGGGGAATGTGCTGTGCTTATTGTTTTTAAGCAGGGGCTGCTGCTAATGTATGTGCTGCTTTTGTCCATTTTTATGGCAGTCGTAATAAATAGCGTATGTGTGAAGCGGAGTCAAATCCAAAACAAAGAGGTTATTCTGGTTCATGTTTTTGCAGGTAATTCCCTGTGGCACCACTGAGAGCTTTTTGCACCACTGTGGGAAACTTGGCTTCCCCAGTTTGTGTTCCGTCAGATGTTGTGCTTTACCATACCTTTTGAAATGGTCCTTTTAATTGATGAAAGCTTAGAATTTATGGATTTAAATTTTGAAGTAAATAGAAAAGTATGTTCTCATTTAGGATCATCTGGATTATTTTTCAAAGTTGTCAAAAATGTTTGCTATTTTTAAAGCTTACTACTATGGTTCTAATTTCAATAGTTTTCCTGTGTTTGTTGTCAAATATCTTTCAGTTGCACTGATACTAACATTATTTTACTTTTATTTCTTGCATTGGATTTGCAGAGGTTATTTGACAAATTCAGAATTTACTTGATATAAATGATGTGAATGGACTGAAGCAGTATTAAGTTGTACTTATGTATAAATGCCAAGCATGCTATCAAGCAGTGGTGCTGGATTGATGTGGTGTCCTTCTGTTCACCTCTTTGTTGGTGGGGTTTTATGGCTTGAGGGGGGAGTGGGATAGGGATGGGGGAGAAGGGGTTGACCAAAGGGTTTATAACAAACAGGACTCGATTTCAGCATGACATGTTGGCTAACACCTTAACATGACAAAAGCTTTAGTCTGTTTTCAGGTTTCCTGATTATATGCCCATTCCAGTTCAGAAGTTAATAATATCTCTTTTCACCGGATTGCATGATGTTCCGCATGAGCTTGTGCTACAGAAAAGGTATTGAGAGGGGAAAAGTCTCTGGCTTGATTCACTAACTGCCCTTCAGAACAAGGTGTGAAGTCCCCCTGTCACTGATGCTCAGGTCAAATGCTCCCCAAGGGAAAGGAGAGAGGAAGGAATCTGAAAAAAAGCCCTTGCTTCTCAAAATGTAATTGAGTTGGCTTTAATTATGGATTTAAAGGATGGGAGCAGTAAGAAGATTTACTTTGCATGCACTATTGAGGAATTCATGTAGGAAGAAGAGACACAAATGTTTGAAACACCTGGCCAGCTCTCTGTTGTCATCTGGTAGTAATTCACATGGCCCTTTCATTTGTATTTTATTGAGAAAAACAGAGTAGGCTTGAAATATAAAGAAGCTCTTAACTTCCTTTGTGAAGGAGTGGGAGTACAGCTTGTCCATTCAGTACAAAGAAAAGAATTTACTTGTTGAAATGTTCAGACTTTTTTAGTTTTCTTTATGTAGCCAACTTCACCAGTGGCGTTGTGGGAATGAAACTATTTCTCATGTGGCTTTTATACTTGTGTTAGCTGTTATTAGTTAAGTCACAACCAAGCTGCAAATTCCAGACCCAGGGTTTCCCAGAATCTGGTTCCTGCTATTGTAGAAAACCATTTGCTACACAATTGCATCAAATAAAATGGTGCATTGCTGTCTCGTCTTACACTGGGTTTTGTGGTCGATTATGGTATAGCACTTCTGTAAAGACAAAAATCCCTGGCAGCCAGCTGTGGAGGAAGAGTGATTCAATCTCATGAGAGTCTTCTCTGAAAGTTGCTGCTCTAGGAAACCTGTGTCCATGGCCACTGCCTTCTTTCATTGAAAAAGGATTGGCTAAAATATATCTGGTTTCTATGAGGGTACTTGTGTTTCATGGTAAGATTAAAACTAGAAAGGCAAAGAATATCTACAGTTTGCAGCCATCTAGCTGAGGTGAGTGATAACAATTTTGCATGCCTTGGTGGTCTTGTTCATAGAACTTGCTTCCGTGCTAGGGCTTTACTTTGCTTTTGTTTTCAGCTCCTTTTCCATCCTAGTATGTGCAATGTTTTCTGATATCTGTCACCCACTTCAAACTTTCTCTACCAAAATGGATAAAGAGCAAATTTTGAATGTATTATGTTATTAAAATCTTGTTGGTAATATCTTATTTGGGATATTTGTTTGTTTGTGATTTCTTAAGGTGCATACAATTTAAGAGATAATTATGACTTATCTTCTATATAAGATTAGCTGAACTCTGAAAAATGATAACGTGAATACAGGTGAGGTATACATCCACAAGTACTCTAAATAGGATATCAATGCTTGTTATACATGGAACATGAAGTTTTAATAGCTCATGTGTGGAGATAGCCGCTAATTGTCTAACCTGGTCATTTATAATGAAGGCGTTTGTTATTTTTCTTTTATAAGATTTCTTTCAGAAATGCTGGGAGGCGTGGTCTGACTGCCTCTCCCCACTGGTTAGGAGTGAATTTCAAATTACTCTTCGGCTGTTCGAGCAGGCTGGCTGCTGTTGGAAATGCAACACTCTGCTAGGTGGAATTCTTGTCTGCGCCATCCTTGCCATGCCTGCATTAATTTTTCCTAATTACTAAACAACTTACACTTAATGAGTTGCAATTAATCAGTACCTCTTGCTTTGCTACACATACAAAATTATACTTCCCGTAAAATGCTTCACAAACTAGTTAGAGATCTTGACACAGTGTAGTTGGGAGACTTCTGTCCTTTAGTTTACTGGTTTGTTATTAAATAGTAAGATTAAAATCTTGTCTCCTTACTCCAAAGATGCAGTCTTTTCATGTTGTTGTTCTCCCATGGCAGACTACATTAATTATTATTCTGGAATGCTGTTTTGCTAAGTGACATGTCCTCTTTAGCTTACAGAGCAGAGTGCTTGTCCCATTTCACAATACAGCCTTAAGCAGGGATGACCAGCTGCTCTGTGGCTACATTTGCTCCAGCTGACTACTCAGGTGCTGTAGGGTAATGAGAAGTTGACTCTGCAGGTGGTGCTTGGGCTATCCTGAAGAACAGGTAGAGACAAAACTTACCAGTCTGATGGCATGGTCCAGGAGGGCAGGGTAGAGAGGAACAGCTATTCACAGTGAGGTTAGGTCCTCAAAACTTTCTAGCTCTGACACAGAGCCCATTGCAGCAGAAGAGAGTAGGATGCCTCAGTGGCTGTGCATTTATCCATCAGTTCCTTGAGGGGCTTTGCTTTTCCCTATTGTGAATCTTGGAACAGAACCTAAGATGTTTTCAGTGAAAAACCAAAGTAAACTCCCTTCGCCCTTCAATTTGGGCTTGTTCTGCTGGATGCCAAGTAATGCTGGTGATGACTATGCGTAAATTACCCAGGACTGAGATCTCTGGAGCTGCTGCTTGGGTTCCTGTTGTGCTGTGAGTAAGCACTGTCTTTCCAGCATGGCTGCAAAGGGTGATGCTGTCTTTTGGAGAGTTTGTTTCCTTGAGGGTTCTGAGGACTCTTCTACAGGCAGGGTTTTTTTTCGGCAGATGGTGTAAATAAACAGTCATTTGATGTTAGAAGGAAGGAACACAGATTGCCTACTTCTTGTTGTTCTTCCTAAAATATAAGGTCTTGCATACATTTTCACAGTCATCCTGTATGCCCTTTTCCTCAGTCATGGTTAAAATACTCAAATAATTTTTGCTGCAAAGTAGTGAAATGTCACTCCTTTCTTCTTTTCTAGTGTTTGATTAAGTGGTTATTCAGATGCTATCTGTATTGCCCTACTGCTAGAGCTTTAAGATACAATGTAGGTGATATCTCTGTAGAGCCTGTTTACCAAAATCAAGTACAGGTATTTGAACACCCTTTAGTCACGTGTCTGACTGTGGTTTCCAAACTGGCACCTGCAAAATAAGTAGCAGCTTCCCTCCTATTAATGAATATGGATATATAATGATAGGTAGCTGTATGTACTCTTTCCAGGATCTTTTTTCTTTGAGTCTCTTATTTTGTTGTGATGTGGTGCAGTTATGCATTTTACAGTTTGCTTCCAAATGATTTACAGCAGAAAAGCAGGAAAAGGAAAAGGAGAGAGTGCTGTTTCTCTTGCAATTGAGACATACCCTCTGGTGGAAAAATCTTTGAGAAATGTTGCTCTGCATTGGCATTGCAATGTAATCCTGCCCTGAGACTAGCATTTTTCTTTCTTCCATCTAATATGCAAGACATGGTCTTAAAAACTGAAGAAGAGAGGACAAAGGGGTGGGAGAAGCCTAAACTTAATTTGTACATTTTGCAAAGTTACGTTGGCATAACTGGCAGCGCTGTCACTTTGTATACCTAAATTTAATGGTTCTTTCCTCTGACTGTCCTGGGTGGGTGTTACTGTGCATATGGCTTTTGGGCTTTAGCTCTACTCTTTAAAGAAGTATCAAGATTAGCGCAGTCATTTAGGGTTTGGTTGGTTTTTTTTTAATGCAATAGAAAAGCCGGTATGGGGACCTGGAGATCTCCCAGAGGGCCAACACAGCCACTGGAGTAGCTGTTCTCTTCACCTTGGACTTTTGGCTATAAATGTTAATTTTCCCTTTCTGCATGGCATAATTAAAAAGACTGTCCAGACACAAAGCAGCTACTGTGGTTTCCATAAATTTGACAGAGCTTTCAGAAATGATCATGTGAGGAAAACCTCGAAAAGTGCAACCTGGGTTTGCTTTGAGATGCTTTCAGTGTCAGCTTCAAAATGCATCAAGGAGAGAGATGTGAGCATCCCTTGTGGCTAGTTGGCCACATAATGGAAACTGATTGCTTTTGTAAGCTCTTCTTTTGGCTTGTTTGTTATGTTTGCACTGTTACAGTTCTTTCAAAATTGCCTGTGCTACTGTAACCCTGGCTGATATTTACAGAAATGGAATAATACTGTTTCAGCTACTGGACACTTGTAATCTAGATATATTGAAAATAGATGCAAGGCAAGTAAAAAAGGTTAAAACTAGATGAGTACTCGCCTCTCTTCTCTGCCCCCACCCGTTTCCCACCTTTGTTTTCTGCAATTTCTCTTACAGTGATTGCTTTTGAGACTTGAGATTTACAACTGGAGCAGAGATATTGGGTGAAAGTGTGTTTACGCAGGGTGGCAGGAAAGGAAAAAGGAAAAGGAGCTGAATACAGTTTCATCAGCATGGGGTTCCCTAGAATCTCCCTGTGAACTTCCCTTAACTGGATGCGCAGGGTACCAATTCCTGTACCAAGTTGCTTGAGAGGGGATCCAAAATACGCTTCAGCACCTGCAAAACAAGTGTTCAGAGCTGCTGGCATGGGTTCCTGCTTCCATCCATGCTCGACAGTCAGTCTCTGACATTAATCAGTACTGTGAAAAGAATTTCTGTTTCTTACTCTTGTCGCTGTATGGAACAGCTGGAGGGTACCTGATCTGCCAGAAGGCACCCTGACATTTCCTGGAATGATGCTGCATCAGGAGACTTTGTGCTTGGCTGGTCCTCTGGGATTTCATGGCTGCTGTAGCCCCTCAGAGTACAACAGACACAACCTGCACTCCCAGTGTACTTCCAAGGCTTATAAACTCATACTTGGCCATTTTTCATTGAGGGTCCATGTTGATGACATATTCTAGAATCTACAATGCATTCATTTCCCTTGGCAGTAGTTATGTTTAACCATAGCACAGGAAATCTTATGCTGTGCCTGGTCACCCAAGTCTCCTCCATTCTGTTTTGTTTTGGGACAGTGTAAAAATGGTAAATAAATTCCAGTGTGGGCAGGTGATGTTGGAGAGAAAACGCTGTCTCCTTCCTCAGTGAAGTTTAATCAAGTCCATCATGTCTGGCTAAATGTGATGTATTTCACCAATTCAGTGGCGATAATACTTTGTAATCTCAGCACAGTGAGATGGTGTGTGATTAGCATGATCGCTTGCATCTTGGTTTGGCAAATTTTTGCCTGGAACTGAAACAGCATGAAAATAGGAAATAGTTTTTCTCTTTATTCCCACTGTCTAGAGGGAAGAAGATGTTTTATAAAGAAATGTCTGGTTGGCCTAGTTCAGGGATAGAAAGAGTTCATTTGTGCAAAGGCCTTTTTATATTTTAATTATTTTAGACATTTTTTAAATGGTCAGGTTTATAAGTGCTTGAGTATCATCTCTTTGTGGCTGCTTCTCCTCCTCTTCAAATTTGCTTGTTCATGAGTAATTACTTTTGTTCTATCGTCAAATAGAATGGGTAGGGGGAGATTTCACTTAACATCACAGTAGCTTGTTTTTTTTCCATTTTGATGATACAAATCTTATAAAGAACCCTTTCTTAATATTTCTTATTTGAGTGTCACGCAGATATCTTACTTGGCTGACATTTAAATAACACTTCTTCTACTTATTAGTGTTTTATGTCAATAAATATACTCAATGTTACCCAAATAAATACGATGACAAAATACATCTACTTGAGTATTCTATGAAGTGAATATTGTTAGTTTTGCAAAGATCAGAGAAAAATATCCAAGAAGAGTTTGGTTCTTAGATATCTATAGGGAAGTCTAAGGTGTAAGACTTCATTAGATTTCTCTGAGTTTTCCAGTTAGTGTTTGAAGTGATGTCCTGTTTCTCTATTTTAATTCTGAATATTCTGAAAACCGTGAACACCTCAATTCTTCAGTTGTCTCCAAACGGCGAGAGCTCCACTGAAAACATACAAATCATAATGGTTTTGATGTGTGTTCAGACTTTTTCTTTCTTTCTTAATAAATAGCCGCAAGGAAATATCTTCTTATTCTATATATTTTCTTACATTGATGACAAGATGAGGAACCGAGCCTGTTTCAAGCTCCTTTTCTAAAGCAGATCTAGTGTTTGAGAAATTGGCCAGAACTTCAACCCAAAGACTCTGAGTCCTCTTCCTGCAACAAAAATATCTTGCACGCATCTTGTGTCAGTGCTTGGCCTGGGTGCTGAAGGCAACACAGGTGACTTCGGTGCGGATGTGGGAGAGCACCTATGAGTTCCCCATTCTGTCTTTGACTCTGATGTGTGAAGAAGTTGTTTGAGATTTGCTTTTGTGGCTCAGCATGTTGTTGCCTGCTTGCCACATAGGGACAGGTGATGAATAAGGAGCAACTAGTCAAGGTTAGTAAAAAAAATGCTTTGAAACACAATACTAGTGTAATTAGTGATTAATATTGGTTTTGTCTCCAGGGTCTTTTTAATCACCTAAAATATTATTACTGAAATTGCTAGTAACAGTGTTGGTTAAGTGCTGGCTCAAGTGAAGCTTTTCTCTTGATCACATTCAAGCCAACACTGAGACACCAATTTCATCCTTAAGCTGACAGTAATCTGTGTTGCAAAAGTTGGCAATTTCAGGAGAGGGTGGAAATGGCCACCTATCCATGGCAGTCAGAAGGGAGATCCACTGAGGACTGGAATAACACTGTGTCAGTAGGAGAGGTAAAAGTGCAATATTATTCTGTTCTCTGTGCAGCACAGAGGTGAGGCTGTTATGCTGAAGATGGGGAGGAGCAGGAGGAGTTGCAAACTGATTAGAGGAAAAGCCTTTCTGACTTGCAGTGAAGATCTACCCAGGTCTGGCATATTTTGGTATTCTGAGGATCTGTGGCTGAGTCTCTTGCTTGCATGCTCAGGGGGCAAGTCTTGTCCCTGAACAGAATAGAAGACGTCTCAGTTTTTAATGCCTGCTGCTCCTGAGGGGGATAATCTGGGCTTGTATGTAGTGGAAGCTGCACAGACAGTGAAAAACCAGATGTTGGATCTATAGGCAATCTCACAGACTTAGGCTAGCTGTCCCAACTCTTAATCTGGCCATAGTTAATGTCAGTTTGTGCAGAGCATTTGTTTATCAAAAGTAAGTGAGCCTGGTGGAGTGGTTGGGAAAGGAGAGCGTGCAGAAGGGCAGAGGAGGAATAGCGAGGAGGTGAAGGTGTCCTCCTTGCCTGGCTCTGCAGAGCTCCAGAAGAAGTGGTTCCTTGCAGGAGCACGGTGTTCTCCAGGCTTTGGAGGGGAACACAGAGGAAGTTCTCTACTTGTGCTGCTGACTAATGTTATCTCCCATGATGTTTTGGTGATATGACAATCGGATCCCTTCTGATCGCCTTGCCCAGCAGAATAAAGTGGTTGTGGTTTGGTTTTCTTCCGGAAAAAAAAATCTAAACAAAACCAAAAACCTTCCCTGATCTCTGCTTCTCTCCCCTGTGTTTTGCATCATGCAAATATTCACTTTGGTCTGTGCTTTTTTACTAAAATTGGCTGGAGAATTTGTGAATGCCATGATTTATGAAGCTCTTTTCTTAAGAAATAGTTTATTTTCTTTACTTTTCTACCCAGCTGTAAACCACGGCAGCATGGTTCTGATTCTGTGAAATCAGAGATGGTCACAAGTGTTTTAGCTCTTTCAGATACATTCAGCCTGAGTTCAGATTTGAATAGGCTTTCAGGTCACTCAAATACGTTTTTTTTTGTGACTCATTGAAAAATTCGGAGGTGGTTTTGAGATTCCAACCCTCTAAATCTGGGGAGGAGAAATGGATTTACTGCCTCCTGTTCAGCTGTACCTCAATAAAATTGAATGAAGAAATTATTAAAACAATATTTCTGCTTCAGTGGTTGGTAATCTGCTTGGAATAAGACTCCTTTTAGTCTAGGTTTTTTTATATCACTTAATTCTCAGAACTTCAAAAGACAACACACAGGCATAAAGTGATCATTTTTGGTTTATTCACCCTGTTTTATTTTACATGTAGAAGTATGCCTGAACTTTTTTAATATATTTTTGATTCATACAACCTGGTAATTTTGCTTGTGATACGTGGAGCTGCTCAGAAGGCATATGGATAGTTTCCAATCCCTCTCTCGCAATCAGACATCCTTTAGGGGGACATAAGACAAAATGAAAATTTGACTCTCTTCATTTCATCTGACCTATTTAAAACATATTATCAGTCCATCTGAATCGCAAGGGTAACATTCGTATTTGTTGTTGTACATTAAGTATATATATTGTATATTTATGTTGTATATAAAGTATATTAGACTGAAACTGTACAAAACTGAAATAAAATTACTTGAAGCCATTCTTTAACACTTGGCAGTCACAATGAATAAAACTCGCCTGATTTTTATCTGCTGTTTTTCTTCATTAATTGGTTATTATTGTTCTGAGTAGTTACAATGCTTTGAAAGGGCTCCATAAATTACTAGTTTTAGTTTTAGCTGCTGTATGTCACAGTATGTCTTTATTGTTTTCAGTTTGTGTTAGGCAGCAAAAGTAGAAATACTGTATCTGATCTTGCACCGTGACAAGAAATTTTTATCCAATAAGACTGCCATTCATGTGACATTCAGGAAAGAATTTCTTGTGTCAAAACACACCAGCAGGGTATTAGTTTGTTTTTTCCTGTATAAAAGATGGAAAAAAATCCAAAATGCATTGGATGTACCTGCTTGTTTTCAGCCTTGATTTATTAGCACCCAGTGATTTCTTAGCCACTTGGCTCTCCACTCCTTTGCTCAGGTAGTAACCCCAGTCAGTTCCAGGAGCCCTGCCCCTAGGATGACATTTAATTTCTTTGTAAGGTGCACCACAGTGCTGGCATATAATTATCCTGTGAACAGCTGGTGTGGCCAGGTCTGTCTTCTCACCCATTTCTAGCTGATTGCGGCTGCATTATTAAAAGAATGCCTCAGCAATGTGCCCCTAAACAATTGAGTTATGTACATGATACTTCACCATTGTCTCTTATTTCTGTTATCCCAGCCTTCCAGCCATCCAGCCATTCTGGCATGGTAGTGTGACTCTCCTTTGAGTTCAGGATATTTCTCAACTTTGTCTTATCGATAGATGTCAGTAGCATGCCGTTACTGCCTGCGCCTTACCACTGAAGAGGTTTGGTCTACAAGTTTCACACTCCCTCCATGCAAATTGACATTTTCTATGGTAAGCCAGTAGTTTCTGTAAGAATGAAATGCTCCTTCTCTCACTGGGGAAAAAGTGGGAAGTGGCATGGTCCAAAAGTGTTGACCAGTGCAATACAGGACTTGTTCTAGGAGCTGGCAGGGCAGAAAAAACAATTCACATAACAAAGTCCCCTGCAAAATGTACCAAGAATGATCTTAGTAATAGTGATTTGAGTGTAGGATCCTCATTTGCCAGCAGCTTGTGCCAGCATTGAGGAGGTACAAATGACTGCCAGCAGCTGGGGAGGGGCAGTGGGGAGGTGTTTGGCTTGTTTGGGTTGTATGCCCTGGACTTCGGACTGCTTTGTGGCAGGGCCTCAGGCAGGTCGTTTTGCCTTTGGGAGTTTATCCTTCCATCTGCAGCTTGGCCAGTAGTTCAGGTTTTAAATGCTTTCACACAGGAATTGTCTCACATAAGAGATAAATCTGCTAAGGGAATCCCAGGTTTTGTTTTGTTTTTCTCTTGAGAAGAAAACAATGAGCCAGCATCTCTCTGCTGCATTGACCTTAGTGTTTAATGCAGATCTGGAAACCTCACATAAAACCCAGCATACCAAAAGGGTCTTCCGCCATGAATAACTTGAGTTAATAAGTCTTTCCTTACTAAAATAAACTTTCTCCCTTCTGTTACATAATGGCTGAATGTTTATTTGGTGAATCAGAAGCTATTGCGGTCTCTTCCTTTCTAAAAGTCTCACATGCATCACTGAGCCCAGAGCTATTATAAGTAGGTTTTATCTTATCCCATATGTTCTGCAATGCAGCCCAGCACCTCAGTAACATCTACTGCATTACTTAACCCTTTTGTAAATGTCCTTCTATGCATGAACTCCACTAGATGCTGTCACCATGCTCAGGGATGTGTACCCCAAGTTGTTGTAAACCCCCTGGCCGCTAGTTTGTAACCTGTACCTGGTGCTTCCTCCTGGAAGCTGGGAAAGAAGAAGGAAACTTCCATGCCACAATAAGATTTGCTGCTGAAGTTTCTACAGACTTTCTTATACTGTCTTCCCTGCTGGGAGTCCCCAATATCCCCAGCCTATCCCACACATTCCCAAAGTGACTTGCCTGCTCTAGATTTTGCTGTTTTTTTTTTTTCAGAGAGCAGTGTCTTCCCCATCCAAAAGGCTGGCAGTAGGATGGATTAGGGAGGCAGGATGTTGGTGCCAAAATAAAGAGTTGGGTGAGGAACATGAGGCTTTCTGATTTCTAGGGCAACTAATTGTGATAATTAATAAAAATAGCAGGCACAGAAATAAAAAAGGTGGCTGGGTAGGCTTTAATTTATAGATGGGAAAAAGGAAAACAGGAGCTCAAAAAGAAAGGGAGGTGAGACTCTTGCCAGAGCAAATGAGATGGAAGAAGTGGATAGGAGCAGTATTTATTTATCTGTAGTTTTGTTGTTTAATGTAATCTATATGTTTTAAAACTCCTCTTTACTCCTTCTCTTCATTAATATATCTTCCTTGCCATTAAAGACCAATGTGCCAGCCCTCAGGTAACAGAGGTTAAGTACTTTTGCCTTGAAGTGTGTAAAATAAGCTTTTGCTTTCCCTGTTATTTTGTTGTTGTGTCAAGAGAAACGTTGAAACAGCTCTTTCCTTACTCTGGATGATAAAAGTATATTATTATATGGTGTTTGAACATTAATAGACTCTATAATGCTGATTCATACATATTTCCTAACAGCTGAGTAGCTCTGCTACATATGGTTTCTTTAGAAGATACAGTACTTGGGAGGAAGAAAGTCACAAAAAGGGCTGTTTTTTATGGAACTATTTTTTCTTCTGCAGGTAGCAAGGGAAAATAGATGTTTCTGAAAAGTAAGGTTGGTACTTGCAGTGTTATGGATACTTTAGGTAGTATTACTAGTTTATATCAGGTAATCCAAGAATACCTCATCTGCTCTGTGGGACAAGTTTGCAAGAAATAGTATCTCTTATAAGATCATTTGATACTCTTGGAAAAACAGGCAAGCATTGGCATGCTATTTTTCCTTTGCTTTCCCTAGGTGTTTCATGCGACTGTTGTGGCTGCACCAATTTGTTGCTTTTGATCCCTCTCAATCTTGTTTTCATTTAATGTTTCTCAAGTATTTGATTTAATCTTTGGTCATATTACATTATCTTATCTCTGTCAGTGTGGGGCTATTACATACTGTCAGGTTTACGATTGTTATGTGCTATCACTAAATGTCTCACACAGTTGAACTCATTGCTGGGAAGTTATGTTATTGAATGTGAGCATTTGTCCTTTTTTTTAATGTTGTTCTTTATTCCCTTTGTATTATCTTAAATATTTCCTCAGGGTCTTTAGTGTTGTGACTGCTTTGTATATCTGGACAGTGTCCATCTGTCAACCCCAGCTTTCTTTTTAGCTACATATAGAAGAGAGGGCAATGGACTGAGGGCAAGTCATGGAGGCAGAAGGTGTCCAGAAAACAACTTTCCCTATGAGATCTAATGAGCTCCAATAGGTACAGGAGCTCACGCCTATTTTAAACCATGGGAACATTGCTAAGCAGAGCACAGCCTGCCCTCCTCCTCATTGCTCCCAATTTGTTTGTGTTTCCTGGAGGAGTGGAGACACCTCTCTGGGGAGCACTGCTTCCAGCTCTGAATGCAAGTGTACCGGCGGTAACAAGCAGCTCTGGGGACTCACAGAAATGGATGCACTGAGATGTGGAGTGGGTGGGAAAGCTGGAGGCAAGTGCCAATGCTGTTTTGCACGGGGAAGCTTAGTGCCCTATGAGAACAGAGTGGGCAGGGGGGAGGCAGGGAGGCTTTTTCAGTGGGGAGCTGAAAATGAAGAACTTTGTGTAGATGCATGGCCAACCCAGGGCTCAACAGGGCCCTTGATGTAGTGGCTGTCCTGAGTTATTTTAAAAAGAGCATGAATATGCATACCATTAGCTTAAAATCAAGGTGGAATTTTTTATTACTGATACTAGCAATATAGAGCATAACAGCCTTTTTCTGCTTTAGAGATGTGATTAGAGTTGTCAGTCTTCAGTTCCCTTTTTGCTTTGGCTGCTGTACTGTGCCCACAGCCCAGTAACTCACCTGCCCTCTCCCTGCCATGCAGATTTTAATGTGCATACGTGTGGATTTCCATTCTCTAAATTCTTTATAGAAACTCCTATTCATCTTAACAATTCATATTCTCATTAATTTAGCCTATTACACCATATTTTATGGCCATTATATTCACTAACAAGGAGCACATTATTTTGGAGACAGCTTCTGTGCAATATCTCATACTACAGACAGGTATTGCAGACAAGTGCTGCATTTTGCATAATAAACAAATGTCTGTGAAATCTCTGCAAATCCCATTGCAATCCTGAGGTCTGAAAAATCTTGGCTGTAATAACTTCAACATTTGAAAGCCACTATAAATCCTGCTTTTGTTTTTTTTTCCCCCTTAACAATAACCTTTCTACTCACCAGCTGATGCATTTATTTGGAGAGATGTCTTCCTGCAGGTTTTCTCACCCATCCTACTGTGAGTGCCCCCAGCACTGCAGCCAAGAGGTAAAGCTGCAAGGAACCACCTTGTTACAGATTTAGTTGTGTCTTCTATGACTATGTGAGACTTTATTTTCACGTGAAGCTTGCTTGGCTTGAAAATTACTTTCTCAGGTGATTCCAGTAGTATTGACATCTCCTCTGCCCCATCCAGTGGTGCAGCCTCACCTTTGCATTGTGCTTGTTTGGGATACACGGCTTGCTCTTTACAATCATTTAAATCTCCTCCCTCTGCCAGAGTAGATAAATCTGTATTTGACCTGTACTTGTGTTGAGGACCCTAGGAGTCCCAGTGAATTTGGGTGACATTTTAGCAGTTTAACTACAAGCTATCTGATGGGGGCTTGTCGGTTGGTGTGTTGCTAAGACTTTGCCGGAGGCTGTGCCTGATTTGCCAGCAATAAAACCCATTGCGCCTGCCTTCATCTTGCTTGGAGAGCACCCTAGAGTGAAATAGAGTGTGATAGAGGGGTAGGTACTCCTATCAGTCCACTGTCATTGGGAGTGGAGGGACCATGTGCAGCCTCCATGATGCCAATGCTTTCCAGTATAACTGGCTCTGTGTCAGGCACTTCATGTCTTCATGCAGCTGACAAATTATATGACAGGTTAAAGATTATTCTAATATGCTCTACTGCTTTTCTGGGATAAGCTGAGAAGGGAGCATTTACCATATGTGCTGTGTTATTCTAGCTAACTATCCAACCTTGTTTGTCTGTTGCCTTCACACCTCATGTTTTTTGTGATTTAAAACTGATTTGCTGTTAACTGTTTACTGTGATGTGAACAAGATAGGCTTGTCAAACAGACAGGAAAAAAGATCTAATTGCTGATTTCCCCTGTTCTCCTGGGGCTGGATCTGCAGGATTCCCATTCCAGTGATTAAGGAGAAAACCAAATGGCCCATGTAAGCAGACTTGTTTCCTGGCTATCTCAGCAATTGTCCTTGACACAAGTCAACAGCATAGGATGTCCCAATCTTCAGCCTTTTCTATCCCAGTTTTTTCTTTCAGATAGACAGGAAGGATGAGTCATGTTTGAGCTCTCACATTAGAGACTGAAAAGGCTTTTGTGCAGGGCATTGTCTGTTGCATTGCCAACATTTAGTTTCCTTTTTGTACTTGTTTTACTGTTACAGAAAGCATTTTACCCTGTAGGTGATAGCATCCCACACCTTCCTCCATAATACCTTGTGAAAAATTTACATAAATAGACTTTGTCTTAGCGGTCATTCATTGCCTCCTTAGAAACCTGGAAGGGAAGGCTGCTCCTTATCTCTGCTCTGGCAGGATGGGAAATAGTGTGTGCAGCCTGTGCAGAGAAGGGTGTTTGTTGGTTTTGCAATGAGTCATGAAGCCTAATTTAAAGAATTCACACTTAGTAATGTGACAACTGTGATGATGGGGTATGGAGTGGGGAAACAGCTAAGGGACATGTTAAATCACATGGAGAAAAACAAATCTTGGCTGGAGACAACCGTGTTGGCTTTCACCCATTTTGATGAAAGGAAAGCTGTGTTGACCTGTCTCATGTGTTCAACACCTAGACGCATAGTTGGTGAATCAGTACAGTAGATTTAGAGTTGATGAGGTAATTCACAGTTATATCTGAAAACCTCCAAAAGAGGAGGGGACAAGAGTAATGTGGATGAATGACACAGGAAAAACCTCCTTTAAAAATGCTGTAGTTGAATTGATATATGCAGTGAATTACATTAGCCAACAGAAAAGCATCACACAGCCTTCCCTTTCAAAGAAGGCTGAGGAAGCAGGCAAGGTGGGAACTGTGGAAAACCAGCTCTTTCACCGAGTCTTGTGTCTGGTACTGATGCTGTCTCCTCTGTATGTGCTACTGTTTGATTTATGAGTTTTTGCTGGCAGTCTCTGAGGCATGTGAAGGGTTGGAGTAGCTGTGGCCTAGAGCAATAATTTATTTCTCTGCATGACTGCCTGCCTGTCTGTTAGGGGTTTTGTGTAAGAATATGTTTCTCTAAAGTCAGAATTGAAGATCAAGCAGTTGGCCCGGCTGGAGATGTCAGTTGGTCAGCTTATGGAAAGCAGAGCTAGGGGACAGGGAGAATAAACCTCTGAACCTCTTTCTCTTCTACACTGGTAAACCGCTGCTTCAGTTGTTTTTCTCATCTGCTCACTGTGGGTCAGCGATTCTGGATGGAAAAATTCTAATGCTGGGCATGAATCTGAGGTTCATAATTCAACTTCTTATTTATGTTGCTACTGGGATGCCTTGTTGTCTTAATGAAGTTGTACAAATGCTCTATCTTAACTGCTCAATGAGAAGAGTGGTATCTGTGTAAACTTCTTGTCGATCTGTAGAGGAAATGCAGAATCACTATCTGTTGCTTCTGTGATTATATTTCAATCTAGATTTCCTACTTCATCCATAATTGGGTACAGATAGATTAACAGAGTGGCTTTTTTGCTTTTTGTGTAAGTTTGATCCCACACCTGGTTCAACTTGGGCTCGCTGGCACTAGTTTGGGAACCACTTGTCACTGGAAGTAGCCAGATACGTTTGGGCACATTTTCTCTCTCTGAATACCTTGTAGTTATGCCTCCAGCAACCACAAAGGGGTGTTGCCCAGACGTGGCTTTGCTGTACATGGGTATAGCAGAGTGGAATGAAAAACCTGATGTGGTATTGAAGAGTACTATTGCCCTACAGAAGATGTTTCATGTTTCCTGGTCAAGTGTTCCTGAGGGAGCCTCTGTATTTTGCAACCAAACCACTGCTTTCTGCTAAGCAACAGCTTATATGGAGAGTAGAGCATGATGAGGCAGTGTGCATGCATGCAGGCGCATGCATGCAGCCTGGGGGAAAAGCACTGTAGGGATTTAAAGACCTTATGAAAATATTTGTCACCAGTATAACACGATGCTTCTCAAACTGGATTATGACAGGAGGCTAAAAGTTGGTTTAAAAAAACCCCACAACTACTCAACAAAATAGCTTGTTTTAAGTAGATTCAATGCAAAATTAAGTAAAGTCAGAAAAAAAAAATGAAGCTCTTTTACAGTTATGATGTTTAGAAAATCTTTGGTGCATCCCAGGCCCAAGAAATTAACCCTTTCTTGGCAGTGCTTAACAAGAAACTCTTGGAATTTCTTTTCAATGGATGTGTGGATGTGGGGAAAGTACTTCGAAGCTGCCTTTATTTTCTTCAATCTTTGGTGGGGGAAAAAGAAGTTTTGTTTTGTTTTATTCTGGTTAACTTTTCCATTTCTTGTTCCTGTCTTCATGTCATTTTGTCTTTTGCTGTGCTTTTTTTGGTGGAGTTTTTAAAATGTAAGTGTCTCAGGGAAGAAATGCGGGATCAAATTCTGTCCTCAGTTACTTGGGGAAAAGCAGTCAGAAAAATGTATTGACTTGCTGATACAAAGCTGGATGTTTTTTAAAGTAACTCATTGACCAACAGAATTTTATACTGTTCTTCTTATTCATTTGTAAATTGACTTGTCTAGTTATGAGGCTACGTCAGTAAAATACAGCTGGCTATTTTCAGTGGCTTTTAATTCAAAGCAGAGCATCCAGTACCTGCCAAAGCGAGGTGATCAAAGCAGTGCTTGTATTTAGGAGAAAAGGTCAGAAGTGTGGTGTAAAACCTAAAAATGAGCCTCAGTGTAATTTTATGACCCTGCAAAATTATCTTCTCTCTTCATCCAAATGTTCAGCTGCTTTGGTACCTCCAAGCAGATCCTTAAAACCAAGAGCCGATGTTTTGGTGCTCCTACCTTTGCTTTGTCAGTCTGATGCGTCAACAGCAAGCTGCAGCCCTGCATTTACATTGCAAGCGCCAGGCTGCTTTGGGCTGGTGACTTGCTCTTTGACCTCATTCTTCCTTTGAACCTGCTGCCACGGTTCTTGCTCGCGAGCTGCGTCCCTCAGCCCTGCGCCTGTCTTGTAATCCGCAGACAAGAAAAAAGCAGGCAAATTCCAGCCTTTCAAGAAGCTCTTTGGCAAGAGGAAGAAAAGAGAGCCTGTGCCAGACTGCGAAGAAGCCAAACTGAAGCCCAGCCACTCCTTTGGCAGCATCTGCAACGGCACCTTCTCCTCCGATGAAGAGGCAAATGGTGGTCTGAGGTAAGCACGCAGGGCTGCTGCCAGCCGTGCAAATACAAGGCTTGCTTTCCCTGCTTTTAATGAAATTAAATTCTACCTCTGCTGAGTGGTAGTGAGTTGTACACCACTTCACTTCATAAGTGTGTGCATCTCAGTGCCTCCTCTGAACACGACACCCGCTGCTGTAGACCCTGAGGTCTCGCTTCTCGCATGTGTTACTTATTGGGTACATGTGCCAGTCGGCAAAAAGGAAATCCTAGGGTGAAGCAGAAATGAATTTGAATCTGGCTCCATGATTTAACAGAACTACATAGTGAACACCTCAGCAGAGGTATTTATGGCACCCATGTTTTAAAGTACAGATACTTTATTACGTACTTCTCCCTGCAAGGTGGTATCTCTGGCGCAGGACAGACACATCCTCTTTCAGTCTATCCCATACAGGTTTTGCATTGTGGTTAGGATTAACAGATAGGCTGCTTTTATTCCTACATGATTTGAAAGTAGAGTAGAAGGAAGGGAGAGCAGAGAGGCACTTGGAAATCAGATCATATTCCAGCCTCACGAGAGGACGACAGAAGGACAGCATGAGACTTTTTTATAGAAATGGGGGGAGAAAGAAACTGCAGAGTTAATTTGTCAACAATCTCTAACTAGGAACAGAGCAGAAAGAAAAACAAAACAAAACAACCCCTCCCCCCTACCCCCCAAAAAAACAACCAACCAAAACCAACCAACCCACCACCAAAAAAAAAACCAAAAGAAAAACCACCCCAACCACAACAGAAAACTAAGGCCAGATGCACAGACTGATCGGGTCATTAATACTTATTTCACTTTCCAACTGAAAGCTCTCAGAGAGGTTGGTTAACTGCAGATCAAAGCCTGCTTCTCTGGAAAAGGAGGAGCTGTTTCCACTGGGGGCTGTGAGTATCTGAAAGTAACAAATAATCCAAGAAGACTAAAAAGCCATACCAAATTCCTCTGCTCAAGAAAGAAATGTGCATCAGGAACATGAGTCTGCATGGTATTTTCAGTGGTGCAAAATCATAGCCATGAAAGTTTTTTAATTACTGTTATTATCTATTTTTTTTATAGCTTCTGGGTTTTTTTGCTCCATTGTGTAAAATTCTGTAAGTTCTAGGTTTTCCTTTTGCTTTCTGCAGTGCAGTCTTGTACACCTCTTTTGCCTGACCCAACTTTTCAGAAAACCAAGACTGAGCGTAGCCACACTGTAGATGCAGATGTGACTTGACTGTTATTGCATTGCACTACCTGTGTGCATGATGCTGAGTGACTGTGGGAAGTTCCAGTACCTTTTGCCTCAAGAGCAAACTAGTGAACAAGAGCAAATTCAAGGGCATCATCTAGCTATCAGGGATTTCCCATTCAGTGTAACTGAAAATGCAGTGCCATGCCCAGAAACAAACAATGATATGGGAACTTGTACCATTCCTCAACAGTGAAGTGAAGGTGTGGCAGAACCTTGTGAGACTGTTAAATGCTTGCATTGTTAAATGTATTATTTTTTCTAATTGATAAAGGCACTAAATGGAATAAATCAGACCACGCAATTTAAATCACAGGGGATTAGGACATATGAAGGGTCCCATGTCTCATCTCAAGTGGAACATTTCATTCTGTGCCTGTGATTTCTGTTTTAGCCAGCTAGAATACTCAGTCAAAAATTTCTTTTTCCCTGTCAGGCTTCGTGGTGCAGATGTGGGTGGGATTTGATACTAATTTTGAGTTTGCAGGTAGTGTTTGCCACATTAATCATCCTAAAACAAGCATAGACGTTCAGTGCAGTGCATTAGATTGCTTTTGGGGTGCCTAGTTTTGCCACCCCTTTCTGTTTCCAGCATGGCTTCCCCCCACTATGTTTTTTTGCCTTTGCTATAATTCCAAATGTTTTTGAATTAAATGCAGAAATAGGCTAAGTAAAATAATATACATAGATTTTTACAAGTTCTCTGACAGTAAATACATAGCCATACCTTCCACTATTCATATAGACCAGAATAAATATAAATAACTACTAGTATATTTATATAACCAAAATCCTGAGTAGTTTTATAAAGCATTTGCTTCAAACTTTAAGAATGTACGACAACCTTATAGTTAATGAAGTTCCAATTCTTCAACAGCAGTTCAGGGATGATCCCATTCCCTTAACAGGTCTATGTTACTTCATCAACCTGTAAAGTACATTAATTTATTACCTGTAAGTGTTTCATGTGGACTTTGTGTTTTGTTTTAGGGAGAGGAAGTTATTTTGAAAAGATATTAAGGGAGGAAGCTGCTTCATGAAGGTAGAGACAAGCAAACAAATGAGCATAAACTAAATAAGACATCTGTATTGCTTCCAAGACCTAAGCTAGTATTTCACTCTGTACTGTATTGGCTTACAAGCCTTCCCAGAGCTAATGAACAAATCTCTAATGGAGACTATGCAGACATACCAGGAGCAATTTAGGTAATCTGCATATGATGTAGCTTGACTAGCTGAGTTGGAAGCAGCCTGAGACATCTACTTGTCCATCCTTTCTTAACAGATACTTCCTGGACTCATCAGATATAAATAACTTGCCTAGTATCCTGATATATGCACATATCAACCTATTTCATAGAATCATAGAATAGTTACGGCTGGAAAGGACCTTAAGATCATCAAGTTCCAACCCCCCTGCCATGGGCAGGGACACCTCACACTAAACCATGTCACCCAAGGCTTCGTCCAACCTGGCCTTGAACACTGCCAGGGATGGAGCATTCACAACCTCCCTGGGCAACCCATTCCAGTGCCTCACCACCCTAACAGGAAAGAATTTCCTTCTTATATCCAACCTAAATTTCCCCTGTTTAAGTTTTAACCCATTACCCCTTGTCCTATCACTACAGTCCCTAATGAAGAGTCCCTCCCCAGCATCCTTATAGGCCCCCTTCAGATACTGGAAGGCTGCTATGAGGTCTCCACGCAGCCTTCTCTTCTCCAGGCTGAACAGCCCCAACTTTCTCAGCCCGTCTTCATACGGGAGGTGCTCCAGTCCTGCTGTTTTGCAATTCTCAGATGGGAGGTTTCCTACTGCACTTTGTCTTGCCCTGCTTTGTGAAAGACTGGAATTCCGTTTCCCACTTTTTTAATTGCCTTTACTGAGTTTGCAATGTTAAAACCTGTATTCAGTAACTTTCTGTCCTAACTGTATGAGCTGGGAGATAGAAATGCTTATTACCAGACAAGTTAAGTTGTGTTTGTGGAGCATCACTGAAGTCTCCAAAAGCTTTTATTCTGAGGCTATGATTTGGCACTTTATAAGATTTTATATTTGTCTTATTTGCCACTTGACACTAATCAAGCACTGTGAGAACATACCCAAAAGGGCACCAGGGTGGTGCCCTACAGGAAGTTTGTCATTCTGGGTTGATGTCCAGAGGCAGCAGAGAGTTAAATTTTTGTTACACAGGGTACAATAGAGTGCCTTTACTTGGGCTAAATAGTATTTCAAAGGACCTGCAATTAGACCTGTCAGGTCTTCAAGGCTGAAGTGACAATATTGATCTTCTCACAGGGAAAAATCTCTCTGCAAACTTCAGTTTTTGAATGTACCTGCCCATGAAATGGGACCCCTTTATTTGCAGCGTTGGGCAGTTGTGTGTGAAGCAATGTAGACCAACAGTAAAAAGTGATCTGTCTACCTGCTTGCAGCTTCAAAGAGCTCCCAAGATACGTTCCTCTGTCACATCTGATTTCCATACACTGGGATTTCTTTTTCTTTTGCTTATTAGCCTGGTTTCTGCAATTTGCTTTTGTCAGTTTCCCTATTTTCTTTGTAAGTGCCCCATTTTGAGTGCACTGGAGATCTCATCTTGGCAGCACTCTGATTTCAGCAAGTATCTCTTCAAGCTCAAACAGAGCATATGGACATTGTATGGCTCTTAGAAACAAAGCACGCTTGGATTTTCCTCACTTGTGCCAGCTCCCTTCCTTTCCCTCCTTATGGCTAAATGCAGTCACTATATAGCACTTGTTTCTGCCAAGACTAACTTAGACTTTTCACTTCCTTTTCTGTACATTTTGCCATATTCTAGAGCAAATTTTGCATAAACATATGTTGCCATTTGATAGAATAGTGTCACACGCAGTAGATTGCCAGGTCAAGTGTGAAAATTGGACCATTTCGAGCCCTGCTCCTTCCACTAGCCTGCATATTTCTATGATAACCGGTGAATTATCCACAGTCCTCAAGCTGTGTTAGAGATTCTCTTGCAGAATTACTGAAAACCAGAGTGATGCCTTTCTTCACTCTGCATACTGAGATTTTCTGAGATAGACAATCTGGCGAGTAAATACATAAAATTCATGTGTCAAGAACAGTCTAGTCCCACCTCATTCCCTTCTTGTCAGACAGCAGCAAGGGCATGGCTGCTCCCTCAGGGAAGGTGAGAAAAGCACCAGGGTGCATCCCAATGCATGGTAGGGGCTTTGTTTCCCAGGGCCCAGTCCCACAGTGTCTAAGCAAGGCAAGCAGGATTGATGCTGGTACGGTGGCCAGGTCCAACCAAGAGTACAGGTAAGGCAACAGGTGGATGACAAGGCAGGTCTGAGGCTGAGCCAGGAAGACAGTCTGTAGATCAGGATCAGATCCATGGATCATGCTGCAGGTCCACAGCTGAGAAGGCAGGGCCAAGACAGGAAGTCAGTCTGTGAAGTGAAGTCTGGATCAAAGGGCTTCCTGGACAGACACAGCTGTGGCTGAG
Organism: Pezoporus flaviventris; assembly: GCF_033815535.1. Classification (NCBI taxonomy): domain Eukaryota; kingdom Metazoa; phylum Chordata; class Aves; order Psittaciformes; family Psittacidae; genus Pezoporus; species Pezoporus flaviventris. The sequence goes on from NW_026892550.1 coordinate 26,642,905, forward strand.
CTGGAAACCATCATACCTCCAGCAGAGCTCAGACAGGACTGAAGCCTCAATTGTGGTCTTAAATAAGGCTCCTGAACCCATGTGTGTGGTGGCACCAGAGGAGCCTGACCAGGGACATTAAACCTTATTAGTGCACTCAGGTTGTTGATTCTTCCCATGATTACTTTTTATGTCCTTAATTGTGATGATTTTAGTTAGATTATTAACAAGTATTAAAGATGTATCAGCTACATAAAGCTAGGGTTGATGTCTGCTTTAAAAAAATAAACATTATGGTAAGATCACAGGTTACACATCCCCGATGACACCAGGCTGGAGCTTTGTATAAGATAATGTTGCATGATGTCTTTGAAATGAGCAGGGCTACTAACATAGAGGCTGTAAAACAGGTCACTGGCATCAGTGGAACTCTGGTGGGTGATAACAATGGGAATGTGCAGTTTTCCCAAAGTTAATGCCCTGAGATTTGCCATTTTCTGAAGGTGATATGGATACATCAGAACACAGAAACAATCTCTTAGTTTACTTTGTGAAAAAGAATCCAACCACCCTGAAAATATCTCCCTTTTGCCTCTTCAGCTTCTAAGGACCATGTTTATGGGTTTGTTAATGCAATGAAGCAATGTGCTGTCTGAGCACAGTTGTAACTCAGAGTTATGTGGCAGCATAGACAATATTCTCCATGCAGGTGTGAGTTAGAACCAAAATTCACATCCCAGCATGACAGATGAAAGAGAGGATGCTAAAACATACAGCTCATAATTACAATCCATTTTCCTCTATTACAGTATTAATGCATCTCTGGAATGACTAGAAAATACAATTTATGTTTTTCATTGCTAGCCGCCCTGGGAACATTCATGGGAGATGCAAAGAGCTGGAATCAGATTTCTCTTTTAAAATGAAACATTAAGTGAAGGCAACCTATCATTGCACTTGTCATTTCCCTGGGGGTGACTATTCTGGGAGGGGACTCTCAGATGTCTTTGAAGGGATTATGCTAAGGGTCAATACCTGGCTAAAATAAATTCATGCTTGCTTTGCGTGATTTGTTATTTTTTAGTGTTAAAAATGGCTTTATGTCAAAAGGTTGACTGATCTCTAATTATTACAGAATCGGTTTCTAATGGAAATCTAAAAGAGTAAAAGTCACGAGACTGTTTTTGCAGTCGGTGTCTACAAACATGAAAGAACAGAACAAATCATTCTTTCCCTTTATTTTTCAGTTTCTATTTCTAACTCTTTAATATCAGAGTGGGAGGAACACTTATGACACACCAAAGAGGCAATTGGTAGCGCGAGCTTTCTGTACTACAGCAATGCGTGGATATGGGATTATGCAAGAGCTGAGACCCCGTTATTCCCTGCTGACAATACTTCCCCCTTTTAAGGACCCCATATTTGTTTTTGAGAGGAGAGTGAGCTCTGGAGAAAAATGGGGTCTGAACTGTAATAGCCACCAGTACTAAGGTAAACTGTGCAGCATTACCCTTGAGCATTGATGTACTTAAGGGTGCAGTTCCACAGCAGTAAATGCTGATTGAAGTCTGGACTGCAGCTGTCCAACTGTTGCCAGCAGCTCTTTGGACATGCAGCTGGCATGTGGGTCAGTGGCTGCTCAGCCAGAGCAGGAAGTTGTGTGGGTTTTTGAGATTTATTGGGTTTGCTTTTGTTTTTTTTAGTAGTTAGCTGTTCAGAGAGCAGAGATCTCTGTGTCGCTTCACGTGAACCATGAGCACTAAGCAGGCATGAAAGACGCGATAGGAACACACAGGGAGGAGGATAAAGGGAGAAAGTGTGGTACCTTTCTCTCAGGCCTTATGTGGAGTATCTAGAGCTGTCAGAAAATCACATCCTGAACAGAAAACAGTGCACAGCAGTGAATGTCTGATGGGGGTCCAAAAAGAAATCTCTGTTTCCTGGTCTTCATAGGAGAGGAGTAAGAGTTTTCTTGTAGGCTCAGAGCAGTCCCATTCTGCTGTGAGGGATTTGATTCGCTTTTCCTAGTTTCTTAGCGCGCACAGGCACCTCAGCAAGAGTGAGTAATGGAAAGAGGGGTTACTGCAGACAAATTTTTTGCAAACAAAATTCATACATAGATACCTTAGAGTTATGACACTTCCAATATCTATGTAATCTATATTATCTGTGTTTTTCTGGGTTTCTTCCAGAAGTCTGAAATAGGTGTTCTCCCTTTCCAGGGAAATGGATATGGCAGCACTGAGTTAAACATAGCGTCTGAGAAACATGTTTATTTTGTGCAGAAGAAAGCCAGTTAAGGGTGGGATGTATATGAGACAAGTCTTTTAGCAGCTAAATGCAGTTAAACCTGGGCTAAAAGTCCACATCATGTCCATGGTCAAGATGCATTGTGGTCCTCATACCCAACATCTGTATTTCCCACCTTTGTTATTTATAAAATCCTGTGGGATGGTTGGCTATGATATACTTTTATGCTCTTGGGGTACTCTCAAGATAAAAACATATTCATAGAATCATAGAATAGTTAGGGTTGGAAAGGACCTTAAGATCATCTAGTTCCAACCCCCCTGCTGTGGGCAGGGACACCTCACACTAAACCATCTCACCCAAGGCTTTGTCCAACCTGGTCTTGAACACTGCCAGGGATGGAGCATTCACAGCCTCCCTGGGCAACCCATTCCAGTGCCTCACCACCCTAACAGGAAAGAGTTTCCTCCTTATATCCAATCTAAACTTCCCCTGTTTAAGTTTTAACCTGTTACCCCTTGTCTTTTCACTACAGTCCCTAATGAAGAGTCCCTCTCCAGCATCCCTATAGGCCCCCTTCAGATACTGGAAGGCTGCTATGAGGTCTCCACGCAGCCTTCTCTTCTCCAGGCTGAACAGCCCCAACTTTCTCAGCACCCTTTTTGTGCAAAGCCGATGTGTATCTCTTACATTCTCAAAAATGTAGTAATTCTTCAGAATTTCAACCTAACGAAAGAATGTGAAGAGTATGTTCTTAGTTTCTCTGAGAAACCAAGTATTCTGACCTGTCTTCAGGAATCTGAATAGGGGCACAGGTGTGGCAAAGAAAACTCAGAGCAGATGGAATTTAACTTTGGTTTGAGTATGACAAAATTAGTTTTGAACATTTGTGTACTAAAACTGAAACTGGAATGTGATACTTGGGTTGCAACATATCTTCAGAGAGAACATCCTTAAGGATTTTCTAAAGTGCTTTGTATTTTGGTATAGCACATCCATAATTCATTTAATTTAGTCAGGTTTCTGGAAGTGAGTCAGATGATGATTCAATTATTTTCAGCACAAACAGCCTCTGAAGTGTCATCATCAGTATTATCAACAGAAGTGCTTATAAGCTGATGCCCCTGTTTTTCCACATCTCCTGGAAGTGATATGGCAGTTTGAAACTGGAATACCTTCAACCACAGCTATGTCTGTAGCCTAGGTCTCTGACATACCATCAATCTGTTAACAGCCATACTTGATGTCAACGTGACTTTTAATTGAGGGGTAGTTTCTGAAGTACAGTCTGTAGATGTAGACTGTGACAACGTTACTGTATAAAGGCTTCTGAGAAAAACTTTGGAGGTAGAAGTGGTGGCAGCAGTGAAGGAAACTCAATTATTCATTCTGTATTATGACTTAAAAGAAATTCAGTCTATCTGGAAGTAGAATATGAGGAGAGTGAAAAAAAGACATGGAAAAAAGACCTTTGTGATGTTATCTGTCAAACTCAAAGCCAGGAAGATTTGAAAGGATTGTGGGCTCCAGGTAAGCAAAATAAGACACCTTTCAGAAAGTTCAAGGAGCCTGGAAATCACCTTGAACTGTGTTTAAACTCACCTGTTAAAGAAACTCGGTTACTACAATATGTGAACATGTTTTTCCAATGTAGTTTAGCCTACACAGACATTTAAGCAAAATTCTTAACTGATTATTGGACATGTAGCTAGCAAGAATGTTCAGTCACCCAGTTCTGAAATATCTAGCCTAACTGCAAAGCATTTTAAGGAGATATGGTAGAGAGAAGTGTCGGGTTAATTAATTGCAGGGCTTCTTCTGAATGTTTAATGTATTCTGACAATTTAGAGTATGTTTGGTTTGGAAGCAAGTTAATAAGAAAGCAAAACTGGACAAAAGCTTTCAAATATTTTTTGCTTCAGCTCTATGAAAACAGAAAGATGTGATACTGTGTAATGTGGAAGTGCCTAAACTGAAATCAGTTCCCATATGGGAGAGCATAGAAGAGAAATGCTGTATGGGCTTAGCATGGTCAAAAGTGCTTAGCATGGTCCTAACCTGCCATCAATACCATTGTGAGCACTTGTCAAAATACGGTTGGGCTTTCAGCAGTGATGCACTTCTAATTGCAGGTCATATGAAGCTCCCAAGCTGTTTCACATTACCTGGTGTCCCAAAGGAAGCTTTAAATGACATTTTAACAAGTCTCATCACACTTTGCCATAAACCCGAATCTGCACATAGCCAAAAGTCAACGTACTGTGTATCTCAAACTGCCAGGAGATTCATTGGATTAGTTCACAGGCAGGAGGTGAGACTAAATCACTAAAGGTATCCTCAGCACGATGGTTGAGGTCATCCGCAGCCATGTCTCAGCCCTGACTTCAGCACTTGCTCTTTTCTTCCATTTCAGGGACTCAGATTATGAGGCAGTTCCTACTGCCAGAGCACCCCTGCTGCTGATCAGCTGAAGTTTTGGGGTTTCAACTGCTAGCAAGCCCTGTTCAGTTCAAAAGCTGCAGGTTGGCTGTTCTTGACTTAAATATTTACAGATTCGTTAGTAAGGTCAAAACTGACTTGTAAACAAGTCACCAAACTCTTTGGTGCCTGAATTACAATCCTCACCTACTAATTATTTGTGACAAATAATAGGAATAAACATGAGCTGTCCAGTTTTAAGTATGAAAACACCAACCCACTGGACAGTAAAAGGGGAGGACGGTGTCATATGCACGGTGAATAGTACTGAAACAAAGCCCCAAGTATCTGAGCCACAGTACTGCTGGAAAAACGTTTGAGAGAGGATCCTCTCTGGAGCACAATATGACTTGGATTGCGCATCCTCAGCAGATTTCTCAGCTGAAAGGTAAATAGTAAACAATAAATTCTCACTGGCCTTGCCTTCTGCACCTGCAGCAGTTTCACACATTGAAGCATGCAAATGCAGGAGGGATTGGCATACACTGGTTTGTCAAATTTTGCCCCTTTCCCTCAGTTCTGGCTGTGTAAACAGACTTTTTTCCCTTTGTCGAATGCAGTGCTGGAGCTTTCAGTTCTAACAGACCTACATGGTTACATGAAAAAAAAACAGCTTTTAGTCAGCTTCATGTCAAACTGCTCATTTTGCAAGTCAGGCCTGCTAGGAATTTGTCTCTGTTTAAAGGGAATTTCTCAAACTGTGGTTCGTGAGCAGATTCCTGGATGGCTGAATAAGGTAGATATATTCCAATGCCATGTAATTTTACCACAGCTCTGTTTACAGGCTGAATCATGACTATTTTGAATAGTAACCTTTTTAGAAGGGAGTTTAAAAATATACTTTTATGGTTCCTCTAATAAAAGGTTTCTAAAAGAAGCTGTAGTACCTTTAGCAGCCAAAGGCAATCAAGCTGTTTTTTATTTAAAAAAAACAAACCCCAAACCACTAAAATAGAATATAGCATCAGTTAAATGTTCCTCCTCTTTGATGACTAAAACCATTGTGAATTATTGACCAGCTCTTTCCTTGATTGTGTGCTGGTTTTTTTTCTGTCGTGGTTTAACCCCAGCCAGCAACTAAGCCCCATGCAGCCGCTTGCTCACCACCCCCCTGGTGCGATGGGGAGAGAATCAGAAGAGTAAAAGAGAACTCATGGTTTGAGATAAAGACAGTTTAATCGGGAAAAGGAAAGCTGCTTACAGGCACAGCAAAACAAGGAATTCCATCACCACCTCCCAACAGAGGGAAGTGTTCAGCCATCTCCAGGACAGCTGGGCTCCATCACTCACAATGGTTATTTGGAAAGACAAACACCGTCACTCTGAACATCCACCCCTTCCTCCTTCTGCCCTCAGCTTTATATGCTGAGCATGATGACATATGATATGGGGTTTCCCTTTGATAAGGTGGGTTCAGCTGCCTTGGATGTGTGCTTTCCCAACTCTTTGGGCAGCCCGCTCGCTGCGGGGTGGTGTGAGGAGCAGAAAAGGCTTTGACTCTATGTAAGCACTGCTCAGCAATAGCTAAAACATCCCTGTGTTATCAACAGTGTTTCCAGCACAAGTCCAAAACATAGCCTCATACCAGCTAACATGAAGAAACTTATCTGTACCCCAGCCAACACCATCACAGTTTCAAATGAAGCATGTTGCTCTAATACTAACTCTGGATAAAAAATGTTTTTTCAGTTAGTCTGTGATTGCATCAAGGATGAAACAATACAGAGAGCTGAGCATGTTCTCCACCAAAGGTTGGATTGTTTATTTTCTGGGTGCAAATGTAGTTTACATATGTAAACTAGAAAGAGGGAGAGGTTGTGGTGGGTTTTTTTCCTATTATTTTCAGGTTACTGTAGGAAATTTTGTTATAAAAGTCAAAAGCAGCCTATCAGTTATAAAAGGTTAATGTGACCCTATGTAGCTTTCTTCCTTGGTAAGAAGAGATTATTGGTTTTACTTAAAAAGATTATGTTCATATCCCAGGAAAAAGATGAAACAAGAATGTAATAAATACATTCCAAACATTTTTTTTCCTAAAGTAAGAGTAGAAATCTCCTGAACACTTTATAAACAGTTAGTAGGTTTTAATAGGGAGAGAAAGATACTGATTTTCTTACATATGTGAGGCTTTAATTTTTCTTGTTATTTTACTTCCCTATCACTCTGGAAGTGTCTTCTTCCTTGCTTTTGCTGAAACATCTGTTATATTGTTTTTATCACATGTAGAAGGTTGTGATGATTAGATCAGTATAAAAAGTATTTTTTTCTCCAGATTGTTTGTTTACTGAAGCTATAAATGGGTTTCATAGAACTGCCAATAGGTTATTAAAATGAGAGATTTAAGACCTCTCAGTTGTTCATTTTCCTTCTACCATGTCTTTAATCATGTCTGTATTTCTCTGCCTTTCTACTCATGAAATATTCTAGGCAAGACAAAACATCACTTTCAAACTCAAAATTTTTCCCCTAGAATGGCACCAAATCCCAAAGTAACAACCCACAAAGTTGTTTGGTTTGTTTTTTTTTTTTTTAAATTCTCGATTTTATTGATGAGCCTTCAAAATTTCCAGTAAACGAAAATACTTTCTGTTTCACTCCTTTGCCCGTGGATTTAGAGCAGAGCCATATAACTAGGTCATTCGTGTCACACTCTCCTCCTTGGCATCTGCCTTAACAGTGAAACATGGGCATCTCTTGCTATTTATTTGTAATCAAACACACATGGGCGGATGTAATAAGCTTCTTATCAGTTTGGAGGTTTGATAATAACAAATAATTGTCAGTGTGATCATACTTGTGGTGATCGGAGCAGGTAAATAATCAGCTAAATGAGGTTTAGAAGTAGGTTATTAGAGTGTATTGCCTCTTTTTGTGTTACAGAGCTACCTTCCCTTGGAATATGCTGCCATTTTTAACTAAGAATGACAGCAGGTCCCAAGAATTGGGACTAAGCATGAATGAAGCTTTCTTAAATATGCAGTCTGGTAATGTATGCATCACCATCTACTCTGTATTCTAAAAGTAACATGTAGATTTGAGACTTCTAAAGAAAATTAATTGAATTTCTCATCACACCTACTAAAACCAGCCCACTCTATGGCCTTCCAAGGAGGAAAACTGCATGTGAAGGCATTATGTACCTCCGTTAAACTTCTGATTATAGACAGTGTTTGGATACCTCTTTTCTGAGAATGTTCAAAGCTTTTATGTAGAAGGCAAGAGGAAGGGAAAATCTACACAGCAGGGCAGCTATGATATCAAGAGTCACTCTCATAAATTAGTCACTGAGCTTATTTATCTTTTAACTGTTTTTTCCAGGTCCTCCCACTATTCTATGGGCAGTCGAGCTTTTTCCCATGACAGTGTTTTTATACCTGATGGGAGAACAGAGAACGAACAGGCCATCCAAGCAATGTCACAGGAGAACGTTTTAGGAAAAGTCAAAACTCTTCAGGTAAGAAATTGTAAATGGGAGAAATGTTTAAACTGTGATGGAAAATGGTCTCCAGAGTGTGTTAAATGTGGATAAAGGTGGGTTGCTTTTACAATAGCCATGGGCCAGGTTCTCAGCCATTTAAGTTGTCTGGCCAAAACCCATGGAAATAATTTGGATAAACTGTAGCAGATCTAGGTTTTGGTCTTGAAAGATACATTAGGGATGTCGCAAGCAAATCTGCAGCAATGGCTGCATCTTGTGGAACTCATTTGTATTGAACTCATGGTTTTGACATGTCCTGATCTGTATGCCTGAGACCTACAGAGGTACTGAGTGAAAAAATGAGGGTAGCGTTGGTGGCAGCGAATGGCACGCAGAGTAAGACAGCTTTGCACAGCTGTTATAATTATCATGGAATCATAGTTCTCATCTTTTTCTCCCTGTCCTTTCAATGGTGTCATGAAAGATGTGTCTGTGTATCTCTCCAAAGCAAACACATACATACATAAACACCACAATCAGGTATTTGCTTCTAAAGAGCTTTTGTAAGACCTCTTTTCCCTTCTTTTCCAGAACTCTGTCCAATTAGTGTTCTAATTTTTGCTTTACTTCTCGTACATTTGTAAGATGCCCATCACTATGTCTTTTGCCTTTCTAGACCTTGAAAGAGCTGTCCTTCAGAAGCATGTTTCAGTTTATTGCTCAGGATGCTGGCATGTCCAGTTAAAATGCTGATAAATTTTTAATGCTGTGCAAGTGCTGTTACCCTGTAGCCAGCCAGTAAAATACCACTGATTTCTTTTACCTCCAAAATCTACTGATGCTCCATCTTTTCTGATGAGAGATCATGCACAGTAGACAGATTCAACCTTGAGGATTAAATTGTTCTTTCTTCTTGCCCACTGCTGTCAGCAGACAGAGCACCTGAACAGGGTTGTCTGTGCTGACTGTGGATATACTTTAAAGTAGAAATCACACTAGGATGGCTCCAATTTCTCTGTGTTGGTTTTTCAGCTTAAATTTCCCTGGGTCAGGTGGATTTGATGCATACTACTTTCCAGGCTAGAAACCATTGTATTTTAAATGGTTCTGACTCTGAGCAAAGACAAGAGGTAGTTAGACCTGCCTTGCAAAATGCTTCAGTGTCCTTTGGATACAAAGCCAGCTTACTTTCTGCTGAGAAAAGCCCGACTTCTTGTCAACATCCAATAGTTTTTGTGTATCCTGAAGTTATTTTGTGTTGCCTGAAGCCATCTGCCTTGGTAAAAGCAGCCTTTTCCTTGTCCTTTGGATCTGCTGAGATATAACTAGTTTTTAAGATCTGGTGTAGAAAGCCAGCCTGAACCTGTTAAGGGATGGTACCCAGGCACTGGTACTCTTAACACTGAAGTAATTTTCTTTCTTGGGATCTGGTGCTTGAGATCTGGATACAGAACTGTGAATAATACACAAGGAATGTTTAAAATGTAAATGTAGCAGTGTGTAAGAACTAACCTGAAAGAAACTCTGGGAGCATGTTCTTATATCCTTCCCTTTCTCAGGTTAGTGGATTGTTTTTTTTACTTCATCAAAGTGTGTCAGAACCGCTTCCTTGCACTTTGCAGCTGTGACTCTTCTTCCTACTAATGATAGTTGCCAGACATTGTCAGCAAATTAACAGAAGAGTTGCTGTTTCAGACCCAGAAGAACTGTAGTATGTAAAATGGAAACTTGTTTGAGCGTTAGTGTCTTGATACATCTAAGCCATTATCTCCCTTTTTCTGTGACTTAGCCGTGGTGTGGCACTGCTGCTGCCTCTCAAGGCCTGGGGACAGCTTGTTCTCTGCCTCTTGCCTTCACTTCAAGTATCTTGGATCACCTGGCATCCATGAGACTGTGGCAGTGAGCTGCAAGAAACATTAAGTGTTGACTGTGGCATATGGCTTATTGCATTAGCAACTACTGGGCTACATCACCTCTGTTTTGTGTGGCCACGTGGTTTAAAATAAGCAAGCCCTCTGCTGTGTAAATCTGTAAAACATCCACTTCTTACACAGATATTAGTTACGGTAAAAAGTATTGGGAATCCAGACTTGGTCAAATTACAAAAGACCACTTTTTAAATTCCCATTTCCCTGGCTTTGAAGTGATGAATGTCCCCAGTCATTTTCTTCCTGTTAGACCTAATGGCTGTTTAGTTTTGGATGCCATTTCATGTACATTAACATATCTTAGCTTATGATCAAGCTGGTGCATCCCCTACTGTGCATTGCATATCTGTATTCTACCAGGCATTCCGCTTTCTGTTTGATATTGCCCACATCTCAACAAAGCTACAAAATCATTTATTAAACCTCAAAGCTGTTATCTCTTAACTCCATGCTCTGCATTTTATGGAATTGGGAGCGAATTTTCAATGCATGATTACTCAGCTTTTTATTTCTTGCAGTTAATTTCTTTGTTGCAAATACCTTCTAGTGCCACTGCAGCCTAACTGTTTTCTTCATATTTGGCAATTGTTTTAAGTTTATAAACTGAATTTATCTTTTTTTTTTTTTTTTTTTTTTTTCCTTAATCATTATAGCATTTCTGGGTCAGAGCCCCTTTTTCCCATGATACAGTAAGGCCTGTAAATGAGCTTCCATTTTTCTTACTTGCATCTTTGCTTTTGGAAGTCTCAGGAGAAGACTCAGGTAGCAAATACTACAGATACTATAAATAACTTCAGGCCTCTCCAGAAAGTCTTGCTCTTAACAAATGAGCAACTCTAAGTGGTCCATTGCCATTGTATATCAAAATCTCCATTTGCATCTGGATTTACTGCAAGCACATACCTCTAAAGAGCCATTTACAGGTCACTTCTTCAGCATTCTTCCATTTTGGATACTCCCCAAATCTTTCTTGAAGTTTAATACCACAAAACACATGCTGCTTCAGCAGTGGAAAGTGGAATAGTTCCCTCCCTGACCTTATATCCAAAACGTCTGTGGTAATACTTTCTTCTTTTCCTCCTTTTCAGTAATTTTACATGTTAATTTTACTTCTAGTCCACTTTCTAAAGCCTCCAGCTATTCCAGTATAACTTCTAACATTACATTATACTTTCCAGTTTATTGTCTCTCTTTGATAGCAACAGGGAAAAAAAAAAAGCTTATGAGGGGTGTTTTGCTTATTTCGATATGCTACAGATTTTCCTATTTGGATAAAGAAGTGGACTCACTTCTGTAGAAAGAACAATTAGGTAAGCTGTCTTTTCAGCCAAGAGAAGAAATTATAAGAGAGAAAATATGATAGAGATGTCTGAAATCATGAGTGGAATTGAGAAAATGAATAGAGGACAATCATTCAGTCTTTCACAGTGTGAGAAATGTGAGCATCAGTTGAAACTAGTAACACTTTTAAATGAAAACAAACATTTCTTTACGCATAGTTGGACTGCAGAACCCATTGTCATACAGCACTGTTATTCATGAAACATTTATGAAAGCTCAAAGAACGATGAAAGAAAAGTTCCCAACTGACCATTGGCTCCAAAAGTCCTCAGAGGCCACAAGTCACTGGAGTGTTTACAAGGGAAATCTCAATACGGACTTGCCTTCTTGTGTATTCCCAGGGCATTTGATTTTTGGGTCACTCTGAGGGACTGTACAAGCAGAAGTGGAATTTCAACAGTATGGTTCTTAGGACAAGTATTACTGATATGTCATGATTTCACAATTTTACATGACTAGAAAACATAATTTCATTTATTTTTTATATCTAGGCATTGCAAACATATAAAAAACCCACATATCTGAGTTGAAAGCAAAATACAACCAGCAATCCTTGTAAGACTTGTTTCAATGGAATCAGCTGAAATAGTACACTCTGTTTTAACGATTTTTAACTGAACGGAGCCAACAGCTCAGTGGATCCGGTTTTGGATTCACTCCAGGCAGAGTCATAAGAATGATGTGGTTTCAGGGGGCCGAATCCCACATGCATGCAAGCAGGCATGTACACAGAAAAGGAGCCAAATTGGAGTGAAACAGGAGATGTACAGCCTGATCTGGGCTCTCTGCCGGTAAATACGGAAAGTTTGTTCTGCGGCATTTCCTATGCAAACACAAAGAGTGCTTTGAAAGTCTAAGCTTTTTAATTTGCTGCGGGTGCCAACCAATGCAGAGTGATTTAACCTAGGAGTTTGAGTTCTGAAATTATTAATGGTAAGCTTGTATCACATTTTAGCAAATTATTTTACGTGAAATAAAAGTGGGCCCATGTCATGATGCAGTTACTGAGGGAGATTATGAAAATTGGATGAGTGCAAACTTTGGGTTTTTTTTCCTCAATTCCCAGTATTCCTTTGCCTTTACTAGGTGTGCAGTCCTGCCCCTCACTTCACACTGAATGGCATCTCACTGATAGCCACACAAATTGGGTGTATATAAAGAAATTCTTTCCTGAATCTCATAGAAAAAAAGCTGGGGGTGAGGTAAACCTGGTCTGGAGCACAGCTTGATGATCCCGTTCTGGAGCTCCCCTGTGTGCGCTTCCTCCAGCTGCTGTTTCATGGTATAATTGTCATATGTGGTAGCCATGCGTAGCAAATAATCCTCCTTAGGCAGCCGTCATCCGCGTGCTGTCTGCACAGGGAATTCTCAGGTACACAGGATTTATAGTTTTGTGTTCAGAAATCTGTGATTGTCTGAAACTTTTGAGACACTTAAAACAGATGCTCCTTTTCAGGGAATATGGCCTCTTCTCAGTGGTCTTGCAGCTTAAATTCATGTATCTCTCCATCTCTTGGGTTAGAATGTCTGTGTGTGCTCTTCCAAGTAAAAGCTGGGGGTGTTTTTTCTTTTTTGGGGTTTTCCTTTTTTAGGGTTTTTATGATTGAGCAGGTAGAGAATGCTTCTGTATAAATTTTTCTGAGAGAGGATAATTGCACTGTAGTTCTTTCAAAAGACCAAGGAGCAGGTTTAACATTGCTCTTTGAAAGCAATGAGAACAAATTTTCTCTGCTATTTCAGATTCTAATATCTGTTATTTGGCATCAGCTTTAGGGACTAGAAAGTACTGAAAGAAACTGGTCAGTAGAGAACTATCAGTGGAGCTTTTTTGTAAGCTACATTTCTTCAAAAAAGGCCAAAAATAAATCATACAGAGAAGAGCCTTCTGTCCTGGAAGGAACGCGAGGGCTACTGGAGCTTCGTCTTCAGTCTTCAAGCTAATTTATTCAGGTTTGAGCAAACAAATTTTTTAAACTTTGAAGTAATTTAAAAATGAAGCAAAAGCACACAAGCAGCTGTGTACAGTCCGTAAATATTGAGGATGGTCTCTTTCCTGGAAATAGCAGCAAAATGACATTTTAAACTTTTATGTACACAAATTTGCAATTTCACAGCAAAGTCCTCTTGATGACAATTAAGCATCCTTGATGACAATTAAAATGGCCATTCTTTTTCAAGCACAGACCATTCTCCACAATAGCTCCATCACCACACAGCTCCCACCACGCATTGCACATGAACTAGATCAAGAACTTGATCAAAAGATCAAGAGAATAACACATTATCTCTTCTTCCGAAACACGTTGCAAACAATATGTACATGTGTGCATGTTCTCACCTTGGAACAGGTGCATGAATCCTCAGTTACTTGGGTAGTGGCTCAAGAAATGCAGACAGTTCCAGGTTTTTTGTCTAGGAGAACTAGGAATATGATTTGAAGAAGAAGAAAGGAGCAGCCTCAACTTAGAAAACATGTTATCAAATGAAGCTTTTCTGAAATAATTTGCTACTATTGTCAGAGGGCCTGCGGTAATAAAGCAGGGTTGCAGCCATCACACTATCTAATACAGATCTATTGCCCTCTCCAGGTCCCATTTACACAGTGGAAACATAAGATTTCAAGTCAGAGAGGTGCACTGCTAACATGAATGCCTAGGAAGACTTGGTGAAACCCTTGCCTTTAGACTATGAGTGCACTGCCAGTAATCTAAGCAGGAATAAATCTTTACCATTCATAACTGCCCATTATGCCAGAATTAGGTACTATATGAATTTCATTACTTTCTGCTAAAATCCAAATGGGCACAAGTAATGTGCAACTTAATGAGAGGACTGAGAAAAACTACTCTAATTTAATAACCTGATCTAAGGAGTCTTTACATGTACTTTTTTGTCTTAATAGTTCTCAATACAGAAATCTGTCTCAACACAGAAATCTGGTAATGTTTTGGGGGAATATGGATAAACTTTATGTAAAAGTCTAGTCCACTGGGCGATGCTGGCAAGTGAGACTGATGTGACCTGAACTTTTTTAGAAGTCCATCTGTTGCTACTAAAACATATCTTCCCTTGCCAACAGCTCACCTAAGCCATGCTACTGATTCAGTGCTACAGGAAAAAATATAATTGTTCTACATGCTTTCTGCTCCAATGTTCTGCAGTTCTCAGTGGCAAACTCATGGCAGGGGTCCATGTGTGTACCTGACATTTCCACTGAATAGAAGCTGCACAGTTGAATGGAGTATCGCTGAGCTGTAGGTGTTCATAGTAATGCAAGACAGAAATGGGAGATCTCATTTGGAGAATTTTCTGTGTTTGAAAGAGAGTAAATCAGGAAAATAACTCCACAGTGCCTGCCTTCCTAACTGAGAATGATTCCCTGAAGTATTTCAGGAAGATAATCTATCAGTAAATGTTCCTCACTCCATTTGCTTCTTCTAGAGAATTTCTTCTAATTCTTTTGCCAAAAGTTCACTTTCAAAGACTGTGGTATGTCTCTGCAGTAGCCAGGGCTGTAATTTTTCTCATTTACCCCATCAGAGGACAGATATTATATGCTACTTATTTTACTCATCTTAGGCTTGATATAATTTGAGAGTACTTTCTTGTGACGCTTAAGAGAAGATTACTTCAAAGAGGAAAATAAATGGTGGAAAAGCTCTTCAATCCATTCATCTACTGCATGTCGCCACCATGAACTTCTTTGTGCAAAAGCAGTGGTGTGGCAGTGCACGTGAGCATGAGCAGACATGAATTTCTGGGTTGTTCCTATGAGATCAGGCATCTAAAAGAAGCTGGGTTTCCCCTCCTTTGAGAATTTGCCTCCTCTAAGGCAGGGTTAAACCAAACCCTTAACATTTAAAACTAAACATTACAATAAGGATATCTTTAGGAACTACAGTTGCATGAGATGCAGGATTTGGGGGGTGGAGAAAAGTGGCTTTTAGGGGCAGTTATAGTTTCTCAGTGTACACTTGGCTCATAATCTTATTTCTCTGTAATGGTAAGCTTTCATAACTAGCTTTTGTAAACAAAGTCTTAACCTAGGACATAGATTTAAAAGAAGAGAAGGTAAGTTTCAAAATTGACAGGAAGTTTGCCAAAGTTGGCAACACTGACAAGAACTCAAGTTGATCATCCAAAATTGGAAATTATGCAGTAAATTCTTGACCTTGTTCACTTTGCAGGGAGGAAGAACTCGGGGTGCCCATCATGTTGCAGCAATATAAACCTTGATTTCTTTGTCCAGTGTCTGAAAGCTTTCAGGTGGAGGAGGAGTGTGTGCTAGACTTAGCTTGTTTTGTTCATAATAGAGATACCTTTTTATGTTGGTTCTTCTTTTTTTGTTTTTCAGCAACAGTTGGCCAAGAATATAAAATTTGGGCAGCCTCCACAAATGACAATTTCTGTGAGGACAATGGGGGAAGCAAATGCTAGTATGGAAGAGGATGTGTTGGTCGGTAGCCCCATGGAGCTTGAGACTCAGCAGAACACAGTGATCTCAGACAGTGGTAAAAAAGTAAGCACTTTCAATTGAGGTGTTCATGGAACTATAGCAGCACTAAAACAGTAAAGATCATTGGGGCGTAGCAGATGTCTCCAGCAAAGCGTAGCTGAACTCAGCAGGCTGTTTTATGTGGGTAGAGTCTTTCAGCTTGTGCTTCTTGGAGTGGTGAGGTGTGTGTGCTCTTGGCATCCTGAGCCGGGTCCGACAATTACTGGTTTGAATGTCTGCTCTGAACTGTCAACAATGCACTGTATCACATCTCTCGCAGTGTAGCTATAAGGCGGGAAAATTTTGAGACAGAAAATGTCCTGAAATATGGACTTCCCAGCATGGAAAGTTGTGTACAGCATCAAACAGCAAAAAGGGAAATCATTCCAAAATGGGAGGGGTCTGGAGCTTAAACCTGTAAGATCCTGGGCCTTAGGATAAATATCCATATTTCTCATGGAGAGGAACCAAAGACAAAGAAAGGGGAGAAACATTTTGAGAGTGCTCCCTAAACCTCAGTGTCCAGTGTAATTCAAATACCTATTTGAATTATCATGAAGGTTTTGATACCAGGAATTATGGACATTCAGATGTCCAGAAAGGTCTTGTTCAGACAGCAAAGATACATTATAAGTGACGGAAGCTCTCTGGAAATCCTCCAAGCAAAACTGGTTCTGTGTGTCACTGTAATGGCTGATAGGAGCTCAGGGCACAGAGGGACATCCTTACCTGCCTGGAGGAGGCTGACTTTGCGCCTGGGAACCTCTGGGAAAAGCACGCAGCAATTCACAATGTACATGCAGCCCTTGAGATCCTGGAGGGGTACTGGGACATGAGCCTCCACTCCAGTTCACTAATGCTAGTGCTAGCTGTGTGAAAGGCAGAGGCAGTAACTGTCCTCTGCAGCTCATGCTTATACACACAAAAGGGAGACTTATGGCTGAGGTGGCCCAAATTCTTCATCCCTCTTTAAGCGGAAACATAGCTCCCCTGTGACCACTTCCTTCATGGCTGTGGTCAGACATGTCAGGGAGCCAGGCATTTGGGCTGGACCTGCACACTTACACCTTTCAGCAGTCTGAAAGGACAAAAATGAAGCCAAAGTAAAATATACATTTTCTGCTTCACAACTACTCCCTTCTGAAACAGTTAAGGTGTATCAACAGCATCCTGTGCATCTCAGAGAACAGAGTGCAGCGGAGCAGGGCTGCAGACAGGTTTTGGCTATGTACCCTGGTATTAGGCCAGGGTACTGTGTTTGACACCAATACAGATTCTCTGCAGACAGACTTCTTGCTGGGTCCTGCAGGAGACTGATCACTTACTGACCTCCAGCTAGAAGGAGAAACTCATTCAAGCACTAAAAATCCACTGGAGTATCTTTGTGTAATGAGGAAGGAGGCAGTCCTTACCACCTAGTCTTTTAAATATTAGGTTTTAAAAGCAAAATGAATGTTCCTTTGCATAATTCTTTTTCCAAATACTGAAGGAGCAAACATCCCTACTCAGAGGAGGCTGCAGACACAGACAAACCAACACTACGTGCATAGGGTCAGCCAGAGCACTCGGTACTTTCCTTTCTCTTTCCATGCACTACTCATTACCTGCTTTATCAGAGTTTTCTGGTGCACAGAAGCTTCCCTGGTTTCTGCTCCTGTCTCTGCCATTGGCCTTGTAACTCCCTTGTGTGTTTATCTGCGTAGGTCCTGAGAGTATGGGGTAGCTTCTGTTACGAGATGGTGGTCAGGACCACACAGCACTGCTCTGCTTCAAACAGGTTTCCTGTGTTGCTTTGTGACTTAGGATTTTCCCGAGTAACTTGGATCAATGGCAAGAGCTCTGGGTTTCACCTAACCTGTATTTGTAAAGCTGGCTTTTTAGGCTTTATACCAACAATCATGTATAGCTGGTGTAATTGGTTCACACCCTTCATTAAGTTATGAACTAATACCATGATGTAATGATTAAAAACAGTGCTCCTGGGCATGATGAATGCTGCTTCAACCCCTGTGCCTTAAAAATCACCTTCTGTGAGACGGCTTGGAGAGGGAGGGTAGCTAAGGAGTCACAATGAACGACAGGCTTCAATTGATGGAGGGGGGCTGGTTTGCTTTGTAAGAAGAGGAGACATCAAGAACCTGGAGTTGAAACTTGTAGCAGAGGTAATGTCTGATGAGGTCCCTATAGTTTTTCTTTAGGTGCAGGTCAGAAAAAATGAACTTAGTAAGAGCTGATTGAAATCCTACAAAGCTGTGCTCTTTCTTTTCAATTGCAACCTGGTTGTTGTGTTAAGGAAACATGAGTTTAATGCCCTTTGTAGTGTCTTGTAGTAGCAACTGCTTCTGTATAGAAAGCAGTGATTCAAAGAGCAGCAAAGATAAGCTCACAGCATTTAGGAACTGTTGTGTGTCTGTCAATCCCAATACAAGAGACAGGGTAAAAATCCTACTCTAACATGCATGCTTTCATAAGTCCTTTGAAGCATGTTTATAAGATTTTTTTACATTTTAATATCTGTCTGTGGTAATCTTGGTTTTTAGTCTCATGACACTCCGGCTTTTTTGAGAACAATGACTTTGCCTGCAACTGCGTATGAACTGGAAGAAAAGGTAAAAAAAATGTTTACACTTGGTTTGCACTGAGTTACTTCCTAATTTTAGTTATTAAAAGCCTGACAGTCAGTTGTTGCTTTAATACATGTTTCATTCTTTCATTGATCATCCAAGGTTTTGTGAAGGTTACACACTCTGGGGGCTCATAATAAACAATAACTAAGATTGAGAAATGTGTAAGAGTTGATTGCAGGAAACAGCAGTCTCTGCCAGTCTTGCAGCATTCCTGTATTTGATGTATTAATCATAGAGCCATAATTTCCATAAGTACTTCTACTATTTTGTTATGCCTACATGTAATTCAATAAGCATATGCTAAATATTCCATCAGCTTTTAAGTAATTGGCTTCCCAATTAGCATATGTTTAACCTCAGAAGATTACAGAGCTGTCTTGAAAACAATGTGTGTGATTTTCTTTCCTTACAGAAGATGTTTTCTTCTTCTTTTATTTTTTTTTCTGTCTTCTTTTTCTACTTGGACTGTGCCAAATACAAGACTCAGGATAGTGGCTGAGTGACTTACGGGAGAGACTGATGACAGGCTCACTTGCATGTCTAGACATACAGTTCCAGAGAATTATTCATGAGAGGAGTCTCACTAAATCGTATTGCTTGTATTTGCACTTTCTGAACCCAAATATTTGAAAGCCAAGAGAAAAAAATAACCAATCAAAGCCAGGATTGTCCTAGTTTATTTTTTGCTGTCCTTCAGTGCTAGCTTGGACAGCTCCATGTGACTGTGGAGGGAAGGTTTTCTGCAGGCACTTTGCCAGTCTGAGACCCAGTACCGCAGTCATCTCCCATGCAGATAGTACAGCTCTAGCTGTTCTATTATACTGCTTAGATAAGTCAGTCTGATTTGCTCTTGCCTAAAGTGCATAATCTAAATTATTTAGAGATATTTTTTCCACAGTAAGCAAACTTTAAAATGTCCCAGTGTTTGATGTTGCTTGAAACTCTGCCTCGGTCCTTCCCATTCCCAACAACTTCAGAGTGGAGCTAAACTGTGAAAAAACCTTCACTTAGAACGGTCTAAGTAATTTTTATGTGGAAAGTATTAAAATGCGTAGTCCTGGGAACCTAAAATGTTACAGCTGTGACTTTCATGTCCAAAGTTCATGACTTGTATAATGGAAAAACGGAGCATGAAAACTTTTCTGCTAATAATTCCTTTGAATTCAAAATGGCAAAGGCTTTTTGTATGTGTGTGTTATTTATTTATTTACTTTAAATGGAACAGCTAGCTTAATAATAGCTTTGTGTGTTTATGGTACAAACAGGTCACTCCAGTCAAATCATCTCGGCCAAAAAGACAATTTTCCTGTTCTGGCACAATTGAAACAATCAATTTGGATGCAGTTCCTCAGGCTGTTGCTCGTCTAGACAACAGTGCAGCTAAACATAAGCTGTCAGTAAAGCCAAAAAAGCAGAAGATATCAAGGAAGCACAAGAGATTAACAAAGGTATTGAACCACTGGTCAAACGGGGGGGGGGGGTACCATATAACTGTAACAGAGTGCACCAGGAGTAGCTACAGGCAGAGGACTGTCCTAAAATGTGATTAACACTGTTAGAAAAGATGCCAAGAAGTTTTAATATAGCCAGTTGAGACAAATACTGTTTACAACTGAAGTACTTCCACTAGATTTTACACTTGGAAAACTTTATGGTTCTAGTTTTTATAGTAAAAATTTAAGGGCATAAAGGTCTGAAGGATGTCTGCCACTGCTAATTCTCCTTGGGTGCAGTAAAACAGACAGTGCAAAATTTGCTTGGGGAAAAACAGGTTCTCTAAAACTGGCATGGGTTCTGACAGTGAGAATATCATTGTCTTGTAAGAGTGGGTTAGACTTGAGTAACACAGCTAACTTAACAGTAAGTTACTGGATTCTAGCTTTGAACACTTACTGCACGGATATTTTGGTTTTTATCCTGACATCTTATTAGTGCTTGTAAATGGGACAAGATTGTTCAACTGATACAGGGTTCAAGAGAGGCCACTGTCCTTTCTTCCACACCATTGTACTTGCATGTATCATTCTTGCAATGGAGAAATTAAATTAAAGCCTCTTGTTCATACAGAATATTTAACTGGAGCCAAATGATGGCTCAACAAATGATAGCTAGACAAGCCATTAGCTGATATGTTTTCCTCAAGGAAAGTGCTGGGAAGGAATCTTCAGGTGCAGATCATCTTACAGAATGACTTACATGTCACTACAGAGACAAGGAGTAACCTATGAAGGTAGTCAGCAGTCAGTTTATCGCAGTTATTGCACCCACAAGACAGGGCTGCGGGGCAAGCACAGAGAATCAGTCAGCAGCTAGCATGTGCCTTAGTAGAGCACGGTATTGCCAGTGAGCTCTAGGTTCTCTGCCCATGCATGGTCTCCTGGTTGATGCAATAGAACTGGAGCCTCAGCACGCCTAATGAGGAAGATAAACTGGCTCAGGATTTGTGAAAAGCAACCAAATTGTGTTTCCCTGAGCAGTGTTCTTTCCTGGCTAGCATCACAGAGCTCTTTTCTGCAGGCAACAGCTTCTGTCTCTGCAAGTAGCAGCTAGATCTGCCATGAAAGAACTGGCAAAACAATGCCTGTAAGCACAGCTAATTATTTCAGGCTTAAAGGATGCAGTTCTATGTAGCAGAACAGGCATATGAAGCTTATGCTGTATTCCTTGGGCTCCTGTAAATTTGAAATGTCGGGTCTCAATCTGGATTAGCTCATGTACACCAAATGGTGATTCAGTATTTAGTGTTATACTGTTATCACTGTTGGAATGTTTTCTTTCTTTTAAAGGCTATAATCTGAATAGGTGAGAGCCATGGCATCTATGATCCATGAATTGGGGTGGGTGTGTTGGCTCTGGATCTGAGTCATCCTTTAAACAAAACAGTACAAACAAAACCCCCCAAAAAACTCCAAAAGTTGTTTCACATTTGCAACTGATTTTGTTTACTGTAGAGAACAATCAACAAGCAGTATTCAGTAACTTCAAACTTGTCTTCCTATTTTAGGGATCACAAAGTTTAACAATAACAGAATTTGAACCAGATGACCTCGACATGCCACTGTATGGAGACAGATACCCAGGTTATAATGGACACATAGCAGACAAGCTAATTCAGAACAGAGATGAACAGAAGCAGCTTCAGCTGGCAGAGGAGAAAAGAATTGAAGATCACTGGGGGATCTTTGAGGCCGAAAGGATAAGGCAGATTGTAGAAATGGAGGAACAAAGAGAGATGGAAGAACAAAGGTGCCAAGAACTTGAGCAGATGCAGAAAGAGCAGGAGAGAAGGTGTGAAGAAGAGAGAAGGCAGTATGTTCTCAAAGGAGAGACATCTTTGAAAGCAGAAGAGCAAACAAGCCATAAAGAGGAGACAAGACTGGTGGAGGCTGAAAAGAGGCGAGAGCTGGAGGGGCAGAGGCAACAGGAACTGGAGAAGCAGAAGCAGAAGGAGTTGGAAGAGCAACAGGGACGAGATATGGAGGAGAAGAAGCACCAGAAATGGGAGGAGGTACAGAGACGAGAGCTGGAGGAACAGAGGTGCCAAGAACTGGAGAAGAGGAAAAAGGAGCTGGAGGAGCAACAGAGACGAGAGCTGGAGGAACGGATGTGTCAGGAACTGGAGAAGCAGAGGCAGAAGGAGCTGGAGGAGCAACTGAGATGGGAGCTGGAGGAGCAACAGAGACAAGAGCTGGAGGAGCAGAAGTGCTGGGAACAGGATGAGCAACAGAGACAAGAGCTGGAGGAGCAGAAGTGCTGGGAACAGGATGAGCAACAGAGACGAGAGCTGGAGGAGAAACCAAGAGAGCTAGAGGAGAAACCAAGAGAGCTAGAGGAGAAAAAGACACAAGAGCTGGAGGAGCAGAAGCACCAGGAGAGGGATGAGCAACAGAGACAAGAACTGGAGGAGCAGAAGTGCCAGGAACAGGAAGAACAGACGTGCAAGGAGCTGGAGGAGAAGCAGAGAAGAGAGCTGGAGGAGCAGAAGAGGCTAGAGCTAGAAGAATTAAGGCAACACGAGACTGAAAAACAGTGCCAAGAGGAAGAAGAAAGAAATTGGCTACAGCAACAAAAAGGACTCAAGGAACAAAATAAGGAAGAAAACCAGAGACGAGAGCTAGAAGAGAGAGAATCTGAAATAAAATTGAAGCAGGAGAAAGAAGCCGAGAGCCTCAAACAACAGATGAAACAAGACGAACAAAGGCAGCACTTAGAGGAGAAAAGAGAAAAGACAGAGAAGGAACAACCCCAGCAAGTAATGGGTAAGAAAAAGAAACAGGAAGAACATAGAAAACACAGACTCACAAAACAAATGCACATGGAAAGCGCAGAGGGTATGCAACAGGATGAACTAAAGCAACAAAAGGAACAAAATGAGCAAGAATGGAACAAGGTGGAAGAGCAGAAGGTAGACACAGATGAACAAAATCTTCAGCAACACCAACAAGAAAAATCCTTGGAACAGCAACAGGACAAAGATCAGCTGTGTTCTGGAGAAGCTGATAGGCATCCGGTAGAGGAGAAGCTCCAAGAAAGCTCAAGATCCCCAAAACTCAAGCAGTCAGAAAAAGGGAATAAAACAGCAGAAGAAGTCCTAGCCCAGAAACTGAAGAGAGAAGTTGAGGCTCAGGAACAAAAGCGAATAGGGGAAGAACTTAGGTGGCAAGAGGTAGATGAACGACAAACTGCATCCAGACCCTTCACATTTCAAGTGTCTTCTGGAGATAAACAGATCATATTTCAGAAAGTAAATCTGAGTCCAGTCATGCCTGTCAAAGGAGCAGGACTCTCTCCTACATCCGTCAAAGACTCCAGGGTGCACACTGTCAGCAAGGGCTCTCATACACTCCCGTCATCTGTGTGTGTGCCCCATACAGCTATTTTGGTTACTGGAGCACAGCTGTGTGGCACAGCAGTTAACTTGAACCAGATAAAGGACACGGCTTGTAAATCATTACTTGGCTTAACAGAAGAGAGAAAAAATGTGGATATTCCTTCACCAGAGAAGGCCCAGAAAAAAAAACAGGATCCCAAACCCAGCAGCAGCAAATTGAAATATGCACAAGAGACACTGAACAATCAGGCTGTGCTGGCTGAGTGGGCCTCCATCCGCTCCAGAATCCTAAAGAACGCAGAAAACAGCAAATACAACGAGCGGGACCGAGTGAGTGTCTGCAGGCACAGTGATGATTGGACACCCCGAGGACGCGGTGCTTCCCATGGCAACTTGAGGAAGACCCTCTCTGCTAATGCAAAGTTCTCCATAACACCTGCATGGCAGAAGTTTTCAGAAGCTTCAAAAACCAGTTCAGACGTTGAGAATGTGATTGCGGCAAAAGGCAATGAAACAGTGGCTGTGGGAAGAATCACTGGCTCAGCCACTGATTCAAAGGAGGATGGGGCTCCCACTTTTAAGGATAACGTAGCCAAAAAAGCTAAGGAGAAAATGGAATCCCATAGAGAAATGGCAGACAACACAGAAGGCTGTAAATTTGCAAAAGATCTTCCATCTTTCCTTGTTCCAAGTTTTCCTCATTCTCCAGGTAAAGAAGTGTCCCAGCAAGAAGTTCAGGGTCCTCTGGAAAATCAGCCGAGTAACAGCACCAAAAAAACAGATAAACCAGCGCCAAATGGAGAAGAAAATGTTTCTCCTTTTGGGATAAAGTTACGAAGGACAAACTACTCTTTACGTTTCCATTATGATCAACAGGCAGAGCAGAGGAAAAAGAAAAGATACAGTGCAGGAGACAGTTTTGACGGTGTGCCTGACCCCTTAGTTACAACAGAAGATGAGAAAGAATCCTCTGTTTTTGCTCCGCAGGAGGGTACATCCCCTGGCACGGGGAGAGCAAATGTCCCTGCTAATATAAAAGACTCAAAAGACTCTTCAGTTACTGTGGTGGAGATTTCACATACAGCAGGCACACCAGCACTACCAGCCACCGGCCAGAGTGCTTTACCCCATCATGAGAAACCAGCATGCAAGTCACCGGTCCCACAGAAACCTGCTTTAGCTCCAAAGCCCACCAACCAGACACCACCATCATCTCCTCTCTCTAAAATGAACAGATCAAACCTAGCTGATACACTAGGGCAAAGGCTGGTTAAAGCTGAATCAGATGGTGGCTGGAGAAAAGAAGACAGAGCAAATGCAGTGCACCCCACACCATCCAATGAGAACAAAAATGAAGAGGAAGAAATCAGAGAAAAGAAGTCATTTTTCCCATCTATAAGTATTCCATGGAGAGAAAGAAATGACAAAAAGCCTGAGCCACTGAAGAAAGGTATGTATTTTTTAAAAGCCATTTAGCTATTGTCTGCATTTCCAAAATGAGATCCTGGAGATTCACAGGAAGACATTTGGTCTTAAGCTATAATTTTTACCTGGCATGTTATTTGTGGAATACCACTACTTTGCTGAGGCTTGTCTGAATGAATGGCACTTCCCATTCCCACATTCAGAAACACACAGTGCAACCTGCTTAAGAGAATTAATTTCAAGGAGGTAACTGAAGTGTATGTGTTTTCCTTGGTAAGGATATTACAGCTTGTTAGTGAGAGGATAGACTCTGTGGGCTTCCACAGTGAGAACAATTGGCCGTTGGAATAATCTTCACAGGGAACTGGTGAACTCCCCGGTATTGGACATTTGAGATTCAGCTGGACAGGGTGCTGGGCCCCTTTGTCTAGACAGTGCTTTTGCCAAGAAAGGTTGGACCAGGTGATCCTTGACATCCCTTCCAACCTGGACTTCTAGGATTCTATGATGTGTAATGGTGTCATCAGAGCAGAGGTAGTAAGTTTTATAACTTACATTGTATTGTTTCTATTTTTTAGGGGAATATTATCTAGTGTGGAAAATATCAAGACCTAGGTCCCCTTATAGTGCCTATTCTGGGCAAATTGTCTATCTAACCCGATATAGCTGAGCACAGGAGTCTGTGTTTCATAGGCACTCTTCAGTAATAGCAACAGCTACAGTAGCCATAGTGGCTCTTCAGAGGAGGGTTGAAAGCCCTTTTGTTCTGAAATAATATTCTGTACTAGAGGAAAAAAACAGAGTAGTAAGAAGAGGAAAAAGAGGAAAAAATACCCTTTTGGTGTAAGGACAGTCAAAAGAGCAAGGCAGGAATTCTGCATTTAATTGGGAAATCCTAATTACTTTCTGTTCTTGAATTTTGCAAGCATCAAGACACTTCTAAAACCATATTTCAGTGGAACTGCTGCTTTTTATTTTACAATTTCTACATGTTTTTCTCTCACTTCCATTTCTAAATGAGGATTTATGGAAAGTAGTTGGAGGCACAGTTGTTGGCCTTGGAGAATAACTGAAGCTGAGGGTTTCAGTGCTCACTGTGCACCTTTGCACCCCAGTGCTGCTCCCTGCAGCTCACAGATCTATAGTGTGTTCTAGCCCCAGTTCCATGCAGGGTACAGAAAGCCAAATGCTCATGTGACAATTTAACACACACACCCACCCCCCACAACATTGTTTTAAGAGCCCCAGCACGGGAGTACATAATTTCAGCCCCCTTCTTTTGCCTGAAGTTCAGATACTCTTCTTCCCTTAATTATAGCTGGAAATCCAGGGAAATTAAGTACCTATATAGTGGCTGGGTCCCTTTCATCAGAGTTATAAACAAGCAGTGCATATGTATCCCTTTCACTTAAATATCTCACACTGCAAACATTTATAGTAAAATAAGGCTGTAAGTCTAAGTGTCTGAGGTAGGCTTTTTCACACACAAAGAAAGATAAATCTGGACAACTGTATGAGTGTGTTGAATTAGGAGTTGTTCTTGGGGCATAAAAACTGTTTTGGGATTTGATTTAAGAGTCCATGGTGGTCTGTGAATGGCATGGCATTCTATGGGCTTAGCTCCAGTGTCTTCACAAGGTAGAGTAGCTGTATGGGTTTGCTTGAGACAAGAGATGTGCATTGCTCAACCCATTCTTGTCATGTTTTCTTTCAGAAAAGCCTGTCCTCCAGAGCAGGCACTCTTTAGATGGCTCTAAGGTGATGGAAAAAGTTGAAACTTCACAACCGCTTTGGATTACATTAGCGCTGCAGAAGCAAAAGGGATTTCGTGAGCAGCAAGCTACAAGGGAAGAGAGGAGACAAGCCAGAGAGGCGAAGCAAGCAGAGAAGCTGGCTAAAGAAAATGTAAACAATCTTTAGAAACCTGCTCATTAGAAACACTGATACCATAATTATAACTGTTAGCTAGTTTTATTGCGTGAAAGGGGGTTGTTTTTATTTTTAATGTTTGGTTTGTAAGATTTCATAAAAGCTAAAACGACAGTGAGGAAAAAAAGTAGTCTGAAAGTTTGGAGTTTCCTTTGAAACTGGGACCTCCAGGAGAAAATACTGTGCAATAGTGTGACAATTTTAACATAAATTCTGATGCCTTAATAGCAGGTTTTAGTTACTGGCAGTCATAAGCATAACCACTGTGCAGGTGATGGAACAGAAGAATTGTATGCAACATGGTTTTTTCAAAGATTGAGTAAATAAGATGTTAACCCTTAATGCTTGGGAATAACAGCTAGATTACTCACTTATAGGTGAATATTAGTAAGCTTGAATTTATTTTTATTGTAACCTATTATTTGGATAAAATGCAGATGAATGAAATGAGCCATCATGTGACACATCCAAATGCCTAAAGCAAGCACTGAATTCAAGGATCACTTCTTCCTGTTCTCCAAATAGCTATTTACTACCCGTGGTTTTCTATTAGTAAGAAAAACACTTCCACTTACAGTAGAGAAGTGATGCTACACAAATAGTGATGCTGCGTAAAGATACCACAGATAGTAAAAAGGGAGATTATGTTGGTAACTAAATATATTTTGATGTTTTTATGAGATCCAAATTTCTGAAGGACATGTGCAGAATTGCAGACACAGATAACTGGTGGAATAAAAGAGCAGTGGGTGTGAAGCTGCCCACAGGTGCACACTGTGTTTCAGTGTTGTCTTTAACAGGTACGGCTGGTTCAAACTGTTCAATATTTTGACTGAAATGACAACATGACAAACATAACTGTGGGTTGGGTGTTTTTTTTTTTTACAGTCTCTAATAACTGTTACTTTTAGAAGTATGAGAGCCTTTTGATTCTTTGCTGAAAAGGAAGGTTAAGGAAAGGACAGGTGGTGAATAAAAGCATCAAGTATGACATCTCGTACTTGTAGCCATTACATGAGAATTTCTCATTTACCAGGTTTTCCTTTCTTTTCTTTTCTAGGCTGCTCTAAGTAATCAGTCAGATAATAAAAGCAGCAGCAGCAGCAAAACAAGCACACTGCAGAAATCTACAACTCAAGAAGGGGAGAAGAAAATTGAGACTGCTGTGTCAAGGCTAGAAAGAAGGGAGCAGCTAAAAAAGTCAAACACCCTTCCGACTTCAGTGACAGGTACAGTAACAGATTCACTTTTACTCTGGGAATAATGTGTTACAGAAATGGTATTGCATGTTTCTGAGAAAGTGAAAGAATGATATTTCCCTCCAGTCATATATCATCCCTAAAATTACAAACGCATTTGCTTTCAGCCCAGAACAACACAGCTTGTCCCTGTCTCATGTGTTGGCCATTATGCAAGAAGAACATAATTTTAACAGGTTTTTACAAGGCTCCACAGATTATTAAGGTTGCATTACTGCATTTCCTTAGAATTGCCTCAGTGCAGGTTAAAAAATTTAGGCAGTCTCCCCAAGCCATATCCAACAGTATTTTTGGAACATGACCAATGCACATTAGAGGGATTTTATTTACTGTAAATTGCAATTGCAGTATTGTTTTGCCTTTAGGTAGGCGTTTAGCAGAGGGGGAATGATACTTAACTGCTACAAAGTGTATTTTTGTGGGAAACGATGCATAGTGTGTTCCTACACCTTCCAGTTTGCCAAGAAGAAATAACTCACCCAAGAATATTTGCAACGAGTACTCTTGGTTAACTCAAAAATATAAAACCTAATCAATTCCCTAATCAAAAGCAAAGGTAGCCTGTCACTTTGAATTTTGGATTTCTCCATTCCAGTCAAGGACTTGGTATGGAAGGTTGGAACCAGAACCTACTATTTTATCTGTCACTTCAGTTAAGCTGAAACAATTCCATATTCAAAAAGCATGCACATTAAAATAAATACTTCCCCAAAGGGCACAATATTTGCGATGGTATAAGATGATTGTTGAAATAAAGACTTGTCTAATATTTCTGTAGCCAACGTTAATCCTAGGCAAAAGGTTTTGGACAAGACTACAGATAGGTGTTTAAGAAACCTTTTTCAGAGTTGCACAGTAAATAGTGTAGGCCTCTTTAAAAGCGAATTGAAGCTGATATGTATCAGCTGAATCTATTCAGTACCACTCCAAGCCAAGAACTGTGGAATGCAACTACTGAAACCAATGAGGTAATTTATTTATCTATCTGATCTATAATACTAAAGGCTAGATCCAAGGTATACTAAAGGTAGATCTAAAAGGGCTAAACCCTCATTATCCTTGGTTGGTCTGTCTGCACTAGAGTGAGAGTTTCAGGAGGAATGACTGATTTTGAATTACCTGAATTGAAAGCATGGAACTGTGTTGGCCATAACGGAAATAGTGATTGGGTATCTGTGTGTTTACTGGCTACATTTAGAGCCAGGTAGCCATTACCAGCTATGCACCTATACGAGTATTTGTTTATTATAGATGATGACACCAATGTGCATTTTCCACAGTTAGGAGAACATTTAAGGCAGATGACCAGGCTAGGACACGTTTAAAATAAAAGTTTGCAGAGTATTCCTCTAAGGACAACACAAAAACCCACCCAAAACTTGAAGAAGTTGGTATATTTCAGACTTGCACTTGAGTCTTGTACAACAGAAACTGATAAGAGGGTATAACCTTTAAAATAGCATAAATTACCATAACATTTAAAATAATCAGCTTTTCAAAGTGTGTCTATAGCAATAGTTGCTGCTACTGCTCATTTACTAGTAGCTAAAAATACATGACTAAAGATGGACTAAAAAGAAAATGAAATGTTTTTTGCCATCCCTGCAATTTTAAAGGTTTTTAAAACATTCAAAACCTGAAAAAGAAATGCAACCAAAAGTCATTTGGACTGAATCTGCACATTAAACAGAAAAAAACCTTTTGGCTCATAAAAAGGAAAAAGTGTAAGGGGGGGTGGGGGGGGTGGGGGGTGGAATTAGTGAGGAGTTACATTGTAACTTTCGATTTTTAGTTACACTATAGGTTTCAGATAGGGCCCATTATCTAGCCAGGTTACCTACAAGAGTATTCACTATCTCAGAATTAAACAATCTTTCTCACCTGACTTCTACAATATACTTCTGCAGTTCTGCTCCATTAAGTTGCTTGTTAGAAATCAGTTGCTCATTCAACACATTTTCTTGCTGAGACAGCTGTTTGCCTTAAATATAGTGTTTTCAAGAAAATGTGACAAACAGCTGTGAGAAAAACCTGGTTTATTTATTCTTCAGGATAGTCTTATAGGTGTGGTTAACTGAGGCAGGGAGCTATAGGACTGCTTTCTTCTCTGTGCTTATTTAAGAACCCTAATCTGAAGAGGAAATTTAAATCCTCCTGAATACAGTTGGCTTACTCTATTCAGTATAACATGTTCAGCAGCTGCATTACCAAAAGGAAAATATCCATCTTTATTTCCCATTGTTCATTACATTGCAGATGTAATTAAAATGGTTTATGTAAAGACAATGACTGGCGAAGTGGAAATGTTTTCTTTGAATCTCACAGAGACTGAAAATTTTGCTCCTGTTATTGCGAGTTACCTTACTTGGAGTCCACTCTGAAAAAGGAAACTCGCTTCCTCCTACCTTGATTATTTTGTAACTATAATGGAAAGTAAGATTTAAATTAAAAGGGTTGGAAATAAATATGAAGTGTTAGATTAGAACATGTGCATAGAAAAGAAGTGAAATCTCTAGTATTCTGCAACAAAGCACGGTTCAACTAATGTTTTTATCTTCCCATCCCATCAAAACCAGTGGAAATTTCGGATTCTGTTCCGTCAACCCCACTGGCAAAGGAAGTGGCCAAGAGATTCTCTACACCTGATGCTAACCCTGTGTCAACAGAACCAGCCTGGCTTGCTTTAGCCAAGAGGAAAGCGAAAGCCTGGAGTGACTGTCCGCAGATCATAAAGTAAACTTTAAAACTACATCTCTGTTGCTGACTATTAATTGCTATTTATTCAGCTTTTTACATGACAAAACCGAAAATGCATGCATTGAAAGACTGAAAAGTGAACTGATTATTATTTTGCTCTAGCTCTCTGTAAAGTCTATTCAAGTCACGTATTCCATTGCTTTGACAAATAGCTAAATAAGGTCATGGCAAAAAGTTCAGAGACAGACTCTGTCAAAAACTTACGAATGCTCAGATATTGGATGTAAATTTTAGTATCATAATAAGGGCCAGAACTTCAGTTCAGAAGCTCCTTAAATTCTGTGGGTATTTGGTTCTGGAATTTTAGAACTCTATAATTAAGCATTGATCTCAGAAATCTTTTTCAACACTCCATTGTTGAAAATAAGGCAAGATGCATGTTCCCTTCTCTTATTCCTAAGTTTTTCTTTTAAGTGTTAAACTGTATGAACTGTCAGTTCTATTTGTAATTTGAAAGCTTCTTCCCTAATGATGAAATTTGAGAGCTATTATTCCACCTGCAAATGATAAGTAGAAAGATGGTACTATCCAAGTGCTGAGATAAATTATTTCCTCATAGGATTAATACACTATGTCTGTATTCCCTCACTCCTAGGAAGAAAACAATTCATCCTATTTAAAAAAAAATAAAGGTAAATGAAAACATTACTTAAAAAAAAAAAAATCAGAAAATTTTCCAAAAGAAGCCAGAGAGTCAGTGTTTCTTCTAAGTCATTTAACAGCATCACTGTTTGTGCCATATTTAAGATGCATAAAGACAGTGATTGCAGATTACACCTTTAAAATCAAGTGGAACTAAAATAAGGAAAACTATTCCTGTGCCCATGTAGCTGTAGAATTTGTCTCAGTAAGTTCCCACAGGAGTAAGACTTGCTGAACTGAAGTTAACTGAGAATGGAAAGGTAAGTTGGTGGGAGTCTCAGGAATTTTAACTCTGCCTTCTTCCTGATTTTACTGCACGTGCAACTTCAGGTAGTTAGATATCTTCCTGTACTTTGACCAATACAGCCAGAACACTTCGGAAAGAAGTTTACTTAGCCCATCTCAGGTATCTGCTGTGGCAGTTAAAACACTTTATTACTTCTTGGAACTAAAATAGAAATGTTTACCCCCTCCATCTTACAAAAAAGGATAAAGTCCACAAAGTAATAAAAATTTTACTGTCCTCAATATCCTACAGAAATAGCTAAGTCTACATTTTAGAAAGTCACCCTAATAAATAAATCTGTAACACACCTGAGTTTCTTTAACAAGGAAGTCTTAAAGAAAGTTGCAAATCTCCTTCTTATAACCATAAGGCTCAAAGAAACCTTTAAGCCTACAACATCATAAAGGGAGATACTTTCATGGGAAGAAACTGTATCATTATGTATTTCATGGAAGTATTTTAGCCAAACTGCTGTATGCAGCACAAGGAGTAAGTAGCACTTTAAATTATGCAGAAAACAGAACGAAACCTGCCGTATCCTCCTGTTCCAAGAATCAAAAAGGACTTGTCAGCAAAAGTCATTATTGAATACACTACTTCCCATGGCTCAGTATAGTGGTTACAATAGCACAACACAATGGACATGTTAGATCAAGTAGATGTGCAGCAGGCAAGATGGAACTGAAAGTGTTCAAGGCCAGGTTAGATGGGGCTTTGCACAACCTTGTCTAGTGGAAGGGGGGGGGGGGTGTGTGGAACTAGATGATCTTTAAGGTCCCTTCCAACCCAAACCATTGTCATTCTATGGGTTTTCTTGGGTCTCTTAAGCCATCAGTTTTGCTCAGTTTCAAATTTAAAATCAAAATCTCTGAAATAGCTTTTTATCCTTAGTATAAGGTATATAAAACATTTTATATAGGGATGACTCAATGCTGCTCTCAAGTACTTGGGGGGCAAAAAACCCAAAATGCCACCTTCAAAGTCAAATCTCTGCAAGCTTATTTGAAGAATTAATCTTGACCATAATTTTTTTTTTGCTCTGCTAGCACCATGAGTTAGCGCATCTTAAATTAAATTTACCCTTTTTCTGAGTTTATAAGCCTGCAGTATGTATTTGTAATCACAAGAAATAAACTGCCTGAAATCCATCTTTGTAATTATTTCCTGGGAGAAGGAGCCAGGCAGAAATATAGAGAAGGTGAAGTAAATCAGGATTAAAGGATTAAAGATACTGGTATTCTGAAAAGCATAGCAAAATTAGGTGCTATTGTGCATGACATAAGGATGCAATTTTCCAATACATTTATAGCACATAGAATAGAGCTTTCATTAAGGGTTGTCCTAATCTAAAGCTTCAAAGCAGAGTTTTTTTCAACCATAAAGGTATCTAGTGTAATAATGGAAACTGTATTATGTACAGTACTTGATGGAAACATTTCTAAAGTGTACATGTTCAACAGTGACACATTTCATGTTAACAAAATTTTGCACTAAATACCAATGAAGTGTTACTTTGCTTTGGCTTTGTTGCAACCATTTCTGATAAAGTGTTGGAAATCTGTAAAAATAAAACCAAAACATTACTACAGAGTTTAAAACAGCAAAACTGTTTTAAGAACCAAACAAACCACTATGTAGTATATTGTCTCAATTTTTTGTAACTTATAGACACAAAATACCATTTCTTCTGACAAGGTTATATATGATTAACCTCTATGTTCATATAGTAATGTATAAAAACTATAAGATGTACAATTGTGGGGTATTTGTTGTGTACTTTTTTAATTTTTCAAATGTTTTAAAGTGCAATTGTTTATT
Organism: Pezoporus flaviventris; assembly: GCF_033815535.1. Taxonomy (NCBI): domain Eukaryota; kingdom Metazoa; phylum Chordata; class Aves; order Psittaciformes; family Psittacidae; genus Pezoporus; species Pezoporus flaviventris. The sequence continues at coordinate 26,676,368 of NW_026892550.1, forward strand.
ATACTAATGTCATTTTAATTCTTATTAAACTATAACCCAGTCAAAATTATCTAATTGATGTATGTATTCTGCGTCTCCTTTTGCGAATTGCGTAGTTCAGGTTTGCTTTATAAAGACAACTTTTCACGGTGCTACAAGTGTCTTGACTAAGCATTTCTGCTAAGGAACTGTAATTCAAAATAGATGGCTCATCAGAGAGTGAGGCAATAGTTTCTAGTACAGTTCTTTTAGAAGACTCATAGGTAGAAAGATGCTCTCAGTTATGTGTACTTCTGTCACTGCAAATACTTGATTTGCATTACTAATACCGGTAATTAATTTAAGGTGTTAAAGACAACCAAACCAAATTTACATAACCTTTTATTAATAGTTCTCTGCAAAGACACTGTAGCAAGCATTTATTCAGATCCCCTAAAAAATTGACAATGGTTGATTTGAGCAATGCACACTTCATCTTGGAAACCAGACTGTACCAATCATTGAAATTTAATAAATATACACATGTAGATATATTCTGTACTTTAGAATACAAGAAGAAAATCCTGCTGACTTCAATGGAGTTTCGGTATATGCATCACTGAATAGAAGCCAAGGAGGGCCTAGGCTCACAAGAGATGAGCTACTCAGTTTAAACATACTGTAGCAACCAGGTCGCTACTACCAGGCATATGCAATGCAGGCTACGTCTTCAGAAATCAAGTTGGAAGTTAAGATTCAAAAAAGAACCTGTCACAGCACAGAAACCTCATCAGACTAGACAAACACCAGTCTGATGCATGGAAGAGCCAGGCACAGGCTAGGAAAGAACCTCAGGGCACAGGCTAGGCTTGGACTTGGAGAGAGGAATACATTCCTTCCTCAGGGAGAGAAGCATGTTATTCCAAGCTGCAGAGTATGGCACCTTACCACAGTTTCTCCCAACCCTGCAAGTTGAAGCCAAACTACTGACTTACTTTTTCTCATAACATGGGCCAAAGCACGACATTCAAATCCAAACCATCTGAAACGTTATTTCATTAATTGTAGCTGGAAAATGAGGGAGGGACAGTGAAACCTCTGGCTTGGTGCTGAGCAGCCATCCTTGTTCAATCAGTAGAGTGCTACATACACTGGACGCTGCCTTCTGCAAAATGCTACCTGGGAAGTCTGCAAAGAGCACCTCTTGCCTACAGTAAAATAGACACAGAGGTAGAGAGGACCTGCGAGTTCTTAGTTTACAATGTAAACAATAAAAGGGAAGCAGCCTAACATCTTAGCTGTTCTTTTTTTCCTGTATATACAAATCTAGGCAATAAACATAATCATTTCTACAGCCGACAACAAGCTTTGTTCCCCACACTACAGGGGAAGAGAAAACCTCTCCTGGAAGCTTATCTACTCCTTCCGCTGTTCCACTCTTGGCATTCAGGATCCACACTTTGCCATCTGTAGATATTGCTGCTAAAAGAATTTTGTTCTTTAAGTCATCACTTTGGAAAACGAATGGTGTTCCATACACACTTGAAGAAGCTTTAAATTTCCACAGTAAATTACCCTCCGTGTTACAACAGTAGATAAAGCAATCATGGGAGCCAAAAAATATTTCTTGCTTAGTTAAACTTGAGATGCATGGAGATGAGAACACCGGTCCATTAGTGGAAAACTGCCAAATCTACAGAAAGAATATAACAACCCGTTATCAAAGGTTGTCCACATAATCAGTTTGACAGCAACAGTAATTTTTTAATAGACTAGTTGTTGACAGGAAAGCATTTTATTTCAAGAGCATGCTAGACTTCAGTGAGGGCTTGTAAACTACTTGTAAATTACAAGTTAAATTTTACACTCAGAGTAAATGATAAAAGACTCACTCATAAAATAGACGTGCAAGAGTTACTACCTTCTGTGAGGCCCAGATAAAGATGGCCAACTTTGGAAAATAATATTCTTGGGCTGTTGTACCAGAATGAGTAGTGAACCGTGAGAATTCTGTTACCATGCCATCCTTAGCCAAAAAGTAGAATACTCCTTTTGTAATGCATATTTCCTTTGTTCATGCTAATGATGTGTAGATCCCCCCTCAAGAGAGTATCAGTTCTGTCACACTGCTACAAGCAGACACAGAGCAGAGCATGGGTGAAAGCATACTTTACAATTAGAAGAGGCTTAGGAATTTCCATGTGCACTGCATCTCAGCCAAATAAACAGAAACAGTAGCTGTTGTTTTAACACCAGATACAAACCACATTCATCTCTGACAAACTAAAAAAATATTCTCCTTTAATTGAACATGAAGGCTGACACATATTTTGCCAAAATTATGATTTGGCATTTTTTGATAAATGCATAAACATTCTAAGAAACCTTTACTTCTAAGTAGCCACCATCCTACAGAACAGATGGCTTTAAACACACTTGGAAAACTCCAACACCAAACCCATACCATTTCATTTGCCTGTACTACTCTCGACCATTTATTTTGGGTGTAAGCTCTGAACTAGAAATTCTGTTACTGCATCAAGCAACTTGAGAGTTTGTGGTTTTGCCATGAACTGCATAGATTACCCTAGGCAAACAGCTTTTCTACTTTCTCCTCTCTGTAACAATGGACACTTTATTTGGTTCACAAAAAGGTATGCGTTAATCATTAAACCTCAGAAACCAGTATTAATAAAGCACCTTATTAAGGGTTTTTTGATGTACATAAAAAACTCATGACAACACTTTTACCTTTTCTCCAGAATGAGCGTAACAATATAAGTTTCCATCCACACACCCAATGTAAACGTACTTCTTATTGCAGTGAGGAGAAGAGAAGAGTGGTTTTCTCAGGAAGCTTTTCCAAATCTTACTCCCTGTTACCTGCAAATGGCAGCATGGAATAATTGTAATTAACGTAACCATAAGAAGCTGCACAAAACAACCTTTCTTCAAAGCCTGATTAAGCCCTTTAGAATTGAGGACAGGGAGAGGCAATGAAAAGCAGACTTCTCCCGTCCAGAATGCCTATCAGAAGCAAAACTACTCTTCAAATATTAATCTAGCAAAATGTTTACTGTTTTCCATGGGATACTCAATACTCCTCTTTCACCCTTCTCTTCCTTTCCCTAGGCAAAATAATAATTATAATAGCGTAGTAGTTTTAATAAATGACAGATTCTTTTTCATTCCATTCCCAGTTCCTCAGTCTATAACAAGGACCAAGGAAGGAGAGGGTCTTTTGAAAGCAAGAAAAATAATGATTTGACATTCACTATAAACATGGTAGGAAATGCTGCAAACCACAATCTATGACTGTCACAATAGGCTCTTGAGGTAGCCTGCACATTCCTATTTTTATAAAAAGTCACTTGGTGTTACAGCTGGGTTTCTCAGCTACTTGTTACTCAGGATTACAGAGGGGTGAGGGGATGGAATCTGCTTTTTCTTACACAGCCCAGTAAAGCTGCAAAACCATAAACCAGTTTTCTAACTCTAGGTTGGGTGTTACTGAAGAAACTTGTAGTGGGTGGGAGGAAAGATGGTTAGGACTCTTGATCTGGGTTGTGTGAGTACAACATGAACAGCTGTTCCAAGTGACCATTCCTTTTATCTACCAGGACCAGCTGCAAGCCAACAATGCCTCAGAAACCCATGAAATATCTATCAATATATATCACAAATGTCATTCCCCAAGTGCAGAGAACAGAATAGGAATCCAAAATTAAGGAGAACAGCTCTTTAAATGACTACAGGTAGGGAAACAGTAAGAGGAATGAAGGAGCTTCTTTATTTTTTTCTGACCTCAGAAAGTTTGTGCAGCTTTTTTCTGACCCTACTGTCAAAGGGAGGGAGGAGAAAAACAAATCTAGACATAATCTCACTCACTAGTTAAACTGATAAGGTAGTCTATGGGAATGAGAAGACATTGATTCCAACTTTGGTCTATAATCAGCATGTAAATTCAAGCAAGGCACTTCAGTTCTCTTTATCACCAGATAATTATGGTAACCTTGTGCATAATAATAAGGCCCTCAAGTGAAAAATATCTTATGGTAACATCATCTGGTTCCTTTCATCAGAAAGGTGATCTTAACTTCAGAAATGCATTTTGGTTTCATTTAAATTTGAGACTGGGATCAAAGACAAGCAAAGGTACATACTGGGTTTATAGCCAACAGCAGTCCTCCTAGTGTAGCAACATAAAGATGATGTGGTAAAGAACTTAAACAAGGAGATGAAAACACAGCTCCACCTTCACAGTGTAACTTCCACACACACTCCCTTTTCTGTAAGCACAAGAAAAAAAGAGAAATTATTTTTCTACAACAGTTAAAGTTCATCATACTTACAAAGTCCTTCAAATGTCAGTTTATCAAACACTGCCTTTAGTCAGCAAACACTAATTAAGAGGCGAAGATATAATCTACAGGCTATTATAACAGCACATATGCCATTGGCTACTTTCTTTTTCAATGACTAAAAGAAATTCAGCTAATGAAGAGGCAGTATCTGCCCTCTTATTTTCCATCTTCCTTCACCTCTCTTTTAGAATGTCCACTCTTTGAGATCTCCACTATTAAGCTTTATATCTAATACTAATATTATTAAGTTTTATTTCTAGGAGGGCACCCTATTCTGAAACACCTGCAAAGAATAGCTAAGAAACAAGATTTAGTCTGAACCGAGACTAGTAGCACAAGAACCACAGCTGAGACCACCACTATTTAATACCACATAATCCTAACTCCACTTGAAGCTGGCCTACCTATTTCAAAACTGCAATTGTAGACTCCTGATAATACTAACACCAGTGGAACTTCATCTTATGTACTGTAAATAAGGTCCAAGTTGGATATTTATTCTTCCATACATAAAGGTTAGTCAGTATTCTTACGTAAATATCCAAAGAATACACATGTTGGTCATGCGATCCTATGTAGACTAGTCCACTGGAAGGGTCTACAACTGCAGAGCTTTTCACAGTATCTTCTGTGGCAAAAGTCCAGTGTATTTCTCCATCGCTGCTTTGAAGCACATACACTAAGCCATCATAACAACCTGTGTGAAATAAAACACAACGGGGCGGAGGGCAATAATGATTATTTTTATTTATACTGCCAGCTGCACCATTGCTGGAAAGAAATAAGATGACTCATGAGATATAGTTTCAAAGCGTTTCCCAAAGTTTCTCCTTTTATCTCAGTCTTTGCTGATAGTTCGTCCATTCGAAGTTGACTTTTTGTGTGTACTTTGCAGGTTACGTTTCATTGCATTTCTATCAAATTCTACAGTAACAATACTAAAAGACGTGAAGAGCTGCTGAAAATGGAGTATAAGAATATTATTTTAAATTACTTCTTTCCCTAGTTTTCCTTGAAAACAAAGATGCTGAAAGAATAAAGTCTGTATGTTTTCTAATGAATACTGAACTATAATTCCAGAAACTCTTCAAGTTTTAATGGAATATTCATTTTTTTCTAAGAGTAAATAACAATCAAAATCTAGCAAAAAGATGGTAAGATTAGCTTTGTGTGAAAAAACCTCATGACCTGGACATGCGTGCTAACCAGTGATGCATCCGTATTAGCTAAAAAGATAACACTATGATGAGCAATGGCAAATCTGGTGACAATGAATATGACAAAACCCAAAAAAACCTGTTGAAACATGTTCTCTACATCTCCCAAAAGAAGAGTCAAATGAGATAATTAAACTCTGTGAAAAATAATCTGAGACATTATATATTAATTTCTACCTCTATCAATTTTTAAAGACATTTTAAGACCGTATCATCTTTCCATACTTAAAAAAAAAAAACAACAAAGCAAAACAGTTTAAATGTCACACCTTAATCAACCATTAAAAAGAAATGGCACCCACTGACTATTCCCTAATAAGACCTTATTAATAAATTGGCATATAATAAAGCTCAAGTGTATATGTTAGACAGGCTCCATTAATGGTTATCATGACACCTAAATTACTTCTTCCTTCTGTTTCTATTTTATAATGAATTCTGACACAGATATGGAAGTTTATGTAAAGCATATATGGAGGACATTCAGAGGTAAGAAATAAGATTCTCTGTCACTCATCTTGTATTTAGCAGAAAAAACATGATTTAAAATGAAGGCTGAAACAAAAGACATACCAACAACTATGAAATTTCCACACTTAGATACGCAGGCAGAAGATTCAATACGATCTCCAAGGTTCTTCTCCCATTTCACTTCTCCCAAATCTAGATCAATTGCCTGCATTGCATGAGAGTGAGAGCCAATATATACAGATGCAGATACTTCGCTAGATGGTATTATAACCAGTGGTGATGCATCAACACATTTTCTTGTATTTGACTTCCATCTTATGCATAATGCCAACTTCGCAGTTGCTACATGACTACATTCTGCATGGATCTCCTGTACAGAGCCACAGTCGGTTTTATTTGCCTTGTTTGTAACTGTTAAGACTCTGTTTTCCATTTCATACCCTTGTGCATGGCTTTTCATTATACTTGGAGCAACTAAATGTGGAAAGGATGGTTGCTGTATCAGTTCCATTCCCACCTGTACTGTATTATTTGGGTGCATAAAAGTCTTGGTGAAATTCATAGGAAAAAGATTATTTCCTCTGCTTAGTGCAATAAACGAAATTAACCCTGAAGTAACCTGAAGACCTCTTTCAGATTTCAGTTTAATATATTTTCCATGGAACATCTTTCCACTGTTCCCACTTAATTTTCTTTTCATAACACTGTCATATGTCATTAATTGGTCTTCATCTGGGAACAGAATTTTATGAACATGTCTATAAACCTCTTGAATCGAGTGGCTGAGAATAACTTCGAGGAGTCCAGGCACAGCTTTGCCTACAAGCATCTCAATTTCATCATAAAATCGTAGAGCCTGTAAGGAGTCTCCACCACTCTGCAGAAATACTGCATCTTTAGAAATGCCAGCTGAATCACCTAGGAGGCCCAAAGCAGACTAGAGAAAAGAAGAAAGAAAGAGGTAACAGTTCATGGGTGTTACACCATTGTCACACACATAAAAACTCAAGTTGGGTAAAATCCACCTGAACACCCAGAAGTCCCACTAAAAATCAACAACTGAGGAAACTCAATACTCTGCAAAAAATCACATGACACATGATAGTGCCAACTGAGGTAGTGATGGAACAAGAGCTGGGGAAAAATGGGGAAACGGGGAGATACTAATTCTGTACTACAGAATGCTTTGCTCATTCAAATTGTGCAGTTTAAGGAATTAAATTGTGGTGTATTTCAGTTGGCTGTTTTCAATCACGATACTATTAATGACAACTTTGCAGATAAAACATTGATGCCTTTTGATAAAATTGGCTTAGGTGCTTTATTTTATCAATAACACATAAACTGGTATCTTTTACTTCCAAATTACTTAAGTAACCAATTTATCTACCTACTTTGGAAGCTATAACACCTTCAATTCATGATGGATTTTGGATTGGGCATTGTTACTACAACAAACAGCAATTACTATGTTTCCTCTCACTGCACTCCCTACTTAGTTAAGTCTGAGCGTGAAGTACATATCATCTGGTTTGGGAAGCCACCTTCCTGCTGTCCATAATGGGTCTAAGGCACATCCCATCCCTTCAGGTTATCATTTCTATAGCCACCAATACTGCAAGTATCAGCACAGGCAAAATGGATTACTAATTTCACTACATTTACTTGTTCACGTCCTAGCCAAAGCAAATCCAACTTCCAGGTGAAACCTGGAAGTCTACCTTTGAAAAGAAACCAAACCACTAATACTGTTTGGCATCACATTTCAATACCTTGAAAAATGCACCTTTAATACAGGAATTTAGAAACAACACAAACAGACATTCCAAGAGACAATTATGCAAATTTGCCATCTATTCAAAAAAAGACTCTTCATAATTATATTGAGAAATAAGAAACTCTACTAACACAGTAGCTATTTTGTACAAAGTTCCCAAGTCTCAGTTCCTTGTTTCCCTTAGGAATACCCTCTTTGGCATGTGAAGCAGTACTCAAAAAGCTACTGACAGGTTACGTCCTTCCTATGCTAATTGCTTACACCTCATTACCTGCAGTTTTATCTGATAGAGAAATATAAATGACTCCCTCTTGCCACTGCAGAGTGACTATTTAAGCATTAACTGAACAGAAAGAGTTGTACTGCTTAAATCTATAGGCAGCTAGAATGTTCGGGTTGCATTAGTCATACTTCTTAAAACTGTTTAATTCCTGACACATGTATAATGATCCACTTGCAAAGATAAAAAGCATCCCAAAATACTACCTTCCATAAATACTGCAATCTTTCCCACAATTCCTCTGCGCCACTCAGCTTACTGTCACGCCTTCTGGAGTTTAGATGGTTCTGGTAAATCTTGATCAGTTCAGATATATCAATTTTGCCTTTGTAGAAAATAAAGTATGATTTTTTTCATTGCTCTTTTAGCATTCACAATTCCAAAACCCGCTCTGCCTAAAAAGTGACTTTAGTCTTGTACACACTTCCTTATTCGTATTCAGTGCACCTGCATTTTTTTTACCCAAAGAACTATAGAGAATCCAGTAATGTTTTTGCAGTTTTGAAAATTTACCCTAGCCTCCCACATAATCCCACCTTCAAGGCCTGATTTTTCCCCAGCTGAATTCAGGGTTCTGTTGCGGACTGCAAGAGGAAAGACTGAGAAAGAAATATGCAGTGTTTAAACTGATTTTACAACTACTCTTTGACTCTCAAATGAAATGCTATCAAGAAAACATAATAGCAGCCATGATTTTCTACTAGGAGTTAAGTTATCTAATCTACAGTTTTTAAAAGCCTGAATCAGCTCTGAATTTCGGCTAACAAAAAGATAAATCACACATAAAAAATGAAAAAAAAACACACCAAAGCATAGGAATAAAGTTGATTAAAATAAGTGGCAGGGGTACTTAATAATGTCATTTACCATGTGATGTTAAAGGCAAAGCTTTAACCAGGACAAGCTCATCAGGGACTGCGTAAGCCGGTAGACGTTTTTGGAGTTCTTTAACTATTTCTTTCTCTTTTAAATCATCTTTGGGTACAACAAACAGAATAAGTTTTTCCTGCTGATACCAGGTCACTGCACAAGCTTCTACCTGACAAAGATCTTCAGCAGCCTGTAATTAAAAAATATTAGTCTTGCTTTGAAATGCAGTTTATCAATAGAGTAAAAACCACAACTGAAAAAATACACATTTTAAAAATGTATTTGCCTCACATTCCTACATTGTATCCTACGAAATAGTTTCTCTTGTAGCTGAAGTCTGCACTTCTTCACATAAAAATGAACTCAGAGAAAAATGTCTTATTCGCCTAATTGCCATCAACAAGATATATTCCACGAGTCTGACAATCTTGTAGAACAATTACTATACACGCATTGCAGTACAATGTTCAGTATTTTTCGAGGTGTTTATGCAGTTCTCAATTCTCCTGGAAGAAACCATATGATAAAACAGATTTCCAAGAACCAAACTCCTCTCTAAATTATATAACTAGATTTTTGATGATACACGCTCCCAATTTTTTTAAGACTCCTAAAAGTCATCTGAAAATGAGTGCCCATGTCTGATGATAATGATGCATTTCTTTATCCCTGCTCTTCTATACTGGCATACAGTACTTACTAAATGTTACATTACCTGCTGCAAGCATTCAATATTAAAACGTTTGCCGTGACGTTTAATCTGATTGTCTTTCCGGCCCAAGAAGAACAACTTCGCATTCTGCACTCTTACAAAATCCCCTGTTTCTCTCATTGTGCCTAGGGGTACAGTTACTTCATCATCCAGAAAGCAGATTCGTTCTTCACCACCTACACAAGAAAAGATTGTGGTCCTATATATTAAATGGTTAACTGTAAATGAAAATTATAAAGAATATTTGGCCAAATTCTCCTATACTCTAAGTAGCATTGTAAGAAGTTCTAAAAGATTATCATCAATATCTAAACTTTCGCAACGTACAAACTGGGCTATGCACTTAAATTCAGTTAATACACAAAACTCACTTCAACTATCAAAATGCAAACAGGAAAAAGAATCAATATAATGAGAGCACAGTCTGCAGATAAAATTATAGTAATTTCCTGATCATCATTTCAACAACTTAAAATACCATCAGAAGGTTCCCAGTCCAATAGGAACTTAAATTCTACATTAATCTGTAAATCAGAGGCAGCCATCAAGTAAAATAATCAACATATTATTAAAACTCAGTCAACTAAGAAAAGTATCTTAGATGAATAAGAAATATAAAGTAACCTATAAATATTTGTCCCTCGCCTTCCAGAACTGCAGAACCACTGGCATCTCTGACCTCAACTTTTGTTCCAAGGAGTGGTGATCCCAAATGAATAGGGAAATCAGTTCTAAATATATTAAAAGAGAGAAATAGTAAAAATCTTCTGAACACAAAACAACTGTTCCAGAAATGAGTTTGCATACAGTCTTTTAACGCTTTGGTACTAGAACAAAGGTAGATGCTTGGGGCTTTTTTCTACAAATGTTTCTTCTTTAAAAACACCTAAATTTGTTCAAAATTAGGAATGTCAGTGTGCAGGGGTTTCATTTCATATACCAAAACCCCACAGAATTACAGAAAATAAGGCTTGAACAGACACTGAAAACCCCCCAAAGAACCCTGAGAATTTCAGCCAGTTTTTAAGTTGAAACTTCTATCAAATTAACCAATTTAAACATATGTAGCTGCTTTCTAATTCATTCTTTCCCTGTCCTTTGAGCTTTTGTTCTATTTTATTACTGATGTTGTGGCAAGGAGTCAACTCTTTCACTAAAGACTGAAATAAAAGAAACTGTAATTTCAACGCTAAGCATGTATCTATTACAGACTTGTGTTGACTGCAGACCGACTTCTTACTTTCTCTTCATTCTTTAACCTCTTCAAGCACTTGCAGTACTTCATTTATTGAATATAGACACTATTTCTGAGTGGGAGTAGAGAATAATATATTTTCCTTAGTATAACAAAATTTATAAAGCAAAGCAAATAACTTTGGTAATATACTGAATTAGGCATGGATTCCAGTTAAATTTCTGTCATAAAGTACTATATTTTATGTTTGAACTCAGAGAAATCAGAATGAAAATAAGTTTTACATGAGAATTTAATAACCCTTTATGACCAACCACTCTTCAAGGGTTGAAGTGTCAGGTTAATGTATCGTATCATTTGTCCAAAATATCCCATTTCATACAACAGATATAACTCAAGTTGCATGTATAGTTATCATGCAAGGGAATAATTACACATTCCAGAGAGCAAATGAAACACCGATGTGGCTGGAAGTACCTATCATGATCTTCACTCTCCTGTAACTCTCTTTATAAAATACAATGAACAACAACAAGAAGAAGAAGTCAGAAATTGAGTGAGAAAAGGCAGAGTGTTAAATGATAAAAGGAAATATTCTGGAAATCCAAGTAAAATTACTGTGAGACCACTGGTCACTTTGGACAAATTTCTGCCAAGCATCCTGGTCAAGTAATATCAGTGGAATCCTTTGCCGAATAGTGTATTATGCAATATTAGAAAAAAAAACAGTACCTCGTCTCTACTTAAGTGATTATTTGTGGAGGTTTAAAAACCCTAGGCAAAAGCACAGTAGCAGTTAAGAAACACATGTATATATACTGATTACATCTGAAAATAAACTTAAGCATTTTTGTTTAACATGAGTAAATCTCAGAAGTAACATTCTGAACTTGACAGCAGTAAGCTATGACTCCATCTTTGCTCCAGGGTGATGATTAGAAGTTAGAGAGACCCATTTCTTTACTCTCACTGACAGCTGCATTAGGTTTCTTCTCATTGACCATGCACGATCTTACTGGAAAAACCTCATAATGACCAAGAGTGTGGCTAACTGAAGTTACTAGCAAATTGGGTAGAAGCCATTTGTCTGCAGAAGCACAACACTGATTCAATAGTGCCATGTAGTGAGACAGCACACCCTGGACTAGACTAGTCCACGTTCAACATGTGGAATCACAGGCTGGAATAAGGAAGAGGTCCAGATATAGAGATGACTAAAACCATCATGACGCATTATGTGAAACTTAACAGGTCAACAGTACACAGAATTTCAGACTGCATTTCTGTCATTCAAGAATCATTCATCAACAACTTTTACTTGAGGAGGACGTATTAGACCAAGAGAGACTGGATTAGTTTCTCTTGGATTAGAGAGACTAATAGAGAAATAGACTGGATTAGTCTATTTCTACATTAAAAACAAATGTAACTTCTATCAGCATAAACACTCATGAGGACTCAGTAGCCCTGGAAACAGGAGACCAAAGTTCTATTTCTAGTAATTTTCATCATTCACATGCATTCACAAGCCATGAAAACAGTGACTTTTCCTACCTAAAATCATCAGTAAAAACCTCTTCAGGAATCTTGTAGCAAGTGGCCCAGCTTGACACTTCAGTAATACCATACAAATTAAAAATACTTGTTTTGTTCTCCTTATGCTTCCAACTTTTCAAGAGATTCAATACAGGAAATGCTTCACCACCAAGGGCTAAGACACGAAGAGAAGTATTTGCAGACAACACTGTTGATTTAATAATGTGAGCTCCAAACCTTCTGAGAAGAGTTGGTGTTGCCTGAATGATAGATATTACAGAAAGACCTGTTACATTTTTTCAGTATATCTGTAGCCATCTTCCTGCTTTACCATATCCGCTGTATAGCTATATTGCGGATGTACTTAACAACCATCTACATAGAGCAGATGACATCAACCATCAGATATGGTACAGTAAATTTATATGTATCTCAGTGGTGTTTTGTGAGATCTTGTTTTTTATGTGAAGCCTTAATGAGTACTATCAGTACCAATCTAGGCTCTTCTGCAGTTTCTTCTTTACTTAAATGTGTTATGGGTTCCCTATTGTGCCACACCTGTTACCTAAAGTGTGTGTAAGTTAGTTCTCATGTTAATTACTTTGAAACAGAAAGCAGCAAACAGTATTCTCTTGATGTTACTATTTGAGCTCTTTTCCCCTTCATTCCAGAACGTTACTTCAACAACAACCTATATAAGTGATTAACCTGCACACAGAACATTTAAAGACCTTTCCATTGCACTAAAAATTCCAAGGATGGCAGATTCTGGATTATTACTGATTTTTGTAAATATAGCAGAAGATTAGTTGTTCTGAAAGCCTTCTCATCTCACTCTAAAATGAGCAAGAGGGAGGGGGGAAAGAGGGGAATTAAACGGAAAAAAAAAAACAACTTCCTTAAATACAACTCCTGTCAAACTACTGGTAATGTAGAGCCCTTTCGGTAAAGGGAAAAACAACAAATTATTTTAACAAACACATTTCACTCTCATTCTTGCCTACTTTTTCTAGTAAGAAGACTGGAAAATTAATGGAATTATTTCTTACCACGTTATTTTCTTCTAGTAACAGATGAAGATCATCACTTTTCAATTGATCATTTTAACTTTGGTCAATTATAGGGAAGAAAGACAGAGGGGAAAAATTACTCCTTCCCTTCCTCATAATACTTTTCGGATTTCTCAAGTCTACTCAACCAAGTCAAGAGGGGAATGTAATGTCTTGCTATAATTTAAGAAACATCATAAAATTATTCATCATCAGTTAAGCTCTAAGGAAAACATTTTTGTCATTAATTCAGCTGGGAACACTTCCTTCACTGATTTAAAAAATGATCAAAAAATTCACAAAATCAAACTTTTCTTAGAAAGACATCTCAAATGCCTCCATTTACTAAATTTCATCTTTCTCTGCTAATGCTTAGCATACTTAAAGCCCCATGTATCTTAAAAAGTCTTAAAACCCATACTTTAAAAATTTTGCTAAATTGATCAAGAAACTTGTATATGATAGGAAAATCTATACTATTGAGATTTGTAGCAATCATAATAACTAAAAATAAGAGTAGATAATAAGGTTACAAAGTGTTTGTAACTAGTGGATTTTTCTCTGCTGTGGAATCTTCGGTTAACTACTCATAGATCTTAAATTTACACTTTATAATCTCAACTACCACCATTCCTCCAAGAGAAAAGGAAATCTCAGAATTTCTATGAGTGCAAATACTTCAGAACTACAATATTAATGGCAAAGCAAGACTTAGGGGTTGATTTATCATAATTAATAGAATAATCAGACCATACTCACTTTGTTCAAAGTCAGTTACAAGTGAGATCAATTTCTAATGACTCTCCCTAATTTATGTTTCCATACACAAGTAGTAGTTTCACAAAACATCTTGTTACACTACAAAGCAAGGTTAGACTTACTCAGCAATGCTGGATGCTCATAACTTCAAGTAAATTTTCCAAAAATTAACTTTAAAACTATTAAAATTGAGACAATATAGGAGATGATGCACGTTAAGGCACAAGGAGCATATTAAGCCTCATATAAACAGGTGGCCTGAAAACAATGTGTTGCTGTGGAATCAATTATTCTTTTGCTCTCATTACTGTAAAAGCAACAAACATTTTATCATCCTACAAATGGAAGTGGTTTAGTTGTATTTTTAGCATAAGAGACTACCAATAAAACTTATAAGCTGTTTATGAGGAAAGGCTCCAAGATCAAGCCTATTAAAAAGTGCTAAAAATGTCTGTAACATGTTACTCCATTACCAGATTCTTCAGAACTAATTGCTTAATTAACAAAATAATTAATTCTTAAGAATTAATAGTTTCTTAAGATGAACACTGGTTTTATCTTTTGTTCCTTGCTGTCTGTCACAAAATGTTTGAGGTTTTGATCAAATGGTAATTTTCTAATCAGCTAACGCTACAGCAAAAAGGATAGTGTGAGCTGCGCCCTCAAGGAAGAACGCATCTGTTCTATTCTCATTAGCATCTACACTGATGAAAAAGCAGTACACATTAGGAATGGTGAGAAGCAAGACACTGAAGACACTTATCTTAGGTGTTGCCTACCTGCAACACTGTCACATGGTGATGGTGAAATAGAGCAGCAGACAGCTCCACAGGTATCATTTTAATAGTGTTTGGTACTATAAGAATAGACGCTCCACTTGTCAGAGCAACAAACAATTCAACCACAGACGGGTCAAATGTCAGTGGAGAAGCCAGGAATAGCAAATCATCCCGTGTGATCTCAAATATGGATCTAAAATAAGAAAGCTAAGAATTACAATCTGACGCATGTTATTAAAAAACATTTTCAAAGCAGAAGAGCAGCATGAAAGAAATGTGCTTCAGCAAAGCTAAGGTCTTAAGGGCTGCTTTGAATATACAGGCATAGGCAGGCCAGACAATTTGAGCACAAGTTCATGCATCAAGACTGTAACTACTGATTAAATTAATGAGGTCCTTTACTAAGGTATCTACCACATTACATACAAATACAGTATGTTGAAGGATGCATTTCAACTAATGGATGTCCATTAAAAAACAAATATGGCATTTTCCATATTTTTACAAGTATTAAATGAAGCAGAAAGAAGCCCAGGTAGGCTAAAAAGGAATTAGGATTTAAAATTACAGAACATGGTAAATATAATCAATAGTTAATTTTGTTATACATTTCTTTTAAGCTGCAAGCCAGAATACCCTATGTGTCAAATTTGTAGAAGTATTTAAAAGAAAACTGGAAACCACACTTACTTAAGATGTTGAATATTCGGCACTATACATTTATGAGGCACTCTGACTATTTTGGGGATCCCTGTAGTTCCTGATGTATGCAAGACATATGCTAAAGAGTATTTCTGGCCAACAGTCATGTATGCTCCTTCTGATGTTTTTACTTTGGTTTGATCTGGGTGAATAGCATATCCTGGCTGTGAGTTAGCCATAGCTTTGGAAGGTTCATATTTACTCATTGCATTGTCTACTTGCGGATTTAAATCCATGTTGCTCAAGCTCATTTGGAAGAGAGTTAAACCAATATGTTCTATTGTGGAAGAATTGTGGTTAAAATAACCACCATGGGACACCCGGAATTTCTGTAAGAGAAAAGAAACAATTTAAACACCAGAATTCAGGACATGCTGTCTACTTTATGCAATGAAATATGAAACAGCGTTTCATACAAATAAACTGATTTTTCATGCCTCTACTTTTTGAGGACATGCATCAGACAATTTTAAGCTTGTGCATTTTTATATATTAAACATGAGTGAATACAAACTTTATAAATGTGAAATAAATGATTCTGTAAGCAACTAATGAAAAGGGAAAATACAGGAAACAAAGAACTCGGAATTATAACTAGAAGGTTCAAACTTGTCTATTCACTTTGCAGTGAGTGAAGGTATAAGATCTGGGAGGAGCTGGACAAAAGGAAACAACAGAATAAAATGCAGAAGTTTTTTCAACTATTGCAAAGACTTCCAACTCTCATCCTTGACATACGGAGAAACAAGTCTGGAAAAGTCTTCCAAACAAGCTTGTCTCACAACACTGTAATAGGAAAGTAGACAATTTTTTTGAAGAGGAGGAAAAGTACTTTGTACTGCTAATTTTAATGTTCTTTTCCAAATGAAAAAGACAACCTCTTGATGTGAAGAAATAAAATAAACCCATCCAAGCTTATTAAACCAGAATACAATCTGAATAACGGCACATTTCTAAATTGCCCTTTAATGCTTCCTGTAGAAGCCTGAACACTTACATTTAGTTTGTCATTCTCAACGAGGACATACTGAAGATTGCTTTTCTTCATGAAGTAAGTGGATAACATTGGTGGTGCATCTGGATCAATAGGAGAATAGGCAGCTGGAACTTGAAGGATTCTAACAAGATATAAACGTTTTTAACTTATTAAAAAAAAATTAAGAAAATCCTCTTAAATATCACTAATATTTCTTTTATACTTTCATAGTTCCCAGAGCTAGAAAATTTATCCATAACATGACTTTTAAACATTTTGTTGGAAAAAAAAGTAGGAGAAATAATCAGTGTTGCCTTTTGGTATTTTACAGCAAGGAAACGGATTAAAGCGAGATGAAAACATTCAACATTATTTAAGGCCAACCAGGCTGTTGATGACAAAAGTATCACTGACATCAACAGCACATTTGAAAAGTTTCTGCTATTCACTAGGAAATGAAATACAAGCATTTTGCTCATGTATATAGATTTATAAACATATTTTAAAAAACCCACTTGAAGTAAGCACACTGAAAACATTTTCTGTTCTCACTAGTCTAACGAATCCAGCATCATAAAAATCTAAGCACGTACTCGAATTTCTTCCCAAATAAACGAGCAGAGAAATACTAAGCATCATTCTGCTCTCGCTGCGCTTTACATTGTAGTGCCTCCTCAACAGTTGCTCGCTACAATCCCCCCCTCTAGTGGCTCCACTTGATAAAGACAAGCACTTGAATCAATGCCACAAAAAGCCAAGGCAGGAGTGGCAACCAAACTATGCACAGCTTCCACAAATCTTCACATTTTTTCTAAGGCTGGGTTAACACGTACAATTCATTGTATCTCGTCTCTGTGCAAGTGATTTATCACTGCAGTAATGGTGAGATCCAGAATGCAGACTTGGAAACTGCTGCATTCTACATACTAGACTAGCCACTGGTATCACCTAAGCCCGCTCTGTATCACTTACAGCACTTAACGACTCAGCAACAACAGCTGTTAAGGATTAAAATGCCCCAGTATTTCCCAGTTACCCAGCAAAAGAAAACTGTTGCTGCTCAGTTCAGTGGGTTATAGGATCTTTAATCTTTAAACCAGGTGGCAAGCAACCCCACCATGCCTCATCCAACATCCTGCCAGCTGTGACACCAGACCAGGTTTTCTGGGACTTTATCCAGTCAGGTCTTGAAAACCTCCATGAATAGTACCTGCATATCTCTGGACAACCTGTTCCACTTCTGGACTGGGGGCAAAAGTGCTTCCTGACCAATGAGAATGCTCCTCAGTGCTTCTGGGAGGTTTATGATTGCAGAGCTCTCTCAGTCATTTCACTCAAATCTCTATACTCAACTGTGATACAACCTCTTGTGTGCAGTGTGACAATAATAAAATACTGATGCAGACCATCCATCCCCCTAGGAAGCACAACTGCTGCTGTAGACATCACCTGAAGACAACATGCTTGTGATGCTGCAATTCTACATTACATCATACATGCATATGTATGGATACATGCATATATACATGGATATAAAAGATACATACATAAAGGATATAAACATTAGAATTCATCAGCAGAAGTAGGGTTTCAAAAATTGATGAATTAGCTTGAATATTGAGATCACAAACATTGTAATCTCCTGGCCATTAAGTAATCAATGTCACTTTAGTGCTGCATTGCTCATTACTTTATCCTACAATGTTTGTAATGGAACTTGAACTGTATGGTCATTTAGCTTAAAGCATGAAACTTGTTTTCAGTGCACCATTTTTTTTTCCTATCAAGACAAGAATACATTAAAAAGCCTGCATACTCCTTTTCTTGTATGGATACATTTATTCTGTTGGATCATCTCCATTTTTAAGCAAGCACAACAGATACTTGTCATTAATTTATTTATATTTCTATAAATATGCTTAATAGCTTTTTTAAAAAAGGGAATGGTTACAGACACTTTAGATGAAAGAATTTAAGATTCAAAACAGCTTTACCAGTGGTTTTCCAAAAGATTATAATACTGCCATATTTTTCCTTAAAGAATGCCAGACTCCAGTGCCTCTTGCCTGTATTACTACAGTATTACTGCATTTTAGTTATTAAAATATAAGCAAACTGAAAATTTGCTTTTAGAGATGACCCATAAAAACTCAACACAGATTGCAAGCATTCAAACCATTACCCTAAGATCCAAGACGGTAAGTTTATTCCAGGGTAGCAGTAAAGGCCGATTTCACATTTTCCTTGCTGGTCACAGAGTTTTTGAAGGAAAGCTGTTAATTCCACAGCAAGCTTAACCACCGTTGCATATGTGTAGAAAGTTGGAGGCTTGCCATTGCACTCATCAAACCAAACTGCTTTTCTATCGGAGTAGAGGCTTGCTGCCTGATTCACCAGTTCCTGAAGAGTCATCTCAGATGCATATCTTCAGTCCTCCTGGAAGATTAACAGACCAGACTGCGTTGTCACCACCTCACTTTTAATGATTCAGTCAAATTATATAAGCACAAAAAGCACTACGAAGAAGGAAGAAAGATCCATGGCATAATCTCACAGCCTCACCACCCTTCATACTGCAAAAGCATAATGCTTTTTACTTCCGTTGTTTGCCATGGATCTTATGCTAAGACCCAGGATACAGTAATTCACCATTATTTCATTGCACAGAGATAGTTTGTTCCTCCCCATTACACCTCTATTTGTAAAGCTAGGCAGCACTGGATTAGTAACTTTATTAGCAGGAGTTAATTAATAACGCTGTCTTTACTAGAACTGTGAAATACGAATCCTTCTTTTGCAAGCAGGAAACCAAACGCATGGACTGCCAAGGCTATTGGGGTGCTAACGCTTCTGCTGCTGCTGCACGCCTCAGCCCTACAGCCTCTCCCGTCATGCCCACAGCGGTGACCGAGCGGCGGACCGGAAGGCTCCAGGCCGAGGCCCCTCCCGCCTTCACCGCGGCAGGGTCGGGACTCAACAGCGTTCCCGAGCCAGGACTGGCGAGGCCCGCACACCCCGCCGCGCTCAGTGCCCCCGTTTCCACCCGCGACGGGCAGGACCTGGCCGCTCCCGGGGCAGCGCGGTACCTCTCCCGGGCTGACACCACCAGCGCTGCACCACCGACCGTTGCCGCTGACCACTGCGGCCGCGGGTCCCCCACCTGAGGCAGCTTCGAGCAACAGCCCAACACCCTCCTTTGCTCCTCCGCCACCTAGCAACAGAACGTCAGCTCTTCTGATTGGCGACACCGTGCTCGTCTTGCCCAACTCCGCAGTAACGCGGCGTCTCATTGCTCAATGACCGTCGCGCTGTTGGGGCGTCCACAAGCCGCACCCGGTCCGCCAGTAGCCTGCGTGGGGCGGGGCCATTTTTTTCCCGAGGGTGAGATGAATAGGGAGAATGCTAGGGCACTTCGGCAGCTTTTCCTTCAGACACGAGAAGGGGGCTAAAATACCCGCAGGTGGCCGGGGTGAAGGGGCACGGTTTGCCCGCCACACTCAGGAGTTCAGTTATATCTGTATCCATGTAGTCGCTCCCTCCCTTCCGCCCCCCACCTCAGGAGGTGGTACAGGCCTTCCTGCCGGTGCGATCGCCGTTGGGACGGAAGCCGGGGTGGGTCAGCTGTTGCCGCAGCCTCTGCGGAGGGTTATTACCCTTTGCTGCCGGGAGCTCGGTGGGGTGAAAGGGCTGACGGCTGGGTTTGAGAGGGCGCTGGTGGGAGCCGGCACCGGTAATGCAGTATGGGCTGGGCTGGGCTGGGCTGGGCTGGGGTGTGGGGTTGGAGAGGGCTGTTTAATGCGGGACATGAAACGATTTTGGTCCAGCTTTGAGGCGCTTTCACAGTGACTTTATTAAAAGAAACTTTCGATGCGTATATTGCCTGCCAGTGAAGGGAGAGAGACCGGGAAGACCCGTTCTAACCATGTTTAATATTAGCTATGGGAGAGGTTAGGCATCAGCTTTCTACTGCTTTGTCACATCCTGTAAATTATAATTGGCACACTTGCACGTTGCAGGAACAGTTTCACAAGAAAACATTCACATAATACAAATAGCAACACCCCAAATGAGAGTTTTCTCCCTCAGCATTGCAGATGTATGTCCTGCTATATGTGATTAAAAAAAAAAGCCAGGTAACCCAAAACATAAACCCAGCTGGCAGAGAATAGTGATATATGGAAAATACCTCATTTTTAACTTAAGGTTTTGAAGAATATGCCCTAAAGATTAGGCATGTAGTGTATCTAAAAATTACAGTGCTTACGGTAGCAGACTTTGAAATTTCATGTTCATACGTGGAGGGGGAAAAGGGCATTAGGACTCATTAAATAGGAATTAGTCCACCTAATGCTCAAATCCCATTTCAGCAATTATTGCCAGACTTCAAAAATACCAGTTTTGTTAAAAACGTGTTAAAAGAATGTTTGCACAAGTTTCATTTTCAGTCTGTTCTAGAGACAATTTTTAAGGTAAATCAGTAGACTTCTGCTTGCAGCCTTGTTAAACCGTGCATCTTTATCTCTGATAGAAAGGGCTTCTCATATGTATCTTTAACCTAAGAGCTCAACTTACCCCTTCTTGTACATGCTTGCTTGAACTGGGACTTCTGTGTTGTGATTGTTTGTCAAGCACCATTGCTATAAGCCCCCATGTAAGAAAGCTCGCTTTTGAATTCAATCACCAGTCCTGTAATTCTCAACTGTATGGAAGATGATGGGGATGGAAGAAGCTCTTACCTATTTTTTTTAAAGTGTCACAATTATAAGGCCAAAATACACAATATTAAATAGAAAATCTAAAATGAAGTTGCTGGTATTCAGTGAACAAAACCGAGGTATACAAAATAGTTTTACAATTGTGTGTAAACTCACAGTAGTTTTCCAGAAGTGCTTTACCATTTTCAGAAAGTGGTTAGTTGTCCAAATGATCTTCATGTATACAGTGACCAGTTAAAAAATACATAATGCATTCAAGAGCTAATGGTTCTTCAGAACTTTTTTCTTCTGAAACATTACATCTATTTTAACAGCAGCAATATAGTAAAATAAGACTATACCCGAAACAACTCATAATCTTCAGTTGGTACATCATTTTTACTATTGAAAATGAAGACTGACTTTAGGTTTACTTTGGATGTTGACATGTGAAAAGCACACTGAGTGTGAGCTCACACGTCAGAAATTGTCAGGACTCGTCCTGGAGAAAACAAGATGTAGAACAGGAAAAAAATGGCAGTGCCAAGTATTTTTTTTGTCCTTCCACATCCTATTGGCAACTGATGAAAGCACATGAAGATAATGTAATTACACTGGAGTTCAAAAAGAGAATTTTAAAGTTATGAAACTAGAGAGCTTTTGGCAGAGTGTTTCCCTGAGTCTTCATTTTTTTTTAAATTATATACTAGACATCATGTTCATAGAGTCTGTTACAAAGGCTGGGGATTAATAAAGGCTGTTGAGCTACATTGGCAAAAGTTAGGCACTTCTATTCTTAAAAAGCTTAAGCAAGAACTGCTGAGGAAGCAACTTAATTCTTCAGAAACCGGTATTTTCCCAAAGGAGAAAAGCAAACTTCACATTCTTCTGTATTAAGAATTTGGTAAACTGAAATTACACCACATGACCCACGATTTATGAACAATTCTAACAGGGATATCTTTCAGGGCAAGACTGAAACAAAAAAAAACAAACACCTCTGGGACTGTTATATAATTAAAAAACACTTTGGCTTTTATAATATTTTATGAGAAAATAGAAGGCACAACTGTGCATCAAAACTATGATTTTGTATTTTAATCTGCTTACATTGTTTTCATCAACACATCAGACTTTCTGTAAGTCTTTACTGTGGTTTAGTAGCAGTAATGGGTTAGCTGTAATAAGCTTTCCATAGTACCCTAAATGTAAAAAAACTATTGGCAAGAAGGAATCTTTGAAAAAGGTACATTCAGCAACAGATGGGCTCATGTCCATCCACTAACACTTCACCATTCTAGCTCTACAGGATACTCTCCAGTGAGACACGCAGTGCAGTGACCAATCTTTCCAACACGCGACTTCTGGGTTTTAAGGCTGCTCTCATTCTCTTGCCTCGCTTTGATGCTTTCCTGCACGGATGATACCAGCCCTTCCACAGAAAGGTAGACAACACTGTCTGCTCCTAGAGGAAATAAAGAATCAGTTAAAGCTGCAATATTGTACCAGATGCAGTGCTCTTTGGACACGCAGTTACATTATGGTATGGACTATGATGTCAGGTGGATAACCTTACCTAAAGAGAATGTGTATGAAAAATTATCAGGCCATAGTAAGCCTTCTGTTCTCAAATTCTTCGTGCAGGGAGCAACTCACTGAAATAGAGACTGAGGGTTCTGAGATGGGAACAAATATGTCACACATACTGCCAAAACAGGAATAAAGTCCAGAGGGTGTCTTAAGACTCCCTGAACTCTGCATAGTTTCCCATAGTTACCCTGTAGTTCAGGGTAGCAAATGTGCATCCCAGACTGAGCACCTGGGACTACAAACTCTTACTGGGACTTGGGTGAGGGGAAGACCATCATGTTAAAAAACAATGCAGTTCATTGGAATGTTCTAGCAGTAGGAAAGTTTGATAGCATTTTCACATCATTATTTCACTCGTTATTTTGTGAATAATACTTAAAGACTTGAAATACTTCAGTGTACCTTCACAGTGATTGTGTGTAAAAGAACTCATTGCAATACTAGACGATGAGAGTATTTAACGCAAGAACTCAAGAGTTTACAGTTTTCTAACTGTAACTACAACTATGTTCTTAAACCATTTAAAAAAGTATTTTGCAGCCCAGTAGGCCATGCCTGTATAGATCTCCTCACTCACAAGCCTTCAGGACTTCTGTTGCTGATACCCTATGAAGAGATTATTTACCTCATCACAAAGAACAAAAGCTGCTGGTTCTTTTGTTTTGTTGCAAACATGACTCATTCTAGAATTTGAGACTGTTTTTAACATTCTTTGATGAGTTTTAAGTGTCATTTCTTTCAAAGTGAAATATATAATGCAGTTAAATTATTTACATAAATTTAAGTTTGTAGAAAAAACAGTGGGTGTTCACAAATTCCAAACATATTTTTATGAACATCTCATGAAAGTGAGAACTACATTAGCTTTTCATCATAGGACAGATTTTCTTCCTGGTGTTTTGCCTACTGTTGTAAAAGTTTCCCAGAAGGAGCTTTAAGTATGGAAGGCTTTGCTGTCACGCCTTATTTGTAACTTACAGTTATGCAATTATTGTAATGTTTTCTGTTCTTTGGAGAAATATAATTCACTGTGTTAAAAAAAAGTGTGTAGCTAAACTGTTTTGATCTGTAGGGTACTCATGACGCAGAATTTAGTGTATCAGCCTGGTGAGTTTTTAGTCAGTTTTGTCACTGTTGCCTTGGTGTGCTGTGCTTTTACTTTGATGTGGACAATAAAATACCTACAGGTGAAAACTCCCTCTCTTAAAAAAGAAAAGAGTAGCACTTACCTATATAGTTTGCAAGATCATGAAATTCAGGTCTGTTGGCAATGAGTTCTTCTTTAGTTGGAATGTTTATTCCCATGTAACAAGGAAATCTTATGGGAGGTGAAGCCACGCGGATGTGTACCTGAATAAAAACAGAGTTTCAAACAAGACTGCTGTGGTGAAGGTCAGTAGTCCATAACAGAACAGCAAAGCCCCAGTTAGGCAAATAATCATGAAGAACAGAACACAGCACTGCACAGAAGAGTTAAAAGTAAGGTTTTTTTCAGATGCCAACACAGCAGGAGAGAAAGAAAGTTTTAGGATTTATTTTACAGTATTTCCTAATGATAGTAAAAGGTTCCCATCCTGATTTTGCTTTGCTTCTGTGGTGGTCAGTCCTTGACGCACATGTTTTGGTTTACAAAATCAAATATACGCAATATTTTTTCTCCAGTGACAGACTTGCACTCTCCATTTCATTAAAAAGTCTTAATTAATTAAACCCAGTGTGCTCTGGTAACTTAAGGCATGTGCTATTTAAATATGTGGTTGTACTTAATGCAGTACAACAGGTCACACATGCCAGGAATACCACACCAATACTTGATTTTCTGATATTAACTAATTTGCCTTCTATTCTCTGCCAGATAGTGCTCCATAAATGGAGACCTGTTCCTCTCCCCGTAACCCCTTAAATCACACAAATTTCAGAGTCATACAAAAGAAATGCCTTAATCTGTCATGGGTGTCCTTGTCCATGGCAGGGGGGGTTGGAATTAGGTCCTTTCCAACCCAAATCATTCTATGATTCTATGATTCACAATAAACATGCACTAGGCATTGTCTTTTTTGCACACCTGCCCTTTTAAATAAGGAAACCATGTGTAGTACAAATAAAGACCAGTGCTTTACCCTCTTATCAGTCTTCAGTTTACATCTGTATTGTGCTGACAATTAACTTACCTCTTTGGCTCCTGATTCTCTCAGTAGTTTTATTATGGGTGAAATGGTATTGCCCCTCACAATTGAATCATCAATGATAACAACTCGCTTGCCTTTAAAATTATCAGACAGAACGCCAAACTTCTTTGCAACACCAAGTTGCCGTAACCTCATATTTGGCTGGATAAATGTTCTTCCTACATATCGGTTTTTACAGAGTACTTCAACATATGGTAGTCCACACTGTAAACAGGAGAGTTAGAATTAAAATCTAAAGAGCTGGTTATTCTCAGCTACTGTTTTTTTAAAGCAACCTTAGGACTTAGTATGACTTCACAGTAACCAAAAAACTTTGAAATACCTTAATATAGTGGAATAGTGACAGAAAAATACATACTGTGCATACGCAAGGTATAAAGCTTTATCAATACAAAACTAACAGCTCATACCATTATATTCCATTACAAAAAGAGCTCATTGTAAATATGCTTGGAGGAGAAAAAGACAGGTTAACATATACCTTTTGAGCATAACCAAGAGCTGCTGGGGTTGCAGACTCTGGGACAGTGCTGACCAGGTCTGCTTCCACAGGTGCTTCAATAGCAAGCTGCTGCCCACATCTTCTCCTGACTGAGTACACCATCTGACCTAAGAACAGCAAGAAGTGTTTTTTCCTCGTATGCATAATTCAGATTTCCTCTCAGTTTGCTGTACAAATTTCTCTGGCAAGTTCAGGCATAGGAGTCAGTGAGAAGAGCTCCACAACTAATAAACATTCACTCACATAAGGTCATTTTTTATTTCCTTCCATAATGCCATATTCTAACATTCATATTCATATCACTACACAGAGAATTAAAATCCAGTTTGCCCTAATCGGGTAACTAAAGGTCCTGTGGATGATACAAAATGTATTTAAAGAAGGAAAAGAGTAGAAATTATGCCTGCTTGTTTATAACATGCATATTCTATTTTTAGGCTGCTGTTCCCAGCAGACCAGGTTTGTGTAATCCTGCTGTTTGCCTTTGTCCAGTTACTAACTTTGAATCAGGAGGCAAAATTTACCCCCAAATTAGTAAAGGCATAAGAGGCCTCAGAAGCTTTTAAAGTCATAAAGGATTTGCAGCATGGGAGGGAACCGGAGGGACTGTGATGAGATGAGGCACAGCCAAGGGTACAGCAGCAGTACTGAGGAATGTAAGAAATGAGGATATTCGAAGGGCAAGAGGATCATGAGAAAAAGGGATGTAGGGTGAAACTGGCTTTATGAGGATGGGGAACTGTATTGGATCAACAGATGGCATGTCCATAGAAAGCCAAGAAAATAGGTTCTTTGATAGGTATGAGTCCTGCCTTATATCTTTGCCAGTGAGGTAATTTTTGATGACTTCTACTGAAATAATAAAAGCATCAGACTGACAACCGACTACCCCAAGTACTTGGATAATGCATAGATTTACAAGTTATATTAAGAGCATCTTCCTGAAGTAACCCTTTCTTGCAAAGAAAATCCCAAAATAGGTTGTTTTTTGGGTTTGAGGTTTTTTGGTTTTTGTTTGTTTTTTTTTTTCACACCCTATTTCAGGAGTCATTAAAAAAGTATTCCAAGAACCAATAAAGTTCCTCTCTTAAGACTCTCACTTTTAAGGGATATTTCCTCTACCTTCATCATGATTGTGGCTCCTCATCCCTTCCATAGGACTAGGCAGGCAGCCTGACTGAGGCCATATGCACAGCCAGGAACAGGAAGGTGAATCAAGCTCATAGTCAGTGGTACCCTGCATCTATGATCCCAGATCCTTTCCAGAGTAATTGTTTTCCACATTAACATCTCCCACTATTCAGGAAGGAGCTCTGTACATTATTATATTCTTACCTTCAAAAATACTATCTGGTCTTGCAAAATAAACATATTCAAAGATACAGAATGCTGACGGATCTCCTTCAGGTCTTGGTACAACATCCAGTGTCTGGACGTCGTATCTGGATATTTTCACAATCTCTCCAGGAAGGACCTCACGATAGTACCTTGAAAGAGAAATACACAGCATTTAGAAATGTCCTGAACCTGGATGGTAGTTTTGAAATATTAAAAAGATTCAACTGACAGGAACATCCTAGCACAAAATTTGCTTCTGTCTTAGGATGTGACCTGGAGGCTTTTAAGACCAACACACTAAGACAAGTGAACCTTACTAAAACAGTATGAATTGATACTCCAAAGCAATAAACAAATTCTCGGCACCTGAGAATTATGGTATTCTTCCTATATGTGAGATGTACAATACTCAAGTCTAGTACAGGCTTCACTGAGATAAAATATATTTTAATAATTTAGTCCTGGATCAATACTAGAGGACTTTCCTGTGAAAGCTAATTAACATTAAAATGCAATATAAAAAACCAGAATGAACGTAAAGCTAACTGGAAATTACATTCCAGTTCTCCTATCTGAAGCAATATGGAACAGTGTTAGGTTTATTATGTTACAGTGTTTAACCTTATTAAACATTTTTCTAGATCCTTGGGTGGCTATTCTAACAATTTCAATCTAAATCTATCCCAAAGCATTGAAATGTTCTGCAGATACAAATCAGAGGTGAGCAAATCTGTGATTATTGACGGGCAAAATACTGGCATTAGCAGAGAGCAGCACTGTCTACACAAGAAGTTCAGACAAAATTGCTTCCTTTGAAAGCCCACAGGCTTCAGCTGATGGTCCTGCATGATAAGCTTTTCTTAACAGAGATTTTAAAGAAGTTTCAGAAAATGGTTATTTTTATCCATACATAGAATAAATTGTCTCAAGAAAGCCCCTATTACCAACAGCTTATAGTTCCTACAGAGAGAGGGTAGAAGTTACATCAAGGGAACACAGAACACCACACCTGCAATAAAACACTGCAGAATGGAATTAAGACCTCTAAAGTGCTGTCACATTGCTGCCTCATTTTGCTTTACATATCTTTTTGTTTGGTAGTTGTGTTCTTAATGCAATTTTTTCACAGTTTTATTTTAAGAGGATGCAACTTTACTTACTAGTCTAGTCCCAAAATGCACAGTTATATTGCCCGATTAGAAAATTAAATATGCTTCCTCATAATTTTTCTTACTTTAATCATGTTCTAGTTCACAGTTGCCTTCCACTCCAAATCTGTGGTCTCTTAAAGAGCCTCTTACCCATCTCTTTTTGTCCAGAAAAAGTATCACACCTTTCTTTTCAGAGGATCTTAGCTCGAGCGGTAATGTAAATGTGATCTCATGTTTTGGCTCTGATGGATGTTGGCACATATGGAAATAGATTCAGGTGCCCATCATTTTTTTCAAACAAGCTTATTTTGTTAGACAGCATATGCTACAGCTCAGGTTAGTCCACCCACCCTGTGAGCTACCAGTAGTGTAACCTTTCTGTGATTGAAGAATTATTTTGTTATTCTGCTGCAAACATGCCTAAAATTAAAAAGTCAAAAATTAAAAAGTAAAGACTACACAGTAAAGCTGTCTTCACTGTGACTACCTGAACACATAATTCTTCTTTTACACTGATCTGTTCACGATAATAAACTGGCAAAAAAGAGCACTGCCAAAAAACCACCAAACCTCCAAACCACTCAACAAACTATTCTTTCATGTCTTTCATATTGTAATAGGTTATGGTATTTGGCAATTTGAGGCTTAATGTTTAATTGCTGCCTGAGGAGAGATTTCAGATAAAGCGAGAACTGTGGCACTTACTCTGCACCAATAGACAAAAAGCTACAGGATTCAGAAGAGACTACCCATCCTTCTGTTTCACTGTTATCTTTTCCTGAAACGAAAGATTTCAGTTGGAGTCAGACCACAATTCTTGTTACTGTTACCCCATACACCATTACATTTCTGCTGCAGTATCTGCTTCGTTTAGGTTGCCAAGTGCACAAGACTGTTATAATTTAAAACCAAAAAGTAGAATTCCAAAGTTTTTGTAATATTATTAAAAGAAAAAAAATAACATACTGAATTCCTACAGCGCAGGAATGCTTGTATGCTTTAAAAAAGTCTTGATATTTTTTCTTGTGGTTAAAATTACCAAGTTTTGTGAAGATATGGGAACATTTACTACTTTGCCTTTAAATTATTTTTATACAAACAGATTCTAATCTCACTCCATGGAAAATGCTGATTTGCAGGCTAAACAGGAACACAAATAATTTTCTCCATAAACTTACTGCATAGTTTTCTGTTGCCATACTACCTGTGACCAGGAGTGCTCGAAATTTAGAAATGTATTGCCAATAATCCAGCACTTTTCAGCCACCTTACTACAGAAGAAAAGAAGAAACCAGACTTGTTTCTGGACTGTACAGTGGCCCAAGCAACCAGCTCTAAGTGTCCCTGCCTGAGCAGGGAATTTGTACCAGAGGGCCTCCAGAGGTCTCCTGCAGCTTCAACCCTTCTGTGATTCTGTTCATCCCTGCTTTCCTGTTCGGCTTATGAGATGTTAATTACATTTTCACAAATACTCTGTTACAGCTGGGCTGCCTAATTCTGACACTGACATCAGGCAAGTAGAATTCCCCTTTGCTGGGAACAGGAAAGATATTTCCAGACTTCCTATATTTTTTTTTTCCTTACCAACATTTTTTTGTTGTTTTAAATTTTCAAACCTGACCTTTGCATCGCATATTCCTGGTTACTTCTCAGTAAATGTAGCTTTAATTACTTATATATCAGTGATTTCAGGCACAAACTATACGAATATGAGTGTATGGTTTACCTTTTCCATTCATGTCCCCTACTGGAATAAGGCGACCAATGCAGAGTGGGCGATTCCCATATGGATCACGTACTGCATAGATTATGTCTTTATGCATAATTAGCAATGAATATGAAGTTGGAGTTTCATTCATTAAATTTTTTATTCTGAAATGAGACAAAGGTGAACATAATCGTGTGTCACACAAACAGCTGTGTGCATTTACAGCTGCATACATATCATGCTGAGATGCTGTTCTTGCTTCTGAAACCCATCCTCCTCACCTTGCCACCCAGTCGGCTGTATCGTCATTTTCTAGAGGAGGTGTGAAAGCCAGCAGCTGGGTGATCAGCTCACTGTCAGAACTGGTCGACAGCCCTACACCATGCCTCATAAGCTTTTAGGACACAAAGCAAAAGTGTTAACAACATTAAAAAGAAAAATCCCACGTAACACTGCTCAGATTTTAACTGAACAACACCTTTGTGCAATGAACTAATGTTTTTAAACAGATCCCCGCTTCAGTGGATCAGATCACAGTAACATCAAACTTCTTCCAACAAACCAAATATGATAAAAGAGCAGATACAGTCATCTATGACTGGTACTACATTTCTCCCTTTGCACCTCATCCTTTGCCCTGCATGCAACCAAAATTAATAACAACAATATTCAGGGCACAAATTCATGGTTTGGTTGTTTACTTAGCTTTGTCCTCCTGCTTGCTCTGGGAAGAGAGGTAAAAATATACAAGGGAAAATATGTAATCACCTATAGCAGATACAGAAAGAGATAACAAGGCTGAATGGTGATTTAGGAACAGAGCAACAACAACAAAAAGAGGCGTGAACGGAAACAGAATGGGATTAAAAAATGAAAATCCCACAACTTAAAAGTCTGCTGAATCTCGTCAGCCTAATTATTCTGCCTTGGTGTATTTACACTTCTAAAGGAAAAGAGAATCTTCAGTGTATCTAGCTAATTATTACAACCCATTTAATGCTGTATGTATTACAGTTCCTAACTTTTATCTTAAGAGATCATTTACAATCATGGAAAAGATTTGCCACTGTCTACATTTCCTCATCACTGTTGTTTTCTCCCATCTGTTTATACTCTTGTGGCTCTGATTAACGATGGGCTAGGCTCCTTTGGGCATTCCATACATTTGCTTCGGTGCAGGAATATGAACTCTTTTGGATGGAATATATCATAGGTGTTATTTCATAATGAAACATCTGCTAAATTTTATTTGCCTTTTTAGCACATACCATTCTAGCCAAACACTATCAACACTCGATCAATAGGAATGTGACCATCAGTCTAGACGACTGGTGAATTATCCCCCAAGACAGTTACAAATGCCTCCCCTCCCTGGGACCTTTCCCCCCCCCCCCCCCCCAAATGATCTATTTTGATTATGGTGCTGTCTCACTACCCCAAGCAGCTTAAGATTAAGGAAAAGTCATAGCAAGTGTATTGGGGATACCAACCTTCCTCCTGAGTTGTATAGCGTTTGTTAGCTCCCCGTTGTGCGCCACAGCGATCTTCCCATGAAGAGTCTCTACAACAAAAGGCTGGCAGTTCTGTAGCTCAGAAATTCCTGAGGTGGAGTACCTTGTGTGCCCGATACCGAGGTTGGAAACATACAGCTTCTTCAGGCTGTCTGCATTGAAGACGTGATTTATAAGACCCATTCCCTTTGGGAGAAAAAATAAAAGTTCTGTTTAGTTTTGTTTTCCTGGCAACTTTCTAATTTCTCCTCATGTTTGTTTTTAAAGCAAGCAAATCTAAGTGAAAAGGCAAGTAACTGGGAAGACATGGGAAAGAAGCTGAGTAGGTGTCACAGTGATATACCAGATGCCATTACTCTGTTTTTAAATAAAGCAGTATACATCTTTGTGCTGTGGATTTTCATGGAACAATCTATTCTCTTACTAAAAATACATCTTCCGAAAAACGCTACCAAAACAAACATATTGTTTAAAAACACCAGACAAAAGGACTGCCAGAAGGAAATTCTATGTAAATAATACCTTTTACAGGATGGCAGTATATTGGATTTACTTTTATACTGGGCCCATGATAATGTTTGTTAGATCCCACTGTCATTCTTGCCAATGTCAGAAGTAAAGCTTTCTCAAGAGATGTCACTGTTTACTTAAAACAGATTTTTCATATAGCCAGGTTGCCTTCTATGTGAAGCAAAAATGCATCAAAACTTTCTAGTCAAACATCAGGAGCATTGTTTGGCAACAAGCACTATGTGGAGGTAATTCAGTAGCAAGAACAGTCTGAAAAACCATACACAGAGAGTAGATATTAAAGACTGGATTCCAGGCCCTCCTACAAACTCCTGCTTCTGCCACTGCCTGTGGGAAATACTTACATCCTTCTAGTGCTTGGTTTCCCTGTCGTGCGTGGTAATTGTGATACACACAACAGTACACATAACGCTCCTCTAGGACCTTCAAAGATACATAGGAAAGGTCCAAAGCTGTGAATGGTTCATAACTTGTGTTGCAGGTACAACGACAAGAGATTGGGATGGGACAGGAAGGAAAGAAATTGGTTGAACTGTTTTCAGAGCTCAACCAAAAAAGCTTAAAGAAAGCTCAGCTTTAGGGTATTTTCTGCTGTGACTGCTATGGAGTTGGAATACCAAGAAGCTATGGTTACACATGTGGTTTTAGGATACTTACATTAAAATGTTACTGCCTCAACAGTTGAACTGGTATAAGCTTGCTTTAATGAGTCAACAAACTCTATGCCAAATAAATTATTATCTCTTGTCTCACAGATGAAATAAAGGGTGGTCTAAAGTCTGTGTTTTGTTCTCATATATGTACAGAAATGCAGTCATGCACTCCTATTTTACTTAGGTCAACTTTATCCTGACAGGAGATCTGACAGGTCCGGTCTTAACTGATGTAGCCAAGTTAAGCACTGCAATAGCTTAAACAAGCAATGTTTTTTTAAACCAGATTTGGTTACACAAGTACATAATCTTTTAATTGCCATCTGAAATATTCCTCAGATTTAGACTATGCTGGTGTGGGATGGTGAATGTGAATTACACCAGTATAAAAAACTCCCAATGAAGACAATTTTATGCCTGTATTATACAAAGCTTCTTTATTGTTCTGTATATCCAAGTGTGAAACAGTCAGTCTGTCTTTCTCCTTCTCACATCGCTATGTCTATACAAGAGATGTAAATTTTCCCACATCCTGAGCTGGTTAATACAGTATGACAATAATGTTCTGTTACACAAATCTAGCTGAAAGTCTCTGACAGACAAATCTGGATGATTCCTTCTGGGAGGTATTAAAACTACAGATTAATGTCCTTTGTAAAGGGCTATCAATCTGTGGTCATAGGCTGGCAACAATCACAAGGGAACACATACCCATGCCTTGGGCATTCCAGTTCATACTCTATTGTACTGCCTTAAGCTGTCGACAAAAATGAGTAAACTGATGAAGTGAGAAGCAGGCACCTTTTCCATTCTGTTGTCTCTGCTATGAAGAGTCAAAAAGGGTTTGGAAGACAAACAGGTACAGCAGCATCCTAACTGCTGACATTTTTATGGACTAGTTTACAAGTCAGAGTCCTAAATATACTTTCACCAGTGTAACAGACCCAAATGTTTGTTACATTAGCACCACTTCCAGGATTAAACAAGTCATGCAAATTGTATTCCACAAGCTCTTTGTTACACTGTGGTTATTACAGTTTTTAAAGAGCTGTAGCTGATGAGCATATTGCAAGGATAAAAGAAATCATCACATGCTCTGCAACTCTTAAAATATCAAAGCTAATATGATCATATAGTCAATTAAATTCTTAGTGTGACAGCTAAGTGTTGCAGCTCAGTAACACGGAAACACTGCTGGAAGTTCATTCTAAGAAATACTTTCTACTATAGGATTTATAAAGCAGCCCCCTTTAAAGGAAGCTGAAATTACTAGAAACCTTATGGAAAGCTGAAACCCAAGCAGGAGCAGGAATGAAGAACAGACAACATGGTGCTGAAGTTGAGAAGAGCTGCATTCAAAAGTGTGTGTATGTGCGTGTGTGACTCAGACTGTAAGTAACAGATAGCGGGGGGAAATGCCGAAAGAGGTGAGAAACATGTTGCCTGAAGAGACAAGATTTTGCATGATGCATTGAGCAGACATTCATAGATACACATACTGATGCAGCAAAGCAGTCTTAGTCTTGGGCTGATTTGAATCTTAATCTTCCCCAGAGACCTCTGGTCGTGAAGATGAACTGCTTTTTGATTGTGGTTGGAGGACACACATCAAGAATTGCCCCATGGTTATTCTGTGATATAGTTTTATTTCCAATCTTCTCCTCTTCCAGGATTGAATAGGCTGATTATTATTTTCTTCCTGATCACTGTTCAATACAGAATGAGCAGAAATATCCCCAGAGCATTACATAGTACTTTTGAGGCTATGGCCATTTTATGTCTTTTAACATTCCCTGGGATTCCCTCAGCTGAAGAATGAATGAAGGCTATCTTTTATTCTGTTTATTTTTACCTATGGGTAAAGCTGCCACTTCCTTGAGTCTCACTAACGCAAGAATTAGTTCTCCATTTGCCTGTGCATAGCCTGTAACTGTATTTCTTTCCTCTTCATCTCAAGTTGCATTGCTGCTATTCAGATCTCCAGAGTTAACGCCTTAGGTGCAGGGTGACTTTGGTAAATAGTTTTTGTAACTAGAACATAATGTTGATACAGGATAATGTTGGCGTATTTGTTTTAAACATTACATCACTAAACAAACATCACGACAGAAACTGCACAAATAACAAATACTGTTACTGACAAAACAAAACAGCCCGTCATAACATGTTAATTCCTAATTATTCTGTTTCCTAGCTGAAACAAACCTTCATGCATCTTGGCTTGGCATCTAAAAAACATTAATTTACATTTTACCTTGTGCACTTTGAATGCCTGGGATGACTCTCCATCACTTGTCACAATTCCAGCACTCTCCTGGCCCCTATGGACAAAATAAAATTAACATAAAGCACTGAAATGTTGAGAATGAAATGCTTTAACATACGGTGAATTGGTGTTTTCTCATCTACTCTTTACAACATGAAATTTTAATGTATGCCTGTTTGTTACTTGATTTTACAGGCTTGTAATTACAACTGGTTTCTTGCCCATGTTATGCTTCATTTCAAAACAGTCACATAAGGTTTGTGCCTAAGCCCACTGAATTCAGCAGGACTCCTTCCACTAATAAGCACTGGCTCAGGCTCTTACTGCAGTCCTATTTCAGTGTGGGCATAAAATAACAGCAGATGCTTAATCTGAAAAGCCACTTTGCAGTGATAGTAGTCTAGGCTGTAGTAGTAGGCTCAACAGTGATACTCTATTTCTGCTTTGGGGGGTGGTGGAGGGAGAGGTATTAAGAAACTCATGGCTTTGTGTCTTCCACATTGTGTCTTCCACTGATCACCTCTGCAGAAAAGCTTTTGCATTCTTGCCTTTAAGAAGACAAGCTAGCATTTACACCTCTAAAAGCTATATGCACACTCCGATAAAAGCATTTGAGCACATAAAGCTAGTATCGGGCATCACAGCTTCTGAACTCAAGCAAAACAAGTCTGGTGTACGGTGTCACTGCAAATGGAAATACTTCTCTTACAGATCACCCTCAGGCTGGCAGCTGTGCTTTGCTGCTCACAAGAGCTGTATCAGCTGGGATGGCAGCGTTTTTCCCAGCTTGCTCCCAGCCCTCCCCAAGCCTGCCTGGGCCCCCCCCCCCAAGCTGTGCTGCCGGAAGCAGGCAGAGTACTGCATGGCTGCCCAAGGCTTGTATTTCAGTCCCTATCCATTGGGAAGGTATGCTTTGCAGACTGATTGTTTGTGGGTAACAGTGCAGGCCACTCCATCTCCTGTTAAAAGGCTTTCTGGAGAAAGGCAGTGTTACCTCTGACAAAACTGCTGCCATGTGCCCACTGTGCCTGTAACTCTCCTAAGGACTTTGGGGGACTGCTAAGCTGCCATCCACTCCCATATGTAATGACTGAAAACCAAAGATGCTTTTCTTAAAAAAGGAAATGGGGTATTTTTAGCATATTAGATGAAGATGCTGCTTGTGCATTAGACTGGTTTAACTCAACCAGTGTCACTGGAATTATTTAGCATAAGCAACAATAAAATTGGGCACAAATATATCTACAGAATGGCCATGCTCACTATGAATCTTCTCCAGAGCCTAAAATTGGTCACTAATGGACCTAAAATTGGTCACTAGCCCCAGCTGTACATAAAGCAAAATTTTAAAGAACATTTGCTTGCAGAAAGCAAAACGAGACAAACTGAATGAATTTACCCTGTTATTGACACAGACCTTCAAGAGAAAATCAGAGATAGAAGACATTCTTAAACCTGTTTATTTTAACTCAGGAAGATGTCTTGTCTATAAATACAAAGATGGGTGGTAAACTTTAAAGGCTGACACACAGCATTCAGCAACTTTTAATTCCAATGTTAATATTATAGGCAATTTCTATTTAAATACTGGCACTGTCACTTTAAATATCAACAAAATTAGTAGTGAGAAAGAGGGAAGCAACCATCCCAGCAAAGGCCCACGCAAGTCAAAGGCCCTTGTCAAGTCATTGGGTTATGCCTTTCATGTAGTGCTAATGAAACAGAAGGAAGCTCAATATCATTAGCTCAAAGTTCATACAATGTTATCAATTCAGCTAGATTTTGAAGTATGCAAGCTTTGCATTAAGTATCAGTAATAACCAGTGAATATTAGAGTTTAAAATGTGCACGTATGACCACCAATTCAAAACCAGCTGAGAATAAACACAAAGCAGGATGACCCCATCCACATCAGTGTCTTATCAACCATTGCAGCTTGTCTGGCAGCTCTGCCCCATAGTTCCCAGCTGTTATCCCGCGGGAGGCGGGAGCTGCCGCAGCACCCACCCCACCAAGGGCAGGCACGAATGGGTTTTAGGGGGCTCTTTTCATGTGTGTGTGTGTGTGTTTTAAGGCGCAAGATAGCGTGACCCTCTGTATTCCCTGTGTCCTGGGATTACAGAGGACAGCGCTGGCAGGGCAGCCCCTTCCCGCAGAAGGGTTAACGCTGCCACACCGCCCCAGCGGCTTTTCCCCGCGGGATCCAGCGCCTAGCCCGCTTATTTGGCAGTTTCTCAAGTTACTCCCCTCAGGCAGCTTGAGCCAGTAGAACTAGATCCTTTCATCTCGGTGGAGCTTACTGACAACCAGCCGCCTGGTTTCCTAGGAAACAAAATCTTGGCTAGAAATAGTGAATCATTTCCAGGTCACTTTCAACATGGAGAGTGGAGCAGGGAAGCATTGGACTGAGGAGGAGGTTAAAGCCTTGTTAAGCGTCTGGTCAGAAAAAAACATCAGAAAGCAACTCCATGGCACCCTGAGGAATAAAGGGATATTTATCTACATTGCTAAACGGTTGCAGGAGTTAGGAGTTTGCAGGGATTGGAAACAGTGCCGTGCAAAGTACAAAAACCTCAAGTATGAATACAGAACGGTTAAATATGCCCACAACTCTGGGGATGTCACTAAAACCATGAAGTTTTTCCATGACCTGGATGCCATATTGCGATATGAACCTGTCACACAATTAGCGGCAGAAGAGAACGGCATGGGTTCTGTGACTGAGGCGCAGCTGAACACGAGCCCCACAGCCGAGAGCACGCAAGGTAAAAACCTGGTTTTTTGCTTCTATTTCTCTCTCTTTGCTAAACACCCAAAGGGAACAAAACCGAAGCCTGAGTTTGCTGCTGGAGCCGAAGCGGAGGCTGCGCAGCCCCAACAGCAGGGTTTGAACTGACTTGATGAGCTCCTCACGCAGGGGAATAAAATGTTAGCACCCACCAGTGTCGAAGTCTGTAAATACAGCGTAATTCTGGCAAAATTATGCTAACGGCTTGTACTGCAGCCTCGGAGAGTGCTGGCTCCTGTCAAGGCTCCTGCACCCAGTTGAAACATTGAATTAAGAAAAGCCGTTTTCTTTCTGTTTGCAGTACTTGGGAAGCAGGTTTTGTAGAGCTGCAATTCAGGTGTAAACTTAAAGAGTCAAGGGTGAAGCTGTCATGAGGGGTTTAAAAATTGTTATTTGTGTTACAAGTGAAATTTAGGATTTTTATTCCTATTTCTCTGTAACTGAAAATTTACGTAGGATGACTAAAGGTAAATTAAATTATTTTGTAAGCAGTTCAACTTAAATATCTGAGAAACGAGGGATATTTAATAATGTCTCATTAAAAATTGTAATACAGCGAGGGAAGTAAAAATCATCATGTTTATCAGACTATTTTGAGGCAAACCAAATGAATACAACTGCTTTTCTTCT
The DNA here is from genome assembly GCF_033815535.1 of Pezoporus flaviventris. NCBI lineage: Eukaryota > Metazoa > Chordata > Aves > Psittaciformes > Psittacidae > Pezoporus > Pezoporus flaviventris. Next base: position 26,714,564 of record NW_026892550.1, read on the forward strand.
GAAGGAGCTTTTACCAGACTATTTGCATCTCTTGTTTTATTCAGCCCTCTCTACCTACGCATTTAAGCTGTGCTTAACATTTCATTAGGGTCAATCTGCTATTTGACATCACTCAGATCTCCTTGTCGCATTCTAAATGTCACTGAAGCATAAGCCCCAATAATAGTTATAAGTACTAAAATAACATGGCTAAAAAGAGAAACGAAAAGCTTAGCTGTTTGTTCCCACAGTACGTGGCAATTTACATTAAGACTGTGAATCTTTTTTAGGAAAACAAAAAACTCAACATTAGTATCAGGGGGACTGCCAAAGGCACGGACAGGAGCTGGACATCTGACTGGCTCTAGTACCTTTCCACGTCTGCCTCTACAATACTGTTTTACAGGTCTGAGTAAAATAAATTGCCATTTTTCTTGTCATTGTTTACCTTAATGAAAAGCTTGACCTTAATCTGTCATCGCCAGCAGAAAGCCTCTAATCTGTCAAAGTCACTTTAAATTAAAATGGCAATTTTTTTACCATGTGCTCTCTGCACAGTGTATTGCAATCCACTTTTATTTTTAAACTTGCAGAACTGAGGCCAATACAAGCTGTTACATGAAACTAAGATAGTGTCCTTCATCTGAGGATCTGCCCTTAGGTTACCATCTGTGTTTCAGTGTAGTCTGCACCAACTGTTAATCCCAATTCGCATCTGCCTTAGGTCTCTAGCAAATTTAAATCAGAAAAGGTTAATTTCAGTTGTGAATCCCACACTACAATATGTGTTAAAAAAAAATTACTCCTGGCTGAGACACACCTAATTTTGAAGTATTAGGACAGTCTGGGTCTAAAACTGGTATAATTAAATATCTCTCCTAAATGCATAAGCATTTCTGTTCCTCCCTTAAAAAACAAACCAAAACAAAATCCCAAATGAAAGAATGAGCAAAAATGTAAATGCAACTAACTGTAATAATAGTACAAGAATTTAAATGCAAGGATTTTCACAACCCTAATTCAGACACAAAGAAAATACACTAAGATAGAAGTGTGTCTTGCAGCTATGAAGGATGCATACAACCATAACAAGGGGCAGAGAGAAGAGCTGTGAGAACATCAACTTGCTTCATTTAAGAATACAGGTCAGGCAAGTAATTGCAGTACTAGAGGACCAGTCCTTTTCCGACTGCAGTCGGAGTTGCAGTGTCTGCCCAGCCCAGTACTTTGAAGGGCACTTGTATGGCTAACATGGCATCTGTGGGTTTGCAGCTGATGCTCACAAGTTCTTTCGTGGGGGCAGATCTGACAGTGTTGCTCCCACAGAAGGGAACACAATTCCTTATGTTGCTCCCATGGAAAGGAACGTGATTCCCAGCAGAGGCAAAGGCAGCCTGCTGCCACAGCCCCAGCAGTGGACCTAGCTGCTCCTCCTCAGATCGTCAGAAGGAAGGGGACTGCTTTAATGTGGGTATCATCATCCCTCAGGCAGACAGACCAAAGTACATTTCTGTCCCTGCAGGTTCCCTTCTGGGCTCCTCCCTTTCAACCACAGAGCCTTAAGGGAGAGGGGGGAAAATCGTCCCTCCCCTCTTTAAAGAGAGGCTGAGTCTCCTCATGTTGACAGAGCTGGAGGAATCAGGGATGTCTAGGCTTGTGACTTGGGTAGCAAGAACAAAATACTGTCATCAAACTAAAACCTGTGCGGAACAATACTGTCCACCATGCATGTATCATTTTGTTTGAAGAACTCGGGAGCTATACTAATTTGTTTTGTTTAAAAAGCACGACAAGGGACAGGGCATGCTCCCAAAGAAGTGACTATATTTTTACCATTCTGCTTAGCCTCAGCAAAATACTCATATCCATCCTTAATGTAAAGCTAAGATTCCTTGGGAGGGAGAGGAGAGGAAAGGGAAGAGAGTTAAAAACAGACTACTTTTATGGGGCTGAATGGTATTTCTTTAGTGTTTACTTGAGTTTTTTCTTCATATCTGGTAAAATGAGTTTTCTTTTGAAAGTGTAATTGAATAAATTAATACTGAAAATCACAAATCTAAGAGAGAGGTGTCTCAGCACAAATGTGGTAGCAATACACACACTAATTCCCAGCTCGTTCATGGAAGATGACACTTTCTGCATAAGCACAGTCAGCAGGGCAAGCCAGAGGTGTCCATGTTGTCCTCCCAAAACATGTTTTCAGAGGCACAGTTGTAGTTTAAATACTAGTTATAACAGGTAAAAGTCAACATTTTCACCTGTCTTAAAACCTAATTTGTGTATTATCCTAGTAACCAACAACAAAGAAAATGCATGTGGAGTGATGGTGAACTATCAGAAATGGTATCTTTCATTAGAGTTCAAATGAATGACCTTTCCATTTCCTTAACCGGTTTTGCCTGTTCCAAAAATCAAGTATAAGTAAATCTAGTACATGATTTGCAAAAGTTAAGCTCACTTAGTAATTCATGTTGAGTGACTTATACTCTTTGATATTTCTCTCTTTATGTTTAAATACTAATTCACTGGTCACTTTCCTTGACCTTCACCTTACCATAGCAGAAATATTACCAATATTGCAGAAATATTACCAAGTCTGGGCAAAAATGCATTAGGAGTGACAATATTATCTTATGTACAAAACTCAGACCGCTACTAGAAATCCAGAAAGATCCTTCAGAAATGCTGACTTGAAAATGCCACTCATGCGTAATTTTCCATGACTGGACTTTAACATTAAAGATGTCATTAACAAGTATTTTATATACCTTTTCTAAAATGAGTGTGAAGTACTCTTATCAAGTAACTTCTTTGCTCATCAGATGCTTGTTTTTTCTCACCAAACATTTTAACATCTTTTTGTGTGTGTGTTAACAGTTCTTAAGATAGTAACTTGTTTCTGTTTGATATTACAATGTAATTAAACCTGCTCATCCTAGGACCCAGGTCACACTCAGCAGCCTTCCAACAGAGTTAATTTCCCCTCCGCATAATCTCCTTTGCAACACTTCAGCAGGTCAAACGCCAGTCCAGGCGCTAGAGGTGAAGGCATGAGCACACCTTTCCCTCCTCAGCTGCCCGCAGGGGGGTAGCAGCTCCTCCCAAGAAAGCTAGGCAGACAGCTGGGAGCAGTTGGAGATGAGGCCACTGCATCCATGAGTCACTCTGAGCCCTGCTGAAAGTCAGGAGGATTTAGGACACTGTTTTCAAATGCAGTGTTCAGTTTCACCTACGTCAGGATACCAGACTGCATCCCAGCCGCACCTCGGTACGGTTCTTGTGATGAACTATTGCAGCACCTTTGAACAAGGCAGCTTTGATCTCTGTGACCTGCCTGGCTGGAGCTGACAGTAGCTCAACTCTTGTACAGTGAATCAGCATTTCAAATCTCCTGACAGCATGGAAGGTTGAATACAATGCATTGCCATAGAACAAATTAAAAGTCTGTCCTCCGTGCAAATTAAGCTGATTCAGAAGCTGACATATATGCTGCTTTCTACACTTACACAGAAATTGGTATGATGCTACTTTTTAAACAAGTGTAGGAATGCTATACTGTAAAAAAGTTAGACTGAATCCTGTCAGCATTCTTACATTTGTTTAAAAAGCAGTTCTCTAGTCGCAATGCTTTCATGCTTTCCCTATGCTATTAATGAATTTCATAGATTTCCAGAATTCTTTGCAGAACTTTCTTGTTATCTTCATATTCTTCTTGGATTTTTCTTTTACTTTTTTGGTTGTATGGATGGATTTGCGGTTAACTGAATCTGTGTGCAAAGCCTATTTTTATTTGTATGTCTCTTACTTTTCATTATCTACTTTAAAACTCCTTTTAATGTGCTACGCAACCCATATACTGAGTCAAGAAAGCATACAAGTCACTAGAATCGAGTCAGTTTCTACAAGAATATTGAAATACATTCCAAACAGGCTTCATCTGCAAGATATAAAATAATTTCATTTACCTCCTGTAACTTCTGTCTCCTTGTAGGGACAAGCCAAATTAATTTAAAATTTAATTTAAATACAAATTAAGTGTGGAGATTACAAAGTTAATAATCTTATTATCTTCCAAATGTGTATGGACATTTTCACTTCGATTAATTTAAGCTAATTTAGTCCATACTTATTTTTCATCTAAAAACTCTTTCCTTCCCAGGTGAAATATCAATTTCTTTAGAAGATGATGAGGATGCTCCAGGAGATCCACTACTTTTTATGTCTCATGTCAGACCTGTTCAACTAGGTATAGTATAATGTCACAGAGATCAAAACCTAAAAAGCAGCACTTTCCAATAGCTTGAATACGCCATCATTCCCTTTTCTCATCAACATAACTTTAAAACAGCCACACTTTTTGCACCATCTCGTTTTACCACTTGCAGTCTAATGCATCACTAGGTATTGACCACTGTACATGATGCAACACTTGCATGACCACTGTTCACATTCAAAATACATCACATGCTATAGCTTAATCATATTAATCAGATTAATTTTATTAAATGCTACTGGAAAGTATGCCAAATGGTAGTGTGTGATACCCATGTCAACTTGTGGATTTTCTCTAACTCATGTAATTTCTGCTTAAAACAAGCATGAGTGAATGGCCTGAGTCAGGAAAGATGCAGAGGTCAGACCCATCCCACTGAATAATGCAGATTTCTCAATGCTCTCCAAGCAAAGGGTGGTCAGCAATGCTTAAGTCCAACCACATACAACAACCTATTCGGCAGCCATCCTCCAGTTTTGCTCAGGAAAACCATCCTATAGTTTTGCTCAAGAAAGTCATTACAGAGCAAAGGCACAAATCTGGCAGGCCAGAAGGAGAAAAAAGATCCAAGGTGTGAGCCCCTTCAGGGGGCTGCTAAAGGAAATGGAGAAACCTAAACATTTTAGGCAGAATCAGGCAACCAATGAGCTGATTCCTTGCCTGGATGAAGAGCAGCACTGTCCTGAATTTCCTACTCATGCTTTCCATATATTTTTATACATATATTTATATATATATCTATATTTATATACCCTCTATGCCTCAGCATACATCCCAGTCCAGTTACAACTTCACTAATCTCCAAGGTGCCATATTCAGGGAGAAAACAAAGCCCCACCTAAACCTATGGCTTTTACATTACACACTATATGCCTCCTGCCTGGCATAACAAGAAACGAAGGAAGAGACAAGAATCTCTCATGGAATTATTTCCATTTATATATAAACAAAACTTTTCTTGCACTAAAAATCTGAGTCAAATTTCACAGGAATATGTCTGTCTCACTCTTGCTCTTGCAACACACTGGCAACCAGATTCATTTTGTTTGCTAAAATACGTTCAGTCCTCAGAAAGCTGCTTTCTATGAAACCAGCAAATTAACTTCAGTTTGCATGGGCTCTCAAGTACATATTGAAACTAAAATGTCTTAACCTAGTGCCTCTCTTAGTCTTTAGATTTCAGGCACTATTTCAGACACCGCTGAAAGAGAACTTTGAGGCCTCTGTATCTATATTGCTGAATATTTTGGTTTCATTTCAGCAGATTTCTCATTTTGAGGAAGCTTAGAAAAAAAATCTGATATGGTATAAACACATCTTTTAGGTTAAAAAATAACGTATACCCTGTGATAACAATTTTGTTTTAAACAAATTAGAGCTAAATTAAATTTGAGACCTGAGGAAAATTTTCAGTGATCATAACTTCCTTTCAAAGTGGTGTTTGTGGGTAAGATATTTTGAATCACTGTTTTTTAAAGGGAAAGAGAAGCAAAGGCCACTGTTTTCCACTCTGAATATAGCAGAACAAATGAGCAATACACTGAGTCACTAGAAGTTATTTGGACTAATATTCACAACGGAATGTAAGCTCAACTGCAAATGAATTTACTAGTGAGAAATAGTGGTCTACATAAGAACTAAAGGATCCCTCCCAGATTGCCCCACAGTCTTTGTCTGGAAGTGCAGGAAACACCTTCTGCATTCTTCTTCCTCTTTTCTTCCCCTGAGCCTTTTCTCTCTGGTCTCTATCTGGCAATGAAGAATGAACCATTGTGGAAATGCAGATAGTTGAAATACTCCCAGTAACACTGAGCACAGACTACATCCAGCCTGTCTGATGCTGGCAGTTGTCAAGCGTGGCAGTTCCTATGGTTGCATTCACCTGTAAAGGAGCATTTTCTTTGACTTCCTCAGGAAGAAATGAAGAAAGCATAATAGATATGTCACCTGAAAATTATCCTCCTCAACAACGTATCAGTGGGCTGGCTGCTGCAGAGTCCTGATTAACATAGAAATAACAGGGAAAAACTGACACCTGCTAGTACAGCTTCTTCCCAAGTAGAATGAATTACAGAGACTAGCAAAGAATGCCTCTATCTAGGACAAGTTTGTCCCCAGACAGGTAGTTATGCACAAGTATGCTTCACTGGGGCTGTATGTACAAGCGAAGGTCAGATATTTTTGCCATCACACAAAGTTCGGTGACTATAAGGTATCAAACCCCCATAACCTGGCTTGCACTTTTAGAATAAGGCACTGGCAAATGCATTTATCACTTCAATATAATTCATAGTTAGAAGCAAGGAAACACTAAAAAACTGTAAGAGATCATATTTCAGTGTTTTAAGTAATCGCAGGGCATCCATTATCCCTAATATTAAAAAAATGAAGAGTGGAGAACATTTAAAAATATCTTAGTTCTGCAGAGTAAGATAACTCTAATTTTTACTTATAAAAAGACCCAAATGATTTTGATTGGCCTGCAGTGAGAATAGTGAAGGTTCTGTACCATAAGAAGCAGGTTCATTATTACACCAGTCCCTGTGTGGCTTAAGACAAAAGTCTCCATTCCTCAGCTCCCCACAAACAGGGTGCTTTGTTAAAGAGTTAGGATCAGATTCTTCAGATCCTTACCCAGTTTAAATCTCTGCATGTAAGACCAAAAGCATGGCATGGATGCAGAAAGTCTTGAGCTAGTGTCAGTGACTCAGGGCACAGTTTGTTACTGTGCTAATGCAGCACTAATGTCTGAACAACAAAACAGTTCATCCTTTATTTTCAAATGTGTTACAAGTAAAAGTTCAGTGTATTAGGTCACGCCAGAAAGAAAGAATCCTCTTAGATTAATTAAGGGTACATATGCTATCTTTACACTGGTTTTCAAGAGAAGGCAGAAATAATGTCAGAATTTACAAAAATGCTGACATATTAATACCCAACAGCTTTATTTTAATGTCACCTCTGCTCCGTCTTTCTCTGGAGAGACAAGTCTTGAGGAAATTGCATACTTCATTCTCATTCTCTCTGTCCTTTCCCAACCACCCAATGCAGGTAACCTGTATCTGTGTCTCTCCCTTACCCCACACGATGCAGGTAATCCAGCGTCAGCAATAGAGGCTTCCAAAACGTCGACTTTTATCCCAACAGTAGCAAATGAAGGAGGAAAACACTGGACTGTTAATGAAGTCAGAGCTTTGATACGCATATGGTCAGACAAAAATATCCAGCAACAACTAGAGGGGACAGTGAGAAATAAAAGAATATTCGAACAGGTTGCTGCTAGACTTCAAAAGTTCGGGATTGACAGGGACTGGAAGCAGTGCAGGACTAAATACAAAAATCTGAAACATGAATACAAGAGTGTAAAAAGTGCCCAAGACTCAGGGAGTGCAAGAAAAAGTATGAAATTTTTTAAAGAACTGGATGCTATTCTGGGCCACAGCACCATGGAACAAGCAAGTAAATCACATAATGATGAAAGTGAGAGGCCTCCAGAAGGGACAGAAGCAAAATCAGAAAAGAACTCCATAGGTAAGTACTTCAGCTACCCATATATCATTTAATCCTCCCTACCCCAAGCAACCAGGTAGATTAAGCAATTTGCTGGGGGGAGCAAGAACACTGAATGGAAACTTACTATTTTGTCTAGTAGTTTTGTCTTACTTTATAATGCAATCTTTCAGACTGAGCGATTGCCCCAAATATTTTAAATGGAACAGAGAAACAAAAGGAGGGGGAAAAGATGAATATGTAATATAAGACAAAGTGATACAGAGGGACCAATTTCAGTCCAAATCATGGCAGAAGAGACTGTTTCCAGCTTAGATGAAAAAATGGATCAGACTGATGGTCAGACTGTGTTACTGGAAAAATGAAGACATTGAGCAACAAAGTCTGTAGTTACAGACTTTGATTAGAAGACTAACATGCAATCTGTCAATCTTTTATGGTCCCCCATAGCCCAGTTTTACAGGCCTTTGGAGCAAGGCTCTCAAACTAGTGAGACAACTATTGTGAAAACAGCAAAAAGGAATAGCACCAAGAATGCTGGCTGAGCTTGCCTTTTCTTTTTCTGTGGTTATTGATGAATAACTTGGTAATGGATGGATTAATGCAGAATTGGAGTAGACTGATGAATTAAAACATTTTTTATTGGCATGTGTAACCACAAACATGCCTGTTGTTCAGAAGAGAATTAAACACAAAACTCTACACAGGGGATGATATTACAGTGGCCAAATGTAAACCTAGAATTTAGTAAAGTAATGGAAGAAGTCAAGAAAAATATAACACAGTCTCTGGTTGAAAACTGAAAGCATTTTGAGAGAAGATTCACTCTTCAGTTTCAGTTTCTAGGTTTTTTGCTAATGCACCTACTACTGCCTGCTGGCATAAAGAGCATCCTACGTTGGACAGATCTTTTGATTTGACAAAGCACAACTGTTCTTATGTAGTACAAAATGCACTGCCCTAATTAACATAGCATTATTTATACAGAAATGCCTGGAGACACAGGTGAAGAGGACTCTGTTAGTAATATGTCAGAAGACCTACAGGTTGCAGATATAAAGAAATTTTCTGACTCAGGTAAACTGAAAAGTCTTGTATTTTATATAAATCTCTAAACTTAGCAAATTAAGATAGATAAGCCGATATTGTAATTACCGTTAGAAAATGCAGAGGCCTAAAAATTTTATAAGCAGGAGATAATGTCATAGTGCTAGCCATACCTTCAGTACAGGCATATGTGCACATTTACAGCACTGCTAAATTTAATAAAACACAGTCTAGCAAGTAATCTTTTCAAAGATTCATGACCCAAGATGTAAAGAAGAAGCTATTGGTTTAAGCAAGTTAAATGCAAAGTATTACTGCATTTACTTTTACTTAAGCTATGTCTTCCCAAGGATTAGAACTGTCCAGTCTCCTGTACATGAACGAATAACACATTCTTTTTCACAATAGAACGTGATCAGTATTTAATGTAATTATGTAAATGCTCATGCAGGGGATAAAAACTTCATTAAGAGTATCACTATGAGCACTGAATATGAAGGTCATATGCCTTTCACAAAGAAACATTATGGTTTACATCTGAAAGCACAACTTTCAGGGGAAGCAAGAGTTTCACATTCAGCTAGAGATACATGAACGTCTCAAAAAACTGACAGACCTGACTTTCCACAAGAGGACCTCATGATCTCTTTCAGTAGCATGAGGCAGAATATGGTCTAAATTAGACATTAAGGAGTAGTCTTACAGAATTTAAGATGGTCTAAGATGAACTTGAAAGATTTTAATAGCAAATTAAAAATTTTCTGACAGATGATGTTACTGTAAATACTACTCCAGAGAACTGGGCAGCTCTGCGTATAACAAAAGAAACAGCTATGACAAGTAAGTCATAATGCTAACATAATTAGGTATTACATAAAGCAGGAAAAGATGCACTTTTTTTTACGTAACAGTGTCATGGAGCCCCTTTATTCTCCAGTTGTGGTACATGCCTTTCCTAGATAGTTCACATACTTTTAAAATGAGAAACTGGTAAGTACAGAGATTGTATGCACCTCTGTATTCATCAATATACTTGCCGATAAGTGGTGTAAAAGGCAATCAGGCAGGGATACATCACACTGGTTATCTGGTATCAGCAGATGTCTGATGATCAGGATGCAACTTCGTAAGTACTACTCCATATTCAACAGAACTTATGTAGAAAACTGTTTCCGAACAAGCATATAATTATAAGTTATACATACTCATGTGCCTTTAAAAAAAAAAGTAAACCCACCCAATTTGACATAAATAGGAATGCAGAAATTCTGTTGACTGAGTGTCACGGTATCTTCTTAATTAATACATGGAGTTAATGTACTTTGCAGTCAGAGTCATTCGTACACTTCTCTAGATAATACACTAGATAGCCTGGGCAGACATCTGCTTTCTGGCAACCGCAGCTGCATACGTGCGTAGAAGTGCACAAGCTGCCTCAGAAACGCACGTGCTTCTCACCATCTTACATGTGAATCTGAGTTATTAGCCACATTAACACTGTCACAAGTGCCAGTGTTTATAAACAGACTAGTCAGGTTTGCCATAATCTAGTAAGTTAAAAAAAAAAAGACAAATACACCAGTTTCAGGGAAATACCGAATTATTTGATGTTTCATCGCTTTTCACAACCTCTCCCGCCGTATTTGCTACTCAAAGAGCAGCAAATGCCCACCTGAGAAGGAAAAGACAGAGCTAACTCAATCCTTATGTGTTCAACATCTTCAACAGATTAGCCAGCAGAGGGTGCAAGAGTATCACAGCAGCCGCAAGCCCACGTCGTTTTCAGCAAAAGCAGCCCAGGAAAGGCTGAGGCCACTGAAATTTTTCTCTTTTCTGGTAAAAGATGCTCATATTAAATCAATCTGGCAATAAAAAACTTATGTGGGCCCTTTTACTGATGTTTTCTATTTCACGAATCACTTTTAAGGGCAGTTAATTCCAGAAATCTACTTAGAAGAGCAAGTTCATTCAGTTTACACAGGCAGTAGCAACTCATCAATTCAAACTCCATATACATTTCATGTGTCAGCTTCACAGTAGAACCACAGACTGTGTATAGATGTTTGATTAATCTGAAGTGCCAGGGAAAAACCGTGAAGATGAAAACAAGATTCTAAGGAATGCCGGTAGCCTGATAGTTCTTAAAAAATACCTACAGCAAGTTATTTTGCTTCAAACAAAGTACTTTTCTTGCAATTATTTTTTAGGATTTTTGGTGCCCTGCATGCTTTACTACATGTCTTTCTCAGAACAAATCTGGAGTAAGTCATGACACTGCCAAGATGCATTCCTAAGCAAGGGCTTTTTAAAAATCTGTTGTTTAAAGTTAAGATCTTAAGTCGGTACATACTCAGGAACTTACTGGCTCGAACGCTTACTGCTGTGTGCTTGGAATTTTAAACCGTTCAGATATAAAGTCAAAAGATGATAATGAATGTTTTAATATGTGTGCCCCAGGCTGGTGTGAAGTAGAGTGTCTCAGTGAAACATGAAACCAAAGTTCTTGATTATTCACCGGCTTAGCTCAGGGCACACTTGGGCTGCTGACACAAACTCCTAACTGCGTGCAAGTTCCCTTTATCCGGTCTGATAGTCTGCAGGACAGAAATGGCAGAAACTTCAAATTACTGATCTCGCCTCATGAGCCAGAAAACAGGGTAAACAGTGATAGTGAGAGAGTGCCAAAGGAGAAGAGAGCTTTTATCAGTCTGAGTGGGTAAAAGGAAAGACTGCGACAGCATTGCTCTGGTGGCCTTGTGAGCAGTGCTTCAAATACAAAGTACAGATTTAAGCATATTTACTGGCAATTGTCTATGGTTTCACTAAAGCTTCACAGTGAATGGAGCCACCGTGTTTTATTCATGCCAGAAACTGTCGATGGTTTGTTCTGTTTGGCTCAGTCTCGCTCTCCTCTTGCTTTCCCTCCAAAAGCTCTGATCAGTGGCTTAAAAAAAAAGCCAAGCTCCCTATCCACATTCTTGTCTCACTAAGAAATAAAAATAAAAGGCACATGATGCAGGTCATATAGTAAAGAACATCTGATACAAACAAGGTCATATTGATTTGGTGAGTAATTTTTAATAAAATGGCTCTAGATTATGCTTCATTACTCAATGTTTAAGGGCAACATTCTTGAATGGACTGAGAATGAGCTGGGAGCTGGAAAATGCTGTCATTGATCCATGGTGTGTCCTTCACCATTTAATCTCTGTACAGCAGTGTCCTCACCTGGTAACCAGGACTGGAAAGGCCACTTGCATCATCCGCCTGCCCATCCCTCCATCCCAGGACAGAGAGGTGGAGTTCTCCCTTAAACACCAGAGGCCAATGGCAGAGGAGCAGAGCTCTCCTCCCCGTGGAGGGGAGCCCAGGGACACCTCTGTCAGGAGGGGCCCAGCTATGTGATGTAAACCCCCCACAAGCTGTCAGGACAGGCATTTAGTACTTTTATCAGGCAAGCAGCCTTGCTGATCAGTCATCCAGGCACAGCACCCTGATGCAACATCAAGCCCCTTGTCCCTTTTGGGGATGATTCAGTGACTACTGGCATCAGTCACCTGAGAGTCTTTCAATAATTTCAGTCTGTATTGAAGCACCCCTTATGAAAGTCACCATTGGCATGTTCTGCTGTGTAGAGGTTTACCAGTCTTACATATCTTACAACCAAGACCAGCGAACCATTCACCAAATTCTGATCCAGGTTTAAATAATAAAAGTTTGCCTATTTAACCCATAAACTTACATTATGCAGCTGTTACATGGGGTTATGGATTTGTTTTAATATATAAGTGCATACACTCTGCTCCTAAGCCCACTACTGCAGAGGAATGGCAGCTTTGATGTATTAACAGTAGTTATTAATGGTATTCTGAAGCTGGGGATTCTCAAAACATAACTCAAGACCTATTTAGTTAATTGTAACTGTATAAATATATTTTTTACAGAAATCCTTGAAGATGAGGGGGATTTTGCCAATTCCACTCCGGCAGGTCTGGAAGCTACAAAAATAAAGAAGGAGACGATTGACATAGGTAGGTCAAGACTGTGTCTTGATGGTTCTAACAGCACATTTTACCTTAGTGGGAATTGCAGGTTTCTAAGGTCCATATGTTATTCCTGCATATTATACTTGTTCTGCTTCTAGATTACGATAAAATCTGGGTGTTGTTTGATTTCATAGTGCGAAAATGCATAAACTCTTATTTCTCCTTCCCCCCAATTAGTAAAACAATCTTATTTTCCCAGACAACATACTCCTTATTTTGCTAGATGTGATAAGACTGTATTTGGTTGTGACACAAATACTGTTCTTTTTCCTATACAGTTGTGCTAGAGAAGATAAACTGGAGAGCTAAATGGCTATCTCAGATATCTGAACATTTTACACCATATCCGTGTTTTTAAACTACTTCATGGGAGTGCATTTAATTTCAGACTATTTACTATCAAACAACTGCCATAAATATGCTGAATTATTTTACAAGTCAAACTGAAACCAGAGCCTCGGCAATATGTAGAAGTCATGCATTCAATTACAAGTATTCAGAAAAAGATTTATTAAAAATTTTAAAATTTAACATTAGAACACATATTAATCTTGTGGAATAAATGAGCATACAAACCATGGAAGGTCATGAAAAAGAGGCATTAGAGGAAATAACGATGACATTGAAACATATTGACCTGATATCCTGGATCAAAATATACTTTACAGTATATAATTCTGTGAACAACAATTCTTTGGCCTTTTACATTGAAAGTTTCTACTATAGTATTGCTATTGTATGCATCAGTATTTCTGTGATCCAGACAAGAACTTCCTTCTTGGCAATTGTGTTACCTGAGGTTTGGGTGTTCAGCCACCCTATCCAACAAAGCTTTTATGACTGTTTAGATAGGCCGATCTTGATTATGAAAGACAACTGTGACAAGTATGACACACAGGACAACATCAGAGTAATGCCATCACAGCAATGACACACAGAAACACAAGTTACACTGAGGATAAAGTAAAGCTATGTCCCTGAAAGTTCAGAGACATAGTGGGGTCACACTGATACAAAGAGCAGAGTTCATACACAGTGACGCAGAATAAAGCATCATGCAAATCAACTGACTGCCCTATACACACAAATTCCCCACTCCTGTCATGTAATATCCCATTGAGAATAGTAAACACGCAAGTCAGAAGTACACAAGCAGCACTGCCGAAGGCAGAAAGAGATTAGAGAGCGGCATGGTTGAGAGAATAAGCACATAAATGAAAGCCATGGGAGTTTTTATAATAGTAAAATCAAGACATAAACCCTTGAAGAGCCCAGCAGCGGGAGACCTGCTGCTCCATTCTGCCCCAAGGTTCTGTTTCCAATAGCTGCAAGTGTTAAAGGAAGATGTGAGAATTTTTGTAAGAGTTGTGGGGTAGCCTATTTACAAAAAACACTTTTTCCCTAATATCCAGAGAAAATCACACACAGATGCTTATGACAGTATTTCTGATTCTAAGTTTTCCATACAAAATGATAAGAACTAATCTTTCTCTCAACCCAAAAAGTAATTCTGCACAAAAGTGAACTTTCAGCCTCAGAGAAGCCCAAGTATGAGGAAATGAGCCCAGTCAGCAGAGCTGGGTTTTGATGTCCATAGATGATTTCAATTCTGAGGGCTCCTGCATTTTACTTCTGAAGGGAATAGGTTTTAGGCTGAGAAAGAATGCAAAGCTATTATAGCCTCACCTCTGCAGAGGGAGAAAACCTGACATGTAGGCATGTAGAATAAGAATATAATGATTTTCTATCCTGCTAAAGGTGGAATTTTGAAGAGAATTCAGATGCTGGTGGAATGAAAAATAGTTCTTCTGCCTTCCCTGTTTTGTCATTTAATCCACATAGAATAGTTTCAGGTAGGGAAAGGTTAAAACCAGGCTCACTAGAAATAAGCCCCCAGCAGCCAATGTTTGAAGAATGGTGTGGTAGTGAGATCTTTTGGTCTGCTGTCTTAGTGGAGGTAGGGGATAGGGAGCAGAATGAAGCCCCCCAATCTAAGGGGAAATGGTCAGTGACCTACTACACCAGTTGGATACACAGAAGTCTATGGGGCCAGGTGGGATCCACCCAGTGATGACAAAGGAGCTGATGGAAGTGCTTACAGAGCCAATCATTTATGAGCAGCCCTGGCTAACTGGGGAGGTCCCAGGTGACGGAGATTAGTAAATATGATGCCCATCTAACAAGGGCCAGAAAGGGGATCTGGGGAACTATAGCTTGACCTCAGTCCCAGGGAAGGTTATGGAGCAGATCATCTTATGTGCCATCACACGACACGTACAAGACAACCAGGTGATAAAGCCCAGTCAGTCAGCATGGGTTTATGAAAGGCAAGTACTGCTTGATGAACCTGATCTCTTATAATGAGGTGACCTGCTTAATGGATAATGGAAAGGCATTTGTTGTCTACCTAGACTTTAGAAAAGCCTTTGACACCAATTCCCACAGCATTCTCCTGCAGAAACCAGCTGCTCATGGTTTGGATGGGTGTACTCTTCACTGAGTTAAAAACTGGTTGAATGGCTGGGCCCAAAGAGTTGTGGTGAATGGAGTTAAATCCAGCTGGCAGCTGGTCACAAGTGATGTTCACCAGGGAATTAGTTCTGTTTAATATACCACCTGACAGGAGGTTGTAGTCAGGTGGGGGTCAGCCTTTTCTCCCAAGTAACAAGTGACAGTACAAGAGGTAACAGCCTCAAGCTGTGCCAGGGGAGGTTTGGATTGGATATTAGGAAAAATTTCTTCCCAGAAAGGGTTGTCAACCATTGGAACAGGCTTCCCAGGGCAGTAGCTGAGTCACCATCCCTGGAGGTATTTAAGAGACATAGATGGGGCTCTCTGGAACATGGTTTAGTGGTGGGCTTGGCAGTGCTAGGTTAACAGTGGACTCCATGATATTAAAGGTGTTTTCCAACCTGAACAGCTCTATGGTTCTGTCATTCTGTAATTAATGGGTTATAACATTTTTAAGTGAAGACAGGTGTGACGTGGAAGATTACAATAATATGAACAACTTATTTGTCTAAGTCTATTTTATTTAAGAGTCTGTATTTCTACAGATGATGATTCTATAAGCACTACTTCAGAAGACAGATCTTGTACACCAGTAGCAAAACGGATGGTCGGGACAGGTGAGCATTAATTTCCATGCATTTATTCTGAAACAGAATTGCATTGTAACTACAGTACCAACGCTGGAGCAACCACATCTCTTCTGTAAACAAAGCTGTACCTTTCTACTCTGACTCCAATTAGCTTTATCACTAAACTTACAAATTAGTTTTGTAGTTCTGTTCCCTGTCATGAGCAAAAGTTGCATTAATACTGTTATTTGACTTCGCATTCTATACTTACCTGATGAGCAGCACCTGCCTACTTCTGAATATGCGTGAATCTGGAGATTATTTTTTTCCTGTTGAATCCACAGTAGCATTTCCATTTGCATGACACTTTGCCTTGAAACTATAGAAACCCATTTTCTTATCAATGCTGATATCCTGGTGCTTTAAAGCTTAAGGCCTATTGCTTTCCTGCATGTAGCACTTGGATACATCTGTCTTTAACCAACAATAGCAACAAAATTACGCTGACAAATGTGGAATTTTAGATGCCTTGGACAAACAAGAGATTTTACTTGCTATGTATTTTGCATACTTAACAGAAGGGTAATCATGTATGTATATTAACATTGCAAAACTAAAAGTTTCCTAATAGGAGATTATTATTGATACGAATTAATCCTTCAGCTGCTTACCAAGCCATTAGCTACAGTTACACTTTGATGTACGTATATTCAGGAATACTAAGTTGTTGTTACATTTACACTTTCAGACAGTCATGTTCCCTTGGAAGAAGCACAAAATCACTTTAAAGTTATTACAGTTAACGATACTGGAGCAGGAAAACACTGGAGTGATAACGAAGTCAGAGCTCTGATAAACATATGGTCGGATGAAAAGATACAACAAATGCTTGAAGGGGCCACAAGAAATAAAGAAATATTTGAGGAAATCGCCCGAAGGTTAATGAAACGTGGCATAGACAGAGACTGGAAACAGTGCCGCACAAAGTACAAGAACCTAAAATATGAATACCGTGCACTGCAGAAGGAAAACGAGCACCTTGGTAATCCCAGGAGAAAAATGAGATTCTATGATGAAGTTGACTGTATCTTAAGAAGACAGCCGATGGGTCCCTCAAGCTGGGGATGTGAAAGTTCAAGTCTCCTATCAGGTACTAAAAACTTCAATGATGAGACAAAACATTTAAAACAAAACTTAAAGCCTGTTGACCCCTGCATTAGGGTGAAATATGTGGCCAGAATGGGGAAGGAAAATAACTGAAAAGCCTGTATCTGCATGGTCACATAGGCAAAACTCAGCAAAGGGAAATGGTCTTTGGAGTAGCTTAGAACACTAAGTGAAAACACCTGAAGTGTTCAATGTTACTGGATAATCTTTGTGCTTTTGGAAGCTTAAGTGAGATACAGTGAAATGGTGGTATAAAATGTGTGTAAAGTCTTATGGATAGAGAGCTACAAGCTCATACCATTTAGAACTGCAGAAATCTGTAACAATCAAGCCAAGTGAAGGGACTCAAAAGAAGTAAACTTCATGGATTGAATTCACACCACAGTCAAGAGAGAAGAATCCAGGCCAGTGATGCTTATTTGAGCATTGATAATTATTATATTAATTTTGTTAACACACAATCAGTTTTCTACACAGAATTTGCCTCTGGTTTAGTAATAAAAGACCTCTGATCTAGGAACCTCACTGATAACCTTTTGTCTGCTGTAAGTGTTCTCTTAACTGCTCCAGCTCTCAGGGGCATTTGTCCCTGCTACAGGCAAATCAGATGCTCTTGTAGAAGCAACTTAACCACTGCATCTCAGAGCTCAGTGAGTTATGGTAAACCAAAACTAATTCTGATTTTTATCAAAATGCTAAGTAGAATAATAGTAGTAAAATTGCTATTTGCAGTGTCACAGATGTTATTTGAAGACTTGAACCATTTCTGCAGAAGAGGGCAGATAGACAGCTTAAGCACAAACTGCTGGAGCCATCCTTAAACCAGCTGTCCTCTGTCCTGAATCAGAGCCCTAAAGCACTGTCCAAGAGCCCCATAGGGTCATGCCATTAGCTGCAGCTGGAACGACATCCACACAAACCATAGGATGATGCCACTACTTCTTACCTATCTCATTCTTGTGCTCAATCACGTTCTTAACACAGGCATTTTCTTCCAAATACAGAAACTGAAGATTATCACTTCTTATTGCTGTCTGTGAATGGAATTTGTCAACACTAAGAATATTTGAGCCAACCTGGCTGTTTTACATTTAGCATGCTGGAAAAGGACTGTCTAATCTGTGCTGTAAATGCTGATGTAGGAGACAGTAAAACAATAACCTTTCAGAAAAGCAGCTTAAGCTATTAAGCTTTTTGAGGCATCTGCCAAATAAATGTGTCTCCACCCTGATTTTGTGTGCCAACCCAGTTCCTAACTTTTCTAGAAGATTCTGACTGCTCCAGGTCACTCATCCCCACGCATTTGCTTTTGTAGTATAAGGTTTTTCGGTGTGTGATTGACTGCATTTAAGAATCTCTGCAAAATAGTCACCTTGGTTTTCTCTTCTAAGTTTCAGTGGGAGATGTAACAGTAAACACAGGATCCTTGAGTATCAAGAGAAAACCATGGACTGATGGTAAGAGTTCCCGGCGTTTTAAAGCATCTATACACTGCTGTTGAATTGGATGCCAGACTCTAATTCCCAGTACTAAAACAGTTTAAAAATAAAGAAATCCTAGAACTTAACACCAAGCTGCAAGTCGAGGTTCTCTTGCCCTCAACAATCTGCAAAGGAAGAGTCCTGATAAAAAATGTGGGCCTAAGGAAAGCTGCAATTTATTTCAATCCTCATCCCTGGTATGAATGAAGTAAACATCATTTGTAAGAATCAAGTGCAAGGAAAAAAATAAATTTTTTTTAAAAGAAAATGTCTTAATTACTTGTGTTGCTCAGAGGAAAACAGGGACAATATATCACAGTCATGGCTTCCTCATATACCATGCATCAGTAAAAATACATGTATCTACATGTATAAAGTCTAACATGCAATGTCTAGCATGTTGTACAAGAGAAAACACGTTAATGCAGCTATTCCAAAGAGAAGATATGGTATAGAATCATTGACAGAGAAAAATGAAGGGATGGGTAGAAATACATGGCGTGCAATCTGACATGGGAAAGGTCAGGAGCTTGTTTGTTTGTTTTTTTTCCTGGCAGAACTGTCAGGCCTTTAATAGTGAAAAAGTCCAACACTTAGGGATGACAGTCTTACTTTTGGGAGGCTTGCCCCTATTTCTAATACTAAACTGTTGTCTTGTCTACAGACAGCTGAACGCAAACAGATCCAAACACCACAACATTTCTGAATTCAACCTGCTCAGTTCACCATCCCAAACTACTAACAGGACTAATTCCTATGTGGTTAAATATACTTTCAGTTATTGCCTATTAGGCAAATACATCTGGCAGAAGTCAGTATCTAGGCAAAGCTGAAGGTTTCAAATGAGTGATTTTTACAAGGTTTGCTTCATTCCTCCTTGACGTTATACAGTGACCCCTTACACAACACCTGGCAAGGCCTCCCAAAAACGCTAACAGAAGGACAGCATTAGTAGAATCTAGCTAAATGTCAGTGTCAGCAGTTCATTGACTTGCGCACTCTAACTACATGCTTTGCTTTTGTCCACAGAGGTGTCACCTGTTCCACTTAAGAAAAGTGCTTCTGAAAACGCCATACTCCACTTCCAAAAGCTATTAACAGAGAGAGTGCACACAGTAACAGAAGGCAAAAAGTTACTGTTAGAAAGGCTTTGTAAGCAGGAGGAAATGCAAGACCTCAACAGAACACAGCGGTATGCTGATCCATCAGCCATACAACAGGTTGGTTTAATGAACTTTTTAACTAAATTAGCATGCAAAGAGATTCTCTCAGATAGTAGAAAATTAGACAGACATATTTATCAGTGTAGATCACCCACATGGGTGTATGCTTTCTCCCCTTTAATATATTCACCTTCTGTCATATAAACTAAAACAACATATGAGTTCCCATCATAATCCTTAACTATGATCTTTTAGCAGTGACGTCAGTCTAATAAAAGATATAACCTCTACCTACATGCTTTGGCTCACCTACTGGCATAATTAACAGGCTTAATGGAAAGAAACTAACACTGACTGATAAAGAAAACATGTACAGTTCAAACTGCATCCCATCATTTCCAATTACCATCTCTATGACCTTCCTAGCAAGTAAGTCCTCTGCAATTAACCAAACAGTCAAAGTCATGAGAACTTCTTTTTGGTTAGGCAAGGCTGGTGGGGAAAATGCAACACTTAATTCCTTTATCAGCATTTACACTCCTAGCTGCTCCTTCTGTGTATGCTGGCGTGGGGGACCATCCCCAGCTGCCCACTGAAGGCATGGTGCTGTGCAGCACTGAACTGGAAAATTCAGTAAGTCAGAAAGTATACAGTGTTGATGGCCACCTAGAAGGTGCAGGCATGAGTTCTGGTCCCTGTTCTGTGTTGGGCAAGGGGTCTGCCTGGCCCAGTAAGCAATGAAGTATTAGAAAACATAGAACCAATGCAGGGAACAATGACACAGTAAGTGACAAATGCCATGCCATAACTGTTACTCTGCAAAATCCTACTAGCAGCTACTTTGTGATTGTCTAAGTATTCTATAGCCTGTACTGCCTGCAAGGCATGCATTTCAAGGGGTTTCTTTTAGTGTGTTCAAGCAGAACAACTCATTTCTGGATCTCTGTCATGTCTGGGCATATATCTACACAGCCCTGCCAAAGTTAGGTCAGTTCTGGGCACGCACAAGGGCACAACTGAAGTCAAATTGTCAAGTTCTTACTGCAGCAGCAACAGCCGACAGATCTCTTTATACACAGAGGCCTAAATTCCATCCAAGTCGCTCTTCACAAAATGTTACACAAAAATATTACTGACACAGTGCCTTGTTTCCTGCTGGAAGGGTAATTATTTTCTTGTCAATTTTTTATAAGCGATATTATGAAGCTAAATAATTTCCACCAAGGCAGATTTTACCTGCCACTTAACTAGCATTCATAAAACAATGCAGAGAAGTCAGAGAAAGATCCCTAGAAAATTATAGGGTTTAAATCATGTTCATTTTTACAGTGACATGCACATACAGTTTCAGTTTTTAAAATAACTGTACTGAAAATAATATGGATCACTTACATGTTCTGCTTTACCTGTTCAGTTCCACGAGTGCAAAACTGAAATTGATTTGATAACTCATTGCAACAAGAAGATCCCCTTTTCTCCATGCTACTCTCTGAGCAATTCAAAGCTTGCTGGATCCTCTATAAACCAATTCAGCTCACTAACCTGACACAAGACTAGTCCAGCTGGGGAAAAAAAAAAAGCAAATGGTTTTCTGTGTAAGTTGTAGCAGCCCCACATGTTCTTGGCTGTGCTAGGCCCACCTTTGAGCACCTCAAAGGTTGCTTTTGTTGCAGCGTGGCTGCCCTCTCAGAAGAAAAGCTAACCTGAAGGAGGCAGTTAGTACTGCAAAGACAACCTGCCCTTAACATTCTGAGTGATGCACAAGGATCCAAATCTTTCCAAAACTTTTCTGTCATTCAGTACAAACACCCCCCAAAAAGCTTTCTCTTCTTCCAGAAAATAAAAAATACTTATTTTATTCATTAGAATAAGCAGATCCTTCAAGAAATATGTATCTGGTTTTAAATGCTGTTGTTCAGATGGAAACTGCACAAAAGCACTGAGTCAAAAGGACTGTATAAATTCTTAGTAAGTCAGAGCAGAGAATCGCAGCGCATATCTGCACTCTCTACTTGTAAACTGTTCATAAGAACATAGACGTGAAGCAAGAACTGACAGAAAATAAAGAACACAAGCGTATTTCCAAGGGAAGTATTTTTTCTCAAGAACCTTTACAGAGAGTGGAAGTTACTTGACAAATACCCAAAAAAGGTGGACTTCCCTTTGTGTGAGATTCCACTGCAACTCTTCTTTCCTTCTGTTCACATTTATTTTTGGACAAAGATGGTAAGAGATGTCAAGTGCATGGGCATTTGGTACCATCCAATATTTTTGCACTACTCCCATTTATACAGACAACAATCATCTACTTGAATATGTAGGACACTGAGATGGATAAAGTGGCATCAAGACAACCTTTCTTCACTGCAGTTGTAGTTACCATTCCATGTTACTTTTTGCTATAAAAATAACATGGATATTGCGCATTTAGAATACCGACTGTCTACAGGTATGGTCTGTCTGCTTTTGACAGCCATCTATGGGATTGCTAGTGAAGGATTTATCAAAAAAAGTCCCTTCAAAACCAGCAGTAGTTAATCCAAGTCTTATTTCCAGGGTATTTCTTATATCCACTTCAGCTTGTGCTGTGGCTCTGCTCTGATAAAGCTTTACATCCATTACAGTCACACGATAGTTTAGGCACACTTAGGGGAAAGTTAAATGGAACTTGGGGCACCATCTGAGCCATGCTAAACGGTTATATTGAGAGCATTACATAGGACGAAAGAACTAGGGAGGACAGGCCTTCTTAGACACAGATCCACAAATGTGATTCCTTTTTAGCAGAAAGGCCAGACCAAGTTGTTTCTATGTATCTGCTCCTGGAAATGTTAGTATGAATGACATCATGAAAATGGTGCAACTTAAAAATCAAAACCAACACCAAGCAGTGATGTCAAGATAAACAATCCTTTAAAAAACAGATCTTTGCTCTTCTCTCTCCTCAAATATCTGCACTATTACCAGGGAGGGGTTCAGATAACTGAGGGCAAGTCTGTCTCCTCTGCCATTTGCAAATGACAATGCTGATTTTTTTGAGGTATGCAGATAAATAAAGCAATCACCACACTTAACCTATACTAAAAAGTTCCATTCTTCTCTAAAGCACACATTCACTGAGATGAATGGGCCACTTTACATGTCTTTCATAGGGCTGTTACCCTGGAAAGTCCTCTGAATGCCCCATTTAGATTATTTCCTGGTAGACCAAACTATATTTGGGCCAAATGCATGGAGAATTAGCACCAGGGAGGAGAAATGCCTGCATTGCTGGTGGATCCACAAGCACTGTCAGCATCATTGTCAGCTTAAAAGACTCTCCCTGCAGACTCACTCATTTGTTCCTCCTCCAGCGGTAAGGCCTCCTTTGTGCTGGCACAAGAGCTTACATAGGCAAGTGGCTAATCAACTGACAGAACTGATTTAAATTAAAACTAGCCTAATGAAAAGCCCCTCTAAACAATCCTTACCTTTTTTACATAGCACAGAGCAGCTGGGGCAGCTTTATTTGAACTGAACTACCCAGCATGGACTTCCCATGCTGTGTACAACCCTCCCTCCAGGCAACAGGCTCACATTCAAGGTATGGGCTGACAAGCCAACACAGCTTGTGAAAACTACTGGAAGCTGTATCATGCCATCTTGGATAACAATGTAAAGAGGAACAAACAGTCTCAACCCAATTTTGTGGCTAGGTTAATGTAATGGGATGTCTGCTGGCCACAATAAACATAATGGCTGTCTCCGAAATGTCCTCTTGCACAAACATTTTGGCACCACTTCCCTCCTGGCTTTTCCAGTCCTTATGTTATCGCATTCCTGTTGGTTTCTCTACATCCAGAGATAAGAGCTGATACCAAACCGCATTTTGTGACATGTACATCTAAGAGACCTGAGCTTGGGTAAAATAGAAATCTGGCTTTCTGAAAACACACATGCAGGAACCTGAGCCCTGCAGGAAGCTATGTAAAACAACTGAGCCAATATAACAGCTCACCAGAACAAAAAGGTCCCCCTCCTCCTGCAGGAGTGAGATTTGTGGCATGTAACTGAACTGGGTTGTCAGCATCTAGCAGCACAGAATGGCCTGTAAATGTAAACCAAGACAGAACTAAAAGATAGTGTGTTCAGTGTCTCTGAAAGTGGGGAGCATTTTAACAGTACATACAGCACGAATGTTCCAGTAAAACAGCAGACAGACTCAGTCACTAGCTATGCATACATCTTAGCCAGTATATTCCACAGAGAATTTCCATAGAAATATGGTTACTTACAACATTTGGCATTTAGATAATATTTAACATTGCACTTCTTGCATCTACGGACTGGGGATCTGCTAAACTCAGGTTCTTGAGATGAAAAGAATGAAGAGGTAAATATGTCACACACCAAATTATCAGGAATATTACCTGTAGCATATCCATGTCCCTCAGAAAATTCCCATCCAACTACTATTCCAGTTTCAAACTTGTTGTGTGCAAGATTCATGTTGTAAGACAGGATTACCAGTAGCTTGCTCAATGGCTTTTTTTAAATATCAATTTTGTACCCAAGCGGTTGCATATAAAATTTAGATAAACACTTTCACTATGCTACACTGAGGGTAGCTATTTGGAAGGATGGCTAATGGGAAGCAACCGGTAATTCTACTAGATTGAAAGAAAAGTAAAAATTCTTAACTTACATTGGTGATTATTTGGGTTTTATTGTGTGAGGTTTAATAGTGGACAGCTATAGGGAAGCCATCAAGAAAGCATGCTGGCCAACCTCCCCCCAAGTTTACATTGATTCTCATAATAAACTTCATACATTCACCCAGCTGAGGTGGAACAAGGAGTATTCCCTCACTTAACAGGACTTCCGCCTGCACAGAACAGACCTTATAAAGGCCTTTTTAAAGAACCAGTACAAAGCTGGATACACTCGGGTTTCAGTACATAGTATTACTGCCAAACATTTTCCAGGGAATTTTGAAAAAGTTAACAGAAATCACATTTGTTCCAAGATTAACTTCGCAAATTTGTCCTGGTCAAGGACTCAGATGACGTTTAATAGATTTGTAAGTCAAAGAACTCCTCCTCCTTCACCACCCCCAAGAAAGTTGTTTCCTTACCAATATCCAGACTTTATTTTGGCATGCTGTTAGTGGATTTACAGTGGCTTTCTTCCCTAGCTTATAAATTGTAAAGATGTTTTAGAACATCCACTTTTAAGCCTTGTTAATGTTGACACCAGAGTAGCAGCATTAGCTTTAGTGCTAGCTATAGGTTTCAGTCATAATAAGAATTCACTGCTAACATAGCTGTAAAATGTTAAAATCAAATGAGAATCAGTTTGAAATGGTCTCAAGTTAAACTGGTACAATGTTGTTAGTGTGTGGAAGGCCTTAATTAGCCTGTGAGTAGGAATATATCGGTTTTCATTTTAATTCATAGCTCACCATTATAGAGTTAAAGCCAATGAAAAGCCACATTTTAACTTCTGCTACAAAAGATTATGAATTTAAGCCTCAACAACCTAGCAGCTGCTTAAAAACCAACCAAAACTACACCCGTACACACATTTTAAAGTTGTTGTTTATGTCAGGATAGTGAAATTCCAAGTCTGTCTCTTATTTTTCACAATGTACCTACTTCCGGGCCCACTCCAGAACCTTGCTTACAAATACACCCTCATTTTTCATGCAGAATAGATTTGGTGAAACAATGAGCACTGCTCAAACACATGCCACTGAATATGCCTCTTCAGTATTTTGGTGGCTTGACCCAGCACAGAGAGTTTCAAGTTTTCAGTTACAAGCATCCCCACTGGAGTACATCTCTCCAGTGCCATATTATCTTTTTAACACTGTAATACAAAGCATCAACTCACTTTAGGCCATTTATCAGAAACAGCAAAGTCCTTCACGCTGCTGCTACCAGCTATATCAGAACATAAAGCACAAAGAATTTACGCTGCATGTTTTTGTGGCATGTAACAAATACCCTGGATCTTTACTTATGCAGACAAGATTTCAAAGATTAGAAACTGGTAATGTTCCCCACAGCTGCCTCTTTTTTGTAAACCAGTCATCTAAAAAATGCAGGTTGACACAATGCCATGCTTGAGCATCCTAATTTTTTAAATCTAAGATGAATTAAGGGCCAAATTCTCTAAGTCGATTTTATTGCACAGGACTAATTTGCATATAAAAGAACATGCTGTGAGTATCTAAGGCCAGTAATCATTACCTAAATGTTCTTACTAATTCCAAAGTGAGGTCTGAGGACTGTGTTTGTCATGGCCAATCAAACTTCTGTTAGTGACTTAAGCCTAATTGGAACTGACCGTTATATTTACCATTCCTCTCTTACTTATTTACTTATTTTTCAAAGAATAAGGTTAAGAGACACTTCTTGGGTTTTAAGTTTAAAAAAATGGGCTTAATGCAATTTACAGGTACAGTTAATGCTAAAACCTATTACTGCCTGAGAGGGATGCCACCCCTTCTACACCTCATAGCAGGGAAAATGCAAAAAGGTTTGAGATAAAACATCAAAGAAGGAAATGGGAACATTAACATCTCACCTATTTAATAGAGTTCTATCGAGGGCTTGTAAAGGTATACCTGATTGAATAGACTGTGTCACTCCACAGATGCAACCATAGAATCATAGAATCTTTAGGGTTGGAAAGGACCTTAAGATCATCTAGTTCCAACCCCCCTGCCGTGGGCAGGGACACCTTACTCTAAATCATATCACCCAAGGCCTCCTCCAACCTGGTCTTGAACACTGCCAGGGATGGAGCATTCACAACCTCCCTGGGCAACCCATTCCAGTGCCTCACCACCCTCACAGGAAAGAATTTCCTTATATCCAACCTAAACTTCCCCTGTTTAAGTTTTAACCCGTTACCCCTTGTCCTGTCACTACAGTCCCTAATGAAGAGTCCCTCCCCAGCATCCCTATAGGCCCCCTTCAGATACTGGAAGGCTGCTATGAGGTCTCCACGCAGCCTTCTCTTCTCCAGGCTGAACAGCCCCAACTTCCTCAGCCAGTCTTCATACGGGAGGTGCTCCAGTCCCCTGATCATCCTCGTGGCCCTTCTCTGGACTTGTTCCAACAGTTCCATGTCCTTTTATGTTGAGGACACCAGAACTGCACACAATACTCCAGGTGAGGTCTCACGAGAGCAGAGTAGAGGGGCAGGATCACCTCCTTCGACCTGCTGGTCACGTTCCTTTTGATGCAGCCCAGGATACGGTTGGCTTTCTGGGCTGTGAGCACACACTGAAGCCGGCTCATGTTCATTTTCTCATTTACCAACACCCCCAAGTCCTTCTCCACAGGGCTGCTCTGAATCTCTTCTCTGCCCAACCTGTAGCTGTGCCTGGGATTGCTCCAACCCAGATGTAGGACCTTGCACTTGTCATGGTTAAACTTCATGAGGTTGGCATCAGCCCACCTCACAAGTGTGTCGAGGTCCCTCTGGATGGCATTCTTTCCCTCCAGGGTATCAACCGAACCACACAGCTTGGTGTCATCAAGTTTATGCCTCTAAGAAAGCAGCCCTTATAAGTTTTGTCAGTTACTGAGTTCTAAGATCAGAATCAGAGGTAGCGTGTGCATGCCTTTAGGTGTGCATCTTGCCATAGAACTGGTGAACTGCTTACAGTTTCAACTGCAACAGTGGCATTACTGTCTACAGTTGTGTCCTCCATAGGGGATATTTGATATTAAACAGCTCATGGAAATCAAATATACTTGTCAAGTGTCCATCAATAAACAATAATCATGAAATAAGGTTGCAATGAAAATTGAGATAAGAAGATGCAGAGTAATGAAAATACATCAATCATTTTATTTTCTCGGCCCACCAATGTCTGCGTAAGCACAAATGAGGTAAGATTTTTTTCCAGAAAAATGGTGCAGCCTAAAATGACTTTTAATTAGTCTCATTAGGCTTTTTTTTTCCTTGGATTCTGCAACTCTATCTCTCCCAATAAAAACATTTTTGATGGACACTGGCAAATATATATCGTTTATGAATGATACACCTGCAACCCGAAGTCTTAGTATATGAGAGTCATGTAGGGATGCAGGATTTTACCAGTGAAAGTATATGAAAGTTGGTTGCAATAAACAGAAAATCTCAATGTAAACTATTTTCTGCTGTTGGACCAAAGCCATTTCAAAGCATGTCTGTGACATCAGAAATACAAAGAACCTATCATTTTATCTATTCATTGCATGGGTACCCAGGAGAAGCTCGGACCTCCAAAGGCTGTCGGCAACGTGATTACAAGTGGGAAGTTAAGCACAGGGTACAGGTGTTCGCACTGCATGTTCTACATAGCTTGTGTGTGCGGGCTTGGCCGTGCATGTGTTCCCAACAAGGAGCAAAATCCCCTTCTGGCACCCCTGGGAAAACGATCAGCATATGTCAGTGCATACCATTATTACTTTGAATACCAAAGGGAAGCAGAACCCAAACTTCATTTTGCAGCTCTGCGTTCCCAGTTATCCTAGTCTGTTTCACATCGCCATAGACATGGCAGGTAGAAGAAAGTTTCGTTGTACCATGGTGCTGAAGATTCATAACTATGGCTAGTAGGAGCCTTGAGAACCACTGCGCCAAGGCAGTCCCGACGTGTGTGAACTACATTTCACACGAGCATTCCGAGTGACGCCAGGAATGCCGGCCGGGCATGCCGCGCCGTCGGCGGGAGGTCAGCGCCTGCCTGTCACCGCTGCGGCGGGGCTGGGACTGGGCGATGGGCGCATCCCCGCCGCCACGCCGGGGGCTGCGCGCACGGAGGTTCCCGGGCAGCGCGGGACGCGCGCACGTGCGGGCGGCGGCAGGAGCGGATGCCGCTTAAAATGAGATGCGGGTGAGGTGCAAGGCACGTCCGAGAGCGGCTCCGTCGGCGATGCCGGCCCGGGACTCGGCGGGGCATGCCTTGCTCTCCGCCAAAGGGATGCTGCCGGGTCTCCCGGCCGGAGCGGAGCAGGAGGAAGGGACGGGACGCTCTGGAGCGGACAGGCCCCCGCCGCTCGCCTCCCACCCCGCTCCTGCCGCCGCCGGTTGCACATGCCGAAGCGGAACCCCGACCACCGCGGGGCAGCCGCAGCGGCCCGGCCCGCTGCGGAGCCGGTGTTTTGGGACGGTGACCCTCTCCATCCCGGTCCCGACTCCCGTGCCCCCTCACTGCCTTACCTGTGCTGCAGCCCCACCAGCCCCAGCGTGATCACATGGGGCACGTCCAGCTCGGTGGGCCACACACCGGAGGCGATGCAGCCGAACACGCCGCACTCCTCCCGGATGCCCAGCTCCTCCAGCTCCATGGCGCGGCCGGCACGTGGCGGCGCGGCCCCGCTCGACGGCCCCGGTCCCTCTCCCGCTGCGGCGGCTCCCGCGCGCTCCTGCCTGCGCTGCGCGCAGCCAACAGCGCCGCGCGGGGCCGGCAGTAGCCTGGCGAGGCGGGCTCCCTCATTTACATACGGGGGGACCCTCCCCGGCCCTGGCCCCGCGCCCACCGCACGCCGCAAGGCGGGGGCTCGCCCTCGGGGCGGCATTGGCCGGGAAGCGGGGCCGGGGCCGGGGCCGTGTTTGCACTGGGAGGAAGGCGCCCGGCCGGGGCTCGCCCGCGGAACGCGGCGGGGCGGAGAGGGGCGCGTTGGGCGGTGATTGGCGGGAGGCGCCGCTGCCCCTCCTGCCCGCCCCTTCCGCCGGCCCCTTCTTACCCCGGCGGTGGGGTCCGGCGCCGTGTGTTGAGTGTGTGTTCTGTGCCCTAGGTGTCTGCTGCCGCTCCCGCCGCCGTAGCCATGGCCCCCGCAGCATCAGGTAATTGCGTGTCCCCCGGCAGGGCATGCCGCGAGAGCGGGGAGCCGGGAGCGATCGGGGGACGGGTCGGCGGGTGCCGCTGCCGGGGGGGGGGGGCAGGTGCCCGCTCAGCCGAGCTCGGGTGTAGCTCCTTGAGAGCGAGCTTTTTTCCTCCGCAGAGCTTTGCTTTGGGTTGTTTTCTTCTCGTGGGTGACCGCGACCCTGCCCGAGGGGGCACC
The DNA here is from genome assembly GCF_033815535.1 of Pezoporus flaviventris. Lineage (NCBI taxonomy): Eukaryota > Metazoa > Chordata > Aves > Psittaciformes > Psittacidae > Pezoporus > Pezoporus flaviventris. The sequence goes on from NW_026892550.1 coordinate 26,744,353, forward strand.
GGGTGTCCCCTGTCCCGCGGGAGGAGCGGGCGAGCGCTTCGAAACGAGCGTTTCTATCCTCGGGCGGAGGGTGCTTCGGGCCGCTGCGGTTCTGCTTCCCGAGCCTCGTGTTTGTCCGGAAGCTAAACCACATCAAAGTACCGGGTAAAAGCGGCGCAGCTTCCCGCGGCACCGCCTCACTTCAGGCGGCACCTCCCGACCGCCGGCGGCGAGTGAAAACCCGTGCCAGTGCGGAGGAGAGCGCAGCCGGAGGAGGAGAGCTCGCTGCTCCAAGTGGGAAGCTGCCCCGACGTTCCCTGCGCATCTCTCGTGGCGCCGGAGTCCTGCGAGCAGAAGCGTTGAGCGTTTGTTTCGCCCTTGCTGTCCGGGGGCGGGGGGAGGCCTCATCACATTGCCAGTACATGCGGGCTTGGCGGTGGCTCACGGGCTGCAGCACGGGGTCCTGCTGGGTCTCGCTTTGCAAAGTATGCGAACTTGGTGGGCTTACTTGCAGAAGTAAAGCATTTATTTCAATCTAAAACTTTGTTCATTCATCCATTACTTACTTGTTCAGACCTGAAACTTGGTAAAAAAGTTAATGAAGGTAAAACAAAAGAAGTGTTCGAGCTGCCAGATATGCCGGGATGCGTTCTCATGCAGTCAAAAGACCAAATAACAGCGGGGAATGCGGCCAGGAAGGACCGAATGGAGGGGAAGGCTGCCATTTCTAATACAACAACTAGCTGTGTGTTTCAGTTGCTGCAAGAATCTGGTAAGTATTTCAAAGGTATAAAACATGCCGGTGTATTACAGATCTTGTTAGAAAACGGTGGTGTTTCTGTGTATCCTGCCCTGAAGCTCTGATGTTGTGGGCGGGGAGAAGGGGGTTAGTGTCTCTTCTATTCGTTTTTAGTTACGCTTTTCCTTCTGGACTGCAGAGCTGGATGGGTGACTTGTTCATTTGTAGCATGAGAGTATCCGAAGTAATTTTCCAGTAACAGATAACACTGCAACAACTCCTTCTTCTTTGGACACACCCTTCATGCTCCCCTCTATTTCTGTCAGTTATTCCCTTCCCCCGTGTTCCCTTGTCTGGATGCATCTCGCCGTTCTTCTTACATCTGCCTACAAGTCACTGCTAGCGAGTGGCACTAGCAGACTAAGCTGTGTGAAACTTGTGTATGAATGTTAAAATTAGAGTATCTTTTTACAACATTTTTCTTTCCCCTCAGTTGTTTATGCTGTATCATAACCTATAAAGGTTCCGCACACTTTGTACTTAAACACTTGTGCATTTGCAATGTGGTCCGCATTTATTGGTCTGTATTGAATGTTACGGAGAATGTAATGTTTCCGTTAAGAGGCTCAAAATGTTTCTGGTGCTAGAAGTGAGCTTCCGTGGAGTATGTAACTAACTTGAGTCACTCAGGTTTTGCGCCACACTTCCAAAAATGGAGCCAGTGTCTTTGCTTTGACAAAGCATCTTGAAGTGTCTTTGACTGAGAAGTTTGCAAGTTGCAAAGAGGAATTTGCACTACCTTGAGCTGCAAACAGTACTGCAATACAGGCGCCAGTAAACTTGGTTAAGATGCTTATAGCTGCGTGCTCGGTGCACTCTAAAGCATTTGCACAAGCATTGTTTAAGTACCAGATGAGTTACTTTAAAACTTGTATTATCTGTTGTACGGCGTAGTAATGGTTCTCAGAGAGACAAACAGTAAAGTCCTAGCATGTGTAATATGTGGCAAAGAGAGATGATTTTTGAGGTTGTATCTACCTATATTTCTGTGCAATTAGTTCTTTAAAATATGGGCTGAGACAAAGATACATCAAATCATTCAGTATAATTCTCAGTCACTGGCTTTCTTGGGAGGCCTGTTGTGCATACAGCATAGAGAAGCCTCCAAGCTATTTCTGATTATATTTGCAGTTGACTATAACTACCAGTTTTCATATAGGAGCAGTTAATGAAATGTTTTGCCTAAGTATTACAGAACAATAGATAAGGTAACAATTCAAAATAGCTAATATCCTACAGACAGGAATTTCAGTGTCAAGAAGCCATACTTGTAGACCTCTTAAAGATCCCGAAATGGCTTATGCTTGGTAATTTCATGTGCTGTGGAAAAACATGCAGAGTAAACAACCGCTGCATTTTGAGGCAACAAAAGAAGTTTCTGGGTGGTTCTCCAGTTTGCTTATTTGACTGGCGTAAAAGGCAGATAATGTGAATGCCTTATCATGGAAGTAGTTTGTTTGCTTTTCGCAACTCTTCTTAACCTACTCTTTCAAAGATGATGATTTACAAAGTTCTGTTAAAGTTTCTCTCCTTTTATAATAGAGCTAATGTCAGGCCTTCAAAAGCAGGCATTTGTACTGATGAAAAATGTAGTAGTAAACCATGCAGGGGTCTTAATGCCTGGATTTATCAGTGTCTTAATGTGCAGCTGATAATTCATTCTGCAGTGCAACAAAATCTGAGGTAATGGTAGTACTGTATTTCAAGACTTTCAATTCTTCTTTCATGGCTCCGAAAGTGGTATGGAGTAGAGCTTCTTGGTTTGACTGGATACAGCTCGTTTGTCTTCTGTTTCTGGCAGATGCCAAGTAGGCTTAGCAGTCATCTTGCCATGGTTGGGTACTTGGTTGCTGCTAACTTTTGTTTAAAAGCAAACCATTGTGAAGAATAGGTGTGTTGTGGGTTTTGTTTTGGTGTTTATTTTTTTTTTAAGCTATGTGATAATTATTTGCAAGAATAGGATTTCTGACCAGAGCACAAGGTTCTGAGCAACAAGCAAACACTGTAGGATTAAATTGGCAAAACTAATGACTTGCAGAAGGTAATTGCAGTGATTTCTTTTTGCAAGGCCAGAGTGGGCTTAAGACACCCTGAAGAGATACAGTATGTCGTGTAAGTCCAGAGATGAACAAGATTGAGTGGTACTTAGAATAAAGATGTTTGTGATTCTTGTTTCAACTGTGGACTGTGCCTAGTAATGGAACTAAACTGGCATGTCTCTACTTAGGAATCAAAACAGCTTTTGTCAGGAAACAGAGTGACACAGCATTTATAGCAGCTCACTGTGAAATGATCCCAATTGAATGGGTGTGCAGAAGAATTGCTACTGGCTCCTTTCTCAAAAGAAACCCTGGTGTTAAAGAAGGGTATAAGTTCTATCCACCCAAAATTGAGATGTTTTACAAGGTAAGTTTCCTTTACTGTGATGTTAATGAAACTTAAACAGAGCTAGAACTCTGCATTATCTCATTTCAAATGCAAACAAATAAAGCAAACCGTGCTAGTGGCTCACCAATCCTCTTAGTATTGGTGATTTTGCCATCCTAATGTTTTCTTGCATCCTTATCCAATAGCTGTTTTGTCTTAAATTGCATAGTATAATACTGGCTTACAGACCCATCAAAGAGTAACAAACCAAACTGTATAAAATAGAAAAAAATGCCTTATTTATAAGGTATAAGGGCTTTTGGGGCATAAACTTAACACATCTGTTACAACTGATGTGTTAATATATTTGAAGAAATTAAACGGTACTTGCATGGTGAGTGGCTAGCTGCTCATGTAGGATGCTGAACTACTTTGGAAGTATGTGCTGAAGGAAGTGTCTTGTGAACTGTGACCTGAAGTGTTATTTGTGGTGTACCCTGTCACTCCTGGGGCACTGTCCAAACTCAGAGCTTTTAAAGAAGTTTAGGGGTTACAGCCAAGTGTCTTCAATGTTGCTGTCCCTTTTTTTTTAGTGCTACTCATAAAAAAAGACTAGTTTAAAGTCTGTATTTTTTGTTGTTGAAAAACAAAATATGTTGTCTTCTCATAGTAATTTTCCTACTTATTGCAAGCTTAAATTACATGATGTATATGTTTGCTTTCTTAACAGGATGATGCTGCTAATGACCCACAGTGGTCTGAAGAGCAGATAATTGAAGCAAAATTCTGTTTTGCTGGACTTACTATTGGCCAGACTGAAGTGGATATCATGGCTCGTTCTACTCAAGCTATTTTTGAGATCTTGGAAAAATCATGGCAGCCTCAAAACTGCACTCTCGTAGACCTGAAGGTACAAGAATCTGATTTCTCACAGTCCTGGTTCTGACAGGAAATATATCACTGTATGGTTCCTAAAGTAGGATTCTTCCTGTCTTTTTAGATTGAATTTGGTGTTAATGTTCTGACAAAAGAAATCGTTCTTGCTGATGTTATTGATAATGATTCATGGAGGCTGTGGCCATCAGGAGACAGAAGCCAGCAGAAGGACAAACAGGTAGTGTGTTAATTTTTATCTTCTAAGTTGGTTGGGAAGGAGAATGAAAAAAGCAAATCCTACAGTTAAACACTTGCTTTCAGAGTGGCTTTTTCTAGATAAGATTATCGTAGGGTACCTCCTGCCAATCCTGTTTTCATTAAATAGTTTATTACGTGGCTTATGGTAGGAAAAAATCCTCTGCCTATATATCTTCGGTAGGAATGCTCAACAGCAGTACTGATTGGAGCTATTGTTTCCAGGAGTAATCAGAATTTCTCACCAGTTTTGCAGATGATAAAATAGTTGGACAACAGATTGGTAAAAGGAATAGAAGCTTTAGTTCCCAGCTCTGGCTCCAAGTTCCTGTTTATCCAGAGTGGTGTCCTATACTAGTAGAGATCTGGCAATATGTAAGAGGGATCTGCAGGAGGGTTTTCTTCATGATTTATTTTGGTTAAGCTTGAATTCAATATTCAATGTCTCCAAGTGTTACTAACAGATTGTGTCCACATAAGAAGGCTGCAAACATAAGTTTGAAATAAAGCGTGTCCTGTATTTAGACTTGTTGCCATTACACTTGTCAACTCTTTCTGAATTACCAGATAAGTACTTGTGAAAGAACTGGTTTGTGAATGCTCCTGCTTCTGCAGCAATTGTTGAGATTAGTAATGGAGACTCTGTAGAGAAAGTGGCTGTAAGCCACTGGGGAAGACTTTAAATGATATGTTGTGTGGGAGGAGGGGTATTACTTTTAAATTAGGAAGCAGAACTGCTTTGTTGTTTATTTTACCTGAATTATGTAGTTGCATGCTTGAATGAATTGCTCTGACAATACCTTCACTCGTCTCCCTAAAACAAGGTACCCGATAACATCATGCAGAACCTGGGCTGCCTAATGCAGTGCTATTGCGGGCAAGCATGTCAGTACATATCTAGTTTTAAAAGGGCTATATGTCTCCCTAAACTTAGCTTTCAGGATGCTTCCAAAACCTTAATACCGTTGTGGCTAAAAACCTTTCAGGTTTCAAATGGCCATGGATTGTTATGTGGAAGGGAGTTTACGCCTACTGGAATGGTTCTTCATTAAATAGCTGTTCCTTACTTCCATATCTGTTTTTTCCTGTATCTGTACCACTCTCTGTTCTCATTCCTGTGGAACTGCTAGGCACTACAATAAATACGTCAGTTGGGGTGTTCTTATCAACTCTGGTAGTAAAATGAGTGTTTTGTGTATTGAAAACACATTAACCTGAAGGGTTTGGGTTGGGTTTTTTTTTTGTTTTGTTTTTTTTTTCCTGTTTTCAGTCCTACCGTGACCTGAAAGAAGTGACTCCTGAAGCACTGCAAATGGTTAAGAGAAACTTTGAATGGGTTGCAGAAAGAGTGGAGGTACCCATTTTTATGAACAATATATCTAGACTTTGGTAACTTCATGTCTTCAAGCCTGTTCACTGCTTTTCTTTTTCTTGTCCTGCTTCACTCTTTTCCCTAGTTGCTTCTGAAAACAAAGAGCCAAGGTAGAGTTGTGGTGCTGATGGGATCTCCCTCTGACCTCAGTCACTGTGAAAAGATAAAAAAGGCATGTGCAACCTTTGGAATTCCATGTGAGTTAAGAGTGACCTCTGCTCACAAAGGGCCGGATGAAACCCTGAGGATCAAAGCCGAATACGAAGGTAAGTGGCAGAACTACTGATTTTGGAGTGAAATGGTGTTATGTTCAAGAACAAGTTGGCAACTTGAGCATTTGTGGGGGATTTTCCCATGTCTTTGTAACACGCTACACCAAGCTGTTACAATGCCGCTCTGCGCTTGCTAATTACATAATGACAGGTTATAGAGTGCACTAAGCAACTATGGAGTAACATACTGTCCTGCTGCCCAACCACAACTTCCATTACTCAAAGTCTTAATATCTGCTTTTGTCCCAGTACCAGAACTACTTTGCCTGATACTTGATCATGTTAATACAATTGTGGCATCTTGCTAGTGATGCCAGTCCTTCTGAAACAGTGAGGAGTGATAATTCTCCAGCTGACTGTGAATACTCTTATGTGTAATTTGCAAGGCAGATGTTGCTCCCCTCATACTCTTCTGCCTGTTTCATGAAAATGTTCCTGCTTGTTATTTTGGATGCCATGAGAAACATACTTGATTTAAGTTCTTGCCTTTAGCATGAAAGCCTGGTATCTCTTCGGGAGTGTTTATTGCCTAGCAGGGAGGAGAGAGAACTCTTTATTTTTGTGGGAGGATACTTTCTACTCAGTGAAGCTACAGATGCTGTAACCATAGCGGAGAAGCACTTATTTTGAGATGAAGCGTGCAAGATTTAAGGAGAAGAACACTTATCAGTGCCAGAGGTTTAACGGCTGTAGTCTCTACAAAGCTAAGCAGCACCTATTCCTCTGATATTGAGACTTTTCCTCAGAGGCAGAGTAAGAATGCTAACTCCAGCTGTGGTAGGCAGTAGCTGGGATTTCGGGCTGCAAGATTTAGGTGGTGTTTCTGTGAAGGGAAAAGTCAAACAAAATTCTAATGCTGTGTAATGGAATTGACAGAATAACTGCAAACAAAATTGTGGACTTGGATAAAGCTTCCACTTTATGCAGAGAACAAGGTGCATTGCTTAATTTTGAATGCCTTCCTGCCCCCAGGAGATGGAATCCCAACAGTGTTTGTTGCAGTAGCTGGCAGAAGCAACGGTTTGGGACCAGTAATGTCTGGTAACACTGCTTACCCCGTTGTCAACTGTCCTCCGCTCTCAGCTGACTGGGGTACTCAGGATGTGTGGTCGTCTCTCAGACTACCCAGTGGTAAGATGGTCTTCAGCTTACACTCTTGTTCTGACCTAGCTCTATCTGTGCTGTTCTTCTAGTATACGAAGATGACATAGGGATAATCTTTAGAAAAGTATGAACCTTGTCTTACCCTTGCTACACGTTGGAATTAGTGTTAATGGGGATTTAAAAGTCTGAATTTTGTTCAGTTATAGGGCTGCATTTTCATTATTATCAAAGATCAAAAACCACCTTTCTCCACAGTCCGTGTAGGTAACAGCTTAACTATGTCAGTGCATTGCTACCTATATGATTTTTAACTTTGCTACTGACTTGAATGGATTCTTGGCAACTAGGAGGCCCAGAAGTCTGTTACCTGTGTATAAGGAGAGTCATTAGGTATGCTGGCTTTTGGTTTAAAATGCCATGAAGCATTTGTGTTAGTAGCAGTAGTAGTAATAGTGGAAAGCATGACACTTGACTAGCTTTAAAACTAGATCATGCAGTTCCTGGAGGCTGAACCAAACACTGCCTTAAATTGTGCTTCAGAGGTGGTTTTTGTTTGACTATAGATTATGTTCAGGTAAGCATCGCTCTCTTCTCTGCAGGTCTTGGCTGTCCTACTACTCTGTCACCTGAAGGAGCTGCCCAGTTTGCTGCCCAGATATTTGGCTTAAACAACCATTTGGTGTGGGCCAAACTGCGATCCAACATGTTAAACACCTGGATCTCCTTGAAGCAGGCTGACAAAAAACTTCGAGAGTGCACCTTGTAAGTCATCCCAACAAGTAACTGCCATTAGTTATGCAAAGAGAATGGCGTGCATATTCATTCATATTAGGATTTACACTAGGGGGAGCATGGAAGTTGTGCATCCTTTCTTACAGAGAAAGCATTGACAGAGCAGCAGATGAGGTCTGTTGTGTCCTCATCCTTCCCATGTGTATTTTTTTTTTTTAATATATAACAACTTAGTCAGAGATGGGGAAGTAGTATTTTAGGTATCCCTTTCTGTTGCTCCAAAATGGTGCTGTTTGGCTTTTTAGTGTATACTGTTAACTACAGACTATTTCAAGAGAATGACTTGGTACAATCTAAGTAGAATTCAACTAGTACTCTGTATTTCTGTGACAGTAATATTCTTCCATAGTAATAATGTATGTCTTGAACCTTATTAACTTGACTGGGCTGCTAACTGAAGCCAGTGCTGATGCTGTTCTGCTTGCAATGAAGGTATGCTTTCCTTAGCAATAAAATGGCAACATACGCTATATTAAAAGGAAAAGGGGCTGGAAAAGTGATTTAAGAGCTTGAAATAAATACCTGCCTTATTTAAAAAATGTATATACATACATAATCTGTGTTGGTTTTTTTAAAATGTGTGTGTAATGTACCCCACTGATACCCTCTGGAATGATGTGATAAAGTTGACACCAATTCTCTTGCTCATAACAAGCTATAAGTACAAATGAACAAATAGGCTTTGTTGTGGTCGCCCGCTGTAACTCTTATCTAGTCCAGGCTTTGCCCTTTTAAATACCAAGCAGATATCTACCTTCACTAGTTCTGAAGCGCCTGTCTGATCTTGTCAAACTGTCTTCAGACTACACTTCAGTAACTCTAGCTATAACATCTTTATTTCCTCACACTGTTTCTATAGAAAACGTACTGAAGTGGGGAATCTAAGCATGACTGATCTTCTGAGTACGATTCTAACAAATATGCAATTACTTGATATATGTAACATCTATGCTTTTACAATTATAAATAAACTATGGAATTCAAAGCTGCTTCATGGAATAAGCACGTTAAAAAACTAGTGCTCCACTGTGGTACATAACTTAGGGACCATAAATGAAGTAATAATCCTGTAAAGAGTATAGACACTAAACCTGCATAGCAGTCGTATTTGGTGACAGTCTTCTGGAAGACACTCCATTACTTGATAAAGTTCAGGGAAGCTGTGTTGCTTTGTGCCTAATATACTGCTTTGATTGTGTGGGAGTTCAGGCTTACATCGTAGTGTGAGTAACCGGATTAAATGCTGCTGGCTGCATTTGCAGGAAGGGACTACATCTTACGTGTAGTTGTATGGAACTGTTCCTGGCAGTGCTGTCTTCTGGAGTTAAATAAAGAGGGGTTTAAGTCAGTCAGAACATACACTACAGCAAAATAAATAGAACTCTTCTCTGGGTCTTGAGGGGGGTTGATTTTCCAATACTGGGCCAAGAACCAAAACCAGCTACCATGAGGGACGATGCAGCACAACTTTCTCCTTGTGACAGCAGTTGGCTAGCTCAGCTGTAGGTAACCACATAACATGAGCGTGAAGTCACACAAGAGATGATGGTGTCACTTCCTTTTCTTCCCCTTCTTACCCAACACTACACTTAATGTTAGCTTTGATGGGTGACAGACCCAACAACTTTAGCACCACAGTGCAACACAACTGCAGCCAGCCATTTGTGTTGCTTTTCCCACCCCCATCACTGTGATGCATTGCTGTGTCTGCACTGTCTTTCTCTGTGCAATGAAGATTGGTAACAGACACAGGTTTGAGTATTACATCTGTAATACTCTACAGTTTCTAGTTACTTTTCTCTAATTACTTGCACCCTAATTCCACTGACTTCATTTGTAAAACAGTGCCAGTTTATGTTGGGCACAAGCATGCAGAGTGCTCTAGTTGCCATAGAGATGGTCATTCTTCAGCTTTTGGATGGGGAGTGCTGTTTGGGGTTTTTTTTGTGGAGTCTGTACTGAACTCTCAGAAGCAAGCCCTTGCTCAAGGGGTTGCCACGCAAAGAAGTATGAGGAGGCAGCAGGTACTAACAACAGTGTGTTGTTGCAGCGAGCAGATGGAACCTGCAAAGTCTGCCACATCTGCAAGGATATTACACAGTTGTCCGAAAGGCTGAAGTGCTGTGTTGTACTTGTTTAGCTGGAAGCTCTTCACAAAGCTTTTGCTGTGAATGAAAATACTTCCCTTGTTTCAGCATTCCAACTGCTACTCTGGAACAACGACCTGAGAATTTCCTCAGCCACAAATTGCTCTTGTAGCACTTAGGGTTTTTTTGGCCAATGTTAAAAACTATCCCAACCGGTTTTCAAATAAAAAGTGCTTTTATCTTCACAGGAGCTGTCTCATAGAGGAGTTACTGGGTGAAGTGCGTTTGCATTTCTTTAAACTCAGTTGGAATACCTGCAATGACAATCTAATTTTTAAGCCACCTGCTGTGGAACGTAGAACTGTGCATTAGGTCTTCGACTCCTTTAGGTGTTCAACCTTTAGAACATCCATTTTGTTCCCCAACAGTCCAACCCCAACAATAACATTCTATATCAGTGCAGGAGATCACTCACAGATCTCACCGAGTTGTGCTCCAGGCACAGTTCATAGGTTAAAGTACCTATCCAGGACACTGAAGGTGTGGTTTTAATATCCTCTGCCTGGGGGCAGTTGTAAGAAGTGAATTTAAGGCCTTGAGAGGCTGCACTCAAGACTTCTTGGAGATGGCATTAAGGTGCTCCCTGCCTTTGGAGCCTTCCTTTTTGAAGATGACGACAGTGGTTCACACACACAGAAAAACCTCTCCTCAGCCCCAGTGATTTCTTTAGCAACACAACTGAATTGTGAAATGGTGTTGGAAATCTTGAGCCATGCTTTGAAACAAAACCAGTGGTGCCCGTTGCACAGAGTTAGCATCACAGGGCAGTCAGCATGTCTTACGCATTGTCAGAGCTTCCGAAAGTCCATAGATGAGAGCAGTCAATTTCTGGGTTCAGACAAAAATGAGGTGTGAAGGTTGTCTGAACAATCAAGACTTGTTTAAGGTTTTATATGAGAGGAGAACTTTGAAGTGTCAGAGGGTTGATTTAAAAAAAACCCGAAACAACAAACCCACAAACCCTGGACTTCCTGCAGAGTTTAAATACTCTGGAAATGGGTTGCAGTTCCAGTTCCCAAGTTGCTGTTCCGTTCAAGGTCTAAGCATGTGCATTCAAAACTCCGAGTTGCTGTGCAATGGCTGCATGAACAAGAGAGACCCAAAGCCACTTAAGCATCTTCTGTTGTGCTTTTGTGGATCTTGACCTTTTAGATATTTACAGGGCAGAACAGCCTCTTATTCATGGAAGCTTCATTTGGGATAGACGAAGTCAGGCTTACAGCCAGGAGCTTGGGGCATACCTATTCACTTCAGAATATAGTGTGCTCACTACAGGTTAGAACAATAACCCAGGTTTTGATCAATTTAATACCAGGGGAAAGGGACAAAATTTCTCCCTTCTCATAAGAGTGCTGCAACCACCATAGGCATGCAGAGAGCTGTAGGAAGGGAAGATCTCCATTTCTACTTTTCCCCCTCCACTCTTTCAATTTGTTTCCTTAAACGATCGCAGCAGGGGTTGGACATCAGCAATGCTGCAGCTGCCTCCAAAGTCCTGTAGCAGCCCTGAGGCAGAACTCCTTGTCTTTCTGTATAGAAGCAATGAGGCCTGTGAAATATCAGTTCAACTAGACTGGAAGCATTCTGAAAGACCCACTCCCTCAAGTGTGTGTTCTGAGTGTAGAGATGATCTTAGGCTTGGAGAACACAGATGATGTATTGCTCCCTATGGAAGGTAAACTTCACAACCTGTTAAGGAATAAAGATGTATTGTCATGGAACATGAGAAAAGCATTATCTGTAACAGCTTTTCTCTCTCTCTGCCCTCCTGAGGACACCAGTGGGAGGACAGCTTGACAGCAAAACAGTACAGCAAGCAGACAGCATCTCAGCGGACGATCGGGAATAATCAAGGATCAGGTTCTTTTCCCAGGTTGTGCTTCAGGGGAGCAGGGAGCTGCCGCGGTACCAGATGACATCCAGCAGGGGGCAGGCAAGCGGAGCCGCTAATCCGGCAGGGAGTGAGCTGCGGTCCGCTGCTGGGGTATGGGGGAAGGATAAAAGGAATGAAAGGGAAGCAATAAAGCCCCCAAACCCAGCCACCACTGACAGTAGCGTCGGGGAGAAGCTCACCCACTCTGCCAAGCACCTCACACAGCTCTTCATGCTAATCAAAGGGAAAACGTTCCTGACAGATCGGGAAGCTCTTGAACGCAAGGAACCAGCACTCACTGGATAGATGGGATAATTAAGTAGTTTAAGATGTCAAACTCCAGAGAATTTCTGTTTGGATTGGAAAGTGACTGTATTTGTCTTAATATAGCACAGCTCCCTGTCCCCAGTTTCCCATTACATCATTTCCCTCTTCTGACACACTTAAACATCTAGCACATGGGCAGCTTCCTAGCTAGTGCAGGCTCACGCTCAGTCTGCTCTAAGTAATTTGCAATATAGGACATTCTTCCATCTTACTCACCAAACAAAACAAAACCCCCTTAATTAGAAGACTTGCTCACCGACCTCCTTCTAACATTCAAACCTTTTTGTCCTAGAGAGCCTTGCCACATCCTCATGGCCATTCCTGACTGCATGTAACCTACATTACTTGTACTATCACCAGTGCAAGTATGTTTTTAAATCCTAGCAATAGCCTGCTGTTAACTTTTGCTTGTAAAAGCAGTGGCAGTCATGACCATCCACAGAAGCATAACTTCACCAACATCAAAGCTCAAAACTCAATGGACTCTTGTTTTTGCTTTGTTTTGGTAAGGGCTTTAGAATAACTTATATCCTAAGTGCTGAACATTTTACAGCCTTTCCCCTCCTCCCCTTTAATTGTAGAAAAGCACATGAGAGCGCAGTGAACAGATTTCAGTGTGACACCAGGTGACATGGATGCAATAATCCTTAAACAAATACCTCCTGTCTACTCACTAACTGAAACAACTTTCTTCCCATCTGAAATGCAAGTTGTAGATGGCCAGGTGTGTACAGTCAGAGGCAGTACTAAAAGAGCAATGTCTCAGACTGGGTCAGCTGCAGGCCATGCAGCTGTGGTTTGCCTACTACTACTCCTGAAGACCTGCTCAAAGCCAAAGCTTCAACCATTCCCTCTGGGAATTGTCCCTGCCCCAACTGATCATGTCAAGTGACCAGTGCCTCACCCTGAAAGTCTCCCTTGTGCTGTTGTTCAGATCAGCTCTACCCCATCTCACCGGTAATCAGTGCAAATGAAGCCATAGTAAAATTTCAGTACTTAGCAGGCATTTACCCCACCCCACAGAGTTCAGAGGAACAGGTTAGATGGCTTACCAAACAGAAGGATGAGCACACTGTCCTTCCAACTGGTAAAGCCTGTAAGCAATGTCTGAATCTGCCCTAGCCTTTCACAGGATTCAGGGAAAACATTCCTCCCTACTACCATTATTTCAAGTTTCATAGCCACCCCCACCAACATATCTTACATCCACCTTTGCATATTGTTCTCAAAGAAACTTGGGACCAGTAAAAGGCTCACAGAGAAACAATCTGCAGGACAGAATGTGATGAAGTTTGTATATTTGCCAATTTCTGAAAGACATAAGTTAGATGGAGAAACATGAAGTTACCATTTCACACTGAGAAAACTGAAGTTTCTGAACCCAAAGTTCATCGGTTCTCACTCAGGGCACCAAGTTGTTACAAGAAATGATGTTCGCTAAGAGTAGTTTAAGGTGAAGAGACTAGAGCTGAATACTAACAATGAATTAAGAATTTTGGTGAATTTAAGAAATTTGGCCACAGTTTAGCAAAACTAGGAAGAGGTCCTTGCCTGAAAGATTTGAAAAATCCACATCAGTTCTGGGCAGATACCTCTCAGTACAGTGACTGCAACCCCTCCTGTTGAGATTTATGACTATTCTCATGTTCACGTACATGCACATCCCATTTATTGTACAGCTATTTTGAGATCAACTGTCCTTTGAGACACATCTAGTTTTGTTCTCATGCTTACATAAAGAACACACCTGCATCAGCTTGTCAATCACGTGATGCACACAGAAGGCACAATCCCATAAGTAAGGTGCCCCAACACTAACTTGGGGTAGCCCTTGTTGGCAGGTCCAGGGGTGGTGCCTGAAAAAGGATCTCCTTATGTCTTGACACAAAACATGAGAGGTTTATAGTTTTACTGACTGTTGCTCATGATGAGGTAAGACTCTCCAAGATATTTACTGAAAGGTGTATACCGACATTCAGGAGGGTTAGAAGGTGCTCTGCCCCCTTCTAACTGCACAAAGTGACAAAATATGGTCCACAAAACCACTTGAAAAAATTCCAACTTAAAAATCCTCCTAAAAATCTTTTCTCCCCATTCTCCATTTCATACCATTCCCTATGATGCCGACAATGATCATCTGTGTGGAAGAGTTACTGAAGCGTAGTGCTTATGACCAGTCTCACTGCAGCATGTAACTTCACTCTTTGTAATTTTGGTTTTTGTTGTTGCCGTTTCTTTTGACTAAAGTTTTCTCTTACATAGTTTATAATTCCAGAAGTAGAACTTCCCTGTGCACAGGCCAGTGCAAGCCAACTGGCACTTTACCTGAATTTCTGCTTTATTAGGAAGTCATGGTAATGTATAAAACCACCTAGAAACCACATCTTCCAGCAGGCTACAGAATACTTTATTTCAAAATGGAAGCTCCCGGCTAGAAAGAGGATCACCACCAGATTATTTGGATATCTCAAGCCTGGCTACAGGGACTTCTTGTGGTCATGAAAAAAAAAGAAACCTGCCACCTGCATTCTTAAGAAGATCATGATGATACAAAGATTAAGTTTCTAAGGTTACAACATACTGAAGTGGAGGAATAGGATGCCCTTTCTTCTATTATGCAAATAAAGCTTTCTAGTACTTCATTGGTACAATAAAAGGGAAATTTACCCTAGGTAGAAGCCCACGTTAAAAATGATCCTGCAGATTCTGGGTTACCTGTAGTACCCCACGCCTTAAACTCCAGAAGAGAACAAGGCCAGAACATCTGATTAGCAAGCCTGCTAATACTTAACTGTTCCACAAGCACAGTTTCCCATAACTTCGAAGTTTTGAGAAAAGCAGATTTCATACCTGAAACCACCTTAATTTAAACGAAGTAGACACAAAAGCAGGACATCAGCAAAAAACCTTGTCTGACCAATAATCAGTCTAAGGCAGGTACTATAATCAGAAACAGATTATGTACATACCAGTTATGTCATGAACTGCTCACAACCTTGATGTAGGTTAAACAGCTGCTTCTGGATTTACTTAAGATCCCAGAATAGAAGCAAATGGAAAAGGAAAGTGATTTTTAGTTTCAGATAAAGTAAAAAATATTACAAACTTTTAGCTTTTATTGAAAATTAAATATATTAGCAAAAGCAAGATTTAAGAAATATTTTACAAATGATTTACATACAAGAAAGCCAGTATCAGACATATTCACAAATATGCAAACCTTTAATTACAAAAGTACCTATTGGCAGCATGATGCTAACCTTGCCACTGCAGTGTGCTCTACTATTGATATGAGTAAGGCATAGAACTCACATTTGCACCAACTTAACAAGTTCAAATAAAACTTTAAGCTTTTAAATCCTGGATGCACAATCCCCAATACACACACCCACAAACACTCTTAAGATTTCTTCTTCTAAGCTCTACAAACTAAGTGCGTACTCTGGAAGAACAGCCAGCCTGAAAAGCCCAGTAGAAATGTAACTGGTACTAGCATTTAGTTTTCAGTTTCCTCTTTAACATGTACAGGCCTAGGTATGTAAACCATATTCACAGTTTAAGAATTTTTAGACAGAAGTACCTTTTTTTTTTTTTTTTTTGCATTTGTTCCTTAAAATTGGCTCTCAGTTCAGCAAACAGTTCATAATGTCACCTGCTTTGTGATGCATACATTTACAAGATAACTTAAAAATCTGTACCATATTCATGGTCAAGATAATTCAACAAAAGTAGTAATACCCAACAGTGACATTCAATACTATATTTCAAATATCTGTGCAAACAGCAAAAGAACAGTTGTATGAGGCAAACATTTGCGAAACCTTTAATACCTCCTCAATGTTGTAAACTTGGACTGTCAGCCGTAAGTCCTGCACTTTCCACAGCTTGAAAAAGTCAGTGGCTAAAATTATCAAGTTTCAAAAAGGTTCTTTTCTACATAGTGCAAATTTTAATGTAGATAACGTGAGAAACGTATCTAGCTGGATTGACTGTGCAACCATCAGTGGTCTTCTCTCTTAGATGAAGAAAGGGTGCATTCAAAGAACCACATGGTTTAGGAAGCTGGGAAGGTGGGGAGAAGAGAGAAAAAGCAGTTCCATTACACTTCTTAAACCAGTGCTAGATGTGCAAAGGCAGCAAAAATTCCAGCTGCTATTACAACCAGAACGGAGTAACTTTTGAGGAAGACCCGTGCAGTTAGTCATTTGGACTGGTCTCTAGAAAAATACGTGAGTATATGTTGGATTTTGATCAGGCGGTCTTTTAAAGACATCATGGATAGCACTGACAGCTGATATCTGGGATCTACTGGGAGAACAGCCAGAAGCCACCAACACCAAGCAGGACCATTGGGCATTGCCTAAAAATAAAAGATAAGTTGGTCACTCATAACCGATGTAGTGTTAAGTTAACTAACACAAAGTCACCAAAGGACAAAGTCTAGTTTAAGGTTTGATATTAACTGGAGAATTTCAGATCTATGAAAACAGAAGGGTTTTGAAGACATCTTCTCTGATCCCTCCCCATCTGAGAATTTAAATTAAGTTATGCCTAAACTGAGTTTGATAAAGCAGTTATTTTTAAGACAACAAAGGAAGCTCATAGCTTCCTTGGGAAAAGATGACTAACTATAGGACAGTCACCTAATAACAGATCTCCCTGACAAGAACTAAATCCACTACCTGTCATGTTGTTCTTGAGGCTTGAGTATTCTTGAAGCCTAATGTTTTCATTACAGTTGTCTTTGTTACATTTGGAGGACTCCTCTATCACCTCCCAATTCCACTCCCTTCTTATTAGTTCCCAGACAGAGCAGGATTACTCAATCAGTTTCTTCTAAATTAATAAAACATACTGTGGAACTCTTTCTTGTGCTTTATTCAATTCTCTAGACCAAGACTTAGATGTGATGCCCAGAATTGGACATACTACTACTCAGCAGAGGTCCTGTCACTGCAGAGAAGATTAATTACCTCAAATGACTTGCAAAAATACTGCTGGTAGTGGAACACTCCAGGATGACATTTCCGCTCTTGCATCTGGATCACAGTTGACACATTTGTGTTCTATTATAAACCTCAAGTACATACCCACAGTACTGGGTTAACTGCCCTGCCAGTTAACACTGGTTTTGCACACTTACTCCTCTTTCCTGGTATGCTATTTTAAATCTCTTTTTTTTTTTAATTAAATTGTTTAAAAATCACTTATGAATTCATGCACTGGCTTCCACGGCATCTACACTCCTCCCAGATCGGTTAATATAGTCTCATAGAAGTATGTACCAGATGGGTGAGGGACAGGCTAACATCCCACTTCATACACAATTCCACTTTGAAAACCAAATTTTACATATTTTTAAATGTTGCTTTTCTCCAGCCTCCACTCTCTCAGGATCTCACCAACTTTCATTAATTGTTTACAGTAACCATTAAAATAATAATGCTGCAGCTAGTTTCTTAAGGAACATTTGTCAAATCCTAGCAGCTGCAGGAGTACTAGCAGATGCATGGCGCTAGCTCAGGAAGGAGGAAGGTGTTATTTGTGATTACCTCTTTGCCAAATACTGCTGCCTGCGTATGTCACAGGGAAGAAACTAAAGGTTTTTTTTCCATTTGAATTCTATCACCTTTGCATAACCCAACAGCCTAAAATGCTACTGGAACTTAAAGTGTTCCAAGTTTACTAGATAGATCTCCACAGCAGCATACCATCCTTTCCTGAAAGAACTGTTGAACAGTGACAGAATTGCCTTTTGTTGCTCATCAGAAGAGAAACAAGATGCAAGCCTTATTGCCTTAGAAGTTGGGAATAAAGTGGGGGTTTTCTTTTAATATTTAGCAGCTGTTAACAGGGTTTTTATTTTTAGAAATAAGCACCTAATAATTGATATTAAATGATGCCTCACCTGTATATTTTCCTCCCTGTCAGGCATTGGCCCGAAGTGCTGAAGAATTTGAGTGCGAAATTTGTTTCTTAAGTTTTGGAACCAACTGCAGGCCTGATTGTAAACAAAATTGTGAAGCTCTCTCAGTTTCTTTAGTTCTTCTTCATCAGCAACCTATAGGAGGAATGTTATGAAGATATCATTAGAGATAAAGAAACAATTAAGGTGTTTGAGCTAAAATCAAGAAACATTCTATTTCAACTATATTTAGATGCATTTCTTGCATTCTCCTAAACCTTGACTGCTAATGACTGAATAGTAAAGAAGTCCCATGATATTCTTAAAAGTTATAGCTTCAAACTATGGCTCAAATAAACCCCACCAATTTTCTTTGTTCCTTTATAATAATAGAAAATTAAGCTAACTTCCATTTCTTCCACGTGTTGCCACTGAAACTTCCAGTGGTCTAGAGACCAAAAAATATGAAACAGAGCTCCTAAGAAAAAAATCAAGAAAAATCTAGAGTTATTAATAGTAGTATTTAGACAGCATTCTGGGTACCTTAATATCTTCCAAATATTCGATGTCTGCTGTGTAATAACCATCTTTCATCCCTCTCCGTAAAACTCTGAATCTTTTTCCACCAACCGTATCAACAACAGACCGTCCATCAGGTAGAAAATGAACATTCCTAATTTGCAGCATGCATCCATGATCCGCAAAACTAGAAAAGAGACCTTGTCAGTAATGCACTTACACGCTTCTGGACACTTTTTATAATTGAAAAAAAAAAAGAAAAAGTACAAGATGAGAAGAATTAGGATATAAACCTACCCATTTTGAGAATCACTTATACACATCCCAAACTGTTTAGTTCCAGTTTCCATACTTCTACGAATCATTAGTCGGTATCTTGGCTCAAACACATGCAGAGGGCAAGGCACAGTAGGATATGCCATAGTGCAAACGAACATTGGAACATTCTTGGTCAAGCTTCAAGAGAACATCAAAAAAAAAGAGTGTCTTAAAAACCCAAGCAGAGAACTATGCCCAAACAATACATTTTTTTCAGAATGTTTGCAACATTTGAAGTCATAAAGCACTCTTCAAATTTCATGATAAGCATACTGTAATACCTTTCATAAGCAATAAAAAAAACACACTAAAGTGACTGAACAGCTATGTACTGATTAGAGTACATACTGGATAGTAACCCAGCCTCATAGTTGTTAAGCTAGCGAGTATCTAGTCAATAAATGAAGGGCTTTGTTTTGGAGGAAGTGGTGTTAGTCACTTTTTTTCTTTTTGTCTTAGTTTAAGCCACACAAGCCTTTATGCTCTCAGTCTTCCTGGAACTAGAAAGCTGTAGCAGTTACTACAAGAGTAGCTAGGTCACCATTTAGATTATTTTCAACAATGGACTCCACAAGATGCAACCCAGGGTATAATTTTTAGTTTGCAGTATGCCAAAGCAGGCCTGATTGAAAACCACAATATATTTTTCATGCTATTTTATCAAGTGTGTACAGTTGACAGTTGATACAAACAAGCTGTCATTAAAACATCACCAAGGCTTTAATACCTTTCAGACTACAAAATGTAATTCTAAATCCATGCTTTCTGTTACATAAATTGCATCTGACCTGTAGTTTTAAATAGTTTTCCAATATTCATGTCTACAGTACATGATGCTTTGTATATCTGAAGAACTCTGATACAGATAAACATCAAGATTACAAAAAAAATCCCAACAACTTCTTTTCAGCTCATCTATCTTTATACAACTAATGTCTATCATGAACTGCTTTGAAAGAAATTCAGGTATCTGAGACTGTGGCCAACTCAAGAGGACAATTCCATTAACAGCAGCAAAGCTAAAACTGAAGCTCCACAACGGTGCACAAAGGAAAAGAAACAGAAAGGCAAGCTATTTTGTGGAGAACCTCACATTGCTACCATCAGTGTGACTTTCTTTTTACTTCCACAGGAGTTAAGAAACTGTTAATTTTCTGAAACACATATTTAAGACACAAAATTAGCATGTCTTTGTACTTCTTGCATCCATAATATGCCATTATTAATAACCACAAAAATAATAAAACACTTCTAAAAAGGATTTCCATACTAATTGTTCAGGTTTTCTAGATAAAAGACAGCAAAGCTTACTTTGAGTGTTCAGCGGTTTCTTCAGCATGAATCCGTTTTCTCTCATATAATTCATCAGATAAGTATTTCATTATTAATTCCTCCAGCAGCTCTGTGATGCTGTATTTTCTGCTTGCAAGGTACTGTAAGTAATTTAAAAAATATATTAATATTTCTTTTCATATATACCAAAAGGCTTGAGAAAATTAAGCATTTATTTAAAACCATGATATATAAAACATGCCATGAATTAGATTTAAACCCACTAAAGCTTACAGCTCTGAAGTTTTTTAACGCCTAATGGTACTCTAATATTTGAAAATGAGATTCTTCATTTTAGCATCTGACAACTCAAGTGTCTAACCCAGTTTGTATTTCTGTGCTTTTCAGGAGACAGAACTGATTTCCTAGATTATACAGACATATAATAAAGAAAGTGTATGGAAATCACAGAGAGGTTTTGCTGAATAGTTATTAAAGTTTACAAACAGGATTTAATTGCACCAATAAAGTGGATGGTAAGAGAAACACAACACATCTAAGACCCTGGGGCAAACCTAATCAACTTGTATTGACAAACTCTGTCTCAAGTTTTTCCTTTCTATTAGCTATCCATAACCCAAGTGAACTCAAGTTGTTTGGTTTACATGAAACAGCCTTTAAAATGATACAGTATTTGTATTTGTGAGCTCTACTCAGAAACAGTACCTCTTTCAAACTCTCCTTACAGAGTGGACACTGAGGAGAATGATCTAAACACCGCTGCAAGCAACCTTTGCAAAAAGTATGTCCACAAGGGGTTGTCACTGGCTCAAACAACAGCCTGAAATAAAGGTATTATAAGTTAAATCCCATGGCAAGTGTGTATTTTGATTAAAAAGTCATTGATCAACCTCTTCAATTTTTACAACTAATTACGGATCAGAACAAAGCAGAGGAAAATTAGCCCCGTGTCTCCTTATTCTACTTTTCCCCCTATACTGCAGTTTATTTACATTTGGCACTGCACCACTCATTTTTATTTTTTTCTTCTAATGAATCTGGACATGTTTCAACACTCCAAACATCCCACTGTACAAAGATTTTGGTCTCACTACATAGAGATTCAGAATGTGTAAAATTAAGTGATTCTTTGAGGAGCTAAGTTGATTTATTAGCAGTATTATATAGTGGTAACATAACTATGGACAGTTTAGTATACACCAGAAGTTTTAAGGTATTTATCTGAAAACCAAGACAACTCAATAAGAGGTTTCAAATACATCAGCTACATTTAAGTAGACTAACATTCTGGAGTATCTGTATCTCCTAGACAAATATGAGGTTCACGTGCAGTCCTTTAAAGCATTAGCTTTCCCAAAATAAGTTAAATAGTTTTACTGACTGAAAAAAAAACCTTAACCCATTTAACCACAAAACCCCCTACCCTTTTAAGGTTAACAATTAACAATACCAAGTTTAATTTAAAAGGCAACTTGATTAAAATCATGCTGTATTATATAGAACTATAGCAAGTGACACATTTAAATATACATTTAACTTCAGGGATACAGAGACTGAAAATTATTGATAGGTGATAGAACTCATCACAACTTGTAAGTACCTCAGTTTATATGTGTAATAGGTATGTGGCCAAGCATCTATCACAGAAATACTGAATCAAGAAGATCTTACCTCATACATAGAGAGCACTCAAAATCTGATACATCAATCAAATCCTCTGGAATTGTTCCAAAAGCCAGTTTCAAGTCCCTTTTTGTACTTTCTAAGGAAAAGCAATATAAAAATATTCCTTCAAAGAAAGGTACATCACAGTAAATTTAAATTTCAAAGTAAGTGACTGTTTACCTCCTTGCTTTTTGAGCTTGTTCCTTCCATCTTCGCATACAACTGTATCCTGTTCAGACAGGGAGAGCTTTCTTTTTAACAAAGCACCTTTTTCTTGACCAGAGAGAAGGGGTTCAGAAGACACTCTCTTTAAGCCATCTTCCTTGGCAAGGTTTTTTGTTGAGTTAAGAGCATGGGCAGACTGTGCACGATTTAAGCTTCCACTGACAGGCTCCAGCACATCTGATCCTCCTAAACTCTATAATGGAAAGACGAACTGAATTGTACTTAGAGAGTAACACAAATCTACATAAGATGTGAACATGGAAAGATACAGAAGCCAAACTGATATCCTCACTTAGTTCATTAGTTAATTAGAAAACATTGGTAAGTCAATGCAGTACTCAAATTTGCTTAGCATTAACAATTTAAAAACCATCATCTGCTTCAAAGAGAACAAACCTTGTATTTCTTTTGATTTTCAAGTGTCTAATATCAAATCTCAGTACTTTCTAGTAAGCAGTTCACTGGAATAAGCAGTCTAATACTCCAAATGAAAACACATTATGCCCAAACCACAATTCTTTCTTCCAATTTAGACAGTCACAGAAAGTCAGCATTTAGGATGACAAATAAGAATATCAGAACATCTGATGTTTGTGTATCAGCTTAAAAGTTATCCTATAGTTCTGGTTACCTGTTCAGGACAAAGCTCTAAGTTGCTGGAAGACTCAGTCACCTCAGAACCAAGTATAAGAGGTTTATTTCGAATATGTGGTAAATTCCAAGCAGGTTCCTTCAGACTCTCTCTTAACTTCTCTGGTGACAGGACATCACACAATGTCTAGAAAACAAACAGCTAAATGTTCATAATAATGAAAAGGATCTAGATATAGCTTTACTGCAAAATTGCATACATAAGAAGTAATTTACATGAGGGTATCTTTATTTATAAAGCTTTATTTAAGCTGAGAATGAGCAGAAGCCTACATATCTATCTATATGACTAAAATAAAATTTATCTAGAAGTCTTTTCGAATACAAGTGAATGAACTCTTCAAACACAGTTAGACATTATCAGTTCAGTATCAGGCAGCTCTTTCAACATAAATTTTGATTATCGAAGAAAAACTTTTGTGCTCTGGGCATGAAAGAGTTAAAATATTAAACTTGCCCACTTTTCAGTTTTTCCAGATTTTAATTTAGTAATTTCAAAAGCATATGTACTGTTAAGATGGACATGTTAAATGTGTACATTAGGACTATCTCTTCAATGTAGTATGATATATCTTGAAAGGAACTTAATCTGCCACTTCCTTTTATGTATTAAAGATTTTTAGATGCTCAAAGTCTACTATAATGGGAGCTTTATGAAAGAATCAAGTTAGAGACTGCAATCCAGTGTCATAAATAAAATTACCCTTTCCACTTCTAGCTTGGCTGGAAGAAAGTCCTCATCAAGGGCTAAGCACTGTAGAAACAGTTGTAAGGCATCACCTACAAAGCCAAAGTCTTGCAGCACTTTTGCTTTCCTGAAGTAGACCTGAAAAACACATACCATGAAGACATTTCTAAAGAGTATGCAGAACTGCAATATTCATCTTACAGCCATTACAACACAGGTAGAATCAGAACCCTCCATGACAATAGTAATGGAGCTTTCCAACAAACTACAGCTGTGCACAGTGTGGATGATCCCTATGCCTTGCCTAACATACATCCCCTACAGAGCTTGAACATAGTCATGGGATAGGCTGGTGTTCTGTCTTCTTCCAGTTAACTTGTTTTGACTTACATCAAGGGTTCAAATCCTGACTAGTTTCAGCTGAATCACAAAAGGCCTTACCTTTCCCCTTCTGTGAGCCTTTGGAGGGGGAGAAGAAGAGGGACATAAAATGCAAAGCATTACATGACCTTTTACAGCGTCTTACAGCATCCCCTTTTTGACCTCTGTTTCATTAAAAGCTTTATGGTTCCAGCTTGAAGAAGGGTGACTACAAACAAAACAATCCACACTCCACACAACCATGCATCCCTTACATACTATCTTAATCTATATTCTTAGCACAGAACATCGCATTTTTGGAATTGTTTCTGCCAATTAGATTTTATTTTTGAACACAGCTAGGAAAAAAAAAATCTGTATACAATTTCCTCTGAAAGAAAAAAAAAATTCCTCTTACAGACTGTTTTCCAACTTTCCTTATCCTCTAAGAATTGTTACAGGAATCCATCAAACCAAGCTCAGTTAAGCAAAGTGAGGTTTCTTTCCAAACATAAAGAAAAAAGCAGACAGTACTACCAACACTGGGAGGCACAAAGTAGGATGGAGAACACACGAGAAACCAAGACAGCAGCATTTCTCTCAGCAGCATTTCTCTCCCCTTGTGTGGCAAGATCTTGCTGCTCCTGCTGTACAGCAGGCAGCACTGCAATATGCAGTACCTCACAATTCTGAAGGCCACTGACTCCCCAGCTGCCTGCACTATTCACAAAGCTGTTCCCACTGAGTTTCTTTGGGCTTTTTGAACAAAAACTTTCCAAGCTGCACCAGCAAAGTGTACTTATTTAATAAAAATTAACAAACAAACCCCAAACCCTAGCAGTTACAGGTTACAACACCATAAACTATCACAACTCCAAGTACAGTCATCGAGTCTAAGCTGTCATACTCATCAGCAGCCAGTCTCATTTATGGAACGATCTTAAGATATCTGTTAAGCATTTTGCATGTCTTACAAGATAGCATTTAAGGTAGCTGACCTAGCTTCTTAACTCAATACAAATATAATTTAAAATTAATTAATTTTACAGATAAAACCAGATACTGATAAATGAAGAGTTCATATC
Source organism: Pezoporus flaviventris (assembly GCF_033815535.1). Classification (NCBI taxonomy): domain Eukaryota; kingdom Metazoa; phylum Chordata; class Aves; order Psittaciformes; family Psittacidae; genus Pezoporus; species Pezoporus flaviventris. The sequence continues at coordinate 26,769,225 of NW_026892550.1, forward strand.
AACTTACCTCTGGCCAATTTGGCATTTTAGAAATAACAAAATTCAGATCTTCTATGGCTGTTTTATGTTCTTGGAGGCCAACATATGACTCAGCTCTGTAAATTCTTAGCATCAAGTCACTGGAGTCTGAAGAGAAAAATTAAGCAACACTCTTAATTCAGAAACTTGTAATTTTTAAATCAGATATGCTTTCATAGTGATATGTCACAATCACACTTTTTTGTACAATACCTTTGAAATTAACGGAGCACATTCCCACCCCCAGTGTTTCAGTAATAAAGGTGGCAGTAATTCTGGAGTCATGTCTTTCAAGCTAAAGATTGAATTTTACACCCTCTAATGCATCTTGTATCAACGAGAAAAATATTTTAAAAGATCCATCTGAGGCTGACAGAATAAAGTACTGCTCAATACTATTGTGACAACAAAATTTGAAGACTGTGTAGACTTTAGCTTTACACCTGTTCGAAGCCACAGAAATCTGGGAAATCACTGCATTTATATTAAAAAGTCAAAATATTACAAAGTTTGCTTTCAAAAGTTCAAGTTTTCCTTTAGACTGTCATTTGCGTTTATAATGCCCAAACTCTTTCAACTATGGTTGAAGATACAGATGCCGCCTGTGCAACAGTATCCCTCTGCTAAGTACCTGAAGTAGGCTTTATCACTATGTGGTATGAGACAGCCAACATCAGAAAGCCTTTAACATCAGCTGGCAGCCCTGTTGTAAGTGTACTAGTGAACTTCAGCAATGGGAAAACATTAGTATGTGTTCAGTAAAATTCTCATGTCCATCATACAACATTTTGCACTTTTAGTAAAGCAGCTTCTAAATGGGAAACACACCATCTCCGTGCCACTAAAACTATGTTTCTCATAACATAACTAATAGTAGTTGTTGCTTGGAAAAAATACCAGCACACTGATTTGTTCTTGATTTAGTTTTGTTAAAATACACCTGTGTTTTTTTCACTAAGTCAAACATTGGTCTACTATAAACAATCCTAAAATTAAAATTTCAAGGCCAAGTTGGATGAAGCCTTGCGTGGCATGCTTTAGTGTGAGGTGTCCCTGCCTGTGGCAGGGGGGTTGGAACTAGATAATCTTGAGGTCCTTTCCAACCCTAACTATTCTATGATTAAATAGTTCTTTAAGTTTGTTTCAATAAGGTTTTCTTGGGAGGGGATCATTTCAACTTGGTATTCTATCTTAGTCTATTCTAAATGCCTAGTTTAAATTTTTGTAAGTCTCAACATCAGCTTGTCTTAGATTTAAAAGCCAGGCTGATCAATGTTCTCATGTATTCCAATATACTGCTTTTAGATCCACAATGCTACATTACAAAAAGACCTTAATGAAAAAGAAAGACCTAAGAAAATCAAAACTCACAGATTTCACAGCTGAAACTAAAGCTTCTTCCCAGTTTGGGTTGTCTGCCTTTTGAGTTGACAGTTTCCCTTCAAATACAAATATTCCCAAACCCAGTTTGTTCAGTTTGTTATACTTTATGTTAGACATAATAAAATGTTTGTATTAGCAGAAGTCTGGGAAACTGTCTGTCTTACTTAAATACTAATTCTGCAAGCAGAACAATACTGAAGCCTGCTTTCCTGTGGCTTTGTGTTTTCTGAGTACTGTAGCCTGGTGCTCTGGTAAGGTGAGAGCTCAGATCAAATGCTTCATACCATTTTTGCTGTTGTATTTGACTCTGGTGTCCAGCAGAGCTAGTATCACACCAAATTCTTTCCTTCAGAAGTAGCAGTAAGTGCGGGTCTTTGTTCTCTGATAGGCTACCTATTTGCACATTATCAGAGGGAGCCCCTCTTTTTCAGACTTTCAAGTGTGTAGCATAACCTGAGGAACTCCAAGCCTCTTTTTCCAGGGGGAAGGTGAGGGGTAGCTTGAAGATAAAAATGTGAGTTCAGCTTTACAGCAGGTGGACATTTTGTCTACTTCTTTTTAAAACATAAAAACATAATTCCAATTTAACTGGAACAAAACAGACAGCTAAACCAAGGAGTTTAACTGGGACCCCACCTCTGCTGCTGAAAACACACAAAACACTGCCAATCAATGATCAATACATATAACAAATCAGATCTAAATATTTGCAAGACCAAAGGTGGCCAGTCACAAGTGGTGCTGCCCAGGGCTCATTATGGGGGCCAGCTCTGTTTAATATCCTCATGAATGAGCTGGATGAGGGGAAAAAGTGTACCCTCAGTAAGTTTGCAGACAACACCAAGCTGCACAGGACGGTTGATCTGCTTGATAGGAAGGCTCTACAGACAGATCCAGACAGGCTGGATATATGGTCCAAGGCCAGCTGTATCAGGTTCAACAAGGCAAAGTGCAGGGTCCTGCACGTGGCTTAAAACAACTCCATGCAATGCTGCAGTCTTGGGGAAGAGTGGCTGGAAGGCTGCTCAGCAGAAAAAGACCCAGGGGTGTTGGTCGACAGCTGCCGAACATGAGCCAGCTTGTGCCCAGGTGGCCAAGAAGGCCAGCAGCATCCTGGCCTGTAACATCAACAGTGTAGCCAGCAGGGCCAGGGCAGTGATCATCCCCCTGTACTGGGCACTGGTGAGGACACATCTCAAATCCTGTGTTCAGTGCTGGGCCCTTCACTGCAAGAGAGACATTGAGATGCTGGAGCAGGTCAGAAAAGGGTAACAAAGCTGGTGAAGGGTCTAGAGCACAAGTCTGATGAGGAACAGCTGAGGGAACTGGGGTTGCTTATCCTGAAGAAAAGGAGGCTCAGGGGAGACCTTATTGCTCTCTCTACAACTACCCGAATTCAGGTTGTAGTGGGGTGGGGGTTGGTCTCTTCTCCCAAGCACAGGACATGTGGAAATGGCCTCAAGTTGCACTAGGGGAGGTTTAGGTTGGATATTAGGAAAAACTTCCCAGAAAGGGTTGTCAACCATTGGAACAGGCTGCCCAAGGAAGTGGCTGAGTCACCATCCCTGGAGGTATTTAGGAGACATAGATGTGGCACTCTGGAACATGGTTTAGTGGTGGGCTTGGCAGTGCTAGGTTAACAGTTTGACTCCATGATCTTAAAGGTATTTTCCAACCTAAACAACTCTATGATTCTATCTAAATTTGTATGTCAAATTTGGTAACCATAATTTAATTTCTAGGCTGTGCAATTGTACAAACATAATTTTACAATGTTTCAGCATATATTTAAATATTTGCCACCTAAAGGGAAGATGCAAAGCTATTTCAAATCCTTAGACAAGAGACTAAGCAGAGCAGGAACACAATTTGTGCTCAGATTTTACATTTGGTAACCCAATATATTGTAAATAAAGAAATAACTCACTTATAGCATATACAAACCCAAATGATTTTAATAAGAAAGACATCAAGTACTGTAAGTGCAGAATTGCGTGTACAAGGTAATAGGGAAGTATACAATGGTGTACACAGAAAACCCCACTCAATATGCATTCTTTTTTTTATATTACTCCAATAGCATCTGCTTCAGGCTACTGTCAACACAAGCATACCAATAAATGGACCATCTCTGCTCTGATCCTGCATGCTTTTTAAATGGTTCATTATAAAATATCAAATTCTTCAAAATAAATGCGCATCATAATGCAGAGAAACTTTAGGACACAGTATTCACTAATACAGTACTATAGGGTCACCCCAACAATCAGGGGTTGGAACACAAAACTCCTGAGAAGAGGCTGTGAGAACTGGGCTTGTTTAGTGGAAAACTATTCCCAAACGCCTTGGGAGAACCCAACAGCCTTCCACAATCCGAGAAGAGGCCACCTAGAAGACTCTACTTTAGTGCACAGGAGAACAAGAAGAGACAGCGTGATGAAGAGAAGTTCAGACTTGAAATCAGGAGAAAGCTTTTCACTATGAGGATAATTAATCTTTGAGCAGGTTGCTCAGAGAGGCTGTGGAATCTTCATCCTTATAGGTTTTCGTAATTCAGCAGCACAAAAGCTTAGGCAAACTGCTCTGCATTCAACGTTTATTCTGCTTCAACAAGGAGATCGATTGGTCAACAGACCTCCAGAAACCCACTCCAGCGAGAACAAGTCTGTGATTCATACCAAATTCAAGTATATTAGCTGTGTGTTTCAGGATACTTGATTAAAGACAAGCTGCACTTGTACTTTAATCAAACAGACTTCATTTAACTGAACTATTTTATGTCAGCCTCTGGAAGCAGTATATTAACCATATGAATGTTAACAATCCTCACACTTTTCAAAAGTCACTTTTGCACCATAGCAAATACTTCCCTTTCGGATGTTTCAAGAAATGTAAGCAAGTTATAAAAAGATGCCATTTCAGTAGAGGCTTCATGCCAATGTCTTATTTAGGACACCAGATTTACATTGTTAACTATCAGCATTATAAAGAAACAGAGATGAACACTGCGGAAACACTGAAACAGAACATAAATTATTTTAAACATGAATACATTTCTTATGCTACAGCTCTTCCACCTTTAAATGTTTTCAAGATTCAGGTTTTGGAGGAAGATATAAAGCATACCACCAGGTATTAATTAGTGCTCCCCTGGTCTGAAATCACTTGATTGCGAGTTGTTCGTAATTGTAAGCTCACAGCTCTAAATTCACATTTAATGTATGTCTGCATTCTGATTCACTAAGTTCTTTAGTATCTTTACGAGAATACTTTGAAAATTGATAGTTCTCAGGACTGGAGACACAAAACAGTTGTGCAAAGGATCTTAAACTGAGCTTCTACCACTTAATTCTAGCACATATACTGAATCCGAGTAATAAAATTTTGGATAAGCATCATATCTGGTCACTATTCTCAAATTTTCAAGTAATTTTAAAGTTTAATTTAAAATTTAATTTTAAAAATTTCAGAACTAGCTTTAAAAAAAATCAAAATCCTTTCTTTGTAGCCATCCAAATGGTATTGCTAATTCCACAGAAGATTAATAAAAGACTGTAGAATTAATTTTATCTTTTATTCTTTCAAAGCAATCTTGAAATGTGAAACAGGACCCCTGTAAACATTTGTGATCAAGAATGGATTCATCAGTTTGTATCCTAAAGGCCACTGAAGTTTTGACTCCATTTCTTTGTGACCTATATGAGTCAATACTGTACTTCAGGACACACAACTGCTTCTTTCACTTCCCAGATTTAAAACAGAGCAGCCACTTTCTCTGGTCATATCCTACACTGTGTAAATGCCTTGGCAAATAACGTAGCATTGAAGGCCATAACTGAACCTCTTTAAAATAGGTTGCCAAAAGGCTTATAAAAAGTATCTAAGATTTAATCCCACCTACACTAAAACCAGTTTATTATGGAACTAGTTATAACGTATCTCGCCAGAACAGATCAGAAGGATTAGACTTATGCAAGCTTTTGTTTCTCTCCCCGCTGCAGAAAACTGTACAAACGTAACACGCTTGATCTGTGAAAATATTAATTCCCAAGTTTCTGAAGCAAATTCCAAGTTTCAGAAGCAAAAGGACACAAACGCAAACGGAGCCTTACAGGTTACCAGGTGTTAAATTCCATAGTCAAATACAAACAACAAAGGAATGTGCCACTGGATCCACCTAGGTGTACCAACCATGCAAATTTTACTCCCTCTACAAAGCCTGAACTCTGAAAACCAGACTGTATCTCAAGCGCTCAAGGTACCAGGCTTGCGACTGACACAGGACGGCCCGAAAGCGCGGCTCTACCTCTCGCCTTTGTACCGTCTCTCAAGGCTATATTATAAAACTCCAACCACACCCACCCATGATGTCACTGACATTACACAACCTGTCCCCCTCCATGCCTGTCTGCTTATGCAACTGGGCCCGGCCTGCTGGGAATTGTCTTGGTGACACTTAAGACTGAAAATAGGTCTCTCTCAGGAAACAAGGTTAAATACAGCAAGAGATTTTCTCTTGTCTGTGCGCAGCGATTACTAAACACAAGACAAAACAAAGCCCACAAACTCTCCTGAAAACAAGTCTCACGAAAGCATGTGGGAGGGGAAACTAGAAAAAGAACATGAAGAATCCGTGTTGCACCTTCCTCCAACACCTCTGGAAGCATACCCCACTACCAGGCTTGACGCTCAGCTGAGCTCCGAACAGCCTCGCGTCCTGCCATCGGTCCCTCCTCCACTCCGCCAGACTATGGAGGGAGGTCCGTTAAATCCTCTCAAACTCGAGAAAACTTCGGATGTTCTTTATAGTCTGTTTCGATCGCGGACAGCCTCAACAGGAGAGAGGGGCTGAAAGGCGGGAAGCAAACACACACCTGCCTAACCCCACCACACTTGGAGGCCCCCCGAGCCAGCCGTGCCTCGCCATCAGCTCACCACGGTCCTGCCGGAGCTGAGGCGGGGAGCGGGACGGGAGCCAGCGGGGCAGGCAGAGGGAGAGCCTGCTCCGCACAAGCCTTACCTGCTCGTAGGGCCTGACTGGCGGCGCCCAGAGCCTCTCGGAAGCGGCCCTGGGACAGCAGCTCCTCTAGCCGGCGTCCGGTCCTCGCTCTCTCGCACTCGCCCGGGAACCACTTCTCCGCGAGCCGGTTGAGGACGACACTGGTCCGCAGCGGGGCCGCGCCCGTGCTGGTGCCCCCCGCCGGCAGCAGCCAGTCCCGGCAGCGGCGGCAGCGGGCCCGCAGCTCCCTCCGGAGACAGCGGCGGCAGTAGGTGTGCCCGCACGGGACGGTGACCGGCTCGCTCAGGAACCTGCCGCAGCCGCAGCAGCGCAGCGGCCCGTCGGCCGCGATCCCGCTCTCCGCTGCGGCCCTGTGGCCCCTTCCCCAGCCCAGTCCCTGCCGCAGGCGGTAGTTCAGTACCAAGCACTCCACGAGGGTCCCGAGGCGCTGGGGTCCGGCGAGGGGCCCGAGGCACAGCGGAGCCAGCGACGCGCCCACCACTTCCTTCAGGCAGCTCCCGGGCACCAGCCTCTCGCCCAGCCGCGGCGGCAACTCCCGCGCTCCACCCGCCTCCTCTCCTGGGGTCCCGCTACCGCCCGGCTCCGGCGACATGTCCGAGCCCACGGCCACGGGAGAGAACGCCATCGGCTGCCCGGCGAGGGGGTGTGGCGCTGCTGCTCCAGCCGCCGGGCTCGGCTCCGCGCTGAGGCACTGACGGCACAGGGCGGGGGAAGACGAGGAGGAGGAAGCACGGCACCCCCGTGAGGGGAGGGAAGGGGGGGGGGGTGTCACGTGCGCGCCCCCGCGCGCGCGCGTCCCGAGGCCACGGTCCCCCCCACCCCGCGAGCACGGCGGCGGCGCGCAGCCCCCCTTTCAAACCTCTCAGCCGCGCCGGCTTACATAAAACGCCGCGTCAGCTGACCGCCGCGCGGGCCCGCCATTGGCTGCGGGTGGCGGCGCCGGGAGGGAGGCGGGGCCGCAACATGGAGGGAGGTTACAAAACACCGCTCCACGCGCGCGCCCCGCACCGGGGCGGGGTTGGCGCCGGGCGGCCGGGGACCGAGTCACGTGGGGTGAGGAGGGGAGGGTCCGTGTGCAGGGGGTGCTGTGCCGCGCGCGGTCCTTCCCGCCCCCAGGCTCGGCGGAGGGGGAGCGAGCGGCGGGGGAAGGAGGGGGGGGGGGCGGGAGTTCGCCGGGTCAGAGGGACGGGGTCCCGGTGGGCTCCCGGGAGCAGTGCCGCTCTGGTGAGGGCGGCTGCCAGGGTCGGGAGTCAGTGGCGCTGCTGGGGCTGGGTGGCGGGCAGGAAGAGGGGGAAGCTGCCCGGCGCGGAGGGGTGGAGCCGCCGGGGCGGGGTTGCGGGTCTCCAGCGGGTCACCGGGGGGGGGGGGGGGCGGGCTGCAGCTGTGCGGCACCGGGGGAGTCGCTGGCGGGTGCTGCGGGGCAGCCCGTGCGTGGACGCCTGCTGTCTGTTTCGCAGCGGCTGGTGCTCGCACTCCAGCCGCCTGGGCTGGCTCCTTGTCTTTCTCTGTTAAAGAGTTTTAATGGAGGACGCGATAAGTTGAAAGTTACGAGGCAGAAGCTCGTTGTCCGTATGATTTGTGTATTTACCCCTCGTCTCGACCGTTTCCAGCACTTTGTGTAGCGTCCCCGTGGGATGGGCTCGGATCCTTTCATTCTGCAAACCCGTATGCATCTGCCGTTACAGCTGGTTGGTTCAGTAAACTCTCTTTTCCGCGAGTGTAAAATAGCAAATCCAGCGCCTCTGGGGAAGTACCAGACTTACTGGACCTAAAATAGTACAGTGCATTTTGGTAGGGAAACGTTTAGGGTTTCCAGATGTATGTCAGCTTAAATGAAAGCTTGAAGTCTCTTGCATGAGTGTTACTATATTTACAGTAGCTTTTTTTTTTTTTTTTTGTTAGAAGCTCTCATAAATCCAAAAATCTCAGGTAAATATACCAGTTCCTCTAAAACCTTCCAGGCAAAGCTTACACATCAGGAAAATTAATTTATGGCCTTATGAAAGGAAAGATTTGTCTTCAGCTATATTTCGCATACAGTGGGCTGGAGGATTATACTGAAGATGCTGTCTGGATTTATGTCTAGGTGGTTTGCCTGAACTCAGCCACCCTATACTGCATCTTTTGTCTTTCCGTTGTCTTTCATGTTCCTAAAGTCGAAGAAATAAAGGTGTTATGATGATTGAAGTATGTGAGAGAACATGGGTATGTTTTAAGCATGGATAAGAAAGGTAATTAATTTCAAAAAGTGAAGTGAGTTAAGTGACAGACTAAGGAAAGATCAAAGTAAGAAATGCCTTTAGTGTGAGCTTGAATGGCAGCAGGATGAGGTAAAGTGCTTTGAATTATTATGAATAGTTTTAATGGGTTATGAATTTTGTTTCAGGTGTCTCAGGTGTGAGTTGGCCCTTCACAAAGTGTAGGGAGATAAGCAGAGAATTTAGATAGAAGTAAAACTGAAAGAAGTACTGTGGACAGTCATTAAAGGGAATGGGAGTTCACTATGCCTTTTAGATTAGGTTACGTGTGGAAATGGAGAAGAAAAATAAACTAGGACAAAGTTCAAGGGCTTGTGGGACTTCCTTCGAACACTGGAGTTAGGATTCTGAGGTTGTCCTTTAGGAGCAATTAAGATCAAGAAGAAATGAAAACCTCTTTCTTTCCACTATTGCCACTTCCAATGATTCCTTTGCAAGTTCATATGTTAGCATTCATACTGACAATTCTAGCAATTTTGTCAGCTGCAGTCAGCTATTTTTCATAATTCCCCATGTATGGGAACAAAGTACTCATGGCATTGCCAGCCTTGGGGGCTTGGATCAAAAGAGTTGATTTTTTTCCCATCTTTTACTTCAAAACAACTAAAAACAGTGAAAGGGAGTTGGAGTAGGATGGATGAGTAGATGAATAGGGAGCCTGACATCTTGCACTGCTCCCACCAGTTGTAGAAATCTTAGTACATTTGTTCAGAGCTTGCACTTTCTGCTAGCAGTACTTACTGTCACAGTAACCCCTCTCTGTCTCCTGATACTTGTGATACATGCTGTTCTCTATTCATAGTCACCCTTACTGTCTTAAGTCTCTCCTGGACACTCAGGGCTTCCGTGCGACAAGGGAAAAAGTAAATTTTTCAGGTTTAGATAGAAAAAAGATTTATTTTTGCCTAAGTTTGTTCTTTGTGGTTGTAGAAAGTTGTTGGAAATTAATTAAAGAAACGGGCTTCAAATTTGATATAAAAATGTGTGTCAGCAGTATGCTGCAAGAATACAGGGAATCCTCTGGCTATCAAGTAATTTTGGAGCCTGGCATACTATGGGTGGGTTCAGGAGGAGAATGTGGAGATTCCAGAGAATTCAAAAGATCCATTGCATAAAATCACTTTTGTGTCGGGAAGTCCCCGAGACATAGATTTCTGGAATATCAGAGATTGTGTTGGGGGAAATCTGATCATTCACCTCATCCTTATTCTCTACACTTTCATTTTTATCATGATTGGAAACAGGGTACTGGGCTGAGTTGGACTTTGTTATTACCCAGTGTGGTCATTCTTACATCTTTAAACTACAGCTGATTTTTAAAAGCTTTGTTTTTTGTTGTATTATTTAACCTTTGGCATATTAAACTGAACAAGAAAAAAACTGATTTTCTAATCTTTCACTGAGTTACTGATAGGATGTGATAGTTATGTAAGAGAGGAAAAGAGAAACATGCGACTTATTACTAGATTAGATAACACACATGGCTCCACCACCACTCCATTAAAAATAGCATGCACACAAAAATCTGGGGTTTTTTGGTTTTATGTTTTTTTTTTTTCCTCGTGTAGGGTCAGAGGAATGATACTTGAAACCAAAATTAAACCATGGCATTGTACTTTTCACATGGGCCATTCGAAGAAACACTTCAGGGATTGTCTTTTCCATTTGCCTACAACTGCTGATGTAAGTCTTGGTCATCCCCATTCAGAAAGGTACCTACAAAGGACTGTGCTTTCAGTACAGTGAGGTAGAAGTACATTGCTTTCTTACAGTTTGTAAGCCATCACTCAGACGTTTCTATAAGCAATTCCTTGTACAGGTAGAGTGTGCAACCCCATTAAACATGACAATAAAATAATAGAATCATAGAATGGTTTGGGTTGGAAGAGACCTTGTAGATCACCTAATTCCACCCTCCTGCCACAGACAGGGACACATTTCCCTAGACCAGGTTACTTGAAGCCACATCCAGTCTGGCCTTGAGCACTTAAAATAGTGGTTTAAGTTGATACTTGACCATATGTGCAATTATGCTGATTTAAGAACTTCAGAAATCGGTAGGAGTAACAAAATGAAGCAAAACTGACCCCAGTTAAAGCAAGGGCAGTGGCAGGTGGTGGACCTAAAATTAGGTATGTTCTGGAAATCTGGATGTGTGCCCCTTTTTTTGCAGTCTTAGTACGTATCCCAAGTGGTTAACCCAAGGAAGGCAGTTACAATCTAAGACAAATGTGGTAATAGCTTTCTGGCTGTTTCCCCCTTATTTCTTTGAAAGTAGCCAGCTAACTAGCTAGCTGTTGTCACTTTTTGCCAAAGTATGTGTAGCAAAGGCAAAATAAAATGGAGAAAGATTAGATTAGGCAAATAAGAGTCATATGCTTTAAAAAAAAAACAATTCCTCAATGGCTTTTGAAGGCCTTAGCTGCTGATGTTTGAGTCACTTCAGCTCTGGCTAGGAATTAATGAATGCTCAGAACCAACTTGGTTTTGTTTTGTTTCAGTTTGTTCTTTGTTGCTAAGTAGACTTCTGGGGCTTCAGTGATATAGTTCTGGCAGGCAAATTTTTAAATGGAAAAACACTCAGCATCACTGCAGGAAAACAAATGCTAACCTTTGTGCAACAGCGTTGGGTAGAAGTTGGCTTTGAGGAGTATTTTTTTTTTCAGGGACAAGAGGCCACAAAGCTGCATTTGCAGCTTGGGCTTGGTGGTTAGGGTGAGCTGAACAGGGCTAGGCTGCTGCTGCTTTCTCTGGCATTTCTGTACAGCACAGCAGTATGGGGTTTAGTGGATCTTAATTCCCTTTGAGAAAATTTGGGTGCTCAGTACTTTTGAAATAAGTCCCTTAGTAAGTTATTTAATTACGCTTAGTAATTATGTATGCACTGGTGAGTATAAGAGCCTCCACCAAACAACTACACATGGGATAAACAGTTAACTACATGTTAGAAAGATAAGTATCTCATTAAAAATAAAAAGGGAGGCAGAACATAATAGGATCTAAAATACTTAACCAGGTAGAGTAAAGACAGAGAGAGAGAGTTTATTGGCTAGATCCAATAAAGGACTTAAGTACCTAAAGCAGGATTTAGGGAGAATTCAGGTCCCTAAGTCAAAAAATGCGATCCAAGAAATCTTGCACAGCTGTTACCTAACTTAGGAGATGCCTAAAATCAGAAGGCTTTTCCCTGATTTTACTTTCTATCTCTGCAGTGTCTAGGATTTTACTTCTGTGCACATTCAGAAGTGCGTTCTGTGCACGTTCTGTGCTAGAGCAGTTTAGCATCTATTTCCCATTCAGCTATTTACAATTCTCAGCTTAAGTGTTAACGGCTCTGTTTTGTCAGGACATGGCAAGCAGACATATTCAGAGAGTCTGAATTTGGCTGCTTGCTTTTAATGTGAAGGATGGGGGCATTGAGTAACCTTTTATTTAACAACCTGTTAGGTTACTGATACAAGAGTTGGAAGATTCAGTTTTGTTCTAAGAATGTTCAAAGGCATCTCCTTCCTCCAAGTAATCCATCTTAAAGAGTGACTGCACGAATTTAAATTGTCTTGGGAGCATGAATTAGAGATGAGGATGTGTCACTCCCTACTAAATGCCCTATTTCTTGGGCTAAATCTCACGCTGCTTCTGTGCCTATGGACTACAGAATTCTTTGCTTCAGTAGCACTTTAACAGGAATGGAGCAGAGCTGTCATTATTTCCAGTAGCCCATTTTCTTCCTGGGTAGGATCACTTTTCTGCCATATGTTGACTTGAATCTTTTTTGTTTAATGGGGATACACAGCAACAATGGGCTGCTATATGCAAGGCGTTTGTTTTCTCGCTACCTTCTGTTATCCTGGCAGTGATATAACAGAATATGGCAAGCCCTGCTCCATGTTTTTTCAACAGAATGGCAGTTGGATCCTGCAGTTAAGAAAGTACTCTGGCCTGTGAATTGTAAGCACCTGTATTGTCTGTGTCTTGGCCTGAGTTAAGTTTCTAAGGAGTTGGCAATAACACTGCTGCATTTTTTGCAGACTAGCATTAAGCAACCATGATGCCTCAGGGCAGTACCAAACTTCTTCATACATACTGTATAGCATATGTGTGTATTTCATGTGGGCTTCTGGATCTTTTGTTGGGAAAGGAAAAACAGAAAACTGAAAAACAGTTTGCAGTCACATAATTTTAGGTGTCCAGTTAACTTGCTTATTTGCTTGTACCAGGTTTGAATGTATTCCCTTCTAAAATTATATATGGTTTTTACAGTATTGGCATGTTTGAATACATATGGGTATGTTTGTATGGATATTGATATCAACTGCCATTGATAAGTGGGGTTTGGTAAATCTGGCAATTATACTTTGAAGTTGTGGAAATACTTTCACTATCCTGGGAACACCAGTAAGTGGAATCACTTACTTCCCTGTTTTCATGTTCACTGTATTTTTTTTCTTTTCCCATATATGATGATATGTAGTTGTTCATTCCAAAAGATACAGCTGAATGTTTCTATGTGTGCAGAGCAACAAACTTGAAAAGTTTTAAACAACCTTCTAAAAGGTTTTATTTTAAATTTCTCCAGTTTAAAAAAGTAATTTAGCTCTGGATATGACATGAGTCATATTTGTCTTTTCTTTAGGAAGAAAACCCTTGGACTGATTGGGCTCCTTCCTTCTGCCATTATTGCCTGGTAGGAGAGTCACATACAATCTGCAGATTTATAAAAATAGCTAAGTATTCAGTGGGATATTTGCTCCTATTAATATATGTTGTAATTATTCAAATAATAATGCATTAGAGTGTGAAATATAAAGTTTAAAGAGATAGCTCTGAATAATTTATTCTTGAAGTTAAAACTTTTAGTGCAGGACTGTAACTGAATAATGAACAAAAAGCAGAATAGCAGCTAAAGAAGCGCTAAAAAGACTTTAATTAAACGAGGACTTTTTTTTTTCCAATGAAAGTTACTCACTAAAAAAGGGGGAAAAAAGCAAGTCAGTCAGTGTTCTTTTCAGTTTATCAGGATGTTTTCCTTCAGCTGAAAGTTGGTGGCTAACAATTGTGTTGCATATACTAATTTTTTTTTTCCTGGGTGTTAATGTATTCACATTAAAGAACAAGCTGACTATTTTTAAAGGAATGTATAGCAAAAGTAAAAGATAATGATTGGCATGTGTTCTCTGTTCTTGGTTGAAGTTTAAAGAACAATTTATTTTGGTATCTGTTTTATATTCACTAATATTTTCTAATATGCTTGCTGATATATATATTCTCTATTATATCGCTTGCTATCAAGTTGGATGTTTTGCATCTACTTATGATCATCTTCTGATATAAATTATATTGAGATGTTTAGTTTTGAATATATTTTGCCATATAGACTTCTTTTAAAATTTGTAATAATTGTCACTGTTCACTCTTATAAAATTTAAGAAAAGGGAGAAACAATTACAGGCATTATACCATATGTGCGTTAAAAGTCTGCATGTGTTGTAAACCCAAATCTTATACCAATGGAGAAGGGAAGAAAGAAAGCTTATTGTGCTTAATATCTAGCCTCTTGCAAAAAAAACGACGTTATTTTCTGTGTAGTCACTAATAAAAGTGGACTTAAATTTAGAGTTTTAGTCAATAAAAATGCATTTTAAGAAACACATAGAAATCAGAAAAGACTTCATGACCTGCTTATAGTGGTAAGTGAATAAAAAAAAAATGATTTGTTACTACTGGACTGGACTTCAGGCTGGAGTGGGGTATCATGCTGTTCACAATCAGTCAGGTACCTTTGCATATAACCAGACAGTATATGTCAGTGCTACTAGTACTAGATAAATCACTGAGTTTCCAGCTAGTTAATGATAAAGTTACTAGTCTTGAAAAATTCAAAAGGAGTTGATATAGCTAAAAATTTGGTTTTACTTACTCTTCTTAGATTGAGTCTTCAGGATCGGAGAAGCAACAGCTCCTTGTCTTAAGCATTTCTCATTCATAGAGTTCCATAGAGTTTTCATGTTTCTTTCTTATATAATGAGCCTTCAGAGATTTTAGAGTCCTAGGCAATTATTTCCCATCAGTGAGAACAGACAATATATGAATTTTCTTCAAAGATTATGAATGTGTAAATGTAGTGTTACGTGAAGAAAGTCTGACCTGAGCAAAAAGTGACTACTTTAAATTTTACCAAGGTGGCAGAAAACATTTATTTAATTAAATAGCCTAATTGGCAACAATTTATCTCTTGGCAACAAGGTGAATGTTACAGTTCCCACTCCTTTCTACTTTGGCTCCTACTTGTTTGCTATTATTTATGTCTGATTTGCTTCTTGAACATTAGTAACATCACATTGTGCTCTATAGGCTGGGGTATGGCAGCCACATCTTTCCAACCTTTTCTGACAAGCGTACTGCAGGAAGTGTGTGCCACTTAGGCCAAAGACAGCAGATGACAGGATTGAATTTGGGGATATTTTTTTTCAGTGGAGCATGGGATCATGCAGGAGAGAAGTAAATGCTCTCAAATTCTTCATTTCAGCCTGATTGTTTAAAGAACACTTAGTGTTTCAGTCTTTCTCCTACCTATCTTTCTCCTTCACCATATTTATACAAGATAAATTAGTATCTGTTCTTTGGCTGTTGTCCACTAACGATCTATATAGAGACAATAAATCACCTCATTTAATTTCACTTCTATTCTTGAAAAAAACCAATAAAACATTATTTTGTGCCTCCAACATACATTGGACATAATTTGTGCGTGCAGTGGTACCAAGTTTTGGTCATATGAGACTAGGCTCATCACACTTTTCTCATAGGTGATTCTGTATCAAGTAGCCCATCCCAAATGGATTCTGTCTCATCTGTTCTGTCCCTTTCATACTACACACAAGCATTACATTTTAAGCATCTTTTTTGGTGATTTTGTCCCTCAACTCCTGATTGTCCAAGAAGGGTTTCACAAGGGCTCAAAGACCGTGATAAGCGCATACATATGAGAGTATTTTTTTTTAATGACATAATGTATTCTATTTATTTTCATATTTCTACCTCCTATCAAAACAATCACAGTTCTTTAAGTGAACAACTTATCCTGCTGTTTTTCAGGAGTGTGCTGGCATGCATTTTTGCTGAGCTGGTACTGGTAGATCAGCCCCATTTCACACACAGTTCGTGTCTGTACTTCTCTGAAGAGTTGAAAACCTAACAAGCTGTTGTCTTTGTTTTCCTTTGTGATGCATTGCAGACCCTTCTTATGACAGACTACTTGGTTTGAGTCCTGGGGTGCTGAGCTGTGGAGAATTTGGTGTCACTGTGTCAGCTTTCATCATTCCTGTAATACTTCAGCCTCCTGTTGGTACTGCTTTAACACCCTGATATCTGGCCATAAATCTAAGCCAAAAGTTAACTGTGTAGACCAGATACAAATATTTATTATTTACTGTAGAAATAGAAAGTGTAACATGTTTTTCTGCATTGTATTTAAACATTTTAAAAAACTCAGATTACTCTCCAAGGTGCTTTTTTGGTACCTGCATTACCTTGATAGAAATGGTGAATGGAATACTCTTGCTGTTTACAGTGCTAATGCTAGTGGGTAACAGACTTCCATAATTCTGGAGTTCTGCAACAACATTAACAAAATTAATGGTCAGTAATTGATTCCAGGCTTAAAAGCAGATTATACCATTGTAAGGCTGATTCATATTTTAGACAGACTACCTAAGTAAACTGTTACAGTTAAGTAAACAGTACATCAGAATGGAAGGTTTCCTAATAAGCTATGCGCTGACCGCTTACAGCGTATCGGAGTCCACGTGTCAAGAATGATGAAATGTGAGCAAAGATGGTGGCTGCCTGTAGTCTAATTTATCCAAATGGCTTTCTCTTTGAGAAAGGCTTACGCTCTTAAGAGGAATGTTGAGTATTTGAAGAGGGAAATTTAGGTAGAATCAATAATTATTGGGAAAGAACTGGAAGCAAAAGGGAAGGTAGTTCATTTATCTTTTCCTGCAGACTGCAAAGCTCTGATTATATTCACACTAACGGGACCGAGCTGTCTCTCTTCTCATGAGCTTGCCTGTTTCCGGGTGTTATAATGCAGGCAAGTCATGGATGCGCTACTTTCTGATGTCACTTAAAGCAAAATACAGGTTGTGTTCAGATTGTACTATAGCTCTGATTTCTCTGTGTCCACAGTGTTTTGGGAGCACAGTGGTAATTGGAAAGAACCTCTGATCCTTCATTTGCTGCCTCAAACAGAAGAATATGAAAGCTAATGTGTCAGTATATCTAATGCAAATCTTCTGTCTTGGTACTGCTTCATTTTGAGACAATGACTACCTTTCTGTAGATCTCAATAGAAACGCATAATGCTTTTATTCATTCTTACTGCAAATAACAATTTCTCCCCAGAATGACTGTTTTAAGAAATCTTGCTTTAAAATAAAATAATCATTTTAAGGTGGTTTACGTAAGAAATAACCATGCCTATAGAATGATTGATTATTGTTTTTAAATAAGCACTTGGCAATGTCATTGTCTTGTGTGTTATAGTCAGCTGTATTTTTTGAAAAATTCAGTTTTCAGAATACTGGGCTTTACCTTAGATTTCACTATTGTTTCCACTGCATACTTCATTTCTATAGTTCTGTCATTAAAATATATAGATGAAAATATCTGTATGTACCTGTAAGCAAAGCATTTACAAGCTTTTCAAAAACAGTTTGTGTTAACTTCTTAAGTCTTGGTGCTTTAGGAAATAAAAATTAAGTAGAGTTTTAAATTGAGAGTAGTAAGTGCTATTAAATGTAAAACAAAATAGAAACAGTGCATTTCCCCTGCTTGTAGTTCCCTCTGTAACAGTGGTACAGTGTGCTTTTCAGCCTTCCAAAATCTTCAGTAGTTATCATGTCTGAGATTGGTGTGCGGTGTGTTGTGCAGGTCGTTTTAGGAAGGCTGCATTTCTAAACAACCCAGTTAATTCTATGATTCTATGTTGTTTTCCTGTAGACTTGGCTTTTTGAAGGAATAGAAATTTCAGCTCCTGCTTAACTTATTAAATGTGCCGAGTTGGAGCGATACATTCAGCATTTAATAAACTAGTTGGGAGCAATGTTTCAGATGAGATGGAGAAGCCAAGATACCAGTTTGAAATTTTGTTTTGTTTTCCCACTAGAAAATTGGCAGTTAACTGCAATATTTGTCAAAAAATCTTTCAAGCAAGAAACTGAAGTCAGCTCTAGTTGCACAAAAGTAATGATCTAAGATTTTAAACAATTTTCTAATTACTTTCCGTGATACATAATGCATCCCAGGAGCAATAGATTTAAGAGAGCTTCACTTTTAGGAAAGTGAAGATAAAGACAAAAATAGAGATTGTTGCCAACCTTTCAAATAATTATTTAGAAGTAGAAGTTTGGTAGTACAGTCTTAAAAACCGCAGTTTTTTATTGAAGAGATCCAGTTTTCAGCTGAACAGTGTAGTTATTGGAATCAACAAAACCAATAAACTATGTTTTAGTAAGAGGAAGCAACAGATTCAGTTTTAAACTGTTTTAATTCCACTATGCATAACTGTAAAGAATATTAATAAATAACTTCAACTTTAATTATTATTGGGTTTGGTTGGTTGTTTTTGTTGATTTTTTTTTTTTTTTTTTTTTTTTTGGTCGGAGTTTGAGTTTCATGAGTACCACAGGATGGTTTCCATGCTTGATCTGCATAATCCCAACAGAAGGCAGCTGAGTTCTGGGTCACCAAAGCTTCATTCATATTAGAGATTGTGGGTGTTTCAGGCACTGGGAAAGAATATGGGCTCCCTTATGTTCACACGGAAAAGTGTTCCTGCGGTTATACTTGTTTTTAAGAGACTGACTTTTGTCATACTCCATCCTTGGTGGCCACCAGTTGCGTTGCATCACAGCAGAATGGGTCAAGGTAGCAGTAGGGCTCCCTGTGCACTGTTCTGTTTCTTTTCCTCAACAGTTGTACCTACACAAGTGCTAGATCAGTGAATGCCCAGCGTAGCCATAAACTACCAGTTGGTTTTGCGATAGAGAAATTACCGCTGAAGTCTGTTTTTGGGCATAGGCAAAGGAGCTGAATACCAAGGGTGTTAGGCTGCTGGGAGCAGTCATTGTCTGTTCCATTTGTGCTAGAGCTGCAGCACTGTATGCAGTCTATGGTCCCTTCTTCTTGCTGTTTTGCTGACATTAAGGGAGGAAAGAGCTGGAAATCACAGAATGGTAGTTCCTACGGAGTTGGCAGTGGCTCTTCCCAGCCATTAATTTCATGCTCTCCTTTTCCTCCTACTTTATGAATCATGGCACTACAGAAGTAAAACTTGTTTTCTGAGAATTTGCTTTGACTTTCTAGGCACAGCTCATTTCATCACCCACCCTCCACCCCTTTTGTATGACAGGCCCTTTCTGGATTCTGGAACCTCAAACAGTATAGAAGTGTTATGAGACAGATCTGTTTTTTAGGGAAAAACTGCTTGCAGGAGTAATAGTAGGAAGTGCTTATGTAGGAGTATGGTGGGAATTTAAATTTTCTTTGGCACAGTAGTGATTGACAGTGAATGATGTTTTGAGTGATCTTTTGTACAGCTGAAGTGGAGTTACACTGGTGGTTTTGCAAATGTGGGTATTTCCAAATGTTCCCCCAGTATGTGTACAACTACAAGGTTGACACCACTGCAAAGAAGTGACAGAACAAGAGGCAGTGGGTATGAACTGAAATACTTTAAAAATAAGACAAAATATTTTTATTGCAAGGTGGTCAAACTCTGGAACAGGTTGCCCAGAGAATTTGTGGAGTCTTCATCCTTGAAAACATAAAAAACCTGAGTGGATATGGCCTGATAAACCTTCTCTACTTTATCCTCCTTTGAGCAGAGGGTAGACCAAATACCTCCTGTGGTCCCATACAGTCTCTGTTATTCTATTGTAAGAAAAGCATGCAGTAATCCTTTTTCAAGTGAAGTGGTAATTCCCTGGGGTATTGTTCTGGCTTCCCACAATTAGTGGTTCAGAAACTTCCTAATACATTCTGTTGTCACTTTGCAACCTTTAGTTATTAAAGAGGATGCAGGTGTAAATTACACATGCAAAAAACCAGACACCAGAATCATTGTTAATGAGTAGCTCCAGTTGTATAGTCACTAGTGAGAAACATTTTGAGTAATAATGAGATAGATTTTGGTTTCTTTGAAGTCTGTAGTTAAAACTTTTATTGACTTCACGGAGCTAGGGATTTGATCCGTTACATTTTCTGTCTGACGTGTAAACTGACATGTATCTGACAGCAACCAGAGTGAATTGATTAGTTAATATATTCAAATAGTCTATAAAACCAAAATCTGTGATAGTAGGAAGTTCAGGTTACTTCTGCCTCCAACCATCAAACAGCCATCTCTGGTCTGCTCTTTGCACAGCCTCGTAATTGCTGTGCATCAGCTATATGCTTTACTTGCATGATCATCTCACAGGAAAGAATTGCTGGGAAGCTTAATTTTTTCTGTAGAAAGGTTTTTAAATGTGTAGAAGCAGCCTGGGAGTGCACAGTTGAGGAATGGGCCCTTTTATATGACAAGCCACACTTTGTGCTTTGCTGTGCAAAGAAGTCTCTTAGACTTCTGACGTTTTAAAGTGGGAACTATCCTCCTGTTTGATAAATGAAATTGTTTTCTAAAGCAAGCATTTAAGTAATAGAATAAACAATTTTTCCCACTAAAGGGATAGTTTCAGGAAAAGAGGATTAAAATTCTTGGGAAATCAGTGAGGCAGTTACAAGTGTCAGGTGATTATGTGGCCTTATGTAAGGGCAGCATTTGGTGTCTAGCCAAGTATTTCTAAAACTTATAGAGGAAACTTCTGTTCACATTTCACAGAATCAACCAGGTTGGAAAACACCTTTAAGATCACCAAGTTCAAACACCAGTCCAGGACCGCCAAGACCACCACTAAGTCATGTCACTAAGGGCCTCATCTACACGGTTTTTGAACACTTCCGGGGTGGTGACTCCGTCACTTCTCTGTTCCAATGCCTGACCACCCTCTCTATAAGGAACTTTTTCTTAATATCCAATCTACACTTCCCCCAGCATAACTTGAGGCCATTTCCTCTAGTCCTGTCACTTGTTACTTGGGAGAAGAGACTGACACCCACCTAGCTACAACCTCCTTTCAGGTAGATGTAGAGAGCTGCAGGGAGCTGTAGAGAGCGATTTAGGCCATCATAAATCTGAAAGCACTTAAAAAAGAGCAGTGTTTCCTGCTGTATTAGAGTTGATGGTTTTTGATTTGTTGGTTTGTTTTTGTGAAAAAAAGTCTGTATCTAAATAAATTTGTTTACTACAGGGAATTCCTGAAGGGGATTGTGTGGTTAAAACAGGGGCTTGCGAGAACTAGATTTTATTCCTGCCTTTCTTGCATATCTGCTGTAGTGTATAGCACAAGCCACTGTATGCGGCTCCATTTATCTTAACCAGTTTCTGTCTTAACCATCGCAAATGTATTGTTTTTGTGAAAAAAAGTCTGTATCTAAATAAATTTGTTTACTACAGGGAATTCCTGAAGGGGATTGTGTGGTTAAAACAGGGCCTTGCGAGAACTAGATTTTATTCCTGCCTTTCTTGCATATCTGCTGTAGTGTATAGCACAAGCCACTGTATGCGGCTCCATTTATCTTAACCAGTTTCTGTCTTAACCATGGCAAATGTATTGTCTTTGTGTATATCGTATATTCAGACAGTGTAGGGTGGGGTTGATAGGTACATTATCTATTTGTTGAATGGCAGTGTACTGAAATAATTTGTTCCTTACTGTTTTTGTTTCATGGAGAAAAACTAGTTGGAACTAACTAGAAGAAAATAAGTTAAAGGGTTTTTTTAAATTTTACTCCCATTTAGTCTAAATGGCAGTAGGTGGTAATAAGCTGCTTCTGAAGTGAACCCATCTTAACTCATTTATCTGTGGTGTTTGGTAGGTTTTTTCATGTGTAGTAATCTTTCAAAGACTGAGTTATTTTGCTGTTTTTTTTTCTGAGATTGAGCCCAGAATGCAAATTGTGTTCCATTCTGTTATTTTTCTTGCACATCCACTCTTTTTTATCTGATTAGTTTTTGTGCAGATTATATCACATTACTTTTTCCCTTCAGGCTTGAAATATCTTTAAACTTGGTGAGAGGCATAATACCATTGAATAATTCTCTTTGACTCATGCAAATCTTCATGTATTTAGACTTAGAAAAACAAGATCTTATGTTGGTAGAACATTGCTTGAAGTGCTGAAGATGACTGGCTAAAATCTGGTAGGTACTAATTAGGTAGGATTTGTCATTCTGTCAGTCAGTCTTGCAGATTTTTGTGATCACATACTGAACATACACAAAGCAACAGAGTAGATGCAGTGAGCTCAAGAAATGTCTTCTGAATGATCCTTCTTTCTAAAGAAATTTATGATGTTCAAACAGAAGCATAAAATGTTTCTAGATGACAGCAGAATCAAAGATGTAACAGAGACCTCAATGAAGTCAGAATAGGCATAAATGTATTTGGAAATATGTTAGTTTTTACTGAAAGTGCAAATCTGGACATCAGGAAAGTCCTGGAATGCCCATCAGGCTGTATTCTCTGTCCCCACTAGGCTTTTAGCACTGTAGTTGTTCACCAGGCATTATCAGATGAATCATCAGGAAAACCAAACAAGAAACCTTTACTTGAGAGAGAGACTATAGAACATGAACCTTTGCTTAGCCAATCCAACTGCCACCTGTATGTTTTTCTGACATTATCATATATTTTTGTGCCAGATAAGTGAACTGTTTTCACCATGCAAATACTGTCTACTCCAGCACATATTGCATGCAAACTACCAAGCACAAATTTGGACATCCAACAAGTTCTGGTTAGAAAACTAGTGGCAAAACAAGTGTAGGCCTGTGAGAAATGATAGGGTCATCCAAACTTCACAGCTTTCCAGGAGCTTTTAAAATGCAGCTGTGTCCATCACTGTCAAATTAGTAAATATGTATTGACAACAGTTGACTCAGTTACAGAGAGAGTTACAAGCTGAAAATGTATAACAAAGAATGATGGCAAATAGGAAGATGGCATGCAAGAGCATTTCAATGCAGAATTGGAAGAGAATAAAAAGAAGAATTGAGATGGTAAGGTATTCTCTAATGCTTTTTAGAAACATTACAGTACATCTAATCTGGTTTCACTAAGGAAAATAACATTATTTGTTTATAGCCTATTTAAGTAATATGAATATGTATTCTATACTTGTAGTAAGAACTCATTTAATCAATACCTAATCTTTATAAACCAAACTTTTTTTTTCTTTTTTTCATTATAAAATAGTTATAGCTAAACTATCCCTCAGAGAAGGTTTTCATATTAGCAAAGCCTTGAGATCTGTATGCTAAAAGAACGTTCACTAGCTCAGATGTAGCAACTTTAAGATCTTAAATTTTGGCTCATTGAGTGGTGTTTCTTTGTGCAGTCTGTCTTCCCATACAATAAAGCCTACTCACAGATTTCTCAAAGCCTCTGTGCAAATCCACAATTTCTGGCAGCCCATGTTTATGCCATGATAATGTGATTTCAGGGGAATAATATTGGTAATGGACCGATGGTTTCATCGATGGGGTAAAGCTCTGTGGAAAGAGAAAAGTCTACTCTTCAAAACCTCATTAAAACTTACAAAAGTTGTTAGGCCAAGAATCTCTGTCTCATCTGAAGAATACTGGTTTTAAATACTATTTCAGTAGAAATATCACACTGTTTGAGTAGAGAATCGGAGATTATGTAATGAATTACTTATGTCACTTCCTGCTGCACCTGAGATTTACATGCCAACTGCTTTAGTTGGGTATGTGATCAACTCTTTCACAATGGGAAAAATAAATAAGGAAACAAGATTACAAGATGTAAATTTAAAATGTACAAAAAAATTTGAACAACTTGAATAAAATTTGGAATGTTTGACCTTTATAACAAATAAAGCTAGCACAATGAATGTTTTGGTATCTCAGCCTCATAATGCAGTGTTTTGCATCTTGAAGGGGAGACACTTTTTTTAAGCATTTCCTGGTACTATCTGCCAAACTCTGTTAAATGATTTACTGAGTGGTTTTGGGGCTTGGTTATTGTTCAGTTCTTCAGTGTTAATATATCACTCTTTCATCTGTAATGAAAGTACCAGGAAAATTATTTCTCCTGGTATTTTCTTGGAAGTGGTGATAATTTTTGTGTATGTGTGTCATGACATTTGAATTCCATGATGGTTATTTAAATGTGTTTAATTTTTTTAAAGATCTTTAATCTTTCTCATATCATTTCTTTGCTTATCTTTCATAAGAAACTAATATTTCCAGTGTTTCTCTGTGTCATTCTTTGCCCTATTAAGTACCTCAGTAGCTTTCCCTTGCCAGCAGGGAATTACATTTTTCTTTCAAATTGTCCAGTTTTTAAAAAGAAAGTAAACTGGGATCAGTTTGTACCAACCTTGATTTATTCTTTCAAACCTGAACAAATAATTCCATACCCTAAATTTCTCTTTTTTTTCCAACACTTTATCAGATGATCTTGTAGAAGATACTTGTCCCACAAACCGTATCTTACTTTCCTGTTGAGTGATCTGCATTCACCAAGGCTAAAATACAGCAGAAGGAATGCATCTAGAAGAACTAGTGATTTTGTAACAGTTCATTCTGATTCTTCATTAAACCTGGGAGATGAGTGGGAGCTCACCCCCAGTAACTCTGCTATACAGTCGTGGAGGACAGAACAGGTATTCTTTAGGCCCTGCAGTCCCTCTCTCTGCAATGCAAGGCTGTGCTCTACACTGAGTTGGAGTTCAGCTTCTGAGCTTTAAATGTTCCAGGATGAGAGTTGCAATTGGTTTCCTTAGCAAAAGTCCAGACATGTATGACATTTATTCTTGTTCTTCAGACCAAGAATTACCTACCTTATTTTTATTGAATTCTCCTAGTTATCTTCCTGCCTGCAATCCAGAATGTTATCTCTGCAAGCATGTATGACCCTGCTAGTTGTTGCTTAGCCAGTTGCCTTCTGGCAGTGTAGTTGATGTCAAGGAAAGTCAAAGGGAAAAGCATATTTCATTAGTTACTGTTGGTTTTGCAAGTCATTTTCTGACGTAATTTTTGGTGAATTTTTTTTTCAAAACAGAAACTTTTTGTAAGGCATGAAAAGGCAGCAGTAAGAATACACATTTTTAGTTCGTTGTAAGTTCTCCAAAATGTCTACCGTGTTGTTGACTCAGAGGAGCTTTCAGAGTAGGAGAACTGGATCTCGGCCACCTTTCTTACATAAGAAAATTCTTTAAAAAAATAAGAGCTTTGTTGCTCTTCAGTCCTCTGACTGCCTAGATTATCCTCACGGTAACCTCTGTAACCATTGATTAAGAAGTGCTACACAGAAGAAAGTCTACCCGTTAAAATGAAGCTGAGTTTACTTGTGCCTGAGATTAAAAATGTGGCTGATGACTTTCAGACCAGAATAGTGCATTGCGTTACAGCCCTGAGATGTTTGATACACAAAAGTAAACCAAAGCAAAACAAAACAAATACATAAATAAAGAAACCTTGAAATTCAGATTAATTTATGATACATTTTGTTAATTCATCAGAAAACAATGTTATTCTTTTTTAACTTGATGAGCACATGGGTCTGTTTATCACATGCCTGTGTAAGTGTCTTTGCAGATGTTTTCTCTTTGTTGAAAATACTTTTTCTCCCCTCAGGGCATGCTACACTAATAAATTAAACTTGCCTATTACAGAAGACACTTAGAACACTCAGGCAGGCATAGCACTGGCATAACTTTTTAGTATCAATTTTAAGAACTATTTACAGATTATTTTAGTATATGCTTATATATTTTATCTAACAAAACTTTTTGATATAAATTTTAAGATCCATTTGCACATTCAGCAGTTTGTTGATGCTGTGTCTGGTTTATAAGAAATGGTCATCTAATTTCATTGGTAGTGATATCTGATAATACAATAACTACAATAAGTTTCACTGACAGTTAAATGATCTGGGTCCTTTAAGATAATTTTTTAATCCTATTTACTAATTAGTTGTCTACCCTATTCGTACTTCCCATATCTGCAGTTCCCTTTGCTTTCATATTGTGGTTCAGATTTACAGTTGCTGTCTAATGTCATATGTAATTTTATCAATGTTACCTCAACAAACCTGTCTGTTAATGACTAGACAATTTCTTCAACAGACAGAATAAACACAATCACAAAGCAATATCTGAAGAGGCTTTATATAACTTTAAAGAGGGAAAGATGAATGAAAAATCAGGAGTTACTGTGTAGTTTAGGAAAAAAAAATTAAATTACAATATACTCTGGTATACTCCCATTTATTTTACATTTTAACCTGAGGGAGTTCATTATTACTGTCTTTTACAATGAAATACTGAGTTCACTTGGAACTTAACAATTGGTGATGAATAATAATAGCTTTCATTTGCATGCCCTGTTTAAGTGTGGTACCTGCTGCCTTCTCAGCAGCAATTAAATGTTCCTTTTTGGTTTTTAAAGTTAGAATGTTCAAATCTGGTGGCCCTGCTGACTAAGCTCATAACCAGGGAGTTAAATATTACAAATGTAGAATGCCTTTGCTTTCCAGTCAAGGTTGGCCTGTACTGATGCTTACAACGTTAAGCAGTTGTCACGTTCTTTAAATATAGCTATCTTGCCTGGGCATAAGAAACATTCAGCACAGTTTGGGTACACTGTGGGCTCTTTCTAAAGAAGAGTTCTTGGCATAGTTTGTAGGACACACGGTTCCCTCATTAGAAAAAGTGTAGGGAAATTAGGTACAAAACCACAAGAGGTGATGGAGCTGTAAAATTAACTTTTTATTTTGTGGTATCATCTGTGAAATCCTTCCTAATGTGATACAGGGTGGACGTGATGTAAAAACACAGTGTAAAAGCACCCAGGGCTGTACAGAACCATAACAGGAGTCCTGACAGGGCGGTGTTCTAGCACTCCCTTGTATAGTGGCCAAGGACATAGATGCCCTTTACAAAGAAATAACCCAAGGTAGTGCTATGTCATCGTGCAACATTCAGTTCAGACAGATGGCTGACTGATCTGAGTCAGTCACCAACAGAAGAAAAACAAGGAATGCTGGGGATGGGTTTAGTTGTGGTAGGTTCTTAGTGTTCATGCAACACTAACATGCATCATACACTGTGAAGGAGTGGAATGCAGTGGTTCTGCTGAGAGGATGTATTTTTGTTGGATTAGCCTGTGCTAATGCTGAGTGTGTTTTTCCCCATTTTAATCATGCCCCTATAGAGTCTCTCTTAGGTGAGCCATATTCCAACCTTACAGCTGTGGGCTGTGACTTGAGCACTTTTCACATGTGGAAATGGTTCACTTTCTGTATCTATAGTAACTAACTACTGGCATTTTCACTAAGTACTCTGCATAGGCTGAGGGTGTATGTTCTATTATTATGTGCTTTATAACTTACGCCAGAAGGCCATGTAGTATGTAGTATCTAAATTAGCTTGAAATGAAGCAGTTCATGAACTGAACTGTGCTCCAGCTGTGGCAGCAAACATGATCATGAAGTTTAATTGACCCTACCAGAAATAATCTGAGCTGTTTCTTTTCAATTCATAAACATTCCTTTGCACATTACACATAAAGCACTAAGTGTAGTGGCAGTTAAAGTGTGGTAAAGGATTTCTCAGTGGCATCATTTTATCTTACTGGTGTGTGGAAGGCCTGAGGTTTTATGATTGTGAATTCCATGTTGAACAGAGTTTCTTAATGATGAACCTAAAGAAATTAGTTTGAAAGCAAACGTAAAGGTAAAGAAATCATCAGAAGGCAAAACCATGACCTCGAAATACAATATTTAAAACCTGTCAAGGTGCCACTGTCTGTCTTGTGCCACTATGCTCCTTCCCTAGCACCCAGTCATGTGGTTTTAGGGATTATTGTTTTCCTTCTAATAGCTTTTTTACTAAGTTTTCTTTGGGCCCTGGGGTAAAACATGAATGGACTTGGGAGTGAGATAAATAATAAATGGGGGAGTTAGTGACACTGCAATATTTGTTGGTATCTTTGCACTTTTTCAAGTGAAAGTAATTATGAACAAAATCTGTCACCTCATTTTTCTTGTCATCTCATCACCATTTTGCAACATGCATTTTGTCATTATAGCCTATTTCTTAGTAGCTAACATGTCACAGCATGGAGTAGCATGTTGCAGAGCACTTGGCATACTGTTTGTTCTGTCATGCTTTGTGTATGTAGAGAACTGTCATGACCTGAAATATTTTGTTGCTTAAAAGCAAAGAATGTAAAGAGACTTCTTGTATATTATGAATCTGAAGTCAAAGTGTAAATCATGTTACATCACTTTGTGAATGCTGTGGTTTTAAAACTGTGGTTGACAGCTTGTTCTGATATTGGCATTCCATGATAAAGTTAAATGAGTGTTTGAGAACAGGGTAGTATGTTCTCTGCCATGCTGAAAGTGAAAAATATGTCTTGATACTGGAAGTTCCTGCCAGACTACACAGTTTGTATTAAATCATTCAACCCTTATGCTGATACTGTGCTATAATGTCCTTCTGTTCTGGCCTGTGTAGAGATGGTTAACAAGGATGTCTCCTTGCGAGAGAAGGTAAGTAGGCTAAATGGTCATCCTGATTTATTGCTGTAACAACAAGGCACTGTAAAATCTGCAAACAAAGCAGGTGGGAGAGGAATCCACAGCTTTCCTAATCCACTTACAAAATATTCATCCTTTCAGCTCCATTTTTGTGTAGGAAGAGAGCACCTCATCACTTGTATGTGCAATCTCTTACGTTTCCCATGCACATCATTTTAGAATTCTTGAAGTGTCAGGATTCCTTCACATCGCTAAACACATGAATTATGAAATCCATTTTGACTGGTTGAAATTAACCTCCTCCTAAACATCCACAAGTAATGACAGTTGTTGACTAATTTTTTTGTCACTGTTGATAAAACAGCAGATGAAGAATGATCAGACAAAGTATTGCAATATTCTGGAAGTAATTATTTGTTTACTTAAATTATAAGTGATAATCTAGGGTATAATCTTATCATATATTAGATGCTGTGCTGTAAAGCTTGCCTGTACAGGTAAATCTCAGTTTATATCTCCTTACTGGGTGCAAAATTCCTTAAATTCTATGAAATATGATGTAAGAGTTGCATAGCACATAATAGTTGGCCTTTTATAAATTCATATTCTAGATTACATAGAAATAGCATTTTGGAGTTAAAATATCAAGAGTTGTCTGTTTTTTCAGTCTTGGCAAAAGTGACTATCAAAGTCATAGTTCTCATAGGCTTGGAAAAGAAGTTGGGTATTTTAAACCCTGTTGCCTTGCTGACAAGGGTAAGCATAAAGCAAAGAGACAAGATAACACCAATCAGCGCATTGTCAGCTTCTGGCTCCTCCCAAGTTTCAGCTGTCTTCCTACCAGACCTGTGAAGCAAGCTGTAAGAACTACCTTCCGCTAGGCACTAGGCAGCAGTTTCCAAGTCAGCTTGCTCCATAATGCCTGCAGAAACTCAATGGAAACAGCAGATTTTATCTTGCCTGGGGATTGTAGACTGCTGCCTAAAAAGATGGTGGTGACAGTCTGTTCCCTATTAAAAATGCAGTAGTACAGTATACAGTTTACATAATCATCCACTATAGGGACTGTAATACAGCTCTCCAAAGCTTGTCCTTACCAATCTCCTTTTCATATAAATGGGGACAATATCCCTGGAGTTTATCTGAATACCTCTGATGAAATAAATTCTGCTTTTAGGATATCCTTGCCTCATCAACTTTGCTTATTTGTTCATGTCTCTATTTCAGATGTGCAGATTGCAAAGTCTTTAATCTGGCAACCGATCCCCTTGTACTAGGGACTGCATTGCCTTGCACTTGTGAAAAACTGTTTCCAGTCCTAATGGATAGCAAGAGAATCACAGAATCATTTAGTTTGGAAGGGAACTCTTGAAATCATCTAGACCAAACCTTGTGCTCAAGTAGGGTCAGCTAGAACCAGCTGCCCAGGACAATGGCCAGCAAATTGTGAGTATCTCCACGGATGGAAATTCCACATCCTCTTTGGGCCTCACCAGAGCTGAGCTGACTAGAGGGGAAGTGTCACTTCCTTTAACCTGTGGGCAGTGCTCTTCATAATACAGACCAAGATGGTGTTGACCTTCTTTGCTGTAAAGGTGCATTGCACAATGGTCAGTTTGTCCACCAGGACGCCAAGGCCCTTCTCTGCAGAGCTACTTTCCAGCTGGTTGGCTGTGAGGATGGAGGCACGGACCCAGAGGTAGAGTGCAAGCTGGATTGTTTATTGAACAGATTACACAATATTTATATGCTTCCAAGCAATTAGCCAAGCACATCTGTTCTTGCCTTGCGGTTACATCAGGTGAAAGGTCTATCTGATTTTCTTATCGACATCCTCTTTCCAGTTCCGACGTCCTTGTTTCTTGCCAGTTCCAACATCTTCCAAGTACCAGTCAGGGGCAGGTCACTTTTAATTGCCTGCTGTAGTTCTTCCTTCTCATGGTCACTCTTAATTGCCAGCTGTAGTTTCTCCTTCCTATGGTCTCTGACAACTTTGATACATTCCAGCCCCCGCAATTCCCCCTTCTTGTTTTTGCAGTGCAGTATCCACGTCTTTCAAAAGCTTGGGATAACATTCGCTGCATACCTTGTAATAAGCAAGGTACAACGCATATAATGGCAAAGAGAGCAAGCAGAAAGATCATTCCTCCCTTAACCAAAGTCAATAGCCACCCAGTTATACCCCAGTTAGAGAAAAGTGATGATAACCAATCTTTATCATCCTCCCTTAGCTTCATTACACTGTCTTTTAATTTATGGATACTTTCATATATGGATTCTGAATGGCCTGACAAATTCATGCAACACATTCCTTCCAAAATTTTGCACCCTTGTCCATGCGCTAAGAGGAGAAAATCGATTGCTGCTCTATTTTGCAAAGTCGCATATCTTATAGAGTCAACATCAGTGAGCAATGCAGAGAGAGCGGATGCTGTAACATTAATTTGTTTAGCAAGCCAACATCCTAACTTATTAAAGTTGCCAAAGCTTGAGCGCTAGCTACTCCGGGAGCTAAAAATGAAGCAGCTATTATTTCACCTGGGTTCCACAAATTTACTTTGTCATTGCAGCTCGGCTGAAAAGTGTGCGTTGACCTTCGAGAACACAATCCTCGTTTATTTATTATCATAAACATGTCTAAGGTCCCTACTGCACATGGGCCATCCTTTATATGGGATAGCACCCTTTGCCAGGCCCGATCTTGTGGCAATTGAGGCATGGACTCTTGTTTCTGGCTACAAATGAAATCCCTTATTGAGTGAGCTTACAGGTTTTTATAGTATTCTGCTTAGTGGTTAGTAGTGGTTAGTTCTTTTGGTACTTTTCCATCACAAAACAATTTTATTGATCACACACTCTTTCAGCCAATCACATTACTGTCCACACACCTTTGCTTGAATAATTATTTCTAAACATAGTTCTCTGCTGTCACTACTCATTACAATCTCACTTCCACTTCCCCTTGACTACACATTCTTTATCTTGTGTTAAGCATCCTCCTGTTTCCAAATTTACAGTCCTCAGAAATTATCTTGATGCTCTTTCTTCGGTTCCACCCGATGTTCTTTCGCCAGTTCTTTCTAACTTGTCCCGTTCACTTCTCCCAAGGTTTGTGGCTGATAAGAGTCCAGATGCCGGGGCTCTCATCCAGGTCTGCTGGTGCCGCTTCTTGTGCAGCATTCCCCTCATCTCCCCCTTCTTTATAAACTAACAAAACATTGTTAATAGACTTAGCAAACAAACGATTTATACAAGCAATTAAACAAGGAAGTTTGATTAAAATACAAAGAGATTTTTACGCAGGTTAATGCGATGTTAATAATGTTTTTCAAGCATGCAGATGCCCTGACAGCAAACTTTCTAGCCAATTCCAGCTACTCTCCACTCGCAACTTCTGAACTCCGTCCTTTAGGTTTTGAATTGCATCATGGACAGACTCAGAATGATCAGATAGATTCATGTAACACATTCTATCAGTCTTTACATCCATGTCCTTGAGCTAATAGCAAAAAATCTATGGCAGCTCTATTTTGAAGGGTAGCGTGTTTGACTGAATCGTTATCTGATGTTAACAGACCATTGCTGTGGATGAAAGACCTGCGGGGCAGAGGCTGGGTTTCTTCCCGCCTCTCACCGGGAGGAGTGGACCCAGCGCTGCCCCGCAGCGCGCATCTTGGCGGGCGCAGCGCGTACCCGCGCCAGCCGCAGCACACAAAGGCGAGGGGCGGGCGAGTATCAGAGCCCTCTGCCCGCGGGCAGGCAATGGGGGAGCCCGCCGGAGCCTGCTGCTGCCGCCGCCGGGCGAGTGAGTGAGGTCGCGGCATCAGGGAGGTGGAGGCGGCGCGCCCGTGCTCCACAGCTCCTTGTCCCGCCGCTGCCACCAGGCGCAGCCCCTCGGCCGGAGGGGAGCCCCCGCCGCAGCCTCCACCCGGCTCCTGCCGGAGCGCCGTTTTCCTCCCCGCCGTCCAGCCCGCGGTTCGCCTCGTGACGGACGGGCTGTAGAGCACTCAGGTGGTGGGGCAGGCTCACAGCACCTTGATTTTCCGCTTGTTTTTTAATGTTTTTCCACATATCATGCGGGTCGGTGGGGTTCTCTGTCAGGGTCGATTACTCCGGGATCAAAAGGGTCATCTTTGCCTGGCTCGTTTGCTGTTGCAGCCCGCCGGCAGATATCTTCCCGCAGATCGATACGCGCGGGAGGGTGTGTGAGCACCGGCAAAGCTTGTGTCTCATGACAGCCAATGCCAGGATCAGGCGGGAATAGATCTGGCTCAGTTTCTGTGTCTACTGGCCCCGGGTGTAGAGGATCCGGAGTGTTCTCATAGACTGAGTGCCATAGGGCCAGCAATTTGGGGGCTGCCGCGTCATCCCTTGTGGCTGCGTCCCAAAGGTAGACCCCGGTCTTGTCCCATACTCCCTTTTGATAAATATTAGATGATGTCGCCTCTGGGGCATGGGCCGAGGCCCATATATTCATAAGTCTTTCAGTTTATCTTCATTTACAGTAACCCCCTTCTTTGCTAGGAATTTTACTAGTACTCTGTACACCGATTTGTGCTCGGGGGATACTGAGTTTCCTTCCCATGTTCCCGTTCCCAGCCGCTTACCTCAGTCAGAGGTATCAGTTAATTGCTGCAGCCTTTCAGAGTTCGGCTGGGCTCCTCACCGGTAGCCAAGTCACAGCTCTGTCCTGCCCCTGTTCGGGCGCCATTTTTGAGGATGGAGGCACGGACCCAGAGGTAGAGTGCAAGCTGGACTGTTTATTGAACAGATTACACGATATTTATATGCTTCCACGCAATTAGCCAAGCACATCTGCGCTTGCCTTGCAGTTACATCAGGTGAAAGGTCTATCTGATTTTCTTATCGACATCCTCTTTCCAGTTCCAATGTCCTTGTTCCTTGCCAGTTCCAACATCTTCCAAGTACCAGTCAGGGACAGGTCACTCTTAATTGCCTGCTGTAGTTCTTCCTTCTCATGATCACTCTTAATTGCCAGCTGTAGTTTCTCCTTCCCATCGTCTCTGACAGCTTTGATACATTCCAACCCCCACAGTTGGCCCCTAGTGTTTATGGTGTCTTGAGTTTATTCCTCTCCAAAGTCCACTTCAGGACTTTGCCTTTCTCCTTATTAAACTTCAATAGATTCTTCTTGACCCAGTTCTCCAGCTTGTCAAGATCCACAGGTAGCACAACCATGTGGTGTTTCAGGAGCTCCTCCCAGTTTTGTGTCATTTGTGAACTTTATGAGGTGCACTCTGTCACTAGGTGATGGTGATCAGGGGCACCACCTTCTAAACATGGCCACTCAGTCAATTTCCAGTCTGTCTCCCTGTATAATTATCTAGCCTTTAATTTGTCATCTTTTCTGTGAGGGTATTCTAGGGTCAGGCTTACTGAAGTTCAGGTAAACAGCATCAGCTGCTCTCCTGTCATCCAAGAGGCTAGTCACCTCATTGTAGAAGGTTATCAGGTTGGTAAAGCATGATTTCCCCATAGCAAGCCCATCTGACTGATCCAAATTACCTGTGTTTGGAAATGGTTTTCAGGATGATTTTCTCCATCACCTTCCCATTGATATGTTACTGCTTTATTGTTTGCCTGTGGCTGCAGAGCTCAGACGCTAGATCTGGTAGGAAAGCTGTTCTATTCATACCTAAATCTGAAATCCCTAGATTCTGGATATTCCAAAATGTCTCTTAATTATCTCCTGGGGGTTAAATTGAAGTTTATCTTGCAGCTAGTGAATGGGAGGAAGCATGGAAGAGGAGTGAGTAGAAATCCTGTAGAGCATTGCAGACAACAAGGCTTGGAGAGACTCAGGGGAGAGTTTGTTTGGGATGTGTGGACAAAACATGGTGTTTGCAATGAATGCAAGACTGTTTGTATTGCCTGTTTTCATGGAGTCTTCTCCTATTATAGCAATGCTATATCACAATTGACTTGATAGGAAAAAAATGGAAAACATTACCAGTTAATGCCTGTCTGTTTTTTATGAAAACAATGAAGCCCTGAAGAGTAGCACAAAACCAGTGGCTTACAAGGTTTGGGTAGATTGCATAAAACTTAGTCCTTCAAAATTATTTACTTCTATTTGGGCTTTTCAAGATCGTGAATAGTTCAACAGGAATGTGTGAGACCAGTTCCCTTCAGCTGGATATCACCTTTCCAGGAGTGGATCTGAAAGACATACTGGTGGTATTGTGTGGGCAGGTGAGATGTTGCTTATCAAACTAGTCATGACACAGAGAGAAGTTAGAAATCTGTCTGAAGATGCCTCAAAGCGATGCATATTCTGATAGCTAATTTTAATTTGCTTGTTAACCAAGGACGACAGTCATTGCTACTATTTGGACACTGTGGTTTTTTATTTCAGTCTTTCCCTCAAATGTCAGTATTTCTTCTCTTTTTGATGTGGGGAAATCACACAAGAATCTATATGGAAATGAAACCTGGCAAAATGAAAATGTGAGGCTTTATAAATAATCCTGGTTTGGTTTATTGTTTGTATCTACTGAATATACTCAGAGAAGTTGTGTAATTTAATGTGGCATGTGTAAAATCAAATGTCCAAGAGAAGAATTGAAGATGACTGTCAAAAGCGTTTTGCTCTTGCAGTAGAAGACTAGAAAAAAATGAGTTTCATTATTAACACCTCATCGTCAGTAGTGTTGAACAGCCCAATTACTGCAGCCAGATAGAAAGTACGTGTTTACTTCTTACCCTGGCCTCTGTGAGAGAATGCTGGTAAGAATTCATTACACAGACTCTTGTCAGAGAATTAGGAATTCTTTCTCACTTTTTTCTTGTATTTAGGTCCCTCCTTGCAGTTTAGAATTTGGTCAGGGAACTGGCCCATGTATTTTTAGAGCTGGTTCTGAAATTTATCCTGATCTGATCATTACCTTTGTCCTGGCTTGTTTTGCTCTACTTTATGTCTTATTCCATTCTAATTTTGATTTTTTTTTTTGGTGTGTTTTCCTGTAGTATGAAAATAATATTTATTACGCCGTCTATGAACAACCTATTTGTATTTGACTTCTTGCAAAGTGATTGCAGTCACAAATGTAGAGAGTTTATCAGCAACAATAAGGTTCTTTTGAGACATAAATGAGAGTTGAAAGCTCATCTGTTGTGAGTCACCTGGGAGTTTGAATATGGCAGAGTGACTGGTAGTGTAAGGTCAATCCCTGTATGAAATTCAGTGGCTACCAGAAAGTGCCTGAAACATGTGCATGTCTGGTTTAACTGCTTTTTCTGTTTGTGCTCAGTGCTGCTCTGTGCTGTTTTGAAGAGTGTTGTTAAGGCATATGCTACTCAATACTCTCTAACTAGAAAATGCATGAAGTTTGTAGTGTGAGGAATCAGCTGAAATTGTGCTTTATTTAAATTTTTTATTTATATATTTATTAAATTCAGAACTGGCATAATGTGCAGGCATTGCTTGCTGTTTCTGAAAGCCTATCTGATAGCATAACTATCTTTGATTCAATGCCATCCTGAATTTTCTGGTTTGCTGTTGTGACTACTGCTACGCTTGCATATCCCTGATTTAATTTACCTTTTAAGTATATCTGTTCCATGTGGCTAGTTTCTATTTTCATTCTAGCAGTAGGAAAGAGAAAAGAAAGAATCATTGTTTTGTGATGAGAGGACAAAAGGTGCTGCTGCTGTTCTTCCTCTATTGCCTGCAGACCTAAGAGTAATTTTGGAAATTTCCTACTGGTTTAAGAGTTATCTCCAATGATTCTCTCCTTGTATTAGTTCTTAGTGTTTTGGCTGTCTGACATCCAGGTAAAGCACAGTATATGTGGATCTCGAGATAATGTTCTAACTGTAGAACATCCAGATTTTCAATTTCAAACTTAATGGATATAGTCAGCAGTTTCATTATCTGCTTTGACTTGGAAGTATTGGTGCTTTTATTTTCCTGTGGAAAGATCCTGATCTCACAGTGCTGCAATCAGTTTTGTTCTGGCATTTAGTTGTATTTTCCCAAGAGACATAGCTCTTGCTGATCACCCCTTGAGGCTGAAGGAAAATGCAGTGTACATTTTGAGACTTGTTCCTGAAAAGCAGCTTCTGTGGGATGCTTACATAAGTACACTGCAGCATACCCTTGCTTTTTCAAGCACATTTCTGGCGTGGCGTGTCATTTGCTGGACAAAACCATTAGCTGTCACTGTTTGAAATATGGTTGGGATTATTTTGTTGCTTTTCTATTTCTGTTCTTCATTATGTGTTACAGTCTCCTTTCTGGATGCCTTTGTGTTTGTACTGGTTTTGGAAGGTACTGTTTGTAGACATTTGGCTGTACTTTTCCCCTTGTATCTGGGCATCCTCGGAAGATAGTGTTTCTTTATATAGTGACTTTGGAGAACCATGTTATTAATTATCTCCAGTGTACTAGATCATTTGGGATTCTTTCTAATAATTCCTTAGATCTCAGCCCCATATGCTGTCTTGTTTCTGTTAATACTTTTTTTGTCTACCCGTCATCAGAGTGCGGGATTAGACTGTACAAGGCTCTTCTAAAATTATTTGCTGATTCACCTCTATTTTGCTCTGCGAGTGAGATCGTGCCTTGTCCAAAATAACAGTGTGGTGTGGCATGATAATTACCTTTTTATTGAAGTTTTATGTAAGCAGCTGTAAGGCTTCTGTAATAGATTATGTCCTCTCAGGCACACCCCATTAGATATATCAGGGTATTGCTCTATCTCTTGTTGATCTTAGCCAGGTGTAATCCCTGCTTATCCAGCGTGATAATCACTCAAAAGAGAGGTTGGCTAACATGTGGCCATTTCTGTTGGTGCTGCCTTTGGCCGAAGTGGTGTGTCACTCTTCAAAGAATCAGACTGATTCTTACTTTTGAGTTTGGCCTTAACAACATGTGTATGTTCACAGCTGGTTGCATCCTTGACTCACTATGGTGCTATTTCTTTGACCTTTCTTTGCTTTTAGGCCTGTTGTGCTTCTATTATTGTTTTAAGTCCCAGGGTTGTTATAGCTAAATTGGAAGCTCTGGCTTGCCTGTTTTTTCTCCTATTTCTTTTTGCTAGAAAGTCTTTTGGATCTTAGCTCTTTATCTGATCCGATTCTTACACCAGATGAAGATTAGAGACTCAATTTACTGCAGTTAGAATGAATGCAAGAGCACTTTTTTGTCATTAACACTCTCTGATGTTCATCCTGGGCAATGCCTTCTTTACAATCAATGTATATATTTTTTCTTTGGAATCCTGATTGGTGAACAGTTTAGGATGAAATCACATATAACAGAAAGGAAAAAAGGCAAATATAGAGTCCAGTTACCATTCCTACTCCTATCCTGGATTTTCGGTCTATCCTAATGCCTGACTAAACAATTTGTTCAGTAGAACTCTGAAGGACCTAGGACCTTGCAAAGCCAATGTGCAGATGGTGGAAAATGTGTCCATTTCATTGATAC
Source organism: Pezoporus flaviventris (assembly GCF_033815535.1). Classification (NCBI taxonomy): domain Eukaryota; kingdom Metazoa; phylum Chordata; class Aves; order Psittaciformes; family Psittacidae; genus Pezoporus; species Pezoporus flaviventris. The sequence continues at coordinate 26,807,028 of NW_026892550.1, forward strand.
TGCTTGGAGTATGTTTGATATGTTTGGAGGATGCTTCTCCTCTCTCTTTTTAATCTGCCTTTGAATCTACCTATCTGCCATGGCCATGCTGGTTTTTGTCAGGGGAGCCCTGCCTTTGACACTGATAGAGTTACGATTTTATCCCATAGACTTCAGAAAAACATGCCCAGCAAGAGCAGTTTGACTTACTGTTTGATTATTTCTTTGAAAACATTTCTGTTTAAATGGAAAACAGATGCATAAGTTATCCAGCTGCTCAACCTTGTCATCAGGGACATGCTCCAGGGATAAGCAGGATTTAGCAGAGGTTAAGGGGGAACATTTGTACAACAGCTACTTGTTAACTGACGTATCAGAGGAAGATTCACTTCAGGCAGGGGCTAAGTGTGGGCTTGATACACTGGCTGATCTCTGACAATAAGCTGCAGTCTCAGCTAGATTTCATGATCTTTCAAGATTCGTCAATTTTTAGCGCAGTATTTATTGTTTCTGAAATGTTTGAGTGGCAACTTACACCAATAAAGAGTTAATGAGGTCCAATATTTATAGCCTCTTTTTGACCTCCTACAAACTACAGTGTTAGGTTTTAGTACCTTGACAGCTTCTTCAGAAATAGACTTTCTTTGGCATCAGCACTTAACACATAACCTTTGTCAGTTATGTCTTGCATATTAACTGCTAACACAGGATGTGATATAATGCAATCTAGAGCATATCTGAATTAAATTTGGCATTGAAAGAGCTAATTAATGTCCTTGTGTAATGCTTATGTAATAGATTAGGTTCTCTGCCTGACTATTCTAGCTTTCATGGCTGGTATATAAAAAGCTCGCCACCTTGCTAGTACTCAATTAGCTCATTCACCACGAGTAAACTAGTTTTCTAGCTTACAGGAGGAAAGCACTTCCAATCCTCTAATTGGCTTATGCATATAATCTTTTCCACACACCAACAAGTGCAAAAGTTGACTTGCTAATAGAATCAGAGAATAAAGTGAGTCTGGGAGGAGGAAAAAAAAGATACAGAAATATCTAAACTCAAGCTATATGGACAACTTGTACAGTAATAGCACTGTTAGTTATCCTTTCAGCTGTTTCTGGTTACTTGAGACAGCAGGTAAATCTTAATATAGGTGAAAAGGGATCATAGTTAGCTAATGGATAAAAATTTTTTTTTTTTTTGTTTTTGGGTTTGAATTGCTCTCTAGCCAGCTTTGTGCTGTATATATTAATGATTCTATGATTCTACATATTTTCTTTATAATGTTTTTTAAAGGATGTGGATAGGCTTTAATTATTACTTGTTACCAGTTTTTAATAGGAAGTTGTACATTTTATAATACTTACATTATAAACCTGGTAAAAGAGGAAATTTTATCCTGAGGAAGCACATTTGGAGATACCGCAACAATGTTCATTCAAGGATCATTGAGAAATTATGCTGTGTAGCCTCTTTTATGGCATAGAAAATGACCTTTTAGGAGTTTTATCTGCAAAACATAATAAGCTGAGGATTGTATTTTTAGTTTACCTGTCGAGCAGAGGCTCTTGAAACAGAATTTCTTTAAGCTTTTAACTACGGTCAGTGTCGGGACAGAAGCAAAACAGTGCTGGGCCTTTGTGTGGTTCCTCATGAGGCAAGAGCTGTGAATGTCAGAAGCACTGTGTCTGACAAGAAATGTCATCCTGAGATGAACATACACCTTCCTTGTCTTAGCTGCTTCTCTAGGCTTTCTTACTAGTCTTTATGACAACAAAAAATGCAGCAATGCCTCTTCAAGAGTTAACCAGGACGATGGGGATGGTCTATTTTAAATTTTGTTAGGCAGTCCCCTGCCATTAAGAGTCTTACCAAGAATAAAACTTACAAAATTCTTGCTCTAAAATATTAACCCTTCAACAGTAAGGTAAACTTGGATGTACTGGAAAGCTGTTGGTAACACCCCTGCATATTCTGCTTGATGGACTTTAAATGATTCTAAAACCAGCATATTCTTCTTTTGAGATGCTGAGATGCTTTATAGATATTTTGCATCAAAACAGACATCTTCTAACCTGCTAACCTTGTGACTATTACGTGTTCAAAAATCTATTTTACCTATGAACATAGCAAATAATACAGTATCCCGTTTGGCAGTATTAACTGAAGGCTCAATTCTCCTAACAGAGTTTAGGCAGCTCCTTCCCACATGCAAGAAAGAAAATAATTTCCCTGAAGACTTTTGATAGTCTTTCTTATTTAAAAATAATTCAAATTTGAAAAATCACATCAGTGTGTAATTGAAAAGCTTTATGTAGGAAATCAGGGGCATGGCTTCACTTGACTATCAAACTTCAAGAATAGCTGAGAAAATAAGTTGAACTATAAAAAAAAATGGCCTGATGAAAGAAAAGATGTAGTTTTCTGTAGTAATATGACCAGGTGTTGTGGTTTAAGCCCAGCCGGTAAATCAGTACCACACAGCTGTTCGCTCACTCCCCCACCTTCCTCCTCCTGCTCCCGGAGGGATGGGGAGGAGAATCGAAAGAATGTGACTGCCACGGATTGAGATAAGAACAGTCCAGTAACTAAGGTATAACACAAATCACTGCTGCTGCTACCAGTAATAATAATGATAAGGGAAATAACAAGGGAAGAGAACACAACCACTCATCACCTGCCGACCGATACCCAGCCTGACCTGAGCAGTGATCTAATCCTTCTGGGTAACTGCCCAGTTTATATACTGGGCACGACGTGCTGTGGTATGGAATACCTCTTTTGCTAGTTTGGGTTAGGTATCCTGTTTCTGCTTCCTCCCGGCTTCCCCTCCTCCCTGGCAGAGCATGAGACTCACGAAGTCCTTGGTCAGAGTAAACATTACTGAGCAGCAACTAAAAACATCGGTGTTACCAGTGCTGTTCCCAGGCTGAAAGTCAAAACCACAGCACTGCACCAGGTGCTAAGAAGGAGAAAAATGGCTGCTAGTGCTGAACCCAGGACAACAGGAACACTTGCATTCTGGCAAAAAACTTCACTCTGTGCCAGTGAACCTCCTTCGTTCATTGGATAGGGTCTTTTCCATATAGGCAATTTATGTAACTGCTTCTCAAGACCACCAACCAGTGTAACTCTGGAAAACCGCATCTTCTGGGTATTCTCAAACAAGACACCTGGTTCTGAGTGTTACTTGGTAAGAATGAAGTATCTTACTGTTTGCCTGTTCCTCTGAACCTCTTTGGTCCCTTATAACCCCAGAAACATTTATCAAAGAAGCTGGATGTGTTGCTTTTCCCCAAGCGTACTGAGCCTTTGAGACAGAAAAGAATGACCCGTTGTAGGGTCTCCTGGTACCAACACAGGCAGAATAAATAAATCTGTCAGAGCTTCCATTCTCTCTCAAAGTGCATCTGTAGATACTTTTTTTTTCCCACAGAATGAGATGGTGACTGAAAATTGTGACGACCTTAATGGTACTCCTCTGACTGTGTTATATTGCTGGGGCTCTTCCCTTTTCCCATGACTCAGGGTGGAGGTATTCCTCAGATGGGAGCAACGAGGCTGGTGTGTGTAAGCATAGGGAAGGAGAACGGGGCTGGTGTGTGTAAGCATAGGGAAGGGAATTGGGGCTTACCTGCAATATGCGAAAGTATTGAGAGATGTAAGTCTTCAAAGAAATCAAATAAAACCCTCAAAAAAACCCAACTAGCCCTGAAATGGCTGGCCAAAATGTGCTTTCTAGTATGGAAAGGATTTGAATGTTGATTTGAAAAAGCATTTTGGATTCACAGTGGACTGCTATTGTAATTTTTCTACAGCACAGTGTTAACAGCCTCAGAAGAGCATTCATCTGTGGAGCTGGAAATATGTTCCAAGTTACAAAATGCTAAATCACTGTTTTTGTACAAATATCTTACTTCACCAATATTTATTTGCAGTTCAGATCCCAAGAAATCTGGCTGTTGGGTTTCACTTCAGTCAAGAAACCACACATTCTATTTTCATATTTTGTTTTGCTGTAGAAGAGCAACTTGGACATGCATCGTTCACTCAGCTATAAACCCAGGTTTCATAGCTGGACTTAGGTCTTCTTAGAAAGTTGGCATCCTGCATAACTTTGTGATCAGTTTGTCAGGCACTGTCGTGCCTGTGGTGCTGCGGGATCCACAGCTCACATGGGAGACAAGCAGTTGTGGCTCAGTTTAAAGGCAGCTTGCATGGGAAATGGGAGTCAGCCCTGGCAGAGGCCTCCCCACAGCTGGGGAGCTATCTGAAGGGCTCTGTGCATAGTGCAGTTGAGGGAGGTCCCCCTCCTATCTCTCAGCTGGCCGTGAGCCCAGGCAGCCAAGCCTCTGGGAGGGAGTATGCTCTCAGGACACATTCACAGGGATATAAATTTGTCTCTAGTAGGACATTTCCAGTGATGGATGTGTCTTTCTGTCCAGAGTCCAAACCTTATCCATGTTTAGGAGTTTCCAGCACTGATTCTGTGCTGGGTTCATAAGTCTGCCAAAGGTTCAGATCACTTTCTGGGTATGACAGAGAATGTCGGTCACTGTGGCAGAGCACTTAGAAAAATAAACTCTTAGGTGACTAGGAGTTCAGTTCTGCTGATAGATATGGAAGAATCTGTTTGATAGATTCGGTTTTCTGCAAACTCTTAGTCCACAGCTGTCTGCAGAACCTGGAGTTTTATGTATTAGCAACTGAAGAGCTTGGGAGAGATGATCCACCATTATGTAGTCATTTGTATCCAATTGCATGGAAAGGTTAAATATTCTACAGTGCAGAAGTGAATCATGAGGCTTGCTTCAAGGTCACGCTTTGCTTTATCTGATGCTACTGCACAATATATTGCAAACAGGATCGATCCTAAGCTACATGAATCTTTTGTAATGCTTGTCATAAGGAAGAGGTCAGATGGATTTTACAAGCTTGTATTCTGCCAAGCATTGTGAAGAGCCCTCAAAATTGACAAACTTTTTTGGACTGCCAAATCTTTTTGGAAGCTCCACATGCTCTCACATTGTCAGTTACTCTCTGTCATAGTTTAGCAGATACTCCTTCAAGAATGCATGGTGTAGTATTTAACAAGAAAACTTGTTAAGATACATTAAATCATAGTTAAATATTCCTTTTAAATCACTGCTAGCAAAAAATCTGAATATGTTTTCAAGGTTATGATGCAGAGACTGCTGTGATGCTCTCATATGGTGCAGGAAAGTATGACAAGAGCTGTCTGTTTTTTGATCCTTAGTTATCATACCACTGTCATTTATAGACATTTGTTTGGGTGGAAGTCAAAACAAGAAGACTGAACTCTCCTTTGTTTACTGTCTGTGCCCTGAAGAAAGGGATTGTCATCCATGAAATTTATCGGAGACTCCTGAGAAGGAGAGCCTTTTATGAAGAGAAGACAGAAATGCTAACTGTGGGAATAAGAACACTTCTTACTTGTGGCAGAGATTTGCAGGAGAACCCCTGTTGAATCCCAGTGAAGAACTTGAGGCAAAGACCTACATAACCACAAATACAAAGCAATAGAAATGTGAGGTATGATCTTATGAAATGGCACTCTTCATCTTAAACCCCATAAATTTTAAAATTAATATCTTTACTATTAACCAGTTAAAAATGTTTCCTTTGGATGAAGGTTTCCCAGAAGCTATAACAAGCTGCCATCAAACTGGGCAAAGAAACCCATCAAATCTTTCCTCGAGATTGTCCCAAAAAGGAGATTTACCAGTTAATTATTTCCCTCTGCTCTTGCACTTCCTCTGTATCCTCCTGTCCCTCTCTTTGCATGTGCAAATACTAGACAGTGTGTCTCAAAACCACTGGATGAGTATGTGAAAGGAGCTGTGGTCCAGTGTCAGGAGTGTTTCAAAATCTAGTCCCAAATTGCTATAGTGCTAGCTGTCGCTATATTTGTGGTGAGTAAGATAGAAAAGGCCAAGGTGAGAATTTTCTGTGTATCCTAAATATCATATAATTATACAGCTTCTCTCCCCCTGCCCCTTGTTGATAATTCTTTTTTGAGAATATAATGCATCTGCCAGTACTATTATGTACAGGGATATGTGGATTAACAATTTTATAGTCCTGTTTTTATCCGTAGAAGCCAGAACTGTAAGAAATTGAAATTTGTATTAAAAAATAGTTAAAAAGGCTGCAGTTCAACCAAACTGGAATTTTTACTCCGTTTGATTAAAATGACTTTGAACATCAATGATTTTACGTAGATGGTCACCAACATCTAAGATCTGCTCAAGAGCAGTGTATTTGGACCAGCAGTGTCCATTCCATTGCATATGCATTTTCATTTCTTCATATGTCAAAAACTTGAGGGTAAAAGACATGATTAACTTCAAGCCAAATCCTTTTCATCACTACTACGTTTCAGATGAACTCATTACTATCACTCAGGAATTTCTGGTTCATTTCCCCTCCCCTTTCAGTTGTTAGTGTTTAATTAGTTACTATGTTTAGTTAGTTATTTGTAGGCCTCTAAGGCCCTGTGCAGATTTGGTGTACTGCAACTAAAGGATCAAATCAAGTGGATTACTTTTCTAATGTAAACAGTTGAATTTATCTTAGTTAACAGAAAATCTGCAGAGTTACCAGCAGATTAAAACTATGGCAACAAGTACAGAGAAGATGGAACAATTTCTGTTCAGAGTGTAATAGACAAATAAGTCTCAGGGGTTTTTTCCACTACTGACACTCTGTTCACAAGTCAGAGCTGTTTACATGTGATATCTGGAACAACTGGCAGTTTTATTACTGTGAAATAAATATAGCAGGTAATCAGAAAATTATTAACAGTGGATGTTAAGATTTTGATTTGGAAAAATAGTCTACAAAAGATTTGGTGAAATTGGCATGATCGCAGAGTACTCCTTGTTATGTAGGCATTGAAAAACAATGAAAACAAGTCATTAAATCAGTGCCAGATTAAGCTTTTACAGCACGGAAGTAATTATATTTTTAATGGCAATTAGCAATGAAATATTAAAACATTCCATGTTATTTTAATGGTACTATAACAATGTTTTATATTTCTACTGCATGCAAAGAAAGGCCCATCTTTAAAACTAAAATCAGTTTCTCATCAATTTGCTCTAGCGAAGCTGATGAAAATTTAAGCCCTTTATTTCTTCCCAAAATTAAAAGCTGCGTCAGTGATTGTTGTCATTATTTATCATGGTTCTGATCTCCTCTTTTAGAGAAGTTTTCCCTCCACTAAAATGTATGTTCTCTGTGACCTGAGTCTCTCTCCCTCCATGTCCTCTGCTGCATGCATAGATGCTGTGGAAGCTGTGGATGAGTTCTCCACCTGGTTGCAAGGGTCCATTGGCAGTCCAGCGATGCTGGATTCAAAGGTGACTGTTCAGCATGGAGGAGAAAGAGCTCATAGTTCTGCCTGGCGCTTCATTACAGTTTTGTTCTCGCTCTCTTTTTAGCAAAACTGAGCTTATTTCAGACTCTTCATAGTCATTGGTGAGCACAAAGCAGTGGGATGGAAGGATGTTTCCATCTCAGCAGTTTGGTGGAACAGAGAGAGGAGGCAAAGGGAGGCCTGCAGACAGGTTTAGAAGCAGAAGCTAATTTAACATCCCTGTACATCTGGTAGCTGAGAAAAAGGTAGGGATGCAGGTCTCCAACAGGAGATCCCACAGACTGCAAGCAGCAGGTTTTCTTATGCCAGAAGTTTCTAGTGTCTTTGCAGCTTCTGATGTTAGGATTCTTGAGATCAAAGTGTGCAATCCTAGCATGGCATCCTGTGGAACTGAACCTGCTCCTTCAGGACATGTACAGCAGGCAGGTGGAAGGGTGAGTATTTCTTCACTTGTCTCCCAACACAAAGTGTCCAAAGGATAGCCAAAGCAAGTAGCCCTCTATTTCTTCTCAGGCTCCTCCAAAAGATGAGTGCCTTCAGGCCCAGAAACGTGCTGGGTTCAACTTTTTTATCCTCATTGCATTCACTTGGGTCTGCTCTCAGATTCCTGCCTGGTCTGCTAACCCTGCTGTATCTAGTCAAGTCTTTGTGTTCTTCCCAATGCTCCCATAGTCTTTCACTACTGGAATTTAGGACCTTGTCTGTGTTTAAAGTCAAAAGCCTGGACCTAACTAGTTCTTTTGCTTGCCTATTAGCCCTGTAGCCAGGGTAAGTCTGTAAGGGTTTGTGGCTTTTTTATGTGTGTGTATGGGCCCCATTTCTGCTCTGAGGGCTTCAATTATGATTTGCTTTCTAGAGTACCTCTACCCTCGTTTTACTGAGAAGGCTTGGTTAAGTATTAGGGGAATGAATCGAAACAGTGTTTGAGAAGAAGTTCAACAGGTAAGACAGAGATGGGGATAAATGTACCACGTGTGACGGAGGGAACTTGGGCTTTGGGCTTTTTATTGTTTTGCTGAACTTGGCAGTAGGGGTTCTTGCCTGTGGCTTCAGTGTACAATTCGGCATGCAAGTAACTTACAGTTCAAGGTTTTTATACAATTGCTCAATTTTTTAGTCTGTTGCAGTGAATTCATAGTTCATATATAAGAAAATAGCTTTAATCACACATTTAGATTCAGTATTTGAGATATTTATAAGGGCCAAGACAGGTTTGAAGGACAAAAGAAAAGTTGCTGTTGAGGTGGTTTAGTTTGACAGTGATTAAAGGCTTACAAATGCTTAGAAATGTGTACAAATGACACATTTTCTATCTGTTTCAAAATCAGTATGAGTTGAAAGTGAGTATGTATTTTTTCTATAGGTGCTTTCTGGAATCTGAACAAGAGAATGCTTAGTTTTGTGCTTTTTATGTATCTATCCTGAAACAAGATACCGTATGGATTTAACTAATACCTTTTGATTTAAAAATAATGGCTCCTGGATTTATTTAACCTCTTAAGAATTCTGTATGTTGCTGCAGCTTCCCTGGAGCCTGCTCTCTCTGTGATTCTAGCTCCATTTCTGGTGAAGTCCTGATTTCAGTGTTTTGTTTGATGAGCAAATAGTGACAGGAGAGCTTTCATGCAATTACAGTACATTTTTGTGGAGCTGCATCCTTTTTCTTAGAAGGTGTTACCTTGAAATTGAAAACGTGACTTAGTGGTACCCAGCATATGAGTATTTTATGGTTGTGCCTGATGATTTCAAGGTTATTTTTCTCCGGTGAGGAAAAAACCATGAAAGCTTTCAATGAATCAGTCTGCGCACTCATGCGTATTACGCATTTCCCGTCGGAACTGCAAAGAGTATAATCAAAGGGAAGGAGGGAGGCTGCAAATGGACCTCACTAGGTGTTAAGGATGGACGGCAGTCCTAACACTAGCGAGGCTGCGTGTCCCCGCTGGCCGGGCAGGTGCTGCCACCCTCTGGCGCAGGGATGGGGGTACCCGCTCCACGCCCCCCCCCCCCCCCCCCCGGCCTTCACGGGCCCCGTAGCTGCTCACAGGCACCAGTCAGTCCCGTCGGGATGAAGGTCCGGTTTCAGCGTCTGCTTTTGATTAACGGGGCGGACTCTGATCATAGAAACACAGAGCAGATCGGGTTGGAAAGGACCTTAGAGATCATATAGGTTGAACCCCCTGGCATGGACACTTTCCATTAGACCAGGTTGCTCAAAGCCCTGTCCAGCTTTGCCTTGAACACTGCCAGGGTGGGACAGCCACAGCTTCTCTGGGCAACCTCTGCCAGTGCCTCGCCACCCTCACAGTAAAGAAATTCTTTCTAACATCTAATCTAAATCTTCCTCTGTCAGTTTAAAGCCATTCCCCCTTGTCCCGTCACTACCTGCCCTTGTAAGAAGTCCCTCTCCAGGTTTCATGTAGGCTCTCTTAAGGTACTGGAAGACTGTTATGAGGTCTTCCCAGAGCCTTTACTTCCCCAGGCTGAACAAGCCCAGCTCTCTCAGGCTGTTTTCACAGGAGAGTTGCTCCAGCCCTCTGAGCATCTTGTGGCCTCTTCTGGACTCACTGAACAGGTCCACATCTCTCTTGTGTTGGGGCCCCATAACTGAACGCAGTACCGCAGGTGGGATCTCACGAGAGCAGAGTAGAGGGGCAGGATCACCTCCTTCGACCTGCTGGTCACGCTCCTTTTAATGCAGCCCAGGATACGGTTGGCTTTCTGGGCTGCAAGCGCCCACTGAAGCCGGCTCATGTTCATTTTCTCATCGACCAGCACCCCCAAGTCCTTCTCCGCAGGGCTGCTCTGAATCTGTTCTTTGCCCAGCCTGTAGCTGTGCCTGGGATTGCCCCAGCCGAGGTGCAGGATATCGTGATAAGTGTTTTCAAGACTTGAGGCAAACCCAAATGATTAAGATGCAAGTGGTGTTTTCTGGAATTGTGCAGGAAATAGGTATTATTTGTCTGAAGAGTGCTGGGACTGTTTAACATCTTCAGTCTTGTCTGACAACTGCCTAATTAATCTAGCTCTTATAAGTGTTTAGGTCGATGTTTTCTGTTTATATTTTCTTACGGTTTTGTTCCTTTTATTGCTGCAATAACTGCATTTTTGAGAGTAGAGTATATTAGGGCTCATGATACTTCATTTGCAAAAAGCTTCTTTTTGGAATGTGTCCATTTTAGTTACGTAAAAATATGAAATACCACTTGTCTGTACAAAAAGACTGTCAGTTAATATCTGTTTAGACAGCAGTTAGGCTACCTCAGAGCAAAACAATACCAGTGAGACCTGAGGAGGTTGTTTCAGCTGTTAGAGACCTTCTTCTCCCCTCCAATTTACCGAGATGCCTCAGTCCCTCTAAATTGCAGAGCAAACAGGTGAGCTTGAAAGCGTGTTCTGAAGGTCAACGTGTTTTGAACCTCTCCAGTGAAAGTATTGTGAAACCACGCTGGTATCATGTATTCTGGCAGGATCTGACATTGTTTGTAGGCTGAGCAAGATTTGGCTGGGCACTGGCCCCACTGCAGCACAGTGTTGCTTAGAAACATTTTAGGCCTTAATTGCTCTTTAGAATGTTTTATTGGGATGTCTGTGGTTTAATACTAAGATGTACATCTATTAACCTAAGAATGTAGGTGAAATCTGTAGCTCTTTAGTGCTTGATATTCTAACCCATTCTAAGGTATTGCTTTTTAAAAAGCTAGGATACAGACTACACAATATGAAGTATTAGATACTGCAATTATTAATGCCAAGCTTTGATTTGCAACCTTAAGCTTTCTTCTCATTATTGCAGTAAATGTTTCAACTGTCTCAGATTTCTCAGTCTCAGTGTGTGTCTCAAATTTCTCAGTCATATGCTCTACCCCAGACATGGGCTTATGTTACAAGCATCCAGCAGTTTCTTGTTATACGAGTTGTTACAGGAGACAAGTATGAAGATGAATGGAAACCAGGAAGGAATATTTCTATACAAGTAAAGACTGGGAAATCTAATTACTTGCAGAGTGACTATGTTTTCTGTGAAGCTTTGATCTAATAAGGAGGAAAATGACAATGGAATCCAGCACACATATCTTTCTGAGCAAATCATTTTTTTTCTTTAAGGAGCTTAGTGTAAGATTGAGGTTACTCTATTTTATCTTCATTTCTAAGCTAGCTAAAGTAGAGATGAAGGGTACTGGGCAAATTATTGTGGTGTTTTTTTTCATTAAATGGAAGTAACATTTTCTATTTCTACTGAAAAAAATCTTTCTGATGTCATTTTCAGTGTGTCACACAAGGAGAGTTTAAAATCTTCTCAGCATATGAGAAGGAGAATTCAAGATGGAACCGGGGTGCGAGATGACTTGCTACTCTCCAAAATAAATAATCAGGTTCTGGGTGTGGTAGCCTGTTACATCTCAGTGTGAAAGATTTGTTCTTTTATACACACCAAGTGTTACTGACAGGGGTAGATCTTCTTATACAGCTTTACAGCATGTCCTACTCTGATCAAACTGGTTTTCGGAGGATGGAGGATGGAGGAGGAGCGATGGGAAGGGGTATGGGAGGGCTTTGCAGCCTTCTGGTCTTCACATTATCGCACCTGGGAGTGTCTGTCACGCCAGGCTGTGCCCACAGAGAGGAAAAAGACAATGAAAGCGCCCCCCATATTTCTGGGTACGGTTCTGGGAATGGTGGGTCTTGCAAATCACATGGTGCAGATAACAGGAGCTGTGGTTGGAAGGCAGAGATTGGTAAGGAGAGTGTTTTGAATCAATATATATTGAATAAATACAGGTGTGTATATGTATGTTTTGTTTGTTTGTTTATAAAAAGCAGTGGAAGAAAGCACTTACAAGGAAATAAGAAAAAGAGAATTGTAAACGAGTGAAATACAAGTTAATAGTTGTATGCTTTAGTTTGCCGGTAGAAAGATGCAGTGTTGCGTTTCTCCCACGGTGTGGTGCTGAGTGCTGCAAATCAGAAGAGGCCCAAGGGATGGTTGCAATGCCCTTTCTGGCCCTGCCGAAGTTACACGACTCGAACAGGCTAACAAGAGCAGGGGCATCATCTCCCTGGAACAGAGGACCAGTTTGATGCTTACTGCGATCATATACTGGAAGAGAGAGGGAAGAGCCTTTACAGCTTCTTTCTTTCATTCTCTCTTCTTTAGCCATAGACTGTATTATCAGACACTGAGAAAATTATTTGCTATTAATGCAATGAATGGATTAACTCAATCATTCTTTCACTTGAGCTCTGCCTTCTCAGTGGTAGATTATTCCATAACATTATACATCCTTGGGAAAAACACACTGGTTGCAACAAGGACAAGAAATAGGTGTGTTGTTTTTTTCTTGTTAGTAATATGCTTCAGTATAAGCAGCAAATCTTGACTCACAAGAGTGACTTTTAAGAGTTGTAGGATACTGACAGTTTTGTCACTCTGTGATCTTCTTTTTCTGTTTTTGTTTTGTATTCTTCTTTTCAATGACTGGTCTTTGTTGTTTGTTTGGTTTCTGTCAGTCTGAGACTGTAGTTTTACAAATGATTTTCTTGGTGGCTGATGCCGATACCAACCTGGCCCCCTCCCAACTGTGTATATTATCACCTCCTTGCTAGCAGTTACCACCCCAGCTGTTTATTCTCCTACAACAGCAGTTTACTTGATTGCTCTGTCTGCTGTACTTTTGTGATATAAAAGAAAAAAGTCAGTTTTATGATGGGGATTTTATCCTATATACCTTATACTACTTTTCTGTTTTTAAATTTAGGAAAGTTTCACAGGTCTGTTTAAGAGGGTGGTGAAATGTTAGTATTGAGCAGAACTGAGATAATGATAACTTTAGTAGCAGAAGAATGAAGAATGATTCATGACTGGTAATAGAAGACAAATGGACATTTATATTCCGTATATATTTCTTGTATATTTCCTACGTGTGAAAGCTTTTTTGACCCAGAACAACATTACGTTCTAGTTCAAGGCCAAATTTTGGCAAAGGAACTTTACAGCTCTTTATAGGAATTTGTTCACTGTCAGAAATTACATTTGGTCACTGTCAGAAGCTGTTATCCACACAGGACACTGTGCTGCTGTCCATATCTTCTAAGCCTCATAGGCTAGGTATTTGAATCATTTCTTTGTCTGCAGACAGGAGACAGCCTTTCTAAGCACACTGCAATGCTGATACACTAGTATTGTTTTTCAGGAGCAGTGAGGTATCATTAGTACTTTCACTGGTTGAAACTCTGTTAGAGATCACTATAAAATCATATTTATGACAAATATATACATGTAGGGTCAGCATTAAGTACTTACCATGACAGGTGAATAAGAAGGTACTCCTCCACAGTTTTGGTCCAAATAACATTGACTATGCTTAAGATAAAGTATGGTTGAACCAAGATTTCAAATTATGCCTTTCCCAATTACCTAAATTGTCATTTTTTATTTTGGGTATATACCTGTGACACATCCAGGTTAGAGCTGTTGAGTTGTTGAAAATTAATTTTTCATAAGACTAGGGGTTTCCTTCAGCTCCAGTTTAAGAAGACCATGCCATAAGTCCTGAAACAAACATGAATAATGACTATGCATATTTTCCATGAATTGCACACCACAGAAATAAGTTATATAATTTATTTTGTGTTGGTGTTCATCAAATAATAAAGACATTTCTGAAATATGGAATGTGATGTATTTTTTCTTCTTCCAGTCCCAGTGTACCTGAAATGGATATGCTGCTTTCGTAAACCTTTCGGGCTTCCAGCATGAGCAAGCTCTGTTTCAGACAGAGCTAGACAAAACCACAGAGAGTCATTTCTGTCTAATATCTGGCCAGGACTTAAAAGTAGGACACTGAGTCTCTATTTGTTACACCCTTTTTTAAAAAGAGCAGCTGGAATTCACTCAGAGCTGAAATTTCAGATGCATGTGGTTCCTGAAATTTGAGTCTGAAGACAAGCTTCACATTTCCCTGAATATCAAATTATCCTTGATTTAGCAAATATAATGGTAATGCTTATACAGCCCAATCTGTTGAAATTGGGGAATAAACAATTTCTTTATTCCAAAATGCATCTATTTGCTGTTTTATATTCTCCCTGTTCATAACACTGACAGGGACTACTATTCGCAGCTTTGTAAGGAATAATGCTTTATCGTTCCATGCATGCATAAACATAATTTGAAGTTGGAATGTTGGCGTTTCATAATCAAACTTCTCTAGTGGGTAAAAATAAGCTTACCAGAAGGCATGTAAAAATAAATAGAATACAGCAAGAGCAATTGCATGGGGTAGTCTGATACTCTTTCCCTTCTTGTCCTGCCCTTGTCTCTAATATCCTTTACTCAACCTCATAAGTTTCCTTGGAAATAGTAGTAGCCGTGCTAGTCCACATAACAATTTATAACTTGTTTGTAGTCCTCCCTACCTCCTTTCCAGATCTTCACTGGTGGATAACTGAAATGTTTGCCTTGTTTTACATGAAATCCTCAGGGCATTACACTAGTATTCTGAACAGGCTCTAGGAACCTCTGTACATATCCAGATTAGGTTTTTTTTTTCATTTGAGAGCGTGCTCACTGTAGGCTTGAAATATTGCTTCTGGGAATCCGACAGAGTATTTCTGAGAAAATTCAAATTAATTTACACGTCAATCCACATATGATTACGGTATCCTGTAAAACACAAGTGCCTTTCTGGTAAAACTTCAATTGATTTATGAGATATATCTCATTGATTATCTTTCAGTGAGTGTACGTTTCAGTTTTATTGGTAGGGTTACAGTTTAGTCTAAGTACATTGTAAATTACAAGTGTAGTTCATCCACAGTTATTTGTCTAAAATTATTCAGGAGCTTTGCATAAGATAGAAATATTAGCAGGTTACCATTTTCCAAGGATTTTCTTTTGTATATCTGACTTTCTGATTGATTTATACCACTTTTTTTTTAGCTATGAAGTCATTCAGGTCTTTAAGATAGCATGAAAACACTGACTCTTCTCCATCCTATCACTGACAAATGTATTACTGCCCAAAACAGCATGCACTTGTAGGTACATCTGGTATCCAGCATAAACTTCAGAAGAACTCAACCAGCAGAATACCGTATATCAGTAGTCACAATTTTTATTGCTTTCCACTGTTTTTCTTAAATCTCCTTTAAATGTTTTATTTGCTGTGTTGTTTTGGAGCTCAGTAAAGTTGTTGTGACAGGAACAGGTTAACTCCTGACTGGGTTGCCACTACACAGTGTTTGGAAGTGGCTTGACCACTACAGCAGTTTCAGAATTTTCAGGCTGCTTTGATGGTCACAGAGAACAATGTTTTGTTCTGTGCTTTGCCATTCTTCAGCTTTTTCATGTTAGATACAGAAAGGATCTAACCTGCTATGGGCTTCTGTCATTTATTGCTTGGGTTTTGTTTTGTCAGTCAATGCATTCTTTAGTAAATTAGATTTTCAGCTGATTAGGTCACATACTGCATCAGAGCTATACTTTTAGCTGTTGCATTACAGGGGAGGTGAAGTGCTGTTGGTGAAAAAGTAGAAATTCTATAAATGTTTTGTGAGTTTAAATATACTCTGAAAGTAATTCCTCTTGGTCTTCTGGCACTTGAATTGCTTTGGAATCCAGCCAGTATTTCAGAGCTTCAGTGACTGCAAGCAATTCAGTGCTGCAGGCCATTTTTAGGATTTCAGAGTTACTGTGGGTGGCCCATCTTTGTGTACATATTGAAGGGATATGCGACATCCCAAACGTTCTCCTTCAGAGTCATAAAAACTAGAAATATCAACAGCAACTTTTTAACATTGACTGAAATTCACATGAGCAAAAGACGGTTTTCTCTGCTAGATCAGAACCACTACCAAAACATTCCTGGAGCAGTCTGTCTTTCTGCAGAATGATTTCCTAGCAAAGATGGCATTTCATCAGTAATTACCTTAATTTGTTTACCCACTACTTGTGTTGTCCCCAAACTAATTTGGCACTAGGTAGCTCTCCATCTTGAAGGCTATTTGGAAGTACATATTGGATCAGGGCGCAGTGAGTTTAAGCCAATCAGCTACTCAAATATATCCAATGGGAAATAGTATGCGATAAAGCAAACATGTTTGTTTATTGTGGATTGTATTGGTTTTCCACTGAAATACAAACCCTCTTGTAACAGGGACACGAATGCTATTAGCACACAATTATTTCCTGTTCCAATTATAAACAATTTCTGATAGTGCAATGAACAATCCCTTTTTTAGTTAAACACTTTTCTTGATATATCTTGCTGTTCATTTCCATTCAGCTCTTACTGGGATATTTATACAAAGGCCTATTAATGCTAGCATTGTTAGGAATTAAATTACCATTATATTTACCCATCCTGTCAGGAATCTGTGACAAGGGGCACTAAAAGAAGGAGGAACCTTGTGAATTTCATCAACTTTCTCCTGGTTAGGCAGCTGCTGACAGCCAAGCTCACACATATACTGTGGCTGTGAATAATGGCTGTGTTGCACTTAAAACAGAGTTATATAGTTTTTCCAGTCCTGGAATTACAAATATAGCTTCAGTTCAGATGTCTGCTTCTATTTTTGGCATGGTTACATAGAACTGAACCAGCTCAGGAGCATATATGTAGGTAATATGGACATAGAAATGACAGAACTGCTCCTCTTATTCTCTTTGAAATTATCCATAAAAGAAGCTTTTGTATTTTTTTTTTATGTATAGGTTTGCTGATTATGCTCTGTATGAAGTTATTTTACAGAGTATACTGAAAACTGTAATCAACAAAGCTATTCATTAAAGATGATACAGAACTGCTTTTGCACTAATGACATGTTGAAGATCATCTCTTACAGCGGAAGTGTATTTAGGTATAGGTTCTAATTCACAAAATACACTATGCTGTGAAGCAAATGAAGTTCCTTTATATGTTATATGTGGATCTGCAAAAGAAAGAAAATAAAAGGTTTATGCATCAGATAGTATCAGTTGTTACCTTATTTTGAAGCAAAATTCAGGTCCAGGCAGATTTCCTGTCAGGAAAAGCATGAAATCATGTATTTTAAGGGCAGTCCTCCCATTTATTGACAAAGAATTAAAAAAACAAACAAAAAAAAAACCAACAAAAAAGCCCACAGCATAACTGCTTCCTTACAAGAAGATAATTTTTTTGTTTAGGATTTCAGGAATTAGTCAATTTCTTATGGTAGTCCTGTCAGATGAGTTTTACAGGGTAATTGTTTGCAGAAAAGCCCTTTCAAAGATTCTTGCCCTTCTGTACAATTGCCCACCCTCTTAAGGTGCGTTTTTGAATCCATGCTGTGCACATAACAAAAATGCAGACAGGAACGAGCAGCTGGGGGCAGCAGAAACAAGGCAGGAATGTTTTCAGCTTAGCATTACAGCCTGAATGCGCTTTGAAGTCGTTTTCTTTATATTTCTAGAGGTTTGTTCTTGTTTTTCAGCCTGTCTTATTGAAAATATATCCAGGCACCCTCTATTCTCCCTTATTTTAATGATATTTAATATAACCTGCCTTCTGTTAATGTTAGAATTATCATTGCCTTTTGCAGAAAATGAGCTATTTCCCAGTAGCTACTGTTCAAACTCAGATCTGTCAGAATAGTGTCTCTCCTTTCCAACTGTACCTGCAAGATTAACCTCTTCATATCAGAGATGGTTTTGAATAGATAGCATGATAACAGGTGAGTAAAGGCTAGTATCTCTGGAAGAAACCCCTTGTCCTGCAAGCCAAAAATTGTGAAGTATGTTAATGGTTGTTTCCATTTATAATATTTACCCTGGCTGTCACTGGCTTCATCTGGTGTCCTGCAAGTTTAAAGCATAAGTTTTTAGTTTGTATTTTTCCTGCTGAAAAATGTCTGCAGTCAGATAAGGGTTGTGTTGGAGCTGCTGGAGTGACAGGCCTTTCATTATATTGTCTTCCGTGTCCAGCTGAGAAGGGGAGTGACAGACTGGCTCTGGTGGGCACCATGTCTCCAGCCAGGGTCAACCCACTGCAGCAAGGATAGTAGACATGTTTGAGAGTACTGGTCTACTGGACAGGTTTGAGAGTACTTGAGTCTATTGAAATAGTACTGGGGACTATGAAAGGAGGAAAGACCCAGTGCTGGTGTCATCTTGTCTATACTACATTTAAGTTGAAGTCCTTGGAAAAAATTACCTCTGGATTGCATCTAAGCTAGAGGAACTGGTCAGTTTGCTCCAGAGGAGAACCTAAGTAGAACCCAGATGCATGCAGTATGAGTATTCAAGGGATCAAGATCTTGGGAAGAGCTGAGAGATCGTGTCATTTGAGGACATAAATTAATTCCATGTACCTCTGGTTATCCATTATGCATATATTTCAGCTGTGAGAAATATCTCTAGTCTTTTCTTTAGATGGGCATACAAGGAATTGATTAATAAAGAACATCTGACAAAGTGAAAGATAATTTTATGAAGACTAGAATATTCAAATAAAAACATGTCTAGGGAATAGTTAGAAAGATCAAAGGCTTGTTTTCTTCATAATACTGTCAGGCCCTGAAAGTAAAACAATACATTTTTACATCAAAGTACCACACTATCTCACTGCAGCATGAATAAAAAACAGTTTGGTTTAGAGCAAGGTTACTGAGCTGCTGGCCTGTGAACTGCCTGGCCTGAAGGAAGAATTTGTCTCCGGTACAGTTGTGTTGATACAGTTTGATACAGTTGTGCTGAGCATCTAATTCTGCAAACTGCTGCTGAGTTTATCCATCTCCAGGAAATGATAAATTTGATTTTAGGAGTCCCAAAACTCATACCAAGCCAGAGTTCTTAAAATGCAAGGCAGCCCTGATTTAAGAAATAAGATGTTCCATTATAAACAAAGCAGCAAAAAATATATAAATATATATATATATGACATAAAAAACATATAAAAGAGAATACTGGACTATTTGGTATGTCATGATGTAATATGGCAAACTGACTTCCCTGACTTCCAAGGACAGTGATCATCTCCCTGCACTGGGCACTGGTGAGGCTGTACCACTAATACTGTGTTCATTCTGAGCCTTTCACAGCAAGAAAGACATTGAGGTGCTGGAGCGGGTCCAGAGAAGGGCAACAAAGCTGGTGAAGGGTCTGGAGCATAAGTCTGATGAGAAACAGCTGAGGGAACTGGGGTTGTTTAATCTGGAGAGGAGAAGGCTCAGGGGGGACCTTATCGCTCTCTACGACTACCTGAAAGGAGGTTGTAGTGTGGTGGGTATTGGTCTCTTCTCCAAAGTAATAAGCGATAGGATAAGAGGAAATGGCCTCAAGCTGCACCAGGGGAGGTTTAGATTGGATGTTAGGAAAAACTTCTTCAGCAAGGGGTGATCAGGCATTGGAACAGGCTGCCCAGGGAAGTGGTGGAATCACAGTCCCTGGAAGTGTTCAAAATATGTGTAGATGGGGCCCTCAGTGATATGATTTAGTGGTGGGCTTGGCAGTGCTGGGGTAATGGTTGAACTTGATGATATTAAAGGTCTTTTCCAACCTTGTTGATTCTGATTCTGTAAATCATGTTATGCGTTGACAACATCTGATAACATATATAGCATGCACCTGGAATAGAATAAAATTAATATAATCATGGAAAAATCAACTCTAACACAGCATTTTAATTGTATTTCATAGGAAATAATGAGAGTACGTAGATTTGCTCTGAATTGAATGAGGTCAGATTTTGAAATGCCTTTGAAATACCAAAGTCCCTGACTTTGAAGTGTTGAACAGTTCTGTTTTTAGGGGATCTTTGTAACTGATTGGATCTCAGACTAATTATTAGATCTTGCTTTTGAAAATCCAGAAAAGGAAGCTGTTGTTACTTCAAGTTCCCGAAATTAGTTTTGGTATGTGTGATAAAGTTTGTACATCTTTGTAGTCAATCTACTCTTAAGTCAATTTGTTGATTACCTGTTTTCTCCAGTTGTAAATAATAGATATACCAATTAGATATACCAAAAGATATACCAAAAGAAAGATTGCTTTCTTCATTGCTTTTAGCCTACCATCTTTAAAGGAGAGGTATGCTAGAACTGAAGTTCTCAGAGAAGTCAGAATCCTGAACCATTAGGCTGTAATTACTTTGGATGTCCATGTAATGTACAAGAGTATACATGATTAACTGAAAATTATTCCACTAAAGTCTTCTGTTCTGACTGATTTACCTGATTAGCCTGCACATGATTTTTCAAGGTTTGACCTTTCAGCTTCAACTTAGATAATCACATTGACAAAGATTGTTAAAGCTGCTGCTGTGCAGTTTCCTTGTTATAGACGGTCAGAATGAGTTGAGAGATTTGTATTTACATGCTTTCAAATTCTGATAAAATGAAATTTAAATCTCCAAACTTCCAACTAGTATTTCAAGTTAGAGTTTACCTTTGCCTATATCATGAGAAGATATCAGCACCTCAGTCTAGTGAAATACAGGCATGTCTTGTGGGCATTTTTGCATTTTTGCATTAGTTCATCAGCACACCTCCCCTGATCTTTTTATTGCTATTACACTGAAAGAGAAGCAGCAGCCCCCAGAGAGCCTCTCAGTGAAATACAGCACTGGACTTGAAACTTGGAAATACTTGCACAGTATTTTATGAAAAGCATCACAGTGCTGAGGATTCGTTAACTGTCATATGTTTCCAATGGAGGACTCGTACCTTTTCCTCTCCTCCAAGCCATATAGGCCAACCCCATGTCTTCATATGGCAAACCGGTGATGTGTTCAGGCTCTGAAACCATCTATGGTAATGTTTTACTCAACAAAGACAGCCTAGTGAGAAATTCTGCTAGTTTTTCAACCTCAAGATCCACACTGTCTATCTTTTAGAGAAACACAAAGAACATGTCAGCTAGTTAACAGTTTGGAAGTGCATCAAGTACATCCATTTTTCATATAGAGAGTACTCTTGCCAGGAAAATTTAATAAAGTAGTTTGCTGAAGCAGAAGAGTGTTGATAATGTTGGATGCACTCGGTGTATCTAGCCAGTGTACAATACTGGCAACTAGTTCTTTTTCTAGATAAACAGAGGATCTTAGGCCTAAACGTTTAAGTGGTTTGTAAGTGCCCACATTTAAAACAACAACAAGTGGAATATCATCACCTGACAATTAGAAAAAACTGATCCCCATGGTATCTTACAAGGCATTTTAGAAGATTTTCTGTTTGCATTCCCATCATTCCGGATTTTCATCCCCAGTGGCAAAACAGTGTTACAGAAAATTCCAGTCGAACAGAATTCTATGTCAAATGCTTTATCATCAGATAATATTAATTCACAAGAACCAAAGGCTTTTTCTGAAAGAGGATGATTCTGCTGAGTTGTTTCCTTGACTTGTTTAATTTTCGATTTCATTACAATACTGATGTTTTGAAAAGTATTTTGTTTTAATTATAATGAAAAATAGCCGATACTCAGCAGATGTGATGAAATTCTGTTTAAAATTTTACTGAACTAATCCAATTGCCTTTTTTTTTTTTTTTTTAGACTTGGAAATAGAGGAAAGAGAGAGGGATTTCTAATTTGAGGTTTTTTGCCTCCTTTACTTTCAGATTTTTCACCCCATTGTAGTTTGAGGGTTCATTTGGCATCAGAAATACCTTCAAGACTGGTTTGAAGTTTCCAAATGATCTGACAGATCTAGCTGTGTAGCTTGGTGGGCATTGAAACTCTCAATGCAGCTGTTATATTGCAGCCATTATTCTTGCATCTCTGTAGTGGTGAGTTGATTGAGGAATGGCATATGTGATTGTTATGCATGAAAACTTGCTGTGCTGGTCCAGTAGAATCATGGCAGCTGGGACATGTAAGGGCCATGAGCAATGAATAGGCATTAAGTTGAGATCCACTGAACTTTTGCAACTGACGTAAGGGCTGGATCTTCAGGTATTAATGAGCAGCTATGTTGACTTACTTGGAACTATATCGGTACCACATAAAGATCTCACAGGATAAATTCCATCACTGTTTTTGATATATACAAATATATATTTTGATATATTTTGAAATAACTGATAAACAGGTTTTTCTGTTTGAAAATCAGTTAAGTAAGGAAGCTGCATCAAAACTTAGATCAGGATTTCAAATAATAATGGAATATGCCAGTGTATTAAGGGTAGAATTGAAAATCAGGATTAAGAAATTATATAGCTGTAGATGCATTGTGATTACAAAATAGGAATGTGCAAAAGTAGAAGAATATGAGAGTTTTCAAGTATTTGTTTTGCTACCCTATGTCTATGGTAGAAACCTATGCCAAAAAAGGCACAAATGGTGATTTTATATTTTCCTTCTGGATATGTGTAAAGCCCAGACTAGAAGGCAATTGATGTAGATTAGATTTAGCTGATGTATTAAATGGCAAATTAATGTGCTATATCTAGAATTTACTAACATGTAATAATCTGTGTATTTATAATGAGTATTTTCATATAGCTGTTAGTTTAAAAGGCTGTGGTAATCAAAATACTTTCCTACCAACTTAACCCACAGTTTTTCTGGTAACTTGGTGCATTTTTATGGCCGCCTTTTTTTTTCTTCTAGGTGGTTCTCTACCAAATGAGTTCTGATATTACTAATCTATTCTAGTAGATTTATTTTTTATTGCGTAATCTACATATATAATCATGAGATGCTTTAGATTTTAATCCTGGGAAAGCAGGCCAACAAGTATAAATATCTTCTAAGGCAGGAAAGTGAGAAGATACCAAATCAAGCAAAACGAACACAAAGGGCCTTAGAGAACTCCCCAAGAGAAGCTGCTAGGCCTCTGCATTGTTAGACTTTGTTCTCTTCAATTTTGTTGGACTGTATGTTCAGTAGACTTACATGTGTATAAATAATTAAATCGTGTCAGAATAATTATCGTAAAAGCCTAATTTTAGCATTTTACAGCTGTAATCTTCACCTGTTTTAGGTTGGATGATAACTTAGTGAAATGCCTAGTCATTTGGCAGGTTAGTGGTTTAAGTAGTAACTTGGTAACATCCAGACTATTAAAATTTTTTTTTTCAATGATCAAATAACCTTGATAGATGTAAGTAACCTTTAAATAGTTTGTCAAGCTGGCAACTTTAATTGCTCAGCGAGTAGTTGGGCTGATACAGAAGCAGACTGTGCAGGTTTTCAGAAAAGGCTGATTTCATTGACATAATTTCTCACTCCTCCAGTTGCTGGGATATAGTGAGCACAGTGTGGTGAGTACATGTTTGAGCAGCTGCTGCCAATAATGTGCTTGTCTGAATGCTGTGCGAGCTGCTGGAAGTTCTGTAATCATATTACCACAGTATGTACTTTTCTTTGGAGGTGAGGAAGCTGTAAAGCCTTAAGCCTTGGATCAACTAGTATGTTACTTGCTGATGTGGAATTTGACCAGGCTAAATTTGTTGAAGGAGCTGTTTAGAAAGTAAAACATGGCATGATATTTTCACCACATCCTTTCATATCTGAAATAGGTTCAGAAATGGGTCTCAGTTGTGTAGGCATTGTCTAAGAGAAATTCAGAATTGTCTATTCACATCACTCCAATGGTGAGTAACTCTAATCCACTGTAAAGTGTTTAAATATGGTTATTGCCTACTTCACTATTCTGGAACTATAGCATGTTTTCAGACTCAGACCTTTTGCCTAACACTCTCTGGTAGATGAACAGTAACCAACGCCATGTGCAAAGTCCTCTGGAGAGCAGGCTTTGCATCCTTTCCAGCCTCAGGAGCCCCAGTCTCATTCATGCTCTCTAAGAGTTCTTGTTCAGTCATCTGAAGGACAGTGGAGTAGTAAATAACTTGTCAGCTATAGCTGCGTTCCTCTCTAAGGACTGGAAAATCTCAAAAGAAGAGTTTATGGTCTGATAATAGTCCTTTTGGATCTGTCTGCAGATTTTTCGTAGGCAGGACCATTTCCTAATGGCAGTTACATAAAGCTCAGTTGACTTGTTCAGAGGAAAAAACACACCATACAATACATATTCTCCCTCTTCTTACAGAAACAGTGATAGTTTATGTTAACAGCAAAGTGTCCAGGTACAGTGTTATGCTAAAGTGCCTTATGCTGCATCTGAACTGCCTGGGTGTGTCTGCTCCACTGTGTTATGCACACATATCCTGGAATGAGTATTGGAAAGCAAAAGCCTGTGAGGTTTATTGCAAACTGTGATACATTTAGAGTATGAAAAGGAATTGATATGTCAGATTTCTTACTTACATACATAGTCCTATTGTTCCATAGGCTTGAAATAAGGTGAAATGGCTGAACTGCTTGCATTTGGTAAAAATTATTTTGTAGTTGTGCCAGTAGGCAGCAGCTGAAACAGGAGGTATACTGTCATATGTGCTATAAGAACTCACCTCTACCTGTAAACAGTCTTAATGTTCAGATAAGGAAATATAACAGGGCTAGAAAGAGGCAGATTTAGAGAGGTGAAATTACTTTGTTTGTAACTCAAGATTCTGCCACTGAATGAAACTCTTCTTTCAAAACTCTTCTGTTACCTTTATTTTTTCCAGCCATGCATTCCCTTGTGTAATCAACACTCAGTGAAGTTAGGGGGTTGAAGTTTTTAGGTATGTTTGGGAAATTACTGTTATAGAGGCCTGATTGTCTAAAAACAGAAAAGAAGATATTCCACTTTGCAAATGCCACTTGGCTCAGTGTAGGAGCTCAGCATGATTTCCATATTTTGAAAGTAAGAATTGCTGAGATTTTAGAACAACATGGATTGCAAAAACCCAGGTATCATGTTTAGAAATTATTGTCTTCTCTTCTCCATTTTGAGTTAACAGCCCGTATCAGAAATGTTGTTACATGAATATTTCATTACAGAAAATAGAATTGCAAATATAACCTTCTTTTTTTCTCACTTGGAGAAATTGCTCATTTTTTAGTTTTGTTTTGATTAAAATATTTTTCTGCAGGAGCATGTCAGATGGAATTAAACCAGTCACCAGCGCTATACATTTCACTTAATTTCACGTCTACTACATGTCTCAAGCAAAACCCAACTAGCATGTTTTACCATTCATGCACAAAACCTGCTACATTAATAATTTATGCTTCCCAAAGTGTAGCCAATGAAAGGAAGTTTTACAGTGTGAAATGCTTCTGTGCTGATGTGAAAACATGAAATGAACTCAGAATTTCTGGCACAGATTGAATTTAAATATAACTCAGCATGTTTGAAAATCTTCTCAGTGTCCTAGATTTGCACTTCAGGTTTCCATTTATACTGCACGTGAGTAAGTGTTAGCTGCATGAATAATGCATCATTTTCTTCAGCTCAGCTACTTCCCTTCATATGTTTATTCATTTGCTCTGTTTAAGTGAGCAGAAAGGCTCATATCAGTATTCCTTGGTGTCTGACAAGCTGAAGGATAGATCAGTTTCCTCAGGTTTAAAAAAAAGCACAGAACTAATTACCCAGATACTATATTTTCAAATAATCATTTATACTTAGTTGTCATTTTCATTCAATGACGGAAGTCCCCTTTCATACTTCTATATCATTATCTTGGGTAAAATTCTTGCAAAGGTATATATACTTTTGTAATATATTTCTGGTGTCAGGCATCCTAACTGAAAAAAGAAGTAGCTTTACAACAGAACCCAAATACACCCAGGGTTTGAGAACTGCAGATGGCTTTTTCCCTTAGATAAATAATAACCATAATCAGTCTACCCCTTTCAGGGCTCAGGGAATCCATAAACAAGAGATTGGTTAAACAGAATGGGGAAATAGGGCTGAATTTGTCATGTTTCATTGTTAGATGAGCTGCTCAGGTCTGTTCATGTGAGTTCACAAAAATGAGTTTGGGCAGAAAAGCAGCTCTACAGAGAGTAATATTCTCTAATTTTAGATTAACAGAGGCTAATTTTGTCACTTCATTGGTGATTTGTGTTCTATCATTCTACAGTTTCAATGTCACAAACTTAATTCTTATGTCAGTCGTTCAGATCTTTATGGGTACATTGTTTATTACTGTCTGTATGCAGATAATATTTCTTTTATATAATAAAGTTGAGTAATATTAAGGTAGCTTATTTTTATTGTGCTCAAAGCAATATTTGTGTTTTTGAAAGTTGTATCTGAATTAAGACTTACTAGCTATTGGAGTTATTCAGATGAAAAAGATGAGAAGAATCTGCTTTGTATTTAATCTCATCAATTCCCACTTTCTGTAACTGGTATCCCACAAAGACTGCTGTTTCTAAAAAAACAAAACCCAAACTCCAAGACCCCCCACAACGAAAACCAAGAATTCATCAGTTATTTTCAGGTTTATTTGTCAGGCTGAATGTAAATTTTCTGTATTATGGCAAATGTAGGAACTTTGCAGAACTCTGTCATTGTGAAGAGGGAAAAACCTAGAAAGTTCTAAAATTTTTAAAATTTAACCCACAATGAAAATGTGAATAATTCATTTTGTTTCTAAAGCAGGATTTCTTTGCAATGATGCAAGTAACCTTTGATAATATGGGACAATCCTTCCAAAGGAAAATTCCTGATTAGCGTATATATTACCTCTCCATCTTCGTGAGACCCATGTAACATTCCTTAATCAGTTATAGAAACAAGCAACTATTCCATATTTATGAAATAGTAAGGCTACATGAAATATTAAGGCAATGAGAGCCTTGAGCTGTGAGTAATTTGGAGGTATTATTGTCTCTGAGTTTAATAAGACTTTCTCAGAAATGAACAGATTTTCTATGAGTGCAGAATACAGATTTTGTGTCAGCCTGGTACAAATAGAATACCAGGAATTTTCACAGGAAGATGTATTTAACACGCAAAATGAAACACACAATGGACACTAAGGCTCATGTTCAATACAGTGAAATGACCTGAAAGAATGATAGTTCCAGGAGCTAGAATCCTGTCAATTTTTTCCCCCCTTTTTCATGTCTCAGCTCTCTTCTGTCAGTCAACATAGACTTCAGCACATATTTCTGATGCTTTTTCTAGCTCTTTTCCGAGGCGATTCAAAAGGAGCCAGTGAGGCTATTGTGGCAGCATTCTGCATGGATGGGATCCTGACACTTTGGAAATAATTAATCTGAGCTCAGTGCTTGTCATATCTGGGTTACAGAAGAGTCATTGGGTGACAGTAACTTCTAGTTGCTCTTAGCCATGGTTGGATCCAAACCAGGTGTTTATAGAAAAGTCTGCTTCACTAAGCTGCCTACATAAACTGTGCTATTTGTTAGTCTCATTAGCAGTCTCAGACGTCAGAAGTATTCCTGTATTCCTCTGCTCCTTCCTCCACACATGTGCTGCCTTTTTATCAGCGTTGGCACGCACTACGTAGAGTGTGGGGAAAAGCAGCTGTCTGAGATAACTGGCAGGATAATAAATGGGAATTAACTGACACTAAAATAGGAATGCTGGGCAAGCAAATCCATGAAAATAAGACTGGCCTTCATGAAAATGAAAATACAACTTCTCTTTAGTTCAGTCTAAAGGTGCCTGGTCACTGTGTCCTCTTCCTGCAGCACTTGCCCTGCAGTGCTAATTCCATTACACCATCACTCTGCCCTCATGCACAGCTGTCTTAACTGCACCGTTAATTCAGCATTTCCTCTGTGGTTTTGTAGATACACTGAGGACTCACACGTGCGACCAGCCATTTGGTTAGTCCTTATCTTGCCACAATGCCAAATACGTTTGTGCAGGGTTAGTTAAGTTACATGAAAGCCCATATTGACTTACCAGTTCCCTGTACTTTGCTGGGGTGATTAGCAGCATTATACTGAGCCCTGTCTTGGCTCAGAGAGGCCTGACTCAGCTTGGGCTCATTGCACTTTTGTGTGTATAAATATCTTCACATCTTTATTTTTGATGAAAATGTCTTAAATAAACTCATTTTTCTGCTGTAGTCCTTTAGACAGAATAGCATTATGCTAAACCAAAAATGAGATTAAACCATTTACCTTTTTTGATCAAAATGAAGAAACACAAATGAACCAATATTACATAGGACAAAAAAGAAACTGATTTTCAAATGTTCTAACACATGATGGCTAAAGGAGCAGATGTATTTAGCAGTCTTTTAATGTAGCAGTAATAATTTGTAAACATTGGGTTATACTTTTCTTTTGTCAACACTCATCAAGCATCTCACATTTTTTAGCTTGTGTGTTCTTCAGAACAGGCTTGTTTGCTCTGTGCCCAGCACAAAAGGTCTTAACTGGACCCTTTGGCTTCTATGGTAATCTAATGTATTAGGAAGCAGTAGCCTACAAGATTGTCAGGAGTATCAGCGAGGACATTTAAAAATGTCATTAGTGTCAGTTAGTGTTTACTTATCATGCAAAAGGTCATTATTGCTATAAAGTTAGAAATAGCAGTAGCAAGATGTTATTAAGCTTATAAAATTCGCTTTGCTTTTGTAGGATAGGGTTTTAACAACAGCAAGTTACTACAGTCCGGATTCTTCTGATAATGTATTGAATAGTAACTTGGTGGAATTGTGTTGGTGTCTAATGTCACTTCTATTTATCCTTTCCATCACCAGTGACCTGCAAACTCCAAACATATAATCCTTCAGGGGATTCACATTTCAGAACGAAGTAATCCTTGATGTATGGAATAACAATTTTTTTTCAGACATTTCAGGATTATTTTGCTGTCATAGTGGTAAAATTTCTCTTGGGGTTAGAAATGGTAATAGTCTGCCTGGTTCTTGTTATAGGGAAAAGTCAGAAAACTGTGGTTTCCATAATAATAACCAAGTAAAATTTATTTTTTCTTACTACCTCCTCTTCCAGTTTAGAGATTTAACATGGCTTTATATAAAAATCATTCTCAGTATAAACAAAAAGTATGTAATCACAGTTCTTTGAGCAAGAATCATAAGCTCAGAATGGCCAGGGTGATACATGTAGCAAGAAATTTCAGATTGCTTACCAGGACTGACCTACATAGATTCTTTAAGGTTTGTATGAGGTCCTTGCCTGCATACTATAGGCATTGTCCAGCATTCAGCTGGCAGCTAAAGATAGACTCAACGAACTCATGGAGGCTTGATAGCAGGTAAAGTTGGAGTTGTCATCCACTCTCTGATGTTTAAGGCTGTATCTAGTGTTTTAGGAACTGTCAGGCAAAGGCAAAATGTCCTTCCTCTGAAATGAACAACCAAATACAGTGCTGTTAGGATCTCATCCTGTGTGCTTGGTTTCTTCTTCTGCAGTTACAGGAAATCTCTAAGATCATAGGCACTGTGATGGAAAATTCAATCTGAGATGAATAGCACAGCATTCATAAGGATCAGGAAAAGGAAGGAAATACCTATTATGAAAAGCTAATGATAATAAATAATAATGGTTAAAAGATTGTCTATAACTAACAGTTAATCAAATATTGTTGAATATGCATATGTTATTCTGCATCCTTACTGTCACAAGCTGTTGATTCTATGAGTGTGTCTCATTTTTAAGGTCTTGTCTACATTAAAATACAGTGCTATTTAAAAGACTCCAGCTGGGCTTTACAAAGCAGTTTGTTAGCTCAGGCTGAAACATGTTCATCTTACCTAAAAGTCTGTAAATCTCCCAATAGTCTTCTTGTCACTTTTTCCAGACATATTACTGACTTAACTTACCAGGTAAGACACTTAAGCACTGCAGTGCAAAAGACCGTGGGATGTCCTTATAGTGCAGAAGGAGTGAGGTTACAATTATTTGCACAGCGACTTAAACTGGGAATCTGTCACCAGGCTGGGCAGATTCTGTAGCCAGATGAAGGCATTTTCTGTGGCGCGGGCATCATCCCCACCCTCATCAGAGTACGGAGTGCTGAATTTCCTCACAGTTGGTCAGCTTATTCCATCTCCTTTTTTAATGATATTGGTTTTATATCTCCTGATATGCTGTCTTTAATCCTTAGAAGATTTTTCCTCTAATTTCCTTTCCAAGTTTTACTTCAATCTCTGCTCTCAAATGCCACTTGAAGCACCACTTGTCCAGGGATCATGTCTTCTTGTGAGAGCTCACTTGGAGCTGTCTTTTTCAGTAGCTAGTATTCTGTTTCTTTTTTCAAAGCAATCCATTTTTCCCCAACCTTTGACTATTCTTTTTTGTAAGGAGAAAATGTAATCAGTTGAAGAATGCCATGTATATATGTGATACTGTAGACAGGCCTGGATTGCTGAGAAAGATCAGCTACTTGTTATCACTTCTAGGTGACGTGATTGTACAGCTCTTGTTTTCTCCCATCTACTCCCTATTTTCCTTTCAATTATATGTGACTGTGCCCAGTGTCAGCATAACTGCTTCTCTGTGATAGTTGTATCCTGTGAAATTGCTGTACTTATTCAATAGGAAGAAACTTCCAGCCTTAGATAGACCTGTTCAGTGACAGCAAGCTAATACAATATAGACCAAATTTATGTCTAGGCACTTATTTTCCAGTTTTAAAGGTGCATTGGCTTGTGCAATGTAGCTCATCTCAGTACTTGATTCATTTCAACTAGCTTTATGAGCAATGTCCCGTGAAGAATAATAATAAAACTTCTTGTCCTTGTTTTGTTAAATGCATCACCCAGAGGCCTATTCAGAAGTCATGTAAATTTGATGATAAGGAATTGGCTGCTTTTTTCTCCTCAGAGCTCCAGATAACACAGCTATGAGCATGAGGATGTTATTTCTAATGTGAGAAATGAAGAAAAATGTTGTCTTCATGGTAGGCTGGTATAAAAGGAATTAAATAACTAAACTTAACTAGATGTTTAAAATTTAAATTAAATTTTAAATTAAAATTTAAATTAAATCAAATTTAAATTTTAAATTATATTAAATTTTAATTAAATTTAACTAGATGTTTAGGCAGAACTCATAATGACAGTATCTGAATATTTGTTTAGCCATGAAGGCTGTCTTGAAAATCTAAACTGCCTCTTACAGTGGTTTGCAAGGTAGTAAATGAGTTGTTTCTTGCTAAATTCAGAGCCCAAGATCATAAGCCTGCACATACCTCAGCACAGCAGACTAGCTTGGATGTTGCAATACTCTTATATTCATAGGTTGTGTTCCTGCTGGAACAATATTAACTCTGCGAGTAGATAACTGAAAGTGTTAACTCTGAGAATAAATCACTAAAAATGCCATTGCTGTTCAGTGTATTCTGCGTTAACTTACATGGAAGAGTTACAACAGAATGGTGAGCTGTGCTATGAAGGTTAACTTCCCAAGCAGATTGACCTTTAGGACAGCTAAAAGGTCCCACATTCTTTCTGTTGTATGAATTGAATTCAGTATGCTTTCTGATCTAATGAGCTTCCTTGAGATTTGTTCATTAACATCAAATTTAAAAAATGTGGAAGAGAAGATCATTAATTATCTTTCAGAATAGCTCTAACCATCAGAACTATTGATGTCATATCCTCAGATTTAATTCAGAAGAATCTGGTGTGATTTTCAGGAAGTTGTCAGTATGTCACTAAGATTTACTCAACACTTTACAAACAAGGGGTTTATATCCTCAGAGATAAGCATCATCCTTTCAAGCTGATGTTTCAGGCATCACATTAATATGATTAATGATAAAAGAGATTAATTAGTTTTATGCATATTAGGGACGTAATTGTTGCCTTCTTTTACATAAATTCATGTCAACAGGATGGTTGCTAAGCCTGAGTAGCTGGAAAGAGAAATGAGCTCTGTCTAATCTATTAGAGCTCATCTGAGCAATTAGATTAAAAAAAAAAAAGGTATTCTTGCAATTTTAGCTTGTTTTTCATGCATAAAAGAGGGAAAACAGAAGGAGCTCTCAGAGCACTGTTTTGTATCTTAAGCATACATGTGATGGCTGAACTTCTGCTATGATTATTTAAGGGGATTACATGAGTTATTTTCAAGCATTCAGTGGAAAGCCTTGTACTAGAGACCTGACGTTAGTAATAGGATTTTTTAATCCAAACCAGAGCCAGTAACTGCCAGGCGAATGCAGTATTTCAGCTTACACAAGATGGCCCAAGTGTGGAATGACAGTAAGAGTAAATGCCTGAATCTCCTGAACACATACTTTTCTCAGCTGGGTGTTGAAAGGAGCAGTTATTGTGTGATACTTGCCTAGAAGAGGAAAAAAAATACCGTATGTGCCAAGTTTGATGTTTCCTATGATTGGAATTTTCTTGTCAAAACCACTCCTTTAACAGCTTTTGTTTTGGCTTGGAGAAGTTAATGTATTTCTCATGCCTGTATTCTCAGAAAAAAATGGTGTTTCTTTACTTTGGGGCTGATATTGAATGATAGCATATATAGATCAAGTCTAGTGAGTTCTTTTGAGGCAGTGTAACAACAAGCAAGGTCACAGGGATGATGGGTTGCATCATTGATTAGCACTGACAGTTTTTAAGGCACAAAATGACAGTGCTGTTCAAGACTAATAGAAGATCCTTGCAGGAGATAAATAAAATGAAGAGAAGAAAACCAGTATATTTTAAGATGCCTAGAACAAATGCACCCAAGTCCCTAGAGCCTGCTATTTTGTCAGCAGAGTTCACAACAACTGCCAATACGTCTGATGAATGATTTTCTGTTATGCACCCCAAAGGTTGTGAACCAGAGGTGTTCTTTTAATATTTATACAGAAATGAGTTCATTGTTTCCAAGGCAATTTCCTCTAAATCTTTGTTCGGCCCTCAGGGCTGTGGCCTGTAGGATGCTTGGAAAATCCTAAGAGCAAGTTTAATTTCATAGTGCCAGAAATTCTTTCTTGGGGAAAATCTGTCCTGCTTTAAGAGATCTAATGCCCTCTTTTATGGATCTACAATGAAAAAAATAATAATAATAAAAAAATAAAATTCTGTGTTTTGGGAATACAGAAGAAGTTCACTGAAACTTCTTGCAGAGAGAAGCAAATGTGTTTTCACAGAATTAAATTAGGTGATATATTTCTCATGGAAGAGGAATGAACCAGTCTGGATGAAGAAATTGAAAGGTGAATTGGCAATAGATATATGCCTGCTGGAGGATAAATAAAGAATTAAATACTGTTTAAAGATGCAATTAAAAAAATACCTCCTGATTTGGGGCTAGTACTGTACTGCTCTTGAAAAGCCAATAGAGTAACTATTAGCACCACAAGCAAAGAGAAAGAAAGAACTGGTGAGTAGCCAGCTGACTAACACATGTAATGTTTGTAGTGTTTGTGATGAAATACAAACCATTGTTTGGGCATTAATCCTAAAGCAGCTGTTACCTTGACAACTGCAGGTAATGAATGGTTGTAGTGTTCATCTCTCCAGATTCACTTTTAACTACTAATAAAAAATTAGAACAGCTTGTCTTTTAAATGGCTTCATGTGGCTTTCCAAAGATTTGGTGCTTGAGTGATTAATCTCTTTCTCTGAGTGGCAATTTTGCAAATTGAAGTGAATTTGGGGAAACTGACATGTAGCAAAGACAAACAGCTTTGTATTAGCTCATCTAACTTTGTGGGAAATAAAGCACATGCTGTTTCTATACTGTATTTTAAAAGCAGGTCCTCAGCCTGTGCCTGAGCCCAGACTCACCTTATGTTGTGTTACATGAGCACAGGCAGACTGAGACAGCTCATTGGCATGGATGGGCTCTGTGGTATGAACACAATCTGGCCATGCCAGCCTTGGGGATTTCATTGTATCCCCCATACTGCATGGTGGTAATGGTACATGGCGTGTTGGCTGGGGTCCCTGGTGGAAGAAGACAGCCTCAGGCAGCAGTGCAGCAGAAGATACATCTCGCAGCACAGTTCACAGGTGAACAATGCACCAAGAAGTATGTCATATTTTCAGTTGTACTGAGCACTAACTCAATAACCTTTTTTTTACTGGCTATTCTAGGTCAGCATGGTCTGGCTGCTGAACTGCTGGCTTTCCCTCAGAGGAGACAGAGAATGGCCATTCCTTATAAATGTTCTTTATTGTGCTTAATGATGACATTGGTAAAGTAAATATAATAGTAAGGCTTCACATTTTCTATGTGTGAAGTGATCCTTGAAGCTGTCTTTTTTGCTCCAAATTGGATTCCTGGGAAATTCATCAAGGTTAGCAGGACTACAATTTCCTATTCATGTTGCAAACTAGTATTTTCAGAAATGCTGAAGCTTATAGGTGGTATATAGACCCTGAAAAGAATTGGGCTTTCAAAGATCCTCAGGTTCTGCATGTGTTTTGTCAGTTCATTTGCTTACTGTGAAAGCAAAGGAAGCTTAGCAATAGAGATTGGGTTTCGATAATGAACTCGTGATGAGAAGTTATAGTGGCCTTCTGGGCCAGTAGCTTTTCCTTTATGGAAAATATTTGTTAATCATATATTTAGCTCTGTCACATTCTGATACGTATTTTGATGTTTATCTTCTCTAGTACAGAGGCGTTATGTTTTCAGCTGATGTACATCCAGTTACTTAGCAATAGGATGTAATGTCTTCTATATTAATAGCATTGTTGGAAAGTGTGAACAGCTATTAAATCAGCCTTTGGAGCCACTGCTATTTCCATATAGAGAAAAGTTTAATACTGATGGTGAGAATTTCATTCTGATCTGTGGCACCTTATCTCTGGTTGCTGTGATATTTGGCATAGCCTCAGGGTACGAGCTCTGCAGAGCTGGCCTCAGAAAATTGTGTAACTGCTTGCTCAGCTCCGGTAATTGTGGCTTTTGTCCAGGATATATTAATATATTAGCTTCTTAGGGTTTTGTGCATTTTGTGTGTGTGCATGTTTTAAGTTTTTGTTGTAGAAAAGCTCCTGTAATTCTCCCTTTTTTACCAGCACAAGAAAAATATTAAAGGTGCAGGCCTTTGAGATTATTAAAAAGCCACAAATCTCGCTCTTGGCAATGAAACAAAATTATGTAGCTAAACAGTACTGACATATTCATCAGTTTGGTCTGTTCTCTAAGACTTTGTACAGCGGCAGAAAGGCTTTGATATCCTTTGCCTTCTTAATACAGCAGTTGTTACTGGTTAGGAGAACTCAACACAGAGGGTTATCCAAAATGACCAACTGAAAATCCAGCTATGTTCCAAAAGCATTCTCAAGAGCACCAGCATGGAAGCTGCTTCTTTCTTTCTGTCCTCCTCTGTCTCCCTTGGGATCACCTGTGTCGTGGTTTAAACCCAGTCAGGTAACTTGTTCACTCACTCCCAGTGAGTGGTGCCGAGCTGACAACAATCGAGGTCCGTGTCCGTCTCCCCCCCCCCCCCCCCCGCACCGGGGCTCTCCCCTTCCCCGCTCCCGGAGGAACGGGGAGGAGGATCGAAAGAGTGCAACTCCTACGGGTTGAGACAAGAACAGTCCAGCAACAAATCACCACCGCTACTATCAGCTAAAACAATGATAAGGGAAAATAACAAGGGAAGAGAATACGATACCACCGGCCAAGAAAGCGAGTTCCACCCGGAAGCTCCTGTCCTTCCGGGTAACTCCCAGTTACCCCCCCCACCCCGGGCATGACGTGCTGTGGTATGGAATACCTCCCCGGCTAGCCCGGGTCAGGTGCCCCGTCTCTGCTTCCTCACAGCTTCCCCTCCTCCCTGGCAGAGCATGAGCCTCACAGAGTCCTTGGTCAGGGTAAACATCACTTAGCAACAACCGAAAACATCGGCTTCACCAACGCTGTTCTCAAGCTAGAAGTCAAAACACAGCACTGCACCAGTTAACACAAAGGAAAAACATGACTGCTACTGCTGAACCCAGGACAACCTGCCTGCCACCATCATTAGCTTTATCTGGCCTTCCAGGTCTACTAGAGGTCTGATGCACTTTCTTACTGGTAGATTGAAGATTCTGAACAGTTTGGTGACATCTACATCTGGGGCTACGGAATAAAGAAGACCTGGACACATACTGAATGCTAGTTTGAAGGCAAGTGGCACAGAAGTGGCAAGGATCATCCTGTGTTGTAGCAGGTGATGACAGGCTTAATACAGTTATGAATACATACAATTAGAAATATTACATCACATTATTTGATACAGAGCCAGAGGAGGAAGAGATCTTCCTGTGTTACAAACCAGTAAAAACTGTGTAACACTTAGCAATTTCTCTTGCAAGGAGAACAAGAAAAGG
Source organism: Pezoporus flaviventris (assembly GCF_033815535.1). NCBI lineage: Eukaryota > Metazoa > Chordata > Aves > Psittaciformes > Psittacidae > Pezoporus > Pezoporus flaviventris. The sequence continues at coordinate 26,843,476 of NW_026892550.1, forward strand.
GGAAGTAATTACAGTATTTCCACTGGCCTTAATTCAAGATGGAAATAAAGAGTATTAGCATCATCTACTCTGTCAGGTCACTGCAGAAGGCTTTTTGGCACTCTAGCGAGAGCAGTTTGGTTGCCAGGAGACGATAAGTTAATTTTGGAAGGTAATGCCCTCCAAGCAAGTAATGCCATCATTCTAGATAAGAGTAAAATCTAATGCTCTGTAGCCAGAAGCTTGCCTTTTAAAAGGATTTACCTCTCCACCTCACTGAGAATAAACAAAGTGTGCTGCTGCATTGTCTGTTGCTGGCAGAATAAAATCCTGAACAGTAAAATCTTTGCGTGCTGTTAAATACTTAGCCTAAAATTAATGCTCCAGCAGATGAACTCCTAGGTTCATCTAGGTTAGGCCATCTGCTAAGTATGCTGGTACATATGTCAAATGACGGATTTCCAAAATTGTGTTTTTCGTGACCTTAAAACAAGAGGGAGACCAGTGAAATGTTACAAGGACAAATTCAAGACAAGTCTTCAGCTTTCTGGCATTAATTTCACCATATGGGACATAGTAGCTAAAGGCTTTGGGGACGCTAAACATTTACAGACGCTATTAAAGTCTCTAAACAAAACTGCTTACACCTCAGAATGCAAATGTCAGCAGAGCAATGTAAAAGTAAGGAACACAAGGATATATATCTCTGACACCAGTGCCAACTAGTGCAATGCAGAAAACATTTCTCTCAGACTAGTTGCAAAACTGAATCCTTATGTATTAAAATTCAAAATTTTCACTTGTGGAGAATACACGTAAGAGAAGGGTTTGAGACAGGAAACAATCACAAAATCATGAAAGTTTGAGCTTTCCTGGGTGGAGATGGGATAAATAATCATAGGGGTTGGTCTGAACTGAAAATGTGTCAATCATTGAAGAAGCTTCCATGCGGCATTCAGCATAACCTTGAAAACCTTTTTGCTCTGCTAAACCCCAACTCTAAGCAAAGAGTACAAGTGCTTCAGAAAGTGACTTCTGAAGAGACTGTTTGGAAAGGCAAAAGGAGGATGTCAACAGGCACTTGGATATGGATATCAGTGATTGGTTTTTATTATTTTTACAGTTGTCTTGCCATGTATTGCATGACACTTCAAGGAATCAAGCCTTGCCACCATTATTTGATGTATGGGAGGGGAAGGTCCTTGCTTGCTCTGGCTATATTTAGCTATGCAGTGTAGGAGAAGGAGATGGGAGAAGGAAAGAATGTGTGGATAATGGGAATAGATGGTGCTGGGAAAAAAAAAAGGCAAAAAGAATGTTAAATAGAAACTGAAGAAGGGTTTAAAAGGTAGAGAGTAGGAGACAAGGGATGTCAAGTGTAGTGGAAAAGAGAAAAAGTATCTTTTGAAATGGAATTGGAATGGACATTATTTAATTACCTGCAATCTTTGTAGAAGAACAGAGACTAATGTCTTCTCATTCTTATTTGCATTCCATATTTTAAATATTAATGCTCTTAGCAAAAGACAGTTTATAATTCAGTTTTACCCCATTTTCTTCAAGTTTGACGAAAGTGTAGGGCAGCAACTCTAAACTGTAGTCTGCCTTGCATGCTATTCCTGCTTTTCTACATTGTGACAAAACTGTATATTTTAAAAAATATCTCTCAGAATATGTCCATTCAAAGCTATTTTGCCCAGTCTTACTAGTCTATCTTGATACCTTTTCTTTGTTCAAAAGAAAAAGTTTTTTGAATTCCTCCACATTATATAATTTCATACTCTCTTTCCAGCCTGTTATGTGGACAGAAATGGATCCATTGTGATTTCTGAATCAAAATGTTATTTTCAATGATGAGTTTGTAAGTCCATTAAGTTAGTAGAATAGACAAATAAAATTTCACTGGTCTTGAAAAGCTGTTTGTTTTTTTTTTTAATTCCAGCTATTACTATGTCCTTCTGATGGGAAATTTTGTAGAGTTCCTGTGAAAAAAAAAACCAACCCAACCAACAAAAGGAGTGGCCCAATTTGACAGAAAATCAGTGACCTTGGACCAAAAGGGAGCAAACTTGAAAAATATCTTCATGACAAATACTCAAAATGCAGTGATAATTGCAGCGTCTGTCATTTACAAATAGGAGTTTTTAGGATGTCTGACTAAAGGGTAATCAAACAGAAAAAAAACAGTAAGAAATGGAGGAACAGTGGTGGGTGGGGGAACCCTGCTGCACTGATCAGTGGAAAAGAGCTTATTCCTAGAGACCATCAAAGGAAAGTGATATCCCATTGGCCCTGGCCTGAAGCCTATGCAGAGGAATCAATCAAAACCTCTCTTCCTAGAAAGCCATGTAAATTGAACAGAGCAATTGCCTAAAAAATTGCTGTGGGGAATAGGGAGAGAGAATTCAGGGACTGAGTAAAATGTTTGTTTTAGGACAGCTGCAGGACTGTGTCACACTTCCTAGGGGTTGCCTGGGGGAAGGACTGAAGGCAAGAGAAAGGAGTGACAAGGTGGGCTGGAAAGGAACAAATGTAGGAAAATAGAGGGAAAATGAGATAAAAAGGTGCAGTCAATTGGACTGCTTCTTGGTGAATTTATGTGACTGAGACCTGGACTTGATCACCTAAGTCTGTCCTAACAGTATCAATGACATATACATTGTTTTGTTTGTTTTCCACAAATGTTTGCTATTATTGCTAGGGACTCATGGAGTACCTGAGAAAATTCAGGTAAAGTGAAGAAGTCTATGTGACTGGTAAAATAATTGTAAACTGTTAATAGAATTATAGTGTTTACAAAGAAAAATATAGTGAGGCCCCAGAGAACTGAAACAAGTATTTGAAAATTAGAGATAATGTCTTACAATGGTGTAATTAAAGATTATGAAATAACTGAAAGGTGACTTGATTATGGCACATAAGTTCCAGGAAAATATCATCAGTTCGTAATACGCACCTTCAGTCTAAAAAATAGCACCACAAAACTAGTATCCGAGAATGAAACCCAAGCAAACCTACACTCAGATGTAATATCAGATTTTTACTGGTGTGGATGATAAACTGAATGTTTTATGAGGTAGGAGATTTGGTGTATCACAAGTAATAGGGCTTGTTAGAGAAGTAGATGGAATTTAGCCTGTGATGTCCAGAGGGGTGTGATCATATTGCTTCTGGTGTTCTCTGAACACTATGTCATAGAAGATTTTTAAAGGTATTTGTGCTTCAGTTGAAAAATTACAGTGATCCACACATCCAGAAAGGATGAAAGCTATCTGACAGGAGGCTAAAGCCAAGTTCCTAGTGAGGTAATACCTTCTATTAAAAGTGGGAAAGTACAGTTGTGTTTATGTATCATCATTTTTCATGTATAGCCTAAAATACCCATTTAACTTCAAAATCTTGAAGTTTGAACACATTTTCCCTCTTAAAAATTTATTTTTCATAAATAGTTAACATTGCAGGTTATGCCACATGGCAACTTTGGACCTTAAATACTATGTAGTTATTTAAGCTTCTTTTCTGAGGTGCATCTTGTGTTTCAAATGCATTAAAATAAATAAGAAAACATGTAATAGTGTTGTGGTTTAAGCCCAGCGGGTAACTCAGCATCATGCAGCCGCTTGCTTACTCCCCCCACTTCTTTCCTCACTCCCTGCAGGATGAGGAGGAGAATCGAAAGAATATAAATCCTATGGGTTGAGATCAGAACTGTCCAGTAACTCAAGTATAATATAAAGCTGCTCCTAATAATGATAATGATAAGGGAAATAACAAAGGGAGAGAATACAAAACTACAACACTGGTGTGTTATCAGCTCTGCTGTCAGACTAAAGCTGAAATACAGCACTGCACCAGCTACTAGGAAGGAGAAAAATAACTGAACCCAGGACAAAAAGACTTGTGATTTTTCAGCTTCTGATTTCTGAACTAGTGTAGCCATGGTTGTCATTCCTACATGAAAAAGAATAAATTTGTAAATTTTGTTATTATATTGCTTTACTCCAGCTGGGGCTCTTAGCCTAGAAGTTGCCTATTCAAGACAAAGATTGCTACAGCATCTAAATTGACAGCTTTATTGAAATAGATGGAGTTGGATAGATAGCAATAAAGTTACTGTAATGATGTCATTTGGTCTGCTGCATGAAACAGTGCATAGGACTGACTGTCCTGAATTATTTCCTGTTTGAACATGTCCATGCTCTTTGAGGGGTGGCGTGTGTGTGAAATCCAGTTATGAGGGTGGACTACAAGCTACAGAGAATAAAATGTGATTACACTCCAACATTTTTTGTGGTGTGAAGAATCTGAGTATAACCACTTTTGGGTCAAGACAGGTGTATTATTTTACCTCAACCATCCAACCAGAGTGTTGCAGTATTAGGGTTACAGGGTCTACCAACAAGCATTGCTTGGGAGCTCTGTTTTAATCTTGGTAGACATTTTGTGCGACCACTTACACAAGAGTTGGAAGTCCAGGAGGTTTTTAGAAGACAAAAGGAGTCCCAAATCAAACTAAACCCAGTTTCTTTAACTTCAGTTGCAGAGCCTCCCCACCATGAAAGGGAAAATCATCATCGAATATACAAGCATTTATTGTCCTTGTTCTTCCAGAAGAGAGATAATTTATGTAGGAGAGCTAATAGAAGCAGCAGCTAAGCTTACATGAGACTCTTATGTTAGAACAGGAGTTAATGGTGTACTTAAAGGCAACTTGCAAATGATTTTGTTTTGAAATTGAGCTTGTCCCTTTTTAGATGGGTGGGCTTTTAAGTTGAGAAAAGGAAATCACATGGTAAATGATATTTCAAATTGTGCTCTTTTTGAAACAGTCTAATCCAAGGTTGCCAGTATGGTCTCTTGGCTAGCTCAGCTATCGTCAACTCTCACACTTGAATGGAAGCCCAGGACTTGCAATGCTATAACAAAATACCCATGATGTTCTGATGTAAAATGAATATTAATGAAACCTCCCCCACTCAGTTTTTCAGCTCTTTCCTTTCCACTCTTATGTCTTCATTATTTTTCCAACTGTTACAGTTCTTACAGGCTGAACATGTTTTGTAGTTGTGATGCCAAGGGCAAACCTTCCTGTGGTTTTTTGGTATATTTTAGGCCATTTTCACAATGTTAAATAAACCTAATAGGGCATAATTTTCTCTTCACTTTGAAATTACTTTAAGGCATCTAAGTGTTAAGAGTTATTTGGTCTTACCTTCCCTTGTGGGTGTTACATCCGTAGTCTATTTGAGCCTTTTTCCTCTCTTTTTCCTACTTACTTCCTGCAAACTGCAGTAGAACTTAAAAAAAATTGTGGAACGTTCAGAACTAGTATTATTTATTGTGTTTGATTATTTTAAATTATAAATTCACATAAGGAAGCATATTAGTGAGACCAAATTGACTTTGAGTTAGGGGTTCCCTAATTATTATTGGAGGTTATATTTCTGTTCTCTAATTATACCAGAGAGGAATTACATGCCATGCCTTCTATGTTGGGCTAAAATCTGTCCCTTTTAAAGTCAAAATAATTTTATATTTTACTTTAGTGCAGGCAGGATCTCATTCATTAAGTACTGAAATATTTAAGAGTGAGTTATCTCTAGGCATCGAGGACCCCTCAGAAACCCTCCAATGGAAAGTATATGACAGAATGAGCTCAGAATATAAACCAAGTTGCTGGTACTAGGATTTAGAAGTGCATAATTCTCTACTGCACTCTAATTCCGTATGATAATCTAAAATAAAATAAGAAGTTACTCTTATCATGTGGATTTCTACTGAAAAGCTATGTAAAGTTATTAGAAATAATACAGAAACTCAAGAATTTGTAATAACTTCATTGATAATATCTGAGTCACCCCAGCATAGTATGGCGCATGAGAGTAGTTTTACAAATGGAAAAGGATAGTTTCAGGACTTTCTGATCAACCAAAGTTCCCAATAGAACAGTAATGAATCCATGTAGGAGGGATTTCTTTACGATATGCTGGATTTTAATTCTTTGACTTGTCTGGATTTAGATTTCCAATTGACAGTTCCAATTGACAGTAATTTTGTTCAAGTATTATCCAATATATTTACAGTAATATGAAGAATTAGTTGGATCTTGGCCTGTCCAAAGAAAATAAATGTCACTAGCTGCAGTGTCTTAAACAAGTGAACCAAGTCTTCCTCAGCTAGGATGAAATGATGTTAGATTATCACTGCTTGTTTATTTCTTTACATCCATGTGACATGAAAATTGCATATTAAATGAAGACGATAGATACTGTGCAATGATGTGTTAGCATTACATAGTGTATCGTTATGGTTGATGTGTTATGTAGCAATAATAATGGGTATTTTTTTCACATATCAATGTATTTAAAGCCATTTCTCCTGCTGATCGTCAATCTTGTACCAGTCACAGTTTATCTGGGTAAAATAATTTGGTCTTTGCAAAGTATGGGTAGAGAAATTAACAGACAAATCAGGTTGTCTTTGGCTTCCACAGAAAGCTGCTTACTCTGCCTCATGCTCAGTGCTGGATATGTTCATGGGAGACACAATTTACTTTTGCCAGATAATGCCAAACTTCCAAGGTAAAGTAATCTACAATGCTTATTTATATTTGATACATTTTCAAGTGTTGTTTTTCAAAACACACTTGGAAATATTGTTGACCCTATGTCAGATTTGTGCAATCTGAGAATAATTTGACCGAAAGGTAAGCTGATATAGAGAATTTTTGTAAACCTGGCAAGTGTTGGGCAAGTCCTGATCCCCGTATTTCAGCTTGGTTATGGAACCACCAGTTTTATTCCAGCCAAGGAGCTACAATAGGAATGATTGATTCTTCAGTTTAAACTGTCATTTGTTGTCTATGGTTGCAGCGTTTGGAAGTATTCTGTTTATTACATTTCTGTGAAGTCTCTTTGAAAGTCCATTAAAAATGAACTCATTCTTTAACCTGTTTGTGAACCTTGTACTTTACTCTGGGTTCTGCTTGATGATTTCTGTATTTATGGATATTGTCAAGGATTTATGACGATTATTGAAGATTCTTATGTACATCCATGAAAATAACTGCATGATTTTTCCAGCAGAGGAACTGAAGACTATTAATGTGCTGCCAGCTGCAGTATATAAAGCTGGTGTGCAGTGGATAATTCTCTTGACATTTTTTTATCATGGAACTCCGGGTGTTTTAACATGGCAGCAGGTCAACAACACCAACATTTATTCATCTACAGCTCAAAAAATGTATTTTTGTAAATTGTATTAGATATAATGACAAAGGCAAAATGTCTGTGGATCAGATATATAGACATCTTTATTAGAAGGTAAATTCTTAATTAACTTCACAGATGCAACAGAAGCAGTGGGAGGTCATATCCTAGCCCCGCTGTTCTCAATGCAGTTCTCTCTGGTTTACAGAGGGATAGGTAGGGACACAGGGGCTGTATGTGCAAGATCAAGTCACGGGAATATTAAATATTAGTACTTATTTCTTCTCAGTATTTAGGGGCCTAAGGGAGCCATGTCAGTATAATGAGAACAAAGACCCTATATAATTTAGAGGTGCTTGAATATCTCCATTCCAGAAGATTTAGTTGTTTTTATTAAAGTAGATACAACATGCAATTTAGTTGATAATAGCAGCACTGAGCCCTGAAATTAAGCAGCACAGCTAAAGGAGGGCTATGAGGCAAAACATTTTTCATATCTGTAAGCACAGACTTCAAAAAAATGCCCATCTTGCCTTGAAATCTCTTGAAGATTGCCATCTAAAGGGAATTTCATGTAACTCAGTAGAACCCTGGGTATTTTCAAAACTTGTGTGGGAGAACCATAGTAATGGAAAAACCAGTAACTTTAAGAGTCCTGTTGTTATAATCATGCTGCAAGTATCACAGTTTTTCCCCAGGAAGGCAGCAGTTACCACGATGCACACTAGAAATACATTCGAATGTTTCTCAGTGTGTATCACCTGCAACTCTAGGTCTAATGACTCATTTTCATAATGTTTTTGCTATCTTCTTGTAATAGCATTTCTGTTCTGCAGAACACTGAAAATAACTCAGGAAGTAAGTGTCCTCTGATCATGCTAACAGCTGTTCACACAACTGCTAAAAGGATTTGAACAGGAGATGCTTATGCACTAGGATGCCTCACACAGTAAATTGTGACTGCAAAGCGTATACACATGAAAATCTTTGTGCACATGAACTGCTTCACTTGAGGAGTGACTGTCATTCAACAGTTAGAGCTAAGATCATGACTGAAACTTTTTAGTCCTTTAACATTGGTAGTTATTTCTCCAGTGTTGGTAGTTACGACTTCAGGGGGTTTGAAGAGGAGCAGAGAGTAAATCTAAACTTTCAAAACTTAGTTCTGTGCCTTCCTTATGCTTTGAAATACAAAAATCAGCAAGAATATTTACTGGTGTGTTTTGACTTTGGAATATTCCTCTGATCACTAAATGTGGCCTTGTGTCCATACTGTAGGATTGCAGTACATTTATCCACATAGAATCACAGAATAGTTAAGGTTGGAAAGGACCTTAAGATCATCAAGTTCCAACCCCCCAGCCGTGGGCAGGGACACCTCACACTAAACCATCTCATCCAAGGCTCTGTCCAACCTGGACTTGAACACTGCCAGGGATGGAGCATTCACAGGTTCCCTGGGCAATCCATTCCAGTGCCTCACCACCCTCACGGTAAAGAACTTCTTCCTTATATCTAGTCTAAACTTCCCCTGTTTAAATTTGAACCCATTATCCCTTGTCTTATTACTACAGTCGCCAATGAAGAGTCCCTCCCCAGCATCCTTATAAGCCACACATGTAGTGTGACATGTTGGAGAAACAGAGGGAAGGAATCTGCTGCCTCCTGCCCAGTTCTTCAATGAAGGCATTCTGAAGCCTGATACAGTATTTCATTTTAATTTGTGAGCTCCTTCTCTTTGGCTGGGAGCTTTTTCTTGGGTCTGTGGGAGGAAACAGATGTTTTGTGACAAGCACATTTCTGAGAGAGGCCACAGACTCTACTATTTGTGTATAGCTAGTCTAGACACAACCTGAATTGGGACCTAAATCCCATAAGGTAGCCTGAGGCCAGTTGATTTTAAAAGGATGTATATGTCAGAAACATGGGACAATAGGGAGCTGGGATGAAATGATGTGTTGTTTTTGCCTCTGTTATTCACTGGTGGGTTGACTTGCAGTGTATTTGTGCAAGCACTTGAGATGACTGTCACAAGAGTACAGCTGTTCTGATTTGGGGGACACTCATCTGGAGCAGAACAGATGCTTTGCATTGGAGCAGAGCCTGAGCTGTGACGCCCAGCTGGATGCTAGCTGGCTCCTTGCTGATCAAATGTATTCTCAAGGTGCGAGGTGTAGCACAGAGACACACAGATGTCTTTGAATGAGCTCAACCCAGCTCCAGCTTGGAAGCAGCTGGAGTTCAGTGCTGGCCCTTGCAGACCTGCCAGAGAGTGTTCGACAGTGACAACTCTGAAGCTCAAAGAGGAATGAGAACAAAGTGGTGATCTTGTACCCTTGAAGGGAAAGGCGATGACTGTTTGTATACTTTGCTTTTGAGCTTAGACACTGATGTGTTAATGCACAGAATAGGCTTGAAGTAGCCCTATGGCCCCAGTCAGTGTGCTGGGAACTACAAAGCAGTGATGCCCATGTGACTGCAGCACTGGCTTTGTACATTACTCGTGCACATCTCTCCTACCTCCTGAACTCCTGAAGCTACCCAGGCACTTGTTGTATAAAAGTGTTTGTTCTTTTTAAGCAATGTTCTTTTTAACAATATGTGAAGTCTGAGAGAGCTAAGTTGGCTTCTGTGTAAGAGGTTGCATGGGAGACCTTTTCTTCTCGTGAATTTAGCCAGCGATATTTAATGGCATTAGATGCTGTTGAGACACAATTGTCATTGGGTTTGCTTACATTTTTTGGAGACTAGAGAAGGTGCAGATAAGGTACTAGATGAGCACTGAGGCTCTGTAATATCTTGCTGTTATGTATTTGCCTTGCTGTTTAGTTTGAGTACTGCTGAAGTTTCTTTCAGGGCTTTCAATAAATTCCTGGATATGTTACAAAAAACTTTGATAGGAACCCAATAGTAATTCCCAGACAATGTCCAATGAGAAAGAACCATAGAATTTCTTAAAACAGGGGACAGAGAATAGAATGCAAATATTGTAAAAAGCATTGGAATAACTCTCAAGAACTTTATGGTGCAGACACGGCCAAACTGACATCTTTCTTTCTTTCTATGGCTTTTTTATTTTTTTCTTTTTAAATCGAATACAGTATGTAAATTTGGTGCTATATTGTGTGTTTGAAAGAGCCTGTGTAGTCTCCACCACTAGCAGGGTTCCAGCAGATCCTCAGCTGCCAGGAAACTGAAACATATCTCATACATGAGGTATGGTGTAGGTACTGAGACCTAGTTCCATATAACGTTCAGTTTTCCATGAGTTAGCTGCAGCATCCTCATTACCTCCTGTATTTATAAGCTTCTTTACCTCTTTGTTCTCAAACTGTCTCAATTGTGGAGGATTTTAGGAGTATGACCTGTTGAGACCCTTTCCTCAGTTTGAGAAACAGCTGCTGCATGTATCTAGTAATTGTCACACTTTGAATCAAGAAGGTTTTGGGTATTTTAAAAAAAGGCTGTCCTGCTCATTGCTTACATGTAAACCATAGCATACTGCAATTAAAAGTCTTCTTTACTGCTTCTCTCCTCTGAAAAATGCTGTGTGTGCATCTGGTAAGCTATCAAGGAAAATTAGTCAGATTAGGAATTCTGGCTGCTTTGGTTGAGTCTGGGCAAAGAAAATACTGGCTTGAATGGCAGATGGCGTATAAGGTCTGATTTCTTCTTTTGTTTAAGAAAGAATGAATCCCATTAGACCATCGGTTCCAGGCTAGTCTCATAAAAAGGTCTAAGGACTTTCATTACATATTTATCTTCATATCTGTTGGACATTAAAAGGAAAAAAAGGCAAACCAATTTGTCAGGAATGTCAGTTTCTGTTCAAGACAGCTTCTTTACAGTGGTTATAATTCTGTACTCCCCCGCATGCCAAATCAATCAGAAGAGCTTGAAAAAACAATCAAGCACATATTTTTAAAGATTATTCTTTGTTTGGATTAGCTTCCAAGATTCTTTTAATAGCAAATCCCACACTAGCGTTTTTCTAAACTTTTGTTCGTGCAGCCCAATTATGTTAGATTTAAATAGGCTACATACAATAGGTTTTTATTTTTGTAAAGTACTATCAGACCAGTCAGAGGCAGACAATATAATGAGCATTTCTTATTCCCTGGACAGTCCCAGTAAGGCTGTTACTAACTTTGATAACATTGTGGAGAATGACTCAGATACACTGGTAGCTAATTTTCCATTGTAATTAGTTGCATAATTTCTAGCATAAAATAAGGCAGATGATTAATGTCTTGTATTTTATTTAAAATATTTATATCGTTAACTCTTTCAGATACTTTTATAGAAGCAATAAAATGAAACTGAAGTGTAAAACTCTAGTTGCTGGATATCAATTATAAAAAGATGTATCTTTTGCTAAGATGCTAAAGTTAGCTTTAAGAGGAAGCTTTCATAATGGGGCAAGACAGGAAATTTAGTCTAATACTCTGGCAGAGAACAGTGTGAAATGAAGATAGAAAACAGCATCCCTTAACAAAGGGACTTTGGCTAAGAATACAGAGGGGTTGCTTCCTTGAGGCAGATGTAGGTGTTGTAGTGCTCGTCATTGAAAGCTCCGCTCTTTCAGACATTCATCTGTCTCATAGCAGTAGCAGTTTGGCATCTGCCAGAGCTCATCCATATGGTGAGATTTAAGCACATAAGGATGGCGTTCATAGAAGATAACACATGATTCTTGTCCTCAGCTAGCTTCTGCAAGATGTGAATAATGGGTTGTGGGGAAAAAAATATACCTTTCCTTAGGATTTAGATTTCCAGATCTGAACTATTTGGCTCTTTATCCACAGTCAGTTTCCTGGAAAAGCCTAATCCCTCTGTTTCAGAAGTTTAGCTTCATGCTCAGGGATTCAGTAAAGCTGGTTTTCAATACTCTCCTCTGACACAGAGTGCTGAAAAGAAAGCTTTGTGCTTATGTCTAGCTTTGTGGTTATGTCTGTACTGTCTCCTGAGGTTCACTGTAAAGTTACCTAGACGAGGATTTAAGTGAGCCAGCTTATGTGTTGAATGCAGTATACCTATGCGTGTGGTAAGTAAATTAAACCCTGTCTGTTGCAATTCTGCTCAAGATGGTGAACGAAGAGGTTAGATAATGATGGCAGGGCCTTTAGGGATTTGAAAATATGTTGACTGGCCAAGTCGAAAACAAATGACTTGGTTCCAAGAGCAATGGCCGTTCATGAAAATGCAGCCTTGCACTTTTGTGGTAGGAAGCAAGGGTTGAAAAGGCAGCCTAAAACTGTAGGACAAAAGGTTGTCCCTCAGAAAACACCTGAGGGAGAGGAAGTTAGAACAGAACTGTTCTGTCAGACCCTAAAAATAGCCATTTTTACCTGCAGCTACAACTGGAGTTGTTGCTTCTTCCAGAAATACTGAAGAAAACTCTTAGAGAAATGTGGGAACTGGCTAGAAGATGAGAAGACTCACACACTGCTTCTCTTGTTTCTTTCTTTGTCACTGATGCCTTTTTATGCTTAGTGAACATAGCTGTCTACAATGAAATTACTCATGCATCTGTAGATAGCTTTGTAGGTGACTGATTTTTCTGATTAAACTGCTTTGAACAATAATGACCAAAGAATGTGATATTTCCCCATGTTTCTGTTGTTCACAAAGAGAAAAATTTGTTTGCCACATTCTTTCCTTTCTAACAGAAAAATAGGCTAAACTTGCCGCATCAACAAGTAATGACAGCAAAGCCTGTTCTTTTGGTCAGACAGTGGCATTCGTCTTATGGTCAAGGAGAATAACCTCTGTCTAGGCTTTATGGTTATTATATTTTCTTTTTTCAGATGGTCCTTCATAAAAAGGGGTATGTACCACTTCACCTTCTTTTTTGGGTAGAATGTAAGATTTTCTTATAGATCAGGCCACCTCTTCTGGGTCTCTAAAGGGGCATATTTTGCAGAGGCATGTATTTTAGTAGATCTCAATGTTCTGAAAGGTTTTTTGTTGATCTGAGGGACAAATCAGGCAGAGATGGCAAAGAGTGCCTTCATGCGTTACTGTAACTGATTTAGGAGCCGCACGTTTTCATTGCATGTTAAAACGTGGGCATTAGATCTAAAATTTAAGTATCTGAACTAGCTGAAGCGCTTCTTCAGGCTTGTAATCAGAAGATATATAGCACTATACACAGCAAGGGAAACTTGGGACTCATGTCCAGAACATCAGATACATTACACAACCAGTTGTCATTGACAAAGAGTCTACTTTTTGGTTCTTGGGTAAACACCTCGGTCTCTCCCTTTAATCATTCAAAGACAGAATATGTCAGTAATATATATTCAGTATCAAACAGCCTGATTTTGCTTAACTTATATTAAATTTCTTTAGGCAGGTTTGGATTGGTGCCCAGTAACAACTTGTTCAACAACAAAGCACTACTGAACGCGAGTGGTGATAGTGAAATCTGACTCTGCATTTGCTCTTGGCTATATTTCTGGTTTGGGAAGAAGAATAAAATACTAGTCTTGCCCTTAATCATCTCTTAGTCAGATCACTTAGCTTTGTTGGGGCTATATTCCTCTTAATTAACCATAGTCATCTAAACATTAAGTATGTGCTCCGATTTAGTTTGTTGAATTAGCCTTTTAGCAGACAGTATGAGGACAGTATGAGACCTGGGAGGCAAGTCATCCCACCTTTGTTAGAGTGGGACAAACTGCTTTGTGGAACTGTCTGGATCTCTGCTATACATGTGGGAGTCTGGACTCTTAGGTAGGTAAGTACACCTGGTTAGATAGGTGGCTTTAGGTACTAAATTAACAGAGGTGAATCCATCAGAGAAGGTCCTACTTTTGTTTAATAACAAAATATTGGCAAATAAACTGCTAAGGAATGAGTCTACTAGTATTCTCTTAAATTCTTAACAAATTAAAATTATTGACAATGGAAGTGAACAGAATTCTGCATTTATCATTTAAAACTTTTACCAAGATGACAAATCAAATATCTTTTGATGTCTGCTCATGGGATTTAATTTGCTAAAATTGCTTCTCTGAAATTCCTGGAATGAGAAGGCTAATAAACTGAAATGCTTCAATGTTGCCAGAAGGAGCAGTTCTTTAAATATTAGGCTTGAGAATTTGTGTAGGCTGAAGAAAAACTCGAAGAGTTGTAATGTCTCTGTTATATTTAAATTTTAAATTCTAGGGAGTCTTCTAATGTAGAGGTGTTATAGTTTTGAAAGAACACAGATAAAGGAAAATAAAAATATTTACAAATAAACCCTTCTCACACAAGAGAGAGAAAGCAGTAAGTGATATGTGTGATGTAAATGTTTATATTTCACAAGTTCTTTGACAGACTTTGTACAAAATATCAAACATTCAAAGATACTTAAACAAATTGTGTACCTGACTCCAGATGGTAGAGTTGCTCCTTGTTGTAGAAGGGAGCATAATCATCACAAGTATATGCATAAGTAGAAAGGAATGCACCCAGTTCTGTAGTACAATTTTATATCATGGCTTTTCCTTGGCTGCATGCTGATTTGAGGCATCTCCTGCTAAGAAAGGGCTGCTTGTCTAAGAAGAAGCTGAAGGCAGATGAAGATATCGGATATTGCACCTTAGTTCTGAGGGAAGGTGATCTGGTTGTCACAGGAATGACAGTTCTCCTCTTGGCTGATGACCTTGTGCTATTTTGATGTTGCTTTTCTCTCCATGAAGCCTTGTTTTCTCTGACAGGAAGGTTAGCTAGATTTGAACACTTGCACTTACATTTACTTTGTGGAAGCAAAGGGAATCAGTGAAGCAGCACAACAGTGGCATATTACCGACTAAATGGGGCCAGATGGATAAAACTTCCTAACAGCAAAAATCAAAATTTGCTAGCTGTGTCTTTCCTCATGAAGATGTTATTAATGCTGTGGTATCAATTAAAGAGCCTCTCCATGGGTGAAAATCTTGTCCTTGTCTTTCCTTATCTTTCATTATCCTAGTGGCAGTCTTGGACTGAGAATATAGTCTGTTCTTGAAGGATCAGGGATGTCCTGTCAGGATAATGGTCACTAAGAGTGGAGAAGGTTGCATGAAGATGCCTGCCACTGTCCAACAAGTAGCTTGTGTTTCTGACCAATTACTTTTCTCCAAGTGAAGCAAATTCTGTCACAACTTGCCATCTCTCCTGCTCAGAGTAGATGAACAGATAACCATTGCTCTGCAGAGCCCTGAAAATCCTCACAAATAACACAGAAATTAAACTTCTGGGGCATGGCGGTGTAACGTAGAAACCTGTTTCACTTTCCCTGTGTAGTCACCTCAGAAATATATGCTGCCTTCACTGGGACCAGCCAGTCAGTCATTTTGAGGTGGGCCTGTACATAGCAGAATGTACAGTTTGTAGCACTTTAGGGTGATCCTTTTACCTTGACAATTGTACGTCCTGAATGCGCACCAGCAAGAGTTCTGGAGGGGTTTGTTCACGTGAGCTTCCTCCACAAAAGAACCACTTTCTCACAAGACTCCTGAACTCCTGTCTGAACTATTCCTGAATAGGTCTTAGGTAGATCTCATACTGACTAAAGGTATCTTAGATATTCACTCAAATGAAGATACTAGGGGTCAGTTCAGTGGTCTAAGTATAGACGTCAGTGCCATTTGTGATGACCTAGGGGATCCTGACAGGCCTCCACAAACTGCTGGAGAAAGGCACAAGTCTTCTACAGTTGATGCACTGTATTTTCCAGTCTTGCGGGGATGTTTCAGGTGCACAGGCCCCTCCCTGTAGCCATCTAAACTGAGGTATCTTCATCCATGAAGAAATACTTGTAACTCAGTTTATATAACTAAGCATGTCTTCAAACAGATGGCTTGGCAGCACCCATTTGGCTGCTTTAGTGGAATCGTTTGTGTTGTCCAAGTATAAGTGCACGGATATGCTTATCAAGCCCTAAAGATCTGCACTGTGGACACAGAACTAGTGCACAGCTCTGTGACAAGTGTAATATGTAGTGGTTGAACTGATAGAAGCAAAAAACTTACTGTGTAAGCATATCCAGAGAATGTGAAGGCTGCATTGCAGTGTGAAGATAGTCACGAGATAGCTGTAAGGGTTGTGAATGATACACTATCATAATGTTATACAAGCAGAAACACATTTTCTATCTGTCAAAAATAGGAAAGTAGAGTGGGAACATTCTTCTCAACACTCTGTTCTCTTAGGCATATAGCAATAGCTTTAATCCACCTCCATTTGTTCCTCCTGGGTTTCAACTAACTCCGCTTTTCAGGGGTGAGCAGCTCTCAAGAGCTTATCACTTCTTGTTCAGGCTGTTAGCAATTGTCTCAGTGGCCTCCATTGGGTCTGGAAAGAAAAATCTCGTTTATGGCATGTCTCACACAGCTTTTGGTTGTGAGCAGTGGGTATGCCTGAGCTGCAGCTGTATCAGAGCCACTGCCCGTGATAGCAGGGCATAGGATTCTTTTCAGGTGAACAGGACTTAGGTCTACATCTGTATTGGCAAGGATTAAAGAAATGGGGGCTTGGGCTCAACCCACTGTGCATAGCATACCTCAGTCCTCTAACTTCTGTCACTCCCTGGTACAGGTCACACATTTCCCTTCACATCTTTGTTGCAATTCCTGTCAAAACATGGAGATGATAACCTAAAATGTACAGTACTCAAGAAGAACATTTTACACATCTTTTTGGTTTAAAGATTTTGGGGGGACTACATTTTAACCACATCTTTATACTAGAGTTTTTTTTCCTGCCATTCTGCCAGGGATCACTCTTTCAAAGTCTAACAGCTCCAACTGACATCAATAGAGAAACATGTCAACTTCTTCTCCCCGCTGGTAGTGTTGCATGCTTCCAAAGGAGAAATCTGAAAGTCTCTGGGAAGTGAGCTGTATGGGTAAGCCTAAAATGACCAACTATTTCAAAGTCTATTAAAGTTCTGTTGTGCCTTTTGGGTTACCTTACTGGCATTAGGATCTCACTACAGAGATACGAGTGAACCTACAGCTCTATGAAACTAAAGAAGGTGCATTTTCAAGATTAAATGTGAAATTATGAGGATGATTTCTTCTAAAAAGGAAATAAAGTGTTGTCACCAAGTAAGTGGAAACCTGTGATGAAGACGCATCTGGAAATTACAGACAACTCCCTTCAAAATCCACTCAGTTCCAGATCTCCCTTTCCCAGTACTAAAACCACCACCCAAGAAACCTTTAGCCAGCAGGATAGCAACTCAGTACTTACTGTCCCTGCGACTGCAGTGAGCCTCCCTTTCCAGCATGGGTCTTCGGAGGCAAGGCTGTGTGGCAGCTATTGCCTGCAATGAAGAAGAGAAATTTCTGAGTGAGGCTTTTCTACCTAAAACTCAAATAGTCTCAAACTGCAAGGCTCTGGAATAGCAGTTCAGCAGCTTCTCAGGGTTTTCCCCCAAATTCTTCTCCTTCTTGTAGGAAGTTTCAGATATAAAAACGAGATTAAGATTCATTACACCTAATTGACTTAATTCTTATCCAGAGCATAGCCTAAGGGTGCTTTTATATACATGCACGCCTGAGATTCTGTGGGCTGGGGAGGAAATACAGCACAGGAGGGATGGGGATTTAGGAGAGTGGATTTTGGGTATAACATGATATACAGTCTGTTCTTCTACCCCCTGAAGCCAAATTTTGCAGGCTTTCTGATCTCTTAATCAGACAGCTATCACATCATTGGCTGGAGACCCTCTATTGTGAGCAACATATTATTTGAAGTTAGAGATGACCCTTGAGAAAGATCCTTTAGGTGGGCTCTTTAGACCATTATGTCATTGTTCTTCAACACTCACTTCCATTTCCTTTTGCATTGCTGGATCTGAGTTTCCTAGTAGGTGGATGCAGAAGTAGTCGAGGAAGAGGCTTTTGGTGAGAAGTTGATATACACGGATAGGGATTTTCACATCCCATCCCCCCTGCTGGGGGACCTGTAACAATAACAGGAGTTTTTCCCAGATCTTTATAAGCTCCTACTTAATTTTAGATTAATTGTTATGGTGGTGACACATTTTTGACTAAGTCTCTTGTTCCAGGCTGAGAGGACTCTGCAACTCCTCAACAAATGCTCTTTGCTTAGATTTATTTTTAGTAAGATTCTCTTCATTATTTTGTTCCTTTTTTTTTTTTTTCCCAAATATCTTCTCATAAAACTGAATTAAATGTGCAAAGAAAGGAGAGAAAATTACTTTGATATTTGCAATGAAGCCTGAGACGTTTCTCTCTGTTACTTAAATATAGGCAAAGGTAAAGGAACAGAAAAAAGGTCCTGGAATATAACTAAATCTATGAACCGTCTCTAAGAACTGCTTCCAAAAAACCTCCCTTCCATCAATCTTTTTTTAAATACAAAGGAGCAGAAGAAACACTTTCAGCATTTCACTGGATTGACTGTGCAAGAGGAATACCATGGGAATAAGGTTAGAAATATTAAGAACTCAAATTCAGACCCCTTGATGTTAGCAGCTTTTCTTGCCAAGACAGGCCTTTTTTGACTATTTGAGATAGACGTTTGTGCTGTACACATATGCAACTAACACAAAACTCTGTTCCTAGCTCTGATGCAGCTTGGACGGGAGGGTCTAACTAGAGTGCATTTAGTGTGTTTTCTGCTCCTTGGTGATCAGAAGACCTAACCTCCCTGCCATGCACCTCCCTCCCCACTATAAAATAGGTTGATGGATGAGAAAACAGAGCCTGATGCATTGGATTGAGATGAGTGCTTTGGTTTATTTTGTCCTGGCAGTCATAGGACGTGGGCATGTACAGGAAGAATAAGAGCCCCAGGGAACAAGGAGAAAAAGTGGAGGACTCTCCAACCTCAGGAAAATGGTTTCTACTGGGATCTCAGGGCATCAAAAGTCTGACATACTCACAGTACTTCTGGTAGATAGTTCAGCAGAGAAAGGCAGTATTTAAGGCCCAGTACACTCTGAACTCATCTGCCATCTGAAGAAAGAAAAAGGTGAAAAAAGATGCGCAGAAGATGGTCTTCTTGTAATGGATCTTGGTCCACTGTGAATATGGGGACGCAGTGGACATGCCATCTTTCAATACTATCCACTGTGTAGCTGTGTGCAGCTACTGCCAGCATGACACATATGCAGTACCTTTTAGTGGTGTGTGATCCATTGCATGGAGGGACTGATGGGATGCTCACTTACTGTATTTCTTTCTGTTCTGTACACCAGACACTGGTTTTAAGCAATATTCAAAGACATTTGTTGATAGTTCTATCTTTAGTGTTTCAGTCTGCTCAATACTAAAATCACATGAACACTGAGCCACATACACCTGTTTCCAAAGTCTGTGTGTCATGGTCTGCACAGCATGTGAAAATTGATAGCATCATTGTATCTTTCAAGCTCAGTAACTCAGGCATCAGAAGACCCAGCTGTATTTTTAATTCAAATTCTAACTAGATTTGTAATGCACCTGGTAAATACCTGCCCTTTCAGAAACACAATTTCACTTCTGCCAAAATAAGCATTGATACTAATGCAGGTCAAGGAGTTTACTGTTGGTATGAGCAACAGCCCAAGTAACCCATAATTTGAATGTAAAATGAATAATGAGTAGCTGCCTTTGTATGATTTAGACTCAAAACAAAACAGAAGGCAGTAAGGAAATCCAAGAAAAAGGTTCCTGAAAAGACAAAAGAAAAGAACGTTACAGCTGAGTTGCTTTTCTTGCTTTAGCTGTGACTCTGAGGTGGGGGAGCAACTGTAGAGGTGAGTGGAGCCTCGGATAACTGATTAGAAAACCTGTAAAACCTGATGAGAACAAAGAAGCCCTAAATCTCTTCGTGAATATTTTTGAGCTTAAAGAGCTGAGTCGAAATGAAGTATTCTACCTCCAGTTTCTCATATCTCCTCTGATAGCTGCACAAAGACTGGTAAGACTGTTAACAGGGTGTGTAGAGTCAGATTTGCCAGTCTGGGACAGGGATCAGTGTCTAGAAAACAAAGTTGAGCTCTGGCTTTTTCATGGACCTTGTGTGTGTTTTGGGACAAATAATTTGATTTCTTGTGACATGATGATTGTTAGTAATCTGTTAGAGGAAGCAAAATTTATGCTTTCCAAAGAGAATTAGGAGCATTAGAGGCCTGCAGCTTCCTTGACCCAGGAAAGGACAAAGATCTGTGTTTATTACACAAACGCACTATTCGTTCTCTGCCCTTTTTTACCTTTACTTGTTTCTAAAGCTGAATTTCAGTTCATACTGGAGATATTCAATGAATTACATTTTTATTATATGTTTCAATTCAGATGAAAATGTCAAAACGCCATAGGAATCTTTATTCTTAGCCACAGAGAAGAAATGCATATACTTGAACAGCTTGTCCTTGTGAATTATCTGCAGCACTATTGCAGAGGCAAGAAATTTAAGTACTACCTGAGTGCTTTGTCCTGCAAAGGGACTGCCATTGAATAATAATTAGTCCTTGTAAGATAAATAAATCCAGCTCTCCTTCCCTGAATGCCAAACAGGGTCTTATGGCTTCAGGAAGCTGGAATGCAGCTCAGGGTACAACAACGTGCCACCCTAACATTTGCAGTGCGTGGATGTCAGCAGTCCTGAATCACTTGCATTCCTCTGTTTCTAACATAGGCACAAAATTATTTCATGTTGTTTCTGTGTGGCATTGTTACTTTATTAATAAATGCTCTGTCCCTTCACTACCACAAAAAAAAAACACAACCAAAACTAACAACTACTTCTGCTTCTGAAAACTGATGTTACAAAACAAGGGAGAAAAGAGTTGATACCAAAATGGAACTTGTCAAAGAACCTGCATTAAAAAAAGATGTTCCCAATCTGATCAATATAGATAACAGCCTCTTTATTCCAAAATTTTGACTTAAATAACTTTAATTGACTTAAGTCAAAGCTAAAATATGTATGAAATACAGTTTACAAGTGTGCAGATTTTACTTATCCTTACAGTCATTTGACAACATTTTCAGCTGATGTCATTGGATGCATCTAGTCCAGCTATGGATTTGGGGTCTAGAGTTGTACCTCTTGGAGAAGCATCACTGGGTCTACTTGGGTAAGGCAGGACATAGATTAAGTAAGGATGGCAGAGCGGGCACCTTAAAGAGCCCTCCATTTGTATGTGGATTTCTTGAATCTACTGTTGCATTTCATAATAATTGTTTTTCGATTATATTTTCTGCAACACCGTTACAGTTATATCTTACTTTAGTCTCTGATGGTGAAACAAGAAAGGAATTTCACTCTCTTGTGGTCAATTGTGCCTGCTTTACCTCTTGCAACAGCTATATTGAAATCACAAAGACTCATACTAGTGAGGTGAACATGAGTTGTCCTGTAAAGCTTGGTTACAATACTTAAGTATTAAATAATAGTGCTTAGCACTTATGCAACTTAATGCCTTATAATCTTCAAAGCACTTTACCAATCTTAACTAGCTAATCCCCACAGCAGCTCAACATGGTAGGTTATAAAGGGCACACATTAAAAATCTCCCATGACATGAGCTTGCCTGCATACTAAGTCTGCACAAAAAACTATCTGCACAGTTATGTCCCCCAAGTCATGAGTTTAATTTTACTGTAACTTGCCTTACTTTCAATAAATTAGTTCTGCTTTCTTCTCCCATTCAAGGCAAATCCATTATACCTGGCAGCATGGCTCAGTACACAGTGTTATCACAGTTTGGTTGATTAAAACTCCTGGAAGCAAATAAGAAACAGAAAATCTGAGCTTTATTTAAAAAAACAAGTTTCTAGTGCCACTGGTTGCAAAGAAAGTGCATGGGAAAGGGTCAGTCTCTAAAGACTGAAGCACTCAGGAGAGCAACTACCATTTTTAGGCACTTGTTTTGAAACTGCAAGTTTTGCGATGCTGAGGTTGACTGGCAAACAGAATACACTTGTACTGAATTTCACTGGGGAACTTAAACCTTCTGAGACCCTACTTCATTTAGGAAATAGTATGTTTTTCTAGCTCAAATTTTCTTTGAATTTTCATGTTCCAGAAAAAAGAAAAATAAAATTGAATAGGTATTGCTTTAGCCTCTTTCAGGTCTAAAATTTGCCATGAAGTGAAAGTACTGCTTTTAGTCCACTATAATAATGCTAACTTACTGATAATGCCACAACCACCACTGGTTCCAGTTCTTGTTAGTTCTGCTGGAAAACTTTTTAAACCAACATTACAGGTTGAGGTAACATTACAATTCTATGTGAAGACCAAATTCACCAACCAAAGATGTAGGTTATTAGTTCATGAGTACCTCTCAAGTGTCTCCATAGACAATAAGCCGCTGGAAAGTGTTTATTCTTTGTCATACCTAGCATAAAGAGGAAACAATGGCTGACTGGTGAGGCCTTCTTCCAAGAGAAGTAGAGGTTTTGCCACAAATCTAAAAAACGATCATCAATTTTCCAGAATGTCTGCTGAGACAGTCCAGCTTTATTTATAGATACCATGTGAGCCTTCCCCTCCAAGACATCAGGCAACTTAATACCTTCCTTTTGCTTTCATTTACAGCTCTCTCTCTGAAAAGCTTGTAATTTGAGAGCTGATCCTTTGTAAGAAGGAAGCTCTATGATATCATGAAGACTGACCTCAATTCCTTGTTTACCTTCTGTTTCAACCTGGAAAGTTTTGTTTCCTTGTTTTTCACTCTCTTTCTGCCTGTCTTTGTTTTCCTTCTCTTCATTTTTTCTCACCTTTGATGAGAAGTCACAGATAATCTTTGAAGAAGTAATTAGCAATCTCTGCACCCCTATGGTAAAAGTCTTTGCCTGATTCCCTACTAAGGTCGTTATGTAAGGGTAACAGCCTCAGACAGACCAGGGAAAGAGAAATTTCCACGTGAGAGATGATAAGGAATGAACAGAAAAGAGTCTAGAAAGTAGAGGAATAAATGGATAGGAACATGGGAGGAGATGTAATGAGCCAATCTCATATGCTTGCCACTACATAATTTCAAATATTGCGAATGGAGCCTGGTGTTCTGCAGACAAGCTCATCATTAAGTATAGGGTTGCAGTACACATGCAGAAGATGTCTAAAAAGAGATTTCATGAGTAGCCTTCTGGATTTCTCAACCTTTGGTCACTCAGTTTAGTGACTTAAATCCTTTTTAATACAGCAAAAACCCCAGCATTTTTGATGAGATCTTTTAATTGTTTAGAGAGGAGGATTTATTAAGGACTGCAGTTTATTATGTAATTGTACTTCGAAGAAAAAGTGTTCTATTTTCATTCTGCCCAAATGTGTATACCATGCTGAGACCTCAATACCTGTGCATTATTTCCTAACATGCATTAAGCTATATGGCTAACGTCCCTTTCAGAAGCAGCAAGTCTGCCAGAGAATCTATAGGATCACTAGATAATGATTTTAAAGAGTATCCAGAAAGGATTAGGTTGTAAAGGGAAAGGCTGTGTGAATTGACCACTGGGGAGCCTACATCAGCATCTTTTTCTCAGAAGGTTAAATTTGAGGCAGTTGTTTGAAACTGAAGAGCTTTTAAAACAAGTCAATAATTATGTCAGCAAGTAACATGGACAGGGTTGTATTCACTTGAGGAATTTTTCGTCCTTAGGTACAAAGTTACTGCAGGTACTAAACTAGGAACAGTTGTGTGTAGCTTTTTGCTGGAATCAGCTTGGTACTTGAAGGGAGAATGAGGCAAATACAATGGCACCTTGCAAAAAAGGTATCTGAGAGAATCTGGGAATGACAGACACTGATTTGTCTGCACCAGTCAGTTCAGCTGACACTACAGTACAGAATTAAATCAGCAAACATATGTGGAAGTATGTATGTCTGTCTTGTACATCAGTCAAAGCTCTTTGCAGGAGTGAAGAAGGTTAATTATTATTTAGCCAACAGCCTTGATTGTTAAATACCTTCATAATGAAAACCAAGAGCTTCATTATTACTCCATGACTTTGATAGATTTAATAGAAAATTAGACTCATGTTATCAGTGCTGTTTTTCTCAGCTTGTTCGTATAATTTTTCCATGTCTCTGCTGTTGGGTTTATGTATAGATATGTATATATAAATATATATATATATATATATATATAAGTTCACTTCAGGTGAGATTGTCAAAAGGGATGCATGTTTCTGAGTCATTTGGCAGTTTTGAAAATACCATCAATACACAGTCACGCTCCCACTATTTCCCCATACTGCTGTCTCCGGGTACCTGCAAAGCTGATTTTGGCAAAAGGCTGTGTATAACAGTACATAGTTCAGTACTTTATGCGATGCTATGCCTGGTTCACTGCTTGTCATACTGGCTCATGTTGTTTCATTGCTTTCTTCTCTATCTGTAATCTTTTATACATAATCCATAAGGCCTTGGGACATGGCTATCTCTAGCTTGTGTTTATAGTGCTATTAGTATTGGGATCCCGGCACGTAGCTGGGTTCTGTGTACCTGTATAATAAATGAATATGTGAAAGTATAGAATCAATCTGCCATTTTTACACTGCTTTAATAGGAATCAATGCTGGGGGGGGGGGGGGGGGGGAGAGAGAATTAATTCACTCTCTGCACTCTCGTGATGGGAAGCCTGGCAGACAGCACCTAGTCACAAAGGTCAGCGTTGAGTTTAACAATTAAATGAGCAAGGGCTAATCCACCTTGGCCGCTTTTACCACTGCCAGAGACAGCCCGGCTCCCATCAACCTCCGTTTAGAGAACGTCGGGGACCCTGCTGCTCCCCCTTGACGGAGCATCCCAACACCTTCTCCATCGGCACCACCCTCCCTTCTCATCTCCTCGCGGAAGACGCCCAAGGGATTGAGACGAGACCGCAAGGAGTTAAACAGGGGCGATCGATCACCCGGCCCTTTATCCCCGCCTCCTCCTCTTGCCTGCGGGGATCGGGACCCGCAGACCCGGGGGGGGTGGCCCCCGGCGGAGGGGCGCGGGGAGGGCGGACGCCCTCCCCGCGCCCCTCCGCCGGGGGCCACCCCCGAAGCCCGGCCCGGCCCGGCCAAGCGCCGCCTCCACGGCGGGATGCAGCCGCCGCCACCGCCCCGCGGGTGCAGGTAAGGACCGGGGCAGGGGGGAGCTGTGGTGTCCTGGCTACACCGGGGGGATGCGAAGGGGATAACCCATCCATCATCCCTGCGCTGGATTCAGGGGTAATAGCAACGGGGATGGGGGAGAGAAAATAAAAGGCATTCCCCCCCCCCCCCCCCCCCAAGCCACCCCCCAAAAAACGGGCTGGGGGGGTGGCAGTTTGTTGCAAATTAAGATGATCCTCTTAAAAACGCTGCCCGCCGAGCCCGGGAGGCGCTGACCCATCCCGGGAGGGAAGGATTTCGAGATTTAACTAATATTTACTCCCCTCTTCCCCTTCTCCCGTTCTAACTGAACGGAGCGACGGCTCGCAGAGCCGGGAGCTAGCAGGGATGCTGGCGGTGAATTTGGCGTAGCGGTTGGGGAGGGGAGCTTTTAAGAGGCATGGGGGGAATTTGCAACAGAAATAATAAGTTTCTCCGTGGTCGCCTGATTAATTCAAGATGAAGCACGTGCTGTGCGTTGGCAAACAGTCCTAAGCAATGATCTGGAGCAATCCGAAGCCATAGCAGTTAATAATCTATGTATTTTTTTTCCTTGCCTGTAAGATTCGAAATACCTAAGGTATTGCCTTTGTAAATCCGCACAGAGCCCTCAGTGTTGCAGAGTGTTCACTGCTTAATCAGTGTTTGTAAAGGGATTTTCATTCCCACTGAGCATCCGTGGGAGCAGCCAAGCTCAGGGAGGTCACCTGCCTGCTCCTTTCCTTTTGCAAGGAAAGAAGGAGTAGAATTACTTCAGCAGCACTGCTGGTTTGATGTAATGCACAGGATGACATTCTGTGCTGATACAGTTGTTCGGGTGAAGCATGCTTCTGGAGTTTGTGATTTTGAGCATGCAACTCGAGAAACAGGCAAGGAAAACATGCAGCACTCTGACCATGAGCAATAGCAAAGGTCCTCTGAGGACTTCTTAATGCCCCATAATGGACCCTGTGGGGATTTGTTTTCATTTTTGTAATTTATTTTCAGTTTAGTATATCAATGTATTTATTTCAGTTATATATGCTGTTTATAGAGCGTGCCTTTGAATCACTGCATTTTTATTTACCAATTGCCTTCTCCCATTGTGCGTTTGTAATGGATTGCATGCTGAGCTGTTTCAGCAGTGCTGGTATTTTTTAACTTACGGTGAAGTGCATTTCGAGTGAATTAGATACAGGTAGGTAACTGTGGCTGTGCATTTTAGTATCACCTCTAGCGAGGAGATCTTCAAAGGCATAAAACATTTTCAGACATATATATGTTTAATGCTAAACTAAACTTGGTGAGAAGAAAAAATACAAGCAGCTTAATGATTTTCTGCATTTCTAAGGTAAAACAATGATAAATCCACGCCTGAAGTTATAAAGCAAATTTGAAATCAGCCCTGCATCAAGGGATAAGCAAACACTCAGATTTTCAGGTATTCTGCCATCCATTCTGGATGCATGAATCAGAATATGGGATGGTACAAACAGCATAGGGCTGTATCCCGAAAAAAGTTATGTGCAAATTCCTGCCTTTAGTTATTATTAATAGGCTACCCGAGGTCAGTAAGATGATTTGCAGTGCTTTGATGTCCATGTCTTTGCAGTACCAGGATATACATGGACAAGTTTATAGGTAATGATAGATACAGCATAATCCTATGTGGCAGATAATCATGGCTTGAGGGCTGCCCATGTCTTTAATTTGTACAGATTAAAGAGATTGAAAGAATACTTTGGACTTTTATATGATTATGAAGTGATGTAGAAATAATTTAAAAGTTAAAAATGAACTCCTTTTGTTTGAAACAGCAGACACCGGTTCTTCAGGAGTACTGTGTGTACCTTCATCATGGAGACAGAAATATCAACTGAATCACTGGGGAAAAAAAAACAACTCTTAACTTTTGAAAAATAAGATAAATATTTGTGTCATATCCATGCTTTATGGAATTGACTAAAACTCAATGTGACACAGAGTCCTGCCTGATTTTTTTCCTCGAAAAAGTTTAATGAGAACACAGTTGGACGAGAAGCACTGCATATTCTGGGTTGTGTTTTGCTGTTGAAAAATATTCCATTTTGAGGAAAACTTTACATTCAGATTTGCATGTCATAATTTCAGAGAAATTAATTACTTGTGGACCAAGTTTTTTTTTAGGAAGTATTTCTGTTGATGCTCCAGGTACTGATTTTTGCAGGTATCAACTCTTGTTCCCCATCATAAAATTATTTCCTGGGAAATACTTATTTGGGACAAAAAAATATGTAAGAAGGCCATTAAGGTATTAAAATATCTTCCAGATGGAGAGCTTTAGTGCTGTGTATGTGAAATTTCAGCTCCCTCATGGAGCTTTTCCTTACCATGTTGACTGGGAAAAATTGCTTTGCTTAAAGGCCTTTCTTTGCCTTAAAATGGAGAGCTTAGAAATATCGACCTATATAAAGAGGTATCACTCGTACTGTAAAGCATTTAAAATGAAATAGTCTTTCAGTGAAACTCTGATGGTTTGTGGAAATGAAGGATCATTTCTAGGGATTTTGAACTAGAGGGACACTAAGCCTTCACACTACTTAGTTTATTACAGCTGCGACTTGAAGAACCTGAGTCTGTGACAGTGTCCAGACACTCTATGGAGGGTTTCACCTCAGCCCTTTAGTAATAACATAATGGTATTTTTCTACGTCTAAGTCTAACTCTGGATCCTGATAGGATTATTGTTGTATATTCAGATGCTTTTGTCAGCTGTGTAAGCATCCAATTACTATTAGATAGTACTTAAAACTACCTTTGTCTTTGAGTGCTAACCTCAGAGACACATAAGACACCTTTTCTTTCTCAAGAAAGCAAATAGAAGTGCATGACTTCGTATAACTAACAGTTGCAAAAACAAGTAAAAGCTAGTAAGTCAGATTTTTCATGTATATAGGACAATAAAGTTGTAATACTGTCTTTGCAGTCATTCTGATGGTCATCTTCTGAGATTAACTTAATACCTAATACTGTCTGCCACAAGACCTGTTCTTTGCAAACTGTATTTGACGAGTATACTGAACACTGACTATGTTTGCATATGAATATTTTAAGATAGAACTTATGTATTCAGTAATAATAAATGTGATAATCAAGAATAGTTTATAAAAGGTATCAAAAGAATCCACTTTGTAGTCCTGTAATTGCTGTAATTCATTGTGCAATATTTTGTGTTTAATCTTGGGATCAAAGGTAACCAATGACAACCTTAATTTGGGATCCTGTTTGGTAATGTGCTGCTTATCTTTCTGTTACTAAGATATTAAGTTTCAGCAGAAGATGTATTTTGTCTTAAGTCAGTTTGTAAATTGTTTTAATTGAGAAAGGTTTGTATATAGCACCAAGTACAATCAAAGTACTGACAGTGATGAGCTCTATGGGCAGGAAAAAAAAGGAGATCTATACTGCATAAATTAAAACTAATCCATCTGGAAATAGAACTCTAAATGCAAACCCAGAGTGTGAGGAAACAGAAGGAATTTAGAAACCTATAATTCCAGAACTGTAGGAATGACATTAAGGAATCCAATATTCCTATGAATATGATTTGGCATGAAGAATACAAACATATGGAGAGGATACAGAGAATGACAACAATACTTGTAAAAGACCACCTAGATTGATTCATCAGGGAGGATGAAAAACGCTAAATATTTAATGCTTGGTTAACTGCTGGTAAATAAGGAGAAAAGACAAGATAACTGTGTTTGAGAGGTTCAGTGACCAAGGAGGGAAAACAGCTACATTTAAAGCTTATAGGTGGCTCAGCATGGCCAGGGGCTTTGATGTGCTGATGCAGGGCTCTTAGGAAACAAAAAACCTGCAAAAGTGGTGAGGAAATTAGCGCAATATCTGTAATAATTTAGCTAGAGACAACTCCTGTGTTAAAGAGTAATAAACATTGTGAAGCAGCCTTTCAGCCTTTCATTTCTGTTTCGCTACAGCAGGTCACTGAAATACTGCTTATAACTTGGAAGACTGAAGTTTTCTACTTCATAGACACAAGAGAGTCACAAGGCTAGATGTTAAGGCATCATCTCCCTCCCCTGAAGCTGCATTAACTACATCAGTATATTTCCTCACAGATGCTTAATGAACTAATCTTTTTAAGACCCCATTGATGGAGGCTCCATGACCTATCCAGTTCACAGTCATTTCCAGTGCTTTTCTGTCCTTCTTGTTCTTAAAATACCTCACCTGTGTCTTCCTTACTGTAGTTCAAGCCCATTATTATTTGTCTACCGTTCATTTTGTAAAAGATTCCTTACTCTCACTTTGCAGCAGTCCTCCTAGTATGATGTTCTGGACAGATGATTTGAAGCAATCATCTTTCCCAGAGGTTTACTTGGTTTCTGATCTATTAGAGATTTACAATGATCTGACAGTTTTTGTTCTCTTCTGTAATATTCTTGCTTGAAATTGGACTTAAACTGATACATCAGCAGTGCTGACTGTAGGAGAACAATTTTATGTAACTTGCAAGTGTCTGCCCTATTTCTGTATGCTGGTTTTCATCTTTTTTTTTTTGCAACTGTATATTGCAAAATGCACCATAACACCATAGCATGTATGGTGTTAAATCTGTCAAATGTTACAGCACCCAGATCCACTTCCCCAGAATCGCTTGCTGCAGTCATCCCATACTGCCTCCTTCAATCTTCATTTGTGCAACTAGTTATTCATATCTAAATGTAACACTTTGCTGTTGTCTTTTTCAATCTGTTAAAACACTTGAATTCTAATACCATTATCCAGTGCATTTGAACCCTTGTCAGCTTGGTCTGCCTGCAGATACAATGCTACACGTTAATCCATCACATAAATAAATCACTGAGGAGCATCCAAAACAGACTCCTGAACAGATTTGCCAGGGGTACACTTACAGTGTGAATTGTTGGTAACTACACTCCAAACATTCTCTTCCAGACACTACCAACTCCTACTACAATGTCATGTAAACCACCTGTCCCTAATTTGTTTACTAGAATACCACGAGACCAGGGGCTTTACCTGTTTTACCCACAGGTAAAACTACTGTGGTTCTAAGACTGGTTAATCTGAGGTTGATGAAATCAGCTTTCTAAGTACTGTTTTATAAGGAAATTTCTTTTGAAAACCCTGAATTTATTAAAGGAGAGCAGGGTATTGTGGGATATAGACCTGGCCCTTGTGGCTTATGCTGTTTGATTTATTAATTAGTTATTGCACCCATAGCTAGATTTGTATGTGTAACCAAGATTTATGTTGCTGTGGCAACAGAGAGACACACAACTGTACTGAATTTCCTAGATCTTTGAAGGAGGAGTTCTCCTAGTCCAAAATGGGATTGAGAATTCCCATCAGCTGGTGCAGAGTGTAAATAATAAGGGCTCTCATTAAGAGTCTGAAATCTTGCATACCTGACTTTAAAACTGAGTTGGTCAAATTCCTGCTGCTCATCAGAGGGTTAGAGAAAATAGGCAGTTGCGAGAGAAGAGACAAAAGATTCGAAGAGAAGAGCAATAGATTTGAAGACACATAGGAGCAATGCAGAATTTGATAATTACTGTGAAAAATCACAGGGTACTTCAAGAGGGCATTGAGTAAAAAGCTTTGAGCGTGTTCCAGGTATTGTGACTGGGCTGGAAATAGAGGGAAGAAGGAACTGAACCTGAGCCAGGTCAAGACTTCACAGTATTGTATCTGAAATTAAAATAGCGGTGGTGATGTAGCACATGCAAAGGGAGACAGAAGAAGATGTGACAATCTTGCATGGGTGGGAGAGGGTAACTTGTAGTAGATAAGGAGGGCTGCAAGGGATTCAGAAGAACGGCAGGCAGGTGTGGAAAGCTTTAGGTAGGCTGTCATAGAGGCAGAGTTTTTGGACTGAACATTACCTCCTGCCCTTCAGTGTCAGGGCACACTTTGCACCAGGGAGCTGGTGACTATTTTGTCTGCTTGAGAATAAGGTATTTAATGCAGTCAGTCACAATCAGAACTCAGACAATTTCAAAAGGAAACAAAAGGTCTTAATGCCCCCCAAAATAATTCTGATTTTTTTAAATGTTGGAAACTGGGTTTATTAATTTTTGGCTGTTGTCATTTCAAGGTCACATGGTTAAATGTATTTATTATTTCAGCAGCGATGAACTGAGCAATATGACTCTCCTTAAAAGCAGTATCCTTGAAAAGTTAATTATCTAAAAGGTTGCAAAATGGTAATGGAAAAGGAAGAAACTAGGTTACCTTGGAGTCAGGGAACTTTTGGTGAGATACATAGCTATGAAAACATATGATATCCTATGTTTGTACGATTCCTTTTACCTCTGGAAAGCTGTAATATTTTAGTCTATTTTTAATTTTGCTTTAGAACAAAACCAAAATGAAAACCCCAAGAAGCAAATCAAAGAAGGACAATGATGATGTAGGAAAATGTCAATGGTTTCAAACAGTTTTGTTCATATACCACAGTTAGGTGTGATGGACTGGTGATCCATTTGCCCGCCAGTTCTGCAGAAACTACACAGCTTTTGTCCAGTTTTCTCGCTTCATGTATCAGCTGCAACAAGAGCCTGTTGCAGCCTCGTGATAGAAACCTAGATGACCAGGAAGCACTGAAGAGAATCCAGCTCTTCATTTGATATCCAAACTGCTTGTTTGCAGGAGGCTGACATTTCTGAAGCTGCACACCCGTTTTGGGGACTTGTCAAGACTTGCTGCAGAGTGACTGAGCAGCTGGGTGCCAATTTGCTGTACACTTCCGGCTCTGCTCCTAGTCTCTGCAGGAGCTCTTTGACAGGAATATAAGCACGCAAAAAAAGAAGATCTGAGCATGGGGAGAGTGTGTCCGTAATAAACGTCTTCTGCTCTTCTTCTCTTTGCTTATTGGAGCTCTTACGAGACAGCTTCCAGGTAAAGAGAACTGGAGGAGATGCTGAAGCAGTGGGACTTCTTGGATTTTCATTTCCTGCTTTGCAAAACAGACTTTGTGATTATCCTGGAGGTTATAATCCAGAAGTTGGATGAACTGAGTGTTTTCTAGAAGTTGTGTGCAACAGAGACACTGTATGGTACTTTCAAAGCAAAGAGGTGGTAATGGTTATATTTGTTTATAGAGAAATTGAGGTATTGAGTTTGGCTTGTGAAGTTACCTAGTTCTAAGTGTCTGATGACATTCTGTGTTTTCAGTGATGTTCGACTTGACTGAAAGTGGTACAGCTGCAGGTCTGCTCAGATTCCACAGGCCTCTTGCCTTTCGTAAACATTGAAATGAAAAGATTAGTTACGAGGACATTTCCCTGCTGTGCTGCAGAGTAAAACCTGGTGGTGTTATGGATCTTGACTGGAAAGTCACATTGACAGGTCTGATTTCATCATGTGACTTAATCAGTCTACAAAATAGAAACAGCTGGAATAGAAGTTCTAATGAAAGGTTAAATGAGATAATTTGTATTTTAGTAAACTACTGTTGTTTTAAGAATATAACCAAATTAATAACAATGTTTATTAAGTGTTTCTAAAAACAATAACCTTTAATTTAGTGTTGTAATGCATGGGAGTCTCCACCATGTCCTGTATAGCAGAAGACTCAGTACCAGTTCCAGTGAATGAGAAAGTTAAAGGAGAAACTTAATGGTCTTGGGATTCAGTAGGAAACTAAGCCAAATTTCAGCCTATGTTGGAACTCAATAAAGACATTTTAGGGAAAGTATAATAAAACATTGTGTCAATGGGAAAATCCTTACCATGTTCTGTGTCAAGTCCAAGTTGGCTTTTGTGTTTATTTAAAATATTCAAGTTAGCATTCACTTCAAACGGCTACTTCTGTAGTTGGTATAAACTGAAATTCCTGTAGCATTCCTTTTTCTTTTTTTTTTAAAGGACTAAAAAGATCGAGCAAAGAGCTTCAGGTGGAAGGATAAAAACACTTGGAAACACTGAACCACGTAGTAACCAAACATGAAATATAAACTAAAGCAAAGAGTTTATCAGTTGACAAAGCAAAATAAATGATTGTTAGTCTTTGCAATTTGTACTTGGAGGATTTCTAGGCAGTTGAGCAACTAAATAGAGTATGTTTTGAGGCGGAAAAGAAAGATAGGTGCAGACATGAAACACCCAATTTGTTTTATGTAGGGATCAAATAAGAAAGAAAGAATGGGCTTTTCACTCACGGGAATCATTGCTTGAAATGATTGCAGCTAACCCATCCTATTTCTGACAACAGAACTTGAAATGGCATTCTGAGAAAAAGTTCTGATTGAATAACTTCTGGCACATGTAGTATCATTTCAAGCCTGTGTTTCAGTACTGCCAACTTCTGTGGTTCAGTCTGTTGTAGTTTTCTACTCTTCAAGAGGACACTGAAAATGTGCCTACTAGGAATTTACTATACTGCTACTGAATTTTATATGGATATATTCAGCTAGTAAAAGGTGAGGTAATGCATCATTAAAAAAAATCGTGGGTCATGTGAGAAAAAAAGAAAGGACTGTGAAAACGTTGAACATAAATGTTTTGAACAGAAATATTCGAGATACTATAGTCAGAGTAGACTGTGGCAGTTGTGACAATTTGGCCCAACCTCTTACATAGCAGAGTATATAAAACCAGTGAAATGGATCAAGTCTTACATGCTATTCTTGTAAGCCCTCGCACACACTTAACTTGAAGTACAATCATTTTTTTCAGTCACTGGGATTATCTCCCATTTTATAAGCTAAAAAGACTGTGGTTGTGGTACAGGTGTTTGGAGGAGCTCACATGATTTATTACTATGCATAATATTTTAAATCTTTTCTGATGATAACTTATTTAAACAGTAAAAATGACAGAAAGAAACTTTTTTATTATGATTCCAAAATGTATATTATTTCAAACTCAAGGAAAGGAAAGCTAAAGAAGAACTTGTGTGTTTAAGTCTGTGCTTCTGATGTTTTCAAATGCAGACAAAGGAGTCGCTTTTATCACTTAATCTTGGTATGTATTGCTTAGTTTCTTGGTAGAAGTTTGGAAACAGGCTTTAATCTCTGCTGAGTACTTGGGCAACAAAATACGTTCTGGTCTAATAATGGGAAGGAATATTTCGTGAATAAACAGGCAGTTTGAATTAGTTTGAAAAATGCCTTAACACTTTGAATCGGCCTCCATCAGGTGTTAAAGCCTGACCTGGTTGGTTCTTGGATGAATGGAAATCTGAAGGAAGACCAAAGATTCTGTAATATTAAAGTCAAAGAAGGTGACACTTTTCAAAGGAATCACTAAACTAAAACACTTCACTAAGAAATGGAGTGGGAGCAGGGAAATCATGGTTTTGTTGCTGAAAAATTTCAACCAACTCATCACTTCTAGAGGGTACATAAACCACAAATGATTTGTGCGTGATTTGTTTTCAGGGTCCAGGTTGTATTTCACATAACATACTAATAATAGTTTGCCTGCTTACTCACCTTAGCTACAACTGGAAAGTCAGTTCTTAATCATTCTGCACTTCTGCTGAATACAGTCTCTCTTTTGCACCACAGAAGGTTTTACTACATCAGTGAACTTATTTAGATATGTGCATATTATTGCATAGGGATATACAGTTATATAATGCTCCTCAGGCAAGATGATACGTTCCATTTTTTTCTTGACTTTCATGAACTAAAATCATATCCTTTGAGTAAAGCCTATTTTATAAATATGATGGCTGTGATTTTATGATTGTAAACTTACAATGTCCTGAATGATGCATGCCTATCGAATGTAAAGTCTACTCTACAACAGTTTGCTTTTTGTTGTACATAATCTTTCTTCATTATGTTTTCAGGATGGAACATGAGGCTACCCAACTAGAAAAGCAGCACGTGCATAGCGTGTATGAAAATACAGCCGCCTACTTTAATGATCTGCAGAGCAAAGCATGGCCTCGTGTTCGAAACTTCCTGCTGGAGCAGAAGCCTGGCAGTCTCATTGCTGATATAGGTAAGCCGTTCTTTGAGGTGGTGTGAAAGAGTCTTTATAAGCTTTATCAGTTTGCCATATGTATCCTTCAGAGCAACTGTTTTTTAAACTCTTTTAAATTTGGTTTAAAGATTTTTTAAAAATCTTTTATAAACCCATAATAAATGCCATATACCACTTGTCCTATTTCTTTGACAGTGTATCAGATAGCCAGTAAATAAATTTTCTGCCTTATTTTTGTTGAGCTAAGCTTTAATCTATCAGTTTCCCCACAGGCTTAGTGGTCTGTCATTCCCCTGGAGCCCTTTTTAAAGAGCGGTGTTAATAGCTCAATTATTTCATATTTTGATTTCTTTAGATCTCTTGGTTTAAGTACTGCTGGTCTGCAGTTTATTGCCTTTCATTTGTTCTGAAACTCTTCCGCTCAAGGCTTTATCTAAAGAGAAATCTTCTGATGTGATTGCTAATGGAAAAACCCTATGATCTGAGAATCTCCCTGTGACCCTGAATACAGACAACAAAACCTCACTTCCTTGCTATGGGGTTGTCGTCCCTACATGTTCAATTTATACCTTGATTTTCTGTTGCACCTACCTAAAATCTGGGGGTGTCCAGCTCCTGTTGTGTTTGCTTTGTGTTATGACTTCAGTTCTATACAGCCTGTCATCGCAAAACAGATGCTCCTTTGCACCATTGGATTTTCCTCTTTGTTTAGACCAATAAAATGCTTTAATACAGCAAAGTGTAATAGATGTACACAATAAATTATTCATGTGCCTTATTCTATAAGAGAAAAACATTATTTGAAGATGTTGTAGGCCATAATCAAAAGATACATATAGCTGTGCTGCTGTTGAGCAGTACCCCCAAAATACTTGATTGCTATTATTTTGAATGTTTATCTTCTTTTATATGTCTGCACCATTTTCAGTAAAAATATCCTATGGTAACAGTCATTCAACAGTCAGCTTAACATGATTATTTCTCAGCCAAAGTTTTTTTAGCACCACAACAGAAGTCATCTGAAGCTTAGCTGAAGTTCTTTGAGGCTTTATCAGCAGGTATCACACTGGTTGCTGAAAGCTTAAGATCACCCTGTTACATTTTCAGCTGAAATAATTTAAATGCATGGGTAGCTGCTTACAGCTGACAATAAGAATATTCCCATCAAGGCACACAAGATGTCTCTTTTTATGAGGTTTAATAAGATACATAGGAACTAACTATTGTATGTATTTTTGGTGTGTATTTTGGGAGGAGGGTTGCCTAGTGGAACTGAGTTTTTCAAAATGAGATCTTCAATTGATAATTTCATTATCTGTTTAATGCCACCTTTTATTAAAATATCATTTTATCTAATTGCCTTATTATTGTTCATTCATCAAAATAAACGACAATAGCATGGCCATTGTTAACAGCTTCATGAAGGAATCCACCCTCCTGATGACTCATTTAAAAGGGAATGTGGATTTCTAGAGTACTGGCAATGTTGTCACTATTTAGCTTCATTCCAGAGAGAACCCTCTACTTCCAAAACCTCACTGTGATTAAAAAGCACTCCAACAAAAGCCATGTATTAAGCAATTGAGTCTTCTAAATTAATGTACATTTGCCTAAATGTGTTTCTTCTGCAAACACAGTAACCAATAAGATGTTATACTAATTTAAAAACTTACGGTTTCTAA
The DNA here is from genome assembly GCF_033815535.1 of Pezoporus flaviventris. Taxonomy (NCBI): domain Eukaryota; kingdom Metazoa; phylum Chordata; class Aves; order Psittaciformes; family Psittacidae; genus Pezoporus; species Pezoporus flaviventris. The sequence goes on from NW_026892550.1 coordinate 26,880,361, forward strand.
TGTGGAGAGGCTCATGTTTTATTGCATATATTCCTTGAACTGCATTAACAATAAAAATCTATTCCATTTTTCTCAAGTGTTACTTCAAAGAGTAGTGCTTGCTTTATATTTCAGAAATATTCTCTTTTTTCACCACTGAAGTGTTGTGCTGTTCTCCAGCAGTTCCTATGCTGTCTCTCTAGATAATGGTGCATATTAACATCAGCAAGAGCAGCAGCGCTGCAAGAAGCAGTGATGTTTCTAAAGATAACTCCAGGCCTTTAAACTGAATTACCAGTACTGAGATGGTTCTCTTTGCCAAGCTGCTACCCCGTTGCTTGGCTGTCAACCTTCAGAAATTATTCTTCACTGCTGACCCACAAATGCAGTGAATGTTTCCTAATCTAATTTTGAAACCTGCCTGTTATGCGTGTGATATTAAAGAACCCTCTGAAAGATTTCAATTTAGTACAGCACAGTCCTTGAGAAGACATACTTTTGGGTGGAAGACATTCTGGAACAGTTAATTACATTTACATGCATTATAATACATTGGCACCAAGACGGAAAGAGGACATGCCTGCAACATGGCAGGAATGTTTATGATTCACAGTTATTTTCAAATCTGTATCTGAAGTTAAATTTCTCCTCTCTGACTTGTGCCAGTGAAAGCTGTGGTTTAGGGCTTCTGAGGAGAAATGAGATGCACTGGAGATGTGCTGTGTGGGGTTTAGCAAAGGCTGCGGAAGGACTTGGAAGAGAGATCTATTGCAGGTCACTAAATGGACAAAACATGCTTACTTCAGGAAGTTCCCTGAATAGAAAGTAGTTGGAAGCTGGAAGGGTATTGATGAAAAGGGTCATAATGCTTATTGTTACCTTGCTCTTACTCCTTCCTGCGTGCCCGTTTATGCTCATTGTTGGAAACAAGATACCAGGTGATGCAAAGGCTCGGTATGATTCTATGATTCTGTGAAGCAAGCATGGTTGTTTTTTTCTCAAAGATATGAAATAATGGCTGCAAAGGACCACTCCTTCCTCCTCCCACCTACACTTACCCTTATTCCCCAAGGAAAAACGCGTAACCTGGTAATACACAGGGTTGTGTAATGAGTAGTTTTATTGGTGATGTTGGTACTGTTATGCTCCTTATCATGTGAACATACAGTTTCAAACAGTCCAAATGAACCCTGCAGCAATTAAGCTAGTAGGAGCAAGGCCTTATTTTGTTTTCCAGGAAACCTTAGAATTAGGAAGGCCCTCCCATTATTTTCACTGCTTTGGGAGGGATAGCAAATGTTTGGAACATATGATTTCTGATCTATCATTCTTTTCTTAGGCTGTGGAACTGGAAAGTATCTCAGTGTCAACAATCAGGTGTATAATCTTGGCTGTGATTACTGTGGACCATTGGTAGAAATTGCAAGGAAGAAAGATGAAGAAGTTCTGGTGTGTGACAACCTTAACCTTCCCTTCAGGGACCAGTGCTTCAATGCAGTCATTTCCATTGGTGGTAAGAAAACACACAGGCCTGCTGGCCCACAGCAAATGAGAATTTTTTTGGGATCCTTTTCTTTCCATGTGTCTTCGGTTAAATTTGTTTGGAAACAATTCCCTTCAAAACACAGCAGATATTACTGAAATGAATGTAGTAAACATGAAAAACAAAAGAATTAGTTCCATTGCACAGAGGTGCTGTTGACCAGGGAAGTATGTGCATCATTTATTTGTTTATATGTGGTCTTGTTCACCCTGTTGAGAAAAGATTTCCTTCCAGCATGCATTTTAAACAAGTAAAAACTTATATAAACGTGGCCAAAGCTTAAACAGATTAGGTGGTCAAGATAAACTCTTGGTTCCTCCTTAGGATCTGTTTTGACCAGCAAATGCATTGCAATGAAAACTTGCTTTCTCTGTAGCAGAACTTGAAGCTCAAGTTAACTATTATACTGTGAATTCAAATTTCTCTTAGAGTAGTATTGAAATAAGACTTAGAGCCATACAAGTGCCTGTTGTCTAAAATGAGTGAGGCATCTCAGCATCTTAACTCCTCTGACCTCTCTTTTTGTAAATACTACTCATAATTTGAGAAGTATAAACTGGAAAATGGTTTATGAGTTGCAGTCTACATTTTTAGCGCTACACTTGCTTGAACTACTTTCAGGCTGTTTCACTATATCAGCAAAAATATAAAGCAGGGTAGTTATTGGTAGCAACAAACAAACTACTTGTAATATGATAGAAATGTATTTTCAAATGTATTATCACATACACAAGGAGAAAGCAAGGGTGATTAATGTGCAAGCAGTATCTACATTGCTTTGCTTTCGTGTTGGCTAGTTAACCGGTAAGCCCTATCAACATTTCAGGTCTTTGAGCATAATTTCAGTGCTATCAGATCATCTGACTTTAAAGTGTAGTGTACCTACCTAGTGTTTATACCAGCTATAGGCCTGACAAAATTAGAAATTCACATGGTATATCTGTTCATTAACAATAGTGGATTTTAATTCCTCTTGAATAGAGACATGGTATGCTTGTGTCCATCTAATTCTAAATGAGCAGTTTTCATCCCATTCCAGAGAATAGCAAGTAATAATGTACATAGTGAAATACTTTGCTTGGCTTTACTGGTATAATCCTGTATAAAGGGTTTGAATTTCTGCAGGACCACCAGACTATATAATTTTATCCATGAAAAATATTTAGCCCATTAAATTAATTGCTTAGAGATTGTACAGATACTGTTAGTTCATTGGCACTTACTTTCTGGTGAACTAAGCTTACATGCTTATGCTGTCTCTGTCAGTTTTGGTATTATTTTCCAGGAGCTTCTATGGTGGTACATGGCCTAGCTCCAGCATGAAAGAAAATATCAGTTCTTTTCTCCCTATCTTGTTCAAGAAAATGCTAACAAGAGTCACGAGTAACTGGAAAAGAACACTGACCATATAGACTGGGGAACTTTTCTCAGAGTTTGCTATCTTGTGTTCTCAGCTGCTTGTGAGGGCCTAGTTAATATCAGCTGCCAAGAATGCTTTTCTTGGCTTGTAGTGAAAAATGTATTTTTTTCCCCTTGGTAATTTCATCATTGTTTTGAATAAAGACAGGGCTAGTTGGACACACTTTCATAACTACAGTGTTGAAATAACACTAATTCTACAAGTAGAATTGGCTACTATCAAGTGGCATGTATAAAGATAATCTATTTTTTCTGATGGTATGGAGATGTCTTCAGCTAAGAACATATATTATTATTGTATCTTTTTATGTGGGTAGACTGAATGTTTTGCATGTGGAAGTGGCTGGCTCCAAGTCCACTTGAAACGAATTATGTAATCAGTCCTCTTTATGCTATTGATTGAATCAAATCTAGTACTAATCACATATAGAATGGTATGAGCAACGTGACCTATCTGAGTACAAGTTAATATTTCTGAGAGAAAATAGATGTCTTAGCTATTCTCTGGCTGTTAAAATAGGTTCCTTTAGCTAAATAGCAAGATAGAAACTGTAGAAATATTGAAATGTAGCTTCATTTCACGTTGCAGTGGAATTGGAAAATAGGGAAATTATCCTGGAAAGAAAACTAAAAAATAATGATCAATAGTTTTATTCTGAATTTGATAATTATTTATAAAAACATAATGTAACAAGAGCTCGTCATTCTCAGATACTTTTTTTTTTTCCCTCCAAAGCAATCTGTAAAGGCAGTAACTTTTATATAAAATTAAAGCAGTGGAAAATATTTCTGTTTCATTTTTCTCACTAACTCTTTAGAAAGTGCACCGATACAAACATACAGAGTATCTTTTTAATGATACTACATTTTGCTGTATTTGTTACATGGTGAAAAGATTTTCTGTTTTCAGTATGATAAGTCTGAAATGTGTCCCAAAAACTAAAGTCAAACTTAATATTACCTAACTCACCTAAAGGCCAGGCATTTAAGTGAAAGCAAGCCATGTGACAAACTTTTATGGGCAATGCATAATGCATATATGCCTGATGTTTCTTGAATCCCTATTTTGATATTAGATGAATTTCCTTCTTCAGGATTTACTGTTTTTATCCATTGTACATAAATGTAAAAAAGAGCCTTCTGAGGTAAACTTGCAATGTGGCACCAATGAATTCAGCACTGTTGATGACTTGCAGTAAGTGATTTTTGGGATATGGCAACTAAAATGACTGAACACATAGAACAGGTTGAAGACAAAAATGCTATGTCCTTACTAATATTCAGTACATAATGCCTTTCCTTTTTCACAGTGATCCATCATTTCTCAACTAAACAAAGAAGAATCAAAGCAATAAAGGAAATGGCAAGGGTATTGGTACCCGGAGGCCAGATGATGATCTATGTTTGGGCTATGGAACAAAAGAATCGTCGCTTTGAGAAACAAGACGTACTTGTTCCATGGAACAAGGCCCTGTGCTCACGGCATTTTTCAGAATCAAATCAATCTGGAGATAAGGGTGAGTTTGTGCATGCTGTAAAGAGCCAAGATATACATCCTGCACAGCTAGTCATCTCTGACTGCAGCTACCAAACCAATCTCCAGCCAGAAACTGACTCAAAACATTCCCACAATATGGACCATTGCTTGTCCAGAGCCTGCTGCATGAAAATTTCTGAAGAAGAAAACAGATTTTACAGTGCTCTAGGAAGATCTTTCCGCTCATGGTTTTTCTCTACATCCCTTGATGAATCAGCCCTGAGAAAGCAAGCTGACAAAATGAAGCCTCCAAAGAATGAAGGAGATTGGGCAAACAGTACTATACCCATTCAGCATTCACGACATTGCAGTTTGGATTTAGGTCACCATGGGGCACTGTTAAAAGAACAAAGTTTAGATGATGATGATGTGTTTGTGGAAAGCCTGTCTCTCAAAAAACCACAGTGGTCACCAGCCACAGATGCACTGAGGGACTTAAGTTTAAATGGAGGACACCAAAGCGTTGCTCAGAGCAAAAGTGAAGAAGCTTCATGTATAAATGGCCGAGTGGAAGACAGGGACTACAGCTGTGGTTGTAATAAAGATGGTGCTGGTAAGTCTAATGCGAGCAAGTCTTTTAAAAGAACTTCAACAACTGACTCCACTGACTCTGCTTTAGATTCAGCAGTGTCTGTTGGGGACCAAACTGATGCCACGTTGGATACAAAAGCCTTCATGCGTTACTATCATGTTTTTCGGGAAGGGGAGTTGTGCTCTCTGGTAGAAGAGAGTGTGCCTGAGCTTCAGATACTTTCTTCCTGCTATGACCATGGAAACTGGTGCATTATTGCAGAGAAAAGAGGAACATAGCTGTAAAGAGAACAAAGCAGAATCCAGTGACTGAAGCTTTTAAGCTTCTCCTTGTGTTTCTGTGATTATGCAGTGTGACATGGATTTTGAATCTCATGTAGTTACCATGTGCCATTCATTTCTAAGTGATCTCTCTACCTGTTTAACTATCTAATGCAAGGCATGTATATACGAATGTAAGTGGTAACCAATACTTATGTTTTGTTAAACTTTTATGAGGTTAAAACTGGAGAGTTTTATATTGCTTTTCGCAAATAATTGTGTTTTTAAACATACTTTTCTATTGAGAAATAAAACCTTTTTATAAGACAAGGATCAGGGCATCTTTTATGAGAAGTATCCTCTCAGTAGAAGGTTTAGGCTTTGTTCCTCAGACACTGAAAATGTGTCACGTTACTTCCTGTTCTTGAAGTCCTGTAAATAGAGACACAGGTACATTTGAAAACATACTTGACTGTATACTGCTGGAGTGCATGCTGCAGAACTGGGAGCAAGCATGGTCCCAGTACTACTGCACGTTCTGTCGTCTGAGATTTGTATATGGGAGTAAATGACAGAACAGATTTTGAACAGTATTTTGGACTTTTGTTTTAAAAAGAATTTAATTTATCAGGTGCAAGTTAGGCTTTATGTGTTAGCTCTCACAAATACTTTGTCTTAATTTCATTTGCTGTAGTTTTTTCATTGGCTATGTGTATATATAGAAGTCAAGAGGGATTTGTGAGAGTATTGGTATTATGTAAAGGTTACAAAAGATCAGATATTTGAGATATATATATATCTTTTTGATAAGCCTGGGAGGCTACGATAAAATTAATAAAAATCCAGTGCATATCTGGTCAGCTGTTATATTTGCTTTCCTCATTCACTGACATAAGAATGTATATTCCATAGTGTGTTCAATAATGTAGATAGGAAGAGGGTACAAGTTTGTATACAAAATAGAAATTCCTGCAGTTTAAATGAATCTTTTGAGACCTAGATTATAATAGACTGCTTAAAAAACTTTCTCATCCCTTGTCGAGAAAACCATAAATCTTACTGAAAATGGTGCCTCATCATCATCCAGTTGTACAGTATTATAGCAGTTGCCCTCACAAAGTTCTTTACACTCACGTAATCTCACCCCTTTGAATGGAGGCTTGGGATGTGGAGTTACATGTGCTGTTGATAAAGTGCACCTGGCTTCTGAAGATCAGTAGTGAAGCTTTAATTTATACCAACAGAAGCAGGGCTAGAACAGGCTAACTGCTTTGTTAGCATGGAGTTACTTCATTTTGAGGCTTTATTTACAGTCAGTGGGTGTAGTGTAGGGCATGTCTTCAGTTGATGTGATTTCATGAACTTTAATGGAGCTGCATAGAGTCACCTCAGAGATCAAACCTTTTGCTACAGCACTTTTAGAAAGCCACATAATGTCTGCTCTATTATGGAGCAAATAACTGAAAACAAAGCAATGGGAGTGGAATTCCAAACTTTTCCAGTCTATGCTGTGTATGTATATGGATTTGAGGTTGTTCAGTAGAAAGCCCTGATGATATTTTTAGATGTAGTTGCCCAGGAGTAATTGCCACAAGGTAATGTATTATAGATGTATTTACTGGAGTGATGCCTGTAGAACAATCATTTTTGTCTTCCTCATAGTTTGGGATCCTGGTACTTTATCCTTCCTGTGTCTGTACCACTTGCACTTTCCACTGCCTTTTGCAAATAGAAATGTGGTCGAAGAACCACGCATCTGAGACTTATGAAATATTCAGCTCTAAAATTCAGTGCAGCCTGGAGCTGTGGTTCACAGACGCTGTGTCTAAGCCATACTTCAGAAAACTGGCAATATACTCTGCCTAGGTTTGTCCAGCTGCTCATGGCTGAGGGGGTTGCTTCTGCTGCATCCTAAAGCTCCGGTTTTAGAAGCATAGGGCAAAAATACTGACGCTGGCATACTGGAGCTCCATACCTCATCTGCAACATGCTTGTGTTGGACAGGTAATGTCTGCCTCAGTTGTTGGGAATTCCTGGAGAAGCTTGAGGATTTTAGAAGAAATCTCAGTTCTTTAGATATGCAAGAAAGTTTAAGAAACTTAGATATGCCAGTGGAATTGGCATATTGGCTAATCGGCCATACATCGTATTGGCCAATTGGCTATACAGCTGCTGGAATTTGGGCTGTACTTAGGAAGGGTGTAGGTTGATTACCATCCTATATCCAATACTGAAAGTTCACCCCTAAACTCCAGTGTGCAGACACTGTATTGCACATCTCTTAAAATATTTATAAAATATTATTTATCTAAAGTGACAGCCAGGTTCCGTTAAGTGGGAGATGGAACCATTCTATGAATCTATAATTTTGTTACCTGTACTTTTGCAGTCTGTCTGTGAAGTATTCAGTGTGTAGTCACGGATACTAATGAAACTTGGGATAAACTAAGAAAGGAAAGGTGTCCATGTCTTTAAAACAGAGGGGAGCCTAAGTGAAAACTTCCTACTCTTGTCATCTGTATGAGTAAGAGGTGTCACTTCAAAGCCACTTTGGTACTTTAAATAGCTTTTTTGCTTGTAGACTTTGCATTCTTTGGTTTGAGATTCTTGGATTCTTGACCAGGGATGCTTTTCATGATTATTTATTTCTGTATTGGCTTTTCTCTTGTTTTGACCTGATGCTAATAAGTCATGTTACACAGAAGTTTGGATTGTATTGTTACAAATTCCTTGGAGAATTTTTTTTGCCTCAAATATTCAGTTTTCCTCTTCAGATGCATAACTACTGTGTAACTTAATTTTTATAGACTGGGGATCAGTCAGCTGAGGTCACAAATGTGAGGTCTGCACAGCAAGCCTTTATTCCCATATGCAGTCTCCCATCTATTTATGGAGGCTGCACAGGTCTGTAACAGCTTTATCATCTCATAAGCTGGCTTCTTAGCCAGCTTACCTCACTGAGAGCATGGTGAATGTCTCTCTTGATTGGTTTCAATTTGATGAGGCCCATTTTAAGCAAAATGTAATTTCCAGAAGAATCCATGTGATCCCAGTCTTTCATAGCTTATGGACATAGTTAATGTGCACAGAGAAGTGTGCATACCGTTGAAAAGTTTATCGTAAATGAATGAATAAGGAAATAAAACCCAGTTGTCCTTGCATGCTCAAACTCTCAGCCATATCCAAACTGCAAGATCTGACTGTTACAAGGTAAAAGGCAAATGCGTTCTTGTATTTCTTGTCTGACAAGTGGACAGTATTTTCACCTCAGTTATGCTGATAACAAACCTGCTTCTGACTGCAGTGGGCTGGGATTGCTCCAAAGCTGCTCATCTAGGTTTAAGTGACACATAGGAAATCTTGATTACACAAGATTTTTTTACAATTTTATTTACTAGTAACACTGTCAGTCTGAACTGGCAAAACAAAAGCTGTTGCCGTATTACTATCGCAGACTGTAATCCAAATGGACAATTGCAATAAAAAGGATACAACTGAACAGAATTATTCTCAAAGGACTAATTCAATTGCAGTCTTTGATAAATGAGATTTTGTTTGGCTTTTTTTTTTAATACATGAAAATATTTGTATTAGAAGGTCAGAAGTATAATTTTTTACTTTCTTCCAAGCTTATGGTGTAGAAATTTTAAAAGCACAGCTGAGTAATGGAAGCTATAAATACTCTAGCAGATTTTTTTCTTTTCTGGTATTTAACTGTATACAGGTAACTTATGTGCAGTTTAAATGTTGAGAGAAAAGCTGTATGTGGTGTACCAGAATACTGTTACTGAACCACCTGGGTAGATTCTGAATAGAAATAATGGCTCTGATCCTGCGTCCTCTCTGCTGAGTCATGTCTCCATCGGACTGAATTCATGTCACTGTTGGGCTGTATTAGTATCGACACTGTTGGATCTACTGGTCTACCCATTTTCTTTCTCAGCACTTTAACAGAATTTGTGTCTACTTCAGTACTCCAGGAAAATCAGATATGTCAGTGTTAAATATATACAATTGTGTATTTCTTTAGTTCAGTGTTTCTTATTTTTACAGTATATTAATTCTGGCAGCTACCTGTGATTTCATCTTCCAATCTGCTGATCAAAACCATACTTAGGTACTTCTCTGTAATCAATTCTTTGTCCATACATGGAACTTGTTCTTCAGTATCCAACAGAAAATAAGTCCTGCTTGGACTAAAATACTATTTCCTACAGAACTTCTGTGCTTTCAGATTAGTTAATAAATACATTAGCCACTGGAAACTCTGTGTCTTGGGAATTTCTTAACGAATGTTAAACCTGAGAAGACTGTTACTGCTATTTGCTCAGTAAGTTAGACCACGTGCAGAGCAGGTAAGCATAGTGATTTACTATGAAACCAGGGAATATGTTTTTACCTTAGACAACCACAGTCAACCCAGCCATAAATGCAATTATTTGAATTAGGTAAATAAAGGTGATGAAATGTATTTTTTAACCATGTGAGTACTTTATGTCCTGTTGATGACAGAAAAGCAGGATGGTCAGCAGAATTAATTGCTACAGAACCACATTTCCTGCTCCTTCTGATACATTTGCAGTCATCCGTGATTAAGCTTTGTAGTGTAAGTAAACATTGAAGCACTTTTTGGGGATTTCTCTAACAATTAGAACAGAAAAAAGAATGTAATTAGAATTATGCAATTGTGTGGTGAGGTTATATCTATACTGTGCTAAAAGTATTTTTACAGTTGCAGTGATTATTGTGTTTGTACATTTACAGTGATCACTTATTGTACTGACATGTTTATTGTAGTAATAAGGACCTAGTAGTAATTAAGCTGTATCAAGATGAGTATTAATATATGTGCAGTAGTACGGTATATGCAACCTAATAGTATTTAGATTATGGGAAAGCAGTATGAGCACAGGCTGGACAATAGAGTGGTCAAAAATGTAATCTCAGGGGGATATGGAATCGTCTTTATGAGAAGGGAATGAATTAAATCCGATACAGCATTGAGAAAGGCTAAGGAAAAAAAGCAAATATAAGAAGTATACAGAGCAATGAAGGGCAATGACAAAGATGGAAGCAATCACAGCAGAGAAACCATAGTCAGCACCGTTGGATATTCTTAGGATATGCAGAGGTCCCTGCTTTGACTGCTGTTACTGTCTGGAAGGTCTAAGTGATACCTTCCTGTTGTCTCACTTCATGTGCAGAGGGAGGAATGCACCTTTTCCCCACCACTTGGAGTTCAATACTCTTTCCTGTACACTTCTAATGCTAGGCATATGCCTAGAGGACGATTGGTTAGGGATAAAAATTTTTCCTTCCTTTCTATCTCCATCACTTCATTGCAGCATGTTCCATTTTGATTCCTTTATTCTTGCTTAATGCTTCAATTTGCTGTAGTTGATTTGACCTTGCTCAGCTATGTCCACAATCTGAGATTACATTTGGTTTACATATTTTCTACCAATATAGTTCACTAGTACAAGCTTTGTGTGTGGAAAGGGTTGTATGGTTGGATTAAGTAAGTATTAAGGCACAAAAAAGTGCATATTTTCAGCAGTTAATGGCTTCTAATGGCTTGCTGTTGTTATTTGTATAGTTACTGAAATGTATTATCCAGAGTAATGAAAGGATTGCTCTGAGACTCCCCTTTGATGCATCAGGTATGCATATGTGCATACTGTAGGAGAATGTACCAGAGTACCTATATCTTTGATATTTAGATAAATTTCAAAATCTGCCTTGAGTGAGCTACTAGATACTTGATTACTAGATACAACAAATATAGCAGCACCTCAGATTACCTCAAATATGTGTGTATTTCTCATTTTTAACCTTAAATCTCTTGATTTGCTACTGTAGTAGTAAATATATTTAACATTCTGTATTCAGATGAATGTGATTGCACAGTCCCCTTTGCTTGACTCAATCAAGGGCTCCACTGTTTCTGTTTATTTAATTTCTGTTTCTAATTTAATTTTAGTTCTTTCTGATCATTTCCTTCCAGACTCTCCACTTCATCCCTCCTCCTTTCTATTCAGATACAGCCAAACAACAAACATGGCAGTGTCACCTCAGATTACCACAAATATGTGTTTCTCATTTTTAATCTTTCTCTGTTTGTGTTGATACTTCCAGGCTATTTTCATACTTCTACCTCTGACAGATGAAGATAAAAGTGAGTTCCTCCCACCCCCAACCCCTTAATACCTCAAAGCATCATAGCAAACCTCATTACAATGATTGATTTAGGGGATTATGGGCACTTTAAATTTTTAATTGTGCACAAAGAAATGGTATCATGTACACATAATTCTCTTTTTTCTTGGTTTGTTTTTTTTTTTTTTATTCCTTAGCTGTTATTTATTCATCATCGTCTTCACTTAGGTACCTTTTGAACCCTTTAAGCTATGCCTACATCTTCCTAGCGCTTGGGGTGCTTGAGGACAACAAATGCCTCTGTTGCTGTTGTGACAGTTCAGCCTCTGTGCCTGCTGCTTCTCGTAGTGCCCAGCAGAGAAAAGTTATCTTAAATAGAATTCAAATACTGTGTAAAACAAGCAAACCACCCCCCCTCAAAACCACCACTACCAAACCCTAGTAGGAGGCGCTTCAGCAGTTATGATCATGTGTAAACTGGAATGGCTATGTGGGAGAAGATAAAATACGGATATTATGAGTGGTGCTCCTAGCTTTGAAAAGGCTCTTGGGCATAAATTCTTCATCCCCTCTGGCCCTGTTGACAACGTGCTACACTGCTTTTATGAGGGCTTGTGGCTAGGACAGTTGACGTGGGAGCAGTGAAATGGGTTTAGGTTGCCCTCTTCTGTTGTGACAAAGTAGGTTGTTTTCTGCAGAATACTAATTTCTTGTTACTGTTTGACCAGCATCTAAAATTCTCTTTCCTGAATGAAGAAAGGATTACTTGTATGGTTCTGTCATTTTGAAACTGCCACTATTAAAGGAGAACAGATAAAGAAAGGGGACATAAACAAGCAGACATTAACCCCATAGCTGAAAATACCACCTCTTACCGATGTGCTAACAGAGAAGTCTGTGTGCACAGTCAGACTGAAAGTGGATGTGCCTCTTGCACAGGATAAAAATGAGTAATTCGTGGGAGGCTTTTGGTGAGGCAACATCATGTTCTTTTCTGTGTCTCTCTTCCTCATCTTTATAGAAAAGACAATGCTATGTGTCAGAATTACTGAGAATAAACTGACCCTTCTTCACAGTCCCACTTCCTTACCACAGGACTGACAGGACACATTTAGTTCTGAATATTTGGACTGGGTGAAATTAAAGTGTTTCTTACGAAAGGAGATATTAGCTGCTTGGATGGAACTAATGCTATAGTGCAGAGAAAACACAGACATTCAGTGCAAGGTTACACCTTTCCACTTGGAAAGAGGGAAAATGGATTGTTTGGTGTCTCGCTGGCCAAACCCACTTTCCAATGTGTCTGAATGAACACCAGAGGTGAGACAGCGATAAAATTAATAGAGGGCAAGTCACACACTTCATCTCCAGGCTGCTTTAAATCGATGCTTTATTCAATGACATAGCCTGATGGAGGTCATTGCCTGTACTGAGCACTAGCAGTTCCTATCAACATCAGTAACAATCAAGAGTGCTGGCTGCCTCTTGGGATCTGGCACTCTCCATTTTATGAGCACTGGCTGTTCCAACATTGACCACTGGACCGTTAAAAAGTGTACTCTAAATAAAGAGCAGGTGCAAATAGATGTATATATATATTTTGATGCAGCCTTTTTCATTTGGTTTTATTTTTCTTTCTTCTGCATGTATTAAAGTTTTTACTTACATTAGAGTACAATACTATCTAGTGCTTGCTGCAGTTTAGGAAAGGTAAACAAACCATTTGACAACAAGGAAGAAAGGATGAAGACATCAGTAAAAATGAGCTGCCAGCCAGGGCATGTCTGGATGGAGGTAGCAAGGAAGAAGGGGAAGGTGCTAGGAGAACCGCATTAGGGGAGTACAGAAAACTGCTCGAGCCTGTGAAGTCTTGACCTGATTCTTGGAGTTTATTACCTTGAAGTCTGATTCAAAGTATTCCATTGACTTCCCTGGTCTTTGTATTGGTTGTTCTCAGAAATGTCTTTTTACCCTGAGATTTTCCTTTGATTCAGAGGAGAAACAAAGATCCCTGGGAGGTTTTCTTTATGCTTAAATATATAATAGGCTAGACAGTGAGTTTAATAGTGGAACAAATGTTTGACCACAGTTGCCCAGGAGTGTTTCCATAGTCTCTTGAAGAGTGAGACAGAGGCACACCCAGCTCCCTTTGTCTCTCCAGCCCATTCATGAGGAAATAAAACTAAAAATCCAAGCACAAGGGACAGACTGGGGCTGTGACATTCTCATCTGCTCCTTGAGCAGGGTATTCAGAGCACCAAAATCTTGCCTTTTTATTCTTAGCTACCATGAAAAATACCTAAGACTCAGCCACAGATGCAAAATTCTGGAGTTAAAAGGAAACTTTTCAAACTTACCTATGCAAAACCCCTGTGATTCTGTACCTGAGTTTGCTTTGAGTTGCATCCACTGACTTTGCTGGTGTTTGAGTCCAGCTCCTAAATGGGATTTTTGGCACAGAGAGTGCATGCCTACTATTGGGATGAGGGTCTTTTGGTGCCAGTGTGTAGGAAGATGTCTGTATGCAACCCTGTGTCTTCAGATTCACCTTTGCCTTTCAGTTCTCATAAAGACCTCACAGGAAACATGAAGTAATTTGGTGTGGTGCAAAGAAGGCTTTCTACTATGAGCTGAATTTATAATTGACGTATGTATGAAATATTAAACAAACCATTAGTGTTTCTGAGCAGGATACCCACATGAGCCCTTCAATCTCCACTGGATTGTGTCTCTGTGGTAACATACTAGGCTCTGGCTTACTGAGAGTAAAGAAGCATAAATGAGAACTCGCTGGAGACAGAGTATCAAAAAACAAGTTTAAGTGGATAAATACCAAAAAGAGATTTAATACAGCGGCTACATAAACAGTTTCAACATTCTTACATTGAAGTTTGAAATAAAGCCGTATGCAGTGATAGCCACTTAATAATAAATATGGAGATCTTGGGGATGATGAACTAAAGGAGCCTACAAAAAAGCTGGAGATGGACTTTTTACAAGGGCATGTAGTGATAGGACAAGGGGGAATGGCTTCAAAGTCCAAGAAGATAGATTTAGGTTGATATTAGGAAGAAATTCTTTACTGTGATGATACTGAGACACTGGAAGAGATTGCCCTGAGATGTTGTGGCTGCCCCATCTCTAGCAGTGTTCAAGGCCAGGCTGGATGGTGCTTTGAGCATCCTGGTGTAGTGGAAGGTGTACCTGCCTGTGGCAGAGGGCCTGGAACCCTATGATCTTTAAGGTCCTTTCCAGCCCAAACCATTCTATGATTCTATGGCACAGAAACAGATTGCTAGCGTATGAAACTGAAGTAGAAGGAAGTTGTATCTTTGTGTGCTTAGATCAGAAGGTTGTTCCATATATGGAATGCGTTATAAGATGCCTAAGTGAAACCACAGAATGGAAGGAGGGTCAAACAATCACAGAATCACAGAATCCCAAGGGTTGGAAGGGACCTCAAAAGATCATCTAGTCCAACCCCCCTGCAAGAGCAGGGTAACCTAGAGTACATCACACAGGAACTTGTCCAGGAGGGCCTCCTCCAACATAGGAGACTCCACAGCCCCCTTGGGCAACCCTTTCCAGTGCTCTGTCAAACAATAAGGAGGTGATTGCACATTCACAAACTTCTAAACTTGACCTGCTGGACATCATGGAAGAGATGTCGTTCTTGGTGAATGGTGCAGCTCTGAGACACTCATGGTCCACTCCTTACCTCCTGAGGAACAAGCTATGAATCGCAATGATGTTCAGGGGCATCTTTGTTGAGAGGTATTTGGCAGGGTGGTCTCTGGTATGTTAGTTCAGTGAAGACTACCTTGGTTACTCCGAGTTGGCATATTAAAATCATTGCTGCAGCCTGCCTCTGATACCTATAGGCTCATGGGTTTTTTCCTAAATACAGGGGGATTATAGAGAAAGGTAATATAAGGAAACATCAACACATGATCTGGGGCTACATTTCAGCTAGTTTGGTACCTACAGTTTGTGTGTACCAAAGCTGGCCATTGCTGAATTGGTTGGGTGTGTGCAGAGGATAATGTGAAGTGACATTTTCCTTCCAGGGACAAGGTCAGTGCTAACAACATTAAAGCAGTATCCTGCATTTGTGTGTCAGCTTCTCCTTGGAAAAAGTGCAAAGGTTTGAAAGATTAAGTTGGAAGGATTCAGAAAGAGAAGAGAGAGAGAGAGGATGGGAAAGCAATAATTGGGAATATTTGTAGCAGTGCTGGAGAATGCTGTAAAAAGAAGTATTAATATTATTTAATATTTTAAAAATATTAAGGGAAAGAACAAGAAATATGAACATGAAATATAAGTCAGTGTTTTTCTCATATAAACAGGACAAAAGTCTATTTAAGGGACCACAGGAAGTTTCTCAACCTTTTTCTTTTTTTTTATTGAGAACTAAAAGCTCATCAAATAAATGTAGTTCCACTGAAGTCTAGACTAAAGACACTGCACTGCCTGAGGGGATTAAGTGGAGAATTAAAAACATTTTGTGGTTTATGCTGTTCCCAGAGACCAGAAGTAGGGACAGAGGAAAATGAGAGATGGTAGATGAGCCAAACTGAAAAACAAAACCCGAAACTGCAGAAAAAGATGACATTCCCATGTCCAGCTAGAGGCCAACTGAAAGTAACTGTGTTATGAAAAACAGAATACACAGGATCTACACCTATGATCTAAAGTTCTTGCTTTTCTCCATAGGAATATAATTAGTCAGAAGAGTTTAATGCTCATTTAAGTAGCTGTCTTTAAGTTTATTAAAATAGTATTTGACAACTTGGAATGAGAACATGAAGACTGATTCTATAATGCAATGCGATTCTTTAAATATTTGGATAGGCAAATCTGATCACTGTGTGGTTGGAGTGCAGAAGCTTTTATGGGGTCATTAGTCTGGGATTTTAGGTAGGAAAATTCGCTTTTGGGTAGCAGTGCCTTAAACAGGCTTAAAAATAACTTCTCAGGACCTAGATATATATCAAGATGACTTCAGATCAAGTTGTGTAATGATTATCAAACCTAACATTGATGCCTGAGATTTGGGTGTGAATGGCACTGCTGGTAGTATCAAGGTTTATTCTCAGCTGCTTACTGTATGACGTAGTTGTCATTAAAAAATACATATCAGATTATTTCTAAATGCCCACGTGATTCATTTGAGACAGAGGAGTAAGGCAGAGGAACATAGATTTTTCTGGGTCAGGATCTGACAGTTTAGAGAACTTCTTTTGGAAAGTACGGAGAGTTACTAGGAGAATGGACATGTTGTCCTAAGGAAGTGAATACAAAAGCCTCTCGCTACCAGGGAATTATATTTAGAGATTTTTGTCTGCAAGAGAATCCCTTCCATTTAATTCCTCTCCAGCTGGACCTTGTAAAGTGATTCCTCAGCAAGGCTTGTAAAGAGCAGTGTTGCACCAATAACATCTATTAGTCACAAACACATATGGGTGATGATGGTACCTACATCAGTCTGTGGGAACTCTGCAGCCAGCTAAGCTATGTTTGGCATTTGTCTGGAATTGCAAAATCCCTTCACAGATGCGGAACATTAGGCGACCACTGAGACAAGAGTCTAAAGCATCTACAAATCCTAATGACAAAGCAAAATCCTCTTCGCATTCTTATCATTAATCAGACTAAATGATACCATGTGATGAACTTCTCTGAGGCCATTAGAAATCAAAATTTAGAAAAAAAAATTACTTTTGAGTTCTTAAATGTTTACATATAACTAAGTCATTAATAATGGAATCAGTAATTCTGTTTTAGTAGAAACACCAACTCCAGAAGACTGTTAGTTTTGAGAATAAATTTATATTTGTTAGCACTTTAGGGGCTCCCAGAGCTATGCGTTACTGATCTGCTCAGTAACTCCTCAGTGTGAGGAGGGGATGTACTCTGGTCTAATACCAGACTCCCTTATTAACCAAAGAACCTGTACATATTTAAAATTAATTGTTGTTGATTGTTCTGTCTGTGATTATGCTGAACATTTGTATATACTAATAAAATAGAGATAAAATGCAGACGATCTGCTAATACTATTGTTTTCTACAATAATGGAAATATGTACAAAATGAATTTAAATACTGCCTAAAAAGTTTCAATTAGCAGAATGAGAGAAAAGCTTCACTTTTCCGCTAGGTGTCAGTCAATCTATTTCTTTGGTTAAATGGGCTCTGCAGAAGAGAACAGAGAGCAAAATGCAGATGCAGAGCTGCCCTAAAAATGGGATGCATACATATGTGTATATATATATGTGAATACCAACCAGGAGTATTTTAAAAGAATGAGACCAAATGGGTGACTTTTGTATTTTCACTGTACCTCTGTGTTTTCTTGTTTGCATTACACTTTCCATTTAACAGCAGTTGGGAAAAACCCCACAAACTTCAAGTCTAATACAAATGAGCATGAGCAAGCAATTCCAGGGAAGGTGGAAGCAGGAAGCAAGAAAATGAGTAGGCTGGCCTTTCCTATGAGGGCACTGCTTCATTATTTCGTGTCAGTCCTGAGCCCGCAGCAGGAGAAGTTGACCCTTTCAGGAGGGGTATGCCTCAGATATCTCTTCTTGAAATGCAAAGCAGAATCCAGCACTTTTCAAGGAAGGTCTAAAGCATCAATCCCTTGAACTACCATTGCACTAAAATAAGACAGGACCTTTCACAGTGCAAGGCACGGTAAGGTCCCTGAGAACAGTATTGAGAGTGCAGGAAGAGTACAGAAGCATAAACTGGGAAGGAATGTCAAAGGGAGGACAGAAGAAAAGACGGATGCAGGGAGAGGAGTGTGTCAATATGGATTTGAAAAGGGAAACCAGATGTGACTCTCCCTGATGGCCTTCACCTTGTGTCGCTGGCCATAATGGCAACTGAGGACATCCAACCCCTTCTTGTGCCAGCCTCCACCAGACTGGAGCTGCTGTGGAGAGGTCAGCACCCTAAGGGCATACACGAAAGGAAAGAAAACTGATGGTGCAGAGCAAGATGCACCTGCCAAACAATGTGAGCCAGAGGTTGCTACAGAAAGCACAAGAAGAAAGAAAGCATGTAGAGGATTTTAAGTCTGGCTTCATAAAAACCAGACAGCCCATCTCTTATGTAAGGCTTGGTCCCAGATGTACCATTCATAGTAACATTTTACACATGCAGCTGCTCTGAACAGGTTGCACTCACATGGGATGTAGCTTCTTATGTTGCCTACTGTGCCTCAGAGAGATGCAATAGTGTGTGTAAATCAGGACTGTTGATCTCTGAGGCTCCGTAAAACCACTACTCTGAGAGGTGCAGGATGCTTCTCCACTCCAGCCAGATGAATAGCAACCAGAAGTGATTTGGTAGAATGAGAGTAATGGATTACTTTTGTATTTTAATTGTACCTCTCTATTTTCCTAAAGGAACAGTGAGCTGAGAAAATCTGATCAAGGGGCCATGATGTGAAGGTCAGAGATACCTGCTAAAAGAGAGCATCAGCTTCATGATACCACTTACTTTATATCCCATATCCACCAGGAAAAGGGCTAAAGGCTAGCTGTGCTCAGGCAAGATGAAGCTCTCACTGGAGGAACTTGTGGGCAACGTCCATGAAGATGGCAGGGGAAAAGGACTGGCTCCCCAGGCTGCCCAGAGAGGCAGTTGGTTTGGTTTCTGTTTTTCTTTGGGCTTGTGGCTGTTGGGCTCTGTAATCTGGCAAAGCAAAGACCCAAAGGGAACCCCCAATGTGGTCTTTTATTGTCCAGCCTGTATTTTCTACACTGCCATAGGCATCAGGCTTATCTTTGTCATTCCTGGCCCTACTCCTCAGAGAGAGCTTTTTTGCCTGCTGCTAACAACTTTTTCTGTAATGCACTGAAGTTATCTCACCCCAGCACAATCCATGTAGCAGAAAAACCTTTCTTTCACATGCTCTTCACTTCTGCTCTGCCTGTTATCCATGTGATATTTTCCAAGTTACTTGGTACAGCTCTCATGTGCTGGGCTGCCTCTTCACCACTGTGCAGCTATCCCATTTAACTACCTATTAGGTTTCTCCCAGTGGCCATTACAGTGATGGAAATGTTATCAAAATAATCTGGTAGAGGACTTAACGTGTATTTTAACATGGATGCCGTCAAAAATCTAAACCCTAGGTTATGGTACTTGCATTGCTCTTCTTCATTTAAGTATTGGTCTTGGGCCTGGTTCTGTACAATGAAGGAGAAACAGAATCTTTTTATGGGTCTGTGTGTGCAATTTTACAAGTCACACATCATGGACAGACTGGACAGCAGCAACAGAAATCCTGCAGGCTTCTTGGTTTGCTCTTCTTCCCTCTGAGATAGATAGGCTGTAATTCATTGTACATAACAAAAGATGGAGTGGATCAGTTGTGTTAGAGGAAGGGGGTTGGTTAGAAGAAAGCTAAACTCCACTCTGCTTGTCAGCACTGGGGGCAGCATCGCATGGAAGCCCAGGGGTACCTGGACCACCTTCTAGGAGCAGCAGGAAGGCTTTGCAGGAGGAACTGGGAGCCAGGAGTTCAATGTGTTTGTACTGTCCTTCAGCAGCTCAGCTTCCCTGCTGAAAGATGAGAAGAAAAGTAGCTCCTATCTTCACAATATGATTTCAAGCCCCAGCACCAGGACCCACACAATGTAACTTTAGGAATGCTTAAATTGTCTCATATTACCTGTGGTATTGTAGTAAACAGTAAGTTTCCCCATTGAATTAGACATGGGGAGACTCTTCCCAGAAACATGTTTTGGAAAGTGTTTTTAATTGATTGCAAATAAAGGTATTCAGGTACTGCTGTTAATAGCAGAGCTATACTAATAATTTTTAGTCACGTGTATAATACAGACTATGCTTTGAAGGTCACCACGAACTGGCTTATACCATCCCTCCACTAACTTGTGAGTCTGTGAATAGCTCAGCAAGCCAGTAGGAGGCTGTTTTTCCTGGCATGGTAAATCTGGGAGGTTTGGGACCTGGGTACCACATGTGTCTTAGGGAAGGCTCTTCAGTAGCAGCTGGAGGCTCCAGTTCAGTGCTACACTCCCTCTGTCTCCCAGTTATTTAAGTTGTTTAACTCTTCTTCAAGTATTATGCTTTTCTCCCTTTAGTCTGATGCATTTCAAACAAGGTCATTACAAATGTTTCAGCCAAAAGTTTCTTAGAACTTGTTTATACAGGGCTATTGGTTTGTGACAGTGCAGGGCTGGAGGAAGGAGCCAATGGTCTCAGGATGAGCCAGTGGTGCCATGGGGGACTTCCCACCTACCTTGCCATGTCTGACCTGCCCTATAACAAACCTACAGGAACTAAAACCCAGCAAAATTAGCTGACAGTGTTCAAATTGCAATTCTACTGAAGACTGATATCTTCAGTGCTGGACTCGGTGTTGCTATTACACTGTGCGTGCCTGCTGTTTGCGAACGTTCGTAACTTCTAGCTCAGCTGTGTTTTATTCCCAGTTGACAGAAAAACCTTGGCTGTGAAGTACGGGAATAAACCTTGGGATTTGCTGCAAGCAAGTTTTGGTTTGATGTTGAAACTCTCACCTCTGTGAAATAATTCCAGAAAAAAATGAAGTTTTTATTTATGATGTTTTATTTATTTGCTAATCCTATGACATGTACTTCAGAAATTTAAGAACCCTCCTTTGTTTTTCTGTGTGTATCCAGCTCGTTCCCAAGAAACGGTGTGGCTGCATACTTGTTTGAGATGGAGGCGTGAGGGAAGTGCTGGCTCCCAGTGCCTATCCCTGGTTTAACACATGGGAGCTAGAGCTTTCCACGTGCTTCTGTGGAAATGTTTCCTATAGAGGTCTTCAGGACAACCACTTTCTCCTGCCGAGATGCTGAAATGGAAACGCTTGCTGGCTGTTTCCCTTTGAGCCTGGTGCTCTGTCCTTGTACAGCACAGCTTTCTAATAGCTGATTTCCAGTGAGCCTCTGAAATGCTGAGCAGCTGAAAACCCATCATATGCCTCTCTCTGTAGGGAATATTGGCTGCTGGACAGAATTTCCAGTGCTCAATTACTGTCTATACAGACTATGATCTGCCTGGAGCCACAATCAGATATAAAAATGCTCTGAAACAAATCTATAGATGAAATTCTATATTTATGTAAAGCCCCAACAATTGGAAAGGCATGCCAGCACAAATGATTAATGCCACCATATTTTTTTCATGTGAATACAACTGTGTAGTTAGTGATGGTCAGGGTTTCTGGACATGGCATTGCAGCCGCACAAACAAGAAGTTATTTCAGCCAGACGGTTGCATTTGAGAGTGAATTTCATACTTGCAGTTCTGTGGTGAAAGGAACTCACTATACTTGAGGAGAAGGAGAAAGAAGCAGCTTTTCTCAGATTTTTTTTGGAACAACTGGACTGATTTGGAAACTAATTCCCTGAGGAAGCTGTGTCTCGGCTATAAATACCCTCTGAGCTAGCTCAGCGGGTTTATCTGGACTGAGATTAATTTATAGTGTTGCATTTGACTCTCATAGGATGCATATTTCTTATTCTCTGTAGAGCAGTGATGAGTGAAAATGACCAAGGGACAGTTCGAGGTATGTTTTAATGAGCATCTTACCCCACTGCTCTTCTGTATGGGCTTCTCAGCTGTCCAGGAGTTAACAGTGAGAGGACAGTTAGCCTCTTGAGGCAAAGTGTTTGTCTGCAGGAAAGCAGAAGATGAAATAATAGCAACGTTCCTTTGCTATGGTATTTGCCTGATTTTAAATGACAATATTTTTTAGAAGTAAAATCTCAGTAAAGCTGCCCATGACCACCACCACCCGTCCCATTACAAAGTGGGAGGAGGGACCTGGTAGCGCAGATCTGCTTTTAGCCAGAGCCAGGCATCTGCCCAACTTGCAGGTATGTTTCCTACATCAGCAGAAAGCAGGGCAGTGGGGCAAAATGTGGGATTGGGGTGTGTAGGTATCGGTCTGACTAAAGGAAGTTAGAAATACTGCTGTGAGTGAAGCTCTGGCAAGAAGCAAGTTAAACTTCAATGCCATGTTGAACAGTGGCTGACCTCTCAGTGGGTAAGTGTTCATGTGTAGTTCTCAACCACTTGGACAGGCAGTATCAGTAGAAAGCAGCTCTGGAGAGAGGCTGAGCTGTAGTGGTTTGGTCTCTCTCCTGTTTAAAAGCGACTGAGTGTAATACTTGCCACCATCAGCAATACCCTGTGAGGACGCTGTCTTCTCTGAAGACATCAGATTTAAACACCAGTTGTAATGGCTGCTTTTGCAGGCTGATAGAAGAGTATGCTCGACTAGTTCATTGTCACAGGAACAGCTGTGTCATGCTATAGGGCATATCACAAGCTAAAGGTTTCTTGCTCTTGGTCAAAAATAGTTGAATATCTTAGAACAGGCAGATACTTTTTGATGGTCCTGAACATGTGGGTGCCTCGTTTAAGTAACTAAATCTCCATCCTTGAAAATAAATAGCAAGGTTTATTTATAATTTCTGATCATATTCTGATCAAGTTCTCCTCTTGTCCCAGCCAGCGAAACTTCTGAATGATCCCTCACTTGCATAAACTCGTGTGTTTTAGGGGAAAGGCTGGTTGTTCAGGACTCAAACTCTCCAAGAGAGTGATGACAGGCCCCTTACCTCCAACTGCTGCTAAACATGATGCAATCTATAAGTAAAACAGGCCACCTAGCCTGAGCTGTGCACATGCCTGCATCAGACCAGGGCAGGCAAAGGGAGAAGGAAATGAGATACTAAGGAATGAGCCTAACCTGGCTGCAGTGCTGGCTCTGGTGGGATGGAGCAACCATCGCAGCCAGGCAAACACACAAGCAGTGGAGAACTGTTCAAAAAGAAAGCTTACAGGCTCTGACAGGATGTTTGCGGAGCAGAAAGTGGCACTAGAGAAAACAGGAGGGCTGCAACAGTGAAGGATTTCAGAAGGTACTGCTGCTCAGCATCAGCTGCCTGCTCCTGCAGTGTTCCATGGAAAGCAGCCAGAGTATCTTATCTGTGATTGGGAAGCATTTGGGGCATTCTTGGTGCTTTTGTGGAAGGAAACGTGCATCTTTAAATCACATACAGTATGTTTGATTGGTAATCAAGGCAAAGAAAGGAAAGTATTTTTAGAGTGCTGAGACCTAGGGAGCAGCACCCTAGGAAATGTTTCCTTACAAAGGGTGTCTTGTAAGGCTATTTTCTGTTTCATAGCTTGAAATAACTGCACACTATATGTGTATTTTTTTATCCCAGTTTATGACCCCCTAGAGCATGATAGTGGGTATAAAACATTGATCTGTTTAAAAATATTAATCCAATTTTTTTGTTTAATGGTACAAATCTGGGTGCAACTGATAACAAAAACTTAGGGCATCTTATCTCTTTAAGGAGACAGCTAAATGTGATGCTATTCATCACAGTGATAGGTAGCTCCTTAGGCACAAATACACACATATCGCAGTCTGCATGATGACGACCAGATCCAGTTCTGTTTTCTGTCTGCTCTGTGTGGCACTATCGACAAAAAGCTACAAGCAAGGGCAAAGCAATGCTCTTGACAAATCCTTCACAAATGTTTGAGGTGCTCTCCTATGCACTCCTGTGTCAAATTTTAAACAAAGCCTAGAAGTCTGTGTTAGCCACAGAGCACGAGCACAGACTGCAAATGAGACTTTGCTCTTACAATCAGTCCTGTGTTTTGTTTGAAATTGAATTTCTACTCTTTCTGTCAGGCTACAGCTGATGGCTGGGGAAAAGCAGCCCCAAGGTTTGCTGCATTGAGAAGAGCCCTGGAGATTGGAAGGCACCTGCAGCAGCCCAAAGGGTGTGCAGGTGATGTGGTGCTTGTGCTGGGTCATGGTCCTATGGCAATGCCACGTCTTTATCAGCCAGTGCTGACTTAAGCTTGAGTGACTGCTTTAAGGTAAATATCCACCTGTGGCTTCAGCAAGCCAGGGCTGCTATGAATGGATATTACCAGAGAAATGTGGAAACACTTCAAAAATCATCCTCATAATCTTTTAAATTACTGTATTTTCTTCTTCTTTTTTTTTCTTTTCCCAGTTTTTCTGGGCTTTCTTTAAACCAGGTTTATCAGCTCTGATATGTCAAAACTTATTCCTGTGATTAGCATGCAATATGGAGGTTGCTTTTCAAATGTTCTAGTTGCATCTCTAGTTCCAAAATCCTGTACGCTTTACCTAGCCATCACAAAATGGGGTTGATAGCACATCTGTTTCACCTCTTGTCTATCAAAAGTAAATTGGTTTAGAAATCCTTTGGAGTTGTGTATAGGCAGCTCAAAGGTAAATCTGTTTTCATCTTGGTCTCTAGGTATTTTTGTTTCAGCTGCTTGCAGAACTTAAACTTTCCATTTATGATCACTGAAGCACAAACATACTATTTGTCTGCCCCCTCCCACTTCTGGGGAAGGCTAACCAGGGAAACTGAGGCACAGGGGGCATGAATTCCACATGAGAAACCAGACTGAGGGACAGACTTAAGCCATTCGAAGAGCCTGGGCTGAGTTCCCATTTACACCAAAGGTTTTTGGTGTACATAATCTCCCTCGTCTCTGAGGCTGGGGCAACACCTGGCAGGGTGGTGGGCATGGGGTGGGTGGGGAGCCGAGTCCTGCACAACCACAGAAATACTCTTGCCCCAACTGCTGCTTCTGGGATGGGTGCCTCTAAGAATTAAGCAGAAGACAAGGGCAGAGCAGAGCGAGCTTGTTTGTTTAGACACACAATGTTTGCCTTTATTTCCCTCTATCTTTTCTAAGGGCCGTGACAGCACTTCCTTCCTAGTTCATTTGTGTGGCTGCCTGAAAGGGATATGTCTAAATAGGGGTCAGAGCGACTGCAGGGCAGTTTGCTTGTTTGTTAAACAATATGGGAAGAAAACAGAGGCCATGAAGAATACTTCCCTCCCCTCTGTGCCCCAGGGAACATTCTTTATAAAATTTGGCAGGAGCTCTTTCATCAGAAACCAGCAAACCACTGCACAGAGCTGCTGGCCCTGGAAGCTGCTTTAGCAATTTAACAAGAGAGGAAGAGGAGGCACAGGAAAGAAGCTTTTTTTGGTGTGTTTAAAATGAGTATAAAGTTGCATAGGAAATCTCCAAATCAGTGACAGCTTGTGTTTAAACAGTGAAGAAGGAAAGATGCAACAGTTTTCAAGGAATTAGAAAAGAAAAGCATGTTGGGCTTGCCTTTCTGCATGGTGCATTATAAACAGGAGCAGCTAAATGAATGCCCTCTCTCTGACAGTGAGCATTGCAAGACTGCTCAGAAAACAGCACAAGAAACTTCTTGCAGGCTTTTGTGAAATATGTGTCCAGAAGTAAGCCCAAGAGGCTGGTGCAGAAATTGAAGCCTGAGTAAAGTAACGGGAACTGCTGTAAATGTAAGTCTCCAAGCTCTGCAAAAAACTCACCTCTGAAAAATAGTAGTGAATACCAAATGTTAACGATATATGAAAACAATTACTTCTGTAAAAGGCTGATGGTGCCAGAAATCAGCTTGGTTTGCTTTCATTCCTTACACAACTTGATGTAATTTTGAATCAGTGCTTCTGGTAGTAAGCAGTGGGATACGGTTCCATCCAAGTAGTAGTAAGCTGGGGACATGGTTCCATCAAAGTCTAAAAGCTTAGACACTTAAAACTCCCCAAAGTCTGCCAGTTGCTTTGATTTTTATCAAATACATGCCTAATAGTTTGTTAGCCATGACTGTCCTGCTAACGCCTCTGTTCTGCTCAGCAGCAGGGCCTCTAAACTCCATTACTGCTCTTGACAGGTCAATCATTCCCTCTTTGATCTTGCCTTGTCTGGTACGATGCCTGAGGCACAGCCTTTCCTCCTTCCCTAGTCCCAATAAGTCTGATTAATTGAATGTAGTTCGATACCTATTTTGCCTGGTCTTGTTTGCAAGCAGCATCACTAGGCGAGTGCTTTACCTAGAAGGTTATATGCCATTTTTATACACAAACATTTATTCTTGTCATAGTTTGGAAAGGGAAGAAAGCAAATGTGAATGTAGTATTTATTTTTAGACTATGGTTCAAGCATTGGCTAGAAAATCTACTTTTCTACTTGCTCAAGGTCATTTTTAAAACGCCTTCAAATGCAATTTAATGTGTTTTTGGAGGCCTCCAAAGCCTAACCAGGGAGCTTGCAGACCAATCACTGTACAGTGTTAGTGGTGCTGAGTCACCAGTATGGTCCTGGAATTCACGAGTGCTTATGACCCCTTCTAGATGTGGTTTGTTTCCACTTCATTTGAGTACTTGTCCCACATTATTAGGAATATCTCCGCTGCATGTACCATTTTATCTGATGAGGAGTGGGGCACAGAGATGGGATGCCCTTGAGGGAAGAGAATCACTGTTAGTTCTCACTACGTAAGCCTGAAAATCCTCTGATTTCGTCTGCTTTTTCCCTCTCTGGGAGGTGGATTTCTCACTGTTGCTGAGGGGGCAGCACCAGACTTTTGCAGCTTCACTGTTTCATATGTGCTTCTCTCTGTCTTAGGTAATGGTGTACAGTGTTCATGCAGAGGGAGGGCAGGTGCTGTTTTCCACAGACATTACCTTAATGGACCTCCTTTTCCTTTTAAGAAGGTCTAGCAAGGCTTTCAAAGATGCTTTTCTATGCATCACAAAGCATTTTTCACTGTTATCTGCTGGTGAATGAAATTGTTCATGGCTACTAAAGTTTTACCACTTTCTTCCTTTTATTTAAGTACTGATTTTGTTGTAGTTCTACCTTTGTAAGCATGTTGCTGAGGTGAAATATTCAAAACCAATCTGGATCATTACTTGCATCATCATTGGGTCCTGAAGGAGCTGGCAAATGAAGTTGTGAAGCCACTGGCCATCATATTAGAGAAGTCATGTCAGTGAAGTTCCCAATGACTGGAAAAAGGGAAATATAACCCCCATTTTCAAGAAGGGGAAAATGGATGACCCGGGGAATTACAGACCAGTCAGTCTCACCTCTGTGCCTGGCAAAATCTTGGAGCAGATTCCCCTGGAAGGCTTGCTAAGGCACATGAAAAACAACAAGGTGCTTGGTGACAGCCAGCATGGCTTCACTAAGGGGAAATCCTGCCTGACCAATTTGGTGGCCTTCTATGATGGGGTACAGAACTGATGGACAGGGGTAGAGCAGCTGATGTCATCTACCTGGACTTGTGCAAAGCGTTTGACACTGTCCCACACGACATCCTTGTCTCTAAATTGGAGAGACATCAATTTGATGGATGGATCACTCGGTGGATAAAGAACTGGCTGGATGGCCGCACACAAAGAGTTGTGGTCAATGGCTCAACGTCCAACAGGAGACCGGTAACGAGTGGTGTCCCTCAGGGATCGGTGTTGGGACCGCTCTTGTTTAACATCTTCGTCGCTGACATGGACAGTGGGATTGAGTGTGCCCTCAGCAAGTTTGCCGATGACACCAAGCTGTGTGGTTCGGTTGATACGCTGGAGGGAAGGAATGCCATCCAGAGGGACCTCGACACGCTTGTGAGGTGGGGTGATGCCAACCTCATGAAGTTTAACCATGCCAAGTGCAAGGTCCTACACCTGGGTCGGAGCAATCCCAGGCACAGCTACAGGTTGGGCAGAGAAGAGATTCAGAGCAGCCCTGCGGAGAAGGACTTGGGGGTGTTGGTAAATGAGAAAATGAACATGAGCTGGCTTCAGTGTGCGCTTCCAGCCCAGAAACCAACTGTATCCTGGGCTGCATCAAGAGGAGAGCGACCAGCAGGTTGAAGGAGGTGATCCTGCCCCTCTACTCTGCTCCCGTGAGACCTCACCTGGAGTATTGTGTGCAGTTCTGGTGTCCTCAACATAAAAAGGACATGGAACTGTTGGAACAAGTCCAGAGAAGGGCCACGAGGATGATCAGGGGACTGGAGCACCTCCCGTATGAAGACTGGCTGAGGAAGTTGTGGCTGTTCAGCCTGGAGAAGAGAAGGCTGCGTGGAGACCTCATAGCAGCCTTCCAGTATCTGAAGGGGGCCTATAGGGATGCTGGAGAGGGACTCTTCATTAGAGACTGTAGTGATAGGACAAGGGGTAACGGGTTAAAACTTAAACAGGGGAAGTTTAGATTGGATATAAGGAGGAAATTCTTTCCTGTTAGGGTGGTGAGGCACTGGAATGGGTTGCCCAGGGAGGTTGTGAATGCTCCATCCCTGGCAGTGTTCAAGACCAGGTTGGACGAGGCCTTGGGTGATATGATTTAGCATAAGGTGTCCCTGCCCACGGCAGGGGGGTTGGAACTAGATGATCTTAAGGTCCTTTCCAACCCTAACTATTCTATGATTCTATGATTCTATTACTGAATGCTTTATTACTTGTCATATGCTTTTAAAGACCTAGTTGATAAATGATGTAGGTGACAAAGCCTTCAATAAGAATTTTTTCCTGGGCAGCAGTAGTAGGACGGTATATTTTAAAAATGGTTTGGCCAAAGAGTGTGAAACTCCCTAAACCCTTTTTACATTCCAAAAAACCCCCAACTGATCCTATGTGTGCTCTTCAGACGTACTGTTGTGCTGCTGTGGTGCTGGCAGGTATTTAGAGAAATGAAAAGAGTACAGACTGCTGGAGACCAAATGATTGAGTTAAAACAAATATTTTGGCATCTTTGCAATCCTTTTCATATGTTTAAATGGATGACTTAAAATATGCTCTTTGGTACTATTTTCCCCAGTGGTAGCGGTGAAAACAGTGGCCTATGGGAACATTGCTAATCATACCATCAGTGTTTCTGTAAACTTGAATTACAGCCTAGCTAAGATTACATGTTTAACCAGCTCACAACAATGCCTTGAGTGAAATGTATTTTGTTTTAACTGGTTTTGAAGCAAAGAATTCTTACCAGATGACCTGTTTTTTTTTTTTTTGCATAGATATTTCAGACTGCTATGTTATTAAACATGTCAGAAGTGTTTGGCCAACAGGGTCCTCTTCTTCCTGTTAGAAGAACCCTTCCTCTATTATTCACACCTCGCACATCATCTTAGTCTGGGCTCTTTTGTGAGCATGATCTACTTTTACTACTGTCTGCATGTCTTACATAAAAAAAAATGACATGTCCCTAAAGTGACACACTTTATAGAGATTTAATGGGGTTTAACTGAGGCCACCCTTTCTTAAAATTCCAATTTCATTTGCTAACGGCTTTCCAACTTCTTTAATGAGCAAGGCACAAGCTCCCTCAAGTCAGAGCTGTCTCAGCTATACTGCCCTTTGTTTATGCTTCTAACAGGCTTATCATATCATGAAAAATTTTGCTTCCTGGAATACCTACATAACTGCACTGGCACTTTTAACACTCTACCTTTTCAATATTTATTTTTTTTAATAGTAATATTCTTGTATTCCCTAAAAATTCTGTTCCTAAGGGGCTTTTCCATTTTCAGTGTTATAAAGCCTTAGGCAATGTCTGTGTGGGCCAGGAGCAATTGTGATGTTCAGACCCACCACATCACCCTTTCATTACTTGAGCTAATGAAGTGACTCTAGAAGACTGGTATCTGGAGAAGCATACACAACACATTTGCTGTAATAAAAATAATACTGAGCCTATGGAATAGCAGATTTGATTCCCACTGTAGTAGGGAAATCATGCTTATGAGTTGTCTGGTAACCTCCCCATGCTGATCTTCATGCTCTTGATCTGTGCCAGGGAGGCGCTGAGTCTTCTCATTTAAATGAATGTCCAGTGCTATAAAACATAAGCAAACTGCACTCCACAACCCCCAGTGTAATTCTTAGAGAAAACTTATTAGCAACTTCCAAGATAATTAATTTTAACTTTTTTTTGACACCAAGTCATTTCTCACACAGC
This sequence comes from Pezoporus flaviventris, assembly GCF_033815535.1. NCBI lineage: Eukaryota > Metazoa > Chordata > Aves > Psittaciformes > Psittacidae > Pezoporus > Pezoporus flaviventris. The sequence goes on from NW_026892550.1 coordinate 26,910,632, forward strand.
TAGTTTGAACTCTTCTTCTGTGTTTTTATGAACTTACAGTGTAGTAGACTTTTACTACAACCCCCTTGTCTAGTGGCCAGATGATGTGTGTTGAATCTTTCTGTGTAAATGTACCACTTCAATGCCTAATCTCCTTTTCTGGAATTTTTTTCTTCTTTGAATTCTTCACCATCCTTCACTGCTCTTTACTGTCCCTGGACTCAGCTTGGAAGTTCATTTCTTGTGAGCATTCTGGATGCCTCAGGCAATACAGGAGAATATAGTAGGACAGTGCAAAGGGGAGGGGAAAGTGAGCAAGCTGGAAGTGTCTGGAATAGTGCTCAATGCAAAAGCAGCATAGGTGCAAACATTGCGTATTAGAACCAGTAATAACAACTGTACTTTGCTTTCACCTCCAGTGCTATGCAAGTCACTATTTCATTGATACCTTTCCTTACTAGAGAAATAAAATAGCTCTGGGTTGACCGATGAGAAATAGCTGAAGGTCATTTTTCAGACATATTTAGTATTTCCTTGTATAATGAATGCAGTCAGTGTCTGTATTGGCAAGTTATGTATGACAAAGGCAAAGGAATTAGCATTTTGTCTTTGTTAATTTAATGCATTGCTCTATTAAAACAGTATCTTGATTTCATTCATTGTGAGTGTAGATACTGCTTCCAGCACTTATCAGAAGATCTTTTTGTAACATTTAATTTTCATTTGTCATAAGTAGAAATATCTACCTTTTATTATGTAGCCAAAGTCATGGATACCATTTTCATATCAATTTTCTCATGGGACAGTCTACTGTGGATATATACTAGGTCCTGCTCTTTTCAAGGTCTTGCGCCAGACTGCAGCAGTACTGGTTTGCATCCTTTCAGTCTTGTTTTCCCAGACTGTGATATTGCCTTCTGGCCTTTAAGATAAAGGCCAGTGTTTATTTGCAGCTTCATAAATATCTAATTGTGGAGTGCATTACTTGAGGAATGACAGCAAAATGTCACTTTTCCCATTTGAATTTGTTAGAGAGCACTACTGAAATGCGGCACTATTGAAGCATGCAGCAGGCTGGACCCGTTCTGTGCCAAGGATGCCATGTACGCAGTTTGCCATACCAGTGCTCAGCCAAAATTGAAGTGGAGCTCAGCCAGCACTCCCTCTGCAGCAAGAGCTGCTTGAAGCAAGAGAGTGTCCGAGCAAGAGTCAGTGCTGCTGTGAGTGACACCTGGCAAGATACACAAACATAGAAACTTGAATTCTATTGTCCAACTACAACACGGACACCTGCAAATGAAGGTGCCAAGAAAACAAAAGATTCAGGGGCATGAGACTATTTAGAAGAGTTAATTTTAACTCAGGGTTTAGAAATATTTAGGAAAATGATGATTAGAAAGTAATGTAAATGCACTTTAAACAAAATGCAGAGTAAATCTTTGAAGTGACTGAGTTGCCCGTCACACATTAGTGTGCTTAAAAATACCTATTGTTACAGAGAAACATGAATTATCTCCAAGCACCCAAACCTGTGAACAAACCTGGGTTTTGTATGTTTCTAAATTCTGCAGTTTTTTCAGTATTGACTTGGGAAGGAAAAGATCTTAGAAGACCCAAAAAAATGACGGTCCCTTTACAGAAAAGTTCTCTGAAAGACTCCCCGGTATGCAAGAGTAAGTATCATGACAGGAGGAGGTTTGCTTTTGCCAGACGGTGAAGAACAGAGTGGGAAGTGATAGCATTCGGGACTCGGGCAGATGCTCAGGCAGAGAAAGAATATGATGATGTTGGTAACTAAAAAGCAGCAGGCCTCCATCCAGCTCCTCTGTCAGACAAGCCTCACAAATCAGAATCCTACTTCAGGTGCCCAATTTATATTTCTGTTGGCTAAGACTTTAAGAAGTTTTTAAAGTTGCTTGAATTAACAGCTGTCTTTGGCTTCATTTTTCACCCTAGTCAGTTGTTTGTATATCCTCCTGGCCTTCTCTTTGGCTTCATTTCACTGCTGCGTGTGCTTTACTTTCTCCACTTACTTTCACACTTGCATTTTTTAAAGCGAACCAATAACTCCACAACTCATCACACCCTCATTCTCCGCACAGGAAAGTGGTGAATTATTTTTCAGCATTGTGTACAGCTGCCTATCAAGTAGCAGTTTGCTTTGCTCCCTGTAAAATTCAAGAGTCCCTTTCCACAAGACAGCAGCAAACCAGAGGTTTCTTCTTACTTTTAAATATATGAAGCTATTGAATAGGGAATATTTCTGTCCAGCTGTCTTCTATCATGAAGGCTTGTCTTCCAAAAGTACTGAAATTGCTTTGGTACCTGCCTTTAACAATGCTAAAAATATCAGCCTGGGAGAGGGCAGGGGTGGTTATGCCGTTGGTAGGAGTGTGTAAAGAAAGAACCAGCGGTAAGAAAAATGCTTCCTCCTCTGGACACAACAGCACAAGGAAGAATGCAGAATAAAATAAAACCTGTTATGCTTCTCCAATTTTAAACATTTAATAGTGCACTTATTGAGTATATTCTGTACAGACATCTATAGCAAGTTAAACATCTTCCTTTTTCTCACGTAGATCATAGTCATGTAAAGCACATTTACAATAGAAAACATACTTGAGGTACAAAAACCCAAAAAGAATATCTGAGGTATAAATACAGGTATATTTTAAATAATCTTTATCATGCTTTATCTATGTTTGACAGTACACTGTGGGCAAGTATACATGTTTACAATAGAATGGTATGTACAACATACAATTTTACAAATTCAAAAGTGTTTGATGTAGAAGAATATACAAGATTTTCCTACTCATGAGGAACACTGTTACTGGAAGTACTACATTATTTGCCATAATAAAAAAAAAAAATCTTCATCAAAAAGCTTAAAATAATACTGACAATGGTAACAAAGTCTCAGTCAAAATTCCACCTTGGAACTCATTCATACCCTAGCCACAAAATACATTTATCACTTAACACTGCACCTCGAAAGCTAATCTTTATCTTTACAGTAAAACCTACAGAAAGACACCTTTCCAGAGGACCTCAAGACTTCCTACAGTTCACACAAGTTGATTCTTAAGGAGGGGGAATATCCCAAAGTGTTTAAAATCCCACTAAACCAAAAGACAACAGCCCCTACTCTCTGCCCCCCCAAAACAACCCTCCACATTGCTCACATCCAGGTTCTGTTTGTGTTAACATGCGGCTTTTAGGAAAACAGGCAAAGAAGGGAGAGAAAGGGAGAGTTTGTGTGATTCTTCCTAGCCACCTCACCCCACCTGCTGCTGCAGGAGTCCTACTACTTCCCAGCACCGCAACTCCAGTGTTGACTTTTTCCTCTTGAGTCGTTAGAATACAGTAAAATATATAGAATCCCATTAAAACATTTATAGTTAATGCAGGTAGGAGTAAAAGCAACAAACATTTTTCAGTAAATTAATGACTGAGATTTTTGGCTCTCTTCACCATTGCAAAGACATTGCATTTCTAAGCTGCTATGTTGCTCAAAAGTGTATTTATTTGCTTAAAATTACTACAGAATTGCTATCCACTCCTAAAAGATCATCTGGATAAGGAGTGGATAGTAATCAGAGCAAGCCTCTTGTAGCATCTGCTTAGGGTTTTTAATAAGGTTAGAGCTGAGGAAAATGTAGAACTGGCACATGGGAAGGATGGCTACTCCTGGTCCAGAGTCAAGTCCCATTCTAGGTTGAACTGTATCCAGCATACTAAAATCCATTCTGATTGCCTATCAGTGTACCAGACACATTTCAAGTTCGACTTCTGCTATCCTTTCAACCATTAACACACTCATTCACACTTCAATCTCTGTGCAAACCTTTCTCTGCTTATCTCAGTGAGAACACATTGAAGAGTACCAACTATTCCAGTGGATACGCCAGTCCCTCAATGCACTACAAATACATGAGTATGTACATAAAGCTAAGTATTTCACATGGGAATGATGAACCTTCACCATCTTTCATAATATATTTTGCATTTAAAGAATTTTGCTTCTCAGAAGCAATTCAAACCATCTAATAGTACAATTAATTTTTTGTTTTCTTCTTGCACAGTCCTCCTATGTATTCCAGTCAAGGCCTACACTATAGACCTTAAACAGACAGGAAGCAGCTTTAAAGTGTATGGTATGGCCACAGTCCAGTAATGCAATGCTCACAGTCAAGTTCTCATGCTGTCATCCCTTCATGACATGTCTTGCAGATGGTATACTAGTCCGGTCTGCAGTGGACAAGCCTCGGTTTTAGATAATGTCTGTGCTGCTGATGCGTGGAGCACATGGCTGTTCCTCTTCAGTAGTCACCTGGATTTTACTTCCTTGTTCTCAAGACTCTGATGAATGAAAGAGTCTCTTATCTTAACAACTTCAGATGCACATAAGTGTCCAAAAGACTTGGTGTACCAATCTGGCATGTGGCCCCTGATGTGTGGAGAAAAAGTGATGATGAATTAGGTACCAGTAACTTTGCAGGCATTTTCCAAGTCAGATTCAAATACATATCTAGCTGGTTAAATGCCCGACTAGGAAATCTCCTTATTACTGCTTATTGCTCATCTCGGCTTTACTAATATATAGACTTGCTCCAAGACAAGTTTGCCATGGAGAGGAAAAGTTATGAGGAAAAGTTACAGAAAACTGTGCAAACTTGTTCCTCTTTACTAACTTAATATTAAAATTATTATGTCCTCGCATCCAGATACATCTGTCAGAGGAAGGAGTGGGGTTATACACCAGTAGCTATGGTGCAGCACACACTGGATGTTTCTAATGCAACAAACCACACCTGCTGTTAGACGTGCACTGAAGCCAGTTTTCTGTGACATCTCAGAGACCTGTGTATGCCTGTAGAAGTACGTACTACTGGCCAAGCTAAAGCCTGTTGAACAGTCTAAATTTTGCACTGACTACATGGAAACTGTACAAGAAAAGTTACCACCACAAAAAAAGTAGAAACTCATACCTTAAATCAATTCTGCACATGTAGGTAAGTTTAGATTTTCCTGACCCGCAGGGCTCAATCAGATACCTAGACAGGAGCACATTGACTCTAACACCTGCCACAGGAGCACGGTCATGGTCCACTGAGGTTGCTAGAAGCACACAAGCTCCCTTGGGAAAATTTGTCCTCCATGTTCTAAGGAAAAAGGAAGAAAAAAAAAAAGTCTTATCTTGGAGAAACAGTAATGAAACATCTAATTCAAACATCTAATAAGACATGAAGTTATGCACACCCAGATATTTACCCATATAACTTATACAGAAATCATAGTCAAGGTTGTGCTAGGTGTACAATATAAATATCATTGCATATAAAAGCCTTACCTTAAGACTACGAAGTCTCTGGCTGGGTGAGGTGCCATGCTGTTCTGGACATACTGGTATATATCTGTCTGGCTGTCCAAAGGTTCGATTACTTTTGAATCTATAAGATCTTCATCCCAAAGATGCTGCTCTTTAAGTATACGATTTAAAACATCCTCTGGCGTAGCTGGGATTTCAATGGTAGTTTTCCATAGCCGGAGTGGGGGACCTTCACATACCTGGGGAAAATCAGCAGAGTCCTCAGTTTTACTCTTCCTGACACTTTCTTTTCCTTTCTGTTTTAGTGTCGGCTAAATACAGCAAATTAAATGCACACACATATATGCGTATGTTGTATTAAGCTTGTCACAAGCTCAGACTAAAGTTGTTTTCGTAACAGCCAAAGGCATCTGCACACTGACTTCCAAATTGTTTCTAAATTACAGTTTAATTTAAAACTTCTCCAGTATAGGTCACTATTAAATTGTGATGCTATAGAATAATACTATCCTAATTTCCCAAGTTTATTTGTTAAAAATCTCATTGAAACACTTCTCCCTGTGCTAGCTTTGAGCCGTGAGAGATTAGAGACAAGAAACTTCTTTCCTACAACCTGCATATTGACAGTGCTTAGAGGCTTCACTCAGCCTGTCAAGGCTTTGCATGTCTGAGTGAAGGCATGTAAATGCAATACAGTGAACATTCCTGGGCTCGATAAACAGAACACAGATCAGCGCATGTTAGTTGACTACTGCTGAAAGACAGGTTATTTTTAGATGGTGTGCAACTATGTCAAAATATCAAGGGTTTTTTTTCTCAAATATACCTGCAACGTAAAGGTGTACACTGAACCTTCTGTAATACCCTATGTCAAAAGCCTGCTCATATTAGAGAAAATGAGCTAAAAAACAGAGCTGTGGCATGAGTGACAGAGCGCATACCTTCTTGTAGGCCAGCTCTGCTTGCTCTGAAGTGGAGCAGCTGACCCAGCCCTTAAACTTCTCCTTCATTTCTTTGAGCAAGTCATCCATGCAGTCCTGGAGGTAGCAGTGGTAGTCAGTGGGCTCAGTGGTGCTGCTACCACCCCGGAGCTCCTCCAGGCTGAGGGGACGCAGGTCCTGCTCCGTGTATGAGTTCCGGCCCCTGCTCATTTCTTCAGGTATCTGAGGGGCAACAAGGGTGAAATCATCCTCTTGCAGCTCTCTCCCCACATCACAGAGTTAGTCTAGCAGCTTGACAGCCACAGTTTTGTGCACTAGTTTTGTAAGTAAGTGGTGGGATGCATATATGCCCACTCAATGTGAAAAAATGCCGAAATTAAGTATGTGACTTTAACTCAGATTAATCTCTCGTTTGTGGGGTATCCTATTTTTTTCTGTGGAGCATCCCTCTTTGCTACACAATGCAGATCCATTCCCACAGCACAGTTTATCCTGCAGACTGAAGGAAGGAGGCATCAGTTGTCAGCCACAAGAAAAAAGACAGGCATGTCTTCAGTTGAGGGCTCTGAAAAGATTTGATGACAGTGAAGAAAACCAGGACTCTTGATTTGTCTAGTTCTCTATCCCAGGCCCTAGAGGGAGCATGGTTTAGTTCCTACAGACCCTTCAACCTACATTTTGACAGTGTCACATTCCAGGATGCTTTTGTGGCCTAGCCTTGCTAACTCTTGGGAATTTAAGTATAAAACAAGCACTGACGTTCCTGGAAATAGCTTCTTGCTTTGTAATTAGAGCTGAAGTTCACAGACCCTCACAGCTGTACAATAGAAGCTTGGAAACATATTTCAAATGCAGCTTGGATGTAACAAAAAAGTCCCAAACCCCACAACTGCTTCCTGACTTTTGAGTGCCAGTGCCAACAAAAGAATTCTCTTCTGGCACCACTTCCAATTCATGTATGTACCCAGATCCGGATGCAAATGTTTTTAAAAATGCTATTTATCATGTATTAAACTTTATTTTAATGAATATACATTCCTAGCTTTCCATTACACAGCCGATGTAAGCCATGTTGGCCAATATTCCACCCATCAGTTCTGCAAATAGGTGTTTTACCTGAAAGAGCTTCTTGCATTCAGCAATCATATGGGCTAGCCCTTGGGTTGCAGCCAAATTTTCATTTAGGTCTTTCTGATCGGGTTTTCCCAGGCTTGGTTTTCTTTGCATCACCCTTCCCAAGGGAAAAGAGCACACACGCACAAATCCAGTTACTTAATGCAGAGCAAGAGACACGTTTGGTAAAACAATAGTAGAATTCCCAAATCTGTTGGTGATTTATAGTGCTGCCCATGACCAAATCTTGGCACGGCATTACTGACTTCTCTCACTATGTGCTTTTTCTTTGGAATCTCTCCCATTTCTTCCTTTTTATGAATTTGCTTATATTTTAACAGATCTCTGCCAAAAGGTAGGATCTCCTAACTGTTCTATGCCCAGTGCCCTCTGAGGTGTCCAAAGTGATCACAACTGGTAGGGTCAATGCCACCTGTTACACATCACTGCCAGCTGTGGTACAGGACCAGGAGCAACAAGCCCTGCTCCCGAAACATACCTTGGGGAAGAATTCTCTCTTTTGAGAGTGTTTAAGTGGAAGAGGGAAGGTGCTAAGCAGACAGCCAGGTTTGTCGGTGTCATCTGGTTTTCCTTCACTGCAGCTGTGACATCACTCAGGAAATAGAGAAGAATCTGGAGGACCTCCCTGTTCTCATCAGGTAAAAGCATAATGGCAGCCTTGATAGCCTGGAGACGCTGATCCTTTGGCACATCTGCATAATATTAGTAATTCTCTCATCAACCCATTGATTTTCCATACACACAGCATGAATGCATCCCAAGGCAAACTCCAGCTTCAAATATTTGACTCGAGTTTGAAGTGATTTCCTTCAGGATGCATACCATTCGTAGGAAACATGAAGGCATTTTTTTTAACCCACTACTTTAACTTACCTCAGCTATTTCCTGCCTCACAAGAAATGCAAGCAAGAAGTTGTGCCTAGGCCAGGGTTAATTTTAGATTTAATTTCAATAGTAACATGCTCCCGCAGATGCACTAAAATGACAGAAGCCTGGAGTCAGGCAGTGAACAAGCAAACACAGTCCAACCAATTTAGAGGTTCTCTGGCTTTCAAAGAAATTCAAAACATGAATGCATTTTAGAATAGGTGAATTAATTAAATGAATTGGCTAGCAAACCTTTTCAACAATGATGTCATAAAATACCCAGAAAGTGCTTTACCAAACACAGGGTATGATCTGCTTTATTGAGCAGATCATTCAAAGTCATGCAGTGGAAAAAGAAAGTCAACGCTGTGAAGCCCCATACCATTAAACAGCTCCTTGGTTACTAACAACAAACAGCCACTGGAAAAATGTAATGTGTCTTTATATAAGGCCCTCTCCGCCAAACTTGAAGGAAACAGAAAAATGAAATAAACCAGACCAGATCTGCTTCTTATAAAGGGATTTCCAAAAAGCCATCTCTGAAGACAACATCAGAGTCTTAATCCTGGAGCATTTATATCATCATTAGCACCACACCAACCTCACTGCATGTCTCACAATACACATGGTGCTAACTAGATATTTAACTGGTATTTGCTTTGGGCTTCAGCAACTTTGTAAGGCTAGCAGGTGAGTTTAGAAAGCAATTTTAAGCAAAAACCCACTGTTTTCCACACTCTCCCCTCGATCAGCTCAAAGCAGATTTAAGCCACGTGCGGACAATTCCAGTGCGCAGCCTGGTATGTAACACTAAAGCAAAGGGAAATTTTGTCCTTTACAGGGAAGCAAAATTTACAGCTGTGTTAAGGCTCTTTGCTTTACACAAAGATAATACTTCCCGACCACATCTGGGGATTCCTCAGACCTACCACCTGCAAAAGGAAAGTAACAGATACTTCTGCAATGATCTGTCAAACTTTTTCTGGCACTAAACCCACTAAGAGTTGCTGTTTAACATGCACAGAAGTGGAGAGTGTGATTAATTTTCTCCATAAACCTTCTTGGGAACCCAAACACACACAAAAAATGTGTGCGCTGAAATAACGGGATGTATGTTTTTATTTTAAACCGTCAACTCCCCCTACGGAGCTCTGGAGGAAATTCCTGTAACTTTTTGGTAATCCTCATCATCAAGAAGGCACAAAAAGGACTCAAAGAAGGTGCTTTTGCAGTGAGCTCTTTGTAGCTATGCTCCCATGGGAAGAATACATGGGGAGAGAGATGGGATGATGTTAGGGACAGAAACCACAGAATCAGCAAGGTGCCTGTAGTACATCAGTCAGTTTGGACCCCCGTGAATACTTCAGAAGGGTTTGGTGTTCTGGTCACCGAACATTAATTCACCTTTGGCCAATTTATTAAGTGAGAGTACTCCCAATGGAATAAGAATGTTGAGGAAACAACGTTTAGGAAGATCCAGCCCAAAATTAGGAGAATTCTATTAATCTAGCTCACAAAAGAGAATTTCTTCCTTCCTGGAGCTGAACCTGTGATCTCAGAAGGATTATTTCTTTCATGTGCATTGATAAACTCCAGTTTTTATGTTTTAAGCACTTTCTGTTTATACCTACCAGTAAAGCAGCTACAAGTCAATAACAGAAAAGCTTTCAACTTAAAGGCTCTTTCCAAAAGTTATGGTGAAGGATAGAAGGATCTTAATTATATGAAAACGGAATTTTTTTGGTAGCCTTGCCAATCCCTCTTAAAGCTCCTGATGTTCATGTAGTGTTTGCACAGCTCCTCTACCTAGACACATTAGATGGGGCTTATTTTTAAACCATAATATCACGCATGCTCAAAGAAGAGAGGAAACTTTATAGCAAATGATGGAGGACTTATGTTTGTTCCTGAACTCCTGAAATTAAAAGAACTTGTACTACAAATTGCTATGCAACAGAAACATCAAAAATCCCTTCCTTAAGAGGCACCCTGAACTGTAACGGCTGCTGGAGAAAGGCAAAGACCAACATATGCAACATGTGCAGTGACCAGAGGAGCAGTATTAGGAAGCTCCACCCTTGCTACACAAATGATCATTTGCCCCTGCCATAGAAATCTCAGTACTTACATTGGTATATCTGTAAGAAGGTCTCGGAGAGTTTGTTGGTCATGAGAGGCTCAGGGAGATCACGGAAGAATTGCTTTAACATGTCTGCTACATCGTAAGCAGACTGGCCTTCGTAGTTGACACAGTCTGCTGAATTCTCATTCATTTGACGCAAAGCCTGAATTCTTGATTTGACTCCAGATTTCCTGAACAGTCCAACCTAAATATACATGGAAAGGTAAATACATTTACAATGAGTCCAGCAAATCTGAAATGTAAATATGCTCTTTAGCTTCTTATGTACGGGTCCTAATTTCACTGAAACCTTTCTCTGCATTAATTATCAATTTTGTCCTGTTTTATGCCTACTTTTTTCAGCCTGACCCAGGAACAATAAAAACTAATGGAAGGCTGGGCCCGGGGTGCTGCATGCATGTGGGATATGAGAGATTACAGAAAACCCACCTGATCCAGACAGTGGTTGCGAAGGTACCTCATGGCTTGCTGAATGCTCTGTGGAAGAGGCTGTCCTGTGCGCTGGACATTGACTTGCAGCGGTACTCCAAACACATTTCGGTCTTTATAATCTGGCACCTTTATCCTTTTCATAAATTTTGGTACTGCCCTATTTAAGTAAAAGGAATGACAAAATTTAATTAAACCTCTGTTGACCATTTATTGTCTGTATTTCCAGTAATTTGGAAAGACAGTGAAAATAAGTGAAACACTTTAGTAGTATGAAAAGTACTGACAGTATAAATTAGCTAATCCACTCAGAGCTGGGAAGGGGAAGAGGACAGAAAACAGTTTCTCTAAGAAAAAGGCTTGACATTCAGGGCAATATGCTGCCTGTAAATATTAATGTGGTGCTTACTCCATCAATATTAGTAGGACAAAAGCTACAGGATAAAACTGCAGGGGCCAGATTAAATTGCCAAAGAGTCAAAATAAATCCTGCGGTCAGTGACCCCTTATAACACTGCTTCTTTAGGTTTTGGGAAGGATGGGCATTTGAACAATGAGCTTTTGTATGTCAACTACTTGTTCTGCAAAGTCCTCAAACTGGGTCCACCACCCACCAGTGTGCATAACAGCAGGAAACTGATGTAATACATTCGAGTTTGTCAGCTAAAAACTTCAGCTCTAGAAACAACCCCCTTCGAGGGACCCCCCTCCTTGTCAGCCAGTGACTGTTGTTACCCCTGCCTCCCACTCTGGTTACAATGAGAGGCCTTTCCATCTGCTTATGACTCCAAGGAAAAAGTTACTAAATACAAAAGAATGATTTACCCCCAGGTCCCCAAGAGTACTGGTTTCATAAAGGGGAAAAAAAAAGCCACTAAAATGTGAAAATATTGAGATCATTTTCCTAAACAGGGAGAAAAGCTAACGTCCAGTGTAACAACTAATAGGACACAGCGGCACTGGAAAACAGGGAGACCTTTTTAACGTTTCAGTACACAGTACAGCTACACAAACAGTGCATTAGATTTACAGCTGACTAATCTGTTACATAGCAAACCAGAACCAATTTGTATTGCCATACAGTTAAGTTTAGGGCATTATTGATATATGTATGAATAATACGTGCTTTGTCAAAAAACATGCCAATGGAATGTGAAAAAACACATTGCGATCTCCACTGAGAATCTGAAGCATGCAGGGATAACTGGTCAATACTTATTTCTGTCTTTCAGAACAAACAACTTCTGTATTTAGAAAGGCTGACATAATAACAGCCTTTGAACAGGAGGTACTTTGATGCTGAAGCTAAATACTATGACTCCTGGGGAAGGGAGGAGGCTGGCCTGTGGTAGGGAGAAGAAAAATTTTACTGCGCCTTTTGCATCCTGGAGGTTACACAGGCTCTGCTGCAGATACAACCATAAAAGAGCTTTCTATTCCATTCTTCTGACAATGAACGTTCACCTGGGTTACAAACACCTGGCCACAGCAGAAATTGCTGCCTACAAAACCTCCATGGTTCTCCCAACTTTTCTTCCCAGCCCCTCCATCTTTTTTGCAAGCTAACTGGATTTATAGTGCTTTCAAGAGGGGATACAGATTATGGCTAATGAGATAAGAGAACTGAAGGAAATTTACATTAGTTGATTACATAATTATATAGAGAAACCAATACACATACTTCAGACTAACTGAAGAAAAGCAAGCCTACTAAGATCTAATGAGGTTTGTGCTACTGTTCGCTAACTGTCTCAATAGACAACTAGCCCTCCTTCTGCTATGGATAGTGGACATCTTCCTGTTCAGCAAGCTGGCCTGAACAAAAGCAGTGACGTTTTTGTTCCCTTTTGTTCTGCTTTTGTTCCCTTACATACCCCCATAAACATATTTCTCAAGCCTAATAAGATTACTCTTACGTAAAGGATTAGCGATTTTAGCCCTGTCTTAGGAAACCACAAATCACTGACAGCACAGGCTGGAGGAAGAAGTGCAAATATGGACAAAGAGGGATAGAGGGACTCATTGCATCTTTCCAAAAGTTGCTCAGGATGAGCGCAACTGTCATGCTTGTGTAGTCAGCATCTCTACACAGGGCACTGTGTCCTTACCAGCTGAAGCCGTGCTTATTGGAAGGCGTATACTTCTCCAGGAGTGCAGTTAGCTTCAGGAGAGAGTACTTCTGCAGCAGGTTCATCTGTGCCACCGACTGGCAGTTGATCTGCAGCGATGCCGAGCTGAGGCTGGGCCGGTGGGAGCTCTGGAAGCTGTGCCACCTCAGCCTGTGCCTAGAGAGAAGATGGGGCACAGAACAAGGACTGGTCACTGAAATGTCTCTGCAAGACGTGCAGGAATTATTGCAAATGGAACACTGAGCTCCCTGCCCTTGTCAACCACTGCTTGGGAAATTTCACAGGCCTCTCTTAGCCAGCAGCCCAGCCTCTCTGCCTCACCTGGTGCAATGCAGCATGCATAAGTACTTTAGGTGAGAACGCGCACCCTGAGCTGACTCACAGCTCAGGGTTAACTACATGCTCCTGCTCTATCAGATGTCCTCCGAAGGCTCCAACACTCTTCTTCAGAAGCCCTTTCAGTATTAACGCAGTGGCAATCAAAAACCTCCATTTAGAAAAAAGCCCACTTTTTAAAGACACATCAAATGGGAACTAAGCACTTCTAAAAGTCCCATTCGGTTTATAAAAGCAGCTGTGAAACTATATGACAGCAGAAACCAGGCCATAGATGATCTGCACCAGTTTTAAAGGAAAACTGGAAACAAAGCTGGAAAGAATTCAACTCCTTGCTCTACTCACAATTCAAAACACAGTCATATATCCCATGGTAAAACACCCAGAAGAAATGGGGAGGCCACTGGAACTCCCCCAGTTCCCCACTGTGCTACAGTGATCAAGAGAAAATAAACAAACCTCATTTTCCCTGCAGATTTAATACTCTAGCATGCTATTAAGAAAGAGATGGCTATGGAAAAGTGTGATTTTTTTGGAGCAGTCTAAAAGTCAAGGCTTTTACTACATACTGACACAAACCATACCACACTGACACTGTTTCTCCTATCCAATTTAAAAAGTGAATAATCTTACTTGAGGTCCCTCTCCCTCCCACACACCATTTCAGTTTGAAGAATTATCATCCCCAAAATCTGCCTTAACATTCCTTCTAATGCTGACTCGCTGAGCAGGCTGTTTTTCAATGACGATTCAGGCTAAACATACAAACATACAGCTATGAAGTGTGGGAATCACTTGTCTAAAAGTCTTGCACAAATACTTCCCTTGCCTGCAATTGCTTTGGGAAGCAATGGGAACAGCATGTGAGTGCCTGTATGGCTACAACTTCTACTGCACCTTAACTGAGTGGGGCAAAGGGAGATCTCACCAGGGCCATCCCAATTCCCAGTGCCCGTGATCTCACCTGCTAGACCTTGTCAGCGATGCACCCACCCCAGAGTCCCTCCTGTCCTGCATCCCTGTGGGCTCTTCTGTTTCATTCAGTGAATTCCCCGTACTGTCAAGGTCACTCGGTGTTACTCGATCATTATCTACATCAAGGTGGATCTGCTTTGGAGAGGAAGGACATGGGGAGATGGAGTCGAGCGCTGAGTCAGAGTCCCCTTCATCCGAGAACTTCTCTGACCACTGGTTTACTATTCTCTGCATCCCTTTGACATGGTACAGGATGTCATCTAGTTCTGGGAATATGTCTTCATTTTCAAGGTCAGCCAGGTCACTCGTACTGGAATACAGGATTGAACCTGGTACATTGTCATAAATACTCAGGCGGCTGGTCACTGAGCTGGAGGAGTTACGCCTTTTCCCCATGCCCAGCTCTTTAGAGCTGTCACTGCTGTTTTCCCTCCGGAGGCTGAGATGGCCATGTCCGTGGTAACTCCCTGTCCTCCAGTTCACAGAGGCATTGTTTTCTGTAGGGGAGAAGTTGCCATTGGAGAGTGCTTTTGGAAAAGTGCCAGGCTTATGATCTTCGGGGATAAAAAACACCGTGTCTTCTGCAAAGCTTCCCCGGTTCTTGAAGTTCTGCTCTATCACGTCACTGAACGTTGACTGGTTGAAGGGGTCGAAGCCTTCCAGGTACATGCCCACCCTTTTGTTGTATGCACTGAGGCTGCGTGTTCGTGTGACAGGACTGGGTGTGCTGACAGCACTGCTTGTCTCCGACTGACTACTGCTGCTGCTGGTCTGCGTGGAATTGGAGACACTCCTCTTTCGTACCATGGGGAGGCCGATGTGATTGCCGTTGAGGGCAGAGATCTCCACGCAGTTAAGTTGTTTCAGTTTATCTTCATCCATGCCCTCCTGCAGGATGGGCCCGCTAATAATAAGGCCAAGCTTTGAAGGAGCTTTGCTCTTGCCATGGTGAGAGCTTTTGATCTTCAGGCTCTCCATTCTCTTCAGCAGGCTCTTTGTTTTGGACTTGGCGTTCTTCTCATTGGCTTTCGTGTTGAAGCTGAAGCTATTCAGCTCCCTGGGGGAGGGCAGGCTGCTGAATGAGTCATCATTTGCTATGAAATTGCTCGATGAACAAACACTCACGACTGAGTTTGTCCTGGTAGTAGATGCCTCACTCTGCAGGGTTGGTTGGTGGCTGCTGGTGCTACTGATGCTCAGAATAGAAGCCACTTCCTGGCGTTCGCTGAGGTCTGTTAGCACACTCTCACGGCTTGTGGCGTTAGTAAGGTGAGGAGCTTCTGGGGAAGGGGTATTCAAGTCCGGTTTTGGAGGGAACACATCAAATTCTTCAAGCCTTGACCACCTCTTGCTGTCCCTCTGAAAAGTCCATTTTCCACTTATTGCACAAGGCTCATCTTCATCTGAATCTTCGCTCTGCAAAGGAGAGGAACCCTGAAAGTACTGCTTGCAAATTGCACAAACGGCAAAGGCGGTTGCATTTAAATACAATGCCCACTAAATGCTTTAAGCATGACCTTATTCTCACTGAATTTGAAGAGAGAACAGTCTTTTACTTCAGGGAGAGGAAGATTAGGCCATAAAGCGCATCACAGGAAAAGATAACGAGGGACAGGCAATATATTTAAACAGTTTTTAAATACAAAAGATACAAGCTTCATAAAAAGAAACAAACAATACAATCTGCTTTAAACTGCTCTTTTCTAAAAACCCTAGTATCCACAGACTTTTAATTAATTGGTCACAGTGGATAGCCCTCAGATCAATGGAAATTCCTGGCATGCATAAAATTTTAAACTGGAGTCAGTCAGGGGTTGGGGTCCCTCTGGACTCTCTCCAAAGTTACACTCTGTTGATAGCGGCTGTGTGTTTATACTCCTCTTTGTAATTATGAGATGTTTCTCATATGTTCTGAATTATAGTGGCTTAATTCCTTACCCATTCGGGAAGTCTGAACGGTCTCAAGCTGTGACTAATGAGGTAGCAAAAGAAGCTCTTGTGCTGAAAGAGTGCGATGCCTCCAGGCTCTTACCTGGTTCACTCTTCCTCCCACAGGCTAGCAGCTAACATTTTAAGAATGTCCTGTGAAGTTTCTAGTTCAGTCTTGCTTGAGGCAAACTTTAACACTCACAGATAGCGAGCAGCTAGAGCTCACTGACAGTATAGCACGTAACTAAATTGTAAATAACATCTCCACTGATGATGTTTGATGTATGAGCAACGCCTGAGGGCACGATTACACGTACATCACTTACACTTACAATCTTTTCATCTAAAGACTGAAAGGGAATGACTCTGAGACTGACATATTTGGTCTTCCAAATATCTGGAAAATTTCACATTGGAAGAACAAAACCAATGAAGATATTTTAATACAACACCATGAAACCACAAAAAACCTTTGGTGTTCAGAGCAGGAAACACTAATTGCCACCCAGCTCCATGACTTTCACTTGATTTGTTTAGACTGCTTTAATTTAAAAACAAACAAACACGCATGCCCCAAACTGTAACTATTTGCGTGCCAGGAACACAAACATTTATTCTCTGAAAAACAAGTAAATTACTCATATATCAAGTATTTTATTTATGCATACATTAGTTCCTGATCCTCTCCTAGTGTTTTGGGCTATTTTTTTTAACTGCACATTTCATCACCTTGGGAAAATAAGTGAAACATCATATTTACTTTTTATAACCAAATAGAGGAGACACAGAGCAAGTGTCATCTTCTTCGTTTCCCAACTACTATAAACTACTCTTCTACACGAGTCTGATGAAAACCTAAGAGGTCTGTCTTGCTTATTGAAAGTTTTCAGGAGGAAAAAAGTCACCTGAAACTGCCAGTGGATAATAATGGAAAAAAAGGAGCAGTAAAGCGAACTTAATTTGCAAAGAGGTCAATGCAAACATAAGGAAACATATGTTTCTGTCAGCATAATTTTTTTCCCTTGTGTTAGAAAGCTACAGAAGCTAAGTATTGATTTTAATGAATTCAACAACAAAAGGGAATAGGATCCAAGTCCATCTGCCAGAACATGGGTGGTGAATGAAAATCAGGAAAGACTGAAACAAAAGGTAACATCCAGACTCCGGAAGATCTGGGGCCTGGACCTAAAGTCAGGTCTGCTCTGACCTCTAACAGCAATACTGCTCATTTCAGTGTTAACAAGGTTCAGGAACAAGGAGGAGAAATCTGGCGGTCATAAACAGCAATCCAGCTGCCTGCCCCCTCTTTTAGAGTTCCTACATATGCTGCCTCAGAGTGTTATCTTCTGGGGTTTGGATGCTGTTTCCAACATACCACAAACAGATAGGGAAAGAGGGGATTAATTCCTGGTAAACAACCTCAGAGCATTTGTATGCATTCTTGTTAAGGGTAGGGCAGTATTGTATTGCCTTAGCTCAGTCATCTTTATCTGCAGTTGTCATATCCCAGGGGACAGTATAAACTACTGATCCCTCCTAGGACACACACATAGCTTTAAGACAGCGACTGAGTAGTACCTTACTAGCAGATCCCAGCAACTCAGCTTTCTATTGGTACTACCTTATTGAAATTTCAGTTGGTGCTCTTGTATTTCTCACCATGCTCCACAGGGATCCTGAAGATTCAGGAAACACTTTTAATTCATGCTGAGCTCCCTGGAAACGTTTCTAAAAAGGTATCTGATGTATTCTGTAAATATATTACTTTAATTTTTAACTACATAATTAAAAAATAAGTAAACAATGTGCCTCATTCTACAAAGGATTAGCTCTTTCCTTTGGAGGCCAAGCACAGTCTAACTGATCTTGTCTGTATCATAATAAAATAATACAATCCTAATGTGATGGCAAAGAACCAAAACTGCGAAGACGATGCCAAAGACTATGTTCTAATATTCAGGTCAGGTCATTGTGGCTGGTCAAGCCTACTTTTTACAACCCTGCCCGAATGCAGGTTATACACTACAAGAAGGGCAGCCTCTCTGGCAGGCAGAGAAGCCCAGTGCCTTTCACACTGGGAGTAGCATCACAGGGGAAGAGTTTGCTAAACGAATAACCTTTACCAGCAGCCAAGTCCTGCAGTTTTCACTCAGTGAGAATATGAAATAAAATGTAAGCAGTGTTTTGACTGCGTGTCCTTTGCCAGGCTCTACTCAGGTGCTATCCTAGACTGCAGCTAAGCAATCTGCTATGTGGTGGGTTTTTTTTCAGTTTCATTAATGTACAGTGCTGTAAGAGATGTTAAAGGAACTTACCCTTTTCCTATGGGGACTAATTTCTAGCTTCATCACTGCACATTTGTTTAAAGTATTTAAGCGCCTGCAAAGCAAAGGAAATCATATTAAGAGAACGCTCCAGTGTTTTGACACAGGCTACTCCAGTTCACAAGCTTTTGTGAAGGCTGTCCGCAAACTGCTTTGCATACAAATAGCCACAAGCAGAGTTTCAATTAGAGCCCTAATTATACTTAACCATTAACCCATTACATTCGGCTGTACTCTAACTTCAGAGGGAGGGATGGATGACTATTTGTCACAATTACCTGAATCAAAGTAAAGAGAAATGAATGGAAACTTAGTCTAAGTAGAGAAGCGCATTATATTCAATGAAATGTAGTAATTACCTTTGTTTAAACAGCAGACATCTGAACCCTGAAACAACCAGTCTCAACAGACTGAAAATAAAAGGCTTTGTATTTGACACTATGTACATAGGCCTGTGTGAAAAAAAGGATCCTGCTTTAAAATTGTACTTTATAACCTAAAACCTCTCGGAGGAAAACTTATTTTCCACTTACTAAGTGTCTACTTTGTGAACAATGATTATTTTCAACACAGCCCTGGGACAAGACAACTCATCAGTTTAAATAAAAAATGTACAACAAAACACAGACCTGATTTTTCCTTTCTAAACTCTAAGTTTCTTTTATACATAAAAATGTTGTTCTGAAGGACTAAAATTTAAACAAAAAATAAATTGCTGCAGCAACAACAGTTAAATAGCCTCCTTGTGAAATGTGACAATAGTCTGGATGCGTATCTTGAAGCACTGTAAATGTTCCTCTGTTCCCTGATGAGCTAATTCTGGTAGGTATCCCTAAAATAAAAGAAGTATCTTTCTTCTACCCTCTCCCCAGAAGCTCAGTGTGCACAGCTGAGCAGAAACAGCTTAAAGCAGAGCAAAACCTGGCACTGTTAAACACACAGCTCCATGGCAGCTTAGGCACAGTTGAGTGAAGGCTGCCATGGTCTCCTGCCCTTCTCTCAGCCCTTGTTGCCTCAGAAACTGCTCCAGGATCATGGCTCAGCTAAAACCTGCACTAGTAAAGTGTGGTTAGAGAAATGCTGGTGCTGCGACAAGGCAAAGGGGCAGGAACAAGGTGGATGTGATGCAGAAGGCAGGAAAACTGAAGCAGCAGCTTCATGGAAGTGATGGTTTGGTCCCTTGTGCTAATACTTCCACTCGTGTGGCTGTACCGGGGGTTGGATGAGGAGATCAAGTGAGCTGAAAATTGATCTTTCAATACTTTGTTAGGTTGAATTTCTCTCAGGTCAGTTGCCTAAGCTGTGCAAAGGGCAGGGAGAGGCAGAGGAGGAGAGCCCCTCCTTTCCTACAACCAGACTGCAGCCCCAGTTCAACAGGAACAAAACTGGGCTTTAAAAAGCCTAATCCATTCTGAAGGAAGTTGTATAATTTTCACAAAATTTATCTGGACGAAGTGTAAAGAAGAGCCTGTACCAGCAGCTTTGAAAAACTAAAAACATACAAAAAAATCCAAACCAAACACAAACAAACAAACACCCCCCAAACAAACAAAGAAAAAATTGCTGACTTGTCCTGTTGTTTCAGATGAATCTTTTCAGACTCATGAAATTTGTAACTTGAATCTAGAAAGTGTGTGCACAGGAAGAATTACTAGTTCCTTCTTTTTCCCCTCGCCTTTTATGCGCAGGATTGGTTGCAGATGGTATTTACACAGGGCTTGATCCTGAGGCCATCAAAGAAAGTGGAAAAGCTCCTACTGGTGCTTTAGCTGCAGTTGTGAAGTGAAAAAAAAAAAAAAAAAAAAAAAAAGCAGTTTGATCTATAATTAGACCCAGCCACAACACAGCAGAAAAGGAGAGAAACGGGAAGAATTGCCATGGGTCAAATAGTAGGGCAGTGGCAGGTTAGGAAAGTCATCCAGTTCTCTCTATTTTCATCTTTGCTCTGACTTTAAAAGGCAGAAGTTCAGTCCTGCTGGCTGCAGTTGGTGGGTACATGCACAGGTCCAGTCAATTTGAGAGGAACTGTATTTATGGCATGGGTGAAGGGTGAATGTCCCATCTACATGCTACACAACAAAACTAGGATTTGAGGCCACACAGCAGTAGAAAGCTGTCTCCCTCTCTGCTATAAAAACATTCTCCTTCAAACTCCTGAACCTCAAGACCAGGGAATATTAAACTGGTTTCAGATCTATCTTGTGTAATAATTCACAAATTTCACAGTGTTACAACCTTTGCCTTATGCAGACAGAAGTTATCATCAAATCCCTGTATCAGGCTTTATCTAGCTCCAGCCTGTCTGACCGCTAATAAAGACAATCTCTGATTTCGCAAAGATTACATCCTCAGACTTTCCTCCTACTCAAATTAAACCCCTGAAATAGGTGGAAAGGGGTAGAGCAAAGACCTCTGTTTCCACAGAGGGGGCTTAAGAGAAAAAAAAACCTCCCAGCACACACCTCACAAAAATGAGCATGAAGGAAAGATAAGGTAACCCCCAATGAGCAAGGTAAAATACAATAGCAGTGAGGCAAATAAAGGTTGTGTTACACATTTGACATGATTTCATTACAAAACCAGTTTCCCTTTTAAAACCTAAATGCTCTGCAGCTATTGCCTCAGGTCTGCAAATTTCATTATATACATCACACATCCTGCTCTAACTTCTGCTCAAGTTCAACAGTGCTCAGTTCCTTGACCTAGGGGCCACTGAAAAACACAGTACAATATGCAAAACTGCCTTCCAAACACATTACTGAATCTGTAGAACTAAGCTTAGGCTTTGCTAGGGTGAGAGCTAGCTATACAACCATCACTAACCTTCACATACACTTTGCAATACTTTTTGATTATATAAGCGCACATGCATTTTCTACAGATCTTCTCATCAAATTGATGCTTGTTAATGAACTGCAATCTTCTCTTCTGCCTCCATTTGGTAATTCCATTCTCAGGTATAAATTCAACTTATCATTTCCCTACTGACAGTCAGCAGGACTGCTTCATTCTTTAGCTCTGTCTTATTCTGCCCAAACCTGTCTCAGTGACATCTTCACAAGGTGAAGATGGGAGATGGAGGGATGGGGCAGGATTGCTACAGACAGCAGTTAGAGGCGCTTTCACTGTCTGGCTATCTCTGTTTCTTCAATGCCTCCTACTCTGGCCACTTTCTGGATGACTGTCTGGATGACAAGATACTATCCTTTCCCACCATTTAGATAAATGCTTTTGTGTCAGCCCTCTCTATACACATCTTCACAACCAGATGGTATCTTAATCCTGTGGAGCATTCTGTCCCCAAGATGTCACTTTCCCTTGCCTTACTCCTACTCAGGCTCCCACCCTCCTTCAACCTTGCTCTGCTAAAACCTTCCTCCTGAGGGTGACCAATGCAACAGGACCTGATGCTCAGACCCAGACCATGAGTTGAGACTGGCCTGTGTCAGCTGGAGCAACAATTACATTGGATGCTGGAACCTGCTGCCATGAGGCCCTGGAGCTCCTCTCAGAAATGAGCAAGTGATGCATTCTTCCTAGTCTTCTCTTCATAAATAGCTAAACTAGTTTAACCTGAACTTCTTTCAAGAAAGGCAGCCTGAACAAGATATTTGCTATCAAAAATGAATTTTGAACACGTAATTTCAGCTAATTTATAAATTAAAATATGGGCTATAATGTGATGTCTTTGTTAATCTACATACCAGTCAGTTCAATGTTGGCTATAACCCCAGGTAATTCATTCTGCTGTCAACAGGAGAAAATTCTCACCACATGCACCCAAGAAAAGTGGTAGCAATGCAGAATGTTAGATTTACACATTTCAAATGACAATTTTCAATCTGAGTAACTGTATGATCTAGCTTTGAGGTTTAAAATATTTCCTGATGGATTTAAATTAATTCCTTTTCAGAAGGCAAATTCCAACTCAATTATACGTGTAACTAATCAATGATACATGAACTTTCTTGTCTCACTGAAGTAGACAGCCTCTACACTAGCTCCTGGGCTTCACCTGCACATTTCAACCTGCAAAGGAGGCAGGCCAGCTCTCTACAAACCAAATGGTATGAGCAGTGAATGCTGCTTATGCAAATCTATTACAATCAGGTTCTTGGATGAGAAGTCCTGATGGTAAAAGATTTAAGAAAACTGTTGCATAGATATAGCATGGCAGTTTTCTAGCTATGCGAGATTAAACAGGATTTCCATCATGGCTTGCTATGTATTTTGTACTTAGCGACAACCTTTAGCATAAGCATGTTTCGGTACTTTGTTTCATCAGCACATGATGCAGCCAGTTATTCTCTGGAGATAAATTCCCAGTCATTAATCTACATAACGTCCTATGAAACCAAGGCCAGCAGTGCTTTGCACAGTCACTACATGAAGCATCCCAGCAAATTAGTCATTGCTCTTACATTTTTAACCCAACATTTCATGATAAGATCACTAAATGACATTTCTTAACCATCTGTCTTCTACTGTTACCAAGTGCCATATGCTCTCTCTGTAATTCAAGTCTCTACCCACTTGTCATTTAAAATTTTTCAAGAAAAACCTTAATGGGGTGGCTATTGATACCTTTCCCGTTTAGAAAGGAATCTGGCAAAACATTTACTAATATGCTGGCTTTAAAGTTACATTTGTTTCCTGATTACACTTGTAAGATTATTAAATGATAGTTTACAATACTGTTCAGATATAAACTATCATTTAAAATGTGATAGTTTACAATACTGTTCAGATATAAACTATCATTTAAAATGCTTCAAACTTAAATCCCTGTCAGTGTGATTTCTACAGCCTTTTTAAAAACAAGTTTTTCACATGCAGTAATTAGAACAAGGTAGGTAGAACTGCTGGCAGAACACTGGATCTTATACAGGAAAGCAGATTCTCTGCAGAGATGACTTTTCTATTTTGTTACCATCCACTGCATGGAGTGTTCATTTACTCTGTGCTGAAAATGCAAGGAACTCCAAAACTACTCTGATTTTCAGTCAAGGAACAGTGATGGACTCACAGTTGTGAAACAGCTCTAAGCCTTTTCCCGAGTAAACTCCTTTACTGTTTACACACTGACCATGGCATGAGTCAAAATAAACCCAGGCTTCAGGGAGAAATGCAGCATTCCAAACTATGTGGCTCCTCTGTGTTTTGTAATAAGCTTTACAAAATCAGACAAGGAGATGCAGAAAAAAAAAAATAAATCTAAAGGTAGAAATGTTGTGATAATGTACTGCTTTTGTCTAACAAAAATGGTAAGGAACCAAATACAGACATCTGAGATGGTTAACTGAATTACTTCAGCTTTATTTTGGGTAGGATCTAAATGTTTCTTGAAAAACTTCAGCTTCAGTTTTAAAGTTATCTTGTAAATGATAACTCTGATATATAAGCCATAGGCTACAAAATTATATAACTCAGCCTTTGAAATCTTTGTCTCAAGCTACAGTAAGACTGGTGGACTCATGATTATTACACAGAAAACAATTTGAAGATGAAAGAAAGGGGTTATTTTCAATTAGAGCACATATTAACTTCATAATTTCACAAAGTATGTATATATCCATATCATTTTGGTTTGGTCATCTTTATTAGTAGGCTTACAGTATAAGTTTCCATTCATAGGTAACAGATCTTTTTAATGTCCTCTATGTTCAGAAAAAGTGCTAACTGTTTTTATCAATCACAATAGTGGCAAATCTCAAAAAGATAGGGAGGGCATATTCTTTTTTTCACCAGTAAGGAAAAATTTGGTACCTTTTTTTGCCATAGAAATAAATAACCCCAGGTTAGAAAGTATTCTCATTGGAGAGTCCTAGGTCCAAAACATGCTGGTTTGACTGCATTTTGTTTTCCTGGCAAAGGAAGACCATGCTTCTGGGAACCAGCATTTACTGACATTGCTGCACTTTCTGTTCAATGACTTCACAAGTTTCAGAGCCCACAGACAAGCACATTGATGCATCACATTTTAACATCAGTGGAATAGGTGCCCTGCACTTGAGTAGGGCACATCTCAAGTGTGAATTTAACATTAATGAGGTTTTTCCCTTCTAATGACTGGGCAACAGATCTGTTTTCTTAGTCTGAAAATCCTGCAAATACTTCTAAAGAACTTTAAATTCCAGTCCCTCTCCTTCCCCTCCAAGTATGGCAGTGCTGGCATGAGAACACTATGAACTTAAAGCCTTTCTTAAAAGGGTTTTGTAATTCATTAAAATGACTGACATTTAGAGTTGCAGACATCATGCATGTAGTATCGAACAGCATACATTTTGCAGACAATTTGGAAAGCTGCCATACTGAAGAACTGAGGCAGAAAACTGCACTTATTTCTAGGCAATAGGAGATACAAAAAGGCATGTTTTTGCCATTTAGGATTATGGACTCAAACTAGGAGGTAACTGATGGATGAGTGTCAGATGGGGCCATCACAACTGCTTTCATGATAAAATTGGCAATGCTGAGGCTGTAGTTCTATAAAAACATGCTGCCACAAACTGGCAAGTCTTGCTCCCTCTTTGTCTCTACCCATCCCTTCTCCTGCCCCTGCAGCCGGCTGTGGGATCCTGTCCCATCCTTTGCACCTACTCAAACTTGATTATGCTTTTACATGGGCTGATTTAATTTATTAACCCAGCAAAGGACTGTCAAGGCGAGCGAGTTGAACTGGGTTAAGGAAGGAGCCCATCAACAACAGAGATAAGTAATGGGAGCATGTGGCTGAGGGCAAGGTAATATTTCCAGGGGTGATAAACTATTGGATTTGCTCATATTACCCCTTTCAGCCATGGTGATACACTGAGGTCAGCATGAGGGTTTCTATACATAGGTTTTTGGTTTGTTTGTATACATAGCTGCTCACCAATGTAAGAAAGGAGAGTACACAGAGCGCAGCAACACTGTTTGGCTAATACTGCTCCCAAAAAAACAATTCCTGTGTGAGAACTAATGCTACAATTCTATGTGCAGATGACTGTAGCCAACATGGTTCTGCTTGAACATGCCTAACTAATTTGGGAATTAGTAATGAAAACAAATTAAGGTATGCCTATGGAACACCTGTCACAAATAGCTGCTGCCACTTTCCTCCCAACTTTAAGTAAGATCCCAAACATTACTTAGGCCAATATATTATTCCAATAAAATGCACATACTGACAGTGGATAATTTAAAGGTCTCAAGCAAATGGTCATTTAATGGTACATAATTCAGTTGAGGTTATGCTCTTCTCAGGTTATACTTTCTATTACACTAAGGGTTTTGTTTCAAAATGTGGTGTGATTTTTTTTTTACCTACCTGCATAATGCCTCAATAGCATCTCTGTCCAGAAAGTCATGCTCTCGCTTGACTAGAGTGATGTCAATTGGAAAAAGGAGATCTGCAGGAATAGAGACAGATGGAATCAAAACGACCCTTATTCCCAGTGGTGAATTATTTCAGAACAACCAGCTGCCTCCAGTTTAGCTCACTGAGATGCCAGTGATAGGCACTTCTCAGTTAAACACATGCTCTCACCTCCAGTGCCACATATGCTTTCTTTTCGTATATAAGGTTTTGACATGCAGCTTTCGTAACTGAAAGTTCGTATGCAAAATGGAGGAAAAATGATCAAAGCAGAGATGAAACAACGGGAAAGAGGAAAATGCGAGCTCCCTATCCAACATCAGATGCGTAAATTGACTCAGGCTAGCTTTATTTAAAATAAATATACAGTCTCCATCAAAGTACTAGTATTAAAGAAAAGAGGTCAGTAAATCTGAATCTCTGGAGAAGAGTGAAAAACTGAATCTCCTTGGGTGTTAATCAAGCCATTTAAAAGTTTGACACAGTTACAACTTTAATGAGATATGGACTGAAATGAAAGCAAGACAAGCTGCACAGAGTCCATGCCACCTCCTTTCCTTAGGAGATTATTTAGGTAAACAACTAAGAGAGTGAGGGGGAGGAAACCGTTGGCAGATAGCTGAAAATTTACTACAGCTCTGAAGCAGCAGCCACATATATATTATTTACTGTCCTCCACAGATTCCTGACTGTCATACAGGTCCTGATCCAGCATTCCTTGCACAGCCGAAGCTCCCACCAAAGCCACTGGGTGTTCAGAGTACACAGCAATACAAACTACAAGTACACTGCTGTAGTTGCAAACAACTTCCCTGGTCCAAGTGATTGTCTCTAAAATACTTACATTTCCAGAGACTGGGAAAGAATGAGCTGAAATTATGAAAAGAATAGGAATGGCGCTGATTTGTGGAAAGTTAGTTAACACTCTGGGTTTTCTATACCAATAGATAATGTCTCAAATGAACTATCTGCCCTGATTTCACCTCTGGAACAAACAAATTATGACAGTATGCAAAAAGCAAGGAATTCTGTCTCTTCTATAGAAAACTGCAGTTTTAGCAAAGTCACTGACAAAAGTTCACGGATTAATCTCCATTCTAAATGTGTACTGTGTTGAACCTCTCCATATAGGTGACTTTTCAGAACTCTTATACTATACCCAGCTGATTCATGGGTCTTCCCTTCACTATTTTAAAGTCCAAGGTGCAAGTAAAGAGAGTGAGCACATCCAACTGGTATTTTTCACCATTGCTGCTGTAACCTTTTCCACTGAGAAAGTTAGTACCTTAGAATGCCCACAGGAAAACATATGGGAGAACTTAAGTAAGAGAAGTGACTTGAAGAAGTTGAGTCTGCATGAGCCCGTTTTTTTAATGCTTTTTAAATGCTGCTGCTGGTTTTGTTGTTGTTGCTGCTGCTGCTGCTGTCAGGGGGGCTTGCAAAGGACAATGGTATACTCTTTTGCTATAAGGACAGCTCTCCTTTCAATGGCCATGGCTGGCCTTGCTCTCACCTCTGCAATCCTTTTGATGTTATGTAGGACATGGCCTGACATTAGAAACTCTATGTAAGTTTAGAGTCTCGAGGTAGGGCAATGGTAACCACAGCTAGGACATGTTTTCTGAATGAAATTACTTTTTTAGGGGATTTACAGCTCAGCATAACATGAAATCCACAAGCCCAGATACTGAGCTGAGAGTCTTTTCTCCAAGTTGTAACAAAGACTGGAAGTACAATCCCAGCTCTGCATCCCAAGAAAATCTTGGCAACTCCATTACCACTGAAAAAGGGGAAAAAAATTAAAAAAGGAAAAAGGAAGAGAAAGAATAAAATTTTATTTCTGAGCAGGCGAAGAAAAGTTTCACCAAGTGCTGCTTTTGAAAGTGCTATTATCATCTCATATTGCCAATGCAGCTGCAAATCAAAGCTCAATGAGATCATTTTCATGAAGGTCAGCTCAGCATTTTCTGTAATTTCCAATGGTTACTCACTGTAAATAATGGACTTTCTATGCTCATTCTTACAAGCAGCAGCTGGAATTTGTTTTATGAAAAAGAAGAGGCAGATAACGGGTGTATAATAATTTCACTACAATGCAAGTAATTTTAAGTGGTGGTGGCAATTTCTGAACAATAACATACATATATAAAAAGAATGTCACACTTTAAACAAAATTCTGCATGTTATTCTGCATCAGAGTGTAAGAACTGTATGCCAAAACTGCAAGTTCCTAGTAGGTTAGAGAGACAATGAAGATACCAGTTTTGAGCAAAACCATTGTAAAAGTGGACACACAAAGTGAATCAATCCCACGGAAGGACGAGCAGGAGGCAGCATTCTTTTTGAGGAACTGCTGCACATCTGTGCAACAATGGTATGTTCTTTTTCCTGCTTTATAGCGAGCCTGTATCTCACACCAACTCAAACTGTTCTGAAAAAACACACAGGACTTGTGAATCCTGAGGTGTACAGATGCATCCATGCAGATGCAGAATTTCCTACCTCTGCTCCATCAGAAGAGCTGGCCAGTGGAGCTGGCCACAGCTTCTGTTTTTCTCTACAACTGGACTTGTAGCAGTGGATGACTACATTCATGAAAATATACTTCACTGGTGTTTTAACTACAGGGAATGTACCATGGTGCTAACATAACATTCGTGCTATAAGGACACATGGAAGACTCAGAATAAAACAAACTTGGAAGAAGTTTAGAACTCCAAGAGTGCTTCAGGGTCTCACTGGGTTTGGTAGATCACTGTGTGTGGTGGGTAGTAGAGACCAGTGCAATTCCTAAAGTCATCTTACATACTGGCACTTCAGTTAAGTGCTCAAACCTCATTTATTGGTGAATATTACAACTTACTGTCCAAAAATTACACAGGGTTGACCAACCTGCAAGCTTAGGTGCCTACCTTCATAAAGCTGTGCATACTGTGGGAACCCGGCAGCCCGCAGCCAGTCACAAGCTTCCTTAGCCTCAATTTCTGGAAGAGGACAGAAACAAGACACCCTCTGATTAGTGATCTGCAAAGCAAAAGCTTCCTCTCTACCACTTCTAATACTACTGTTACAAAATAAGCACAAAGGTATTTAGAAAGTTTGAACTGAGACACAGGTTTGCTTAGTCCAGTTTGCTTTTCTTCTCATGATCAAACATACCCTAGATTCTGGAAAGTCACTAGCATTCGTTCGTGATTTATCAACAGCTCATCATTTTAACAATCAGAGGAACAGGCACAGATGAAAACTGCAGGTGTTATGGATTATTCCATAAAGATTTTCTTAACGCTAGAGAAACCAGCACCACAATCAACACGAGCAACATTTGTTCAACAAATCTTAACGATTCTCCTGGCACAACTATTTTGTCTTGACAGAAATTCCTAGTAAAGCTCCTAATACTGTGCACTTTAATGTCTTGTAGATGGCACTAATAGACGCAAGCCCAAGAACAACAGGCATGCTGTACTGCAGCTCACTCGAGTGCACATTTACCACAACATGAACCTAGTTTCACTGGATGTCTTCAAGACATTTATGAGTTACTTGGTACATTACAGGAAATTCAGCTAACTTTCCCTCACACTGCCCAAAACAGCATGCTGCAAACTGAAATTATTCACATAAATATACATGACACCAAAAGTAAGGAAACATTCTCAACATGGGTTATATTAGTCTGTGAATAAATTGTCCGCAAAATCATCTGTTACCTAACACAAGCAGAAATACAGAATATGTTATCTTATTAGCTAAAAGTTCAACAGTATATTCTCTAATTGTTCAGGAAATGGGCTGGGTTAATTTTGTTCTAAAAAAACAGTAAGTGCTACTGGGAATTTAGCTTCCTACTTAGAGCTAGTCAGACAGTGAGCAATCAGAAACTCTTTAAAGTTCATCTGGCTTTGATTATATTCACTGTTCTTGATGGACCAGAAAAGCAAAGCTTCATTACGTACAACTCGGTAGACAATTTTGCCACCTACTTGGAGATGATCCTATAGCTACCTGCTGCAGAAACTATGCACAAAGGGTTTTTTTTCCTCAGAATTGCCCGTAATACAAGTTACTGCATATAGAACAGTGAACAGCTGAACACAAGTAAAACATCTCAAGATTTTGGCGCATTACAAAATGTTCCCAGGGAGATACAGACACACAATTAAAATCAGATGAAACTGCAGGCACCTTTTACCACCTCAAAATGATGGCAATCCCGCTCTAATTTTTCAAATTGCTACAACAGGGTTAAAATATTTGTGCCTTGGCAGAATACTTTGCTAAGATACATACCCAAAGCAAGGGGTTAAGGTGAGCCAAAGCACAACATTCCAGATAAATAAACAGCTAAAAATCCACTCTCACCGAAGTCAGGACAAGCAGGCATTTGTGTAACTTGTGTTTGCTTCACCTTTGGGTTATGGGGCCACATGAGAACAAGCACGTACAGACTCATTGACTTAGGTACTCATTAAGGAAGAGCATTCTTCAATTCCAATTGCAAGTGATTGTAAAGTTTTGTTTAAAGTAGTACTTTAAATTCAGTATCCTAAGGAAAAATATGGGAAAGTTAATAAAGAAAAAAAAAGAATTTAAAATATATTTAAAACTTGTCCTGCTAAAGCAAGAGCAGATGACACAATACTGCTATCTCAGAAGCAACGAAAATACTAAAGTAAAAAAAAAAAATCTGCAATTAATTTTTAAGATTACTTAAAATGCATAATCTTACAGATCACATCCTGCAGAAATGTCTGGACTGAATGACAATTTTACTTGACTTAAAACTGGAATAAAAGCCCAACCAAATCCCAATAACCAGCATTTACCTAAAAATGCAGATAGGTGCTTGTAGTGCAACTGAAAAAAGTATCAGATTCCTAACTGCTACAGGGACTCTTAAATGTGCTTAAATATTTGTTCACAGATCCTTTACTGAGCACCCCAGGTGTATGACCTGCAAAGTACTTCTAGAGCTAGAAAATTATGAATAGGCATTTATCAGACTTCTTTTAATGTTTTCTGTAGAAGCTTTGTGTGTCATTTCTGCAAATATACATGCAAGTTATGCGGAACTCGTATTTTATGGGCACCCAGGTGTCAGGTGCCTTTGGGATTTTCCAAGCATATTTGCTCTCAGAATACCCTCGAGAATCCCCCAAGAAGTCCACCTATACAGTGAAAAACCTGAGTTATTCCTGGTTGGCCACAGGAACTGCAGGGAATAACAGAACACCAGTGCACCTGTTTATCAGTTAGGCTAGGCAAATGCCTAGGGCAGGGTACAGGATAGTACAGGGGGTTTAAAAGCAGCAGTTTCATCATTCCTATCTCAAACATTTAGGGAAAGCCAGGGCTCTAGCCTCTGGCTCCTGTTGCAAGCCCTTGGAAGGGCAAGGGGCTTGGGGAGCTGCCTTGAAGAAGGGGCCAGGAAGTCCCCTGCAGTCAGAGCTCTGTGTTACCTCCATCCACCAAAGTGTGTGTCAGAGAAGGACATGGCAGGGGTGCAGGTGATGGAGCAGAGGTAGGACCTGAAAAAGCAGCTCCTTTCGTTCAACTGGCCAACCAATTGGCTCCTAGTCTGTACTGATGCACTGTGACCACATGAACAGAAGGGTCATTTCCAACCCAGCTTCTCCATCTCAACCTGGCTGGTTACCAAGGAGCCAGAGTATGAACACAACTGTGCATGTATATGAAATTCAGGCAGACCAAAATATAGCCAGAGGAAGAAACCCGCCCAGGGTGCACTGAATAGGCTACACAGAAAGCTGAGTACACAGAACAAGCTTCCTCACATAAAAGATACAAACTTAAACAGCTGAAAGCTTCTATAGGTAAAAAGTTCATTAGCACAACTTCTGGAATCTGCATTTGAGAATAAAATACATTAGTTAAACCTGAAGTTCTGGCCGAAACATTCAAAGTAAACTAGAGGACAAAGCTCATTCCCACACTTTCCAAATGCCAGCTTTTCTCCCAGCTCAGCAGCATCCAGATCAACGGCAACCAGGATAACAAGAGGCAAGGGAAGAACAGAGCTTCCAAAGTCAGATTTTTCCACTACTTCTAGAATGTTCTAGAAGGGACAGGGAACTCTGAAGCCTTTGCTCAGCCTCCCAGGGGACCAAGGTTACACATCATTACCTGAGCTACAAACTCACTGCCAAACTCGGTTGGGGCCAGCTGAGAGCCACAGGGAGGAGCCTGCATAGGAACTCCACATTGCTTTCCAACACATTTTAGGGGATCCCTACTTCAGCCCCAACTAAGCTGACATGATATGCAAAGCAATTTCCCACTGTGAAAGCATCTTTCCATTGAAGGACTTGCAGCTGAGCTGATGTAAGTTGCTGCAGGCAAGAAGAAACTGGTCGCGCTCCCTCCTCCCTGCTGTTCAACTTCCTTTCTGAATCAAACATACTTGCCAGTTAAAACCTTTACAATAACCTACAATTCAGTATGCATTCCAGGCAAGAAACGTATGTGCTGCTTTTCAGATGTGCATCCTGCGCCCTCCCCCAGCAGCAGGAGGTTCTTGTACAGAAGAACCACTAGCAAGAAAGAAATTGCTCTATTATTTCTAAATGTCCAGATACACAAGAAAATCTCTTAGAAAGTAAAACAAAACAAACACAACAACAACAAAAAACCACCCCCAGAAAATAACCCCCAAAATGAGTACAATGTAGTCTTTACTCTTGTTGTCGTGTAAGCAAACAGCAGGCAAATGTGTTAAAGAGGAAACAGGAAATTTTTATTGGAAACAGCTTTATTTGTTAGTCTGCTTCACAAAGCAGGCCTCCATGCTCAAGTGAAGGGTAGAAGTTCCTTTTGTGTGTGGCTGGGAACCATTAGTCCTTATTTGCCCACTTCCTGGGGGGTTAGGAGGACCTAATTCTTCCCCAAACTGGTAAGTGAAAATGGAAAACTTTGGTTTTGTTTAACTTTGGTTAATCTTGGTTTCTGGTCTTGCAAGTTTGAAACTTAAAAACCTCATGGCAAAAATACCTCAATTCACATCTTGTTTGATACAGTAGTGGCAGAAGAGAAAACTCTAAGATGTCTATAGTCTTTTGCTGGATGACACTTTCCTTCCTATAGGAAATAAAAACCCCCAGTGTGATGCTGCAATAATGTCCTCTCAGAAAAAAATAATAATAGCAGCCTAGCTAGAAGCAGCAAGATCATTTACTTTCATTCTTCCTTTCCTTTTGTTTCCATGAAATAACATGCAACTTAAGCACCAGCTCTTTCAGGGTCTTCAGGAGAAGGTGCAAAGCAGATATGTCCCTGCGCAGTCATGCACTGACTCCATTTTCACCTAAGTGCTAAACATCATATGAACTGTTCTTCCAAGCAAATGGTTTCCTCTTGCCTCAACTGAGATACCTTTATAGCCATATTAGCACTTCCACACATCACTTGTACTCACCTCACCTTTTGGCTCTGTTAAGAGAGCAGACTAAAAATCTGTAGCAAGACTGGTCAAATCAAAGCTGCTAAAATCAAATTTCAGCCAAAAATGGGCTTCTTTGCTCAAGGTCCACTCCAATGCCATACTTAACTGGATTGTTTGGGGTTCTTTTTGGTCTGAATTTTTGACCAGGTCATTCTAGCTGAAATTCACTATTTGACCTTTTCAGGGAAAAAAAAAGAAAAAAAAAATACAAAATCATCTTCCTGAATTAGCTTGCAGGAAAGTGTCTTCTATGCAATGCAGAGAATGTCATTTCTCACCATGAATGCTAGAGATGAGCCCACTTGTAACGCATAGAACTCCATAAACTACGTGAACATTTTCTAAGGCACAGATGGAGCACGAAGAGGACACTTTGCCATCCAGGACTGATGCTCCAGTGTAATGGCTGCAAAAGGGCTTGCATGCTCAGGAGCTCATCCCCTTTTGCTGTCTGTATCAGAAATTGCCTGTCCCTAGGTATCGTGTCCCCTGGAAATTTCTGGTGCTTTGCAAAATTTGTGTTCAACTCTGAAACACTGTCTTGAGCTATTAAGCACCTTGAGATCATTCAGGATCATACTTTTAAAGACCAGCTGTGGTATATACCAGAAATACGCTTTCCTGGATAAAATTCCGCTGCCCAAGTACAAGAAATCGTTTTTCCAAGTGCCTGAATTGCATCCCTGACATGTGAATTGTGGTCCCCACACTAGACTTGATCACACTATCCAACCACTCAGTCTACAGATAAATGAATACGGATGTGAAATCTGAGACAAACCGGGGAAAAACTGCACTATGGCAGCTGTCTACAAATGAGCAGGGCAGGCACAGAAAATGATAAATCAGTTCTGTGCAATGTCATATGCCTGCAGCCCTTTAAAGTTGGGACAGGATGACTTCCTAGGAGTTAGCCTGCTATGTGTCCATGGCCTCAGATGGTTTTCACTTTGAAGATACGCGACTGCAGCTTGAAAATAATTAAATTCCTTCTCATAGGTCTGTTTTTACTCAAACTTATATAGTAAATATTCCTCAGGCAGTATCATTAACTTAGAGCTCCACACCTATCAAGAAAGCAGCATGTAGCAAGGACTACAGAAAGCAATACTGGAATTAATGAAGAACAGCATTTTATAAGGATAATGCCCTCAAACACTGAAACTTGATATGTTTGTCAATAAATGCTCAACCACTAAAAGATAGAGAATTCTGAAAATCCCTTTAAAAGCTCCTGACAAATTTCTAACATGTTTGGAATCTTCTTATTCTAAAAGAAGAATCTAATCTTACACAACTACCCTAAAACATTAGTCTGAAAAATTCAGCCCACAAAGGATTCATTTCTGGAAGAACCAGTGAGTCCAATAAGTATGTCTTTTGAATTGATGACAAGCTTGCAGATTTGGAAGTGAAAACTAACAACCTTTCTGAGAGGGTCTCTTTTCTCCTTTCACCTTTAAAGTGCAACTTTCATTTTGCAACAGCAGCTGCCTTCTGGTGTGCTCCTGTATTTCACGGTGCTTTAATTTACCTTCCTAGTCAAACGATGCATGCTGTGATCTCCACTTAACGTTGCCTGCCTCAACAGTTAATGAAGCTGATAGGAATGCACGCACAATTCTAAGAAAGTATTTCTTACAAAAAAAGCTTTCTGGAGGAAAAAGCCGCAAGTTCTTGAAATAAAGCATATATGACACCAAATATATATACTGCTTTCTAGTCATAAATAGCCTAGAAAGAGGTGGTGGAGGGGAATCTAACTCAAATATTTCTCAACTGTATGGTGATGACCGAAGAAACACTCTCCGTGTGTTCCTGCTGGCTTTGGGTTAAACATGGAATTGGCTTTTCCAAATTGTGGAGCCTTGCAGCAAGACAGCAGCTATGCTGCCGATGGTATGTATAAACCACAGGACGCTGCGAGAAGAAACAGAGTATGTTTGGAATTTGTGTGGGAACAGATGAAGAAGTAGTAAGGAAACAGATGTTTAAGATCATATATTGATATTTTTTCTGAAAAAATCAGGAAGCTTAAACACCATTTTTTTGCCAGCAGAACTCTCTGAAAGAGCAAACGGCTTAGTTCCACTGATGGGGTTTTAGATTTGTTTATTCCCTTAATGATGAAAGCAAAATAAATAAATAAATCATAGAATCATAGAATAGTTTGGGTTGGAAAGGACCTTAAGATCATCAAGTTCCAACCCCCCTGCCATGGGCAGGGACATCTCATGCTAAACCGTATCACTCAAGGCCTTGTCCAACCTGGTCTTGAACACTGCCAGGGATGGAGCATTCACAGCCTCCCTGGGCAACCCATTCCAGTGCCTCACCACCCTAACAGGAAAGAACTTCCTCCTTATATCCAATCTAAACTTCGAGTTTTAACCCATTACCCCTTGTCCTGTCACTACAGTCCCTAATGAAGAGTCCCTCCCCAGCATCCCTATAGGCCCCCTTCAGATACTGAAAGGCTGCTATGAGGTCTCCACGCAGCCTTCTCTTCTCCAGGCTGAACAGCCCCAGCTTCCTCAGCCTGTCTTCATACAGGAGGTGCTCCAGTCCCCTGATCATCCTCGTGGCCCTCCTCTGGACTTGTTCCAACAGTTCCATGTCCTTTTTATGTTGAGGACACCAGAACCAGAAAATAAAATATATGTGACTGGTTTCCAAAATATCCACATAGGTGTATGTTGACTGTATGTGTTTTCTCTCCATACCAACTGTACTAGGTTACACAATATAGTAGTTTTAATTGCTCACCAATCCTCTTGGCTAGCACAGGAAACACAATACCGCTTCTGTGAACCAAAATCTAATTAACTCGGATCTCCTTTTCACAGACTTCAGCATACCAAAATCACTTCAAAAGTTCTTCAGCTCAAAACTTAATGTGAGAAACAGCATTTGTTGAAAATATGTAAAATTGTTAGGGATTGATCCAACACTTGCTGAAATCAATGGGAGCCTCCATGATTTTCAGAGGAATTAAGCCTTTCCCAACATGGATCCATGGCTCTCTAAATCTGAAGAATAATCTTTTCCAGGAATAAAGGGGATCAGATTCACAGTTCTCATTATTTTTACCCAAAAACTATTTTAAATGAGACTTCTGATTTCAGTAAGCCCAGTTGTGTTGTAAGCCCCTTCCCAAACACCAGGAGCAACCTAGGTTTTCATCAGAGCACAAGGAAGGACCAGTGCCTGATGGCAGGAGGGCAGAGAGAGCACAACCACCAGCACCCCAAGCATGCCCTGGCTGGCAAGTGGTCCTCCCCTCTGTCAAAAGGACTTGGAACAATTGTTAACACTCCAAAATGCATCAAATCAGCACCATTTCAGGATTCAATACAAGGGTACTGGAACAAAGGATATTCCCCATGTCTCTGTCAAGCACCTTCCCTGTACGCTCTGTATTGGACTGCAATTACTGCTTATTTTCACACTATTAAATATGCTTCTAACAGCCCAAAGTTAGCTGCATTACATCCTAAGTTGTTCCAAAGACTTTGGGAAAGCATGTTCTAGAACACAAAAGAACCATCACAATTCCTGGTTTACACAGCAAATCTGGATAATTTATTCCTAAATGGGTTTGTTTTTTTTTTTTTTGCATTTGAGCATATACACGAGGATTAAGAAAGGAATTTAAAAAATGCAATCTAAAGTTAAAAACTAACTTTGTTTAAACAGAAAACTGAAGCTTCATATAGCAGTTTTCCTGCCCAAGAAGTTTTCTTTTTACAAATTAAATATGGCCGTCTCCCATTTGTTTTTAAGAAGTTTCACAGATGAAGAGGAACAAGATGTCAAGTGACTTTAAAAAAAACAAGAAATAATTAGGCACGTGGGTTATTTATCTGGCCTGATTAACACAGGGTGGTCTTGGAGGAGGATTATTTGGGGCAAAGAAAGCAGTTAGTCAAATCCTCTGAAGGAGGTCATGTTGACAGATTCCAGAGTGAGAAATGAATCCTCCGCCACAGACTGGGGATCAGAAGATGACTTTAACCTTCTCTCAGAAATTACTTGCTTAGAATGAATCTTAAGAACATACTGAAGGGCAAACATTAACCATTGCTACTCCCAAGCCCAGCATCAATATTGTCCCATTGTACCCTGTCTGTAACTGCTGTGTCTTGCATACTGCATGCAAAGCTCAAATCAAAGGTTCATAGAGCTCCAGAGAGAAGCAAAAGTGAGCAGATCCTGCGTGGCAGATATACTTCCTCTAAAAATGCCCAAAGTCTGGTCTACCTGTTCAGATCTGGGAAACAATAATTATGTAAGCGATTATAGGAGCTGTCTCAATGGTTCATACAGAAGAAAGTAGATTTTATACAGTTACTTCTAGCTTGTTACGCCTCAACCTTAAAACCATTCACACACATAGGGAGAATTACATGTAAGAGAGTCTACCTTTGCATCATAACCATTTAGTGCCTTCAGTTACTGGCACCTAATAAACCGCACCCTGTGTGGATGATACAACACTACAAAATACCATTACATTGAAACAGCCCAGCATAAAGCTGGTAGTCTCCCAGCTGAATGTCTCTTTCCCTAAATCAGAATTAAAGACAGAAATCTGGATTGTCCCAAAGCAAATATTACTATGAACTTTCTATTTCCAGTATTCTGTCTGCGATATTTCACACTTGAAAATGTTTTTCTCAGTACTTGATCTAATGGTCACACCTTGAGAGAATGGTCTAGATACAACACAGCCATGGTAGCACTGCAAAGGAAAGCAGAGACTATGTATGGAAAGAAGGGAAGTTAGAACAAATCATGGCGCTTTACACTGGAAAGTTTCTTGTATCTTGTAACGCACAAGAAATCTGTTCTCAGAGACACATATGGAGAGCAGAGGGGAAAGGTGGCCAGCAGAGCATCCAGTTCTGTGGGTCCACAGGGCCACAGAAAGAACCTCTCCAAAATGCAAGAATGGAGGGGGGGGGGCGTATTTTTCTTAATCCTCATCTTCAGTAGATGACAAGAATAGGTCTGGGGTCAAACCGTGGCTTCAGGAAACATCTTTCATGCATCTCCCAAGGAAGCGTTCTTTGCACAGACTGAGATGAGCATTTGAATAAAGAGATTTAGACAAATATAAAATAAATAGTTTTAAACCAAGTTTCAGGAATTTTACACCATTTTGGACTTTAAAAAAATATCCCCATCAGCAATAAATGAGCCATCATATTCTGTCTTCATTAGAAGAGAGACCAGGTACTATTTTTTCCTGATCCAATCTCATCTAGCACAGTCTTTCCCAAGGGAAACAAATACTAGACAGTATTTGACAAAATATTAATCCTAACAAATAATAATGCTTATCATGCTCTTCTAAAGAAGCCAAAGTACTTCAGAAATGTAAGTAGTATTACCTGTAACTTCCAGATAATGAAACTCAAGTGAATTAAAGCTAGGCAGTTGAGTCATTCTTGACTTTACTTCTACCAGTTATATCAACGGTGTATTATGCTAACAGACCTACTGATTCCAAAGGTATGCTGTGCAGGATAGCATTGTACTCAGTGTCAGCAAGTATGGCAGAATCAGTGTCCAGTGAAAAGAACCAGAAAGCTCAAATCACAGCATAATCCTGCACCCCTTTCATGAGACATTTTCATCACCGCTGGAAAACAGACTTTTTTTTATCCTTAAAACAGGGGAAGGGGCAGGGGGAAATAGAAGTGAAAATAAAAAGTTAAAAAAAAATTTGGAAAAAAACTTTGGAAATGAAAAATACAAAAGGCAATCCTGATACCCTGCACCAGTCAGAATTACTGATAGCATAGCTACAAGCAACAAATACACCTGGAATTGCTAAAATTACAAAACCTGTGGGGTATCTACACTCACTACATCACTAAAGAGGATATAGTGTTTTGTAATTCATTTGCCCTGGAATACTGAGGATCAGACTGTAAGCAGAACACCCAATGAAGATATATAAATTATATAGGAGCATCGTATCTTTCCTTAGTGGAGATCAAGCCAGCAAGTTTTCTGTGAACTGCAGATCATTCAATTGCTATATTTCTGTAATATGCACAAGAAGGAAGGGGAAACATCTGAAGTTATTTTTATTTCCCCAAGTCTTCTGGCTATACTGTATGAATGCTAGGGTGGGTCTGGCATTGTCTGAAATGTGTCAGGGTCCTTTTGCATAGCCTCATTTCCTTCTTCCTGTTGCTAGGAAGGATAGTTAAGCATGAAAAGCACTTGTTTATAGTACAGGACCATCCTGTTAAACACATGTGTTCTCTTCCTCCATCTCCTTTTAACCAGACAAGGCTGCAGTTGTGTTTATGCTGAAGCCAACAGCACAGCTCCAGTCAGAGGGGAATTGGAAAAGAAGCCTGAACCTCTCAAGAAGCCCAGACATAACATACTGTGGTATTCTGACCAGAAAAAAAACTTATCGTTCAATCTGCATCTCTAAATATTTGCAGAGCTCATAAATTCACATGCCTCAAACAAACCATTGCCTAGAATGTAATGAATTAGAAGAACCAGAAAGAAAAATCAAGTCACCTCTCATCTTCTTCTAGGAATCCTAATATAAACACTCGAGATTAGTGCATGAGGACAACTGCAGTACCTTTTTCCTGCACCCACCTGAAGCAAAACACAAAGGGTACTTGTGAGTTTCCATGACTAGCATCAGTATTCCTCTCTGGCCCAGCAAGGGCAGTTGCAGAGCTGTCTGGAAAGACCCTGACTCAGGACTTAAAAATGCTGGACTGAATCTATTGAGAGATTTAAAAGCCAAATAAAAACATGAAAAGACATATTCTTGCTTTTAACTACTGTTTAAAAATGAAATTTAACAGTAGCTCCATGGTGTTTAAAATAATCTTTTAAATCCTTTTAAAATTCTTCTGTTTAAAATAATACACTTCCTTCTGATTGAAAAAAAAAAAAAATCAATTAGCAAAGCAAGTTATTTTAAAAGAAGATAAAGAGATCAGGAAGTCCTGGAGGTTACAAAAGGTTGCTCCAAATGCTTTGATTTCTCTGAACTTGCGGATGAAAAGAATCTTCTCAAAACCACGTCTACATCTTCTTTTGCATATACTATGTTCCATAGTTGAAGAATCTCAGCCCTAATCAGGATCTCACAGGCAAACTAAAGTAGTAACTCAAAACCATTTGCTCAAGAGACACTGATCACACTTCCTGGCCACCTCAGCCTTTCTCTTCTTTGCTGCTTCTACTGTAGATGTAGATTAAGATGCCTACAGGACATCAGTAAGGATACCTGGAAGACAAGATAAAAGGCTACAGCTGTGGAATTAACAGATGTGTCCAATTCCACACCAACTCCGTGCGCTGTCAGCCAGCAACAGCCTGGCTGCCAGACTGATGCTTACTCAGTTTGGCACTGAACTGTTGGTAGATTCATACTCAGAGGCTCGTATGAAATCTGCTATTATCTTAAATCCACTTACAAACAGCCTTAAAGCATAATCTAATTCACAGCATTGATACTGATTTGCTGCTGGAAATTTCTTGATCAGGACAGGGCAATTGAAACAGATCACGTTTACTCCTGTAAAAATATAAAAGTATCTATACTGGATGGCTAAGATAAAGGGCCATTCCCGTCTTTCACATGTGTTAAGTACTATGACACATCAGGCAGAACTTTGTGACCTAGTTAAATACATAGTGTAGAGTCTGTTATTTCTTCAATGCTCTCATTTTCCCAAAGTGAAGAGGCGGATGAAGAAAAAAAAAAAAAGAAACGAAGGAAAAAAAAAAAGAAACAAAGGAAAAAAAAAAGAGCAGCTGCACCAATAGTAAGTGCCTCTGACGGGCAATAGATCTCATCAGTCTAATGGCAACGCATCGATCAACAACTTCACAGCTACAGTGGAAGTCAGTCATCGGTGGCGGTTTGCAAAGAAGGGGAGAGCGATACGGAACGTAAAACTGCCCGACTGGAAAACAGCATCGTCGGTGTTCGGTTTGCCTGGAGAAGGTCGCAGAAGGGGAGCTGGCAGGACGTGCTGCTGCTCCACAGGGATCAAAGCCCCGGGGTGACATCAGGGCTGGCCGCCACCGCCGCACGGGGGGAGCCACCGGGCTAATTACGAAGAACTTCAAAGCAAACTCGAGGGCTCCCGTCTCGCAAGGACACCCGGAAAAAAGAAGGCGGGCGGGAGGGCTGCGGACGGACAGGACACACCACCCAAAGAGAAGAGACTGGAGACATGGGCCATGGTGCCCTCCACAGAGAGAGGAGGCATTCCGCGAGCCGCTCCGCGCCCGCGGCACCTCCGCGGTTAACCCTTCCGGCCCGCGTTTCCCAGAGATGAGAATCACTCCGGGCTCCCGCGGCGATCCTGCCCCACCTGGGGCTGCTCCCGCCCCGACGGGCGCCTTCAACCCCGCGAACACGGACGGGCCGGCAGAGCGAACCGCGCCTGGGAACGCACCGCTCCCCGCACTGCGGGAAGCCCGCCCGCGCCCCGACCAGCTCTGCCCATCCGGGGACCCCCATCCCACCGCTCTGCTCCCGAAGCACCTCCCGGTGCACCGAGCCTGCGCCCCCGGGGGCGCAGCTGCCAACCCCCCTCAACGGGCAGGGGTGCGAGCCCCGAGCTTACGTGTGAGGATCATGGTGTCTCGCCTGCCGCGGTACCTCCGCGGGGCTGCGTGCCGGGCTGCCTGACCCCGCCTGCTCGCCTGCCCGCCCGGCGGCAGCCCACAACTGACACCCGGCACCGAGGAACAGAGAGGAGCAGGGCGGCGGCCCGGCCCCTTCGGGAGCCCCCGCCCCCAAGGTCCGCCCCGCCGCGCCGCACCGCACCGCACCGCGCCGCGCCGCGCGGCTCGCTCTGGTGCGCGCCCAGTTCTCCGCGCAGGGGACGACATTGGCAGAGGGAGCCAGCGCAAGGATTTACCTGGTCACGACCCGCAAAAGCAAACAGAAAGGGGCGCACACACGCCCCTCCGCGCTCCCCTTGTTGTTGCATGTCTAGGCGGGTCAAGGGGAACTTCACAAACCAAAGGCAATGGGATCAAAGATAGTTTAATGGCTCCCGTCCTCTTTGCTCCTTTGTCATTTTTAATGGCCATCAGCTATCGCGGTGGCTTTTTAGGTGATAGTGATGTGCACAAGAAGCAGTTGGCGAAACTCTAAATGCTTTTTCCAGGAAACACACAGAAGAGTGCTAATAGAGAAGGCAGGCTGGCTCCTTGGCGCTATAAATTGGGAGGGCTGGAGGGTCCTGGGCAGCCCCAGGCACAGAGGATGCTGAGCCTTCAGCCTAAAGGGTGACTAGAGGATGCTGGTGTCTTCCCCCGTGGGAGTCCGAGAGTGCTGTTAAACACTGAACGTCTCTGCACACCGTTAAAGTCTCAGTCTGGACCGAAATGAAACCAACAAG
Source organism: Pezoporus flaviventris (assembly GCF_033815535.1). Lineage (NCBI taxonomy): Eukaryota > Metazoa > Chordata > Aves > Psittaciformes > Psittacidae > Pezoporus > Pezoporus flaviventris. The sequence continues at coordinate 26,953,376 of NW_026892550.1, forward strand.
TACTCTCCCTATTGGGACCCAGCGCAGCCATAGGCATGGTTTGCAGATAGTAAAGCATAGCCTGGATTCATGGCTCTGTGCCTGGAAGTCACTTCCTTTTACTCTCCTGTATATTTTGTAAAGATTGTTCAAATTCTTATTTCTTGGTTGTTGCTCATATTCAGGGCTTTAAATGGCACAAAACAGCTACTTTTGATGAGCTGCCAAACTATCAGCATGGAAAAGAGTACTGTGAAATTCTGAAAATACCTGGGACCCATCAAAGATTATGATTGGTTCATTTTCTTCCAAGCTAGCATCGTATTTTATACTCATTGATGTTATTCCAAGATTCAGTTGTCATTTCTGCCCTATGATCTGTCAGATATAGAGTATATGGAGTGTGGTGCCTGAGCAGGCAATTTGCTGAAGAATAAACATCTCTCCCTTCTAGAACCTGCAAGCTGTGTCCAGTTGGCTATTACAGTGTTGTTTCTGGAAACCCCTCCGCAGCTCCAGGTCATTAATTTACTTTAATAGCCTACAAGAGGATGGAACTGCACTATATCTTCAAGCTTGACTTAATATATGTTGCCCACTTAATCAATTACCCCTTCATATCTAAACTCACTCCAGCTCCTTTTGGCATAGCCACATTTACCTGCATTTTTGAATGCTTCTTGTGAGGCACCAGGATATATATTTACAAGATAGGGGGGTCAGGCCCTTAAAATGTGAATTCTTAACTCTAACACAGGGAAGACAGACATACACTCTGCCCCAGCTGTTGAACAGACAAGGTAATCTCTTTCTGTCTGCATTGTCCATAATTTTATGCAGTTGGTAGACTAGGAATTGACAGAATAGTCACGACAAGAGATGGGAAATGCTGCTTGCATATTGTGTGTGATTTTCAGAGCCTGCATTCTGGAAAACAGAGAAATGTTTTCTCCAATAAGCATCCTTAAAAGGAAGAGGAAAAAAAAAAAGAAAAAGAAAAAGGAAAAATATAGAATGAAAAAAAATTATCCAGAACAAGTAGGAAAGCATGCCGGTACTGCAGTGTTTTCATCACAATGATAACGCTGGAACCAGAAGACCGCTGTGTGTCAAGTTAATACCCTTGGTGAAAAAGCAGGGTTTATTGTAAACACAGACTGCCTAGGCTGCTTCCTGGACCAAGCCTGCACCTCTGTATAGGAAGCTTTTTTATAGGACCCACAGGAAAGCTTTTGAAGAAGAAGAGAATGGACTTTTACTGTGCAGAAAAAAAAAGAAATGGGGAGGGTTGGAGGACTTGGCAGCATGAAGGGCAACTGAAAAAAGCTAAGAATGAGAGGAGGAGATACGTGCAGCACTGAAGTAAAATCCAAAGTGAGAAGGTTATGTGATCGATGCAAAACAAGAATTTGCAATCAAAGAGTTTTGTTTGAAGATTCTGAAGGGGGTGAGTGATGAGATTGGTGAATACTTGACAAATACAGTCCAGACACAGAAGGTGGGATCCGCTCAGTATTTAAATGAAGGATTATCATTCTCACCTCTACCACTCTGTAAAATAGCAAATGGATGATGATGCTGATGATAAAACACTGTTTGTACTGTAGTTCAGCTCTCCTGTTCTACTTGCAAAGCTAATCAGCTCCCACAGTGAAGGAGGAATCTCTATCCTGGTTCAGTCTTTGTGGATTCCCTCAGCAATGTCAGAACCAGTGACTTCTGTGATGGAGCAATCTGTCTGCTGGGATCATTGCTAAATAGATGCTGGAGGATTATCACTGACCTGGATTAGATTCTTGCTGGTAATCTGAAAGAAAAAGGCTTTGATTCTAGTTTGTTATCAACCCTTGAAGACATGCAGTCTCTCTGGCTTGCATTTTAACTTGGAATTCTATAGGGCTGCTTAAGCAGGCGTAATTTTGGAGCTGAAAAAAAAGGCACCAGTCTCGCATTCGCTGTAAAACGTGCTCAGAGGAGCATTCCACCTGAGGCATGGGTGTTTAGCAGGCTACAACCACCCTAATCACTCATGCAGCTTTAAAGAGTGTTGTGAAATGAGTAGAGCTTTGGCCTTTAATATTTTCATTTCTTTATCTCTGTGGCTATTGAAAGAGCAGGCTGCTGCCTGACAGAGACAGGATTTTAGAAGCAGCCTGCGTAAGAGCATTGTTTCTGTGGAGCACTGTTATCCTTAATGCAATCAATGAGCTCTGGCTGGATGGCAAAGTAATTGTAAAGGATTGCCTGACAAGCACAATTATTCACTTTAAAAGGTGAATTATCCTTCTGTTGTAACTGCATAAGGGAGTGATTCGTAGGACAGCATCTAATAAGAAGGACTTGATTGTCCTCTGTTTTCCCTCCCAGGCCCAAATGCCTTAATGGTTAACTGTACCCTTGTCATCCTTTTTCTCAAATAGTGCAGTACACAGAGAAGTCCCAATTTGTAATTAGTCAACTGACCTGCTGGTACAAACACAGGATTGTCTGACGCGTGATTGCAATTCTAAACGCTAGTATTACTATCCTCTTAGCAACAGCATGATAGATTATAGAGCAGTTTCAGGCCGAGTTTCCAGGCCTCTGGCTCTAGGCTTGGATTCCTTGTCAGCTGGGGTATTTGTGTGTAGTATTTCCACAGTCCAAAGGACCATCATGTTCCAACCATTGTCAGCGAAATAATGAAGTTTGCATTCTCTAGCACTTGACTTTACTGAAGTAATTATTTAAAGGAGTCTGTAATTGGTCAGGCCTCTTGATGAGGAGTGTTTGCACTATCACTTCTCAGAGATAAGCGCCTTTCTTTCAGAGAAGGAAGACTATTGTTTCACCTACTAGAGAATCACAAAATGAAAGAAAGCATCTTTCCAAAGTGCTTTTTAACAAAATACATAGTGAAGTTGTTATAGTGAATAAATACAGGTTCTGCTTTACTGCTTGTAATTGGTGGGCTTTCTGCTCTAGTAATCTTCCTTTAGAAATAAACAGGATTAGAAATTTTACCGGCTTGTCATGTATAGGAGACTCTTACTTGTATTTCATCACTGATGTTTTTTCATTTATTTTCTTTATTCTTTTTTTAACAGTAAAAAATAAAGAAAATTAACCTTGCCTCATTCTTTGTGGTCCATATAACTGACCATTTTAAAAGAAGGGATCAGTGAGCTTTATGTTTTTGTCTGCTTTTGAATGCCCTCAAACACAGTTCAACAGTTCAGGCTGAAAATGAAATTACCATGTTCAAACTCTACTTAAGAAAGACTCTGTTGTAGGGATGCACTAAAGCTTAAGAAATAAAAGTTGATTATATAGTGTGATGAAGATTCAATTTGGTAAAATATAAATGCAGATAAACTGAAATAGGAGAAGGAAAGGAAACAAGTATTTTCATTCCATTGTAATCGCAGAGGGTCAACTCCTTGGCTTACACAGAATACCGCTGGTTTATAGAAATTGGTGAAGATGTAGGGTATATATAATATTCCATATTATATATATATAAATTCCATATAATATTTGAGATTCTGTCGCTGGTGATGGTTTATTTTTTGAAATGTGCTGAAACCAGGACAAGGCTGCAGAATTTTCTGCTGTTAATGGGTCTGCTTTCCCTTCAATTAAAGCTACATTTTCACATTAAAAGAAGTGATTCACCCTTGGAAAAATAACCAACTGAATTTAACTTCCAAGAAAGTAGGGAAAGCAGATTTGGGTGAACTAAACTTTATTTAGAAGAAGTGCTAGAGGAGGGTAGTTAGAATTTCTAGTGACTGATGAAGGCTCAGAGATGATCTGAAGCAAATATATAGCTTGTGGTACATAGAAATCCTTCTTCCTTAAACTTTAAAAATTTGAATACTGTTCTATTACCGAATAAGTAAAAAAGCATCCATAATCAATTACTGCTTCACCACAAGGAATCTGAACCTGAAATTACCCCAAACCTTTGCATGTATGTAGTGAAAGTGGTCATGTTAGCAAGACCTAATGTCTGTGTAGGTCACAGGTGACTGACTCTAACACCCACCACTAGAGAAAGCTGCAATAAAGGTTTGCCTCTGCCAAGGCATCATCCTTAGGTTCAGCTGCAGTAGCTGCCTTCGCGATGGTGGGACTGCGGAGCTCCATGGCACCAGCAGTCATCCCTGGTCTCTCTCCTCTCCTTGTGGGTCATTTGAAAGACAGTGGTGGTGGCCAGATTCACACCCCTGCTTCTCTTCCTCTGCACTTACAAGTCACAGTGTGCAATGAAGAGCACAAAGGATGCTTTTACTCAAAATATATATTACACAATGATCAAAAGATGAGCAAGTTGATGATGATGTATAATAGAAGCAGGGTATCTATCTCAGCTTTTTGCTGCTTGGGAAAGAAAGTGTTTTTTTCAGACCAATGTTCTTGTTTTCAGTCTGTGTTCTAGTTACAGCAGTTATATCAATGCTAAATCAACCAGCTCATCTGTCTTCATTTTTAAGCAAATAGATTTTACCTTCCACCTTCAAAATCACCAGTTTCCAAGGCATGCCAATGGTAAGATGTTTTGTTTTTTTTTTTCCTAAACCTCATTCTGTGTTCATGCATGACCTCCAATATGATGAAAAGGTCAGCTTTCACAGGGAGACAGCAGTAACCTTCATTAAAACAAGATGCAGGATGCAAGTTGCTCACAAAAGTAGATGGAAACTGAAAGACTGGTGTCTTAAACATGTCAAAACAGCGTCTAAAAATTGGTTTATGAAGCAGCTGTGTTGTTATAATACACATGAGATGCTAGACTTTCCATCATGACAGCCTGGGACAGACTGTCAGCCATGCAGTGTCCAGCTGGGGTTAAAAGGGTAAAGTAGAATGGAAGGAAAGAATGTTTTGTTTTGTTTTGGCTTGGTTTGGTTTTTTTTCTTCATTTTGTTATAGTAAGTAAAAATAATATGAACAGTGAAAAAATTCCTTTCAATAACAGATTTTTTTCTTACTTCCATCTTCCATCTTGTAAGATCCAAGGCGTTTTAGCTAAATGAACTCTATATTCATTAAACTTATTTCCTCTTGAGGAAATAAGCACATGCATCCACCTGGACCAGTTGACTCATTATGTGAAAGACCGCTGCTGTTTTAGCCTTAGGGAATCTCCAGGACTCAGGAAATAATTTTAAGCCCATGACTTAATAAAGCATGATAACTATGGCAACTGGAACACATACACTGTGATAGCTAATTTCACCTCAGCATTCATCAGGGGAGGTACTAGCTTGATATTGTAGCATGGAGAGTTAATACAGAGGTGCAGAGACAGGGAAGAAGGAAAGCATGTGTTAATAAACCCAGTGAACAAAGTCAAGCCTGGTGTAAGTCAGGATAGATTCGTAATTATTGTTAGTCCTGTTCTGAGAGCACACTAGACTGAGAGTCAACACATCTATCTGCAGTCTTGTTCTGCTTTAACTTACTGGGTAGCTTTGGTCTATTCATTCCCTCTTTTATACTTCATTTTTCCCTAGATAAAATAGGGAGAATAATATATGCCTCTTTCACAAAGCCCTTGAGATGTACTGTAGAAAGTGGTGTATGAGCTTATGCTGATACTGTCCCTATTAAAAATCCTCTTGCAGGTTGACAGTTTGACTGCTTCTTTCATAGTCCATGCCCATGCTCTTGCTTATTTTAACTGAAAAACATCTTACAGCAGCGGTAAAACCTTGGGTTTTACTGGGAGATGTGTACATACAGATGGTTACTGAAGGGCACCTTAAGTAACTTACCGGAGTGTCAACACTCATAATGATGTCTGAGGAAAGACAAGAGAAGTGGAGGGGGAAGCTAGCTGTCTTGCCAGCAAGAACAAACTGAGCTGGAGAAGATTTATTAGGTGTATATTATCCAGATAAATGTGATCCTGACTTGAATGAGAGCCAGGAATAGCAAGGGGAGAGGGTCAAGCAGAAAGAAGTGGCTGTTTGGCCTTCATCAACAGATTCAAGACCTGACGGGGATTAGAAGGAGTAACAGAATTGTTGGGGTGTTCATTCATCACTCTAAAATTTAGGATTATGAATTCCAAATGGATAGGTTAGCTGAAAAATGCTTCCTCCTCCTCCATGCTACATTTCTCTTTTCATGCCAGTGTGTTACAGAGAGTCAGAGTACTGTATGATATTATTTGTGAACATGATTACAATGTGTAGATGTGATGGACAAGTTAATAGGAGCTTGCATGTTTTAAAAACAAAGACACATATTCTGTTACATGATCACAAGAGAAAGAAACATAGAAAGTGGTTAGTTTGCTTTCATATTTCAACCCTGTCACACTATGAAGGGCTACCTTTTTTACTCTGCTTGTTTTCGAGGTTTTACTTTTGCCTTCATGTCATTTTACAGAGACATGGTAAATGACTTTGTTCTTGAGACACCAAATCTCTTATATCTAACCTTAGCCCAGAGCAGTTTTTAAATGCCTAAATTCTGAAACTGTGTGTGTGAGAGAGAGAGGGATATAGAGAGATTCTCTTCTACTATTCCTTATTACTGGGAATCTAGGAAAGAAAAATATTTTTACTAAATAAAAAGAAAAAAAATCATTGTCCTCTCATGTTGTGAAATGTTTTTTTTTCTTTTTCATCAGACTTCAAAATGCAAAGATGGATAGTAGTGACTGGAGAAGGCTTTTACCTTAATCTTTGTCCAGTACACCTGGCAAACTGAGTTTACCTGGATGTTACATTAAACTTTACAACAGTTCTGTCACTAAAGCAACAATGCAAACCCTTCAGTCACTATTATTTTAAATAAAAAATAGCAATGAAGCAAATTCTGTACTGGGGTAGATTGCAATTCTTGAAGCCTCTCTTTGCATAGTAGTTTGCAAGAGCTAAGGAGCTACTCATGTAACTCTTAAACCCAAACAATTTATTCTAGTGTAATGCAGACTTAGCTTCCAGATAAAAGGCTTGCTCATTCTATAGTAGACAATTCACATTTTTATAAACCACCTTTAGTACAGCAACAAATGCATCCTGCAGAACACCTTTATTCCTTCATCACCACTGAGAGTCTTGCTTCCCTGGTAATGTGATGTTCCCTGTAGGAATCTGACAAATTGCATACATGGAACAGGTACACATCTGATGTTTTCAGAACCTTTCTGCCATTGGATTCTTTGGGTCTTTTGTTTCTGATGATTTTACTGAACATTCATTAACATATATGATGTGTAGTACAAAACAGTAAGCCTTAAATAGATGTGGAACCTGGCAATTTCTTCATGGACCCCAGTTCAGTGTATGAGCAGGATTATTTATAGGATGCATTGCCACCAAGGGTATGGATCATTTCTGATCTTGTATTCTAAAATGAGAAGGATCTGTTTAGAGAATGCTAACACAGGAGAAAAAAGTCTCAATCAGCTAACTTGCTTTTTGTTTGACAACAGCTTCAGAGAGTTGAAGGCAGCCAGGGACACATGTGTGCTAAGATCAATGGGGCAAGTGATTAAGAGTGATAGGATGTCCTTCACCTTTCATGCTCAAACTAAAATTTTCTCTCTTTTGAAACAAGAGCCTTTACATCACTCAGTAGAATTATATTTCTCATGAGCAGCATTAGAATACAGAAATAGTCTCAGTTTTCTTTGCTGAGGATTCTTTATTTTTTTTCCAGATACAGGAGGTCTATTAAACCTCAAGATTAACAGTGCTCTTGGCATCTGATTTTTAGTCAGGAAGTATATACAATGACTTGAAAGGTGTGTATGCAGGACTTTGAATCTGATTTACTAGTATCTTTTTCGAATATGTCATGCGTGTCATATTGACCTTACATTCTTAATTACCTAAACCACATGCTTGCTTTTCAGTTCCTTATTGTAAATCAGCGGTAGCACTAAGAAAAAGCCCTAACAAAAAATATCCTGAAACATCCTGAAAACTTAGATTCTAGCATGTCAGAATATGGAATTCCTCAGCTGATGAACTAAATTGAATTCTTTGGAAAATGTTTAGAAATAAAAGCCACATCCTACTAGGCCTCTGGTGCAAGGATCCATGTGCTGAAAAATTATGAGCCATATGTCCCCAAATTATAAACTCTCTTGAAAGTAGTAAGTTTCAAACATACATTTTAGAAACTTTCTGGATTTATATCAAAGATAGGAATTTTATGTGATTGTCAATATGTAAAAACTGAATCATACCCAAAACCTGGTGTTCATCTCCATGTTAGGCAGGTATCTAAAGAGTTCATTCGCTTATCTCCTTTGCTATTTCTGTTGCATTTCAGAAAGTTAGCTGACTGCATCATGAGATTTGGGCTGTGTGGGAAACTTTCTGGCTAGTGTACAGAATAAATGGGACAATGTATCCTTAGCTTTGCTTCTGAGATAGCAAGCTATTGCCCACAAAGGCAAGCTTTTAATTAACCTAGGATTCTTGGGTGCTCCATCTGTTTCTCAAAACAGGATAGCTTCCTGCATTACCTTCTGATAACAACCTTTCCCCCCCTAAGCCATGTAAAGAGCTTTGCACATGGAATAAGAATTTCTCATCTTCATGCCTGTAGAACCTATGCTGGGTATTTATTTCACCTGCTGCCAATTTCTTCACCTCTTCTATTTCCTTTCTTTCTATTTCTCTCTTCTCTCTTTATAGCTATCTGCTACCAATAGCAATGTGAGGGATAGTAGTGCCTTCCTTAGTTCTTTTCCTCATCTATTCTTCCTTTGGTCAATGCAAGTGAAGAGCAGGCAGAATATTAGATCCAGAACTGTTGAACAGGGTTCCCCAGTGAGGGAAAAGGGAAGAGCATGCAAACCAAAGGAAAAATACATCTAGTTTCTAGAAGGAACTGAGAATCTAGAACTCAAAAGGAAAATATAGGAAGACCGAGAGATAAGATCACTGCCAGACTGACTGAACTGTGACTGGGCAAACCATACCTGCAATTGTACAGGTAATGCAAATCTCTGAATTCATTTACCCCTTCCATGGATCCAGGTGATATCCAGGGGTCAGAACCCTTGACTATCGACAATGTAGTAAAGGAGACAGAAAAGAATAATTTCCAAGTATCCTGCCTAATTTCAGCTAGATAGCAATTAGCTATGTCAGGGTGGAAATCATCAGAGCACACAGATTATAATGTGACAAAATTTGAGACCCTATCTATCGTTTTACAGCTACTCTATACTGTAGTGCCGAGTGTAATGGAAAGCTCAGATAATTATGATGGGTTGGTGTGTTTGTCTTGAAATAATATTTGTCATCTTGCATGATCTCTTTCCATGATCAGAAGGGGCTTTGCTTATTTCAGGATAAAAAGGAATTTAAACCTCATTCCTACAAATTTACGCAACTCTGTTTTGTTTGAAGGGTATAATGAAATTTGAGTGCATAAATTCTTGCAGGATCATGGCTTTAGTATTTAGGTGATGGACTTTCAGGCTCTTTCGCAGACAGTTTTTGTGATCTCAACCACACTTTGTTTGAAGCACTTATTCTATTAAGAATAGCTTCTCAAGAATGAAAATCTGATACTTTATCCTCTGGCCACTTGTACCTACTATTTCTGATCTGGCTGATAATGCCAGAAATCAAAGTACGGATTCTCAGAACAGCAAGGCTTTTCATAATGGTCTCTCTGCATGAAAAGTCCATGTGTCAGCTAAGAAAATTAATTTCTAATAATACTTGGCACTGAATGAGTGGCTTGTCTCAAAGCAGGGCAGCAAGCACTGTTTATCTGATCTTTGTAACACTGAAATAGGTTTCACCTATTTGAATCATCCTTGTCTTAGTCATCTTTATATCCAAAAGCTTATATTGGGTATGATATCCTCAAAATCAACCCAGGGATTTTTTTTTTTTTAATAAGGAAATAAAACCGCACTAGGGATAGTTGCATTGTTGTGCTCAATAGTATTTCTCTGTTGGGCAAGGAGCAACATTTTCTATGCCGGTTTAAAATTCTGGAGAACTTTATGCTACTCTTTTAAGGCAGGCAAATATTACACAACTTTATGAACAAGTTTAATTCATCCTCTGAAGATGTTACCTATGTGTATAATGTCCTTTTCACTCTATACTCTATACTTAATTACTCAGTGCCATTTTCAGAACATGCTACTATGCAAATTCTGTACAACATCACAGACTTGTGAATGTAGCTCTTCAATTTGCAGTTTTAGCAAATAAAAGGTCTGTAACTGTAAAGAAACAAATACACTAAGACAGACTTAGAAATTAATACCTCTATTTTGCTTTAGATTTGAAATAGTAATCTGAAAAAAAAAGTATGCATTAAAAGTTTAATTAGTTATTCTTGGTTTGTATAGCAGCAGTTTTAAAAGACAAGCATTCCTTCACAGGATAAAGATGAATCAGAGTTCTCCAATTCCTGTAAAAATGTGTGTCTCTACAGTCATAGTTTGTTCTGGATCAATTCCAGTGCATTGTGACGATGGGAGCTAGAAAGGAAAACTCAAGAGGGTATTTTTAATCACTTTTACCTCTATTAACAATGTGATGCTATTTCCATTGTTCCTGTTATAAAAATAAGTAGCTGACATGTTCCTCAGGATTGATTATTGTGCTTTAGTTAACAGATCAGCCATCAAGACATTGCAGCCTATCAGGAAAGGGAGTGGAAAGGAGCAGGCAGAGAAACCTCAAAGGAAAGGACAAGACACTGTGTCTTTTGTCCTTTGTTCCAAGATGGAAATAAACTGTCTCCACTTTTGATAAGCTCCTCTTTTGATCTTTGTTTGCAATAATTAGGGTTAGACACTAAGTTATTTTATGAAACCTTTTAGGTTTAGCCCCCTCTAAATTAATATGAATATGAATTATTTGTCCTCTGCAAACAACCACATTAAGTAAGTTTTTATGATTTAATTCATGGAGATTTTGCGTAATATGCAAGTGGACTACATACTGATGGATTTGGGGAAGATGAAAAGTATTTTTTCTGCAAATTTAATTTCATGTCATGCTTTACAAATATGGAAGAACATAAAAATACATTAAAATATATAAATATTTTCTGACCTTCTCTACTGTATAAATATATATAGAATTATATACCTGTCATTTTTTGGGGGGGTCAATTTATGAATATTTATCACACTGTGCTCCCATATATTTATTTTAAATGGTTTAGACAATCTTTCCCTGTATAAGGCTATAGATTTGCGTCCTCACTTATGAGGACAGTAAATATCATTTAAGATACCTTTGGCTGCAGAGAAAAGCAGAGCTGTTTCTCTAATTCATGATGAAAGACAAAGTCACCAAAGGAAATCCTGTGAAATAAGAATTTGGGATTCAGCTGGACTATGCTAGAAGCAGAACTGGAGTGTTACGTGCTTCTGGTGCAAACTTAACAAGAAATGCAGGTGTTAACATTTTTTCTTGCAAAGCCAGACTTCGTAACAGGCAAAAAACCCCAATCCAGAACAAAACCAAAAACCCCACTCCACCAGAAAGTAAATAAAATTAATTGCAGTTATCTAAGAAGCTAAATGCATTGTAAATCTAGGTAGTTTTCACGTCTGTGACCATAATCCAGAATACTTCAGAGTAAAACAAATGTAATATTAAAGAATACAGGCAGCAAATATGTTTGTGTATAAACACAGTTGTGGTATATAGTTGTAATTTCAGAAACAATTTCAGCGTTAATGAGTGTATGTATATTGTATATTTTTTACATCACTGTTAATTCATAGATTTTTAAGGATTGTTGTAACAACCTATACTACAAATCCTGCTTAAGATCCCCTTGCTTAGGGTCTAGCATTTTACAATGTCTCCCTTAGGAATGCACTTTGATTTTAAGATTTCAAGTGACAACTTCAAAGTTTAAAACGTGCCAAATTACTTTAGAGTTTAAAACGTGTCTTACTCCAAATTTTTATTCTCTTAATCAGTATCTAGTCTTTCACCTGAGTTCTTTTTTAGTGTCCTGAAGATCATGATCAAGCTGTGGGATTGCAAGGGGAACTACATGGTGCAAAGCTGTAACATGCCTCCTACTGTCAAGAACAAAAAAAAAATGATGTATGCTTTGCTGAGACATATCACTGTAATAGTGTACACTTTCATATCTGCAGATTTAAAACATGTAATCATTTTTAGTAGCTTCATAAAGCATGTAGAGATATAGTCATTTGCTGGAAAATACAGAATGCTCCTTAAGGAATCTAAATTGCTGTATCTTTGTCTCTCCAGTGGAATATAGTCTACTCTTATCAGCTGAATAAGTGATACAGTCTAAACAAAGGGTAATAATGTTCAACTGGAATTCCAAGAAAGGAAGCTTAATGTGAACTTCCTGATTTAATCTTACAAAAATAAAAGGTTGATAGGATAAATGAATCACTCAGAAGAGCAGATTTTGCTTCAGTTAATTAAAATGGACCGTAAAAATGTCAAAGTACCCTTTTATAACATTTAACTGTGAAACTCACATACAAAACTAGAGTATCATTTTCATGCATGGGACTACGAAGAATCTCTTCAGAGAAACAACTCTATTTTCTGAATATTTCTTCTAATATTCCAGCCTGGAAATAATGGTGACAACTACATGGACACTTCTCACACAATTTCCTGTATCTTCTACTTTTGGAGAGCCAGGAAAAGTCTTCTCAGAAGTAAATTTGGAACTTTTGCTTCTGGAAGACATCAGCAAGTCAGAGATGCATGGAAATTAAAGAAAAACAAAGCAAATGCACTATTTTTTTTTAGGTTTTTTTAGGTTCAATTTCAGTTCATTCTGTCTTCCTGACAATGGTAGTCACTCAAGCATGGAATAAACTCACAAAGAAAGTGGAACAACACTTTTTGGATAAGATACCTGTTAAGTTGCTAGAAAATGAGCAAGAGAGATGGACCTGCGCTGCTAAGAGAATGGAAATGACAAAGCTCTAGGCCCTCTCCATCTCTAACTTCTGCAAATTTGTCACCCGTCAACACTTTTTAAGTATAGGCAATGTGAAAAGTGTCTAAAAAGCCAGTCAGGCAAGTGACAAGTTGTGATTACAGCTTTCTTTTCCCCTACCAAACCAGCAGGAAAATGTGAAAAAATGTGTGTGTACTACCATAACACAGCAACAGCAAGTAGGATATCCATAGAACTGCCAAAGGCCATGCATATCAGAGGAACATACTATGCATTTCCTCACATATGCTGTACCTGTGAACAATCCTTGCCTTTGTTAAAAGGTGTTTATTTCACACCTGGGCATGAACATCTCATCTTCTTAGAAATAGCTGAGTTTTTTTTCAGTAGCAGTCCAATAATTTTCAGTTTCTAAACTCTTCCAGGATGGAGCTTCGTTTAATGGAAAGCTGGTGGATGAGAGTCCTTTTGTTCAGAGCCTTGGCACAGTTGTTAGTATTTTCTTTCCTGATCAAATTTGATCTAAGGTTTTGTTTGGTTGGTTGGTTTGGGTTTTTTTGCTACCAGTTGTTACTGCTGTCCAATTTGTTACTTTACTTTGTTTGTGGGGTTGTGTGTTTTTCCGCTTTTCCTCACTAGCATATGAAGTAGCTCAGAAGGGGGGATCAGAGAGATATTTTATGTGATAAGGCTGTTGTGTGGTTTTATGACTGAGTGCTGCCAGAAGAAAACAAGAAGAGGCAGACTTGGTGAAGCATGACATCCGTGCATATAAAAGATCTGAAACTATATTCTAAGGGTGCATATAGATGACTGATAGCATCTGAAGTTAGAAGAGGAGTAGCTCCAAGTTAATACTGAATTCTATTTTATTAGCTAACACTGACCTCTCATTTATTCATTTGTGATCCCTTGGACAATTCAAGGACAGGATCAACTGAGTTTATTACAATCCCTTTGATTTTTATTATTTTTTTTTCCCTTGATGCCAAGAAGTGAAGAATAATGTGAGGAATCACTTCTACAGATAAAAAACACATGGGAAGAGGAAGAAGGAAGAGGTGAGGGAGTGGCACAAAGGAATCCTAAAACAGGTAGACCTTCTTCCCTTGCCTGATGACAGATTCCACAGTGAAAGAGATAAACTCCCACTAGAGATTTAAAAAGGGATAATCCTGAATAATGCTGGAAATCATGTCAATGTTTTGTGAAAGTGGGAAATAGGTATAAAAAAAAAAAGCAGGTTCATACTGATCAGCAAACAAGGCAATCTTCTCACTGTTGTGCCTGAGATATCTGGGTGTTTCAGGCAGCTGTGAGTGATGAGGCACCCATCTGTGATGAGCTAAGGATGGGATGTGAGCCTTGGAGTCAAAATGGAATCGCCTACTTTTGACCAAAATGTACTTTATGGGTGGGTGTGCTTTGACTGCCAACTATCTGTTGTGTTTTGGCACTAGAAATAACAGTCTTGGATACCTCCCTTTGGAGGGTTAGCTGCAATTACAGATATGTTTCAGAAGATTCTTCCATTTCATAGAAAAAACTGATGAAAATTAGAAGGAACATAGTCATCATTTGCCAGACTTGCAAGATATATTTTTCCTACATATTTAGTGGTTTGGGTAATTATTTTCTTAATGAGAAGACTTGTCAAAGCACATTATGTTGACTGATTTCACATCATCACCTTTATTCCTAGCAGTTTCTGATTACTGATTTTATGATACAGAAAACCATTAATTTTTAATTACTGCCAGCAATTTCTTAGAGATCATTAACAGCCAAACTGCTATAGACTACTTAAGTATTTTTCAGCTTTCCTAGGGAAAAGAAAACCAAAAGCCAACTAGATTTTCTGATTTATAGTTATAGTTTGAGTTCAGAAAACAGAGTAGTTCAACAAATCCTGCAAGATTTTTCCCCTGTGTTGGGCTTTACCCTTAGAGACCACTCACAGGATCTCATCATCCTCCAGGACAGCTGGCTTATGCCTCAGTGTTGCACCATAGCAGCAAGAGGAGCAGCAAGCTCAACTAGTCCCAGCACAAGATTCAAAGTTGCTGGAAGTTTCTGTCCTCAGTGTGAATCTGACTACTTCTGCCTCACTTCCATGACTACCAGGGCCTAGGAAAGAAAGCAGCATCTTATCTCTGAGGGAAGAGCTCACCTAGGTGGCTGTAGACTGCTCCTAATGCAAGTCAGTGTCTTGTGGATGACATTAAATATAATGGTTATATCCAGGATGCCATGAAAGGAACTGTAATGTGTTGTTTTAGAGAAGAAGGAGAAAATACAGATTGCATTTAATGTATGGGTTTGTACTTGGCATATGGTATGTCTTGAGGTATACATCCCATGTAGTTTACTTTTATCACTATCACTGATGATAGTCTGCTTGTCTAGGAATAATGTTTGCGGTTATGTTGTGTTATTTGAAATCCTAGATGAAAGACATAACTATATCAGTGTAGCTATGCCATTTTGCACCTTTTTACCAAGTAATTTTAAGTTTCCAAGGATATGTATTTCTTGGTAATTTTAATACAACAGTGATCTGCAGCTTGTATTCTGTGCTAACAGATGTTTTGTTACTAGAGTCCAATATTATGCAATAAGACAGTGAGTCCCCAGAACTCCCTGTCAGGAACACAAAGTACTCTAAGATAGATCACTTTCATATTTTCTGGCATGCAGTGATGGGTAAATCTCCAAATGGTTTGTAGGTACATTTAGTTTAAACTAAATATCCAGAGCTCAGATTCCTAGAGCTCAGTTTTCTCAGACTACAAAACCAGACTAGTTATCTAACGGGGGTAATGGTACTGGTAAGCGAAATAAGAAAGAAAAGAACTTTCTCATATTTTCAGCTTGAAATCAGTAGAACATTGCCTTTCTTTTTCTTTTCCCTTCTACACCCAGTTTTTCACCTTCTGTATTTGCTGCTTTTTACATACTCAAGATGAAGTTCTGTCTCAGCTACATTTGCATGACCTTTCTGACCTGCATCTTTCCTTTACACCTATGTGCATACTCCAGTGCCAAGGACTTGTTGGGAGCAAAATAATTATCTGAGACATAAAGAGTTCAAATTTACCTTGATCATAGTATTTCACAGTAAATGAACAGAAAGGACTTCATTTGAGGTCTGGCTGAAGAAGTCTTTAAAGTGTCAGAAACCTTCCTGTCATATACTAATCACCCATGTCAACTTGGAAGATCACAGGCTGCAAAAGTAGATTTTTTTAGTTACAACTTCAGTGGTATCAAATATTAGGAAAATAGGAATTGTTCCATTTTGCAAGAGTAGGACAGCAAAATAATTTCATGTGTTTTGACTGATTCTGTCTCCTTTGCACACACGCTGTAGTGCATTTTCTGTATTGATTAAGCATAATAGATAAATCAGTTCTTCAGCAGAGGTTTATGAATGTATAATTGACATTTTGTCAGTGCCACAAAATTTCCTTTCTGAGGCAATTGCATTTGGAATGCTGTGTAGTAGATTTTTTTTCTTCAAATGAAAGATAATTAAATATAATTAAATTAGAATTTCCTCATGATTTTGCAATAGTGACATTTTAAAGCCTGTGTCATTTGTTTTTTCTGCAGCTGTTATTTTGTTCAAGGAGTCAGTGTATGACTTGACTTTTCTGTAAGATTTCCAAGTAGAACCACTTTTACTTCCTTTAATGTTACAATATTTGGCAGGGCTAGTCTCATGTGAATAAATGAGTGAAGAAATCGCATAAATCGTAGTGAAAATGCAAATAATTTATTTGTGCTAAAAAAGCATCAAGCACTATGGGGTAGCAAATAAAACGAGCTGTTTAATGCAGTACCAAAATATTAATACAGCAATCAGAGCTAATACTGCAGAAACTCTGTAGGGTGCAAGAAAAGGTAAAGAAATGATGGAAACAACAGAGGGAATTTTAGATGACAGTTTAAAGGACATGAGGAAGCACGCTGAAAGCATTTCCAGTAGCACAAGCAGAGGAAAAGGCATTCTACCACACTTTGCATTACTTGTGGAGACCATGAGGGTCGTCTATGACAGTTGTCACACACATTGCCTGCACAGCACTTTCTTGGGACAGACATTTGCACTGAGCACACATAGGAGACTCCCAGAAGAAAAGGCCAGTGCTGAGGTTACAAGGGTTGCATGTTTTCTCTTGTCATTGCTATGTGTACTTGTAGACACCCATGAAACAAACTCTTGCATAAGTTCACACAAACCAGAGTTTCTTTGCCAACCGTTTCACCCTTTACCTTCAAATTATATAAGGAACAACAAGCTCTGCCTCCTTTGCCTCCATGATCTACCACAGACTTTTAATTTGCTCCAAACTCGAGTGCCCACCCCTCCAGTCGCTGCCTCCTGGTCATGTTTCCTGTCTCTATCAAGTCTTCTCTCAGCCCAGTTGCTGGAAAAATGTGTGTTTCTGGACTTCTCCTTTGTCAGAGGGAAAGAGGCTTATTCATACTCTATTTTGTTTTCCAAGCAGATTTTGTTGACAGCCTGCAATTCCCCTGGAGCACTTGCAGGATCCTGTAACATCGCACGGGGTCCTGTGACCCAGGCAACTGGCTGAGAGCTCTGGGTGCTACTTCAGCCAGAAGACTTGCGTAGAAAGGAGAGAGAGATTGCACAGCGCACTGATTTACTGATCCTGGACCTGGGATTTGTACCTCCAGCCTTCACTCTCTACCCTCCCCAAGTTTGGATTGTGGAAGAAATGCCTTTCTCCCTTACTGTGTATGTGCTCAGGGCTGTATTGGAAGCCATGCAATTTCCATGAAGTCATTTCATGGCACTTAACTAAATACTTTAAAAATGTTGCCTCCTGTGTAAGGAGAGAAGAAAATTAAGGACACTCTGTGGGGCTGGTGCACAGCTGGGTTTGTGTGGGAGCAAATACATCTGTTCTCCAAAAGGACATAGCAGCATAGGACATATATATAAATGAGTGGAAAAAGGTAGAGTGACTAAAATACATGCAGTTGTTTTTCTGGTGTTCGGTACAACATCTGGGCTTCAACCACTGACCTGTTCATTTCACTTAACACCCAAATACAATTTACATTAAAAGGGAGATTTTTATTTTTTTTTAAGTGCAGGGAAAGGTCATCAAACTCTCGTCACAGGCCACGAGAAGGCCACAAGTTAGAAACTGAATGTAACTGGTCAGGGAAAGAGGTGCAGTCTGTAGCCATTTTTGTTGCTGAATCACAGTGATGCGGGCTTCTGAGGACTACAGCAAAATGCACATGGGCTTACTAATATTTTTAATCTATCTTCATGAAGTCCAGAAATAGGGGATTTAGTTATAGTCCCTATTGTGTCCCACTGGCTTGCTAGAGGATCTAGCTCCTATTGTTTTACTCACCGCAGCAATGAATGTACTTGCTAATAGAAAAGCTGGACCTTAATATTATTCTGTAGCTTGTGCTCAGTTTTACTATTTTTGTAAGAGAAACAGAAACATTTAGCAGGAACAGACAAATGAACAAAAAATAATTATTTCTCTGGAATAAAGATCCCAGAAAAACAAAGAAAGAAACTGTCTTAATGAAAACCTTGGATGAGAAATGCTTCAGCACATATCCTTTTTCCACAGGTCTGTTCTCTTATCTTCTGAAACAGACAGGTGCTGGGAAAAGAGTACTGGAAATTACTTACTGAAGAGTTGTGCCAGCCCATTCCTTGCTGATATATTAGTAAATGTTCTAGAAGCAGCAGAGCCTGATTTTCCTAGTTTTACATCTAAATTATCCCAGAGAAAATGAGAACTCCCTTCTTTCATACATTGGCAAAAATAAGTAGGCTGTGAGTATTTTCTCTGATGAGCTTTATCCATGAATGTGTGTAATTTAGAGAAGCTGAAAACAGTATATTTTCAAAAACACATGCAAGTTATCAATACACCCTTTGGAAAATCTGCTGAAGCTGGCTGATTGTCTTACAATATTATTAAATGTGGGTTTATTATTTCACCATGTTTAGGTCACTTTTGGATACAACATACAGGAGAAGGAAGTACTGGCCTATTATATTAAGCAATGAGCTTTCCATATGTTGGAAATAGCATCATGAAAAGAAACTGCCCAGAGAAAGAAAACTTGGTATTTATGAGAGGGAGTACTCGGTACATCACCAATGATCCCATCCAGCAGAGATTTTCAGACTCTGTCTGTTACCATGCTGTCTGAGCTCAAAAAAGGAGAGGGATGTTATTTCTCTTAAAGAAATAAAAAATAAAAATAGTTAGGCCATCCATCAACTAAAACCAAGGCAAGTGTTTGGTTCTCACTGTTGAAATGGGGTATTATTATTCCCATGAGGATTAATAAGCCTAGCTGGAGGAGTCTGACCCTTCGGGAGGTCCATAGAGGAATGTTTAAGATTAATGTTTTGGTCCATGGTCTATCTCTATGCTAAGTTAATAAAGCTACATTGTCTTTTACTGTTCCTTATTAACACAACATTAAACTTCTACCAACATTCATGTTGCAGACTGCCCTTGGCTCTGTGAAGTAAAATAATACTTTGTGGAAAAGATTTTACTGTACAAATAAGCAGATGTAACATCCCAGTTTGTTCCCAGCTCTCAGATGACAGCAGTTCCTGTAATTAGCTGTGAGCTGGAATGTGGGTTGCCATGCAGTAACCACACCAAGCATTTTACTTCACATCTTGATTTCACATTTCAAATATCCCTGTTGACTTTAGAAAATGAGTTTTGGAAGCACAATACAGCAAAATAGAGGAGATACAGTACACTTAAAGTGAACCTAATATATGCTAAATAAAACCTTTTTTATTTAAATTTACTTGGCTTCACAAAAAATACAAAATACTGAAGGAAAGCATTGCTTAAACAAATAGATATCTTGAATAAAATAATCACAGGTATTCAGCAGTTAAAAATATATTTCAAAAGAGAATTTGCACTATGAAATTCAAACCTCTCACAATGAATGACTGGAGATTACAGTGATGTATTTCCAGATGCTTTTATTTTTTGTAGTTAAGATTAGGGGTCAGTGAGAGGTGAATGCTTGCATGCTCTGTTATGAAGTCCCTTTTTCTCACCTGAGACATCTGGGATAGCTGTGTAAACCTCTCCAGAGAACCCGATCCTAATCAGGCACTATCATAAGGCTTCTAGAACAGCTTCTCCTATTTAAAGCAAATTTAGTTTTCAGGCCATCATTATCCTGACTTCCACAGAGGTGATCCAGTCCACTGAAACTATAGAGAGGAAACTATAGAGAGGACCCAGCCTCCCTCAAGCATTTTGATACTAGCAACAAAGATATCAGCTACTGCTATCTGTGAACATGAGAGATCTGTTGATTACTATCCCAGCTTTATTTTGCCACTTGCCAACAGACTACATAAATAAATGCATTTATTGCCTATAGATAAATGTAAACAACATTATAACATGGGGTTTTGTTACTTTCTGGCTGTATTTTCCAAATGGGCAGAAAGATGTTCCACGAACTTCACTAGTCCAGAGAGTGACTCTCTGCTTTCCACTGTACTTCTCTGTGCAACTGAATGTGCTCATTGAACTCCTGAGGTTTTAATTGTGGTGACACTGGATATACCCAACACCAGTATTTCTAATAAATGCAACTCTTACTTTTTAAAATAATAAAGGCAGTGACACTAATAGCCATTGCATTTAATCATGCGGGAGCTATGGGAATAGAGCTTTCCTTAAAGGTGTCTTTTCTTTGCTCACTGCTCACTTCGAGGTATCTCTGCAAGGCCAGTGGGTTCTTTCAAACTTCCTGTGAGAGATTTAAAGGAAGGAGGAAGGGGACAGGAAACGGATATATTCTCTGAACTCTCCCTCAAATTGCACTAGTCCACTTCTCAGATTACTAGAAAGGTATATATTTATTAAACAGAAATAACTTGTAAAATCCTTAATATCTCATCCTCAGTACAGTGAGCTCATTTAAAATATATGCCTATAAATGTCCTATAATACACATTATTTAGAGAGAAGAAAAGGTAACCAGGAAGCCAGCGGGAAGATGACAACTACCATGATGTTTACAACACACCGCCTGACAATGGCCATGTTGAATATTAAAGAAAGCACTGATGGTCTCCAGTGAAAATTGCAACAATGTTCAAACGTGTTGGAAAAGACACCTGTTTTCCCAAACCAGTTAGGAGTCGCAGGCCAAGCATCCACCAGCTTTCACGGGAAAAGTGGCCATCTGAGGGGCTGCTGCTTTTGCAATCACAATAAACCTCCCAACACACAAGCTGCGTTAGCAGCGGAGCAACTAAAGCTGGGATGTAAATGTATGGTAGCAAATCATCCCCTAGCCTTTGGACAGAGCATCGCTAAGCTCTCTGGAATATCACATTAAAGCTATACTTTGTATTTCCATGCAGATTGGTGTGTCTGACAGTGGTGGTTAGTCCCCAAGTAACGATGAAGCTGGGTTAGCCCCCATGTTATGGGGTTGGAGTGAAGCCAGAGTTTCTCCTCATGCTTCTCAGGGAATGAGTCAACACACCTGCTCTAAAAATCTGGATGCAGTCAGCAGCCAGCGATGTCATCGTTGGCACAGTCGCCAGAACTCCATCTGAATTATGTTCTTTAATTCAGGTTTTAACACTTTTATATACAAGACAGTATTGGAATTTTTCATGACCTAAAGTTTTTCTTTTCCCAAAAGATGTACAATAAGAAAGTAAAACCACTGCTTGCTTTAGCTAAAACTTTAATTTTTTCTTATGAAAACTATAATAAATGTTACTTTTAACATACAAATAAACTCTCTAGCTTTTTTTGGCAAGAAACAGTCTTTTATTTATTTTTTAATTAGCAGTATTTTCTCAACAATAGTAGGACTGCATTCTGCAAACATATTCCTATGAGTAACTCAATAAAGTTGGAAGTAACTTATAATGGCTTTTTCACATAATTTCTTAATATGCACGAAACAGAAAAAGAATTTTAACTGAGGAATTTATTTTAACTCCAGACTAAAGAAAAATCAAAATGTCCACGAAATCATGACAGTTTTCTGACCTTAAAATAAAATGGCTGATAATCTCTACAGAAGGATAATGTTGTAAAGTATGGTGCAGTAACACCAGCAAACTTAGCATGCAAGTAATGCAAACCTCACTGAAAACATTTTTGCTGGGGTGTGTAGGAATGGGCAGCTTTATGTATGTGCAAATAAGCACAGTCCATTCCACAACTCAGATCTAGGTATTACCATCAGATACCTTCATTTGCAGGGTGGTCTGAAAATGCTGAGAACCCTGTTCCTCCACAGCCAGCCATGAATAGAAGCAGACATAAACTTCGTGTTCATTAGCACATGGTTGCCAAGTTTTTCCAGCTTTCTCCTCATGCAGAAAGAGGTGTTGCCAAATAAACTCTGCCCAATGCCTGAAGGAAACTGCTCAAGTAACCTCTGTATCTTCCCGCTGTTGTATCCTCCCACTTAATTGGTCATGCTGGGAGCTAGACCAGTATGCTGATGGAGATCTTTGTGTTTCAAAGCCAGTAGAGAATTTGGAGCTCTTAATGAATGTTACCTATTATCTAATATTGCAAAACAGAGTTAATTAGAAAACAGAGCAAATTGATATCACAAGTGCAGAAAGAAATCCCCTACTTATCCAAAAGAATACAATGCTAGTCCTTTTAAAATAAAAATGCAATTTTGCTTTAGATTTGTAGACAAACCACAGCTTCTATAGGGTTTACTCAGATGCAGTAATGGCTATGTAATTTCCTAAGAAAATTTCAACCAAAGTGATAAAGACATCTACTTCTCTAAGCCAGCTACCCATCCAAAGTATTAGCATACAAAAAGCAGAAAACTGCATTGTGGAAGATCTGAAGTGTATTATTGTTTATAATCAGAATGCTTTGGGTTGGAAGGGACTTTGAAGATCATCTGTTTCCAACACCCTGATATAGGCAGGGACACCTTTGCGTAGATAAGATTGTTAAAAGCCCTGTCCAACCTGGCCTTGATGCCCCATCCCTGGAAGCGTTGCACAGCTTCTCTGTGCAACTTTTTTCTGTGTCTCACCACCCTCTTAGTGAAGGCTCGAGTTCAATATACTAGCAAGAATATGGAGTCCCTGGGACTCAAGAAATTATTTGAGCTAAAATAATATTTAAATATATAACACTTCAGCATAGAAGACTGCCTCCAGATATGTTGAAACTTTAATTGCTATAGTAGCTGTGACTCATGCAGGCAGTCTTCTGCAAGCCTTAGTCTAACGAGCTTAGGCATTATAAGCTGAATAGTAGTGCCAGAGGAGAGCTGAAAAATCTCTGAAGAAAAGTCCTGTTCAGAGGGAGACCAAAGATACTTTCCTTCCTTACTCGGTGCACCCATCATAAGGGCAAAGGAAAGTGAAGAAGGGAGAAAGACCTGAAAAAAGGTAGAACTTGTAGGAGGAGAGGGAGAGAGAGAACAGCAGACAGAGCACTGGGAAGCTTGGCTTTGATTTCCATCTCCCCACTGGAATAATGTCCTGGAATAATAAAACCCTGGACGTCATCACATTATTTCTTTATTTCCATTGTCTTACCCAGTGTTAACTCTTTGGAACAGGAACCATTTCTGAATGTTCCTGCCAAAATGGGCTATCATTTTCACTGGGGGCCACAACAAGGAGTAAGAGGCTAAAGTAGAGAAAGGAGGTATGTCTGAGAATATGAGTCAAGTATTGTTGTTTTAAATACAGAATGTAATGGATATACAAAAGGAATGTGAACTGTGAGCTTAATATCCTACCTGTTAAAAGAAAGTCATAACCCTCCTAATGATTGTGTCAAGATTTTGTCATTCTTTCTTGCTTAAAACTTTGTTTTCCTAACAGTAAAGATTCTCCAAGACCTTGCCCTGTCATCAGTTCATTACTATGCAGCAAACACTCATTACTCCTTGCAGAATAATAGTTCACGTACTGTCAGGAAGCCTTTCACCCAAGTGCTGACCCTAAATATAAGGATATCCCTGAATGAAAGTGCATTGTATAAACAAGCAGGCAACTCAGAGTTGTCATGTGAACCTCAGAGTGGAAAATCTTCATCAGTGCTGCACCCAGACTTGCCAATGAAGAGATCAAGGATTCCTTATTTAGCCCAGAGTGCTTATTTAGCCAAATACCTGGTTTAGGCCTTCTAACCCTCTAGTGAGAGACCTATGAAGAAATTGTATGCGTGTAGACTGCAATACAGAGAGAAGGAAGGGATAGCACATAAAGCAGGACCAGTTTCAGCAACTGAATTTTCAAAGGACTATTTTCTTATCTTGTTTAACCGATCCTATCTGGTCAAACTTGACACCAACACCAGGTACCTCTGTATTAGCATAGCAAAGACCTTTCCTCACTTTAATAAATGCAATGGGACTACATTAATTGTTAGTATATGGCAACAGGCATTTTCAGAAAACTGTATTCCGTGTCTGCTGCCACATCTCCATGACAGCTGCTGCTTCCTCTCCTCTTCCATTTACTCCCGTTCTCTCCCAGATCTCCCTATAACCATCTAGGGAACAGACAGCCACTGTTCTGGCCCCTTCTGAGCCTTCTGTGTGCTGACTGTCCAGAAACTATGCCAACAGGACAGGTTGCTGCTCTGCTCATACAACAGCATTTTCATTTGTGGGTGCTAGTCTGAGTCTCCTCCACTTAAAAATGGGTTTTTGCAAGGCTCAAGAGCCTCCTTTAATATCTCAGAAATATCTGCCCCAAAATCCAATTCTGTTACAGTTGTAGGAGTGGGTACAGATGGATGGATGAAGGACCAGTGTTCACCCCTTAGCCACTTTTGTTTATAAAACTAGGGTGGAAAAGGTATATTCTTAATATTCCCATTGGCAACCATAGCCGTCTGTTCAAATGTTAGGTTAACTAAATCTTATTGCTGTGGTTGCTGCTATGACATACTGGAGAATTCACACTTGTTTCTGTATTTGGCCAGACTAACTAGTTTAATTCAAGTGTATTTTGCAAAAGTAGCAGGTAGAAAAAGCTTGAAAACATGTCATGATTGCTATTATTGGTTGAAAGGAATGTATTTAGTATTAAAATCTATGTAATTGAGACAAAACCTCTTAAAATTCATCTCAGACTTTTAAGCCACATAATTAATAAATAAATTGAACAAAAATCCTAACCACCTGTCTTTATTTAATACAGATTAGCAGCTGGCTTGGCCTTTTTTCAAGACTGTGGGAATGAGTTAACATGTTTAAGACAAGCATTTCCACGGCTGACTGGCAGCTCAAGTTGTCTTCCATAATTCAACAGCCGCATCAACAAAACGAACACTAGCAAAACAGCATTAGAAAACGCATTCCTCTCAAATTGCTGGAGCAGGGAGTCCTCAGGTCAAGGGTGTTAGGAGAAATGTGGGCCAACTTAACAGCACTTCCAAAAGAATCATTTCAGAAGCCACCTGCATGTTCATCACTGAACAGAAAATCAAGTTTTTCTGTGAGAAAGCAAGCCTCACATAAAATTTTGTTCTTGTTTCACAAAGAATTACATTGTCATGCATCAATAAGAGTTAAGTCAGAAAGAAAAGAACATTAAATAAAGTAAAGCGAGTGGGGTTCTTCAGAAATTTCAAGTTTTCCTTCATACCTTCAAAGTTCATTCACCTATTCAGGTATCAAACCTCCCCTTTCCTTAATTATTTGTCTATCTGTCTTTTTAATACTTGCTGTTTTGGCTAGAACACAACATGATTTTTGCACCTGCAAGTAGCATGGAGATGTTATGCATTGTGCACTGTCAGCAGCAGCTCATGCTAGCTGGGAGATTGCTACATTGAGTGAGGGTTATAGGAGATTATGGATTATTAGAAACAGGAAAAAGTACTCTTAAACTGGGGCAAACTGGAGTGCAGAAGAGTTGACTCTGCTGCCAAGAGGCTCATGGAAATGTCAATGGGTCTATGAAAAAGAACTGAAGTAGCCAAAAATATTCAATGTGTCATTAATCTGTGGTATGTTTATTGGCTATGAAGATGAACTGAGACTGATGCCAAATTTTTCCTTCATTTTGCTTTCAATAATTTGCTTATTTTAAAGAAAAATAGAAATGTTTTCCTTCTTTCTTCAGTCTGGTTTTTGTTTTAGTTCTGGGACTCTTGGATTTTACTAATAGTTGAGTATACCATATAGGAACTGAGGTTTTGCTAGAAAAATGCTCACAACAAAGACTCAGTAATCTGTATCTATTTCTTATTAAAGAAACGGTTTTACAGTCCTTACTTACTTGTTTCCCAATGCTGAAACCATTACTCCTTCATCCAGTTGCACAATGCCTGCATGCTAGCTCCAGTTTATTTTTTGCCAAGGTAACTGTTCTCTTCAGTACCGAGTTTTCCACTTTTTCAGTCCTTACCGGACTTGGTAGCAAACCTATACCGAGTATCATGAACAGCAAGGCTGGGTCCAAGGGGAGTTTTGTATGGTTAAGACTGCTGGATCAGGTGCTGGCTTCTTTTCCCAGAATCTGTACCCCAGTATCCTACATCAAAAGCTCATGGGGCTAGTCAATAAATCATTAGAGAAGCAGAGGGACAGTGTATCTAACATTCAGACTTTAAGCAGTACATGACTCCAGGACGTCCAAATTCTGCAGCTTTGTCTCATTTTCTGCGCTTCCCCTCTGGTTTTTATAATGCATAATTGTCATGAAAAAAATTCCCACAGAAACTAACATGATGCAGAGCTCATTGCTGAATGAGTGGTCTATTAATTAGACATCTTTAGAAAAAAGGCTGCTCTGTGCTCAACAGATTAAACTGAGCCCTTGAGATATTCGAAGTTTTTTCTGTCACTATCAGATAAACACAACAGAACATGCCGACCTGCAGAGGTTCATGACTAAACTGTTTGCAAGGTTAAAAAGAAAGGGAGAGGAAAAGCCTTGTTAATCTTCCCCATTCCTAATTTTAATAAAAAGTAAATATTTTTGTAAAAACATATCAAAGGCCTCCACTCTCAGCTATGTGGCAGGTTGAGATTAGGGAAAAACCAAGCACCTCTTAAGGTTAAACACACTATTTGTCTCTGTCTTTCAAACTACATCTGAGTATATTTTGCAGATAAGTTTAGATAGGGTAAAGCTCAAACTCCTTTCCTTTGACTTTTTACCTAGAAATATACAGCCAGAGATGCAGTAAGGTCAGAGCAATATTTTCCTCTCGTTACAGATTATACTGAGTTCTTATAAATAATAAAAAGTTTTATTACATGAAGGGTACAATGATTTGAAGCTCCTATTCCATTACAGATAAAATACTTTGTAAGTAAAATAAAATTTCTGGCAAATGGTATTTTAGACAACTGGAAAAGTTTAAAAGTGCTATTAGATATGCTTTGTTTACCATGTTCAATCATTCAGATTATTAACTCATTTGTTAGTCTCACAGAAGAGTAGAATATGTTAATTGACTTCTGGCAGATAATTTGCCTAGGGCACTTTTATTCTGAGGTAGGCAAACTACTTTGATGATTTGCACTATGTTTTCAAAATGCATTTTTCAGCTTTGATTTGGAACATGTAATTGGAGCGGGGGCAAAAACCATTCTACAAAGACCGAAGAAAACTGCTTTCACTTCACCAGGTCTTGTGCTTGGATGGTTCCCCTAATGTGGGTTTGGTGGCAATGGAATTAAATTTCTTTTTTGTTAATAGCATTATGGTTATCTATTGGGCAGGAAAAGCCTATGACATCATATAGCAAAAGTAGCATTTATAGCTTTTACAGAGCGATCTCTTCCAGCCAACACAGGGCAAATGCCCTTGAACTCCTCTCTCAGGCCAGATTTTTAACATATGCAGACTCATTTTATATTTTAAAATCTCAGCCTGGGAATAGATTGTATAAACATTTGTATCTGTCTTGAGTAGTAGGCACAAATCTCAGCTGCTGTGAACTGGCATAGAGCCATCATCATAGAGGAAAACACATTTATTTATAATGATTGACTTTCTGAGCCAGGAAATCTTTTTTATTTCCTTCACTGGCAAGAGAGACTGAAGTACAGGCGAAGGTGGATGGGCAGGTGGGCAGGTAGACAAATTTTCCTTATATCAACACTGAGAGATTTGCTGGGGGGGAGGGGACCGCAGCAAGGGCTTCTGTGCAGAGTCACGAACCTGATGTCCATCTGCATCCTCTCACTGAGAGCCACCCAGCCAGGTATACTCTTGGTGCGGTCACCCTAAAACCACATCAAAGTGGGGTTTACACCACAAAAAGGAAAACAACAGAAGCTACAAAGACAGTGTTTCCCTGTGGTGGAAGGGTAGAAAAATCTCATCCAACCTCCCAAATAGAGGAAGCCCAACAGCAGCAGCACTCCCTTCTTTCTAGAAGGCACAGCCTGCTTGGAGACTTCAGGAGATGATCTGGCCATATAAAATAGGAATGCGGGTAGCAGATGTTGGGAGCCCAGTACCCTACAGATGGCTCACACATGGTTTTCACTTCCACGCCCTGGTGCTATACTGTGGTTGTCTCGCCACTGCATTGTCTCAGCAAATTAAATGGGTAGGGGTGTAAAAGAAGAAACAAAGAAGGAAATTTGGCACTCTACAGGTGCAAACCCTACAACAAGGGCAAAATTTGAGGGGATTACTACAGAAATCATGCCAGTTATTTCAGGCAGGGTATACCCTGACACAGAGACCATTTTCTAAAAGGCTTGTTGATGGGCCCTGCAGTCAATCCATGGTTTGAGAAAGTGATTCCATCCCTTGAACATTTATCCAGTGAAATGTTCCTACTGACTGTATCTGAGCCTGGACTTTGTGAAGAAAGCATTTGATTGCTACTAGCTTCTGACTGAGACAGTTATTTTTCACTTCCAACTTTTGCATAAATCTGGATACTTCTCCCTACTATAATTCCATGCTTCTGGGAAAAGGTATTTTCCTTTTTGCTTTGTGCTTGCAGGTGGAAATGTCAGATAGGTTCAGAACAACAGTTAAACCCCACTGTACAGACACCATGGCCTGTTTTCAGGAAAGCTGAATTTAGGAGTATCTCTTTTCTCAAGCAGTTGGTAAAACGTAATGTTCATTTACCTACAGATACTTTATGTGGTTCTCAACTCATAGGATGTAGTTAGTTCTATCCCACCATGGCGTGGCCAACAAAGATGCCTATTCCTTTAATCCAAAAGTTTAAAATTAAAAGCTATTTATCACCAACATGACAGCTGTGTTTCTTTCTGAATGGAAAATAGAAGTTAAGTCTGCATTTTTAAAAACTTCATATAAATTATATAAACTCCTGGCAGGAAAAATAATCCTCTCTATATGTCAGCATTCCACAGCAAGGTTTTAACAAAGATCATATGTTGCACATTGGAAAGCCAAAGCACAGAACACTGCCATTAAAAAGAAATCCCCTACATATCTGAATAATGCAGTATAAAAACTACTAATCTGAACAGCTGTCCTATTAGCAATAAAAAAAAAAACCAAAACAGCTGTCCTGATAAGCAATAAAGGACAAGTTCACTCAAACAAAGCATAAAAAATAAACCCTGCTACAAGAATATGCTTAACTAAACAGAATTTCTTCCAGTTTTTGCACAACAGATATTGTTCTTTGATCACAGTAAATAGATTCCTCTATAACTTTTCCTTTCTTGCCATCTTAAGGTCTGACTGTAGGAAGAGTTTATTAGAGTGCACTCTTAATGCTCAGCTTCAGAATTAATTAGTTAAAGAAAATGGGAAAGCAAAATTACCCATTGTAATCAGGACATTGAGGATTTTACTTAGTCATTATTTGATTCAGATTTACAGAATACACTTTCCAGAGCATATAATTCTGTGATATGCTTCTGAATCACAGGACTAAGAAATTACGCTGTTGATTCATGATCCTAAGGAATATTTTTTTGCAAAGATTGGACTACTTGCCATTGTGATGCACAGAGAGAAAAGTAACTAAAACCATGTTTATTTTTCATATCAGTTGTTAAATTTATCAAGAGGTTTGGTATTTGAATTTCTGTATTTCTTGACAGGAGAGGAAAGGCAAGGGCTATGGCTATGAATGTCCAAATGACCTCCAAATAGTCTTTTACCCTATTTTGATTGGATTTGGCTTTAATTTAATTTACTGATCCATACTCTTTAGCCGATTAGTCCTAGCAGCAGGTAGACGTAATGTTCATACCAAACTCTTAGGATGGAATCTGACTGCATGGTTATTAAGAGATCAAATTTACAGCTGTGATCTCAACATAATACATTTCATATTCCAGTTTTTCATTATCACACATTTACCTATAAAACAGAAAAAGCAGAAAGTGGTCAAAGTACTTATTCTCTGCCCTCGTCAGGATAAGAGATACAAGTCTATTCAGACACTTGTTGGTCTGGCAAAACAGCTGACCCACATACTAGGATCTGGCACATTTATCTCTTGCAGCAGCAAATTTTAAGTTGGTCAAAAGCTCTTGGCTTCAATTTCATTGCTTTTAGGAGATCATTTATGTCTTGTGAGTTCACTGGCACAACGCTGTATGAAAGAATAAGATTACAAAGCCTAGTGTAAAAAAAATGCAATTATGTAAAGAGATAGTTGAATTCTGAAAACTTTCCTAATTGCTTAGCCTCAATTAAGTAAGAGTGAGTTCTGAACGAATAAAATCTGGGTAAGGTTTTTGGTATTTACATTCTGAGTGTTTTTTCCCAGATTTCTTTGAATATCTTTTATTAATGTTTGGATACTTAGTGAACATCTGTGTTTGAAGGTTTGTTTTGGTCAAAAGAAGAACATTTTTTTTTTAAGGCACTGTTAAACTTAGTAGTTCAGAGATAAATAACATTCCTGCTCAGTTAAAATACTTTTCTATTTCTTCTGTACGTGACTTGGCCCAGGACTGATTATTATTCTCCTTGAATCACAGAAGTGTGTAGCAGATATTTTATGGCTGCTTAGAACTGGCAAAAAAGGCAAAGGGTGGGGAAGAAAAGACAAAAACATCTTTTGGTGACTTCGCCCTTGGGGATTTCTCCCGAGAATGAAGGAGCCTTGGAAGCCCTTTGAAGGGATCCCTACACTATGTTCACATGGATAAACGCTGTGCTGGTTAATCATTTAGTAGAGTTAGAGCCACACTTAAGACAAGAATAATAGTGCCACCCAAAGGAACAGAGTCTTCGTAAGGACCTAACTTTGGGTGAGACTTGCTTTAAACAGACTGGGAGAGCGGGAATAAATGATTGAATAAATGATCAGGCTCTGCTTAGAGCTAGATCTTAGGTTTGCATGTTTCAAGCTTCAGATCAAACAGTAAAGGTTGCTACCTGCCACTTGCCTGATACCCATTGTCAAAGGAAAAAATAGTAATTCTCTACATAAAATAAGTAATGTCACTCTAGTCCTACATAGAATTTTATTGGTTAGTGAATGGTATTAATATTAGCATGACAGGTATGACATCCACACTATAACATTGAGCACTGGGGGAGAAAAAAGTGCAATTAATTAGTCAGAGGCCAGACTGTAGCCCCAAACAGCCAAATAAAATCAGCTGCTGCTGATTCCCTTAAACCCAAGTCAATACTGATTTGAGAAAAAGAATAGCTAGCTGCATTTTAGTCCTCCACATCTCAGGAGAGATATTTGATCAATTTTGTACTGAGGTGCATAATGGGAATGCAAGCCATCACTCCTTGTCTGCACCCATCTATACCATTAAAATGAATGAGCCCTGAATATATTTCCTTTTATTTGCTCATTCTCCTTCTGCCACCTGAAGGGTCTAGGACCTATAGCTTTCAGGCTCAACACCAGTGAGCTTGGGTTTTCCCACTGGAGACTGCATGATGTATATGAAGAAGAAACTTGTACAAAAATGTAAGAGCTTGTTGACTCTGAAATACTGTCACCCCTCCGTGCTCGTCACCCCTCTGTGCTCTGCTCAGTAGCTTAGGAGTTCAACAGAGTGCAGTCAAGAAGCTGTGCAGAGATGTGAGCAATGCTGTCCTGAGCTGCTATATCCACATGGCACGGTGCAAGAAGCTATTGTGTGATTTAATTATCTTGGATTAACATCACAACTGCTGAGCTACTGACTAAAGCGCTCAGGAGTAAGGCCACTGCTGCCCTCTCTTCTGTTTCATTTTTGGATTGATGCTAAAATGAAGCTTTTGCTAGCATGGTTAGAAACGTCTACAGCAGAAACAAACCGTTTCCTGATTCAGAGTGAAGAAAGTTCTTTCTGTGTTAGCATAAACCAGACATTTCTCCCTAAACTGTTACTTTGTTTTATTCAAAATTTATCCTCCTGCTGCTTTGCTTTGATGGTTAAAAATCATACTAGTCTGCAAGGTTGTGGGAAACCCTGAAAAATGTGGTGTGGGATGATTTTAGGCTGGGCATGAGAAGAGCAGTGCGGGGAGAAAGGCTTCTCAATGGTGTATACCGCTGTTTAGGAAGACTTAGCAGTTATTTGGGGATTGAACAAAGCACTGCAATGGATGCGGGATGAATTCCACCTCGGTGTCCCTCCCCTACTTGGAAGAAATAACTTTTAGAAATTTTGATTATCACATCTTTTCTACCCCTCTGAGTCAGAACTTCATTTTTAGCCAGAGCATGCAGCTGACATTTCCATCTGAAATCAATTTGTGCTTCTAAATGTTAGCTAAGTAACCAGTGAGCAAAACCAAACGCTGACATTTTATTTTAGCTAATCTTTTCAGGTGGTTCAGAACTCAGTGTAGCAGGACAGCTTAAAACAGGATATTTCTTTAATTAAAGTTCTCCTATAATAAATGAGAATAAAAAAAGAGCTTAAACACTTGTTACTTACTTCTCTTTGGAATACATGGAAATAGATGGGCAACAGCCGAAGGTAGTGTTTGCTAATAAAAAACTTGGTTCTGTTTTTATCCAAATAAATAAATCTTAAAGAATAAAGGGACACTGCAAACAAAATGAAACGATTCCTGAAATCTGCAGTACAACTCTGTGGCTTGGTTGTATCTTTTAGCCAAAAAATATCTTGATACAGTGTGTATGTTTGTATGTATGTTTGTTTGCACCCCTGTTGTGTACAAACCCAGAGACTGTCATTATTGCCTCACTTCAGCCTCTGGAATAAACGTTTCTTAGATTCATTCTTCACTCAGTGGGATATATTAACTTTAAGTGAGATGCAAAGTCATCCTCTTTATAGTAATTTCCTTATTTCATGCCTGACTATTAGGTCCTAGCCACACAGCTTAAGTAATTTCTTCACAGATAGCAGATTTGGGGAAAAGTTTTGACAAACTTCAAAGTATACAGCTGTGGTTTTGAAGGCTACAAACCTGGCCAGAATTATGATTCCCTTTTTTTTTTTTTCTTCCTCAAACTTGGAGCTTGACTACATTTGCCTCAGATCTCTTCAGAGCCAAGAAACAAAGAAGCCATTCATTCAAAAGCCCCAGAAAGGCTTTTGTCCTAGTTGCAGGAAAAGACAGGCAGACCGTACAGCCAAATGATGGAAGCACGATTTGGGTTTGCATGACAGAGTAAAACAGTTAGAATTTAGCAGGAAAATAGAAACCTGCAGAAGGGAAATGCTTTTCACCAGTCTTAACAGTAATTAGTGGAAGCACCTTAATATTTCCATCATGACAGTAGAGGCAATCTCTCCTGGTGCTTCTCCGCCTACCTATGACATCCGTGGAGCCTGCAGTTGTATGAAAGTTGCATTTGGCCACCAAAACTCAAACCAGTGTTGCCGGGAGGGGAACACAAACACAGGAGGTTGTCTTTGGGCCTTTTTTTTTGCCTGGCATGGAAGATAGCTCACAGCTTTCCCCCGATAGGACTTACTACCATTTCCAGTGAACCAATTGGTTATTACCTGAACCTGTCCCACAGAAAATGCCTGTGGCACATTCAGCTGCAGGAGCAGTAAAGAATAAATTGTTTCAGAAGGAGCCTCTGTGTTCTCGGTGGAGGGGCTGACAAACAAATCCTGTTCCATTCAACAGCTTGGTGTGCAGACATACTTCGTGCACGCCCCGGGCTATGGGACGCACTGTTAATAATCACTTCAAAGTATTCTATGGGCATTTAAAGTTGTTCTGTGTTTGCAGCCATTTCTTTGGTCTTTGGGACACTTTTGAAGTTCTGGCCAGTGGTATGCCAGTACTGCCTGCAACACAAGCTGCACTATTGTTGTGTGCTGCTGCCGCTGTGTCTCAAATACTCCAGGCCTCCTGTCTTGGCATATCAAGTGTGCTTGTGTGTGCAAGTTTATTAAATTGAACAGCCTTGTACTGTTTGGTGCATGTTGGAAGAACTTTGGCAATATTCTCTTTAACATAAGCACAGCATGCTTGTGTAGCACACAACTGACTGATAGCCACTTTTGGGGGGGGGCGTGAGAAGTGCAGTGATGAGTATCTTATTTTGCATCTGCTTACATCATCCTTTTCTCCTGGCAAATTATTTTAAAAATGGCTTACGAGGACTCTCAAAGGGAAAGGAGTTATTTGGTTTGTTTATTTGATTAAGAGCATTTTAAACCATAGATCATATCAAAAAAAGCTTAGGCTCATATGCTGGGGCTCATAGCTGCCTGACAGCAGGTCACGTACATTGCATTACATCACAAAATCTATTGTGAAAATCTTTGCAACATAACTACCAACTTCTACTTTGAATGTTTTAACTATAAGGCAGTGAATCACCTTGTAGCATAGATTTTATCCTGTGTAACAAAAGTGCTAAGTAATGCATATATATGATGCATATATATGAACAACATGAAGACTGAAGAGGATGACATGGAGTACAGGAGATCCTGATTCTTCACTGTCACAAATGCTGCTGCACATCTTTTGGTAGTGGTGAGGTCAGGGATGGGAGGGGGAACTTCATTTGCACTTCTGACCGTATGTTATAACATCTCAGCAGTGCTCACGTCCTGGACTTTTTTTTTACCTGTATAAAGGAGGATGTGGTTTCATGGTCATTTAAAGCTGATATAAATGAGACCTGAGACCAAAATGTTGCCTTCTTCCTCTGCTTTGCATCCCCATCTATGCACTCCCATTCCTGCCTTTGTTCTGCCACAAAAGTTCACAAGGCCACAGAATGACTTGGATGAGGAATCATGTGGCTGAAAACCAACCTGACAGCAAACAAACAAACAAACCAACCAAATCCACTCCACTTCCAAAAACCCTCACTGATTTTCAGTTAACTCAGTTTC
The DNA here is from genome assembly GCF_033815535.1 of Pezoporus flaviventris. Taxonomy (NCBI): domain Eukaryota; kingdom Metazoa; phylum Chordata; class Aves; order Psittaciformes; family Psittacidae; genus Pezoporus; species Pezoporus flaviventris. The sequence goes on from NW_026892550.1 coordinate 26,988,518, forward strand.
CTGCTACACCTCAGCACCTGGCAACATGAACACTTACAGCAGCACAAAGGCAGGGGACAGGAGGGATGCAGCCCTTGTTTTACCACTGCGAATAATTTTCCAAGTCAATGGAGTCTGAAGCAGCACAGCATCTCAAGTCTGGGGTGAGTTATAGGCCATTTCTTTGTTTCCTGATCTTCTTGCTAACACTAGCCAAAAAAACAGGTGAATTTGCAACGCAGGCAGTAAGACCACCCTGGGTTGTATTTATCAGTTAAAATCTTGAATCACTTCAGTGTCTCTGTTAGCTGAAGGTAACAGAACAGGTAACATCTATATTTAAGATGATCTACTTGTCCTTCCACCACTGTCTTAGATTTTAGGCTGTTTCAGAAATATATCTTTCCGTATTCCATCATTAAAGGTTCTTTGATGGACAGACAGGTCTAAGCTATTCCTTCTTCTGTCCTTTCTGAGCTGGAAATTGCTAGTATATCTTCTCTTTCTATTGCAAAAACTGTCCCCATATCTTCTGCAATTGGGCATTAGGATATACTAGGATGTAATTTGAGAAATTATATCATTCTGCTCCCTTTTTGCTTCCTTAAATATTCTTGATGAAAAATTTTAATTCATTTGTATATCTGTTCCTGACTCCCTAGTTTCTTTTACACACTCCCAAAAAAGTGGTCTTTAACTGCATCGTTATTTCTAACTCCTATAGTTTTGTAGTCTGCTAGGTGTGTCTGTGTTTGTTGTGTCTGTGTATGCATGTTTATTAAAATTGAAAAGCCTTGTACTATTTGGTACAGGAATGTCATCCTGTATTCTTTAAATAGGTTATTAATTTGTGTGCAATCCAATATGAATGTTGCAGGCACGTATGAATGGTGCAGGCACGTATGAATGTCTGGTCAACCTTTGATTGATTATATTACTAGATTTCTTTTTAAAATGAAGAAAGGCTAAAAAGAAAAAGCACTATCTGCTACTACTTCGCAGGCTGGTCAAGGGGCTGTGATGTCTGAGAAGGCAGCTGCTGACTGACATGCAAGTGACTGCAAGGAAGGTGTACTGGGCAGTGTCAGCAAGACCAGAGGGAAACCGAGTGATGAAATGCAGAAACACAAGGAAAGGTGGTAGCTGATTGCTATGTAAGCTTAACAGAGGACTTTATATCAGGGTGGAAATACCACAGAAGAAAGTGCAGAGAGCATCTTTTGTTTGGGTTTTTTTTTTTTGTTGGGCTCATGCAGCATACTAACAGTAGAAGTTATTTTGAAATAGGTGAAATGTTCAGCAGCCTGACCTTGCAGAACATAGAGAAGGTCCCTTAAAACAAAGATGTCTAGAAAGCAGTTTATCATAGAACGGTTTGGGTTGGAAAATACCTTAAAAATCATCTGGTTCCACCACCCCTGCCATGGGCAGGGACATCTTCCATTAGCTTCACTTGCTCAAAGTCCCATCCAACCTGGCCTTGATGCCCCATCCCTGGAAGTGTTCCATAGCTTGTCTACACAGCTTGTTCCAGTGTCTCATCACCCTCAAAGCAGAGAATTTCTTCCTTATATCTAATCTAAATCTGTCCTCTTTAGTTTAAAGCCATTACCCCTTAACCTGTCACTACATGTACTTGTAAAAAGTCCCTCTCTAGATTTCTTGCAGGCCCCTTTTAGCTATTAGAAGGCTGCTCTAAGGTCTCCCCAGAGCCTTCTCTTCTGCAGGCTTATTTATTCTTTATATCAGGGCTCATGAAAAACAAAATTCCCATGATGCAGGAAGGGGCAGATGTTCAAAAGAAGGGTGTAGTGGGAAGGGGACCTGCTTCATGCAGCTACATCCAAGGAGTGGATTTCCTTTCAGTCAGTCATTTCTGAAGTAATTTCAGAAGTCAATTCTTTCAGATTAAATTAACCTCAACCAAAGATATGGAAAACAATGCAATGGCAACTAAGCACATGACCAGTATATGCTATGATCAGGCTTATCTTGTTTTCAGAGAAATGTATGAAAAATTCTGGAAAATAATCAGATTTTTGAAACTCTAATTTCAGGGAATCATATTCTAATCACATCTTGTATCTACAACAGGACAGTGCAGTTGTCTGAGAGTTAAAAAAAAGAGAATTACTAGTCATGGATGATAAAGAAACCCACCACACTATGTAGTCAGACCTTTCAGAAAACACAGACCAAAACCTTACCCAATAATTTTTATACGAGTCCTAGTTCCCACTGATTTGTTTAGACAGAAGTTATGTACTCTTCTTAAAACATGTGGTCCATAGCCATAAAAAGTTTGGTCACGTCAGTCACTGGGTATTCTGCAGACCCAAGGTGAAAATATGTATTGTGTCTAAAAGGAACTCTTCAGACTCGTTTTTTCTTGATTTTTTTTTGTTTAACAATTGGGACATCCATAATACAGGTTTAAACTTCATTCTTATTCTTCTCATCGAAACTGGAGAACATTATACGGGCTGAATGCTTGACTCTCAGCTGAAATATTAACAGGAATAGGCTAAGTTTGCTTTTGTGCTGCTGTTTATCACTGCATCACCCTCAGTGTCCTCTGGATCATGTTCTCATTTGGAGCTTGAATTTATATTTTATATTTTCTCTAATATACTTATTTGTGAGAAAAGAGTAAGAAGTTCAGATTATAAATTCAATATACTTGCTTTTGAATAACGGAATATTTTCCTTCATCTTTCAGATAATATCTTGACCTTATCTTTTTGTACTTACTTTTAAGATTCAGCATTTCAGGAAGAATATAAAATATAATTCCTCTTTTCCTACATTTTGCATGCTATACACTATCAGTTTCAAGCTATATCTAAGATGTTTTGTTTGTATCATTTACTTTTCATTTCAGATATGAGCATCAGTTGGGATCACACAGAGTTTGGTGAGAAGTTTTTGTTCAGCTTCAGCCAAAGTTGCTTAGGTGTGCAGACTTAGGACATAGCTTTGCCACTGTCTTGAAAGTGTGGGTCAACAGAATGATGTTCAGTGATTTTAGTAAGCCTTTGAACCACACCTTACATGATATGAAATTAAAGCTGGGATGTTATTGCATAACTGTTAGTGGAAGGTTTCTGAAGACAGTGCAAGATTTACCACTAAAATCACAACAATTTGAAGACATAATAAGACATACACTTTTGTTGACTAAGAATGCGGGTTGCGAATACCTACATAAAATGATACCTTGAGCATCCATTCTGTTCTATTAGAGCTGTTTGAAAGTGTTTAATAAGTTCCTACATAAAAATCTTGTCTTATTTATGTAAGAATCTAAGGTATTGGAAATGATGTTATATACTTAGTAGTTTCAGTATCAAAAGCTGATATTGGCTATTCACTAGTATTTACTAAATGTTTAATCCTCATTATGCAGACTGCAATTTTTTTTTTTACATTTCTAATAATTTCAGACCACATCTGTTCTTTATTATATAGTCTGTCTGTTCTTTATTATATAGTATACCAGACAGAAAATGGGAAAATTTTCCTATGAAATGTTGAAATTGTTTGTAGAAATCAGCCCTACTAAGAAGATGCCCTTCATATGATGACATATGATCAAGATGCAATTTTTGATTGCCTTTGTTTTACCTTAAATTTCCATGATCTGATTAGGTACTTTTTTTGGAGAAGCTTCAGCCTGTGAGGGCTGTGAATTATTTGACACATGAAAACTACATTATGTTACAAATATCTTGGGGCTTGTGAAGTCAGACCATCCAGAGAATCCAAAGAAAAAATTATTATTCAGAAATTAAGTCCACTAAAACATAATTCTTACATGAATATATTTTTTTTGAGAAGAGATTAAAAATATAGGAGAGTTTTTGTGTTAGAAGACATGAAGCTAACTAAACAAATCAGTCTGTTTTGTTCCCTATGGTTTAGCTTTTGTGCCTAGATCTCCTCCTTGTGTTCAGAAAAAACTGTCCATGAATCAGTCATTGCAATCCCAAGTGTGTGAAATATTTTTTCTTGTTGAGGAATGCAACGTTCTCTACAAAGTAGGAAACAAACGGTGCAGATTCATCTGCTTAATAAGGACTGGCAATCTGAAAAGCATCTGAGAATGCCTCAAATGCCAGTGTATTTTAGAAATACATTTTTTGTGCAATCTGAAGCGTGCTCGCCCTGTGTTTTGCTATGCAATATTGGTAGTATGATGGCAACATGATGTGGTCTGGCTTAATGCTATACTTGGAATTTTTGGTTTGCTTTCTGCATTCCTTTGTTTCCTTCCTTAGTGAAGCTATTTCCTTCCAAACAGTATTTAAATCGGTATAGACTAGCCAGAGCATAGTCTGAGCTGGTTATCAGCAGGCCTCACAACTGGAACGAGTGTCTCTAGATTTCCTTATCCACCTCCCCAGCAGTTACTGTCATCAAAGCAACTGGATGGGACACAGATGAATTGCTGCTCTTAGAATAGAAATCTGCAGCAAGGTCAATGGTGTTCAAAACAATCTGACCAACAGCAGGAAATTCCCTCCAAGATTGCTAAACCTTGTTTACAAGAGATGTCTTTCTGCAGGATATACCCTACCCAGCACTGTGCTGGGAATGTCATGTGACATAGCACATTTTCATGAATAGTCTCAGAAAGCAGATAGGAAGAACTCCTGGCAAAATTTCCACTTTCTTCAGTGCAACAGGGTTTCCAATGAAATGTTTCGTTAAAGAAAGGGTAGAAATTTTTGGCATCTAAAGTCAATGTTGTCAGGTGGTATGTAAGCTGGCATATGTGTGGAAGTAGAAAATGGCATATGGAGGTTCTGTTGCTAAGAATGGGTTGTAGCTAAATCACACTGATAGATATAAATCTTGAACTAAACTATCTTGGAATAATATTTCCTAGAGAAAGCTGAGTGAGCACTGGGAGACTGAAGCAGCCACATCTCATTACCAAATGCTTTTAGGAATGCCAGCAATGTAGTTAATCACTCATATTTTGGTAGGAAAAAAAAAAAACCACAATTTTTTCTCAAGATATAAGACAGACAAACTTTGTGAATACTTCTGTCAAAGACCCTCAAGAAACAGTTACATTTTGGAAAGTCATGATTTGGTCATGCCTATTTTACAAATAAAAAGCAAAGGTTCAAACTCACAAATTATGTCAGTTATACATATCCACTATGTCATAGATGCTGGCAATAATTTTCTCTAATTGAGAAAAGTAACACTGGTTAAAGAGACACTTTAAAAGTTCTGGCTGTTCACATCCATTTAATGCAGGTGTTGAGACTCTGGGCACCAGTGTGACAGAGTGGAGAGTGTCTTAATATCTGAAAGTAGGTCAAATGAAGCATAAACAAATCCTTCCTTTCCATAAAATATCTTGCTATTTGGTAGTGTACTGTAAGGACAAGTTATCCATTAACACCATCATTTAGGTTTAAATAAGAATGTTCAGTTCTGAAAAGAAAAGGTAGATTACAGAAATGTTATGGATTGAAAGTAATACTCATGATATAGCTGAAAAGAAATTACTCATATTCTTGGATGATACAGATTGTTAAATATATACTTTCAACACATAGATGACTGGTTTATTGCCTCTTATGCTTTAAGTTTCTGGCTTAATTCTGCTGACAAATTTAAATGCACTGTTTATGAGCAGACTTACAAGTATAGGGTATGTTCAAATTAATTTGTAGGATAAGCTTTGCGCTTGCAAGACTTTACCCTAAATTCTGTATTCAGATTACACAGACAAAACCCTTCTGGACTCATTACGAGACAAACGTATAAAATGAAGCACAGTTAGAATGACTACTTGTAAAATTTATATCCTTGTTACCTTCAACACTTGGTTCATCGTATTTTCAATACTGTCCATCATATTTGAAAAATCATGGCAGTCAGGTGAAGTTCCTGATGACTGGAAAAAGGAAAATGTGAACCCCATAAAAAGAAGGAGAAAATGGAAGACCCAGGAAACTACAGACCAGTCAGTCTCACCTCTGTGCCTGGCAAAATCTTGGAGCACATTGGCCTGGAAGGCATGCTAAAGCCTTGTTGAAAAACAAGGTGGTTGGTGGCAGCCAGCACGGCTTCACTAAGGGGAAATCCTGCCTGACCAATTTGGTGGCCTTCTATGATGGGACTACAGAACTGATGGACAGGGGTAGAGCAGCCGATGTCGTCTACCTGGACTTGTGCAAAGCATTCAACACTGTCCCGCACAATATCCTTGTCTCTGGAGAGGCATCAATTTGATAGATGGACTACTCAGTGGATAAAGAACTGGCTGGATGGCCACAAGCAAAGAGGTATGTTGAATGGCTCAATGTTCACCTGGAGACCAGTAACGAGTGGCGTCCCTCAGGGATCGGTGTTGGGACCGGTCTTGTTCAACATCTTCGTCACTGACATGGACAGTGGGATTGAGTGCGCCCTCAGCAAGTTTGCCGATGACACCAAGCTGTGTGGTTCGGTTGATACCCTGGAGGGAAGGAATGCCATCCAGAGGGACCTTGACACACTGGTGAGGTGGGCTGATGCCAACCTCATGAAGTTTTAACCACGACAAGTGCAAGGTCCTACACCTGGGTTGGAGCAATCCCAGGCACAGCTACAGGTTGGGCAGAGAAGAGATCCAGAGCAGCCCTGCGGAGAAGGACTTGGGGGTGTTGGTCGATAAGAAATGGAACATGAGCTGGCTTCAGCGTGTGCTTGCAGCCCAGAAACCAACTGTATCCTGGGCTGCATCAAGAGGAGCGTGACCAGCAGGTCGAAGGAGGTGATCCTGCCCCTCTACTTTGTTCTCATGAGACCTCACTTGAAGTATTGTGTGCAGTTCTGGTGTCCTCAACATAAAAAGGACATGGAACTGTTGGAACAAGTCCAGAGGAGGGCCACGAGGATGATCAGGGGACTGGAGCACCTCCCATGTGAAGATAGGCTGGGAAAGTTGTGGCTGTTCAGCCTGGAGAAAAGAAAGCTGCGTGAAGACCTCATAGCAGCCTTCCAATATCTGAAGGGGGCCTATAAGGATGCTGGGGAGGGACTCTTCATCAGGGATGTGTAATGATAGGACAAGGGGTAACAGGTTCAAACAGAAACAGTTCAGGTTAGATGCAAGGAAGTTCTTTACTGTTAGGGTGGTGAGGCACTGGAACAGGTTGCCCAAAGAAGTGGTAAATGCTCCCTCCCTGGTGTTCAAGGTGAGATGGTTTAGTGTGAGGTGTCCCTGTCCATAGCAGGGGAGTTGGAACTAGATGATCTTAAGGTCCTTTCCAACCATAACCATTCTATGATTCTAGATTCTATATTGTGAAGAATAAATCTTGTAAGAGCTGCAGTTTTCCACTAGGATGGTCTTCATTTCCATCTTGAGGAAGAAAAATTGGTTTTATATATACACATTCTCTCTGCTATATAGAGTTAGCATTAAACAAAAAACTCTATAGTTTTCTCTTTCAAAAAAATAACAAATGAACATGTGAACAAAGGTAAGTTAAACAAATTCTTCATGCATCAATTTTCCTTGAATATTTTAATAAATGTTTGTGCTATTCTAGTTTGTATTTAGAGCTTATGATATGTAACATTTGCTGTAGGTCTAAAGCCCTGGTTAGATTGTCTTGTTGATTTTGTAAGTGAATTGGATGACCTTGCCTTCATAAATAAGAATGAATAAGGATATCACTCAAACAAGGATAGGGTGGAGGGCACTTTGAGGAGTGATATGGACAAGAAGAAACAAGGAAACCTATTTAAAGTCCCTGCTTGTCCTCTTTAGCTGAAGAAATATGCTAGGTTACAAATAGAAACACTAGAATTAAAATTATCTGTTTTCCTTCCTTTTAGTAGGGAGAGGGGTTTGTTTTTTTTTTGATATGTTTTCCACAAGAGATTTATTTTTCTAAGGTTGTTCAGATTTCTGCATTCTCAGGAGTGAGTAAATAGGAGTCTTTTTTTTTATTTTCTTGTGAGTACTACAGTCACTGTGAAATAAATACACTGCAAAGCTCGATCATGAAGTCCTGAAGCGGACTTGATTCAGGGATTTGCAGTATTTCATCATCCTGTAAGTACTGTTTCACCTATCTGCCAAAGCAGGAGGAAGAATTTAACTGGACTGAAATGGATGTTGGGTCGTACCAACACCAGGTACTGAGCACTGTCTTTAATTACAGCGCAGTACTATGCAAAAATACATAGCAGTTTTCATTTTATTTTGTCATGGTCCTCAGTTCTGCATGCCAGATGGAAGAACACTGAACAATTTACAAAGACTCCTGTTATTGTCCTCTCAGAAAAATACTTTGCTAAGCCCATTACTGAATTAGCCTTTTTCTCTTTTTTTTTCTTTTTTTTTTTTGTCACTGTTCATTATAATTACAGTTCATCACAGTCAGAGTGATGTCTACAGTTTTGACGGGCTGCTCAGCCACACATATGTGGCCACTTTCTTCAGTACAAGACATTTATCCACAAAGTGGCTTCTAGTACATTTTCTAACTACCAGTCTACTCCAGCATGATAGTCTGTGGTTATGGACTACAGATAATATTCCATAAAAATTATCTACTGTTAAATCTTTTGTGGAAAAATATACAGAAAAGAGTAAGAAACATGTTGGGTAGGCAGTGTTTTAATTTGATAGTGCAAAGTTTTTCCTATTTGATAAAAAAGTAGGAAAGAAAAGCATATCTTAGAGATTACTGTTCAAGAACATTATATTTTAAAAACATTTCAGTGTTTCAACTGGTCCTCTCAGATTAAAAAAAAAAAAAAATAAAAAGGAAATTAATGAGATTTTTGCTAAGTAACACTTAGCTCTTCAAATTTGGTCCCAGCTAAACATGATCTTACGAAATTATGATTTTGTTTAGGTTTTCCTGAACTACACAAAGGTTATACCACTCCTCACAACTTCTGCCTCTTTTTCAAAAGTGAGAGCACAACTAATGTTATAATAGCAAATCCAGTCCTGGACTTGTTTGCAGCTGGATATAGTTGCAAAGAATACCAGCTTTTGGTGTTATTTTGAAGGAAAGTTAACTCCAGCCCTCCAGTGCAGCCTAATCTTTTTATTTACATGTAGCATAGCCAGATGAGAAGCATCCCATCTCTCAACACTCTAGTTAAACTTAGACACAGCTTATATCAATCAGACCAATAACTTCACGTTAAATCACTTAAATAGTTTTAGAAAAAAATGGGTTGAAAACTGAAGTCAGCATATATTAGAAAATCAGTTATAGCAAAAAGCTGCTTTGTTGTCAACCAGTAAGCTTAATCACACATTAGATATAACGAAAACAGATGTGCAGACACTACTGAAGGAAGTGAGGCACCTTTGATCTGCTGGTTTCTACTGCTCACTCACAAAGGACAGTTGCTTCCATTAATGAGGCTTCTCTCGTTTATAAGGTTCACTGATTTCATGTGTCCAGAGCAGAGGGAAATTGCACTACTCTCTAAGAAATCACTTTGATATCTGGTAAATACAGAGCTATAAAGCACTCATGTCGCTTATGGCCATTAAGTGGGATATCTTTGTAAATGGTATGACTGCTTGATGATATTTAAAGGGTGTGAATGGTTAGAAGGACAGAGGTAATGCATTGTTAGATGAGCTGATTACTTGCTTATCTGTAAGGAATGAATTCTGGTGAGAGAAGAAAGAAATGCTTCATCAGAATTAGTCAGAATTCTTCAGTATCATTTTTGCAGAAAACTAAAGTGTACAAAAGCAAACAAGGAAATGCTTAAATCAGAACAGATGACAGAATAAAGTAATGATGTCATATTTGCATAAGTCAAGGGGGTCCTATTTACTCCTAAATGTAATAACACTTAGTATAGTATATTGCACGCAGTTAGCTCACCTACTTACACAATTTAGTGAGACCTATACTGGCCACACACAGTGTCTCACATTCATGACAGTCCTGACGTACATACAAAATGTGTTTTGAAGACAGAGTGCCTAAATCCTGATAATTTTAAAGTTCAGAGTTTTAAAGCAGCTTGCAGAGCTTTAAGGGTCATTCTCTCAGGAGTACTGTTTACTGTAGCAGCTGCTGTGAACCTGTGAATAGGCATGCCAAAACCAGGTAAAATAAGATTCATCCGCATTGCTGTTTGTCTAGTTTACTAGCTGTTGCTGAAGTAACAGGATTATTTAGATTCCTGGTTTTATTGTTGTTTCACAAGGTTTTACAGAAAGCAAGAAGTTAAATAGTGGGCTCCTTTCATTCTCCTCCGTGAATATCAATGTTGCATCATTTTTAAGTATTTTGTGTTCTTGTGCATGCATTTCCAGCTTCCCTCTTTAACTTCCCTTTTTAACCTTAATTTACAGACCTATTTGCTTAATAGGTATATCCCACTTAGTTTATTTTTTTATTTTTTATTTTATTTTATTTTTATTTTTTATTTTTTTAATTTTTATTTTTACCTATAGTGTCATTTCAATTTACTACATTTTATTTAATACTACCATTACATTTAAAACATGCCTCCTGTTCAAATTAAGCTAGAAGTAGCAAAGAGGTTAAATAACTCAGAAACCAGATCCTGATTCTCCTAGAAGTTTATTATGTTGCCACATAATGGAACTATATTTTGACTATAAAACTTGACTTTGGACCCTGCTGTATTTTTTTAATGCAAGACTATTTCCTACCTTTAATTTCTCACACTTAGTAGAGTATGGGTGCACTCAGTTGCATCCAGAAATGCAGTGGTAAACCCATCTGGCCTGTTTGTAGGTCAGGATATCAGAGCTTCCTTTGCTTGGCCCATAAGGAAAGGAGTAAGGTAAGGCTGAAGAACACTTATTTTCATTGCTATTTGTACCATCACACTGAATTTAAAGGGACTTCAAAGGAGCAGAGTATTACAAAGGCACTGTAAAAGGGCTCAAGTGTGAGTCAGAATAACGTTTTAATCCTTTTACTATCATGCACTAAAGCATGCACGTAATATACATCACGTCAAAAATGTTTTTGGATTAATGTGTGTAACTGCCCGTAACTAAAGCATGAACTTACAGATAAACATTAAGAAAATTTCCTCCTCCCCTCATCTGAGACAGCAAGCTCTCTGGCTGTATTCATACAGCTGTATTCATACCCTGCACACTTCCACTGGGGGCCGATTTAGCTGGGGGAATTTTTATGGGATGATGTTATTGCACATGCATGTTGCAGGGAAAGCATTAAGAAAGGAGATCCTGCTGTCCAACATGAACAGCATGGCGTTTGCAAGTAACACTCTTCTGGAAAGGGCAGCCTTATGTTAGCTTTAGAAGGTCAAAACTGCTGGATGTGTAGATTTTTCTTCCCTGCTTTTTCTTGGGCAGCTGCATTTCAAAGTTGTAATTGTTATTTCCGTGTACATATGTAGCATACTGGAATGGCAGCAGAAGCACACATGGGGCTTCAAACATGAAAGCACATTCTGTGTCAATTCTGAGCAAGAGACAAGGAAAACCTGCTTGAGTATTATGGGCCTTTTCTAGTGTTATTATCAGTTTGCTAGTGCATATTTAGTGCAAAACCATTAAAATTGATGATGTTTTCTTTGATGAGAAATCCATTTCAGCCACAGTATGGTGTGTAGCATGCTCCAGACTGTGTCTCCGGGAAAGGAAAAAAATATTTTGGAGTAGGAATTTTCTGCAATATCCAGTAAGATATATTGGAACACTTGTTCCCAACCTCAGTTAATTGTGAATTATACTTGTAATTCTTTAATGCTGGAGAAAATTCAAATATGATTGAAATTGGTGTATTGCTAATGAAAAGGCTGTTTTAATCTTCTCTACCACTTACTATGATTCACCAGTTTCAAGCACTGTGTCCTGTATCCATAAAATAAGTACTTTTATATAATGTATCAGGCCTTTTAGTAGAACAGAGTCATCTAATAAATAAATTTAACATTGAAAGGGGAAGGGTTTCTGGTCATGACTTAGTTCCAAAATACTGCTTTATTTGTACGGGTCAGAAGCAGTTTTAAGTATTACAAAACCAAACTTCTCTGAAATTGTAGTTATTTTTTTGGAGAGGTTGCAAAAACTTAATAAGAAATTTGTGGGAAGCTTTAGGCAAATTGAAGAGTATGTCTGAGTCAGGCAGATGAGATTCAGTCTCAGTATAGGAATTTTATTTCTATTTCTTCTTTTCCTAAGAGTTATTAGTCTCCTGTTGTTCTGGCTTTCTTCAAAAAGCTGTGTTAGGGCACCTTTCTGCTAAAAGCACCATACTTCTGCCACACCCCAGGAGGGGTGAGATGACTTTTTAGATATGATAATAGGTGGCTGATGGTAATTAACAACCTGAAATTTGTAAATACAGTTTTATGGGATTCCCTGTAAGAGTGGTGATGCCTTCTTGCTTTCTGCTTCAAGAGCAAGTGAGTCCAAGTGCCTGTTTTGCTCTTGCCTTTAGTTTATTTCTATGCCAGCATTCACACAAATGGGAAGACGAGACAGAGAATAAATCCACATGGAGACTTTAGTTGGATTACTTAATATACAGGAGAAGGTGTTCCCATTCCCCAGCTTTCATGGTGATTTAGCAATGTGGAAATAATTGAAACAAAAGATAAAAAGCCCCCACTTGCTCGGTATAAAATTTAGTCTTTTTTTCAAGAACTGGTATAAGTTAGTTTTGGTCCCAATAACTTATTCCTGTTTTTTATTTCTGAATAATATTTTATTATATTTCTCATGCTTTCTAGTAATCATCAATGGTAAAACAAGCAGGTGTGCATTATAACCTTATCTGCTTTGAGAACACTGGAAAATATCAATGGTAATTCTAGTGTACTCCTACATATAGCCAAACATCCGGGTTGCCTCTCATTTCCACTCAAGCTCTTTGAATTCAAAGAATTATGACTAGCAAAACAAATAACAGCAAAATAATAGAGAAGATGTACTGAACGTTAGATCTAGCAATACTTTACAGTTGACACTGTTTTCATAATAAAAGTAACTACACATATATTTACACCAAGAAACTATGTAATCAAAATATGCTTAAAGTAATCTGTGTTTTTTTTGTTATTTTGGGGGTTTTGTTTTTTTTTTTTTTTTTTTACTATGCTTATTGTGGTACTGGAGTAGACATTTTAATTGCACTATCTTTAAAATACAGTTTCATAGAAATAAAATACATAAAAATCCTAGTTTTAAAAATCTTTATTTAGCTCATTTGTTTAAATAACAATTTGTTTAAGATTAATTTTCCTGCTGGTCTAATTCTGATCTGTTTTGCAACACATTAAATGATTCCAAAGATTTCTACCATTCAGAAAAAATAAAGTCAGTTTTGCTTATTGCTATGAACTCTCTGTCCTCAAGCAAAACTTCACCTACCGCACTGCCACTGTATAAAGAGATGTATTAGAGGGTGATCAGCACCTGTTCCAGGCATTGCAAGAACACATGGTTGTTTTCTATCCTTGTCTTGAACAATTTTGTACCTAATATTATGAACTGGCCCCTGGCAGAAAACTGAAATAACGGGAATTTAATGGTGTGATGCATTGGAGACAAAAGAAGAACTGGAGTCAATGATCTTAAATAAAGCGGGCAGAGAAGAGTTAAATCCCTGTGGATGTTTCCCCAGGTGGTGGATACCGAAACCTCATGTTTGAAATTACATCTTGCTCTCGTAGCTCCAAAGAAATGGAACCAGATGTGCTCATCATTACCCATCAGGCCACCATGGCAAGCTAATTTTGCCAAATAGCCCAAATATACACAAAGCTGTAATGACCTTTAATTCCTAACAGCTTCAGTAGATCTTATTAAAAGCAGTGGTGGGCTCAGGGATCAGAAACTACTGGTTTCAGCTTTCAAATGGGCTGTCTAAGGATGCTAACCCCAGTGACATTACAATATAAGATATTATAAGCAAAAGAATTATTACAAGTACTACTAATTAAAATATAGAAGAAGAATATGGACTCATGAAAGAAGTAAAACAAGGGTTTTTTCAATAATTACTGCTTTTTGCAGTCTGAGAAAAAGTAAAGAGCGGAGATTGTCATTATTTCTCTTAAACACATAGATCTGATAGGATGATAGAACAATATAGGAATTCAGATAGCAGGATACTGCGAAAGGAATTAGGTTTTATGGTCACCCATAAATGCTGCAGTGACAGTTAAGTGCAAGGGTACAAGTTACAAGCTTTTCTGTATAGGCTTGATGAATTATTTATACTTCTTGTGGTAGCTGGAAAGATTGAGAAATGTGGAGTATCTTTTTACTGATCTTTGAAATCTCATCAAAATGCCTGTGTTCAACTTGTTCGACTTCTTCTGTTGGACTACATACTTTCCTTAGTGAAGTTATTGTTGCTTTCACATCAGCAAAATTCCTTGCTCCTGGTAAGACATAAGCTATTTAAATTCTCTACAATGAAAAAGTGTTTCCATTTGAGATCATCTAACTTTATTGCTTTACATCCATAAGATACTTACAAAACTCCCCAAACTAAGTTCAAGTTAGCAATATCTACTATTCAATCAACAAATTGAGATATTTCATCTTTAATCTCTAATTTTTTTTCATTTTCACTGAGTGTTCATTTTTTATCTCTTCTGCATATCTGTCCAGATGAAAAAAAATCTCCAGAGGATTATAACATAGGTATTAATTTGTCAGCTTCTGTAAAGTTAAAATACTGTAGAACATAACTGTGCATATACTTCACTGCACTTCTACATTTCTGACAGGTACAGAGGGAGGTTTCATTTGAAATGATACAAAGCAAACATATGTAATATTTTACTACGTCAGGTTGCAGGCCAAACCCTTAAAGCCTATAGATGACAACTTATGCCCATAAGAAATGGAACAGATTTTACCAAGTCTTTTCAAAGAAGAGATTCAAATTGAAAAGTGGCTTCAAGTTCTCTTAAAAGCTGCCATGGCTTGGAAATAAGCCAGGGAGTCTGTGTTTCTGTAATACTTGTGCTGATGCCAGTGATAAATATTTGTGCGGTCATTTTCCCTCCTGCTTGAAGTATCTGAGTGCTTACTTGAGGGTCCTAGCAGACCACAGATAATTTTATCTTCCAATGAACTAAAGACTCAAAATCAAATTATAAAAGCTGTTACTGGAGTATGAAAATTCAGAAAATGGGTATCTGAACTCTTTAAATTAAAATAAAATACACAGCTTTCCAAATAATGTGCAAGTTACTGTGTGGGATTTTATGGCATTTATAATGTAGAAAGTTAGAGCTGTTGAGCATAGTAGTCTTTTTGGCCTTAGAAAAGGATCCATGGCTATTCCATATGACCTGAGGTGCAAAAGATGAACTCACAATCCGCCAACAAAAAGCTTCTGGGGACCCTGGACTGACCCCAAAATTCAATATAAAGGTGGTAAGAAAGAATCATCAGTAGAGAACCTTGAAAATTCTGACTACAAGATTATTTTTGCTTGAGAATGCTTCTTATCTCATTCACTTCACCCTATAGAAATTCAAAAGGCCAGTCAACATAGCAAGAGTCATACATATATATCTACATGTATGTGTGTATTAGTATACACAAGACTGAAAAAAATCACATGGAAACATCATTTTCCTTTTCTTCATTGATACAATGGTGAAAATAATCTCAAATTCTGGCTACAAGATTGAATGTCAGAATTGTCAATAGCGTAAGTCTCATTAGGTTCTTAGGTTTCTAAAATACGAGGTATGCAGAAGAATATGGTCAGCATTTTTGTATTAAAGAGCTAGAATTGTGAGTATGTCCTGTCAGCAAATTCTTACAGCAGAAAAACAAATTCGTCAACATAAATGTCTGATCACAATCTGGTTTCTCCTGGTTCTGCAAAATGAGGCAGCATATTAGGAACATGTTAGGGACAAGATTAGAGTTTTTCTTCTTCAGATCCGTTACATGAATCTCTCTCACTGCATCAGGTTAAAAGCAGCAAAAGTCAGTGTTCTGCTTGACTTATGCAACTCTCCTTAGAATTTCTATCCAAGGTTTCTTTGCCTTTGAAACCTACCAAACTTTCGTTTTCATCTCAGCTCTCTTTCTTCCAGCAAAATCATTCAATGTTTTGTTTTGTTTTTTCCAAATTACTGATTACTCTTTAACAACCTAATTGAGAGTGAAGTAAAACTCTCTTTACCAGGTTGCTCAGGGAAGTTGCTTTCATTTGCACTGAAAAACTTAATGCTTTCTGGTCACTTCAGTACATGGTTGTGTTTGGCACTGTTCCCTGAAGTCTGTCTCTGTAAAGGGTTCAACAAAGCCCAGAAATATTTGCTGAACTACTGATCAGCAGAAACATCATGGCAGATGGATCTCACATGCCTGAAGCTTTCATTTGCTATCTTTAAATGAAAGTGTTCAGGATGAACAAAAGTAGGCATGTAGGAGTGAGAGCTAGTGTATCAAGGCAAACACAGCACACCAGGAAGCTGCATACCTGTCTGAGGACAAAACAGAGATGTTTGACAAGTGACAGAGGTGGAGGGAAAATAAAAGACTGAGGCCAGGCTTCTTTTGTACCAGCCTTCTGGGAACACTTCACAGGAGTGTCTCTGTCCCCTCATCTCTGAATGCTGACTGCAAAGATGTGCAAATGACATTGCAAAGCACAAGTGCAGATAAGAAAGCATGTTACACAGAAATCATGCCTGGAAGAAAACTGCTTACTGCCTAGCCTTTTGAAGGGAAAATTTCTGTATTTCAGTGATTCAGCTGCCTTGAAGAATATCAGGTTAATGAACCAAGCAAACAAGAACATCTTGTACATTTAAAGTTATATAAAGTATACACCAGACAACACAAATTTTCTGCAGTCTTAGGACCAGAGCCAGTTTAATGCCTTGAGATGTTCTGTCATGCAACAGGCAATGACAGACAAAGGTACATGCCAAACCCTTTGTGTCTATGGCTTAACCAGGGCAGGCTAGTTGTTAGTTCAGCTGAGGTGGCATGTACTTTGCTACTGTAGGATGGCTGTCAAAATAGAGCTTAATTATCAAGTAACAAGAATAACAAGGCAGAAACTCTTAGAGGATTCTGCAAAATTTGAACATGAACTTCTCAGAATTGTGGCAGAGACTAAAAGCCTTTTAGAGCATCAACAGAGAGAAAGAGATACAATAGAGACCTGAAAAAGTGAAAGCACAAGAGAAAAGCACAATGCAGGTTTTCCTTTGTCCCTATGCCTTTTCAGCAATTGGCTATTTCCCTCAGAGAAATGTGTAAACTTTCATCTCTGTTTGCCAGAAACTGCAAAACATAAACCACTCTAATTTATATTAATGTAAATTAGTATAGTTAGTATTATTAGCATAATCCAAAAGTGACAGTCATGGATGGGTTCTATTCTATTATCACATAAAAGAACATGAGAAATCAAAGGTACAACTAAAATCAAATCACATGAGAGATGGGGAATGACCAAGTGGGATGAAGTCATAAAATCATACCTTGCCACCTCTATGCACATCTGGTCACAACTTTTTAATGCATTACATCGAAAATTCATTCTCAGATCTTATAACCCACTTGTGCTACACTATTTTTTTATTTTTTTTTTCTGTCCAGTAACACAGTGACTAGCTGCTATCCATTCCTTATTTTCTTCATTCTTTTTTGTATGTTTGATTTACCCTTTGGAAGTAGAATCTGTCTAAACATTCCTTTACTATTATTTTTAATAGCTGCCTTTTTAGGAGACTCACACAGATATGTGTACATAGAGCACCCTCCGGCAAACCCATCCATAATTCCAAAAATAAACTATACTGCTAATTGACCTTCTCACAGCCTGGAAATACCAGTATCGATGAGCAACTTCTAGTACAGTGAGAATTTGGTCCATTTTTTCCCCTCCCATATTCCTCCCCATAGCCCCAGTCCTGCTTTGGTCCTTGCAAGCTGGTAAACATAGCACTGTAGGAGGAAGTTCAGTGGACTGATAAATTCTCTTCCTGGACTGGTCTGCAGTTTTTTTGAGTATGTAAAAATGTGTTCATATGGCTTCTGAATTAATCTCCTTCCAGTGAGCACTGACAGTGACTGTTTTGCAAATTGTGATCTCTTCAAAATAGGACTTTCTTGATCTCATTTTCTTACACAGTGCTAAGGATGCTGCAACATTTAGTGAATAATAGTATCAATCAACCAGTGTGCTTTGATATTTCTCTCTTCTTCACCTTTCTCTCCAAATTTAAATGCAGAGCTATATAAAATGCAAAATACAAGTTCAGTCAGTTTTTGAAAATCCACTTCAGCCTCTTCATGGGTTTTGCATTGCAAGGAAAGCAGTTATGCCTGCGCTAATTCTATTTTCAGTGGGAAAAAATTGGGTGGAACTAGCCTTTGGAAATGGTTTAAATTCTTGTAAGTGGAATTCTGTCATATAAAATTAGCAAACATATAAAACATTTATTACCATAGAGATACTATGCAGCTGCTTGGATTCTTTTTTTTTATTTTTTCCATACACCATTTATTGCCAACATCTTCCTTAAAAGAAGTACTCAGCTAGGTCCTAATGTGTAGCCTACAATGTAACTGGGCTCCCTTCTGTGTCTGCTGCAATAGTGGCATTCCCTCAGTGTAATAAATATTCTCTATATGACAGTTAAGTTTAAGCATGATTGTAAATGCAAAGTTCACGAGGTTGCCATCAATATTATCTTACGTCCTTATTTCCTGTTGTCTTCATAGCTTGTTTACTCTTAAATTAGAACATAATTAGCAAATTGTACGGCTCATTTTCACTGAAAATAGCAGCCCAGCAAAATGTTTCCTGTCATCTGGGGCTAACCTTCCCACAGGCTGCATATCCTGGAACAGCGCATTGTAATAAGAGAAATCAGTTTTTCTGAATCTAGGCCAAACACTAATTTAATTTCTCTGGCTGCCCCCTTCTTTTCAGCTCTTCTCCCCACTCTCCCCAGTAACACACATATGTGAGTTGGAGTTAAGAAGTTGCAGTTGGTAAACAAAACAAAGACAAAACTGCTAAGAAGTTAATGAAAACATCAGTAAGTCATAGCATCTGGATCTCATCATCCACCTCTGACGTAAGGAAGCTGTCCAGATGTTAGCACAACTGTAGCAGTTGAAATATTTTGTGAGCAAGGCTCCTTCCAAACAATCAAACACAAAGCAGTTGAGCACTTTCAGCAGTTTTTAGGAATGTTTCAAATATATAATGGTCTTTCAAAAGTGCAAAATGCTTGCTTGGTGCTGTAAGAATATACAGTCTGGAGAGCTGAATCTGGGTATCGGGAGCCCCTGCTGCTTTTGGGAAGTGCATATGAACGTTCAATAGAGCAGAAGATGAGGCCTCCTGGTTGTCTGTCATAAGGAGATACTTTTAGCAGAGACAGAATGCTGCTTATCTTGTGGTATCCAGCATTTGAGACTAGAGTTTAACAGTATCCATGATGATGAATTACGAAGCTGGGCCTGGGGAAATCAGACCATAATTTTCGTCTTTCTCACTCATTTTTAATCCCCGTCTGAGAACATGTACCACATACAAGCCTTGCATGCTGAAAAGTATAAATGATGAGGCTGGTTTCCTAACAGGTGGTTGCCAGGTGTATTGGTTTTTAACTTCCCCTCATGTCCAAGCTGCCTGACAGAATGGTGATGTTTTTCATGTTCGGGTGCTCATTCTCCATTTGCAGAGCCATATGACTGCTCAGTTCCTGTCAGGCATGTTTTGTGGGCTGCTCTGGGTATGCTCCCTCCCTCCTTGGCCCATACTTGTAAAGAATCGGTTCAGAGTCCCCAAGAAAGCATAAAGTTATTTCTAAAAATTCCTAATTGCTGAGGTGTCCTGGGACTGAATTCCTCTTATGCACATCCTTAAAATCCCAGGCACAAGACAGGACGTGGGGCTGCTGTCTGATTGCTGCAGTCTTAGAACTGGCTACATTGACTGTGGAGAAACAGAATGCTGAAAAAAAGGTGTATTTCCATAATCCCCTCCAGCTGTTGTAATTTGAATGCGTGAGGATTTTGTAGCAACCACTTTTATAACATGCTTAGCATACTGTGTACTTCTTATTGTAAACTTGGACAAAACAGTGTCATTGTTGTAGCGTGACTACAGAAATGACGGTGGAGCTCCATGAAATAAATGTTTTAAATTTCACTAATGGAGGAAAATATGAAGCTCATAAATAAAACTTTCCAAGTGTTCAGTCCCCCAATGGTGCAATTTATTTAGATACATGAAAAAACGTCTTACAAACACAAGATGATGGAGTATGCACACTTTCCTTTCTCTCTGAGTGCTCCGATCTCTATTAGTATCAGACTTCAAATTAGAAGCACAAGAGTACTGGAAACAAGACATTCCAGCAACTGAAAATAAACACCAAGAGGCTCATGCTGAAGGCAGCTATGATCTTTCTGGCACTTCTCTACATTTTCATATGGAGAGTGAGAAATTAAAAAATAGAACATGGAATAAGAACCTAATGAGGCATTTAATTCCAATTGCCCTTTGAATGAGGATTTTGACTGAAGGACTTTGGCTTAAATGAATTCCAGTCATTCCATGATAAAAACACCAGTGCTAAAATAAGGTGTGCAATATTCTATATACTTATTGGAAATTTAGGATGGCAATATTTTTTTAAAATAGACTTGTATATGCAGTGTATGAAACATATTATTTCTGATTACATTTGATGTCTGAATTTGAAAGGCGTGAAAAATGATAAATCACACGAAAGAAACTGGTATTTTCTCAGAATAATTACTTACACTACAAACTTGTTTAGTAATTACATGGGTAACCACAAAGCTCTTCATCACTCTCAAAGGGAGTAAACTTTACCATTATAAAGATATCTAACCATTCAATCGAAATAATTAAAAGATTTTGAACTGGATATGCTTTACCTGCTTTATTATACAAATAGCATTTTTTGTTATTAGACAATTGTTTACTGTTTTCCTATTTCTTTTCCATAAATTAAAGTCTATCTATAAGTACATATCAATACCTGGTCATTCTCTACCTTGTGGCCAGTGGCTATTTTTAACATTTGTAAAGTGTCCTGAGTAAAGCACCAAAACTATAGGAGGCTGTCTCCAGACTGGCGGTCAGTAATTTCCTAAAAACGCTGATATAGCCAAAAAGTGACATATTTGAAGCTATATATCAAGTTGTCTCAGGTTTTGCAACATATCCATTTTCTAAAACCTTATTTCACCTACACACACTGTAAATCTTTCTCCAATCACAGAACAAAACAAACGCTTAAAGCAGTAATTTCTGTTCTGCATGACTGTAAATTTTAGGGACAGGTAAAATGTAATTCAAAACACTGCCTTAACCTTGGTCTTTAAAGATATCCCAAGGATTAAAAGTCCTTTCTTTGCTTCCTTTACTTCCTATAGTTAGCTATATATATGTCTAGAAGTATAAGCAATGGCTGGGACTTTTAAAAGAATAAGTAAGTCCTGTACTCACAGATTTTGCAATCCATAAAAGGGCACATTTTAAGACATCAGAGTTAAGGGGAAAGAATAAGAGAAAAGAGGAATTAGAAACAGTGGAAATATAAGGACGTTGATAATGGAAAACAACCATCAGCAAGAGCAGATAGTGCATCACAGATATCTTGGTGATCATACATTAGTTATGCAAAAATTGATATGGCTGTGGTATGAAAAAATAATTCTAGCTAATCATCATAAATTCAAAAATACAAGGTCTACTGAAAGGGGCCTGCAAAGGAACTCTTCATAATTAGATTAAAAATTAAGTCATCCTTTATTAATAACATGAAAACTAGATAAAAGCTGACTGATGGTCTTCTAAAAAGAATCTAAATGGAAAAAATTGTTTGGTGGAATTATTTTTTCTGCAGTTTCAGAGTTGTCTCTGTGGCTACATCTTTAGCAATGACTTACAAGGACATATATAATATTTCCAGATGATTCAAACACTAGCAAAGTAGGCCTAATCAGAAGTCTGTTACAGATCTTTGCAAATGAGTCATTTGTCATTTCTTTGGCAATTAACAAAACCAAGAAAACCAGGGATTGCAAAAGCCCACTTTAGTTTTAGTGGGCCAGAGCTACAAAATTAATTTAATCCTGGGGTAAATGAAATATTATGAAGTTTAGTGAAATTTAATTAATTTATGCCATCCAGAGGGACCTTGACACACTTGTGAGGTGGGCTGATGCCAACCTCATGAGGTTTAACCATGCCAAGTGCAAGGTCCTACACCTGGGTCGGAGCAATCCCAGGCACAGATACAGGTTGGGCAGGGAAGAGATTCAGAGCAGCCCTGCCGAGAAGGACTTGGGAGTGTTGGTCACTGAGAAAATGAACATGAGCCGGCTTCAGTGTGTGCTCACAGCCCAGAAAGCCAACCGTATCCTGGGCTGCATCAAAAGGAGCATGACCAGCAGGTCGAAGGAGGTGATCCTGCCCCTCTGCTCTGCTCTTGTGAGACCCCACTTGCAGTACTGTGTGCAGTTCTGGTGTCCTCAACATAAAAAGGACATGGAACTGTTGGAACAAGTCCAGAGGAGGGCCACGAAGATGATCAGGGGACTGGAGCACCTCCTGTATGAAGACGGGCTGAGGAAATTGGGGCTGTTCAGCCTGGAGAAGAGAAGGCTGCGTGGAGACCTCATAGCAGCCTTCCAGTATCTGAAGGGGGCCTATAGGGATGCTGGGGAGGGACTCTTCATTAGGGACTGTAGTGACAGGACAAGGGGTAACGGGTTAAAACAAACAGGGGAAGTTTAGGTTGGATATAAGAAGGAAATTCTTTCCTGTTAGGGTGGTGAGGCACTGGAATGGGTTGCCCAGGGAGGTTGTGAATGCTCCATCCCTGGCAGTGTTCAAGACCAGGTTGGATGAGGCCTTGGGTGATATGATTTAGTGTAAGGTGCCCCTGCCCATGACAGGGGGGTTGGAACTGGATGATCTTAAGGTCCTTTCCAACCCTAACCATTCTATGATTCTAAAAAAAAATTGACATAATTGAAAGTGATAAGTAGGTAAATAACTGCAAATGGAAAAGTTAAAGGTTAATTTTCAAAATACCAAATAAGCGATGATTTTCCCCAGACTTTCAATGACTAAGCCACTGCAGCAAAATTACCAGTAATTCACAAAGCCTAGTCTATCTACGCATTCTTTTTTTTCCCCTATAATACCAAATATTTCAGAAGAAAACTTATCTTTTTCATCACTAAAAAAAAAAATAAAAACATTAAAAGAGAGGCATATGAGTCATCAGTTGTACTCAGCGTCTGACCATGTTTTCTAAAAATTTGCTGGGTTTGAGGCTATGTACATTTCAGAGCTGAGAGTGATGCTTCCACGCTCTGGGGAAGTTCACTCAGCACTGCTGCCCTTCTTGCGCATAAAATCCTGGTCTCTGTTGGGAGGTCTGTGCACTGAAAAAGCCAGAATGTGCTTCCCTTCCCAGCTGAGGATGTGACCTGGCATCACTAAAAGGGAATAAACTGGGAATTCCCAAAGAAATGTTTCTATTTCTTGTGAATGTAGTAACAGGAAAAGTTAAGAGTTTTCATATTGCCCCATTTAGGGAATCTGGCAACTTGAGTGTAATTCTGTCCTCCTACTCTTTGCTGTTCATTCCATTGCCCCAAATTTTATCCCATCTCTACTGGGCATTATTGATGTTCCAGCAATTGAAAATGTTTCCATTGTGTTTAGTGATATGTTTAGTGATTTATTTAGTGATTCATTTTCCACATTTAATATGACCAGATATGACTACAAACATGTGTCTAGATTTTCTTTGCCTATGTAAACTAAAAATGAGGAGAAAAAACACCAAGCGGAAAACCGTGAGCTGTGCTGCCATAAAAAGTAGCATGACCATAATGCGACTACATTGAGCTGCATCTCCCTGCTCCTCAGGACACTTATGTTATAAATATATACCATATTTATACAATATGCCATATTTACATAATAGTAATAATATCCCGGAATATGGTATAATAATATACCATATTTATACAACTGTGCTTGTCCCCAGCTGGCTGAACCACAGGTTGTTCTGCCATACGATGAGGCAGCACACGCAGTAACTCAGTCCTGGTGTTAGGGTTCAGAAGCAATGTGAGGATGCTGCTCTACAGTACTCCATCATGGCCAGGGTAGGACAGTATGCAGAGGTCATCTGACAGTTCAGTCTATATTCATTAGTTTCCCTCTATGGTGCCCACTCAAAATCAAAGCATCTTTAGCTACAATCTTTTAGTTCCGTGTAATGTTAATAGCATTTTAAATACTTTTGATTGTTTTTGTCCAAGAGTAATTCTACCTTTCTTTTGTGTCATTAAGACTACATGATCTAATGGCAAAGATATTTTCCACATTATTTTTCCTACTTAGGAGGTAGATAGTACTGCCTGTTCAATGATTATATCAGATTATATTGCATTATCTGCTATTTCTGTGTAGAGGCTGTTTTTTTTTTTTTTTCACAGGGAAAATATTACTTTTTCTTGAACGCACCATGAAGAATGCATATTTCACATTTTCTTCTTTCTTTTGCAAATATCATGTGCTTTTTTAAAAGGTGTGTCCTGATAACACAAATTGCTGATCTAAGTGGATTTCTTATTTCAGTGTCGTGACCCTTCTTTACCATTTTTAGGTAGTCAGCAGTTTAAACTGCTAATATTCTGGAGGACAAACAACTTGTTGCTGTTTTGTTTCTCTTCCCTAATCTGTTATTCATGAAGTATTTTCAGGAATACAGCCTGATATCTACTCCGATTACATACTGCACTGCTTGTTGGGGGTTTAGCCTGATGATTTTCTAACTTTCTGACAGCGGCCCAAATATACTAGTGGACTGACAAGCCCACATCACCAGCACAGCCTGGAAAATGGAACTGTCACTGCTTTTAAGGGTCCTCTAACATCTAAGCCTTGTATTGATAAAAACTGTGATGGCTTATAACCATCTGCCAAGTAGAATAAAAACATGCTGCCCCTTATCAGCACGGCTAAAGAGGCTAGAGGGTTCACGTTCACTCCTCATTTCTAGGAATGTGACAGAGTCTCAAGAAATATAATTAGCTGTTGTCTATCCCCTAAATGTTTGATAATCATATGCAAAGTTAAATATATACGATTATCAAAGCCTTTTTGGATCCTGATAAAACCTGCATATTTTCATATGTAGGTCGCATACAGAAGGCATAAAAAAACATGTCATTATATGCTTTCCTATGTGAACTGATGAGAAAAAAGCAATTTTGTAAGACAGTTGGCATTAGTTGTCTTACATGGACACAGGCCAGAGGTACTTGGAGTCTGCTGATGCAAATGCCATTCTGAACTTAACTATAAATTAAAAAGCTCACTTCAAAGCATTTACATAAACATCTCTAGCAGGTGGAATGGAAATGAATGCCAGGGCAAACAACCATCTAGCTGACCAGGCAACATGCAGATTAAACAAAGGCTGACTTGGCCCCACCAACTTCCCTTTTATAGATTTGTGTAACATCCATGCCTTTTTACTCAGAATTTCTTCCTTGTCAATGCTCCTTCCAGTGGAGTTTCAGCAGTGTCTTGAAGATCAGGACCTCCACTGTGACTGCTATTCCATGCCCTGCAGCCTTTAAGTGACCCAAAAAGTCCAGTTTTCTAACATACCTTTGAGAGATTAAATGTGCTGTCTGCCTGGTTCAGTTTGCCATGGAAGAGAGGTTAATGTCCAGCACTTTCATAACACTGCCATGTTTGTGACTAAGTGCTGAACATTAAAGTAAATGTGACTATGGAGCTTTACTGTAAAACAGTGGTAAAGATGAGGTTCTCATCATTTAGGGAACTCGCTGTCCTTTGACATCCATGCAAACAGGCACGGAATTGATCCAGCCACTAACACAGTGGACAGAACGAGGTTTTTATGAGCTGCTCTAATTTAAAACAGGTTTTTGCCCCTGTGTGTCTTTATAGGCTGTGATCACTCACTGCCTGATTACCTGATGTAATCAGTTTTGGAATTGGTGCACCATCACAAATGTCTGTTGAGCATTTAGCTGCTCTTATTTCTCCAAAACATAAATGCAGGAGAATGATGTGAAAGTTCAGTTTACATTAGTGAGTCATACGGTCTGCCTCTTGGTCATCTATCTCATCCCTGATCTTATCATTATTAACATTTCTCCTCCCCTCGGATAAGCCATCCCCACTGTATACAAACAAACCAAAGCGATCCCTCTGACAAGTCACACCCACTGTGTGACCGTGACCCGTGCTGCCTTTTCTGAAACCTCTAAATGCTGCAATAATGAAAGTAACAACCCCAGCAGGGTGAACAAGAAGCATTCAATCTAGCAGACAATAACAGATGAGGAAAACAAAGCAAGCTAAATTACATTCTCCAGCCCTCTATTATGGTTTGCATCGAGTTTTTGAGTATTTGCAAGTCAAAATAAAAATATGAACTGCAACCATATAGTTGGCTGGTAATTTATATTTCAGAAGCATAGCTCTGGCATACCTGACACTCACTTGGAACTCACAGCACTGAAATCCTTGCCAGAGGAAATACCAGTAATTGCTTAGTGCACAGCCCAGATATTCCAACTGACACACTCCTTGGCTGCAAAACACTCCGTAACACAACTCACTGAAGCACATCAAGGCAGTAAAGCACAGGGTCTGACCTAACAGCAAAATAAAATGCTTCAGCACACTTCAGTCTGAGGAGTTTGCACCATAATATCACACCAAATTTCTCTGCTTCTTTTCTTCTAACTGATGCTTATGTCATCTCGTTAAAGGAGCACACACACATCTCGTTAAAGGAGCACACACAGCCCCAGCACAGGCACAGCACTGAAGTAACATGACACAGAAACAAAAGGCTGGAGAAATACTTAGAGGCAATAGTAATACGTTATGCAAGTGATACCACTAATTAGCATTGTTAATTATGGTGCCTTCTGAATCTTAAAATATACTTATGTAATATCCTTTCTCACCTGCCAGTCGTCTGTCTCTCGTGTTTTTCCAGATAACATCCAAGGCTCTAGCAGTGGAGTCCCTGATATGATCACTAAATGATCTTCTCAGAGGGGCTTTCACTGGGTGGTGCATAATGCAGATCGATCACACATCCAGAGTCAAACGGCTGTAGCTTAGCCCCTGGAAAAAGGGCATTCTTTGCCCAGGGATCTCTCTGAATTTCTCTTCTCCAGGCAGGCAGGTTGTTACTTTATATAATTTGTCATGAGCCCTGTGGAGCTTTTCCTTGAAGAGTCAGGCATTGCAGTTCTCACTGCGGATGCAGGAAAGCTCAGACTGCAGCCAGCCTACTGGAAAGCTGCCAAAATCTTACATCTGGAACAGTTTACAAATGAGCTAACGATACAGTCATTTAGATTTGGGGCTTTATTTGTGGATATCTATAGGATTCTAGCTTCCTGTTTAATCAAATAACTTACCAGGCGCATACTTGCATGCTCATTTATTAGGATAATATTTCCCTGCTTAACTGATATTTCAGGTAATCTTTCATGTTTTGACATGAAAAAGGTAAGAAATAGAAAAGAGATAAAGTAACTTTAAGCCTCTGCAGTTCAGGTATTTTATTTCATTACTGCATTTTTCTTGCATATCATCCTATCTGTGGCACAGAATAGGACCTGATTCTGAGTTCCCTGTATGTAGTACTTCATGCCAATGCAGCAAGAAAGGGATGAAAATACAAAAATGAGAGGGAAAGGGGAGACAAAAACATAAAAAGGAGAGTGAACTAGGCCTCACATCTTTGCTGAAGGGAAAGATAAGGTCCCATATGTAAAAAGTTTATGCATGTAACTCAGATTAATAGTCACAGTAAATGAAGCCATTTGACCTTGCTTATTTTGACCTTTTTAATTGATTACTGTGTCCCATGGCTTCCCTGAGGGAGAGAGGGAAGAAAAAAGGGGTAGCTGAGACTCAATTTCCCCTTCTACTATTATGTATGGTAATGTGTGAAGAGGTGAGAGATCCCAGCCCAAAAACCTAATCTCCTTTGTTACCAGGGAAAGCAAGAACAGTTGAATAAAGTTGTCTTCATGTTAATTCAAGGTGGAGTCATTCATTTTCACAGCAAATACAGTTTTTAAAGTCAGATACCATTACTTTCTTGAGAAGTATTATGTTATCATTAAAATGGATTGATTAACCTCAGGAGGTTGGCACACAGATCAAATTACGGAGTCATGAGTTTCAGCCTGTGGTTTTCTGCTCCCTTTGAATTCCTTCCTAAGAACAAAACAGTTTTTCTTTTTTGTTATTCTTGATAATTTATTTCACACTTTCTTATTTGTTGAATTTTTCCCAGTGCATTCTCAGTTCCCTTAATTTTCACCAGTTCTCATTTCCTTCAAGACAAACCATGATCTCATTCCAACAATGAAATTTACAGGCTTTGCAATAGTGTAACTGAGGGACGAATTGGCTCACCATCTATTTAATGCAGATCATAATTTCTTCCTATCTAGGCCTTTGTCTTTTATCTTTATAGAGCATCTGCAAACACTAATGTCCTGTGTACAACTTTGAACAAAACCACGAGCAGCAAAGGATCTCTACAGTTTGCAGTTACTTTCCTCATTACAGCCCTCCAACTTTTTGAGGCTGGATGGAGAAAGCAGCAGCCAACTCTCTCTCGAAATTTAATATGACTGCACACTCTGGAAATGTGTGTTGGGTTTGGGTGGAGGTTTTTTAATTAATCTGGAAAAATTTATTTGTAGAACAAGCAATGATGTTTAGATAGGCAAACACTGACATGATGACAGAGCATAACCTATCTACTTTGAAGCACATACACCCTGCTGTTGCTTCTATTAGTTACCAGATTAGAAGAGCACTAATTCATTTTAAAATGATAATGCAGTAAGCAATACCTAAATCTGGAACTGAATGTGTATACCTCAATATTTCGGCTGAGTACCACTGACAGAGAACAGAAGGCATCAAGGGAGAAGGCAGTTGCAGCAGATTTTTAACTACCAGTGGCTCTGTCCATGTTACCAACAATATGACCCAGAAAGAGTGGATTTATGCAGCAAAATAAATGTTACCAAGGTTCTGACACATCTCAAGATTGAACTTTTAATTAGTTAAGCCTGGGTCTCATGAACTGAATGAATCCTCTCCCCGGTTTGGAGATCACTAATGCACTACCAGGGTGCATCTTCTGACTTAGTTTCAACTGAAAGCCATCCAGTTCATACGCTCCAAGACTGCTCAAACCTTTGAACCAAAGGGTAATGTAAGGAGATCCTTTTTAAAAGCATACACCTCATCCAGGCTAAAATGTCGATAAAAACACACCAACCAATATTCATTCTAGCAGCTACACCAACTTTTTAAAATTTAAAAATAAAGAGAGCAATATATATATTGCTGATCAAGGTTTAATTCTTTGAGAATTACTGTGGGTTCTGTCACACATATAGACATGTTACAGCTCAAAATATTTAAAACAGTTGGTGCAACCAGTTCAACTATATGGGCTGGAAAATGTCAGAATGACCCAACAAAGGGCAAAGGAGAAGTAAAGATAAACTGTAGCAAAGCAAAGGAGGAAGGCTAAGGGAGTCTGCTTGTCTGATGTTACAACATATATAGAGTAAGATTGTGTAAGGAATTTAATGAAATGTCAGAAAATTCTTGCTGGACCATGAACAGGAAAACAATTAAGTATAGGTAGGCCAGAAACATGGATAGGAAATAAAAGGACATTAATTTCAGAAAAGTGTAGACTGAGAGATTTAATGGGGAAGACAGTTAAAAGCAAACATACAGTCAGAGAGAGAAATTTGAGATGCATGCCATTCACTATGGTCATAAAATTAAGAGTTTGCCATACAACATAAAAGTATAAAATGATTTTTAAAACATATTAAAAGGAGGCTTCAGAGCACAGCTGCACTTCAGTTTCTATTCTTGCATTATTTAAATGATGCCCCTCTCAGTTTTGATCTGGACCTCTCGATACCCAAAAGATGTTGAAAAGGCATCCACAAAGTCCAGTGTGCTGGGATACTGAAAGCTGGTGGCAGCAGGGCCATGACGGCAGCGCCTCAGTTTTGTGCTGGGAAACACCCATGCATTCAAGGAAAAGCTGCCAAGCTGCTCCAGCAGCTGTGCCATTATCTGATACTTGTGCTGAGAGACCTACAAGCTCCTCCTGCATTCACAGACACAGCTCTGTGCTGGAGAAATGTTACTGACTAAATGATACCTGCTTATTTAGTGATATTTTCCCTTTCAGGTCAGACATATTCCCTATCCCCTTTCAGGTGTAGTTGTTTGTAGGGAGACATCTACCCAAGTCGCATGCCTGCAGTTACCTCCAGATTGTGCATATGGAAAAGCTTCCTCCATTTCTCTGTTAAACTCGTGATCACAGTCTGAACTGGAAGAGGATGCCAATGGTACTAAGTACACGTGTACGGACCTCATCTGCTGAAACCCTGATGTCAGTCAACATGAATGCATTAGGTGAATTTATGAGAAAAGGTGTTAAACCAAACAGTTAAACTGAAGGACTGTGAACGACATGAAAAGAAAAAAAGTTTTAATGGTGAGATTTATGGACTGGCAAAGAAAATGTTTTCAAAGAAAATGGCAAAACGTTGTGCTGCTCTTTTTGAAAATCTACTGGAAAATATCTCGAAAACAAATACCTTTCTTTAGCTGTGAATTGGCTTATGCACCCTTATGTCTACAATCCAATTAGCTGTATACAGGTACTATAGCAAGATCCGTGCAGAAATAAGCAAAGTCTTAACCTCCCAGCTGGCATCTGGGTAAAATTTATGTAGCTCTATCTCTTGGTTTCAATATGTCTGGAAACTTACGGAAGATCACCAGCAGGCACAGGTTTTATATTTGAATAAAATTCGTAGTTATCACAGTCATAGCGCAGTCAATACTCCAGCTGTCTTCCAGAATTATCTTACTTTATTCAGTATATTCTGCTCATTGGCTGAGATAAAAAAAAAAAACCCAAAGAAATTCTTATGTTCAAAAGGTAAACTGGATGGGTCAACAAAAATGTGTGCTGGACTAAAAATATGACGGGAATCTGAAGGACAGGGGTCTGCTGCTGACAAGAGTGGAATGCAGCAGCCAGTGTTCGGGGAGAAAGGTGACATGAGTACACCCTCAGGAAAGAGGCATCCGTGCACACGTGCAGAGCAGCATGCATGACCAGGGAAGAGTCTTTCTGGAATTCCAGAAGCAAATATTTATAGGGGCCAGATCCCTACTTGCCCGCCCAGCCAGCCTGGAGCCAGGCCGAGCCCTGTCCTCCTGGCCTAGCCACTGCAGCTCTCAGGACAGTGTCTTTCCTATTGCCCATGCCTAGCCTGCCTCTGGACGGCAGCCGCTGACTGCTCCCACTTCTCTGTTCAGGAATATTTATAGAAATGCCTTGTTAATACAAGCGAAGCTGGGCCTCTACAATCTTTCTCTTAAGGCTGGATCTACTTGTAAAGTGCTGTTCATTGTTCTTAAACCAGCTGAGGAAGGCAGAAGCTAATTCCTTATAACCTCACCACCCCTCAGCAGCTCAAGCTGAAGGACCTAAGCTTGCCAAACATATCTGTTTTCTGTCCTTTAGTGATTCTATCCATACTTCAGTCTGCAAAGGTAACATTAAAGATCCCTTTTCCTCTTTAAGGAACAGAGCAGTCAGAATGTATCAGGTACTGGGATGGATGGGAATGGTGATCTCATTTTTAGTTCTAGCAATGTCCTGGTCCTAGGAGGTAAACAGTTATGCAAGCCTCACTCTCTTCAGGCTTGCTCAAAATGCATCAGGTTTCCTTCTCAGTGTTTATGAATGTGCAAATTCTTATGTTTATCTCTGGTTTAACTATGTGATTCTGTCCCCTTGATTCTGGAAGGATGCATATGTTCAAAATATGCATAACCAGTCAGAGACACATCATTTTTTAAACATGCTGCCATTTGAGCTTTGCTGTGACTTCTGTATGGGCTGTGACTAATAGTATGGCAAATTCAGTCCATCTTTATTGGGTGGTCTATGCAGTTTGCCTGATCTGATGTACACAATCATCTTTCCTGTTGTTACAGAAACAGAAAGGTAATGCCATGACTCTCCGAATGTTTCACAAACAAAAGAATGATTCAGAACCAAGAGTTTAGGTCTAATTAAAAATGCCTGCTGAGCACATAGCGTATGTCATTGTTTCATCTCTCAGCAGAGGTCTCCAAATGCTATCTAGGATACCAGACTGGGAAAGGAGCCCTTTGAATTTTGGCTTCTACATGTGTTGCTTTCCAAAATAAAATCTGGTACTGCAACATCTGCAGTATCTGAGAAATCTCATACATATCAGATCTTTAGACAAGAAGTAGCCACCAATCAGAGCAGACTGCAAAGATTTATAGAAATTCCTACAGAAAGATGGGCAAATGACTTTAGTTTCTTGAAATTAAAGTTTCAATAGAATCTTGACAAATCCCAACAAAATGCTTGATATGACAAAGCCACTTCTTTATTCAATTTGATTTGGTTTTAAAAAAACACCAACTCTGTTGTTCAATCAGATAAGGTAGAAATATTCAGGGTGTAATGGTGAAAAACAACTGGGCCGTTGTCTGTCCCATGGACTACTTTCTAGAGCTCAGCTTTCCCCTTGCCTTTTTAGTTAGCAACCCTGGAAGCAGTGGTCTTAGAGTGGCAGCCACACTCTTGTCATCCTCATTTCCTTCCTCCCATCATGGAAGAAAGGTGGATGGGTACGTAACACTGGTATTTCCGAAGAGACACTTTAATGAAACAATCTTACCAGGACAAGTTTTTCTTCCAAATTGAGAATAAAAATTTCAGACAGACATTCTTTTCTAATTTCTTTTACTAGGAGTGAAAACCAGCATGCTATAGAAGCCCAGGCCTCCAGACTTGGAAGGCAGGCAGGATAATGGTTATAGTGAAGAAGAGTATTTTCTCTTTCTGTGTTTTGGCCTCCTACTTAAGTGGTATTGAGGGAGAACATTAGAATTGTTTCTCTGCCAAGTGTCACTGCATGATAAAATGAAGTGATGGAAAAAAGTGTAGAACAGGTTGCGAGTCTTCCCAGCCCATACCCTAGATTTGTCTGCTGATTTCTGCATGACGCCCTCTCCCCTTCAGCCTCTCCATTTTCAGTCCTTTCCAAATTCCCTTACTTCTTGTTCCTTCCTGCTGTTTTCTCTGACTTCTAAAGACTGCTCCATCATACTTTGTACAGTTTTCTCCCCATCCCTGTCCCAGTTATGTCCTTCTCCATCATCTGACCTCTGATTCCTATGACTGGCTTCTCTCCTCCATATTGCTTCTTTCACTCCCCTCTGTTGGGGTGGAAAGGGCTTGTGAGTATTTTGTGCCAGTGGGGGCACTGCTGAGCTGGACAAAACAGACTGGACCTGCTCTGCATGCTGATCTCAACAGAAGCTGCACGTAAGATAATTATAAAAGCTCAGGTGGTAGCTGGTGCAAAGATGCTGATTATGAGAATGAAGAACACTCCTCATTACTATGTGTACCAGCACATTTTGCTCTCAGAAAAGTGTACCCTGACACATGTCAACACCCTGTAGTCAACCTTTGAACAGCCTAGGAGCTAAATAGATGCAATCTATCTGGAGAAGAGATAGTAGACCATTTTACAGACAAATTTTCCTGAGCATCCTCCACAGATGGGAAGAGTGCATGGCCTGCGGTCCCTGCACTGTCTATTTCCCCATGCTAGCAGGGGTGTGGGCAAGTAGTTGCAAAGAAAATGCACAAAATCCACCTTCCCTAGCAGCAGGCCACGATGGAGGCCACAATGACTGTTGTTGCTTTCATGGACTTTTCAATGTCTACACATTGAAGAATTCTGTTGGAATGTGTAACACTGAGATGATCTTGTCAAAGTATCTGCCTTAATGCCTTTTGTTGCATGATAAGTATGTGCTGAAGGGTTTATGTAAAGAGTAGCCGTCTATTATACATTTATGAGTTTCAAATTAAACATGATGTCAAATGAACATTAACAATATTTAGCAAACTTCATGGTGTCATTATGGCCCTGCTTTTCAAGTAGCCCCACAGCTAACACTGGAATTCTATTTACTTCAAAGTGTAAGCTTATCTGGTTGTTTCTGAACTGCTGTCTCACTATCACTGTGTGCTCCAAAAATACTAAATAAACTAGCACAGGAAAGCAAAAAGCATTTCTAAGCACAGCCGTAAATAAAAAATTAATGAGAACTAACTGAATAATATGATAGAAGATATACTTCCAGTTTAAGTTGTACATATTAAGTGTACATATAAGTTCCATATTAGAATGTTCTTTTAACAAAACTGGTTATAAACTATCATTACATTATTAGAAAATCCAGTCTTACCCAAGCTGCCAACTGTTTTCTGAAATACTACATGTTAATGAGAAAAAATGTGACATTATTGAACACTGGTGCCATAGTTTAAAATTCAATTGATAAACAAAGTGTTAAATCTTCATTCTATTTAGCCATATGTGAGGCACCTACTTAGAGATTGTGGAAGTATTAATCTGTAGGGGTGTCCAAACACTGCCAAATAGCCATCTTGAGCTGTAGAATTTTCTGTTATATCTCTTTCATATAGAATAGTTGATGGCAATAGGCTGTGAAATAAGATTAGTTTTCAGCATTAGCCATGTTTTATGCTTTACTACAGCAAAATAGTATTAAGCAGCATCGTTTCTTCTTACTTCGCAGTGACCTGACATGCAAAAGCCCACAATGAGATATCTTTTTGTCAGGTGAGTACTACATTACAGTTTGAGTGGTCCTACCAGTGGGATTAAGGCAGAACAAATGAAATTTCCTAGAATAAAATATATGGCCTAAGGTCGGTTTTTACAATGGAAATGCAAATGTGGCTGTATGTAAAGTGGTAATTACAGAAAATTGTAAATCCCAGCAAAAAAAAAAAAAACAAACAACCCAACAAACCAAACCAAACCAAACAGCCCATTTCCCAAACAAGCAATTCCTTATCATTACTCACTATTCAAATTCTGTCTCTATAAACTTATTTCATAGTTAGCAATTTTCCTTCCTTGTTTTGTTTTTATTCTTTCTCACTCTCTCTTTCTCTCTCCTGTTCATGTTTACCCAGTCATACTAAGGTTACTTAATCTTCTTCTTTAGACATCCCTTGTATAAAATAGCACAATATTAATAAAGTGTTAAAGCAACAAAATCTTTGAGCTCAGCTGCAGTGGCTAACATGAACACTAATTGTGAATAAAACCAATTTTGTTGTAAAACATGATTCAATGAGTTTAAAATAATCTAGCAGTGTACGGCTGGTGTCTGTGTACAGAGCAATGAGCAGAATGGGAGTGTGGAGAGTGTTATGCGAGCCGGACTCATCTAAGTCAGAGGGTGAGCAGGGAGATAATTCAGAGTACAGGCTGAGATCATTCTGAACAGAGAGATCAAAGAGCAGCAAAAAATTTTAAACCAAAGAAAAAGCCCCAGCGCTTGCAGGGTAAGATGGAAAAAGATCATTCCTAAGAAGATTTAATGTAGTTTAGGGGGCTTATGTTAAGTCGTCTTCATTAGTACTGCCCTATGTAATATGTGTTTTATTAAGTGATGTAATGAGTCTGAGCTGTCATCCTCCCATCTCATCCCTGCTGCTGCTATTGCAACACTGTGAAACACAATCTCTACAGAAGGTTGGTTTGTCATGGTGAAGACAAGTGGGATATAACCATCCCTGAATTTCTGGTTTGTGGCCTCAGTAGCCGAGAAAACAGCAGAAAACCTGGAATTTTCAAAGGAAACAATGACATAGGAGGTAGGATCCAAACTGAAGCTAAACTTTTGGATAGGTATTGGAACAAATCCTCAGCAGATTTCAAGATTTCACTAATTAAAGCACTGCTGGACAGTTTGTGAATGGTAACTTCTTGCTCCATTTTTGTGCAAATGTTTATTGGCATAGTTGGATTGGGGATTTATTTTTAAGATTGATTAACTTCCTCAGACTCCAGGTTTCAGTTGCTGGGATCTGCCATGCTCTAACCATTTCTGCTGGAGTTGTCTGTGACATAACTTCATTGAGGTGCTTTATTTACATGTTCATTTTAAACCCAGTTTGTTTGGGGAAAAGGAATGAAAGGATATGCAATCTTCCTGATGTTGAAAAATTTTAGCAAGTTTTCCTTAAATACTTGATAATTACTTGGTACTTGAATTTGCTCTTTTTTAGACATGCTCGTTTTCTGAAAATCCTTTTGTTTTAGCCATTGAGAAACAAGCCTCTGAGAAACTATTTCACAGCAGTTCTGCAGCACTGAACACTAGTGACCAATAGCTCACCTAGGATATGTACAGCTCAGGAGGTCTTTGCAAACACAGTCCTGGGATACTGCCAGCCCTACAGCAAGTTGCATGAATGAGAGAAGCTGCCTCACCTGGGCTTTTACTGACTCCACTACTTCATCCTCACAAAAGGGTAGAAGATGGTTGGTCCCTCAACAAATGTAATACAGAATGAGAAAGCTGTGCTAGGGTCAGAAGGGAGACTTGTATACACAGCTTTGAGAAGCAGAGGCAGGAACAGAGGGAGAGATGCAAGGGGAGGAGGGAACAAGTGTGTCTACTGTAGTTTTAATTGCATTCCTCCATTTGGCATTTTAAATTCAGCTATCACATAGCTAGTGAGAGCTTTCCTTATGTCCTGCTTTAATGGAGTGGAATAAACATAATTGTCTTTGCACCAAACAGATGATTATTATTTTTTTTTCTTCAGCATATTGGCTACAGTTATACATATATATTAATAAAAAAGAAAAAACTGCGATATTCCCCTAAGTGTTGCATGTTATTTTGTAGCATACCTTCTGGAGTTTTCTATTTCAACTGAAGTCTTGCAGTCTAACAATCTAACTGTTGGTTACAAGTTCTAATGCCCAATCTTTAAGAGATAAAGAATGTAATATTTCATTTCACCTTTTGTAAGCTTAATGTATCACAGATGCAAGTTAAAACTTTGTGGAGAGTGTCAAACGTAATTATTTGAAGATTAAAGCAGTCATCATAACTGAAAGATACATTCTGTTATCCATAATAAAGCCTTTGTGAATAACAAATGTGCACAGCATACCTTAAACATTTACAAAGGAAATCTAGAACTCCAGCTAGTTATTTTTAGATGTTAATGTTTCATATTTACTCCATGAAGTTAGCAATGCTACTAAATGAGGTTTGAATGAGGCACTCTGATTTGCTATTCTAGGAATTGTATTTCTTCATATCTTTACCTGATTTACTTTGCAGCTAATCAGCCAAAATTGCTTCTGCATGAACTTTGCTGTTCCTGCTGGCATCTGGTTTTAGACATGGCATATCTGCCCTCTGGAGCATCACTATAGAGCATGGAAAATCTCTAATTAGAGTCAAGGTTACAACACTGGCATTAGGAGCTGGCTGGGAAGAACAGTGAGTTTGTACTAGCTGGTTTTGGGACCAGGAGGCTGGCAGGATACAGCAGTATTCTTTCTAACTTTTAGGACCTGAGACTAGCTACTAGATGTGGAGTTCCCCTAAATCATTTTAGGAGGGCATTCCATTATTATATGTTTAGCAAACTGTGCACTTCACAGACTCAAAAGGAAGGTGAAAATGTGAACCTTATGCTGTGTTTGTAGGGCTGGCACCCTGACCTGGGTTTTGCTATAGCTCTGTATCTGGTGTGATATTGTTTTACTGTCAAATCAAGTAATTATTTTGAAAAGTAAGAGATATATGTTGGCATTCCCATTGAACTGGGTCTGAAATTAAGATTACCTGCTGTGGTCTCCTTCAGTCTGAAAATACTGTAGCCATTTGTTAAAAAGATATCTAAGTGATAAAGTGGGCTACATAGGAGAACTTGAAACTCTGTTTATTTTCTGTGAACTTAAACTTTTCAGAGACATCATTAGAATACTGAATTTATACATTCTTTAAGAAAATAGGAAACACAAGTTGCGCACTCAGGTCCAATGCAAGATACTAATGGCTCTGGAATAAACAAAATTATGCCTTGAAAAAATGTGGATATCTAAAATAGCAACAGCAACACATAAATGGAAAGTGTACTTACAAATCTTTATGTACACTAGAACAAAGTAAGTAAAAATGTTTCTTTAAGTACTTCATAAAAGAAGGGGTGAGGGAAACAGTTAAAGAGCTGGTGAAACAATGGAAAGATTATATTTATGAGTAGATGATGTAGAAGATCCCAGGGAAAATATGGTAATTGGAAGATGGGAATAAAACACTCCACAAAGAAGTTGAAGAAGCAAATAAACAAGAATACAAAGCTCACATGTGAGACTGACAGGTTAAAGTAATAATTTTAAAAGCGATATTTAAAAATAATAATGGTTGATCCAGGGAATTACAGACCAGTCAGTCTCACCTCTGTGCCTGGCAAAATCTGGGAGCAGATTCCCCTGGAAGGCATGCTAAGGCACATGAAAATCAACAAGGTGCTTGGTGACAGCCAGCATGGCTTCACTAAGGGGAAATCCTGCCTGACCAGCTTGGTGGCCTTCTATGATGGGGCTACAGAACTGATGGACAGGGGTAGAGCAGTTGATGTCATCTACCTGGACTTGTGTAAAGCACTGTTCCACACGACATCCTTGTCTCTAAATTGAAGCAACATCAATTTGATAGGTGGATCACTTGGTGGATAAAGAACTGGCTGGATGGCCGCACACAAACAGTTGTGGTCAATGGCTCAATGTTCAGCTGGAGACCAGTAACGAGTGGCATCCCTCAGGGATCGGTGTTGGGACCGGCCTTGTTTAACATCTTTATCACTGACATGGACGGTGGGATTGAGTGCTCCCTCAGCAAGTTTGCCGATGACACCAAGCTGTGTGGTTCGGTTGATACGCTGGAGGGAAGGAATGCCATCCAGAGGGACCTTGACACACTTGTGAGGTGGGCTGATGCCAACCTCATGAAGTTTAACCATGCCAAGTGCAAGGTCCTACACCTGGGTTGGAGCAATTCCAGGCACAGCTACAGGTTGGGCAGAGAAGAGATTCAGAGCAGCCCTGTGGAGAAAGACTTGGGGGTGTTGATGAGAAAATGACCATGAGCCGGCAGTGTGCGCTCACAGCCCAGAAAGCCAACCGTATCCTGGGCTGCATCAAA
Organism: Pezoporus flaviventris; assembly: GCF_033815535.1. Taxonomy (NCBI): domain Eukaryota; kingdom Metazoa; phylum Chordata; class Aves; order Psittaciformes; family Psittacidae; genus Pezoporus; species Pezoporus flaviventris. The sequence continues at coordinate 27,027,736 of NW_026892550.1, forward strand.
AGGAGCATGACCAGCAGGTCGAAGGAGGTGATCCTGCCCCTTTGCTCTTGTGAGACCTCATTTGGAGTATTGTGTGCAGTTCTGGTGTCCTCAACATGAAAAGGACATGGAACTGTTGGAACAAGTACAGAGAAGGGCCACAAGGATGATTAGGGAAATAGAGCAGCTCCCGTATGAAGACAGGCTGAGAAAGTTTGGGCTGTTCAGCCTGGAGAAGAGAAGGCTGCGTGGAGACCTCATAGCAGCCTTCCAGTATCTGAAGGGGGCCTATAGGGATGCTGGGGAGGGACTCTTCATTAGGGACTGTAGTGACAAGACAAGGGGTAATGGGTTAAACAGGGCAAGTTTAGATTGGATATAAGGAGGAAATTCTTTCCTGTTAGGGTGGTGAGGCACTGGAATGGGTTGCCCAGGGAGGTTGTGAATGCTCCATCCCTGGCAGTGTTCAAGGCCAGGCTGGATGAGGCCTTGTGTGACATGGTTTAGTGTAAGGTGTCCCTGCCCATGGCAGGGGGGTTGGAACTGGATGATCTTAGGCTCCTTTCCAACCCTAACTATTCTATGATTCTATTCTATGATTCTAAAAGTATCACAATGAACAGATATGGAAATGTTTGACTGAAAAGTATGGTAAAATACATGGCATTTCTTCTTTAACTATTCCTGATGCTTTAATCATAATATTAACTATTTTGCTCACCTACATATTAGAAGAAAAAAATATCATTTACATTCTCATTATTTCCATAAAGAACAACCAGATAAACTCTATTTGACACATATGAATCCCTTCTTGAATGCAGCATGTCGTTTTATCCTCTCCAGTACCACGAAGATGTCAGCAAGTTTTGAAGGAATTCAGATAACAGCAACATAAATGATTAAGGGTCTGGAGATTTTGATTTATGAGGAAAGATTAAAACATGTTCTGCTTAGCCAAATGGGAGCTAATAATGCAAGGGGAGAGTAATGATAACAACCTGCAAGTATTTAAAGCGTGCGCACACTAAGAAAAGAGTAGAAGTGTTTAAGGTGGTACAATGTTTCAAAACACTGACCTGACATTGAAGAGGGTGTTGTGTTTGTAAGTATATTTTCCTCAAAAGTAATTAATCTTTGGAAATTATCCTTATATTATAAGGACAAAATAAGATATGTGAGTACAAAATCAAGGAATAAAAACTGTGCGGATGTAAACCAGAAGGATGAATGTATCAGCTATCAAGTCCTCAATATAATGTATATTTAAACGTAGTATTTAGCAAGATCAAAATTGAAATAGCAAGATTTAATACGATAATTGAGCAGAATACAATACTATAGGAAGCATATATCAGTATCATAGTTCATATCCTCTTTTGAAAGAACAGACCATGAAAGTAGATTTGCTTTGCTCCAGAATTTTCACACCACCTTGATTACCTGCTACTCCTTTCCTTTGAAAAAGGACCTGCTATTCAGACATAAAATTTTTCCCATCAAAACTTCAGCCTTATAACCAAAAGGTTAAGAGAAACAGCAGAAATCCATTGAATGCTTTCTCATGGCTAAATCATCTCAGCCCTGTTTGCTCACATTGGCAGCTTTCTGAAGGCACTATGATAGAATAAGTGTCTTTATGTCACATTTCAAGGAAAACCAGGAGATTATTTTTTCATGTCAGTGATGATCTTTAACACTTTATACATAATGAGCCAAATTAAAGAGAAACATTAAAGTTTTTTAGAAGAGGATATGAAAGGATGGTGTTTTTTCAATCCAAACATATTAACCTTCAGTCATGTACTAAAAAAGATTACGTATATGGGCCAAATAATATACTTCTTTACGTTCAATGAAAACTTCCACCATAAGTTATAGGAGAGAATTTTGTACTCTTGTGACAAATAAGTATACTCTTCTACTTTTTTTCTCTTCTTAAATAAATTGATTCTACCTGCTTTTTTGAGATCGAGAGTTGATAACTGTCAGTGTACTGATAAAAATTTGAACTTGGCTAACTGGTCATAAAAGTCAGAGGTAACACAAATGTATTTCAAAAGGTCAAAGGTTAAGTCTATACTGTATATGAAAATGCATAAGAAAAACCAAACGGAAAATTAAAAAAACAGGTTTTAATATAAGTCCTTCAATATTAAACAAGCTTTGAAAGGCTCTGTCTCTACAAAGTCATGACAGCTGTGAGTTTCAATTAATAGGATTAAATACAGTTACTAATTAACCTTATTTCAACCTGTACAACCTAGTTATCTGATATTGAAAACCTCCCCTACATAAGAACTGATTTCAGCATCTGGACAATTAAATTGCTGAACAATAAATTCTGGAAGCTAGGATTAAATAAACTTTAAAAAAAGCTCTCAGATATGTCCTTGACAGATATTAATAAACAATTTAGATCAAAGATACATGAGTTAGATCCTGGATTTTGGGCTTGCAAGGTTAAAGACCTTTTATTAGTCTTCATCTAGGGGAATCATGTTTTTTTAAAGCTTACCATGCATTGAAAGTGAGAAGACAGCTGAAAAAATGTGTTTTTACTCTGATTTGAAATTAAAATCTTAATACACATTTTACACAGCTCTGCACATGCCCTTGCTACAATGTGGTAAAGTACTACTGATTGCTAACCAAAGCATGGTCTATATATAGTTATACTTACCTATGAAATATTGAGCATATATCTCACCAAAACCCTCTGCATACTTTGATTTTCAGAATTTTTATTATTTTCTCTCGAAGAGGCAGCACAAAGTAAATATATCCTAAATGAAATCTTTTCTATTTTACCAAGGAAGCTAGTTTAGGTTACCTACAGTTTTTTGAATATAGTAATTTCTTAAAGTTCTTCCATAAATGCCCTGCTTACTTGTCACATCTAACTTCATGTTTGTTGCAAAACTTCATGTTCTGGAAGTGTCCTGGGTTCAGCAGTAGCAGTCATTTTTCTCCTTCTTGGTAGCTGGTGCAGTGCTGTGTTTTGACTTTCGGCCTGGGAACAGAGCTGATAACAATGTTTTGGTTTGGCCAAGGACTTTGTGAGCCTCATGCTTTGCCAGGAAGGAGGGAAAGCCAGGAGGACGCAGAGACAGGACACCTGACCAAAGAGGTATTCCATACCACAGCACGTCATGCCCAGGAGGTAACTGGGAGTTACCCAGAAGGGCTAGGACTGCAGGGTTGGAGGAGGTATTGGTCAGTGCTTGGTTGGGCTGGGGGGGGGGCAGGGCGAGTTATCAGTCAGCTGGTGGTGAGGTGTTGTATTTTCTTCCCTTGTTATTTCCTTTATTGTTGTTATTATTGGTGGTAGCAGTAGTGATTTGTGTTATACCTTAGTTACTAAACTGTTCTTATCTCAACCCGTGGGAGTTGCATTCTTTTGATTCTCCTCTCCGTCCCTCTGGGAGTAGGGGGAGGGCAAGAAGGGGGGGAAGTGAGTGAACAAGCTGTCTGGCTGGGTTTAAACCACGACAGGAAGTTAGAAGTTTCTGCATAATTTTAAGGAAAAAGGGACTTTTTCTCCTTGTGACCTTCACATTGTTGTGTGTGCTGTGTAAAGAGGAGTATTAATGTGTAGAACACTGAGAAGGACACGCAAACTTTTACAATTACTATATTTAACTTATCGATGACGATCACACCAAAGAGGAGCTCTCTTAGAAAATTAATGGGAGACCAGCTGCTAACTCCTAATATCTACCAAGCAAGGAAGCTCAAAAAAAGGCTAGGTAAGTGTGAGGCTGAAGCTTGAAATAAAGAACTGAACTGTGTGTTAACAGCAAGCACATGCTGACCTTAGGTCCATTCTGCTTCTCCTTCCCTGAGAACCGATGCTCTGGATTCCTGTTGGGCAAGAAATGCTGACTTGTTCTGAAATGGTGTCTAGTGTTACTGTAAACACACACTGCTTTTACAGTTCCCAGCAGAGCTCTCTCTGCATGGAGGTTACATGATCTTTATACTCCTGGCAGGAAATAAAAGATGTTAATGGTGAGGACCTCTGTTAGGAACAGTAGCCCTTGGCAAGAAAAGGAAGGACCAGAGCATGGTAATGTATCAACAGTCTACGTAAAGACACAGTTTGCATTGTGAATGTATGACATAATTTTGGAAGTGCTAAAGGAGCCACAAAAAATTCAGTTCAGCAGGAACAGATTAGGGGACTAATGCAATGGAAGCTGCATGGGTGAGAAAGACCCAGAAGAACCAAGGCAAGTCACATATCTTCTATCAGGCAAGTCCATATGAGGGTGGCTATGCAGCTCATGCATGTACCTCATGAGCACAGCAGCACAGCAAACACAAGGGTAGAAGGGAGGATGTTTAGTCTGCAGTCTCCAGCAGTCTCAAATCTCTGAAGGGTCTCCCTCCATCACTGCTGCTAAATACTAGAGACTGTTGTAGCTTCTGAATGGCTGTGTGACCACTTAAAGTTCTAATCCTAGGCCAGTAAGAATAGCATCTTCTTAGTATTTAATTATGTTTTCTATGCCAAATTCTCTATGCCTGTCTTAATCTGTCTAAATCACTGCTGCAGGAAATACCTCATTTCTGTCTTCATAGTTTTTTTTGTCTGTGTCCCTTGCTACGCCAGACTGTTCTCTCATTTGGTACTGAGGCAACTGCTTGCACAGCTTGCTGAAAGCCAGCTCACTAAAACCACATTGGTTGAAAAATAGATAGTCTTAATGTGAATCATTTCAGTGATGCAGTTTACAGCAAATGCTTGAATTCCTGAATTTAGAAGGCAGTGAAATACTCTTGTGGAAGCAGCACTGTGACTCACCTTCAACACAAAGCTCTCTTTCAGGCAATTACAAATTTCAATCTATGTGTGCAAAGGTGAATCACAATCTGGCCCCAGAATACATGAAAAAGACTACGTATTTTGCAAGCATAGCAGATTCACTCACAGTGAAAACCAGGAATTATTGCCTGAACTGTAAGCCAGGCTATAAATCCTGTTTAAAAATTGACAGCATGCATTTGAACACAAATCCAAGTCAAAATCCACAGCTAAACAGTTACTACAACTCTGGGACATTCACATCCCTGTCAATATTTCAGGTAGGTAGCTTTCATATAGGTGGCTGAGCATACTACAGCTGACTGCTGTAATGCCAAGAGATGAAAAATGAAGTAAAGACACAGTAAGAACATGGTGAAAATATTCAATTCCCGCTGAAAGTCTGCTTTGTTCTGCAATTGGGTAGCTCTTTGTTGTGAAATACGAGATAATGGTTCATGTAGAATGAGCATTTTACAAGAACAAGGAAACAAATATTTTAAAAGCATACAGGAAAAGAAGACAAGGAATACAACCATACTGAGCTAAGACATACACTTTACAAGGAACAGTATACTGTATTGGCTGCTGTATATGCTAACAGAAGGATGTGCACATGGCTTGTGAGTCCTTGGAGGGGCTACTGAATAAGACAGTTTCATTCCAGGCTCTGTTTCAGACTCTAAATTTGCTTTATGGTCAACTCTTTTGGCGTAGTCATTTCATGGCAAAAAAGCACTGGGGGAACTAGATTTCTTTCCTGTTGGTGAGAAAAGGCTGAAGGAATGCAAATTTATCAAACAAGAACTATGAAGGAAATGTATTGTTGAATAGGTGTCAAGAAAGCTTTAGCAGAAGATGATAGAGATGAACTTAGTTTGACAGGTTATCATATACTGAGTCATTTCATTCTGTTGATTGTGCTATGACTAGGAAAATGCTCTGGAAAATTAGTTGGAAAGACTTTCCCATTCAAGTGACATAACATGACCTACAGTAAAAGCCTAAGCTACTCAAGACGACTGAACCTAAGCCAGAAGCATATATGACAAAAGTCAGGAAACCGCTACAAGAAAAAAAAAAAAAGTCAGATTTGTTATTTTTGTGTTTTCTGTGTAATCAAGCAAAAAAGAACATTATTAAAAAATAATAGCCCACATACTATGAAAAACTGGTTGGCTTATTCAAAAACTTTAGGTGCTTTAGAATAAGTAAACTGCTGCTTAGAATGAAGACATGAATTCATGGCCAGAGGTTGGGGCCAGGTCTGAACCTGGCGGCTTGAAGCTATAGAGGTCTTCCTCGGGAAAGTGCAGTAAACACTCTCAGGAGATGTTTAGGTTAGGTCAGTGAAGACAGTAAGACAGTGAAGACTTGGAGAGAAGCAGAGTCTGAAGGGCATGAAGTGGTATCCATCTGAACCCTCATAAATCATGTTAAAATTGGGAATGGAGTCCCTGTTTTTAGTAAAAAGTCATATTGGTACTAAATCCAGAAAGTTCCAAAATACCCAGTATAAATTAGAAGGGTGCATAGGAAACTTAACCAAGTCTCATTAAAAATGAATTGATAGCCTATAAGGTTTGGCATATTCCCCCATGAGTTTATACAGCTCTCAACATGAAGCACTGAAGTCTAAGTTACAGAGTAGCATGTGTTCTCTCAGGGTAAGATGTGATTTACTGATTTTGGTCTGCAAGTTAAGCACTGCCTTTCTCTCAAGAGATCCAAGCAAGCAATGAAGGAAAGAAAAAGAATTGCACCTTCAAAATCAGTTAACTATAATCAGATATTAGACATAATGATAAATTAATCATGAAAGTATACCCATTTTCTAACATCACTGGAGGGCAGAATTATGCCTCTTTGGTTTTCTTACTTTAATCTATTTGGATGTCCTTTAAGAATAACCCTTAATTTAAATTTTGGCAGCTTGTAAATTTTAGTTTGGTGATAACTGCTCTTCTGAAATGTATTTTATCCCTCAACTACAGACACGTAAGGTCAGTTGACACATGTTCTCCACCTTTATGTAGGGTTTGTTTGAGCTTTTTTGTCTGGGAATATGAATCCCCTTTTTCTTGCTTAAGGAACTTAACCTTTTAAATGATGAAATATGAAGGCAATTAACACTTCATGAATTAAACTACATCACACCTAAATCCCCACTATGATTTACAACTGCTGTTTTCTCTAATAATTAAAAAAAACAGTAGTAAACATCAATATTTAACAAATCTTTCTTTTTTTTTTTTTTTTTACAATGATCAGAACATGTCTTGCTACAGGCTGTGAAGAAAGAGGATATCCTAGTACTGTGATAAAAGTGTACTCCAAAATATGTGCTATTTATAGCCATAAACCAGAGTTGCTCAGAATAAAGAACACTTGCATTTTTAAGGACTGTTTTATGAACGCGTAAGTGTCTAATTGCTGCAGGCTCAGGAGGGTATTATGCCTTTGAGTTGCTTGACAGTCACTTGACTTAATCAATGACATCTGCTGATTCTTATCAGTGAGATCTGCTGTTCAAAGGCCCATTAGGAATAAAAGCAAATCCTGACTCCTGCTGCGTGAGGACATTGGTTAGCCAATGCTTGCTCGGTGCTGATAGGCTTGGGACGGAGCCCTGCCCCTAAGCTTCTTTACCCTCAGTCACGCAGATGTAAGGTTTTCTCCCTTTCATCAATTTGTATTTAGGTTGCTGATAACAATTTGGTATTCAGGCTATAATTATGGCTACAGTGACTTCCACACTTACACCTACTACGAACTCAGCATGCTATCCAAAAATACACTTGGTACTGATACATGAGCAGTGTGGCTCAGTACATCTCCATTCAACAGGCTGGTCCCAGAGGAGGGGGAGCACTGGAAGAGCAACCTCTGGTTAGAAATTGCTGCTCTATAGGGAGCATAAACTGGAACAGCCACTACTGCCTGCCAGGGTGCTAACTGTTGCACCTCTTCTTTACAGTTATGCCAGGGATTATACCCCTGCAGTTTAAGGAAGCATAAAGAAAGATGAAAGTCATTTGCATCCCACTTTCCAGGTATGCCTAGCAGAGCAGCACGACAGCTCATTTTCTGGCATGCTGTTTTTTCCTGAACAGTTCATACTGTTTATGAACAGTTTCATACTGTTGCATGAAAGCTAACAATTAAAAGGCAAAAGTACAGAATAACCAGGCCCATTTGCCTGTAAGCAAAAGATTTAATTTCCAGAATTTCTTTTTTCAGTAAAAGTTCAAACAGAAAACCTTGAAGATAGTATGTCAGAAGGAACAAAAGCAGAGAGAAGAGTTAGGTGAAAGCAGCAGTTCAAAACTTTATCCTAGAAGGCATATTTTCCATGCATTACAAGAGGTTTGCGCTTCCCAAACTATATATGGGTAGCAAGAGGCCAAAGCTCTTTCCACTGAGAAAGTGGCATGCTCGTAAATTCATACTTGAATCCTCTAAGCAAGGACTGAACCTGGAGAAGTCAGTGGTAGACAAAGGATATCAGAATGAATGAATCTGATATTTTTGATCAAGACCACACAATGAAAGTAATGCTGAGTCTCCTACCACTTCTAGTTGCAAAGTGTCCCTTGTCCATACTATCTCCCAAGCTGTTCATGTGTCTTGTCTAGAAAACTGCTAGATGGCATGGGCCAAAACTACAACAGGAAGCATGATAATAAGTGAACAAGTGGGGTAACTCTATGCCAGCACTTGAGCCCAGGTCCTATTTAGTTTGTTTAGATGCTGCTGTGTGAATGAGTTCTTAAAACAGATGCCCTTTTATCCTTGATGACTGATTGCTGATGTGTGCACTCCAAATTTAATTATTATTTGGCTTATACATTCTTCTGAAAGTACAAATGAAACAAATAGTGTGATGGCCCAGAGCTCTTTTCAGAGAGGAAACTCCTAGTTTTGGGAAGTACTTTGGTTGTGGTACTTTGTTTTCATCATAATTGGGTTTCTAAATCTATGTCTTGGAGAAAGGAAAGAACACAGAAGTAGCCGTGTAGTTCTATATAAGAAACAACAATAAGGAAATATAGGAGACAACTCTCTTCTGGTTGTCTGCACTGTATTGGTTTGTCCAATACAATTCAGATCCTGTGCAGTGCTGTTATTGCATGGTATGTGGCAGAGAAGGAGTTTTGATGCTGGAGTGTGTCTCACCTAGTATTTTTTCTTTCTGGTACTTGCTAAACACCACTGGAAGTCTACAGTAACAACATATTCACTTGTCTGTTATCTTTGACAATAAAAATTCTCCGTCTCACTTCAGTCTATTAAAATGACTGTTCATACCGCAGAATGCTGCAAAGATACTTTGCCCTTTTCTATGTTGCTTTATTTTTAAAGGTTTATTTTGCTTTGTTTAAGGAAAACAGGTAAAGAAGCTTAAATAAGATCTCAGGAAATGAAATAATCACTACATCTTTAGTTGAACTGGAATGCACTTAAGAAAATAAGAGAGAGGTTTAAGTCAGAGTCATGGGAACTGGTGAACAAAGCACCAAAAAGCATGAAACCCCAACACAGATGTAGCAAAGATTTTCCAGATGTGGAATTCTTGCTATGGATCAGCAGAGTTAGCTTAACTTACTTAAGCTATAATGATTATTCTGAGGGAAAAAAAAAGAAGTGTGGTTCATTTCTTATCTCTCAGTCTTTTAATATAACTATATGCAATTTACTTTGGTGAAGATTTTTATCTAGATTTGCTTTATGAATAGATGTCTGTTTCTTATTCCTCTTAGTTTGTCTAATGTTGCATACATTGCCTCTCCGGAAATGCCTTTGAAATGTACTGCAAAAAGTTATTATATGTAGCAACTTCTTATATTGGAACCATTCTTGGTTAGTTTTTCACTGTCCATTAATAACAAAATGATGCCAAGTTTTGATTACAACTGTAACATATATATCTTTACAGTTTCTAATATGGTCTTTGGCTATGTCTGTGTTTTTGTTGCTACAAGTAATGTAGTATTCTTAGCTTGATGATGAATAGTTCATACTGTTTCCTGGATGAAATGCATGCCTCTTGCAAAACATAAGAAACTCATGTAATAAAAATATATTCAGTGTACATATTAAGGCTGAATATTCATTACATTTCTATTACAAAATACCATTTCTGACACATGAAAAAGTAATTCAATGTTTGGATAGTGACTTATTCACTGGAAATATTGCAATACCAGTTTGACATCTTGGTTAAATTTCGAATTGGTACATAGAAAGTTATGATTTGGATAAATCTTATAATAAATCAGTGGTAAGACTGTCATTAATTTCATTGAGGTCATACTAATAAATTTCTCTGTCATTAGTTTGTCTAGACTTTCTAAACCTACAGCAGAAGGTGCAATTGAATGCATGTAAAACCTTAACATCCACAATATACTGAGGCATGGAGCCTCATACTTTAGCTCTAGATTGCACGAAGTGCCTCCCCCTATTTGTTTTGAATCTGCCACCTTTATTTGATGTCCTTTCATTCTTCTACAGGAACAGACAAGCAATCACACACAAACGTCATATGGTTATCAACACAGAGTAATCAAACATAGAAAAATTTTGTACTGGGAAACAAAAAAATAAAAGAGATGGGGTGCAAAAAATTGTTAATGTTGGAATCAATGGCAGGTATTAAATCCCTGACTGAAAAACCAGTATCATTTCCAAGCTAGCAGTGAATCCTACTGTAATTTGTGTGCCAGAAACACTGTTTTCTGCTTCACCCACTGCTATTGTCTGATCCTGCAATGGCTGCTAAAGCCATTTTTCCTACAAACATTAGTCTGGATTCATGGTGCAAAAAAGTCTGAGATCTTCCTTTAAAAGGATAAAAGAAATTTTAGGAAAACTAAAACTAGATGACCTTAGAAAGTCCCTTCCAACCCAAACTCTTCTATGATTTTATGATTATTCCCACATGTCTCTTTCAAATATCCAATAATTTTTCAGCCACAAATGCTCTCATAATGATGAAAATATGCCTGATAAAACTGACATTTTAAAGTTTTGCAAGAGCAGGTATACCAGTTATGAACATGAAATAGAGCCGGGCTGCTACTGACACACTTGAACTGACAAAAAACAACCTTATTCCACTCAAAGAGTTAGCATGAGCTATAACACCAAAATAAGTCTTTGGCACTCTCCAAGCTTTCTGGAGTTTCTTCCTTGCTTCAAGAGCTTCCCATGGCTGTTACAAGACCAAAATCTTTCTAGCCTAGGCATGGGCTTTGTTCTGTAAACAGTGGCCCATGTAAGTCAATTGATAGATAAATCCTTCACAAAAGTCTTCCCTCTTAGTCTTTCAATTCTGGTTATAGGCAGCCACTGAGATTTGATGTACCTGACTAGCGCTCTGAAATTGGTTATCAAATATCTCCCTTTCTTTTACGCCAACATGAAGCAGAAGGTGCAACTGAATCCACTATAGATTGGGCTTTAAGTTAATACCTACTAAATGAACAAAAAAGGCTATTGATTCACAGAAACTTTCAGAGAAATCATCTTAGACTCAGATTTAGCAAACTAGCTTAGTCCAAACTCATGTGACTGGAATAATTACTTGCAGGGATAACTTCTTGCAGACTTATAGCTTATAGGCTATTTGGCAGTTGTGTCTATCAATAAACTTCATTTTCAGTTCTTTCTTCGTTTGTAATACTTATGAATTAACCAACAATTCATTCAGTTATCTGATTCTTTCCTAAAGTGTCATGGAGGGGAGATTCACTAATAGCCAAAATCAACACACAGGTAGACTGAAGATGACAATAAAGCAATTGCATGAGCTAATGGAGTGATTTTGCATATAAAAATTGTACACTAGTGCATTTTAAAGATCAATGGCATCTACCATATACTGGAGAATCAGCATTTGATTTGATTGCCACTTCCCAATACGTGCAAAACCAACCTAGTTTTACAAGAATATTTGCAGAAGAGATTTGAGACAATGTCTATACTTGATGACTAGGTATGACAAGGTATTTCAAAATCTTCAAGATAATGAAAACCACCTTTTGTCAGATATGGTTAGGGTTTTGACAATAAAAGATAATAGTCTCTCAGGCTGAACATACTACAAGCAGATACAGCAATTTGCAAGTATCAGTTGCTGTACCAGAAAGCATTCAGAGCACAAGTCACAAGTTTGACAAGGAAAAAAAAACACACCCTGAGCAACTTGTGACACTGCAGTTACATACAGCCCTATCATTGTGCTGCCAAGGATGATTCCACATCAGGAAGACCTTTTCCCTCCAGGTATGCCTAATCCCAAGTGTGCTTTCGAGTGTCTTTCACCTGAGTTTTCAACATGTCCCTAGAGGAATGTAAATAAGCATGCCTCCTCATCAAACATCAAAGAGCTCTCTCTTTTCCCTAAGGATTTGTGAAAAGGAGATTTTTATTCTAATAAGACAGGAGTTTAAAGCATGCATGTAAGTATCTAAAATATATAAACAACAAAACCCTGTTCTGGCTTTGTGGAGTAAAGCCCATGTCCTAGGTGATCTGGGACTGAAAACATTTCTTACCCTTCTGTTTCAACAGATTTAAAAAGAGAAATGTTATCTCACCACACTTTCTTAAGTACTCTAAGCTCTTCATATTAAAGATGACTTAAAATTATTTAGCTCTTTCGTTCAAGAACTCTGAGACAACTTTGCAGTCCAAGTCCTGTTTTCAAACGTGAACACAGGAGCATAATATGTTCGTACAGATGTTTTGAATGTTGTCTAGGAAGGCAAAGTAGTAAAGAAGAGCTTACTAAATTTTTCAGAAGTGACTAGGTACTTTTACAATTCTGTGCCATGTGCAGATTGTACTGCTCAGAGGTAACTTTTACTGGGAATTGGTGCACAATTAGCATGTGTCACAACAGAGAGCTTCTTTTTCACCCTCAGGTACCTAAATAACTACAGAAATGTAGCCCAATGTAAATTTAAAATTTGGTTCCTCAGCTTTTCAGAAGCTAACTCTATTTTTGGACACTGAACAAGAAAGCCCATCACCTGATTTTGAAATCAACAGCCACAGCACTATTTTGGAAATCATGGACTAATGATTATATGTCAGTATCAATAAGGAAAAAATGAACTAACTTATATTTCCTCTGAATCAGCTAAGTCTTCACTGTGAAATCAGTCCAAACAAAACTAGGCTAGAAATAACTTGCTTAATTGGTTATCACCGTTCTCTGTTATTCTTTTTTTTAGCTGAAAAAGGAAAGGAAGAACAACTTGTTCATGTTTGCTTTGATTTAAAAGCTATTTTTTGATCAAGGACTACCTCTTTTAGGAGGTAACTTGGGGTGGGTTATATACATGCTACTAAACCACTGTGTAACTCGTAACTAACTTTATACTGAAAAGCAACTTGATTAAGATTAAATATTTGATGCTAGGCAGAATACACTGTGTACCAGCTTACAGTCTGTATGGTGGTGTTCTAAAATGTGAGCACTCTGTAATTAGTTATGATACTAAATTGAATTTGCTGAAAGTAACAAATTCATAACCTTTCTCTTCCATTTTCTATTTTGACAGCAAAGAACTCAATCATGAAACATTTTTTCCCACAATATTTTTGTTTGCAAGTTGGGATTTTACAGTCTGGAAGGGTGGATAAATAAATGATAAAAAACTGGCTGGAGAGCAGCTCTGTGGAAAAGTCCCTGGAGTCTTGGCAGATAGCAAGCTCCTCATGAGTCAGCAGCATGCCCTGGCAGCAAAGACGGCTGGCAGCATCCTGAGTTGTATCAATAAAAGCATGGCCTGTAGGTGGAAGGAAGGGATTATTTCCCTCTATTCATTGCTTGTTAGACCACATCTGCAATACTGAGTTCAATTTCAGGATCCTCCCAATACAAGCCAGACACCAATAAAAGGGGACAAGGCTAGCAGAGGGCCACCCACAGTGTCTATATCAATTGACCTGCGAGCTGAGTCTGCAGGACTCGTTCAGCCTGCAGAGGTTGTTTCTTGAGTCCTACCAGCAGCTCCCCAGGACCTCATGGGAGGGCAACAAGGAGATGGAGGTGGGCTTTTCACATTGTGCATGTGAGACTGACAAGATACAACAGTCATAAACTGAAAACAGAAAGGGTCAGACTGGATATGAGGAAAACTGTCTTCTCCATGGGGACAGTAGAGTAGTGAAATAGGTAACTTACAGAGGTTGCACAGGCTCCATCCTTGTTGGTTTTCAAGACTGAAGTGGATAATCCTGAGCAAACTTGTCTGACCTCAGGGCTGGTGCTGTGTGAGCAGGAGGCTGGAGAAAGGACCTTCAAAAGTCTCTTTTAAAAGCTTTACCCTGAGTTATCTTTTGTTTAACTATATTTCACTAAGAGGTGATAAAGTATGTTATGAGAGACATTCTTAACATACATCAGTCTATGATGAAATTTATATTGTTAATATCAAAATATGCTTAAAATACTTCAATACTAAAGCTTGTTTTTTTCCTAATCACATAGTTTCTGGGATGAAAATAACTTGCCTTAATAAGGCAATTATATATTGCCTTAAAACCACACTGGACTGGACAGAAAAGAGCAGAAAGATTTAGAAGATGGCTGGCAGCAGTAATCATTCAGCTGACACTATATATATCTTTATTTCTACCAGGGAAATATGTTGATTAGAATAAGGAATTCTATTACAGGATTGAAGAAAAGATGGCAAACCAGCAAAGAAATCAAAACTCAGTTCCTCACCACACGAATACAAGACACTGAAGCACTACCTGTTTTCTCTAAAGTGAATATCAACATTTGAATATTTGTTGAGGAAATATTTAAAGTCTTCTCCACAATTAAGACAATCAAAGTATCTAGAAAAATATCATAGGTACAAAAGCATTAAAGTGCATGATGATGGACCAATGTGATGTAAAAATAATGACCTATCCTTGTCATTAACCTAAAATAATTCAGTTGAGCTTTGCTAAAGATCAGAATAGATGAGACTATGTTAAAGAAAAAAAAAAAAAAAGAGCCTTTGAAAATAACTACATCATATTTTGATTTAAAAAGCTCTTCCACAGAAGTATAAAAGTGGGTCTATACTGATGGACTATACTAATGCAGGTGGGATAAGAAACAGCAGCTGGTCAAATATGTAAGAATTTGAGAATGTAGAAGAGGCTTTGCTACTTCTCTGATACTTCTGATGTGCTTTATTATTATGCAATGGAATGCAATAGAATTTGTTTTAGACTTTCAGAAAACACTTGTTTTCCTGTTCTGGTATGAAACCTAAATGTTTGTGACCTTCAATGGTCTCCACTGCTGCCTCCCCTCTCAGAGCGCATTCAGACTATCTGGCCCTACTCTTCATTTTTTAAGACTCAAGAAAGTTATATACAATTGTGAGGAGTTTTGGGGACCATCCTGCTTCCAGTGCTTTTAGCATGGTTTTAAGTGGACTTTCAGAGGAAATCTGCAGACCCAGGATCTACCGTTAATTAAGATTTTGGTTTATCACAGCGCTACGTGCATTTTAAAGTTTATGTGTTTATACTCACATGCATGCAGTGAATGTTACTTTTAGAAGTGAAATAATTTATTCAGAAGAACAGCTACAGTAGTGTGTGGTCAGTAAGCCACTAAAAATCAAATACCAAAAATCATGACATCAGCTATTTTACTGCATTTAGAAAAAATAAAGACAACCAAACACCTAAACATCGTCACGAATCTTAGATGAAATGTCAGCTTTTGGTACCTACTGGCATCACAGACCTTTTTTTCTAGTAATGAAATAAATAACAGTGGAATAAAAATATATCTATTCGCATCTATTAGTGCTTGGCAGACATGCATGCATATTCTGGCAGTTTCTGTAACTGTTTTTTAGTATGACAGATTGAAGTGAGTGCTCACCTGACATTTTTATTTAGAAAGCAAACACTCAGCTAAAACAAATTTTATAACTGTTGCAACATCAACAGTAATAGAAAGATCACCTAGCTAGGAACTGGTACTTCATACTAAGGTTTCATAAAAACATTAATAACATAGTTCTACTAAAGCCAGTTACACAATACTCACAAAAAGAACAATTTGTTTTGCCCAGTTTATTCTAGAATACTGGCTACAAATATTATAAAGCAGCCAAAAAACAAATAAATGTGCCAATTAACTTGTATTTCTCCCCAGTTTATGTGGAAACTGATAATCCTGTAGCCAATCACATTAATTTTTTTAATGCTTGCTCTAGGTTCAAAAAAAGCTCTTTGTGGATGAACCTTTAATGACTTTATGAAAACAGAGAATCCAGTGGACACAGCTCATAGAACGAGTTGATTTCTCTGGATCTAGTGTTGTACATATAGTGTTTGTAAAATCTAGTGGAGGTTTTATTTTTTTCCTTTTTGAATAGCACTCAAATTAAGTCACATTAAAAGATGTCTACCTACTGTGCCAAGCAGCTGGTCTTTTATGTGCCTTGTTTAATGACAGTGAACATGTCACTGATGGGTTTTCAAGGTTTTCCTGCTGTGAGTTCTCACAGATGGGCCCGACCCACCTTGTCATTACTTCATCACCTCCTGTTCTGCAGTTCATCTCCCCATGGGGCCGAGCACCAAGTGTCCTCCACTGCCTCACACCGACAATTAAGAGTCTGTGAGAGGAAATACCTTTGCTTTAAGGTCCTTTTAATCATCTTTGTATTTGTCTTCCTTGTGAATCAAAGGCAATCAGGGCAATTAACACAAAAGGACATTGAGCTTGTACACTAAATAATACTTTTACCAGAAATCTAGAGGAGATGCAGGAAAAACAAGACTTGTTCACTGCTCGGTCCATATAGTAATGCTAACACTGGGGAGTTTTCAAACACTACATTGGCCAGAGATCCAATGAAGCTGTTGTCTTTGACTGTTCTAAATAGTTTATCCTCTTGCTTGCTTGCTGATCACCAAAACACAGATGATAAATGGGCTTTGAAATCTGTTCTACTCCATGCCAGACTTACACTTTTATTTGTGCTGAAGTAGACCTCTCTAACTTACTAGGGTTAGAGAAAGTATTGAGATTTACCCAAAAAGGTTGTGCACTTTTTCCATATGATAGCTTTAATGATAATTTTTCCATATTATAACTTTAATAATAACTTCCTTATAAAGCAAGAGGGCATATTTTCACAGAATCATTAGAGTTCTTAAAAGCATGCTCGCTTGCTGTTCTGCTAGGGAATTTTTACTGCTATGGATGAATAGTGTCCCTTGCTTTTTTATATCAAGTCATGTGTTTTGTGTTTTTTAACTGATCCAAGTTTGTGCCTAATAAATAATATCTAGTACTCAATGATTTAAACACCCCTAATTTTATTTTTAGAGCTGCAACTCTTCTAAATGTGTGTGCAACCTAAATAACACAGGGCATGTGTGTTTTATACACAGGAAAAATGTATTTATTATAACATTGAGCATTGGTGTTAATATTTATGTAATACTTGTTTAGGGCTAGACTAAACCTTCTGCTGTGTTTATGTGATAAAACATATTTTCACCACCTCAAGAGAAATAAGCTGCGCTACTCCTTGACCAGATGTGGATATTCACTCTACCTCACCCGCTGGTTCTGTTGTAGCAATGTTTTTAAGTCACAAATAGAGTTCACTATTCCCTACAGATATTTGAGGATAAATTGGGAAATCATGAAGTAGGTCTGCAAAGAGACTTAGGCAATACTTCTAATGTTGACTTATAGTCATTTCACCTTTGTTTTGGGAACACTGCTCCAGAAACTAAAGCTAGCCCTCTGTTAAGAACCACACACTGGTTCATTGTACTGAATATAGGTATATATGCTACAAGCTATCTTGACTCTACATTTAATGGAGAGTTACCCAACACTATTCATGACATCATGTAAACAAATGCTGATAATAGCCAGGTGAACCAAATGTTCATATGCGATTATCAGTAAACCAAATGCTGACAACAGCCAGATAAACCAAATGTTCATATGCTGATTATTTTTAGATTATAAATGAAGTTAACACCACTAACAGAGACATCTTCATTATTGAGAGGTGAGATGAACCCTCTGTCCCTCAATTTTTTTCATAGATCATGGACAGAACTGAAGAATGAAAACTAGTCAGCAAGGTATGTAAAGACATTGGAATATATAAATTACTCAAAGAAAGATGGATGGATCTGAATAAAACAGTCTTTTGAAACTGGTTGCTGGCCTGCATTCCTGATTTAGGAGCCAACACCCCCAACCCAAAGTCATCTCTAGGCTAGAGCCATTTTTTTCCCTGACTGTGCATGTTTCTTGATCTTAACTTCTACCTTAAAAAAAATTCTTTTGAAAGATTTTTTTTCATCATTGCCAGAAATGTCAAAAGCACTGAGACTTCTTAAAAATGCATTTCTCAGAAATAGCTGATGCCAAAGTATGTCTTTTGCAATGCCCTAATTCACACAAATTGAAGCAATAGTTTACATAGTCATAACTGATGTTCTCCTCAATAGTGATCATTTATAGATTTTTGCCAAAGGGACTCTGCAATTGCAGACTTTACTGCGCTTTCCACTGTAAAACCCCCCAAACAATCAACAAAAAAAATGGTTATGCAATTTGAGTTATTGACAAAAGTAGCAATGTTTTCAGATAATATTTGGTTTTGCTCTAAATCTAAAAATAGCATGTGCGTGTTTTTTTTAAGTACTCCATCTGAAAGTTTGTATTTGATGTAGTCAGAATTTATTGTGTGTTGGAAAATACATAAAATTGAGAAAAAAATTAATTTCAAGAATTAGCAACTGCTATGAACATAATCAGTAATGTGTGAACTTCTAAACTACTTGAGAAGCTTAGTCCATTTAAAGATCTAAATGTTTGTTTGCCTATAGGAAAAGCATTTGAGAATATCAAGGTATCTGAGTCTACAGAACAAAGTCTTGTAAAAACAGGATTTTATTTATGTATATAGAATTTCTGAACCAGATACATTGAAATAACAGCCTTTCTACTTTCTTGTATTTTTCATTCCACTTTCAGATGAAACCAAGTAATCTCAAGTAGGAAAGAAGGAAAGCTACAAGAAATTATTACTTCAAGTTTTCAAAATGATATAACGTTTGACTAGACATTTTGAGTGCATTTGTAATCAAATTTTAATTTTAAAGCAATGCTATCCAGTCTCTTTACCTATTGTCTTACTAGCATTTTCAGTAGTAAAATAAACAACTCCTATTTGTCTGTAGTATTCTGTAATATATTTTTGTCCCTTTCTAATAATATAAACTAAAAAGAGATTGTTGTTATGTACAAATAAAAAACTTATTGTCTATTTTGTTCTCTTAAAGAAGACATGCAAATATGCTATATTCTTTTTGAAGGCTTCCACGCTTCTGGCTTTGGCATTCATGAGTCTTATGAAATATTGTTTCTCTGTTGAAGTGTAAGCAGCAGTGATTAAATGACTAGTAAAACTGAAAACATGAGACCAGAATGTCCAACTCGAGCTCCATTCACATCTGAAAAACAAATAGCACTAACTACCCCTAGAACCTAGTGACTTCAGTCAATAGGCCTGATTTAAATAATCATTTTCCTAATGCCTGCTTAGTATTTCCAAAAAGCCATGAGCTTCATGAGCTCCTGACCTGTGAAGAGTTAAACAAAAGACAAAACTGATTAAAAGGCAACCACATTCCATTCACAGTCTAGCTTGTGCTCATGTACATGGAAATGTCAGCAATCTGACTCTGCATGGCATCAAGTTCCACTTAATATTTACAGTAATAAATATAATGTAGTCCTGGTTTTAGCTGGGATAGAATTATTTTTTTTTTTCCTAGTAGCTGGTATGGTGCTGTGTGTTGGATTTAGTCTGAGAATAATATTGATAACACAGTGTGGTTAAACCTCTACAAATACTGAAGACAGCGCTGAAGTCCGAGGAGGAAGAAAGGTCAGATTCATATACATATGTACAGGTTACAAAATGTATTTCAAAAATACATTTAGTTCAAACCATCATAACATTGACAAGATAGGTAGTTTTGGCACTGAAAAACAAGCATGGATCTTTGAGTTTTATTTCTGATTTTACAAGCCATTAGCTATGGCAAACACTCATTGCAACTCTATTCCTCTAGCATAAAACTGGGGTCATTATATCTCTATGCCCTGAAGATTTTTTAATGACTTTCAGATAGTTTTTCATCTTGTATGGTACATAACTGCTAAAGATGTACACAACCCCGCAATACTTCATGGCTGCTTCACAAAATATTTGAGATAAGGTGCAAATGGTAGGCGCAGTTTAATTGGTTTACATGTTTGGAAATAATTTAAAGGACGTGGCCAAATATGAACTCCCTCAGAAAAAGAAATACCAATAAATACCACTTGTGAAGTCTATAAAGAAAATGCTTATTAAATATGGGTCACAGTTTGAGAATTATTTATGAAGTTCAACAGCTAAAATAACAACATCCTGACCAGCCAGCTCCATAGCTTTTACAGTACAGATTAGCACTATGGCTTTTCTCTCAAACCCCCTTTTTTTTTTATCCTTTTTAACCTGTCCCGCCACCTTAATAAGCAAAATGAGAAAAATAATCTGAAATAGGATAATGCAAGAAAATGTCACCAACAAAAATCAGACATAAATCAGAATGCCAGGTGACATTTGGATATTTTGAGCTATTTTTCAAGCCATATTTAAGGTACTGTAGTAACAATCACTTCAAATAAATTATGAAGAAACCAACAGAGATTCTAGAGATCTACAGTGCCAAGTGAAGTGCTCACTAGGGTGTCACAACAATTCACCCATTTGACAATGTCCAGTAGACAATCACTACTAGATTTCACACACCGATACCAAAGCATGCATCCTATGCAGAAAACATATAACAGAAAAGAACAGGAAAAAAACCTTTCAATATTCTGGAAGAACTTAGCAAAAAAAAAAAAAAAAAAATTATTTCCAATGAAATACTCCAGATAACTGAAATTTCCTGACATACTTGAAGACAGACTGGAAATTTCACAGTAAGTCATCAAATTCCACTGACTTCAACAAACCCATTGGCATCCACATCTGTTAATCGAGACATCAAATAAATCAAAACAGATTTTAACACCAACTAACAAGTAAGTACCTAGAGGAAGACTGACATACAAAAGAGGCAGCTGCCATTTAACTGGCTACTTCGTAGGATAGTTTCAAATATTTTCATTAGTATCATACAGAAAGCTGGATTGCTTTCCCGAAAGAAAATACCCTATTCAGGAAACAACAGACCAGTTTACACAGACATTTGTCAGGTCTGTAACCCTGCATGTCGAAAACCCTGGAGCTGAAGCCTGTATTTTCTCACTTAGATAAGTAGCACTGTATTCCACAAAACAAATAAAACAAAATGAGAAAACAAGTAAATATTTACTCACCAGCTTTCTCCTTCTCTGAAATAACTGGCATAGCCTGAAAGAAATAAATAAATGATACCACTATTAAAAAATAAGTCTAGTAGAGAAACTTTATAAAACCTTAAAGCAGATTTTACGAGCATCCAGAAGGTCTGGAGAGATCTGAGGTCGCACTCTGTTAAGCACTCTGGAGAGAAATGTACAGTTCCCATTTGAGTGTCTTATAATCTATTATGACCCTAATTACTGTTTAAAAAAAAAAAAAGGACTAGGAGAAAAGGGAAGAGATGAAGGATGAAGTTAATAAGATATTCCAATGATAACATTCTGAAATAATCATCCTAGAATACATGCCCATAAAATTCTACTGGGAGATTACTAAATAATTCTAAAGGAGTGAACACAAAACCAGTGTGGCTGAAGATGAGAATAAAATTTCTTCTGCGGAACTCAAGTAGAGTTCTGCCATTGACTCCACATAGGGAGGACTTGTGCTTAGACATATGTTGTTCTAAAACAAAGTTTCTTTTCACGGAAGTTTTAAAAGACAAACCATAGAAGTGTTTTCATATCGGCTGCAGCTGGTTTTGGAATTGAAAAATTGTTTCTTTGCAATAGATGTAAAAATATTGCATAAACCCACTTTTCTTTCAGACTAAAGCAGAGTTTTCTGAGTGTATTTTTCCTAAAATAAGTAAGATATGGATTGAATGAATAGTAAAATGGAATTTTCCTACTGCAGATTTCACAGAAAAAGAAAGAGGGGATTGATGGACAAAAATCACAAAACAGCCAGTTTCAGACTTTCTATAGAGCTACTGAAATAGACTTTGAAATTTCATTTCAGGATTTCACTTGTCCAGCTATACAAAATAGTATTTTATAGCATTTCCTGGATGATAGTTTGTACAAAATTTCAAATAGAATACTTCAGAAAATATATATTAATAAAAACCTTACAGATGGTAATAACCGTAGGAATCCTTCTATGATTCTTTTTTTCACCTATATTTTGACTAATTAAATATCTGGTGCTTGAGTTTGATGTACCATCAGACTAATATTATTTTAAACTACAACAGCCCCTTGCTTGAGAAATTTTTCCTTTTCTTTTTACAAACATATATTAGTTCAGAAGAAGCACCATTTTGCTCCAGTAATTCAACAAAGGCTTTAACTTCCACAGACTGAAGAAAGTTAACATGCCAAAGAAACAATAAAACTACAAGATAAATCAAGGTATCAGCTACAGAGGAGAGAAAAAGATTAAAAAAAAGCCTATCATATAGATTTCTAAAAAAGTAATCGATAGAATTTTCAAAACCAGTATGTAATTTTCTTCTCTTTCCCAGACCTGAGTGGCTACACTGGCTAAGAAAAATAAGAAAATAAGAAAGAAAATCCCAGATTCATTATTACTGTTTGCTCAGGAAGGAAATGTTTAAAGAGGAAAGGTGAGAAACAAGCAAGCAAACAGGAAAAATAAAACAGAAGACTGAAGAAACGTTAGTATAAATGAAAATGAAGGATCAGGACAAAAGAAGGAAAGACAGGGACAGGTTATCATCACATTTTAATGCTGAGCACTGTTAGCTACTAAAAAAACCCAAACCCACAACAAAGAAAGTGTGATGGCTTCCTCTAAGAAAACCTTAAGAGACAACATTGAGATAACTGGAGATGTAGCAGCAAACAGTATTGAAAGCATAGCTTTGTCATGGAAAAGAGACAACCATTTGATGGGAACAGTCTTTGCTCTAAGGTCTAAAATGCAAGTCCGAGATGAACAATTATGATTCAGTGAACTGGGGTGGGGGGAGCAGTTACAGGACTCAGTGGGCATATGACAGAGTAACAGGTACAGAAGATAATACCTCTGATGGTTTTGTGACAGACTTAGACATGTTCTCTCCACTAATTGCAATGTGAGTCACCGGTAAAGTCTTTGGCTTGAATGATCACTTCTGAATCAGCTCCCATTAGCATGAAGATTTTTTTTCATACAAGCATATCAGATTTTAAAACATTGTCAATCTTGCCATTTGTCAGGTCAAGTTATTTCCTGGAAATAGACAATATTTCTAATTGATGATCACTAAAACATGTTGATTAACAGCCAAACATAAATTTTAGTAAATTTGTTAGATGGTAGTTCTAAAGTTTGCTAGAGTTGTTCAACAGGTTTAGCCCAAGTAGAAAGCTGTAGCTGAAAATACATAGAACTATAAAGCTTCAGGGCAGATGTGTAAGTTGCGATATTAGTACTTCTAAGCAGGATGAAGAACCACTATAAGATCCAGAAAATGTAAAGGTAGTTTGAGATTTACAGATAAAAGGTTTTCCTACATTCCTACAGTAATTGTGCAGCAATTCACTAAGACTGATTCTAGAGTGACCAATATCTATTATGCATGTTACCAAAAGTAAGGATTTTAAAATCAAGTCAGGTGCATGGGGGAAAAAATAATACTAGAGCATTCAGATAAGGAAATACATTCAAAAAGTATATAAGTTTTCTTAGAATAATTACGAGAAGGACCTCATAATGTGGTGACTACCTGTCACCACCATTTTTCACCACTCTAGCTTCTCCACAGTATGTAATATATGTAATATAAGTGCAGAGATTTCTTTTTATTGCCTTTTCTTCTTGATATCATTTGTTTCAGCAGAACATGGTTCCATTTCCTCCATGTACTTTTAAACTTAGAAGAACTACTTTTACCTGATATGGTCTTATTGATTAACCACACAAGCAAAAAGTACAGCATTTTCCAAGTACCAAATATTTTCTTAAATTCGTGTGAACCCAAGTAAAAAGAAGAAATTGTCACTAAATAAACCCCTTATAGTAACATCAAATCAAGGAAAGTATTTTTCTTTTTTTTTTTAGAACAGAATAGGAAGTATAATTTTTCCAAATAATATTACTATTCTTCCTATTGTAAAGACTGCAAATAATATAAATGCTGGACTCGGAACATGGTATTGTTACATACTTAGAGATTCTGAACCCATTGTAACAATGATGAAAGATTTATTTTTGCTGAAATAATATATGTAAACAAGCAAATCTTCCTCATTATTTACAATTTAAGAACTCATATGTATATATTTAGTCGAAGGTTTAGATTTACTAAGTTTACAGAAAAATTGAAAATCTTCCCATTTTCTTTGAATATGTAGTAAATTTAAAGTTCCCAATTGAAGAAACCCCTCAAGCCAAAACCCACTCAAACCAACCCTCTTTATCCACAAAGTTCAAAATCATTTTGGATGATACTTTCAAATATGTCTGCTTTCTAAACAGAGTGTAATTCTGCTGATTTAAGATGCAAAACGAGCTAATAAATTCTGTTAGAATGTTCTGTTGCTGCTTAAAAGCTGAAGAAAAAAAAATCTTAGATGAACATACCATTTCCTGAAAATTTAAAATAAAGGAAACCACAAGCAAATGCTGTTCAACAAGATCTGAGACAGTCTTACTATTGGTTTAGTTTTTCATTAATCGGCTACACATAGTGCTTACATGCTGCCCAGTGGGAAAACATGATTGTTACTTATGAGAAATGCTCTCATCTCCAGTACGGTTCTGAATTCACTGGAGACAATTCAATGAGTTCCATATGTTCCAAATGAATTGCATTCCCAGGAAGTGATTTAACATTTCTGGCAATGGAGCAATTAAACTGGATTTTCCTGCTTGGCCAGATGGGTTCACTGTAACTTCACATTATTTCTCACTCTCCTCACAGAACTAAAGAACTAGACTAACAATTTCCACACGATTGGGTTGCATGTGCTTTAAAAAAAACCCAGGCACACATCCCTCACAGATTTCAAACAGCACCCCCAAAGTCAGGCTCCTCTCTATATTTTTAATAGTACATGCTTTTAATACCACCAATAAAGAAAAGGGAAGAAGAAGAAAAAAAAGAAATCCCTATGAGAGCATTGCTGACATACTTAGGTTATTCTTTTAAATCAGAGAATGGGATTTTTAATTTATGATAATTTAACCTATGAAATGACATACTTTTTTTTTTTTTTTACACATCCTTACTGTACTTGAACTGATTTCCTGTAAATATATTATATCTGCAAATATGACTGTAAAGGGTACATAAAACATTGTATTGGACATTTTTCTTTAAAGTGGCAGTTGACTTGCTCAGTTACCAGTAAATCAAAACTTAAATGGTTACCAGTAAATCAAAACTTAAATAAAATTTTGCACAAATGAAAAGTTTTATTTGACCAAAGTCAAAAAAACTATTTTTTTTTTAGCTTTTAAGAATATTTTAATAAGAAAGAGGAAAGAAATCTGTAAAGAAAGCCCACAGTTCCCAACAGCAAGCACTCATTTTGACCATGTGCAGTTCTTCACTATGAAAAGAGGAAAGAAAGAATTCCTCCCCGGTCCCCAAACTAGCTTCCTTCCACTAGAGTCAAAACCTGTCTGACCTGAACACAGCTTGGCTGTACCTTAACTCAGGGCAAAGCTATTTTTTTTTTTTTTATGTTATTTCTAAGAATGCAGGCAATGCCATTATGAATAAAATTAGTTATCTTTTAGTTTCCTTGCACTCATGAACATGAGCATCTCTATCATGACTGACTCTCTGCAAAGGGCTATGGTAGATGGCAAAGGTTTGTGTAAACTGGCAAGTTACTACAGAGGAGTCTGTAACTTGCAATTTCTGAAATAAGGGTCTAGTGACATCTATTAGTTTTCGTAGTATCTCATAAACCAACTGGAGCAAGTCTGTATTACAGTTTTCCAAAGAAGCTATAGCATCTTTACTTTAAAGCCATTAAATTCACTATTTTTTTCATCAGAATCATAGAATAGGTGTATTTTTTTCTTTTTTTTTTTCAGAAGACAAAATGCATTTGGCATTATGGGAATCACATTTTCAATACTACCATCCAATCATATTCTACAAAGCCCTTCCACCAGAAAAGGCTGTCAGCTATTCAGTCCTTTTTTCAGGTATGCATTTAAATAGATATGCTGGGAAAATTATTTGCTAATCTTGATTTGTGAGCATTTCTTTACACTTTTGCCTTCGGTGATAGTATCTTCTACTGTCCAGGGTGAATGGAAAATTCCAGGACAAATATTAATATACTGGGATTCAACTTCATACTAGCTGTGAGCATGTAACTCACAGATGCTGAGCTCAAGCTGTTCTGGAAATGCTTTTATGGTAATCATCTTTTATCCCTGTAATTGAAAATCATGGTCTAAATTCTCACCTTAGTGGATGCTTTTTTTTTATGCAAAAGTGTTAGTAAGAATTGTATTTATCACTGAAAATATTTGCTCTAAGACCAAATCCATGTTCCTATTCTAAAAATATATCACATTAGAAGCAGAAAGGAGACCAAGCTCCAAAGCTTGCAGACATAAAAATGAATGTTATATTCAGTTTTTAAATAGCATCATTGATTTTAAGACCAGAAACAACTATGTAGACCAAAATACATCTCTGTTGTCTTCTTTCTACTCAAAGATCAAAACATATGAAAATCTAAAATCTTCTAAAGAAGCTTCTGACAGGAAAGAAAGGCACAATATACAATTACCAAGGAAGGACTAATGAACCAAAAGGCAGAGAACTCCCTATTCCAGTAAAAAAAAGCAATCTTGTACCTGAAAACTGAGGTCAACAGCAGTCAGAGAGAAAACAAATTTTAAATATTATGTAATTCCTCATCAAATAGTGTATGGTCTATATCGTTTGAAGTCCTTTACGAGACATTTTATTTAGAAGGTATGCTCCAGTTTTAATTTGAATAAATCGTAGTTAAAATTAACTGGGTTATTAAAAAAAAAAATAAATAAATCCACAACAATTCAGATGGTTTTAAATTAGGGAAAGAGTGCAGTCCATAACCAGAAATTTCCTCAGTAATATCCACATTAAAAAAAATATTGCACAAATATCTCTCCCAGAAAACGTTGATTTTTGAAACCAAACCCTTTCATGTTAATGAGTCAGCTAAGGACAGTAAACATGTAGAAGACCCTTTGGAAATACTAATTAATTTAAACTAATTTTTTGGTATTAGCATTGAACTGAAATGATAACAATAATATAGAAAAAAACGCAAACCAAACCCAAACCCAAGAATGACTAGTTTATCATTCAGAATTATTTACAAAACATTAATTTACTAAACTTGTAAGTTTTAAAAATAAGTTTTTACAATTTTTATGTTTATTTATTTTTATTTTCATTTAGATTAAGAACGAGTAAAAAGCTAAACTGATCAATTTGGAGGGCAGACCAGCTTTAGAAGGGAAATTTAGAAAGGCTTTCTTCTTTTTGGTCTTTCGTTTTACTAAAGATTGCAATTACTAAAAGTAGAGCCAAAGGCGATTAAAATCTATCCAGCAATAAGGCTGCATCAATTACTCAATTTTAAAAAGAAATTAATGTCACAGCTAGAGGTCTGTGGCTAAATTTATGACGGCACTATGAATTGAGTTTTAGTGGAAGTTCAAAGCTGTATGCTTCCCTGCATATGTTCTCCTCCAGTCAGTTGTATGCCTCTCCCCAACAGCTTTGTTCTCTGACTAGATATTTCTGTTTGCTTGAGCCTCTTCATGTCACTGAGGTCACGCACAGAGACCCCTTTTAGTTAGTGCTGGATGGTTGGCAGTTGTTCGTCTATGAGGCACTTGCCAAAAGCCTACACTTGGGGTGGTCTGGTAACTTCCTGCATCTTCACCATTCAGCTGGCAGAGTGTGACTCTTGCTGGATTGGAAGTGCAAAACAAAGATGCAGGATAACTGCCTTGTGCTCTGTTTGGTGTTATTATAGACTTTCCATAGATCAAGGTAAACTCCCAGTGCTCTGAAATCCGTCAGGACCACATACAGCTGGTCTACATGACAGATAAGGCAACAGCCTGTGTGCAGCTTGTCCAGATCATTAAGTAGAATTTGGCCATAACACAGAATTAAGTCCTTTCTCTGTAAAGATGCTAACATCTTCAGAGCAGCAGCTGCAAGTTTCTAAATACACGATCACACGTTTTGTGAAACCTAATTATGATGTTTAAAAAAATTAGCAATTGCTAGATCTTAGGTTTTTGGTTGGGTTTTGTTTTGATTTTTTTTTTTTTTCCTCATATCAGGACTTGGAATAAAAACAAATGTGTAAAATAAAGCTATTTTCAATACTTCCCAGTTGTTCACCAGATAAGGAACTCTGTTTCCACTTTAACCGCACTTTAATTACTGTGGTGGACATACACTGTTCAAAAGAGGGGTCACTTAATTTTTAGCTTAATGTTAAGGAACACCTATACAGCTTCTGATAATAACAAAACCTGTGCTTTCTCTAGTTCCACCAAACACGCACATCTCTTCTCTAATGAAAATATTAACGTGGATGTTGACACCAAAGCTGAGATGTGACACACTGCCTCTAGAACTGGAGCAGCGCAGAGTGCTCATGCTTTCCATCAATCGCCAGAGATTCTATTATGGTTCATTTACATAGAGAAAGCTTTTCTCAAGCTCAGAAGTAATTTGTTTAGCTAATGCTTATCTTATAAAACTTCTTTACAGTAACAAACACCTCAATAAGCCCTGAAACACTGGCAAAGCTAAACTACTTGGGAACCAGAGGGCACCAGCCATATAAGACAGCAGTAAAAGGTAATTAAAGTCTCGTGTTTCCCATTTGTTTCAACATCATGTAATATATACAAATGTGATTTTATCTTTTCTCATCTCCTTATATTTAAAACTTAGAACCTAAGAAAAAGTACATTTCATGTACCAAAAATTCTTACAATCACATGATGATAGAAAGTAAAATTTGATGTAAGACGACTCTAAGTTACCAAATACCACTGAGTAGCTACTCACAGAGTAAAAAGAGAAATTAAAATCAACAAATTCATACCTTTCCTGTTTCCCTCACCACCTCAAAGAAAACAAAGGACCTCTTTGCCTATCATCCCAAGGGCAAGTCACTAATTTTGAAGGTTGCATGCATGAAAATCAGGAAGCTCATCTCATTGCTGCAAGTGCCACAATCCATTAGAATACAGAAGCTACATGCTCATGAGCTGAAAAAAGGTTAGTAGTATAAGTAATCACCTGGAGTACTGTGTGCAGTTCTGGTGTCCTCAACATAAAAAGGACATGGAACTGTTGGAACAAGTGCAGAGGAGGGCCACGAGGATGATCAGGGGACTGGAGCACCTCCTGTATGAAGACAGGCTGAGAAAGTTGGGGCTGTTCAGCCTGGAGAAGAGAAGGCTGTGTGGAGACCTCATAGCAGCCTTCCAGTATCTGAAGGGGGGCTACAGGGATGCTGGGGAGGGACTCTTCATTAGGGACTGTAGTGAAAGGTAAAGCAGTAATGGGTTAAAACTTACACAGTGAATGTTTAGATTGGATATAAGGAAGAAGTTCTGTACCGTAAGGGTGTTGAGGCACTGGAATGGGTTGCCCAGGGAGGTTGTGAATGCTCCATCCCTGGCAGTGTTCAAGACCAGGTTGGACGAGGCCTTGGGTGATATGATTTAGCGTAAGGTGTCCCTGCCCATGGCAGGGGGGTTGGAACTAGATGATCTTACGGTCCTTTCCAACCCTAACGATTCTATGATTCTATGTAAATGCACAATCTGATTCTAATGACCTTTCTGTGAGCCCAGCCCAAATGCAATGGTCAATTGCTATCTAGATTTTTGAATTCCGCTAACGTTAGTCTCCTGGATTCAGATCTCACTGAGATTAGCAGCAATAAAATAATATTTGAGTTTCTCAAAAATTATGTATATATTTATGCCAGTCAAGAAAGACCTCACTGCGTTCAGCTTTATCTTCTGAAAATCAGGTGTAGAGCATTGCAGCAATTTACTGACCCCTACTGGGAGGGCACGAACTACTGACACCTGCTAACACTGATGCTGTGTGAGTTTGCTGTCTTGAATCTGCAGGTAACCACAGCTGGCTATTCTTTCCATTGTTAGTGCAGTAGGCTACCACAACTGTTTAGAATGCTTTCTTTAAATAAAAAAGCAAACCCCAAGAAATGAATTTTTTAAATATGGTATATATGTTTTGGAACAAATATTTATACTCATAGTCTCATGTGGATTCAGTCACTGATGCTACATTTATTGGACAAGGTGGGAAAGGATCAAAAGCAGATTTCCAGGGAGGTTCCTGATCTTGAGCTTTAGTCCAGGTACAAAAGAATAAATTACTACAAAAGCTACATTTCTTCTATGATGATGAAATCTTTACTTTCTGCAGAACATCATAGTGCTTTACTCAGGAAGCTGAAGAGTCACATAACAGTGATGCTAATCATAAGATGATGGAGAGAGGAGGGGGGTAGCATGTCAGACAGCAATAGTAATAAGTTTGGGTTAGTGGGGCATTTTGTTGTGGAAGAAAGTACATCTGACTTTGGAAGGTAGCAAGGGTGGGCATAAGAGAATGAGTGACACATCAATGCATTTCAGTAAGTTATTACCAAGTCAGATAGATGTTATAATTACCGTGCTTTTTCTTGGTTTACTAAAACATTGACCAATATAGATGATTAACATAAACCACTCCATTTGCTTTTACAAGGAGAAGACAAATGGCAAGGAGTAGAAGCACATAAAAAAGTGGCTTTGTCTTGGTAGAAAGAGGAAGTAGAAAGGAGGAGAATAAACATTAAAATATGCTACCTGGATCTCATTTCTATATTTAACCATATTTTTTGAATCTTGGTTCATGCTCCAATATATACACATAACAAGTGTGAGTTGAAAAATCATCAAACGCCACTATTGTGACCTTATTAAGTCAGTATTTCTCTAGGTCATCCAAGAGAAAGAGAGCTGAAATAAAATGAGTTGAGTGCTCTCTGCCTATGTAGTGTACTAACCTTTAACCCCTTGTCAGGGTTGTGGGTTACAGACAGAGGCAGTAAACCAAAAAGACAAAATTTGGGTGAAAAATTAAGCAAATTTGCTTTTCATTCAAGAACTTTTATTTCTTCCAAGATAATTAACTTAGTAAAAAAAAGTTGGAAAGATATTGCTTATATGAAAATAATTCTCTCTTTTCCAAAAGACAGAAAAGAGAAATAAAAACATGTAACAAATAAAAATGAGAAGTTTCCTTATCACTGAGAAAAGAATCAGGAGCTTTGTCTCCTAAAGGGGCCTAAAGAAATGATGCAAAGCAGTTTTTTTAATCCAAATACAACATGAAAGTTCTAAAAAATACCCCAAGCCCTTGAAGAATCTCTTCAGAAAACAAAACATTAATCTGCACAGCCGTTTCATGCTAAAATGCTTGTAACCAAGTTCCCCTTTTTTGTTTGAGGAAATAAAAAACCCAACTAGAACCACTTTTGTTTAAAATCTAAATTTTAGTCAAACTGAATATCAAATTCCCTTTGCTCATATAAGCAAAAGCTTGGTTCCTCTGGTACAGTTAATAAACCAGAGAAATACATATTTCATTTACCATAGTTTCCTCAGCTGGAAGTATACCAGTAAATCCACTATTCCAGGTCTGTGGAATTCTTATTGCATTCCTCTGGTTCTTGCAACACCTTGCTTAACTTGGTAATGCCTGAGCTAACATTGCATAGTACATACCTACATGGACAGACATTGGCAGAGAAAACACACATGCTGCATGTCTTCCATCTCTGTACAGTAATCCCATTTTATTCCCAGGCAATATCCATTTAGCTAATTTCTTCAGTGTAATAAAAATCCAGAAACCAGCAGGAGTACCCATATAACTGTGAAGTTTTGCTCATGCTGCTGACATAATTTAATAAACTGGGAGGAAGGGTGTTCTGAAAAATTTTCTGATTAGGCTTTTCTATGCATGATGTATAAAAGTGTAATATATTACAAGATGAATTCATAGCAAACAAATTAATCAAGTTTTGAACAGATACACACTTTTTTCTTACAATTTTTTTTTTTTTTTAGGATTTTGTTGTAAATCATCTCGCATGCTATGCGTTTCTGTAGCTTGCATTCATATATAAAAATATTTTCCAGTAGGAAGTTCCATATTTTAGTTCACTTGTTTCTAAGATTTTGATAGAATCAGTGAGTGTTAAAGTAGGCACAGGTCCTTCCATCATAAAAGCAACATTGCATTTTTTAATCTCAATTAGTGAGTGTATTAATTTACCATTCAAACAATGGACAGCCATAGCTGGTGATGGATACTCTCTGTCTGAAAAACATTTAGTTTATAAACTCCTTTTATGGAACATTTAAAAGTTGGAGATATTCAATATTTCCATTCATTTACCTAACATAAGTTCCAAACATTGTTATTTTCTCTAGATGTTATATTTTAATTCATGGAAAAAAGAAATCTTTACTGATACAGAGCTCAATTCTGCTAAAGTCAGTTACACAGTTACACAGTTACACAGTTCTGTGTATGAATATACAAATATGCATAAAAGGTAATAAAAACTACTATTAAAATCTATGATTTATATAAAATCTTTTACTAATTGCTACATTTACTATGAAGACAGCTCTTTTAAGTTCCTTCCTTTTCCAGAAGTTCTAAAATTGGTCATCTTTCAGGGTAACTTTATTTATTTATTTTTGTCCTAAGTTTTATTTTTGGTTTCTGCAGGCAGTAAGTAAAAAAGTATCTCATCCATGTCTGTGTTCCCAAGCTATTCCCATGAAAACCTCACACAGGCTTGCAGACAGATGCACTGCAGATCCTGAGAGCAGTAAGTGGGTCCAATTTTGTGAAGTGCTGCTCATTTTCTGTATTTCCCCAGGACCATGCCTTCATAGTAGAGTTTCTCTCTGAATTGTTCCAACTTTCCCAAACTTTGTGTGGCATTTTACAAAAATGTAGTTCATGGTTTCAAAACTTTCCAAAGGGAAAGAGCAGACAAGAGTCCAAGTACACTCTTGGCTTTCATAGCAATACCAATTCCCTGAGGAGAGTTTGAATTATTCCGTATTTTAGTTAAGAGTGACTATTACAAATATGAAACATTTTCTACAAAATGTTTTATGACTGAATCTTATGTTCACACTCAACTTTCCTAGAACTAATATTGCACAAGCATTTAAAAATACTCCTGACCATTAACGATGGTGCAAAGAACACTAGAAAGCCACAGATCCCCTTTCACCACACAAAAAAGTAGCTTTTTTTTTTTCAAGCAGACAGTCTGCAGAGTGGCAGAGTAGATTTCTGACAAAATAGCTGCACTTCATATGAAAATTATTTTGTGAATAGGATTATATGAGTAGGATAAATAAAAAACTTTAAATCCACCCACATTAAGTCCCTAGTTTTGAATGAAAATCCAAATTATACAGATGCCACAGGAAGGGTAGATTATTTTTTTTTTTTGTAGAAATTATTTCTTTCTTGTTTCTTGGCAGCAAAGTAAGCAGAAATATGGCTTAGTGAAGATAAAACTACCAACAAACATAACACTGTACCAATCCTTCTATCAATGCATACCCTTGACCACCCATGTACTTTAGATCTTTCAAACTCAATATTTGCAAGCTGAAGTAAATGAAAGAATAGTCTGTGTATGAAATAAAAACTTGCTATGTCTCTCAAGACAGAAGTATAGAATGATAGTTCTGTGTTTCAATTTAAGAATAAACATGCTGATAGCACTGGAGGGAGGGTACTCATCACCTTGCAGCTGCTGAAGGAAGAAACTATGTAGTAGCTAGTACCAAAGAAAGTAAGAGAAAGAAATGCCAATGTACAGATAAATTAGATCAAGATTTTTCTGTCTGCCTATTTAATGCTAATTTTTCCATTATTTTGTACTTCTAGACTAGCAAAAATTTAGGCCATTCTTATTCACTTTTCGTAGGCAAATCCTACTCCCTCACATCTGGGCTTTGCATGATTTAGAAACAGGAAGAGCCAGGAGTGAGGACCTAACAGGCTAGGGACTATTTAGAGAAGCTGGATGTATTCCAGCCTGAAAGGCTAAATGAAGTCTACCCAAGTATGCTGAAAGAGATGGCTGATGTGACTGCAGGGCCACAACACCAGTAAAAACATGACAACCCTGGGGTGTCCCTGCCGGCTGAAGAAAGACACCTGTCTTCAAAAGCGGCAAAGCAGCAATGATCTCTAAGCTTA
This sequence comes from Pezoporus flaviventris, assembly GCF_033815535.1. Lineage (NCBI taxonomy): Eukaryota > Metazoa > Chordata > Aves > Psittaciformes > Psittacidae > Pezoporus > Pezoporus flaviventris. The sequence goes on from NW_026892550.1 coordinate 27,062,093, forward strand.
TCAGCTCACCTCAGTCCATGGAAAGATCATGGAACACACCCTAGAATCCTTTTCCAGATATGAGTGACAGGAAGGCAATCAGGAGCCATCAACACCAGTTTATTAAGAGCAAACCATCCTTGACGAAACTGTTTTACCTTCCAAGATGCAGTCACTGGCTAAATGGACAAGAAGTGAGCAGTAAGTATAATATATCTTAACTTTAGCAAGGCTTTATATACTGTCTCCCAAAGCAGTCTCGTTTAGAAGCTGACAAAGTATTAGCCAGAAAAGCAGACAGTGAAATAGGTTGAAAACTGGCTGGACTGACATAGTTCAAAACTGTCAAACTGACAACTTCAGCTAAGGTATTAGTTCAAAACCATCTTATCTCTTAGAATTTTTTAGAATGATTCCAGAACTAATTTGTTTTGAGTTCCTAATGGCGTCTAGATGCATCTTTTAGATAACGGACACAATTGCTGAGAAGATAATACCAAATGTTGTTGAACACAGAAAAGCAACTCTGCACTCAGTCTGAGGAAAAGATGAAATTCTGAGAAAACTAGATACAGTGAGATTTTAGGGAGTTCACAAAATAACAAAGGATTCAGATGCTGACACTCAGGGAACTTGTGGAAGCCAAAATAGCTTCTGTTATGTGTACTGGGCTCAGCTTGGTTTATAGAACTAAAAAGTGTAAGAATTTATTGTAAAAGCATCAAAGAAAGGCATAGATACAAACTGGAAATCCAAGCAGGAAAAGATGTTGGCTTAAAGAATACCCTTACAGATGCTGCAGATATGTGAAAGATTGTCTTAAAGTACTTTCCACGGACACCAAGAAAACAAATAATGGCAGCAGTAGGAGGGGATGTTGCCATAAGTAGTAATAAGTAATAATAAGTTTCCAAGTGGTCTGAGGAAACTCAATCTATGTTTGTGAGAATGTGACAGCATTTACAGGTGCACATAGCTTCAAAGCTACATTTGAAAGGACTAAATAATCCAGACTTTCAGTTTAATAAACACCATACAAAATACCATGAATTTTGGGATTTACTCTCCTGATTGGTATATGTCTTATGAAACCTGCATATTCCTAAATGACTCACAGTAACCAAGTGCAGTCTTGAAATACTGCCATTAGAAGCATCCATTTATGTAGTTCTAGAGAAAACTAAAACTTACTTGTGCATACACAGGAACAAATATACTGTAGAAAGTTTCCTGATTTTTTTTTAATCCTATTCCAAAAATTTCACAAATAAATTATTATTAGGAAGGTGAGGCTAAGGAAAATATGTCACAAGATATTTCTTCAGTACTTCATTACTATGAAGTGCACTTGCAGATAGCCTCTATTTTCAAGAATGCCATTCTCTCAAATGAAGTAAAAGCTGCTGCAGCTACAGATTTCTGGCTGCTACTGAAAATCTCAGTGTTCTGACAACAGTAAAATTCTGTTAAGACCATCACTAATTATAAAGTACTGAAAATTACTACTCACTGATATTCCTATTTCTTTTGCAAGCTGTTTAACATAGTGAGAAATCTAGGTGTTAAATAATCTGGTCTTGTTCCTTTCAAAAAAGCCCAAATTTTCACCTAAGCATCTTCAGTTTCTTTGAGCCTGGATCCAATATAACAGAAATTGCATGAAACAAAGTAAAAGAGAGCAGCTAGTCTAATCTCGGTATTTTAAAGGCAATTATCTATCATTCAGATCAACTAATTAATCTTTGGGAGACTAAAAAGTTCAGGAGAAATTCAGGCTGTGAATTTCCACAGACCATAAGTGGTTGGCAGTAAATTAATTCAGTGAACTAACTTAAATAAGCCAGATAGAAAAAAGGCATATTTTGTTCAGGACATTAGGATGAAAGAAAAAAAACCCACATAAATCAATATTTCTGCCAGGTTGTGTCTGGACACAATTCTCAATTTTCCCATAATCAAGGAAAGAAATGATTGTGCATGGGAACTACTGGAACAAGAGAGACCTCTGGAACCATGTTACACCTTTCCAAAAAAACTGGGAAGAAAGGATCCAACCTCATAACCTAGGCATTAACTTAATTTGTTTTAAAGACTTTAAATTCATCCAAACTGAGACATCTGCTAGTAAGCTGTATAACAATTAACTACCCTTTTGATAAAAAAGTGAAAGTTATTTCAAGGTTGAACTTTAATCGCATTCTGTAGTAAATGAATTTTCTTACGCCTTTTCTGGCAAGACTTAAAAGTCATCCATTCTTAGATATCTTTTCCACATTCCTACATACAGTTATCAAACCACTCATTATCCTTTGGACTGTTTCCTAAGTGCTTACCAGGAACAGAAGATGTGATATGCTATAAAAGTATTCACTGTTGAAGTGACAAAATTAAACTCAATTTCATGTATGAGTATTCATTTGAATTACCTGTGAATGAATTAACTTTTCAAGGAGTAATCACTGATCATGATCCCATGTAAAACCCTGAACACTGTTACAGCTCTACCACAGGAATTTTGGTAGTGAAATTTAGGAGTAATCAATGGAAAGCCTTCTTTGACTTTGGCAAACACTGAATTGTATCCTAGATCACTAAAGGCTATCTTTTTCCTTGATCTTTTCTTACTTCAGATGCTAAGACAATTGACGTTGCTTTGGTCAATTCAACCTTACCTCCATTAGACACTTTACTCACCTGGTCAGTTATCCAAACTGCAACTGAAATAATGTACCTCATAGTTGGTACATGGGAACCAATTGAATGTACCCCTTCAAATAAGGGTCATGTCATGCCTATGTCATGTTGCAGCTCATGGGGGAAGGAGATGAAATGTTGAGCTGCCTCATGCTCAGAAAACCTTCTATCACCTCACAAATCCAACGATATGACAAAGCCGATGTACTGCTGCCAGCTATAGAAAGGAGTCAGAAGACAATTATCCACCACTCCTCCCCAGTAATAAGAGTAAATTAGAAGGGGATAAGACTTTAGTTAGAGGAACCATGTTAAAAAGAATCTTGAGCCTCTTTAATATGCCATCTAACATGATGCAGCTAATGATAACCAGTGTATTTGTTATTTGACTCAGCATGGTAGTCCTTGAAAACTACTATCTCCTGGTAATTTAAAATCTTATTACATGGAATTGTTTTGTATGTGTTATACATACACTGTGATGAACAATTTACCTGTTACCTATAAACAAATTACCAACCTTTTTTTAAAATTACTTTAGTCAAAAATAAAATAGGCAGTAGAGTAGGAATACTATAATAAATACTATGCTAGTCTCCCTCATTTGGATGAATTCATCCTGTAGGTGAAGAACATGGCTCTTTAACATGGTGGCATCAGCACAGTTTTAATGAACAGCTGATTAGGCTGGGACTTGGAAGAGTCATAAATGGAACTGTTATAGTTTCCCTCATGTACTGCCTTTTAATGGAAAGACAACTGCACCGTTTGGGAAAATACTTGCTTAGCAGAGTGAGAGTCTGTTCCATAGTAATCAGTATCTGACAGTCAGAGAGATCTGTTCTAATGCAGCAGTGGAAATAGAAATGCTGGGTAAACACCAGAACTTCCATTGATGAACTTTGTAGCTGGACTGCATGTATGCTTCCAACAGTGGGAACTCTGTACTGGCACATACACAGCCCATGAGACAAAAACAGTAACAGTGTAATTACTAGTTTGAGGAGCTGAGTTACTAGAACTTTAGTGAAAACAGTGAGAGATTTAATAGCTTGTACAGCTTCTGTGGGAACTTCAGATTATCACACAGAACTCAACAGGAATTAGGAAAGAATTTCCCATGCATTTTATGGAACAAGTTGCATATTCCATGTGCAGTCACATGGCATGGTGATTCACTGGTGGAAGAGCTGAGTACGTTTCTTATTTTGGAAGGTGATACTGATGGTGGGTTTAGGTAGAATTGTCTGATAATTCAGACCACAAGACAGGAGGGAATGCAAAAATATGCAAGATTTTTTCAAGTAAACCTTAAAGGTTATCTGCTAGTAGATGCCAATGGTGTATGGTTTTTGAAGAAGATAAAAGTATAATTTATTCACACAGATTAATGATAAAAAGCCACTCTAATAATTAAGAGAGAGAGAATCTTTAAAAAGAAAAATCAAACTAGACAAAAAGATATTCAGGCTATTTTTTTTTAAATCCTCAGTCCATTTTTCAACAATAAAAACTGTTGTATTTAAACTTCCTAATTAATTCTTTACTTACAGTTTCCTATCATAGTTACGTATTGCATGTGTTCTTACAATGACACTTTTACTATGCAATTTCCATATTTCAAAACGTAAATTACTCATTGTATTTGCTGTCTGAAACTCTTTCCATCTTCATTAGTAGAGATAGTGAACACTCGCCAGTTTCAGATGGAAATTATCAGTCACCATCTTCATATTTTACCTGACAGAGTCTGAATCAGTATCATCATTGCTATTCTTTCCTTCCCTGTTTCTCATTTTTACTTTGCGGGGATTTTGACCTCTCTGATTTGTTTCTTTCTCCCAGCATGCCTTCTTTCTTGCATGACAAAAATGCTCATAGATGCCTTGTCCACTGGCTTATTCTTGTCTTTTACTATTGATATAGGATGAATTTTCACTCTCAGTTTACTAAGTACAGCCAATTATTCAGATTTCTCTGAAATATTATTTCCCCAAAGATTTATAAGTGTCCCTTCCCATGTCAAATGCTGTCTGTAGCCCATTGTTATTTGAAGAGAAGATAATGAAAGAATGTTTTAAAAAATGTTCTACTCGCTAATAATTCTGTAATGTGTTTTTGTCTGCCTCCTAGCATGAAATGTCTTACCTTGGTCTTTAGAGTGAAAACTTCTTGAAGCAGAACTGTTGTTGAAATTAAACAGCATACTTTCAGCAATTTAAAAGGTAAGAATAATGACGATACTGGTAGCCTGCTAATATTTTTGCTTTCATTCTCATCAAGATCATACATGCTTACACTTCACAAACCTATTTTTAAGTTGTGAAAACATTATTTGTATTACTGAAGCACTCAAAAGCCACAGGCTTGGACCACAACCTCATTGTGCAAGATCCTGTACAAACAGGGCAGAAAAATTACCCATACACCAGAAGGAATGTAACCAGTATAAAGCAAGAATCCTCTTGCAGACTGATGTGGGAGTACAAGGAAAATGATCATTTGTGTCATATAAATAATGTTTTAAGTAGCCTGGGAACATTGTCTTGACTGATACAAAAGTTTTTCAGATACCCCAGCAAAAGAGTCCATTACAGAAAGTACTTGGAACTGTCAATGAGTTAGCTTTGCTGATGTATGTGAGGAGGGTCTTTATGAGGAAAAGTATGAAGGAATCCAGCCTCCTATATTTGTTTTACCTGAAATTGCGAATGTTACCCTATGAGCATTTTCCTCATAATACTAAACATATACAGAATCTAGAATATTCTTGATATAGAAAATTTTGTCTTTGAAAAGTACAGTAATGCTTGCAGATTCTTCCCAAAGGTATACTAATTTCTTTTTCTGATACTGATAGAAGTCATAGCAATGACCAGATTTTCTTTGTGAACTGTTTTGTCTTTTGATTTGTAGTGAAACATGAACTGTCATTATTCTTTCCTTTTCCCACTTCTAGTTTTCTCTCATCTTTGAGATGAGATCATCCAGTTCTGAAGATTCCCAGACCCTCAGCCCCTACGGCACACAGCTGCTCCAGAGGCCAACATGCCCTCTCTCTTTTGCCCCATTCACATGTAAGAAGATTATGAGAAACACTGACACTTCTGGAGCTTTGAAGATAGAATAATTTTCAAATAATTTTTTTGTATTTTATGTACTGGATAGACTATTCTGAACTGCCTCTAGTTTGTAGGAATGAGATATTCTCTAAAGTTCTGTGATTGTCATAAAGATTAATTTTGTAAAAATCAGTGAGCTGCCCAAATATGATAAAGCCCATAAAAATATGCATTAAAGATTTTGTTGTATCATGAATGGCATTATTGTTAAATTACTTAATATTCGTTACTAGCTACTACTCTGTACAAGTCACAGACTTGTCACAGAATGAAGCACATTTTTGTCAGTGCATGCTTACATGCTTAAATTGTTGCAAGATGATATTCTGAAATGTCATTTATTTCCCTATAGTCTTTCACAGTATTACCTTACAGCAGCCTAGCATACTCACTGCAATGCTGTCATTAAAGGTAGTACAAATAGTCAAAGGAGACTTACTAGCAAAAGGGCATTTCTCGACAATGTTATCACTGTGATTTAAGAAAAAATTATTTAAAACTTAAACGTGCAAGTATGTGCTTACACTAATATCAGTCAATGACAAAATGGAGTACTGAAAGCATAAAATGTATGCTAACTGGATGGAATCTTTTGCCTGTGCTGTGATCAACTCCTCCTACACCGTTTGCAAGAGATTACAGAAATTTAGAATTAGAAAACACATGCTTTACACAAGGATGGTAGTCCAAAAAAGCACACGGACAGGCAGACACCTGTGAAATGCTGCCTTGGAATTCATGTATCCCAGCTTTCACTCCACCGGTAGCCTGGACAGCAGCAGCAGGAGATCTGATCGGACTCACGCTCTGCAGGGCCCTGCAGCAGAACCACTGATGACCACAAGTGATTAAGGGTCAACAAACTTCAGCCTGAAGCAACTGTTCTATGAACTTTGGCACATTCTGAGTTGGCTCCTGCTGCTTTGTTGCCTTTGGCCCTTATCTTGCAGTTTAGGCAGGATTGTGAAATTCTGAATAAAGTTAGAAGACAGATTGGTTCTGTTTCAGTCATTCAAGGTCTCACTCTTCAAATGTTCTCAGTCTTCAAAATTCCTTTGGCAAATAATCTCATCTATCAGCTAAATATTTTCCAAAGGTGTGTCAAGTGACCCACCAAAAAAAAAAAAAAAAAGGGAAAAAAAGGAGAATATTTGTATAAATATCATGTAGGGAAGAGAAACTACCTGCATTCTATGTGCACACAAACTTCAATCCGTAACTGAGAAAACTCTGCTTTGAATCTAGTACTGTCTGTTGTATTCAGATGAATGAAGGGAAGAACTACTTAAAAAAAAATACATTTGGAACATGAGAAAAAAAAAAGAGGAAAAGAAGAGGAGCAGCCCACTTTCAAAAGCACTTATAAGTCTGTTCTCATTAACTCCAAGCTGCCTGCAAAAGAGGACTTCTAATATAAAGTTCTTTATCTAGACTTGTGAAAGATTTGCTGTGGATTTTTCCTTTCAAGGAAGAACTTAGACCTTTGGCAGAAATAGAAGTTTTTCCTCCTTAAAAGTACAAGGAGGAGAACATATAACTTCCTGGATTCCTTTTTCCTTGGCAGTGTACTTTCTGCCATTGTGGTGGCCTCGGTGCTGTGACGGAATACTTAATGAAATAAAGATCTTCAGTGATAGGTAATCATAGGTAGATAGTAAATAAAAAAAGGGTGCAGAAGTCAAAATAAAATATTAAGCTTGTCTGTATTTCTTGTAAAGAGACAATTCACTTTGAATGAGAAAAGCTTAAAACATTTGAGACCTCAGCATACTTTGAGATGTAAAGGTAAACCAGATTCAACTAAATTGTCCTAGGAAGTCCTTTGTATTTGTTCAGCTCAGCAGCTATCTACTTCTGTCTTTAGATATCTAATTTTTTTAAATCTGTCTATTAATTTTCAGAAACAATTAGTGGTTCAATTAAGAAAACAATTTTGAAAAATTACACATCCTCCTGAAGTGCAAGATGGCTTCTAGGTACCCAGATTCTCTGAAGTTTTACAAAATGAAACTTAAATCTTTCTTAACATAGAGTCTATGTGCTCTGATTTTCCCTTCCTACAATTTCTATATTTCCAATAGATTATCCACAAGATGTACTAAACAATGTGAGAAACCCATTAAAAGATATTTTTCCTCTCCTAAGACTACAGGGATCCCTAAGCATGTCAACGCATTACTCAGCCTTGGCAAAAGCAAAACTAGATCTTTCTTGAACTGCTTTTGTACTGGCAAAGCAGGAAAAGAAGAATAAGAAAAACTGCATGTGACTGTGCAGCAAAGTTTCCCAATGAGCCAACAGAGTTGAGTTTTAATGGTTTGGAAGCTGGATATAAAGTTGGTTGTATTATTCTCTGTCACGTTTTTGCTATCTGCTGTATGTCTATCACCCCACTAATTCTCCAATGAGATACTGAATTGCCAACTTTTTCTTCATTCAGCATATCAAACATGTAAATTTATTTAGAAAATAAAATCATTGCTGTTGTTCAGTGAAAGGTCTATAGTTCATTTTACTTTTTCTAGATAAACCTGCTAATTGCAGCAAATGTTGAAATTTAAACATCATTATCTTAAATTTCCTTCAGACTTTCAAGGTTGTCTATTTTTGACAATCATCTGAGGTGCTTCAAAACTCATCATGTAGTAAAGCAACAGTATATTTAATCTCAGATTTATCTCACAGCTTGACTTCGTGAACGAAGATTTGGGAAAGGCTTTATGCACGCTTACTACAAGTGTGCTAATGACTAAAAAGGCCAACGTGGGATAGGCAAATCTGGTTGGAAAAAGCACAGTGAAAGGTCTCCTTAGGTGGTATAGGTGGGGCACGATTCTTTCTATGTTATCTGTTCTCCTCGAGACTAATTCTGCGTGTGTTCTCAAAGGAGACAACAGTGTTATGTATAGTGTGTTTCCAAGTCTCCTGATTGGAAGCCAAGGTGGACCACTGATGGTAGTCAATACGGCCAAGGCTGAGGTATTGTTTCAGGGAGTCCTTATATCTCTTCTCTGGGGCAACCAGTGGCGTGTTCACTGTAAAACACAAACTTAGGAAGGCAGTGATCCTTCATCCTAGACACGTGCCCTGCCCAGTGCAGCTGCGATTTCAGCAATATGGCCTTGATACTGGTGATCCCTGCCTGTTCAAGGACAGTCACATTTGACACATATATTTATCTAATCTCATATTTATTCATCAATACTCGCAAACTCTGTTTAACCCTCCTAAGTCTATACTACTGCAATACAAAAATGCTGGACTGAGGGTTTTGTAAAGAGAGTGCTAACATTCTGCAGGATCGTGGATTATTAAGTGATTAATTCAGTCATCTACTCCTCTCCCTTCTCTGAAATGAAACCTTACATTGTTTTCACGTTGCAGCCTTGAGTCTCAATGGCCTATGATCCCTCACCAGCTTCCTCTCATGTGGTGTTTTTGTTCACCTAACAAATTACTGTGGAAGAATTAATGAATTAACTTCCCAATCTAGTTCCACTCACATACAGACAATGCTGTCTTCTTATCAGAGTGGGAACCCAAAACTTTAGAATCACTTTGGAAGACCAAAGGATCTCCCCCCTTTCCATCTCAAGCAGTAATCTGTTTGCCTTTCTGTGTTTTGCATAGTAATATGTCAACTGATAATATCTACATAATGCGTGCAGTATTACTTGATACAGTAATCATATTCCACTATTTATTGGGTTGTAGAATATAAGGAATACCTCAAGTATCATTATAGGTTGTTTGGATTTTACTCTTCTTTTAAAATAGGGATAGTACAAAAATACCGTAAAGATGGTTCAGTAAAAGAAGGTAAATAGAACAAAATTTCAGAGCACAGGCTGTGTTTTAGGGAATAAAAAGGGACAAACTAAAAGCTTTGCTAATCACTGTGTTAGAACACAGAAAGGTTCAAAGTACGGTAGTTAATCTGAAGAAAATAAAAAGTGGCAACACACTGGAATGTACAGTTCCTATTTATAGAAAGCCCTACAAACTAGAAACCCATGCCATTCAATTAACAATTTACAACACCTTCATTGTATAGTGTAGTGCAGAAAGTGGAAGGCTGTTTCATTTCTGTATTTCCAGACGTGTGTCATTTCCAACCCAATATTTAATAGTGCGTAACTGCCTGAAGGGGAGAGATCAGAATGTGTGGCATGTCTCACTGAAAGGAATTTGGTGCATTAAAAAAACCCCAAACCAAGCTCTTTCAACTATTAAACAGAGAGCTAACCAGATCCCTTGTTCCCACCCTGGCTTTGAAGACCAAAAAGAAAAAAAAAAAAAGAAAAAAAGAAAAAGAAGGAAAGAAAAGGAAGGAAGAAAGAAAGAAAGGAAGCACAAAGTGAGACATAGCAGAGAGCAAGGACAAGAAACAAGGAGAGAGTGCAGGGGCAAGAGAATTCCTTATGAGCAAGGCATATGTGAAGGACAAGAAGAATTGGTTTTCCATGATGTCACTCAGAGCATGTCTGTGTCTGGAAAAGTGCTTGAAAAGGCAGACATGGATTTCTTCCATTGCAGTAATGCAAACTATTCATGCCATGCTTCCAAACCATGTTTCAGGAGCAAAAAATACTGTGTACAAGTCATGAAAGAAGATAATCTAGATATTTATTCACTACCAACAAGCTGATTTGATGGAGCTCATAATTTAGTGTTTTGTTTTTTTTTGTTGTTGTCATTATTTCCTTTATACCCTTTAGAATCCAGTTTTTCCAATTTCCTCTACTTTGCAATCTGCTCTCTCCTTTTCTTGCTTTTTTCTTCTTTCATCTCACATCCCTTCAAGAAGCTGATGAAAGGTTTTTTTTCTTCCTTCTTAGCGTGCATGCTTCCATTTTCCCTTGCTCTCCATCTACTGGTAGACAGATTAAACTGTTGTCACTGCTTTTCTGACTCAACTTCTATATCTTTGTCCCCTTGTCCTGTGCTCCACTATTTGTCTTGGGCACAAGCCCAAAATTCTTTCTTAGATAAAACACAGGAAATTCTCACCAAAAGGCATATTTACATATTACATTGTTTCTTTCCCCTTTAATACAGCTTTTCTTCCTTGAGATTTTGCCTATTCCCTCTTCAGCTAAATGCACATTATTTCAGCCATCACAAATTCCCCCCAGTTATTAGCTGATAGCACACTTAAAATAACTACAAGTGGATATACAACTACTTGTGGTTATATAAAATAGCCACTAAATAAAATAATAATGAGATAACCAGCTGCAAGTGGAGACACAGATTTATGGAGGCTCGATTCAGTACTAACAAGACTGAGAAACAATTATTAGTGATGTACTTGTATCCCAAAGGCACTGGTCTTCGGCTCATGGCCTGGAAAACATCTAAAACGTATGTTTGCTATAAATGCTGGTATTTCTTTTACCTTGTTCAAGCCACAGGTAAACATGTTATACAGCTGCATGTAAGAAGAAAAATAATTCAAATGCTTATAAGAATAGACAAAGATGTGTCTGCACCATGCCAGTGATCTTGCTGAGACTGATCTGGTGAAAGACAGCTACAGACCATGGGGAAGACAAGCGTAATTTAGTGCAGGGTGGATAAGATTCGGTATTAATAACTGTCCTGACTTTCAAACAAGATCCAGAATAAAAGTCAGGAAGGTGGAAAAGTCAAAGAAAATAGAAGAAAAGGGGGAGAAAAATAAAACAAAAGTGCAAAAGATAAAAAAGAAAGAAGAAACAAAAAAGAAAAAGGAAAAATATAAAAAACAGGAAAAAAGAAGGAAGAGACCACTTTAAGTAAAGCATTATTTTAAAATTATTCTGTTCTTTCCTGTTTTCATATACACAATTATGTTAAAAGGCATTCAAATTTCATAACATCTAAGCATGGGCCAAAGTCCCATGAAGCACCAAACTTTTGGATATGAATATTAGATTAGTTGAAAACAGTTTTACAGTAAGTAACACTGTAATAAATAGAAAAATTTTAGTTTTGTCAGGGCAACATTTTTAAAATCGGTTTAAATTGTCACTATTAGTTATTATTACTTTGCAGGTTAGCACAGCGGATGCTCAAAGCAGGAGATTTCTTGGTACTTTTTATCAGCTCAAATGTGATCGCTATAGTTGCAATCATAATGCATCTCACCTGCCTGCATGGCAATATTTGCATGGGATAGCTAGGTGATCTGTAAGCCTCTCCTTATATGAATGTCATGCAAAAAAGGAGAAAGAAAACAGTATTGCTTGGGTCACAACCACACTCCTAAACCAGCATTGCCTTACAAATAAACTCCTGAGATAACACTATTTTCTCTGACTTCAGACCACTTTGAGTTTTCCTTCTTTCTCTTGAATTGCTGAGGGATAAGGTAAGGGTCTTGTGGCTCCCAGTCACAAGATGGTTTTCAATCTCTGCTATTTATTTCGACTGATTCTGTCCTGCCATCTAATTCCTATCAAGATGTAATAAGCACTCAGAGTCTGATAGAGAAACAATGGATTTCTTCATAAAGCTATTCAAAGCCAAAACTGAAGTTGCCCTGGGCAAATGACAAGATAACCAAAAATTCAACATCTAAAACCAGTTTATTCTAGCTGAAGGTCTTGTGCAACACTTTTGTGCTGAATAAAGTTGCAGACTTTTGTCACCTATTGGTTTACAGACAAAAACTTCAATCTTTTTTTCACAGATTTAAAGCCCCTTAGCTCCATTTCCCAGAAAATCTGCAACCTAGCTTTTTGCAGCAAGTCTGCAAACAGCTCTCTCCATCTTTCCATTCCTTCAAACTGTCCAGCAAGGGGAATTCCTTACTGTTTCTGAAACCCTCTTTCCTATGTTCTACAGATTTTGAGATATCATTAACTGAACAGAATGGAAACAGTCACAAATCTATGAATATTTCTATTTCCATGGTGTTTATAAAAGTTTGGTTTTTTTATGTAGAATGTACTCTGCTCTTTTCAAAACATTAACATGCACTTCAGCACTATTTTAAGGACTTAAATAATTGAAAATCCTTATGTTAGTCTTCTACATGTGGTAAAATTTATCCCCCACCATATCTTCAAATTATTTGATTTCAAACAGACAGAATTCTAAAAATGGTGAGATGTACAAATGTAATAACTCATGCAATATTTCTCAGTACAATTTTAACAAATTTCAGATTCCTTCTTTTCAACAGACATTCCCAGTAATGTTTGGCATTTATTGCTTGCTCTGAAATGCTTTATCAGGCATGAAATAGAGGAGGCATGCATCACTAAGACAAGTTGTACTGAGATAAAGCTCTATGCAAGAGAAATAGCTTCCATGTAAGAGAAATAGCCCATGTAAGGACTTCCATTTCCAGCTGTCTGTGGTTCAGAGCACATATATGGTTGCACTGGAACAACCGAAACTCCTCCGCTCCCTGAGACCTGCAGTAGATCAGAGGATATGCATAAAAACATGGCAATCCTAATGGCAGTTATAGGGTATGAATGTACAGCACACAAGAGGCCCAAAAGAAGAGGTTGTCGGACTGTGGCTCTCAAGTCAAATGCAACTCCTGCATTAGGATTTTATTACATGACTGACAGTAAGGTTGTATGATAATGAGCAGAAGCTTCTATCTGCTCTTCTGATGGGTTATAAACTTTTTACCCCCAAATGTCTAAGCACTTTCTGAAACAAATTTACCTTAAAAAATATCAGTAAATTTCCCAGATTTAATATTTAAAAAATATTGCCTTTTGTTTATAAGAAGTAGTAAGTGATTACTTCCTACTTACCTCACCTATACCAATCACTATCTCCTGTAGTGATGTCTTTTGCAAGTGTTAGGTCATACCAAAGCTAGTGTAACTCCATTCAGATGTATACACCTCTGCATTACAGCAATTTAAACAACAACAAATTCTATTAATAATACTGCTTAGTAGACTTTGTTTTTCTTCAGGGAAAATAAATTCTTTACCCTACTGACATTAAGGATGAGTTTGCATCTTTTGCAGCAATTTTCCGCTCACAGGCCTTCTGACTGACAGTGGAGTATGGGACTTGATGTACTATACGGGCTACATGCTGACAGAGAAAAATACCAAGTATTTTTAAAAAATCCACAATGATACAAAAGTTTTGTAAGCTTTTCTTGGCAGGTGCTGAAAAAGAGATAAAATTTCATACTGACATATAGTTAAACATATTTAAGTAACTTCAAGCAAAAGAAGGGGAAACTTGGTAAAGATTCAACTCGGTCCATATGGAAGAGCACAGAAGAGAGACTTGCACTAAACTTATCAGGCAATGAAGAGGAAGAACAAATGGGAACGTTTCATATAGTGTCTGGCATTCAGAACATACCGCTATGAAAAACAAAGCCCAGCAAACTCTCAAAAGTTCAGACTCAACCAGGTTCATATCAGAGTTGTTTAAATTAAAATACAGTCATATCCTGTCATCCATTTCTGAACGGCTAGAGAAACTAAGCTTTCTCCTACTGATTTCATATGAAAGGAAGATCTGCATATGAAGAACAACATTTTTAGATAAGCTTTAACTTTTTTTTTTGAATGTAAATACACTTAAGCTTACACAAAGTATAAATTTGCTTGCTCCCGTTACAGATTTATAGCTAATAATGCAGGCTGAATCCTCAACACCACCAGTCAGCAAATTCAGCCTATGCCTGATAGAACAGAATATTTAATGCCAGGTCTTCTAAAATTTGCTATTTGCTATGATTTGAAAGGTGTTCAGGCTGTTTGACTTAAACTAAGGGAATGTCAATGTCCACCCACTGTTTCCATCACCATAATATTTAAGCCAACCCTTTAACCTAACACAAATTGCAAATAGCTTGTAGAAGTCATTTATAATTTTCACTTGGAAGATGCTAGTAAATAAGACAGCATATGCATGTCCACAAACCACTGGAGGAAGACAAGATGCCTGGCAATAAGTGTGTCATGGTGAGAGAATTCTATTTGATTGAAAGGGGTGCAAATAACTAAGGTTATATTATCCATGGATAGTAGATAAACCAACATTTTTCCAGTTGCAAATTGATATCTGCGTATTTCTTTACTTTCACAATATAAACAACAGTTTAAGAAAAGCACAGTAGTCAATAAGTGACTTAAAAATGATAACTTACACTTATTTTCAGTCAAAATATCTGGTTATCAAAGTCCTAATAAGTCGTTACTAAATCTCAGCTGAATAAATAGAGTAACAACCAGTTAAAACTGATTTATTTATGCATCACAATCTTTTTGTTAGGTATTATATTTTTGCAGCCCAGAAAGCTAACCGTATCCTGGGCTGCATCAAAAGGAGCATGACCAGCAGGTCGAAGGAGGTGATCCTGCCCCTGTACTCTGCTCTCGTGAGACCTCACTTGGAGTATTGCACACAGTTCTGGTGTCGTCAACATAGAAAGGACATGGAACTGTTGGAACAAGTCCAGAGGAGGGCCACGAGGATGATCAGGGGACTGGAGCACCTCCCGTATGAAGACAGGCTGAGAAAGTTGGGGCTGTTCAGCCTGGAGAACAGAAGGCTGCGTGGAGACCTCATAGCAGCCTTCCAGTATCTGAAGGTGGCCTATAAGGATGCTGGAGAGGGACTCTTCATTAGGGACTGTAGTGACAGGACAAGGGGTAATGGGTTAAAACAAACAGGGGAAGTTTAGATTGGATATAAGGAAGAAGTTCTTTCCTGTAAGGGTGGTGAGGCACTGAAATGGGTTGCCCAAGGAAGCTGTGAATGCTCCATCCCTGGTGGTGTTCAAGGCCAGGCTGGACAGAGCCTTGGGTGACGTGGTTTAGTTTGAGGTGTCCCTGCCCATGGCAGGGGGGTTGGAACTAGATGATCTTAAGGTCCTTTCCAACCCTAACTATTCTATGATTCTACAATTCTATGATTCTACAGAGAACAGTCATTCCTCCAAAATGCAAGTCAGCAATTTGTCACATGAATCTTCATTAATGCCATTTTTCAAGTACCTAGGCCTGAATTATGTTATTCAGAAAAAGGGTCCATGGCCACAAATGCTGTTTACAACACTTAAACTATATTATTTATTTTTTTTTTAATAAAAAAGTTTATATCTTAATAAAAATAGCGGTAAATTTACCTAAAAGTAATGTTTAAACTTCACAATTTTTGCTAATGTCTAGCTCATTCCTAGAACAAACCTCAGATGCTCCCTGGATAATCCTAGGATGCACAGCAGTAAATCAGAGGGAGAATTATAAGTTAATGAGGTGGGGTTCTTTGGCTATCATGGTCATTAGTTTAGAAAAAGTACTGAAATAAAAAAAGAAATATTTAGAGTGATTAATTCTTTATATGTTTTTCCAGAACTTCCCTATTCATAAACTAAATAGAAAATGTCTTTCCCCACCAGCTTTACAGCAATTTAGAAACTGTCTGAACTCTTGTATTTCACATTCCAACTTTTATGATATTCCTGTATTCCAGACACTTTCTTTGTTGAAATTCAGCCTGTTGTATTTTTATGCTGAAGCCTGTCATGTTTTTTTAAACCACAGTACTTGGCAGGGCTAAAGTCACAATGTTATCTTACTGGTAAATTGTCGCAGTCAAATAACTCACATAGAATGGGGCTTCTTGACTTTTGTAAGATGGGGCACTATCAATTCTCATGAGCATCACACATTTGTTTTGAACTGGAGGATGTATGACTCTCATTTGTATCATGAGCCTGAATACAAGTTCAGGCTGCCCTGTGGTGTCTACATAACCATTATTGATTTACCAACGGAGCATGAGTCAACTTTTTGAATGTAGTCATAGTAGGCAAGAGGGCAGGCTTTTTGATGCTTGGAAAAAATTACTTATGATTTTTCTGCATGTATTTTTTAACATACCAAGCACATGGCATTGGGAGGAGTATTCTGTGTCCTAGTGGTAATTCATTCAGATCATTAACATTTTTAGCTATGACACAAAACCTTAAATCTGAAAAAAACATATCCACCTATGCATACATGTGACACTTCTTACATGCAGTCTTGTTGATTTAAACAGATTTAAATTCTGTGAGAAAATGCATGTAACTAATTGCAGAATGAGGTTTGAATAAGCAAACTAAACTGAGGCCAATGATTCGTATGGTTCATATAATTGACATTCACATGGTTTGTTCTCAGTGAACCTTGAAAGCTCTCTTTCTTTGCATCTGTTCATGATTGTTTAACAACATAGATTATTTCTAGCTATTAAGCTTGGAGTATTTAAATTTAAGCTACATAGAAGGATATTGGTTCTGAGAACAACACAATAAAATTCCTCCAGTTACAGATTTCAATTTCCATTTCTCAAACATGGCAGTACTGATAAACACAGTGCCGATGTGCAAGAACATAACAGGTTTGATTGGTAAGTCTGACCTGCAGCAAAGAAATAGTAGTGCAAAGCATGGGTTTCCCCTCCTTTCTGAAAGGTTTGGGAATCGTCTTGCCCAGGACCAAATGCAAACAGAGATGCCTGGACTGCAGTTTTTGGATTCCCTATCACAGTAATATTCCCTAAAATATTAACTAACTCAGCCTTTTTTGCTCATGTATAAAAGATGCAAGATGTGTTTACAGGTCTGAGGTGTTCGTGAAGAATTTTGACTCTCAGGCTCTTAGACTATAGGCAGACAAAACCATAACATGTTAGACTGTAACACGTTCAAGCATGATACCTTTAAATGTAAATACACCCTTGATCACACTTTTCTACTGAACTACCTGAAGACAGAAATGTCATGTGTGATTACAAGCTTATTGTGAATTTTACTCACGGGGGAGAAGGTGTTTCCTATTCTGAAACACAAAATGGTTGAACAAAATGAGAAAAATTAAAATCACTCTGTATTTTGCAAAACAGAGACTATCTTCCAGGGGAGGATGAGCAATATTCAGTATTTTTTCATCCCAGTTGGATCCACTTGAAGCAATAAGCAACATGTCAAGATGAACCATAACACTCCAGTATAATAGGCTTAATGCTCCCGAGCCCATGTGCCTCCTATAGTGGTACACATTCAGTTGTGATGTTATGTTCTGTCAGTAATTATGCAGCTGACTGAAAATAAGATATGATTTTTATGAATACCAGCACTTAATGTACAAATAACTTTTTGCATGCGTAAATATAAAATTAGGAATTCCTAATGTGAAAGTTATAGTTCAAGAGATTAATCTAAAAATCTCCCAAACATCTTAAAACCATGAAGAGCTGAATTTTTCTTATATTACTGTAAAATCAGTTCTTTTTAGTACTAAGTTTAAAATTTTTAACATTTCTGAAAGTAATCTCATCTGATATAATTTCCATTAAAACTTCATTCCCAAAGAAAAATGTCAACCTTTAGTCTATCATATCTTATAAATACTTAGAATACATCTTTACAAGATGAAAAGCTGTTTCCTTTTTCCTTTTTATTCTTTTTTTTGTAAAAATAAAAGTCTATGTGTTCAACTATAAAATGTTTTAATTGCTAGGACTGCCTGATGTGGTGCGAGTGCTTGATGTTCCCTGCCTAGTGCCCTTCACTTGAAAGAACGAGGCAGCAGATGGCAGCATACTGTGAAAAAATGTACTTCCCATTAGAAATAGTACAATTAGCAATGTAATTGTACATAACCAGACTAATACAGTGTTGAAGACTCTGTTAGCAGCTCTATAGAAAGGAGGAAAATATGAGAAAAAGCCCTGTTTATAAACATAGCTGCTCTAAATGAATTACAAGAAGAAACAAATGTTAATGTACAGTGTGACATCTCAAAAGACTCAGAATTCTTCATGCTTAGCACTTCACAAATTGGGTATTTATTTATATTCCCAATATGATGTTAGGATCAAACTTGGAACAAAAGTGGACAGCTTAATACATGTATTTCCTGGGTCATACTGCAGCTATATATGATGACAAACATCACATTGTGCAGTGAATTTCCATACACTTTGGGGTCAACTCATGAATCAATACTGAGGGACAGAAAGAGAGGGGCTGTCCCTCACCACAGCAGGACTGTCAAAGATGTCATAACTGGATTTGGATTTTAGTTCAAATTCTAGGAGTGGCTTTCATTGCAAAAAAAAAAGTGCTCACCTTTGAGATTTATGGTGCTTAAAAGACTTTATAGAACAAAAAGCACCTCTGCATTTTGCTGCTTCTTTTACATGAGAAAAAGTGAAATACAATTGGGATTAACATAAGAAGTTATATGAAAACAGGATGCAGATCCCTTTGGGGAACAAGCCAGACCGATATGAAAATTTTGACAGGTTCATGTAAGAAACATGGTGTAATCCTCCTGTTCTCTCCTACATGACTGGCAAATATGGCTTCATGGTAAGTTACATCTTAAAAGAATGCCTTTGTAGGGTGAAATAACAGGCTGGAAAAATTCAAATGAAAATGTGATTGTGTTAAAATTTACTTTTGGAATTAATTGCCTTACCCTGTCTTCTAAAACACATTTTTTTTTTTTTAAGCATAGGTATGGAAGGCAACACTAACTTAACATGGTCAGATGCTGAGGTCTCTTGGCATCTTCTGCTTGCAAAAATTCTCGAGTTTAAAGAAACAATATTTTAATTAATGTTGCAGAGTGAGAGTCTTTCTCCATAAAGCTTACCAGAATAACCTCCAGTTTTGCCTGAATAAATAAAATAAGAATTCAAGGAGCACCATAATATCAGCAACATTTAGAAAAGTGCTATGAGGACTTAAATAAATAAATAAATAAATAAGTAGATATAAAATAAAGGTGTGATTCAGCAACCAAAATCTATTGCATTTCAAGTGGCATGACCCACTGTGAAAAACTTGTGCACAAATTCATTGACGTATTCTATGTGTGTTTGCACACCTCATAGTACCCTGAATTTACTGAATTATAAAAAATAATGCAGTGGGAAATGTAAACATTTCAAACAGTTGCTGCCCTTGTAGTTACCATAAATTTTAGCTTCTTCCGTTAAGATAAGAATCAGTGAAGCAAAGCAGCAAGAAACTTGAACTCCATTTCTTAATCTACAAATCTATAAATTATTCTTCACAGAATGATTTGGCTTTCTCTAAATAGCTGAAATTTTAAAACCTAATATGAATCAAAAGTGTATGTGAATGGGTAAATTATTTTAGTACACACAAATGCACAGTCTGCAAAACTGTCGTCTAAATAATACAAGCTTTTGTTCCAACCCAGTAACAAGATTTGTGAAAGTGGACTCCTGATCTCATCCGGGGATTCATTGAAATCAGTAGCTACACCTGAATCCCATTCTAGTGTGCAGCAAGACCAGGACATTTTGTACTTGCAGGCATAACTGGTGAGTAAAATCACTTTGACAAACAAATGCATTTTAAATGAGTCATTACAGCTAATCTGAAAAACAATCTTCTAGAAAACAGCTATTCTGGTGATAACAGATTTCTGATTACCTTTGCACAGTGTGATTAAGGCTAAATTGGACACTGTTGAAGCAAGAGGGATGGAACGGCCAAGAAAAGCAGTAGAAAATAATCACAGCTGCTTTTTTTCTCCTTAGCAAAAAATAGCTAGGCTTTGCAGAGCAGATGTTCAAGGACAAGAGTTTGGCCACAGCTTTGAGGCCTTAGCTGTTGTCTGTTAGCCAATTATTTATATTTAGGGAAAAAAAAAAAAAAAAAGACAAGACAATGGTAATATATTCAGGCTTTCCTTAATTAGTTAGCTTTTAACTGGGTGCTGGAAAAGGCTACCATAACTTACCTTTTGTTATTAAAATATATTTTAAATTCTGTAGCCACATTTTGGTTTTGCAACAATCAAGCCAAATTTAAAACCAAATCCTTTCTAGTCCTTGCTGTTGAACAGTGTGTTTTAAGTGTTCAGATGTGTGGCATTACTTTGTAGAAGGTAAGACATGTAGGGTATTTATATTCTTTGCTTTCCAAATCCAGTCCAGACACTTTCATTTACCAGTGTTTCTAATGGCCACTGGAGCAAAAGCCTGTTGATTTCATATTTTTTTTTAAGCTGATTTCAATTCTCATGTGATTAATGCTTGCCAAATGTATATCCTCAAGTGTTAATATCAAAAAATCATTTGTCTATTTTGGAGACTGGTGAATAAAAGCCAGAACATAGAAATGTGTTAATTACAGAAGCAAGAATATTCTTTATTCTGTAAACATAAGTAATATAAAGATGCCAAAACCAATTCTTACTCTCCAATCCTAAACTGTGTGGGGAAATATACCTGTTCAATCATGCCAATTCTTATTTCATAAGGATTGTCCATTTGTGTACTTTGCCAAACGCATACATTTTGAGTCAATTGTTATACTTTGAATGAAACACTCTATTGATCACATCATGCAGTTTCACCCTGACCATGAAATATAACAGCAGCATCCTAAATTCAGGATGAAGGTTATTCAACTGTATACTTTTCATAAACCCAAAACACCATGTACATCTGGATAACAAAGTCTTTCATGCTGCACCCTATAACTTCCTATAATCCTTGTCATGACTGTTCAGTAAGGAGTACTCTGTGTGCACACATGCACTTTACATTGGCATTCACACTGACAAGACTAAATTTGACTATCCATAAGTGAATTTTTATTAAATGTTGAATAACTTGTGTATGCAAAAACAACCCCCCATTTTTCTTTAATGTCACCTTTGATATCGACTCCTAATGTGGAAAGTATAATTGATACTGAATTTTAAATATAATTGTTGATGTACTCCTGTTTAGATTTTATTAATAAACATTATTAATAATTATTATATTAATAAACACAATAAGTTGTCCTTGGAGACTAAGCATTTGAAATCTTTGAAATCTGCAGGGGTAAACATCAAAAAGGAAGTAAAATCTTTGAAACAGTCCATCACCATTAAAAAGTATTTTTCTGAGTTTCCTGTGGAGAATAAATTTATTCCCACACCACCTACTCAGACAAAAAAACCCAGAAACTATGAGAAGTCTCCTTTACAGAAAGGACACTACATTGAGGATTTTCACAGATTACATTGAAATCAACTGCACAGAGTCATCCCCAATGTCTGTCCTGGGCAGTGTTTCAAGGACATGCCATTCAGTATACCATTTTTAAAAAGTCATCCTGGGTAGAGCCCAAAGCTAAACATGGCAAGAGTAAGGGAACTTTTTTTCTGCTAGTATAGGTTTGCAGTCAAGCAACCAGCAGCAGGCTATCTAGCCACGCAGAGCAGAGGAACAACAGGCGTAGAGATAAGCAAGGGTAAGAATCAAGGTATATATTTTCCCAATGTGTGCCAAGAAAACTTCTGTTAAATAAAATTTGACTGCAGGTAAGGAGGCAGCAAGTTTTGAACAGCCAAAGCCACAGCACACATCAGCACTTAGTCTGTGGATCAGAAGGGCACACAATCAAAGCCAAAACAATCTGGACGCCCAAAGCCAAAAGGAATAAAAAAATGAGGATCTTGTTTTCGCAACCTGCAGGAGATCTAGGCTCAAGCAAAAATCACCTACATTTTTTTTTGTACTTTCCAAGCCTATTATGCTAGAAATGAAAATACGGTCTTTGTCTGAACATATTTACTAATAAGAACCCACCACCAAGTCTCACTACAGAATGTGGTAAGTTGCAGCCTGCAAAACTTTGAGAGTTGATTTTGGAGAAAATTTAACTTCACTCATTGAAATTTAAAAAAACAGGGGACTCTCTATCGTATCCCTACAACCTACACATCTGCAGACATTTTTTGAATATGCAATGTTAGTCTACAAAGTAAAAAAAAAAAAGGATCTCTCCAAAAATCATATACATTAAAAATTATATAATAAATGAATATTCACAGATATGTTCAGCACGATATATCCATCACAGCAAAAGTCAAATAAATACTTATTTAAGGTGAATTAACACTCAATGTCTAACTCCAAAGGAAGTGAACCACACCTCTGCAAAGCCAGGTGTTAATTGTTCCTCAAATATTAGTAGAGAAACCTAAATTTAAAAGGGATATTTAATACCTTAGAGAGTGTCTGTGCTCTTCTCAGGATCTGGAAAAATAGGATATCACCTTCTAGTGTAACGTATGTACTTGAGAATTTGTGCTGCATTGTGCTCAATGACAGAGTGCAGAGCTCTCTATTTGCTATAGTTATGCACTGATGATAAACTACAAGTGAATTTATTTTAGTACAAGTGAACAATCTTAAATGTAAATGTTTATTAGAACTTCTTTTACTGCCTCAATCGAAGACATTAGTTAACTTGTTATTATTGAAGTGCAGTAAATGACAGTTGGCCTCTATTTTACTTTTTATAAACTTGTTATAAACGTATATACTTACCCTAACCACACTTTATATTTTAATATTTTATCCCAGATTTTCTGCTGATCTGGTTATCAGCAGTGTTTGAGTTTGTGAACAGATGGAGAAGGAGTTATGCTAAGACTTTTCAGCCTAGGAAAAGCTTAGAAGAGTCTAGATCTCTGTGCCTCTTGAGGCAGTGGAAACAGCAAGTGTTAGAGGGAACAGAAAGTATGTCAAGTTCCTAGGACATCCAAGGTTTTCTACACACGGTGACAGCTGAAAGAAGGATTCTTCTGTAGATGGACAATAGCAAAAGTAAGGACCGTGCTCCTAATAACTGTATGTAGCTATGAATGCATGCAGAAGGAGGCTGCTTGCTATATTTGAGCTCTCAGACCTACCCGTCCTTATCACTTAGCATGCACTGGCATATGCAGGAAAGGGTCTGCCTGCTCAAAAGCTTCCCTCTGATCTTCAGCGTGTGAAACCACTTGCTGAATTTGGCCTTAGAATGACATTCTCCCTTCAGTAGGGTAATACCTCTGCTTACGGTACACAGCAGTTCAGCCTCTCAAAAGGACTAGGGTGACTGGGTTTGGCCGTCATAAATCAGATTACCTGATTCAACCATCTTTTTCTCTGTCTGCAACCTCCATAAGGTTTAGGAAATGTTCCAAGTGATACTTCAAGAAACCTTATCTTTCTAAGTAAAATGAAATAGCTCTTTTAATTTATTTTCTCACATAAAACCTCAACTGATAATAGTGTGTTTCTAAATGTGAAACTTCTAGGATTACTTGCAACTGAAATGACACCTTGAGACAATCTAATTATTAGTCCTTTTTCTCCGGTGGCACGTACGTACTGTTGTACAATCATGTAATGAATAGTATGAAATATCTTTGCTTTCAATCTGATATCATGAGTGAAGTTAAGAAAACATAATCTTTGTACTCACCCCAGTCTTTGGTTTAGCTCCAGAGCCGGCTACTGAACAGGGAGATGCTACATCAGGAGCATGGATGTTTGGAGACAAGTTTGTTTGTGAATGACTTACTGAAGCAACATCCACTCCACTCTCGGAACCAGATTCAACATCCTGTAAAAAAACGTTGCAAGTCTCTTTAGTAACTGTGGCTATGAAAGAAAAATCTAGTTCTTCTAAATAAAGGAAGTATTTAGACAGGCTCATTTAAATAGCTATGCTTAATTCTCTGTGTAAGAGTAGTTCCCCTTATTGTTTTCCATTATGTACACATTCACTTGCTGTCTTTTTCAATGTGGTGGTTTGCATTAGCTGCTGTTCTGAAATTATAAATCACTACTAACATCAAAGGTATAATTCCCCTAAATGTTATAATGCAAGGTAAGAGAAATCAGTTCAGGGCTGCAGAAGTCTGGCATTTTTCTCTGATGTTCAGTATTTCCTGTGTGCTCCCACCTTCTGTCTCTGGCAGCATTGCAAGCTCAGTGAACATCTGTAAACCATTACACAGCTGAAATGACATCACCATCCAGCAGTTTATAAAATTCAGAGGTACAGCTCCCTCAGTTTTGGAATTAGCAGACACTTATCAGCCAAATGCTATTTCTGGTTAAAATGCCCTTACTTTTAATGACACTGATTACATTCCTTTTTCTGAGTATAAAAAGAAGAAATATAGTATGTTTTATTGTCGAGGAAGTAAAAATATAGCGCATGCTTGATTTACTGCAAAGAGTGAGGGTAGGAGATTATACTGCTTGCAGATAAATTGTGACACATATCTGGCAAAGAGCTGCCTATGTGTAGAACCAGCCATATACTGTCAGGATTATTAGCTGAGGTGAAGCCTGTGTGACTATATCTACAGAATACACAGACAAAAAGCCTGAACTGTTAACCTAGACAACTCTGTGCAGACAAACTCAGTTTCATAATATCAGGTTCCTAGAATAGATGAAATATGGGGCAGAGATGTCTCCGGGGTTGTGCTCCTGAGCTGGAAAGAAGTGGCAACCATTTGATTCAGTAATTCTGGTTAAGTCTCTGGTCTGCCAAACAGTAGATGCCAGTTAGGTGCCTCTGCACCAACTATACGAGTGTGCTATTTTCTGAAAAGGGTTAGAAATGGAGACAAAGCTGCATTCCAGGTAGGACCATGCATTTGTGTCAGATATTTCCTGCCAGTGAGGTTTGGAATGCAATGGAAGCATTGCAAAATGCAGTAGAGCCATGGAAATGCCTCTGTAGAGGTCAGCTCAGGTACAGTTACTCTTAGAAGCTTCTGCTTAGCAGAGTTATCCTGCAGAACCACACTTCCTACCCTATTGCCCATGTTTCTGAATAATATTCAAATGCTTTTTTTTTTTTTACTGTAAAATCAGTATGAGACTGAACTCAATGCATGAATGTCCTGAAAACCAAATCTTTTTGATCCTCTGATTCATAATACTCAAAGGGCCAAAAATTCATAGAAAATCAGTATATATAAACAGCATATATTCCATGCTTGATGAAAGCTCTCTTTCTGGAGGGCTGCTCTACAGCATGGAAACAGGTGCCACCTCTGATTATCATTCAGGTTTACTTATATAGGCTGTCTCAACTCTCTTTATTGCTGTAAAAAATTAGTTAAAATGCTGGCACTGATTGGTGACATACAAAGAACAGATGTTAACACTGTACATCGTATTTCAGCTTTCCTGTACCATCAGTGCTGAAGAAGACACTGCAAGAATGTTGGTATCCACAGGGAAAATGTTTAACTATTAAAGTTGCAATTAAGTTCTGTCCTTTAAAAATGATGTAATATATAATCTCTTCTGACCAAACCCACTGAAACTTAAAGCTTTTCTCACCTAAAGACCACTCACTTGATTATAGAGCAATAATGAAGTCTGACTTTAATAGGAAAACCCCATCATTATTTAAAAGAAAATACCCCTAACAAAAAGAAATGACCTGAATGTTCACCTAGACATCTTGGTGCAGTATTTCTCAGGTTTCTTAAATTGAAATACAGCTGCACCACATGTGGGTGAAATTAGCAGGAAGGCTGCATGAGAACACCTTGGGTCAGCTATTTCATGTTCTTCATAGTTACATGTGTAAACATTTTTCAGGAAGAAAGAACGCATCAATCATGTTTGTGAACTGCCCAGTATCCCTTAAGACTACTCTTAGCAAAGAATTACCACATTTAAATAAATAAAATAATTGAAGAAATTTAAATAACTAAAGTACACACTTCTGCCAGAATCTTACTTTGAATGACAGAGGATTTAATATGTGTGTATGCCAAAAATCTCATGGACTCTCCCACTAGCAGAAAAACAAGACCTGTAGCTCAGATTTGCTTTTAGTTCTAACTACATAATTTCAAATGACATACACATATGTTCTGAGACTGGTGTGATCCTGACTTTGTGCTGACTCTGCATTTACAGTAAGTGATAATTAGAGATTTTCTGAATATTGTAGATCTCTCTTTTTTCATCTGGAAGCTCTGAAGCTCTTCATTTATGAACTGAATTTATGAAATGATGATGCCAGAAGGAAACAATGTATGCCAATATTACTGCCTTCAAAACATATATACATAGAAAAAAATACAGGACAAATTCTTTACGAAAAGAGCTTTAGTTCTGAAACCAAGGAGCTGAAAAATATGAGGACCATAAGAGAAAGGGTGAAATAAAACTAGAGTCTACTTAGAATAAAAAGAAAGAGTAAGCAAACTGGCTTACAGGTATATGCCTCCGTTTGTATGTCGGGGTGCTGGATGGGGAAGAGCCTGCACTGAGAGCATTTTCAATATCCTGGTCAAGCTGGTCCAGTTTCATAATTAACAGCACCATTGAATCCAGTCGTGATCGATCCCGATCCTCTGTTATTTCCTAAAGAACAGAACATATAATTGCTAACTCTGAAATGGCATTAGTTGGAAAGAGTAAGCTTAAAGTTCAATTTCTAAATTTGGCATGAAAGTACAGTGAATAATAAGGAGAAAATTTTCTTTTTCAGGAAAAATGCTGTTTTGTGTAATCAGTTCACCGAGCATTAACTTCTGCTGGGAAAATATTTTATATTAATAGTTAATATACACCCATTATCAAAATTCAATTTTAAATAGCACAATTGTTCAGCAGAAATGCATCATTACCATTTTCTTGATACACATACTCTTTAAAGAGTATGCAAACCATTCCTCCAAATATTCACCCCAAGTTAATTTGATTGCACAAATACAAACAATGAAGGTTAATGTATGATCAAAATGTAGAAAAGGAAGCTCAAAGAAGCCATTCTCCAGCTGAGGATAACCACAACTACTTTTTCTGGTGGAACTCATCAGAATAACCCATGTTTTGCAATTTCTGAGAAGACATTTGTGTCTTGGTTGGAAATTCTTGAGAATACATGAGATACAGTAATATTATAGTAAACACAAAATCGCAGATCCTCTGACAGGAAAGACAGAAAGATGAGGGGTATTCACACAGTAGTCTGAAACACTTAGTTTATGAAGTTTATTTCCCTATACTCCATCTGAAGCAACTGGAGACAGAGAAGGTCCTCAAAACAGCAACTCAAAGCAAGACCTTCAGTTAGATGGACTAAATCTCAAGGAATTCCTCCCCTCTTTTCCCTTTTTCATAGAAAGTTAACACAAAAGTTAGCAGTGAAACAAATTTCCTCAAAAATCAGGAATATGAAAAACCCCACTGGTTCCTATGTGGATTTTCATAATAGGAAGTTAGAAAATAGGAAGTTCCATTAACTCACTTAAAATATTTTTATATATCCTTCTCAAGAAATGGAAACAAAGATCTTATAATTAATTTACTGTGTCCAAGAAGCAGGGAATATAAATGCTCAAATCAGCCTTTTCTGGTAGTCAATAAACTGTATTTCAGGCTATACAGTGACTTCTCTAGTTAGTTAGATTCTACAAGCAGGTTTTTTTATAGACTGCTTCAAAGACATTGCAAAACATGAATTAAATTATTCCTGCTAGGATTAAAGGAAATGCATAAAAAATAGTCATATAAAACATGGTGTACATGGTCTTTGGGTAGACAGAGGTGATGAAGGCTAGTTAACTAACTCTTAGAAAAACAGACATACAAATCTGTTAGTCCATGGCAGAGTTATGAACAGCATACTTAGCAAAGGCCAAACCCAGGAAAACTGTGTATTTCATTTCTTATTACAACATGGTATTTTGGATTGGGTTGCTGACAAAGCTTATGAATTTGCAGGACCTCCTGATGAACCTGAACTGAATTTAGAATGACCCTGAAAGAATATTAACCTCAAAACACCAAAACAATCAGTAGAATGGGTTGAGTTTCAATTCTTTTCAAACTGAAAACGTAGTGTCCCAAATGATTCATTGAAACTCCATGTATCTTCAATTTAACTGATGTTAAATTGATGTCTGAAATTTGAAAATGTCAGAAGAGTTATTTTTTTTCTAATTTGCATGGGTGCAGAAAACCCAATGGATCAAATAAGTGTCTGCTAACAAAGGAGATATGACCTCCTTCATGGCATAGGGCTATGTTTGCCATGGTGGGTGGGATTGTAGCCACCTTACCCATCCAGAGCGGGCCGGTACTGCTACCAAAACTAGCCTGCCACACAGTCCCTTAACTGTGTGTTTATTAGTTTTGCTTGGAAATACAGCACTGGAAAGTTTAATCATTCTAAACTGTACACTTGACTTAAAAAACAAAAATTAATTGCCACACTACAACAAAATGAGTGGCAGTGAATGAGTGAGATTTTTTAGTTTGCTTGGTTTATGTTTGGGTTTTTTTCAAAGCAGACAGATAACAGGCATTTCACATGATGACAAAGAAGCATCTGACATTTTCCCCAGGCAAACAGTTTGACTTTCCTGCCAAAAAAAGTATAAACTTGCTCAGCATGTAACAGATTGGTAATGCTGGAGAATCTGCTGAAATGGAGAAGTGACAAAACATTGCTCAAAGTGATATTCAGGCTTGAGACAACAGGCTGGCTTTGCAGGCAAACACCTCTTTCAGAAACCAATAATATTATCACTATGGAATTTAGCTATTCTGTTCAGAAGTCATAGCAATGGTTTGTGGTTCTGACTGCTGTTGACATCAACCTTGTCATAAGAAGTTTTAACACTTCAACTATAATTTCTACTTTTACAATTTACTCAATAACACAATAATCACCTTCTGTTTGGCTGGGGCTCTATCAAATTGTATACATGAAAGCCTAAGCATAACACTAAAAATTTAACACATACAAATAAAAAAAAAGCTAATCTTGAGTTGGAAACCCAATGCAACAGACTAAATAAATATTATCAGAAGATTAATTTGTGTTTACAATTTTACCCTTGATATTATCTAATAAATTTCAGAGAGCTTTATAACCTATTTGTCTTTTTTGTATCTCTGGTGTGTATATTCTGAGATTTTATTACTCAAGTGTGATATAATCTAAAGCCAGGAAGATATTAGCAATTAATTTGTTTTCTTTTGAAAACACAGTGTTTCCTTCGCATCCAGTCTTTCACATTTTTCCTCACTGACTCCTACTTACCTTCCGAATTAGAATGCAAAAAATATAAATACCTTTACCATTGTGAAGTCAAAACTTGGGCTCTTACTATCTTAATTTCTGTCTTAAGACATTTGCATTGGGCAATTCAGGAACGTATCACATATACAGTAGGTCAAACTTGAGATGTTATTTGTCTGGGGATTTTATTTTTAACATGTCTCCACACAAAGAGGAAATACTTTAGGTCATGAACTGGAAAAAACAATATTTCTTTTAATTTGTATGCTCACTGGTGTGATAAAAAAGCTAGTTAAATTTGAATATATTCATATGTTTAGAACAGAAAACATTGTAACTCTTCCCAGAATGAAGGATACTTGAATTAATCCTAAATTAAGTATTAAACCCCCAATGTTTCTAAACATTTCTAAAAAGTAGGAAAGTACACCTTGCCCCTGCTTTTTTTTTTTTAAGATTGCAACAGTTTTATCCCCATATTATCAGTACCTTACAGCGATTTTAACCTACTCGAACAAAGAAACTATTTAAGGAGTACAACACTTTTTAAGTTTGGATTTAATACATTAATTTTGTCTTATCAGGGCATGGTAAAGCAATTGAAACACATACCCTTCACTCACTTGTTTTTTTTAAACCCTGCATTTCTCTGAGTGTATTGTTGCCCACCTCTTGCAGCCTCCGTTTTACATCACATACACACACTTTTCTTCCTAACGTGTAGCCCCTTTTCTCACATATCTCTTTCAGCTGGGTAGAGATACCTTTTAAGAAGTATGTGCTGTTAAGAGTAAAATCTATTCTAATTTTTACAGCAAAAATTTTGTACAGAAATAGTTAGCATACAAAAACTAAATTTTTGCTCTTTTAATATCCTCAGGGGGATTGAATCATTCCTATCTTCCCTGTAAGTGCACCTTTTCAAAGAGTCTGCTGGTTTCCAGACCAGAGCAGATGCTCATTAGTGTCACTGGGGTCCCCTATAGTTAAGGAAAGGGGGGAACATACCACTCCAAGTGGCCCCTTGTTAGAGCCATCAGGGTACCACTAGTCTTGCTCCTCCCTGACACTCTTATGTCAGGGATGCTCATAATTTCTTTGGAAAAGAAACCTTGATTTTCAGAGGCAAGCCTATTGCACAACTGACCAGGCAAGCTTGATTACCCACAAGAGAAAGAGATCTTTTATGGAATAGTTGGCCGAGTTTTGTCTGGTATTCTTGATCTGCAGCCAGCTGGACTGACTAAAAACCTTGTATTTAATGTTATGTATTTCAAATGGCATTAAATTACTCATTCCTGTATTTCCTTGAAAAAAAAAAACAACAAAACAAACCCCAAAAACAAACAAACAAAAAACCAAAAAACCCCCACAAAACAAAAAACCCAACAAAATACCCTTTTTTAAAACCAGAAAGTTATGAAATCACTAGAATCTATGATTCTACACTATGAAGGTTTTCAACTGAACTAAAACCAAACAAAGAATAAAACAAGATTTCAGAATTAATCTGTTGACTTCTACTAGCAGGTGTACAAATCAGATGTGTAATTTTCATCCTTCTCAATTGCAGTGTACTGTTCACAAACCTTGAAAAATACCTCAGAATTTTATCTGTCTCTAAATTTTACACTCTACAGTACCATATTAGAATCCTATTCTTCATCATATGGGAGGGACTGCAGATGGAGAACATTAAAACACAATGAAAAAGCTAAAGCACTCTATTCCTTTTTGACATGACACAAGGCCTAGACACCAGCAAAAATCAGAGCAAGATTACTATTATAAATCATATTTTGAACTAATATTTAGAATAGGCTGGAAATGGAACAAATAACGTAAGCATACACTGGTATACACATGCACAGGTGAAGAGATATGCTCATGCACGCAGCTATCCCTACTCATTCACACAAGTTTTTTGGGAAAGTAGCTTTTCTTTTAATTTTCTTACAAGAACTTCAGATAGCTGACTCAATTTTTCTGCATATAAAGTATTCAATAGACCTGTTTTCCATGTTCTTTTGAATTTCTGTTAAACCCACAAATAAGTTATGCTTGCAAAAATTAAGTATTCCAGGAGCACTTGATTGTTATATCATGTAGTAATTGTGATTTTCATTACTGTATCTTTAATTGACATGTAATAAATATGATTACATTAAAAATTCAATCTCTGAATAACATATTCTCTTATCAAAACACATGCTTTTTATACTTCCAGGTAAAAAAAAAAATAATAAATCTGTATCTATAATATTTATCCTTCTCTGCAGCATAGTACTTGCAGGGATACTGCTGCACTATGTCAGCCAGGTAAACTAACGAGCAAAGATGTTAGTTTATTAATGAAGTTTTGTAATTCATTGTTGATGAAATAGAAAAATCACTCAAAAACATGGGGCAAAAATAATGAGGAATCATTATTACATGACTGTGTTAACTCAGCAGGGATGCCAGGCAATACTCATGAAGTGGTTGCTTCTGAAACACAACAGCTCTGTAGTAAGAAACTAAGTCAATCAGGGTCATTTTCTAGCTAGTGTCATATTGCCACGGGCAGATATTAATGGAAAACATAGATTTCTCAGGCTGTCATTATGGCTTTAACAGCATACCAACTCTCCTGCAATACTAATGCAAATTATAGTTGTTGTCACTAATTCAGGTAACCAGTAGAAGCAGAATCAAATGTCGAATTAGCAACTCTAAATGGTATATCTTGTCCAATGTATAAGGTAATTATCTTACAATACAATTTCATAAACTACAGATGATGGGTGAAACCTGGTTCTCTATCTTTGGAGTTACACTTGTTCACAGTAGCTGGTCTGATGACACTGAAGTCCCAGTAATCATTCCTATTTAGGATCATATAAGGATTATGACTCTGAAAATTTGCCAAAATCAAATCCCATAGAGGCACAGAATACAACATGAACATAATCTGTCTTCAATGGTTGAAAAAAAAATATAGTAAAACATAAAATCACTAATCGTGTTCTTTCCAGCATAAAGGATATTCAATTACTTTCCAATTTCTTTCTTCTTCTTCACATTTTGTAAATAAGTGTTATACTCATTCTAAAACTCACCTTATATGACTACAGTTTTATGGCTATGACTGGCAAAGTAAGCAAAAACCAAGTTTTTACTTTTACAGTGACCCAATTCTCTTTGCCATGAGAGGGAAGACTTAGAATTTGTGGTGAATATTATGACAGTAATCTGAGCACTAATTATCAGACTTGAAAAATAATGTGATTAAACAGAATTGTGATTAAACAGAATGTTAGTTGACTGATACGGCATTTTTATATCATTTATTGTATTATTTATATTATATACTCAGATCTAGTAATTTTGTGCAAAACCAACCAAAAAAATACTTCAGTGAACTTCTTACTGCTTTGCTATTATGCTATGAATCAGAATGTCAAACAAGACAACATAGTGACCCTTAATCAGACATGAAATCAGCATAAGCAACATTGTAAAATTTAGCTTGGATACATGTCTATTGGCATGTGTTTTGCAAATACACAAACAAGTGAATCTGTGTACTTATATTTTATATGCCTACTTTACAGGCTAGTGGAAAGGGAGCTGGAAAACTGTATTTGAGCTGCGACAAGTTTTTGGACTCCAACTGTTCACATTCATCCAATTTGGAAGTGCTAGAGAGTTACAGTTGTCTGGATGCCTGATGTGGCAAAACAACTTAGGATGCCCCATTCTTAAAATAAATTTAGGACTTAGGGAAATATAACTGAATACATGACAGATACAACAGATTTCATCTATTTGGCCCATTAGTATACTTCATAAATTACTAGTGATTTGTTCCTCCTTAAGACAAGAGACCTAGCGATACAAAGGTGGAGATAATTATGAGCCAGCAATGTAACCACATGCAAAAAGAGACCAACAGATCTACACTGCGCTAGGGAGAACACTGCCAGCAGGACAAAGGCTGGAGGGGAATCCTTCCCTTCTATTCAACCCCAATGAGATACAGCTGGGCTCAGTGCTGGCTCCAGTACTGGACTCCCCTGTACAATAGGCGTACTGAATAGATACGGACATACTGAATAGTGGACATAATAGAATATTATTAATTAGAATGGATATTAGAATATTACTGAATAATGGACATAATAGACATACTGAATAGACATGGACATACTGAATCAAATCCAGTGAAGATGATTTAGGGTTTGGAGCATCTTCTATATGAGAAGAGGCTGAGAAGACCAGAACTGGTCAGCCTGAAACTAAAAGGCTCAGGAGGGACCTATCTGATAAGTAAGTTAGAAGATAGAGCCAGGCAATTCTTATTGGTACTGAGATAGGACACAAGGCAATTTTTTACAGATGGAAAGCAAACCCAGTACTTTCAGTTTTACACTAAAGACAGTGCAAAGAGAATGGGGGAAGAGGAATGAATTTAAAACCTAGCTTGTCCTCCAGTTTATAAATGAAAACACAGAAATAGCTACTATCTATATGAAGTCTACTAGTGACACTGTACCCCACAATACCCAAAGCTATTGCAATAGTAGTACTGAGCAGACTCTTGAAATTAATGGGACTCTTCCCACTAATGCAATGTTTTTGAATCAGGCCTAAGACAGACATGAGAATTAAAACCCACTAACCACTGTACACTCTAACTTCTCCCAGATGAGAAATAGAAGTGTTTGCCGTATATGTTTATCATGCTACCCCAGTAAATGAAGAGTTTTAATACAGGTTGCACTGTCAACTCAATCTTTTCAGGTAAGATGCTTGTTCATTAATATGACTGTGATTTCAATAAATGAAAAAAAAGCCTATTAAAAAAATACAACACAATCACCTTGCTAATAATACCTTAATCAACTTGCATATTATTTGTGTGCATGGAAGGGAGGGTCTTTACTGAGTTTCAAGTCCACCTAATAAGTTGCAGAATATTTCCTATATTCACTTTTCTTTGCAAGCGAAATGTTTGCGTAAAGCTAGGAAACATTATGGAAGAAACGTGCTGTTGTACAAAAATTATAACAGATCCTCATATGAGTGGAGCAAATTTAGCTGTTTATTAACCTTGTAATCTTTCCATGAAGGCTTAGCTCAAAGACATCCAAGTTATCATTCATCTGTTTTTGTTTTTTCTTTCCCCAATATAAATATTTAACTGTTTCTGCCTTTTACTTTAGTTTTATATAACTTTTTTTTGAGTCCTGGGGGTTTGTTTATATTCCTATTTATTTACAAGTCACATAAACACATACACATGCGTGCATGCACTCTGATTTGTGCAAAGAGACTTTGTACGTTGATGGTAGGTTTAATTTTGGCATTTTCTAAATGCAGAAGTAAATATTAGAAGTTTACCTGGAAAGCCTAATTAAAAAATAGATTGGGCTGGCTCATTACCAAGAGTGGTCTGAGAATTTTTATATATTGAACGACAAAACGTAGGAACATTTTGTAATAGCCTGTAACTCACTGAAATCAGCCCCGTGCTTATGTCTTCTGAGAAACCAGTCATCTATTTAGATACCTAGATAGAAGAATCTGTATTTATAATATATAAATATTCTGCGTATTTCTGGTTTTGATAATCTTGCTCAAGTTAGCAGTTTACAGCAGTTTACATGAGAGATTCACTAGCCTTCTCTGCCAAACACAAACAGTTTCCAATCCCTCTCATGTCTGGAGGAAGCTGTTGGAAGAGAAAGGGAATCAAGGAAAGCTAAGACAGGGTATTCAGCAAAGAATGTTTTCTTTCCCTGCACCCTGAAGCATGACTAGATTATCAGCACTTCTGTAAAAAGGAAAGTAATTAAATACGAAACTTCAGAGTTGATGGTGTAAAAAATGAGGCGGTGGTTTCAATGTGGAGAGATGTGCTCAAGTTCTTGTACAGAAAGCTATAGATACAGACAGGTATATACCAACCATATTGGATGTCAGGGAGTCCATGTCTGAAAGGACACCCAGGATCAAGGCACAAAAAGCATGAAAACAGATACTTAAGACCTACTTTAAATGAGTCACTAGTTAATCTGCTCTACTAGATAACTGACCTACCTCATTTGTAAAGCGAGGAAAGTATTAGAGCATCACATGAGGTTCAAAACCCATAACCTACTCTCCAACTTCTTCCAGGTGAGAAATAGAAATGACTGTCTCAATTAAAATACTAACCTATTAAATTAAGAATTAAATTAAGAATGCAGGTTGAAAGAGGTGAGGTGATGTGATATGGGGTGGGATTGCCCTACATGTTATGATATGACCTGGCTACATCACTATCGTCAGGATGGACAAAATGGAAGACATAATATAGTTTTTTTTTTTTCTTAATTTATTGTGCTTTTCAGTGTTACTAAATTGCAGCACTGCAGATCTGATCAGGCTTGCAGAAAAATGAAGGAACAAGTAAGTACCATTAGTGTGAAAATGGTATTAAAAAGGTAAGACAATGGCTAGCAGAGGAGGAAATAATGCTAATCTAAAGAGGACACTTGTGGTACAGAAAACAGAAAAAAATGCAAAAGTGGAGCAAACTCCACAGAAGTCTGGTACAATACAAAACTTTCCACTGTTAATATTCTGCCCCTGAATACACCACCTTCCCATGCAAAGCTCTTTGGAAATCTCTTTTATATGTTTTGGTGTTATTTCTGGTTCATTTAATCAGAAAAAAAAAAATGCACTAACTGAAGATTTTTAAAGTGACCTGAGAGAACTGTTTAAAGATTTTCTTAGGTTTACTGTTGTGGCAGATGTACCAACGGATGAAAAAGGCCGTTGCAAACTCCCAAAAGCTGTAAAAGAGTTACGTTTTCTTGCGCAGACATTCAGTGACAAATAGAGGAGGGAAGCTGAGGATTTAAATTCTCTCTAATAAGACTGAATTTGTTTAGTGTCCTGGGTTCAGCAGTAGCAGTCATGTTTTTTTCCTTTGTGTTAACTGGTGCATTGCTGTGTTTTGACTTCTAGTTTGAGAGCAGTGCTGGTGAAGCCGATGTTGTCGGTTGTTGCTAAGTGATGTTTACCCTGACCAAGGACTCTGTGAGGCTCATGCTCTGCCAGGGAGGAGGGGAAGCTGTGAGGAAGCAGAGACGGGGCGCCTGACCCGGGCTAGCC
Source organism: Pezoporus flaviventris (assembly GCF_033815535.1). Taxonomy (NCBI): domain Eukaryota; kingdom Metazoa; phylum Chordata; class Aves; order Psittaciformes; family Psittacidae; genus Pezoporus; species Pezoporus flaviventris. The sequence goes on from NW_026892550.1 coordinate 27,098,870, forward strand.
AGGGAGGTATTCCATACCACAGCACGTCATGCCCGGGGTGGGGGGTAACTGGGAGTTACCCGGAAGGACAGGAGCTTCCGGGTGGAACTCGTTTTCTTGGCCGGTGGTATCGTATTCTCTTCCCTTGTTATTTTCCCTTATCATTGTTTTAGCTGATAGTAGCGGTGGTGATTTGTTGCTGGACTGTTCTTGTCTCAACCCGTAGGAGTTGCACTCTCTCGATCCTCCTCCCCGTTCCTCCGGGAGCGGGGAAGGGGAGAGCCCCGGTGCAGGGGTGGGGGGGGGAAGACGGACACGGACCTTGATTGTTGTCAGCTCGGCACCACTCACTGGGAGTGAGTGAACAAGTTACCTGACTGGGTCTAAACCACGACATTTAGAAAAAGTGAAATTTAAAAGAGCACTGTTTCCCAGGCAGAATGTTCTCTACAATAAAAACACTGGAACAGATTATCCGAATGCTACATAGGCTTGCATGCGACTTGCATGACACAATTGATTCAGTTGTCATTATATAGAGAAAAAAAAATTGTAGAACTGAATTACCTTTTTACTATAAGGTTAATCAATGTGAAAACCACTCAAATCATTATAACAACGATGGTGTTTATAGTACATGCATCTCCAAGTGCAAGACTCTGAATAGGGAGACCAGCGTCTCTTCCTGCAACTAAAGACAATGCTCAGAAAAAGTTGCGGTCAAATATAATATGAAAGTCCCAATGCTTGAAGATCTACTTGCTTGCCTCTTCGTTTTGCCCACTGCACTGCTGCAGGACTAGTGCTTTGCTGTAAATCCAAGTATTCTGCATAGCTTCTCCATATTTACTTCTTAAAGACTGATTGTTAGCTATATAAGTGCGCTTGTTTTTGCCTCTAGCAATAAGCTGAGCTTTTTGGCTACACCTCATCATGGATTGTGTAGGCTGATCATTTCCTTCTTTCAAAGATTCTTTTCAATAACTAGACAAACTCTAATGGATATTGACCGTTGTATAGTAAATCCACTACTAAACCTTACAGTAATGATTTAAGATATACTTTCACCTTGGATAAGTCTAGTATTTCAAGATTCAAGTGTGATCAGAACTCATTTAATAACTTTGTACTTTGTCCTGTTTATAGCTCTACTCCAAAATTAGTTTTTAAAAAAGAGATATCTAAATCATGATCTGGTAAAGGTCATGGTTTCACAGTTACTTTATTTTTCCCCAAATTCACAGTTCTACTACGAGTTCTTTTTCCCTCACCCACGCTCCCAGGCCAACCCTCACCCCACCTTGTGCAGTAGCACTAGTTTCCAGTAGTAAACCAGTAGGAATCCAGCTGAATATGGTCCCTGGGGAAGGTGCAGCGCTAAGCAGGGTCGGTTCCCTAGTCTGGCTCTCCATGCAGACATGCAAATGGCAATGCTGGCCAAGGAAGGCCAAACAAAGGCAGGGCAAAAAGCTGTATTGATTTTTCTTTTTTGCAAGAGCCTGGATTTATATTTGTGCAAAGTACACATAATAACTAACTTTGTTGTTACAAGGGAGGTTATGCTGATTTTACAGGCAGTGTGGGGTCTGGGAGCGTCTCAAATATTTTTCTTCAGGACATCGCTACATAAAACTTAGGGGTCTGCATGTTTGCAATTTAGTTGGTGAGGGTCTGAAAAAGGCTTATTGTCAAAAAAAAGTAGTCACCTTCTGTCCGCCGCCCCTCATTTTACCCATGCATCCTTCTTTACCTTTTCCTATATATGCAGCTGATGAAATGCCAGAGATATTTTTTTGTGTGTGTCACAAGTTCGTAGGAGAACACAATATCATGACAAAATAAACTGCTAATTTTTTATATCCACTGAAAGGAGTTTAAGTGCCTTGCTTTCTTGGAAAAGAACTCATTCTTTCCCAAGTGAAAATTGAATTGTGTTGGTGACAACTACTTTCCTATTAAATTACTTCTGCACAGTAAGATTTAAACTAAGGATAGCTTTGCATAACAATCCACTACACACTGAAATTTATGAGAACAGTTATTGGTGACTGAGGAGGTGGTAAAAGTCTTGATCCTAAATGAGGATAAAATTTGCATTTGTCAATAAGACTGAACCAAAGTTAGAATTCAGGTTTAGGCTAAGGCCCAACACCCTTGAATTCTGAGATCTTGTCTCAGCAAAAGTGTTTCAACAAAAGGGTTACAAAATTAGATGTTCATATCACACTTCTTAGCTTAACAATATGGAGTCCCAGTCACAGGCAAATCAACTCCTCAAACTGGGATCGGGATCAAATAAGTGGAGAGTGGAAATGTTGATCAAGGAAACTATTACTGCTTTTCAGCCACATAAAGAAAGATTCTAGATAGCTTGAAAAGTGTTCATAAAGCACGCTCTCTCACTTTGAATTCTTAGCAGGTAGTAATAAATGGCAATCAGAGGTTTTGATAAATTACAGAATCAAAGGATGCTGAATCACTCTTTATATGGCACAAATCATATTTTACAAGTAAGATATTTCCTGGATTAAATAGCCAAGATGCTGCAGTCATGTCAGCTTCTCCTAACTGACGCCTTCTGCAGAGCTTAAAATTTCCCGGATTGGATAAAAAGTACCAAAAAAACCTTGTTTACCTCAGACACCCCTTAATAGCATCTGCCTTGTATATTGTTGTCTGAAATTCATCAAAGCTGAGTGCCTGACCATGTGGTTGACAGGAATTTTGTAAAAGCCTGTGGTTCAGACAAGGAATTCTGCTTTTCTTTATAATGTATTCAGCTATTCCATCTATGCCTTTGAAATATGTTTATGCCTACTGAAATTATTTTAGCTATTAAATGTTAGTAAATGGGATTGATTTGGGCGCAGTGTACAGGATTGAGGACTTGCTCAGACACACACTAGCCTGTAAACTAGCCTTCAGCACTGACTCCATTCACATCAAAGGACATATCCCATGTAACCCACAACAAAAGACAAAGATATTCTGAAATCATCATTCTTCAGAAACTTTTTGAGTCCTTGAATTCATTCTCCCTTAAAAAGGTTTGCTTAGAGGTAGGCCCAAAGCTGCACCACATGACTGCTACTAAAGAAATTTTCCATATACATTTAAAAACAAGTATACAAATTGTATTCATTTAACAGTCACTGCTTTCTCAACAGTAAGTTCAGGTTCTCAAGTTTAGTGGCTATTTTAACCTGAAATCATCAACACTAACTGCTCTAAACATTACACAATATTAAATATTACATTATTAACATTTATATACACTATTAATGACCTAACAATAGAAAGTCATAGAATTATAAAAAATACAACTTGAAGGGATCTTGAAATGTCATGTCATCTGTTTCCCTGCTAATGATGGGACTATTGTACTTGATACACAGTTCTCCAGCTCCTATTACAAACCTCCAAAACTGCCCCAAGCAAAGAAGATTTTATTCCATTGTTACCTTCTTTAGCACTAAAAACTTAATTCTAACATGGAATCACAATCTTTCTCTATCTTGAACTAATCAATTCTTTTTTTTGCTAATTTTTGGCATGCATGACAGAATTTTCTTATACTTAGAGACGATATTATGTTCTATTATGTTCTAAACCCTCGTCTCTTTTTCAGGCTCATTTCTTCCCCTCCAAACTGCAATGGCAGGGACAGGTCGATTCCATTTCTGGCTATTCTCACATGTCTTCTTGAGTTTCTCCTGGACTCTCCTCCTGAAGATCAACTTACAGACCCTCTTTGCTTCACTACAGGTGAAACTGATGTGAATAGTGCATCTTTAGGAACGGGAAAGTATGTTCAGGACACTGTCAGTTGAAGCTACTTCACCTCCCAGAATTTGTGAGGTGAAAACAAGAGCAAGACATGTAGACAGTAAGCAGCTATCAGATAGCAAGGTAACAACAAGCAGGTGAGATGAATGACTGTCAGGGAGTTCAAGTACAGCCAATCTTTTCTTGCAGGCTGTGGGACTGGCAGGCAGCAACCACTTCATAGCCCCCTCCTGCATTGCTGCTCACTGACCTCCATGGGTGCAGACATGCATTGTGCTGCAAGGCCTCAGCCCCCAGAACCGATGGAGCCAATATTTTCCCAAAGATGCACAGGGTAAGAAGAGAGGCAAATAACAAAAGCTGCAGCAAGGAAGGATCAAGAAATTCATCTCTCTGGCACACCCCCCAGAAATGCAGCAGTGGAGCAGGTCACCCAGAAAAGTTCTACATGCTCCATCCTTGGAAGTTTTCAAGATAAAGCCCTGACCCCAGATCTGGCCTTATTTCAGTAGAGACCTCATGAGGTCCCTTCCAATCAGTTACTAAAGCTGTCTTTAATTTTTCTATTGCTGGGTGGAAACTAATTATTATCTACAAAAACTAGCGCTAAAGTCAGATTGGGTAGAAAGTACTGTTACTATTACTGAATTCAGGTTAAGCATTTTGCTCAATGATTGACCACTTAGTGTTTGTACTGCTGTTGGGCAGGTATTGCTGGTTTCATATATAGCCTTACACATACAGATTATGCTTGCCAGTCATACCCTGGAGCCATGCCCACAGGCAGATGAATTACACTACATTATATGACAACTAATCCTCTTCAGGAAGTAAAACAAATAGCTTCAAAAGTGAATAATACTTTATATTCTTTCATAAAGCACCCATAATTTATTGCAACTAAAGTGAAAATTTAGCACCAAAAGCATTCCATAGGGATATCACAATAAAATTATCTTTCACATCATGTCGTAACTCAGCCATGATGTATATTGTGTGAGCTGTACCAAGGCTGTCTGATGATTTTTGCTTCCTCCATCAGCAACAGCAAAAAAATACAATTCCAAATTGTATGCACAGGTATTAGATGGAAAACCAGATTTAGATTTTATTCTTTCCCACTGCTTATTTTTCTACTTACAGATTTTCTTTAACAATGAAAGAATTGTAAAAGTCTCAGACACTGAAGGAATAAGCTGCTCAAAAAACCTATGTTTTTCTTACTATAAAAACATCTCATACGGATACACCAAGGTGAGGAAAAAATATTAAAGGAAACAAAAATCATTAGAAATATTGATGTGACAGATTATTGTGTATCATACCTGAATTCTTAACACATTTATCGAAAAAAACACAGGCTGTGTTTGCACTGTCAACTAAGACAGCAGTAAGGAATAAATAAGCAGTAAATGACAGCCTGAGCTGAAACCTGATCCCCCATTTCCAGGGAAAAAGCTAACGATCAGTGTGCTATTTGGACTTGAGTCCAGCTGAGACTGGACTGTAGCCACCACCTTTTCTTTTTAGTTTCTGAGTTTCAGCTGGGCTGCAGCAGGTAACAGCATTAGAGCTCAGCTCTAACAGTCAGCATCAGAACGAAGGAAGGAAAAGTGCTGTGCTCTGCTCTGGTCCCAGGGGGCTCCTGCCTCCCAGCTGAGCTTGAAGCACGGCTATGTGCCTGTATATCTCCCCTCTGTTTTGGGGACCTGATGACTGAGAGCTTCCCTTCACAGCTGATGCCTCCCAGGAACAGAAGGGGAGAAATGCCTGTCTCTCAGAAAGGATATGCTGCTCAAATTGAATTCAGACGGTCAGTCTGTGTCAATGTGTCTGTCCACAAAGGACCAAGGGACTACAGTTAGGAGCCTGACAATTTAAATGAGAGGTGAGGTTGGTTACAAGTTCTAGTTCTTGACTAACACCCAACATATCTTATTGTAAATATGAAACAGTGATGCAGGAGATTTATATATATATATAAATATATAAATATATATATATATAAAATTTATATAGAGAGATAAAAGGGGGGGAGGAGTGAATGGATACAGAAGTTAATGTTAGTTCCAAATGTGGCTTTACCAAATAGGAGGTTTTAGTTCAAGAGTCCTCTCAAAGAGGAGACAGAATAAAAAAAGACAAACATGTCACAGACAGGATTAAATTGCATATTTTAACTATGGTTTAACAAACTTCCATTCCGAGCTCTTTCCCAAAAGAATTATTGGGGTGAATAGGATTTCATTCTTACAAAACAGCTTGAAAACATTTTTACGACTTAAGTGTAATATGGTTTTAATTATTTTCAAACTTTTTTCCTCACCTGAATCTGTATTTCTTGCTGGAAGTCAAGACTTCAGTAACTAAAGAATTCCATTAATTATGGCTAGAAATGTTACAAAATCTCAGACCACGTTGCAAAGAAAATATTGAAAACAAATATAACATTTGGGAATGTACTAGATTTGTAGTAAGATTTTACTCTGAAAGACTAATTTTGAATGAAATTGTAAAAATAAACTCTAGTCCTGGAATGAGAGTTGGAAAAAAAAAATACAGGGAAAGAAAACTCATTCTGAGTAAGAAGAATGATACGAAATGAAAGAACAAGAAGCTTGAAGTTACTCCAGCATGAACAAAATGACAGTATTGTTGATGAGCACCTTGCTATGATCTTGGCACTGCATTTCTGGTGGATTTTAACTGAACAAACAGGCAACTATAAACACTCAAGCAGGATGCCACTAACAATGAACAAGCTGCATTGTAAAAAATTGGAATAAAGCAGATGGAATAAAAGTCATGCTTGCCAAGAAGGCAGGATGTAAATGGCCTTGAAGAAAGGAACATTCAAGACAGAAAAAATAAAAAAGAATCTCGAATTCAGCATTTTGGATTTTCTGTTATTCTTCACAAGTAGCCTCAAGTTTCATGTGATCAGTGATGTGTAAAAAAGGTAGGTTCAGAGATGTACATCAAATATTGAACATTACCATTTTGAGAAGGTATTCAATAAGGCTATTAGGTTGGATATGTTGCAGGGAAAATTTATTAATCTGGATGGAATTGTACCTGTTTTGAAAACTCAGGATGGTGTGATTGCCATTTCTTAGCGACACGGATACTATATCAACAGTTCAGGTTCAAGAAAAATAAATAGAGCAAATTACATAATTTGTTCAAGCATTTTCAGAAATGCTAGCTTGCCCATTGCCTTATTTATCCTGCTTCAGGCCACTGGAAAGATCTTAACCAATCTCTAGTGAAATATTAAACTGAGTTTCTGCAAAAAAACACGTTTCTTGTGAAGCATATATCTCAAAATGTGGAAATCATGGTTTTCAAGAGTGCTGTATGAAAACCTTGCTTCTAAATCTTCTTTGACTTTGTTTCCCTGACTCATTGAGTTATATGGTATGTTAGTCTGTATTGTGTCATTGAAAATGAGTCTGGCATTTGTGGTTCATTAATGGTTGAGCTAATGGTAGCAAAATCAGAAATGTAATGACCAATGAGCACACATTAATGAAGCAAGGGAATAGGGTAGTAGCTGTTGGTAATGCTAAGTCCTGCTTTGCATCTTTGGTCCTAAATAGAGTACAAACATAAACAAGAGGAAACAACAAACACTATTAAAGTTGCAAAAACTTAAAAAAAACCAAGTTGTATCAAACACTTAGGTATAATCACTAAGCTACAGTATGGCTTCAGGTGGAACACAGTTTGTGAAATAACAAGAACCGATGGCCTAAAGTAGATATATCTTTCTTTTTCAATTATTTCTCCCTAATTCGAGGTAGAATTTCTGTGAAAAAAACCTGAACCAACCAAACAACAACAAACCCCAACAACAAAATCAAAAACCCCAAACACCCTAAGATTTCTAGGTCAGAAAGAGTAAGTGGTAATTCAGCTTTTGGAAAATAGGAAACACTTGAATTGCACTTGAACAGTTCTCAGAGACTAGTTTATCAGGTTCTGCAAGTACGATAATGTGTAATCCATGCCCATTTCTATCAGATGAAGGCTAGTAGGAGAACCTGAAGAAAGTATCTGATTAATGTCTCATGCTAATAAACAGTGTCTTTCTGTTCAATTGCACATTAATACAAGGATGCAAAGAAGGTCTAAAGAAGTTGTGATGACCACAGAGGCAATCTAAAGCAATGAAATCAGTCACATTCAGATCACAATTAGGCAATGACAACCATTTAATAACACCAAGCCTAAGATCACCAGTGGCCTGTCAGTCTTGAGATCTAAGGGAAAGGAAACATTTGGGATGTTCTGAGCTTTCAGATTGTGAAGGCAGTCACAAGACTCAGGGAAGCATGGATACTGAGCAAGACAGGCTGGTCAGAAATGTCCACAGATGAGTCAGCTGGGCTTTTCAGGGGTATAGACATAGGCATTTTGGGCACAGAAGGAAAATTCTTGCCTTGTCTGATGTGCAAGATGGACCTATTGGATGAGTCATAGCTCTCCTGGTCTGAAAGTTAGTGTATGATTTAAGCCTCAGCTGACTACAGACTGAGTGAAAAATCAGCGAGTAAAGCAATGGGAAGGAGTATTTACAATTAACCCACTGATCACGACATTTACTGGGAGACTGACAGCTTCAAATAATGCAAAAGAGACTGTAAACTATAACTGCAAAAGTATGGAACAGATTATAGTAGATTCTAGAACTGATACAATTAAAAGATGTAAAAGTACTTTCTCTTTTGCTAACGAGCATCATGAAAAGGTCCTGGACAGGTGTTTGAAATCCAAATATGAGCTCCAAGAATTCATAGTGTTGTATTTTTGGATCAGTTAGAGCATGTCATTGAACCTGTGTGTTCCCATTAAATAACAGTGATGGTGCTGTATAAATTCAATGCATTTTGAGACTGGTGCTAAGTGGTGAAGCTACTGTGATTCTTGGGTTTATTGATAATATTAAGGATTGTGCCTCTTAGACGTTTATTTATGTCAAGGGTGGTAAGGCTGGAACAGATTGCCCAAAGAAATGGTAAATGCTCCATCCTTGGCAGTGTTCAAAAGCTCAGGTTGGGCAGAACCCTGGGTGACATGGTCTAGGGTGAGGAGTCCCTTCCCATGGCAGGGGGGTTGGAACTAGATGATCTTAAGGTCCTTTCCAACCCAAACCATTCTATGATTCTATGATACCCTAACAGACCTTATAAAATTAAAGTGTAAGAAATTGCAAAACATAAGAATGATCAATATTTCCTATAATTATGAATTAAATTTGAAATCCCAGCAATTAACCTGATTTTCACAAATCTTGTTTCTGTTCAAACTGCATTTGCAGTAGTTCAGCTCTGCAAGTTAACAGAATAAAATTATTTCCTTGCCATTTCTTCACAATTAGTGTTACTGAAATCAGTGAGTCTAGTCATTGAATATAATATAGTGAATTAAATTCAGATTGGTGAAACTGAGATATTAGAAAGTATTCAGGATCATATATACATATAAATAAAACAACTACTTGTAGAAATGGGGAAAAAAATAATGGGGCGGGTGGATGTCCAGATTCAGGGAACATTGGTAAACTGAATTACCCATGAATAATGTATTACCACAGGGTAGGAAGCAGACTATAAGCATCAGTGTTTCCCATCTGCATATTCCAGTTTAGCTAGACTGCAGTAAAGTGTTTAAAAGTTAAATCTTTCAAGCAAAATATTACGCTCATATAAATCCATAAATCTCAAATCTGGATAATCTTTTGCACTTGTATGGAAACATCTGATCATTCTAAGTTTTTCAGTCTCTTAAGTTGCACAAGCATATGCCATTTGAATTAAGCTTTTGTTTAAAGCAAAATAAAAATTAAGTTTCCACACTTTATTTCAGCTGGGCTGGCTTCTTTTCCAGGTGACTCATTTCCTTTTGCAACTATACAATAGGAAGCCTATAGTATGTCACTAAGAAGTGTCTGCTTACATATACAGAAAGGAAGTTTAATGAATCATGAAGCGATGACGCAGTAACAATTGCATGTCCTCATGCAAAAGGTATAAACCCACTACAGTATGTAGTAGAAATATTTGTTTCAAAGTCCGCCCTTAATGGAAGCATTTGTATGTTTACCTTATTTTCCTTTGTCATAAAGTAAGTTTTTTGTTGGTAAGAAGCTGAAATGCCACTCTTCATTTTAGATTCAATCCTTTGTTTTTCAGGATTAAAATCTGATTTGGTTTACTGTGATTCATACTTCAGAAATGTGATATTTAAAATACACCCTCAGTTGAACACAGAAACTTTGGGTAATGGGATATTTCTTGAACTTTTTTTTTCTTTGTTTCCCCCAAATATATATGTATGCAGACCCCATATTTAAAAGTGTTCCCTTGCTTCCATGCAGGCACAGTCTGAGCAGTATCACCGGTTGGTTTGAAATGCAACTGCAAAATTGCTAAAGTCCACCTTATTTGCCCTTTCAGATGCATGTTAACACTCAAAAATATCACTGTATATTTTGGATTTGATTTCCAGTCATTAGGAAAATGTCTATTGATTGTATCATCATATGTTGCATAAAACAGTAGGGCAACACTGTTTTTATGGATATATTCTTGACTGAAACTTTACTAATTTCTTTAAAAATAACAGTTCATTTTCTGTATGATGAAACAGTAACATTACTCTGTCTTAAAATTTTCTCTATGTTCCTAAATAACCATAGAGTTCTATGGTTATTTAGTTTTCATAAAGATAGAAATAACAAGATGTTTTGCTACACTTTAAAAAAACCCCAAACTTTTAGATGTATGGTTTCCTGGTACTAAAAGAAATAAACACTGTCACCACATCTTGTGACAAAAACGTAAAACATGTTTAAAGGTCGGCATAGCTTTTGCATGAAATATGTCTGCAGGGAAAAAAATTGCTTGAGAAGGGAGAATGAGACTTTTGGAATAGTTAACTACAGAGCAGCTGGCACAGATTAGCATATGTCCTCATACAATCAAAATGTTTCTATTAGAGAACTTGAGATAACTAGCTTGAGAGCATTTAAGTGTACTCCAGTATTATTTTTTCCCAATTTAGTCAAGCGTTATCTCATGAGATATGACTGCATTATCCCAGCAGAAATGAAGAATTACCAATCCTACAGTAATGAATATATATGTATGTACTTAATATCAGGTTATTGGGCTTGGTCGATATTTGTGGTATATTCCAATTTTCATTGGCTTAACACAAGACACTTCATGACAAAATCAGCTCAGGGGCAGAAAGAAACATCGCACGAAAACTGGCTACTGATTCATAAGTGAGGCCAGAAAAGTTTCGGACATGCACAGCATAAATACACATAGGGGGAAAGAACCCAACCCAGTCTACAGCCAGTGCCAAGGCAAGCTGTAGTGAATTTTATAGTCACCACCAGCTGGCCTCTCCAAGGAAACACAGCACCAAGAACACAGCAGAATTCAAGTGTGTTCAAGGCACCTTATAATGAGTGGTGTTGAACCAGTGATTGCTTGATTTGAAGAATAGGGCAATGGAAGTATTTCTTACCATATAGAAATTTAATATTAAAGTAAATATCACTATTATCAAACACAGCCTTCTATGCGTGGGAGAAAGGTAAATGCATAATTGTTCTAGAATTTCCAATAAGATATTTACAGGGTTGTACTGTTTCCTCTGACTCATATCAGCGTCACACATAAATGCCCATATGTCTGTTTTACTAAGTCAGTGTGTTTATTAACATGAGCAAAATACCATTTGGCTCTTCTCCATTTAAAAATGAGATAACAGATCTTATTATCAAACCTAGATAACTGGATGACTGTAGGTGAAATCTGAGGACCTTTGAAGTAACCAGGGGTTTACTAGCAACAAAATTAGTATTTCACCAAACCGATCTCTGCATCCTTCTGGTGTATATATCATCCAGGGCAACGAATCCCAAGAGAAGCCTTTTCATTCTGAGAGTTTATTTTTCTCTTGTCCAGGGCTCAGTTACTCAACAGATGTTTACGCTTAGGAAGATAAATATTTCTAAATATGCAATTAAGTTCAGTAGTCATATTGACACATATACCCAGCTTTTACACTATTCTATAAGAGAGATGAATAGAGAGATGAATAGAGAGCTGAAAGCAACACTTGTTTATGGAGAATGACAGAAAAGGGCGCTGGGAAAAGTGTCACATAGTTTCCTCAAGCATTATGGTGACCTCAGCAAGGCAAAAAGCACATGCAAATGAGTAAAAGAACACCTGCAAGTTATTTCACATGGGACTGTTCAGTTTATATCCGATTTTAAAGCATGGGTGCTTTTTGAATGAGAGATTGCTCTCAGTGGGAGTAAACTGTGAGTTTTGATACAGAATGGATGGGAGTGTAACAAGCAGGAGCAATACTGCAGCTCTTAAAGATCATTTTTAAGGCTCCTGAGGAACTTCCACCTACGTATCACAGAATCACAGAATCCCAAGGGTTGGAAGGGACCTCAAAAGATCATCTAGTCCAACCCTCCTGCAAGAGCAGGGTAACCTAGAGTACCTCACGCAGGAACTTGTCCAGACAGGCCTGTGCCACAAGGGCACATTGCTGGCTCATGGTCATCCTCCTATCCTCCAGGACCCCCAGGTCCCTTTCCCCTTCACTACTGTCCAGCAGGTCAGCCCCCAGCCTGTACTGGTACATGGGGTTGTTCTTCCCCAGATGCAAGACTCGACACTTGCCTTTGTTGAATTTCATCAAGTTTCTCCACGCCCAACTCTCCAGCTGAATGGCAACACAGCCCTCTGGTGTGTCAGCCACTCCTCCCAGTTTAGTATCATCAGCAAACTTGCTGAGGGTACATTCAGTTCCCTCATCCAGGTCGTTGATGAAAATATTAAACAGCACTGGCCCCAGCACCGACCCCTGAGGGACTCCACTAGCCACAGACCTCCAGCTAGATTCTGCCCCATTGACCACAACTCTCTGCCTTCTTCCTTCCAACCAGTTCTTGATCCACCTCACTAGCTGATCATCAAGCCCACACTTCTTTAGCTTATCTATGAGGATGCTGTGGGAGACAGTATCAAATGCCTTACTGAAATCAAGAAATACCACATCTACCGCTCTACCATCATCCAGCCACATAGTTACTTCCTCATAGAAGGCTATAAGGTTGGTCAAATATGACTTCCCCTTGGTAAAACCATGTTGGCTGCTCTATATCTCAGGTAATTGCATAGATCCTATTACTACATTTCAGGGCACCTTTAATACAGTTCACCTCACATTACGTGTGACAAGGAAAAATACTAACCCCGTTTTAAGGATGTGAAGATGATAGGCATGACAAGACTTTTTCCTAAGGCTAAAGCAGGACTTGACCTAAGCAACAGTGCTGGCTACTGGGCTAAATTCTCCTCTTGCTTCTCTGATCCGTCCCTGGAGTGGTAACATTTGGAAGTGTATTTAACACTGTGGTTAGAGAGGTAATGACTGCGTTTGCTATGACTGTGTCTGTTGGGGGATGTTTCATTACTGGTTCTCATGTTTCAGGCTCAGTTCTGACACTGTAATCAAACTAGAAAATATGTAAATCAGAGTTGAATGCATGTATTGTTTTGCTACGTTTAACAAGAGGGTTGTTTTTTCTAACATTCTTTCCCTGTTCCCTTCATCTCTAGAGATTTCCAAAGCAGCTCTGTGTTGCTTTATGTTTATCAGATTTTTTTCTCCTTTTCCTCTCTGAGACAGGAAGCTGAGGGTTTTGACCTCATCTGGATCTTTCCCAGTGTCAGGAGGTGGTCTGTTCAGAAAGATTCCATGACACTGATCTCTTCCTGATTTATTAGATTGCTAGGTCAGTAAGTAAAGTCTCTGCTGTTTTTTCCACAGCTGTGAAATAACCAACGGACTCCTCTGAAAGCTAATTATCAACTCTTGAATATTTCTTTCAAGGAAAAAGCACTATCTTTCTGGTTAGTAAATTTCACCACAGCGTAATTTAGCAAAGACAGCCTACTTGTAGAAGTTCTGGCTCCCATGAGGCAGTTCATTTAAGTAAAACGTTAACACTGAAGACCTGCTTCTTTGTATTTTTTCCTCTGTCCTATCAGTATCTTTCCCCATAGTCGCAAAACCCTTTTACTGTTTATAAAAATATTATAGAGTAACTGTCATGTCTAGTGAATCCACCAAGTGACAAATAATAAATTCTTCTGTATGCCTTACATGGATATGCAACCCTGTTCCAGATTTGTTATTTTTCTGTCTTTATCCTTATCACCAATAAACCCAGCTTTTGTGTTACTATTGCCTCCACACACGACTGGCCATATCCATATCCTGTTCATTTGACATTAGATACAACCCAGTGGAAACATTTCCATCACAAGTTAGAAAGCATCTTTTCTGACACTCAGTGAAACCAAGGAAATACAGAAGGAAGTCTCCAGCAACTGCCAAGACAACTCTCTTTAAACACCTGGCAGAAGTAATCAGAGAAATCCTAAAAGTTCATATGTCCCAATCTGATCTAGTTTATTTAATAGAAAACCTTGAATTGAAAAGCATAATTAAATGGTTATTTATTAAGAGATTTCACTGATATGTCAAAATTTCTGGCTATCAAAGGTTAGTCAATAGGCTTAAGCTTGCAAAAATCCCCAGAGCACTGCCAAACTCTTTGTCTACTGTCTTTCTTTCTCTTAGTTTTAGTACATTATACAATTTCACCTGGGATTTTTTTTTTTAAGTTACAAATTTAATACGATTTTGCTGGCTATTGAAAGTATTAATAAAACACCCATTTTGCCTGCATGTTAAGATTTAATAAAGTATTGGAATTCAAGAAATTCTAACCCCTAACCCCTTCTCTGCTTTTGATCAAGAATAAATGACTTTTCTATTTTGATTTATTTATACTTGCACTAATGTTATCAGTGATTCGTCTCCCAATCTGCTAAATTTTTATTAGACTCTCTAAAAAGCACCTCAAAAAGGTAGGCTGTTTACTGGAGATTATGTGATAAATATTATATACTGTTTTTAATAAAACCTTCTACAATAATTATTTCTAGAAATTCTCATATTGCTTTTTAAAAACACATAAGATACAGATGGAGTTAATTTCTACAGGACAAACTGATCTAGCACAAATGCATGCTTATCCTATTTCCCTACAGAACATGTAAAGTGATATAATCACAAAGCAACTGTTCCACACATTGCCAAAAATGACCAAAACCACTGCCACATGATACATACACATGGGGACTCCCAGAGAAAGGTAGACGATTTTGTGCTTTGATCATGGTAGAGATGACAAATCTCACTATTTGTCATGGAGTAATGGGAACCACTCAAGCAGAGAATGATCAACGCTATAATCAAGTAGACGCCATAGATCCCTCTTGATACAGAGCCTCCTTGTGCATTACTGGGTTAAGTCACAGTTCACATTTGCTGGATCTGCTGAAATTGTGGCCTGGGTGTAAATCTCAGTTGGTGTTCAATAAAAGAGCATCTAAATTAGAGAGAGGGCTCAAATCCAAAATACCCACTATAAACTATTCTTACTATTACACAATCCTATCCACAACAGAGATTTTTCCCTGTCTGTACAGGACTACATTTCAAATTCAATCCAAGCACTGTATACCACTGAATCAAATGTTAGGCTTAACAATAAACAAAGAAACTCTTAAAATAAACTACAGACAAACATTTCCTTTGCATCTTTAATTAAGCCTTAGCTGCCTTGAGATGACCAGGAGAGAGCAATGATTTTTAGCAGCTGAATTTCTCTTTTGTCTCAAAGAAGTCTGGGGTAATATCAGGGGTAAAAACATCCCTATTTTCAGCTCCCTTAACACTTGGTGTTTAATAATCGCACAAGCCATTTTTGGCGAAAAATGTGTTCCAAGAGGGAACAAAAATGTGTTCCAAGAAGGAACAAATCAGCTATTTCTGTTTTAGTCTGTCCATACGCTTTCTACTCCAGCTCTTACAGGCAGACCTTACCTTTGAAGTTCACAATCTTGTCCTTACCAAAGACTGAAGTTAGTACTAATGGCAATGGTGGGGAATACTATTTGCTTGATGACAGGGTCCTAATATCAACGGAAAAGAACCAAAAAAAACCGGAAAAGAACCAAATAGCTCCCTTCTACTACAGGCAGTAATTCAGAAAAGCAAAAGAAAGCTAATTAGAGACAAAAAATCCTTAGCATACAAGACATAGTTTATATTTTAAACACACATTAAGAGCAGTTTAGTGCTTATACTGCATAATATTTGTTATTTTCTCACTCATCAGTTATTTGGACTGAGTTTGATTATGCTTGCATTATATTCCCTGTCTAGATCCCCAGTGGTATATAGTTTTGTTTTCAAAAAAGGTTTATGTTGAAGAGGAATAGGACACTGATTTGTAAAATGCTGGGAAATGCACATCAGGAGGATGCATTCATAGAGAGCTGAACAGCTGGCCAGCAGAATGAACATATTACTACAAGGCTACTGGGAATTAGAGAACTAGAAAGCACAAGTACAGGGGGAAAAATATTCTTCACCAGCTTTTACATTGGATGTGATATGTTTCAGACAGCTGAAGCAAAAGCTGTAAAAATCTCAAGAGGCTGCCTAGTTTGTCTAGGGGCCAAATTTTAACCTCACGTTAGAAACCCATATTCTTCTACCAGGGCATATTTATCAAATTCAGCTAAAAGAAATCTGTAATGAACAGATCTCTTTTAAAAAGCTGTCTTTAGGAGATTTGTTGGCAGTTAATACTGTCCAGTCAGATCGATTATGATCTTGCAGCCAGTCTGGTTGGGGTAGAGGACATAGTCAAAAGTCTTCACATTGCAAGCAATAGGAGTACAAAACTCTGACTACATCTGATAACTAGTCTTTCAATTCATACCTCTTGCACTGTGCAGATATGAATCTGCTTCTCTCCAAGACCCTTTTCTTCTTCCTAATATCTGATTTTTTTTCCCCTATTTGCAATTCTAAACTACAGTTTTTCTTTGTGAAGCACTGCTTTAGCATCTATCAAAGCAGGCGTGCAACTATCAAACCGTGCAATCCACACTGTGAATTATATGAGATAGTGAAATCCAGTGTTGCTTATCATGCTTTATATTACACCACTCAGTAAATTTACTTTAAAAACATGCTCCTGGCCCAAGCTAAAACACTTCACCCACTAGCATACACTCAACCAATATTTCTGCTCTCTGGGAACTCATGTTTTAAAATTTTGGTCATTGAATTACATGCAGTTACACACTGAGAATATAAATTCTTATTACCTCATTTTGGGATTGCGGATGATTTAACACCAACAACAAAGAATTCGTAATGTTTAAAAATTTACACCCATTCATCTTCACAATTAAATATTTTGTTCAAACATAAAATAGCTTACCTTATCATATGCAATCAAACAGAAAAGTTATACAAAACTCCAGACCTAGACAGAATGCCATTTAAAATACAGATAAAAATTGCCAGATTAAAGGATTCACTGATAACCTTAGTTAACCATGTCACGTCTCATACAATTTTACTAGTTCAAAGACTCAGAATTATGAAGAAAAAAGCATCTGTGATAGATTTATATAGGATAAGCCCCTTCAGCCAAACATAATGAACATAGAGGCAAGTAAAAATAGATAAAGCAGAAAAAAAGCAATCACAGTAAGAAAAGCAGACAGGTTTTTTATTCTTTAAGCAAATCAGACTGCTGGATTTCAAAACAGAAGCTTTTGACACCTGCATTTTGCACCAAGCTTGTTACTCAAACAAATATTATTTTGGTAGATGGGATCAAAGGACAACTACACACCAAATAAGAACCAGACTCCATAGTTCTTGAGGATTCCTAGTGTGCATAAAAGTAAAATGTATCTACAGGATATATGGAAGTCAAAAAAACCTCCACCAGGAACTGCAAACAGAAGTTAGGCTTGAGTATCCTGACATCACTTCCTGAACTCCTTTCTCTTTTTCTGTCTCACAGGAATTGCTTGTGTTGGTTTCTGGCCTGTGTATTCATACAAATACTCCAAAGCAATATTCAGAGATACATACAAGTTGTTTCATATTTTAAAGGAACAGCTACTTCAAGATTCAGTGATTTGTTTTTTTTTTTTCTGTTCCCCCTCTCACATTCCTGCAGTTGCAGAGCTTTGCAATTAAGGAAGTACATCTGTACTCAAAGAAAACCAAATTAATTTCTCAAGTGACTATATTTTTTAAGTTAGTACTGCAACAGTAATCAAACCAACGGTAACAATAATTTAAACAAGCATATATTTTCAGATAGTGGGTCTGTGGGCTCCTCCTTTCCCTCTCCCAAGTGACATGCTTTAGCAGCAGTTAAGTGACATCATTAGAGGTCACAACCAGAACTTCAGAGTTTGACAGATGGGCTATAATTGAGCTACTCCCCAGTTTGGAGAACACAAAAATTTCATAAGTTTTTACAACAGCACACTCTTAAAACAGAGGTCTGTGGAAAGCAAAATGATGGAAAATCTGTTGCTATTTCAGTTGTGTATCTGGTAAGATGGAAAATTTTTCAAGTCTACACAGATGGTAAATAAATTTCTGCTACATGAGACAGTTCCTGGAATAAAGAAATTTTCTCAAATAGCAAGTGCCAATTTTTTTTTTTTTTAACAAGACTTATTTTTAACTTTCCCAGGGACTTACTGAGAGAGCTGGAGAAGTGTCCTTTCACCTTCAAAATCCTGGTCTAACTCCAGAAATAGCCTCTGATGTCGTTCTCAACATAGATGAGCTTTCTTTACACTTTAAAAGACATTTCAAAGCAAAGATCAAAGCTCCACAATCATACTTTGCTGCTGGTAAATACTCCCTCTGAACACAGTGGCTAGAAAATAAGAATTTCTATTTAAACCCTGAAACAATTGTCAATGACTAACACTGCTGACATTTAAACTGTCATTATTATGCTTCATGAGGCAATGCCGTTGACACAAGAGAGCTTGTCTTCCATGAACTAAACGTAGTGGAAAGGACTGAGAGAGGAGCCCAGATACAGGGACCAAATCACTGCAGACTGTATGCGCTGAGGAAGCACAAAATAGTTAGGGTTTTGTCAGTCTTATAAATGGATTTGAGTAAAGATTTTACACAACTGTAGAAATGGATGCTGCGCTAGGGGACTAGTAACTACTATCACTACTGCAAAACTTGCTCTAGAGGATGTTTGGGACAGTTCTCCCCCTCATACCACAGTGGAGACAGTCATGGAAGAAGTTGCTCACCCTTTTCTCCAACACCTTCATATTCCCTTCCTAATCTGTTCATGTGACTGCATTGCTCTGCTTGACTGCTGCCTTGAGCCTGAAATCAAACCATGTGAAATGTTGATGCTTGCAAAGAGAAAAATACACAGTATTCTCATGTCACTAAGTGATCTTTTCCTTACATATGCATAAGCTGCAAAGGGCTAAAAAGTTTAATACAGCCACACTGAGCTTAGTACATGAAATGAGGGAAAAAAAAATAAAAAAAATAAAAAAAAAAATCAAAGCATTTTTCAAAAAGCAGGAATGAAGTGAAAGAATTAGTGATCTTAACATACTGATGAGAAAAGTCTGGGTAGGATGAAGAAGAATTTTTTTGTGTGACAGGCAGTGTGGATGACCTAGAAAAAAATTAATTGACATTCTATTTTAAGGTTTCTGTTACTATTCCCAAGAGAGCAACATTCAGGAATATATGTATTTCCTCTCAATGTGATTAAAGCTAATTTTCCCAGCATAATTATTCATAGACTTCAGTCTGCAAAAACAAGATTGATTTCAAACGCATATTTCAAAAGAACATACAGTCAGAATTATGACTTTTTAAAAACCTAATACATTGCTTGTGAAACATGCTAAATTACATGTCCTGAAGAATATTTACCCATAAGAATATTAATTAAGGTACAAATATGGAAGAACCTCTCCCCAGATTATCTTTGACTATGTTACTAGCAGTACTGAGGAAGGCCTGGAAACAGACAAACTGATCAAATGGGAGTTGCTCTTGTGAGCTGACAAAGGTTTGTGCAATTAAGAGTTGAACAATCACTTCACGTAGAAAAAGAAATTAATTTTCACCTTCTTATTTTCAGGCTTCTCCCATCCATGAGACGGTCTTCTCAATATTCCTGTCTTTTTTATCTTATTCTCTTATTCATGTTCTATTTTACTTTGTATACAAGCGTAAAGCCTAAATAAGACAGTACTCATCTACCACATAATATTGACATCATCTTTAAAAAAGTACAGAATATTTGTAAACATGTGAGTTTACTATACTAGAATAAATTCAACAGATATAGTGAGGTGTGATGTACGCATACAGTCACTTCTAAATCAGTGTGATTTAGATACAGCTTGGCATTTATCAGAAGCGTAGTGTTTCAGAAAGTAGTTTAGTTTACATTCCAAAGTTTTTGCTTGTGGCCATGCTTTTTCATTTTCAATGCAGTAAAGATGTCAGATTTTAAAATACTTTGAACCTGAAATTGCACACAGTAAAAGCCACCAGCACTAGCACTGCCTTTGTTTTTCCATGTAATTTATACCTTCATATCAAATAGCCATAAGTCCCATATCAATGATTATTAGTGCATGCAAGCCATCCTTTTTAGGAAGGTTGAGGATACCACCCAAGAGATTAAAACATGTAGTACAAGAACAGTACCAGCTCCTTAAGTTTTCTCTTATTTTTGAATGACTATACTAGCTTATACTTTTTTTGTTAAAGCAAGACTATCAGAATAAAACACTCAGGATATCCAAATAGAAACCTCTGTTTAGTTAAATATGTTGCATGCAAAAGTGTTTGGGAAGAAGACATCTTGCAGGAAAGGATAAATAAACTTCAACTTAAGAAATATTTTACATATTGCACTTGCTATTCTAACTCTTATGTAAGGTGAAACTACAAAAAACAGTGTGAAAAATATGAAAGTTATCGCTGCAATAAGGCACATTGTTGAAGAACAGCCTCATCTTACAGTGAGCCAATTTTTCATTAACACAGTGTGCATAAGCCAAGTTCCTTATATTCCATTGTTGTAAAAGTGCTACATGTCAGATGTGACAGTCATGAAGAAGAGCAAGGATCTGGTTTACATTTGCCATACATTTGCTTCATTACACACTGACATACATAGGGAAGCTGTATTGCTGCCTGGATATTTTTTTTTATAGGAGGAAGAATATCTCTCTAAATTTGAATTCATAACCTTTTTAGGCTATATCCTCTGGAGCTTGGAATAGTTTTGGCAGCAGAAACAGTATTGTTTCATTTTGTAAAGCCATATTCAATACACCCTATCTGTAGTACAGACTCCCTTGTCTTTACAAACCTTCTAAGTTGCCAGTAAGAGAAAGCAGTAAAAGGACAAAAGCATGAGCAACACAGTTTTAGGTGTTTCAATCATACACACTACCATGACAGGAGGCAAGGAAAAAATAACCAAAACAAACCACCACCAAGAAGACCTTGGAAAGCACTTTGCAGATGGTTCCCACCCTGCTGAAGTTCAGCCCATGGGGTGGGGGTGCGTATGTGTCTGCTTATTCGCTTTTACCTACCGCATGGGAATTAGTCAGATACCTGTGGGGTTACCCACTGCTGTACTAGTATGGCCAAATACCCCTTAGCAGCAGTGGCAAAGAACTCACTGCTGCAAAGCCTCAGTCCCCAGAGCCTGCCAGGTTGGCCGCTCTTCTGTGCCTCCTCCTCAGACACAGCGCCACTAACAGAAAAGCTTTTGGTTTCGGCACAGGTCATGTTTGCACTGAAGAGTTGTGCTAAAAAAGCTGCTCTGCCATAGCTATCGCTTTAAATGGTCTTTAATCTAGGCAGGGTTTCCCTAATATTGACTTTCCAGGTTACTACTGTATTTACAGTTTTGGATGGAAGCTGTATCTGTGTGCCCCTCTGATCTCTGTGTTTTCACTTGATTGTTAATTCAAAGTGAACATTCCGCTCATGAAAGTGCCAGATGAACAGCTCTATGAAGGAAAGTCCATTTTTAAAATTTTTCTTTAACCAATGGAAAAGCGTGTTGTGGATAGTGATGTCATGTAACTCAGAAGGTTTTGCCCAAGTGTTTTATTCCCACTTCCCATTTGCTAAACTGTTAAATTTCGGTTCTGAGTACTGTTCCTATTCATTCCTTCCAAGACAGCTTCCCTCAAAAATGTGGTACTATTTACGAATCTGGTGTCATTTTAGGAAGTGGTCATTGGTCCATTTAACATGAACTACAACTGAGAATTTGTAGGCTAGAACCAGGAAACAATTGTCCCTTACCATACAGACCTTTCTAAAGATGCGTTTTAAAAGCAAACAAATGCTTTCGAAGGTGTTTTTTTTTCAAGTCAGTTATTGCAGACTTGTACATAATTAGAAATTTCTGAGTATAAACTGGGTGAAACTAAAGCTCTTTACATTGGTTCCAAGAAATGTGCAGTATCACTTTGGTGAAGCAACAGTGTATGACTGTGAACCATGTATAAATACAAATACTTTCATGACCATTTTAGGTAGCTCAACTTCAACTAATGCATAGCTTGATGCGCAACAGTCTCTTGGTTTGCAGTCTAGACAGCACTGGCAGCCTTTAAAATTTATTGCTGAACACTGTCACAAAAATGTGTCAAAGTAAAATTTGCATAAGGGTTATACTGTAATGGCCTGGCAGTCATCCCATCCTGTTCCGAGCTTGTTTTGAATACTTTTCGGATTGTTTGAAATACATCATACTTCAGTCCAAACACAAAGGAAGTCTGTGGGAAAGCATTCTTTAGCTTCCCAGATGGAGATAATACTTATGATACATATTTTTTTGTGAAAGCAACAGAGAAAATTCATGGTCATGTAACCACAATAATAGGAGTGCTTTATCACTACCACTTTCTACTAATTATCACAGATAAAATGCATAATTTTGAAAAGGTAGATCCAACTACTTCAGTACCTTTATAGTTTTGAACTGCATGTTCATTATTAAATGGTAAATTTAGGAAGCAAGTTTTCAATGGAGAAAAGAGAAAGAAATATTCATGACAGTCAAGAAGGTTTCAGATTTTTTAGAGAAATCATACTATTTGTTTTGCTTTACTTGCAGCTCTTGCCAGATTCATCCCAACGCCTTTAAACCTATGACCATTTAATAGCAATGTGCAAATGCAGCAAATTCTTTGTGGTGAAGTAACTGTGGATCTCAGTAATAGTTGCCCACTGTACTACTACTACAGACCGTAGCTCTGAGATGTGGGTAGCTAACATGAGATGCGGTAAGCTAACCTTTCAAAGAGCTGTTGTGGCTCAGGATCTCTCATTAATTTTTCTTGGTGTTCGTATTCACATTATGAGTTTGGAAAAACAGATCCATGCTTTTTTCTAAAACCTTTAGAAAGTTCAAAAACTTTGAAAAAATTTTAAAAGTCTCAAAACAGCAAGAGATGCAGAAATGGAACAAAAGCAAATCCAATTTCCATAGATGCTAAAATAGATTTCTGAGGTTTGAATGATGATCTTTAAAAAGAGAGTATCAGATTTTCAATATTTGTATTTGCCATTGCTCTTCACAAAACTGGGGAAAACCATTCCCTAGATGCCAAGATTCTATTATTCATCTCTGTATCTGAAAACAAAGCTATTCTGGCATAAGCACAGGCCTGAATTTTACAGGAAATATAGTTAGAGAACCATATGATTTGAAAGTAATTCTGCTGTGATACTGCTTCTACAGTGACTGGCTTCTGTAGTCTCTAAGGTTACAAATTATTATATCACCCAAGTTCAGCAAGGCATACTCTAAGAACATACTCTGAGAACATAGACATACTCTTAAGAACACAGCAGTTCCACTGGCATTCATTAATGCTTTTTTAATTCCTACATTTAAAGCAGTGAGGCCTTGGTCTCCCCATGACCGTACTGAAGCCGTGAAGCCTTGGTATCCTACAACCACCCAAACAACATATATCTTTGCCCAAATTTTCATGATCCTTATAAACTAAGAATTGCAAATTCTTTTTTTTTTTCCTGGTTGTTGAATTTCTTCAGTAGAATATTTGCAAGACAAAATACTCAATGGGAAAACATAAACTGTGGGAAATGAATGCATTTAAACATCGCATTTTTCAAAAGTGCAATTAAAGATAATTTGCTTTGAAAATCACCAATTTCTAGAGCTGCCATCTTCCTTCAGCTGACAGTTTCAGACTGAATTTCAGCAAAAAGTATATTCAGTTCCTATGACAAAATCAGGATACAGCAAAAGGTATTTAATTTTTAATTAAGATTTACTGTACATTCCTGTTGGTTTTATTCATACTTTTATCTTCTTATGTCTGCCTTTCCCATGCTGACCTGTCTCAGTTGTTATTGCAATAACAACTAACTACACAAGTAGGAATATTTTAGACTGGATCCCTAATAAACCGGTTTCTATTGAAAAAAAGAAAAAATACACTTTGACAGTCTTACAAGATAAATAAAAATTGGTATAAAAAAAAATCAATCATTAAATTATACCCATTCAGAGTCAAAATTGAGGTAAAGGGAGATTAAGACTTCAGAAGTGACAGGCCTAGAAACTCAGTCACTGGTATTTTAACTGCAACAAAATAAGAAAAAGATCTAAAATTTTGGATACTATTGTTCACAACAAGCTCACATAACCTTTTAAACAACCATCTATTGTTGGCAAGTGAATGCTCAGTTGAAAAGCATTATGCATTCTGAATGGTAGAGATGGAAGGGAAAAAACTTAAGAAAACCATTTAAGTAAAATAGGTAGCTCTTATGATATTTTTGGAAGCTTTCCTATTGCCTCTCCCAGGTACCTCACAGGGAGGACTAAGGCGGCAAGCAAGGCTCCATAGACTTCCTGTGGAGTCATTTTACAGGGTAATACAAGCAGAAGCTCCTGGAAGAACCTAATTTTCTAACTTGCCATAAAGAGCATAGCTTTAGCCTTATAAAACAGAACTTTAAATACAGGCTGTAATGGAAGACGGTCAGCCTTCACATCGCATAGGCAAGCATAATATTCAAGTAGCAAATATGGATGGAAAGACCCAAATTCAACTATGCAAATTCTTTTTCCCCTCACATTAGAATAATTATAATTGATGAAATAACGAAACAAACTTTATTGCAACAGTCCAGAAAATGTAAATCCATGCGTTAAAAACTCACAGCTTTCATGTGGGGGAAAGGCACTGCTACAAAGACCTGTGTCACCCCAGGTAACATTCTACTCAGGTTTATTTCTACATTTACTGCCATTCTTCTGATAATATTTTTCTTAAATTAATTTGCATCTCATTGACACTGGTGGCTGCTGTCATGGTGACATTAGCTGGGTCCTTAAGTATCCTTTGCAAACTACAAAGCATTTAATCTAGAAATCTGGATTAAAATAGTAGCAATAATAGTGAACTCTAGGAAACAGCTCTGACACTTTGGTAGGAATGAGTTTGAGATAACATCTACTGTTTGAAACTGAAAAACTTTTTTACAGGCCACAGTGAAGAATTCCAAGTAAAAAAATGTGAAAATCACCAGTTTCATAAAAAAAGAGATAAGGAATTTATACACCGAAATGTTTACTTCATTCCTTTTTCAGTGACACATAATCAAAATGTTTTGATGAGACTGAAATGCAGTCTGAAATTACCTGTGAAGAGAAACTGACACAGTCACATACACTCCATTTTTTGCCCCTTGATTATCAGTCAACACAAAACCAGGAAAACTGGATTAGTGTGGGATTTTTCAGTCAGACCTATTATTAATTTTTCACAATTAAATTCAGGTGCTTCCTATTTGCAAGCATTAGGAAATCTTTCTGGGAAAGCAAAGAAAAAGAGGGTGCTTTTCATCAACCATCGGAATTGTGATGACTTGAGGCAGCAAAGAATGCTGAAACAGCTGGATCTGTTTGCAAAAAGCATCTTCAGTGTCAGTGCATCCATCATGAGTAAAGCAACTTACTGAAAGGGAGCTAGTGCTGGTCAAAGATCCTAAACTTTAAGCCCTTAAACCCTTAAACCTGTATCGGCAGAGGAAGCCAAACAGATCCACGCTGTCTCACCTCAGCTGATCCGAAAATAAGAAGGGAGATCATGCTTTACTGCCACAATTAAAAGCAGTTTAATATATGTTAACAAGGAACAGGTTTTCAGAATTTAGTACCATCAAGAGCAGAATGAGACTACTCAAACAGCCTAAGAATTTAGATGTTATGGAAGTAGCTGAAGTTCAGCACCTTTCTATGATTTCCTAGATGCCACCTGGAGGTTTGGGTGCCCAAATGCAATTAGCAATTCATCCCCTTGTGCCTTTTCCAGTATTCTGCCCTCCATGAGAACATGTTTACATGCAACTATAATTGACACTCAGCATTAATCAGATAGTGGTATGTTTTAGGCCTTAACTGCACTGTTTGAACTGCTGACCTGGAGAGAAAAGGTTTTATATACCATTCCCAATCCCTTAAGTCTTCCTGTCACTGCAAAGCAAATACTTGGGTTTTATGGATGGATTCAGTTTCAAGTCTGTTGTTTTTCTAATGTCTTGTTAAAATTACAAAAGTGACTTTCAGGGAAAGTTTGTAAATATATGCACATTTTTCATTACAGACTATTACCAACACAGGCAGCCTTTTGTAAAAGAGTGCATGATTAGATATAAGTGATAAAATCCTGCATGCAGCAACATTGTTTGTAGAAGTGTCCTGTAAACTCAGAAATAATCCCAAAAGCAACAGCAGATCATATCTTTTCCCTTTTGCCAAACATTTTACAGTTGCTGGTAAGGACTCTACTTAACCAAAGTGGTACAAGGTCACTCCTTCAGATTTACAGACTACATCCTCTTTTACAGTGCACACAGCTTCACAGTTGCTGTAGTCACATAACTCTCAACCTTCCTTGAAGGAACTCCTTGTTTTGCTCCTTTCTATGCTTATATCGTTTCTTAATTTTACTCACTATTAAGTCTCACTGGAATTTTACCTTTTTATAGAACTCTTTTTATATTTCATCCTTTTAAATATTTAATGGCACAAACACAAATATATTCTTGTCAATAATTCTTGAGAGTATATATTTAAAAGATGAGTAAGTGAACTCTAAACAAGAGACAAGGTGATACATGAAAACTAGCAGGATCAAAGCTATTAAAAAATATAGCATGGTATATCTTGCTAACAATATGAAATGTGAACATAGATATTAGCAACTATGATTAGAAAAAAGGAAATGCTAAAGTAGAGCAGCTGAAAATACGTTTATAATACTAAACTAGTTCTCAAATATAATATCAATTAGGTTAAATTTTATGTTTTTAAACTTGAAAAGTTTTCTACAGATGGGTAAGTTTCGCATCTGTGATACTGCTGACTAGCAGTTTCTGTTTCTTAATTGTAACTCAGAGACTAGTCACTGAATTGTTCGAACAGTTACCACATTAACTGGAATTGCATGAACCACCAAAGGAAAACTGGCTTTGAGGACTTCTGAGACCTTTTGCAAAATTTACTTACAGCTTCTAACCATATCAATTGCATGCTAATATTACTAAAGTGTCAACACAAGGAAGCAATAGCCAGCAGCTCAGGATGCTGTGTTGGCACGGAGTACTTCAGACATGTGATTTGTGCTTCAGTGAAACAGGCCCCACACCACCACTTCAGAGAAACCAGACTTATTAAAAAACAGACTAGCAAAAAAAAAAGAAGCTGGATGATGTCAAATGAAAAAAGGCAACGAGAAGTTAACAATTACAATTTGGTTATTCACAAGAATAAGAAGCATAACTAGGAACGGTAGACTTTAAGCTGAATTCTGTGGTCCCATAGTCAGCACATCTCCTTCCATTAAAGCCAATGGGAGTTTTATTGCCAGGGAATCTGTCCGTTAAAGTTTTGTAATGATACTCTTCCTTACTCTTTGTAGACAGTGAAACTCCCCAGTTGCTTCAAAATTTCAAAACACTGTTTCAAGCTCAGCAATAATATTTTTTTTTTCAAGAACATATGCTCATGGGGCTGAGCTGAAAATCAAAGAACTTCTGCAAATTGTTTCCACTCTTTTTCTACCCCTTTTAAAGTTTTGATACATTTTTTCTCTGTTCTATTTTTTTAATAGAGCTTCAAAACCCTGGACACAATCAGTTTCCTAAAAGGAAAGAGATAATGATACCTGACAGCAGCAGAAGAAACAAAAATAAAACCAAACCCATAGAAGATACTTATTCATTTAGCCTCAAACATATATGAAAGTTATCTATAAAGTGAAAATAAGGTATCATACAAATTCATGGATTAATCATTTTCAGACTTTAAAAAGAACTCCTGAATCTTAGCTGTTGTACAGACGCAGTTTTCTCCAAACCATTTAAAGAAAAAACTGACAAACTAGTAAAACAAGACTGAAAACCACATTTTATTTCCAATCAATTAGTCATGGAATTACCTTCACAAGAACCTGGGGGAAACATTAGAAAAAACCTCTGCAGTTTATGAGCAACCTACCTTTCTTTTGCGCAGTTTCACTTGACTGTCTGAATATTCTTGTGTGGTCAAATGATTCCTTACATGTAAACACTGAATGTCTTCTGCTGAACTGACATTTGAAAGGCATTTGTTTTCAGGGGCCACTTGAGGTTCTGTGAAACCACTTTCATCCAGACCATTTTCCACTGCTGGGATGTGAGAGCAAGTAGAAGATTGCATAAGGCAGTCGCTGGATTCCACTGCTGAACACAGTTGTCTGTCACTGCTGGTGCATGATTCAGAAGAAATCCCACTCTCTACCACATTACACTCAGACTTTCCAAGCCCATCTTTAAAAGCATCAGATTTCCAGCACTGTTGTGCAACTATGGCAGTATGAAGCAGCTGCTTCCCAGGCATAATAATTTCTTTCACATTTGGAGAATTAGAGAGATTTTCTTCCTCTACATTTACTACTTCATTTAAGCCTTCACAATTACAGAGATCTGGGCTTTGACCAATACTTCCACAAATGTCATAATCTTCCACCTCCTCTTTAGGAACTGTGTCACCACCAGGTTCCTTACTTGTATCTCCAATTACTCCATATGCTTCAGCTGCCTTGTTGCACTGTGTTATTGGTAACATCTGTGTTAAGGAGCCCGCTCCATTTAAACTCTCCTCTTCAGCTTTTGGTTCCCTTCCTACAGCAGTAATGTGGTAATTAGCACTATCCAGGTTTAGTGCTGAATAATCATCATTGTCATCAGACACATGGACTAGCGTTTCTGTGCTGGCCTCCAGAAAACACTCCTCATCCTCATGGTTATCATTTTCATCCACCTCCTTTGAAACATTTCCCAGCTGCTTTGCAGGGAAGCCAATCAGCTCTCCACTATAACAGCACTCTGGAAACGAAGCGCATTTTTCTTTCCGGTCCACACTCAGAACCTCATCTTGTTCCATACTTGTCTGCAAGTTAGCAGCTACAAGTCCGTGACGACATGCTGTATTATACTCCACAGACTCCAAAGCCAATCCCATCCACTGGGTCACATGCTCTTCCCAGCTTTTCTTTCTGATTGCTAGAGACATGTCATAACAGTTCAGCAGCAGGCTCCAATGCACCTTCCAAAGAGGACCAGAGGAGATGTCATGGCTGCTGTGCACTGCTCTGGAGGGAGGGAGGGTTTCATCATTTTAACATCTGCAAGAAATAAAAAAAAAAAGGCCTAGTTATTGAATCAACTCCAAAAAAAAAAAAGAGAAAAAGGAAGGAATAGTTTAAATAAAAGTGTAAAAGCAAGATAAGACTGCAGGCCAGGCCAGGCATTTAGAAGACTGTTTTGTTTAAAGTTTTAATACTTTTTATGCAAAACTCATGACAACATTCATAATTCAGAATAACTTTTTTTTCTGATTACTTTCCAATATCAAGTAAACAAAAATGGTATAAACAGGCATGTGAACAGGCAAATAGCTCCAGAGCCAAGATTTGACAAAAAGTCGTCACTATGTCTGTCATGAGATACTTATTTCCATGGGTATAAATGGCATTATGCCTTATGGTTGGTTTGTGCACAGAGTTATTCTGTATTTCTTCCCCCTCCAGAGATACCCATGGAGTGCAGAATTCTGGCTGTTTCCCAGAGAGGTAGAGCAGAACTTGAAGGTTATTCTGAGTTTACCAAAGTTATAAACTGCTTGTCCTTAAGAGTAGCTTTGGAGTATTCAGTCGCTCTCATTTTTATTGTTACTGTTTCTCTTCCTTCAGGACAAGTTGTAATATGTTCAAGTGTTACGTTAAACTGCAGGGAAATCAGTTGTGTGTTACAAAAAAAAAAAAAAAATCAACCCTAGAAAAATGAATTTAAGCTTTTGGAATATTCCTTACCTTAAATATATAATAAAAGCTGAAAAAAAACCCAAAACAAGAACCCCAAAATCCCAACCTTGATGAATATATTCAGGATCAACTAACGTAAGGAAAGGAGAAAACTCTTACTTAAGATGGGGCTCTGCAGAAGGGTAGTTTGTGAGCCTGCATGGTCAGTTGTAACTGTGCAGTTCACCTGGATTCCTGGGTTCTGTCAGAGCCTTCTATCCCTGATCAATTATATAGGCGGGCATTTTTCACGTATCAGGCCTTCCAGATGATGGCATTTGAGATACATTGTGACACTGCATGTGCAAACCAGCGCAAAGAAAATATGTCATATTAATTTATGCTTTATAAAACAAAATTAAGAAGTTAATTTTCAAATAACAAAACAAAACTTCTGCCCCAGAAAACATTAGAAGTTCAAGGAGCAGACACTTCCTCTTTTCACTCCCTATATAAGAACTGTCAGCACTTGGCATGGATCTGCTTATTGATTTCAGCAAGAAAGAGGATTAAGTACTGAGTTTGTTCTGGGTCATTTCAGTCCAATAAGGCAAATTCTGATTGCCCACTAGGCCACAAAGCTGCCTTGACAAATCATATGCCTGAAGACATAAAAGCATTAGCCTTGAAGGAAATGCAGAATTATGCCTGTGCAACTGAACATCTGTAAATTATGTCCCAACAAACTAACTAGGAGGATAGAGTTGTACATGCTCCTAGATCTTTAACCTCCTTTGAGGATGGCATGCTTCATTTCACGTTCACATTTTCCACGTCTGTGGAGACTCTGCTTGAAAAGAAAACATATTCATAGGGTAAGAGAATTCCATGCACAAGTCATTAGTGTGTGGGAGGCTGAGGAAAATGGAAAATAACACGCAAGCCAGGCCAAAAAAATTATCCGCTTTCAGAGGCAAAATTTAGTAGTAAGAAGTTAATGCAACTTTAAGATCCTCTTATCTTTCCTGGTCAAACATGAGAATAAGCCTAAATATTAAAATGTAAAGTCAAATTATTGTATAAATTTGCAGCATATTTGCATTCTTATACTGACTTCATATTTATATTCTCTTACTATTTCTACGTGTGCAAGGTTCAAAATTTCCACAGTGCAAACCTATAATGATAATACTTTCAACTTCTGTTGCACCTTTTCCTGATGGACCCTAAAGCTCTAATGTAAAACTAACTAAATTATTTTTACAACACCATGCTGTTTTGTTTTGACATCTGAAAGGTTTACTCTACTGCCCTCCATTAGCACTGCTTGCAGTTGCACCTGGGGGCAACTCGTTTGCAGCTTCCCTCTATCTTCCCCTACTAAAATATTAGCTCCATTGACTTTACAGAAGATTAAACATGGCTGATACTGCCATACAGGGGAATTTCAAATGAAAATCAAGGAGGGACACCAGTAATGTTAATGGTAAAAAGCTAAAAAATCCAACTTCCCAATGACATACGTGCATCCATTTACCTAAGATTTAGGCTGCTTATAACGTGCAGAAGGCAGGCATTCAAAGAGTTAATGGGTGTGTATTAATCTTGCTGCTGCTAAATGGAGTTACACGTGGGCAGAAAGGGAAGAACAGATCCCTTACTGTTTTTCATTTTTTGGATGTGGAGAGTTATATTTCAAGGGGGATGAAAAACAAATAAATTTTACTTTAGGAACCCTTCTGTTTTACTTGCACTATCACAAGTTTGGGCTTCCTCATAGAATGCAGAAATAATGATTAAACAGGAGAATATCAAATACTTTTCTGAAAAGAAAGACAAATAAATATATGACAAGGGCACTTTCATTGTCCTATAAAATATGAGCTTATGTTAGCACTGAGAATGAAAAATTTACCTTACATTCGCCCCCTCTCCATGCAGCTTCTGCTACCAAACCCTGAATTCCCATGGCACATGAAAGAGCCCATAGTTTGGCAGAAACTCACGTTTTATCCTTTCCCCCTCCACTCCTCAAAGTCTGCATTATCTGCCAGCTTAGAAATTATTTACCTGCTGTAATTGCTTGACTCTTACAGGCCAGCAAGAAACTTCTTTCTCTTTTCTACCTCTGTATTCAGGGTAACCTATTTCCTTTGCACTCATATGAGGGCAAATGTGCTTTGGAGGATTCACTACTCAAGACCTCAATGAGATTCATAACTGTGCTCCTTTCTCTTCCAGAGAACCAAGTGCATTGCCATATTGCAGAAGAAAGTGCTTCTGCCTTGATTACTGCTTTTCTGTTGTTGCTGCTCACTTTTTTGTTGATGTGCAACATCTACTGTCTTCTGCAAAATACTACTCTCAAGTCCATTTGTACTCTTCGTAGTGTTTACAGAAGATGTAATTTTAGATGGATTTTGTAATAATTTACTGCTTGTCTCCTTTTACTGTAAAGCATAATGGAAAATGAAAAATAGGGCAAAGCTTTTATGCTTGCTTATTTCTGGAAGTTTTGCATCAAGTCTCATGGAACTGATAAAGCACAAAGTGATGTACAAGTAAGTCATGAACTGGTAGGCTCTCCTATACTTACACTAACATTTTCCTTCAAGGAGGATTCCTGTGACTTTTTTCTGAGAAGCAAAAATGAAACTGTTTCCATCAGGCTTTCAAAATTCAGACAGAATTTCTTTATTTCATGAAATTCCATTCAGGTTTGGTTGTGCTGTGCATTTTTCAAGATGCAGTTTTACCTTCTCTCAATTCCCTCCTCAAGGAAACATGAGGGCCTATAACAAGTATCTTTAAGCAGAACAGTCCCTATATCTACAACTGACATCCCATGAAAGCTGTGCAAGCTGCAGCAGGAAGACCTACGAGTTGGAGCTAAAGTGAGAATGGAAAAGGAAGGAATGCCTGGGTCTGTGACTACCTGGATCTGTCACCAGAGATCCAGATCTCCTTCTGGGTCACAGGACAGGACAAAAACCCTCGCAGTTACAAGATTAAGGAGGCAGAGGCACACAATCAGCTCCTCCATCTCCTTCCTCAGCCTTCCAGGACAAAGGAGCAGACCCCACTTTGGTTTTTCCAGGGTGGAAGAAATGGGTAAGGAGAGAAATGTAGAGCCATAGGGCAGCAGCAGCCACCACATGGGATGGGGCAGTGAACCCCATGCCATTATGATGAAAGGGCTATGTCAAAAGCAGACATAAATAAGATACCAGCAAGCAGGATGACACCTTGGTGGTATCCTCAGCTGGCCTAGCTGAAGACAGCCACTGACCCAGTGCAACATCCTTGCTGTCCCCACCACATCCACCATACTGACAATTCATTGCACCATGCATGACTCTGCATTGAAACAAATAGAAAAGCTTGGGGAGAGAGAAAACCACGAAGAGTACCGGAGAGGTTTCTAAGTAGAAATTGCAGGGAGCTTCAGGGAGGGCAACCCAGGCAGAACTGCCCCTACTGTCCTGCCAGTGAAATTCAGATTTTTCTAATGCTTTACATGGGATGCAGATCTTTTCTGTGAAAAAAATAAGGCAAAGCATTGCTGACGAACTTACACAGAGATGAAAGACAGTTTCATTACATTTTTTACATAGCAGGCATGTGTAAGCAACAGAGATCAAGCAGAAATATTTATTCTGTTATCATTATTTTATCTTCTTTGGTCTGTGACCCCAGTCAGCAAACTTTGTTTAAGGAAGCCTGAGTGAACAGGGTCTGTTTCCTATAAACCCATCTCACATCTTCCTGGTCTGGCTTACATTCAGCTCTTTCAGTAACCCCATACCAGCTCTGAGACAGAATGTTGTTTACAAATAATTTGAGATAAACCATAAGTCTCTAGGTCTTCACTCAGCTAGTTATTTTAAAATATTCCCTGTTTTAGAATTTACAATCCTTCCTTATTTCCTGTACATATACCACCCTTCAGGTTTTACTGAAGTGGAGGCTCACCTTGTCTGCAGTTTCTATATAAACAGCCTTTGTAGTACATAGGTATTGACCATACTAAGCCCTGATTTCCTAGAATAGAAATATAAGGAGTTTTTGTTGCAGGGTATTAATTTAGAGACTATCAAATGCATTTTCCCTAATTTCTTTACTATATAAAAGACAATCATGTGAGATTAAATAGTAAAAGCAGTTTGAACTAATAATAATTTTAAAAATATTTACAACTTTATTCTAAAAATCAGAAAAGGCATAGTACTTTTAAGACAAGTATGTCTTCAGAATGAAAATATAAATCAGTTGAAATCTTTCATATAAATTTTAATAGTAAGGTTTTTGCACGTGTATGCATGTGGTGCACTTAAATGTTACAAATGTGAACACAGGCCAGTAATACAGCTGCTTCTGATTTTTGTTCTGACAAACACATACGCTGATAGTGTCTTTTTACATCATAGCTGCCATTTTCTCTAAGATCTCTTTTTGTTTTCAGCCATAAATTAGTGGATAGAAATAGAAGTATGGTCTTTGTATAGCAGAGAAAGGTCATAAATAATTAATACATGACTGAAATCCATAGCTCAAGTCCCATTGGCTCCAACAGAAGAGTTTAGCTTCTGTAAAAGTATGTGATACATACTTGATAATCTACTTTTTCAAGAAAAGCCAAGGAAGTCCTGCCTACACTAAGACAAACAGGTCTATTAAAACTGGCTGACTCACGTATTATATATGGTTTTGCTTAAAAGAAATAACTTGAAGGACTCAAATCAGTGCAATCCTATAGAGACAGTGAAGCTTACTAGACAC
The DNA here is from genome assembly GCF_033815535.1 of Pezoporus flaviventris. Lineage (NCBI taxonomy): Eukaryota > Metazoa > Chordata > Aves > Psittaciformes > Psittacidae > Pezoporus > Pezoporus flaviventris. The sequence continues at coordinate 27,133,768 of NW_026892550.1, forward strand.
TGCTCACCTATTTTTTTTCTCTTCTGCTTCACTCTACAGACATTTTGAGACAAAAATATACCAAAAATAAATGACAGAAATTAAAAATCCTAACGCATTTCTTTCCTTACACCTCATTTGTTGTTGTTCTGAGAGAGTACATTAGCTGAAAAATCTAAAGAATGAAAACTTAAAAAAAAGAAAATAAAACAAACTACAAAGAAAAAAGAAAAAGTAAACCAGAAAACCAAAAGAGAGAATATATCTGGGGGTTCGTTTGGTTTGTTAGTTTTTTTTTTGCTTTGGAGGTTGTTTTTTTTTTCATTTGTTTGTTGTTTTGTTTTTTTTTTTTTTTAATTTGTTATTGATACAGGGGGACCCTAATTGCAGTGGAGAGCTAGGAGAAAAAAATGTAGATTAAATTCTCAGTCAAGAAATATAATGATATGCAGTTATAAAACTATCAAACTATCAATGCATAAGAAAAGCCCCTGTGATATCTCCCATGAACCAGGGGAAAAAAACAACCCTGAGCTAGGAATCACTGTGGCTGGTAAGAAACCGAAATAGGATTTCTTTTTGTTTGTTTTGCTTATGCATGTAAAGAAATAGAAGCTACAATGTATAGTAAATACAAATTATACACTGCAAAAAAAGAAAAACTGCACAAGAAGCTAATCAAGCTGTGTACCTGAAGTCATTCCTGTGACTCAATAAGGATTTCCTCTTTCCTGTGGGGATCAGTTTCATTATTCCTTTAATTAAGCTATTTTCTTTTCTCCTTTATAGACACTGACATGTCAGATATTCTCATTTTAGTCTACTGTCAGTGAAAATGTTTAATACTGTTAGGGTTTAACATTCTTTCTTTGAAGCACATTTAATATTACAAAAATTGTGATACTGTCCAGCATTATTATAAGATCTCAGTATGTTAAACAACCCAAACTATAAACTTAATTTGGAAAGTTGCTCTTTCAGAGACATCCAAAGTCTTGTTTTTGAAAATATTATTGGTTCCTAAAATATGAGCCTAAACTTTGTCAATATGCCTTAATTTACTGTTTAGAAAATATAAACCATCAGGGAGTTGCTTTACATTCTGTTCCTCCTCAAAAAGTAGCAGTGCGCCTTATCATACAAAGAAGGGCTTCTACTTGTAGTCAACATGTGATTACAGAGGGTTTTAGCTTGGTTGCATTTGTATTTGGTTCATTTCCAGTGCTGAGCTTCAGATCAGCTAAGCCTCTTCCTCAAGGATGAGAAAGGGGAAATGACAGGATCCAAACTGATCCACAGTTATCCAGGCTTACTTCAGATCTATATTATTTACACACTATTTAACTATTACATCAAAACCAATTTAAAAGCAGTTTAAAATACAAAACTTTATTTTTGTATTATTTTGCATTGATGAATAGTCAATAAAAGATAAATAAATACTATTATTTCATATGTTTCTAATATAATACTTCACTGTAATTTTGTTAATGGCATTTTTACCTATCAGCATTACATTCTATTAGCTGCTATGATAATCCATTACCACAGCATCATTCCAGAATGACAAGAGACATAGAATTTATAGATGACCACTAGAAATAGAAGAGGGTTTAAACCAAAAAGATAGATTCTTTTTTAGAAGAAAATCAGAGCCTTGATATCTAGCAATTCTCACCTGTGAGTCTGTTGATATTAAAAATTGGGTATTGTGAAAAATATTATACCATCTTGACTTCAACAAAACACTTCTGTCTTTGGAAGGAAGAAGAATAATGTAAGGTGTAAATGTTTGGACTCTTGTTTTTTGCATGAGTTTTTCTTTCCCTACTTTTTATTTTCCCCCCAAATGGAAGTGTTCTATATGGAAATTTCATCACCCTTCCAATCCTTCCCTAAAAATCATCTCTCCACACTCAGAGAATAGAAAAAATAAGATAGCTGGCAGACTCTACATCTCCTTTCCATTTCTTCCTTAACTGGAACTGTCTTGAAAAGAAAAGACATGAAATGAGAAAAGGCCACCCTGATTTTTTTCTAAACTTTTCCTGTTTCTTTTTTTTGTTTTTTCTTTTTGTGTGTGTGTGTGGTTTGGTTTTTTTGTTTTGTTGTTTTTTTTTTTTTTTTTTTTTTTTTAATTCAGTATAGAAGAAATTCCATTTTCTATCCAAGTCAGGTGAAAAACTTATTTTCTATCTACAGGATGTCTTTTTGAAAACAATATAAATTAACTGATTGTTTTCCTGATGCCTTGTAGATTTTAGGTTTTAATACAGTGCTTCCATTTGAACGAAAGTTCCTGGTGCTTGTTATAGCCATGAGCTATGAAATCTGAGGCACTATTAACAATGGCTTTTTAGCAACCTATCTGCTTACTGAATAGTATGGGGCAAGTTCTCATTCCTAGTGCAAATGGGACTAAAAAGTATTTTTGACATTATTGTGCACATTTCGTAAATAAAGAATTTAAATATTTTTTTCCCATAAATAAAGACAAATTCTTTATCATCAAGAGTCTAGAGAGAATGACTGCTAACATGGCTGAGCTTTTTGGTGTGAATGAACCATTAACAGTATCATTTGAAATCTCATTTTGATGCACCTGTATAAAAGCACTGAGAACAAACCAACCAAAAATTTCTGGAATGTAACTGAAGATCTGAAAAACAAAAATTAATCAAAACGGCTGCTTTTCCATGTATTTCTTTGAAACTAAGGGTGAAATAAAATCTAATGCACACTGAAAGTTTTTTTAAACGTACTGGAGGACTTAAGTCCACTTCTTTCAACGATGTGACAGTAAAAATATAGTTTGTTTCCCAAGTTGGTGAAACTGGGGGGTGGGGTGGGGAAGTCTGCCCCTGAACAAAACCTTGCAACTGGCCATTTTTCAGTATAATATTCTTATTTTAGAATTCAGGAAGATTGTAATTCAAAAGACTTCTCTACAGTGTGTCTGTATCTCCCTTCTTTATCTTCTTCCTCTCTGCCTCTCTAATAGTCATAATGTAAATATGACTACTGTAGTGATAGTTAATAGACCTTCTCCATAGTATGTCCAGAGAGATCTCAATTCCAAGCTTATCAGCTGGTCTCCTGATTTTATGATGATATTCTATTCAGAATCTGTAACCCGCCTGGAAAGACATATCCAACCCTGGAAATTACTCCTGAACACATGAGTACAGGAAAAATAAAACAGATGACTCTTGAGCTCTTGCAGACATCTTCCCTCGATTTTAAAACTAATTCAGTTCTATTTCCTTTACCAGCTACCAGGTCTCACACAACATGCAAAAGCTTTTTTAGTCTTTAGCTACATAACCAATTAAGTTGACAGTGACTCAAGGTTTGGAAGCTGTAAGGAAGCCACTGACATCTGCATATAGCTAGTGAACAGAACTAAAATGTAGATTTGTCTCTGCACATGGAATCCTCCAAGTCCAGCTTCTTCTGTGGAGGGTACAACTCTGAAACAGTTCTTTCAGCAAAAACTTACCATTGAGAGCTGCCATGTCTCTCTGATAAAACATAATTATCTGGACAAACAATTCAAGCAAAATGAAAAGGGCTATCTGCCATTTAGTTGCAGACAAAAACCCTGTAATAAATCTAATAGTACAACTTCCAGTGATTTGAGCCTCTGAGGACTGCTCCAAAGTGGAGGGTTAAATGCTCCATACTGAAGCAGTATATCCAAAAGAAGTCTTCCTTGCCCATCACATGTCTGTGTCTTGTGGGAGAAAATTCATGAGGAGAAGAAAACAAACATATTTTATGATGGTCTTAGCAAAGATATTAATAATACAAAATTAACGTTGTTGGATGCTTTTTTATAACTTGCAGTTATAAAGCTGTAATAATGTAACCCCAACTGCTTTGGCTAGGAAAATTTCTCACTGGTTCATCTAGCGTCTTCCATTTTCTGTTACCTCCCTTAGCAGAACAGCACTTTGCAACAATCCTCCAAACTACTCCAGATTTTCTTCACTCGTCAGTGTAATGCAATTTTCTTTTTGAACCTCACTCCTGACTCTGACTTGAACAAAGTGAAATTTTGGATCATGAGGCAAACATTTCACATGCATAGGGGTGCTAACGTTTGATCATTTATTTATTCTAGCATCAAAGTACATTTTTTTCATGGTTGCAATCTAGTGCAAAACTCTCACTGATACCGCGGAAAGCCTATAGCTGGGAAAGAAAGAACAAGAGGGTGGGAGAACCGCAAGAGGTTCAGCAGTAACAGAAATTTACAAACTTTCTTAAAGTTCAAGGGCATTTCATCTAAACCTGCTGGAATTTGACACAAGGTATAATAAAAAAAACAAACAGGAAATATCACAGATCTAAGTAAAAAAGAGAGAGCCTAGAGGGAAATGAAGACTGGAAGTAAAAAGTGCATTGTATGAGTTTTGGTTTTAATGTAAATACAGCCTAAGGCAAACCTCTGTATTTATGTTCAATGTGGCTGATGTGCAATATACCAGAGATAAAACTCCAGGCATTTCTCATTTCAACATAAGCAATTTTCCTCATTCAAGAGAAACAAGCATTTATGGTAATAGTGGATTTGAAATTCTCTACCAATAGCCTGTGCTTAAAATGAGTAGTTTCTAAAAGCATCAACAAATATCAATGGCAAAATATGGGCTGCGGTCAGCAGCACAAAACCATATGCAAATTCAATACTGGTAATTATTTCCATTTAAATAATATTAACAATCCTACTATACATGGGATTTGCATGTAAAAAATCTATATAAATTTGGTTCAGAGTATAATTTTCATATATATATATACACCCACATACACACGTATACATGCACATGTGCCTGTATATATACACACATATTTTCTAGAAAGTTTGGACCAGATGTTCCTTGAGCTCCCTTCCAACATAGTATTCCATGATTCCATGAACTAAAAAATAAACCTGTCTATACAGACAGGCTTAAAGTCCTTACTAAGTATTCACACTGATCACCATCTTTGGAGACATTTGAAATGGAAGTGGCCAAGATCCTGAGTTACCTGCTCTATCTGGCTTCACTCTTGTGTGAGTTTCTTGTGGACCAGAAACTTCTAGTGGCTTCTATTAGAAAGGAAATCAAGATCTAGCCCTTCTGAATAAGTTATTTCAATTACTCTTACCAGTATGGTATGCCAGTTTTCTCTTTTTCCTTTTTCTTTTGTAAAAGCAACAGAACACCAACATGAAAAACATATTTTCTTTTTTTCTACAGACAAATAAACAACAGAAAATGCAACCAGATGACTAAAAGCAAAAAGGAGAATGCTCTAAAATGTATCTCCTTTCTGAGAAAAGAGAAAACCATTTGTAAGTTCTCTTCCTCCTTCTGCTACTGCATTCCTCAGGGAAGCTTCATGTCAAAAAAGATGTGTTTCAACAACAAAATTAATATTAAGAAAACAGAAAAATATAATATAAAAAAATCAGCTTAGCACTTCTGAGAGTTTAAAAAAAATAAAATTAATTCACTTTTGAGACTGAGGAAAAAGCCAAAATGGGCATCCTTTTATTGTTCCACTACCTAAGGAATAATTAGAAAAATATTTTATGCTCAGTGATTTAAAGGAATAACTGTAAGCCTTTCTTATTCAAAAACTACCTACACAAGCCATCACATTTGCTTTTAATTTTCTTCAAGAAGCAAACTCATTTTGTGCTATGTTACAGAGATCTTGAAAGCCCAAATACACAAATTTATTTTGTTATAGTGCACATATTATGGAATTTAATATGGAAGTCATTGGGTACAAGGATCAAAAGAAAGTACACTTACAGGGACATAAATCTGAAGGAAAGCTATGTGCAAAATTTCTATTACATGAATGTAAGCACTTGCGTTTTCTCAAAGCTGCAGATATAAATTCAGGTGCCTAATTGTTCAAAGGAGCCATCTGATATATTTACTTGGTCTATTTTCTTGCTTCAAAGTAAGAACATTAACATTTCTGAAGGGACAAGGAGAGCAAGGTGGGATTGCTCAGCCTGGAGAAGGCTCCAGGCAGACCTCATAGGAGCCTTTGCAGCACCTTAAGGGGCCTACAAGAAAGCTTTGCAAGAGCAAGCAGTGATAGGACAAGCAGGAATGGCTTAAATTCGAAAGAGGGTAGATCCAGATTAGATACTAGGAAGATAATCTTCACTGTGAGGCTTGTGAAACACCATAATAGGTTGCCCAGAGAAGCTGGGGCTGCCTCTTCCTTGAAGTTTTCAAGGCCAAGGTCAGATGGGGCTTTGAACAACGTGGTCTAGTGGAAGGTGTCCTTGCCCATGGCAGGAGAGTTGGAACTGGATGATCTTTAATGTCCCTTCCAACCCAAACTATTCTGTGATGAATTTCCATGATTGCTATATATAAAATAGTTTTCAGGGTTGTTTAAGACAGTAAAATTTCTGTGCATTCTTTTTCTTGAACAACATCTTGTTATATATAGTTATATATAACTACATATAGCAAGTATAGGTTAGTATAACAGAGAAGCTAGACCAAGTAGAACTGGGAGCTGAACAGTGATTTGCCTTCAGGACTTTCAAATAAAACTTATAAATCAAAAAGGTGGGCATTTATCTGTGTTACATTTCCTTATAGTCTGTAAGAAACTTCAGAGTTAAATGAGAAAATACTTTGTGGGTTCTATTCTATTGTCTACCCTACAGTTCAACAGCCTCAGGTGTAAACTATTTTCATCTGAAAGTGAGTTCAGATGAGGTCATTATATCCTTTAAAACCCAGAAGACAGTGTTGCAAAAAGAGGACCCCTTGATAACGAATAATGATTTTTATTATTTGGTATTTCTGTTTAAGTAGAGTACTCGCTAATACAAAATACATACATTCATACTCGCAGGAGCAAGTATGGGAATACAGTGCAGTAAAAGCCACTAACGCCAAGTCCCTTGAGACATCAAATTTCCAGCACAAATTTTGCAGGAGTGACACACACACTCAGCCATTCAGATTCCTCTCAGCTTCTCAGTCCCACCACCTACATACCACAACTCTCCCAGCTCAGGGCACCGAACTGGAGAAGCTCTTCCATAAGCAAATGAGTAACTGTGGTTTTAAAATGCACCCCAGAATATACCCAAGAACATTTTGCTGTCTACCAGCTGTTCCCTGTCCCCTTCAGACCCATGCCCTTCACAATCTAGAGCTGCTTCTGACCACCATGAACAACTTTCTTCCACTCGAATTGCAGTAAAGTTTATTATTTTCAATCTCTAGCAGAGGAGATATTTGACCCCATTCGGAGTATTTATTGGTTCTTCATGCCTTTTCATGCCACAAAGTCATTCCTTTATGCACCGCTTCAAAAATAATATTCAATAAAAACACAGTTAAAAACTTATTCAAAGATGTGAACAGATGACTCCTGATTAGTTATCAATACGGCCAATAACTATATGGAGACTTACTGAGGCACTGAAGAAATAATTTCTCATATTACTTATAAGCAACAGATGTCCTTTCTGATTTTCAGGAAGACAAAGGATACTATGTAGATGGTAATGAAAAATTCTTCTGATGTCCGTAATAATTTAATAACTAAATCACAGTTTTACATAATATAGCAGCAGCTCCATTCACACATCAGTTAAAGATACTATCCTAAATTTCCTCCTAAACTCCTTAAAGGCAGATTCTTCTAATTTTTAATAGTTAATAGTTTGCCAGGTTAAGAAAAATGCTGAGTAAATTCATACATCTTCACCAAAAACTCTAGTCAGCTGACATTTACCTAATTTTGCTTTTCCTCTTCTAAATGCTAGCACAGCACACCCCAAACTGTGTGTCTAATCATAGGTTACTAAAAATAACCTAATTTAGCTAATGCCAGAAAATAAACCTTGGATTTTCTGATACAGAGCATATACATTTAAGACTGTATTGTCAGTTATACCACAAATTTCATTTAGGACCAAGAAAAGGCTAGACACCAAGCCCACCAGAGGTACAACTGATATATCTACCTAAAACGTTCCTCATCATCATTACTGCTGGAGGGAAGGGAAGGGAAGGTTTGGGGAGAGGAAAAAAACATAGCCCTAAATGCCCTCCCTGTTGGCAAAGGAGGTAAAAAAAATAAATTGTTCACGCATCTAGCTGTCCTATTTAATGTACATTAAAAAATATGCAAGCAAGACCATGCAGCTCTATTTCTATATGAACGCAAATAAACAAAGTTCAGTGTACCCAGAATATTTTTAAAAGATGAAAAAATATGCAGAAAAAGTTTTTTTTTCTAGATCTGGCACATTTCATAAACAGAATTGTCACAGTCTACAACTAAATGTACATTTTAAAAGATTATAATTTTGTTTACCTGCAGTTTTAGTGCTGAGTTCCTGAACGCAGAAAGCTCCAGTGCTGGATACTGCTTGTCTCTTTTCTGTTCTTTCTTTTCTAAAAATTGGTTTCAATCTTTTGATAGTTTAAAGTACAGAAGGATTCCAAGACAGCCTTACCTAGATGAAGAGAATGTGGAGTTCGTACATAACCTTCCTTAAATCTTTGGTCAGTAAAAGAGAAAAAAATACAAAACAAAAAAAAAAAAAAAAAGCAACCACCCAAAAAGAAGGAGCAAACAAACAAACAAACAAACGAGACCAGTCCCAGTTAGCTCCTGCTAGCATAAAAGTTCAGATTTCGCTACTGAGATCACTGCTCTATTCTAAACAGTTTTGCTCAATGTGTGATTCTAACAAAAACACCCTCTGCAGCTGGAGGGAGCCTTAACTAAGCACGAGCCTGTCAAGCTTTTCCCAGTGACTTCTGTCTACTAAATTCAGACTGATGTTTTGTAAAAGGGGCCTCAACAACCAGGCCCAGATTGCCTGAAAAGTATTTCCTGCCTTTGAGAGAGAGGGAGAGGGAGAGAGAGACAGCGAGCCTGCCTGCCTGAGCCAGGGAGAGGGAAAGGGAGAGAGCACACAGAGATTGGGAGACAGAAAAGACTGAGCATTTCAAGACATTCAGCCTAATACACTGCTGGGCTATTTCTGTCAAACAGGAGGATCGGTGCTACAGTTACATAATGTAAAAGTGTTTTTAAACCCCTCCCTCCTGTTTTTTTCCTTTTTTTTTTCTTTCTAAATATGTTTTGTGCCTCTCTACTGTTTGTACAAAGATAACAGAACAAGAAGAGAACATCCCTGAAACCTGGTCTTTGGCATCAGGCAGAGAGAAACAGGCAAAGAACGAGATGGTCTAAGCTTAATTAACACATTGCATCGACAAAGGGTCTAGTGCTATTCTGATGAGCAAATATACATGGTTAGACAGATACCGTTTACATGCTACACTATTGTATTCCTACTCAAAAAAAGAAGCTGGATCTGAGAAAATGAACATTACATTTTAAACACAGTCATATTGCAGGCCGTAGTATATGTTGCTTTAATTCTTCTGAGAATCCTCCAGAGTCACACAAATCCAGCTCTGCAAAAGCAAAAGGACAGACTCCATCTTGATCATATTAGTATTTTGCTGACATAAAACACTTGTAACTACTTCGTTCCAGTTTGACAGGGTGCCTGAATCACATCTCCAGAGTAACCCACAGCATCTACATCCTTTGCTCTATACAAATTTAGTGAATATCATCTGTTTATCTTTTCTGCTTTCTTCTGCCTCCTCTGAATGACTTCCTCTTAGTTGTTCCAGCCTGAGAACTTGGATTACCATTTGGTTTTGATTAAAACCAGATGGACAGCTCTGCAGAAGTTTGAGGGTAAGCTAATGGAAATTACTAGTATGGCTTTAATTAGTGAATCTATTAATAATAAATATTAGCTATGTATATAACAAATTCTACTAATAAACACATGCAGAAACCATCTTTGGTTGCTGGTCTTAAATTTAGGTGAAATACGCAAATTTTTTTTAATTTAATATGAATCATAACAGTAATGATCATGTATGATTTCAAAATACAGCATGAAGATAAATCTTCCCCCCCCCTTTTTTTTTTTTTTTTTTTTTTTAAGAAGGAAGTGCTGTTGCTAAATTTAATCCTCTTCTCAGGTAAGTCAGTCATACATCATTTACCTTCTCATGACCTCTTCAGCCACTGTAAATGCTTTGCATTAATTATTGCTCCGAGTAAATGATTTTATTTTACTAATTAGTTACTAATCAGGTTATTGATTGGAATCTTTGGCCTTTGGCTTGCCTTCAGAGGGAACAATAAAGATGGAGTGGTATGACATTGCATCGTACAGCACATGCTGCACTACACAAAATAGTGCCTGAACATTTAGTAATGAGAGAGTCTCCATTCAGCTAGCCTGACACAACTGGGACAGGATATTTACCCTGAAAGGAGATAGGAAACCTTCATAATTACTAACTGCTGATACATGAGCTTTCTACCAGCCTCAAACAACTGCCTTTTAACTGTTTATATAATGCCTTCATTAGCTCAAGTGAGTCTTCTCAAGGGCATTTCTTCAGTCAAAGAAAAGCCAGCCCTGTAGGGCTGTCTCCAGCTCCCACTAATATGGCTATATCTGGAGCTAATTTGTCAAGCTTTAGTTCCTCAGCATGTGGAACTTTGGGCTAAAGTCTGCTAAATTTGCTGAAAGTGGTCTTCATCGTTACACATTTAATTTTATATGTGTATTTTTTTCAGCCTTAATATTACAGCATTAACTTTTAAAATTAGTTGCAAAATTATGCAGACCCAAATGGAACTGGGCTTTTTCCAATGGAAAAATTGAAATTTTTCCCAGTACCTTTCACATACATGGATAGCAGAGCTAGGCAACCTTAAGAGAAACGACTTATCAGCCTAACCTTCGCATCTTTAAAGGTTAAGGTCTTTGAAGCGCATAAAGGGAAATAGCATATGTGGTGGTAAACTGTGGACAGGCAGAAGTGTACCCCCAGAGGTGAATAACTTTTCGGAATTATTTTTCACTAAATTTGGCTAGCCTGAGATCTGAATACATAACTTTTACAGTACTGTAAAGTGTGTGTTATACTATTTCCTGGAAATATTTCCAGTTTAGAAGTCAGTGAATAAGTTACATGCTGCAAAGGGACACATTTTAAAATGCACATTTTTAACATTTATTTTGATGGGAACAAAAACAAAACAAAAAGCCTTTGGTTTCCTTACGGTTAAGATTTACTATGAATCTTGGGTTTTATAATATCAAAAAGAGTAGCGAAAAATTGAAACACAGTTCCAAAAAATAAATTGATGTTTCAAGACAGTTTGTTTTTTTTCCCCCCTAATTATTTTTCTTCAGCTGAATGTTACATAACGTTCTGTCAGGAAGTTTTGATTTAATTAAAAAAAAAAAATATTTTGGGGTTTGGTTTTTTTGGGGGTTTGTTTGGTTTTGTTTGGTTTTTTTTTTCAGAAGCTGGACAAAGGAATAACATATTATAAATACATAAGTGAGGACATGTTTAGAAGTTATGAAATTGTTAAGACATGGACTGGCTTGTGAAACAGCTTCACCATGTCAACTTGTTTTCAAATATTCTAACGACGAAGAGCTAAAAAAGAGAAAAGAAGGACATCACAGATGATGTCTACTTCCTAAGAAAGCAGGGGACAGACTGTCTCCTGTATTATCTTCTCCTGCTATCTCATTTACGGAAAGCTGAAGAATAAACAGAGCTTGAATACTAGTTCTAAGCTGCTTTAATAAAACTTTATAATGATGACGATTTAAAAAAAGCATATAGCAGTATTTTCTGGTGAAACAAAAAGAGAATGAACATATGGAATCAGAGCACCTACGTCTGAAAATCTTAATGCTATTGGGTCTTAGAAAATCAATAGAACTGAAAAAAGAAAAGAGAGGAATGGAGGAGTAACAAGAAATAAGGTAATTCACCAATGAGACAAGTTAATAGCACTGCAGTATTTTGTATGTGGGTGATAAAACACTTCAATTGTAGTCAGGCTGACTATACTGTTAAAATTTAGGTGCTTGGAATTTCTGACCTTAAATCAAGCAAAACCCTGAAGTCTTACACTCATTTGTCTTAAGCAATACAAGTTGCTATATGCCTCCTAGAAAAACATAAAAACTTTTGTTGACATATCTTTTTTCCCCTCAAGAGTATAGTTCAACCTGAAATGCTTCAACTTTCAAGAAGATGAAAAAAAAACCCAACCCATCTTATTTTGTTTAAATACACCTGGAAACTGCTGAAAGTACAAGAAGACAGAGGCAGACAGATCTATTTTTTTAACCATTTTTGAAGTTTTGCTTTTGCTTCATAGTAGAATTATCGAATTCCATGAAGTATTTCACACTTTCTCATTTCATTCTGTATCAAATATATTATTTTGTTCACATCAAGACATTTCATGAAGGAGTTGTGACATGTTAACAAAGGTTATCATTAAGCCATCAAAGGGAAAGAAGAAAGTTAAGGCCATTTTGTTTTTTATTCAAAGATATTAATTTTTTCCACATAAGATAAAATCTGGAATCCAAAGCTGCTCCTAAGGTAGGCACAAGCACCAAAATAATAGGCCAAATGAGGATTAACACTGATTAAAAGAATGAAAGTACTATCAAAATAGGGAGGTGATAATCCTGATGCAGAATTTACCTTCTTTTAGTACTGTCTGTTCCATTTCCTGCTTAGGACTTTTTGATCATTCACATTCAGGTTTGAATAACCAAAAGAAGGATTTTATTTACAATACATTAGGCTATTTAAAGTGTGTTTTTTCTGAGTTTCTTAATTTTCTCTTGCATGGATTATTATCCATTGCTCAAAACAAATCTCACTCTTTTACAAGCTTCAAATATTGGTAGAAATTACTGTGCTATTACTTATAAACTTTTCTTCACTAAGTTTTGTAAGAAAACTTTTCAGGGAAACACTAAAGGTGGATGCAATTAAACGTCCTAAGTGCAATGAAACTTTCCTCAAATTAGCTCTCAAGTGTACCTGTTACTTGACACGCTGGTTGATGAACACACCTTTTCTTGTGTTGACAAACTGGTGACAAAACCTGCAAGAGTAGAATTACTGCAGTCCTCATGGAAATAAAAACGGTCACAATCTACATCTTCAGGTTTCCAGATAAATAACACTAAAGTTCAGCAAGATATTGCAAAGCTATTTGGTTGATACTGTTACACAGAAATGTAAACTGAAGTTAAACTGCAGTTTCATTAAGTAATTGAAGATTAAGTGGTTCCAGATTTTGGTCTTGCTTCTACCTTCTAGTAATTGACACCAGTTTATCTGGCATAACTTGGCATGAAACTGAGAAAGCTGTGTATTCCTGAACAATATCTTACACTTCCTGCTGTGAAGACTCTGTATCTCCTATGATGGGGATGTCTTTCAAGCAATTATTAATTTTTAAATCAAGCCCTTGTGAGACAATTTTCATTTTAAAGACCACAAATTTCAAGCAAAAGTAAAGCATGAAGATGTAAGCAACTGTCCTCTGATTGCAAGTGCTGTACAAAGGTATTGTTACCACATGAGTTAAGAATTATCGCATAGGTACGGGTGGTACATTTTATTTCCATAGAGCTCACAGGCAGTGATAAAAGAGGATGCATGATTACATATGATAAATATTAAGGCTAATGTCATTAAAAACTGTGTTTGAGTAGACGGTATGCAGACAAGTTTTCTAACAGTCTTCAGCTCTCAGTGAAGACAATTCTTTCCCTAAATATCATTTATATTCTTGGAAGGACACTAAGTACATTTACTTGAAAAGTCACATTTTGTTGCTATTATCGGTTTTTGTGACAGGGCTGAAATAGCTGCACTAATCTCAGCAGAGATACTCCAATTTACAGCAGTTGAGGATGTGGTCCATTTGTTGCAGACTTTTACAAGGTATTTGAATTTATCCTTCCTAATTACTTTCAGACCTGTAGAATGACAGGGACTCAATGGCTGTGTCTGTTCAGTATAACCTACATCAGATCTTTTAGACCTAGAATCACATAATCATTTAGATTGAAAAAGACCTTTAAGATAGAGTCCAACCTACTACTGCCAAGTCCACCGCTAAACCATGTCCTTAAGTGCCACATCTATACATCATTTAAATACCTCAAGGGATGGTGACTCAGCTACTTCCTTGGGCAGCCTATTCCAGTGCTTGATAATCCTTTCAGTGAAGAATTTTTTCTGATATCCAATCTAAATATCCCCTGGGGCAACTCAAGGATATTTCCTCTTGTCCTCTACTGATTTGTCGTTGCGTCTCTGTATTTATACTTACTGTTAATTATTTTATTTCTGTCCACAATTCAAAATGCAATACAAGAACATAAAAGCTGAAATCATAGAATAGTTAGGGTTGGAAAGGACCTTAAGATCATCTGGTTCCAACCCTCCTGCCATGGGCAGGGACACCTCAAACTAAACCACGTCACCCAAGGCTCTGTCCAACCTGGCCTTCAACACTGACATGGATGGAGCATTCACAACTTCCTGGGCAACCCATTCCAGTGCCTCACCACCCTTACAGTAAAGAACTTCTTCCTTATGTTCAATCTAAACTTCCCCTGTTTAAGATTTAACCCGTTACCCCTTGTCCTGTCGCTACAGTCCCTAATGAAGAGTCCCTCCCCAGCATCCCTATAGGCCCCCTTCAGATACTGGAAGGCTGCTATGAGGTCTCCACGCAGCCTTTCTTCTCCAGGCTGAACAGCCACAACTTTCTCAGCCTGTCTTCATATGGGAGGTGCTCCAGTCCCCTGATCATCCTCGTGGCCCTTCTCTGGACTTGTTCCAACAGTTCCATGTCCTTTTTATGTTGAGGACACCAGAACTGTACACAATACTCCAAGTGAGGTCTTATGAGAGCCAAGTGAGAGACACTTCAGGTGAGGTCCAGGACAAAAAGAAATTCAGTTCCAGGAAAAAAAAAAAAAAGAAAAAGAAGAAAAATCTACATTAATAAAATTCTCACAATGACTATGTCTAAAAGGAATGGATAAGAAAATGGAACTCTTCACCAGCCTGCAGATTATTTACAGAAGAATGGATTATGATGGGGCTACGGACAGGGGTAGAGCAGTTGACGTCATCTGCCTGGACTTGTACAAAGCATTTGAAGCTCCTATGTGACATCCTTGTCTCTAAATTGGAGCGACATGAATTTGATAGGTGGACCACTCGGTGGATAAAGAACTGGCTGGATGGCCGCACACAAAGAATTGTGATCAATGGCTCAATGTCCAGCTGGAGACCAGTAACAAGTGGTGTCCCTCAGGGATTGGTGTTGGGACCGCTCTTGTTCAACATCTTTGTCGCTGACATGGACAGTGAGATTGAGTGTGCCCTCAGCAAGTTTGCTGATGACCCCAAGCTCTGTGGTTTGGTTGATAAGCTAGAGGGAAGGAATGCCATCCAGAGGGACCATGGTATGCTTGTAAGGTGGGCTGATGCCAACCTTAATGAAGTTTAACCATGACAAGTGCAAGGTCCTACACCTGGGTCGTAGCAATCCCAGGCACAGCTACAGGCTGGGCAAAGAAGAGATTCAGAGCAGCCCTGCGGAGAAGGACTTGGGAGTGTTGGTTGATGAAAAAATGAACATGAGCTGGCTTCAGCGTTTGCTTGCAGCCCAGAAAGCCAACCGTATCCTGGGCTGCATCAAGAGGAGAATGACCAGCAGGTTGAAGGAGGTGATCCTGCCCCTCTACTCTGCTCTCGTGAGACCTCACCTGGAGTACTGTGTGCAGTTCTGGTGTCCTCAACATGAAAAGGACATGGAACTGTTGGAACAAGCCCAGAGGAGGGCCACGAGGATGATCAGGGGACTGGAGCACCTCCCATATGAAGACAGGCTGAGAAGGTTGGAGATGTTCAGCCTGGGGAAGAGAAGGCTGCGTGGAGACCTCATAGCAGCCTTCCAGGCTGAAGGGGGCCTATAGGGATGCTGGAGAAAGACTCTTCATTAGGGATTGTAGTGATAGGACAAGGGGTAACGGGTTAAAACTTAAACAGGGGAAGTTTAGATTGGATATAAGGAGGAAATTCTTTACTGTGAAGGTGGTGAGGCACTGGAATGGGTTGCCCAAGGAAGTTGCGAATGCTCCATCCCTGTCAGTGTTCGAGGCCAGGTTGGACAGAGCCTTGGGTGAGATGGTTTAGTTTGAGGTGTCCCTGCCCATGGCAGGGGGGTTGCAACTAGATGATCTTAAGGTCCTTTCCAGCCGTAAGTATTCTATGATTCTATGACCACAAAAGTTAGAATACTTTGTGTTCAGTTATTGTTCATAGAATATTTATGTTTGGAAGGGACCTTCAAGATCCTTTACTTTCAACATCCCTTCAATCAGGGACACCTTCCACTAGATCAGGTTGCTCTCAGCCCCAGCCAACCTGGCATTGTTGCTGTTTTTGTTTCTCTTAGTATAAAATCATGAAATTCTTATGCTGTTACTCTTAATACTATTGTCTTCTCATGATGTTAGCCATATCATATGTGAATGTTTCTACATGCATTAAAGGCTATTAAAACCAGAAAGAGACCATTACCAGAAACAATTAGAAATTTATGGGCCATCACCTTTATACATGTGTTTATATACCTTAATTTCATCATTGACAATGAACAATTGCTGAAAAATCTCAGCTTTTTTGCCAGCTCCTTCCAGCTTCAAATGTGACTGAATGTAATATCCAACACTGAGAAAAAAGATTATAATTGCATAACAAAGGCCATTTATATATTATTAATTTACTGCATGTGTATCTATTAAATCTATTGAAAAAATATTCATAGAACATTCATAGAATCATAGAACCATAGAACAGTTAGGGTTGGGGTCGTTCAACCTGGTCTCGAACACTGCCAGGGATGGAGCATTCACAACCTCCCTGGGCAGCCCAGGATACGGTTGGCTTTGTGGGCTGCAAGCGAAAAATGCCTGCTCATGTTCATTTTCTCATCAACCAGCACCCCCAAGTCTTCCTCCTCAGGGCTGCATTCAAATGGTTCTAAATACACTCTTAACAATGAAAAATACCTAGGTGATCAGTATTAGCAAGAGCCTATATGACAAGCTTGTCATTATAGTCAATTATTAATTTTATATTTTAACAAAAAATGATTAAAAAATTGGCTTAAATATTATATGTCAAATCTCCTTATAATGATCCATCTGCAACCACCTATTTACTCAACCTCTGCAAATCACTTGACAGACAGGACAGGTAGCTGAGGAGAACCATCCAAGTTAAGCTTAAAATCACTTCTTTCTATATCTTAACTGAAGGCATATCCAATTAAGTTAGGTTATGTGGAGGATGGCTGGTAGACTTCATCTTGCAACATGCAAAGTCTTGAAATATTTAAGTACTGCTATTATAGAGGATATTATAAAACTCCATATACATCTGGGGAAATGTAAATTCTATTCGGATGTCTAGGGAATAATTTTCACTCATGAAAGTTGTGTTAAATATCCCATTAAAACAAACAAACAAGCATACAAACATTTTTTACTAACTTATCTGTGGTTTCAGAATTGGTAATGTAACTTAGAGATTAGTTCTCTAACTGAAGCTCATTATTTTAAAATGCACACCTAGCTGAATATGCAGTGTTATTGTCAGTTTTCATCCTATACAACATAAAATGACAAGGCCTTGCTTGTTTTGCATTTGTATGTGTACACACTGTTTAATGTTTCTACAGAATCTATGAAACTTATACAAACTCTGCCTTTATTTTCTCATTTGAAAAATACCCCCAAAATTTGATCTTTCCCTTTTAATTCCATTAATAATCTGTTTCATCTTCAGAGTCAATAAGAAAGTGCTTACAGTGGTTCTGTGTTTGTTCTTAAAACAGACCAAGCAAGGCTGTTCGTCTCTTCCCTGAGGAAATACTTGGGAGACATAAATAAAATTAGCACTGTTTTCTTGTAGAAACCACCAGTTACTCAAAATAAATTCAGCCTTCCCAAACAATAGGGAATTATTGGATTACTTCAGACAGATTTCTTCCTGGTGTTGTTTTATTTAGTGTCATTAACCTTAGCTGTGCTGACCTAAAACAGTTTGCATAATCATTAGAAAAAAAATATTATCTGATAAGTGGCCATTTACATAACAGTTGTTGATCAATTCCAAACACAGGGTTCATTCAGCTCAGAATTCTAAGTTTTGAATAGAGAGCTGCATGAGTAGATTCAGTGAGAGATCCAGGCTTCTTATAGGATAAACTTACATTCCAAAAATACATTTAATTTGGGTGAATTACATTTATAGGTTTAATATATTTATAACTTTAAATGCTGTCCTTAAGGAATCAAATTTAGGAGTCACTCAAAGATGAAGATTTCTGTGCCGCCTTTTTTTTTCTAGAGAGAAAGACCAGGGTAACAGAGACATTCTATTTAGGCAGGAAATGAGAATAGGCTTATAATTTCAGAGTACAGATAATACTGGAATGCAAATAACTACAAATTAAATTTCTTACAGGATAATCAGTTATTTGTAGCAGTTAGATGCTTTTAGATATATTTGGATACTAAAGCATGTACTGAACTCTGCATTTATGAGCGGCAACTGATAAACCTGAGTAGACAAAATAAGAGAGTCTAAGCTAACATTTTTCTTTCCATTGAGGACAACAGCCCAAAGTAGAAGGAGCTTCAGAACAATTACATACCTACAGCACCAAGCTTAGAATTTATAGATAAAGTTGTCTCTCTACAGACATAAGTTTTCCTGGACAGTCATTTCTGTGAACTACAAGCTCATATCAGTACTTTATTTTCTTAGTATCACGTAGACGGTCTAATTCTTTATGCTAACAAGAAGACAAGATGCTGCACTTCCCTAGCAGATAGGTATTACAAAATTATGCTTTCTTAACTTTTATGAAACATATTTTTATTAATCAAAGGCAGCAGCTCTTCAACAAAACACCACAATATGAACATCTGTTACGTCAACAATACTGAAATTTAATATACAAGTAAACTGAAGTCTGTGAATGACTATATATGTTATCAGGATTTTACACAACAGAAGGAATTAGGATCTGCTTCTAATGGTTTTGTTGGTTGCTATATAGGTTCTCAAAACTGGTAAGAATAAAAAGGTTGCACAGCTACCCGATCTCAAAAACTTTCAAAGACTAATATAGAATGCGCTGGTCTTTAAGTCCTGGAATAGAAAATTCTTATATTAAGTGCTTTTAGGTATTTTAGTTAAAATAAAAGTTCCTCAGAAAAAATGAATAGTAATATGACAACAATTAAAATAGATGCAGTCAGCATACAAACAACAACATAATGTATTTAGACATAAGGTTATTAGCTATCTCAATTTAAAAAGACAAATTAACTTAAAAATCTCTCATTAAAAATTACTGAATTGTCAATTGAAAAATATAATGGCTATAAACAATTAATAAACAAATTAAAATGTCCTTTTAATACTAAGAACATATTGATACTAAGGCATAGACCAAATTCTTCCTTTAAATTTGAAATTATGGGGTATGTGGAATGTGCATGAACCTTGACCACATATATGGGTACAGTCTCAGTGTATGCCAGCCCACAGAGTTGAAAGATGTGTAAATTAATTCTGGAGTTGGGAGCAAGGTTGTCACTCTGTTAGCTGGGGCGTATGTAATGTTGAACATTGCCTCAGGCAGGGTTTTAGTTATGGAAACAAAAAAGAATTTTTCTCTGGCTGTTCGCATCCCCACACTGTGTGGGCACACAAACCCCAGTCCATGTACCTAAACAAAGGCTTGTCATCTCGCTCTGTTCTGGCCCCTGTGGCCCATAGCTTCCTAGAGAGCTCTGAGAAAACAACTTCAAGTACTCCTGCAACTCAATTTGCTTTTGGAAAATTCAGTCTAGATAAGATTATATAAGAATCTAGTCAGTGAGCTCAGTCTGTTAATAGGAGCAAACAAAACCAATTTAGATGCTTCAGACATTGACCTGGATAGTATTTTATACTCTACAGTGCATTTGTTTTCTAATCTTTAAGCTACTTTCAGCCAGGATTTTCTGATGACAGACCACCCCTTCACTTGTAACACTGACTTTTGAAGTTTTTAATGTACGGTTTTTGCCTAAAGAGATGCAGAAGAATTTGGGGTTAGAATTTGCTTTAACATGAAACTCTGGCAAATATATAAATATAGAAATTCCATATGATGCATACGATAGTCTCAGAAATGTCATTTAATTCCCAATTGATAACTCTTATATTTGTTTCTATGAGTATTTTTGCAGTATTTTAAAATAGATACTACCTAAAAAAAAAAAATTCAGATCAATAACTGTTTACATTGGCACAGGTTTATTCCAAGAACTGCTTTTATTTACAGACTAGAAGTTCCCTGCTGTGTACAAAATTACTGTTAGCATTACACTTAACGTTGAGGTCATACCAACTAAAAGAGATGGAGAAAAACTGATATGCTACAAGATATCAGTTAGATTTCAGATAGGAAATGGGTTCTGGGATGTGTCGAGAAAAAAAAAAAATCACTGAAAGACTAAGCATGACGTAGAGGCACATTTTAATTTTTATTAGCATGATAGTAACCATAGAGACAAATGTAATTTTGTGGGAGAGAAACGCTTTAGTATAACATTTTACTAATATTAAATGTAAAAATCCAAATGTTCATACAAAAGCATATATGAAATTGCACACTGCTCTTCTGTAATCTTACAATTTTATCCAGAATTCTGATGAATTAAGGAAGGTTCAAATTAGTGATTCACATTATTAAAGGCAGCACACTGAAGACCGCCTTTCCTTCATTTGAAATTTTATGTATTAATGACTATTAAGCAAAGATGCAAGTTCTGGTTGAAGTTTCTGATCTAAAATGTTAACTTTTTATGTAACAGAAGGTTAAAGGTAACTATGAGTGAAATATTCCTTGTGAAGTGGTCTTGTACTTCTATTCTTTCTTTGCCACTACTAGGAAACTGCTCCTAGTTCCCGATCTCCACAGAAACAAACCCCAACAACATTTAAATTAAAACTGGAGGATTTAGTGGTTTCCACATTAATCTGCCTCCAGAACCCATTAGGAAAAATAAAATGCAAATAATGTCTCCATGAGATGAAACACAATATCTGATATGTAACTGCTGAGGAAAAAATGTCGAATACCAAGAGTCAGATTTATCATTTCTTCATAGCATTTAGCTAGTTCACTATTTCATGCAAATGGCTAGCTGCCTTATGAACAGTAGGGATAATTGTCTGATTTCTTATGGTATTGTCCCTTACACTTTGATTCTCAAAACCTAAAAGGATTTGAGCTCTCACTGAATACTCCCTCAAGTAGCTTTCACTCTCCTTCAACATTCTTTGAGCCTAATATACTTAAACTGTCAGCAACTAGCCAGTTGAATCTCACTTATTTGAGAAACTGACCTTAAAAGAAAGGAGAAAGGTGGCCCAAATAGATTTAAAAACATCCTTCCTCATTACTTGCTTTCAACAGCTAATACCATTGAAAAATAAAGACGTGTTTGGATTCCATTCATATAAAATTTTGTGTCCAGTCAAGTTTTCTTCTGCTTTTTCAAAGATGCCAGTGAGCCAAGACTATCAGCTATACACAGAGCTTTTCATGCAGCACTTGATGTACAAGTATCTACATGATGCTGTGGTCTATTTAGTCTGGCCTTTGGACCATAGTGCTTATGTCTACATTGGTAAGTAGTGTTGACCAATAAAAGTAAACTTGTAGAATAAAACAGCTGAGAAAGTGAGATCCATGTTACGTGCATTTCAGAGGTTTTGTTTCTTTTGAACTAGTGCTAGTTAGGTGCCCTGGGCTGGGTGTATCAGGTGTGCTCCATGTGGTGCAGTTTAGATACATCCCTAAGAGAGCATACTCCTTGAGGCTGCTCTGTAATGCAACACAAAACATAAAAAATAGGCATGAGAAAGATTTGCCATAAAATATGCTGCTAATTTGCAGTAAGTGCTAATGTAGATGTATTAGGAGAAAAAAAGAAGAATCCTCAGTAATGGAGTTGCTGAAACATCCTGTCTCAGGGGAAGTTTTGCTGGTTTTGTTGGAGGGAGAAGGAAGCTTAGCCCTTATAGATTTTGATTAGAAATTGAGGGGCTTTACTGTCTTTAAAGATGCAATTTATTGAATTCAATAGAATTACTATTTTTTCCACTAAAATGCATTGCTGATTTTGAGTAGAAAATAAGATCACACATAGCTTTCATCTTGAAGAGTTTCCGCTTCCCTTTTTGTAGAATAAATATTCTATTCATCCTTTGCTGATGCTTTCTTCCTTTTTCCATTCTTGATATTTTCATTGGCAATATTTGGTTCTTGCATGGTATTTTAAAATAAAGTACGCTTCTCCAAATTTAGCTTAGTAAGACATTTTTTTCCTTTCTCAGATTTCCTACATTTCTTAGTCTGACTGCCATGATTGTTCAGAGCTTCCCAGCTGCTGCTCCTTCTAAAATGGCAAAACTGACAATGATAAAGACTGTTTTCACAGCTTTTTTCAAGACCGTATGTTTAACTGGAGAAAAAAACATGATAAGCTCAACAGTGGGCTTTGAGTTTATGTAATATTTGAAAAAAATGACTGCTCCTCAGAGATGACTGATCTCAAAGTACAAGGGAAGAAATAAATAAAACATACTGCAATAAATAACAGCATTGTATCCATTTTGTTTCTTATTTTGAGAATGAGACTATTCAAAGATTTGAAAGCAATAGAAGCTTAAGAAAAATACAAACACTATTTTATTCTCATACTCCACCATCTGTAAGAGCAACTCCAATTAATGTTTCTATATAAACACAAATTTTTAAGTTGCAAGGAACCAACCTTCTCAGCTAATTAGATAAATATGAAATTTAGTGTCTTGATCAGAAGTTTATACTGATAAAACTATCCAGATTCAGAACAAAATGAATATTGGCACACTGCAACTCAGCATTGGTCATAAAATCCTTTTTCATTTTATGTTATCATTACTTGATTTACTAATTAGATTTCTGTAAAGGAAAAAGGAGCAAAGAGACTCTAGAAAAGCAAAATGCATCATGGTATTAAAGTGAGAAAAATAATAATAAAACCCTGATATTTTATTAAGTGACTTGAGAGAAGATACTGCAAAGGATGATAAACTATACAGAGCAAATGTTCTGGGGAAAGATCATAGTAGTAACACATAAGGGGAAAACATAAAAGTAGGGTTTTTTTTTAAGATACTAGAAGTTAGTAAAATGCTCTGCCTCTCATGACAAACTGGGGTTTAAAGGGGGAAAAAAAAAAAAAAAAAAAGAAAGGAGATATGTTTCACCAAGAGGTTAAAGTTAACCAAAATGAGAATTTTGGATGGCAGTAACTTGTCATCCGAGTAGTTAAAGAAAGAATAATGCAAGGTGATCAATGTTTAAGAGGAGCCCAGCTTCCATGCCCTTCACTCTATATTAGATTTTTAAGATTAGTTTACAAACTAGAGAGAGCTGAGATTAAAGCCAGCTTTTCTGAGCAAGGAACAGTGATAAATATGGCAAAGGAATGTATTTTATGCTTTTGCATGAAGCTTTTATTGCAAATTTTTTTCCTCTATTCACATGTTTAGTCATATACATCTACAAATATATCTCAAAGTAAGGTATATAAAATGCTTTTATAACCACAGAATTCCACAGTGGCTCTTTTTGTTGTTGCTCTTGTCTTTAATAAATCAAGTTTTGCATTAGAAAAGGACACTATATACTAGACATGAAACTTTTGCCTGTCTAACAAAGATCAATGGCTGAATTTTTTGTTTTGGCTAGACTGACAGGCACCCTGCTTTCAGTGAACTCACCCCTTCCATTCTTATCAGTATGGTTTTAAAGAAGATATTACAGTAAATTCTGAGTGATTCATGTTCCTTCGCATGTTAAACAGACAAGCTTCTTCCTTCCTTACCAGATAGTAAGTAGTGATTCAGCACAGTCTGACATAAATACCTAGAAGATGCCTAAAAGCAAAAGTAAAGCACTTCAGAGGGGTAGTGCAAAGTTGTTATGCTAATCTAAGGGACGTTCAAAGCATAGTGAAGTATGCTTTTCTGCGTATCTAGGTAACCCATGGAGTCCACTAGGTATAATTCATAAAGATCAAAAGATTTTCTAAATCTTTTTCCCATCTTTCAGTTAGAAAGAGCATACAGTTGTTACTAACCTTCTCATAAAACTTCATCCTTTTGAAACTTCATCTTGATACAGAGTGACCCTTGTGATTAAAGTAGATTGAGAGAACTCCTGAAGATATATATTCCTTGTTAGTGTACTAGCTGTGCATTACACCACAAAACTGTCCAACTTGAAGAAAGGTAAAAAGGTGGAAAACAAAAGAAAACAAAAATACTGAATATGTGGTCTGTATGATTAGCTTAACTGCAGTGTGATGAGCTAGAAATGCTAAATATATGTTTGCGTACAACTGATATAATTATTGATGTGATTTATAATGCAATTGGTCTTGCAAGTGACATGCATTTTATCAACCTGAAAGGGTGATAATAAAGAACTGTTCAGTCAGTGCTGCCTTCTTGGATGTATTTCCTATATTCCCATGCTTCCTAACTGACCTTCAAGGAACAAAGGAAAAAAATCCTATTTCCAAAGGACTGAAGGGAATATCTGCAAATCATTATATCCAAGTCTGACACAGAGCTTTGTTACTGAAGGAGGGCTCCTAACAGAGAGCAACTAGAAAAAGTCATTGAGAATGGCAAATGAAGGAAAGTTCCACCTGAAAAGAAAGTATAGTGATCCAAAAAAAGATCCACTCTAACAAAACTAGAACTGTACCTTTTGAAATGTTGCCATATCTCAATAGCAGCCTTGTTGAATGTAACTTACGTGTAATGTTTTATGTTTTCCTTTGTCCCTGGCTATAATTTTATAATGAAAAGTTCAGCTCCTTAAAATGTTGGAATAAATGTGAGAGGTTTTATATTTTTAGGTTGAGAAATTCAGAGAAAACTGACAACTCTTCAATACTTTCATTTTTTTTGGAGAGGTAAGCATTCCAAATAACACAAATCCTAAGATTTGTGAATCTTAGAAATTTAGCTATGTTTCTCAGTGTTGAGGCAGCTTAGCAGCTGTCACCAAGGGCTGTGATGCCTGGATGACTGTCCTTCAAACAGGTGTAATTCCATTGTCATTTCTGAGTGTATGACAGATTTTATTAAAATCTGGAAAGAGGAATGCAGATTTTTAGTGTAATTTATGTCACAGTTATAAATTAATGCAGCAAGTGATTTGCAGTGATTGTAACTCAAGAAAATCAAAGTTACAAAAACATTTTTCTCTGTTAAGTAGGCCTATTCAGTTAGCAACATGCATAACTGAATTTCTCCGTCCACGCTTACAGTTCAGAAATTTAACCTCAAACAGATGGAAGCAATCATATATCATATGTGGTCTGTGACAGCTAGAAAAATGAGCTGGTCTGCAGGATGAAAAATCTTGAGAACAACTGATTTGTTACAAACTCAGTGCTTGAGTCCAAAGAGTTTCTCAGCTCATGAGACTTTACTCACATTGTAACAGAATTTTCCTATTCCAGCAGAATTCAAAATGGAATTCAGCACATATAAAGCATATTTATAATGGGAACCTTCTGTAAGATCTGGATATTCATCCTGTCAGATACAATGAACTAAATTAACTCCTTTGAAAAATGGCAATTTTGAGGGAGAGCTTCCATTATGAAAGTTTTCTTCCCCACCTTATCTCTCTTTTTTGGTAGGTTCCAAGTACCATGATGCATAATTCGGAAGATATGGTCTCTGTTTTTTCAATTAGTTAATTTATCTAATACTTTGCAACTTGCTTCCTTTATCCTATTCAAAGTACCTCTTAAACTCTCCTATATATCAGTGGGGTCACAGCAGCTTGTCAAAGGATCTTGTGGATGTTCTCTCTATTTGAACATTGAACAGATGGAGGTGTTCATTCTCTATCAGTGACAACTTTTGCAGCCTGACTAGAAGGAGATGAGTCAGAGTAAAGATTAAGCAAAACAACAGAGCAATAGGGTAACACTAAGGAAGCTTCTCAGATCTTCATGATTAATTAACAACGAAAGGGCAAGGACAGAAGCTTTTTGCACACTCTACAAGGATTAATGAAACACACCTTAGAGTATAGGGCATGAGGTCCATCATCTATCAGATGACTCTAAGATTATAGTTTCTTCTAGTCATTATTTTTTACCATTTACTTTATTCTGCAAACTTAGATGGAGGAAAGAGAGAAGCAGCAAAGTCTAAACACATTGGACCACAGCAACAGATACTGGACTACATCTCACCATAACTTTTTTACCATACAACCATGCTTGAAATTATTAAATTATTACAAGTTCCAAAAAACATATTGGCACACAGTGCGCAACATTCACAAATCCTAAAGGGCTGGGTGCTGTAGCCACCCAAAAAAATTAACAGATGCTATAGAATATGTTGAGCTATGTTGGATTACATCCAATAATGAATTCAGATATCCAGGTGGTTTTTGTTTGTTTGTTTTTGTTTGCTTTTTTTCTTTTTTTATGTTTTTGTGTGTGTGTGTTTTATTTATTAACTTTATGGAGTGTAAGCTTGTGCCTAGGCTTTCAGCTGTGATTCAAGGCCTAGTTTGGGTATGGTACAGCTGTGTCAGTTTTATCGAAAACATTACTATTAAGGTGCAAGAAAGCATGTAAGTAGGAGGTGTGCAAAAGATCATGAGATTTCTCATCAGGAGCTATTATTGAATAAAACTAAAAAAGAGTAGTTCGCTTACACTCTTAATTTATAAATAGTCCTCTTACAAGATTTCTTGTGCATGGTTAAAGAGTCTCTAAATTAGAGTGATTCAGTGACATCAATCATACGTTGGCAGTGAGGTTTATGAATTTTTCTGGTTATCATTTGCCAGTTCAGCACATTTATGCAGCAAAGAATGGGAGTGGTTAACATTCGTTATGAATGAAACTACAGAAATTTCACAAGGTGTTCAGTCAAAATAATACAAAGTAAATGTGGAAATGTAATACATACACACTTTAACACATAGCTTGCACATGCCATATCCTAAAATGTACTTTCATAACATTTTCTCAACACATTCAGTATTGTTCATAATACAAGGTTAGGAATGTAAGTTAGTTTAGAGAGTAAGATATTATTACCTTTTTAGGAGGTAAACAAAATCTACAGAGTTCAGTGACAGCACAATACTCAGTGTCATGTCTAGCTTCACAGTTTGTTTAATTACTGGAGCTTTTAGAGAGTTAAGAACAATAAACGCATATCTTCCTATGTTATTAGCAGTGATTCAGTCCCAGTAACTTAATTTCAAACAATTTTTTTTTCCTAAAGATTAACAACATTAAAGGTATACAACAGAAGTTTAATGCATTTTTCTTATTTAGCTGAAATTGTGGGCAGTATGTTCCTATGCCACTCAGCAATATAAATTAGTTATTGGTGGAAATATAAAAGAGCATGCAATGTCAAATTAACTCCAGTTTTGTGTCTGTACAAACCTACCTCCAGAACCTGTTTTTTATTTCACAAACTCAATATATATAGCAAGTGGACACAATATACATAACAAGTTTCTCTGTCTTTGCCTCCTGAAGCAGAGTTTAGTATTTGATGAGTTTCCTGGCAAAGAAAGTAAGTTTTGCTGACTAAGATCTAAGCAGGAGTCTGCGACTCTAATCCTAAGCAAACGTTTGGACAGTGTCAATAGATGCTGCTGCATTGCAATGCGGCATGAGAGCTTGATGAGGAAATTATTTGATGAAGAGTGAAGGTGCCAGAGAAAAGCAGTGGAAACAAGAATGAAAGTTGTAAGTGATGCCAAACCAAAACCAAGCAAACTGTTGCTAGCAGCACTTGTTCCTGAGGTGAAACCAAGTTTTACAGGAAGGTTTGCTGGCTCAAAATTGACTTTTTTACTAAATAAAAGCTTGTCTTCTCTCTTGGATTTCCCTGTTAATCAATGACACTTGACTCAAGAAAGAGGAGCCAGAAATGCAAATTTTAAAGCAACAGCAACATAATGAAATATTTTGCTTCACCCTTGTTTCTTAACTGAAGGAACCTCTGAGGCAACTCAAATAGCATTTAGTAAGATTGGGATCAATTAGTACAGAGTACCAGTAATGTAGCTTACCGTTACTAAATCTGCTATTTTTTTCAGATTGTTCCTAAAAATTCAATATGAATAATATTTACATCCAATGTTTTCACAAGTAATCACAGGATGGTGTATTTTTAACTTCTTTGCATGAGGCTCATATACTGAGCAAGAGCATATTTTAGTGCATTGCACCTTTAAAACCACCACAACATTAGGATCCTATTTTTTAATTTTGTCCATTGCAATTGAAATTACAAGTTGTTTTGGGTAAACAATGATAAGATTATAATGATGAATAGTAGTTACTACCAAGCATGCAGAACTGCAGGAAAAAAAGAAAAAAAAACCCCGAAAACATACAAAATAAAAAGCCACACAGAGAACACCCCCTCCGATCCTCCCCAGACACATCTATTCCAAGAAGAGCATAATGTTAAAATCCACCCTTTAACTATGCCAGTGTGGTTTTGTGGTTTAATATACTATAGAGCGCGAAAGGTGAAACAGAGCTATAGCAAATATTTGTCTGTATGCCCACAAAAAGTTAAACATATCTAAATATAACTGCTGCAGTAATTCTTTCCAAAGCCCATCATCAAAAAATTCTGGATGATGAGCTCACTCACAAATAAGCTTTTATACATACATATATATTTGTGTAAATAAAAATCCCCTTTTTCCCCTTCCCCATTTGGACCCCGTAAGTCCAAAAAGTCAATGTGCAAGCAATGTGTGAGCAGTGCCCACACTTGCTGTGAAGGAGCACATACATCTGTGACTAATATCTAGATCATTCCATTTGTTGGACCCAAGACAATAAAAACGGTGGCCAAAGTTTAAAGACTTTTGTTGAGGATTTGTGGGTGGCCAGGCAGTATGACTAAGATACAGGCACTTTCTAACAGCTTCAAATAGACTTCATCTGACTGGTTAGAGTCCCCTGTGGTCAGTATGGAAAAAGTGGAAACCACAAACAAAAACCACCCCAACTCAACCCACTGGATTTTAAGCATGTTCCTGCATAGCTTACTCTTGATAACCTTTTTTCTCAAAGTCATAGAGCTAAAAGGGTGGAGAGCAGAACTGTCTGCAGGTTTTTTACTGAATTACTGTCTCAGATTGCTAGGAAATGGAAGGGAATTCATAGGAAAAAAAAAGCAAAAGTTGCAAAGGAGACTGAAAATGTTAAGAGAAAAAGGTAAGCCTGTATCTTTGCTGTCTGAAAAATGCATGAATAATTTAGAGTTCTAAGAAATATTAGGTACAAAAATCTAAGAAAGCATAATGTAAGGGGGCCATTAGAAAACTGCCTATCGATAAGGCATCATTAATTTATTAAGGAGAGTGAGGAACTCAAGAAAGAAAAAGGGAGACATCTACAATATGAAGTTAAAAAAATACCAAACCCCAAATACAAAGAAACAGAATATTAAAGAACCATCCTGAACCTAGACAGCCCAGCAGTAAGATGTATCACACCCAACACTGTTGTAAGATGAAGTTGGCATTTGAGGCATAGCTGTCTTGAGATCAGCAGAAAGCTCAAATTGATTCTCCACATGTACTGTTTAATACTTCAGCGGCTCTGCCACTACATCCCAGAGGTGTATTTGAAATCACGCAGGAAAACCAATGTAAGCATATTTTAGTTATTTTAAATTTACATGAAGATGTAAATAGTCAAGTCTGTGTAACCCAGATTACTCTCAGATACCACAGTTCTAATATTAACAGATCCATTCTGTGTCTTGAAAGTGGGGAAAACTCATAACATGAAATTGGTAGGTACTGATGTTTGCACATCTTTCAGCTGTGTTCCAATAGTTCTTCACATACCTGTGGAGTGGAATAATCTATGTACCAGTGTAACCTCTACTCTTTGGGAATCATAATGATTGGATTCCACCTGTCTCTTTACATGTTGGCCTACAGCCAAGATGAGACTATGAGGGGGTACCTGCTCTAAAAACAAACATTACTGTTCAGATTACTCTGCAACTGTACTTTGTAACCTTAACTGCATATAAATTTCCATGCAGTCTAAGAACAGGCAGATTCAGTAAACTCCTGAAATGAAACAGAACAACCAGAACTGATTTGAGAGAACTGCTAAAAGGATAGGGTCATAACCAGTATTGCCAAATCAAAAGCAGTAATTTGAACAAGGGTGCGAATACAGCCTTAAAAGCGTTCACACTATCCACCCATATTAAGATGATTTTGCTGCAAGACACACTGCAGGTTGAGGTTTGGGCAGATATGACCAATTTAGGCAAAGGAAGAAAGGATGAACACAGCTTCTGTGGACTCGGAAAAGGAAAAATTGACTAGGAGCCAAGACTTCCCTGCTATGCAAGAGGCTATACCAAAAAGCCTAAAGTGAACATGACTACCTACTTCCTCAAATGTGTCAGCTGGTAGCTATTTATCTTCTGATTTAATAGACTTTATTACAATTAAGTGGTCTTCTGCTGAGTGAACACCTCTCATTTATTTTTCCAGCTTATACTCTGAAAACTACCGCAGCAGACTGAATGTGGTAAAAATGGAAAAAATAGCAGCTAGATTGTAGGATTTATATAAAATCATGTTCTCCCTGTGCACACTAAGAAGATCTCTGCCTGTAACTAAGCAATAGCTTCATAAAGTGCTCTCATTTGTCCTAACCTGTTTTCCTGTCATTCCTGCTACAGCAGTTCACTGCTGATCTGCTTGACCAGCTTCATAGTAATAATGTACTACCACATTGTACATCCTACCCATCCTTTTTATTGTCAAGCAAATCACTGTTGGCACTTTTTTGATGCATCTACTCAAACTTAAATGACAAGCTCCTCTTTGAGCAGATCACAAACCGATTTTATGAAGTGGGGTTGGGGATTAATATACAACACAAAAGGCATGGCATAGAATCTCTCTAAAGAGTATTAACAGTATAAGAACTTGCATACTGAAATTGTAGTATTTCAGTTGCAAGATCCTCTCCCCAAGAAATGCATTGCACTGTTGTAACTTCACAGATTTCATGAGGGATATAAATTCAGAAACGTAGGTGCATAAAGTATAATGGACATGTTATGGGATGAAGTTTTCTCTAAATTATTCCAAAATAGATTATGTCATCCTCCCCTAAAACTTTGAAAACATCAGTAAGACCTAGAAAACATTGGTAAACTGTTAAACTCTGGTCAGCCTTCCATGCATCTTAAATTTTCAAGTATCTTGTCATCAACTCCTGAGGACTTCTGTCTTCAAGTCATGTTGAACTAGCAATGGTTTTTTAACCTCAGTTTGCCTATGAGTGTTCAAAATGCACTGCCTGTTCTCCCTTTCTCAAAATTCTTACCAAGGAGCTATTAGCAGCTGCAGACAAACTGACCTGCACTATAACAATAACCCACAAGAATCAGCCAGAATTCAGCCTCCTAGGGATTATGTACACAAGTCACTTCATCAAAGATCAAAAAGCATATGGAAAGTGACATGTTTTTTTTAGACTCGTGCACTACTGAAAAATGGCTATATGACATCCTAAGGATGAAGAGAAAATGGTTAAGACTAGTAATTCATGGTAGTTATTTTCTCGCCTTACACAATCCACATATAAGTGGTTTACTCTCTAGCAGGGTTTATGTCTTTGTCATGGTTTTATATCTTTATTTGGTGTAGCACAGCAGCTTCATCTAGCCAAATATTAGAGAATTACGCTATCAAGGGGTAGCAGTCCATTGTGTCCACTACTGCCTCCTGCATATAAAGGAGCACAGAACTATTTATTTGACATTAGGAAAACCAGTAGCCTCTGTGAGCTTTTCTGCTGTACTTTCTGCCCTGAACTGTGCCTTGCTGGGATGGAGTTAAGTCTCTTCATTGCACCCCGTATGATGCTGTGCTTTGGGTTTGTAACTAAAACTGCGTTGATAACACATCAATGTTTTGGCTGTTGCTGAGCAGCACTGAGGTTTTCTCCCCCATCATCCCCCCAAATCCCCAGTGAGTGCAAGAAACCGGGAGTGAATGGTTGGCTCAAACTAGCCAAAGGGATATTCCATACTATATGACATCATGCTCAGAAATAAAAACTCAGGAAAAGGGGAAGAAAGGGAGGGACAGTCATGGTTATGGCATTTGTCTTGCAATGTAACTGTTATGCATGCTGAAGCCCTGCTTTACAGAAGTGGCTAAACATCTGACAGCTGATGAGAAGTAGTGAAGAAATCCATTATTTTTATTCAGTGTGTTGTCCTAGAATACTGCCTGTTTCTGTCCTAAACAAGGAGAACTCACCATATTATTCATGGTTCAGAAGTTTTAATGTCTTGGTTTTTTCCTCTCTTAAAAGTAGCACAGGCTACTAAAACTGGATTGAAGGCTGATAAGTCATGTTATGGCAGCAATGTCTTAAAATGAAGTCACATACCTAACAGCTTTAGCAGATGTCAGCACTGAAAGTTTTGAGACTCTTTGCCATCAGTCATCACTCTTCATACACTGTGATGCCTGCTTCTGAATTGGCTCAGAAGAACACTCCTCTGCAATTCTAAGGTGAGCTTGTGCAGATTTTCAGCAAAGGAAATTTTGTTATCCTGAATTTTTGCAGCTGCTATTGGTCACTTCAGCTATGTGACATGGCAACTTCCTTCCCATCTGTTTGTCTCAGAAGCTCAGAAAAAAAGGTCTCTAAAGCACAAAAAAATTGTCCCCAAACCTCCCAAAGCAAGTGGTCTATATAATTGGTTTCTTCTCCAGTGGTAAATTCATTGTCCACAGTACTGCCAAAACTTATGGGGAATTCCCTAGCAGGACCTTAGTTTGCAGAGCTAATGTCAGAAAGTAGTGAGCTGTCATACACCTTCTCAAGCCATGTCACCACACACATATTATTTCTTTAACCCATTGAAATGGTGTGTAGGCTTTCACAGAAGAGGTGACTACTGGGATGGTGATAGAAGAACCATGGGAGATTCGGTGCAATTGCAGAGGCTGGAGGCTGCAGTCAGGCTTCACTGCCTTTTATGATATATCCCAAAGTGCAGCAACACCAAAGTCCTAGTCCTGCAGTGGGACAAAGAGGTACAAGAATACTTAGGTGATGCTGAACGCTTCGTATGGGCATCATGCCGTAGAGGACACAACCATTGCCATAGAGGATGTAACCATAAGAACATAATAAAAAAGACAAAGCTGTGTGGACAATGCCTAACCCACGGCCTTCAGCTCATTGCTAATTAAGATCATCCCCAATATCCTCTTTGTATCTACCCAGTTCCTCCCTGCTGGATGGCAGGTAGATGTTAGGAATATCTTTCAACATACCAGGAATGGAAGGCAGGAATCCTCAAATCCAAGGGCAGAGAGAAGTAGGCTCTCAACCAGGTAAGTAATTCTTATCAGCTTCGGGAAATAGTTTTAAAATACTTTTGTTATAATTGGTTCCATGCTTTTGGGGGGACCTTAGAAAGAGAGAAATTCATAATAGAAGATGCAAATTATCTTTAAAAAATATGTCTCCTTGAAATTTCATGTTGGCCTTTAAGTTTCATACAAATAGAAAGGTACTAATACAGTTAGAAATGCATTCCTTATTTCAGTATATAACATGTGTTAATGATTTAGTGACTCAGGCCAGCCACAGCTTCTCTCCCAGGACAGGTGCAGGTACATTCAGAACTGCATGTCAGATCTTCCACAGAATAATGCAGCCCACGCATAAAAAGCACAGAAAAAATATGCTTAGAACATTGTTTAAAACACTTTGCTTTCTCCTGCATTATTTCCTCTAGCTTATTATACCAATCACCTGGAGCATAAATCTGTCTTCACCATCTGTTCTTTCTTCAGAAACAGCTCCCTATTGCCCTTGACTGTTACTCTTGTATACAATTCTTTATCAAACCTAATTGGAAACAGCATTGAAACCAACATTTACACCTTCCCAGGCATGAACCTTAAACCTTCTGCATCCAGAGCAATGTTAAATGTTTACATCAGGGCTCAATCCTTTAAAAAACAAAGGATTTTCTCTCCAGTGCTGAACCAGAGAAGCTCTCCTCATTATTTGGGCTACAGGGTTATTTAGATGCCCCATGGAGAAAACAAGCTTAGAATTTCAGAACTGCAAGGCCTACAGTTATGAACAGAGACAGAAACATCCTACTATATGAGGTCTTACAGAGCTGACAAAAGAGAGCAGAATTTGGTCCCTCATGCTGCCTGTATGTATCACAGTCACCTACTACAAGTAGGTTTGGGGGTTATGGAAAGAGTTCTAGATATACCTCAGGAATAAAAAAGGCTCAGCCTGGAGGACTCAGATCCCAGTTCATGCACACAGTCCCACCTCCCGTTCTAATTCTAGCATTAGTTATGTCAGGGTTCTGGTCATTTGCTGGTTTAGTTTGAAACAAATGAAATTATATATTTAAAATACCCACCCCCAAAAAAAAAAAAAAAAACAAAAAAAAAACTTCGGTTAATGTTTGGAAAGTGAATGATTCACAGGGTGCTCTGCAGAACACAGGGGAACCACAAAGCCTTTCATTTCCAGGCATCATTTGCTCTATGATTATATATCTAACTCTTTATGAGCTTTGAATTTTGAATAAATGAAGCATTAAATACTACATTTATAGAAGCTTCATATGCCTTTAAAGCAGATGTTTCACGGTGGAAATAAAGTGGGTTTCTGCAGAAAACAGGCTTGCATCTTTGTCAATGAAACAAAACAAATGTTTTAAAGCCTTGATTGGTTTAAACGTGTGACTGTATATCATCACTGTGTCTTCATCTAGAGGGTATTTGACTATCAAGTACATAGAAATTCAACCTTTGAAATTTAATAATTTAAAAATGAGGTGTTTGCGGGCTACATCATCATCTGTCATAGTAATTAACTTATTTGCTAAAGAAAGCAAAGAAATCAATAAAATTTGAATTCACTTTCATATGGTTATGAAGTGCCTTAAGAGTGACTCATAGAAACCAAATGCTTCACAAAATCAAGATTAGATATATTCTTAAACCACAAGTGTGGATAAGTCTATGACAATATCCTTCAGCAATTTATAATTTCCCTCAACTTGTTCATTACATCAGCTCTAAGATACTCCTATATGTGTAGAGTTTAACTGATGACCAGAAAACTTTATTCACTTTCTCCAAATCACTTCTTTTTTCCTCAAATCCTAAATTTCAGATATTCAGATTGACAAAAACGTTATTTCAATCAAAGCAAGTATGTTAAAATTAGAGCTACTGTGGGTCCAGCTCCCCACAGGACTTTCAGGTCAGACCCCTTCCTTTTTGATGGAGATTTGAGCACTAAGAGCATACAAGTTGAAGTTAAATCTCCTATAGTGTCCCTGATTAATAGAGTGAACAGCTGTATACTGAGCTTAGTACTGAGGGGTACTAAGAGCTATAACTGCTGTAGATGTTTAATGTGTTGCTGCCTGAAATGAGTCAGAGAATGGAAGATAAAACAGATATCCAATTCCTTACCTCAGTGCTCCAATCATTAGGCTATTCTTTAAGGATAACTTCATACAATCACCAGTTATACCTGAAACACAACTTTGACAGCTCCTCCTTTGAATTCCTTTCTCAAAGGTTTGAATATTTGGTTTCAGATAGTTAATGGAAGATCTTGAATTCTGCTCATAAACCTGCAGGATTCATCTTCTTGTGTCTCTACTTGTATGTATTCCTATATATACCCATATCTATATATGAATAAATGTAAATTTCAATAAATATTTAAATTATTGTTCTGAAAAACTGTTTTCACACAGCTAGCTTTTTCTTTACTTTGATATATAGAATCATAGAATCATTAGGGTTGGAAAGGACCTTAAGATCATCTAGTTCCAACCCCCCTGCCATGGGCAGGAACACCTCACACTAAATCATATCACCCAAGGCCTCGTCCAACCTGGTCATGAACACTGCCAGGGATGGAGCATTCACAATCTCCCTGGGCAGCCCATTCCAGTGCCTCACCACCCTAACAGGAAAGAACTTCCTTCTTATATCCAATCTAAACTTCCCCTGTTTAAGTTTTAACCCATTACCCCTTGTCCTGTCACTACAGTCCCTAATGAAGAGTCCTTCTCCAGCATCCCTATAGGCCCCCTTCAGACACTGGAAGGCTGCTATGAGGTCTCCACGCAGCCTTCTCTTCTCCAGGCTGAACATCTCCAACCTTCTCAGCCTGTCTTCATACGGGAGGTGCTCCAGTCCCCTGATCATCCTCGTGGCCCTCCTCTGGACTTGTTCCAACAGTTCCATGTCCTTTTTATGTTGAGGACACCAGAACTGCACACAATACCCCAGGTGAGGTCTCACAAGAGCAGAGTAGAGGGGCAGGATCACCTCCTTCAACCTGCTGGTCACACTCCTTTTGATGCAGCCCAGCATACGGTTGGCTTTCTGGGCTGCGAGCACACACTGAAGCCGGCTCATGTTCAATTTCTCATCAACCAACACCCCCAAGTCTTTCTCCACAGGGCTGCTCTGAATCTCTTCTCTGCCCAACCTGTAGCTGTGCCTGGGATTGCTCCGACAATTATATAATTAATACGTAATGCAAGATGACCCCTGGTAATCCTGTTCACTTTTAGCTGAATACACAAATTTATGACTTTTAAACCACATTCATGCTGGCAGCAATTTATTTAACTAAACTTTACTGACTGTGCCCAGGTTTCTACCATGTTTTCAGAAGGCAGCTGTCTTGCTCCCTACAGCAGTCACATTATTTTCATAGAAGTACAAGTGCCATACCTGTTTCCTTGTGTTTTATGATTGTTAGATTGAGTTTTGAGTCTAACTGGGCTCCAAAACGCACTGAACAGTTTTCATAGGTTCTCTCCAAACTCAGTGACTGGCCTGATCCAATGTTCTTGGTAAAAGCTTGTATTTCCCCAAATTATTCTGTATACCTCTGTTTCTTTACCCAATCCAAATGCCTTTCATAAAAAAACAAAACCCAAACCAAAAATTGTTATAAAAAAAAGAATTTTAGGTATATTCAGGTATATTATTGAAACCATGAATACTATTTAACAAATAATAACATAGACTAATTAATAGATTTGCATTAGTGATTTACATTCATCAGTTAGAGGATCTGATTTTATTCTGCACAACAAACTACAGATACACAACAAACTATAGAAACATCTACATGAGGCCCTTTAACTCTTAGTTGCTTCATTCCCATTCTGGTAACAAGATTCTCTTGGGTATACTTTGAGGTTTGTTTTCGAATTTTCCAAATTCAGATCTATAGAAACTTAGTCATGTTCTTAGCATTTAAGGAAATAGCTGTGTAAGCAGACAGGTAAAAAAAGACAAGCAAGAAGCATGACACTAGTCTCTAAAGTTGCGTTATTTTATTAGCATTTTCCATGTTTCTTCAGTGTGTGAGCTGCTTAGCTGAAAAGCACTTTTGGACAAGTTTTGCCTCTTTCCTGGTTAAAACTTGCTATAATACTTTTTAAACTTGATAAATAATGCATAGCAAAGCAAGTTTATGGTGGGTGAATATTAATGGCAGGAATTAGAGCACGGAAACTAATCTATAGTCAGAGAACACTGAAGCACAGAGTACTGACATAAGTAAGCTAATTGGATGCTTCATACAGGAACTGCTTTTCTGCAAACATTAGATTCACCTGACAGATTTTACTTGATGACTCCTGGCATGAGAAACAGAAAATGCTTTTCTTGTGTCAAAGTAACAGATCTGTGTCTTATATCAAGGGGGGATAAAAAAAAAAATAAAAAATGCACCTAGTACCTTAATGCTATATTATTTTTCTTCCCCTCTTATTTCAAAAGTCAAAAATCATTCTTCTTACTCTCCTCACAATCATTCTTCTTACTCTCCTCACAATCCTTTTCCCCTCCTTGACAAAGGCAACTCAAATGCTAGCTCATTCTGACTTAAAACACAGTTCTTCCCAACTATTTTGCCTAGCAGTGTCTTGATCAATATCTGCACATGCTCTAAATGTCCCAGTTCAAGACAGCTGCCCTCATACTCACAAAGGCTGAAATCAGCTTTTGACTTGTAGATTTTTTTTAGTTTTCATTAATTTATTTTTTTAAGTTGATAACCATAAGCCTTATTCAGCCCAAGGCACCATAGAAGCACAGATCAGTGCTAGTTAGTAGCCCAGTTTACAATCTGAGTGTCTCTGGCCTGAATGGTAACCCAGGTAGAGCACTCAAATCCCACCCAGCAACAAGGAAAGAGGAAGAGGGAAAAACAGAAGCAGCAAGAGTCTACCCAGCATATTTCCTAACTGGGGGTGAGAAATACCTTCATCACCATCTGATATGTAGTGAAGGTCATCTGACACAACCTATTAAAAGGCTCACCTGCTTAGCCTGATCAAAATCCAAGGTGAGTCATTAAAAAAGCTTTGAGGGAAGACTTAAGTAATGAAACGTCAACATAAGGAAGTACCAAGAGTAAGCTCACTCTGTACTACAGCCCTGTCAAATTTAAAATTCACTAATTGTATGATAGAACTCATAAATAACATGACTGGCAAATGCATGAAATCCAGAAAATTATAGAATTATATTTAATAGCTTCAAACCACCAACCCCTAATATTATGCATAGTTATATCTTCTATAGCATTCAAGGCTGTTCAGTTGTCAACAGCTTTATAGACGAAATGGAGAGCGTGCAAGTCACAGAATCACAGAATCCTAAGGGTTGGAAGGGACCTCAAAAGATCATCTAGTCCAACCCCCCTGCAAGAGCAGGGTAACTTAGAGTACATCACACAGGAACTTGTCCAGGAGGGCCTTGAATATCTCCAATGTAGGAGACTCCACAACCCCCCTGGGCAACCTGTTCCAGTGATCTGTCATTCTCACAGTAATTTTTCCTGATGTTCACATGGAACCTCCTATGCTCCAGTTTACACCCATTGCCCCTTGTCCTATCACTGGACATCACTGAAAAAAACCTAGCTAAGTCATGTGTAACATTACTGGTGCTTCTGGAGTCTTTTTAAAGCCCAAATTAAAACAGGAAGGCAAGGTTGAGGCACAAAGCCACCTCAGACTTGATTTATGAGCAAAGCAGCTGTGTTGGCAAGCGTGTTCATTTACTGAAAAAAAATCTCTGGATAACAAAGCTCGATTTTCAGTTACTTACACATAGGCTTCTACTCCTTTTTCAGGTGTCAAAAAGTCTCTGAAACTGTCCAGAAGATTACTTTAGTCCTTTCTGGACCAGCAGTTCTTCTGGTAAGGTATCTGTGGCGCCTCGCAGTATATGACTAAGATCAAGCTGTTTGCATTGATAGAAAGTCAAGGCATATACCTGGAGTATCAGAGAGATGGCCAAAAAATATTACCCTAATTTATACCAGTTTCTAGCAAGATATACATAATTACACTTGTGTGACATTTGCTGATGCCAATAGAGCTCTCAACTAGTGACTATAAGGTCAAATACAGCTGAATAACTGCAGTAGCATTAGGAGAGTCTAAATAGAGTTAAACCAGCATGAATAAGTTATCCAGACCTGGTCTGCAAAACCGATTACTAAAATTGTTAGAAACCTTTTGACAGGACTTTACCGCAAGGAAGCTATATGTAGAGTAAAAAAAAACAGGGGCAAAACTGCAAGTACTTTAAACATACTACATAGAAAATGAATAGCTACCTCATTGTTCCTGCATCCATTGATATGGATTGTGATACGTTGTCTAACCATCCTTCAAAAAGCACATCTTTTTAAAGCAGTACATGAACAGTATTGTATTTCAAAGATTCCTTCGCATTTCAAAGGTCTAAAGAACATGTCTCCCTGCGTATAAATACATGTATCAGAATTGTCATATACATAACAAAGTTAAACCCAGAATTTTCTAGGGAAATATATGTATTGATATCTGAATTTTTAGCTGCATACTTTTCTATGCCAATGTTTGCATTGTGAAAACAAACTAGATATCTAAATATGTTTGTGTATTTATGTGTTCTTTAAATAGCGCACAATTTGGACAACACACTAACTTTTACTTCTATATAATACACAACCATGCATAAAGTTTGGGATGCAAGTAGCCCGTTGCAGACCTAAGTGATGTTCTGAAATGAATTTGGGTGTTGAGAGAGAAAAACTTTCTAGTTCCTTATCAACACTATTTCCCATTTAAAGTTTCAACTGATAAAGCAAATTGTTTATTAAATAGCTATAGTATACCAGAATTTCAGTAGGTGAAGGGATATGGATAAACTGTTGTTTTCTAGGTTTAACATAACCGAGCCTCAAAACCACATGAAGCAAAGCCAATCTGCCTGTCAATACTATTTGGCACATGTTCAGAA
Organism: Pezoporus flaviventris; assembly: GCF_033815535.1. Classification (NCBI taxonomy): domain Eukaryota; kingdom Metazoa; phylum Chordata; class Aves; order Psittaciformes; family Psittacidae; genus Pezoporus; species Pezoporus flaviventris. The sequence goes on from NW_026892550.1 coordinate 27,174,265, forward strand.
ACCGTTGTACACAATGAACCACAACTTGTCTAAGTCAATCCAGAAAAGGGCCTGGGCTTGAAAAGTGAAACTAGGGCTGCCAAGCTGCTCAGTGGCTGTAATTTTTGTGGTACATGGTTGCCACTGAGACACCCTCTCTCTGTCCTCAACTTAGAGTCGTTCAGATACCTCTGTATTAAAATTGTATCCCTAGATTTGGGCACAGCTTCACACCTGTTGCTGATCATGACATTATCTACTTCTTCAGTTCATCAGCCACCACTGAGGTAAAGCATAGAGTGATACTGTTACTTCATATCAAACTTCTATCCAGCCTGTCATAACATAAATAGGTGGATGGACTACTGGCAGTTATCACCCCCTGTTTTAATTTTGCATTTCACTGGGTCCTGATTGTTACCACATTTGAACATGAGGTAATGACTCTTTATGCTTCTGCAGCTGAACAGCATTTTTTCTGAATCTTTATTTCCCCACTTTCCCCAGTCCAAAACAATGTTAAATCCAGACTTTTAGGATAGCTGCTGCCAGAGGGGAGGTGAGAAGATATAGAAACATAGAATATTTTGGGTTGGAAGGGGACCTCCAAAGATCACCTAGTTCAACTCCCCCTGCAATGAGCAGGGGGACCTTCCACTAGATCCAGTTGCTCAGACAGAACTGACAGATATGGGCTCCCACCAAGAACAAGTGGGCACACAGGGACAGCAGTCAAAAATGAAATTAATTCTGATCACTGTGTCCCCCAGAGATGGAGCAGTTGGAATAAGTGCAAGAAAAGCAACTGGCTTTCTAGTTCTTTTGAGATATGGATGATCACCTGAACATCACTTACTAGTAATAATTACTTGCTAGGATTCTAAGACACTGGTATTATTAGCAATAAGTCCTTACTAGGATTCTAGTAAGAGTCTGGATCTCATTACATAGTCTTGTCCTCACCATCAATAAAGTAATTTATGCTATATGTAGGTGTTATGCAAATACATAAAAAAAAATTACTTCAACAAAATTAAACTGTGTTATATTTCCTCATACAATAATGTGGGGAGTAAGCAGTATCTGAAACATGGAATATATTTAGTAAATTGAGATGTTTCCCAGCACTCAGGCTATTAGAATCTGAGATTAGACAAATGTTATAAGTGCAGGTTAAAAGATTTTTAGTCACTTATAGTTACAAATAGGTGCTCTATGCATCATATTGGCAACTTAAATCTCCAAAGTATAAATGTCAAAGACCTTTGCCCTGCCTAAAAGCGTCTTGCTGGACAAAACTAGGGAATTTCAATTAAGGATGAATGTGCAATTACTTTAAGGAAGAATAAAACCAAGCTTTCCATTAAGAATATACGAACATCTCTGTAGAAAAAAAAAAATAATAAAAAAATACTGTCCTTTCATTCAATTAACTCCTAACCTTGAAGGTCACAGATCATTTCATTTGTCACCACATCAATTAGGCAGCCCTACATTTTGCGAGCGTTTCGATGCCATTAGATTATTAGATCCAGCTAATTTATTTTTCTAGAATTACATTAATATTTAATACATTAGCTAATGAAGAAAGTTAGAAAATTTGTATCAAACCCTTGCTATAAGTACATCAAAACTGATTCAGAGACAAAGTATGCACCCTTATTCAAGATATAACATGTAACAGACAAGACTTTGAAACTAAAATTGTCGTTTACCTGTTTCTGTGAAGTTGCAAGGAAGGAAACAATGTTAAGCTACAAACAAATCCTAAATATCATCTACCAAAATCATAAGTAATTTAATCTTTGAAGTATAAAAGCCCTGCAACTGCTATATTTAAATGTTTTTGGATTATATTTCCTCTGCAAAGAGTAAAGCAATCTTTACATCTATGAGTTGGTTGAATGGGAACACAATAATCCTAATAAGATACTCTAAGCCTGGCTCTGTAAAAGTATTTAAAAGATCACTGGTTTAGTTTAATATAAATTGAACTGATACTTCAATATCTAAAGGAGTTTCATTTACAGTAAAAAAAATAAAATGCTTCCTTATTTTGTCATGAGATATATATAGAAGAAAGCATTCTCCTACCTTAGTCAAAGATGCTTGCTTCTGTCTGACTGGAACAATTTTACTTTCATTCTAGTAAACTCTTCAGCAGCAATCCTATTATGTGTCTACAGTGGTTTCATGGGGGTGGGACTTCTGTGTAATGATGAATTCACCAGGGAATCTTCCCTTTCAAAGAATGCTGCTGCAGACAAGGAAATCACTTTACGTTTATTGTCACAAGCTTTTGGATGATTAGTTTAAGATGCAGGGGTTAAGTACATGTACATACATAGGCATGGACTGAAATATTTCCTATATGCTAAAGCTTTGAGAAATAGGCTGAAAACTGCAGCATGTTATACAGGGAAAGACTATGTATAAATGCCTATACATACAATATATATACATATATATGAAAAAGGAGAATCATAAAATATAAATATAAGAAAATTGTTTGTCTATACAGTTGTGGTAAAATAGTGTGGCTGGGTCAATTACTGCTTCTAAGCAATTAATCTGAGAAGCAGAAACTCAAAGTCAAGCATACCGATCCTTACCTAAAAATAAAATAAATAAATAAATAAATAAAAAAAAAAAAAAGAGAAAGCATTTTTTAATCCAAAATGGTAAGCTGCATAAAGAACAGATGCACATCTGCCCCACGGGCAATAACCAATTTCCCCAGTACAGCAGCAGCACAGATCTAATGAAGAAGCTCTGTGATATGTTAACCCAATAACATAAAAAAAAGCTTCCTACAAGCTCTCTGGCAAAGAGCAGTGATGTTTGTAGTGATTATTATTAAGATTTATGAGCCAAAAACCTTGAAGAGTATGTGTGGTCACTTCAAATATAGACAGCGGAAGTGAGAGCAAATTGATAGGTTGGCTGAGAGAGAGACATCTGGCAAGGTTACAGCAACGAATGTGACAAAAGGTGCAGAAGTGTCCTAGCATTCCACATTTTAGTGAAGCTATAAGAATGATGGTCACATACACAGATCCCATTACTGGACTAAGTGAGCCTATCAGCCTTTATTAAATCATCCTGCACTTCCCTCATCTCATTTACAGATAAAAAGCAAAGCAAAGCAAAATTTCTGTCTAGATCTAGAAACACTGCAAAACTGGCAAGTTAAAAATAGGACTTTGATAAATTATAGATACTCAAACTAAAAGCACCTCTCCCAAGTCTCAGGTAATGTCTAAATGAGGAAAACCTCTACAGGGATCAACAGAACAGATAAAAATAAAGTTCCCTACCTTCCTCTAGATTCACTTCTGTACATACCCATGCATGTTCAATCAAGGGCAAAGTTAAGAATTTCGCCATCTACTACTTTTAAGGTGCAAAAGTAGGCCAAGAAATTGATGTTCTTTTCCTTCAAGTGAGTCTATTTATCTAGCACTCATAGCTTTCTTTTTAGCTACCTCACAGCAAACTGTTATTGTTAAAATACAAACAATAATACCTTTCTTCTCTATAAATTCCAGCATTCATCCAGAGTGTGGAAGAAATTCGGCTCCCTTCCCTTCACATGCAACGAGTTTCCCAACTCATGCAAGGGCCCCAACCAGCAAGTCATGAAATGGTCTGTGTACTTACCACACCTTGTTTTGAAACTGTCCCAACAAGGATACAACACCCAAGAATCTGAGCTACTCAAAAGACAAACAAAAGAATAAACATCATTGTAGAAAGTTCAAATGTGAGCATAACCTGAATAGCAGCTAACAACCTTATCTAGAGTAGAATTTTCACAATATTATTTCAAAAGAAATGAAAAGAATTTGCGGTTGCTTAACTCAAAGGGCAGAAGGTGAAGGAAGAGCAGCAGAGAAATACAAGAAAAAGGAAAAGAAATACAACACTAGTTTCTTTCTTCAATTTTAATTAAGTTTTACATATATGCTTGCTTTCTCCATTCAAAAGCCTTTACCATTCACTTTAGAGCAAATAAAAGTACAGACTATCTAAGTTAACCTTGTCTCTTTCTCAACTTGATACAAAAATTTGGAGCATTTAAGTCTGCTTTTCATAGCTCTAAGAATAAAACCTCTGTGTCAGGTGCACTAGAATTCTCCAAGTACTTTGGTTCTGCTCTTTGTATGAAGTAATTGCATCCCGGTAGATCTTCAAACTTAATTATTCTGACCTAACAGACTAATTTTACTTAAGACTTTCTTTCATTGATCTAATGTACTGTTGAAATCCTATTTCAACTTCTGGCTTGTGTATTGCTCATATTAAATTACTAACTAATTTTCATCTACTTTAAAGATTACTTTGTGGAAAGTCACACCAGATAGCAAAGGTATTGTCTTTTAAGTAACTAAATTGCATGTAAACCCCTTTGCTGCTGTCAGATACCCAAACCTGCAGTGACACTTCTGCTATTTGATAGCTATTACTAGTCTGTAATAGGTACAAGTTCTTTATACAACTGTTCTTTAATCACATTAAATTGTAGCATTTTGTAAGTGGAAAATGTCCTTTGATAAAGGAAATTAAATTCCATAAAATACCATCTTTTTGCAAACAGTGATTTGATTTACTGGTATTGTGTTGGAGAACAGTAACCAGTGCTTAGCAATACCCGCACATCAAACTGATTAGTGTTTCAGAAAAAAACACAAAGCACTTTAGTTATTGGAAAGTGCATTTCATCTACAAGCTGTAAACAGAGACTCCAGCTGTCAGAAACAAATCTGAGCAGAATCAGAGTTCAGTGGCACTTAACAATACTAAGATAAAAATCTTATGACATCAGTATTTTCTATTCTTTTCTCTTTCCAGTCAAAAAAGCTCAACATGCATCTCTAGAAAACATAAAAGATTTGATGATTTTCTTTACTTTTCGATGCTCAAGTACAGATTATGTGGGCAACTCACATGCAGCTCCCACGGATTCTGTATTTCAATAGAATATCGATGATATGTGGTGTCTTATCACTTTTTGCTCTGGTAATATGCAGGCTTCTGTGTGGAGTCAGTTCTCCTGACCAGTAGGAAAACAACAGATCTGTCACCATCTCCCCAGGGTAAAAAGTACCACCACTAGCATCTATCAGGAGCCTACTTCACATTTCTTTGTAACAAAGGCTGCCAAAACAGAACTTGGCACAGCCCTCTTCAGTGTCACCTTGGTGTATCTAAGTAAAGAGATTGCAGAAATGAACTTAAAGGTATTTTTAGGAAAGCCTAAAAAAATACCCTCCTCTACCATAACATAAATACAGTGAAAAAATATTTTCATTTCAGAAATCTGGCTATGCAGGATGCTTAGCCCAACTAATAAAGTCTCAAAGGCTAGATTAATCATTTGCAATAAACATACTTCCTATAAAAAACAATAATTTTGCATAGTCATATAATTATACAGAGGAAGATAATGAAAAAAATACAAGACAGATCTATACACTACAACAGTCCTGAAGTACATCTAACAGTATCCCACTAGGAAACAGTTAAGTACTCCTCTGCATATCTTCTCTATTAAAGAGTTGCAGGTGGGGAGGAATATATTTAAAATATTTATATATATTCCCCTGCTGCTGTGATGAGCTTAATTTACGAAATAAAGACTGCAGTGAGAAAAAGTTCTGTAAGCTGCTCCAGAGAAAGCTGGCAAAAACTTTGGCATTTTCCAGTTGACTCATACTACTGTGTGTGATTATTAGCTAATGCCAGTCCTTAGAAACTTCAAGGAAAAGAGCAGTTTTGCTTTCTTCAGTTTTTCTGGGGATGCATCACTGCTCTAGTGTACTACTTAGCACACTTAATAATCTGCTTTCCAAACTTTTACTAAGCACATAGCTTCTAAGCCCATGTGTTGTTAACGGTGTTTATGTCCATACAATTCCTAATGCATTCCTGTTGCTGGGACAAGCTTGTTTACAGCTTGTGGATGAAGTAATTCTCATACATTTTTCTGAAGATCCCATTTTTTTTCATTGACTAAATAGTTACATCTAACCTCCTTGCCCTTTATGCGTGGGCAGCACTTCCTCTCTTTGGATCATGTGCAGCAGTTCAATGGCGAAGTCAGTTCTTGTCAGCACAAAGAGCGCTGCACTGGTGTCCTATTTATACTGCAAGCAAAAATAATCACATCTCTTCTGAGAACTAGGCACTGAAATGGAAGTAACCCAATGCACTTCGTTGAGACTTCTTTCTAGAAAGGACCTCAGCCTCCCATGTCACTGAAGGGATTCAAATTACCTTTCCCTGTGTTTAATTGTAAGGTGTAATATGGTTTAACAGTTATTAAAATGAAGAGGACTGTTTTTCTTCTTTAGAGCATCAACTGCTTTGCAAATTTTCCTTTCTGAGCAACACAAAAGAAAGCATGTTAGGTTTCAGACTAGTAGAAATATAGGGGAAACACTGGTATATCTTAAGTTCTGCTAAGAAATAACAAATAAAATATTGAAGAGTGAAAAATGTCTTCAATTATTTATTCAGAACTCTGAATTTGGCTGGTTATGGTTATGTTACCAATTTTATTTGCACAAGGGTGATGGTTATAATGAATGTTTCAACGCAGAGTACTGCTTTCTTGTGACACTAAGGATAACAATCATGCTCAAAATGCTAAAGCAAGTTTCAGGAATGCATCCTTACTACTCCATTCTACACAGTACAATCTGACAAATACCATAGTAAAGGAAAAAGAATAGTAGAATTTAAATGTCTTGTGGTACTTGTTCTATTATTATTATTATTATTCATTAGGACATGAACCAGAAACTAGCTGAAACCTTCCAGTTTCAGATGAGTAGAAAAAGTTTCTACATATTATTATGTAATTATTTTACACAACCCCCCAATGTTATTGGAAGAAACAAACTTATTTAGAATGCTTATGAGTCTGGATATTAAAACATTTAACAATGGAGACCCGGGTTCAAAAGATCTAGTTTGGATAGGCACCAGAACTTAGGTCTCGTTTTTTTTTTCTCATCAGTGCTGACCAGCATAAGCATTAAGAATTTTTTCACACAAGAGACACTGAATGTAGTAAGAATAAAGAAGATTTTTTGTCATAACCAAAACCTGAGGTTTGGGAAATTCAATATGGAATTTAAAACACTTGTTCCTTTAAAAAGGGGACGGAACACTGGAGAAAGTGACTCAAGGATGATGCACAGCTCTATCCTTGAAGTTTTCAAGACTTTGCTGGACAGATAACTCAATTTCAAGCAACAGTTTCAGCTTTTTTTTTTTTTCTTTTGCAGTCAGATCTTCTATAAAGTTTCATTCTTCACCAAGGAAATGAGAGGAGCTCCTAACTCCATTGGGTTTAAGACATCCATTTCCAATTATCCCTACCCTAAGCCATGGAGTTGGTCCATAGAATAAAATTATTGCCCTCGGGCTATTTGTTTCCCAGTTTATATTTCCTAGGTGACCACCAGTGGAAACGTAGGTAGAGTAGGAAAGTTTTCAGGCATACATCATGTTGCAGAATACAGACTGAAGTTCAGTAATCTGTTGAGGTGAAACCACAGACAGGAGTAGGAAGAGATTTCTGACATTTTACAGACACATACAGACTGAGATTAAACTCAGGAGAGCCTATCTTCCTTTCTGAAATCAGACTCCAGTTTTCATATGCCTGTAGGCATATAACTAAGGATGAACTGATTACTGATAAAATCATTATATTGAGGAGGGTTTTATCTCTGATTTGAACAGGTTCAGATTTTCAGCCATCATGCTGTGTTACAGAGTACTTGTTCTTAAAGAAACTCAAAAAACCCCCAAACAATTCCCATCCACCCTTGTCCCTCTCCTGCCAAAAAAACCCAACCCCAAACCAACAAACTAAACCAACTGAAAACCAACCCTGCAACAAACAAGACAAACTGGAGACACAGGTGACTTGCATAATTATCTCATGGAATAAATCCAAACCCATGGCCATGTGGCAGAAGTAAAAATAAACTACAGTTTTACATCTTCTTCCAACTTTTATAACTCTTGACACTGTAGAAGTTACTGAATTTCTCAGGAATAACTAAGCAGGTTATAAATACTTTCACTTTGATATTCATAGTCTGATATAAAAATATTATAATGTCCCTCAAGTTTCCTGTTTCCCATGACTTCCATCTCAAATCTCTCAGGGATAACAGAGAACAAGATTTTTTTTGCTCATTGAAAATCCATGTAGCCATAAACAGAATTAAGGCTAATATTTAGAGACTGTTTTGTTGGCTTTATAATAAGAGTTATAATGTGTTGCCAAAGTATGAGGCCTTGATCCCACATTAGCTACGGCTTATCACAAGTAGATACCCACATAGGACTCATTATCCATACTATTCTCATTGTTGTTTAAATAGGCAAGTAAGGATTTTAATTAAAGAAAAAAAGAAAGCCAAACCAAAGCTTAGGTATCTTTCCTATGCTAAGAAACCAAGCTTGGGGTAAAAATAGCAGGTCTGGCGTTTTCTCCCTCTCCCCCTCCCTAATTATTTACTGACTGTAGAATTCAGGTACAATTTCAGGTACCCTATCTGACCTCGATAGTAATGCGACATCTGATTCAGAGCCTGCAAGACCCAGATAAAGATGAAGCAAGCAAGATAACAGAAGTGGCTGTCTAGAAAGAAAAGGAAACATTTTTTTGTTTAATGACAAGAATTGTAATAACTTTTATTCTACATTCTGTATTTGGTCCACATATTTTTATTATAATTTACTTAGAGATTTGTGTTGCAAATGCACATCTGGACTTTGTCCATTCAGCTGCATTGATACTTATTCTGCTGTTTATTCCAAATTTATTTTCACACAGCTCTGTATAGGGCTTCCTCTTCCCAAGGGAGCTGTCCCCACCAGATGGTATTTACATGTCCATGTCCTGCCTGGATTTCAGTAGTTTTTTCACAACTCTATTTTCAAGTGTCAGAAACAAAGTTTAAACATCACCACACATAGTTGCATTCACATTAGAAGATTCTGAAGAAGGGGAAATATAAAATTACTACACAGTTTTCAAATAAGAAAGACACTATGACTACCTGCTGGAGTGAAAATTTTCTAATGTTTCATATGACCCTCGTGATGGCACTTTCAGGTCTTTCCAGCTCCTATCCTAGGACACAGCAGCATTCCTGTAGCTAAAGGGGGCCTCTAAGAATGCTGAAGAGGGACTCTTTAAAAGGGTATGTAGGGATAGGACAAAGCAGAATAGCTTCAAACTAAAAGAAGATAGATTTAGACTAGATATTAAGAAGAATTTATTCACTGTGAAGGTGGTGAGACACTGACTCAGGTTGCCCAGAGCATTTGTGGCTGCCCCATCCCTAGAAGCGTTCAAAGCCAGGTTAGATGGTGCTCTGAGTAACTTAGTGAATTGGAAGGTGTCCCTGCCCATGGCAGTGGGGTTGGAATTAGATTATTTTGAAGGTCCCTCCCAACCAAAATCATTCTATAATTATAATTAAGATTCCTTCTGAGATACCTGAAATACCATGCCAGATAAAGGACTCAGGAGAAAGACAGAAAATGCTATGATTCTATGATCTGTTCTTACTATAAAAAGCTCTTGCAGTCCAATCATAATGTATGTTCTGTGATCCCAAACCCAAAGAAATCAAACTTACGATGTTCCTTTTGAGACTAAACACCTTGCCACATAGCCTGAATAAACTCTATATTTTTCTAAAGCTTTAGAAAAGTCACAACAGATTGGAAGAATATTAATTAATGCTGTTAACACATCTTAGAGTTTAGGCTCCTTGCCAAAAAAAAATTAAGGTAAATATGTTTAAAACAGCTATTCCAAGTCTTTTGCAAGTGTACATCTACAGCAATAATGTAACCCTGGAGAAGTAGGAAAAAGAGAAAACTCAGAAAAGAAAAGCAAAAACCTTTTTAGCAGTAACTTTTGAGACAATTCAACTGTTGGTATTTCTTTTATTAGTCTTAAACTTTACAAATTCTGCCAAATACCTATGTTGCATCACTTTCATTTAGCAATTCAAAGATATATAGTTACATTATATATTAAAAACATGCATATTAAAGTGCAATTGAATAGGGCCCAGATCTTCAGGTCTTAGTAAAACAGAATAGTCCAACATAAAATATTTTTATACTTTACCTTAATGTTACCACTTCTTTCATCCAATCAGATTATTTCTCAAGTGTCAGTCATGCAAGATACAAGAAATACCCTGTTGTTTTACTCATCTGTTAAATTCCAGTTGGATAGCATTTTTTTCTGGCTGAGTTTTATTTTTGAGAGATATATATACATATATATATATATACACACACACCAGTATGTTATGAGAAGGCAGACAAAACATTAACCACTTTATGTTAAATACCTTTGAAAGACAGCCAAGAAAATTGGACAAAAAAATTTGCATACAAGCCATAACAACAAGCATCATCACACTGGGACAGGCTTCAGCAGCATTAAAAATAAAAAAAAAACACGTTAGAAACCCCTTTTATAATGTTAAGGCAAGGTTTAAGACTCAAATGAATAGGACTTTGTCATTATGCCAAGAGTTGCTGTGGCTCCTTATCTGCATTTTCATAGAACAGCTTAAATCCCCCAGCATTGTATGTAATGGAAAACAAAAAATGATACCCAGCGCTTAGCCAGCACTCTGCAATCACTGTTTGTTGCGTCAGGACACAAAGAGCATTTCCAAGACACCTACTGACGCCTGACAGATAAAAATAACTGAAGTAAATGTTAGACAGTACCTGACACTCCAGCTCCCAGAAATAGATCCCAACTACTATAACTCTTCTATGAGTAGCGTTGCTTTTAATTACTTAATGGTCATTTTTACAACTTCCTTTTTTAAAGTATTTATCTACAGACACTGAAAACAATTCCCATTGCAAAAGCTGTGGCAGCTTAGTGTCTCTCTTAAGTTAATACTAACAACGCACAACATGCTCTATCAGCTAACTACCACCAGTTACATTCAACCAAAATCAGCAATTCTGCAAATGATAAACAGCAGGTAAGCAAGCAATTATTACTGTTCTGGAAAATTCCCTAGAAAAAAAACCACATATTTGATGAAGTCTGAAGGAATATTTAAACCAAGTTCTCCTCAGCATCTGCCCCACCCCACACACTTCTTGTTTATGGCCAACAGTGTAGCATACCTAGAAGTCAAAGCAGAGATGTGATTCTTCCTCTCCAGCACCACACTTAAGTACCATAACTGATATGCAAGAAAGCCCTCTTTCATAGAGTCACTTTATTGTTTCATTCCATTAATAGTGTTTTCATGGGAAGTCAGAAGCTGCTAATCTTAGAGCTGTAATCATGGCCCACCTCCCTTCCCTTAACAACTTCTGTACCTGCAGATAACACTAACTGAAGACCAAGTTATAACCAAAGCCAAAAATATAGGTTTTTAAATTCCATCTTTACCAGAGACAAGAGAAGTAGCTCTTTCCAAGAAGAGTTTCATAGTCTTTAGAGAGAGATGATAAAAGTCATGAATGACTTAAAATTATTTTTTTTCCTTCTAACAATGCAATACTTGTTTCTTGCCTTTCAGTTGACATCTCTTTATACTGTTGTTGTCTGCAGAACAGTAGAATCAGTTGTAGAAGTAAAATGAGTCACAAACACCACGTGACTTGGGGCATGTAAGGCAGAACTGACTATATAACTTTGTATTGCCAAAGGCTGGAACAAAATCATGTTTGTTTACTGCTTGAATTCAAAATTTTGTTGTTGAGCTGAACATATTTTTTCTTCTTAAAGCAATACGTGATGTAACATACAAATTTGCTTGTAACTTCACAGTTCAAACTTACTGTTTGGTTAGCCCTAATGATTTCATGATACAAGACACTGTTCATGTGTTGATTAATCCTTTCATAATATGGAGATGACAAATCTGCCTGCTAGAACAGCAGGTAAAGATTAGTTCGCTCCTCCATGTAAAACCATGTTTGCTGTTATGGCAACACAATTTTGCAATTCAAGATGTATTAATCTGGAACTGCATTTGTCCTTCTGTCCTAGAGCTCTGAACATTACATACCTACTCAGGTGAGCAAATAGCTGGAAAGCCAATTTGTACTGCATTCCTCCCTTGCTGACCTTTCTATTATTTCAGCAAGTCACCTTGGAAATAAAAGTTGTAACTACATACCTCAAATATTTTTTCCTCATATGTTGTGGTTAAAAGGTCAACTAATATCTTCCAAATCTTTCTAGGCTCACTCTCCTTAAGTGTCAAAGCACATGCATATTATATACTGTTCAATACATAGTGGCAACCTGAGGCATTCCCACTCATTTTAGGTACTAGACTAGAAAACCCCAACAAAAAAAAACATCTCCCCTCCCCTTCCTCCTCCTCCTCCCACCGATAAACCTTTTTAACTAGTAAATTCAAAACTAAATGCTCTAGATCAGGAGAAATGAAGAAAGGTTGAGCAGAAATTAAAATATCCAAAGTCAAGCCATGTCTGTACAAATATTCCACTGCTCTCAGAGTTGATTTCTCTCATGAATCTGTTAGCAACAGTGCACATGACTTTCTCTCAGTACTACCTGATTATTAAAATTTTAACTTCTTAAAATCCTTCTGAGATTGCCTCTAAAAAGTTGAGGGTGAGTACTGTTAAATGACCTACCAAATGCAGGTACTCTTTCTTCCTCAAACAATTACAGTATAGCACTTTGCTGTCAAAGTGGCAAATCATGGATTGTCCCATAGAAAAGCTTTTTCAGAGCAGCTCTATCGGTCAAGGTCCAGCTGGATTTTACCTTTGTACACATATTCCACAGCTCTAGTTAAGCAAGAGATAGTTGTGTTGAAAAGGTGTTCTTGTGAAGTGGTACCAGAAGATGTCTGGAAATCATCTGTCATCACTGTCATCTTATCATGCTGACAATATGAGAAATCACCATTCTTGTTGCCCTCTTATTATCAAGTTAAACTTTTATCTTCATAATCTCTTCTCAGCCAAAATAAACAAGGTTTTGAAGTTATGAAGAGTCTCAAAGCTCAGATTTAACCATAGAATGATGGAGAAAATAGACGTCCATGACTTTGACATGAGCAAACAACTGAATGCCTTCCAGTTCAAGCTGCACAAATTGCGCTAAAGTGGAGGTAACCTTCTAAATTCCAGTAACTAGTTACATGCATGCTCTGCCACCTCTTACTTTTAAACACAGTAGTAGGACACTAATAAGCTAATTTGTCACATCTTGCAGGCTGGATAGTCCAGAAGCATCAGAGTGAGTTACCATAGCTCAATTGGTAGGCACTTACTAAGCTGCATTAATGCACTTCTGTAAGACTATGACAAGAAAGAACATAGTTCTTTATGACAGTGATGATTTCAATTAATATTTTTCATGTTATCTACCATGCATGCAGGTCTATTTATAAATGAGAAGTGTTGGCATTGATTACAACAAAACATTACCCTCAGGAAATTTCCCATGAAACTAAATGACTAGAACAAGCTAGCTGGTAAGTTAGATACATAAGTATGTATAGTCCAAAAGATCAATAAAAAAAAGATTGTTTCTACTCAAGTCTGTTTCAACATCACTTTTAGCAGGCACATATAAGTACAAATATATGACTTGATAGTATTAGAAGAAAGCAAATAGTTCCAAGATGTATTTTGGTATTCATGGACTTGCTGCTGGGATTCACTGCATAATGGCTTTAAAAATTTTCTTGCAATACAGCCTTTTGGTCCCCAACTTGAGAAGCTTCAGAAGCCAAATGACAGCCACTTAATCATCGATTATTCTGATCAAACGTTGTTATATACTTTTTTTTCCACTAAGGCTCTGCAAAACCATCAAAGTCCATATTTCTTTGACTGACAAGGGTACAGTCATTCATAAAACAGAGGTAGCCAGAAAAGAATCAGCTATAAAGAAAAATATCAACACGAAGTTATGAAGCTCTAGGTTATGATTCCTTAATGAAGACTCAAGGCTTGTACTGAATTATTAGATATAACATTGAAGTGTGGAAGCTTAAAATGTCATCTAGAAGCCTTAGTCCCTTGTTCACACACCCTACACCCTCCAAACACCACTGTTTCCCTGCATAGTTCTCCTCCCTTCATAAGATTAGGTTAATTAAATAAGCCAAACTCATGCTTACAAGCACCTTTATTTAAGAAAGGTGTTCAAATTTCTTTAGAAGCAGAAATGCTTTAGTTCAGAATTCATATTTGTTTTAGTGCTTAAACATTTGCTCAAACAGCACTCTGAGAACAAGTCACTTAAACTATATTTAAATCCCAAGAAACCACGTGTGCCAGCCTCACTTTCTCTGGCTGGCAGCAGTCAGTCAGTCACAGGCAAAAAGAGAAGTGACAATCTATACTTCATCTAGGAGCAAGGTCAGAATTGTTTCATACAATGAATCAGTAGCGGCTCCCGATTCTTCACATGACAGGGGCAAGGGGAAAAGGACGGAAAAGAAACTCATTTCCTCCCCTCCCAAACAGATTCACGTGTCCCTGCCTTTCTTCACAGACCACTTCAGTGTAACTAGTGTATTGTAACCGGTATGGAGGCGTTTCAAGAGATGCGCTGACATGGTGTTGAACCTCGAACAGGAAAGTAGAACTAACAGTGACATCGAGTGGCAAGATTGCTGCAATACACTTCTTAAAGCCCCGTTAGAAGCTTCTTCAGTAGCCCATTTAAGGCCTGTGAAATTTTTAATTCTTAACTCTAACCTATTAATACTTAAATGAGAACGCATAAAGCAGAAAGACTACTTATTTCTCTGTTTTTCCTTGAACCTTCAATATTTTGTTGGAAAATATTCTTAAATGAAGTTAAAGAAAAAAAAAATCAAAACCAAACATACCCTCAAAAAACAAATACACAACAATAAAACAAACAAACAAACAAAAACCCACCCAAACAAACAAACAAACCAGGAAAAAAGAAAAAATAGGAACAGGCTTCACTAACAGCTTGAAACAGACCGAGATTAGAACCTAGCTGGTTTCTGAATTATTTATAAAGCATTCTCTTCTAAAAACAAAGATTCTGTTGTAGAAATGTACATGTAACCCACTTGTGTATTCTTGCAAAGCCTTATGAAGCTACCGATGAGGTGAAGTTCAGGAGATTAATTTATTTGTCTCACCCTTTTAGTCCTGGAGAAGAAACATCTTTGAATGACACATGACTACTAACAGGACCCTACAGTTTGTGAATGATGCTTAGCGCTGTTCTAAGCTTGGTCTTCAAACGTACACACCGAACTATTTTGCAGAAACTGTTGTGCTCTTTAAACAGTTTTATCAGTAAAATAAGACCGGTTTATTTATTTTTTATTTTTTTAATATTTATTTTCCCTAGGAAATATTCCATAGAGTTAACTGCTTCTAGTCTTCTGTCAGATACATAACCAGTGTGGAAAGATCCAGCTTGAAATCTCCTAGGATATCATGATATTCAGATAATACCCAGGTGGGTAGTTAGGGACAGAAGAAAGATGGTTTATACTTCCTAGGACTGCAGCATCATACTGTGCCCAAGGAATGGTAACACATAAGGGACATTTATTATTTGACAGTACAGGAGATGAAAGGGGTTTATTTATTAAGTTTACAGATCCTGAGCAAGATATTTTCTAGGTAGCTCACAGCATGCCCACAGCTGGATTTTGAGTGCTGAGAAAACCATATTTGCTAGTGAAGAGTTGTCTTTTCTCTCTCCAGTATCACCACACTTATTAGCTGCAAGCTAAAATTTAACTTGTGCTTTCTGGAGAGCATGTGCACAAGCCGTTTTAGGGAAAGAACAAAAAATGGGCTTCAACAAAATAATGGAGTGCTTCACTGACGTGTTTACAAACAGCTACTGGGATGGGAGAAAAATAAAAGTTGAGAAAGGTTAATGAGAATGCAACATTAGGAGACTCGTTACATTTCATCAGCTTCATAATAGAAAGCTTATTCACAAATTGCATTTTGGGATGCTATGCCTTTGCTATTTGTCAGTATAGTCCAAGACAAAGAATTGCGCTCAGAGAAATCATACACAACATGAAACAAATAGAAAATTCCTGTGCCCAGCTCTACTGTGTGCATTTACATATATATATATATAAAATTATTTCTTGTCTACTGTTCTATTTTCTCCTAAGGATCATAAAGCCCTCTATTGCAGTCATCTGTGTTTACCATATCCCTACAATTTTCCATAGGAGCACTAATTAGTACTTCCTTCCCTTAGTTTGCTGCTGAGGAATGAGGATCCCAAGTCTGACACAATGACAAGCTTCATCTAACTTCCTAATTATTCTGTCAAATTTATCAGAAGACAGGCAAAGAAATGAACCTTAATTCAACCTGTTTCTCCCAGGTTTCTGTAGCCCAAGAAACTGGCAGAAGAAAAACTCTCAACCAGCCTAGATATAGTTTTTTGTTGTCATGATAGGGAGCTGCCAAGCCAGACGCCACACACAGAAGCAACAATACTCTTGTTAAAATACACTTTATTCATGGAGACCTAATTTCTCAACAACTTGTTGCTAAAATGAACTTGGTAAAATACATACTGCTTCTCAGCTCCGGACTTATTTGTCTTTTACACAAGTAAAAGACTTTATGCATAAATCCTTTGGTTTTCAAATTAACAACTATTTGAAAATGAACATTAGATGCTTGTGTTAGAATTGCATTTTCTCAATAGTGATTAAACAGATGGTTTGCATGATATTTCTGATAAGTATTAAAAGAAGTTAGCTACTCTAACAAGTTAGGATCAAAGATGAGTTAGATGTGCTCATTAAGCAAATTATATCTTTTGCAAACAAGAAATAAAATAAAATACCACTGAATAGTGACTTTCTTATAGAAGCTTTTCCAAGTATAAGGATTTAGCTTCCAGTGTAACAGTTCTTCACAAAATTAAACTGTTTTGTTTTTATTGTTTCTTCTCAGGAGTTTCAGTGCCTAAAGATACAATTCACTCATCTCTAAAATTCATGGGGAAAAAAGAAAAATAAAAAATAAAAAAGTTATTTGTTATTAAGAATTCAGCATCACAAGGTTTGTGCACAGGTTAGGACAATTGTTTTACACAGACCTTCTTGGTCTGTTAGTTTTTGCAAAGCAGATCCCAAACATTAGCTGTGTCATATGGGCCAGCTGTTTCCTATCTATATTCCAATATAAAGCATTGCATAAGCATGGCAAGACTTGAATGTACTGTGTATACAGTGTTCCATTTTGTCCCAAACTTCATCCTTCTTGGAACTTTTCTCACAGCAGCCTACACAGTGGGAAGCCAGCTGGAAGCAACCAGAATTAAGTTTGACCTCCCAGCCCCTTACAGATTTCCCATGACTTTTCTGTTATACTAAAGTGTTTTTTTTCTCTTTACACAAACCAACATCACTTTTGGTCAACTGTCAGCAATACAGGGCCAGAACATGGCTTTTACAATAGCATTTCTGAAGTAACTTCACTTATTACTTACAACTGTCAGAAATAGCGTAGAGATGAGGAAAGGGCAGATTTTTATCATGGTAAAATCAAAAGCTCAAGCAGAATTCAGCCCAAACTACAGGCATTAAGATTCAATTTTCATAAACACAACTGCCTTTTAGTGAAGTGTTGCGTTAAAAGTAGTGTTTTTCACACATGGCACACCTAAATTTACCTCTGTTATAGAACATCAGTATTAGTGTAAATCAAAAAAAATTCAAAATAAGAGCAATATGTTCTCAAAAACTAGGAAGAGTGATCTTGAAAATAAAAAGAAACAAATCCAGATATCTCTTATAGTTAATTAGCTTTTTATTTTGTTTTATCCTTTTTACTATACTAAAAACATGAACAGAATATGAAGTACAGGGATTGCGTAACATGAGTTTATTGCCAATTTTTCAGGCACTTGTCACACATTTTGGTGAATTACTTCCTTCCTGCTAGGATTAGAGTTCTCCAACAGGAGTTTTGTCTGTCTACTCGGAATACTCATATCCCAATATCACAGCAGGAATTTATGTTATTTACTGCTGCTTCTCACCTTAAGAGCAGCCCTTCTCTTCTGAATTCCTCTTTTTTACAGCTACCAAACATTGGATGCTGCTTTATTCAAGTACTTACTGCTTGCTACCTAGTCAAGTAACAGCTTGAAAGAGAAGGAAACTTGAATTTGCACTTCTTCCCCCATCCCACCAAGCAGGGTATTTAGTCCCTCAAATTTCTTAGAAGTTGATAATTTCACTAGTCTTTAGGACTAAAAATTGTCTTTCGCTTACTATTTGAAAGGCAGTGGAATCAGATGGATACTGCCTCACCTATAAAAACAAATACAGCTGTAGTTTTGTCCAATCTTAACATTACCCAGAAGACTGATAACTAAAGTGTGCCATGAAATCAAGCATCCACAGAACAGAACTCCCAGCCTTATTGCTGAAAGTATGGGGAAGCATATTTAAATGAAGACAGTTCTCTGAAGGTAAAAGATTATAGTTTGGATTCATTGTTTCACAATCTCTGCACATTACAGTACAAGTAAGCATCTCAGCCTTCAATATAACTGTAACACCTTTAAAAAAACCCAACACATAACTTGCAACAATTTTATAAGCTAATGCATATAGATTTGTGCAAAGAGAACTCACCACAAAGTACACTGCAAAACAGCTGGGCACCACAAAGCCAAGCATTTCCCGTAGCAGCTACTCTTCAATAACAGTTTTCCTTCCCTTGAAGCTGGTCGAGCCATAGTTGACTTCTGACACTACAGCTTTTCCACACATAGTTAGTCTGAAATTTAACACCAGGTCTTCAGCCTAGGATTCAGACTTTCATAACTTTAAGTTTCCTCAGAAAGACCTTTATGTAATTTTCCCAGTATATAACTCAGGAACAAAATACACATTTGTTTTAATAACAAACCCTTTCACCTTACCCCAGTACTCCTGTCTCTTAAGAAGACTCAGAGCTTTTCTTACTCCCAAAGCCCTTTATTAGTGGGTACTCACAGCTGGGACCCATTTTTAATTGGACATGGCATCTCTCCATGTGTAAGGACCTCACTAATTGTTTAAGTGTTTTGGGGTCTGGTTAACTCTTCAAGGTCAGGGAAGTTTGTATCCTCTTCTCCCAAGGCTTTGTAGAAAATTCTCTTGTGTTGCTTTCAGAATGAGTAGATGACAATTTCTGTGCACAGAGTATATTTGTGACAATTTCGCATGGAAATTACAGAGGCTTAAAACAGAAAATATTCAGGACAGAATATAAAGAAGGAAAAAAGTCCTCAATGTCATAATACTGTGTTGAAAGAGTAGTTCGTAATCTATACAAATGCGCTCCAGAAATTAAAGCATGGTTTAGAATTCAAATCAAGCAAATAATGAAAACATTTATGAATCAATATATAAATAATATATATGGAAAGTATTGCAAATTACAGAAATTATTTCAGAAAATATTTTTAAAGATACCATTAAAATACTAATTGGAAGTTATTTACATGAAATATGTTGCTGAGTTAATATTTGCTTTTCTTTGCTTTGGCTAATGGGTAACAACTTCTTTACAATCTGTTTTATGCTACCCAATATAATAGATTTCAGAAGAGCTATTTTATTTTGCCCTATTCTAAATATGAGCAAAATCATTCTCTTTTCTTCCAGTTTTACACGTGCCTTTTGCTGTTTTCTAGTTCTCAGCCCATTAGATCAGACATCTATTCTCACTCACAAAGAAGAAAAACATCTGTCCAGTGGCTGATTTTCTCACTGGCAATTTAACAATTGCTGTATCTGCATCTTTCTTGATACAAAGAAAGGAATGGCTTTTCTGCTTACATTTCTATATTTTATCTAGTCATTGCTGAATTTTCAGTACTCCATTTTAATGCAATACTCACATGAAGTTTTGGTACCAGGCCAAGCTGAATTATAAGTCTTTATTTTATTATTTCTGTATTTATTTTTTTTAGTTAACAATTTCAGTAATGTCTAATTGATTCAGTATCAGCTTTATTATTATGGTTTATATTCAACCTAAATTGAGTAGAACAAGTAAAATGAAAGTTCTAGATACCTGCCTGTAGGCACAATGAAATAATTGAAAGCATTTAATCTGTTCTGTCATTCATCATCATCCATCAGCCTGCCTGGAATATAACAAATAAGGCTGCTGCTTCTTGCATTGATTTATTTTTTTCCTAACTGCAGCATCTTTCCTCCTGTTACATATTGTAAAAGTCCTGCTGCACCTGATCTTAGATGAGTATAGTAGTTCTCGGTTATCTTCAAAGGTACATTCAGAGATCTGTGACGCGTCTCTTCACTTAGATTAATGTGATACATCTACATTGCTATTATTATCCTGTGGTCTACCATCAATGGTGTTAGCTCTGCAGCTTCACATGAACATGAACTTGTGCACAAGGAAGGAACACTGTCCTTGTTCTTGTCGAGCACATTTATTACCTTCTGGCATACTGTTTCAGCAAATGCAGCCTGTAATGACAGGGATCATTAGGTCTGTACTTAAACTTTGATGACATAAAATAATGAAAACCTCAACATATCAATCTTTTAACCATACTGGGAAAGACTATAGAACCAAAAAATAAAAATAAAAAAAAAAAAAAAAAGACTGATGAAGGACTTCAATGACGTCTAGACTTCACACTCAGGAATCCTGAATTTTCACATTGTTTTAAAGAAATCTGAAGTAATGCCCTCAACCAGGACCTAAGTCATGTTTGGATCAGGTGATGGGATTCACCTTGGGACTGGATTCAGAAGACTGTGGGAATAATTTCAGCCAGCTGTCTGCAGCAGCAGTTCTGCCTCTTGCGGGAAAAAATGTATTTCCTTTTTTCTTTTTCTCCTCAGGGAATCCTAAGAATTTCCCTGGATATTTACAACAGATGTTATAAATATTAACAACTCTTATATCAAGAGAAAGGAAGACTACAAATATGCATGAGTATCTACAGCACTGCAAACTCAATATCACTCAGGCATTCTCTTTCATAGAAGAACTTTAAGAAAATACCCTACAATTCACTTGGCTTAAATTCTTATTTTGAAAAACCTTAAAGAATCCTGTAATTCTCTTCTAGATGAACCTAAATGTTTCTGTCTCTCTCAGAAATTCACACTACTTTATTTAACTTTAAAAGCTAAAAATGGCCAACCACACATGATTGACATCTAAATCATGTTTCCTAATATATTGTCTCTCTATCATTGTATTTCTGATTATGTGAGGAAGTGAAATTCAATAGTTATCTGACTAACCTCACAGGCATTACATGTCACACTTGAGTAAAAGTGAATATCAAGGATTTTGGTGTCATTGAGTGTAAGCGGTGAGGAGAAGCAGACAGGCCAACCCAATATGGGTGATAAGCAACTTCTACTTTATTTGTGACGCAGTTCACACATATATAGGAGTGGTATTCAGCCACTCCTTCTTGGCACAACAGTATCGGTTAGCCCCCACAGCTTCCTCCACATTCTCCTCCCAGGTCTGGTCTCCGGCCACCTGTGGGGGCCACCCCCTGCCTTGCTTGCACAGTCCTCCAGAATTCTATGGTCCTGCTCTTAGAGTCATTCTGCAACAATTGAGAAACTAGAGGAAGCATACAACTAGGTAATAAAGCACTTCTTTTGTATTTTTCACAACATTTCCATTGTGGTTTTGTTCTCCATAATTCTTTCTTCTTCCTGCGAGGAAAAAGATGTAAGCTGTGCAGTAAATCCTGCTGAAAAAAGTTTCTTGTGAGAGAGTATGTTTATCACTGAGCTACGTCTTAGACCCTTTTGGTCTCTCCTGGGCATACTTCATAGGTGGTTACATTAAATTCTAGGTGAAACCCTGTAGATTAAGAACTCAAATGCTGCTGCAGAAATGTAGCCCCTTTTTGTGCTGTTCCACTTTCATGGCATATTTGTACCTACCTACTGTCTGTGTTAAGAAGGCTCTGATCAGACTGTTGATTAAAATCAGTCAAATGATACCTCTTTTAAATGGGCAGAAATCTGTTTCTACTCGAGACAGTCCTTTCTGTACTGATTTGTTTCCCTCAGTCTCTCCCAAAGAGTCCTTCCAATATCTTTGTCATCAATACCTCATTTTCTTTCCACATCATCTTTTTTTGCTGTTAGAGTACTTTCTTTATGTAACATTTCCAGTTTGGAGTCACCTGGTGATAACCTGTAATGTGATCATTCCTCTTTCCTGAGACCAATATACCTTAAGCTTGCTTCCCTCCAGTATTTGGGCTGTCATCTATAGGAAGGACAAACCTTGAAAGCCTGGAGACAGCAAAGGCTTCTCTAGCATTCTCAGCTAATGGCACAGCCGTTGTAACATTGATTCTTTTGAAGCTGTTTATATGACATTGCTGCTCATCTGTCTTTACTGCCTGGATGTTTGTTTTTCATTAGCTGCTGCCTTTGACTCAAATTCTGACAGCAATACGTGCCTGTAGCGAACAGATAAACTGATGGGGAATATGACATTTATAAAATTGGGATCCATAACTAGTGCATTCTTCAAACTCTCTTACGAAATTGTTTCCATAATTACAACTCGAGTCTTCTCTGCTTTTTAATTTCTTTTACATGTCAAAGTATACAACGATGTACTTAATTTTTGTGTCTCTATCAGTTGATGTTACTTCTGCTGCCTTTATTTGTCAAATTCTTCATAATTTTGCGCTGCACAGAGTTGAAGATGTTTTTTTCTCCTGCAAGTGACTGAGATTTCTGCAGTATTGTTTGTTATTCTATTGACTTCACTTGTTCTTCCAGGTTGTAATATTTAAGACTTATGAGGCATTCTTTGTTAGCCAAGAAGCTTTCTAAAAGTACACTGCTTTGTATAGATAAATTAATTACTACAATTAAATGCTTGTATATGTTTAGGAATGATTGTTGACTTTCCCCCCTAAGCACACTGTCTTTAATCAAAGACTGCAGAAGTGAAAATAATCAATTACTTTCTGCCTACTTCTACTAAAAATATCCCAATTTCTCGGATGGGTTAGATGGTTGACTAAAAGAGAATTTACTGTGCATACAAAAGGTAAGAAGAGAAGAGCCACAAACTCACACTGGAAAAGGAGGTCTGTGATAATTTCAGATAATGTTTCCTCAAATAATAAAAGAGCTAATAAAGTAAGAAATTCATAGCATTAAAGTTTGTTTACACTCCTAGATTGCTAGCTGCTTTAATTTGAAGCAATCACACAATGTCCCTGAATGGGACTACAATCACAACTCACAAGGCATGTCTCTCTCTAACAGGTTTTTAAAGAAAAATATCAGGCTCTTTTAGAAATACCCTGAAAGTTAGATTATCTTAGGAGTTACTCTGCACTGCTGCTGCTAGGGTGTCTGAAACTAGTGTGTAATTTCTCTAAACCACAGTGTAGACATGCTTTAGTATGGAAAATACCATCTGCAAATAATGTCCAACAACAACAACAAAGTCTTTTTAATATAAATTTAACACATAAATAACACACTAAGTGAAAAACATAGATAGTTAGTGGCAGCTCTCATGGTACTGCTGGTGCAATTTTACAAATGAGCATTTTCCCTTTAACCAAGTTTTTTTAAAAAGGTCAGCAATTTCATAGACCTTAAATTTTTATAAAGACACATTTAACAAAAACAAAACCAAGAAATCAGGGATGCAACAGAAGACATTTGCTTAAATATTATTACAATTGTAAATTCAACAATAAAATAAAATATTATACATCATCTATCTGCAGATTAAAGCTGCATTTGTGCTTTCTGAGTGCAGAAAGAAGTTACAACAAGTTCTAACTCAGCTGACAACTCTTACAGATACCTTTTTCCCTTCCTTTTTTTTCTTTTTTTTTTTTTAGTAGGAATTACTTGGCAGCATAATATAATCCTATTATGTGACATTGCACCAGGGAGATGTAGTAATGTATGTCATCTTTGCCTAACACAAGTATATAGCAGTTAGTGCCAGCATACCTAGCACTAGCTTGTAACAGTTGCATGGTAATTGCTATCCATTTCCCTTCCCCTTGCACTGCTTGGTAGGAAGAGGTAAGGATAATTGTAATGAAGTTGAGCCCAGAAAGGAGGGGTGTTTGTATGCGTTAAGATTTGTATTTATTTTTATTATCCTACTCTGATTTTATTGGTAATAAATGGAATTGATTTTTTTCCCCAAGTCGAATCTGTTTGCCTATGACGGTAATTGCTGCGGAGTGCTCTACCTGTCCTTATCTAGACCCACGAGCCTTTAAACTTATTTTTCTCCCTGTGTCCACCTAAGGAAGGAGAGTGGGAACCTGGCTTTCAGGCAAAGTAGACCCATCACACCGTAGAAAAGGAGGCTCCTACATAGAGAAGTGTTCACTACAGTGGAACAAAGCTGCTGCTGACGTGAAGTGCTACACTTGGAAGATTATCTTAGTTAATCTAGGCACCTGAAAAACAGATTTTTACTTCTAAGAATTTAAAGCACTTTCAAAATTTGTGATTTGGATGTCTCTTGGTTAATGAAAATTCTCAAGTTAGATTCATAGAATCACAGAATAGTTGGGGTTGGAAAGAACCTTAAGATCATCAAGTTCCAACCCCCCTGCTATGGGCAGGGACACCTCACACTAAACCATATCACCCAAGGCCTCGTCCAACCTGGTCTTGAACATTGCCAGGGATGGAGCATTCACAACGTCCCTGGGCAACCTATTCCAGTGCCAAACCACCCTAACAGGGTTCTGCATCTTTTTTCACCTAGGAGGTCATTAATTACTTTATCTGAGATTTATTTATGTTTTTTTTTTTTTTCGGGCTATCTTTACATAGTAAGAACATTCACAGTGCCCTGGGGTTAATCTAAGATTACAGTTCTAAAGCCCAATTTTCACTTCCCTGTTGAGTATGATGTTCTGTCATCCTCTGAAGGGTTACTCAGACTAAAACTGTTGACTGCAATCAAATTTAATACGCAAATTTTATCTTTTCTGGAAAGTGTCACTAGCAGTATGTCTATTATATATTACAGGCTGAAAGCAGACAGTGGTGGGATAGGGTTAGTTGGGTGGGATAGCTGGGTTTAAAATTAAAAGCCAATAGTAACAACATAGTTTTGGAAATAGTTTAAGATTCCTGCTTCTCCTACTGAACAGCAGACTGCAAAATGGGTCCCATAGGAGGAACATGTTGGATATCACACTGGCATTGTAGACTGCAGGGGTATTAGGCAACCGGCTTTGTACAATTTAAAAAAAAAAAAACAAAACCCCAAAAATCCAACAAGAATTTCTGTTCAATAATTATGGCCATGACTCTGCAAACGGCCAAGAATGTGATAGTTTCCCTAATGCTTTGGGTATCATTGTCCACAAAGCAGCAGCTGTTTATAATACATAGTGTAGCCTGTCTTCATTAGCTGCTGGTAGATTCTCTTGGGTAAATTTCTTGCAGTGTCATTATAACGCAGAGCTTTTGTAGATGTTAAACTGTACTGAATAATAGATGATTTTATATACAGTTTCTTCATGCTGGTGAAAGGAAAGGAGGTTTGGGCTGTTTTGCATTGCCTTAGGGGGAAGTTACTCAGTGGTTTCAACTTTTATTTTTTTGCTGATTTAGGGAATAATAACCCTACATGCAATAAGTAGCAGGAAGGGTGTCTTTTATTACCCTTTAGAAGTATTTCACCAGGCAGGGACATGTATGTTATATTTTCAAATCAGCTATGCTTACATTCATACATTTAGGCACCCACACTTTATATTACCGTCTTTACAAAGTTAAGCCACAAACACAACCTCCCGTAGCTCCTCCAAACTGCATTAAAAAAGAAACAAGGGCAGACCCCCAGCAGGTGGCAGCCAACTCTAAAATATGTCTAAATTAGCCCACTTCAGTGTATGAATAAAAAGATCTAGAACACAGATCATGCAAAAATAAACAGGAATGTTTTAAGAGGCAATTTCACACGTTTATTGCCCTACCTTTAGGTTCTGAATTTATTTTTTTTTTTACTATTTCTTCTTCATAAATGAGGTGGCAGTTTCCCTTGGTTTTAAGTGACAAAATGCACTATTTTAACCTATGACAGTTTAATAGTGTTGTATTATCAGGAGAGCTATCATCTCTGATAGCTGATACTTCCCCTGAAAAATGTTTATAAGTTCAAAATAATATTCCCCAAGTTAGTATTGATCAGGTACCAAACTTGTATTTGATCAAATACGAGCATAAATGCCCCCTATTTTTCCAAACAAGTGTTAAAATAATCAAACCTTATTTTACCTATATCTCCAAAAGTAATCTGTACGTAAGTACTTTTGAAAAAAAATGTTCTTAAGCATGAGCAATCAGAATGAGCACTAGTAGCAGGTTTAGTTTAAGGGAAGATGCTTTTTTGCAGCTCAGCCTTTAGTGCAATGAGTAATGTCTGATTTGCTGTTAATTTATTTGTGTTGCTATAAAAAAAAAAAAAATTCAGTGACTATCACAGGATAAAAAATAAATTGATTCTTTCCGTTCTGAGCAGTCTACAACTTACAAGCATTATATTACATAAAAAGACAATCTGAGTCAAAATAGATCCATTTGGTAAAACCATTATTGAGAGACAGCAAAAGTTCTTTTTTGGTGGCCAAGATATAGCCACTGTATTATCAGAAAGTTTGAAATGTGCCCTCCTACATGATGCTGATTGCCCAGCTAAGCCTATCAGCTAAAGGGTAGTTGTCATGGGCAAGAAAAGAGATTCCTGGTGGCAGGGCAGGAGCATATTTTCCAGCCTAGTCTGGAAAGACTACTTCTGGGTTTGGTCAAAATGTGGCTTTGAACCATCCCTACTTCTTGTCCTTGTCCTTCCAACTTCAGCCTGCTAGGCAGAGCACTTGGGGATAACCTGAGACAAAAGACAGGCTATAATAACAGTCAGTTATGCAAGAACATGATTTGGGTATACTTGATGAGTGAAAACCCATATGCTTGAGCAGGCTCTGACTGCAAAATTCTAATTGATTTCTTTAGGAGACTCACTGTTTGCCCTCCAGCTAAGGTGAGGTTGCTGTATCAGGATGTGAACACCACTGCTTAGCTAGCAAGGTGCTTTGTATTTAGTGCTGTTGTCAAACTCCCTACAGTGCTTAACTCTAGAGTTTGGAGATTCCTCAATGCATATTCACACCCAAATCTTTGGTCTTTATTCCCATTCTAGTTATTCACAAATATTGTTATATTAAACAAAATTGAATCACTTTACATTATTCACAAGGGGGACTTTCATGAGGGGTGCATGCTAATCTCAGGTTTGCAAGCAGAATTAAATAAAGAAGCTAGATGGCAAAGGAAGGAGCTGAAAGACTGCTATGGTTGTGGGTGTCCAGTTTTGTTAGTGTGAACTACTGTCAGCTTAGTGGCATTACAACCTATACATCTTGTAAAGAAGGGCAATTCAGGTTTTGCATATGAGCAGCCAGAATTTCTGTTTTGAGAGAAAAAGGATTTTTAGCTTTTTGTCTTCCAGAATGCAATGATTTTGCCATAACTTAAAGACTTTTTAGCCATTGCAGTTTTGCTGAATCTCTGTGCTAGCATCAGTGACAAGTAGCTTACATGTTCTGTGCCAGATCTTTTGAATGTGTTTTATAAGAACAACCAAACTGAAAATCTTTACATATTTTCCTGCAGTTCTTAGGACATACAAATCTGACTTATTCATAAGATGCTTTTGGAGACTTTTATTTTTTTTTCACCTGAACTCGGATAGGAATTTATGCCACAACAATTACAATCTGCTTTGCTCAACGTGCCCTGCTTTTTCATACTCCTACTTAAAATGTCACAAGATCTTAAGGCAACACAGTAAGAATAAAGAGCAAGGAATCTGAACTGTGTCCTCTCCTGATAAGGCACCAGGCTTTCTTACATGAATGCTTAAAAATTACTCAAATTACTTAAAAAATTTAAATATGAAAAAAGTGAAATTTGTGTTAGCAATTACAGATGACTTAATATGCAACATTTTTAATGTTGCTCACTTTTTTATTTGCCAAGAACTAGTTAAAAATTATTTTCATTTGTTTTTTTTTTGTTTTTTTTTTCATTTGGTAATAGTTGCCAACACTACAGCATAAGATGACATTCCTGAGCAGACTACTGCACCTAGTTGTGAGAATGGAAAAAGCTATCTGTACCTTTAAAACAAGCATCATTTAATGATTTTCTCATGTTCTTGAAATGATTTGGGATTGTACCATTTCTCAGCTTTACAGCTCACCTTTAAAACTGACAAGTATCAAAATATTTTGGTGCTCTTCAACTAATTGAAATAATTTAAAGTCCCATGAGCTTTATTAATGAGCTTGCCTCTCTGTACCTGTGAAGATTCATGGTGTACAATTTTTCTGTAATATAGCTGAATCAGTTTGCTTTTCCTTTTTTCCCTTTGAATAACAAAACAGTTATTTTCCTATGATTTAGGGCACTGAAACTCTCCAAGTCAGTTTCCTCCTTTGTAATCACTGTATGAAATTATATAAAAGGAATAGTCACTGATTTAAATTTTCAAAATCTAGGAAGTATTTTGACATACAAAACATTACATTATAATTATATGTTAATTTTTCAGATGTTATCTTGGGTTTGGCTTTGCTTCCTACAAGGAAAAAAAAATCCTCAGTATTGCAGATACTACTTTTGGGTAACTACTGACTTTTAAAACAGTGATCACTCTAAATACATAAAATAGTTTTCCAAATTGTTGAGATCACAGCCCTTAGGAAGTCAGTTGAACTAGAAATGTTCAGAGAAGTCACAGTGTGCATTCAGAGTTTTTTGAAAATATATAATTGATATCAATGGAAACATTGATATCATTAAAATACTGCTCATGGTATTCATATTTCCAAATCAGGAAACACACACCTGCAAAAGGCCGTAGAGGTGGGAATATGAGTCTGCGAATGGCAAGAGACCTGGCTACTTTTTCAGGTGGCAGTGCAGGTGTAAGTGGCTGGGAGGAGCTTCTCTGCAATCAGTCCTGTGTTTTCAGGATATAGATGTTATAAAATCCACCAAAAGAGAGCTATGGCCCAAGAAATCTAGCTGCAGAATTGCAGTCTCTGGAGCTAAACCTGCTTGGATAGTGCAATTTCTCTTCTTTACAAGAGCCAGCAAAGTTTTTATAAAATACTGCATTCACTTCAGAGTTTTTCTAATTTAGCAAGAAATCATCCTGAATCAGTTATATACACGGAATTTAATCACAGACATACTTGTTCCTACCTTAGATCATTTGACATGATTTGTTCTTGACAGATCCACACCACTTGTTTAACATTGTCTCACTGTTTGCTAGATACTTACAAATGGGTTGTTTTATGATCTTGTGCTCTTTCAAAAATCAAACTGGGGTGGCTGGAACAGATTTTTCCAGAATGTCCTCCTCTCACCCTTGTTACTCTTCAGAGAAAGCTGCTGTATTTACCTACCTCTTCCTTCCTGTACTGCTAATAATAAATGTCTTAGCACAGCATAGCTAAACAGATGTAACTAGTTTCCCTGGTAGTATGAAATGAATTCATCAGGTCTTCTGATCATCTAAATATCCTCCAAACTTCTATTTCCCTTCATTTGGTCCAAACGCCTATTTTTAAAATCTATCATTTTAATGATTAAGAATTTTTGTGAAAAGAGGAAAAGACTTTGACTATTTTACTCTATTTCTTAAATCCATCATTTACAGTTCTGTCTTTCTAAGCATAAGATTGATGCATTTCTTTTCATTCTCCTCCAATGTAGTTACATACATCTGTGTGTCTAAACACAGGTAAAATTTCTTGTTTCTATGTTCTTTGCTAATGGTAAGTCATCTTGCAGCTTCACCTCTTTGACTTTTCTCTCTGTGATATTTTTGTGCAAATCCTGTTGTTGCATTCTCTACTTGGAGGTCATTAAAGGCCTTATAATACAGATGTGTTTGTCTATTTCTTAATTTTTCCTGCATATTGTGCATTTTAGCATCTCATATGTAATGTCTCCTTTAGGAGCCACCAGGTACCTGAGTCTGTTGAACTGTTTTTTGAAGTCTGTTTTTCTCATAATGCTTCTATTTCTGTAAAACTTGTCTCTTAATAATTCACAAAGACTGCTTACTGACTTCAAAATATCACCTTCTTCTTCGATATTCATTAAAACTAAATTTCTGATTCCTTTCCAGTGTGCCAGGACTATTTCAAGAAGTTTTGGATGGTTCTATCCTATTTCCCTGCATAACTTTAAGAACAAACAACTATTATTAACATGTGAAACCCTCTGGTAGTTTTATTTGCTTTCAAATATCCTCATCTATATTCTCTTTATAACAAGATGCCTACAGTAAATTCTTACTATGTTATCCTTTTCTCTTTTATTCATTCATAGGCACAATGAAATGTTCTTTCACTTATTCCTTTCCCTCAAATTCCAGTTCAGACTTTAATTGTACAACATGAACAGATTTATATTAAACAGATTATCGAATCAGAACGTAGATTCCACTAATGCAGCCACATAGGAAAAGAGTTTATAAAAGATTATACCTTGCTTATTCTAGGCTTTGGAAAGAGGCTAAATGATAGAGCCAAATTATATGGCAAGGGGTTAAAGTCAGAAATGATAGAGCAGGGAAGAGTGAAAAGAAAATGTCGACTTCTGCAAAGCAGAGGAAGGAAAGAAAAAATATTCTAGATAAGAGACTTAATAGCAGAGAACTAGGGTTTCTTAAAAGCTGTTGATTATGAATATGTAAATCAAACTACGAATATTATGGTCTTTAAACTACATTTTGGTTATAATTTGATTATAATAATAACTACTAAATTACAGATTTCTGTCTTTTTTGGAATGCCAGAATTGGTTGCACCTAGTAATTATGCCTTTATTTTATTATCAGTTTTAAGAAGATTGAGAAATTTGGAAATGAAAAAAAAAAAAATCCAACCCAACAAAATAAAACAAAACAGAAAAGAACAAAAATAACAAATTTGTTTTGGGCAATACTACCCCTATCTTCAAATTTAGTTCATAAAACGTGCATGTGCTTTTCCTGTGATTTCCAGCAACGATTTTTCAAGTGGTCCCATGGTACTATACCTAAGAAAACCCGTGTTTTTATCTTAGGAATCAGCAATGGTACTTTTGTGATTTAGTTCTACAGTGAACCAGGAAATTATTTACCTTCTCTGAGTAACCTTTATCTATCTGCCAAGTTACAGCTGTGTGGTTGTAATAATCCCCACAGAGTTTTTCTCTGAATGTTCCTGACCATGCTGGAGTACAGACTTAATAGCACCTTTGGAGAACAGCTGCTGAAAGGCTTTCCTATGCACCTTGTTAGAATGGAGTATGAATTTGACATGTGGTGTACACTGGGTAGTCTATAAATTCTTGTTTGTGGAATCATAGGTGGAAAATTTATACTTCTTTCCCTGCAATATCTACATTTCGTGTTGACAACAAAGGGGTGTGTGGCGTGGGCTATATGGCATGGCTCACTCCATCCATTGTTTTTTTAACCCTAGCCCCATGTTCTCACTTTTCAAATGTTCTTTTTGGAGTCTGCTTCCTTCAGAAAGATTAGCCACACTGCATTGTGTATGGAGTTGCAATTTTCTGAAAAAGCACCTCCAGAAAATAACTTCAGTGTAGCAGTATGAAGCATAAGATGTCCTGTCTCCTGTCACAGCAGTCTCCATAGCCTGGGGTTAAATATCACAGCTCTCTTATGCGGTATCTGAAGAGGTTCAACCGTCAGTATGGTCTTAATAATGAACTACCTAAAGTAATTCAAAGAAACAATAAAGCGATAGCATTTGACAACTCTGCTTTTGTGAACACTACAACCTGAATTTTGTCCTGAGGCTTCCAAGCTCAGTTATTGAAACACAAAGAATCAGTCACTCATCTCTTTCCAGACATTATTTTGGAGATATCATTCTTCACTCTATTGAAAGAACTAAAACATTCACTGAAATAATATAGATTATATGTATTTGAAGCTATTAAGGAACTTTTGCATGCTATTGTATTAGGAGCATTATTACATCTTTATGAAATGTGGAACTCACTCATAACTGCTATGAATTTTTCAGGCACCTTCAAGCAGAACACTTTCCTCAATATCCTGTTTCTGTAACACTTTCACTCTTCAGCAGGCCAAGACAAAATGGACAACAACTTAGTGTTGTTGAAAAAATATGTCTACATTCATACTAGCATGCAATTTAGCACAACTGGAGAAGATCACTACATTGGGGCAGCTGCAGTTGGAAGACTTGCAGCCAATCTCTATGTAGTTTTGGGACTTGGGATTAGATTTAGTTGGGTCCTCTGAGCTAAATATCCTCCCCATAGACATGCTGCGATGCTGACTAGTCACCAGTTCAACACTCCATGTAGTCCCTTGGGGATCAGATACGGTGTATGCCTGTTGTGCACCTAAGTTCTAGTTTCCTCAGAAAGGAGCCTAACAGCTGGTGGATACCAACACCATTCTATCAATAGAGCCAGTGCACAGTAACTGAGGATGCCTGCACACTGAAGCCGGCTCATGTTCATTTTCTCATCAACCAACACCCCCAAGTCCTTCTCCACAAGGTTGTTCTGTATCTCTTCTCTGCCCAACCTGTAGCTGCGCCTGGGATTCATACTTCTTGATTACATCATAATGAGCCTAATAAAGCACCTGGCTGTGGTATGGAGAAGTTTACACTTACAAAAGGAGAGGGCCATGTGGCAAATTTTGAGAGACTGAACTGAACGAAGAAACTCTGAAAATGAGAACCGTGCAAACAAAAAGAGAGAGAAATGCAAACAGAGAAGGAGATGGAGAACTGTTGGGAATGTTTGCTGTGTGAGACAGTCAAATTGTAGCGGTTAATGTCAGAAATAAGGAGTAAGAGACAAAAATAGCAAGGAAAAATTCTGGGGAAACAGCTGAATTTTGATACTCTGCTCAAAGATCAAAGTATATGGAAAAAAATTTGACTTAATGTTCATTTCTTATAAGTGTATAATTTACAAGCATATAAATATAAAAATATATTTCACACAACATAATGTATATAAGCTATACTAATATAAAATATATTAAAGTGCAAATGAATTTTCATCAACTATGTAAACTATTAACTATAAATATATAGAAATTGTAAATATAGAAATATATATTTATATACATATGGTGAATTAGCATTTGCTGTATCTTTAACAGCTGCTTCCACAAGCCTTTTGCATTGTCAGAAAATGAAACCTTAGGGAAATTACAATGTTTTCCCAATTTTTTTATTTATATAATGTTTACAGTACATCTACTGTTGGTGATAAGTTATTCATTTAAAGTTCATGAAAAGATTCCTGGCTGTAATTTAACGCTTTTTTTACTATTTACCAACAGAAACCTGGCAGTGTGTACCCAGCTGGATATTGCTGTTTTGTGAGAGGTTTCCATGTTCACAACATCATTTATGGAGCACCCTCACTCTCCACATGTACATACCCTAGAGCACTCAAGCTTTTATGGTATCTTTCCCATTCAAGTATAATAAACGCGGATGCCTCCAGATGCTGCAGCAGCAGATACATTCATTATGACAACCAGTAGGAAACAGACCTTTTTGTTTGGGTTTGAGGAGGGAATGGTACCTTGCCATTTGTTACCCTTCTGCTTGGATTGACATGCTGAACCACTCAGATTTGTAGGACAAGTGTGAAGGAACCTACAAAGAGCAACAGCTGCTTCTCTAAATGTTGTGAGATCCTTCAAGTTGTGATCAGGCTCGGGCTCCCTGGACTTTCCTGGCAGCCAGTGGTCTCTTTTCCCACACAGAGACTTCACTGACAGGACACGTAAGGTGGGCTCCACCTGGAAGACTGAAGAGACAGGAATGAATGGTATCAAAAGGAGGTTGAAAAAGTGTGTGATAGAAAACTATCAAGACATCTGACATGGGTAGGAAAATAAACTGGAACATGAAA
The DNA here is from genome assembly GCF_033815535.1 of Pezoporus flaviventris. Classification (NCBI taxonomy): domain Eukaryota; kingdom Metazoa; phylum Chordata; class Aves; order Psittaciformes; family Psittacidae; genus Pezoporus; species Pezoporus flaviventris. The sequence continues at coordinate 27,208,308 of NW_026892550.1, forward strand.
TAATGAGCTACAAGGTAAACAGAAAAAACACATTCCTTAAAGTATATGAAAGTAACTACAAGAACAAAAAAATCCCATGTAATTTAATTTAGTGAAAAACCCCTGATTCGCAATTAGTATGTGAAACAGATTGTGGGTTTTTTTTTTGTTTTTTTTTTTTTTACTTCTGGAGCTCATTATTATGTACACTGAATGAATATGAATAGGTGACTGGAGGGCAAAACTCACCTTTACTCAACCTGTTGTATCTACAAGTTGTAAAGATAATTTAGAAGTTTGTCTCTACCTTGAAAAATCACATAATGGCAGAATTTTTCAGAAGAATTTTCCCAAGAGTAGTCTTATATTTTTAAACCTCCCTGTACCATATCCAGTTTTAGTGAGAAGTTATTTACATTTCTGACTAAAAAATAAAGTTTTGCAAGTTTTACTCTTCAGACAGCCATGCTCAGGTTTGTAAACTGGGATAGTGTGGAAGAAAATCTTAATATGGCCCAGATAGTTCACCATATTTAAGAACCTGCTGTTCCTTTTAGATCAACAGAAACAACAACTAACTCATTTATATATGTTATGCAACTTAGCAGGGCAGGACAAGGAGGTTAAGAGACATGATGAAGTTAACAAAGCAACTAGTGGCAGAAAAACATATGATAATAAGGACACAGTCACTTCTACACACAGCCCAGGATCACGTCACCAACAGCAGTTACATATAAATGCTACATGAATAAAATGAATAAAAGTATGACTAGCATATAAACAATGCCCTTCCCGTTTATAGTACAACTTCTTAATTTCTTAGAAGTCATTGTAAAGAAACTGTCTCCAGTCTATCTTTTAAAGATAACTTTTACACTTTAGCCTGTCATGGATGGGAAGGCCTTCAGCTTTGTAGGTCCACAGTTCCCCCTTGAAACTCTTACATTTGTGACTTTCATACCATCTTTCAATTTTTAGTTACCAGAAAGCTTTTTGGAGGTGTTACAAATGTTAGAGTAACTTATCTATTTCATCCCTCAGTTCTTTTACTGCATGAGTTCTATATGTTCCTGGTGATTTCTAATTTTTCATTGTGTCAGGAAATTCCGTAATCTGTTCTACAATTCATAATCTGTCACTTCAACTTTAGATAAATCATTCAATAATACCTCATAAAAAAAAAAATTTCAGTATTGGAATTTTCCTAGGTTTTGCTACCATGAGCAAATGACGAGCATAGAGGGCAAGAGAAATTTAAACAGTCACATGGGTTGTTATCAGATAATTTATTTTCATCCATTTGAGAAGTTCATGATGTAGTAATCACATGAAAATGCAGATCAAATGAAGCTGTGCTCATCTCAATGCAAAGTAGAATACATCAGCATAGGCCAAGGTTCAGTGGTCCCTGGTTCCAAAGGGAAATGCAACTGAAACACTTGCAGAGGAAAATATTCTTGGTGCATTTTTTTCTGTGATCACCTTGACCCAAAAGATAAATATCTGGCATTTTCTTTCATGGAAAAAATCAGAATGTACTCTTTTATTCTGGAACACAAAAGTATTTTTTGAGGATTTCCATCAGGAAGTAAATTTCAACTGCAGCCAAATATTTTACTATCATTATTAATTTAATACTTCCTTTTATAATCTTATTTCAACTTTATATGCATGTTTGCTGACAACATGCCATTGTCTTTATCATACTTCATGTCCCTGCTTCAGTGAACAAGCTGGTCATAATACTGAGGCTTGTTGCATAGTGCTTGTCCTCTCTTTCTCTCTCAAAAGGTTTTCTTTTAGAAGTGCCATTTGTCTTTGGTTGAACTCCCTTGGATGACACCTTACTGCTGAACCTGTGGATTCATCTTTGACACTGTGATGTATTCACACTCAGAACCTGGGTATTATAAATTTACTCTCGTCAGCTCTATTTTCAATTCCTTTAAAGAAAAAAACCCTAGCATGTTTCTTAAGACATGGCATTTCTTTCGAAGTCATACAGAATATCTTTTAGCTCTGCTCTGTCCATGCTGTCATCTTTTTGATTCAGTGTCTTATTCCTCCCTTCCTGCCTTTCCAGCTGGAAAGACAATAGTTTCCTCTTTGATGAGATCAGGTTGTGGTCATCCCTTTCTTCATTACTTGTTTTTCTTGGTGAAAACCTCTAACAGTTTATTTTTAGGGAAATCTCCCATTTTCTGCCATTCCCTGTTCTCACAGCCCTCTCCTGCCTCTAAATGGTGACATCTATGGGGCCTCCTTCTTAAATCTGCCTTTGATTGAGATCCCACCTCAGCTATCACGTCTGCTCTTAGGTCATGAGGCTGTTTTCCTCACATGGGACAACTCGTAGGTGGTAAATAAGATAGGAGCACAAAAAATTGTGGGATATTCTGGGATTGAGGCTTGTATTAATAACTTGGAAATTAACTGAAAATATCAGCACTTGTTGGAGTACCACAAGACTTAGTATATTAACTGCTACATTTTTTTCCCCCATCAGAATTCTTTTCATATTGCAACCATTTTAGAATCAATTTTTAATTGTTACAAATTTTCAATTTTAATCCATTTTTAACCTGACCTAAAATCTGGAACATATTTTTTTTTTTTCCTGTGGAAGACACACGAATTTATGCAAACCTGCTGACAGACAATTTACAATCCATACTCAAACTATGTAATTCTTAAAATACTGGTCTACTTTCTCCGTTTAATGCTACATGCATTTAAATAATCTGATTTTTTAACTTTGCTTCTTTTTATTTGGAAAAGGGCAGGGGTTTGCTCTGTATTTTCATTATTTTTTTACCTTTCATTCTGTAATCAGTCAAGTGATACTGGAAATGGAAAATTAAAAATATTTGAAGAATGGTTTTATTTGCCTAAACCATAGTTTTCACATTCAATGCAGGGGTATACTTTGACCTCAAGGCCTATCCTAGTGCAGTAGAGGAAGGCATATATCACTTAGAGTTTAGAAAAAATGAAAAAAAAACAGTTTTAACTGGAAGTAAGATATAGAATTTAGGCGTTATGAAGTACAGAGAATTGGCATTCAAATATGTTCATGGCTCAAAGACAAATGTTTAAAGAGAAGAATGTGCTTTACTTCTGAAGAGAGGACTGAAAGATCTACCTACAGCATATCACTTCGGAGGAAGAAGGAACAATCTAAGCAAGTGCCTGGCTTTTCTTTCTAAGGAACAAGAACAAACTAATGAAACTTGAAACTGGAGAAATTCAGCATTTTTTTTTTTTTTTCCAAATAAAGTAGGAATGCTTCTACTGTTAGAACAATCTGCCAATAAATTTGGTTTCTTCATCTCTTCAATTTGGCTGCTCTTCTGAAAGATCATTTCTGTCAAGTAGAAACAAATTCTTGAGCTTTAAAATAACTTGTTAAATGTAAGCTGTCTAAGATACACAAATCCAGATTGGTTGATCTAATGAACATTTCCAGTCTTAATCTCACTGTACCTGTGATTGTAGCACTGGAACTAGAATGTGGCAGAAGAGAGGGAAAATGCAAAACAACATATCTTCCTACTTAGCTAGCCTCAAAGCTTAGCCATGGGGAAAATCCTGCTGGCTTCTTTTATGCCCTGGACTCAGAGCATTGTCAAGGCATGGTCATGGGCACACCATGAAAGAGAAATGATTTGGCACAAAGGAGCTTTTGGAAAGTCTTGCTCATACTTCCTTTCTCAATTACACAGCACCTCATCTGCTTCTCACCTCCTGGCATTGGATTCCTAGTTTTGGGGTTGACATTCTGCTTTCTAGTATAATTGCTTTGTTTCCCTGATGAATTTTAGAGCTGCTTACATTTTAAGCAAGGCTTCCTTGACTTAACGACTTTGTCCTTCCTTTGCCAAGCCTGCCCTGCTTGACAAGTCAAGATGAAACAAAATTTCTTTCCTCTCATTCCCAGCAAATCAGTTTCTCTTCCCTTTTCTTTCTTCCTCTTCCTGCATGTGGGATTAAACCTCTTTTGGCACAGAGCTGTGTGACACATGACAAAGAGCATGAGAGCATGTGAAAACTGCAACCACCTTGGCACTCATCTGGTTGCAGTAGAAATAAGTGCTTTAGTTTAAATTATATGGGATCCAGCACTATTATTTTAAATAATAAAACTTACAAATGTGAACTTAAAATTGCCTCTCAGCACAAAAGTAACTTTTAGGAGCTATTCCATTCATAAAGGTTGTGATGCATATTAACCTAGCTCTATTCTACCCAATCTAAAGTAGGTGCTCTAATACAAACTGAGGAAACAGACTCTGAGTGCATTTGAAACAAAAATAGATATACTCCATTCTGAGTCCATCTCCCTAAATATGAGACAATGTTCTCTGATAGCACCAACTCAAAGACTAAGTCATGACTCTGTCTTTGTATGCTGTTTTACCATGTCGAAACAATTTTGCTATTGCTGAAAGCCTTTTGAACTGATTCTTGCTCTTTCTTGTTTCAATCAGATAACCTCTTTGTAGTAACATTCAAAAGCCATTGCCAGAAGTTTCAGAAGAAATTTAGCAACCATGAAAGTTGTGGTCTCTTAATTATCATTTTAGACATGAGGTTTGTTTTTCATATGACAAGGTGAATCACATCTTTTAGCTTAAAATATATTCCTCTTGTTCGTGCATTAATTTTACCAAACATTTAGCATAGAATAGCTTTTAGAGTTAGGGTCCTTCCCCTTTTCAATTCCCTCTGCATAACAGAATTTCAAAGAAATTATTTGATCCTTTTTACATACCATTTTTACATACCATAAAATCTATTTCCATATTGATTATTTAATCTCCCTGGGAAACTGTTTGTTGCCTGCACCTGAGGTTAGACAGTTTGTAAATCCTTGTAATCTATAACATTTAAAATGCCTATATTTCTTAATGTCAATAATATCAATATTCGTTTATCTCAGATTATGCTTAGTATGACACAAGTTTACTGAAGAGTTTATCTTTGAATCAAAATCAGACTGTCTCATACGTACATGAAAAGAAAGAATGGTAAGAAAATAAAAGAACGAGAGGAAGAAGCCACACAGTGAGATTGCTCTGGCCTCAGTGGTTTTGTCCGTTTGAGAAAATTCCATCTCTCAGTACAAATGAGACCTGTCTTACAGAGCAAGACAATAGAAGGATGCAAAGCTTCCACAAAAATCTTTGTAAAACATCTTCTTGGAAGGTACTCTCAAATGTAGCACAGAAGTTGTCACAGATGTTCTGTGGAAATACACAAAAGCCTGTTGTGATGGGATTAGTCATGTAACCTTGCAAGCATGCACTCTTTGTCATGCTGCAATATGTAACTCTGTTTTTAATATTCTGTTCCAAATATTGCCATGCAGCATTTACAGTCTTTATAAAGGGAAAATGATTCTACAGACTGAAGTATTTCTATAATACAGAGAATCCACTGTAGAGAATAAATCATTAAACTGACTTCATTGCTTTATGTACAAATTCAGTCTGCTTCCAAATTTTTGGTTTGGTTTGCAGATGGATATGGATACTTATACTCAACTCTTGTATGAGTTGTTGGCTGTTTCAATGTGGATCTCTAGATCAAAAGGTGTTCACTTTATTCAAAACATTTGATTTAATCATCAACTGATACGTATGATTAACACAACTTGAAAGAAAGAGGAATACTTACCTGTCTTATTTCATAGCAGTGGTCATATACTGAATCACCCAGGTATGGTAGTGGGATTAAGTACCATCAGTAATAAACTGTTGATTGATACTTAAAGTGTTGATAAATACTTAAAACTTCTTGTTCCCTCTTATTAGTCTTTTGAAATATATAAGACCATTGTCAAGTTGCCTCTCAGTTTAAGATTTAAGGTTTGATTTAACATGTGAATCGAATTGTAAATTGAATTGTTTTCATTTCCACTCAGTTTCTGGATGGGTGTTTCAATTTTGGACTGACTTACAAAAGCCCCACAGATGATGCAGACAGGCTGAAGCAATGACTTCTCATCTCCTCTGAAAACTGAAATCCTAGTTTCCAAAATCTCAAAATATGAAGTTTCCAACATTTTCCTGCCTTTAAACAAGGAGAAACCACAATTTGTGAAATACAACTTTAAATCACTTTAATTTTCCTTGTACCCTCAGCTTGTCAGATCTTCTGCTAAATTTATGTTACATTTTCTCTAGGACTCCAGCACTATAAGTACAATACCTACAGAAGTGTTAAACGCTGCTGATCTGACTAGGGAATATTCAGATCTGCATGGTTTTATGATAGAACCGTGATTTTAGTGCTGAGTGAACTTCTGCTGTTTCAAACATGTAGCAGCACTTTAAATATAGTAAAGAAGTGCAAAACCATGTGCTATATCTGTGTGGCATGTCCCAGAGAAGGGCTGTTCTCCCCCTATACATTTCCTTACTCACCCAGTCACGCTTTCTCCCTATATCACGTTCTATGTCCTCTTACAAGCTCCCATCTCATTTGAGCATTGACGTTAATTTAAACTATTCTTTGATAAGCTATTTCCTACAACAAATGGATACTAAGCGTGACTGTCCCCACTTTAGATCCCATTCATGGGGACCACTCTCCACTGTTTAAAGTTATAGATGAGTTTTAAACGCACCACAGAAATCTTTTTTATTTCCTAAATACAAAGAAGATATTATTATTTCTTTAAGGATGTGCCCACAGTAATAAAATAATAGTCACAATTTGTGAATAAAAAAGAACCATTCCAAAACTTACACGTTAATTTGGTATGTCTGTATAACTGAGGATTTTTTTTGTGGTTTTTTTTTTGTTGTTTTTTTTTTTCTTTAAGATCTAAGAATGAAATATAATGGTTATTTCTGCTTTTCTTCCAGATCTTTAAGGAGCATGTTAAGTAAGATATAAGCTAACATGAACAGTAAAAACAATCCACAAAATTTACACCTCATCATAACTATATATACTGGTACATGTCTTTAATGCAGTCCGACAATTTGAAATTCTGTAACTCTAAAAAAAAGGTACAGATTCCACCCTTGATGCAGAAAAAAAAGCTAAGCTTTACCTTTAAAATTATCAGATATTTACAAATTTTATTTGTTATAATTACTCCTATAACATGAAAATCAGAATGCTGCTTTCAGACCTGTATCATTTTAGCCCAAGGTTGAAAAGTCATCTAAATCTTTCATTTTATTATAAATAGGATGTGAGAAAAGGTTTTAGGAAATCCTTTTTGTATAAAATATGCAGTTTATTTTGATATTCTGTGACTGAAATTATAGTAACTTGAATATGTTTTTCTGATTTATATGAAATGACTCAAATTCACGGACTAAAGCCTAAACAGTAGTACGTCATTTAAATGTACCCGTGAGATATACTACTGTCATTATACTGTCATTACGTAATAGCATATTTGATGCAGTAGTCTGAATACTACAAGGTAAGATAAGCTTCATTAAAAATCTGTTCTTGATCCTTGATCTGTTATTGATTGTAAGAAAACATTTGACCATCTTTATTTAATTTTTTTATGTCACATTCCTTCTGTAAAATATTCCTTTCCCTTAAAGCCCAGATCTTGGCAATTGAGACATTAAAGATGCATCCAAGCTAGAAAAGCTTTATAGTATTTGTCGTGGTTTAAACCCAGCCAGACAGCTTGTTCACTCACTCCCCCCCTTCTTGCCCTCCCCCTACTCCCGGAGGGATGGAGAGGAGAATCGAAAAGAATGCAACTCCCCCGGGTTGAGATAAGAACAGTTTAGTAACTAAGGTATAACACAAATCACTACTGCTACCACCAATAATAACAATGATAAAGGAAATAACAAGGGAAGAGAATACAACACCTCACCACCAGCTGACCGATAACTCCCCCCCCCCCCCCCCTCCCCAGCCCGACCAAGCACCGACCCATACCTCCTCCAACCCTGCAGTCTCCCAGCCCTTCCGGCTAACTCCCAGTTACATCCTGGGCATGACGTGCTGTGGTATGGAATACCTCTTTGGCTAGCTTGGGTCAGGTGTCCTGTCTCTGCTTCCTCCCAGCTTCCTCTCCTCCCTGGCAGAGCATGAGGCTCACAAAGTCCTTGGCCAACCCAAAACATCAGTGTTATCAGCTCTGTTCCCGAGCTGAAAGTCAAAACACTGCACTGCACCAGCTACCAAGAAGGAGAAAAATGACTGCTGCTGCTGAACCCAGGACAGTATTTCAGCCTGATTTATCTAAAAACAGCATTTACTCCTGTCCCCAGATTTTTTTTGAAAGCTTATTCCACTCATTTTGAGTTTTTCTGAAATTATATTTATCTTCATATGGGGAATTTTAGTATTTTTTTTTCTTCCTTCCATATATACTACTTGTGTTTATTGCACAGATTATTAACTTCTACTGAATACTGTTTGACATTGCAAACCTGCACCAATATACATCACAAACTAATCAGTTACATTGCTGCAATCGGTCTATAGCATAGATCTCTACTGTACTGACAGAAAAGTCAATGTACTGTATCCCCTGTCACTACCTGTCAGTATTCTGTCTGCTATCATTGACTGACTTGGGAGAAAAGTTTTTGAAGAAACACAATTGCATGCAAGTGAGTGTGTGCATGTGTGTATGAACAGGTACGAGGTTCTTTAGAACACAAACAAAAGCATACACTAAAGACAGAGTAATTTTAAGAAAAATCTTTAAGATACAATTTTAAAATGTTCTGTACATCTAAAAATAGTATTTTTCTTAGAGCTGCACCTATTATATTGAATAGATAGTTTCACTCAGTTGTAAACCCAGATGATGTGTAACGCTAGATTTGATTCCTCTCATTTCCAGATATTTTATTAAAATACAGCAACTTGTTTCCAGTGAAGGAAAAATAGAAATATATCACTATTGATTTGAATATTCTTAATTTGCAGCAGCCTAATGAAGAATCTTCAGATTCTTTACTGTTAGAATCTTTAAAATATTTTTACACACACTTTTCGCTTCGCCATTTTATGCAAACAGGTGTGTTAAATTGTCTTCATAATCTAGCAAGGGATGGTTCAAGGTATTATAGCAAATTAAACAGAAGTATATTTAATTTTTTATTCTGTGTTGGATAACAATTGTTCATCTGCTTTAGAGATCCTCTCAATTTACCCACCCCTAGTCATGTTCCTAAGTCAAGACAATATTTCTGCTTCCTACCTCCACTGATATGTCCCCACTTTTTTTTTTCTTTTTTAATAACCCACTCAGAATAACACCTGTGTTACTAAGGTTCTACTTCCTGGGTAACCTTGACTTGATCTGAAAAGATTGCTTTTTTTTTCTCTTTTTAAAAATCAGATAACAAAATAGAGCAATTCAATTTCACTTTGGTGTACCTCCTATGTAGTCATCAAACCTAATGCAAAGCAGATATCATTAATTGCTTTTCATTTTGGACAATGAAAAAGTCACTATAAAGCTGTTCTCTCTTCTTGGGGATATATAAAAAAATCTTATCAAGTTAGATTAGAAAATGTAAACTTCCCCAAATAACACTGATTAAATTATCAAGTTTTCTTGCCTAACATCAGTCTATAAAGTTTACACACTTTAGGCTGATGGCAGACCTAAAGCTTGCACTTAAATATTGCTTGAGCAAGGGCTGCAGTCCTAATTTTGGGCTCCAAATGCACTCAGACATTTTTAAATCCTGAGGTATTTATCTGGATCAACCAATGCTTAGCCTACAGGTTTACCATCACCTTCTTCGGCAGACAGACCTGCCCTGCTCCATTTTTCCCTTCCAGCTGGCTGGGCACCTATAAACCCCAATCCAAACCTACTGGTCTCCCAGCAAAGATTATGGTATTAGCTCAGGCACACCGCCTTCAAATCAATGCTGGCATTCATCCATTTACTGTGAAGTCCAGGTGGAGCAAGCACAGGTCAGTCTCCAAAGACCATGGAGATACATAGTAAACTTCAAAAAATGCAAGCCTCTGCAAAGGGCCATAATCCCAGTCTGGAAGAGAAAGAGAAAATTGGAAGAGAAATATTTTTACGATAATAGCACTCAGTTGAGACTAAATACCTATTGTCTGCCTTTGCTTATGCATGGATGCATGTACATATTTTGCAATGGAACACGAACGTTGAGTTTTGAAAGCAGCTTATCCCATCCCTCTGGAATATGAAACGCATAAATATTGTGCTTGTTTTATTGTTAAGCTGTCAGGCATGATGTTTAGAAGTACCTGCTGCAACCTATCTTGTTACACTTCGCTAGTTAAGATGCACCTCTGAGGGGACCACCAAACTGTATTTAAGAAGCATTATAAATAATGATGTTCTGTACATTACACCAGGAACCTCTTTAAAAGCAACATCACAACATCTGTTCAAAAGCTTTCTGGGAATATCAAATACTTACATGATGATTTTACTATCTTATTACACTTGTATTACACCCATGCAACACCACTACTTTTATTTTCAATGAAGTTATGGCTGTATAAAATCCAAGAAAGACAGGATGCCACAGTGTTCACAAGGTACAGACTTTAACCTTCACTCAACACAATGACTGGTGTGTCTGGTTGTCAGTTACTACTGAATAATTAAAGCAAATAATAAGGAATGCATAATATTTCCTTGCCAAAATATAGAATATCTTCAATAAAATTCACAGATAATTGTTTCATCTGTTTAAGAAAAGCTTTATTTTATAATAGTCATTAAGAAGGAAAACAAACCCACAAAAAAATACAAAAATGAAAAAAGAAAGCCACATCCAAATTCTGTTTACAACAGACTGGAATCAAAGGAAGACTTTATAATCAGTTTATGGTGAATTATAGTTGCTGGAATTCAAATGCTGAATGTACATAATGGTTATCTGTTAAAAAGCCCCCAAGGTAAGTCAGCATAGATCTTTAAGGCTGTAGGTGTGGATCTCCTGGGAAAGAATACCTTTCGGATGACCTTGTTCCATCTATCTGCAGTTTTAAGAAAGCTTTACACTGTCAGACTTCATGCTCGGCTTCTATTTATGCCTTGCCTACACAAAATTATGAACTAAATATTCAAATTAAAGAGGAACATTAGGCAGCAAAAGCAAATATTTATAATTTAGAAAATATCAGTATTACGATACCCATATCCACTGCAGCTCTGCCTTAACGCATGTCTGTTCCATGCACTGAAGTCAAACGGATTATGTCAATGACACCATGTTGAAATAATGCTAATTTTTATTAGCATTATTTCACATATAATATTTTTTTTATATTTATATATATTTTTAGCAAATAATTTTTTCACAAAGAATTTCCTAACAACCCCTCACAATCTATCAATCTGTTATGCAACTCTATTATTTTTTTTTTTATTATTATTTTTAAGGTTTTGGGAGAGGAATAAATAGGAGTTATATCAAGAAAGTGTTTTATTCTTTCCAATCAAATTTCTGAATATGTTATTATGTTTTTTTTTGACTTAGGATTACATTTTGTTTTTTACAAAAAATTTCTTCATTAAAAGTAAGCACACATATGGCCATGAATGCAATATTCAATTTAGTGATATCTCTTATAATAGAACAGTTTAGCCAGTGAATTAAAACATGGAGCTAACTGATGGATTGGCACATCATTTCAACTTAAACAATTTTTCGAACACTAGAATTATTTTTATTTTTAATCTTTTCTTCCAATTCATATCCTCTTAATATTTATTAGATATTTAGTAGAAGTTGAAATTACAGAGAAAAAAGCTATTATTTGAGGCATAATTTCTGGTTTGGTAACACCTACTTTACTGCCTCTATCAGATTATTGCTTTATTTGGTTTGGAATGCATTCTCTATCATCTCTTATCTGCTTTAAGATTGTCTTTCATTCAGTCTGACCTTGGATGCAGTCATGCAGCAAAAAATGAAATAAAGTGAAAAAGCTAGTGGAAGCCAGGGGAACAGACAAGGAGAAAAAGATATAAGAAAACTTTTTTTTTTTCCCTTTTCCTTTCAAAATAATGCTGTACTATAATTTATATCATCCATAAATGATCCTCCTGTAATGATTTACATCTTATCACTGATAATTTAAATAATCTATATTCAAGGTCAGGGGGGTTGGAACTAGATGATCTTCAAGGTCCCTTTCAATCTAAACCATTATATGATTATAATTCTAATTAAGATGCTTACTGAGATACCTGCAACCCCACACAGGATAAAGGACTCAGGAGAAAGACAGAAACTGCAGAAACGAAACCTCTTAGAAATGGTAAAAGAGATTTTGGCATCCGCACTCTAGAAAAGAGGTCTCTTACGTGTGTAGTCTCCACACGTGCCATAAAGGAATGTCAGACCGTGTGTTAGCCTGGGCACAAGTGAAGAAGTTAAATGTCAATTTACTGAGAAAACACTGAACCTGCCTGGTCCATGAAATCTTGTCCTCTCCAAGAGCTGAGCATCTCTGAGCACCTGCAGTGGCTAGCGTGGAAGCATTTCCTTCCTTGAGTAGAGATGTCATCACCCTTAACCCCTGCAAAGAGATATCAGTGAAAGCATATTGTCAATATATCTACTGGGCAACTGGAAACACCATCCATGTATCAACCATTAAATCAGAGTGTTATAAAAACCTAGCCAATCTGTTTTAATTGATTTTTATTATAATTAATATCAAGAGACAATAAGCAAGCAGCGCTGGGTGCGCTGGGGAGTCTCCGCTCTGCCCGAGATGCACACTGGGAACTTCTGGGGATAGTCTCTTATACTTTTTGGTTTCCTGGGCTTCTTGGGTTTCAGCCAATCCTGTTGTCTTCTTTTTCTGGGCTTCTCCACCTGTTGTTGGGGTCTTGTCTCCGAGTGAAAAAATACTATGTCTATCACAAGTCTGACTGCCATCTTAGCCCCCATAAATTCCACTCCTTATGTGTTTATTTGTTCAGCACACAGATTTCACAATGTTCTGTAACAGGACATATCTCTAAGTTACCTACCCCCTCCTTTTCTAAGAACATTCATTCAATTTAAACAATGAACAAAATATTTTTTTGCACAATATTGCAGTTGGCCCAGGGGAATTATTCCCTTGTTTCTTCTTCCTCCTCACTGTGGTATTGACAGGGACACTTATCATACCCTTTGCACATAGCACAATGATCACAAGGGATTCCATCTCCACACAAAGTGCCATGATTACTAGGACCCCTGAGCTGCTGACACAAATCACTCTGATGTAACTCACAAGAGTGATTCAATTATCTGTGATATTAACAGTATTTTCATGAAAGGCCCAGGAGAGCTTTATATTCACTATTAGAGCATAAGCTTTTAGATATTTTATGTGTTTGAAACATATAAACCAGTTGTTTTTGAGAAAAAGGAAAAGAATGCAAGCAAGCTCTTTCCTGGGTTTGGAACTAACTTTTTTTTTTAATAAAGAATTTCTATCTAATGTTAAAAATTGACTGATTTTTTTTTTACTTCTTTTTTTTAGAAAGAGGTAGTAAATTACTGAATTTGAGCTGGTTTTCCATTCCTGTATGCCTTTGTAGGTACCACAATATTTCAATAACCTCAGTAATAAAAGCTACTTATCTTTCACTGTAAAGAAGATCTGGAAAACTCTGACAGATTATCTAGTACATAAGCAATGAAGCAACAGGTATAAAGCCAGATGCTCAAAAGTATAAATTTCTCACATATGGAACTTAGAGTTCCATTAGGCACTGTAGGCAAGTGTTTAATTTAACATTACCTACTTTGAAAACCAGAACACAGCTTCATTTGTGCTATTCTGCTTTTTGAATTTTTCATATTATTGCCTTTCAAATCTCAAGTCAATTTACATGTGAAGAATTATATTCTTGACATGCAATTACTGTACTACAACTAACAAAGTAAGTTTGCTCTCTTACTTTTGTAAGGATAATATGGACCAACACTGTGTTTCCTACTGATAAAAAAAAAATAATTAAAAAAAATTGCTATTTCTTCATCCTGTCATTTCCAGACAGAACAAGTCCTACGTATTAGAAACTACGTAACACCATGTTATCAGCTTAAATAAAACTCAGTGTTTGAAGGTAATTCATAAAATATTACTATTGCTACCTTAACACAACTCTGAGAAAATCAACTTTATTGAAAATATTTTATTACTTTGAACATAAATTTACTTTTCTTTAGAAAACAAAACAAAACAAAAAACTCCAAACAAACAAAACAAGTTGATTCAACTATGAACTTGCCTAAGTGCACTTGTAGCAATCGCTACATGAAATTTATTTCAATTGGAACTGCCAATGCATAAAGTTATGCTAACTCTCAATAAAAACATGCATATATATGTACAATCATGTATAATACCTGTTATCCATCTGAGAGAAATGGTATATGCAGGTATATGGAACAGGGTTAGTTACACAATACTGGAAACTAAATAAAAGCAGGGCTTATAAAACTGTCTTGTTTAATCTAGTAAAACTCAAAATAAGAGGGGAATTAAAGAAGGAAGAAGAAACATTCACACTTAGCCAACAACATGAGCACAAAAGCAAATGGATATAAAATAAAAATGAGTAAAAGACACTGGAAAATGGAAAAGTTCGTTCATTTCTGATTTGGCTGTTCAACAGTTAGTGAGGAAACTAGCTCAAAATAATGTCATTTTTAAACAAAGGTTTAAGCTAACCTTGATTTTTCTTTTAGTGAAAGGGATAATGTAACATGTATACCTAGCAGATTGGATTCTGTCACCAAATTGGCCTTTCCAGTTCTGTTCCTATAACCTAAGATTCGATCTTGTATTCACAAATTTATTTCTGAATTTTACGCGTTAAAGATATAATCTTATCTTGATGCAGTAGAGAGCTTAATCTTTTCGTTTTATAATAGCATATACTGAATCTCCAGACTTTTTCAGATGAAACACCAAGTTCTGAATAAGTTCCTTGATGAGCAGTGAGATTACCCATTCTTTCCAGTCACATAAGTTATGTTGTCCACTGTTTGTTATACTAGTGCTATACTATTTCTGTGCCAACTGCAGCAATTGCTTTCTCGGGGTGGGGGTGGGAAGTAATACTATATATTGATATGGTTTGAATGCAATGTGGTGATAAGCAGACAGCTCTGAATATTAACACTAGAGGACCTCCGCTGCAGAACATAATGGTATGGTCTTGGGTAGTTGATTATTTAACAGCATTGTCATGAAATGAAGTTTTAAACATAAAGCAACTGGGATGGAAATTCAAAGGAAATATATGAACAAGAGTGTCCTAAATATCAGTTAAAAACTTATGATCCATATAAATAAATAAAAAATTAATTTAAAATATGGCTGCAGCACATGGTTAAGGACTACATGCAAAGTAATTCTGTCAGCAGACACTGTCTCATCAGCTGAAGATGGCAAAGGAGAAAGAGATATGTACATTATTTCTGTGACTCAGTTTCAGCTGTGACATTTATTCGGTCTTTGGGTTTGGTTTCACTACAAAGCAACCCTGTGCAGTCAAAGAACAGACAGTTTCAATGTTGTGACAGTAAAGTACAAAGGAATATTTGTTACCTACAGAAAGGTTTTGATTATTAGTGCTGTTTCAGAGGAGATACAGCTCCAGCAATTTTTCTGTAGTACTAATTCAAGACTGCTGTGTCAATCTTCTGTACTGTGTCAAGTCTGAGATTATCATCTGCAGCTTTCAAGTTTCAGATTGTTCATCAAGAAAAATGTATCTGATAATGGGTAATTATAGACCGGTCAGCCTTACCTCCATCCTTGGAAAGGTGATGGAACAACTTATCCTTGACACCATCTCTAGGCATTTCAAGGATGAGGGGGTCATTAAGAGCAGCCAACATGGCTTTACCAAGGGGAAGTCATATTTGACCAACCTTATAGCCTTCTATGAGGAAGTAACTAGGTGGATGGATGATGGTAGAGCGGTAGATGTGGTATTTCTTGATTTCAGTAAGGCATTTGATACTGTCTCCCACAGCATCCTCATAGACAAGCTAAGGAAGTGTGGGCTTGATGATCAGGTAGTGAGGTGGATCAAGAACTGGTTGGAAGGAAGAAGGCAGGGAGTTGTGGTCAATGGGGCAGAATCTAGCTGGAGGTCTGTGGCTAGTGGAGTCCCTCAGGGGTCGGTGCTGGGACCAGTGCTGTTTAATATTTTCATCAACGACCTGGATGAGGGAACTGAGTGTACCCTCAGCAAGTTTGCTGATGATACTAAACTGGGAGGAGTGGCTGACACACCAGAGGGCTGTGTTGCCATTCAGCTGGAGAGTTGGGCAGGGAGAAACTTGATGAAATTCAACAAAGGCAAGTGTCGAGTCTTGCATCTGGGGAAGAACAACCCCATGTACCAGTACAGGCTGGGGGCTGACCTGCTGGACAGTAGTGAAGGGGAAAGGGACCTGGGGGTCCTGGTGGATAGGAGGATGACCATGAGCCAGCAATGTGCCCTTGTGGCCAAGAAGGCCAATGGCATCCTAGGGTGCATTAGAAAGGGTGTGGTTAGTAGGTCAAGAGAGGTCCTCCTCCCCCTCTACTCTGCCTTGGTGAGGCCACATCTGGAATATTGTGTCCAGTTCTGGGCCCCACAGTTCAAGGAGGACAGGGAATTGCTTGAAAGAGTCCAGCGCAGAGCTACAAAGATGATTAAGGGAGTGGAACATCTCCCTTATGAGGAGAGGCTGAGGGAGCTGGGTCTCTTTAGCTTGGAGGAGACTGAGGGGTGACCTCATCAATGTTTACAAATATGTAAAGGGTGAGTGTCAGGATGATGGAGGTAGGTTTTTTTCAGTGATGTCCAGTGATAGAACAAGGGGCAATGGGTGTAAACTGGAGCATAGGAGGTTCCATGTGAACATCAGGAAAAATTTCTTTACTGTGAGAGTGACAGATCACTGGAACAGGTTGCCCAGGGGGGTTGTGGAGTCTGCTACGTTGGAGATATTCAAGGCCCGCCTGGACAAGTTCCTGTGTGATGTACTCTAGGTTACCCTGCTCTTTCAGGGGGGTTGGACTAGATGATCTTTTGAGGTCCCTTCCAACCCTTAGGATTCTGTGATTCTGTAACGCATTATATTTAATACCACTGAGAGACTTCAGACTTGGTTTTCTTCTAAGAAGTATACTTGTTCCTTTTCCAGATAAATTATCTATCTGTATAATCTAGTAATTTCACAAATTTCACAGAAACACATTAAATCTATTTTGGGTGGATGATGGTGCTATTTGAAACGTAGGTCTGGAAGGTAATTCCCAGCTCATTAGCGATAGCATTTTTAATATGACTCAAAAAATATCAAAGTTCCATTTTAAAATCATTCATATTCTTTGCTAATGTTAGTCAAATACCGAGATGTTTAATCAATTGCTTTACTCTCCTGTCCAGCCTTGTTTTCAATCTTCTTGACCAGACTGATGTTAAGAAAAAAAAAGAAAATGGAGTAGCAAAAAATAGTTTTTTATCCTCACGGCTGGTTTAAAATTTAAGCCTCAAGTAGAGACCAACTACTAGCATTATTCTTCAAAATATATGGGCAACTTCATAAAATTTAGAATCTGTCCAGGCAAGGATGCAGACCAGTAATGCCACTTCATGACTTAGTTCTCACGATTCCATAGTAGCATATCAATTTGTTGTGTCATGCCTGTTACCTTTGGATTTATTTTTCAATGTGTACCAATTATTCCCATAACTGCTGTGGGGAGGGGGATGCTGTTTGCTTCCAGGGGGAGGGCAAGAAGTGGGGGGGAGTGAGTGAACGAATTGCCTGACTGGGTTTAAACCACGACAACAAGACATGTTCTGGAACATAGAGAAGAAAACTAATGCACCAAAGCACCATTTAATGATGCAATATTTCGGTGCCCTTGTGAGACATCATATCACGTCTACCAAGCAGAAGTTTTCTACTGCATCATAGTGTATTTGCATTTCACGCTTTCATTAACAAAAGGACAGAAGGTTGGGGGGGGGAGGGGCTGATTTTTTGTGTTTTTTTTTTTTGTGGTTTTATTTGTGGGGTGTGTGTTCCTTTTGTGTTTTTTTTGTGTGTGTGTTTTTTTTTTTTTTTAAATTTTTGGGTTGTTTTTTTTTTTGGTTGGGTTTGGGTTGTTTTTTGTTGTTTTTTTTTTTAAGAACTTTGTGCCTAGCTACTACACAGCTCTTTATTGTACTGAATGTTTGCTGAATATGATTTCATTAATAAAACTAAATATAAAGCATCCAAGAGAAAACGATTAGGTTTAGGTATTGCGAAAAAAAAAAAAAGAAAAACTTATGGTAAGACTTAACTACCTGAGATAGTCTTTTATCTTTTTGGTAATGAAAACAACAGAACCTTCATGAGGGTCTATTGCTGTCCAGGGAGATGATGTGACACCTATGTTTAGGGCTGAAGTACTTCAAATTTTCAGCAAGCTACCATTTAGGATGCCCAAGACGTCATTCTAGTAAATGCGCTCTGAATGTATGTAAAGAACTGAAATAGTATGACACCTCAGCAGCAGCATATTCATTAAAAACAATCAAATAAAAACAAACCTCTGAAGACAAAATCTTAGTCTAAACCAAAACATCACACTGATAACATCATTTTTCTGAATATTTACAAATATTCAGAACATGCAGATAAAAGGCATTCTGAATTTTCTCTTTTGAGTAAACCCACTAATCTCTATAGAATTAATATTTGTCTCTCCTCTGTCTTACCAGGAATAGGGAAACTTGATTTTTTTGGGGGGTGGATGAGAGAAAAAAAATGAGAGATATGAAGAGATCTTAATTTTTGAAAATATATAATCTTGGTTGTAAGTAGACTTTTATATCCCAAACTAATATAATATGAAAATTCTGGAAGAGAGAAAGAAACTGTTCATCTCAGCATCCACAAAACAAAGCCTTTTTTTGCAAATAGAGCTTTGATATAGGAGGAGAAGGGGGTGAGTAAAATACAGTTCCTACCTCATTTATTTTTTATTAAATTGTAAAAATTCTTACAGCTACGTTGGAGAATAAAAAAATTCATTGCTGTATATAAAATTATTATAACACGTTTCTCATGTGTTCCATAAATCAGCTATGAGCTCTACAATATGTTAAAGATGAATAATCTTTCACTGTTTTGCTTTAAACATATATATTGATTACCATATATATATCCCCATCCTTTTTTTGTGGATAGACACATAGTTTGTTACATTGATTTAAGAAAGACCCATTTTAGAATTTGGCAATTACAGACGTTGACTATTCTTTGTTATACTTACATAATTTCAAATACAAATAAGTCTCAGCAACAAATGCATCCAGAACTACGACAGCTCCTGATGTAAATCAAGGTGCAAGATGAAAGTTGTAAATTAAGTGAAATATTGAGTTGTCTGAAATTTTTACTGTTAGGGTGTTAATAACCTTTCATCTTTAGTGCTTTTTTGCTTGAAATATTTATCTTCTTGCTTTCATTTAGTAATGTTTGCATGGGCATGATTGTAGCAAAGTTTTCCACAGAACAGCACGGACTTCAATGAAATTCTCTTTTTCAGGATGAGGATTTTCTAGTCTGTAGAAAGCTTCTTTCCATCAGTGTCAGTAAGATAACATGTATTTAAATACAGTCAAAATAGGAGCTTCAAAAGAATTATGCATAGGCCATCATCTGCTAACCTAGAAATGCAAATCCTCATCTGGGAAATAGAGACATAAATTACAGAGTTTTGTTTAAAGCAGACAGAACAAACTTCATTTGAGGACTAGTCATATTCCAGATGTAAGTTAGTGGTAGTAATTACATTCAATGGAGGCATTTGTTTCTGGTTTTATTCAGAGAATCAATGCAAAAGTCTTGGTCTTTATTCTGATGTGAAATTATAAAAAATACTTAAGTATCCTTAGTTTTCCTTCTGAGCCCTATGGGTCCAAATGATCCCTTCATACAGCTCCATAGTTTCTTTAGAAGGAATGCAAGAGCAAAAACTGGTTATGGCATGTGCTCCTCCATCCTTAGGGCTTTTGTCAAACAAGCCATGCCAGCAGTCCTTGCTCTGACAGTATAGCGGTTTCATTTCTTTTCTAGGAAGCATCATGTCTGCTGACACAGCACCAGCAGTGTATGTTCCAACCTGACAGCTATAGTTTGGTGCATAAATGAATAGTATTTTCCAGCTACTTCTAACTTTTCACAGAAATTTGTATACCTATGAAAAAAGAAGTTTATCTACTCAAACACCAATCTGCATTTGATGATAAGTGACATATTCCAGTATCCCTGTAAAACAGTGACAAAACAGAAATAAGTCTAGTAGACAAGAGCTAAGGCTTGTGTCATGGTTAAAGCCCAGGCGATAACTCAGCACCACACAGCTGTCGCTCACACCCACTGCTTTCCCCCTCCCAGCTTGATGGGGAGGAGAATCTAAAGAATGTAAATCCCATGTGTTGAGATAAGAACAGTTTAATAACTAAAGTACAATATACTGCTACTACTACTGATAATAATGATAAGTGAAATAACAAGGGGAGAGAATATAAAACTAAAAGGGAAAAAACCCCAATAAACACAAGTGATACACAATACCATCTGCTGACTTATACCCTGCCCTACCTGAGCAACAATCTGCCCTTCTGTGTGACTCCCCCCAGTTTATATACTGGGCATGACGTGCTGTGGTACGGAATACCCCTTTGGCTAGTTTGGGTCAGGTGTCCTGTCCCTGCTGCCTCATGGTTTGTGCTCCTCCTCACTGGCAGAGCATGGGAGACTGAAAAGTCCTTGATCAGTGTAAGTGCTACTTAGCAACAACTAAAACATTGGTGTGTTATCAGTGTTGTTCTCAAGACTACAGCCAAAAAACAGCACTGCACCAGCTACTAGGAAGGAGTAAAAACAACCAACCAAATGACTGTTATAGCTGAAACCAGGGCAGCTTGGTAACAATGACAACTACTATGACATTCAAAACTGGAATAGTCATCCTCACAGTAAGGAGTATGAAAACAGTTATATAAAGGAAATAAAATGATAGACACAGCCCACAGAAGTGACTGTCATCAGACCCTTTTGGTTGCGCAGGTAAACTTAACTTCCTATAGCTTTAGTTTAATATACATTTTAGCAGAAATCTACCTCAAAATTCATAAGCTGATAGTTAGGCCACTTGTCAGACCTCGAGCTGGATCACAGTCACATTTTATTCTCTTTTTTTTTGCATGGTTAACAATAGTTTTTCTACTATCTTATGTTTAATTCTTTCAACTCAATTTAGAGGAGTGAAGCAAGAGTTTAACAAACTGTAGGCTTATGTACATTTTTATTGTAAGCCAAGTGTCTCCTGAAGTAGTTTTCTCCCCATGGGATTTGCAGTTCCTGCAAATTTTGGAGGGACCTGACAAATTTGCAGCAACTTGTAAAACTTCTA
Organism: Pezoporus flaviventris; assembly: GCF_033815535.1. Classification (NCBI taxonomy): domain Eukaryota; kingdom Metazoa; phylum Chordata; class Aves; order Psittaciformes; family Psittacidae; genus Pezoporus; species Pezoporus flaviventris. The sequence goes on from NW_026892550.1 coordinate 27,229,716, forward strand.
TCAGGAAAATACAAACAATTGATTTAATGATACTTCACAGAAATCCAGTCAGAATTATTTTAGTTGAATTCAATTAAATGTAGGTTGTTGGCTTGATGTGTCTGTTTCATCCCCCCCCCCCCCCATTTAAATTCAACAGCAATAACTACATAAGAAAATTTGACAGGTTCTAGGAGAGAGAATGCTGAAGATCTTCATTTCGACTTTCTTCTGGGATTATCCCCAGCCAGCTCCATCAGGCACTACAGATACTTAGAGACTTTAAGGGCAAAGAGATGTCACAAAGAAAATGTTTATGGTCTTCTCTTTAATGTATAATTTCCTAATCAAGTATTTACCATATCCTTTTTAAAAATTAAATTGGGATCTTTACTCATTTTCAAAAGGTTTTCACAGCATTCTCCAGACCAATCTTCTCAGAGTAAAGAGCTATCATGTTGGTCATGCATGACTCATAAATTCCCTTCATCTGAAGAAGTTTTGTTGATATGGGCAATTTGCGAGGAGACTAGATACATCCTCAAGAGAAATTAATGACTCCTCCTTTTGCTTTATTTGTAAGGTAATGAATGACATTGACCTGACTGACCAACTGCATTGAGGTAAATAACATCTCAGAATTTGATCAAAGGCTTTGTTGCTACAGAACCCAAAATGTTGGTTAGGCTAGCACATGGACAACAGAGATAAGTGGTATTCACTGATATTTTGAAAGTTTTAGTAGATTAATGCATGAATGAGTAAAACTGACTCAAATTCTTATGTGGAATACCACTGTTAGAGTCTTACCTGCATTGACAATATTTATATGAGGAAAATCATAGTTATATTAGTTACAGTATCTTTTTTATTAATTCCTCGTTATAATGGAGCTTAAATTACAATACAGCAATCTGCTGTCAAAAATGTTACCTACATACTAACCTATTACCTTTTTTTTATTATCCTATTTATATATACCCACTGATCACTGCTCAGGTATTTTCTCTAACAGCATGTACTTCAGCAAACAAACACATCATAAAAATCTGGAATTAAAATTTTGCTGAATCAGTTATATTTGTCAGTTTATGAGTGAACTTAAATTTAAAAGTCTTGTATGCAAAAAAAAAGGATGCATGTAAAGTTCTTTTTATTTTTCATCACAAAACTCAGAAGCACTCTAGAAGATGGGATTTTGATGGTATTTCATATGAAAATATTGGCAGACAAAATTCTTTAATATATCAAGTTATGCATCTAAACATCAGTATTTTAAAAACATATTTACTAAAATAGATATTAAACACAAATGATATAAAGCAAACTTCTATATACTATAAAACCAACATGCAATGGATAGCCTGTGTCACATTAAATAATCCGGCTTCTCCTAACTGTCCATACTTCCCATGTAATTATACAAGAGGACTTAAAAGATGTTAGAACTATGAATAGTCTGGCTCATAATCATTTTAAATGTCTAGTCTCTCCCCTTTATGAGCTTGATGAAGGACTGATGACCCGAACACAGCATTAATTTAAATTGGATGGAGGGAATGATGAAGCAAACTCTGGGAAGTTAATAGGTTTTTACATGCTTTACTGAGAACAGAACTTGAAGGTAAGAGGTATAAACTAAGGACACACCTCCTCAGAGAGCCTGAGCTGTCAGAAGTAAAGAGAAAGCTAAATTATTCTGCTAGATTAACTTAATCTTCTAATTCTCAAGTTTGATACTACTCAGCAATACAATTATTAATGGTCCTATTTTGAATGAAGTTATTTTTTGAGTTGGACTGTACATCTTACATAGGATCAAGGTTAGAACACAGGATAGCTAAAAGGAGATGATCACAAATACAATATTGGAAAACAATGGTATGCTATAGAGATGCAGCTATGAGAGAGTTTATGGACCCAAGTCCTTATAGCATATACGGCCAAGTGATGGAATAAACTCAAACTGTGTGCAGTGCAGATGAAATTTCTTCCACACATTTGTGCAGCCTAGCTCTGGCCTATCAGAAAGATATATAATGCAACAGATATTGCTGATAATAAATCCACATCAATGCAAACAGAATCCACAAAATAGCCTGTCCCCTTCTTCCCCTTCCACCTGAATAGGTCAGCTTTTATCTTTTTTTTTTTTTTTTCCTCATAAAGAGAATTTCTATAACATAAGAAATCCTACTTTATTTTTCTATTTTTTTCATAAAGCGCATTGGCACAAGACATCCGTTCAGAACAGAGAGACCAAGTTCAGAAGTGCTAACATACTTCTGAACTCTTTTGAGGCCTACATACTTCCCCTTCCTTTTTACTTTATATAGATTCCCAGGATTTTCAATTCATTCAGTCTTCACTCAGGGAGTCTAAAATAGAAGAACTTTGATTATTTTCACTTTTTACTAGACTGTGGTAAAACAGCAAAAAAGGTTGTTTAATATAGCTTGCAACAGCTCTGATTACTTTCTCCATTTTGTCTCAATATGCCCACTGATTGGAGGGGTTGGGGGTTTTTTGGTTGTTTTGGTTGTTTTGCTTTTTTTCACCATATGTACTTCATCTGCTATTTTATTACCTTATCTGGTCTTCATATGGATTTTGAGACAAATTTAAGAAAAAAGTTCTTAAAATCCAATATTATTCAATCCAATCTGTTTTAAAACAAAATACCAGATCACATTTTACAAAACCAAATTCTAAAATAATGGCATTTTATTTCAGGAAAAACAAAATGGACAGAAACCAAACGAGTGTTGGAAGTTAACTTTTTTATTGGTCTTTGTTTATTTAGGGTTTTTGTTTAGGTTTGGGTTTTTTATCATCTTTAAAAATAAGTTTTCCAGAGAAACAGAGCTAAATTCTATTTCTCAGTTGTGGAAGGATCTATTTAATCCTTTCAATTTAATGGTACTAAAACCAGAATCTCTTTATTCTGCTACGTCTAGTTACAGAGAATCATATTCAATTATATTTTAAATTTATCACTTCTTAAGGATACAAAAAACTGATTAAAACCCAGCGATAGGTATTATGAAGTCTATCTGATGTTATGTAAAGTTTTTATTTGAATATAAGTATAGCATTAATCTTATGAAGTGTATCACACAAAAATTGTTTCTGATTGTTTATTGTTTCTGCAAACTATAAGAGGTAGAAACAATCCAACAGCAAAACTGTGTGACTGAAAGAACAAACCCAAAGTACAAAAAAAAAAGCTGGATATTGTGCTGATTTAAAGTAACCACATTCCTATGATGCTGACTCCACCAAAATGGAGTTTTTATTTTTTCCCCCTCTCTAAATCATGAGATGCTTTAAGATCTTTACAGTATTTTGGCATTAAATTCACCTGAGGAAAAAAATGTGTCTTGAATGTCTGCTTTTTGCATGAAATAAAAAAATAAAGCAGCTTTGCTGGTTACTGAAACTGTCACTGCCGCAGTCTTGCTACCTTAGATATTAAGTGAAATGAAGCATGTATATCCTTCCAAAGCACTTGGAAATCTACTAAAGGAAAAAACTTGCAAAAAAGCAACACTGCTATACAGGTATCAACTATATACACATAGGTATGTTTTTTTCCTTACCAAACCACTCAACTCATTAAAACATCTACGTTGCTAGGTGATGTGTATAAAGTTTGAGGACCAGTATGTACTTCCAATTTACAATAACTTTTCCTAGCCCCTACTACCCTTTATTAGAAACTTGAGTCTGTCCAATTGCTCAGTCATTAAATGTCACTCATACAGCCTCCATATTTTTAAAGCAGATAGCGAACCTAAACACTGTGATGGGTTACATTAGTGGGTTGTGCTATTTTGGCAGGTCAGAAACTGAATAAGAAAAAGGAATTTTAACATTTCTGCTTAAACCTCCAGCTTTCATAAATTATGATTAACTGGCCTGTTGGTTGAGATATCCAGCACCTGCATGAGTACCTACACTTACTGTCATCCTTTAGATTAACCCTTGTCTTCTGCCCAGAATACTGATGTATATTTGGGAAAATGCCCCATATTCCATAGTTGTTTGTAGCTTCGAGGCTGTGCAATCCCAGGGGTTTCTAATTCCTATTGTGTTTTTTTCTGAGGGACAAAAAACTTCTCTCAAACACAACTATGACTCAGAAGCAGCACTGAAAGACCTAAAAGCCAGATAAAGATTTTTAGGATTTTGTTGTGTTTTGATGCTTTTAATAGGAATACCTGAAAAACACTGTCTCACACCAGTGAAGACACGCAATGAATCTCTATTGGAATAATAATTCTGTAGCCAAGTACCTCTTTTGCACACAGTGTTTCACCCATTCTCAAAATCTGTGCATACAATTGCATGAATATATCACATTTGTCTTCTTGATAACATAAAATACATCTGAACTGTATATAGAAATCTCACATGAATAAAAAACCATATTGTGGTCAACAGAGATCACAGTTGTATATGGTTAATGACTATATATTGTCAGATAAACTTAATTTCAATGTTATTTCATTGTTAATGTATTCTATAATTGAGCTTAGGGGTAGCATAAAAAATCACTATTAGACAAAATGTTTGCTAAGGAACGTATTATCTGTAAAGCTAATAAAAGAATTACTATACAGACAGCTTACTAGCTGTCAAAAAATCAAAATAAAACAAAACCCCACAACAAAAGAAAATCCAAAACAATCCCCGAACACCAAAACCCAAACAAAAACAACTTTCTTAATGACAAAGAAAGGAAGAGACATTCTTGTCATCAAAAGAGTAACAAGTAAGGATTTCATTTGGGTAACTTCAGATTTATACTAACTTTGTGTATAATTAATGCCTATTATATTAATGTCTAAACTAGTCATGTCCACAAAGAAACTTAAAATCAAGACCTAGGTAAGTGACAGGATCTGGATGAAGAATGTATATTTCTAGTGCCTATGTAAGAAAATGTTTTTTCCAGTCCCTAGTAATGTTAGAAGAAACAAATTTCACAACATTTTCTTCAATATTTGAAATGGACAGTGAAGTGCTACCTTAAAAAAAAATAAAAAAAACCCTCATGTTTCAGACCTATTTCTCAGTAAAAAAACATTCCTCAGTCTGAAAGGTCACAACTGCAAGTAAATCGAGACTGCCAACAGCTATAGCATCATGCTGATAAGAGAAATAAAACCATTTATGGAGATAGACTTCTCACAACAAGCCTGTCAAGCTGTCAACTGTCTGACTTCAAACAACTCTTTGTATAACATCATTTTACTTTGCTTCTATTGTGACATTACCTTTTAGTGTCCATTATGAACTTTCCAGTTATTGAAAAAAATGAATCAAGTTTGGGACATCTTTGACTGAGACAGTCTTTCATGTTGGCTATTCATGTATTGTATTGCCAATTCAATACTGAAGTGCTAGGCAAAATAAATAAATAGATATATTACTGCTTTAGTAACTGATACAGATTTATGTAATTGCTAGATGCTATAAAATATTTATAACTGAAATTTTTATTCCAGTGATCCTCAGAGAGGCTGTAAAAAAATAAATCTATGAATAATGCCAGAAATCAAGAATTCTTATTATTTTTCCACCTTAAGCTTTCACATAGCACAGATGTTCTTGGTTTCTAATACTTGCCTTTCTTCCATCTGTCTTTACTTCCGAGTATGAATTTAGGTTCTTCTATAAAATGAGATTGCTACTAAAGTTTTCTTTTTGTTACAAAAATGTCAATTTTTTTTTCCTACAGATAAAAATTGATGGCAATGCATGAGTTCTGCTTAAAAAGATAATTATACACTGGCTTCCATAATGTGGCTTTTCTTGATGTTAATTATAAAAATTGTATTTTTTTGTAGTACTTCCCTTCCTGAAGGCAGAATTTATTCTAAAGTCTTTCACTGCATGTGATGTACAGTTTTACAATAAATCACACTATGTATTGTGACATGTTATCATAAAGCAATTATTCATTATTTAAATGAAATTAAAAATTTCATTTTCTGAAAGCCATATGAAACCTTTTCAATTTCCAACAGTTTCTCAGTCCCCCATGGCTAAGTTGAGCAGGAACAAAATCAAGTTTCAGGGTAGGTGATACAGTTTTAATGTTGTAGATGCAAGTTCAATCCTGCTGTAAGTAAACACAAGTCTATCAAAATTAATTAATTTCTATTTGTGTTGACAATAACTACATTTGTTGTGCCGAGGTTTAATTCTTTTTGTTGGAGTACAATATTACTGCAAAATTATTAAGGCTTTCGACAGCATAATTGGAAATCCATTAGAAAACCCTTCATATTATGCTCCCCATAACGGTGTTTAAACCACAGCACACAGAGAACTAGAGGACAAGCAAAATATCTTTTACCATAAGTATCTTGCAGGAATCAGACTGCTCATTGGATCTTGCAGACAAGCAAAGGTACAGAAATAGCGTAAGAGAAACGGATAGGAAATGTCTATCTGTCCAAAAAGTGTGATTTTTTAAATCAGTCTTGACTGGATAAAGAGATAAATGTATTAATTCCATTTAGATTACTAGCTAATATATCAAAGACACGTTTAAATAAGGCACGATGCAAAAGATGAGACTGAATTTCACTCACCAAAGCACAGATAAGAGATGGAAGTAACTGTTTCCTTGAATGCAGGAGCCATGTCTAGGCTAATCAAATATTAGGCAGAGTTTGTCTGCTGTTGCATGCTAATGACTGCTAAAACCTGAAGCTCTAGAAGACAGCAGTTTTTGACAGGAGAATTGTCAGAGGCATTTGCTAAGTAATGTATTAATAAGATGGGATAGTATGAAAAATAAATCAATTTAAGTGGAAACTCTGGGACTCCAGGAAATTATTTTGCTACAAATATTAGTGTGTTTTAGTAGGAGTGGAATCTGCCTTATGACTACAACAAGAGATACATTCAGACATTAGAAGCTTTGGTGAAATGAATGATCCAAATATCCACAGCAAGTCAGATGGATACAGCACAAAAGACTTTTGGGATCTGCTCTTGGGGAAAGGAAGGTAAGCATAGTTATCTTTCTTTTTTAACTGCTTTGAAGATTTGCAACTGGGTTTTCCCACTCTGTTATTAAAAAAATTAAAGATGGCATTTATTCTTAACAAGACTTGACCTAAGCATGATTTCACAGTGATCAGCAGTGAGACTTCTTACCCAAAGTTAAGGCAGATCTATAAACCTTGTTGAAGTGGCCGGAAGTTCCAGCAGCTTTGTGGCAGCTGTGCATTTCTAGATTCTGAGCTTGCATCACAAGGACTTGCAGAGAGAAAAATCCTGTTTTGGTGACTTCGGATAGCTAGGAGAACTCTGACAAGCACAGGGCAACCTGAAACATATCTGAACTTTGACAGCTTTGAGGGACTTTGACACATAAGATAAAAAAATGCTGCAGAGAAATAAGAGACAGCTAGATCTTATAATAATTTGTTGACTCAGAAGTTATTTTTCTTCACCAAATATTATTTAACTAATGTATGACATCAAGAGGGAGTTCCCATTGTAAAACAGCTAGGGAATATTGCTAGGAATTAAAGGGCAAATTCAAACTGAATAATCCTGGCTCTGTTAGAACACCATGACTGCCTGTTTTGCTTGCTTCACAAACACTTGCTTCAACATCTATCAAGAAGAGTCCTTCACTTCTTAATTTTTGTCTGAAGGTACTTATCAAACACACCTAACCGGCTATTTTTTTTCTCAGGAATAAACTCAGTTAATTAACTGAATAAGTAGCAGGGAATCTGCTTTTGGAAATACAGACATATATAAACAGTTGTATTACCAGCTGCTGGGTAAGCTTTATGTTTTGGGCAACTATTGTCTGGTGCCCTGCTGAGACAAAAGGAGACTTATGACCCCTTGCCAGCTTTCGAAAATGGATTCCAAGAGTAGAGTTAAAATAATTCAACATGTTGGTTTACTTCTGTGCATCTTGGTGTCAGAACTGGTATTTTCCACCTTCCAATTAAGTGCTGTATGGGAATGCATATTCTGCAGTAAATTTTAGATGTCAAACAATACAGAGATAACATTTCGCAGTAAAATTTATAATTATTTTAAAATCATTTACAGTTTACTTTTAAAAGCTCAGTTTCTGGGTACTTCTTTTGAGAATCTTTCATCAGAAATATTAGCAATGATGGTAAGGAATTAGGTGGTAGCCTTTAGTATCATTTTGCTGAATAGGCTATAAGTCTTTATAAAGCTATAACTCACTTTAGAGTATTCTTTCAGATGCAGTTAACGATTAACCAGGCCATTAATAACAAAGCTAGAATATCAGTAAAAGACAAGGTAAAAAATTAAGCCTTAATTTACTGAGAAGTATTAATTGTAAATTACTTTACCGTGTATTCCACTCATTTTTAAATTATTATAGTTTGATCCCATTTCTAAGCAAAATAAAATTTAAAAAGTAAGATCTGGCATACATGTGTATATTTTGTTTTGTCTTTTTAATCTTTCTTTTTTTCCGATATAAACCAATCAGTTCATGGAACACATAATGTTAAAGGAGAATTTTATACTCGATAGCCAGCTATTAGTATGTTCTGCGAGAACTATAAAAAACCCCATCCTATAAAGTATAGCCGAGTCCCACAGTTTATACCTAATTGCATTACTCTGAAAATTACTGGTACTTACAATGCAGATTTTAATGCATATTTTAGAAACAGCAATCATTTCAGCAATTTTAAAGATATGATCTTGTTACTTTTTTATTTGATGAAACAACAACTGCGCTTTTACCATCATAATAAAGAGCTTATGTAGCTTTATCAGGAGTGAAAGTCATTATGATAATGTAGATAAAGATTTAATGCACTAATCTGAATTTAAATAAGTAAAGCATTTCATGAGTAATTTATGGAGGTTATGCTTAGCTGAGATGTTTAATGGTAAGTGTTTCAGAAACTGAACTCATTTTGATATGGGGATATTGGAAGCTTAAGACATTAAAACAGCTACTGAAATTCACAACATAAGGGGGTTTGTATGAGTTGCTATTTTTGTCCTTCTTTCCCTATTAAGCTTTTCTGCATCTGCATCTCCAATATGTATGTTTCAAAAATGGACAGGATGATCTTACAACATGACCTCACATAAAATGTTCATTTGTAATGACTTATGCAAATCTTCACATCTTTGAGGAATCATACACTTGAATTGTAGAGAAATATAATGGACTCTTGGTGCCTTTATCCTGCCACATACTACAGCAAATAAATATATTTGAGAAACATTTTAAGAAGAGATATGAAACTATTCGCAGTTAAGGTCTGCAGGTTTTATGCACCTATCCTGTCCCCAGAAACCAAGCTTTCCCTGACAGGTTTATTTCAGGAGACAGTAAGGTTTTGAGGTTTTGTTGATGAAAAAAAACCCCAAACCAATAATTTTCAAGTTTCCAGAATGATGATAATGAGGCCTGAGGAAAACTTACTGACACAGAAACGTCTGTCTGGGTGTAATTAACCTTCCTGGGTTATTTTTTTATTAAAACAGGTGGATTAATGTAAAATAATTTGCACTTAGATACACCCCTTCCTCATTAAGTGGAAACAAGGTTTGCAGTAATTTGTGTTCCACCAGTTTTAAATGGGGTAGGTATTACACTGAAGGGTTAGGATATTTTTTTTTTTTTTTAAATAAAAGCTATAGATCTACAGGATAGATTTTAGCTTTGAAGACAGGCAATAGTTTATTTTTCAGGTGAGAGTCTCTAATGACAAAGTAACCCTAATAATACAGGAATTAATGGGTTTAGCAAGAAAATAGGAAATCAGAAGTGATACGGATTTATTTTACAAAGTAATAGTTTCCTGTAAATTTTAACAGAGAACAAAACTGAATTCTATTTTTTGATAGCTCCCTCTGAGATTATACCAGTTTAAAAGAAAGTTTTATGCTGCTTCTCATAGCAAGTATCTCTCCAGGGAAGTGCTAATGAAGTAACAAAGCTTTTCTTGAGCTACTGCATGACAATTTTGAATATTGTCTTGTTCGTTTACTATAACTAGTAAAATTGGAGCAGTAAGCATCATCATTTTGTTTAATGGAATTTGAAATTTGAGGATGCTAATATCTTTACTTTTTCTACTGATACTTTATAAAAAGATTTTCTACATTTAAATAGCATGTTTTTATTCCAATAGAGAAGCTTGAGCAACTCAATAAGGAAGTAATTTTTTTTTTTAATTTATTTTTAAGTAGATAGGGTCTTACTTCTTATGTTAATAATGACTGTACAATTAAAGAATCAAGCTGCAAACAAACCTACAATATTCTGATATTAAGACAGAATCTGTGATACTTAAAGTAATAAGCAGATATTTTTATTCCCTATATTTGTATCTATGGCTCAGTGCGATGTTAACAAAAATGAAGAAAATTAAATCAATTCTACCACAGTAGAGATGTGGGCTATACAGCACAGCATGAAATTAGGGGTCTAAACTGCTAGGTTTGAGTTCTGTGGTTAGATCACCCATCCTCATCCATTAGGACCCCCCTAACATGTTTGAAAAAAATGTTCCTTTACCATTTTTTTTTATTAGCCTATGGCTCTATCTGTCAAAGCCTGGAAGTGAAAGAAACACCCAGAGATCAGTTACAGCTAAAATAGCGCAATGGCTAGCTTTTACTTGAGTAAAAGACAATAATAAACTAGTGATATGGAATATTTCAAGCTCCGAAGAAAACTAGCACTTTCACTGTTTCTTAGTGCTATCCTGTGCCAGACACAGATTAAAATTTGTGTCATTTTAGATGAAGAGGAATTACTGTTCCTGCAAGGCACTTTTTATGTGGCTTTACTCTCACAATTTTGTCCACAAAATTTTGCTAGCATGATGACCTGGTATCAACAAAACAAAATTAAATATTCCTCAAAATCCCAAATACATTATCTTTCCATATACACAGTCACTTGCTTATAGTTTTATCAAAGGTATAGGAGCACTTACGATATTAACACAACCAAGTTACTATTGCAACATTAACTTTGTATGTGATATACTGAACAGAGAGACTAATAGAAGTACTGTATCTTTCCTTTCCAGCCTAGTCAAATCAGATTGCTAGTTTCCCAGTAAAACTTACAGTTCCCTTACTCTAAGCAAGTGATATAGATGTTAATTGAACACTTGTGTAAACTAGCAGATGCAGCATTAAGTTGGAATTCAATGTACCTAGGTTAAATTCAGTTTGCTTTTACCAAACCATTTAATATTTCCTCACAACGTTTACAATTGTTCAAATTGGCCTTGCAAATCATACCTCATTTAAGTGGCGGGCTTTAAATCATACTATCATATACTCCAAATTACTCATTTGCTGTATGACCTTTGCAAAGTCCCACTTTTTTGTTAAGTTTCCTTCACAGGAAAAATAAAACTAATTTTTATGTTTTATTTACCTGTTTCAGAACAGAACTGGATAGTTACAGTAAGGTTGTAGGTTGCCAAAATTAAGAACACAGCAAGAAACAGCTAGTATCTCCCACGCCTCTGCTTAATTTTCCCCCTCCCTTTTTTACCAGCTTTTGCTGGTAAGGACCCTCACATCTGATAGAGGCAAAGAACAAAAAACTATTCCTTTTGCCAGCTTGATTTACAAAAAGAGACTAAATGTGCCAGCTGTTTCCTGCAAATTGGAAGCTATTGGGCCCCAAGCTAGGCCAGCTGTAGCTAATTTAAGGAGACATGAGTCCACAAAAGCAGGAACTGCTGCTGTAAATGGTGGACATATGATTAAAGTCTCAGTCATTGAAGTCACAGGTCTACAGGATTTTGCTGCTTAATCAGGTGCACCCTCACTGACTTCATAGTCATGTTTGGTTTCTCCAGTAATGAATTTGTACCAAACTGAGTGCATCTGAGCTTTATGAAACCATAAACCATGTTTATTTTTTTGCATATGTCGATAAATTGCTGTTTACACCTCCTACCTCCTTAAATCCTGACTCATCATTTTGCATGCCTGCCTCAGTTAGATGGTGACACTTTATAAGCAAGATAACTTCCCAACAGCCTTAATGCATAACAGATCAGCTTTCCAACTCAATCACAACTTATGCTATATGAGCAAATCAACTTTGTGCTGTGCTTCAATATCAAAATTTAGCAGAATAAAACATACTGGCAGGTTTTTTTCCTCAGTGTTTGAATGTCAAAAAAGAGCTTGTCCTTGAAAGTATAAAACTACCTTTTTCTTTTTCACCTTGCATTGATCAGGCTGACCTTACCCCAAATTCTTCAGTTTTGTCATTTTTTAAATGACTTGTGATTTATAGAAAGGGCTTTCTGACAAATATTCTCGTTCTTTTGTTTAGGTTGTTCAGACTCACTGGAAGTCGCATCTAAGCTTTGTGAACCCTTTCTTTCCTTACAACCCTTAGTATAAAATAGATTTTTTACCTTGTAAGAAGCTTTCAGTCTGACTGACACCTTATTGTAGTCTCTGACCTGCAGCAAGAAAGCCTTTCTTGTAGTTCTCAGAAGTCTGACATTTAATTCTTTCATTGCCTGGTTTCCACTGACAAGCTGCTAAATGCACACAACTATGCCCTCGCCAAATAAAGCTAGTGTGTTAGTAATGACAGTAAGTAGTAGAGCAGAAGGTCAGTCACCATTCTAAATTTTAGTCATGAAATGATAGTGATGAATTATTAGCTACTCAAAAATGCATTATCACTGGAATCCACAAAAGTATCACAGTATCACAGTATGTTAGAGATTGGAAGGGACCTCAAAAGATCATCTAGTCCAATCCCCCTGTCGGAGCAGGAACACCTAGATAATGTTACACAGGAATGTGTCCAGGCGGGTTTTGAATGTCTCCAGGGAAGGAGACTCCACAACCTCCCTGGGCAGCCTGTTCCAGTGCTCGGTCACCCTCACTGAGAAGAAGTTTCTTCTCAAGTAACCCAGACTTCAAAGGGCATTATTATCAATGTTCTGCTTTTGGAAGCTTGCCTGAAAAATGTGATCCAGTAAAAGAATACCTCACACTAGAGTCCACTGATGGGTGAGCATGTGCTAATTTACATTTACATGTTTGACTCATTCGTTTCTCAAGTCAGGTGTTTGGAGAAAATGTGTTCAACACTTTTCAGAAAAAAAAAATCGAGCAATCATGTAAAAAATACCCTTCTTATTTTTGTTGTCTTATAGCTTATTCATAATCCATATTTGAATTTATTTCTGTAGCAGACCAGAGTGCCAGCCATTAAATAATACATTCTAGTTAATTCAGTTATTATCTACTTGACAAGACAGGGCTGAAATTATTATTATTGCTTATATATGCCCTGAATCTGAATGATGCCACCTGCAAAATCTCATACTGTCAAGTAGCCAAAACTTGGTTTGAAGAATTGAGATTTTTGGTAGTCTCCAGATGGACGGGAAGATGATTCTAAATAGCTTGTAATACATACATATCAAGCACAACAACATGCAGAGATACTATCAGCATACTCCCTAAAACACTGGTAAGGAGATGTACCCTGACTTGCAGGGGCTGCCTGTGCATTGCCACATTGGTGAACCTGTCTTGCTTTTGGTTCCACAGCTGGCAACTGACCAGCTGTCTTGCATATCTTTCCAACACATATTTCTGGAGAGGGACTAGCATCAGACTCCCATGAAAGAACTTTTCCATCTTGATCGCTGCCTACACTAAGTCACAAATTGGGTAATACCTGGGTGAGAAGGTGAAATTGATTAAAATATAAGAAAGATGATCATGAAAAATTAGAAATGACCCATAACTCCATGCACAGAACTGAAAAGGTGTTTTTCTCCTAGGCTAACTACTGCTTTTTCAGCCTATTTCTGGCCACAGTTTAGGAATTAGAATGGTCCAGGGTGATCCTTCTCAATGATCACTTTTGGAAGGAGAGAGAATTGGGTAAGATGGTTGTGACAAAATAGTTCCATCTTGTCTCTGGTCTATTAAAATATTTCTGGCCTGCACTAGCTTGTGTAAGCACAGTTACAGTGTCCACTGCAACAGCCATTTTCTTGCCAAACTTCTCCATTTACATTAATAGAAATATATAGCATAAATGTTCTGGAGCATATGGCTTTTCTTGCTGACTTCTACACACACATTATGGTATTGGCTATAAATATAACCCAGTGGTTATATATTTATATAACCACATGTGGTACCATGAGGCGTTTAGAGTCTGCATCTATTCACACGAGTTACAAAAGCTATCTGAGATCCCCTGAGATCTTGTCCACAGCCTCAGAGTTAACACATATAATAACTATGTGATTTCACTGAACCCTGTTCATCAGCTCTGTAGCATATGACAAGTATAGACTATTCCTATGTCAAAGTGGGGATAAGGGTTGCTTTATGTTCATCAGTTACAACTGTTCAATTGCTTTGATAGTTAAGAAAATGAAAGTTCTTCTATAGTAAACAGACTTCATAACTATGATCTAAATTTACCTGCTGCCAGCTTCATCCCAATAAACTCATGTGACTCAGCATTCTGCTGAGAGACACTCTAACACTTTAACAGAAGTTTTCCATGAATGTCTCCCATTTAAATACCAAAAATAGTCAACTATTACTTCATTCCTCTGTGCTCAGGAGCTCACAGGTCATGGTAATATAGTTGTAGTAACCTGAGGTCTTATAAATCTAAAGGATTTCAATGTGCACATAATCCACGTTCTAGGACCAGACATTGACAACAGGGGACTTTTAAACTGAGATAATGCAATATTATCTCTCATGTTCCTTTATATTTATATCTCAATTTAATCTCCTAGTCAATATCAGGGAAGTTAAACAGGGTCAGCTTAGTGAGAAAAGCAGAGAGCAAGTACAAGATTGATTTTATTTTTTGATTGGGGAAAAAAAAGTTCTACAAAATGCTCTGCTGTAATCAGTTGGAAGTGGTAATATAAAAATCCTACAGAACAGCTTCTGTAGATACTGTTTTAGCAGTGGTTTTGTAAGAACATATATATACAGTGTAGTTCTTAATTGTGACAAAAGAGCTATTTTAGTTCTATTATGTAACTAAACACAAACCTCTAATTCTGTCAACCCTATAAAATATCCTTAAAGAAACTGAAGTTTGGGAATGGGATAACTAGATGAAGTTGAAATACAGAACACCATTTTAAGTGACATAAATATTTGTATGTGGGACTTTTACTCCCCAAATCATTTTTTTTTTGCACTGTGCTTGTTACAGTTTAGCAAGGATATTCAGTGCATCCAAAATAAAATGTACACAGGCATCCACAAAATGCGATAGTTCAATAAACTGGGATCCTACATTAGTACTTCCCAGAGTCTGAGGTGTTGTAATTGTTTGTTTTGTTCACGAGTTATTATGTTTAAAAAGAATGTTTCTGAGCAGTGGAGATGAAAGGTTCCTGCTTGCAGACTTGACTACCATGACACAGGAAAAGATGGAGTCCACACAAAAGGTCGGAGAAAGCCTCTTTAGAAGCTGGTCAGAGGTGAAAGGATGAGTGCGAGGCAGAGGGTGAACAGGAGGGAGAAGGCAGCTTGCCTATGGCAGAGAACAGATCCCCAACCCAGCAACAGTAGTGAGGAAATTTTCCTGAGGACCCAGAGGAAATGAAACCAGAGTTCAGATCCAGGAATGCTCTGAACCCCCCAGGGACACTGAGCAGAGAGAAAACTTGCTTAAACACCATCTAGAATTGCAGCTTTTAGCAGATCTGTTTTTTCTTCTCTGCTTTCAGAGCTACTTTATTTTTGTTTGTTTTCTAGTAAAGCCTAGCTTGAAAACTGGAAAGTCTTTTGTGTGCTCACTTTTAAAGAAGATGGTGCACTCTTCAAAGCTCTGACCTACACAGGGGTTTGTCAGACAGGCAACAAAGATTAAAAATCAAAAAAATGCTTAAAACTGAGTTAGATGCTCTTAGTGACCGCTAGAGAGGTTTCAGTTAATTCTGGAAAGAGTGTTAACTAAATTTTTTATTTATATAGCATCAGTAGGTTCAATATCTTGTTTCTTTTTCATCTGCCACAAATGACTTTGAGATGATACATTTATCCTGTTTGATAGATGTCAAGAATCCACTAACTTTGTAATCACTTCCTAGAGAAAGAGATGTCCTGAATCTCTGTTCAGTTACTGTAGCTTAAGTTGAGATTCATTCTCAACTTTCAAACACTGGACAATTGTATGAAAGCTAGTGCTATTGGTATTGCTGTGGTTGCTATGCCTGCCCTGGCTTCAGAGTATGTTTACTTCATAATGCTACGAAGCCTATTTGTCTTAATGAATAACAGATCCATTCTAAAAACTAACAGAAAAGGATAAAGCTATCGTATGAAAAGATCAAGGAACAAGTATTTTGGTTAGAGCACTAAATGGAAGTTTAATAAGTCAGTCTGTGGTACAGGTTGTAGCTGTTCTCTAGCAAAGCTGTGCTGCACATCCCCAGCCTGTGAGAGCACTATCCCAGAGCAGTCTGTGATGCCGATCAGTTACCACTATATTTTCCAAACCTGGAACTAAATAAATAACTCTGTCTACCACAGCTATCTTGTCTCAATTTGATTAAGGTCTACTACATGAGGATCAAAGGTTCTCTAATATCCTGGGGAAAAAGAAACAACAAAACCAACACCCAAAACCAAAAACAGAAAACAAAACAAAACACCAGATTTTTATCACTTAGACTAAATAAAATCTCTAGAGTAACTGTTCCCAAAATATATGGAACCGTATCTTTATTTATCTGAGCAGGATTTTTCAATGCCATTTGCAGACACCAAAAGAAAGGCTCATAATTTGTTCTATTGGGCTCTGTTAAATAGAGCACCTGCATAACTTTACATGATATATAAATCTAGCACAATACTGATTCACTGGAGAATGTATTTGGAGGCAATGGAAGTAACCTGGCAAGGGGGAATTAAAAAAATAAAAGTAAAAAAAGCTCAAAGCAATGAAACAACAGAAAGAAAAATACTTGAAAACCTAAATACCCCTGCATACCTGTTTGGAGACCATCTCCCTAGAAAACAAAACATTCAGTATTTTTTTATTTCCTTATCTACCATTTTAATTAGAGATCAGTAAATTTCATATAACTCTGCTTGCCTTATCCAGAAATCTAGCCACAAGGCAGACTAAACTTGGGCTCCTCATCTCTCTCTGATTACTCATGATGAGAAGCTAAGTCTCTTGTTCTAGTCAGTGACAGGAAGACTTTTTAGACCTAACACTGTTGTTGCTGGAATTGCTCCTGGCGTTTTCCCCCTTTACTTGCCAACTGCTGCTACTTCTGGAGGAAAGGAGACACTGAAAAATGTTGTGGGAAAGGAAAAAAAAAAGAAAAGAACAAAGAAAATGCTGACACTTTTTCCATCTTTCCTTCTCAGATCAATTATATACAGATATATTTTTTTCTTTTTAGGTGCTGCTAATCTCATGGGTTGAGGAGGGAGGGATATTTTTTCTCATTTCTGTGACAGTCTAATAAGGCAGGTTATAGCAGAGATGACTGGAATTGAACACACATAAATTAATAAGGTGAATCTGCACTCTTGCATCAACCACTGAAGCTTAAATTTATAGCTATACTGAGGAAGTAATAGAGAAACAGCTCACCTCCAAAAAACAGTACCTGTGAGGATAAAAGTCATGGCCACTCTTTGTTGTAATGTTTATGTGCTGGGTTTCTTCAGAGCAAACCTTGAGGATATTCAGACCAAATACACTCATCTTTCTACTGATCTTTATGGTACAATGATGAGTGGCACAGAAAAGAGAAATGCATAGTGCTAAAACAGGGTCATAGATCATCAAAAAGAATGAAAAATTAGTAACTGAAGCTCATCAGAGAAATTTTAAGTTAAAATATGACCAAGACACACTTCTACTCCAGCAACAAAATGCTTATTTATGTCCCATCTTACAATCACAGTAAAATCTTTGTCTTAACACATTCACATTAATGTATTGGAGCTCTCCTAACAGGCTTAACTGCATCTACCAAATCAGCAATGTGACTTCCTTATGCAACACAGATTTGTTTTTGCAGGGGCGGTGTCTGACCCTGTTACCTGCATAAAATGTAACCATAGCACACTTGATGTAGCTGAGGCACTAGCCACTTGACCACCAACTAGAAAGACAAATCAGCTATAGCAGATCAAACCAAAATATCAATTTTTATTCTACTGTGGACCAGAAAATTTTACATGAATACCAAGGACACAAAAAAGGTCTGGTTTCTAACTGTATACAGCATACATGCAGCTTACATAAATAATGCTTCTGTATAAATATTAGCACTTTGTATTTTGCTGTATGTTGTGGAGGAAGAAGTTGAAAAAAAAAACAACCCACCTTCAGAAGGGAGAAAATCACTGTAATGAAAAAGCGATATGCAGAATCCATATGGAATTCGAAAATATTTTATGCAAATATGTAGTCAAAATTCTTTCACTCTGCAGCAAACAGCTCTGTGCTCCTGCTGCTGTTTGTAGTGCAGTACCTCTGAACTACTGAAAACCTTACTGTCTTAAAAATAATATTTTATTCTCCCAACTGATTTTGATCATCACACCTTTCTTGAACATTTCTAAGAAGGCTATTTTTTTTGTCTTTATTTTTTACTCAGATTGGTTGTTTCAGATGCTTTTCTTGAAAGGTGATATCACTAGCATGGGCAAGAAATTGTGAAGGCATAAGTTGTGTTCCAGCCTGTGTTCAGAATGAGTACCACTTGTGTCTTCGAAAGGATAAACTATTTGCAACTAGTTGTCCCAAAACAGAAAACAGAATTGTTATGGACTCATAAAAATAAATGATTGCAGTATTTCAGTGCTGCTAGGGTGCCTACGAATTTTCTTCAGGACTTATCTGAGATGCAATGTAGATTATAATTGATGCAGGTGTAACCCCAGAATACTGTGCTTTTAGCTCTTGCTGGTGCAGGTTACACAATATAGTCCTTGGTTTGATCACAGCTGCATCACCTGCTGCCATTTGTCAGATGAATTCAAATTTCACTGACTTATCAAGTAGAAAATCCTTTCAAAAACATTATCACAGTTTTCAACAACTTCTGCAGCCTATCCTCCATTTCTCACTAAGAAGAAAGAGGTCTGGGAAGTGAAGTGCGAAAGCTTGTTCCCAAGATGTTGCTTCCTGGCAAAGCCTTTTCGAATCTCTCTGCTCTGTAAAACAGACAGTTTTGAAAATTTCTATTTAAAGCACACCTTCCTTCCACTCTCCCTGCCCCCCCTCAGGTCTTAGAAATGCCTGCCTCAATTCACTCATCACAAAATATCTATAAATCTAGATAATTTATCCCATAGGGTATGCAGCCTTACACTGGAAAAATTACTGCACAAA
Source organism: Pezoporus flaviventris (assembly GCF_033815535.1). Lineage (NCBI taxonomy): Eukaryota > Metazoa > Chordata > Aves > Psittaciformes > Psittacidae > Pezoporus > Pezoporus flaviventris. The sequence continues at coordinate 27,249,088 of NW_026892550.1, forward strand.
ATGCAGTTCCATAGTATAAACAATATTATTTTTTGGTGAAAAATACCATTGTTACAGGTAAAATTAGTGACTACCTTGAATTTCTCCAGTTCTGTTTGGTCTCAGGTTTACTTTGTATTTGGAATCTCAAAGACTTGTCTTTTTTCCGGTATCATGTCTGTGCAACTGCAACATCTCTGGCAGAATCTGAGACCTTTTCTCCAGTTTTCATATTTCTAGTAATTTTTAACCTGACACCCTGAACCATTAGCTGTCCTTTGAGATCCAGTGGGTTCTCACAGGACCATTCGCTGATGAGTAAAAAGCTGAACATAGATGTGACCTCTAGGCCTCTTCTTCATTTTCCAGCTTGTTAGCAGGTTGATACCAGACAGAAGCTGCTGCTGTAGATCTGGTTTATGCTATGGTTTTCTCCCTGTGTGGTACCATTTATCTATTATTTATTTCCTTTTTGAGGAAAAAGAAATTCTACTCTAACAATACATAAGACATGAAAAGTTTGCTTGGAAATTTGTGTGTGAATTACACATTTTATGGAAACTCTTGCAGAAATGATATTGCCAGATAACGAGAAAGGGAAAAAGAGTGAGGGGGGCAAGATTTTCTGTATAGGTAAACCAGTGCTATTCTGATTTTTATATTTGTTGTATGTATAAATATTTTTCTATTCCTATGAAAGTACTGCGCCTTTTTAAAAAAAAAAAATAAATACACAGTTGAAGGGGGGTTGGAACTTGATGAACTTAAGGTCAGTTCCAACCCTAACTATTCCATGAGTCTATGATTAGTAGCCTGAGATATTTTTTGGTCTGGGTTTAGATAAAAATGAAGCCAAATGGATTTTGCCTTTGAGAGAGAAGGTAATATAGCTATATATTGCAGTTCTTCCCATATGGCACATATATATTTGAATAGCAGAGGTTTTCTCCTTCACTGTCTTAAATTGTAAGTTTCCAAGAATCAGAGGTCAAAAATCCCAGCTCCTCATGACTGTACTGTGCAGGTAACTTTGCCATGAAGAGACCTGTGGGTTGGTCATAGCTCATGTACTACATATTATTTTTTTTGTTGGTTTTTTTATTTTTTTTTTTCCGAGGCACAAGTCAGCCCTGAAGGATGCAGTGAGGTTGTGCCAAGAGTCACTCATGCTCTAAAATACAAGAGCTATGGTTTGAAGCCTCACTGTAATCCTTTGAATTTTTTTTTCACCTAACTTCTTTGACCTTGATAGGCTACAAAGAAGGAATTTGTGAAATCCAATTTAGTTTTTCTCATCTCAAATTCTGAATCAAAGGGCCTGAAAAAATACCCTTGTCTTGAAATTTGCCCCAAAATTACATCTTCTTTCATCACAAAGACACTATCCTAACTTGACTCCAACTGCAGGTAGAATCATATAGGGTATGTTGCATAAGAATAGGGAGACTTTATGATTTATTTCAAATTTGAAGTTTCTTTTGAGCTTGTTTCCTCAGGTAGACAGTACTTCAGGAAATGTTTGTGGGTTTTAATTTTAAATCCAGATCTGGTCTTCTATATATTCAGTTACCTCCTGTAACTGAAAGCTTCCTTTTAGTCAAATATCTCTACAAGGTAATCATTGCATTAAATAAAGAATTGTCATTTCATTGATGGCTTAAAATAGATTGGCAGGTAGGTTGGTAGACAGACAAGAGAAATATCTGCCTGACATACACGCACATGACTTTTCTGAAATGCTAAATGTTTCCATTTCAAGTGATTTGCAGCCATTAGTTTTTAATAGTTTCTAACATTTTCATTTAAAAGATCTCGGTTTTTTTTTTTTTAAACAAGGATAAAATGTCCATTGGCAAAGCCATATAAACAGTTGCATAGGAAAATTGATACAAATATAAGTATCTTTCCAAAATTTGAAGAGTTCGTGGAGTTTGTAGTTCTTAAATTTACCATTCTGCCTTTTTAACATTACCAAAAATAAATGTTTCTTAATATAAGCTAATTAACTAATTTTTACTTTCATATCTAGACATTTAAAGTGTGACAAAATACACTGGGAAAACAATTCAGTAACCTAGCTTAAAGATATATTCTTCCCAAATTTCAAGCCAGTTGGATAGAGCCTTGGGTGACATTGTCTAATGTGAGTCATCCCTGCCCGTGGCAGGGGGGTTGGAACTAGGTGATCTTAAGGTCTTTTCCAACCCGACCCATTCTATGATTTTATGAGTCTATATTTTATTTTTTACAGGCAAATTAAGTTAGATCAGTGGAACAGATTTGGTTCTGGACCATTCCAGTTTCTATGTGTACTCTTATCTGTTCTCTAATTGGCAAACAAAAGCAGTCACAATTCCTTCCTTAGCAAACTGCTCACAAGAGATTCAATGCTGTAGCAAAGGGTAATTTACTTGGCCAGGAAGGAAGAGGATCTGAGCAGCAGGAAAAGGAATCAAATATTTAATGAATTCTCTGAGTGGCCTCCCATAAAGATCAACCTCCCAAAAAGCACAGTTCATTATTTACAGCAACTGAGTGGCTGCAAAATCCTCTAGGGAGACTGGAAACTATCTAAACTCCTTCAGGTTGTCTTGATCCTGTAATTTCACTACTATACCATAGCTGAAAATTCTTGATGTAATCCTTTTCCCTCTTGTAGGTCTGTGGAAGTCACTGCATTTTGTTTGTTTATTTTGTTTTTTAAATGTTCCAGGTGATTCTATGGAGAATAACTACGTCCCTTAATTATGGGATTTTCCTAAACCTTGATAGTAGCCTGAAGTGTTCTAAACAGAAACAAAAAGTTTCCATTTACTCACTTTTAAACCAACTCACCAAGTTTCACACAACTTTAATAGTCTTAAAAACAATCGGTTTCGTTATCTTTTTTTTTTTTTTTTCACATTTCTTTTCAGCTAGGCTGCCTTATGTAGTGGCACAAATCTCAGAGGAGACCATTCACCTGCCTTTCCTGTCAAATTACATTGCAGAGCCAACAATAGCCAGGGAAGTGTGACATTTCATACTAATTTTTTAGTTCCTGAGAAATCTGGTCAGTAGAATCTCCTATAATTCAAAATATTTTTGGCAAATATTTAAATGCTACAAAAAGAGGTTAAAACTGTGTACTTAATGTGATCATGGTCGGTCAGATTGTTTATACAATAAGCAAGAATATTTCAAGACTAGATTTTAAAAATAACCTAAAGGAAAGAAGCTGAGAATTTACAAGAAAATCTGGCAGACTTTCACCAGAAAAACACAGGTGCAATTGTCAATCACATAACTCCTGAAATCAGTGTGAAAGTTCCACTTGTTGATCTATACTCCAGTAAAACTTTTCATGTTACCATATACAAACTAGTGTTTACCGTCCCAGGCAAGACACAGCACTCTGTTTTAGGTTTCTAACTCATGCTTGGGAGAGTCTGATGGTCAGGGACAAAAGACCATACCTATCCTGTCCCCAGATACCGGTCTTCTCCAGAATTACTGTGTCCCGTCTAATATGTACACTTCCTTCATCCATCTGTTTAGTATAAATTGAAGTAAGACTATATATATAAAATCCACCCTTGATCAGTGTAATTCCCCTATGCTCTAACTCTATTTTTCACCCATCAGACACTGGTCAGAACTACATAAAATTTTGCAATACAGTAATATTGGTCAAGTTATTGTCTTTCAGCTTACTATAAAATATGTTCAAGGGACTTCATAATTAGTCAAACTGCACCATAGTTGTACATCAATTGCATTTGTTTAAGCTTAACTCTGTCCCACCACTTGGAATGACATGAATATCTATAAAAAGAAACTAGTCTCCCAGATCTGAACCATGAAACCCATGACAATGGAAACTCACTCTGGACTTTAGTCAGTATAGGGTTGGGGTTTTGTGTGCATACATTGTTGATAAACAGATACCTGCATCCTGAATACAGACATGTTAACTGGTCAGACGCATAACTTTGGTTGGTTTGTTGGTTTTGTTTTAAAAGAACAAAAGTATATAAAACCATGTCAATATATGCCACCTACATCCTCAATTTTATACTGGAAATTGCTTCTTCCTAAAAATGTGTTACTGTATTTATAATTATTTTCTTACATTAGAAAAAGGAATGGGTTGCCTGTCATTTGAAAAAAATAAATAAATGCCTTCTTTTATCTCAGGTTAGTGTGACTATAATTTTTGTAAGATAACATGCCAGTAACTCCTAGTATTTCAAGGTTTTGCTTTTTGACTGAAAAAGGACAGGTTTAAAGTTTCTCTAGAAAGTTGGTACCTTTCATTAAGATTTTGCTTTGGGGGGGAAGAATCAATCAATCAACCTTATATATAAATAATTACCACACCGTATGGAATGAAATTCCAAATCTATAGCAAAAACAATGGTCTTGGAAATGAAGTAGGAATTAGAATATGTCTGTCTACATGCACAGAAAGGCAAAAAAAAAAAAAAAATTTCTAGGGAACATCACAATCCCTTCAGATGACATCTACATAAATTAGACTAAATATCAACTGAAAAACATTGTATGATCAACTAAACAGATCCATTAATGCACATATTTGAGTACATTAATAGCTTCACTATTTAGAATACTATCATATAACATGTCCGATCAGGGTCAGAACTACAGCCTTATAGTAATTTTATCTAAGATATAACTAGACGTTCAGGCTCTCTACATTCAGAGAATGCTAATGGTATTTATAAAATACATTGCATTTATTTAAAAAAAATTATCAACTATTAGCTGTATAATATTGCAAATCTAGCGAAAAGTGGTTTGTGGTGTTTGCACAGCTACAAGTAGGCTAATTTTCAAGCACTTATAAACTATATAATTGAATTCTGTAGAGAAACTGGTTTTTAATTATTATGATTTGTGACCTGACAGCTGAGTACTGGGGAGGTTAATCAGTCATTTCAATTGAAGTGTGCAGCAGCGAAAAATTAGAAGAAAATAATTTGATAAGTAGGGTATTTGGAAGAGCCTAGCCTTAAATTTGGAAGAGTCTAGCCTTAAGCTAGTCCAGTCACACACACTGCAGCAGAAATAAATTCAAGGTTGAATTCACTTATTGATGCTGACTTAAGAGGGTCCTGTAGGTTTCAAAAAGTTTGACAGGTTTAGCCATTTCATTTTCTAGGACATAATTTTGGGATTCCAGAGTAGGCTTCCCATACTATGTGCCGGTACCCTAACTTGTCTACTAATCTCTTCTTCTTGTCTTGGACTTTGAAGTGAGTATAGCCTGTAACCAATAAAAGTTGGGGACATGATTGCACGATAATATGGCTAATGCATCAAGATAACTAACTACATTTTGCATTTATTATATTTAGAATACACATTCATGTTTTCTACTATCTCTTGTTTCAAGACGTCAGCTTCTTGAAGAAAGAGCTGTTTCATCTGTTCCCTTTGCAAAGTTCCTGGTTTCTGGAGAAGCATGTGTGGCACATGTAAGCAAAAAAGCTGAATGATACATTATCATTTAAAAATGAATGACAAATTTTACCAACCTGAAAATCTAAAAGATCTAAAAGATCAAAATATTCTGGGAGTCCTTTCAACTTATTTGTCAATAGAGTGAGAAGAAAGAAACAGAAAGCAGAAGTCTGGGGCAACAAAACGTAACTCTGATTATTTGGGAATCCAGCTGGGGAAGAACTCATCTGCAAGGGATTGCTCATTAGGGGATAGTTGAGTGGTTTCAAACTAGCAGAATGCCCACTTTTGAAAAGAGCTCCAGCAAGGGACTCCAGCTCTTTGTAGTTTAACTATATAGCAATTAGCAAATAGCTGTTTGTCAGCTGATTTTTTTCAATTTTGTTTTCTTATGTGACAATGAGCTTAAACCATAGCTCCCGATGTGTGCAATTTACAATATACAGCATACATGTGAATTCTAATACATACTGTACCTCATATGTATCTGGATAAGCTTGCATGTTTGAAAAATGCTTTTTATCTATTTATTAACAAATGCTGAAAACCCTTGACCATGTTTTCTCAACATACCTCCTAAGAGCAAGAGATACACAATAGTAGTATTGCAGCCCTAGTAACTACAGCAGGATTTGATGCAAAATCTCTAACAATTGCCAGACTGGGAGCTTTACAGTGTAATACCTCTAATTCAGCGAGAAAATATGTTAAATGTTGTAATTCATAAAGATAAAAAAATGAACCTTGAGAAAATAGGAAATAGGAAAAGGGTTACGTTTAGATGGAAGGTCTTCTAGGTATTAGAGCAGAGAAGTCAGACACGTTGTAGTAGTTAACAGCTGACTTTTACTAACTAGAAAGAAAATGAAAGACTATTGTGAGGTACAAGGTGATGGAAGAATGCAAAATAACTTTCTAATAAGGATAAAGATGTTCCAGGATAGAGACCTGATGTTAGAAGCAAACAGAAACTCTTAGTAGCTTATCTAATGTGAAAATAAATGAAGTAATAAGAATAAACTGTACAATGCTTTGGGTTGGAAGGGTCCTTTAAAGATCACCTAGCGCAACCGCAAATAAGGAGGCCGCATTTCTAAAGCACATGAAAATATATAGATGACTATTAAGAGAGGTTTTACATCAAAAGCTCTGAATCACATTCAGAGGAAAAAAAATGCATTTCCACGCCAACAAGAAGGGATGATTGCACATGCACAAAGGTGGTAAAGTTTTTAGAAAAAAGTTTTGTTACTGCAGTCTATATACAGAACATTAGCAGAAGGTTTATAATCATTTGACATTATTTTATAAAGATGACCTTTCAAAATAAGTCATATCAATCTGGAAATATCAAAGTTAAGATATTTATTATGCAATATAAAAATAATTTCTGCATGGCACGCCTTTGGATTGCTCAAAGGCAAGAATAAAAACAACATGAGAAGTGTTTTATACGAGGCTTTCTCTGTACAGCTGTGTAAGGATTGGCACTTTGTTTGAAACGGTCCTACTTTCAGTAGCATCTGTTCATTTATTTCTACCTCAGCGGACTCATCCAGCCCCCTGCTAATAATGCTACTCTTGAACTAGACTTAAGGGACAACACTGAACTAAACCCAAGCCAATCCAGATTACACCAAACAGCTGTCACAGGTATTCTGCTCATATAGATCCAAGAGAAAGGAAGCTGTGAGGGGAGCAAGCAGGAGAAGCTGAAGAGAAAGGCAGCGTGCAGCTATGTGCAATTGGAAGTGACAAGAGGATAGAGAGAGTTGTCCTCTCCTGCCAGCTCTGTCGGAAAAGCTCTGGGGAATCCCATACAGGAAAGGGTCCCTAGCCCTGGAGTGGTAGGGGGATTAATGGACCGTGCTAGAACACAGCTGAACATATTGTGGAATTTTGGAGGCAAAAGAGAGAATTTTGTTATGTGCTTTGGGAAAATAACCTGAATGGGCAAACTATGGTTGTTGCCACAGCAACCATTTGTATGCAAGGGATCCCACACAAAACATTTATTGAAAATGTCTAATGAATTTGGACTTGATTACAAGGGATAGTGCAGGCTTACTTCTCCAGGGAAGTATTAAAATTGAAGCATGTTATTGGTGCAAAATAATTGGGACTAAGATAAAGGTATCTTTTACGCTTATTTAATATTTTACTGCCTTACATTTTGTCAGGCTTTGGTATGTGCATAACAACAGGGACTTTCACAGAGTTTTCTACATAACAAAATTTGTGTGACAAAAAGAAATATCTAGCTGGTGAAGGATAACAAGGGCAAGGAGAAGACCTTTTTTAAAAAAATGAAAGGAGTGGAATTGGACAGAAAACTCCTGTAATTAAAATTAATTTTAATACCTGTGAATGAACAGTTCCTGACTGTAAATTACCATCCCCAGAAGACTATACAAGCTCTGTCAGAAGTCAGACCAATCAAAGAAGTTGGTAGTTTTCCAAGTCATGCAACCATTTCCTTTTAAGCAGACTTTAAATTACCTTATTTCTATATTTTAAGACAGAAAATCTAACACATAGCTGATATATGATAATGAGCATGTTACCTCTTCTCTAGTAAGGCAACATAGAATAAAGTCTCCTTCCCCAGGCCCAAAAAAATTAATCCAGAAAACTTAATGTGTAACAGCTAACTGGAAGGATCTTAGTCCCCAAAATGACAGTCTGTGAGGGACAATCATGCGGTACAGACTTACAGTACACAGGGTACTCTAGATTTTAATTGATGAAACAGAAAGCATGAAGAAAAATGGTAACATTATAAATGACCATGAGAGAAGATACATTTTATTGATCATAGATTGGAATTTAGCTCCTGAAAAAAAAGTTACCTTCATATGAGTTGGGATGCATGGCTGCGTCTGAGGATGAGAGGGACAGGACTGAGGTCCACTTGTCAGATCATGCATATATTAGGAATCAGAGATGGAGGAAGAGGAGGGAAGAAATGGGTGCTTCCTAAGGAGAGGTCATCAGCTCTGCTACTGACTGGTACAGCCCCAAGGAGCTCTTCTGTGTCCACTGCATTAATATTAGGGTAAAGATTCTTGTTCAAATTATCATCTACCCATATCCTCAATCAGTATTAGGTGCTATGGTTAGTTTAGCAGTGCTCAGACACACTCTAACTCATATATGCTGTAATCTAAGGGACTATGTTATTTCTCTGTCATACCTAGGTTTTACTACTTGCTCTAACATATTCAATTTTTAAACAAATTCATCCCGCTTATATAGCAATTACAAAATCAGGATGTTTAGATTTTTCATGTGATAAATATCACATGCACATCTCCAGAAACAGCAGTACTGCAACTCACTGTCAAATAATTTCAGCTATTTAGAATGCGTGTTGGAGTAAGGTCAGATGTTCATTTTCTCATATTACTGCTGAGGCATAGATAAAAGTAGTAAAATCAGGAATCTCAGTGCTAGGAAGAAGTTGCAAACTCCTGGCAGCTTTTAGCTGAAGCGCAGTGGAGATAAGTGTGCCATCCCTGCAAGGTAATTGCCTTGGTGATGCAGCTGGTAGTGCTTCACTTGCTCAGCTTGCTTCTGACAGCATGCTGCCCTCCCCACAGTGAGGATGGAAAACAAGTTCACGAGAACTTCCCCAGAGAAAGCTCTGGGGATTAGACTAAAGGGAAGCTTGCCCAGGGTACTGATTATGTAGTGGGAGGCTGTAAAGCAACATCGAGCCTTCTTCACTCTTGTATGTGAGAAATATTAAGTAAATAGAGCCCTTTTATCTCCACAAAATCAATGAAGTTGCATTCTTCCAGGTCAATCCTCCTTTATGTCTATCATTTCACTGCATGCCCTACTTAATCTGTAACGGTTTAAAACAAGAAGTTCTAGCAAAAAGAGGCTTCTGATTGATTTAAATAGATTGGCACTGACATCAAACCAGTATATGTTCCCACTTGTAATTTATATGAATAATACCTCAGTATTAAATATTAGGGCAGAAACAATCAGCTATTTCATGCAAATCAGATGTACTTTTTATGCTTCTCATGACATAGATGCCAGCCTGAGTCCTTCATTAGGTAAGAAGTGTTCAGACCTTGCTCACAGTATAATCAAGTGTTAGAAGTTCACCACAAAAAAACCTTAACAGCTAGAAAAAAGAAAGTCCTTTGGAAAAAAATCGTAAAAGAAGTTCTAAAAAGCAACGTGGTCTATTATTTTCAAGAACAAAACTTGCTCTCATAATAATTAAATGCAAATCCCTAAAGTAGGATCCTGTGAAACTATGAACTGAGCGAGTATCCTGGGTTCAGCAGTAGCAGTCATTTTTCTCCTTCTTGGTAGCTGGTGCAGTGCAGTGTTTTGACTTTCAGCTCGGGAACAGAGCTGATAACAGTGATGTTTTGGTTTGGCCAAGGACTTTGTGAGCCTCATGCTCTGCCAGGGAGGAGGGGAAGCCAGGAGGAAGCAGAGACAGGACACCTGACCCAAGCTAGCCAAAGAGGTATTCCATACCACAGCACGTCATGCCCAGGATGTAACTGAGAGTTATCTGGGAGGGCTGGGAGACTGCGGGGTTGGAGGAGGTATGGGTCGGTGCTTGGTCGGGCTGGGGGGGGGGGGTGAGTTATCAGTTGGCTGGTGGTGAGGTGTTGTATTCTCTTCCCTTATTTCCTTTATCATTATTATCATTGATGGTAGCAGTAGTGATTTGTGTTATACCTTAATTACTAAACTGTTCTTATCTCAACCCCTGGGAGTTGCATTCTTTTCGGTTATCCTCTCCATCCCTTCGGGAGTAGGGGGAGGGAAAGAAAGGGGGGGAGGAAGTATGTTAACGAGTCTTTTTGGCACCCAATGTGGGGCATGAAGGGTTGAGATAACGACAGATCTGACCGTATTAACAGTCACTCGTCACAATGCTGATTTATTGCCTCTCAGAGTTGTTCCTCTTGATCTTACAGTTTCAGAATGTTGTAACTTACTTACAGCCGGTATTTGCTGTGTTGGTGTTTATCAAGTGTGGGGCTTGGGCTAAGGTTCTTGTCTCACTGTACTTTATGTCAATGACTTGTAATGCTCGTGGGCTCCAGCAGCAGGGCGGGACGGACGTGGCCGTGGCCTTGTACCTGGCCGTCCGGCTGCTCTTCGCCGTCCTGGCCCTCGCCCTCGCCTCCGCCTTGGTGAGGCCGCGGGGAGCCGAGGGGGAGCGGCCCCGGGAGCCGGCGGCTGCTGAAGCGGCCCGGGAGAGCGGCCCCGAGGACCAAGCGGCGGCGGGAGAGGGGCCAGAAGCCGCGAGGGGACGGCTGCCGGTGACGGAGGCCGGGGCGGTCGAGGAGAGGAAGGAAGCGGCTGCCGAGCAGCGGGAGAAGGCGGCGGAGGAGCCGAGCCCCGCGGAAGAGCCGAGCCCCGTGGAGGAGCCCAGCCCCGCGGCTGAGCCCAGCCCCGCGACGGCCGAGAGCATTCCCCGGAAGCCGCCCGCCGAGCCCCAGGAGGATGCAGGAGACCACGCAGCACTTCCCAGCAAGGCAGAGGAGGAAGAGCTGGACTCCGGAAAAGAGAAGCTGGCGGTGGGAGAGCCGGCAAGCACAGCAGCTACACCAGCCCCAGTGACAAGTACAGCAGCATCGTTTGAGAGTTCTGGAGGTTTTGAATGGCCTTTGGGTATCCTTGGGACCTGCCTGCTGATTGTGATGAGGATCAGCATGTTGGCACACACACAGACTGTGTTTTACCCACCACCATTTTGTCTGATCTCAAAAGTTAAGCAGAGTCAGGTTTGGGTCTTGTCTGGGGTTAGACGACAATGCAGGGGGACCAAGAGATTTTCCCCAAGGCTGGACAGTCATGAGTGGCAGGGTGTGTGGGACAGTATGGGCAAGTATCTAGTCCACTGGGCCCCTCCAGTGCTTTGGAAGTGTCGGAGATGGAAGGCAGCTGTATGGCGTCCCCAGCAACAAGCTGCAGAAACTGCTGAAGGGGACAGTGAATTATTTTGAGCCTGGTGGGCCCATGGCACTTCAGGCCATCAGAGCAGAGATGCAACATAGAGATGGACTCATGATCGAGGGGTGGACTTAGCAATGGACACTATTGCCCAGGTTATTCACAAGTGTGAACACTGCACACAGTCTCTCCTGCTCTGAAAGACCCTTACAAGAGATGGAGCCTGGCATCATGGACCAGATGGACGCAGCAGCTTTATAGCTACTGGTCCATGCACTTAGATAAGAGTGATGGTATATTGAAAATGTGAGATCTGAGCATGACGTGAATGGTATGGAATAAGGGGTGGGTAATGTCCTGGGTTCAGCAGTAGCAGTCATGTCTCTCCTTCTTGGTAGCTGGTGCAGTGCAGTGTTTTGACTTTCAGCCTGGGAACAGAGCTGATAGCGATGTTTTGGTTTGACCAAGGACTTTGTGAGGCTCATGCTCTGCCACGGAGGAGGGGAATCCGGGAGGAAGCAGACAGGACACCTGACCCAAACAGACCAAAGAGGTATTCCATACCACAGCACGTCATGCCCAGGATGTAACTGAGAGTTATCCGGAAGGGCTGGGAGACAGGAGGGTTGGAGGAGGTATGGGTCGGTGCTTGGTCGGGGGGGGGGGGGGAGTTATCGGTCAGCTGGTGGTGAGGTGATGTATTCTCTTCCCTTGTTATTTCCTTTATCATTGTTATTATTGATAGTAGCAGTAGTGATTTGTGTTATACCTTAGTTACTAAACTGTTCTTATCTCAACCCGTGGGAGTTGCATTCTTTTGATTCTCCTCTCCATCCCTCCGGGAGTAGGGGGAGAGAAAGAAGGGGGGGGGGGGGGGGGGAAGTGAGTGAACAAGTCAAGTTACCTGACTGGGTTTAAACCACGACAGCGAGAAACCCTTTTGCTGAAATAGAAAAGGACTTGATAAGGAAATAAAGCTGCAGGTTTTCCATATGAGGGGATTTCTTTATTAAAAATACGGAATTTCCTAATACTTAGACAGTTAAAGTTTCTTCAGCTGCTATAGTTTAATATTATAAGAGAAGACAGCCGAAGTGCTTGTGAGATTTCTGGCTTAACTGGTTTTTTTACATTTTAGTATCACAATCCACAGCGCTATTGGAAATGGCTCAGAAGAAAATGTAACAGAATTTAGAAAACTACTGTCAGATTTGCTACTTGAAGTAACTTATATTTAAAATCTCTAACCTATGAACAGTCTTTTTCTGTGTAAATAATTTCAGATAGCATACTCAAATTTATAACATATCTATTTTTGTATTATAATTTTAATCATAAAACTACTGGCTTGATAATTTATCTCCACATAAGCAGCAGCTAATAAAATTGCACACTGAGCATTTTTACATAGAGCATGTCCCCTGAAAAAGGGGAAACATCTGAAAACAAACTGAGGGAAAGCTTACATCTATATGGATTCAAGTAAGAATCTGTTGAAAGAAACAAGATGAGGAAAAAAGTGACACGGATGTCTCAGCAATGTACACTAATGTGAAATAAAAAGTTCTTCACTTATTATCACAGGAAAAATTGGCCTTACCTGGAATATATTTAATTATTGCCAATTAAAAACAACAAAAAACAAAAACCACAACCTCCCCTCCTGCCAGATGAACCCACAGAAAACCAAAACAAAACAACCAACATCCCAACATCAAACAAACAAAAAAAAGGAAGAAAAAAACAAACCCCAACAAAAAACCTCCCCCAGGTAAACAAAGACAACCAAACAACACAAACACCTTTAAGCACTGATTCAGGTATTGGCAAAAAGAGAACATAAGTAATTAAACAAACACATAAGTAAGCCTACTTCCTCCCTCTTCTCCAGGCTTAGGTCAAGCATATTTTAAGTGCTATCTCTGCTTTGCGTAGTCCCTCCAGTGAGGTGAGTGGTGGTGCAGGAGGTTGGGGTTGTGTGTGCATTGGTTTCTTTCTGCTTCTCCACCATGTTTCTTGCTGCTTTTCCTCCACTGCACCATGATTTGCAATGTCCTTGCCCCACCTGGGTTCACATGCAGTCCCAAGGGTGTCCCTGACCTGGCACTTCCCAGGCTCCATTTAGAGCTATGACCAGTCGCAGGTAAGACGCAGCCTCTTCTCACATTGGGCATCTTGCAGCCCTGCTGCCCAGGCCATGCCAGATATGCCTGATAAACTCATCTAAAAGCAATTTCCAGTCAAGGAGTGAAGGACAAATATTTTGAGAGTGCCGCCTCCCAGTATTTACTCTCACGAGTAAGTACTGAGCACCATAAAAGGTTACTGCACATCAGTACTGACAAAAAAACCCAAAACAACCCACCCCAAAATCACAAAGAATCCAAAGGCAAACAGCAGGATTACCTTGTGAAGAATTAAAACCTGAACCCTGTCCACAAAGATCAAATAAAGAAGAGGCATGGTCAACACTACCACAAATGGTTTAAATGATTCATACACTTACAGGCCCCCTTCCCTCTGAAGTTACTGGAGTTGAACTGAACCAAAGCAGTAACCTAGATCTCGAGATGACTGAAACAAAATCATAAAAGTGCAGATAACTGAATTTCTCAGTCCCACCCTTATGACAATCTACCAAACAGAACAGACAGATAGACAGATACATATGTATAAAGCTTAACCTGAGAATGAGGCTGCATTTTTAAACTTCACAAGAATGCTCTTCAATATCTTCTGGCCTTAAACAGCAGGCAAGAGACACAAAACGTTTCTCCATTTGAATAGGTTCTCTTTCTAACATAAGACAATATGATCTCTTAGTAGAAGGAGATTTTAATATCCTCTTCAAGCAGTTTTTTTAGAGAATGTAAAATATTAGTTATTCTCTAATCAAATTTCTGAATCTTAACAGTACCTCTTAATTAAAGATATGGTGTCTGCTTTTAACAAGTGTCTCAAATTAATCTTGAACCAAGCCAAAATATAAAGATTTCTCATGCAAGTTTCAGGGACATCTGTGCTGCAGACCTCAGCTCTAGGTAGGATTTGTAAAAAACTCTTCCCTGCTCTCACATAGGAAAGAGAAAAAGCTGCTCCCACCAGGAATAGAGTAGAACAAAAATTATCTGAGATAAAGGGAATAATAAAACTTACTATACTAGACTATATGCTGTGTGTGTATACATATAGATATTGTATATGTATATATATGTATATATGTATACATGTAATATAATGTAAACAGCATACTTTGTACTTCACACAATTTGTTAATCCAATCAATCTTGAATAGTATGGATTCAAGGAAGCCAAGTTATATATATTTGGGTCCTCAAAGCAGATTTCAGAAAGCCTAATATCAATAGTTACTGATAGAAAAATTACTTTCTTGTTCGCAGCCATATCAGGTATATGTTAGACTGGATTTTCTAGTCTCCAAAAGCTAGTCCAACATAACAACTAATGAATTGACTGAGTCAGTCACAATTACAGATCACGTATGGATTGACTTTAGATAAAAGTTACCTCTCTACATAACTATGAAGATGAATCTGCTGAATCATTAGGTAATGCATGTGTAATAAAATCTAAACAAAGATACATATATTTTTTCAGTGCAAACTCTATAAAATTGGAGTCCGAATTATTTGGGAAAAGAAAGGAAAAAGGAGAAGAAGGAAAGAGGAAAAGGAGGCTTACTTATAAATAGTATAGCTAAGTCTTTTAGTTATTTGCATCTACAGATGCACACACCAGTACACTTGAAACCAGAACTATGATGCAGTACTGTGTTTCTGAAATTCTCTTTTCTGAAAAATAAATCAGGCAAAAAAGTAAAACTCGATGGTTAAGGTTTGTCTTAAAATGAAGTCAACCACTTCCACTGTTTGTTCATAAATTATTCATAATCTCCATGGTGCCCTCTGTGAAATCTCAATAATTCTGCTTGATAAAACAGAAAAGAGATTTTCTATATATTTTTAAGCATCATGCAGAATTATTTATTCCCTTATCATAAAAATCTTTGCTACATGCCAGTAAAATAAAGTGTTGCATATTAAGAGCAAGGAGACTTTAAAGAACCAACAGAGACCATTTCCCAGTGCTACACTGAGGTAGATTCATGGTGAAATGACAGTTTGGGGTGGAGTGCAAAGGAAAAGAAAAATGATTTATAGGCTAATTATTCAAAAGTTGTATGTCAGTTTATCTAAGTGTGAAGGGCTGTGAAGGGCTAAGTATTTGGATACAGATACTTCCTGTAGGGAAGTTCCAGCCCTTTTCCTTATAAAGTTGTCAGTAGATAAGTACTAGTTGGACTGATGGTGGGGAGAGATTTTCATATGTTCTTAAAGAATGAACACGGTAAAAATTGTTCATTATTGGGTTTTGTGCATGTTTTGTCCAGTGAACTTTTCCAGCTATGTTTAAATTACAAACTGTTCATAAATACCGCAAGAGTGGGTGACTGCACAGTGCAACATGTTCTCTAGCTGCAACATTCAAGCTCTTATATCATTTGACCTGCTGCTGTGACTAACATGCTCTTTAAATAGACTTCAGAAATAGAATTTTAGGAGCTTTGCCATTTAGGGTTGTTTTTTTTTTTTTTTTTTGAAAGTTCAACGTTATGTAAATTAAGAAAGGTGAAAAATTTGGATATTAACAGCTGATATTGTTGTTTCACTGAAAAAGAAATAATTTCTCTCTATGATGTGAAATAACAGAAAAGACCTAGACAATTTTTTTTCAGGCAGCTTAATGTGCTATACTGTCAAGGGCTAAGCCCTTTGGGCACCGTATAAAACTGATTTTCAGTCTGCTTTACTGACTGTAGTGCAGTTTCTTTCCTACTTACATAGCAATAAAAACACACACCTTGTTTGAACATTGTGTAGCACACTGGAAGGTCAGAGCATCTGTTTCATTTAGCACAATACTTCAGCATTAACAGTGAGCAAACTCAGACCAACAACTATAGGAAGGGCCAAACACTTGAAAAAAATTTATTGCAGCTTCCTCCATGGAGTATATTTATCCTCCCCACTATGTGCCTTTTAATGGAAATACCACATGAAAAAAATTACATGCATCTAGATGACTTTATCTTCTACTTTTTTCTGCCTAACTTCTTTTTGAGCAGTTCCAGTAACTAGGTTGACAATATACCCATTCAATATGTTTTTGTTTTTTTGGCAACCTTTCTAGCTGAATTTTCATAATGTCTAACCTTTCCTTGCTGAATTTTTCAACAAAAGAAACAAAAATATATATCCTTTTCTTTTTAGATACTTTTCCGGGAGTCCATAATCTGCTCTTCCCTCCTTCTTAGACAAAGATTTGTAGACTGAACAACCTTGTTACTTTGTGTCTTGTCTTACAGGTTGTGAGTTCTGGGAATCCAATTGCCATAGTACTATGCGAATTGCATGCACTATTGTTAAATTACATTAATTTTCTTTACAACTCAAAATTCTTTTCAGTTCTGGTTCTGTCTGCTTCTGTGCTTTTACCCCTCTACTGCTTGATAAGCGTGGAAACTTCTTTTTCTCTTACCAGATACTGAATAATAATAATAATGATAATGGATTTATTTATTTTTTTAGTACCTTTCATCCATCAGAATCTCAGCATTTCACTGATCCTTGGCTTACTAAAAATTTGGAGGAGGGAATGAAGCAGAAGAAAAGTTACAAAGCACAGTACTATCAAGTACAAGACTTGATCAACACTACTTTCAAGAAAACATTTGAAACAGTCCAAGAAATCTGCAAAGCAGAGTGCACTGAGCAGCACCTGGTAAAGGAGGTAGATTTTGTGTTAAAAGAAGCTAATGCCTACTTTTATTGTATTACATTATTGCAACCTCTAGCTTATAACATTGCAAAAGAGAGACAGGGAGGGACAGCTTCTTTCTTTGTGTTTTTGCAGTAAAAGTGGTACTTCAGATGATACCAGAGGCTATGAAATGTTTAGAAAAATTAATAGGACTTTAGAAAACATGAAAAAGATTGTACGGGATAAAACACCCTTGTCTACTGTTTAACATACTAAAAATACATGATTTATTACAAACCTTGATTTCCTCTGTGGAGAGGCATTTAACTGTATGGCAAACACTAACTTGGCGATTTACTGGAGCAGAGAGTTACTCAAAACACCAGTGTCAGGCTACTTTTGCCACTCTCCTTCTATTCCCACTGCTTCCTGTTCAACTTTAATGAAATTTCTCGACCTCACTTTCTTTTTATAAGTGTTAGAACTCCTGAAACCTGTCCCAAGAGATACATCAGACTCATCATAAAAAAAAAATAAAAAAATAGAAAAAAGAAAGAATTTAAAAAAGGTGTTTGATTCCTGGCTATAGATTTCTCTCAGTGAGATTTGTTTAGACAATTTTCTGGTATAAAAGGCTGCATCTGTGACCTGCTGCTTTGTTGTGAAAGACTGCAAGACTTTCAGTGAAAAAGAACAGTCTTACAGGAATATATCTAACTTAAAGAAGAGCATATCTTTTCCCTTACAGCTGTGATAAGGACTGAAAAGTGGTATTTGTGGGTGTGGTGTTATTTTCCTGAGTTAGGTGGACCAAAATTTACTTACTTGAAGTGTTGCTGTTACATTCACTAAAGCTGCTCAAGTACTAAAATAGAATGGGGTGAATGGCACCCATAGGTACTTCTCATCCAGTGGTAGAAACCATCACTAGGATGAGCGAGGAAGTTCAGGACCAGTGCAGTCTGTCAACCATAGTGCTGGCTATCTAGGAAGGCAGAAGTAAAATCTGGAACCAAAGCAGAAGCAGTTATTTGAGAATCAGAGCAATTAGGATGATTGCAATCCCACACAAATTCTGCTGAGATTTCTTTATTATTATAATTTATTTATTTATTTAGAAACAATCTAGTATAATGAACTTCTCCAGTCAAGGCAGCTCTTCAATTTAACACCCTGTACCTTTACCTTTTTCAGTGTTTCTATTCTTTAACTTGTACCTCCGGCAATCTTAGTAGTAGAGTATCCAGGAAACATAAAGAAATTCTATCTAAACACTGCTGTACTCCAAAGCTTTGAGTTGAGAAATCCACCAAAGGCTAATCCTTCAGAAGTGTTAATTTATATAGGTACAGTATCTGCAAAGATTAAGGTATCTACAAATCAGGATAGTAATGGTCAAAAGTAAAAATTGTCTTAAGAGACATTTGCTACTAGCTAACAAAATTACTCTGTTCTGAGTGAAGCTTGAAATTCAAGAGGTGGGAGAAAGAAGAAAAGGCAAAGTAAAAGAAAAATGTATTTACATGACATTTTTTTTCTTACCACACCTCTTTCTTTCCAAATTTACTTGGCTGCTTCTTCCTATGGTGTTATAAACCACCTGCCTTCACACCAAAGGCACTGTTACCCTCTAATCTTCCAAGTATTGTACTGTGTCTGAGGTTTTCTCTTTTAATTTTTTAAATTTTTAATTCTCTATTATAGAGGCTTGCAACACATACTTCAAAACTGATTGCATGGCAACTCTCCAAAAATATAGGGCTTATCTCCCTGTGACTAATCAGCCACCCTCAAGTCCCTGTCTTCAGGCAGAACAGAAGCTGGTCTGTAGTAGATGCGGCAGTTACTACGTAAATAACTCCTTTTTTGGAAATGGAAGTGTGTAGGGGAGGGGGCTATATTACATAATCTTCCTTTAGATTTTGGGGTTAGAGAACCTTTTACTTGACTTGCTTAAACATTGCATAGCATATCTATTCCACCGCAGTGGCCATAAGCTCCAGTACACACACACAGACGCATACACATAAGACCTGATGGAGTTAACATCAGTGAGTTTAAGCAGAAACTAGTCCTAAGGAAATAAATTTGCTGAAGATGAACCACAAATCAAATGAACATTTTGTAAGGTCAAGTAGATCAATTCTGAGACAGAACAGCAGGTGCTTGCTGATAGATTTGTGGCTTTTTTGTTAGAAACCAACAAATTGAAGGTATATTGCTTAGTGTTGGACAGATAAATATTCATAACATGATAGAGAAAAAAGGAAAGGCTGCCAACTGCAATCGAATTCTTTGAGAATTCTGAGAAAAGTAATTGATGCAAGTTCCAATTTCACATAACATGGTAAGTGCAAGCACACTGGTATGTGTCAAAATTTTAAGAAGTACATTTACCCTTTGTTTGCATAACTTGTATATAGGATTTAAATTTGTCTCAGTGAGACACCCAGCAGTTCTGTTGGTTGCGATGGCTGCAAACCTAACCTGTTTCTACTGATGTTGCCTACTTTACAATGTAAAGAAGCATTGTTTCTTTAATGTACCCATTGTCCTTCAGTTTTGAGGATGACTTAAGTTTTTTATTTGACTTGGTGTGTTCTGCATTCCCTAATGATATTGCAAAACATTCTTTTTTCTAATTTTCTCATCATAAGTTTTTGCTAAGTTTCATCTTTGAAACACAGTAATAAAGGTATTCAAAATAGAAATTGGGGTAATGATTAAATTTGAGATCAAGAAGTCAGTTTTCTTTAGCCTTGTACATCCATCTAGAGAAATGAAAAAAAATGTATAGACCGATTATTGTGACCTTTAAAAGGTCACAATATCCAGCTCTTCTTTTCACCAAAAAAAAAAAATAAAAATCAGTACCCAATTATTTTTTTTAAAAAGTGTTTTTTTTTTTCCTTCAGGTTAACCTACCTTATGACTATCTGGATTAATTCTCCATTTTCACTGCAGCAAACCAGTGCAGTTTGACAAACATAATGTCATCTTGTAACACAGATTACTATATTTAGTTTCATCAGTATTCAATAGGGCACTAGCTGAGATTCTGAATCATAACTGTTTGTATCGAAATCATTAACAATGCCACCATGCCTACCAGGACAAATAATATGAGACAAATTTTCCATTATTCATAATGTTTAGTTATTGCTATAATTCTTAAAGAGTTTTTTAGCTATTTAGTTTGTTGGCAGAGAGATGAGTTAGTTATGAACGTTTTTAATTATATTTTCTATCACTTGACAAAACTGATTGTTATCAAGGGAAATTACTTTCAAAAGCAATAAAAGAAAGGAGGAATCAGCTATGTCAGAGGTCTTCCATATAACAAGAATAAGTGAAAGGACTTATCAGTTGCTTTCTAATTGCGTCTGATGGGAATAAAAGATACAATGCCATTTATTAAAAGACATGTGTGCTTTAGTGTATACCTCCTGTTTTTTTTCCATCGGCGTAAGGCATTCATTTTATCCTGTCGCCCCCTAGCTATGTGGTATAGGAACACTCTTTCACTGAAATCATTGTTATTTTTTAATCCATTATGGTTCTGAAATAAGGAGAATACCACCATGAACGAACAACATTTTAAATTCTGTTTCAAAAACATTAGCTAAGTCGAAAGTGATGAGGCTTCTTTCTCAGACTTCATGAAAGTAAAATCGCCATTGTTTCTTAGCAACAGCTTCATGACCAGCAGAGAAGAAACACAGACTCTGCTTAGCAAACTGTTTCCTCCTTGTTTATAACAAAAAAAGTAATTTGTCCATCAGTAACAAAGTAACTTTGCTGGGATCCTAAAATATCTACAGCAGACAGTTGAATAACCTCGTTACAAGTCTACAAAAGAACAAAATATTGGGGAAAACTGAAACTTGTACATGATCACCTGGCTGGGCCACCCTTGTCTTCATCTGTCTCAAGCCAGAAGTAATTGAACTTTTTTAAGTTTTGTTTTTTTTGCCTGGGTTTTGATTACTGTGGGCAGCACTGTTTGCTACACCATTTCTAAGGGCAGGGAAGGAGGGAATAGGATAGAAGAAAGAGAGAAGGTTCAAAATCAAAATATTGGATTGCTGGAAAATAAAAAATAAAAAATATATTCTTTTATATATATATATATTTTTTTTTGAGAGTAATTTCTTAGCATGCAATTTATGCATTTTCTACAAGTTCACACTACATTTTATGGGAAACAGATTAACAAAGCTGTTTAAAAGCACAGATTCCAGATACAGAGTTGGTGGATAACAACAGCAGGTTGCATGTCTTAATAATGTAGCAGTATGTAATGTGCTGGCACAGTATAATCAGTGGAGTCCTGAATTCAATACTGGTCAGTTTTCTTCCTGAGCAACCAGGCATGTGCTTTAGGGAAACCTTAGCTACAAATGCGACAACCTCCACTGTCTGCTAGTGACAGTAGTCAGAGCCACCTTAGATCCTCGTGCATAGACACAGCTAATCATATGCTTTAATTAGGAGCTGAATCCCACCCCTACTGACAATATGTGATTCTGCTTATTCTGCACTTTGCAAACTAAAGGGAGGAAGAGAATGTGTAAGCAGAGAGAAATGAGTCCTCAGCCTGTCTTCACTCCTGAGCTGAGAAGCCATGTAAGTTAACACCACTCCAACTCTACAAAAGTGAGTGCAGGAAGGGGGCAGAAGGCTGGAGGATGACATAAGCAGGGAAAGAGCATGAACCTGGGCAGTAGAGGATGGCAACTGGAAGCTGAACATAAAGCCCCTGGTGACAATACTGACACTCATTAAGTTCAATATTTACCTGTGCTTAAACAATACATTACCATGGTATCATTTCCCACCCTTTGGTAATGGGAACACACCAGGGTTTGGTCTAATTGGTCTAATATTTTGGTCTAATATATTTTTACCACATTTTGCCTTTGCCATCTTGTGTAGCTTCCTTAATATTGTATATAACAAGATTTCATGTTCAGCTATGTCATCTTATTGGCACCATTTGCACTGACAAAGTAGATATAGGCCTGCTTTTATCCGAGTTGTTTTCTACTGATGACTATAAACCAGGATTTTCCTAATCTCAGTTTGAGTAATCTCCAGATGGAAACAACCACATGCAGTGCTACAACTGTATCATTAAATTCTTACTTCATAACACAAAAATTATCTTTAAAATCTCATTTTAACACCAAAATCTTTCAAACTTGATTCCGCATAAGACTATCAAGATCTTTTTTCATAAGACATAATTTTAACATGCAAATGACATTTTTGCCTTTCATTTCTTACATAGCAATACATTTTAAAAATTTGTTTCCCTGCCTGAAATTATTGGTGCTTGCTCCTTTTAAGGCTACTTATATAGCAAGTAGTGGTAATTGCATTTCTAAGACTATGTAACTGTATATTAAACTACACAGCAAATTAATTAAAAAAATAGGTATGTTCAGTGTGACTAAGATAATACAGGGAGTGAAAAATTGGCTAAATAGAAAAAAATAATTATTTGAGTTTCAAAATTCCAAACAGTATAGTAAGCTAGTGGAATGAAAATTGGAAGGGGGGAAAGAAGGAACAGGAAATAAAAGTCCATTTAGTGCTGAACTTACTTTGTTGGATAACTTATACTTGGTTTTAATTTAGAAGTTTTAAATCAACTTTATACTCTCTTTGAGAGAATGATAAGACCTCAGTAGCATTGAAACAGTGATGGCAAGCAAGGATTTTTAGTTTACAGTCAGTTTCTTCTGGACCATTTGAAGGGTACAGTTTTAGCTAATCTTCTCTCAAATCTAGGATTTACATTAATTTTCTTCAGCAGTAATAAAGGAGCTCAATGTAAATAAGGTAGCAATTACCTGCCTTGTGGCTGCTGATATAAAATAAAGTAAATTAAGGAAAGTTATAGATATGCACCAGACATGCTCTCCATTTCCTATCACATACTCAATGATAAAATACAATATAATCTCTTAAACTAGACTTGGAAAAGATCCTGCCAGAAATACAATGACAATTGTGTGCTGTCTGGGAGATAGGCTAGGTAAATTGGCCTTCCATGACATTACGCTCATATATAACGATAAATTAATGTTGGCAGTGCTCTTGGCTGCCTGCATTCACACTCAGATTTAGAATTCATTTACTTGTATGAATTTCAAGTAATACTGGAAACTTCTGCCACTGACCAAATTACATCTTCCCAGAAGTAGAAAGACACAGACCATTCCTGCAGAGAAGTATTGAAAGGTTTGACAGCCAATTGCTGACCTATGCTAGAATAAGTACATGTTTATGATTGAAAACCAAAACAGGTCAATAACTGTGTAAGATCTGTTTTCCTTTTTTAGTACATGTGTCTAATTAAAGAAGTGTTTCCCTTATGGTTTATAGTAACATGGATAGCATCCTAAATGTTTCTCTCCCAAAAGAATGCTAAATTTAAGCATGACAATGGTTTTCTGTTCTGAGTTGCCTACTTTATAGCCTCTTTAATTCATGTCAGTCATACTTCTTCAGTAGCAAAAAATGATACTCTGGAGTAATAGATGCCTATATGCACTGGCTCTTAAACTATTTTCCACTATACTGGCTTGAGACAATTTTTTATAAAATGAGTAATGAATTAAAGTGTGTTTTAAAATCACCTGATCAAATTAATCTCAACTGAGTCAGATGAATTTGTCACATAAACTATTAATAATAACACTGGAGGTAGAGATATAACCTTCTTTGTCTTAGTTTCTCAGCTGACAACATATTAGTCCAATATTCTTACTGATTATCCTTAACACTTTCTTTCTCTTTTTAGTTCAATGTTTTGTGTGTCATACTTTTTTTGTCCATTCACATTGTTGAACGGCAAGGGAGATAAAATAAGATGAAATGCAAGCAGTCAGAACAACTCAGTTAATATACTACTTCAAACACTTCACCTGTGTCCTGGGTTCAGCAGTAGCAGTCATGTTTCTCCTCCTTGGTAGCTGGTGCAGTGCAGTGTTTTGACTTTCGGCTCGGGAACAGAGCTGATAACACTGATGTTTTGGTTTGGCCAAGGACTTTGTGAGCCTCATGCTCTGCCAGGGAGGAGGGGAAGCCGGGAGGAAGCAGAGACAGGACACCTGACCCAAACTGACCAAAGAGGTATTCCATACCACAGCACGTCATGCCCAGGAGGTAACTGGGAGTTAGCCGGAAGGGCTGGGGGACTGCAGGGTTGGAGGAGGTATCGGTCGGAGCTTGGTCGGGCTTGGGGGGCGAGTTATCGGTCGGCGGGTGGTGAGGTGTTGTATTCTGTTCCCTTGTTATTTCCTTTATCATTATTATCATTGGTGGTAGCAGTAGTGATTTGTGTTATACCTTAGTTACTAAACTGTTCTTATCTCAACCCGTGGGAGTTGCATTCTTTTGATTCTCCTCTCCGTCCCTCCAAGAGCAGGGGAAGGGCAAGAAAAGGGGGGGAAGTGAGCGAACGAATTACCTGACTGGGTTTAAACCACGACAACCTGGCAGATTCTGTTGGCTCTTGTCCATATGCAGAAAGTCAATGTGTTATTTACAGTAATTTCCACATCATGATTGTTCCTACTTAAATAAAAAAAAGCAGAACAATATAAAGAAGCAGTAAAGAAAGTACATGTTCAGCAATTGCTTACACCTCTACTGTCATGAAATTAAACCAAGTTATCTTTTTTTTTTTTAATTTCCTTAATAATAACAGATCAAATTTCTGTAGATTAAGGCAAACTATGGAAACTGTTTATGGACCATATAGTTGACATATTAGTAAAGACAAGAAGAGATTGCTGAAATGTTTCAAGGTAACATCATGTAACACTTGTTTACAATACAGTTTTACCAAGAATGATCAACAGTGCTTTTATCCCTTTTTCTTCATCACCACATATCCCCAGATAAGTCTGAATTTTATTTGATTTGCTCACGTTGATCAGTTTCAATGCTGATCAGATCTCTACTTCACTCTAACTATAGACAAGGAAAATTTTAAAGGACATCTCCTTTCCCTAAGCATTTTCACAACTCTTTAGATACACATTACGGGAACAGCACTGAATATCGACTTACACATCTGAAAAAATAGAGTGTATTTACCCATATTTAGCACAGAATCACACCACAGGCAATCTCTTTAAAATCAACAGTACTGAATAGGGAATAAACCTGAGCAGGTTGACATGCTGTGTATATTTCACAGACAGCATCAAATTAAAATCGTCTCAAGCTATCTACTCTACAACAATAGCAACAGACTTTATTATTTTACTTTTACACACTTTCTTTTTTTTTTGTGGTTATCTCCCACTGGAGTCCCATTTTCCTGCCACCTATTATCACCTTAACTCCTTAATGTGGCTCTTATTTTTTGTAGATATTTTCTGTGAAATAAGAGCATGCAAACCAGCCAGGTCAACATGCCCTATTTTCCCCCACCCACCATAAACATCAGTACTTGAGACGAGTTTTTCTTTTCTTATTACAGGAATATCTGCTCTATGGACTTCTCAGATTCAGAATAATTTTAGAATTCAAGACATGTAGGTTGGAGAATTTAGGTCACTTAATGACCTTATTCATAAGGACAGATGCATGGGTTTCAGTAAAGGTTTTTCTGACTTTCCTTGCTAGCTAACATGCACCTTCAAAAGTTTAGACCTCAAGGGGAAGTGGAAATCCAGTGTGTATTAATAATCATATCCAAAAAAGCTGTGGTGTATACTAGTTATGTATATATGCATGTGTATTTTCAAGCTGCATAGGTATGACCAAACTTGAGGAAGTATCATTAAGTCCTATGTGTGCACAGGAAGGCACCTGACACAAGTTCTAAGTATAGGTACACACATATTGTTTAGTAGAGTGCCAAAAAGGAATAAAATAGCTTCCTTAAAAAAAAACCCAACAAACCAAATGACCACCCCCCCAAAAAAATCCCGAAAACAACAAACTCTGCTCAGCAGGAAGGTAGTTAATGAAAAAAACACCTAAAGAACTGCATAATTGCTCATTCAAATGGTGATCATTAATAAAAAGCATGGATATGAGTTCTGTCAAGTGGGAAAAATTGCAATTGTGATCTGCTGATCCAGCAAATGACATATAATGGTAAAAAAAACCACTCAAAAAACCAGACACAAACCCCACCAGTGTTCATGTAGAGAACAATAATCTACCTTTGCAAAATAAAGAATAATTTTCAAAATTTAAGTCAGATAAACAGCCTTTTGTGGCATTCATGTTTAGTTTTGTAGAGGTGGACCAAGACTGCTCAGGAAGGGACTGCACTGTGGTCAGTGGGAAGAGGCACAGGCTGCTTCCTGTCTTGTTGAACAAAACGGAGATGACAGAGCAGTTTTCATTAACCAGCAAAATAGAGGAAGCATATGGGCTAGTGTAAGACTGAAGAAAATATTTCCAGGGAGCTTATTAAATTTGTAACCACAATAATTCCTGTCAAGCCAGGGCTATTACTATGTATGAGGTGATTTAGCAATAGCTTTCTAACAAGCCACACTGACTCTATGCAAGAAGTTATATTCAGGTTACATACTTCTGAAAAATAAGGGAAAACTTACATGAACAAGACCAGGGACACATTAAGCCAGTTTTGACTTTCCACTGCAATATCACAAGGTGCTGCAATGCCAGAAAATACTAGTTCTCTATGAGAGAGAACTGATGCCTGGGTAGGAATTGGAGGAGACTACAAAGTGTTAATGCACTTCAGCTATTTTCTAGTAGAAGTCTCTGCAGGCATGATGAAACACTCATGATTTCTGCTTTAAGAATTTCACTAGTAAAAAAGGATTTTTCATTTGCTCATGAATTCTATAATTTTCCCTACTGTTCAGTGGTATTTTCCCTTCAGTATAATGCTACAGGAGAGTGTGAAATGACTAGTGATGCCTTCTGTTCCTGTCTCTCTCTACTGTCACAGAGGAAAGAGGTTTGGCTTGCTTCTTCCTTCTTTTGGCAAAAGAACTTACTAAAATTTGCTATTCTTTATTTTTTTTTCACTCTTAAATCTGATTAAAGGAGTGTAACTTTGCCTGAATAAAATAAATAACTGCAGCTGAGAATTTCTTTTCACTGAGTTTCTTAAGTACCTTATTGACTAACATAGATAATAGCCTTCATAATAAATTTACTCAGCTACCTTATTTGGTAATTTTTTTATTTTTTAAGCAAAATTTAGTAACCAAGAAGGAGCTTCCATGGTTGTGGACCTACCAAATGTTACATGCTCACTTCATTTCTATGAGCTGTGGCAGACATACAAAAATGTAAAACTGCTTAAGGAAAGTATGCGATTTCACATTTGGTTCAAATAAAATTTACCATCTGACAACAGTCTGCTGTAAAAGTACCTCTGCTCTAAATAGTGCCAAGGCCATACAAGAATATCCTTACTCAGAGAGACAAAAAGCTGACACATACTTGGAACTTGTGTGTTTATATAGAAACACCTCAAAAAATAGGGCACACAGAGAATTTATTGCTGTCTAAAATTGTGAGCCTTAGTCCAGACCTAGTTACTTCAGTGAAGCCAGCTGGAAATTGACAGAGGACAGGGTGGCTTAACCGGGAACCTGATCCTCTTGGCAGATGACATTCACTTGTTTCAAAGCCCGAGGACTTCTGCTTATTTGTTTCATTGCATTTGCAATCAATCTGAGCACTGGTTTATCAGGCAGCCCTAACCACCACAGTTTGACAGCTGAACAGCTGAGGAGGAGGAAAAGCTGGAGAAAGGCCAAGGGACTGTGCAGTGACAGAGCATAGCTGGCTCTACACAGGTAGATTAATGAGTCTACAGAAATAGGTATGCGCAATTCCTATTACATATATCACCTTAGGTTAAAGGTGGGGGCAAGGAAACTCCAGTCAGCATTTTACAGGTATCACCTACTGAATCCTTATCCAAGCAAAAAAACCTCATTGCTTCTCTAACTTTTAAAAAAAGTTGCAACATAATATTCTCTTGATATGTGGCTATTACTTAAGGATATAACCTTTTTCCTTTAGTTCTGCTAAGGTGATTAATACCACAAGTTTCATAATATTACTGGAAGATAGAAGTCTTTGACACATGGAAAGTTATGTGGAGGATAGAACAGCATAGGCAGTCGTGTTCTTGCCCAACCGCTCATTCGTCCCTCCTTAGCAACTGAGATATAACGTGAAATACAACGTTTCAGTCATACATGGTCAGCACAGCTGACATGTCAAATGTCACTTAGGCTAGACACCTATATATGGCTTAGCTTTTGGAATCAAAAAAAAAAAAAAATCTGAAAACTTCCTCAAAGGGATCTATAGAACTAGCTACACCATTAAGTGGTGTTAGAATTGAGTTAGCACTCAAATTAATAACAAGTTATGAGGAGGACATTCCCTTTCCCTTAAAATACTGTTATATATACAAATTAATGGCATATACATGCATGTATATGAGACATAAAATGATTGCCATGTTCTGAGCACCTGAAAAATCTGTTTCCAGAGATGAAATACTGATGAAAATAGAAAATAGGTTAAATTAACTTTGAAATATTTCCAGAATACATCCTTATTTTAGATGAAAAATTGCTGACTGTATTCCTTCTAGATGGTAAAAAGGAAGAAAAAAAATCCACAGAGACACGAATGAGATATTACCAACTGTAACAGAATATAAAACATGCAGTAAATAAGAGCAATTCTATTGTTAAGGAGTCTTTTAACTGTCTATTTGTGTAAGCACAGATAAAGACATGACATTTCCCTTGGCAATGCTAAAGACAGAGCAATATTAAGTTTTGTAGAAAAGCTCAAGTTCTTTTAAGTTCCTCTTGATAATCTTCCAGGAGTTCATAAACTGACTGCATTCATCAATTACAGGTGTAGTGATGAAAGGTGAAACCTAAAATAATAACATACATTGTTTTCATTCCGCTATTTCATCTATGAGAACATTCAAAAAAAAAAAAAAAAAATGGAAGAGAAACACTGAAGAATCTTTGATCAAAACTCAGATTTTCCTGCTTCAGTTTACAATTCCTGGGGAACTGCTGAGTTGAAGGGCATTTTAGAGAACGTACGGTCTCCCTTCTCAGGCAAATTCCCCCCCCCCCCCCTTTTCCCCTAAGTAAAAGATTTATAAATATAATTGCATTCAAATTAAATTTAACCATAAATATTATTTGTTAAGGTGTAATGTAAGTCAAATAAATGTTAATTTTGTTTGGATTTCATTCCAATCTATTAAAATTAAACTTAGCTAGAGGTATTAAAGATAACAGGAAGGGATTCTACAAGTACATAGCAAATAAAAAACAGACTAGGGAGAATGTAGGCCCCCTCAGGAAGCTCTCGGGAGAACTGGCTACACAGGATTTGGAGAAGGATGAGGTTCTGAATGACTTCTTTGCCTCGGTCTTCACTGGCAAAGGCTCTGACCAAACCACCCAAGTCTTGGAAGGCAGACACAGGGACTGTGAGAATGAAGACCTTAGGCCCACTGTAGGAGAGGATCTGGTTCCAAACCATCTTAAAAATCTGAACGTGTACAAGTCCGTGGGTCCTGATGAGATCCATCCGCGGGTCCTGAAGGAGCTGGTGAATGAAGTTGCGAAGCCGCTGGCCATCATATTTGAGAAATCATGGCAGTCAGGTGAAGTTCCCGACGACTGGAAAAAGGGAAATATAACCCCCATTTTCAAGAATGGGAAAATGGATGACCTGGGGAACTACAGCCCAGTCAGTCTCATCTCTGTGCCTGGCAAAATCTTGGAGCAGATTCTCCTGGAAGGCATGCTAAGGCACATGAAAATCAACAAGGTGCTTGGTGACAGCCAGCATGGCTTCACTAAGGGGAAATCCTGCCTGACCAATTTGGTGGCCTTCTATGATGGGGCTACAGAACTGGTGGACAGGGGTAGAGCAGTTGATGTCATCTACCTGGACTTGTGTAAAGCATTCGACACTGTCCCACACGACATCCTTGTCTCTAAATTGGAGAGACATCAATTTGATGGATGGACCACTTGGTGGATAAAGAACTGGCTGGATCGCCGCACACAAAGAGTTGTGGTCAATGGCTCAATGTCTGACTGGAGACCAGTAACAAGTGGCGTCCCTCAGGGATTGGTGTTGGGACCGGCCTTGTTTAACATCTTTGTTGGTGACAGTGGGATTGAGTGCGCCCTCAGCAAGTTTGCCAATGACACCAAGCTGTGTGGTTCGGTTGATACCCTGGAGGGAAAGAATGCCATCCAGAGGGACCTCAACAGGCTTGTAAGGTGGGCAGATGCCAACCTCATGAAGTTTAACCATGCCAAGTGCAAGGTCTTACACCTGGGTCGGAGCAATCCCAGGCACAGCTACAGGTTGGGCAGAGAAGAGATTCAGAGCAGCCCTGCCGAGAAGGACTTGGGGGTGTTGGTTGATGAGAAAATGAACATGAGCCAGCAGTGTGCGCTCACAGCCCAGAAAGCCAACGGTACCCTGGGCTGCATCAAAAGGAGTGTGACCAGCAGGTCGAAGGAGGTGATCCTGCCCCTCTACTCTGCTCTTGTGAGACCTCACCTGGAGTACTGTGTGCAGTTCTGGTGTCCTCAACATAAAAAGGACATGGAACTGTTGGAACAAGTCCAGAGAAGGGCCACGAGGCTGATCAGGGGACTGGAGCACCTCCCGAATGAAGACAGGCTGAGGAAGTTGTGGCTGTTCAGCCTGGAGAAGAGAAGGCTGCACAGAGACCTCATAGCAGCCTTCCAGTATCTGAAGGGGGCCTTTAGGGATGCTGGGGAGGGACTCTTCATTAGAGACTGTAGTGACAGGACGAGGGGTAACGGGTTAAAACTTAAACAGGGGAAGTTTAGGTTGGATATAAGGAGGAAATTCTTTCCTGTTAGGGTGGTGAGGCACTGGAATGGGTTGCCCAGGGAGGTTGTGAATGCTCCATCCCTGGCAGTGTTCAAGGCCAGGTTGGACAGAGCCTTGGGTGATATGTAAGGTGTAGTGTAAGGTGTCCCTGCCCATGGTGACATTGATGATCTTAATGTCCTTTCCAACCCTAACGATTCTATGATTCTATAAAATTAACCCTTAGAGTTAAAAGCAATACCTCTTCTTACAAAAGAGTTTCCACAATATTTGTTGTCAAAAATATGAATTTCCATGTTTTCTCCTTTTACACTGAAGGTCGCTATCAGAAACATTTTACAGTTTCAAGGAAGTAGAGAGCTCGGAGGCAACTGAATTGAATTAAAATTAACGATACTTCAAGGTAGTACCCATGTTTGTGCTTTACTTGCTAGATAGTACCTATAAAACTAAACTAAACTAAGAAGTAGTTTAAAATAAATAGCATCATAATATTATTCTTTAGTCTTTGCAGTAGAAACAGACAGAAATAACAGTGTAAAAACACCCACCCTTTTGGAAGCAACTGTTCCAGTTGCTATTAGAACCATCAGGGCTTTTATTCTTTTCTATTTCCTCCACAGTTTAGCCTCCTTTTTAAGGCTATCTAAAAAAAATGCCCAAAAGGTAGCTGCAAGTGACTCAATGAAAAAATTTGTTTAAAATAGGTACAAAGGACTTGAGCGCCAATTTCAACCTGTGTAACAAAATAGATGTAATTAAGATGTGATTACTGTCATACTCTTACTGAAAAATTATTTCAAAATTCAGCAGAAAAGTTCAAGATATATTAACTTATTCTTCAGTATTAAGAAATAAAGAGGATTTTAGTGCACTCACCCTGGCTGGACACCAGGTGCCCATGAATGCCACTCTATCACTTCCTGGACAGGGGAGCAAAAATATAAGTAAAAGCGCATGGGTCGAGATAAAACCAGGAAGAGATCTCTCACCAGGAAAAACAGGACTCAACTTAGGGAAATTAGTCTAATTTATTACAAAATAAATCAGATTAGGATAATGAAAAATAAAACCAAATCTTAAAAACATCTTCTCCTCAACTTTTCCTCTTCTTGGGTTCAAAGGTACTCCCAGTTTTCTCTACCTCCTTTTCACCACTGGCTCAGGGGGACAGGAAATGGGGGTTGTGGTCAGTTCATCACAGGTCTCTGCTGCTCCTTCCTCCCCACTCCTCCCCTGCGTCAGCATGGGGTTTGTCCCATGGGAGACAATCCTCCACAAACTTCTCCAACGAGTCCTTTCCATGGGTACCAGTTCTTCGTGAACTGCTCCAGCATGGGACCCTTCCACAGGGTGCAGCCCTTCAGAAACAGGCTGCTCCAGCATGGGTCCCACACCATGTGGGTCACAAGTTCTGCCAGCAAACTTTCTCCAGCGTGGCCTCCTCTAGGGGCTGCATGGGGACAACCTGCCTCACCATGGTCTCACCACAGGCTGCAGCAGAATCTCTGCTCCAGAATCTGTAACACCTCTCCCCTCCTACTTTACTAACCTTGGCGCCTGTAGAGCTGTTTCTGCCACATATTCTCTCCCTTTGTCCACCTGAAGTTGCCATGTCACCACTACGACCGTGGCATTGGCTCTACTGGAAATAGGGGAAGCTTCTAGCAGCTTCTCACAGAAGCTACTCTGCTACCAAAACCTTGACACACACACACAATGAAATTTACCTTTCTTGAGCATACTCTTTTGGACCTTGGAGAAAAAGTAGGAAAACAAGTATCTAAATACAGCTGAAGTTATTCCTGTGTTAGTTTTTAAGCAGTTGATGAAACAGTGAATTAATTGAAACTTGTGAACCAACCCTAACCTTTTTTCAAATTTTAACAGCTTTGTACTTGCACTGTTCTTGTGCAAACTAAATATACAGGTATTTTATTCTGAATATTTTTTTTCATTAATCCCGAGACACCAGAAGTATTATGGTAGGCTTCTACAGGGCTAATGTACCTGAAAAGATGAACTGTCATATACTACTGTGCTAGGTTCACTGTACAGAGCTAAGCTATCTATCTGTCTAATTTGACAAAGCCTGGTGAAACAAGACTTGCAGACAAAAATATACTTCCCTGAGTATAGCTAACACTCCCTGAAAGCTTCAGTTTTGCAGTGTTGTTTTGTACAGTTTCCTCCCTCAATTTTAGTTTCTTTAGGCTTATAAGATTCAGTTAACAATGACTCTTTACTATTACCTGACAGGAATAAATAACTGCTCAACTGCTCAAAGATTAGCCCTCAAGATTCTCTCTGAAGATATTACAGTTTATAGAAAAAGAACTTTATACAGCATAAGGAACACAGCACTCTTATGTAGGTATCAGCACAATTGAACATATACCCATAAAGGAAAGGTTGTAGGAATTTTTGTCAATGATCCCTAATCTTTCTGCAGGATAGCCAAAGCTGGACCCCACATGTTTTGTCTGCGTATGCTTCCATGTTACATTTTTTTCTTAGGAACTTTGGGGCCATTATGCTTGCACATTACTAGAGAAGCATAGATCAAGGCTATATATCCCAGAGCCTGGGGATTACTCTCTTCCACTGTACGTTAATTGCCATCTTGGAAGGTGTAAGTGTTGCCTTTCTTTTCCTTCATCCTCAGCATCTCAGTGCCCCATCTTCTGACAGCTGCACACTGAGTGAGGCATCCCATCTTACATCCTGTATGTCACAACACTCTGTATTACATTCCTTAGGCTAGCAGCAGGAAGGTAAGCCTTTCACAGGAGCTGCTCAGATGGCTTCATGCCTGTGAGTCTCCCCCATTCCTGCTTCAAAACTGGGGACATTCTTCCAAATGCTGATTAGATAATGTAGTGCCATTTTCCTCCAGGAAACAAATCACCAACATTTATAATAGCTCTCTAGACAAATACTCATTAGTTGGATGCCTAATGGCAAAGTATGCTGAAATGTTCTAACTGGATAAGAGAAAATTCACACATAGCAGCTCGTTGAGGAGCAATTCCAAAGAATCCCTTGTTACTTTATTAGTAACTATGAGAACAAAAAAAAATTATTTGCCAAATGTGGAAAGCATAAAATTAGGTCCTTTTAAGAAACATTGATATTTTTAATTAGTTATATTTTTTGCTCCACATTTTCATTATTTTCTATCTCAGTCATAGAAACTGCAGAAATATCGCACATCACGATCAATGGGACATAAGTCTCAGAGATCATAATTTTGAAGCTCTGCAGGTGTTGACCTAAATCTCTCATAATAGTTCCCTATTTTAAAAATAAAAAAATACTCCAGTCTTACTCAGGATTCTTAGCTAACCCCACAAGTATGAATAAAAAATGAAAAGTAAGTCATATTGTGATATATTGGTCATTTAAGAAATAATTGAGCATGAAAATCCTTAAAAATATAACTTTTAGTCCTGACTATAGGCAGACACTGACAAGCCTCCCTGCCCCTTAAGTGAATTGTAAAAGCAGGAAAAGGAAGACACTAGGCAACAGTTTAGAAGACAAACAGTCAAAACTTCTGGTACTGAAGCACTAAAAGACTTCCATGTCAGGGCTCCACAAATCTGCTCTTAAGGGCTTTTGAGCCTCCACATTCCTGCTGCCTAACTCTGCAGAGAGGTGGCTACTAAATATTGATGAGACATGCCATCAGCCTTTTCTTTTTAAATTTGTTCACATCCATGACACATTAAAGCTATGATCCTTCACTGTGCATAAACATGCTTTCTACTCTTGATCAGAATGTTGTTAATGTTTTTAAATTTCATAATTTTATGTACAGTTAGAAAAGAAATAAAAGCAATTAAAAGCTAATAACTAGAAATAAAATACCATCATCTACTACTTATTGTACCTACAGTCACAGAACATTTGGTGGCGATGTGTTGATAGTTTTCTAAACTTATGTTATTCAAAATATTGTAGATTAAACCACCAGGTGAGAAAATAATGAAGAAAATGACAAATAGTAGAAAATAAAACATAACTTTCTATTCTATGTAGTTGATATAGATCTCCACGTATACTAGACAGATTTTCAATTTAAAGCTTCATATGCCATAAGATTTGCAACAGCTGAAAACCTTATTATTTGTGTACCTTTACATTTTTATACCTCTATATTATCTGTAGCTGTATATTTAGGAACTCAAAGTTACAGCAACTTCTAAATTTTATTTCTGAATATGACAATAGAGACAAAACAATGTTATGACTGAAACGATAAATAAATGGAAAGTGAATTTTCTTCAAATGCTTTCAAATTTATCACTAATCGCTACAAATGTGCACACTTGGTAGATATCACTCTTCTACTTGGTCATCATGAACAGAAATTGTGAATAATATCAGTCAAAAAAACCCCTGCCATTACAAGTCATTTGTTGCTTTCTAGATGGTGATGGGAATCTAAGTCACCGTGGCTTAGAATTAAATTCACCATGATTTAGGATTAAACCTCGTGAGAGTCTTGGGGTTAGAGTTTGCTCCATTTTCTCTTCTGTAAGCCTGCTGCAACCCTTTCTTTCTGTTTCACTGAAGTGTTAGTCTTGCCAGCCTTGGATCTTTCCTAGTATGTGATGCACACCTTCAGGCTTCTCCATTCTCCACACATAGGAGGCCATTCCAAGGACAACTAGAACTTTCTCCCTGAATAGTACCACAGCTCAAGGTCCATAGTTTGCTTGATCCTTGCTTGTACAGGTAAAAGGAGAATTTTAAACCAGACTGATTTCCAATTCTATTGATCCCGGAACTCCCACATACAGAAACCTGACCAAAGTATTCACAAAGCACTGCAGGGATGGTTGTATATCGGGCTAGTACTGAAGGCAGAGATATTATCACATGCACACCAGAACTTTAGACTATGTTGTTTAACAAGTTAAAGTGAAGACATATAGAATAAAATAGCTGTAAGCATTGATTGCTGTGAATTCCTGGTTTGTGCGTAGAATGCTAAGAATATCAAAGACTTCTGTCTAAAAAATGCTGCACCAAATGCAAACGGCTGTATTACATTACTATGCCTTCCCTTAATAAATAAATAAATAAATATCCAAACTATTCAAATTACCTACTTGGCACATTCTGTCAGTTCTATCTCTCCAACTTCAGCATTCCCAGAAAACTAAATGCAGCCTTCTTTGTATTTCAGTCGTCCCCATCAAAAATCCTTCTCTGAACTGGCTCATTTATTTCTGTTTCCTTCAAAAGTGTATTCAGTATATACACTCCTCACAAAGGTTGCTAGAGCCAGAAGGTTTCCACCTTTGCTGATACTTAACAAGCAGTTCTAACAATTGGTTTCGATACCAGGCTGCTCTCTCTCATTGTTACTGTGCTGTGAAAGGCAGATCAGAGGCTGATTATTTTCTCACAACTGTCCTACTTTATCATAAATGGACCTTTTGAATGTCCCAGAGAATTCTCCTGATAATTTGCTAGAACAATTTTGCTGTTTTTCTCCTCTATGCTAGAGGGGATTAGCAGTTAACTAAAAAGCTTCCATAAAATGAAGTTTGCCTGCTGCCATAGAAAAGCCTTTAATTTCCTGTACATTTGCCCATACAGCTTGGCATATCTCAAGCAAAGAGGAGAGCATTACCTTGTGAAATAATAATTTCAGGTAAGTCTTACACCCCTTTATTATTTTTATAATATTAGAGGCAGGCATGAGTCTTTAAACATAAAACATAACTTCTTGTCTTTGAAAGCATACATTCAAATTGGACATTAATTTTTATATATATTTATAAAAATTCCAAGTAAGAAGGCTGATATGAAGACTGGAGGCTAGCATAAGAAACGGACTAAGAGTAAAAAGCAACTTAATAATGATGGTTCTTCACAAGCATACCTATAGCCAGCCAGTCCTGATCTTATTTCAGAAGGATGTCATCCTGGTGAGTGCATCTCCCTCAGACAAAAGGTTTTATCTATCATGCTGTGACAGATCTGAACCGCTATGAATTGAGTTATGACTAGTGCATATTGGCAAATACTTTCGGATGTTTACGGTGTGAATACATCAAGATACCTCAGCTGTCTGTGAAACAGGCGGGAGACAAAAAAAAAAAAAGAAATAAATTTAAAAACTATTAAAGTGCAAAGTCAGAACCTCTTTCTGAGAGAAGTATGGCTCAGCCTCTGTTATACATTCCCAGAATGAGTGTAAACCAGAATAATCACAGCTGTATAAAACAGGCCAGAAGGAATACTCTTTCCCTTCTCAAGACAAAAGAGTGTGCAAAATCAAGTATGAGCACAGTGTGGTGTGCAGAGGCAACAAAAGTATGGTAAGAGAGACATATGTATTTTCATAGGGTATAGATGAATTTGTCATAATATCATGTTAAATCTTCCTCTGCAAAGTAAATAAAGCAAAGGTATTTGCAGTACAAAAGAAGAAGACCCACAAAGGAACGAGGTGGAATCATTTGTCTTCAACAGCTCTTCTGTGCAACTGATTCTAAACTCCCTTATGGGGACATGCCTAAGAGCAGAACAACAACAAATCTGTCTCTGAACATATGATGGCACAGCTCTGCCATCTGAAGCTTTCTCTCAGCCCTCAGGAGTCAATTACACTGACATCTGAATAATTTGGTAACTTGGAACCATGCAAACACTATGTATGTCTTATACAGAAAATACAAAGTTGTACCTCTAAAGCCAAAAGGGGGAAGGACTAGGTAATCTTGACAGGATATGGAGATTAGGATTTATAAACCCAAACAGTGTTAGCTGTAAAAATCAGAGAAGTGCCAAAAACAGCCAAAACACTGGTGTGCTGTTATGTCAAGAATCCAGGTATGCTTACATCTCCCGAGCTCAGACCTAAAGCTATCCTAGAGCTTCTGGAAAGGTCTCACCCATCCTGAGTAAAAACCTTAAATCTTACATTACCTTTTTTTAGTTGGTGACAGAAAATCAAGTCTTAAAGGACAGACAAGAATGAATACAGGACTGCTGGTGAAATAGAAAAGTCTCAATGAACTTTGGTAGCTTGGACAAAAAGAGAATGTGGAAAAATGACTAACCACAACATGACAACATATTTATTGAAAATGAAAATTGATTAAGAGAAGGCATTTACTAGCAGTCAAGAATTAAACAAAATTTGTAGGACTAGCGTTCCGACTAAGGTACATTGAGTAAAAACTTTCATTAAGGACTGGTAAAACTTGCTAGGCAATGTGATGGCACTATAATGTACACCTTAAATGTCTTCACAGGTAGGGTGAAGAATGGTAATGCTAAATAATGGCAGGAAAAGACAAATAATAATGTGAACACTCACAATAGTAAGTATTATTTCCCTGAATTTCAGTTACCAACTATACATTAGCAAAGTGTTAGGTAGGTAAATGTTTTAACTCTACAAAGAAGGGAAAGGCCTGAGGCAAAGCTGGTACTTGAGGAGTCCTTAGAACAGAGGGGGAAAAATGGCCCACGAAAGAAAATGTTGTATGGAGAGTTGCAGTGTTTCTCACCATCATGTAATGCCCCTGATAGATTTATATCATCAAAATGTGCACATTGATGTAGACCTCAGAAACTACATGCTTGGATGGAGACCTAATTCTTACTTAGAGCATTTACATGGTATTGACTGTGGAGGAAAATCAAATACATAAACATAAAGGGTGAGATCAAATACTGTTCAGACTGTGTACTGTGTGTCTCTGCAGTTTTAGATGCACCATTGTGGGTGTCTTCCTACCAGTGCAAATGGTATTGTAGAAGACAGACAGACTTTGACCATGACTGGCATTGTATATAGCATATTTTGACAGTAGCTGAATCTGACGTTAACAAATAACTATTCTATTAAACAGATGATCCTTTTCAGAGTTATCAGTTCAGGCCTATATGTAAGCCATTTCAGAAGTGAAGGGTAGGCATTTTTTACAAGGAGAAACATTGCCTGATGTACAGAACACAGAAATGAGCATATCTTTTTGCTGTCTGTAATATTAAAAGCTTAGTACAGTAGTATTTCTACCGTATCTTTGCCACAAAAGGATGTTAAAGCTATTACAAGATAATAGAGTTTTCCGAGTATACAGTTCCTGGGATATGTATTGATAGATACAGATATAGGAATTGAAGATACCCAGTCATGTCAAGTATCAGACAACCTTTTGCCTAACCCCCTAAGTAACAACTTGATTTGATTGATATGGCTTGAATTCCCATTAGCTAAAAATGCCAAGTTGCAAGAAACTCTGTACACAGCTGATAAATATTTATTCAGCTCTGTTAAGATAAAACTGAAGTTTTGAGATTTTTCTATCCCATAATAATTAGTATATAGAATCTGAATATTTCACATGCTTGTCATAGTTAAGATAAAACACAATGACAGCAAAGCAAACTGAGTGACTGAGAAAAATGCAGTCCCAACTGAAGCACACAGAAAGCCTTAGGAAGGTTATATTAAGCGTAAAGAACAAAATTTCACCCAAGTTTGAAACAAAGGTAAGAAGAGGTTTAAGACAAGGAAATGACAATTCACCTGGATAGTGGAATCTAATATCCCACTGACAGATTTTTTTACATTATATATACACACACACAAGTAAAATATGTATATATACATATTCCATGCATTGATGCAGTATTTCTGCATTATAATGTAAACGTGTGTTTAGCACTCCTTTTCCCCCGTTATTAGCTCACTATTTTGATGTTTATTATAATTTAATTCATCCTTACAGAAAAATTTGGGGTTTTCTTGTTCCACCTAAAACATGAAATCCACTTAAATCATCAATCAGTGGCATTCCATGATCAGAAACTCATCTCCTACACCTAAGCTTGTCTTTCATTCAGAATCTAAGGAAAAAATAGAGAATACAAGCTTCCTCAATGAAACCTCTAAGGCCTTCCTCCTAACCCTGTTAAAAATTGACATTCCTTGTCAAAAAATGCATTGTGCAGTGTTTTCAAGTTTTCATACTTCCATAAGTGTAAATTCTTTATTCTTCAAATCAGTCAATGTTTTGTATACCTTCATGGGGTCTTTGTACACCTTCATGGGGTCTTTTTATCCTCAGACACAATTAAACAAATAACAAAGTTAGACTTGATAATAAGAATATAGGGTTATATAAGGTTGGTATATTTTGTTTTGTTTGTTTGGGTTTGCGTGGGGTGTTTTTTGATTTGCTTTTTAGTGTTTGGGATTTGGTTTTTTTTTTTGGTTTGTTTTTTTTTTGTTTGGGGGGTTTGTTTTTTTTTTGGGGGGAGGGGATTATTGTTTGTTTGGGGTTTTTTTTGTGTTGCTTTGGTTTGTTTCTTTTTTTTTTTTTTTCCCTTCTCTCACTCTATCCCTCTTTACGAATAATACCATAAAAAAGAGCTGGGAAATGAGAGCCTGTCAAACACGATCGCTGCAAAAAACTTCATGTGAACTTTTAGGAATGACACATTGATATACAAACCCACACAGGTAGTAGAAGTGCAATTTCCTAGAACAATCTCATAATTATGTGCCAGCCCAATACTTACAGAATTACCCATAAAAATTAGAAGAGACTCCCTTGTCTGTCTAAAGACTTCTTGCTAAGGCTGCCGTTTCCACCCACTATTTTTGACATGTGGACACTAGTTCATTAAGGTCAATGATTCATTTTACATAGTCCAGTAAACAGCCATCTTAATGAAAATTTTTGGCCGTTAGTCCATTATAGCTGGCATAATAAACAGCTGACTCAAGTATTCCAGTGTTCGGTGAACAATGATAAAAGTCTCTATTAAGGGCGTGCGTCTATGCCAAATACAATCATATATAATTAGCTGCACCAGAAAGGCCTGTTGACACTCTGGAGAATATCATCAGTCAGATGATGTATCTGCTACAAGTGGCAGCTGTTCTGCTCTGGAGTGTAGACAATTAGAGATGAACATACTCCTTGGGCCTTTTGCAGCATTCAAGCATGGTATTAGCTGACACCTGTATTTTTGATAACTACTCACCATAGTTATCAAAACCACAATTTAAGATATATAGAGGCATGAAATTTCATAAATAATAGGGAACATAACAGCAGTGTATTTCTGAACTTTATTTTAGGTGAAGCTTTTTAAATAGTTCACAATTGGTCAGGCTAACTAAAATTACAAGCCTTTTCCAAAATCATAAATGCCAAGTATCAAATGCATTTACAAGTAATGTATTATGATCTGATTATTGGAGTAGGAATCAATAAAATTGCAAATAAGACACATACCTTTTGTGGAGAAGAAATATCAACTATGTGAGCAGGACAATCAGAGAAAAACCTCTGTGTTACAAAGAAATTGAGCATAAATCTTTGCCTTTGGCATAAATATTTATGTATGCAGTGAGCTTATTATTGGATTTTGCTTTATTTGACTAACTATGGATTTTGGTTCATATCACTAGACCTGGTGATAAATTTGATTGGGTTATCACCCCCCTAACTTTTCGGAGAAATGATTTTTTCTTTTTTGTAGTGAGGAAATAATCCGGAGATTTGTCAAATTATTACATATATGTGTATAAGAAAAGTGGAGTAGTGTAGATGTCCTTTAAAAACACCAATAACAACTAGTTGTTAGAAAAAGAAGTCTTCCCTAATTAAGAAAAATACATGCCCAAACAAGTCTGGATAAATTTTGGAAGCATAGCTGAATGCTAGGGTCATGCAGATCACACTCAAATTCTTAAACTCTTGAAATTTGTTCATCATTTATTGAAAGCAAAGGATGACAATGGTTTGCATACAAAGTGATAAGGCACACATGGATAAAGCTCATACACTTACATATTCTTAAAAATCATGACAGAAGTTTCTATTTTTTCTTTCTCTTTCTGATAACTACTCTTGCCAAGCATGAAAGAGAAATAAGAGCTTTTTCATAAAAAGTAGTCATATAAAATATTAAAAACATAGCTCCCAAGGTACTATAAACATGTAATGCCTTAGTTTAATAAATGTAAAAACTGCTAATTTGCTAATTGAAAATTTACTGTCTCTTGGTTTTCTGCTTTTAAAGCACAATGGGAGGCATGCTG
This sequence comes from Pezoporus flaviventris, assembly GCF_033815535.1. Lineage (NCBI taxonomy): Eukaryota > Metazoa > Chordata > Aves > Psittaciformes > Psittacidae > Pezoporus > Pezoporus flaviventris. The sequence goes on from NW_026892550.1 coordinate 27,291,209, forward strand.
ACATCATTAAAATAACAATGTTCTCCTCTTTAAACGTTATGATGTTTTGGAAGGTTTTTTTTGAGTTTCATCTACTTTTCTTGATTTTTTTTTTTTAAAGATAATTCAGATTAGCTCTGAAAACTGTGTCTGAGGCAAAGAAAAGTCTTAACCACTGCATGCTATTTTAGTTCTCTGAATTTTGGTAAAGCTCATAGTTAGGCATACAAAGTAATTTACTGAAATCATAAAACTCACTCAAGATTGTTGCCTACCAGCAGTTAAACGCTTACATATGTGTTCATAAAATGCTAAGAGAGGGCAAAGTACTTACCGTGATCCCCAATAATGGAAAAGCAAACATTTGAAAATGACTGGTTTTACCAATACACTAAACTTTGTACTGCAATTACTTATGACAACTGGACTTCCAACAAAATTCCACATTAAAAAAAAAAAAAAAAGATTGAAAGATTGTTTTTCATGAAAAATGGGCCAAAGATTTTTTTTCTCAGAACGCCTAAAACCAGACTGCTGCGCACAGGTTTTATTCAGCTGTCTGGAGAGCTCTCATCTCAAGAAGGCACCAGCCACAGAGCACCTGCTGGTAGGCAATTCCCTTCCCTCCAATTGTACTTACCCCAGCACTTCACAAGTAACACTGGTGGCATGAAGCACAACATGATGCAGAGCATGACAACTACCTCAGAAGTCAGCAGTAATAAGCTAGCACTAAAGCTAAGAGTGGGGATTTGATCAGGAACTAGAGCCAAATCTAGTCAGGAGGGCTGAAGCTCAGCAGGAGAAAGAAGTCACCAGCTGCAACAACTCCAGGGACTGATTGCCAGACAAATACCCAGCAAGGCCTCCTGCACTCTCATATAGCCCTTTAAGCACTTTTTGACCTTTATAGGAATTGTTGGACAAGAAGAAAAGCTGAACAGATAAGAGCTGGAAACCTTTTCTGGAAAGACACCTTCCCTGAGACTAATGGAGCTGGAAACTACACTGAATCAATCAGAATAGGAGTATTTAATCAGGCACTTGGAAAATGAAAAATTCAGCAAGCTGTCCAAACCACAAAATTTCACCTAATATTCCGTAAATGGTTCCCCAATATTCTTCAGATATAATGTTTTTCAAAATCCCCATTATATCTTTTGTGTCTTACTTGCTGAATGTTCAGAGAGCAACATAATCTATATACCAGCTGAATATGTGAACAAAATTTATTGCAACAAACACTTTGGGAATATAAGGCTAAGCAAACTAAAATTAGAAAAATAATTGCTAGGAAAGGAAGAACTATGACCAGAAGTTATTTAAAGACAGATTTTGCTGAAAAATAAAACGTTCAAACAAAACTCAAAATGCTGCTTCAGTGGTGTATTTTTAATACAGGTTTGAAAAAAGGAGAGCAAATGGTCCAAGCGCTGGTCTAAGAGCATTTTTTCAGCTCTTTTATAAAATCTGATTTATGTGCTTTGGGAAGGATGGTTATATGCATCTGTAGAACCTCTAGGAACTTTGAAGTATGCATGACCCTTGCTGTCAGGAAAGATGAACAATGCCAGAGGAACATGTGTACCCTTTGCAGAAACACTTTGAGAGTAATAGATTTAAAATACCCTCAGTGGTCCTATTAAGACTGCACTTTAATAGAAATGGAGCCAGTCTGCTCAAAATTAAAGAGATTGTAGAGGAGTATTTATGCTAGGAGCTAGGTAAAAGCCAGCAGGCACATAAGAGCACCTGGTTCAGAGTGATGTGACCCCTGAGAGGATGTGGTTAATGTTCAGTGTGGCTCTGAAAGGCCAGGAGGGAATAAACATCACAATCACAGTAAATAGAGTAGACAAACAAGACTGCTAGCCAGGCCAGCTGAATGGCATGTGCAATGTCAAACAGTGGAGCAAGGACAAAATTTACAAGTGCTTCTGCAGCAGGACTACAAGCCTAATATAGAGGATCCTGGCTGTACTGGAGCTATTCATTCCCACACTCTATGCACTCTCTGTAGCAGAGAGGTCACAGGGGCTAGATCACTGGCGAATAAGTGCAGAAGTACAAGACCAGTGTAGGTAAGTGACCTAAGTCTCCACGTGACCAGGACTAGATGGGGTTTATAAGAAACTGAAGAGAAGACTAGGACTCTTCAGTTTGAAGAGGGTTAAAGGGGATGCGTTTAATATTTATGGTAGTGGATAAGGTGATTGCAGAGCTTTTATTCATCAAATAGCTGCATCAGGGGAGGTCTCACTTGACATTAGGAAACTTCTTTTTTTTGAGACATTAGTCAGCCCCAGGCCTGCCAGTGTTTAAGATGCATTTGGACAGTGCCCCTAATAACATGATTTAAATTTTCGTCAGCCTGGAACTGGTCAAGCAGTTAGTGGTAGGTCCCTTCCCAACTGCATTAGTCTTGTCTAGCCTAGTCTATTTATACCCCACAATGTCAGAACTAAGGGAAACTCACTGAAATTATTTGAAGATGAGTTTAAAACAGATGTAAGAAACATCTTAGTTGAGCAGCAGATGAACCTTTGGAAGTTGTTGCCGCAAAACCCAGTTGTGTCAGCAGCTTTGGCAAAAGAATACAGAAACTCAGGCACAACAGATCCATAAACAAATATCAAAGGTACAAGGCAGGGAATACAACTGTGCATATTAGGGGTGTCTGAGGGGAAGGGACTATGTAAATTGACCAAACTCAGATGCTGCCCCTAAATACCATTCCCTGCTGCTGCTACCAGAGGTTGGTCTGACCTAGGCTGGGACACTGGGAGTTTTCTCCAGAGTCCACAGAATTCCAATGGGAATGCTAACAAGAAACTACACAGAATGTTTTCTAAAGTGTTTTATTCAGAGGGTGATTATGATAATTTGATTTGGAATTCTAACAAGATTTTTAAACTTGGCTTATAAAACGAAGTCTTACTTACATGCATTATTTTATTAAATTTGAAAATGTAAGGCCATTAACCTGGTAAACTTTCACATTATTAGTATTTAATAAAGACTCTTTCAGAATCAGTCCTAAAAATTTATAAGACTAATGGGTAGAAAAAGAGAAGGCATGAGCAAAGCAATCACCATGATTGAAAACACACAACTAAGCATATTTTCAGAAAACTATTCTCCCCAGAGTACAGACGGCAGATAGTCAATTCTTATACAGCTGATAGCCAGATCTTCCCATCCAAAATCTTGTATTACAGGGCTGACATTTTCATGGGAGCAAGACTGTGAAACCTGTTATATACTTCCTCCTTCCACCATACTGTGATTACTATATTACTGATTGTTGCAGGTGTGAAGAAAATAGCATTCTCCATTTGTCTGAGCTCTTCTGTGTCCCATGACAATAAATAGTCATGCAGCTGAGTAGCATGGTACAATTTGAACACCAATTTCTTGTTTGTTTTTTAATTCCTCTCCAAGACTCCAGTCGTGTGGAAAAACTGGCAATATATATAGTGGCCATCTGCACTACCTTCCTCTTTTGAGAATTCAAATTGATTTTCTTCAGCCTAGCATGTGGAGTTAAGGGGTGATCATTGCCTGATGATGTGCATTCACACCATCCAGTGTATCTGGGGAGACAGTATTAGTACGAGACCATCAGGATGAGCAAACTGAGCTGTGTCAGATGAACCCTGGAATTAAGCTCCTTTTGCCCCTTATGTGCAGGGTAAAGGTTTTATCTATGTTTCAAAGCTTCAAACACAGATCATTTCTAGAGCTGTATATGTGAAACACAGCCCAATGCCACTGATTTGCTTTGCTGATTGATGGCACTTTGCCTCAAAGAAAGAATAGAGTATGTTCATATAAGGTCAGCATGGCTTTTTAGGACTTGCACAAAATGCTTTCAACATAATAGATTCTGATATAATTCAAATCAGAAGTAACAATGGGGATTATGGAGCCAGACAGTGGGGCACAGAAGTCACACACAGATATGAAAAGGGAAATCTTGATTAATGTATCTTCTCAAGAGTGGTTTTATTAAACTGAAGTGAAGCACTGTGGAATATTTAGAATAGTCTTTCACCTTCATTATTTCATAGTAAGTAATTTTTAGACCTGCAGGGTATTGCCTTACTTTGTTTGATTTATGAAGACTGATCAGGAAAACATTTTATCATGCTCCTAACTTCAAAATTCAGAAGTTCCATTAAGTTTACTGGAATGACTCACATACTTACAGTTCAATACATATTCAGAGCTTTGAAGGAGCTTAGCCTAGATGTTAAGTGTAGTGCCAAAACTGTGTTCAGGATAAATAAATCCAAAGGATAAGCTGATATTCACTGAATAATAGAGGAAAAATATATGAACTCTGAACAAAAAAGTATTCCAAACATAAAAGAGTATATCCTACTTATACAAAAGACATGTGAGACAATGGAAAGCAACATAAAATATGAAAAAGATTAGCATGTACCTGAAGTTATTTTCCAGATTAATTACATTGATAGAAAAATTCAATAAACAGAAGGTGCACATTTCACAGAAGTTTATACTAAAGAATTTTATTTACATTTATTTAAAAATTGATATAACTTGTCATACTTCACAACATGATAATACATTTTCTGCTTCTAAAAGGGAATAACACACCATTTAGAAATTTTTCTTTGGAATGTAAATACTTTGTCATTGCAGTAGTCTAAACTGAAGTGATACTTGTTAGGCAAACTCTATAAAGTGTCAAATTTAATTAAATGTTTGCTTCTTAGGTTTCCTAAAAATAGATAGGAAAATTGCCTAAATCAACTGAAATTATACTGCTCTGTAAAATGTGAGACAATGTGATTTAAATGTATTTTTCCCTTTCAGTTCTCAGAAACATATGGCCATTAATAAAGTCTTAAAAAATACATAATGTACTATAGTTAAACAAAAAAATAAAACCCACATTATCTTAAAGACATGCAAGATTTTGGAAACTGGAGGTAAATAAATCATTTTAGGAAGAAGCTCCAGGAATCTGGTTAATTGTGTGGTGACTTGCTCACAAAGATATGCTCACATGCATGAGAAGAGACATATATTATCACAGCACTGTAGAAAATGCTGGTACGGTGTCCTAGACTTTCCCAAACAAAAAATGGAAGTGCCAGTAGTTTAATATCGGAGTTTTAGTAGTCTACTGTAGTTCAGCAGTTTATGCTAGGAAACTTGAAGAAGAGATGGCAATAGTCATCACAGAGATTAAATAACCTTATGTAAAACTTGTACTGCATATGATCTAATTCATAAGTAGAGATATAAACTATTTCTATATAAGGTGATATAAGAAGACGCGTCGTCCTGGCTCTAAAACTGTGAAATGTGATGTGGGTAGACATAAATGTATCTACCTTTCATAACATAAGAAATCTGATTTTTTTTCTGAAATTCTTCTAAGCAGGCCTGTTCTCTTATAAATTTTTTTATATGTATATACTTTTCTTCAGTGCTGTGGAATGAATCACAGTAGAAGTCAGTCTTGCTCCAGCACGCTGGGGGGATAGGGAGGATGTGGGGATGGAAGATGGATAAGGGGAGAGGAAGAGAAATAAGAAAGTACCTTACAGTCTAGACTCTTGGTTAAAAAACAAAACAAAACAAAAAAACAACAAATACCCTCAAAACAAAAAAACCCACCAACCTATAGACTATCCTATAGACTGTACTCCATTTTGTACCTCTTGTTCTAGCATTTTTTAATTTATACTGCTTTAGACTGATGTAAGCCTCAGTGACTCCCTTATTCTTTCAGGATTGTCCTTTCTGTCTTCCATGCAGCTTCTATAGCCTAAAGGTTCCACAGCTGTGCCTCTCATCATGGACAGAGTAGCAACAGAGTTTTCTCATATTATCTGTACTATATTTCTTATGAACTGTACATTTCTTATCTTGGAAATGATTTCTGAATCAACTATATCCTGAAGCTTTTCCTATACTTCCCGAACTTTGGGCATAATATATATGACAAAGCCAGAGAGTTGTAGAGAAATTTTTACACAAAATTATTCTCTTCTCCTTTAAACTGTAAATCTCTTCTAATACCACTCTCTGTTTCCTTTTTTCCCATGCCTTTATTCTCTCTCCATGCGCATTCTCTATTTAATGTTTTGGTTGTATGCTCCCTTTCTCTCCATTTCAATCCACCATAGCAGTAACGATTACCTTGAATGGTAACCCACTCCTTGCAGCAATAAGTAATGTCAGCTTTAGTAGCTGTGATCTGATTTTTCTCTCCCCTTTACACTTAAGAATCGAGATTACAGTAAGTCTAAAGGTAGGCTGCTCAACAAAAACTAAGCCTAAGCCCCAGTGGTGAGGCTCCATGTCCTTAATTTAAGTCCCCTGTGGAGGAGGGACGGGAAGCAGCATGGTCAGCAGAATCTCTTAGAAGTGACTGGGAAGGTCAAAAATATCAAATTTATTGCTTCCAGAAGCAGCGCAGCTCGCCCCCTGTGAGGATAATACAGCCAAAATATGAAAAGGCACTGGCAGTACATTTCTTTTTTTTTTTTTTAACCATTTTCTTTTATGACTCATTTTGGACATTTTGCAATTTGTTAATTTGGTTTTGACAAATGAGTGAAGATTACGCAATCATTTAGAGCTCTCCTTGTGTGGGAGTCAAAGTGGTACATGTAGTTAGAAGTAGGAACAATTTTCAAAGGGAAAATTATACTGCTAATGATGCATTTTAGAAAAACAGTTTAAAAAGTCATGGACCATACCATGGGTTTTTTGCACAAACTTTTAATGAACACTTAAAGCCTAATGAAAGACATAGAATTTGTCAGTGTTTCCTGTTGTTTTTACCAGTGTTTGAAATCACCCTAGCATACTGCCCTGTTTTCAGCTCTTTCTGTCATAGATACACGTGTAGACAGAGAGCTCAGGGTCACCTTCATTTTAAGAAGTGAAAAATTTATTCCTAGATTACTGCTTTTCTCCTTTACAATGGTGTTTTTAACAAGAATCAGGAAAAGCAAGGAAAAAGAAAGTTCCTTGGATATAAAGACACAAAAATGATTAATCTCTACCCGACTTTCTATCCATTTCTTTGAGTGGCTATTAGGTCTAGGGAGAAAACTAGTGACTGTTTTGCACTTAGGAAAAAAAAAAAAATAAAATCCAGCTTTCAACTATATTTCTATTGTGCACTGTTGCCACATGGCTGATTTGGATTTACTGCCTGTGCACCACTGTCCTACCCATTCCTGTGCAGACTGAAAAAAACACGGCCTTTCTGTCTGTCCAAGGTTATCGTAATGCCATGTCTTATTCACCCTGGGGAGCATGGAGCTGGAAAGCATCCTGACTGTTGTCTTCACATCAAACTACTGTAGGAGAGCCTCTCTACATGAGTGCATGCCCTTTTGTTCAGTTTCACTGTAGTGTGGGAGATACTATCACAGTTGCTTCTTCTGTTGCTGCAAAGATACTTTATTTCCTTTATCATCTGAGAATCCCAATCACCCAACAATCACACAAATAACAGAAAGGCATGCCATTGTAAAAGAAATCAGATTCTTAATTTACCTAGGATGAATGTCACCCATGAGCTATGGAAACAATATTTTGTTATTGGTACGGTTTTTTAATAGTGAGATTTATAATAGTTAACATTTTAGGTATTTTTTTCCTCTTAAATTTGTAAAACAAATAAATACACCAGTAGAGGACAAATAACAAGCTCAGTGGTTATTTTCTATTTAAAAAAAATAAAATTGATAGAATAGTTTGCATATTTATTTTAAGATATTTTAAATGCATTCACTGAATAATGAAGCTTATAAGAAATTAAAAATTATTAAAAATTTTATAGTCCAAAAACTTTTACTGCTCATTCTAGCAAGTCAGACTAAAATCAGTATTTGCCTGTGTTTTCCTTCTCATATAAATTTTGTTTTAACAAAACAAATAATCTTCTTCTTTGGTAGGAACTTCCCCTTTTATATCATTCCAGTTACATGCGAAGGAGCCTAATAAAGAGATAGCTAAATTCTTTCCATTGTCTATTCTTTTGTGATTTGGGAAAAAATGAGGATATGAGGGGCAACTGAAAACCTGCTGAAGAGGTAAAAGTGGGTAGGATTTGAGGGAGAGGATTTTACTTTCACTTACTGCTGTAGTGTTTGGGATAAGAAAACCGAGTACACATAAAACGATGGGGATTTTTTGAGTAATTCTGAAAAAAATATACATAGAAATAGGTTATTGTGCTAGAATGAAGATCTCTCAGTGGTGAAGAATGACGTATTCAAGCTCCCAAAATACCATAAAGCACAGAAAACAAAATATCTTGCCTCAAGGAACATCCCTCTAATGCCAGAGTCCATTCTTCACTGTGTTTTACATGATGCTGGAAGCTGAGCTTCCTCACAGGTCTCACAAACAAGGAGGTATACATGTGATTAAAAGGCACCTTTACTTCTCAGATCAAGTCATGCATTAAATGAACTTGATTAAGACAAAGGACAAGTTTTTTTAATATAAATTACTCTCAGTGCTTTAACATATCATTATTTGAAACACTGGAAGAGCTGGTTACTCCTTGGAAAGGTCAACTGCCCTTAAAGATTAAAATTTTCCCCAAACTAAAGGAAAATTTATAATTTCAACCAATTTTTTTTTAGGTAAGTAGGCTAAGCTTAATTGTGGTTAATCGACTGTAATCAGGCAAGACATACAATATATGCTTTTACCTTGGCTCTCCTGAAACTTTTCCTGGTCCTGACCTGTATAAGAGCATACAAGAGACCAAATAATACTTTCGAATTCAAACAACATAATCCGAAGGTCAGTTAGAAGTTTCAGAGGAGACCCCCATATTACACAGAGAGTTTGTATTAAATTCTAGTCTCAGTATGGACTGTACTGAATCAACACAATGTTTATGGTGGACTTTTTTCACTACACCTTCTATTTATCTTTTACTGTCATGAGGTTTTCCTAGACTGGACTAGACCAAGATTGAATAAAATGGACAAGAGTAAATTTTTCACTCTATTAGCTACTGTGTTTTAGTCACTTGAGACTTAGCAGGACCTACATTACTGATAGTTCTATAAAACTGTTGCTTTTGTAGAGAAATTACAATTCTTTTTGACATTATGCAGCTAGCTGCTGTCTGGCTACTGTGGATATTGCTGAAATTGTAGCATGGCATCAAGGAGCTCAGTGCAAAAAAAACACACCCAAATGCTTACTTGTATTTTGACAGAGTTCTGTGCAAGGCTATGCTGTTAGCAGAACTAACGCTACCCAATTCAAACATAGACAAGATTTGTTTACATTGATGGCATCCCTGCAAGACTTTTTACATGACTCTGTCAAGCGGGTTGTATATTGGTGCAGTTTAAACATAGACAGTTTAGCTTATTCTGGCAAGGTACAAAGGAACTTGAGTAGTGTAATAAGCTTTTACAGTAGATGAGATGCAGCACTGCAATTTTAACTTTACTGATGCTGATGTAGAAATAAACTTACTTTTTTTTAAATTGGATATTCTAAATATAGGTATTGCATTCAAATGCAGTGTATGTTGTTTTCAAAAACATTTTTGAAATAGAATGCTGGTATACTGTATGTGAGGACAACAAAAAGAAAAACAAATTAAAGCTGTTTCCATATGGCAAATGTAGACCGAAGTAAGGAAATCAATCACACTAACAAAAAAATCTATCAAACAAAAATATACAGAAAACCTAAAAATTTCTTATCAGGTATCCTACATCTTCCTCTCACCGTTAGAAGATTCCACCCTTAATTACTCTTGAAATGGGTTCTGATATGTTTCCTATTGTATGTATCACATTTATTTATGGTTATATAGTAGCATCAGATAAAAATGCTAAGACCAAATGAAAGTACAGAAAAGATTTCAAACTGATTGTGTTAATTACATGCTGTAAAAGCTTTAGCTTTCCAAGAAAAAGCAATTTCCAACTTCCAAAACCTTGCTATTATTTTTATAAAATGAAAAATACAAAGAAAATGAAATAAGAAATCTGAAAGTTCCAGTATACTACTTTTGATTAACATTACCTACAATTATAAGACAGTTCATTAAATAGAAAAAAGAGTTTTTTTTACATAAAGCAAGACAGTACAAAAGCACAGCTTTTGTAATTTTGGTAATATTGCAGTTTTACAAACATATTGCATAGTATGTGTAAGAAAATAGTTCCCATCTTTTTTGTATATCTATATACACAAGAAAATCATTAACATGGAGGTTACAAAACAAAAACAGTTAGCAGACCTTTACTGAGTACTGATTGAAACAATATAACACTCAATCTCTGATTGAACTTACATGTGCATTACAGTGAATCAACTGATAACAATTAATAATGTTTATGGTGTTTTGTGTTTTTTAGATTTTTTTTTTACTTTTTATTTTTATTTAGACGATTTAGAATCCAAACCAAAAATCCCCGAACATAAAAAAGCCCCCATGGTGTTAGCCACTGAATATCTTAGAACATCCTTCATTACATCCTTCTAGATATTTATGGCTGTATCTTCAGTCCGGACCTACTAGCCCTCTGCATCTAGAATGGTTTGAAGTGAATTCTGTTATCCAGTCAAGCCACTGTTTTGCAAGAGAAACAGTATAACTTCAATTGAAACAAGCAATATCTTGGCTTGTTTTGGAATACATACTCTTTCATTTCCTTAGGAACACTGAAGATACTTGTATGCATGAAAAGTAATGTAATTGCACCACCTGAAAAAAATTAAAATCCTGGAAAAAAGTGAACAATCTACAGCTCAAAATGCTGCACAAATCTAAACTATGTTACAATTTCATGTTGTAATTACAACTTGTCATTTCTTCATTCCAACAGAATTAGTAGAAGCAACAGTGTTATAGTGTTAGAAGTGTCAGTCTTTGGTCTTATCATTTAATGAATGAACTGCAATACAAAACCATACAGCTAACAGTGCTCAGAGGTTGGCTGATGCTTTTATTTTTTTATTTTTTTATTTTTTTTTTAACAAGAAAGAGACAGTATCCTATAATATTATGACACAGATGTTTTTACAGAAGATAAATCTACTGTATCAAATACATGTAGCTAATAAGGTCTTTCCATATATTTCACTGTTGTTATAAGGACAGCGCTGAAGAAGTTAAACAGCTGCAATACCATCTTAGAGGTTTCCATACAAACATTCTAGTACAAAAAGGAGCTTTATTTGATACTGTATTCATATACTATAAAAAACCTCAGAGGAATATTTTAGATGCCTTTTCTTTTTTTTAATCGCACTAACATTAGTGCTTAAGAATATCCTAAGATCTTGATTTTTTTCCCTACAATTGTCACAACAGAGTGATTTCTTAGTGGGAAACTCCTGCCTTAACCAGAATAAGTGACATCTCTTTTCTAAAATACACAATCAAAATATTCATTCAGATAAACACTCTACCTAGAGAAGCATTCATTGGGGCTTAATCATAACCTGTCAAATATAAATAGCCAACAAAGGCTGAAGTAATTTGGAGACAGGGCCAAGAATGTATGATGAAGGTGACAAAAAGAATCTGAAAATATCTTGTGGCTTTGTAAAAAAATTACCTCGTCATTATAAAACGATCACTGAAATAGCACAGCTAATGGCTCCATTTTTAAATATATTTACATTAAGATCTTCTAGTTTCCTTCCATCTGAAATGAGATTGTAGAATTATGTCATATTTTGTCATATTTTGGGGGCATACTGTAAGTAGAACTTGGCTATTGAGGTTTTCACTATTGCCAGCTCCAAACATTCAAAACCACTGGGTCTGTTTCTCCTTCCACTCAGGAATGATGCTGCTTACAGATTATTAGCGCTTCAATTTTTTTAGTTCTCTAAATGCATTGAAATAACTTTTCCAATACTCTCTGAAATCATGTGGGCTAGAAATATTCTTTAAAATAAAACCTGAGATTTTCCCTTTCTTACAGTTTGCAGTGGATTTAAAGTAAAACATCAATATTATGATATTCATCAGAATATTAAGACATTATGAGAACTCATTATGCTATTTCATGGGTTGCTGAAGCTCTCAAATACTCTCTACCTTAGAATGAAGGGACTCCAAGCAAGAAAATCCTGATGGTGCAGAGCTATGTGGGATTTACTGGCTTGGTTTTGTTGAGTCCACTGTGCCACCTGCACCTTTGCCCTTACTTTTCTTCATGCAAAGTGGTAAATTATTCCAGCCTTTCTTTTAAAATTAATCTAGTAACAAAAGATATTTTCTCCTACCTGCCTAAGTTTGTGTAAAATTTGTAAAGGTTGGGTCTTTTAATTCAGAGGGCAAAAACCTTTTTCATATGTATTACAGGTGAGTAATCGCACAAGGTAAGGAGCAAACAAATAAGAAACTCTCAGTGGAAAATTGACAAAGTATCAGCAAGCCATCCTGTGGGTTTATTTGAGGAGAGAAACACATCCTAGTCTACTGTGTGCAATTTGTAAGAAGCCATAATTTATTCACCAAATATATTAGTCACTATAATCTGCTAATCATTTAGGCTGCCGGTGTATGCTGGTGTGCACAGAAACGAATACATATAGATGTGTCCTCATATAGATCTATATACTTTCCTCCTGAATACTATTTGTCCACATATTCTATTCTTTGTGTGCATTAGAAAAAGACATCTGTTTCCCTACAGTTTTAAGGGCGTATTGTACAGCTACACTTTCTAATGTTTTATTATCAACTTCTTTGTCATATGTATCTCTTTCTGTCCCTCCTACTAAAAATCTTCAGGATTTTAATATATTTTCTAATATATTTTCTTTCCAAGTAGAATAAAATTCTCAATGAAATAACAAATCAGCTGTTAACAGCCTTATTTTAAAGAGATAAAATAACAAATTAGAAATCTTCATTTAACTGGTAGAAACAGCAAGTGCAGAATTCTTGCTATGGGGGAAATTCACACCTCTGAAGAGGGCCAATGGAAAGGGAAGCACCAGTCAAGCCATGGACATGTCTTGTGCTGGACCTCTGCATAGGAGTGAATTTCACCTGAAGTGAAACCAAAATCAACCTTATTAGGTGGTAATGAAATGCAAAGGTAATCACAGTATTAGTTTGCTCATTTTCGTATTTTTCTCTAAGACAAACAACCAAAAAAACCCATGTGTAGAAATACCCACCTTACACTGTCTGCCCTGACTTTAGAGTTACCTTGCAAAAGTCATCATTGCGTTGGTGGTCTTACAATCTGAGGCCTCTAAAGTTTCATGATAGGTGATATAATTTGAAGGACAGAATTAGAAAGCACACTTACCTCATGTAATCAAGCCATCTTCCACAATAGCAAACATTTTTATACTGTTTTACATTCCTGGGTTCTGCAAGTTTCAAGATACTCTTGTTAATCAATGTTATGATAAATTTCCTAGCAGCATACCAAAGCATTTTTTATAAAATTTCAATTACCAACTAAGCCAAACAAGTATGAACATCGATACAAGAAAGAAATCCCATATGCCAAAGAAGAAAGCCAGTAGTGAGATCTGAGTGCAAGTGGGGCTGCATAATTTAAACACAGACCTGATAAAGTTAATGCAATATCAATGTACTTTTTAATACTGAATGTCATTTAATGCGTGTTTTTATATATATTACTGTTTCTTTGAAAACCTTAGCAGCAGATGGTAAACAAAAGAGAATAATAAATGCGAATGTCATACCAGTTGTTAGTGTACTGCTTCTCAGCATTACACATCACATTAATACTGAGGTTTGTACTGTGTTCAAATGGCAGCAGTTAGGTGTAGCTAGAAAATAGACAAGATGTTCCTTTGAATATTTTTCTCTTGGTTTTGCATTTGCCAATTATAAATACCTTGTGAAGAATAATACACTGTTCAACAAACATACCATCAGTATTTCTGTCTTTGCCCTGTTGTTCTTTTCCAGAACCTGTATGCTCTACTTAAAGCAATCACTTCACATGCAGTAGCCAACACAAATACTATATAAGGCCATTCAGATCTGACAAAAAAGAGCAGATGCCTTTTTAACTTTGAAAGGTAATATTGCTGAACACTTCCCAAATTTACCTAGTGACGAAACCCTAGACAAAGAATAAGAACACACTTTTAAAGAAAGCAAACTCAGGGAGGGATTCTGTCTCTTTTTGTGTTAAAAACCATTTACTGAATTTAATTGTTTAGTAAAGCAAGCATCACACAATGCTTTAAAATTTTAAAATTCAGGGATAAAAGTTTACATCCAAAAAGATGAATGGAAAATTGTGCTTTCAGACAGTAAAGTTATCATACAGGGGGAACCAATTCATCTCACCATCAGATTCTGGGCAAATTTGTTTATGTAGTGTATATATATATATATATATATATGTGCAGTTCATATCCAGGTCCTGCAAAAATCTAAAACTATTATGTGCTTCACTTCATGTAGCAAAGGCACCTGTGTTATTCTCCCTTTTGGAAAAAAGGTGATATTATGTCCCAGGTTTCCTGATGAGGAATACATTGATTTCTGAATATCTCACTCCCATCTCTATGTTGAGTGGCAACACAAACCACAAGAGAAGGCAGCGCTGCATTCCTGCTTACACTGGAAGAAGTTGCTCTGCAGGCCGTTTGAAGCGTCAAACTTGTCACAAGGGAAACCGAGCAGAACTGTGAAGCAGAGGGATAGTAACAAAAGGCTATTCTGGTGTGAGGATAAATTGGAGTCATTCTAGCTCCACAAGCAGATGTTGCTACTGGATTGACATGTGGAGCTTGCTCCTGCTGGGGACAGGTAAAGTTTACCATTGGGACAGACGCACAGCTCATAGATAGTCTGGCGAGGAGCTGAAGAGCTGGGTGAGGAGGAGGAGGAAGAAAACGACCCCACTGGTAGATTTCCCAGGCGAATTGTATCTGCGTTTAAAAATATCTACAAGAGGAGGGAAAAAGTAAGAAAGTACATTTTTATTTTTTTTAGCACTATGGCATTTTAAAGTCCCATAGAAATATTTTACTAGAAGCATTAGAAAGATTATTACAAATATTAGCAAAAATATTTTTAGAAATAAACAGCTGTCAACATTTCTGATTTTTCAGCTCTGTGCAGTTGTATACCCACTACTACGCATTACTAAAGTACATGCAATTGCTTCACCCAATAATTTATTCAGATACAAGAAGCATCATACAAAAACGTTATGACAATATTCTTCATAGAATCATAGAATGGTCTGGATTAGAAGAGGCATTAAAGATCATCTAGTTCCAAACCCATGGACAGGCACACTTTCCATTAGACCTGGTTGCTCAAAGCCCCATCCAGGGATGGGACTGCCACAACTTTTTCTGAGCAATCTGTTCCAGTATCTCACCACCCCCATGATGAGTATTTTTTTCCTAATATCTAATCTAAATCTACCCTCTTTCAATCTGAAGCTGTTACGCCTTGTGCTGTCACTACACACTCTTGTAAAAACATCCCCCTCTTGCTCAGGTTGAATTTTCATTTGTACATTTTAAGATTACAATTTATTCATTCATGGCAATAGCATATCCTTGCTCTAGAAGAATTTGTATTTTAGTAAGTGTGAAGTGATATGAAAGCACATTCCCCAGTGTGCTCCTGTAAGCAGCTGGAAATATATGCTGAACTGCGCTAAAGTGTAGGGGTTTAACAACAGCCACACCCAGAGAATAATTAAGTAAGGGTACAGAGTCATATGCACAAAATAAAGAGCTCATTTTACCTAAATTAAGAGGAGAAAATATTTCAGGTTGAAGTCTTATTAAGAAGGGCACCAATCTATTCACATTTGTTTCTGAACATTGAATATGATTAAAAATATTGGGTGGGTTTTTTTTAATCTCCTTCCTTTGGAAATAAGTCAATATGAAACTGTACATACTGGTAATGTTCACGAATCTGTATTGAGTTCTGCAATATTTACACTATGCTACATTTTTGAGGTGTTAAATAAACAATGCTATGAAATTTGTAACTAAATCAGGAAACCTTCATGTCTTTCGCTGGCACAAACCCATGAGTCTCCAGCTGCTTAGAATTTATTTTTTATTTATGGAAGGAGTAAACAAGAGACAAAGTAAGACATTTATTACCTCAGGTGCAGACTAGAAACTTCTAGCAGACAGGTAACAAATCAAAATGGCTTTAAGCCCTGCAGATAACCGTGTGAAGCTTAGGAAAAGGTGAGTTCCTTAAATACTTGCTAGTATTATTTCATAAGGTATTGAAAATCAAGAAAGCCAGCTTGACACCATTTTATCACAGTGTTGGCAGCACATGTAAAGAACCTGTGGAGATGTGGCAAGTACTGCATTTTTCTACACGAGACAAGTATTATTTTATGATAAAATCATCAGTGTGTGGCAGAAAAGCAGCACAGAAGCACAACTCAGCTCCTGCTGGATAGAACTAAAAGAGCAGGCTGGGAAAAAAATTAAAGCTGCTGAAAAAACTCCCGTACAAGGATTGATGCACTGTCATGTTACCATTCACAGCATAAGCATTGTACATGACCAGGATCATCAAAGGAGA
Source organism: Pezoporus flaviventris (assembly GCF_033815535.1). Taxonomy (NCBI): domain Eukaryota; kingdom Metazoa; phylum Chordata; class Aves; order Psittaciformes; family Psittacidae; genus Pezoporus; species Pezoporus flaviventris. The sequence continues at coordinate 27,307,749 of NW_026892550.1, forward strand.
TACAGGCTTAAAGCAGTTCCAAACAATACAACACCCCCCATCACTGTGAGTTCTCCAGCTCCAGAGTAAAACACTGTAATAGGTGGAAATTTACACTAAAGGGACGCAAAGGGAAAATCTCAGAGGCACAGGTGACAGCTTCATGGTACACTGCCAGTTTAATTCACATCCTGACTGATAGAGAAATTTATTACAAAACTGAAATACAGCAAATTATCTTTTTTTTCTGTAATTTATATGACAAAGGAAAGATTCATTTACACATGCATACACACATTGCTGCTTTATAACTCCAGTATCATAGACCTGAAATAATTAGGAGTCAAAACCTCTTTAGGAATAATTTAGATGGAAGAAATGCAGATGGTGTTGGGAACAATTTAATAATATTCTGCTAGAATATTAACCGAAATAGAAGATTATGCATGTAAAATATTCAGTTCAGCTGGAATAAATGTGGAAGTAACTATAGCAAGCATAACAAGAAAATAAAATAAGATGTGGGGAAAAAAAGAATTTTATAGCAAACTAGAAGCTAGAAATTGGTAAAATGGAAGGAAACAGGACAAAATTGTCAAATCAGTGCAGTGATGAGTAATAAAAAGTGTTCTTTCACTTCTCAGATCAAGAATAAAAGAAATGTTAACAAGTCCACTATTAATGTAGCAATGGTGGAGTTATCAATAACTTTGCATAAAATCCAGTGGCATTCAAATGTGTAAGTTCTATGTAAGTCTATCTTTTTTAATGAATAGTTGCCGGCATAGTTCTGTACTTGGAGAAAGATCAAGTGTTGATGTCAGAACATGACTGTGATAAAATATTTTCAATTTTGACAGTTACTCATCAGGATATTTAATAGGAGCCAGTAATGTCATATACTTTTAATCAGCAGCTCCTAATAACTTTTAACAAATAGATCTAAAAAAAATTCCGAATAGCCTTTGGGACTTTCAATACTGATTTTAAAGTCCTGATATAGCATCCAAGAAGAAAAGACTACATTTATACTTTTGTTTAAAAAAATGGAAGCAGTAGATATTAGAATATTATATATGTGACAATAAAAGGCTCTTCAGTGTACACTATCTACATGTAAGAAAATCCAAAAATGACATAAGATTACTTGTAGTTTTGACAGAGTGTGTGAAGGGCCATTTTAACAGCTTAGCTACAGAGGTGATTGGGAAGGATCATGAGAAATCTGTAAATCAAAAATTGAATGAGTTCTACAAGACATGTCTTGATTCAAGCAAGAATTAGCTCAAAAAATAAGAGGGAATATGTGTCAGAGATCAGTCTAGATTAAAATCTCTTTATTATCTTTTCTTTTTAGGAGCTCAATATTTTTACGGTTGTTTACATCAGGACACCTGCACTTCTGCAGCCCCTCATTGCAGATGTTCTGTAGTGTAGTGCTCTAACACTCTAATCCAGTGACCTTACTCCAGAGTGCATTACAATACAATGTAGCTCAGTTATTTTGCTCATTAAATTAAATGATCTTTATAAGCGCAGCTGTGCATGGTTTGCAACTGGTGCTTTCAAATGTCATGCTGTGATGTAACTCAATCCAGGTTTTTCTGGTGTCATCATCCTGAACGGTTGCTAAAAGGTCCTGTCCCAGCATACATCTCGGAATATCTGGTGGGCAGTGTGTATACCAGGGTATAGTGTCCTGAGAAAAATTTAAGTGGTTTCTTGTGAAGGTGTATTTGCTGTGATAAGTCTAACAAGCTCTATGTATGCCTTTGCAGAATTGGGAAGGCTGAGCAAATTAAATAGACTCCTATAAATCCCTGGGGAAGCCTGAGATGAAGAGGATTGATAAAGATAGCTTAAAGACAGCATTAAAATCTACTCTGTACATAGGCTGTCAAGGCTATAAATAAAGACTAAATTTAGAGATGCAACATTGCTATCTATTACTTAAGCAGGTGTCTAACACATTATCAAGATAGCCTTAATATGTAAGGAATTTCAGAGGAACATAGTCAATGTTTGAAAGTATACCTTCTCCCCTCCTACAATCTGCTAAACCTGAAATTCATGCCTGGAAAGTCATGTTTAAAGAGAAAGGAAGAAATGACAAGACAAAAACTGAACAGTATTATGTTCCCAGGGAACACTGTTGCTAGATGACAGGAGTTACTGGAAGTTCCTATTACACCCAGTCTTTCTCTCACCTTTTGTGTGGTGAAAGGTTCAAGATAAGCCATTATCATATTCATCAAGGCCATGAGACAGTCATGCACTTTCTGAAAATCTCATACCTCAGAAGATAAATAGGCAAGAATAAACCCACAACTTTTATCCATTCTTGAGACATTGTAGGAGACTGACTGACAGCTTACAAAATGGATAAGGCAGCATTTCTACTCAGAAATGCTATTTGAGAGCAGAGCACTGAGCAGCATCATTCCCTCAAAATACTTAGGGTTTAGATCAGTACTTTGCCTTGTGCATCTTAGTGCTGAGAAAAATAAATTAGTACTATAATAGTTGAAAGTAGAAATGATTTCTGACTAACTAAAGTAGCAAACTGATTCAACTTGTAGGGCATGTGATAGGAATAAAAAGAATTTACGTTTTACACACATTTTTGCTAACAGAGATCTGCAAGTCATCTGTTCAACAGACTGTGTTAACATGCACAGTGAGAGGAAGATAAACCAAAATATAGATTATCTACAAACCAACAACTTTCAGTGAGAAAGATATAGTCATGGGGTAAAAGATTAAATATTCCTACAAGCCATTTCATACAAAGATACAAACCTGCCATATATAAAAGTTCTCCACTAGGTCCTTGACTAAGTCTTCTCAAGAGAGGAGATAACAGGCTAAGCTAATAAAGCCAAACAGAAAAGTTAGGAGTTATAAATATTGAAGAATTTTCTGTATTATGTACAGTTTGATTAGACAGGTAATTCTACAGAGCTGCAAAGGCATCCTTCAGGGCTGCTGTAGTTAAGAAATGGCAGAAAACTCGAAAAAAATGTCAAAGAAAAGAAGGACAGTTAAAAGGTTGGTGAGAAGACAGTGCAATGACATCTCACTAAATAAACCTTTTGAATTTCCTTATGGTCTTCTGAAGTAACCTGAATTATAACAACACAAGATTTTGGCCAGTCTTTTTGCTCTTTTGCAGATGCTATCAGAAGCATACATACAAAAAGGATTATATAGATTTGGTCATTAGACTCAACTATGTAATTTTCATATGCAGAAATTTTTTGACTCTTCTGTCCCAAAGTGGTGTTCATGAAAGTCATGATTCATTTTAAGTACACATTTTTTGAAATTCATGTTAAATAAGTATAAGCATATATTGTAAATTCTGAGTTATAACCCCAGTGCAATTTAGATTGGTGGCTACTGAAGCAAAAACTTTCTGGTGTGTTTATTCTTTCTGTTAATGACAGCATTTTCAGGGAAGATCAAACTGGGGGTGCTGTGGATGTTGACCAGTAGAAGCTTACAAGCTCCGATGCTTATTGAATGCCAGTGGTAGTCTTGTACACAAAAATTTCTAGAAGCAAATTCTCCATTATATTAGAAGTCTTTGCAAATTCATTCTATCAAAGGACAGATGCGAAATCTTTTTGGTTTATGTAACCAATGCAGAAAGGGAAATGCATTTGGAATATTTGTACTTAATCTACTGAATACAAAAATTAATTAATTACACTTGAAATCAGAACTAGATTAAAATATGATGTTAATGGAAATATATTAACATTATAAATTATTTATTGTCAGTTCTTTTTAACCTTAAAATAAAATGGTTTATGGTGTCAAAAAGCTCTTCAAAATTTGCCCATGAACAGTTCAAAGATGGCTGATGTTAAAACACTGCTTTTATAGTTTGGGAACACTGTATTTTGTTGCAGACTTCTACACTAAAGTGTATTTTGCTGCAAATTAACTCACACATTAATAAGAGTTTTAAGTGAAAAGGAAATGTTTTGTTAAAAAGTGACATAGTATTATAATAATTTTAAATACATGTCAAAACATCTTAATTGAATTTTTGAAAGCAATAATTAAAAAAATATATAAAAATTCCACTTCATTCCCACTAATCCCTTCCCCTTCCTCCCAGACAACAGTGACAAGTCAACTGGTTAATACCATGAAAAAAGACTATGAAAACAAAATGCAGCACACATTGGTTAGACAATTTTTAGTGAATAAATAGTTAGTGTCTGAGCTTTAGAGCCTGCCATTGCTTTTTTCACTTCATGCGTGTCAAATTTTTTTTTGCAAACGTTTAGTCTCAGACAAGCATAATTCAGACAAATTGAACTAATCTACCAAATGTTGCCTTTGATCAGCCGTTCCTCCATAGTGATGGCAAGCAGCTTGCAGAACAAGGTAATTCCATTTCAGTTTATTCAGCTAATTAAAAAATTCCTCTTTTTATTTTTTCTTTTTTCTATTTCAGAGCATAAAACCCACCAAAACCAAAGCTAAAAAGGAGCTGCTGGTTGGGCTTACAAGTGAAGATTACTCCAGTTTTATTAAGTATTAATCTTTGTGCTAAAGACACCTCCTGGACTTAGAAGGAGGACCAGATAGGATTATAGAACAAATGTTAGCACTATATGCATTTGTTTGCCTCTACAAAATAATCTTGGGTACACACTTCATAAACTGTGTTGTGCTAAAATGGTAAATATAAACTAGGCTTCTTGTCTGCTACACTGATTTTAAATAAAATGTCTGTTAAAGATTATTGCTCATTTTTAATGTGACAGCTATAGGCCTTACCAAGAGATCAGGCTCATTATGCAGGAAACAACCAAATACAGTCTACAAACAGTGTTATGAAGGCATGTAATTTGACAAGGAAATACAAGGGGATAAAGACATAAATAGGAAAAAGGTCAGACAGGGTGACTAATACGAATATAGTTGTAAAAATTAGAAGCTTCTGTGTACTTTTCCCCTTTTGATTTACTTGGACTTTGATAGTCAACAGGATGCAATGCAAGTGTAGACTCCAGCTTCCATAGAAGCTGCTTGCAAAAATACATAGCAGCTGCACAAGACTTGTAAGATCTGAGGCTAGTTAGCAGTCTTCTTCTTAAGAGAGTGATGTATTGTCAAAACCATTAAAATTAGTTGTTAGGTGAATGAGTGGACAATATCAACTAAGCAAATCCTTTAAGCTTGTTATATAATGTTTCAGGTTAAATCCTAACATGTTTTTATGCCTAACAAAATTTAGTACCTACAGAATTTGAAATTGATCTGTACATCTGAATTATGTTCACATGTGAAAGAAGCAGCTGTCAAATAGTAGTCATTGTGCTGAATTTCCAGAGAAGAAATGTTCTTTTTCTTGTTACGTGACCAATAAATTAAGCTACTGCCTGAAGCTTCACATTTCATTTTCTTTGTAAATGATTGCTGCTTTAAACCATTGGTTATGGTTTATTTATAGAATAATACATAGTTCACAATTAAATACCAAGCTATAATTGAATCAAAGGATTCTGCTGATGCTTCGACTCACAAGAGTACAGTTCAAGAGCTTTATAAAGGGCATCAGAATCTAAGTAAATTACAGCCCCCAGTATTCGGTCTGGGATCATACATTATAATGTGTAATAGGGGTAAAAGGATTATTATAATACTGTAGTAAATAAAATGTATAAAACAGCAGAATTCAGAATGCTTGCAGAAGCATTTAGTTTATGATGTGGGAGGCTAGAGATTATACTGCATGAGAAATAAGGCTAGAGGAAAAGTATTTCATAAACACATTTATTTTCTTTGTATTCTGAAATTATTCTAAAATAAAAGGAAAATTCATGTTTCATATATTAATGCACAGTAAATTCATAATGTTCTGCTACATGGTTATAGCTGATTGCAAGTGATACATAGCTATTTCCTGTCACAAGGGATCAATAATTATATTATATAGTAATTCTCATATTTGTGATTTTTTTGAATAAAATTAGAAACATTGAAAAGTTAAATTTAGTTAACTACAACCAGTGTGAGAATAATATAAAAAACCCTGTATTTTTCTAGGACAAAAAAAAGTTCATAGATCCAATTCACAAAACAAATATTCTTTATTCTTGCAAGAAACCTGACTGATAAAGCATACATTTTTAGGTCCAAATGAGGATTAGTTCTGACCTAGATACTTTGTTTTGGTTTGGAAGGTGCTTTCTTAAAAATGATAAACACTTTACACTTTTTTCTACACTGTCTGCTAATTTGTGGTGTATCTTTAGCACTGTAAGCAAGGACACCAATCGATATTTTGTTATGTAGACATTTAATCCATCAGATGTTTACCCCCATTACTCACACCAAGCTGTAATTAGCCCTGGAAGTCCCTAATGTGGCCACAGTAGCTTTGCACTACCTGTAATGTTGTGGAAGCTCATCATATGCCTTCCACAGGGTTTCTGCATTTTCCTCTGACTCTCTTCAGTGTAAGAAATAAAACAGTGGGCTATAAATGCATTGGTCTAATCTCAGGATGGAATTTTTCAGTGGATTTAGAGTACAGCTCTTTACAGATCTTCCTGGAATTGCAAGTATCCAAGAGTAAATTAGACACTTCGAACATTGTTGAATGTATGTTTACAGAACAGCCCTTTGGGAAGAGTGGGGAAAGGTCGGTAGCTTGTTTTCTGATACCTACCAATCTAACGTATAATGTGCAAAATCACATATGTGCAAAGTCTTACTTGCCACATATGGGAATATAGTGATTTTTAATATGAACTTCAGGAAAGTCTGCTTCACACTGGCAATTTTTTTCCTACAAAGCATTTAATACTGAACTGATTTTCAATTCTGAATAATACATATGTAGTCATTATAACTTCTCTTGGGTTCCCGTTTTCAAAGTTCAAGTGAGGTTACAGCATATTATTTCCAAAACTATCTTTTAAATAAGTTGTAGTAATTACTTAAGAAAATTAGAAGTCATGCAATAAACTCACAGTGTTGATATAAACAAAAAAAGCCCGATGAATCTGCAGATTAAATATTTGTACAAAGCACCACAGAGATGGATGACACTTAACCAAGACATAGATGCAATGTTGCTTTAGGGAGGGCATTGAGAAAAGGTAGCAGTCTTCCTGTTGGTTTCGTTTTCTTCTTTTAAATTTTTTCATTTGAATATTACTTGACTCTAGCAATATCATGAAGGGAAAGAATAAAGAAATATATAGCAGGTGGAAAATTTATGTTAATAAATGCAGGAAACATAGTAGACTGGGCCAGGTAGGAATTTATGGATGTGAAGCAGGAAAGGTTACAACAAGCTGTAGTCCCTGCAATAAATATGCCCACAGAAAGGACAAGGGTGAGAGAGGATAGTATTTACTATTCAAAGAGGATTATATTGTCCTTATTGTTACCTTGGCAACTTTAGGCAACAGTAACAAAGACTTCATATTTAGAGAGGTGGTAATTAAACAGGAGAGATTGAGAGAAGAGCTGCTGGCTTTTGGAGAAACTCAGAAACAAGATGGGGCATGTGGTATATAAATATTAGAGGCTCTGAATTAGGAAAATATTCTGCTTTAATTATGCGGGATTCATACTTACATCAATAGAAAAATGTTAGCAAAATAGGCCTTTGATTCAGTGTATTGGCCAAAAATGTTTCCATCAGCATTGTAATGCAAAGAGTGTGTACTGCAGGGGATTATCTGATGAAGATGGCAGTGAGGGTTTTGTTTGTTGTGCTTATTTGAATAGCTTGTAAAGTATTTGGGAACATTTGGTAGAAACTAAAAATTACAAACAGAAAATGCAAAAAATTTCTGAAGAGCTCTATTCCCAATTCGATATTTAAAATAAAAATAATTTTACCAAAAATGCTGTAAACTGGCAAATCCTACAACAGTTTGAAAATATATCCATTTCTCCAAAGAGTCTAGTAGAAATCTGAGAGCCTTTAATACCTTTGCATGACTTTTTTTTTTCATGTTATGTCATTTTAAGGACTGAAGACTGAAAGACTCTCATATCAGAAATCTTTCATGTGTTTTTGCAATACATGGACTGCCAACCAAACCAGTGACCCAATTAAAAATTATTTTAATAAGTTTGCACAGGTGTACACATACAGAATCTATACAAAATCTTTTGATGTCAAGCTGACCACTAACACAAGACACTGACAAAACAGTACACAGAACATATCATTGAAGAACTGTTTCTCTTACAGAGATGGTAAACAGTTTCAGGAAACAGAACACATGTAGAGCAAATCATAGAATAGTTAGGGTTGGAAAGGACCTTAAGATCATCTAGTTCCAACCCCCCTGCCATGGACAGGGACACCTTACACTAAGTCATATCACCCAAGGCTCTGTCCAACCCGGCCTTGAACACTGCCAGGGATGGAGCATTCACAACTTCCTTGGGCAACCCATTCCAGTGCCTCACCACCCTTACAGTAAAGAACTTCTTCCTTACATCCAATCTAAAATTCCCCTGTTTAAGTTTTAACCCGTTACCCCTTGTCCTATCCCTACAGTCCCTAATGAAGAGCCCCTCCCCAGCATCCCTATAGGCCCCCTTCAGATACTGGAAGGTTGCTATGAGGTCTCTGTGCAGCCTTCTCTTCTCCAGGCTGAACAGCAGCAAGTTTCTCAGCCTGTCTTCATTCGGGAGGTGCTCCTGTCCCCTGATCATCGCACGTTCGGGTTCTTAAGATGGTCTCGAACCAGATCCTCTCTTACAGTGGGCCTAAGGTCTCCATTCTCACAGTCCCTCTGTCTGCCTTCCAAGACTTGGGTGGTGTGGTCAGAGCATTTGCTGAGGCAAAGAAGTCATTAAGTACCTCAGGCTTCTCCAAATCCAGGGTAGCCAGCTCTCCTGACAGCTTCCAGAGAGGGCCCACATTGTTCCTAGTCTAACTTTTATTTGCAATGTACCTATAGAATCACTTCCTGTTATCTTTCACATCCCTAACCAAGTTGAATTCTAACTGGGCCTTAATTCATTAAACCTCTTCATGGTTTAATGAAGTATTCACCCAAATTAGTCCAAAAGTCTCTCAGTTTGTTAGATTCATAATAATTTTTTACCACCATCACTATTTTCATCTAACATTTTCAGTGTGAATAAAACTTAGTAATTCAAATATTTGCAAAAAGCAAATGAGAATTAATAATTGAGCAAGCTATACCAATATTACTTTAACATAGGCAAATGGAGAACTCTTCTTGTGATGTTTACCTTGCTACTGAACAAATTGTCCTCACATTTCTTGCATTACGCCTGGCAGAGCTACAGAACACTGGCAGAACTTACCTCCCCTTCTGTAGACTGTAAGTGAAGTTCTTTCCTACAGGTAGCCTTTAAGTCTCCTGCAGCTGCATTGACCTGCACTCCCCTGGGTGCTTCCATCACCAAAGATCTAGTAGGAGATTCAAGTCTGAAACACAAAAGCAATCACTAAAAAAAAAAGCACTGAATCAAGGCACCAAAACCCACCCAGCCCCAAAACCCACACTGCATGTAGAAATGAATGCATTTTGAGAGGTATAGAAGTAAAAATGTGTGTGATTCTTGCACTACACTTTATGATCTGTAGAAAGAAAAATTTAAGTACCTGTTTAAATCTATTCCTATTTAAGACAACATTTAGGCATACACTGATATAAGATCGCCTGCTTAGTGATGCTTTCCAGCATTAGCACCTAATTTACTTAACTATATTAATACTAAAATATAGGTACTTAAGAATCCACACGTTTCCATGAGTGTTTCTGTAGAGACAAGTTAATAACTAAAGTCTGCTTAGTGTCTGGTAAGAAATGTCAACTAAATAACAGGAAAACAAAACACTTAAATGTTTTAAGCAATGATGTAAAACTGATTAGAAATACTCTGCCTTCACTGGTTCATTTATATTTTGGAGTAGGTGTAGCAGCATTATGTATGAGGAAGAGAAGAAAAGAGGTTCTGTTATGTCTCTATTATCATGGGGGTTTTGCATGCTTTTTCTGTTCTGCAAAATACTTGTTCACCTCTTTAACCCTGTTATAATAGTGTTATGACACATATCATTGGGTCTTGGTATCTGTCCTCAAAACAACTACTGTTCCTCTACTGTCAGTCTTTACATTTCTCTCTACTGTGTACCTGAGATCCTCCATCACCCTTAATGCGAACTATAATACTATCTTAAATATAGGATCCCACAGTACTGTGCTGGTTTCTCTTAAAAGGGAAGTACTAATGCAAAGATTTCATAGAAGTCTAGCTCACAGACTGACTAGGAAAGATGATTGGATGAAAGTCGTATTGAACTAAGAAACAAAAATTTGGATTCCAGTTGTGTTCAGCTGTAGACTTACTGTATAGGTCCATTAAGAGGGTGACAAATCATTTAATCCATTTATATCCCAAAAATATAACGACAGAACACAGTTCCGCTTTACCTGAACAAAGCCTTTTTGTAAGATGAAATGTATTAATGACAGAAATATCTAGAATGAGTAGCTTGAAGCAAATACTGTATTTCCCTCTTCAACAAAATGTATTTTGAATGTTAGGTAACATCCATCCAAAAATATAATGAGGTACTAGATATATAAAGGAAAGAGTAGATTGACAAAGAATTTGCTACAGAAAAGCCAAATGAAAGGTCTGTCAAGCAACGGAACAAGAGAATTTTAGTGTATTCAACAACTGAATATTTTAAATGTACAGAATAGTGATGGATTATAGTTTTGAAACCAAAATGCTACATTTGCACACACAGTAAGGCGCTGAGATGATGTCTGTAAAATATTTCTGTTTGTTACATGTCACTGAAACTCAGGAGTGGAAGGAAAGAAAATGTATCTGTACCTAAACAGTCCAAGAGAACAAAAAAGGAAAGCAGTTATTTGGTAACACAAATGGAACTATTAAAAGCAGGTGTCCAGATAGAGTAAAACAGCTACCTATATAAAAAAAGCATGTGATGCATACAGATAGGAGCAGTAGAAAAATATCTGTATTTCTGTTAGTGCTAAGCCATTTTCTGTTTTTTTTTTTTTCTTTCTTTTTTTTCTTTTTTGACACTCTATAGGGAGAAGTTAATAGAAGGTTTTGCAGTTCTTTGTACCAGGAAGAATCTAAGTATCATGAATTATTTAATCATGTACATCACTGTTTTTCAGGTGGTGGTTTGTGAACTTCTGATGGCTATAAGATAGCAGAAAAAGAGGTTCCAAACCCTTTAGAAACAATATAAACTATAAAATTTAGAAATCAGATTTTTGAAAGTGCTGTTGCCTTAAAAAGGTTTTACCTTGAACTTAAAATGAAACTGATATGTATAAATACTAAATGATTATATGCTGCCACTCCATATTTTTCAGCAGCATATTTTTTGCAATTTATAACCTTCTTTCCAGGAATATTAATATTTCCTAGTGCTTTCAGCTGCCATTTCATAATCATGAAGACAAAAGTGCTCTTAACTACATTTATTGCATTGAATTTATAGGTATCAGCAAAGTCACAAATATTTCTGGTTTCCTAACATCAAAACCACTCTCAGACCTGACTGAAATTTTTCAACAGGTGGACAATAAAAATCTATTTAGGAATATGTTTCAAGAAACTATGATTTTGTTTGAGGAATAAACTTTCTTCTTTCTCCTGAAACATATGAGAGCTTGTAGCTTGAAGTTGTTTTTTCTGGTGTCATCACTGTTTTTCATGAACATTAAATGATTTCCAGTTTGTCTGGAAGTCTAAAATAAAAGACATTTGGGCAGTTAATTTCTGAACTTGAGACGTTAATAGCAGCCTTCTACGCATTATGGAGAAGAAAATTCTTTTTGAGACCACAGATCTTTTTCGCAGTTTCCTGAAATCAAATAATGTGGTAGAAATGTTAATGAAGGGCTGATTATTAGCCACCCATCAACAAGTAAAAGTGAATGACTAAATCTGTTTGACAGTTACTAACTTACTTTTCTTAATATTATTCTTGGGATGATCTACATCTGAAAAATTACTTAGCTGCACAATCTGCAGGATGCTACTGGAAATGCAAAGTCTATACACACAGAAAGATTATATCCTTAATGTCTTGAAATAAATTAGGTTTGATATGCAGTTGGTTTATAATAGTTCTTGTCGTATTTCTGAAAGCTTTAATCTCTACTATAAACTTATTGTAACACTCCACATTGTAATCCTCATTCCTCCAAGGAAAAATGAATTACTACAATAGCTTATCAAGAATCTGCTTTCCTTTCAGATCTACTGATGACCTGTCACAATGTCATTTGCATCTATGAATACTATTCATACAATTTATTTTTTATTTCCCAAACAATAAATGGCTGTGATGGAGAAGGTAACTACTGCTATTATTATACAGAAACTACAACACTGAAGGAAAGACAAAGAAGCTTTTAAAATGAGGTTTTCAAATAACATAGTCTGTCAATTAACTGTAGGTGATGCAGACAGATGATTTATCCAGAGCTGAGAAAGTCTTTTTCTCTTCTTAATTATCAATGGTTAATTTGTGAAAAAAGATAAATTTCAGAGGATCAAAGCTATGTGACTTTGAGCTGAATTCATTAAAGAGTTATTGCTAAAAAAGCCAACTTTTCAAATCTCTTCAATATGTTCCTTTGAAGGTATTAACATATTTCTCATTAGAAATGCAGAAACATTTATTTTTCATTCAGTATTTCCTGTTTACAAGCTGACCTAGATTGTATTAGAGGAAAATAATTTTAAAAATATGAACCAAAAGGTTTAATTTGCGGTTTTAAGAAATATTTCAGGTTTACCTCTTGTATATCCCTCATATTCACATGGGACATGATTTATCTATGTTAATTTTGCTCTGTTAGGTAGCAGAAGGTATTTCTTAAAAGAGAAGGAAATAGAAAATTTCCCTGTTCAGATGTGAATAATTTATTTGTTTCTTGTCTATTTAAGCAGTGGATCCAATGCATGCTACTTAGTAAAATGGCTAATATGAACCTCCACCACTTTGGAATTGGTATTCAAAATGAGATTAAAAAATAGGCTGTCAACTAGAGATTGCACATGAAAAGCAGGTACTCATTTCCCTTTTACTGGCACCTTTACAGCTGGGGGTCAAGAAATACTTCAAAGTATTTAAGTTTTATATATGATGGCCTTGCTAACGTACATTGCTGTGGCTTTTTTTCAGTCAGCATAGAAATCCTGTTTTTTAAAAAGGGTTTTGCAAACATAAAACCAGTGGAAAACCTACACATTAATTTGGTCACCTTTTTGTAGATTTCAATAGACTAAAATAATTGCGACATCAATCATGCTGCCTGTAGCAGAAGAGGTGTGGCAGACTGAGGCTGCAGAGATGTAAGATACACAAGGAAAAAGGAAGGCAAATAGTTTCTGCAAGCCTCGCTTTTCCCTGCTTCCTACTTCTTGCTTTTAAACAAGCCCCCCCAAACCCAAAAACCCATAGAAAGTAGCGCTTTTCTCTTCCACGAGTGAACAAACCATTTTGTTCCAAATTTGAATTAAGATTATTTGCAAAATATAATTTTGAAAACGTTGTTTTACAGAAACACCAACAATTTTAAAAATACATTCTTTCCATTTCTATGATTATGAAAAGAACAGCTGGCTGTCCTGACACTCGAGAAAACTGATTTCAAGAGTCCTCCACTGAGACTGAGAGTCCTTTAAGGAGTCCCCTGAACACTAATGGTGCTTGATAAAATTAGGGGGTCCATTTCATCCATTTCCTGGAAATCAGTCTGCAAACTTCAGTGGTATTCATAAATAGCCAAGTAATTTTATGATCACAGTGACAAATACACCTGGAAGCCTTTTTTAAGATGTTATAACTATTTAAAGAGAGGATTCTTTATTAGCTGCATGTGACATCACAATGGGAATGCTCTGAATATAAAATTGCTAGTCACTTATTTTTAACTCATTACTTATACTATTTACAAGATTATACGTTCACTTTTGAACATATAAAGTGACTAAAAATATCATTTTGGCACATGTAAATGTATCAAAATGTGTACCTTTTTGAGATACATATGAATCATTGCCAGAATAGTTATTTCTCCTGAAGCTTGCAGCATTCTAATGCTTGTTGCATTAATCAAATGCTTATATTTTCAGGATGATTTTTTTTTTTAATGAACTGCATATATAAATGTGCAGGCCTCATGGATCCTTAGTATTGCCACTGATCAACAACTATTCTTCATTAAGAAATAAATTCTTATATGTTCATGTGAAGCTTTCTTTGATTTATGTGGGAACCTAAACTTTAAGGGAACAATTTGTCACTATTTTGTGACTTCATGACGTGAGTCTTAAGTTAGAAAAAGTTAAATAGATATCTTAAGGAAAAAGTAATAGCCTAAATGAGTAAATATTAACATGATTTTGTTTTCCCAATGTTCAATTTGGCAACTCATGGACAGTAAATTTAAATAGGACAATTTGTTGACTTAAATCAGAACTGAAGATTGGGATTCTCTATACCCTTTCATGTTATGTCTGTGCTCTGTGCGTCACTGACGTCGGCATGTGTCAGCATGCCTTTACTGTAACTCCTGAAATTCTCATTAACCCAGAAATCACCAGACTGGGCTCAAATCTGAGTTCTAATTGTCTTGTACTTTCAGTTCAATGGGTCTGCATTATCATGACAACGCCTGAAACCACTGAATATTTTGATGTTATTTGACATAGACGATAAATCAGAAAAACAATTTCCCCAAATAGGGAAATTGAGCATCTCTTATGAGAATATTAAAAAATATTAGTCACCGAGGGGGAAAAAGTAAGGAATAGAGTGTCATCAAAGAATTTTTCAGTGATGTTAATAAAGCACTTGGAAAAGTGAAGAAACATCAAGGAAAGGTGAGGAGTGCTGGAGAGATCAAGTATTTAAAGCAAGAGCTTAGCAAAATAAGCAGATTGTATGAGGAAAATTAGAGAGAACTTAATGTCTGGTTGTTTCTTAGAGTGGGTGAGGACACAGCCAGAATAGCTAAACACAGGGAAACTACAAAAATAAATAAATTTTAAAAAATTAAGAACATAAACCAAGGCCTAACTGGAATCTCAGGTAGCAAGAATTCATGCATTATGGAATGTAAAGTCCACTAAAACTCAAACTTTTGTGAATCAAAAAACTTAGTAGAAATTAGAGGTCTAGAACGTGTGCTTTCATTTCTTAGAGAAAAAAAAATCAACATGCTTCAAAGTCTAAACATACAGGCTGTGAGACAAAGATCTGTGTATGAGACAATCCAAAACAGTCCCTTAAGAAAAGACACGGGAAAAGAATTCCTTGTATCCTTGACACCTTAGAGCTACCCCTATTCCACCCAAAGCACTCCTCTTCCCATAATGTTCCTTACTTTTGTTCTGACCTGAAACCCCTTCTACATATGCCCTGCCACTCCACTAAACGTCCTTACATAAAATTTATTTTCTTCCCAGAAATAGCTCCATTACCTGAGTTGTACTTCAGTATATATTTTCTTAAAATAGAAATCTATCTTGTCAGAGATTGAAGCAACATGCCCACAGATAATGCTCAAGTGGCTGTCAAGAGTAAGATCTGAACATAAAGTGCCTGAGGGAGATTGAACAGCCAGACTGGGCTCTTTGAACAACGGGAAATGCAAGAGAACCGGTTGACATAAAATATTCTCAGCTTTGAAAACTATTAGATTCCTGTGCTTCAGAAGTGACAGTCCAGACCACCTGTAATCCTCCAATGATGTTTTCAATATTGTTTCCCTAAAGTGCCTTGAGATTATATAATTGGATATATTTTAGCTGATCTACATCATAAGGAAACTGCATCTCATGTGGAAATTATTCTGCTGAGATTCCTTTAACAAGTTTGATTCAACTTCTTCAGATTAAGCCTAGCAGAGACCTTGGAATATACTCTCCAATGGCTCAAATATGTGTCTGTATCTGAACAGGCCAAGAAGACAAACAGCCCATCAAAAAAACCCAACAAAAACAAACAAACAAAAAAACGAACCAAAGAAACCCTAGGGAAAGAAGGAAAGTTTTAGTTTATTTTCAGTCACTTCTTTAGGGCAAGCATCATTTTGGAGAGAACTAGAGAGAGGGGTTTTTTTTACTTTCTGCTACACAAAGTGGAGTGGTGAACTACAAAGATACCAAATAGGTTTTTCTTTATTTTTGGCAGTGAATTCTATCTTGAAATACAACTGAGCAGAGAATGAAAATTGCACAATAAGACGTGTAAGATGATTTGTTCTTCTCTATTGCTGAGGCTACCTCTGCAGTTCTCTGTATAATTATAGGCAATAGATTCATAGAATCATAGAATCGTTAGGGTTGGAAAGGACCTTAAGATCATCTAGTTCCAACCCCCCTGCCGTGGGCAGGGACACCTTACGCTAAATCATATCACCCAAAGCCTCGTCCAACCTGGTCTTGAACACTGCCAGGGATGGAGCATTCACAACCTCCCTGGGCAACCTATTCCAGTGCCTCACCACCCTAACAGGAAAGAATTTCCTCCTTATATCCAACCTAAATTTCCCCTGTTTAAGTTTTAACCTGAAGGTTGTGAACACTGGAATATAATAGTTTTACAAACTCATGTACTCCCTGTAACTACCCACTACATGCCTCTCCATCCTCTGAGCCTTCTTTTTTGTCATATCCAGCCTGTATGAGCTTCAGATCTTTGGTCTGGCTCCAACATGGTGCTAGGATAAGAACCCAAACCATGCTTTCTGCACCCACAACACTGCTAGGAACCTCATGTCCTCCACGTACTATAATAATGACCCGACCATGAAGCAAGATAAGTTAGCCTGAACCCATATGTATAGAAATAGGTAAATTTCTATAAATACTAATACTTTCTGATATACTGTTAGCATCTAGTTAGGCACTGGTTTTCTGAAAACACATAGAAACTTAAAGATCTTTTGCCTTTCTATCAAATATTGATGAGACTGCCTAGCTGTTTCACAAACTGTCAGGACATGAGGGGAGAGAATTGATAGACAGCAAAATTAAGAAGTCCTGTTTTCTTGGAAAAGTGTCTAAAGAGTGAAAATGGAGATACTCATATGAAGAGGAAAAGCTAGCGTAAGAAAATATCTGGTGAGAAATTTAGTATAAGGAAAGAATAAGGAAATTAAATGTTGATCAAGTGATAAAAATACAAATAACGCTTTTTGTTATTGCAGTAGTAAGCCTAATCACTTAAAATCATAAGAAAGGCAGGAAATTGAAATATTATGGATGTTGCAGCAGCATTACTTGGCTTTAATGTACAAGTTTTATGAACTACAAGTACTATATCAGATCACATTTCAATAGAAAGACTACAGCAAAAGGAGTATGCAGGTACGGTGGAACAAGAATCTATTTGTTTTCGAATACAAAGCATTTCAGAAATTATTTCTGCTGTCACTAACATCAGCCCCTAGGCATTAAGAACTGTTGTTCAAATTCCAATTAAAAAAATAGTCAACCACCTCTACCTGGAATATCTCAGAAAATGAAATAGTTGACCAAAGCTTGTGCTCTTGTACCTAGTCGTAAGGTGGACCTACATGGAACTAGAATTTCTTGAACATGTAGCAGCAGCTTGGGTCTGAAGTGGTACAACAACCCTGGGGCAACCTCAGATGCAACATGCCCTGGTGGAGCCAAGGGCACAACAGCAGAGCACTACTGAGCCCCTGTGCATCTGCCCCTGGGACCCTGAGCATCTCTGCTGGCTGTAGCTGCTATTACACCTGAGCCAGCTTCCTGTAAAGAAAGTTCTTCAGCTGCCTTTACACTAAGCTGCAGAGTGTAAAGCTGCCTTATCTTTCAGTAACTCAGCACTGTGCTGATGCTTTCTATTGCTCCAAGCTTTATACAGGTCTTGAGACCTGTAGAAACTGAGAATTCATAGGGTATATTTGCACTCATAACCTTGTTAGCCTAAGACAGCTATACTTGGAGCCCATCTGTGTGTTCCTGAAACAATGGCAAGACATAATCATAAAGCAATCATAATCCAGTTGCTGATAAAGAATTTTAATTGTCCCTATTTTTCCTTTTGAAATGCTATTCCTGAATTTCCTGCATCTGAGAGGCAGGGTGCTAATTTCTGTCCACTATTCACCATCACACTGTTGAGTTTCACAACATTCTTATTCTAGTGCTCCAGATCTTCTGATTGCTAGTGCTTCCAAACCCATGTACCTCCTTCTAGCAGAAAGAGGATTATTAAAACTGATAATGAGTCCTGAAGAAAGTCTTTGAAATCTCCCTCAAGGCTGAAGGAAGGCTATGAACAATATGTGCTTATTATATACCACTTAAAATGTCTCTAAATACACTCTTTGTCTTGCCTTTTATTTCTTATTAGATACCCCACTATATAAAATACTTAAGCTCCAGAACGGACATCTACCTATTTTCTGTTTCCTAGAAGATTTGGTATCTTTTCAAGGGGAAAATATTTCCTTGGATTTCACAATATACCCACCTTCTACTTCACCCCAATTTTTAGTTATCTTTAATCCCTTAGTAATTCTTTTCTCTAATGAATCTTTCAACATAAAGCATTGCATACTAATGAGTTTAGACTAAAGGACCTAACACAACAGATGACTCTTTTAACCCATCTTTTCTATCAATTTCACTAGAAGTTCTACCATTGCCAAATCATGAGTCTTACAGTGTTTGCTTCCCAGTCTGAAAGGTTTATTATAAGTTTTGGCAATTTGACCTGATTTTAACCTTTAGCTCAGTCACAGATCAGGGATGGAGACTATTAACTACATGAAACTCAATTAATTTTGCCATCTATTGTGATAGCAGTACTTTTTTCCCTTCATATCTCAGTTCCTACTAGAGCCTTTTCCCTTCTCCAATGTCAGATGTAATAATTGTCACTGAACACTAAAGCAAATTATTTTTTCAGTATAAAAGCCATACTTAGTTACCTTTTGTTCCTACTGTGTCCTATCTGCATATTATGAACTTTTAGTACCGGCTTTGTTCTCTATTCTTTTCAATGTCTTTTATATATAAAAGCATATATATGTGTTAAAAAAAGAAGCATAACACCCATCTTTATTTTTGCATGAACATGTATGTTAAACAAAAATAAAATATTTTCAACAGCTAAAGAAAAGACTGGGCAAACAAGTTTCTGTCAAAGCATGTACCCAAGCACTGAAATAACTATTTAAACACCAAATTCTGAAAACATAAACAGTAAACATGTCCCCATTATTAAGAAAAATAAGAATACTGAGAAAGTAACTAGAAGATGATATCATTAAAACAGCACAGGAATTAAGCTGGGATTTTTACTCTACTGCATTTTCTCTCTTTTGATGAGCTGTGACTTGTTATTTGATTTCTGAGTAAAAAGAGATAAACAGTCCCAGGGGTTTTGTTACTCTCAGCCTGCTCAGACAACTAAAAAGTTAATGTTAAAATTCCTTTCTGATGCCTTTTTTTGGCTCCAGGTTTTTATAGAATAGATATTTTCCCCTTTTAGTAAGCCATCCCTTAAACGTCACAAAAAATGGCTCTTACAAACCATCACATTGATCAATTTTCCTCTCACTATGCCCACCATTAGCTTGCATGATAGTCAATGGTATGCGAAGCTTGACACAGAAGATGAAAAAAACACATTAAATTTGATTTTGCAGTTAAACCCAGAGAACAAAACCAAATTAATTTACCCCCTCATTAAGAAGATTATTGAGGGCAAATCTATCTGCATTTAACTACCGTCTGCCTCTTTTATGCATGGATATTACCTATTAATGCACCATGTTTTAATGCACTATTACCCTAAAACCAATATTTGGGGAATATATTGGCAGTTTTGTTTTCCTTACTATGTTCCTGTGAGAAAAAGTAGAGAGAGAAATATGAAGATTAAGTTACTAAGGTATAATTCATTTTACTGATTCTAAGGCATGTACTCTTTTATGCTGCTTATCCCAGCTAATGAAAATCAGATTTAACTAGTTTTTGGGATTTGACACAACATGTCTTACCAGCTTTCACAAAGGATTGTAGAAAAACATTTTCTGAAAGCAAAATCTCCCTATTATCTGAAAATATAACAAAGATGGGACCACAGTGGTTGGGCACACAGGAAGGAATAATTTTAAATAAAAACTGAATTTTATTTTTACAAAACAATTTTTAATAGCAAATATTAGAGATGCTGCTCTGTCTGAAGACCCCAAAATATGGATACAGAATAAAGAGTGGATGAGACAAAGTTTAAATAAGTGAAGCTACTATGAATCTGACTTTCTCTTTTTGGCTCCCTGTCCAGAATATATTGACCTAAAATCCCTGGACTTTGGGGGCCAACACTATGAGCTTTGTGAGTATCAAAACCTTAATCCATATTTTACAGGTCAGTTTCATTCCCAGTAATCAAGCTGGTGAGAATTCCATTTTTTAAATTCAGTAGTGAACTGTTTTACACATCTAAGGTTTTGAGTAAATTTCCAGCATCATTTTTTGAAGGAAAAAAAAAGAAAAAAGTTTTTATTTAAATATACTCATATCTTTATGTCTCAGGTTTACTATTTCACCACAAATACACATCCCAACATGAAAAATATGGGATCAGTTTTATTTTAATTAACGAGCTAACATAAATTCTTGTGTCTTTCAAGTATACAAGTATTATCATAGCCTAATGCATTTGCACTTAGGCACTGCAACTCACTGTCAAACTGCAGTTACCTGTGAGAACTCCAATGTCAACTCAACAAACTCTCTACTGTCCCATGTTACTGATAATTACAGAAGTCACAAAGCATGGGGATGAAGCATTTGGAAAAATAAATTGGTTTAGGATTATCAGCATTGGTCTATTGGACACTTTGCCTAAGATTTTATTAAAACATTAAAAGGTGCTAGGTCCCAGGCCACAGCCTGCCACTCATTCACATATGCAACTAAACAGTTCTTGGCATATTTGAGACTCAGTTACAACTCTGCCAAACAATTTTCAGGCAGTATTTGCAGGGAAGCATGAGTCAAGGACCATTCCCACTCAGCATTTAGGATACAGCTATTCCGTTTTAGAGGGTACAATGATTTTACAATATCAATGTAGTTTTATCAGTTGGGCCTGAGGACAGAAAATAGGCTTTGTTAGTGTTTTGTTTCTGTGACAGAGGTAGCTTCTGAGGCCACAGGGAGATGTCATTGGTGACCTATTTATTTGGATGTACTTGGCAAATCATCCCCTAAATGACAGATCACTGTCATTTCTGACAACATTTAATTAAATTAGAAAAAGAAAATATTTCTGGAGAAAATTAATGTAGGGCTTGAACTCAAAAAAACCACAACAGTTTGGTTTCTTCTTTTTTTAAATATAATTTGAAATAAGATAAAAAGACATATGGTAACGGGAATCTTTAAAGGGATATATACAATCTAAGTGACTAATTTTATTTTGGTGTCAGAAAACATCGCACAAACCCACAATTATTTATAGTTCTTTCAAGCTACAAGGCTAAAAAGGGTATTCATGTTACCTTCTAGAAAGGCTCATGCCAAAACCCAAGAAATCTAAGTCCAAATGGTAATTTTCATATTTTAAAAAAGATTAAAATAACTTCAGAGTTTTAAAAAAGAAGTATCACTGAATCCTATGTAATATATAGGAGCACATGTGTACAAAATATTGTAGAACACAATATAGGCTGACCATATTAAGAAAAAAATGGCTTACATGTAAGTTAAGGCTGACCAAACAACAATGGTTTCTGCTTCATCATTTAAAAAAAAAAAAAAAAAAAAGTCTGGGTTCAGTTTGTTATTAATGAGAGGGCAGAAAGTTGAATGGAAATTCTCACTAATTTAAGTCCACCTTGGAAAAATGAGCTGAAAGGATGATGGAGTTGGAAAACATTAAGCAACAACGGGCTTCATGGCAATGAATAAAGACAAAAGACAAGAGAGGTGAGTGCCTGATACGTAAGTTTCATAAGCCATGAGGTGATTTTAATCCCAATGAAATGAATCCTAAAGACACAGGGTTGTCTAGCTTACTGTACAATTACACTCTTTAATTATTAAGTATTAGAAAGTAAACAGAGCTCCTTCTCTACATTCTTTTGAGTAGAACAATTTCCACCCTCTTATTCAATTTTTTGCACCCCTGAGAAAAGTTTTTTGTTTCCACTTTGAAACTTTGATTTCTGCTGTACCTCCTTTGATTAGATACCATACCACCTCAGGGGTCATCACTAATAAACATCTTTACAACTACTCTCAACAAAGACTGACAGGAGTCTCGGCAAAGGTAGGGTCCTCTGGAAGACCCCAAACCATTACATTACCTTAAAATGATTACTGTAAACAATTAATCACAGTCATTTAATTCTTACACCTCACGTATAATGGTCCCACAAGGATCATCCTAAATGCCTTTACAAATATAGGGAAGGGCATTCAACAATGCTTTTCAGTGGCAATTCACTGTAACCACTGACGGGAAGGTAAAAGGATAGGTATATCATAGGAATCATAGAAGAATTCAACCTATGTTTATATGGTTTCACACCTGTTCTGCTGAGAGGGACCTTTGCTTTTCTGCGATTGTCATATATTCTCATTAATTATGTGTATAAATGACAGACTAGTATTTACCAGAGCACATACATGCACTTCAAGAAAAAGCTTTCACTATAAACCTTTCTAAATTTTCTGTTTCTCATTCCATAGATATTTTAGTAATTTTTAGACTAGCTGTTTTACTATGTACTTATTTCTCCACTTTTGTGACTAATCCAGAAAACTTTGGACTTTTCTCATTTACAAGTCTAGCCTCACTTGGAAATGAATTTTGGAAGCATGTGTGTGTGTGCTCGTAGTATTTTAAGAACCCAGAAATACCACTTGAAGAAAAAATTTGGGACTGTTTACTTCAACTTGACTTACATGTTCTGCAAGAGGTATAAAAAAAATCAAAATCTGGGTCTGAATCTATTAAAAAGTACTGTACTCACTTGAACTTAAAACCCCTTGACTGTTCCTATCTCTGAGGAAAACACATTCCTCACGGATTCTGCAGCAGAAGACAAGTAATTTAGAAAAAGTAATGTATTTTACATTTTCTGTGATAGAAGTTAGTGGGGTTTTTCAATAGAACAAATTCGAGTCTACCAGTATGTTGGATATGTATGTCATTAAGTATGTAGTATATATTACTATACAGATATTTGCTTTTAAAGAAGACAATTATTTTTGAGAATACTGGACTTAAAAACAACTTTTTAACAACACCTACTTGAGGTCTTGGGAAGGTTCTGCTCTGATATGGGGTGTCTCCACAGAGTGCCCAAACACTGCCCCTTCCGTGCCTAAAATACATAAAATACAGTACAATTACTTTGGAAAATA
The DNA here is from genome assembly GCF_033815535.1 of Pezoporus flaviventris. Lineage (NCBI taxonomy): Eukaryota > Metazoa > Chordata > Aves > Psittaciformes > Psittacidae > Pezoporus > Pezoporus flaviventris. The sequence continues at coordinate 27,331,176 of NW_026892550.1, forward strand.
ACACATTGAAATGTATGACCACAAATTGACATTTTTAGGACAAGATGTCTGATTTAATCCTTTATTAATGATAACAAATGTTTCTTCATATTAATGTTCGCATTTTTATATAAAAATCTGGATGGATATAATGTGAAACTTTTTCTACTTATTAGTAGATGTATTTCATATACAAATCTGAAAGCATTTATAGATCCAAACTTTTCAGCATTGACTTGCCGAAATTCTCATTTCAACACTTGGGAGATGGATTGTTTTACGGATGAGGAAAAGAATATCATATAACACATTCTAGAAGTGTCAGTTATTTTTTGCACACGCTCATTTTATTTGCTTAAATTTAGATGCCAATCTTTCAAAGGGTTTGTAATAATAAAAATATGATATAAACTTTAGTTGGGCTTTTTTCTTTGTTTGGTGGGTTTTTTTTAAGAAAACCACTGAAGAATATACATGTGCCCGTAAAATTTTACTTACCTTCTCTGAAGATGGTGTACTGGGCACTGTACTAATAAAAATAGCTAGAACTATTGTGCAAAAGTCTTTTCTACAGAGAACTGTCAGAAAAGGTAAAAGAACTGATTAAAAACTTCTGTAGAAAAAGGAATGCTTTTACCTTCCATCACTAGAAGTAAGATAAAGGAAACTGTCTGGGATAATTAAAAGTGATTACTAAATACTCTGGGTCTGATTGCTGCATGTCAATAGAGGTTTTCTTGTGTTCTGAGCGTCGAATTCTGAGTCAGCTTAAAAATAAACCCACAATATCTCACACTAGCTATATAAGTGCTCAACAGAACAGAGGCACCACCTTGTTACAATATTATAAACATAATATTTTCAATTATATAATGTTTAAATATTCTAAAGTATGTTTAAAAATATTTTTAATAGAGACAAGATATATAGATATGCCAACAACATTTAGTAAACTTATCCTACCAGGATCTGAAACCAGAATGAGGCTATAGAGTATTTAATTGCTAATACCTTTTTATAGCATTAAAGAGAAAATGTCCTGAGCAAGAAGCCAAAAAATTCTAATCAATTGTTAAAGTACTGTGAGATAGTCATCACTGTTCATCTTCTAAACTCAATTTTTGTAAAAAAAAAAAAAAAAAAAAAAAAAATCCTTTATTGTAAAATACTGGTATTGAGTATCCTAGGTCCTAGGTTTTTATTTCCAGAAATCTATAAACTTTACAAATATCTTGGCAAAGCATACTGAAAACAATTTCATTACAACTGCTGCTATAAAGGTTTCACACAAAAACAACTAAATCCACTTTCTATAACAAAACTTCACGAGTGTTATAGAGAACCCCAGGAGGGGTAAAAAAAAAGCATATCTCTTCACCTAAAAGCATCCACAGAGGTGCAGTGTAGAATCTGTTTTTAAACCTGATTTTGCCTTGCAATTCTGCTACTTTAAGTGACAGGAATAGCATGTCTGTATAGCCAGGCTTTCTCTCATTCAAAGCAATTCTCACCCCCAACTATATTGGCACGTAAGAAATTCTACAGGAGCTGGATCTCAGAAATCAGAGTGCTCTTCCAGATCCCTTTTTCATCAGCAAAATTAAATATTTGCAAGACCAAGGGTTTTTCTATTTTTGAAGTGGCAATGGGATATTAAGATATAAATAGCTGAGCAGGATGCAAAATTGCCAACCTTTGTTTATGAGAAGACCACAGCTGTAACGTTTGAAAGAACACAATTAATGCAAAGATGTATAAAACATCATTGTCGTACAGGTCAGACACTAAATGCATCAGAAGTGTCGAAGATAATATGAGGCAAAGACTGATAACAAAGATAAATGACAGCTTTTCTAAGCCAGAATTGGTATTTCCTCACTTTCAACAGCAGTTTTTTAAAAGATGAGAAGGCATTTCTTACCTAACAAAATAGAAATTTCAAAATGAAGACAAAATTTCTCCAAAAAGACTGAAAATCCAGGCAGGCAGAATTAAGGATAAACCAGTATAATTAAATAAAATACAATTAAACCTCAAAACAAACCAGATGTGCTCCTTTGGCTATTTGAAGATATAATCCCACTTTTTTCTTTTCCTTCTTCTTCTTGTACGACCTTAAAAGTATAACAGTTCTCACAGTAAATGCTTTATACTAAAATATATTTTATCAGTAAGTTCAGGAATATCTGCAAATTCTTTTATTTTATACTGGAAGAAAAGCAGGCACTTATAATTATCTTGTTTTCAGTAAGAAAGATGAAAAATAAGAGCCATCCAGAAAATAGAAGACGGGGGATCAACATTAGTTAAAAATATAGAAAAAAAAGAAAAGCTACAGGAAGATTTTCTTTAATTTTTAATTTAAATTTGTAGTGCTTTGATGGGAAGTTAGATAACATAGTTCAATGATGCTTAGGAAATGGTGCTACAATCATACCTTTTTATGACTAATAAATAGAGCAATATTAATCAGGATTCAAAGTGATTAGCATTTTTTTTAAGGAAAGAAATATAGTTTAGGTATTTAATACTTTACAATGTTTTAACAATTTTTTACATAAATAAGACAAGGAATTATTAACTGTATTCCCTTACTTACAGAATCATAACCAAGACCTACTTTGAGATGAGTGAAATTCTAGAGAGAGATGAATGCACAGGAAAAAGTAATAAAAAGAAACTACTTGAACCTTCAAGCCCTTTCAAGTACAGCTCAAAAGGAAGTAGTTAGGGAACTGAATTCAAAGGAACATAAGTTAGAATGGATAGCCTATAAAAAGTGAACCTTTCAGAGGAAATAAAATAGCAAGGGAACTGAGTATGTGTGAAGGATGTAAAATCAAAACTGTAAGGGTAACTGAATAAAATTACTCCCATCTCCAGCTTCCAGTGGAAGAGAATGAGTTAAGTAAAGACTTCAGTAAGAAAGAAGCACTTGTGAAGGCAAACTTCTGGTCAAAGAATACAGTCCCTATAGAGGTTGCTAGAGAAAATTCAGCAATGAGTATGAGCCAGGAAAAAAGACCAGAAGCCCAATTCTGTATTTATAAAAAAAAACTCTTTATGCATAACATATTTATAAACACCAGAAAAACCAGACCAGTAAAACCACTATTTTTTGATACAGAGCAAATCAAGGTGACCCTTTTGCTCCAAGCAAAAAATAGTCACATTTTCTCCTGAAATTGAATATTCAGAATTCAGAGAGACCAGTGTAAACTATTGATTTCTGCTCAATTTACAGGTTCCTGAAATTCAGCCTTTGGGAAACGACATGCTTCCTAAAAATGATGGAAGTACAATGTCAGTGTTTGGTGTCAGATTATATTTGCTTATGTATGTTCATGCTAAGGAAATTTTGTCATTTATTTAACCAACAAAAAAAATTTTGCAATTTATAAATTAGCTCACATAACAACACCGGTACCTTCCAGGTGAAAAGAATGCCAGTTGAGGAGTTGATGAGCCAAGAATCAAAAAAACTAATATATTATTTTACTGTGAAAAATAACCCAAACATTAGCATTATCCCACTCCTTAACATCATTTTGGTAAGCAAATCACCTCAAATGTACTGACAGCAGAATGGTGTAGGATTTTGACATGTAAAAATTATATGACATTGCAGCATCACAGGCGCAGTTCAAATTTACTGCCCTCATCTTTCTCTAGATTTTCCAGAAATGTCAAGCAACAATATAAAGCACTAAGATTATGCAAGTATTAGGCTGTAACACCAATTTGTTGAATGAGTTTGAGAGTTTAAGGAAGAGTTTGTAAATCATTTTTGTAAATATAATTTTTGAAGCTTGTAACTGTACTTATTCTAAGTATTCTAAGGATTCTAGGATTCTACGATTCTACAGTTCTACTTGTTTCAAACCCATTACCAAGTTAAAGCGTCCACAGGCTTTACAGAGAAATGTGAGTAATTAATCAAGATTGTTTTACAATTGAAGAGACATTGAAAACATAGGCTTTAAGTTCTAAAAGTGTAATTGCAATAAGAAAAAAAATTCTTAATTCTTTTACCATGTGTACACAGGTAACATTTAAAAGCGCCTTTGTGAGATTAGATAGCTGTTATTCAACACTAAGACCTTGGAACAGCTGATCACTGCCAGACTATATAAAGAGAGAAATATTAAATTATGCAGATTAACAACCATAAAAAAATCCACAGAAAATGCTTGGTGATTCTTTTGTAAAACCCATTATTATAATTTATGTTGGGCTGATCAGAAACCCAAAGGAGTCAGAATGCAGCTGCTGGACCACATGTTGATTGTGCAGCTCTTCAAGACTTTCAATTTTAATAAATGGCTTGAAGCATATTTAAGAAGTGTGCTTCTATTAAAAAAAAAACACAATGCAAATGAATTTTTGCTATGGAGGTGGATTTTGCTACGACTGGCACAATTGCTGGGATTTCAACCTTGTGGAATCCCTCAGAAGCAAAAAACTCACCAATGTTAAATAGCCAAGGTTTCAGGTACAACACTGACGTGGCCGTACTGGAAGTACAGGTAGGGCTACTCTGCCCTGGTGAGACCCCATCTGGAATATTGTGTCCAGTTCTGGGCCCCTCAGTTCAAGAAGGACGGGGACCTGCTGGAGAGAGTCCAGCGCAGGGCAACGAAGATGATTAAGGCATCTCCCTTATGAGGAAAGACTGAGGGAGCTGGGTCTCAGTTTGGAGAAGAGGAGACTGAGGGGTGACCTTATTAGTGTATATAAATATATAAAGGGGGAGTGTCACGAGGATGGAGCCAGGCTCTACTCAGTGGCAAACAATGATAGGACAAGGGGTAACGGGTACAAACTGGAACACAAGAGGTTCCACTTAAACTTGAGAAGAAACTTCTTCTCAGTGAGGGTGACGGAACACTGACTGGAACAGGCTGCCCAGGGAGGTTGTGGAGTCTCCTTCCCTGGAGACATTCAAAACTGGCCTGGACACATTCCTGTGTAACATTATCTAGGTGTTCCTGCTCCAGCAGGGGGATTGGACTAGATGATCTTTCGAGGTCCCTTCCAATCTCTAGCATACTGTGATACTGTGAATCATAGAATAGTTAGGGTTGGAAAGAACCTTAAGATCAGCTAGTTCCAGCCCCCCCTGCAGGGTCATTAGAGGAAGCTGTATTATGGCCTGACTAGATGCAGCTGTTCACTTGTAAAGTAAATCATGAGCATAGAAATCTTAAGAGGCAAGCTGAAAATTGTAAAATGAATGATTTAGATTTGTTACCCAAAGCTGCCCAAGGAAGCTGTGAATTTTCCATTCCTGGCAGTGTTCAAGACAGGCTGGATGTAGCCTTGGGTGACATGGTTTAGTGTATGATGTTCCTGCCCTCTGCAGAGGGGTTGGAACTAGATGATCTTAAGGTCTTTCCAACCCTAACTATTCTATGATTCTATGACTAATGTTTGATACATAATTTCCATATGGCAATCTTAACTAAAGCAAGACTTTTACTAAGCCTTCAATTTAGAATGAGTTCCCCAATAAATTAAAATTAAGTATTCTTGGTGTGATAAATTTTGATCAAAGCAAATCTCAGTTCCAGGAAATACTTGCAAAATTGCAACAGTTAGTATTTATCTTCTTAAATATCATACTAATTTCTATTAAGTACAAACATTTGAAACATTACTTCCTAATGGTGGGCAGTTAAGACATCTTTTGTCTTACAATGAAAATAAAACTGGATTATGCCTATGTGTTCAGTTGCTTATCCACAGTTTGAAGGTTCATAAGCAAAACCTATGGTTGGCCACCACTTGGTTTACTCTGCTGAAAAAGTTAATCTATTTGAAGAAAAAAAAAAAAAGAAAAAGAAAAAATTGGACCAAGTTAATTAGTAATTGGAAATAGCTATTTTAAATGCTACATTTCTGATGAAAAATGTTGATAAATTTGCATAAAACTTCTGAGAGTCACATTAATATTGAGTATTTTTTCACAATATGAAGGAAAGTGTAAAATATGTAAGAGATTTATAAATAACAAGTTTTAAAATATAACTGGTTTCATAGCACCTTTTACTTTTTATCCCCCTATGATGTATGACACATGAAGATACACAACAATAAAAATGATTAGCCACAACAATTTTCTGAATTGACACAGTCTCCTTGAAAAGTTGCAACAGCGAAATATATGAATAGATTTAAAGCTTACATTTAGATTTCACAGTAAATAATTCCTAAACCTCCCAAATCATCTTCTTTTCCTAGATACAGTCTGGATTTGCATTTCTCTTAAAATGGTGTACATGATTTTGGGTTTACAATAATGGAACAAAAATTTTCCTTCCGGACTTCTTAAAAAATGAATTTTACTTGGATTATTGTTGTACCTAATAGATAAAAAATACTGTATTTTCACTCTGTTGTGGAAGATAACCTTTCTCAGACTTATGCTCTAATGAATAATCAATCAGTTACAAAATAGAATCTCTGTTTCCTTGATGAAAATGAATGAATCAATGAATGAGAACACTATCAACAGTCAATAGCTTCATAACCAGGGAACTCACCTGGGATGTAAAAGAATGGGATATGAACTTGGATATCCTGAGTATAAAATGAAGGCTAATTAAATTATAATTTTATCTTGAGTCTTACTAAAACAGTGTCATGTATTTGCACAGAATACTATGGAAAAATGTTAGAATCTGGAGGGGAGGGGGGACACCAGAAATGTGAGAATGAGAAAACTGTTTCTCAGCTAGTTTCACGAACAGTCAGTGATAATTTCCCATTATGAAGCTTTCTGAAAATTCTATAACACTGCTGTCTACCTACAAGGCCTAGCCAGGAATGTCTATCCAATTTTCTTCAAAAAGTCCAAAAGAATTAATCACTAGATTTTTATAAAAGGGAATTTGCCCTTCAGTTAAGATATTTCATAAATAAATGGTTTGATTTTGAGATGTCAAAAGCTCAGAGGAATTTATCAGGAGTTTCTCCATTACATTTAAAAATCCCATTAATTGTCTAAATTAGGAGTATAGATTATTTTACTTTATCTATAGCTAAAAAAAGAGAAATTGGCATCTTTAGAAGTTAGTGAACTGGACTGAAAGTAGAGCAACAATGCACACAGTACAAGTATTTGAACGTTTTTGCCTTCAACACCTGTTCAGCAGTTGACATATCTAAATTTTATATAATTTAGGAAAGCATGTATGCAAATATCATTTCAACTACATCAGAAGTCCTCTAAGCTACCTTCTGCATTAAAATTGATTCATAGAGTGTCATTTATAGGTTTTAGTGGCCAGTTCTTTATGCCATATGTAAATGCGCGTTTACGTTCTTTACTTTGCCACTGCTGCAGCACACTGAAAAACCTTTATGATTATGTGATAACTACTGCTGTATTACGATTTCATAAATTGTTTTATTTGTGAAAAAGGAAGCCACAAAGAAGCAGGTCTATTATTCAGATTTTTGAAATAGATCTACTACAGCAATTTAATGTAGAAGAAGTAACACACCATTCATAAATTATAAATAAATATTTAGGTAAGTGCGTTTGTTCACCATGTAGAGGGCACTAATACACATATAAAAAGTCTATCATATGCAAGTATATAGTATGCATTTAAAAAGTCATTGTAAAAATGCCTTGAAATACTTCTGAATTAATAACAAATTAAAATGTGAGAAAAAAACACACATGTATTTCTACAGCACTGAAACAGAGATATGTTGATATAATGCATTTTGGTGCCTATTAGACAAAAATGTTAGTACCTCCAATTATTGAAGGTCTTTTTTTTTTTTTTCAGATATGAGAAATAAAATGAAGCTATAATATCAGTTCCTCACAAGGCTGTTAAAAGGTTTCTATTTTATATTACCACTAGTTATCTTGATTATAACCTATTATGACTGTCTTTTTATTCCCGCCCTTTATTAATGTTCTGTTTTTTTCTCTAGAAGTATATTACCCAGATGAATACAGCACATTCAAACCTGGCATTACTGCAATGGAAAAGGGCTAATGACTTAAGTTAGATAAGTCTTTACCATAGTTTTAAATGGAAATTCTGCAGCTGTGAGAGAGTGAATGTGCAACAGTAATTCTATCACTTAATAGTGTCACCTTCAAGTCAGCATAGCAGTGAAGCCAGCCTTTTAAATTAGCAACAAAATGGAATCGGGTGTATTGGAAATGAGCTAACCGCAATGACTGTAAACCACCAATGATCATGTTAGCAAACACGTGCTTACATTGATCTGTATTAATCAGGAAAGGCAACATATTTTCTGCAGGAAAGGACAAGATACGAAAGCATACTGCAATATGCTAAAGTTGGCTGAAATACTCATCTTTTGCAAAAGACCTTAGCTATTTTTGTAGGCCAGAACCGCAAGAGAGTTGCCACATACCTTGCAAAGGTTGTGGGAAGAGGGTTTATGGCAATAATTTACTGCTAGATCTACCGCTCCATTTTCAAGATGGGACTGAGCTGGTCACAGGGTAATTTATCAATGCCAGTCTCAATACTCCCTTCTATGTCACTGAAGAGCTGTACCAGAACTCAGATTACAAGCACAAACCCTTGTAACATCCAGCTCTGCTGTGAGTCTTGTGGCCTAACACTAGCCTGGTCTTTGCTCTTTTACTGTTTGTGAGTCAGGAGAGACTCAAAAAAATCACACTCTTGCCACTGCTGCAATAAACTATCATACGTTCACCCTAAGGCTTTTAAGGTTTAAACACTTTTCATTGCCTTGCTACATACCAAGGCATGTCTAGTTAGAATTAGTAAAGCAGGCTTTACTTCTGCATGAAACTTCTGTGTAGTCAGTTGCCAAAGAAATTGGATGTTCACATCCTCTTACACTATGTTATGTTCAGGCACTTTCAGGATAGAATGCTAAACACCAGGCATTAGGATTGTCCTATCTAAGGAACAGAATGTGGTACAATTTGAAGGTCATCAAGAAATTAATTATTTTGCTTTACCATTTTTCAGTTATATGTACAAGAAGGATATATTTCCTATGTCCAGCTGTCAACAAAAGACCTTACCAGTTTTAGAGATAGGTTAAGAAATGAAAAGAGAAAACTTAGTTATTCTGCTTTTTCTTCAGATCAACTGTAAGAGGTATTTCTCTGTATTATACAATTAAAAAACTGTCATGATACTTACCAATCCAGCATTTCAGCTTTCACTGACACCCATCTATTCTTATATTCTTAGACCATCCAAAGGCATTTGTTTCTTTTAAGTTCAATCTTCCTTGTCCCTTTGTCACCCTCTGGCCTCCAAACATCACTGTAAGTAATATATTCTGTTTTTTTTTTATCAGGATACTCCCTTTGCCCCTTTCCTTCTTTGTATTAGAAGTTCCTTTTAATATCTGTACTAATATTTCACATTAGTACTTTGTCAAAATGAAACAGTTTTGAGTTACTGTTAGTTTTGCTGTCATGAAGGAAAAAAAAAAAGTATTTTCATTAAGAATTCAAATTCAGAAACTCTAATTGGTCTTCTGTTTTCATCCTAAATCTAAATCAGGGAGAAGAGGCAAAGTATGCCAAAAAAAAAAAAAAAAAAAAAAAAATAAAGAAACTGCAACTATAAAAAAGCATGAAAAGTCCCGAGAGCTAAAACATAAAACAAACTTGTTGATAAATACTTTCTGCATGATATGCTTTACCTATTGTGTTTTCTCTGCTCCAGACTAAGAGTATAGAAACAGATTAAAAAAGTAGTCCATCATTTAGTAATGCTGCCAAGATAAAACCAGCAAAAATAATACAACCGTTTTGCTTGATATGAAAGGAAGTATTTTTTAAAAAGGGTACCTCCCTTTGATGTTTAATGAGAAAAGACTTTCAGACGTAACTACTAATCCTACCTCATGCTTTTGACCATGAACCGGGGAAGGAAGTTTTCAATTGAACCTAGCATTCAGCTACTGCCATTCTTTTGCTTTGTTGATCTTGGATACACCTTGTGTCTTAGCATGATATCCAGGTACTTAAAAGCTTTACATGCTGCTGTGTTTAGACCTCTGACCACCACAACATACTTGCTTTGCAGAAAGTGATGCAGAAAAAAGACATGAAAAAACACCATTCCTAGTTACACTGTAAGGGGTATAACCTATAGAACTTGCTGTCACTTCTATCATACTTTACGTATCAGATTGGTTTAGAGTGATGATGACTTAAGGGCAAAGACTCCACTTGAGCGGAATGACAGCTTGGCATTTGTGAAGGCATAAGTCTGCCTGGAAGAACTGAAAGACATTTGTGTGCGCATGATGGTGTGTTTAGATCTATGCTATCACAATAAAAATGAATCCTAATGCTTTCTAAGTAGTAGAAACATAAGTAGTAACACATACCACCATACATGTTACTGATACTAATATTGACAGAATCAATACAAGGGTCCTTCAAATAACAAAACAGTAAAATTTATGGTATGAATATTCACTGCAGTGGGAATTCTTCACTATGAGGGTATGAGACACTGGAACAGGTTGCACAGGGAAGTAGTGGATACCACAGCCCTGGAAGTGTTCAAGGCCAGGCTAGATAGGGCTTTGAGCCACCTGGTCTAGTGGGAGGTGTCCCTGCCTATGGTGGCAAATTGGAACTAGATGATCTTGAAGGTCCCTTCCAAACCAAACCATTCTATGATGATGACAATTTCAAATTTAGGAATTAAAGTTTAACAAAGAGGTAAGAGGAAGAAAGACATTAATTCCTTAAAAAAAAGAGGCTAGCTGAGGTTTGAAGAAATTGAAATTCCCCAGGAAGGATGCTCGCTCTGATCTGGGAAGCCCATTTCAAAAGCTTCAGGGATAGCTTACAACAGAGGACAAAAGTAGGAGAAGAAGTTATATGGAGGTTATGTTTCTAAGCCAGGAATAAGCACAGTGTCACATAGGTGCTGAGAGTCATAGTAAATTCAGTCAGAATTTAGGGTCTATCCCAATGCAATTAGCAGTTCCAAGACCACTGATGCTAGATTGTGGTTAGTTAGATTTCAAGTAAGGGGAAAACCTGCTCTGTATCCAAATACAACATCTTATTCAGACTTACATGAGATTCTTGTCTGATCATGAGATCTCAGATAAAGGAAGCTTCCCCCTGGAGAAGTGGCTGCTTGGAAAAATGGTTTGGCCGGTAGATGGAAAAATTTTGACTAAGAGTACACAATGAAGTTCTGGTCTATTCAAAAGACTTGTGCTCATCTTAATGACAGGTCTGCCAGGAAAAAAAAAAATGTTCAGAGTAAAGAAATAAAGCTGTTGACCAGTCATTGGTTGACAGAAATGGTCAATGGGTTACTGGTCAATAGCCGCATGAAAGGAATAACTCTGAAGGACTTCCCCGGAACAAGCCAGAGCAAAGGTATTAAGTGTATGCGCCTGTCTCTGAAAGCATATCCTGAAAGGCAGCAGAGAAAGCCAAGGAAGTAGGTGCTGATTCATTGGCTCTAAAAGTTCTGAGGCTGGACCTCAGAAACCTTTTGTCCTGGTTTTGGTTAAACCATGACACATTCCTTCCATAGCAAAAGGATATTCCACCTCTTTCATAATGTTCCATTGGGCTATGACTTGCTCAGGATTTACAGAGACACTTCTAGTGGTTCTCTGCTAAATGAAAAGGAAAATCTTAAGACAGGAATAAAATTATTTGCTATTGTTTTACTTTGTAAAAGAGAGAAAAAAAAAGTTTACACTTAGCTTGAATAGAAACACTTTAATGAAAAAGTGAAAATGAGTTTTGTAACGGATAGGTGTCCTGAATGGTTAGTAAGAAGTGTTAATGTATAGATATCATGGTTTTGGTCATGCTACCTGCCTCTTTTTTCTTACTAAATACTATATTATAGCTAAAAAAACCCACACAAACTTCTTAAAGTATAGAAATAAAACTACTAGAAATAAATATAGTCTTGCTAAGTCAAAACCTCATATAATATACAAATTTCATCTTTTCTGTAAGGTCTTAATAAGTACGCACATAAGGTTGATAAATGTAAAATGATTCTACCACAAACACATTCTTATTTTGATGGAAAGGAACTTTTTATGCTTTCTGGTCTAAATTCAAGCGCCAGGTAGGGTTCCTTTAGTGACTCATTGTTCTGATAAATAAAAGCTCAAAAAAGCCCAAAATATTAGTCATAAAGTATTAAAATATACTAATAAATAATACAAAACATTTAAAACTGTTTTAAAAAATAAACAATTCAATGTGAATAATAAAACTGCATATGACATTTAAAATAAAATTAATACAGAGAAGGCTTCTTTTAAACAGGCAGAAACTCATTAAATGCGTGCCTACCTACAGCAGAGACAGCTGCAATGAGTAGGACATTACTGTTATGGCTAGAAACAACAAATGTTATTGAATTTACATTAGTTGGCTTGTGATTAGAGATAGAAAGAAAACATTCAGTCTCCTGTAAGACTCATTCCTGTGATCAAACCACAAATCAAGGTCAACCAGTTCATCTTCAACAGATGCTAGTATAACTTGTTCTGTAAGGAAAATGAAGGAAATTCTACATTCTCTGCAGCCAAACTATTTTAGTGTTTCACTATACTTTGCATTAAAAAGTCTTGGCTTTGGTTTTGATTTTTTCCAAACCGACAGAGAGCATCCCTTATTTTTCGACAGGCTGTTTCTCAAGGCCTCAAGACTGATATCATATTCCCTTTGATAGTTTTTATTTCAAGCTAAACAGTATCATCTTTTTCTCTTTTCCTGGGGAGATCATGCTTCTGCACAACTAATAAATCTCATGGTTCTTCATTCTACCCAGTTGTTTATTGAACAATGGTACACTAATCTGCAGTAAGCACTTTGGAGAGGTGTTAAACAGATCAGAAGATCTGCGGGCTCTACTCCTGTTTACAGATTATAACTTCAGATTTGATTTTCTTGCATCACATAATGCTATTCAGCTTGTGATCTAAAATCATTCCTGACTATTTTTCTGAGTACTCCTGTGAATCTTATGAAATCACTGAGTTTTTTAAATGGACCTCTGGAATTCCATTTGATTTTGGTTTGCTGTTGTCTTCTCTGCTAACTTGCAAACAGAGTATGTTCTCATTACATGGTGGTTGCCCTCTCTCAGATCCCCTTAACTTTCCCACTCTCAAGTTCCTCCCTGCTGATTAGCAGCACTCCCTAATGTTATTTTTCCAATACTGTGTCATCCATATAATCTATAAGTCTTTTGTGCAGTCTGCATCTTGACCTATTTTCCCATCCCTGTCAATCTCCATAGTTAAAAGAAATAAGAGGCATTTTAAAATGCTGACACCAGGACCTATGCATTAGATGATTCTTTTTGTTTGTAAAAAGCTTAATCTGTGTAGTTGTCTTGGTTTGGTGGTCAACATCACCACACAGGTTCTTTTCCCTTTTATTAGCACCAATGAAGTATAAATCCATTTCCATTTTGAATCTCAGAGCAATTATACATTCTTCAGCTGCATCCATTTCTGCCTGGATATTGAGGTTTCTCTCTTAATTCTCTTTTTACGAGATGTTTGTTGCCATATGTAATTTAGTTCATGTTACAAATTGTATGTTGATTTTTGCCACTCTTTTTCTGGAATTTACACTCTCCACTCTGAATTCTTATCTGTTTATCTACACTTCTCAACTTTTACACACATAAACACACTTCTGTTCTTTCTGAACCTTTAGCAAAACCACACGGTTATATACTTGTAGTTCAAACAAAAAGGCCTATATACATCGATGATATTTTTCTAGAGCCAAAATAATGGCTCTAGATCTTGGTGTGCTGAATGCAATGCTGTCAGACATTCTGAAATCTAAACTCATCATTAGCCACAATGAGAACTGGAATTTAAATATACAAAGTTGGCTGACGACTGCATGACATGTTTTTGTGGGTGATACAATCTTTTTCCTGGAGTTGCTTCCTGTGGGTGAAATTACTCCTAGCTTATAGGAGTATGCTATGAATAAGCTTGGAGAGGTATTGCAGAGCAGAAATTATCTGAATATATGTTTTTCACAGCTTTGACTGCATACTTGCTTTATAACTAGCTTTACAGATAACAGTGAAGTCCAAAATGTTACTTGTAGAAATCTGCTAACTTTTCCTCTGAGTAAATGTTTGTTTCAAACTGTGACTGCCATGGACTAAAACAGCTCATCCTTGTGAGGACTTATGTATCTATTATTTCTGCTACTTTCTGCCTAAATTTAGAGTCAAGATCTTGCTGTTCATTCACGTAAGTTATGAAGTATGATGTATGTCATGACATATTCTTGTCTAACCTCACCACGCAGTTTATGGCTACTAAATAAGTTAGATTGTACTGAAAGTTGGTTACGGTAAAAAATTTGCTGTAAGATGGGATAAAAATGAAAAAGCCACTTTGCAGTGGTTTCACACAGGATCAAGAGGAAATAAGGTGCAGTTCTGACATCTATTACATGGCACACAGTAAGAAGTACATCTGTATAATTATTTTTTTTTCAAAAGTCAGATGCCTGCAATATTTCCTAAAACTTTAATAGCATTACTCCTATTCTGAGGGCTTTACAAAGTAAAATCCAAATGATCTCATCATCTAGCATCTAATGAGAATACTATTCCAGGAGAAAACAAGATATTTTTGGCCTATAGTATTGTCATTATAGGACAAGTATTTGGAGCCAAATACTCTTTTCATGGAAGCAAAATCCTATACTGCCTTACAGCTTGGCCCTTATCTCCAACAATAGAATTTTTTTTCCAGGCAGAAATAAATCACAAGCAAGCACTTTAAGGCAAAAAAAAGAAAAAATGGGAATGCTGGAACTCCTTTATGATTCACCTTTCCCTCCTGTGGGTAGTTATATCTTAAAAATGGAGATGGGTCTGACTGATGTAATTTAAATGTGCATTCTCAAAACTACCAGTGCCTGAGGGCATGGAAGTGTCAGGCTTAGCTCTTAAGAGTCAGAAATTTATTAAAAAATCTAAACATAATTCATACCTACTTCCTGTATCCTGCTTAGTGTCTTTTTTCTAAACAAGCTGGTTTGATTTAATTTATCTCAGCTTACTAATAGTGGGGCAATTTTCCACTGGGCTTTGACCTTTACATAGGCCAGGTGGATTTGCCCGGTATCATCCAATCCAGACACTTCAGCTGTTTCAAATTGCATCTCTGGACTCTACGCAGTCCTTCAACTGAGAAATTAAAATATGATGCAGATATTGGCAGATTTTCCTAAAAATATTCATTCTTACATTGGTCACAAAAATCCAATAACTTAATCAAAGTTTTAACCTGAAAAGCGGATTGAGTCTGGAAGTTAGAATCAGTCTCTGGATCAATACTGACTTGTACCAGAACAGAGCAGCCTCTTCTGTAACTTTGGGAAGCTGCTGACTGTGTTATGCAAAGGAACAGCTCAGACAAGTACAGGATCAGCTCAAAAATGTAAGTCCTATGTAATGGAATAAAATAGATTGCATCCCAGAAGGAGAGGAAAGGATTAAAATGTCTTCTCTTACAACTTATGTTATGAAAAAAAGGGGGAAAAAAGTTGAATATGGAAGGAGAGGCATTCAGAATCAGGATCATAGAAAGGTTGACTTTCCTAGAGGATGGTTTTCCTTACCTAACCATCAAAAAAATATTATTTTTTTGGTTTTTTTTTTTTTTTTCCCCTTCCTTTTCCCTTCTCCACCCTGACTATATGCTGGCTCCTTTTGTGTCTTTGTTTATAGAAACAACCTTGTTGAGTATATTTTCTGTGGAATGACTGTAAGACATTGAACAAACATTGCAAACAGTTATTATCCTTAGGTCAATGGAATTCTCCAACAATCTACACAGTCACCTGCAGGCTGATGTAAGTGCACACTGCTTGTAATCTGAGCTGGCTAGATGCATTCTATCCTTAACTAGAAGATATAAATCTATTTATGCAATGTCCTAATTAGTCTCACTGGTTTTACCCTGTCAATAAGACTTTGAGTTCATAGGCAGCTAGGAGTTCACATATACGTGCTTGTAATCAGCTCTATAGCTGTACTTCCAGCATAATGCTGACAGGTTGCTCTGTTGCCAAGTGGTTAGACTCCTGCAATAACATTATCTTTCAACCAGAGCTCTCATACAGATCAGTCTGGACATTAAGTGCTTCCCTGAGATCTAAATAAACTTATCAGAAACCATATTAATCCAGAACATTTTGGGGTAAATATTAATGTAGTAGTTTCCGAGGAAACACAGAAATTCTATATATGTAATATATTTATTTTTGTTACTGACAGATGATGATAAAAGAATACTGACTCAGTGTTCAGGGTACTGAGAGTCTGGTATATCTACTTAAAGGTTTAACTTTTTACTAGAACATCAAATACAGCAGTTTTACTGTGGTCACATAATTTGGCTGCATAAGACAGCTTAAAGTGATTGCTTCCTTTCATCTTGTGCCACTTCACTCTCCAAACTCCACCTGTCCTAAATGACAATCCACCAACTGAATGTGGCAAATCCAAGACCTTCTTTCCCATTCATATTGAAATTCCTATTCAGTCTCTAAAGGCACTACATATAAACCCGCTGTAATAACATACATCAAATAATCATTTATTTTTCTACATTTCAGTACTTGTTATAAATATTTTATTTCTACTTTTCCTACCTCATTTGCAATTCACATATATTTCCTCATATTTCTGTCATATTTCCTTTTTATAACCATAAGCTATATTTCTACTTTATCATTTCCTTTTAACTACTCTGGAAGACCTTTATATATTTCAATTACCTGCAGACTCACAGTCCTACGGCATAATCTTAAAATCAAAACTATGATACTGATGCACTCCTCTGCATATTAATTCTGGATATTAGAATATTATTAGAGTATAAGCATGCAGGTATCTTCTTAAATTTCTTTGATACATCAAGGTTCCCATCTTTCATCTAATGTAGTTAATGGCTTTGATCAAAGCCGTGCCGAACCCTCTATAAGCATATACTTTAGTGTAATGAAAAAGATACTTGCAGCCCTTTACTGATTTTTCCTTGACACTGTTTCGGTGTCAAAGTAGATTTGACCTACACATGTCCTGCAATTAATCAGAGAAAGTTTCCATTAAAACTGAAGTATGCTATCTTCTGTCCCTCTCTGACTTCCATCTTTCTGCACAACTTTTCTATTTGAAAAGGAAGAAGGCTCATAGGAAGTCATTAAGGTCTGCAAAGTTTTCATGTGTCTTCTTTTTGTTTGTACTACAAGCAAACGCGCAAGCGCTATTACAATTGCAATTCCATGATACAAAAATAGTCAACAAGAAGCTGTAAACCTACCTAATCTTTCAAGTTTTTATTAATCAAGTATTTCTTACACTGCCTTATGATAGATTGCTTGTTAAAGCTGTGCATTACAAAAGCATTCTGAATTCAGGAAAAATCATAGAACCCATAAATCCCACACTGCCACAGTGGTTTATAAATGCTCATACAATGGGCATGCTTTAGAAAATTAATTACCAAAATGAATCATTTATTGGACCCATTCACAGTGAAGTGTTTCCAAAGTGACGGTAGTCACAGCTAAGCAAGACACCAAAGTCAGGTTTTCATTGTATTACCACACTTCAATAACTGCATGTGGGAATTTCACCTCCAAATAATATTAATTTTTTGTTTTCTCTTTTCTTCCATAACTCCTTTCCTACATGAGCCTAAGTCACCATGATTATCAAAACACAGGCTTGAGAAAAATACACTAAAAAAATAAATCTGGTTGATGTTTGACATTATAATGTCTTGCCAGGTTTCATCACTCATATCATGTCATACTGAGTAATATAATCTGATTGATGCAACTCACAGGGACATGTTTTTGCTGAAGAATTTAAAGGTATCAAACAATCTTGGGACAGAATTCAGAGCTACTATATGAAAAGGATTTTGTTATTTTATTTTTCCATGAAGATAGAATTATATGGTTTTCTTTTGTTTAACCCCTATGAGATGTAAAAAAAAACAAAAATAAAAACAAAAACAAAACAACTTTCTTGAGATTGCATGGATCATACAACTTTTAGTCTTCATTAGGAAATCTGTGTTAAATAATTTCAGCTTTAGACTGAAGCCAAAAGTAAAGCATAGACATCTCATTACAGCTTTATTATTTGGCTGCAGATTAGTACTTACACTGTAAAACGCCTTTTAGGGTTATAGAAACTGGGATATGAGGTTATTTTCTCTAAACCCTTCAAAAATATTTAGGAATATAAAATTTTCCCTTCATTCTGCAGGGTAAAATTTTAATTATATAACAAGATGATGGAATGGTTAACCTAAAACGGGCCTTAGGGATTTAAAGCATAAAATTAAAACTAGCATTTTCTAGCCTCATTATAAGAAGTTAGTAATGAAATCTGATTTCGAGACAAGATGATTATCCAGAGATCAGAAAGAATAATCTCAACTTCATTAAATTACTTTTGAATAAACATAAAAGACAACAATAATTTTCAAGTGATTTTTAAAAGTAAATTACTCTTTCAAATTACAATTTCAAAACACCTTGACATGTTTTTCTAAAGAAACTGCCTGAAATATTGGATGTTAAGCTGTTTAATGGAACATACTTTGTATTTAACTTCATGACCTAAATGACAACACTTAAAGCCTGACAAATCCTACAATATGCAGTTTCTTTGCAATATTTAAATGCTACGTATATCTTTCTTTTGTGTGCTTGTGCAATCAATTCAATGTTTTTATTATTTTAACTCTATAAAAGAATTTTTCTAGTTCAATGAAGTTCTTTGAAAATTTAAGCCTCACTCTTATTTTTCATTTTAGCCATAGAAGGAAAATCAATTACTTGTCTAAAAAAATTCTAGTAGTGAAATTCTCTGGTAGGACTCAACAAGTATATAGTAACTCCTTCAACTCAGATGAATGTATCAAAGCAGCACTAGGCTTTCCTAGCCTCTACTTTTTTCTTTTTTTTTTAATCCTTTTTGTTTGTTTGTTTGTCTGATTGATTTCTGTTTTTCATTTAATTTGCATGGGAAAGCTTACTATAAATGCACATACAGCCAGGTTTATTTCTAGAACTCAGGAGAAAATCCTGTTCTTTTCACAAGGAATAATCTGATATCCCATGGTAAGCATCACTGAATAAATTTTCACTACTTGAGCTGCTTTCTGTACCACTGATATCAACAGGTGCTGTGGGAACTTACACAACTCTGAAGTTAAAGACAGTTAAACAATGCTTCACTTCTGAAGCCCAATAAAAAATATTACCATGACACCTACAGCTTATGATTACATTTCTTAACAGCAGGTGTAATCCTCAATGCCATTTATAAAATGGTTTAATTTTTAACTTATGATAAACACTTGAAATGTCCTATGTTAATTGTATGTTTAAGATTACCTTTGTTAAGTATTTAATATTCTGATCTCAGTATTTAATATTGTGACCAAGTTTGAACCTTAGCAGGATTCCATATGTAATCATAGAATCATAGAGTGGTTAGGGATGAAAAAGACTTTAAGATCATCTTGTTCCAACCCCCCTGCCATGGGCAGGGACACTTCACACTAAACCATGTCACCCAAGGCTCTGTCCAACCTGGCCCTGAACACTGCCAGGGATGGAGTATTTACCACTTCTTTGGGCAACCCGTTCCAGCGCCTCACCACCCTCACAGTAAAGAACTTCTTTCTTATGTCTAACCCGAACAATTTTGATTCTCTTTTTTTTTTCTTTCTTGTGTTATTTCAGTTATTTTCTTCAGTTTAACTATGGTAAAATTCTTCTACAACTACTATCTCTGAGGCATTCCTGCTGGCTCAGCAAACACTGATGTTTCCCCCTCTCCTAACCCCAAGTTTGGTAACCCAGCACAATTCAGTGCATTATACTGGATACTGCAACATCACTCAACTGCTTTTTCTTTTGGTTTAGCAGTATTAAAACAGATTGCTCAGCTAGAGGAGACAGACAAAGGTCAGATAGGAATGAAATCGGAAGAAAAATTACACCATATATACTGGCAAGCATCAATCTTGAGGCTTATGAAGAAATTTCAGTCATAGCTTGACTCTGGACTTCCTGGATATATTTTAATGCTGTATCTGGCATTACATGCTATATCTGGTTCTACATAAAAGTCAGAGTACGTATTTTTATTTTTTTTTTAAAGAGGCTTAAAGTTGCTAATAATTATTTCTTATTTTTACAGACCAGAAAAGGATAACATCATAACTGTCACAAAAAAGAACCGTCTTACATTTTCCGTATAATTGAACTTTCAAACTAATAGGCTGATTTCAAACTCAGTACAGAGACATCCCCAGATATAGACTGACCTAAGCTAAACAACCCTTACTGATGAAGCAATTCAAGTTTTCTACCTTATTCTAGATTATGAATGGATAGTTCAAATCCGGCCTAAGTTCAGGTAGGCCTTTATTAAGCAGTCAAAGTTTAAGCATTTATCTAAAACAGAATTAGATAATCAATTCTTTTTTTATAAGGTAACACACTTCTAATATCAAATGAGTTACTGATATACATTTAATGTTTACAATAAAAAGCCAGTAATTTTTTCTATTTTATTGAAAAAATGTTCAAGTGTTCTACTTACTGTTCAGCTGAGCTTCTAAAGTAAAGCAGAGTACATAACCTTAATTCACATGGAAGACAGACTTGATATTATGTTTACAGAAAAAAAAGTTCATAGTATATGACCCCCTTCACCATTGTGAAGGGGCATGACCTAAACAAATATTATAGGTACCACAAAACAATGCTTAACAGTAACATATAAAAGCCAAATCAGTGTGATAAGGGTGATTTGTACCATTGCTGGCCCTGCAGAGCTTAAATTTAAGTCTGCCTTTAGAGGAGCTGATTTTTGGAGTATGCAGTATCTTTGCGTTGTTCAAGAAGTCACTGATGAGGAGAATACTTCCTCTCCAATGGACGAAAATCTTTTAGAAGACCGATAGATTAATTATTACCGAGGATATTAGAGAAGAAAAAAAAAAAAGAAAAAAGTTTACATCCACTTAGAAACTTTATTATTGTCATACCTGTTACTTTCAGTCTGTCAGCACCAATAACAATCTCATCTTCATCTGCAGAAAACAGTACTTTTCCACTTTCAGTTGCCCTCACTTCAAATCTCTTACTCTGGGCCTCCACAGCATCAGCTCCTGAAATCAAGGGAGTGAATATTTCATCTGCAATATGTTGTAAGAATGTCATCAACATACATAGAATACCCAAAACATATTGAATACACGAGGCTTTTATAAAATACTGGGCTTTCTGTTGGCCTGGTAATTTGTATTATAAAATACTGTTAAATTAATTTACAGAGTAACTATTTCACTATTGAATATCAGGATAGAATTTAAACTCAAAAGCATCTATTTCAGTGTTGCATGGAAGTCAGCCCAAGAACTTAGAATGTACTTAAATTCTGAGATCTTGAAATGGCTATTCAGCTTAAACTACAGGGTTTTTGCCAACAGCAAAAAAAGAAAACATAACCTATTCCATAATCACCAACAAATCAGCACACCAGAAAATGGTATTTTTCATTCAGTCCTACTGCAAACATGAACAACAGAATAAGAAAACAAACAAACAAACAAAACAACCAATAAAACAAAAAAGATGAACTGACATATCACAGTTTATTTCATATTCTATGAAAATTGTCTGAAAGCTCCAAAACTCTAAAGTAATCTTGAAATTAAACAAACCTATGGCACTGCATCCAATAGTGCAAGAAAAGAAGTCTGTAGTTACCAAAACTCTGTCAAATTTACTATGCCTTTCAATTTACTGGTCTTATCCTTACTCTTCAGTGTTTTTTCCTGCTAAGTTGTTTTTGAAAATTTTTATTTTATTTTATATTTTAATTTATTAAGTGATAGCAAAAGTTTAATACTGAAAATAGTGTTGAAAAGCAATGAACTGCATATAGCAAAACCAGCTGTAAGGCAAATTGCAAGACTTAATGGAATAATTATGTTACAATTTTCGACAATCATTGATCCCTAATCACATTTCTAATGTACACATGGAATGACCCATAATTCTATATGGGTAAAAATTACGGGGAAGGCATTATGGATGAAGAAATCCCTGTCTGTCATTTCAGTTTACCAGTTTGGCTTGCAGGTTTGTGAAAAACACTTGCTTCCATCATGTGGAAGTTTCCAGCTTAATATGCAAATGCACATTATCAAAATATATAATAATAAAACTGTGATAACTAATTTTGGATGAGTAATTGCCATAGTAATTTATATTTACCAAATCAGCTATAAAATCAAAGCAACAGTTTTTCTTACTTTCAAATGAACTTGTATTTATACCATGAAAAATTTCTTATTCTTTATAATTCATGAATGTAAGAAGAAAATGAAAGGGAATATTAAAAACTTTTGCAATGCCAAATTTTCTTGAAGTAAGACAAGTTTATTCTGTTGTAAAAGTCTAAAATGATATTTTCTCCCTCTCTTTGTACAACTGAATTTTATCTTAAATGGGGTAGTCATATGGGTGTCTTTGTTTAGAAAAATAATAAATTTCAGTAAAGACAGACAGGGACATATTTCAGACAACATAATGTTAGCCATATGCTAAATGCTACACCTCACAAACATTCCAGGATGTTCATTAATAAAACGTATCACAGCCTAATTGTCCATCAGGATAAATGTAATCACAATATATATTCACACATAGCTGTCATTGAATGCATCCACTATCCTCTAAACATTTTCCATAGGTCAGCAGTTATGTTCCTCGTACTGTTGCCCCCAGGCACACCCAAAATTTTTGTTTGAGATGTTAGCATTTAGCTAGTGATGCATGCTAGCAATAAAATTGTGAAGGATACTCTGTTTTGTTGCACTGATACATGTAAAGATATTTAAAAACTTTGAAATGTGTATTTATTTGTTATACGAAGACTTAATTTTTCGAAACCCAGTGAGATCTAGGCATTTCAACTCACCAAATTTCTGGTGAGTTGAAAAGGCTATTGTGTATCTTTCTAGTGGCAGAAACACATAAGGAAATTAGGAGGTTAATTTATACATATATATATATATATATTTTATTTTACTTCATTTTGAGATATTTAAAAGACATACAATTAAAAGGCATTAACTGAATGTAAAATGTATTAAATTAAATGTATTGACTTAAAACATATACCTTTGAGGAAAAATTGGAAGGAATAAATTTTCCTGGTTTCGTCAGAAGTATGCTTTCAAAATCTCAAAGCTCTTCTTCATTTGTGTATTTATTTTTCTGTCCTAGTCTAGTTGTCAATCTTTTTGTGAATTTCACTCTATTCTAAGGCAAATCTCAGAAGACTTGCATTTTAAATTATTAGAAAACGTAAGTAAGAATTCTGTTAATAAATTTCAGTTAACAAATATTAATTGTATTTCAAAACAATAAAGTTCATAGTTTCAGATTGCTTAACAACTACCATAACCTTCTACGTGAAACTATTGAATAATGGAACATAATATCAAATATAGTACTTGATAAGAGTATCACAATAATCATGAAGGTCACATACTTTAAAGTCTTTAAACACCACTATATACGAAGCACTGTATGCTTATCTCCCAGATTTTGCAGAATGAAAAGATATCACACAAGATGTAAGGGTACAACAAGTCCCTAAAACGAAAGGACTTCCTACTGGTAAGTGCATTCACAGTGCTCAGTATCTGGTCTCCTGCACATGCCAGACTGGTGAGGCATCATCTGAACTAGTGTGCAGCCAGGCACTCTGCCTGAGTGCTTGCATTTTCTTTGGTGGGAAATTGCAGCAAGGAGGAGGAAGGAGAGCCCTTAAGTATCACTTCAACAATCAGAAAGCATACTTAAGTCATTTTTGGGGGGAAACAATCTGAAGAAAATAAGCTGAAAATGCCTCCTACAATGTCTAGATAAAGGTCAGTCAGGATATTTATGTGGTAACAGGTAATAAACACAGGTAGACTAAGCAATTCCACTTAACATGAAGTAAGCAGAAGCTAGTAAGAAAGGGAAGCTAGGGACTAGGTTAGGAAAGCTAAGGCCCAGTTAGAATTCAACTTGGCTAGGCATGTGAAAGATAAAAGGAACGGATTCTGTAGGTACATTACAAATAAAAGGCAGACAAGGGACAACATGGGCCCTCTCAGGAAGCTATCAGGAGAACTGGCTACCCTGGATTTGGAGAAGGCTGAGGTTCTGAATGACTTCTTTGTCTCAATCTTCACTGGCAAATGCTCTGACCACACCACCCAAGTCTCGGAAGGCAGATGCAGGGACTGTGAGGATTAAGACCTTAGGCCCAGTGTAGGAGAGGGTCTGGTTCGAGACCATCTTAAGAACCTGAACATGCGCAAATCCATGGGACCTGATGAAATCCACCCACGGGTCCTGAAGGAGCTGGCAACTGAAGTTGCTAAGCCACTGGCCATTATATTTGAAAAATCATGGCAGTTAGGTGAAGTTCCCGACGACTGGAAAAAGGGAAATATAACCCCCATTTTCAAGAAGGGGAAAATGGATGACCCGGGGAATTACAGAGCAGTCAGTCTCACCTCTGTGCCTGGCAAAATCTTGGGGCAGATTCTCCTGGAAGGCATGCTAAGGCACATGAAAAACAGCAAGGTGCTTAGTGACAGCCAGCATGGCTACACTAAGGGGAAATCCTGCTTAACCAGTCTGGTGACCTTCTATGATGGGGCTACAGAACTGATGGACAGGGGTAGAGCAGTTGACGTCATCTACCTGGACTTGTGTAAAGCGTTCAACACTGTCCCACACGACATCCTTGTCTCTAAATTGGAGAGACATCAATTTGATGGATGGACCACTTGGTGGATAAAGAACTGGCTAGATGGCCACACACAAAGAGTTATGATCAACGGCTCAATGTCCACCTGAAGACCAGTAACGAGTGGTGTCCCTGCGGAATCGGTGTTGGGACCAGTCTTGTTTAACATCTTTGTTGGTGACATGGACAGTGGGATTGAGTGTGCCCTCAGCAAGTTTGCCAATGACACCAAGCTGTGTGGTTCAGTAGATATGCTGGAGGGAAGGAATGCCATCCAGAGGGACCTTGACATAATTGTAAGGTGGGCAGATGCCAACCTCGTGAAGATTAACCATGCCAAGTGCAAGGTCCTACACCTGGGTTGGAGCAATCCCAGGCACAGCTACAGGTTAAGCAGAGAAGAGATTCAGAGCAGCTTTCAGAGGAGAACTTGGGGGTGCTGGCTGATGAGAAACTTAACATTAGCCAGCTTCAGTGTGTGCTCACAGCCCAGAAAGCCAACCGTATCCTGGGCTGCATCAAAAGGAGCGTGACCTGCAGAGATCGAAGGAGGTGATCCTGCCCCTCTACTCTGCTCTTGTGAGACCTCACTTGGAGTATTGTGTGCAGTTCTGGTGTCTCAACATAAAAGGACATGGAACTGTTGGAACAAGTCCAGAGAAGGGCCACAAGGATTATCAGGGGACTGGAGCACCTCCTGTATGAAGACAGGCTGAGAAAGTTGGGGCTGTTCAGCCTGGAGAAGAGAAGGCTGCACAGAGACCTCATAGCAGCCTTCCAGTATCTGAAGGGGGCCTACAAGAATGCTGGGGAGGGACTCTTCATTAGGACTGTAGTGAAAGGTAAAGCAGTAATGGGTTAAAACTTAAACAGTGAATGTTTAGTTTGGATATAAGGAAGAAATTCTTTACTTTAAGGGTGGTGAGGCACTGGAATGGGTTGCCCAAGGAAGCTGTGAATGCTCCATCCCTGGCAGTGTTGAAGGCCAGGTTGGACAGAGCCTTGGGTGCCATGGTTTAGTGTGAGGTGTCCCTGTCCATGGCAGGGGTGTTGGAACTAGATGATCTTAAGGTCCTTTCCAACCCTAACTATTTTATGATTCTAAGTACTGTCTGGAGAGCTTTTTGTAAAAATACTCTGCTCATTTATGGAGAGAGGTAACAAGAACATAACAAAAGGGACAATTTTTAGTACGGCCTGTTGTGATGGGATGATGGGTAATGGTTTGAAACTAAAAGAGGACAGATTTAGAGTAGATATTAGGAAAGACTTCTTCAGTGTGAGGGTGGTGAGGTACTGAAACAGGTTGCCTGGATGGATATTCAGGGCCAGGATGGACTGGGCTCTGAGCAGCCTTGTCTAGTTGAAGATGTTCTTTCTCACAGCATGTGATGTTGGGCTGCATGACATTTAAAGGTCCCTTCCAACCCAAGGAATTCTATGATTCATTGAAATGTAAAATACTCCACTCAGACAATAAGAATAAACCAAAAACAAAACAAAACAAAAAATCCAAAACAACCAAACAAACAAACAAAACAAACCCAGAAAGAAACCGAAACAAACAAAAAAGCAACTCAGGAACAAGCAAAAACTAATATAGTCAGTATCTATTGTCATGGCCCAGGAGACTTGTTTTTTAACAGTTCTGGGTTGCAGAGCAAGGAGTCCACCAGAGTGCACTGCCTGCCTGATAACAGCATCCTGCAGGGACAGGAAAGCAAAGCTGATGGAAAGTTGGACCTATCCTTGTCCTGCAAGCATAGTTATGGGTCAGGAAATCAAGGGACACTAACAAATAACTTAATACTAATTAGAGTCAACTTTTTTTTAAAAGCTGATGATTGCTTACCTACCTAAAAGAAAGTGGCCTTATGAGTACTGTGATGCTGTTAATTTACACACATAAAGGTTGTTAGTTAGGTAAAGAAAATGGATTAACAGAAATTGTGAGAGAAATCAAAGAGAATAGAGACCTGTCACATTCTTATTCATTATATATCACTTCTAGTGACAGCCCATGTTTCAATAACTGCTTTTTAATACTTTCGATGATTTAGGATAATAGAGCTTTCTGTCTTGTTTTAACCCCAGCTGGCAAATAAGCACCACACAGCTGGTTCCTTACTCCCCCCCTGGTGAGATGGGAAAGAACCAAAAGGGTAAAAGTGAGAAAACTCATGGGTGAAGATAAAGACAGTTCAACAGGCAAAGCAAAAGCTACACACACAAGCAGAACAAACCAAGGAATTAATTCACTGATTCCCACTGCAGGCAGGTGTTCAGTCATCTCCAGGAAAGCAGGGCTTCATCACACGTAACAGTTACTTGGAAAGACAAATGCCATCAGTCTGAATGTCCTCCCTTCCTTCTTCTTCCTCTAGTTTTATTTGCTGAACGCGATGTCATATGGTATGTAATAAACCTTTTTGTCACCTGGGCTCAGCTGTCCTGGCTGTGTCCCCTCCCAGCTTCTTGTGTACCTCCAGCCTACTTGCTGTGGGGTGGGGTGAAGAGCAGAAAAGGCCTTGACTGTGTAAGCACTGCTCAGCAGTAACTAGGACACAGAATCATAGTACCACAGAATACTTAGGGTTGGAAAGGACTGTAAGATCATTCAAGTTCCAGCCTCCCCTGCCATGGGCAGGGACACCATCCAACCTGGCCTTGACATTGCTAGAGATGGTGCATTCACAACATCCTTGGGCAACCCATTCCAGTGCCTCACCACACTCACAGTTGTCGTGGTTTAAGCCCAGCCAGTAACCCAGACTCACACTGCTGATTGCTCACTCCCCCACTCTTCCTCCCCCTGCTCCTGGAGGGATGGGGAGGAGAATCGAAAGAATGTGACTCCCACGGGTTGAGAGAAGAACAGTCCAGTAACTAAGGTATAACACAAACCACTGCTGCTGCTACCAGTAATAATAATGATAAGGGAAATAACAAGGGAAGAGAATACAACCGCTCATCACCTGCCGACCGATACCCAGCCCAACCTGAGCAGTGATCTTGTGCTCATCCCTCTGGGTAACTGCCCCCAGTTTATGTACTGGGCATGATGTGCTGTGGTATGAAATACCCCTTTGGCTAGTTTGGGTCAGGTGTCCTGTCTCTGCTTCCTCCCGGCTTCCCCTCCTCCCTGGCAGAGCATGAGGCTCACAAAGTCCTTGGTCAGAGTAAACATTACTGAGCAGCAACTAAAAACATCAGTGTTATCAGTGCTGTTCGCAGGCTGAAAGTCAAAACCACAGCACTGCACCAGCTACTAAGAAGGAGAAAAATGACTGCTACTGCTGAACTCAAGACAACTGTAAAGAACTTTTTCCTTATATCTAACCCGAACTTCCCTAAGTTTAAACCCACTACCCCTTGTCCTGTCACTACAGTACCTAATGAAGAGTCCCTCCCCAGCATCCTTATAGGCCCCCTTCAGATACTGGAACATGCCTGTTATCAACACCTTTTCCTGGACAAATCCAAAACATAAACTCATACCAGCTACCATGAAGAAAATTAGCCCAGCCAAAACCAGCAGAACAACTTACAGAACAATGATCTGGAGCTTCTAGAAAGAAATGCATGTATTTTAGATACTCATCATTTGTGCTTCTTCTGCAACACATTAGGTAAAAGTACCCCTAGAATTCAGCTACTCCAAAATATCATTACAGGATATAACTCTACTTTTTTTTACTAAAATAAATGGGCTTTTCCTTTATGTTGCACTCAGGATTTAAAAGTACATCACTTAGTATTACTCACCAATTGCTGAAAGAGTGGTTAGTGTATTCAAGCCACTTGAGAGATTACTAACAAAACATAATACATGGTAAGTTTGTCTCTTTGATGTAGAATGTTATAAAAACGGTTTTCAAAAGTTAAACTGCCTACAGGGTAATCAATGTTATCAAAATGGAATTCTGTTTCATTACATTTTCATTTCCCAGTTGAAATAAGAGTAAGCAGTTGCATGTGCAACTTATTAGTGTATTATCTTCGTAGCTATAATGCAAACAGCTGTGTTCCAAAAACACTACAAACATACACATCTCATAAAATATCTGAATCTGTAAAAGTACTACTAACAAGAATTATGAATCATCTCTTAAAATACTATGCATAAACAAAGCAGTTATTATTTTATTTTTATTTTTTTAACTGAAACTTGTAGAGCAGCCTAACTATCCATTATGCTTACTTCCAGCAAATCAGATCTGCTTGAATAATGCACATTTCAGTCCAGAGAAACATGCAAGAAAATCTGTCCTCCAAATTCTATTGGAAAGGTACTTCTTACAAAACACATGGCTATCTGGAGAGCTTTCTAGCTTTGCTACTTTATGCTATACTACTAACCTACTTCAAATTAGAGATACAGTCAGCTTCTTAATAGATTTATTCAGATGAAGGGATGTCAATGGCAAACTCTTGTCATCTGTCTAGGAAAATTATTTACTTGTAAATTCAAATAATATGAATTAAATTATTTTCTGTGATATTCCATTAACATATATAGATGAAAAATGCATATTTCATATTCTTCCATACATATATAATGATGGCTTATAACACACGTTTGCTGCATAGCAGTTGCATAATCAGTACTACCATTAAGCCAGCTACAACGAAAACAGTAGAAAGCACAAAATAATTTATTTCAGATATAGTGAAAAGGCATTAAATAAAAATGTTGGGCAGTACATGCAATATGTGTGGGGAGTGAAGGTGATAAGATTTGCATGAAAAACAGTTTGGGAATGAGCTTTGAGGCCTTAATGCTTAACAAGCCCTGGGGTGATAAATTGCAACATTGAAGGACATGGAAGGTAATCAACCAAGCCTTGGGCGGATGGGCCAGGATTTAGTTGTGGTGGGAGTCTCAGTTGATGATGTGGGGGTTGTGAGAGGGTATGCAGCATTGTGATTGGACTATTTACCTGGAGATTTTTACAGGAGCCAATGAGATTGAACGTAGCATGTTTGTGTAGGTAGGGAAAGTACCAAACAAGGGGATAAAAAGGGGCTTGGTTGTAATAAAGTTGGATTTGAGTCTCTATTAGGATTTGAGTCTCTTCATCAACTTGAGTCCATGTCATGATACACCCCAAATATGAGCACAGAAAATTATAGTAGTCTAGATTAACATTCAAAGATTATTCTTCAAGATGAGAATGGTGTCTATTTTGAATCTGTATAGTGTCTAGTCTGATTTACTATTAAGTAATACTATAATAGCAACCATGAATAAAGCACTTTTTTAGCATTTTGCTTTTTAAAGTCAATCCTGCCTTCTACTACTTTATTATTATTCAGGAAAACAAATTATAGCCACCACTTGGAATTATAATAAATACTATCAAGAACTCACTGCTTTTTTAAGGTTTAGATATGATTATAAGGATAAAATTTTAAAGGTGGAAGGGTAAACACTCCATTTACCAAATATGATTTAATGCTGATCAGGCAAAAATCTTTTCTGTAATACAAAAATCACATGGTACAAGTGTAAGATGGTGGTGGTTGTTATTAGGTGATGAGATCAAATATTTCTGCATGTGGTAAGTGTGCATGATTAGTTTGGGTGGGGATTTTTTTGGCATTACAACAAAGCTTATTGCTGTCGAAATTGCTGCTCATCCTGGGTAGCATATACTGTGTTTTTTCACCACTTGGAGAGAATGAACAGTCATCATAGCCAGCAGGCCAGTTCAGATCTCCCCTACTAGCAGACTGAACCTCTTCTCAACAAATTCTGCAGTTATGCATATTTTGCTTTATAATGCACTGTATCGTGTTGTTTTTTTTTTTTGCTGTAGGAGAAGCTATTCAGGTTGTAGTCCTATGGAGACAAAACAGACAAACTAAAAGTAAGACTATTTCCCTAGCTGAAACAGTTTCTACCCAGACATTACTTTAGACATAGTTTTTAGATTTCTAAGAATATCTAAAAACTGCTCATTACTCATTCAAGACAAAAAAAAAAGTTTGGGACTTTAACCTATACTCATTTAAGACAAAAAAAAAGGTTTGGGACTTAACTATATATTAAGAAGATCATACATTCTCCTGGTAGCAAAGTGTTCTACTCCCACTCCTATCAACAACAATGAAAGTAACACAAATCTTTAAAAAAAGGTGAAGCCAACATTTTTTGTCTTCTGGTCTGTTTCCAGCCATCTACAGTGCAATTTCATTCATTCTTAACTTATTGAAACATAAGTTGAGACTGAGATGCAGGAGAAAAAACGAACTATAAACAATATTAAATAACAAGAAGATTGATTTTTTTCTCTTCTGTGGATAAAGATATTTTGTTTGCTTTTATCAGATGTAGATGTACACTAGCAGTTGTGTCTAGTTTCTAAGTCACATTCCATGTCCAAGTGGCAGACAGCAAACTCAGACACAGGAATACGTAAAAAATCAACCACTTTAAATATAGGGCCTAGAAATCAAACAGAATTGCCATGAATTGTGATCTTTTTAAATGCAAAATATAATGAAATTCAATGTACTGTCTTCTGATTTTTCAATGAAAAATTAGTTATTTAAACAGTTATTAAATAGAGGATATTTTTGGATGACAAACAAAACTACTTTTATGAGAATGCCTTGATGCTTCCGAGATGGGAGATAAAAAAGACAAAGCATTTTTAATAAAGATTCAACCTCCAGCTGGGTCTAAAATCAGTATTTGTGAAATATACCTAGATAAAATTTTGTTAATATTCATAGGGATGTTAGATATTATATTATTTTGGCCACCAGAGGTCTCAAATTTTTTAGTGAATGCAAATGCAATAATGCAAATTAAGGACTCATACCAGCTGAATAAAAGCTTTGAGAAACGTGAATAGAGATCTTTCAGCTGAAAGCAAGACATCTCTACAAGCAAACATTCATGGCAATCAGAACATATTATGTGTTCTGTTTGCTGAGGAAGGGAAGGACCCACTTTTTTATATCAAAAAGAGGTGAAAGCAGCAATTAAAAAAAACCCTACCTGGGTCTGTCAACTACTGCTTTTAGTTGAGGCTGACCTTCAAGTTTTCCCCATCAGTATGATTACCTACTCAGACAAAGGAAGCAGAGCAAGTGCTAGGCCAGAAGAAGCACTGCACATATTTGTTAACTTTTTTATCAGCAGGCTACAGTGAGTAATATCAGCTGTCCACACATATTGTTAGCATAGGGATATTGTTAGCTTATCATATATAACACATATATTTGTTATTATAACAAATACAACATATTTGTTATATACATTTATATAACAAAAATACATATGAACAAAGAAAATTAAGTAGAACCACCTGAACTGGACAAGAGATATGGTGGCAGCATGGTTTTTCCTTCTTCATTATCTACAGACTCTCTGGTATCTATAAAAGATTAGTGACATTACAGATTTAGGACTTGGTCAAATGGGAGTTCACAGGAAAACTCTTGATTTCCCAGGCAGATTTTACTTCTAGAAACTCAGTGAAAAGACACACCTAAAATATTGCCTATAACCTTTGCAATGGATAGAATACATCCTTCCCTTTATCTGCCTTCCTGGTGCATCTTGATGATGGAACGACGGGTGTGAAAATATATATAAAAGTTGTATACAGGTTGCAGCAGCAGCACTTTCCATGATACTTCTATATAAGGCTACAACTACACAAGAACAAACCTGTATTTTTTCTCCTATTATCCTTATCATATTGTATTTTCTATTGGAAACTTTGAGAAATTACACGGCTAAACAGACCTTGGATCTGATATAGCCATCCATAGGTTTCATCAGCTATGATCAATACACATGGATGAAAGAAAGTAAAATGGGTTCCTGAAGGTTACTTGAACTTTAAGTTAATATTAATTTTGCTTCTGTAAGGGCTAAAAGCATGTGCATTATCTGCTCCTGTAGCTCAGTTGACAGGTTATAAATTTGTCTATAGTATCTTAATCACTTACATGGGTCCTTAGATAAAAAAGCTACACAAGCCAAAGGAAGATATGCCAAGTACCTAACTGTTTGTGTAAGACTTCAGACAGTATGTTTTCTCTATTTATAATTTCATTAAATTTAAATTAGTCAAAACATGAACTAGATAGATGAATTGAGGCTTGTGGCAAGTACAATGAGTGGTTTTTCTCATAATACTATAAATATATTGTAAAAAAAAATTAACATATGATAACATATAATATAAATACATAAGAAATACCTGTAAATTGTTAAATTATCTAATCAAATATATTTAAATATAAGGTAAATTATGAATATACAAAATTATAAATTTCTATTTTTTTATTACCAGGTTTACTGCATAATCTTTCCTGTGGATTTTTTCCTCTATTGTCCATGAATTTTTCTTTGCGACACCAGTAAATAGCTATATTATATTACATTCTACGTATAGCTATCAACTTTATCAACAAGCTTAAATATCCAGCTCATGCAAATGAATTCGTTATAATTCTAATTTATTTTGGAGTACTCCAAAGTGTGAATGGGAATAGAAATTTTATCAATTTTTCCTCCTCATGGTGAATGCAACCTGAATAGTACTAAACCCTAAGAGACTTTTCCACATTTTCAGCATTACCCTTAACTTTGGAATGTTTAGCTGAGATGTGATTGGCTTTTACAACTGAAATAATTTACAAAGCCGATTATATACCTTTCAGGAGCTGAGTCTTACTGAAGCAGTCTGTGCATTACATTTCCATACAAAATCAGTGAGAAAGTTTCCATTGTTTGTTAGCTGAATTAGGCTATAAGATTATTGTTACATTGTTTGGCTAGTACCTCTTTAAAGAAATCCAAAGTTGTCTACTAAATAAGTGAAGTATATTATTTACAGCATATTCCACTGAAAATAAATAAGAGTTAAAAGAGAGAGAACAATACATAGTACAAGATACCTGATTAGATGCTGTGCTTAATGAACAGCACATTACATAGATGAAACTCAAAACAGAAATTTTGCATTTCTCCTTGGGAAACAGAATAACTTGCAGATCATAAGGTTATTTATTCCTTTCTAAAACTGTTTCAATCACTATGTGTTTCCTTTAGGTCAAACTTTAAGTCTTTGTATTGAATGTTCTAAAAATTTCCCAGAAATTCTACTGAAAAAATCTTACTGGTAAACCTCTACAATCTCACAGGGTTTTTTTTTTCTTAAAAACATATCTGATGTTTGACCCATTTGTATCCTTTGAGACCTTATCTCTCATCAGCATACTCTCTGAAATAATTGCCAATACTGCAATAACACCTTTCTGGTGCCTGCTTTATCATTCTAAGTTGAACTCCGCTGGAACTGAAACTGAATTAAGTGAAAAGTATTCATGTTATCTAACTGTTGTTTACCTTTTACGTTCCTGGTTTTACCCTGTGGCCTTTTTTACTACCTGTTATGTATCTTCCTTTGTGAAGATTTAAGAAGTAAAGCAGTTCATTTTTTTCTTTCTAACTGGTAATATTTTCTGTAGGCAATAGACGCAGTCATTCTGAAATTTGTTTCTACTCTGTATGCGTTTTGAACATTTTTGGCCAGTTATCACTAAAAATGAAAAGCCAACTTAAATATTTTTACTTGTATTTTATATATTCACCTATAATAACTCTGCCTCCTTAATTTTATTAAAAATACATAAAAATATACAAGTTGCTTTTCCAGATGTTTTTTGTGGTTTTCAGGGACTACAAATATAACCTGTTCTGACTAGAAAAATTGTATACCGTTATTCGCAATGTACTAAATTAGCCCATTAAAAGTTTTCTGAATACACATTAAACTTTTTAATATAAATGATGGATTCATCACATTTTGAGACAGAAAGACTGAAAAAAAAGATAAGAGCTCCCAAAGTAATTAGAAGTTTGCTTAGGAAAGAAATTAAAAAAAAAAAGTTTCAAATTTAATAAAATTAATTCAATCCTAATAGGGATGACTAAAAAATTTAATTTTTCCAAAGTGACTGTTTCTCAGGTTATCTGCTTTACCTGATGAGTACAAATATGGTGAAGTTATCTATGCAGAAGTTGTTAACATTTCATATAATGGCACTTTATCTGAGAAAGATTCAATGAAAAAAATGTACAAAATAATATTAAAAGATATACAGGATTCATCTACAAAAAAGGCTACCACTGGGTACTAGGGAAGGAATAAAAAATTATAGCCTGATGACCAGAAAATGATAATTTTCTGCTACTTGGTATATTAGTGAACTGCATTTGCAGATTTCTGAACAACTAGCATTCACTATAATGATAGCACAAGATGATGATGGCTTAGCCTAGCTCTCAGGATTTTAATATAATCCATTTAGGAAATTACTTGTCTCCTTGCCCTTGGCAGTGGAACAAGGGCCAGAAGCTGCAGAATCAGGATACAAGCAGATCTGGGCTCTAAGTTTCTATATATGTCTCTTCTGATTATAAGTTCTCAATAAAGTTCATTGTTTACTTGTAACACAGAAGATGTAATTCAATTCACAGATTAAGATATCCACCTTAGATTCCTACCCTGCTGACACTTAAATTCTATCTTTA
Organism: Pezoporus flaviventris; assembly: GCF_033815535.1. Lineage (NCBI taxonomy): Eukaryota > Metazoa > Chordata > Aves > Psittaciformes > Psittacidae > Pezoporus > Pezoporus flaviventris. The sequence goes on from NW_026892550.1 coordinate 27,366,591, forward strand.
TCTGTGATGTGAATCAATCCCAGAGTGTCTACCTTTCAAATACACCACTAGGCTATACTGACAGCTTATACTGACGCCCTTGAGAGTAGGATCTTATGGTAACAGAAAAAGTTTAGTATCATGAGGAAATCTGCAGCGTCTTCAAAGGAATGTATGATTTTGTATCTAACCCAGATGCAGATGAACGTACAAATTCAGAGGCAAGACCTGCAGCATAGGTGGAGTTTTTGTCTAGACTTGCTGTAAAGCTTGTGCTTTAGCAGTATGGCAAGCCAGCTAGAATCGCTTCACCACAAAGAAAGACATGCTAAATTGGCATCTGGCTTCATATGCAAATTCCACAAAGAAAAGTTGTTAAAACAAACAAACAAAAACTAACCACAACAACAAAACAAACCACACCCAAAACAAACAAAAACCATAAAACAGAAACCAAGCAAATGAAGACCCAGAAAACACCAAACTAGGAACAGAAGATTAACAAATTTTCCCTTCTTAAAAGACAGGTGAGTGTCAGAATCATCTTGTCATTCTCTGCCAAGAAGCAAAATGGACAGCAATTTTTTAGTGTCTGACAACTTTAAGGCAGTAAAGAGTCCAGGTGCCTTGGCAATACATGTGAGAGAAGAATGACAAACAGCTTTTCCAAATAAAACAGCCATGCTGTGGTATGAAATACCCCTTTGGCTAGTTTGGGTCAGGTGTCCTGTCTCTGCTTCCTCCTGGCTTCCCCTCCTCCCTGGCAGAGCATGAGACTCAGAAAGTCCTTGGTCAGGGTAAACATTACTGAGGAACAACTAAAAACACTGGTGTTATCAGCGTTGTTCCCAGGCTGAAAGTCAAAACCACAGCATTGCACCAGCTACTAAGAAGGAGAAAAATGACTGCTACTGCTGAACCCAGGACAGGACTCTAATGTGGGAATAACTTATATTAAAGGCAATGTAGACCTTAATTTTGATTTGGAGAAAGTGCTCACTGAATTATTTTAATCTATAACTGATGTTAGTGATTTAGAGTGATAAATATTCCCAGTAACTAATTAATTTCAGATCTTTGGAATGCTTTTATTCACAGGAAGAAATCTATTCTAAATTTTAAAATATTCAGCTAATCATTAATTCATTGCCATCTGTTCATAATTCAGCTGCAACTGCAATATTTATTACTCTAAGAATAACCTAAGGAAAAAGAGGGTATTTTCAGAGCATATTTAAACTAGAATTTTTTAAAATCCACATTAAAAATACCTTTAAATATCCTGTGCATGAAAAATTACATCAAGACAGCTCTGCCCATTTACAAATTGCACAATTAAACATCTCTAGTATGAGCATCATATGGAATTTGAAACTCCATACTGTTCAGAATGGAAGCAAAATAATTAAAAGGCAAATAAATGTAATGATCTTGATGAAGAAGCACAACAAACCAACTACACACCACACACTAGACCATGTCACCCAAGACTCTGTCCAACCTGGCCTTACTACTCATCTAGAAGACCTTGTGATCTTAGAGGTTCATGACCTTTTATGGGCAAATAATTTTCATGGACAGACAAATGTTTCCAAGCCTGCCTATTCAGAACTTACAAAAAATTCTTTCATATATAGAAACAGGTTAACTTCCCATAGCTGGCTCAGTAAGGTAAGTGATAAAACTCAGACTTTTAAAAGATAACTTAGCTGAATAAACACTCTAAGTATACAAACAAATTACTTCTCACCCACATTTTTGGTAAATCTCTTTGCTGTCATGTCAACATCTTTAACAGCAGCAGCATGCTATTGAGTTTCTTCTTGCAAGTACTCTCTGTAGCTCTGAAGTAAAGGAGAACATCAGCAATATCTCACTTCCTTTTTTTTATTATTATGGTTTTGTGTTTGATTAAGTTAAAAGCGGCTTCTCATTTATTTGCCTTTATTTTGTCCTTCACCTAAGCCACTTCTATTAGAATAATATATGCTTACCAATATTAATAAGCTGCCTGGCATTAGGGAAAAAAAGAAGCAAAAATAAAATCTTAATGTCCTGCCAGGGACTTGCTAAAGGTCCAGATGCTCTAAGTAATTTAACAATGCTTAGCACCCAGCAGCAGCCTAGTGAATGTCACAACACATGCACAGCACCTGTTTTTTGCAGTTAAATTAAATATTAGCAGTTGATAAAGCTAAAACCAAGGAATTAGATCCACCTCTTGAAGATGTATGCTGTATCCCTCAAATCCTACTTAAATACCTTGGAATAATGTTTATTTCTTTCACTTTTGGGATCTCTCTCCTAGAAAAGGGAATCATTTCTCTGCTTTGAACATTTGTGTAGTAGTTATGCTGTCTATATTGGCCAACAGCGTGTGGGTAACAACAGCAGGACAGATGGCAATGGATTAATGTTTAAACACTAACGCGTCAGCACCACCATGAAAACTACTAATGACCTGTTCCCACTCAAACTCTACTTCTACAATTAAATCCAACCACTGCTTATAGTTTAGTATGGTATGGTACAGTATGGTAGGAGGGGAATATATCTTTTGATATTGAGGGTAAAATATTTAAGAACTTAAACAGAATTTTCTACAAATAATAGAAACACCTAGACTTGCATTTAAAATACAGTGAGGTAAAATAAAAAGCCTATAAAACAGAAAAGTAAGTGCAGGACTGCTATACTGCTGGCAAAATAGCTGCTGGTAATCGAAATCTACTTAGGTGTATGTCCAGTCTCCCTGCAGATGCTCTGGAATCAAAGTCAGCATTGAGATGAAATACTAAGGCGCCAAGATGAGGCTTATCAGGCACCCCTTTACACAGGGTCACCACAGCAATTTTGCTCTCCTACAATCACTGCTTGGAAAAAACTGATTTAGCATTCCCTTTTATCCTTTTCCCATCATGCCACATCTACATCCCATCAGGATATGGAACTTCAACTATTGCCTTCTCACGAGAAAAGAGCATTGCAGCTGCTGCTTTTCCAAGGGTTATTCTGCAGGAAGCCAACACGCGACCAGGCTTCTGCTTGTCTGGCTGTTTGTGCCAGCACCAACTGGAAGCAGCTAGGACCTGAAGCTTCACTCAAAGTCTGGTTTCCAGTAGACTGGCTGAGGAAGATCTGCTACTTGTCCCTCTTCCTCCCTCTCCATGGACTTATTCTGTACCCCTTTGACAGAATCATAGAATCACAGAATATCTCAAGTTGGAAAGGACCCATAAGGATAACTGAGTAGAAGCCCCTGTTCCTCACAGGACTAACTAAAACTAAAGCATATGACTGAAAGCATTGTTGTCATGGTTTAAACCCAGCTGATAACTCAGTACCACATAGACATTGCTCACCTCTTCCTCTGTCTCCCCTCCTTGAGCAGGATGGGAAGGAGAATTGAAAGATTTAAACCCTGCAGGTTGAGATAAGAACAGTTTAATAAATAAAGTAAAATATAACATTACTAATAATAATTATGATAAGGGAAATAACAAGGAAAGAGAATATAAAACTAAAAAGGGAAAAGGAAAAAATAAACACAATTGATGCGCCATACAATTGCTCACCACCCGCCAACTGATACCCAGTGATCTGGGCTTTCCGGGTGACTCCCACCAGTTTATACACTGGGCATGACGTGCTGTGGTGTGGAATACCCCTTTGGCTAGTTTGGGTCAGGTGTCCTGTCTCTGCTTCCTCCTGGTTTCTTGTGCTCCTCCTCACTGGGAGAGCATGAAACTGAAAACTCCTTGCTCTGAGTAAAACGCAACTTAGCAACAACTAAAACATTGGTGTGTTATCAGCATTGCTCTCAGACTAAAACCAAAACACAGCACTGCACCAGCTTGACACTGCACAGCCCTGATCGCTTTCCTGGGGAACTATGTTCCAGTGACCGACCACTCTCAGTAGAGAGCCTTTTAATTGAAGTTCAATCTAAATTTTTTATGCTGATTTATACCTTTCTACATGTGAAAAAAATGTCCAATTTCATAACAGCAACTCAATGATAAGTAAGATTTATGCTGAATATATACAACAAAATTGTTGTTACAGAAGAAAAAAGCATGCTGCCCCAGCTGCTGCATATACCTTAAAGGAGTTCTAAGGTCCAAACTTAAGAACATGTATTCTGGCTTTAAAAAGGCATCTTTTCCTCCATGTGCTTGTCCTTTCCAAGCCAGCTCCAGATTATGGAAAGAAAAAAACTTCAAAATCAAGTACAAGGACAAGTACCTCCAAACATAGATGTATAAACTTAGAAAAAGAGGGAGAAAATAATCAGCATGTATTTTGTCTATGTTATAAATATTACAGAAAGAAATATCAGATTATTTATAAAAGTACAAAGTATGTTTTTCATCTGTTACAGACAGCAAAAGGTGTTCTCCTTTCGCTTCAGATATAAACTAGCATGAGCTGTACTTTGTGTCCAAGGTAGAAATAGTCTTCCTGAGCTCAGACTGATGGAAAGAAAAACAAAAGAAGAAAACCTGGATCTTTGGAAAAGTCTTAAATGTCAAAAACTTTTAGAGTTTGAAGAATGCAGAAAGAAGAAAAAAATATACTGAATGAGGAAAGAAGAGGAAGGGGTCTCAAGACCCCAGCTCTGGAAGTACCGATGTAGTGTTTAAATAATTTAACAAGAACTGATTTTAAGATTGAAAGAAAATTATATATAACATGCTAGTGAGGATAGTTAAAGCAAGGCATCTGATATTCACAGCATAGACTTTCTTTGCTATGCTGTTTAGAACCAAGAATGCACAAGCACTTTTGCCCCTGAAATAACACCACGGGAATCGTACATAATTTAAATATTAAATACTTCTGCTTGCATTTTTATTTATTTATGGGGGAATTTTTAATTCTTGACATATCAACTGACACTATATGCTCTTGTATTTCAGGAAAGAGATTTCAGGTTAAATAATGGCCATACCTACCACAAAGAATTACCACCTAGTCCTAATAAGTGACAGGGGAATATCTTCCTTCTCTATTTTTATAGCACAGTTTTCTTGAGGCAATTCATAAAGGAGATGTAAGATGTGTTTTACACCATAGAGTACATCAAATATTAAACAGTGGTGTAGTGTTATGTCTGCACGTAACATACAAATTATCATAAAGACATGAAAGATACTGCTTAAAAATTGAAAATGTACCTAAATGACTAAATGCACCTGAAGTACTGTGTAAAGTACCTCTCTCTTTCAAAGGGATCTTGTTACCCAAGCACAAGTGAACTGTAAATGACTGGTGACATCAAGTATGGTTAATAATTTTATGAGTTAATTATGTAATGGATGTATAAAAAAGTATTTAGTCCAGCTAATTAAAGGCCTAATCACAAGAGAATAAGTTCCCCACTGCTGAATGTCAAATGTACATATGCAGATTAACACAGAGAATGATGCAACTTACAAGACAAACAGAAGTAAAAACTAGAAAAGAGTTGTTTGCAACTGTTTTTTACTAGTCCATTAGCTACTACTGCTTCTTGATGCTGAATCAAAGCGAACAAGTCGAAAGGCTTTCTACAGTTGGAAGATAAGAAATGCAGGAGAAACATGGAAGAATTTCAAATAAATTAACACGATAATTTCTAAAAGGCTCCTTTGTCAGGCCCCTCAAAGTGCTGGCAAGAGGTTGAAGTTTTGACTCTTTATCAGGGCTTCACATTTTCCTAGTACCATACTTCAATATAATTAATTAATGTGAGTAGATTCTCATGATAGTTGAGACAAAGTCATTAAGAGTATATCAGTATATTTTGTGCGAGGTCCTATTACAAAACCTGTTATAGCACAGATGGTTTGTAAAAAGATTTTTCTAGGGACTAGATAGACATAAACAGAGGCAACATCACATTGCACAGTAAATTATGAGAAGGGATGAGACTCAGATTCCAGCTGGACATTTCAACTGTTATGAGCAACATGGCACGCTTTCTGACTGTCTCTTGGCTCATCTCATGTACTTTGCCAGGAGGAGACGTAAAGCCATATGGCCTGTCAGGCACCACTCTGTTGTACCTTCTGCAGTGTTCCTGAAGCTGAAAGACATCCTTTAACTGTGCAGATAAGTACAAGGTAGCTAACCTGTACTAAGAAAGGGCAAGTTACCTCTCATTACTGTCATTTAAAATCTCTGACAATAGATCTGCACCACAGACTGGCATATGAGCTGTATTTTCACCTCCTATATAAATTGTTTATATTCCTATATTTGGAAAGTGTCTAGCTTACTATAAAACTTTAGTAAGAAACATAATACTATAAAATTTGTATACTCAGAAGGTACAATATTTTTCTGTGAGAGTTATCTAAATATTCTCTGGACTGATTACTAACTTAAACCAAGGAAAATATTAGACAACAGAGTAATTTTCAACAAAAAATTCCATTTAAGGTACAAAAAAGTCCGTAAAAAAGTATAAGCGAAGCAAGTAATTTAGCAAAGAAATTACAGGTTACAATGAGAAGAGCCTTAGTAATGATAAAGTGACCCAAAAGAAGAGCTTAAGCTATTCATAAAATCATAGAACAGTTAGCGCTGGAAAGGACCTTAAGATCCTGGAAAGGACCCCTGTCATGGGTAGGGACACCCCACATTAAACCATGCCACCCAAGACTTTGTCCAACCTGGCCTCAAACATTGCCAGGGATGAAGCATTCACAACCTCCCTGGGCAACCCTTTCCAGTGCCTCACCACCCTAACATCTGCTTTGTTGGTCTTAAATAGCATGTCTAAAAACTGGAGGCTGTGGAGTCCTTTTGGAGATCCAGTTACAAATCCGGCAGTTTCCTGACCATATGTCATGAATAGACCAGAGCACAAACCAACACTTTAGCCCAGTTGGTGTAGATCTCAACAGACAGCATTGCTACGCATGTGACTTTCTCTTGGTACAATTTTCAGTGTCAGTATAAATACACTGTACTATAGTAATGAATGCAACCTTGGTTTTGTAAGACCTGGAGCCGTAATTTTACTTGACACCATTCAAACATGTAACCACTGAATCATCCAGTGGTCTAAGCTATTTTTTTTTTTACCATATTTTTTCTTCACTCCTCCTAGATTTTGATGTGTTTCAAGATGTCTTAATGATGTACTTTACAGAAATAACTCGCACAATAACTCACAGAATTGAATACCTGTTATCAAGAGCGGACTGGAGTTTTTCCATCTCCCTGGATGATCATATAGCCATCTTTCTCGCAGCCCTACACCTAATTCTTTACATTATTTTGCAGTTAAAGTTTTAATCAGATCCTCTTTAAGACTGTCTTACCCATGCATGGCACAATTCCAAACACCAAAAAAAGAAATTTTAGTTGACATAAAATTTAACATCAACAGCAATTTAAACAACAAAGAGACCAGCGTATTTATTGCCTTGTAAAACCATGCATGTCCTCTGAAATACAGATAAAATGCCAATGGTATTACATGTATAGGAAGTGAATTGTCATCCACCTAAATGTACAATCATCCTTCTTTCTTTTCAGAATGTCCCTGCTATGCATATAAATTTTGTAGTGTTGGGTTTTGGGTTTTTTGGTTTGTTTTGGGATTTTTAATTATTCAACTTTTCAAAGAAGTTAACAGAGAAGAACATTTTAAAGTTGTTAAGTAGGCATAATAATTTCCTTTTTTTTAATATTAAAAATTTCTTCTCACTGCTTCCTCCACTATTTATTTTCATCCCTTTCACTCAGCAGACACACATAACTGCTTCAGCATGCAGCACTAGTGGAGGGACAAAGAGCATTTTTTATCAAGTCTGTGACTTTCCAGACCATATTTACAACAGGAAAAAATATTTACTGATGTCAGCAAACGTGGTATAGAAAAGCCCCCACCCCTTCTCTCAGCAGAGATCTCCATGTTTTAGCTAGGCAAAAATGTGTCTTTCAGTGCTCTACCTTGCACAAGAAATTTTTTTATAAGGGAAGGCAGGAATAATACATTCTGAATTTCAAGAGCCTGTTAATATCCTTGATTACCAATAGTTCAGGTTTATACTGATGGCACTGGTAGATATGAGTACCTGTAGTAAGAAATATTAATCAGTAACAAGGAATATTTTAATAGGCATTCAGTGCTGTATGAGGATTTTATAAAAAGTAAAGAAGATTTTTCTATTAATATAAGAAAGAATAAAGGCAATACAGCCTGAAAAATAAGAGGATAAAGAAAAAGAAATAATGTAAATACAATATTGCAATCTAGCAAACTTCCACTCTCCAGACACTCTGCACCAGCTGCACACCAAGAAGCTTATAGATGTTCACCCTAATGATGGTAACATAAGAACACATGTTTTCTTCAGGCCTTTTATGTTTTTATAATATTAACCTCTAGTGTGACGCCTTTAAGTCAATCTCAATATACTCACATACATTTTCATTGCTGGATTCACTCAGCAGGAATGGTGTCAGCAATCAAAATACCATATCTATTTTTGTCAATGTGAATGTCTGCCATAGACGCCTCACCTTTTTGCAATTACTAACCGAAGCGGAAGGTTTTAATAATAGAGCTATTGGAAGAGACAGAACTGTGTTCCATAAGCACACTGGGCAAGTACAATATGGCTAGAACAGGTGTTAGCTTAATTTTCCTCATCTGTCTGTATCTGCTAGCAGGTCTGGTTACCTTTGCACACTCATTTGATGTGGTCATTCAGGGAAATCAGTGCAGATGGTGTGTCAATGTATGCACTTGCCAAAGATTTTTTACAACTTGAAGCAGCTATCTCCAGCCAGTTTGAAAGCTCGGTGTAGATTAAAACTAGAGTTAAATTAACACTATTCATGAGCGTAGCCTCGGCACATGAGTAGGTAAAACACAGCTTAATCCAGAAGTGAAAAAAAAAAAACAACAACAAAGAAACACGGAGTCTAAGGGGCGTCTCCTCAAATTTATACAGCTGTTGGGAACTTAGACATACCTGCTTGTATTATTTTTCATCTTATTCCCAGTCAATATATATTGTTTTCTAGCATATCTAGAACATTGCTTTGTACTAACTTTCTGGCCAATATTCTTAAAAAGCAATGAATATCTTCAGTACTATCCTAGTATTGAAAATATAAAAAATATTATTTCATATTTATTTATATAGTAAGTATGATTTGTGCTAAAAAAGCGGCATAACGTGCTAAACTTAAAGGAAAAAACTCATGAAAAGCAGAACAGATAAGTACAGGATTTTTTATTTCTATTTCATTTGGAACTCTGATCTGCTGTATTTTATATTTTGCAAAATATTTGCCACCATTTTATACAGGGGCTGGCAGTATGATCATTTTCCACTAGAATTTTGTAATGACCAGGAAAGCAGTTGGATTCTTGTTTTATTTTGTTTTTTTTTTTTACATTCTGCTACTCCAGCTGTTTGCAATATATGCTGATGCAGCTGCACTGCAAGACTAATGGGAGCAAACCAGTTCCCACTGAAGCAATGGAAGACTGACAGAACTTGTGAGAATATGATAATTATTTTCCCCACCAAAACTGTTATTGAAACATGTTTTGCTGATTTTTATTTTTTTTTAGTTTGTTTTGTTACAGCTACCTCAAAGATTATAGTTTTCCATTAAACTGTTTTAAATATTTGGAGGAATTTCTACTTTCCCTGCCCTCAGCTAATACTGAATCATGCTCTTCTAATCCATTGTACACATTGTTTTTTTGTTTGAGTATGGTGATGAATTTTTTTCTATTCAGCAATAATATTCATAAATCTAAACTGATGTACACAACAGTCAATAAAGAACACTCACCTACTGTCAGTTGTCCAGTTAACTGTCCCATGTGATTTCTTGCATTCACTGTTACATTTCTGTCAGACTGTAAGACCAGTGGGCTATCCTGGGAAACATGTATAAGACAATAAATGAGAGAACAAAAAATTGAGGTAGAATTAAGTTAGAGCTAAATATAAACATGCATGCTGAGAGGGGAGTTCTGTCAAACATAATAGCCTCTTTAATGATTTCACAAAGTATTTTACAAGTCAAATTTTTATGTAAAAGAATAACAAGATTGCTGTCTTGAGCTTAAAATCTTTGTGCATAGAATCCCTGCTTTAGAAATCAGAGCTGAACTTAATTTATACAAAATACATTTTGTTTCCTCAGGATATTACAAAGTTACAAATTCAAAAACTTTAATACAAACCTGGTTAGCCTTTTCCACATATTGCTAACATACACTTTTCTAACTACTTAATCAACACTATACTACGTTATTCTATTAACCTGCATGACCTACAGTGTTAGGATTGCACTTACTAAAACCTTACAAAGACAGCCATGCATTTCTTTGAAGGTAAGAGGTATTATTCTCGAAAAAGCAAAGAAAGAGAGCACTGGGAGGTGAGGTCCTATAACAAACAACCCTGACCCACCCACCAGTAGTACCTGACAGGTGCTACTAGCGATTGTCCTAGGTTCATCAGTGATCAAACTGATGCAGAACAAAGCTAAGTATGGTATGACGTTAAGTACAGTCTTAACATTTTTGGAGTCAGTTTGCAGCATGACTACATTGCTATCAGCATCCTACTATATTTAAGCATTCCAGGAATGTTTACATATATATGCGTAAGCATATCCTGTGTTCACAGCCAGCTTAAGGAATCTGAGAAATGAAGACAGAACTGAATTCTCCTCCTGAAGAATGAGGAGCCAGATCCACCCGCCAGGGGAAGGACAGATGCAGGGGAAAAGGGAAGAGCTTCAACAGATAGCCATGAGAAACCCAGCCTAAAAAAAAAGAGCTTACTTATCATGCTGTCATTGGAAGGTGATGAGTACATGAGAAGCGGGAAAATTTGGTGGTTGCTGCTACTGCAGAGGCACTTTCCTCCATAGAATCACCTTATACCACACTGTACTTCCCCTGAAGCTTGCAGCGAGACCTTAGGTACATTAATGCTTCTGGCAACTAAGCATAGGTAAAACACCTGACAAAAACAGCTGGGAAAGTGCCTTAGCTAGGAATGACTAAGGGCCTGGTAAAAAAAAAAAATAATCTGAAAATCATTATATACTCATTCTTAGGTTCTTCCCTGGGCATCCTGCACTGAGCATATTAGGTTAGATAGGCTACTTTGTGTTTATATGTGAAGATATTGGTTCTTCCTGTTCGTGAAAGTTTTACAAGATAAGAAAGGAGTTAAGGAGCCATACATAAAGATTTATTTTTACCTGAATGATTCATTAGCTTTGCACTTAATTTTTCTACAGGTTAAAATTCACTCCTTTGAATCCAGGCCTTGCCTCTGCCAAAAACACTCTTCCCAGTTGTTTTCACTATGATTAACTTTAAATGACAATCAGTTCCCCGGGAAGTCTGAAATTATTCTGAGCTAATTTCTAAGAGTTCAGATGTGTTTCATCTCTTGCTGGACCATGCTATGACCTCTCTAACATCCTGTCAATTAGCTCTGCATCATGGAATCTGGCAGATGAGAATCACTTGTCCATCTTCCTATATAAGAAGCTGTAATTATCAGTGAGACACCACCGTGTTCAGTGTGACTGGTTTGAGCTAAACGTGATGCAATTAAGGGAGCTTCTGGCAACAAAAGCAGCTGCTAAGGACCTTTTTCTCAACACTTGATTTGATTTTCACTTGTCTTATGGTCCTTTGAAGATCATTAGTCCGTGCAACTGCTGCTCTGGGAAAGAAGGTTGTCCTGATAAGAGAGCTGTGTGGCCGAAATATGTTTTTAAGGAGCCCTTTTCCCTCTTGCTTAACCAGTATTCTGCTAAGAGTCTTCTCAGAATAATCTCACCCTTAGCAAGGGAGGGTACTTCTATGCCTATTTTTGCCAGCTCAGCTGTTTGGCAATTTACACTTCCAAGCACTATCCATGGTCTAACCTGAATGTTTCTTTCCTTTCACCTTAGGAAAATACTTAACAAGATTCTCAGGTTTCTTGTGCTCAGGCTCTAATTATAAATAAAAGCTTGGATATCAAATTCTCAGGTATGGGATAATGAAAAATTAGGTGAGCCAAGCCTTCTTTCTTCTCCTTTCTTTGTCTTATTTAAAGATAAAAAGAGGGATGAAGAAGTTAAGAACTTAAATCTATATTCCTTAGTTTCTGGATTTCAAATATAAAGTTGCACTCTTAAATTCTGGAAGAAAGAAAACCCAGGGGCAGAACTCTAACAATTTAAGCAGCCCAGCATTTTATCTACACTGTTTACCTGAAGTTCTATTTTCCACAGGAAGTGCCTAAGGACAGGTTCAAGATATTCAAAGGTAGTCTGCTCAGAGGAGCTAGTAACTCAGAGGATATTTAGCTAGAATTAAAGATCTGTAAGATGAGTATAAAACTGAGATAAACATCAGTCATATGGACACAAATATACCTGTGGTATAAAAACATTGGATAATTTTCTCTCTGGATCACCAGATCTGCTACTCTTTCTGATGTAAACTTCATCATGCAATTTAATAGACTTGATAATCCACAAAGTATTTGATATAACAATGTCAGAAGGGAGATAGAAGTGTGTTATCACACTGTTTTTCTGGAAAAAGGGGGGATTATTAAGCTCTTCAAATACTGTAAGTATTTGTAAATAAGTAACATTTGTTCTGAAGTCAGACAAGCCTAGGAACAAGCATGTTTATTTTCTTGATATAATTTTCTAGGCTGACATCACCCAATAGCTGATAAAGTATGAAAAAAACCCAGCTAGTACTAAGTACCACTCTGTTCCAGCTGAAACCAGGACAATTAATTAGGATAATTTCTGTATATATACTTAACAAAAAAGGCTTTAGGTTATACCTGACAAAAAGCCACACCTTAAAAAATGGGCAAAGTTCTCTTACTGCTGTTGCTGGCATTATACAGCTGTATATCAGATCTTCCATTTAGAGATGAGCATAAAGACCATTTTCCCATTACACATAATAAAGTAATGTAGTGCTGTTTTTCCTTTACATGTAATAAGATAATGTGGTGCTATAAAATGAGTTCCATGTATTTCTGTAGCTCAGCATTATCAGTATCAGGAACAGACATGCTTCATATTTAGAACATAATTGTATACATGCAGTGTTAGCATTAGCATGAGCAACTCCAAGGAACACCCCTGAAGAGGTTCTTCATCACCTATTATCAGTTCTTGACACAGAGTTAACTTGAATGCATGAGAAAATGAACTAAAAAGGCAGATCTATCTTGCCCATCCCACCTTTCTACCTCTGGAAAATGCCATCCCATTCTTGTGGCCCCAGTCCTGTGAGCTCAAAAGCAGTTCTTGCTGCCTAAACTTGCGGCATGGGACACTTGAACAGAGAGTTTCCTGAAGTACTGAAAACTTAGACCACTTTCAGATTATTATTTGGTCTTGGAGCAAAGTAGTCCCTAAAATCCAACTGTAACTGGAAAGCTGACTTTTTTCCTCCCCCTCTCTCTTATGGTAATTCAGATATTGCTCCTGTTTCCTCATTTGCATTAGCATACACACAACCATGGCTTCTTTCCCACTCTTTGTAAATCTGACTTGAACCGCAAGAATGTGTGATGAATTAAGCACAGCAGTTAGTCTGCTATATAAATTTGCTCTAAAATTACCTGTATTTGTTAAGCATTTTCAGGAATAGTTTAATGTCTACTGCAGAGCCAGTGAAAAATGTGGAACAAGTCATATTGTTTATGTGAAGACTTCGTGAGTATTCTTCACACACACCAATGGCAGCTAGCTCCTTAGCGGACAGCTTCTTTTCTCAGCTATATTGTCTGTTTACAGGACAATGCAAATCTTGCTTTGTAAACACATGTAAAAACCCCAAAAGAACAAAGAATTTCAGATAGTGAAATTATATTAGTTTGTTTTTGTTTTTTTTTCTGGAAATGATTTCTGAACTCATCTTAATAGGGAACATTCTTCAGCTGTGCAAAATAAAATTCTGAACAATGGCTTGAAAAGGTCTATTTTTTAAAAATCTAAAACTTTTAAAAGAACTCATCTGTGGCAAAAGACTTTATTTGAGGGACGCTACTTTCTGTGTTTTTTCCCCATCCTTAATGAGTCATATGTAACAGAGTAAGAAGTTTTCACTTCAAATATCATTTCTCCTAATTTAAATTCTGTACTGAATTATAATTCTTTATATCTGATGCATGACACCTTGACACAGAAATATCTTTGATGTTATTAATTTGTTAATTATTTCTTAAAAAACAGAGGTGATTTTATATGAAGCATAGCAGACTATATATACACACCTTCTCATTAACAGACCACTTGAACTTTCTATTCCTGCATTGCTATCCAAATGTGGTCTTCAGAAAAGAGGTAGTAAAATATTTATGATACCATTTCAAATATTATACTGTATATAACAAAAATCAACATAGTAAGAACATTCTTTCTTACAAGCACATAGAGCTTTTAATAATAACAAAATGCTAGCAACTAAAGTATTATAAAGGGATACTCTTAGGGCCATGAGGGCATCATCAGCCCTTACTGGCCCTGCCCAACCTCCCTGGCACTTCCCCCACCACTGGAGAAGGGGCATTTCAGTCCAGCTCCACTTGAACCCCTCCTGGCAGGGTGGTTTTGGTTGACCTCTTCTTACCCCTTAGGGATCAGCCAGCCCTTGCTGCTCCCTGACAGATATGAGGACCTAAAATGCTAGCAGAAGCTCATGAAACTCTATGAGATGACTCATGTTGCAAGCCCCAAAATATTACAACTTCAGGATTTTCAGTAGCGTATTAAAGATAAAGCAGATGAACATGATGATACTATAGTATGTTTAGACCTTATAGCAGCCTTCCAGTATCTGAAGGGGGCCTATAAAGATTCTGGACAGGGACTATTCATTAGGGACTGCAGTGGTAGGACAAAGGGGTAATGGGTTACGACTTAAACAGGGGAAGTTTAGATTGGACATAAGGAAGAAGCTCTTTACTGTAAGGGTGGTGAGGCAGTGGAATGGGTTGCCCAAGGAAGCTGGGAATGCTCCATCCCTGGCAGTGTTCAAGGCCAAGTTGGACAGAGCCTTGGGTGACATGGTTATTGTGAGGTGTCCCTGCCCATGGCAGGGGGGTTGGAACTAGATGATCTTAAGGTCCCTTCCAACCCTAACTATTCTATGATTCTATAGTCACGTCGTATCTGAAACAGGTTTGCAGCTGGGATTCATGAAAGGAAAAATAAACCAAAGAATTTCAGAGATATTTTCAAAAAGCGTTCTTGAATGTGAATACAGTTATAAATACAATGGATTTTTTTTTTTTTAAAAAAAAAGGCCGTGGATTTTTTGCTTTTAGGGTTTTGGTTTTAGGGTTTTGTTTTTTTCTGAGTAAGGATCACAGTGCAGTACTAATGATCAATTTTATTTTTAGAATTAGATGAGCACCTTACTGTAAGCATATAAAATACCAATAAATTGCTTTATAAAGTAATTTGACTATAAAATATTCTGCATGAGCAATCATAGCAAAACTCTAATTTTTTATAGATGGTTCAATTATTTTTAACATGTTTTGGACAAATTTTGTGATTTTTTTTTGTACACTACTTAAACAGGCAATCCCAGCTAATTAGCTCAATTTTGAACAGTCTTTCCAAAATTCACCCTTTAAATTAGAAAGCGCTTAAATGGAGCAAATTCATTCCAGTTAGTTTGATACAACATTAGCTTACTCTAGGTAAGATGGTACATTGTAAAATTAAATATAATCTCAGACTCAGAACACAGTTAATTATGATACTACCGCACACTTCGACACTCTTACAAATAGTAGCAATATGTACACCATAGTTTATAGTGAAAGCACTAGATCTTATGATTCCTGTGCACAACACATCAGGTTTCTGGACCTCTACAAAGTGTCAAATAGATGTAAAAAAAAAAATAAAATACAATAGGTAGGGAGTATGGGCAACTAGTATAGTTATGGCAGAACATCTCCTTACAGGGATCTTTTGACAAACTAGTGACTCAGAATGACCATGTATTTCCAAAGCTCCAGGGACTAAAAACCCTCACATCCATAAGGCTGGCAGTCTCAGAGCCAAACTTTCTATCATTAACTTTATAATTAGCACTAAATAAACATGATGGAACTTGATTTGTAAAAAACAGACCTTCAAATGCCAACAGTTGATGAGTACTTAAAAAG
This sequence comes from Pezoporus flaviventris, assembly GCF_033815535.1. Taxonomy (NCBI): domain Eukaryota; kingdom Metazoa; phylum Chordata; class Aves; order Psittaciformes; family Psittacidae; genus Pezoporus; species Pezoporus flaviventris. The sequence goes on from NW_026892550.1 coordinate 27,382,757, forward strand.
ACTGAACTCTCTGTTAAAACTGTCGGAAGCTTGTAAGAGCTTGGGACTGTCGAATACAAATTAAAGAAAAATATTCTTCATCAGAATATTCCCAAAATACTATTTCCAAGAGTACTTCCATTTCTAAGAATCTTCCCAAGGTGTCAGGACAGTAGGGTCCTCAACATAGGGATACTTCATACAGGGAGAAGTGAATAATTTATAGTTGAAGTTATTCCTGGACAATTCCAAGATGAGAAGATTTAATATACATAGAAATCCAATTAAATTTGACACTTTACCTATTTTCCATATTCCTGCATTCCCAAAATATATTTTAATTTAGTGTTCTTTGCTCTTGACAAATTGTCCTTTCTAACCTGAGAGTCACAACTGAATTGCATTTAGAATCAGGAAGCTGACTGCAAAATCACAATAAACTTTGGACTTCCGCTTCAAGGAAACATTCCAGGTATCTTAAAGTTTGACCAATATTATTGAAAATCAGTATTTTTTTTCACACCAGTTTTACATATTATGGAGGTTTGGAAAAGCAGTCAAGTCAATGCATTTCATTTGTCCATGGCAAGACTGATTTATAGGTAACGTAATTTACATATAATATTCTGTGATAATTATCATCAATGCAAAAAAAATAGTCAACATTTTTACATAACACTAGTAAAATGAGTAGCAGGTTTGACTTAATGTTAAAATTGATTTGGTGAAAATAACATAAATATTGATGTAGAGCCATATTTTCAGTGAGTTACAAACTATTTTTCCAAATCAAGAAGGGAAATATATCTCACTTAATTGACTCACATAAGAAATGAAAAACTTTGGAATACAGGTAAACAAAGCACAAGCAAATAGTTTGAAAAAGAATAAAAATACACTCTAGCTGATCCTGAAAGAAATATTGTACTTGTGGGTATAGATGAGGTTTCAAGAAACATACTTTTTAGATATTTCTTTTTCATCAAAGGATGGTATCCCAGTTCTCAATCTATGCTCTGTTTCCATGTCATGCTAAAGGCAATCACAGGTATCATCCAGGTTCATGACAGCAAATCTGAACCCAAACACGGTTATACCTACCAAAGGTGTAGCCAACGAGACTCAAACAGCACTCTCAAGAGCCACATGAATAGGTAAAGCTGCACAGGGATCATGGCTATAACCTCCAGATAGAAATAACGTCTTCGTTTTACTTCCTTGTATAACGCACCATGAAATTTTTATTAAGGCAGAATTCAGTCATGCATAGAAACACTCAGTGATAAAGCAAAAGTAGATCTTTAAATAACAGAAAAAAGATGTGACTTTTGTGGATTTAATTTAAGCATCAAACAATTTTTTAAATGGACTTAGATATAAACATCCCAACTAAAAATTAAACAACAGTACAAATGTACTTGCAGGAAGCTTGTTAAACACTCAAAGCTCACTCCTTAGTCATTAAGCTTGTGACACAGCAAGTAGAATTGTCTTATTACTGAGCTGAAAAGCCCCCAGAAAAATTTAATTAGGACAAATGTAGAAAATGTAGCTATCTCAGTTTCTACAATGTTGATATTTCTTGATAAGCCTTCCTTCAAGAAGATCCTAATTACCTTGGCAATGCTTTCTGCATTACTAGTTCTCTCTTGCTGTTCCTGTATTAAATAATCAGAAGCACACATAAGCTCAAATGAACTCTGAAACACCCTACCAAAAAGAAGGGTTATTATTATTGTTATTTTACTGAGCCTTCCCCTGCATGCACCCGTTCCTTATTATATCAATTTCAGGCTTCACTATTGCACTTGCTTGATGCAAGCACTATTAACTCCATGGATGTTTAGCATGAGGTATAATGAGGCTTTGATCAAGGCATCAAAAGGAATCAGAAATAGAATGGCAATTACAGGAATTACAGATAATCCACTGATTATGAAGAGTACACTTTAAATTTTCATAAAAGATCTTGATCATGATAGCCCAGGGCTGAGGACTTCAACACTTATCGCAAAAGTCTCAGCATGTATTTTATCAGCTGCTAAGCACAGGCATTCAGTCTAAAATGTCTTTGCAGCATTCCTTTCATGCAAGTAACATTTGTGCTGCTACTGAGAAAATTTACTTTTGGCTATATAGCTAGCAAAGTCAAGTAACTTTCCATGTACTCTGGCTTTAAGAGAGAAGGAGAAGCTAATTTTTACCTCTTCTAATTATGGAAGCATGAGTTACACTTTTCCATATTCTGTGCAGTCAGTCCTAGTCTTCTTTTCAGGACCCAAAGTATTTCTCTCATAAGAAAGGATCAGTCTCATTGTTTCTTGTACTTTTCTCTTCCTAGTCATTACACTTGCCTAGGTGATATTGCACCTGTAAATCTCTTCTTCCTCCATCTCTCTCTGTTACACACAATTCCTGATTCTATTACAAGGGCTGTTCTGAATTTTTCCAAGGGAAACAACATCTGCTGGTAACTATTCTTCCTACTTGAAGGAGGAGAGTGTGGTTATCTTACACTGTGAAACAACAAAATTGCCTATTAACAAAGGCCGCTCACATAACAGGGAATTAAGATGCCTTATACTTATTTGGCTGGTAATTTCCTCAGTTTTTGAATAGGTATATGAACAGCTAATAAGTAAGACAGAATAGCCTTGCTTTCCAGTTCTTCAGGCAGAACCACCACAAGATCTTAATCTGAATTATATTTTTAATAAAGTATATACCTTTTATCACCATAAATTATGAAAAATCAATAAAACCTCTTACACTATTCTGAACAAAACAGGTAGAAGAGAGTATTTCAAGACTAAAAACACAAACATCCCCTACACATCACACATTCATCTTGAATTCCAACAGCCAGAAAGTGACCTTTAAATGCTATCACCTCAGATTTTGCTGTTGTATATTCTTTAACCTTGCAAAATATTTAATAAGGAGCTTTGCCATTAGTATGACACAAACTTGGCCAATATCTGAGTTCAGAATTTGTTCCATGTTCCTCTAAAATTTGTCATCTCTAGAAAGGAGGTATTCATCCCCACGTTCATTGTAGGACTTTGTGGTTCAATAAACTGCCTTTTTGTTGGAAAATTTGCTTGGAGACTTGCCAGTCACAAACTAAAACAAGCCAACAGATCTGTTGTGAAGGTCAGAATTAAGGAAATAAAAGTCTGTACATTTGATTATGGTTCAGGGAAAGAGACAGCACATGACCCTTCAGGGAAGCATATTATTTTCCAGTAGGAACAGCACTAGTGTCAACTTTGCAGTTGTAGATAATTGTCACCCTTTAATATCACAGATCTTTCCAAAGGACCTAATTAACAATTTTTCTTTCTTTTCTACTCTCTAGCTATTCAGAATTTATTTCTGTTTCAGTAACTGGCTAACTGTTCCATGACAAATACTCTTCCACCGCAGATATTAAAATATTGAAGAAAACTTTCCTCAACTGACAGAGACTACAACAAATACAGTTCCGTGACTTTGCAGTTTTTCACAGATGACATTTAGATTAAAACAGCATGAGAAATGCCATGGACCTGGATCACTTGTGCAATCTGCAGAATTAATCAGTTAAATTCTAAAGACTAATTTCTTTTAAAATCAAGATCATAGACAACTATGGAATATTAAAAATGGATTCATTTCCTTAGCAACAATGTTCAACTGCCAAAAAGATCTCATTCAAGCTTTCATTAGGGTTTCAGTACTTCTACTTCTTATACTTCTGCATAAAAAATTGCACAAGAAATACCTACAATTTTTTTTTTTCATAACAGCTGCTTTAATATGTGGTTTATGCTGTGTTCCTGACAACTAGTCATGCTCTCCTAAACATAAAGAGATGACCAAACAGTTCCAGGTAATTTTATTGGAATACTACAGAAATTGTCAGTACAATTATATTCAATTTTCCATTATGATCTTATTAATATTCTCCTAAAACATTAATGAAATCTCTGTAAAATATTTCCAATGCACCTTAGTTGTTTGCAGTGAAACATTAGACTTTAATGTGGGGCTTTTTTCCCCCACATTCACCCTAGAGGACAGTGAAAAAAAAGCTGGCTTGTTTTGAGGTCTGGATTTTGAGCAAAGTTAATTAACAAAATTTAGACTTGATTCGTGCTTCTCAGAGAACGCTTACTCTAAAAGATAAAGCCTTTGTTTAGAACTGTCAAAGCAATTGAGTATATGAAAATTATGCCAAAGTTGTCCAAATGCACACTAAAATCTGTATATGCAACATTATAATAAATATAATATTTAACAGTGGACTTTTTCACAAAGTTTTTCAGGGCACTAAAATAACTTCTTTCTTCCTTGAATCTTGTCAACTCTTTCAGGATTCTGGAGCTTTATACTCATTAAAAACTGGTGTGACTTTAAACATTTTATCCTTAATCCTACAGTTAAAATAAAATCAAGAAAATTTGTCATGAGAAATCAGCTGATATTGAACTAAGCAACACTATTGTTCAGTGTATTGATTCACATTTTAATAAATACTAGAATTAATAAAGTTTCTACGCTCAGTATTGTAATTAAATCAATGTATCTTCCCATATGTTTCTAAAAGACAATGATAATTTACTCGTTTGTCATATATTCAGTTTTAATTTTGTTAAGCTGCTTTTAACACTAAACAAAAAACAAATATATCAGCTGATCTACATTCTCAGACCTAATTAGACCAAATCTCCTCAGACAACATCTTTCCTCTTAGTAACAGTCTTTCACAGAATATTTGGTGTAGGGAAGTGGCTCAGTGACTTTTTAACAGAGAATACTGCTGGGAATGACAAGCCTGAAGAATTTTAAAGACAAAATATAATAAAACAAAGGTGTTATAGAGATAACAATAATGATTGAAGTAGTTCTTAGAAGCTTAAACGTAATTTTAAACATAAAAAAAATACTGAAAATGTGTCAGAGGGTTGGTTTGTATGTTTGTTTGTTTGTTTGCTTGGTTTTTATTCAGCTGCAGAACTTGGAATTGAAAAAAAACCATACACTGAATAACTCTGCACTGTTTTCAATGATGTAAGACTACATTTTCAGCTTCTCCAAGCCAAGATAACAACAACAAAAGGAATATTTAGTTATCTTTCCTCAGGATGCAGTTTTGCATTATCTTTTCCTTCTCTGCAAAGAAAAAGCTTAAACTGGTTTCACCTCGAACCTACACCCCATCACTCAAATTCTTTGGCTTACCAAAGAAAAAAAAATAATAAAAAAAATAGAGTTTATTTTCTATTATTGAATAATTTCATTGTTGTCTAAAACACAGCTTGACTAAACCCACTGAACATATAGAAGTGAGGGAAGTCCTGCACTACAGGGTAAGGATACCAACTAGGAATAGCAAAGGACAGAGACTTTTTAAGCTATGTCTGAAAACAGAGAAATACTTCTCTGCCAAAGAATCTAACATAAAAACACACTGTAAGTCTTCCAATATTTACATCTTTTCCATCCAAATGATGTATGGCAAAGTGGGAGAAACTAGATCAGAACCTTTCTTTGTTCAGAATGTGACTGTGCATTTATTATTCATTGATTTAAACCAACTTCGGATAGCAAGTATTCAAAGTAGCAGAGACCGGCAAGAACTGATTAAAACGTTTCCTTTCAGGTAACAATATACAACATTAATTTAAGACACTGATAATTCTGTGGCTTTATATCAGAGTGAAATCTATAGTTAAGTCCTTACAGACCCTATAAAATACAATTTTGTGCAAGTATAAATTTTAACTAGTGAACTGCAAAGACTTTTGGGCTGTCTAAACTGCAACACAATCTTTGAAAGGCAAACTGTCCCATCACTCAAACTCAGTCTTGAGTCTTGTTGGACTCAAATATGTTTGTAACTGCCTCTTAATTGGTAACTGTTTGCGTGATAATTCCTCCCCTAAAGAGCACACTTCTTTTATTTTTACTTTATCCATTTTGCTATGGGGATTATGCAGATGATTAACACCCAGGGTACAGGAGATTGCCAGGCAATAAAGTGGAAAGCCATTTAAAGTCAAGTTTCTAGTAACTGATTCTAACTTTACAGTTCAATATTCTTTCATGTAAAAAAATTTACAAAACATCTATTTGGAACAACTCTTTTGATACGTTTTGCCATGTTTGCAATGTTTAACTCTTTAAAGAGAATCCTAGCTGACACAAGTATAGTATTTCTCTTTTTTTCTTTTAATCATCTTTGCTGTTGTGCTGTGTCAGTACCATGGGGATAGGGAAGGAAGGATAAGTGTATTATTTCGAGAACACAAGAACACATTATCTTCTTAAATGTCAACCTAAAACCAAATTTCAGTTAATTTTAGCTGCATTTCTGCTAGCCTATAACCTTTACATAAGAAAATCTGAATTGTTCCATTTAATTCTCTGAAAATGTTATATTTATATTATATTTTGAATTTATTAATCTCTTACCCAGGGTGATAACATTCTAAGTGAGTAACAGAAGATATCATTCTATATATAGATGATAAATATAATGGATGGATCACCTTGCATCAGGATACCTTTGAATGAAAACACACATAATCATGCATACATCTTGAAAATTATTTTGTTTCCTCTGGCAGTCTGGCAATAAATCTACTCCAATATGACAGCTATACATTGAAAAAAATATGTTCCCTTCCTATCTTTTACTCATGACTTCAGTAACTGTTCAAACAATTATGAAAAACAATGCTTTCACCTATCTATAATCAAAACAAATAATAATACTACTAAAAAAAAGTAGAACTATGCATCAGACATAGGAAAACCACACCAGAATTAGCTTTGCTTCATCTTGCTAATATTAGCTAGTGGATTTTCTTTTTTTCAACCAATACAATTAAAAAAAAGCCATAACAAAACACAATTTCATTTCCCAATATCCTGTGCTTGAATTTGATGTTATTTGTTTCCTGCATGGTCATCAGTGAATAGTCCTACATCAGCCAAAGGCTGTGAATGCTAGTCATCTATCAGCATCTCTTTTGAGGGTCTATCAAAAAACTATTTTAGCAGCGTGCTCTTTCTAGGTCAGCACTTCTTAAGTGTCAAATATTCTGAGGGAAAAAGAAGAATTCTAGCTGGGAGCAGTTCTACCCTGAGTAAGCATTCATGTAGCTTCTTGTGAAAAAAGCTCCGACAAATATTTTAAGGGAGAATGCAAAAAGAAAGGGAAGACATAACCATAACCCACATTATCATCCATATTTTCACATTTCAGAAATTATACAAAATGCATTGTAGCAGTAGAAGTACAAGAACACTAGTCAAAGTTTATACTGAGGGAAATGAAGATTGTCAAAACCTATGTGATATGAGATAGAGTTCCATACTAATTTCATTTTGACACAAGATCAAGAAGGAGGTATTCAATTTCATTATCTTTGTTTCTTTTTATATGCTATATTGATAAAAGATAATTAATATCTCCTTACAAAGCCAGGAAAGTTGTATTTTCAAAACATCATCATCATCCTGTCGACAAAAGGTTCCCCAAATAGAATATTCCCAGCAGTAAAAAAAAAAAAAAAAAAAGAAATTAAATGGTCTCCCACATAAGTATCTCCAGTTGCTTTGATATGATGCTCCTTTTAAATGCCCTAGCTAATTTCTGAACAAACAGTCAGGGATAGAGTTACACCTTTTAATCTTGCCATGTGTCAGCACCCTTTAGAAGTACAAAACCTTAACCTTTTGATGTCATGTGTATAGAATAAGGCAGCTGATTTACGTGGCAGGCCTCATAAACCCTGGCTCCTTTCCAAGGAATCATTAAAAGCTGCCACGTCTTCCCTGGCCTGGGCGTCTGGATTTCCTGCTGCTGAAGGGTGAGCAAGGAGGGACAGATGCACTTAGTTCATCTGGCTTTTATGCCAATGTGAAGTCAAGAATGGAGAAGACCAAAATCGAAGACCTGTGGAACACTCCAAGTCCCACAATTCATTTCTTTATCACATTTTTCTCCTGACAAACTGAGCTTCAAGGTTGCACCACACATTTCAAGGGCAGGTTCACAATTTTGTTCCAGACTCCCAGGAAATTTCTTCCCACTTTGACTCTAAAGAAAGCATTTGATTTATGCAGCTTGGCACCTTTTGCACAGGGGTTCTAAAAAAAGGCTAAATGCATACAATACTCTCTCCATTTTTGCCCTATTAATCATTCTTCTGGGTGACTAAGCTACAATTGCCACTAGGTGGATGGAGATCTTTCTAAGAGATTTAATTGTCAAGATGAATTCTTCATGGTCATGGAAGTTTCCTTCTGCTTAGCAAAAAAACAATGCAATGTCTAAGGTGATTTTCACTAGTTCATTCAGCATTAAAATCAAAGTCCTCTACTGCCACCTCAGTATCAAGATTTAGGAAACGTTAGCATAAAGTAAGGGTAAAGAAGTGAAAAACCAAAGTCATGCTCCAGATGAAGTTCACTGCAAGTGAGACACAAGTATATTTCCCAGGTTGTAACTAGCTGTAATTCCAAAGAATTCACTCCCGGTGTTGTCAGGATCTAACACAAACTTTATTAAATATTAATGCAAGAGGATTAAACTGAGATTATTTCCACAGGAGAAGAGGATTGAAATCTAAGCCATGTAGGCAGTTTACCTTCTGCACAACTGTCTTGTATCAGCTGTTTTAGCATTTGCTTTAACTTTGTAAGAAGATTCCATAAATGCCACAGTCTCCTTTTAAAGCTGTAGTAGCTCTGTCTTTTAAAGTCTTATATCTTTTTCTCAGTAATGTATTACATAATATGTCTACCAGCACTCTTTTGTTAATACAGATTTATTTTGAGTCATTAAAGTCTACCATATTACTGGTGATTCCTGATAACTGGAGGCTCCTCTAAAATTGTTAAGTCAGAGGACTGGTTGGATTTGGGGTAAAATTTCTTCAAGAATTGCAGCAGAATTAAAATACAATGGAACATTTCAAAGAATTTGAAAGTAAAATCAAGTTCTGCATAATGTCATGTATTTTGAGGAAATGTAAATAATTCATATAGTGGTGTTAATGACAATGAATTAATAAAGCTTAACCTAATATTAAATCTTAGATTGCTTGAATGAGAAGTCCAGCCACCAAGCAACAGATAACTAATAACTTAAGTCTTTTGTTCAGTTCCTTGACATAGGTTAGATCACAATATAATTTATCATCCCCAAAAGTGGAAGAAAAAGCATTGGGTTTGCTTTGCTGATGTTAGCAATACAGAAACACACATCAGTCTGTCAGTGGCTGACTGAAAAAAATCTCAGAATATTTCACTAACCAGAGGTTATTTTGATAAGTGTAACCAGCTAAGAACAACTGTAGAGATGACATAGGTTTCTTTATGCTGATTCCGGTAGAGCACTCTTGTGTGCATACAAGATATTTCTGATGGTCTCTGCTTACTACAAAATATCCTTTCAGTATCTGTATGTAGCAGTGATCTATCTGTACTATCTACCTGTGGAGACAGTGTTCTCACAGGAGAATGCATAATTAGTACATAAACTCTGAATAATCCTGAAAGATACAGCAAGGCCATGAGAGGCCGAAGAAGCTTAAGCAAGCAAGATAAGAAGAAGCTGGAATTCACTGAGTTAATGAGAACTGTGGACTGTTGGCAAGCTTTCGAGGTCAAGTTCTCACACCTGTGCTTAACCAATTATATATTAGTCACTAAGGGTCTTCAAGACGTGTATCCAATCATAATATGCCAAATCACTGTAAGTGCATGTAAGAAATAGTATATAAGGAGTTAAGGCTTTGTAATAAATTTGGTAATCGCTTGATCACATTGATCGTCTCTGCATTGTCCGTGACTCCTGCGTCAACATCTACCCTTTACTGCTACCTAACATGAAGAATTATTTCTGATAGAAAACTCTAAATACAAAATAGGCGGTAGAGTCTGAATCTTCTGAACTTTCAGGAACAGAGTACAGCAGAACAGAAGAAAACAGAAGTATTTTTTTAAACAATTTTTTCCATTTTATCTCTATAGCATAAAAAACCCAAAGCCTACTGCTCTGCCACTTCTGACAATGAACTTGTCCAGCTGAGCTGAGTTTTGGATCTGTGTGGCTCCTCTTATGTACCAAAATCAGCAACAGTTTTTTTGAGAAAAATTGGAATTTTCAATACAAATATGTGTTTGACATCTTTTATTGACTGAAAACCTTAAATTACCTTAATTTTTTTCATTCAGAAGAAATTCAGAAAATTAAGAAACATAGCAGTATCATTTTTTAGTTTGTTATTGAGATTAAAAAAAAGAAACAGGTTTGCTTTAAATAAGCATAAATAAAAATCAGCGGGGAATACTGGTGTGGCATTAGAACTAATCTGTGAAACAGTGATTTGGGTGAGAAACTTGGATTCATACCTATTTTAAATGGTGAAACAGTTAAAACTGCAACCAAATATTAACTCAGTGAATAACTGACACTTTAGCAAATTAACAAATTACCATATATTTTAGCTCATTTAGAATTTTGGGGCATTCATTTTAGAATGTTCAGAGAACACATATTTGTGTTTATGACTACAGGCATCCTGCATTTAAGAAAAAGGACAGGGTGGACAAGACTGTAGATGCAGATGCATGGACTTGAAGGAAATTAAGACAAATCCCAGAGTTCCTGGCAACTTCTCCGATAGCTGTTTTCACCAGATCTACGCTGCCTTTAAGAATCATTCTAACAAGGACACATAAAGGTGTGCATCTATTCTGGCAGCGTTTCAAGCTCTTATGATTCCCATAGGTGGCACAGTGCCTAGGGACTGTTTGGACCTCTCTGAAGCAAGCTCTTCCATTTGTCCAGATGCTGACTAACCTAGGATACATGCAAAACATACTGGTCAAGTATAAGGAACTCTGCTTCTCTCCTGGATTACTAAAATTGTTTAAAATTATTTTCATTTTGCTAAGTGTCAGGGCTTGCAGAAATGCCTCCAAATTATTGAAATCATTTCACCACTCAGAAGTAGTAAAGAATCGTAACCAGACCAGTGTTCTAGAGCTGCCATTGCTCCAGCTGTTCTGTATACCCACTTGTACGTGGTTTTCAAAAGGCTAAAACAAAATTGTATGGCATAAAGACAATTCATATTTATTCTAATTGCCACAATTTAGTAGAAAAATACTTTGGCCAATAAATCACTTTCAAGCATTCTTTCTCAAGACAAAGCCAGGCTTTATCAGAGGGCCAGCTGTCAGGCATTGTTTGTTCATTAAAGTTGCAAACTTTGAATGTATAAAACCCAAATGTCATTGACAGTGTAAGAGTCTTTTAGAAGAGTAAGATGAGTTGATCTGTCTAACAAAGAAGATGCAAAATTAATACCGAAAGCTTCAATTCCTGATTCTTATCTGTTTTCACTTTCAAGAACTTGTTTCATTCTATACCTACTGAAATTAAATAATACATGTACTTCACATCTGCAACACACAGGATTGTCTAATTTGGGACTCAAAATTGATATTTTTACCTCATGAAATATCAGAAACAACAGATTGTGTGGCAATTCAATTTCTTTTATCAGCTAGAGAATGGAAGTAATTTTCTCTATAGCTTATCTGTTCAGAAATTTATTTTAAATATTGTTTCCTGATCCTCTTGCCACACTTCTGTAAAACCCCTAAACAAACTGTTACCTTCTGTTGCACTAATGAGCACATTGAATCCACACTGGCCGTCCCGCCATTTAATTTTCGAATCACTGAGCTTACGAGACATTATTGCCCAATATGTCAAAATAATTTCAAGGGACTTCAATGCTAATGTATCATACATACCATAATTTGAACGCTTCTTTGGCTTCTGTCTGGGTTATGCAATAAACATATAAATTGAAATGTTACAAATTCCTAATTTGTAAGCCACAGATATTTTTTTTTTAATCAGGTGTGAGACTGTTCTTGAGTAAAAAACAAAACAAAACCAAAACCAAAAAAACCCCACACCAAAACAAAAAAAAAAACATAAAAAAAAATCCAACACCCAATGACAAAAAAAAAAAAATTATCCATTTTCTTAATATTTCAGCCCCTGAAAAGTCTTCTTCATTTTTCATCTAGGGGTGTGCCTTTTTTAAGAGTTTTTTTGGACTTGCGCTTGGTGCTTAGATCTGTAATATGTAACTAGCTAAACATACTTTTTTCATTTGCTCCTAGCTTATTATTTGTAAGATCTCCTTTTAGGCCCAGATCTTCCCAAAACAATTTTGGCATTTATGATATCATTGCTGAATTGAATTTGCTCTACAGGGTGCTGAAGTTGAAACCAAAACTGCAGATTGCAGCTTCCCTTCCTTTTATCCTCAGTAAACATACTGCATTAATTTTAAATTGGTTTACTCTCATCTTCTAAGCACAATACATGGTACTGTTATAAAACTATCAAGTTCTATATAATCTGGAGACCAAAATTAAATGTTACGTAATGTAGTCTCCCTTTCTGTATGTCATGACAACAGCATGTACCACCAAGGACATCCAAAAAGACTGAATCTATGAGCCAAAAGCTATTAAGGAAGGAAAATAATTTCTCTCAGGAGTCTGAGACATGCCTGAGTCCAATGATATTTATTAAATTAATATCTTTCTTCTTTGGCAAGGAACAAAAAAGGTTAAATTGCTATATACATAGATTTTCAAATAAGAACAATTAACTAATCTGGCTCTCAGCATAATGTAGATCACACAGCCTTAAATCAGTAACTTGTATTTGTTTCTCTCCTGCATCCCTTAGGCAAGCCAACGTGCTCTTGCCCAAATTATGAAAATTAATTATATGTATTGAAATATAAAACAGGCCAAGATTTCCAAAAGAACTATTTTCAAATACAGGAAAACAAAATGTAAGCAGGGTCAAAACACATACTTCCTTATGAAGAGCAAACAAGCTATATGAATAGCAATATGTAACATTCTTGTACACCTTCAAGGATTTGTAAATTAGTGATATACTCTAAGAAGCTATAAGGTGAGAGAATCTATAGCTTTTAAGTTGAATATAACTACCACAAATAGTTTGACGGTAAAATTCTCAAATAAGAATCCTTGCATTTAAGAAGATTGCTGTATTCAAAAAAACGCATTAAGATCCCCAGATCAATTTTACAGTTCAAATTAATTCTTGTTGTAGGTTCAAGTTCCAATATACTAACTACAGGTACCACATACGCACATCATTTTCAGTTTCTTTAGGAAGAGAACACACTTCAGGAAATATAGAATGGCTGAAAGTACCAAAGCAATGCAGAGAAAAAAAAAACAATCTGTAACCTTTCCTGGCTTTTCAGTCTATACTTTCTAAGAACTTTAAAATAAGTGCAGCAGCTGATATTGCCTTAGCTTAAGGTTTAGTGTATGTATTAACATTTAAAGAACTACCAAGCACTAAGTATTACCATTATTATTATTCGATGAGTAGAAGGCATAGAGTCAATTTTACGGCTAAAGCGGTTGCCTTCCCTGTTATTCTAGTCTCCTGAATTGCATAAAGCCCTTCAATCTGTTAAATTACTCCATTATATATTACAGGTTTGCCAATTGCTACAAGGACAGGTTTTTTTCTGGTTGTTTTCCAAACAAGCCTGAATATTCTTTCAGGAAAACACATGGACAGATGGCCTTCTTCCCTGCTGAGGTTACATTAGAAATGTGCTTGGAGGAAAATTCTGTCACCATCTCTTGAGTCATATTTTTGCCTTATTTACTTTGAAATATTATCTAATGAGGTAAAGTTCATAAATACATTTTATATTAGGATTCAATGTAATCTTATTTGATAAAGAATATTCTACATTTCTCTAACTTTTTTCAGGAAAAAACAATGCAAGCAACAATCTACCAATGTAAAAACTTTAGGGGAACAGTAATTTATAAACATTTCTTTATCAATATTCTTTAATTTAGTTCACTTACAATAAACACCCCTGTCCCTCCCCCATCCCCTTACTTAAATGTTATTGAAGGACTGCAATCTCAAAACAGTTTTAGCAACCCCAAGCTGATGAAGGCAACTGGTAGTAGTCAGCATGGATTTATGAAGAAAAAATGACTGACCAGACTGACAGCCCTCTACAATGACATGAATAACTTAATATATGAAGACAGTGCAGCGGATGCTGTTTATCCTAAGGTTTTTGATCCTGTCTCCCATGACATCCTCATAGACAAACTGATGGCCTACATAAAATGACAATCAGGTGGACTAACAACTGTCTTCATCCAAAAAAGAGCTGTATCCAAAAAGTTGTGACCAGTGACATAAAGCCCAGCTAGATGTCAGTCCACCAGGGGCATACTGAGGTAAAACAATGTTTAATCCCTACATTAATAACCTGGACAATAATACAGAGTGCATACTCAGTAACTTTACGTATGACACAAAACTGGGAGCAGTGGTTGATACACCTAACAGTTGTGCTGCCATTTAGCAGGACCTCAGCAGGTAAAGAAGGTCAACAACATGAGCTGCTTTAGGAAGATCACTAGCAGGTCAAAGGATGGAACTTTCCTTCCTAGCTAGCTCTTGTGAGAATTATCTGGAGTGCTATGACCAGTTGTGGGCTCCCCAGTACAAGTCAGACATCAACATACTGGAGCAAGCCCAGCAAAGAGTGACAAAGACAATGAAGGAACTGCAGTATCTGTCATAAGAAAAGATGCTGAGAGAGCTGGAACTGTTGCCTGTATAAGTCACAGGACAGAGGATCTTAGCAATGTCTATAAACACCTGATAAGAAGGGGTAAGCAAACTGAGCCAGAGTCTTCTAGTAGTGCCAGTGACAGCAAAAGAGGCAACTGGTGCAAAACTGAGATAAAACAAATTCCATTTAGACACAAGGAAAAAAAAATATATATAGTCTGAGTTTGATCAAGAAAGACAATAGGCTTCCCAGAGAACTTCTAGAATCTCCATCCTTGGAAATATCCAAAACCTGACTGGACTAAATCCTGGAAAACCTGCTCTAGTTGTTTTGAACAAGGGAGTTGGACTAGATGACCACCAGAGGTGTCACTAAGAGAGAATCTGGTTCAAGACCATCTTAAGAACCTGAATGTGCACAAGTCCATGGGACCCGAAGAAATCCATCCACTGGTCCTGAAGGAGCAGGCAAATGAAGTTGCTAAGCCACTGTCCATCATGTTTGAAAAATCATGGCAGTCAGGCGAAGTTCCCAATGACTGGAAAAAGGGAAATATAACCCCCATTTTCAAGAAGGGGAAAAGGGATGATCCAGGGAACTACAGACCAGTCAGTCTCACCCATGCACTTGGCAAAATCTTGGGGCAGATTCTCCCGGAAGGCATGCTAAGGCACATGAAAAACAACAAGGTGCTTGGTGACAGCCAGCACGGCTTCACTAAGGGGAAATCCTGCTTAACCAGTCTGGTGGCCTTCTATGATGGGGCTACAGAAAAGACGGACAGGGGTAGAGCAGTTGACGTCATCTACCTGGGCTTGTGCAAAGCATTCAACACTGTCCCACACGACATCCTTGTCTCTAAATTGGAGAGACATCAATTTGATGGATGGCCAACTCACTGGATAAAGAACTGGCAGGATGGTGCACACAAAGAGTTGTGGTCAACGGCTCAATGTCTGGCTGGAGACCAGTAACGAGTGGTGTCCCTGCGGAATCGGTGTTGGGACCGGTCTTCTTCAATACCTTTGTTGGTGACATGGACAGTGGGATTGAGTGTGCCCTCAGCAAGTTTGCTGATGACACCAAGTCATCTGGTTTGGTTGATACACTGGAGGGAAAGAATGCCATCCAGAGGGACCTTGACACGCTTGTGAGGTGGGCAGATGCCAACCTCGTGAAGTTTAACCATGCCAAGTGCAAGGTCCTACACCTGGGTTGGAGCAATCCCAGGCACAGCTACAGGTTGGGCAGAGAAGAGATTCGGAGCAGCCCTGCGGGGAAGGACTTGGGGGTGTTGGTCGATCAGAAAACGACCATGAGCCAGCAGTGTGCACTCACAGCCCAGAAAGCCAACCGTATCCTGGGCTGCATCAAGAGGAGCGTGACCAGCAGGTCGAAGGAGGTGATCCTGCCTCTCTACTCTGCTCTTGTGAGACCGCACCTGGAGTATTGTGTGCAGTTCTGGTGTCCTCAACATAAAAGGACATGGAACTGTTGGAACAAGTCCAGAGGAAGGCCACAAGGATTATCAGGGGACTGGAGCACCTCCTGTATGAAGATAGGCTGAGAAAGTTGGGGCTGTTCAGCCTGGAGAAGAGAAAGCTGCATGGAGACCTCATAGCAGCCTTCCAGTATCTGAAGGGGGCCTACAAGGACGCTGGGGATGGACTCTTCATTAGAGACTGTAGTGAAAGGTAAAGCAGTAACGGGTTAAAACTTAAACAGTGAATGTTTAGTTTGGATATAAGGAAGAAATTCTTTACTTTAAGGGTGGTGAGGCACTGGAATGGGTTGCCCAGGGAAGTGGTGAATGCTCCATCCCTGGCAGTGTTCAAGGCCAGGCTGGACAGAGCCTTGGGTGACATGGTTTAGTGTGAGGTGTCCCTGTCCATGGCAGAGGGGGTTGGAACTAGATGATCTTAAGGTCCTTTCCAACCTTAACTATTTTATAATTCTATGATTCTATGATTCTGTAGTGATTACACTACGAATGTAAAGAAGAGTGATAGTGTTGTCCCTTAGGTCCCCCCACATGACTCCCAATAAAGCTGACAGCATTTTCTTTTCTAAGAAATAAATTAATAAATACTATGATAAAAATCAGTCTGGATTAAGGTCAATTCATGTATGTGTTCAGGCATAAAAACCTGCCTTTATTTGAAACCCTCTATCTCACTTTGCTCTAGTAAGAAGCTCTTCAAAAACATATGTGACCTCCAGAGGGCAAATATTGAGATAAGTTTTCCTGCAGAACTTCATTAGAGACTCTCAGACAGTATTTACCAGTAGAAAAAAACCCAAGGATCAGACTGACATTTACAATAGCAAACAAAAAAACCCAGTCACGTTGTTCTTGAACTTGAAACACAGAAATGGGCAGTATCTTATTTACTCTAGTTACACACATATTTTACTAATAAAAGTGTAGGGTAAAAAAAACACTTTGACAAAACTTAACTCTCCTTTTGTGAAGAATACAATAGCCTGGTAAGTTAGAATTGTGTGTTATGTACAAGAGCACATTATTTATTAATACTAATGAATTAACTAATATTAAAAATAATGTTTCTTAATTATTAATTTGTTTAAATATTTCTGTATTAGTACCTTAATTTTGTATGTGGTTCTTCCTGAAGAATTCTAAATAGATATAGCTGCCAAAGACTCCTTTAAAATAACTGGCACTAATATCTTGGTATCAATAACAAATATTCAAAGTATATTCTCCATTCAAGAATAGGAAAACGATGAGGCTAATCTGAAGTGGAAATTAATTCTTCTTTGATTTTCAAACTTTGTCTCTTAGTTCCTTTCATTCTGCAGGCTGTGTGAAAATTTTCCAGTCTTGCTTGAAATCAGCTATGCTTTAGCTCAGCACACTGACTGACTTAGAAGATACATTACTACACTCACTAGATGTCACCAAGAAAGAGCAAAGGAACACTTCTGTGAACAGTCATCCAGTGGCATGGAAACTTACACACTGAGGTTGATTACAGAGTAATTTCTTGCTTTCAGTAAGGCATAAAAAGAGAAATATTTTTGAAGTAAAAATCTATGTATAAATCCATGGCAAATTAGTCCTGGTAGGAAATGTGAACCAGGGCGACCTACAGTAAATTGCATAAATATGAGCATCTTTCAGTCAGTAGGGACAAATCAGATCTCTACAGGTTGCAAGCAAAATCACTGGGATACTAAGGTAGCTACAAGACATATTTGTACCTACCATATGTTTTCAGTGCAGATACAAAGCACAGAATTTTGTCTTATACATATTTTTCAATACATTTATTAAAATATAAAAAATTCACTATTCTTATTTAAACATGCTCTCCTATTATACCATACGACACCCAAGCTGTATCACATAAAGTTTGAGTCATTACTGCAAGAAAGCTTATACAAGGATTTGATGCATCCATGTTTCCAGCAGGGAATCAGCAGCAGAGGGTTATATGGGCTTTTACTCTTGCTGAGATATCTCTACAATTTTTTAGAGAAAGGTAACAGAGTCAGAAAGACTGGAACTAAAACAGACATCATGGAGAGTGAGGAAAGATAACAGGGTTTGGAAGACTGGCTATGTTCAGAACTTATTTATTCATTTCAAGATAAATCAACAATCCTATATCTAGCAAGGAAAATATTTTTTGGGGGGGTTGTTTGTTTTGTTTTTAATTAATTTATTCATATGCCACGGATTTATTAGCAGTGATAATCCAACAAGAATTACCATGGAAGCAAGAGCTAGAAGAAATTGAGGGAGAAGTCACTTTTCCTAAGGCAGACAATTGTAATTTCTATAGGCAAAATTAGGGAATAAAATACAGTTCTGTTCTTAAAACCCCATTCAATCCTTGACAATCTGTGTTCAAATTCATCTAAGGATTTAATGGCAAGGTGCAAAAAAAGCACCAAGATATCTTATATGAAGGATAAATTTTTAATCAAACCTATCTAATAAAAATTTATTTATTCCACTCTGGTAACTCAGTCACTTTCAGTGTTTTCCATTCCCACCCCCGCTACCACCCCTCCCCCCACCCAAAAAAAAATAAAAAAATTACTTAGATGTTGGATTTGTTGAAATTTTTTTGTCCTATCCAAATATAAAAGTTACACTGTCTTATTTGAACTACGTTATATAGGCGCCTCTGTCCTGACAAAAAAAATGTTGATTTTGTCACTACTACCACCCAGGTTTTTTAATAGTTGTTTAATAGCTACAGCATTTGCCCAAGTGGGAGACATGTTCTAATTCCTTTTTAGCCTTAGGGAATTCAAATGGCTCTCACTTTTCCAACAACTGTGACAACCAGGTTATGAACAAGGAGATAATGATGGTGCTGTGACACTGCCACTCTAAAATAAAATAATGCTTCATTGTGAGAGGATGTGAATTGTAATTTTATAACCTAGTAATTAGAGTGATTTCCTATTTCCATTGTGTCAGGTCTTCAAGCCTCCAGCTGGAAACATCTATGACAATTCCAACAGAATCTCCTAAAGATGCTATGCAGACAAATCATATTTAAGTAGCAGACACTTCAGAAAACATCAAATTCCTTTCTCCTTCCAAATCCAACCCTGCTGTGCAGTACTCATGGCTTTTGATTTCCTCTAGAGACACGGTTGCTGCATATTTAAGACTGGCCTTCTAACCTCATTTGAAAAAATCCAGAAATGAGATTTTAAATGGTTCACTAATTTAGAATAGAATCATAGAATAGTTAGGGTTGGAAAGGACCTTAAGATCATCTAGTTCCAACACCCCTGCCATGGACAGGGACACCTCACACTAAACCATGTCACCCAAGGCTTTGTCCAACCTGTCCTTGAACACTGCCAGGGATGGAGCATTCACCACTTCCCTGGGCAACCCATTCCAGTGCCTCACCACCCTTAAAGTAAAGAATTTCTTCCTTATATCCAAACTAAACTTTCCTGTTTAAGTTTTAACCCGTTACCCCTTGTACTGTCACTACAGTCCCTAATGAAGAGTCCCTCCCCAGCATCCTTATAGGCTCCCTTCAGATACTGGAAGGCTGCTATGAGGTCTCAATGCAGCCTTCTCTTCTCCAGGATGAACAGCCCCAACTTTCTCAGCCTGTCTTCATATGGGAGGTGCTCCAGTCCCCTGATCATCCTTGTGGCCCTTCTCTGGACTTGTTCCAACAGTTCCATGTCCTTTCTATGTTGAGGACACCAGAACTGCACACAATACTCCAGATGATGTCTCATGAGAGCAGAGTAGAGAGGCAGGATCACCTCCTTCGACCTGCTGGTCACACTCCTCTTGATGCAGCCCAAGATACGGTTGGCTTTGTGGGCTGCAAGCACACACTGAAGCCAGCTCACGTTCATTTTCTCATCGACCAGCACCCCCAAGTCCTTCCCCGCAGGGCTGCTCTGAATCTCTTCTCTGCCCAACTTGTAGCTGTGCCAAAACATCTCTTTTACATGCTTTTTCTCTGTCTCTAGGTGTCATTCTCATGAAGTCTGTATATATAACATATGAAAACTGTGCATCAGAAGACCTGGTGGACCTGACCAGATGAGAACAAAATACCCTTAGAACTCTGGATTCACTACATTCATCTGTCAGTTTTCTGTTTACATTTTGGAATTAAAAGTTAAACAATGTCTTTTAGACTTTTTCAATATTCCAGATTTTTAATGCATTTTCCTTCTCCAGAATCACACTTAAGCTATTAAACCAGAAAAGACTGTCTGGATTCTAAATGTATTTGCCAAATCAAAAACAAAGAAGCTCATCTAAGATTTTTTTTTTTTTAAATCCAAGTATCTATATCCTCCTTTCTGTTCATCCTCCCTCAAATAAAACCTGCCAGTTCTATTCCTGATTGTACTTAGTTTTGACTTCTTTGTTTATTTGTCAGCTGAAAAAGCAGTGATCTTCCCAAAATGCTTTGAAATCTCTGACTGCTCCTCAAAACTCAGTCCTAAAGAAAATAAACTGCTGGTTATTTAAAGTCTGTTCAGAATTTCTCAGCGTAAATCCTTTACCTCACAGGACACCATACTGTGAGCAGACACTGACACAATCACAGATCTATTCTTCTTGAGACAGACTCTCTTTGCAGGGTATCAAGATGAGGCACCATTTTCATGTGGTAAGAATATCCTTTTTGGGGGTTTAGGATTAGGATTAGACCTACTTGCTTATTTTATATCAAAGACTGGAAACTGCATTTGGTAAGTCCAATGGCAATGTAAGGGTTTGTATGAACTGTAAAAGGACAGTTATTCCTTGAAGACCCCCCCATTTGTTCCCCTTCCCCTACATACAGGAAATATGGATAAATTTTAAAAATTGAGAAATACCATCTGACTCAGCTAAATAAACTACTGCTCTCTACACTTAGGAAAAGCAAACATAAACCAAATCCTTCCAGTTTGAAGCACACAAACAGTCTGTGCTTAGTAGGAATTTCTCAGACAGGAGAGAATTAGCATCATTGAGGGGCATGTTTTGTACAAACAGTTCAATATGCAGATGAGAAAATGGAAATATTTTCCAGTGTTGCAAGGAAGCACATTTAATCACCTGAGAACTATGTCTGGAGTGAAGATGAGTCAGTTCAACACATCCTTCGTATTCTAGCATTTCTGTCACCCTCACTAATATGGTATATAGACATCAACGATTCATTTTCTTTCTTTTTTTTAAATTCATTAAAACAAGTATCTAGGACAACTTGAGAAGAGCAAGGCTTATGTGATAAGACAGAACCCAAAAGGACAAACTGAGATATATCAGAAAATCACTACAAAATTGCTGACGGTGAGGAGAAGCAAGACACGCCAACCCAATATGAGTGATAAGCAAGCTTCTACTTTATTCATGGCGCACATTGCTTATATCCTCGTGGTGTTACTTATGCCTACTAGTCACAACAGCATTGGTTAGTTCTAAACGGTTTACATTTACATTCTCCTCCCACATCCAGTTTCCGGTTACATGTGAGGTCTACACTTTGCTTTGCTTGCACAAGGCCTCTAAGGATCCATGGCCTTGCTCTTGGAGTCATTCTGCAACACAAAATCACAGCAGTTCTACAAAACCACTGTGTTCTACACTAGTTATTATATATAAAAGCTAGTAAAGACAAATGTTATTACCTCAGTATAAATTACACAGACTCAAATCATTATTGGTTGCTGGACAGGTAAGACAGTAGCATTAGATGGGTGAGAAAACAGAAATGCCTGTGTTCTACAGTATGGTATGTCGGTTTTAGACATTAAAGTCTGAAAATACTTAAAAACACAATTTGAAGCTAAAGTACCAGGGAAAATTTGCCTGACAAAAATATGCTATTAGAATATGAAAATCCAGGTTTGATCAAAGTCATTCATATTAATAAAATCATAGAACCATAGAATGGTTTGGGTTGGAAGAGACCTTAAAGATCAACTGGTTCCAACCTCCCTGACATGGGCAAGGACACTGTCCACTTGACCAGGTTGCTCCAAGCTGCATTCAGGCTGGTCTTGAACTCTTCCAGGGATGGGCAACCCACAGCTTCTCTGGGCAACCTGTTCCAGTATTTCACCACCCACATAGTGAAGAACTTCTTCCTTATACCTAGTCTAAATCTACCCTCTTTCAGTTTAAATCCATTTCCCCTTGTCCTGTCACTACATGCCCTTGCAAAAAGTCCCCCTCCAGATTTCTTGTAGGCCCTTTTTAGTGACTGGAAGACTGCTATAAGGTCTCTCTAAAGCCTCATCTTTTCCAGGCTGAATAAGCCCATCTCTCTCAGCCTGTCTCATAGGAGTGGTGCTCCAGCCCTTGAATAACCTTCATGATCCTCCTCTGGACTCGCTTGAGCAGCTTCACATCCCTCTTGTGTTGTTGACCGCAGAGCTGAATGCAGTACCCAAGGTAGGGTCCCACAGGAAATACTATGAAAAAATTTAGACTCTCTGGTAAAGGAACCAAAACTTACCCACAAGTTAATGTTAATTGACTATAGTTCTTACAACAGAATTTGGTGTTTTCTGATTGCATTTAGGTAAACTAGAGAAAAGATGCTGATGATCAGTTAGTTATCTACCATAAACACTACTTGTGCCAGCTTTGAAATACCACAAAATATTTGTGAGCATTTCCTCTATGTTAACAAAAGACAAATTTATCTTAACTGTTTTGATTGTCTCTGCCATCCTTCACAAATACAGGTGAAAAATAAGGGAAGAAGCATTTCTAAAGACTCGGTATGTAATGTGCACACTCTGCTGTGGAAACAGCAGCACTCTGAAATTTGATTATGCTATCATAGAATGGTTTGGGTTAGAAAGGACCTGAAGATCATCTAGTTCCAACCACCTGCCATGGGCAGGGATGGCACACACTAGACTGTATCACCCAAGGCTCTGTCCAACCTGGCCTTGAACACTGCCAAGAATGGAACATTTGCCACTTCTTCAGGCAACCAGTTGCAGTGCCTCACCACCCTCACCGTAAAGAACTTCTTCCTTATGTCTAACCTGAACTTCCCCTGTTTAAGTTTAAATCCATATAATAAAGTGTATTTGCATAAAGGCAGAGTAAATAAATGAAATAATAGGGATAACGAGTTTGAGTTACGCAAATCAGAGACAGGTTTGGACACATATTTCAACCATTTTCAAAATATCAGTTTAAATGTATTTGAGATTAATTTTTATTTTTTTTTTCCGTGTGATTTAAATTAAGAAGATGCAGGGTCTGAAGAAGGCTAGCATGTTTAAAGGGCACCACTTCTACAGTTCAGCAAATCTTTAAAAGCTGCTAGCTATTGACCTTGTTTCAGGTAACATTCAGCATTAAATTACTAAGGACCTAGGTAAAGCCCAGCACAACCACATGAATCTATACTACATTACTAAGTAAAAGCTCCTGGTTACAATTGCATTTTGGTGCAGCAGGTGAAATCCCATTGCAGGATATTTTATAGTTAAGAATAACCTTTGTTAAATTAAATATGAAAATATAAATTAAAATCAGAACTGCTCTTTTCAATTATTAGGCTGATGAACAAAAAAAGGTTTTTATGGTATCAGTGGACTTTCGGTTTTTCCACTGATATACTTTTTTTACCAATAAATCAGTTAGATTGCAGAAGTTGGAGAAGTTGGAGATTGAAGCTGTTGGGCTGATAGATGAATTTTTTCATCTCCACCAGTAGAGTCACATCTGGAATACTTTTAATCAAAATAAGCCATCAAGAGAAAAAAAATATCTGACAATTTAAACTGTTGGTATTACTATCAGTGCACTTTAGAGTTAATACCTTCTGTTTTAGTTGTGCTGTGTCAGAGTCTGATAAAAACCCACCTTATACAGAAATCCCACTTTACAGATTTTAAAATAATGTTAACTAAAAATATTTTAAAACTAAACCAGTGATTTGAAACTACCTTTTTCTGATGGGAGCTAAACTAGATAGACCACTGAGAGTTTTGTAGTTGATTTAAGTGGAAACAGAATCAAGACTATAATGCATAATACACTGAAAGAATATTTGGGCTTCTCTTCCCCTTCTGTTCCAATACATTAACCAAAGTTAGCTAAGAAAGCACAATGTTAGCAAACTAAAAACTATTCCGTTTTTGTCAGTTTGGGTTCGTTTTTGGTTTGTTTTGTTTTGGGGGGGGGGGGGGAATGTTCAGGTTTTTTTACAGAACAAATTGACCTAAGAGAATTACTAGGATACACAGCAGACTACATAGATTAAGAAAGGATTAGAGATTATCACAAGGAAACAGAACCCCTACTGTTTCAATAGATGATGCATATAAAAAAAATTAAACAAGTTATCTAAATCTTCATATTGTCAGTTTTAAATCACTCATTAAATGGCAGAAATTGGGAAGACTAAAGAAGCATAATAATTAAACATCGCATACATTTCAGTATGTTCAGAAACTCTCAAGGTTTCTTTATTAGACAATACCAGAGAAAGAAAACTAGTACAGCAAATCAGTTATTAGCATTAACTACAATGGTAATAGTTGTGCTCAAGGGCATTGAAAGTGAATATTTTGATAATTAACATTTTTTGGCATCTTCCGTCTGATATTTTCTGTTAAGTCTCAAAAATTAGTTTATCCTAGACTTATATCTATCTTACATCTATGGAAAATAACTAATTTTTATTTACAAAGGATGATGCAATCCAGATCTATTATGGACTTATGTCAAAACCTAAGAACCTAGTAGCAATTGTCTTGACCAAAATATATGCCTTATCCTTTATTTCCTGCTTTCTCCAGAAACGCTTCCTTAATCTAAAATCCTTGAGGAACTACAGAATTAGCAAATCTACTGAAGAATTCTGTTGGTATATATTACTACTTACCAAAAGAAAAAACAAACCCAAAAATCAACCAATCAAAAGTAACCAAACAAAACCCAACCAATAAACCCAAACCACAAGCAAAAAAAAAAACCCTTAACACAAAGAAAACAACCCACAAATTCCCCTGTTATTTTAGTTGCATACTGAAAAACACATATGACTGAGTAAAAATCAAATTATTAGGAGATAAACTCTAAGAATGTTTCCTAATTCCTTCCTACCAGGACATGCAAGCATAAGCATAAACTTCTGCAAGTCCTTAGAAGTTAGAAAATCTGTCATTTTACCAGAAACATAACACATTTACTTCCACTACATTTACTCCTATGAAGTCTTAAACTGACCGCATTTATATCCGTCAGGATTTGTATTGGGACTGAGTAACATTAAATATATAAAATTAAAATATTTTGGACTGAATCCTTATTTTGTTCAAGTAAAATCAAGCTCCCAAAGATTTTAATGAAAGGACGGTTTGCTATTTTATATAGTTGATATAGAAAAAAACAAGATTTTTTTTCTCACAAGATTTTCAACATATTTATGTGCCCCCCTGGCAGAAACAACTCAGGTTTTGTAGACTTTTTCTAAATTGCTGATATTGTAGTTCGGTCCATTTGCTGGGCTATTTCAATCCAATTAATGGCTTCCAGTCAGCATAAAACTAATAACTCAAGGTTGGCACTTGATTTCCTATTCTTTTAATTGCCTTTTCAGTGTGTCCTTATGGGATAGGAAAGGGAGGAAATCATTATGAACCATGACTAGAATTTCCTGTAAGATTCTAAAGGCAGGAGCTTCTCAGAATAATATATAATTTACACAAGATAGTAGGAGTGAGAAATAGGTAAAGTTAGAGAGATGACCACTGAGTATTGTGGCTGTGGAAAGAGATGAGACATGGAGCACAAATAATAAATTTTTCATGAAAAAAAGACTTATACTACTTTTGTTTCTATTTAATTACACTTCTACTGTAATTAAATATCTCAACTGATTATACCATCCTTTATGGAAAATTCAGCTTTACAGATTTCTGTGAAGTAACCACTTAACTTCTTAACCTGAACCACAGAAGTCACTCACAAATATGTAAGTTTAGATTGATCATGTTATTTCACCTACACTGTATGCACACTGGGGAATCAGACTTCAGATACTTTTAGCACTTCACATTTTAACATACACATTACATTGGATGTTTTGTGTTCAACATTGTATCTGCTTGAAATGTCATGGATTTATTCCACTGTCACACAGGCTTGTATGCCAATCCATTACATTTTTTGTTAAGAATAACCATGGAAAGAGAAAATTTCCTGGACACTACTTTCCTCTGTTGCAGAGCATAAAGATCAATTTTCATGAAGGATATAATACAAATAACATTTCATAGAGAGCGGAAAGCAATTCATAAATTGCCTGGCTCCAGTAAATCAATGACACCTTCAGTTGCTCGGAACATGGTACACAGAACATATTTTCTTTATGATCAAACTTTATTCATTTTTGAAAGGGAGCAAGAAAAATAAGCTGTAGTGAGCATCAGGCCTGTGAAAACGTTATAGGATGTGATGTTGCATTTATAATAAATTTTTGTAAGAAATACTGTATTATGATGCTATAAATACTATTTGCTGAGAGTCAGAGCTCACTTCCACTATTGTGGAAGGACACATTTGAGACTAGCAGGATCAACTGAATCTTCCTATTTTTCAGTCTTACCTCGACAGAGTTGCTGCTTACTTTCATATGCTTCATTTCTAGTGTTAGCACTCCTACCCTCAAAGCATCTCAAAAGATTAAGATATTTGTTAGAAACAATTCATAATAAAACTGCTTATCCTTCCTTTCCAATCAGGAGCAACAACATTATTAGCTTAATTTTTTAATGGGGACATTTTATTGGTAGCTTCATTAACAAAACTGTTTAGTAAAGAAATAAAATAATGCCAGGCTCTACTGTTTATAGCTTCTGATTAGAAAAAACATCACATCTCATGAGCAATTTATAGCTCATCAGTCTCAAAACACACAGGAAATAAATTATAAGAGAAGGATGAGCTTAGAATGATGCCTATAAGCTTGATCTTCCAGACAGGAAGCAAAATACTAATTGCAATAGTAACTGAGGGCACTGAATATTAATGGATGATCTCAGTACACTTGATACAGCATAAAAATGCAATACTTCTGTACTTTGTAGTAATACTATCACACCCTGATGTTCTTATGTGCTTATATCATTTAACAACACATATGATCCTTTAAAATATCTAGCTGTATAACCTTCTTTGAGATAGGAAAGTGCTATAAGGCTATAAGGCCTGACTTGCAAATGAGGTGCAGGGACCATCTTGTCTGAAATCCTGGAAAAAGCTATTGCCCTCTAGAAATAAAAAAAATATCCTGGCTATGCTACTCCTAACCTTTGTATTCATTGTAGTACAAAAAGAAATGACACAAAATTAATAAAAGTAAATTCTAAGCATTCACATAACTCCTAGAAATATTACCCTCTATTTTCAAAAGCTGTATGAAATATGAAGGTGCTGGGGGGAGAGAAATTGTCTGGAGCAATATTTTACTTCTAAAGGCTTATCTCACTCTAAATAAGGTAAATTTGTTTACTTTCAAAGTGTCTTACCAACTTTACACTTCACCATTGCCTTAAGGCAGAAGACCAGAACATACAAAAGGTTAGGCAGATACTTGTTGAGTTTCCCAGCTCTGTGCAATAATAATTTATTTTTTAATAACACATTTTTATTCACAAATTATAACAAAAATCACATGCAGTTTAGAATGGCATTTCTCTTCGGAAGTAAACAAGGGAAAGAAGTAAAACATTGAGTTACTAAAGATTCTTCCAAGATACTGAATGAAGACTGATTGAAGCTTGCTCAGCTACAGGCCTAGCACACATAAACACCTATAGCATCTATAAGTTCAACTGTTTAGAAGGAGCCATGTGAAAAAAAAAAAAAAATTGCTCATATAAAACCACTATGTCCATCAAAAAAGAGGATTCATCACCAAAACCTAAATGAATCAAAAGTGTTCTCTCATGAGTACACAAAAAAAAAAAGTTAAAATTCTGAAGACATAAATGTGTTTCTGAAAATTTGTCAAATACCATATGCATATGGAGAACTGTGGATTCCAACTCTATAGAGATTCCCTTCCCATTGAAACTTAGTTAAAATACTTTTTTATCTGTACGGGAAAGTAAAATAGGAGTACAAGTAAAAAGACTAGATATTCAAAGTCTGATATAATTAAAATCTGTAAGAAACTAATGAACTTAGAGGTCAAAAAAGAAAGAAATTTGTTTATCCTCAGGATGATTTCTCAGTTACAATTCTGATTTGGAAATATCAGTCTTTACAGATTTATCAGATTTACCTTAGTTTAACCATAGAGATCTACCCAAATGTACGTGAGAAGAGTACATTTTCTGTATCACAGCTAAAGGCATTAATTAAGCCTTCTTGAGCCTTCAGGCAGACTGACAAACTAGCAGGGCTCTTGGCTTCATTTTAGGGAAAGGAAGCAAAAGAGAAATAGCTTGATTACTGGAACTGAGAAATTGGTTATAACTACAACATGATCCAAATAGAATAGGCTTTTACAATGAAACTTGCAGACTGGAGACCAATTTTGCATGCTTCAAGACCATGTACCAAAGGACAGTATTTGGAGAGGATCAAGAAAGGCACTTCAAAAGCACACTCTTGATGAAAACGGTATTTTGAGAGACTGGACCCAGCTACTGAGAAAGTGAGTCAGTCACCCTTATCTTCAAGAACAAATGTTAAATTGGACTATTCAAAAGAAATAAAAAAGTCGTTAAAATGTTTGTTTTAATTTAAAAAAGTAATGCCAAAATTACTACAACAAAACTATTAAAAAATCACAAATCTGCAGAACATCAAAATAATGGCAAAAATGTCTACTGAACCTTCATTTCCAATGAAAAGAAATATTCAAATGTTATTTGTTTTTTTAGTTATTTGCTCTAAGAGTAGTTTGCTTTAATGGATAAGTGATGCAACGCAAACTTTGCGAACATGAAGTGGAATTTGAGCCAAGTGTACAATTAAATGTGCCTCATCATTTCAACACAAATCCACACAGAAGAAATTGGTAATCTCAGTCTGAAGCAAGTGTCTCTATATTCCTCACAAAGGATAACTTCATTCCTGTGTTACGAGAACTGAAGGGCTTTGGACTTTTTTGCCTAGGCAGGAAGGTCTTTTCAGCCTAAAGCTGAGGTATGTTTTAGATTCTAGCTTGGACTCACCCACAGTTAAGGCTTGGTTTACATTTATTTACTCTACTTGCTGTGTTCCAAGTTTGAACTTGGTTCATTCAAATGGAAGGGAATTTAGCAGGAAGGCTAGATTATGCTGGATGCATTTGCTACTCCTCTTCCATAATGTGGCACACCTTGTGGTCTTGGCCCATCATCATGCATACCAGGTATCTGTAGTCTGTATGTGCTTAGGTGTTTCCTGTGTAGAAACTGAGATGATACATGGGGGATAAGAGGCAGTTTGTGCCCCCCTGCTTCTCACTGCACTGAGACACATGCAAAATAAACAGTTCCTGAACAGAAAACTGGGTGGAGAGACTAAGTCATACGGATGTATCCTGGGCTGCACCAAAAGGAGCATGACCAGCAGGTCAAAGTAGGTGATCCTGCCCCTCTACTCTGCTCTCATGAGACCTCACTTGGAGTACTGTGTATAGTTCTGGTGTCCTCAACATAAAAAGGACATGGAACTGTTGGAACAAGTCCAGAGGAGGGCCACGAGAATGATCAAGGGACTGGAGCACCTCCCGTATGAAGATAGGCTGAGAAAGTTGGGGCTGTTCAGCCTGGAGAAGTGAAGGCTGCATGAAGACCTCATAGCAGCCTTCCAATATCTGAAGGGGGGATATAGGGATCCTGGGAATGGACTCTTCATTAGGGACTGTACGGATAGGACAAGGGGTAACGGGTTAAAACTTAAACAGGGGAAGGTTAGATTGGATATAAGGAAGAATTTCTTTACTGCAAGGGTACTGAGGCACTGGAACGGGTTGCCCAGCGAAGTTCTGAATGCTCCATCCCTGGCGGCATTCAAGGCCAGGTTGGGCAGAGCCTTGGGTGACATGGTTTAGTGTGAGGTGTCCCTGTCCATGGCAGGGGGGCTGGAACTAGATGATCTTAAGGTCCTTTCCAACTCTAACTATTCTATGATTCTATGTACATAAACACCATCTTCTATGTGCTAAATTCAAGGCCAAAAACCAGATGTATGACTGTCACTGTTACAGAAATGTGCACACGCAACAAGAATTCTATGTAGAATGCCTGATTAGATGCTGATTTATGATACTTGAATTCACCCATAAAGCATCTGTGCCACGCTTACCAGGTGCATCTTCCAATATTTTGATAGGCAATTACACCAAATTGCTGAAAACCACAGATAAAGCCCCAGATCAATAAACGATTGGAAACCTTAGAAAGGTACAAAACAAATAGCCAGAAATAGACAAATCCTTACATCAACTCTATCTGTAGTTTAGAACAGTTTTCTTAATACTCCTCTGACTCTGTGAAGAGAAACTGATAAATGCCTAAGACCAAGGTATGAAGTGAAGAAAAAAATGCAGTCTTCAACTGGGAGAATATAAACATGGCCTCTTGAAGACTTTACTGACAATATTTCAGATATTCATATCAATTTTCTGTGTTTTGTGCGTGAAAACTTTTGAAACATTTCAAGCTATTCTTTTTCAACTTATGGCAGAAAAACTGAGGAACTAAAAAGGAACAGTAAGTGCCACAGCTAAGTATAAACACTATTCTCCTCCTCCCACAACATACCTGTCTTTTCCACATATTTATTTTAATTTTTCCCTAGTATTCAATCACCACCATTCAATATAAGATAAAGAAGCATCACTTCTTTCTTGCATCAGCAGCTTATCTGCGCAGTATAGGAATTCTACCAATTCATACACTAACACATTTTCCTCACTTTCACAAGAACAAAATTATATTGCCCTTATTCATGATGAACAATCAATGAAGTTACACCCAAAATTAGTATACTATTCAATCTGAACCACAGCATTTCAAAAAAAACTACTGCATGCATAGAGAAGCAGCATACATATACATAGAGAAGCAGCATGTACATCTTAAAAGAACACTCTCTGGTTATGCGTAGAACATACAGTACTTGCTCCTGCAAAAAGCTGATCCACTTTCTGCATTTTCTGTGCCAGCATTCAGCTTGTCAGGAGACTTAACTGACGTTCCTAAATGCCTACATTTTATTAAGATAACAACAACAATAAAAAAGATATGAAGCACTTTCTTTCTGGGATTTTGTAGTCACATAGTTTAGTCAGAAAGAGACCATAGATTTATAGGAAGATTCTGATTGGGTGGACACTGATGGAGAAACTCAGAGACAAAAATGAAGCTTGCCCTAACCATGTTTTTATATATTAATCTGGCAAGAGGGGTGGGGGAGAATCTTTCTAGCCATTCTCTATTCAGTGTAAACTCCAATTTTCCTTTCTACTGAAAAAGATCGTGGTATCCTTCATGTAAATCACTACCAGAGTGCCAAGTTAAGTATCAACACATATTTCACTTTAATTAACAGGGATTATGCACAATAACTTTCTATTTTTAAAAATTACTTAGGCTCCAGAACAAAAGAAAATTCCCCATCACCAACCTAAACCCATGCTACTGCAATTACCACTTGCACTTGCAAAGACTTCAGCAAGAGTATATACTGTAGTAGCTGTTACAGAATTGTGCATGACAGATTGCCATCCTAAATTAAGAAACTTTGTGAACTACAGTTACTTCCTTTGCAGAACAACTGATTTGAATTCAGATGAAGATATAAATGAACCTCTGGCTGAAGCCCAGGAGCCAACTTCACTGTACATACCCAGCTGTCGTTGTACAACCATAATGCTGAAACCATAATTACTAATACCAGTACAGGATGCTAAGTTGCTCGGCTGCTTCCATTATAAGACTTCTGCTTTCCTTGTGAGTTTTCTTTATCACAATCCCACTCATGAACTCCAACATCTATAGTCTCATGTTCTTGCAAGTATTTATTTCCAACTGAATTTCTAAAAAAAAACCCAAAACAAACCAAACCAAAAACAAACAAACAAAAAAACCCCAAAACCAAAAAACCTTACTCTTAGTTTATCTTTATGAGACAAAATAATACATCACAGAGCAATGCACCAGTTCACTGTTTTAAGGTTTTCTTTTTTAATATGAGATCTTTATAGCTTGGAGATTTATCCCTGAAAAAATTATAGTTATAACCTTAAAAAATCTGTTGCAGTTTAATTCTAAGCTCTTAAAAAAATAAATAAAATAAAAAATAAAAAAGCAAATCAGAAGAGTTTGATCAACACTGAGCTTTTAAAGTCTGACAATATAAAAACATTTCATGTGTCTAGAGGCTAGAGTGCAAATTGCTACAATGGCTGAGTTTTGAAATGCAACATAGACAACGCTATGCACACATTTCTAGGACAGAAGTAGGCCCAAAACTAACACAAAGAGGATTGCACAGAATGTTGTTTATTCAGATGTTAAGTGGGTGCACTGCATAGCTATAACAAAGAAGAGATACAAAACCAAACCACACACACACACAGAAAAAAAAGGGATGCATCAACTTGGTCACCAATTGAAAAAATTAGGAACAGTTCTTTCAAGAATATAAGAGACACTGATTCATGTGAACTAATTTGCATCACATATTATTAGTTTAGCAAGAGGAGGTAATCCATAAAGATATTAACTGCAATTTAGTTCTGGACACTTGCAAGGAGACCACAGAATTTTTTTTTTGAAAAAGCTTTTGATAATATCTAATGATATAAAAAAATGGTTACAATTGAACTTTTTGGCCACCTGCAAATCAGCAGAGTATGTTGATAACAAAACCCAAAGGTCTGAAAAATAAACTTAATGTCTTCAGTTTCTCATTCCTTTAGACTCACGGATTCTTAACGAGAAAACAACATTTCAAATTTCATAGCTATGTTCCATGGAAAAAATGTAATGTGGAAAATGCTTTAATCTACCAAACACAACAAACTGCACTTGAGAAAGGACAGCATAAATAGATCCAAAGTTAGAAACAGGACTAAAGAATAGAATTCATGACTGGTCAAACTTTGACCTATTTTTTATCTCTAGAATGCAGATTATAGTTTTCAGTTAATTTTTCATTTGAAATTTTAATATCTTTTAATAAAATGAGTTCAAACAAAGGCACTGACCATACACTTGGTAATGAAAAGGATATAAATTGTTTGGCTTTATGAAATTACTTCATGAGGATGCTCTTCAAGTCAGAAAGGCCTTCAACTAATGTTAGTGTTACTTATCACTCTTGGATGCAGGCCAGTGTCAAAACATGGTCCTTATGGAATGATCGATGCTTCCATTTTATTTCTTCAAATAATAAATTTGAAACTGCTTTGGAGTAATAATGTTACTAAAGATTCAAGAGCATAACTCATAAGATGATGAAATGTGGTACTTACTTATTTTGCATATGAAAAAGAAAATTACTCCAACTACCGTTTTTTAAGGAGGGACTAAATGAACCACATATTGCAAACCTAAAGTAACTGATGTTTCTTGCACTGCCTAAACAAGGGGAAAGGATAGTTTTTATTCTAAAAATACATTGCTTGTTGCACCTACAAATATAGCAATTCATACTAGCTTATTAAAATGTTTGTAACGCTTCTTGTATATATTTACCTTCTCTATGTTATTTCAACTTGATACTTCTTCATGACAGGTAATGATGCAGCCACACTGCTTCCTAAAACAGATGGAAGTTCAGAAAGTTTCCTGAGCAGTTGATCTGGCAGCACCAAAAAATGAATTTTAAAGTTGCTGAGGGTGAGATTTCAGAACTATATAAAGAAGATTGAAGTGTCACTCACAGTACTAGATAGATAGGAAACTCTTTCAGGGAATAGTAAAAAAAAAAAACAAAAAATGCTCTGTAAAAGCATTTTCAAAGCAGAAAATTTTATTGCTGGTGACAAGTTGTTTCTGCAACTAGAGGTTTATAGCATAATATATTTCTTATGACAACAAATGCTGTATAGTATAACCTCAAAAAGCATGTTTGCTATCCAGAATAAAAGACTCCAATTCTTAAGACTGCCCAGTAATTTTAAAGTGCTGTGCATGAATATGCAAATATATGTCTGTCCATTTGCAGAAAAAAAAAAAAAATGCATGAATGTTGTTGGTTATGACACAGTAAAATCCAACTTGGTTCTTACAGAGTAGCCAGGAAATACAACGCTCATTTAAACATGAGATGGATAGTGTTATAAAGGTAATCCTTATAAAATTTGCCTTGGTAGCAGCTATTGGAAGCTGTGAAGGAACAAGAAATTAATCCCTTTAAGACAGCAAAGGTGCCCTGATCAGGCATTGTCAAAACACATTGATGATTACACTGTATCTTGTCCTGTGAATTTCACTCCACCTAGTCAAAAGAAGATTAATTCTTAATTTTTTCATCTTAAACTTTAGAATATTTATTAATATTTTCCTTTACTACCATGTAAAGGCACCAAACTGTGTGCAGTGTCCCAAAAATTATGGTATTTCTCAAAAGCTGGAGTGCATTTTTCTTCCTTGTTAAGATATTTTTCTTCTTGATAGAATACAGAAATGCTGAGAATAAGAATAGGAAACATTTCCCACCACCACTACAAACAAAAAAAAACCCAAACCTAAAACAGATACAGGTGTTCTAAATTACATAAATAGAAAAAAAAAAGGTTTGTCTCCTCAAACTTTGGAAGTAATTTTCTATAATTTCATTGCAGATATCATTAAAGAAAAACTTTTTCAGAAAGTCTATTTGACCACTCACATATCCTTTAGCGTAACAAACAGATTTTGGGTTTGAACTTTATTGGTGCTTATTTTTTACAGATAATTAATGGTTTATCTACTGTATATAATTTGATTTAAAATGTTTTTTTTTAAAGTGAGAAACATCGTACAAGACACAAAGTATAGGGAACAGAAAGCTGGCTAAGTAAAAGAGGATTGTAAAAACTCTGTTAATTTCAACATAAGAAACAAATTTTCCTATATCTAATGAGTAAAACTGGTTTTTTAAGTTAACTTACACTTCTGGAAATTACACGATCAAACTTTAGGATGCCAACTTATGTTTCAGGATGAATACTTTGATAATATGTCTTTTATTAATTTTCAAAGTGTTATCTTTGTGGTTCTGATTTGATTATTGCCCCTGATACTTTCGAGATTCATCTGATATGAAACAGGAAAAGAAAAAAGTGTTATTATTAATGAGTTGGAAATAATTTAAAATCTGAACAGTTAAAACTGCAATGCTTTCATTATTTTTCTTGTTCTCTTTAGCTTCTAGAAATTACTAGAACACCCCTCCCCCTGATTTAGTATCATATGCAAGCTTGCTGAGAGTGCACTGTGCAGGTCTAGGTCGCTAATGAAGAGATTAAATAACACTGCCTTAAATACTGGCTCCATGAGTAGACCACTAGTGACTGGCCTTCAGCTGAACTTCATGCCAATGATCACAACCCTTTCAGGCCAGCAGTTTAGCCAGTTGTCAGCACACTTCACTGTCCTTTTAGAGTGTATATCATCAGCTTGTCTAAGAGTATATGATGGGAAACTGGGTCAAAAGCCATGCTAAAGGCAAGATTAGCAATATTAGCTGTCCTCATTCACCAAGCTAGAAGTTTTGCTGTAGAAGACTGTCAAGTTGGTCAGGCATGATCTCTCCTTCAGAAATCCATGCTGGCAACTCTCAACAGCATTAGATGTATAATTTTATTACATGTTTTTAATTTGCTGTTAATATGCTGGGTTTTGAACTTGAAGTAGATCTCCTCTTAACTTACCAAATACGCTTACAACTCTTTTTGGGAAAACTTGTCTTTGTCTGCCAAAGGCCTACAAGTGAGGGCATTGCACTGCCCAGCTTGTAAGAAATGCACTTCAAATTATCTCAGCAATCCTCAAACCAAAATACAGACTAGCCATATGTTTGAGAGATAAAATTATATTATGCTTAATGGCTCCCATGGATAATTTCCCCCGCAGTGACTCCCTTTCTTTTTTTTTTCTCAGTTTTATCTGCACATCCATAGTTCTAAGATTTCTACAGAGGAGCAAAAAGTAAGGTCTACCTTAAGTTTATAAAATGGAATGCAAAGGATAAATATTTCTCTTCATGATGAAACATGAGTAAATTCCTGCATGAAAAGATGAAGGCATAGATTTTTTTCTTTTTCAAGTCTCTTGCAAGTCATCTGCTTTTACATTTCTGCTTTGGATCATATTTTCTATGGAAATTTTAATAACCATTTTTCTTAATTTTGTACATACAGGATTTCTTTAAGTAACTGCTTAGCCTCTGTACATTGCAATTACATTATTTTGTAGTTGTTCAGAGAAAATAAAAAGAAAATTATAACCATACAGTTAAATCAGCTCAAATCAAATTCAGTTTGAATGAGTATTAAGATCAGACACAAGACATGATGAACTCCAAAGTGGAATATCACATGGTTTCACTTAAATTTGCCCCAGTGGAATACAGATGTATTACATGAAGGAAGTACTTAGAAAAATGAAAATGCAATTGATATTGAAAACAACAACAAATCCCAGAAAAAGAGTTGGTACTTCATTAATGTCACCACATCCTTCTGAAGGAGTGTTCCCAGATCAAATTTAGCTGCTCAGACTGGTGTAAAATTGTGTGGATATAGGCCACTCATTAATTTATTCATGAGCTGTCATCAAACAAAGTAAAAGGCTTGGCTAATATTAACTCAGAATGTTCAGCATAAAAAGCAGAGATCCTCCTTGACTGAACAACAAGTCACAGTAACAATAAGAGAAATACAGGCTGACTTGAAAAAAATGATATATTCAAAATATATGGCTGTTCAACTGCTGACCCTCAGATAGGTTTCAGTGAAGCATAACAAGTAAAGGACAAAATCATGAATCATGAAAGTTTTTATCAGTTGCCAGTGAAGAGTAAGAACAGCCAACTCAATTTCAGACTGGAAGTTCCTACAGAGACCACCAACAAATATAAGAGTGACTTGTCCCTTGGCAAAGCTTGTGATTAAGAAAACCTTATATCTTGTTCACAGCCAATAAAGTGACACTGGACTTTCAGTGCATCAGATCTATATCATGTTGAGAGCCAAAATTGCTTAAGGAGTCCTTTATACCATAATAACAACTTTATTCTCAGTGATAGGTGAGTGATTCAAGGGCAAGGCTGAAGCGTAGGTATCAGAAAAATGAACTGGGGATTATAGCAGATTTTATTTGAGAGGACTGAGGCATGCAGCTGCAGAAACAGGCATTGCATTTCACAGTGAGCAATAAAGGTGGTTGATTCTTAGATACCTTTGTGACTTTTTTGATAGTACAAAACAGGTGAGAGCAATGACATGCCCTAATTGCAATTTCTCTGATACCTATATACCTCAGTATTTTAGGACTGCAGGATTTTCAAACTAGTTTTACTGCATGACAATGGGGTATGTTGTAGGCAGAAAAAAGAGTGGATACAACAAACAACTTGGCCTTGAATTTTTAGAAGAATATGTTTCAGGGGAGGGTGGGGAAACGCGTTCCTCCTCAGCCCCCAAATCAACAAGTACAACATACTTGCAGGATCTTGCAAGAGATTATGAACATCTTGCAAGGAAGACAGACTTTGGAAACTACAGCCCTACAATTCCTAGAAAGATTATGGAGGAGATCCTGCTGAAAATCACTGCAAAGTAGATGAAGGAAAAGAAGGCATTTAGGAAAAAAATGAGCATGGAAAAAAAAATGAGTCAGGTGCAAAGAGCACCTGATTTGATTGTCTTGTATAATGAGCAGACTGGCTCAAAGCACAAGAACAGTGGATGTCCTTCCTCAACTTCAGAAGGACTTTTGATGTGATCTCCTATGATGCTTTTTTACAACCCTATCAGGGAGAGAAGCTCAACAAAGGCATTCTGTCAGAAAAAGAATTTGGGGTTCTTAAGAGGCATCTAAGCCCCAAAACATGAAGCTAAATACTTGCAACGCGCTGGCAGGAATTGACAAAGATCAATTATATGTTGATGATTGTGTACACTTAGAGACACAGTGAAAAAAAGAAATCTGTTGCAGAAATGTTTTTGTCAAGATTGCTTTATTTCCAAACCCGAATCAAAGTAAAATAAAACTATATATTTAGAAGAATATTCAGGCTCTAGAGTGAAAATCTGGAGAGAAAGAATACCTGAGAGAAGTTCTGCTTTGAAAACTACCTACAATTTCTTAATTCTCAAGCTATCACATTTTTGATAATTAAAGATATGCACAGAGTTTTCAGAGTTTCCTGTGTTTATATGTATTCAGTGTTTCTTGTTTCGTAGACCTTTTTCTAATTACTTTTAACTGAATCATTAACTTCTGTGCTCTCTAAGGATATCTCTGGCAAACATATGTTTTTTATATTCAGTTAATATACCTTTTTTACCTTGTTAGTTGTAAAGAAAAAAACAAAGCAATCCCCCTAGCTTAAGGGACAATTAGTTACTTGTTTTATCTGAAATTGAAACAATTTAACACAAAGAAAATTTAATTTTCTTCAGCCCTTAAGTACTGCATGAGCAAATGAAAAAGATTAATAAAGCCAGAATACATTCTCAAGAAAGCACCATTAGCTGTGTTTATTGTTATATAACAAACTAATAAAACTGTACCTTGATTGTTTCTATTCACAAATGCAGTAGTATGGATGCAGTAGTAGGATGATAAAAAAATTTTATCCCAAAGAACTGGAATATTGCAATTATTCAGGTTATTGCATTATGTGTTATTTGATTTCATCCATCTCATTAATGGTACACTACAAAGAATATAGTTCGTATTGTTTCTTTGTATGATATTAATGTAAATGATATGAACATGGAAAATGTAACGTCTAGATTAAACTTACTGGTTTCAGACTAGTAACTTGAACAAAAATATACTACTAGCCCAGCCATAGTCAAAATGAAACTCTCAGAAAATTGAAGTTATAGAGTATCCTTTTCTCAGGGATATAAAGTTGTTAATTCAGAATCAAAAGAACCTTATCTGCTCAGATTCTGATGTATCAGTTCAAGTTCTGACAAATTATTAAGTCATTTGGTGAAAATATAGAAATATATTTTTTATGTAAGTGTGTTTTATGTAGAAGACTGTGGCTTGTAGACACCACTAACTTAATAGAGTAGAAAGGACAAAGCAAGAGAAGCAAGGTCACCATCAGCAACCTCTGAGCAGCCTTCTTATTTACACAACTTCTACAGACAAAACAGGAGTGACTATTCAGTTTACTGAAAACCTGGGGTTTTCATTACTACTGTTAGCAAATTGTATATTGTCAGGAGAAAATATCACCAGACATTTTATTTCTTCTCTGACTTACTCAAAGTATTACAGAATTTTCCTGGTTTCAGCTGGGACGGTTATTTTTCCTCCTAGTAGCTGGTGCAGTGCTGTGTTTTGGCTTTAGTCTGAAAATAATGCTGGTAACACACTGATGTTTTAGTTGTTGGTCAGTAGCACTTACTCTGATCAGGGACTTTTCAGTCTCTTGTGCTCTGTGCCAGTGAGGAGGAGCACAATAAGCTGTGAGGGAGAAGAGACAGGACACACAACCCACAGTAGCCAAAGGGATTTTATGATTCAATGATAAAGGCAGTTTAAGGTCTGCATTTAACCCTG
The DNA here is from genome assembly GCF_033815535.1 of Pezoporus flaviventris. Taxonomy (NCBI): domain Eukaryota; kingdom Metazoa; phylum Chordata; class Aves; order Psittaciformes; family Psittacidae; genus Pezoporus; species Pezoporus flaviventris. The sequence continues at coordinate 27,422,641 of NW_026892550.1, forward strand.
CATAAATAATCTTATTTGAGGATCCAGGTATACTGCAGGCAAAAGTGGCAATTTTAGCATCTATAAACATATGTGAACTTTACAGTATTAAATCTAGCCACCCTTCACATTTGAATTGCAGTAGTGGAGAGCTCAGTTCGTCATAGCTGCTCAACAGACTGCCTGGGACTCATATCAGAAGTAGGTCACTATCAGAATCAGAGGTGAACCCTGCAATATCAATGAACACATTTTATCAGCTCCAGATCTAGCTAACTAAAAGATAGCTCTAGAATATGCATAAGAACTCCATTAGTGCCTCTTACCCATAATACAGCATACCCGCTGCTAATATCACTGGACTTTCTACCCTTCTCTGCTTTGTGCTGACTAATGGGAAAGCAGTGATGCCCTGACCTGCAGAACTCTAGAGGTCCCCACAAGGCCATTCTACAAACCATGTCACCAGTTCAGAGGAAACAGACTCGTTACACAGTGATATTATTTAATATGTTTCAAGGTATCTCAGGAGTTAATAGAATTATGTGACTTCAATGACTGTGTTCTTTTGCTTAAAGAGAAAACTATTATTTTAGAAAATAAATAAGCAATATGTAAAAGACTGCAAAGACATCAGCTATTAATGAGTTTCTGATTCCATGTACATTTTAACTCCATATATATCTAACTTTAATCATTACTGCTTCAAAAAAAGAGATGTGGAAAATCATTGCTTTCTGTAGCACCCAAAGTGATACAAAATGGCTGGTGATCAGGATAGTTCTTCAGAATTCACTGCAGTGGCTAACAAGAGCTCAGAAGACCTGGCCCACTCTTAAATTTCTACAGCACCAAGGTAAGTGTGGCAAAACAGCTAATGTCATATGGAGATACCACAAGCCTGGGGAAACACCATGCAGAGACATCACAAATCCCTACTGTAAAGCTTAATACAGCTCCACAGGGTTTTTTCGGCATTCCCTCATGACATGCCCAACTGCATACATCACAAGTTACTGAAACTTTATCACAAATACTGAGCAAGTTAGCAAAAGACTAGAACATGAACTCAGTTCACAAGCACTGCAAGATGAGAACCAAGTTTATGTACATTCTACTTTCTTATTTAGGTAACAAGTGGTTTAATGTTAATAGATATAAGCAGACCTGCGACACCAAAAATACTTTATTTTAAGTATTTTGTCCAGTTAATGATCAGCTCTATCTCTTTTCTTCTGCTGGTTTGAGGCCACTTACTGACAGGTCTATCTATTTTTCATGAGCCTCACAGGACTAGCATGACCTTGCATCAGGCTCCTGCTAGACTTTGCATCCTGCTCCCTTACAGTAGTTACATTTCTGTGTATATTTTCCCCCGAGATTTGTTAGCAGCTCTGAGTGATATTTGGACCCTACAAAAGTTTCCATGTTTACTTTAACCAGAACCAATGCTCTGCAATACAAAGCACTGTGCAAGCAAATATCCAAAATCATAACTCTCACATACAGTAACAGAATAACAACAGACACCATCCACATGCAGAAAGGAACTGGGGAAAATCTGCAAAACATGACTAATGTTCTGCTACCCTTAAGAAATAGCATGCTCCTTGAAAGATTATACAACCTGGAAATATTACATCTATTTCATAAAGTCTGCATATTAGAATATTCATACTAAAGACGTTTATTGTTTAGGCATGATATGTTGTACTAGACATTGAGGTCTAACTGAACCCTTAAAATATTTATGTATAGATAAAAGACATTATTATAGGTAATTTAATGAATTCTAGAGTTTCAAAATTTTAAAGAACTTTAGAAGTGATCACACCTTTCTATGGCAAGGTGGTGCAGGAAAAAATAAACTCACAGCCAAAGTTTCCTTTCATAAATGCCTTTCTGATTTTAGGAGGAATCTGGCCTTATTGATTTACTTTTGGTATCAGTGTTTTGTACTTAAATGGTCATTTAATGTACTTATGCACTGAGTGTTCCACTGTTTCCACGTTCCTCAAAATGCTGATATTTGTATTTATTTAGAAATAATTACTAAATGTTTTATTATAGATTTGTCTTAGTTATTAATATTTTTATCTACCATTATAAAAGCAGCATCATGAACAAGATTTTGTAAACACTGGTATGTATAGTGAGTTGGAAAGTAAAAGAATGTCTGTTCCGTAAAGTGATCAAAAGTCAACATTGTTGAGGATACACTGTCAATTGATTATGCAATTTTCCATTACTTAGGACAAGGTTGCTACTCTGTTTTACAGAAAAAAAAGGACAAAGACTACCTCACACATTTATTAACACAAGAGTAAACTAACTAAGATAAATGGGAAACTGTCATGATCTCATTTCTGAATATACCTGAGACTTTTTTATATACATAAAAGAGTTTTCAGCAGACAGAACTTACCCTAAAGGCATTTAGTGTAAACGTATTCTTCAGTCCTGTTAATTTTTGCAGTATGCATGCTAAAATTCTTTGCAAATGACTGACTGAAAAACATAATAACATTCCACTCTGATCATAGATGATCACTTGCATGGTAAAAAAAAAACTTAAGAAATTTCCAGTTTCTTTTAATCTATTGAAAATATAAACAGCATAACTGAATCAAAATAAATGAGATAAAATAAGCTACATTTCATTTCTGAATGCCTAGTATCTTGATTTTCTTTCTTCCTCTGTAACAACCTAGTGCTTTATGGTAAAACAATTGCATTAACGCAATATTAAAAATGGTTCTTTTTGAAGAATTAAATCCTAGAGACATTATGCAATTTAGCAAGATTGCCTGTACCTAATGAGGAAAAAAAGAAAATATCCAGCAACAAAAAACCAGAAATCACACTAGCTAATGCCAGAAAGAACTTAAGCATGTACAAACCCATTCTTTATTTCACTGCATTTTGCACATAACATGAATCCTGTGTTTCTGGAGTTCACATCAAATAAAGAATAAAATGTTCCATTCCCAGTGCTGAGGTCATTTGAAGTATAAAATATACATGCTTAGAATCTCCTTTCTTTAGGATGAAACATTTCTTTCAAGAGCCAAGCAAGGTTTCAAAAGAAAAAAAAAATCATTTTTGACAAGAAGGAAGCTTTCATTGTTAAGATATTCTCAAGGCAAACCTCTACTGATTGCTAATTTAGGAGGTGTAAGAATTAAACTTTGTAGTTTGAGACTGAAGAAATTAATTTATGTTAGCTGTAAATTAAGAAACAAAAGATTAAAACCACATACCTTTCGGGAATGGATTTCTTTCACGTATAATGGAAGTAGAAATTCAGATATTCCTTCAAGTCGTATTCCTTTTTTAGTCACTCTCAAATTTCCCATTCCATCCTACAATTAATAATATATATAATTCACTTTAGAAAATAACCTTATCCAGAACAAGCTAAAAAGAACACAGTAGCTGGCCTAATACCTAAAACTAATGAATACTGTCCCGCTGTTCGGAGCTCCTCTGATGATCTTGGACAGCAGCTAGATGGGGGAGGATTTATAGGTAAAGCTTCATCTAGGATCGAGGTATTAAACTGTGTAGCCTGATGATGAACTGCATACATTATTCCTTAGCTGTACCTAATGCAAGGGTACAAATGTAGAACCTAAGTATTCCTTTGCTGAAGAGGTGAAGCTAGATCTAGAATTACAACTTCTACATCACTAGTTAATTTTCTCTAAATATATATATATATAACATTAGGAAGCAATCTGCTATTTTTACATAGTGAAATAATAGAAAAAATCTTATGTCATTATTAGGAAAATATCATACACGAAGAAAGAAAAAAGGGGGCTTTTATTAGTAGTTGATCGTCACTACTAGGAACATGTTGCTGGTGAAAAGAAGAACTTCAAAAATGTTGAGGGCTGTTTTCAGCTGTTATTTTTTTGGTTTATCTGAATAAAAATAGGAAAGGGGCCATTGCAAAAGCCTGGATATAACAAGCAAACCAAACGATTCAATGTTTAATATCATATAAGCAAAGAATAGTTGCATTTATTGGCTTTGGCTGCATTTTTACAGGAAAAACTATGAAAAATAAGGCTTTGGTTTTATTCTTACAGAAAATCAATGAAACTTGCTTGAGACAGAATCCTTTTGCATTCTGATAGAAATTCAAGACTTTTTACCCCTGGATGCTTGTTACTATAATACTGACAGAAGATAATTCTTTACCATACAGGCAGTGGAATTCAGCTAGATCCGCTTAAGTGCAAAATTGCCACATTTAACTTAATTGCTGATTAAATGTTTTGATGCCATTGCTGACCCTAATGTAGCAAAACAGTAAGAACTTGCATTTCTGTTCTGTTGTCTGAATTGTGAAACAAATAACCTCCACTTGCTGGGCAGTTGTAAATAGCTAGATAAAAGTGTACCCAACTGCTACAGCTGATGCTGGAAGAGGACGCCGAGTCAAACACTATTATGCTTATCTAAGGATGGTGTAGCCACTATACCATTACAGCTATTCCCTTTCAAATCAAATGATGCCAGTATGGCAGATATTTGATTGACATCACTCCATCCACATCTGAAGCAAAACTGTGAAAATGTTAATTCTTTCTGACAACAAACAGAATTACACTTCATACAATGCAATTCAGCCGATAAAGTTTCCGAAACACAGCAAGGATATGTGATAGGTAGCTTTCCACGCTATAACAGATCTGTAAAGAACATACTGTTAGAAATCATGACTTCACATATGAGTTATAGGACTTGAAGCCTACATGCTTCTGACTACAAACCCAGAAACTACCAGAGTCAGAAAATATACTGAACTCCTTTCCAAAGCAAAGAAATATGGAATAACAAAATGTAATGTTAAGGCTTTCTATAGTATGGAATATCCTTGTTAAAGTAATGGCATCAAGAGAAATTCACAGACTCTGTAATAGTTTATATGTTTACCAAAATGTGTAACTGATTAAATAAAGCCAAGAACTTTTCTTCAACTTTTGTTAGAAGTGTTGTTGTATTCAAACTATATATCATGGTTTAACTTTGTCCAGCAACTAAACCCCATGTAGCTGCTCACTCATACACACACCCCATCCAGTGGGATGGGGGAAAAATCAGAAGAGTAAAAGTGAGAAAAAATGTGGGTTAAGACAGTTTAGTAGGGAAAGCAAAAGCTGCACACTAGCAGAGCAAGGAATTCCATCACCACTTCCCATCAGCAGGCAATGTTCAGCCATCTCCAGGACAGCAGGGCTTCATCATATGTAACAGTTACTTGAAAAGACAAAAGCTGTCACTCTGAACATCCCCTCTTCCTCCTTCTTCCCCCAGCCTTATATGCTGAGCATGATGCCATATGATATGGGGTATCCCCTTTGTCAGTTGGGGTCAGCTGTCCTGGCTGTGTCCCCTTCCAGCTTCTTGTGTACCTCCAGCCTACTCGCTGTGGGGTGGTGTGAAGAGCAGAAAAGGCCTTGACTCTGTGTAAGCACTACTCAGCTATAACTGAAACATCCCTGTATCAACACTGTTTCCAGCACAAATCCAAACCATAGCCCCATACCAACTAACATGAAGAAAATTAACTCTACCCCAGCCAAAACCAGCACACTATGATAGCTGAATTACCAAATGCTTTTTAAAGAAGTAATGTAATATTTTAAAATGTTTTCCTTAAATCAAGATATCAGATGTCTATAAAAATTATTTCACACATAAAACATCAAGCATTTGTAGGCTTTCTAACAAAGTGCAATATAAGAGAGTGGTGACTATTTTTGAAAAGGAAGTAAGACAGACTTTACTTCTGAATGTGTAATCTGCATTATTATCCATTAATACTCAATTTCAGCAACCCTGTTTTTCTAGATATGCTATAGTAATAATTTATAAAATCGTAATAGGAAAGAATCACTTGAGAAAAAAAACAACCACCATGCTCTATTTTTCTCAGCAAATAAATACTCAACAAGAAATACGTACCTATTTATTGATCTTAAAGGTCTTTTCCAACCCAGTCAATTCTATGATTCTATGATTTGGATGTAAAAATATTTTCTAACTGAAAAGGCAAATTCAATATGTTGTTTTATCTGCTTCTATGGAACATTTGTAACTGTCAGGCACAAAATAATACGTACAATAAAAGTGGAGGTAGGGGGAAAGGCTGAAATAATACAAAGTCAAAATTACAGAAAACTGGAAATGCTGAAATTAAGTTTGCCTAGAAAAATTCTATCTGTTCCACCTTGCATGTATGCAAACAATAAAATCTATAGTTATACATACTATCTACCATCGAATCCCAGCTAATTCCACACAAGGTTGGCTAATCACTATTTTGCTTTGCCTCATTATTTTCTTTGCATCTATTGCACTCTGTTAAAAACGTGCTTTGAAGACAGTACTGTCAGTTTCCCTCTTGGCTTCTCTTCTCATAAGTGTTTATTGCTGAAGTCACACAGCTCTTCACAACTATTAATTAATTTTCAAAATACTTGCAGTGGCTTTATATCAAGTGATACTGTTCTTATGGTACTGAAGGGGAATTGAAGCACAGAAATTTATTTGTTCACTAATGTTTGGTACTTATTGGATTTTCTCTGTTTATTTTTAGCTGTGGCAAGTTAATTTGTAGAGCAACTCAAAACTGCCAGAATCTCAGAAACAAATTAATGATGCATCCATTAGGGCTTCTCCTTTCCTGAGTGACATTTCTAAGCCCTCATTCTTTAATTCTTCAGCAATGAGGTACTCACCTACCAGAGCCCAAGATTTTGAATACACGTGGGCACTGGACAGACAAGAGCACTCTAGTTTCCGTAAAATTACTCAATACAAGAAGACAGACTACATTCTGGAGTGTATGCCACAACTAAGATATAGAACTGAAAGAGTGTGCCTGTGACCTTAACTGCTTGATAAATGTAATAATCTTCCAGAAAGTAAATTCCTGAAATGTGTAATGACTAAGACTGAATAGTAAAATAAACAGTCACACACGTACTACGACACAATGATGCTCTCCCCTTTCATAGAATCACTGCCCAGTACATTTTCTTCATCAGTAATTCCTCACCCAGTTTAAAGAGGAGTTGGAATAAGAAAAGATTTTCATTGAGTTAGAACTATGCTGTTATAGTGAAAAATTCAAGACTTTCCAGAAGTAACAGGACTGGATTAAAAGTTATTAGGATTGAAAAGAGTAATCAGAAGAAGGCCCAGTATCCTGGTTCACTTAATGCACTTATAACCATGAAGATCAGTTTAACTTTGGAGTTCCTCCCGAAAGATGAAAATTAATATAGAGAAGTTTAAAAGAGAACCACAAAAGAATTCTGTCTTAAAACATATTTGCATCTTCCTCTAGATATGATTTTGATATAATATTATTAATATAATTCATTTTAGCCATTCCTTTTGCTAATCTTCAGAATAAACTGTCTACATTACTTTAGGCTTTCCAGGCAATGGATACTCAGTTTATCATTTTGGTGTGAACTTACTTTACTCTAGGGAAAAATAGACTTGAAAGAACTATTCCAGTACTTTCTTCCAACAATTAAATGCTAATTTCACATACTGGGACTGGGATGAAGTTAGCTTTCTTCATAGCAGTCTGTATGGTGCTGTGCTTCAGATTTTTGCTGAAACACTGTTCATAACACACTGATGCTTTGGTTATTGCTGAACTGTGCTTGCACAGTATCAAGTATTTCTCGTTTTTAGTCCCTCTGTGTCCTCCAATAAGTAGAGAGAGGATGGGCAAGGATTTGGGAGCACACAGCCAAGACAACTGACCCAAACTGGCTAAAGGAATATTTCATACATCTAACATTAGGCTCAGCAATAAAAAGTGGTGATAGAGAAAGAAGTGGAGGGAGAAGGAGGATCATCTTTCAAGGTGCCACTGCTTGGAGAATGACTGGGAATCAGTCCGTGGTAGGTGGTGCATGATTTTCTTTGCATCACAAGATTTTTGCTTAGAATCATATAACAATTTACACCTACAAGCGCAGGGAAAACTAAATTGAAGTGATGCTTAATCTGAAGTGACTAAAACATGGATGAGTAAGATTTTTTATTTCAGTATTGTATGGCATTCTTCCTGTTTTCCTTAATAAAATACACCAAATATCTGTTTCAGTACTTTACAACAGGAACAACAAAGTAGTTGGTGGTCCAGGAAATACATTATTATCAATAATATTCAAGTTTTTCAGAAGTTCTGCAGTTATACGTGGTATTCTGCTTGTTTTCTGAGTATGTCTTTAAACCCACATTCTGTCTCCAAAAGCTCACAGTCTGAAGAAAGAAGCACTGCACAAAACCTGGAGAAGCGAAAAAATAAAATAAGAATTTTTAAAAAGTAGTGTTTAAAGAAAGTGCCTAAACACAGTGTCCTATAAATTAATAAGCATTCACTGCCTGTTGCCACTTTGGCATAACAGCTGAGCCTAAACATGGAAAGGATTCTGGATGATGCGGTTGTAGTGCTATGAAAGACCACAGATGAAACATCTGTAGTGTAAAAATATGCTATGCAAAAGGAAAGAAAGGCAGTTGAAGCAATGAAGCAGTGGTGAATTATACTGAAGATGGAAAAAGAATACTGAATTTTATATGAATGCATAAAAAAGCAGACTATATAGAGGAACAGTGATGGGACAATTAAGATGAAAGATATTAGCAGCTACACTTGATAAAAAGGAAAAGATACACAAAAGGTTGGGAGGAAGATTACAAGGGAAATTACTTGTATTGTGTTCAAACACACAAAAAGCTGGATTTCATAAGCAGAGTTGGAACATAACTCCAGCTGGAGAAAAATTATACCTGTACATACTTATGGATGTACAATTGAAAGAAAAACTGTAGACAGCTACAGTTCTGCGTAAACAAAAAGGGTAGTGGTATCAGAAATGAAAACAGAGTGTATTTGCCTGAATTAACAAGAAGGATAACTGAATTTCAGTAGCCAAAATTAAAGGTAAAAATGATAGGAATATACCCAGTACAACATATCGGAATGGCAAAAATCTGGATTGATGGAAACATCTGCCTTCATTCATCTGCTGAAAATAACAGCTGACCCTGTGTGAATACCAGGGAAAAGAAGGGGAAGAAGCTACTATAGTACTGTGCAGCAACATTTAAAGGGATATAAACTAAGAAAAAAATAATCTATTGAATATATTCTGTCCTTTACAGTGATTTTTGAATGTGGGGAGCATGATCTGGATTCTTCAGTTATAAAAGTAATCTTGAAATATACGTATGAACAGAAAATACAGACCTACCCAGACCAGACAATAAGAAAAAAATGCACTTTTCATGCTTAAATGTTTGATTTTATTCCCTGGTCTAGGTACTTGTGCTATTTTTCTTCAGACATGGATGTATCCTTTATTGTCAAGTGAAAAAGGCAGAATACTACGTGATCTCATAGATTAATCTAGATTAAGGTACAATCTTCCTAGAACTCTTATGTTTCATATTACTGGATTTTTTACAATCATGTATAAATTGCATGTTCTTAAAGCAAACGCTGGAGAGGGACTCTTCGTTAGAGACTGTAGTGATAGGACAAGGGGTAACGGGTTAAAACTTAAACAGGGGAAGTTTAGATGACTGGATATAAGGAGGAAATTCTTTCCTGTTAGGGTGGTGAGGCACTGGAATAGGTTGCCCAGGGAGGTTGTGAATGCTCCATCCCTGGCAGTGTTCAAGACCAGGCTGGAAGAGGCCTTGGGTGATATGATTTAGTGTGAGGTGTCCCTGCCCATGGCAGGGGGGTTGGGACTAGATGATCTTAAGGTCCTTTCCAACCCTAATTATGCTATGATTCTATGATTCTATGAAAAACACAGAACCTAACTATGCAATTCTTCTACCCCTAGATATCCAATATTCTGGAATTTAAACAATAAATACAAGATTTTCAGACCCACTGAATGCGTACAACTCTAACAGAAACTATGTCGTGAGAGGATATGTACTTGTCGTGGTTTAAGCCCAGCCGTAACTCAGAACCATGCAGCCATTCTCTCACTCTCCACTCTTCCTCCCCCCAGCACCCAGAAGGATGGGAAGGAGAATTGAAAGGATGTAACTCCCACAGGTTGAGATAAGAACAGTCCAGTAACTAAGGTATAACACAAACCACTGCTGCTACCACCAATAATAATAAAGACAAGGGAAATAACAAGAGAAGACAATACAACTGCTCACCACCTGCCGACCGATACCCAGCCTGACCAAGCAGTGATCTAAGCCCTTCCTGGTAACTGCCCCCAGTTTATATAGTGGGTATGACGTGCTGTAGTATGGAATATCCCTTTGGCTAGTTTGGGTCAGATGTCCTTTCTCTGCTTCCTCCTGGCTTCCCCTCCTCCCTGGCAGAGCATGAGACTCAGAAAGTCCTTGGTCAGAGTAAACATTACTGAGCAGCAACTAAGAACATCGGTGTTATCAGCACTGTTCCCAGGCCGAAAGTCAAAAACACAACACTGCACCAGCTACTAAGGAGGAGAAAAAGTCACTGCTACTGCTGAACCCAGGACAGTAGTCTAGACCAAACATTATAGAAGTGAATAATGTTATACCTAATATATCTTAAACTTTTGGAAAAGAAATTAATTCTTTCTTTATTTTGATGCATGTTCTCTGCTTTACCATTTTAGTCAATATTCTGTTACATTAAAATTCTGTGATTCTGTTAATGTGTGGTCAGGCCAACAAAAAATAATTTCTATGCAATACAGACTTTTACAATCAATATTTAATGAGTCAGAAAATGTGGAACACTCCTTACAACTCCATAGTTCATGCAGGTGGAATGAAAGTACCAAACAGAGTCAAGCAATGGTAAATGTTCTTCTCTGTAAATGTTGGCAAAATTATTAAGAGCTAGTGAAGGGTTTCAGGTCTATGTACAGCCAGTTATAGGACACCAGGAACTAGATAAAGGGAAGAAACAGAAAACACAGAGAAATGAGGTAAAGAAGGTCTGTCCCTCATCTGAATGTAAACCAAGAAGTTGGAAATCGAGAAGTATTATTCCTTCAGTCATCATCTTTCCTCCCTTTCTTTCTATATATGAAGACAAATTAATTACAGAAGGTTAAAAGTAATTTTGTCAATAGACTTCAGGTTTGGAAAACAAATTTGAAATGTATCTATTTCATTATGAGCTGAATATTTCACCATTTGGCTATAGCACAGACTTCACTGAGTGATGAAGAAAAAAAAAAAAAAAAAATTAAAAGTAACTGAAGTGGGACCCAAGAACAAGGTGGAAGAATCCCTCACCATCAACTCCATGTTACCATTTGCAGGCAGGGCAAATCTAACACCAGAGAAAGGTCTGGATAGCAGAAGTTTGTGTATATTGCTTTTAATTTTGTCAGTACTGGGAGGAAGCTATAATAATTGCATGCTTTGAATGATAGGTGTTAGTGTCACTGTAACTGGACTAATAACACAGTCTTGGTAAGACTGCTGATTTTTTAATTAGACTAACAATAAATTACCGGGTATGGACGTGTTTATTTACTCCACATAAACTGCACAGGTTATTGAATGTGCTTCTCTGTCTCTGAGGCTTGCTTGTAATTTCAACACAGCATCTTGAAGATAATTTAGCCATGCTGAAAAATTAATCACATGTTATCCCTGTATTTTATTATTTAAGTTGTTGCCTGACTTCAGAAAGAACAATGAAAAACTGCAAATTGCTAGCATACTGATACTGGAGGAAAATAAACAAATCATGATGACAAAAGCAGTCATCTTTGTTGATAAATCTTTAAGTAATATTTACCTATAAGAAACCATAAGAGATCTGTAGAGTCCCACTGTTTGTTGTGTATACATAAGACTTAACTAAGGTGTTAGAGCAGCAACTCTGCTGTTTCTCTAGGAATCTCTACAATTTTTAGAACATATCCGTCTCATGTATTCCAGCTCTTACACTGAATTAATGCTAAATTACGTAGAATTTAGAAGTTTAAAGATGATTTTGGTGGAAATGCCTTGTAATTCATTCAATCACATATACAAAATGAGTTGTGCTGATGCAGTTACATTTGGTGTTTCTTGTGTTTGCAACTTGCCCTGTCAATGAGCCTGTCACAATCAAAATTTCAGATCTTGCCACTAAACACTATATGCTTGTACCAATTTCTGCTTAAAAATACTTCCAGAAACCAGCTAATCAGAAGGTGAAAATAATCATGTAATAAACTCATCCAAGGAGGCAGTTCCTCAAAATCTCTATATTCTAGTTTATAAGTAAAAGGTAGGTTATTAGAGAAAATAAGACTTTTACTGTTTTGATTTTATTCTCTGAAAAAAAAAAAAAAGCTGTGTTAAAATATTCACCCATCTCTAGTACATGTTTAACTCAAATTTCATCTTACATTTCTACTATGCTTTCCAAGCAATTCAGGACTGGGCATTACAAGTCTGGAGAAGTTGGGGCAGCAAAGAAAGAAAGCAATAAACAAGTATTCTTTACATCAGCATTTGTTTCTATTAAAAAATTATAAAGCATGTCTTAAATTGCTTGAATTCAAGTTAAGAGGTTCTAGTATTGGCTTGCACTACGGCAAAATCAGCTATACCTTTACTGCTCCTGACATAATGATTTGAGTTTCTCTTGTTCTATTCCCTGAAGGGAGATTCTGTATCTTCTTTAGACAAACTACTATATTGCCTAAATTATCTTCATAGTTCAAAGTACTTTCTTCATACATACCCTGAACCTCCAATGTTATAATGCAATTGCTTCTGTTTCTTCTTTAGATATATTACTAAATAATCACAGTTCATTGTCTTTCCTTGTACATAATTTTCCATCTTAATGCTTCCTTTTGCTCCTAATCTGCCTTTATTTCATCCACATTGCTCTAAGAAGAATTAAAAAAAATAAACAACAGCTTATGAACACCACAGCCACGCAGAGAAAAATTAACTGACTTGTTTATTCCAGCATATCTGGGGTTTTCGCAATATTTTTTTTGTTACTTATATATGACACACTTAGAATCAGAAAATTGTTATCATAAAAAGTTAATTTAAAGATTGGATTCCACAAACTGGCTGAAAAATAGCTTTCTTTATGTACTCATTAGACCATTTACCCTGTATCTGATAGAGCCAACATTTTTTACCTCCTTAGCCTCAGACAAGTAGAATTTGTTGATGACTGTTAAAATTACATTACTCTAATGATTGCTCTCTTCTCAGTAACAGTCCAGTTTGCATAAATAATAAAAATCATTAGAAAAAAAATTGTCATTTACCATCAGTACCCTTAACACCAAGATTCCTCGTCTCAAGTGACCTTTTAATATTACCAGAAAATCCATGCTGCTCCATTAGAAAGACCAAAGACCATTTTAAGGTAAACCTTGCAAGTTAGGACTCTCATCTTCAGATCTGAGCTCTAGATTTAGAATATTCTGTGATTAAGATTGCAAAATCTAAAGAAATAGGATTCTGGTATAGCACGTGAATAAGAATAACCAGGGAAGCCATAAAAAAATGTTTGAAGGTACAATTTATCAATTTTAGGAGGATTCATTCATTTCAGGGTTGCTTATGATAACAACTAGGCAAAGTGACCCAAAAGGCGCTTTCATATCCTGTGTTTTCTTAATATTTTACACTTGTGCAATAAGGCACATGTATCTTCCTAAATATTTTCTTATAATATGACTGTATTTGTTACAGAGGAAGATTTAATTTACAATAACCTCTTGAGCCATTACATGGAAGTACTGAAGTACCTGCAGTCAAAAACATCCTTCAGTAACTCTCTGGACTGGCACTTCTATTCAGCAAAATATACTTTTCTTATAACAAAACAAATATTAAGTAGGAGCTATTAACACTGCTTCCTTGATCACACTAGCAAAAAGCATTAAAGAAATCAATTTTCAAGACAGTCTAAGGAGCCCATTACTGTCAAAATCAAAAGCAATTATTTTAATGTGAGGAAAGGGTTTATCAAAACCTTGTAATTGCAGAATTTTACTTCTCAAGAGGTGTGACTATCTAACAGTCTTTAGAGTATCTATGTTTATGCACGTTACTTAGTATTCCAGTATAAACATTGCATGTTTTTCAAAACAGCTACCACACATCTTTCAATAAGCAATACCTCACTCTATTGATACACTCAAAAAATTAAACGGGACTAAGAATGAAGTAGCTTGCTGCACAGATCCATCTCTTTCTATCAGGGCAAAGGGAATGAAAGTGTAAGAAATGCCACAAAGTTGCTTGAAAATAACTCCTCTTTTATCTAACAGCCTGCTTAATAGAACACTCATCTCCTGATAGCTTCAAGTTCCTTCTCTGCAGTCCAAAGGGATTAAAAATCATAACTTTCACTTTTTTGCAGAGTGTTAAATCCCACAGTGATCAGGGGAGCTACCTAATCTCCTTGCAGAGCTCAGCATGACAGGACTTTGAGAACATATCAGTTATGTTGGCAAATGGAAGAAGTCTTGTAAAAGGGATAATTTCAAGAGAAATCGCAAAAACAAATTTGCTGCATCATTGTGAGGGACGATAGTGTGTTATCACATATCACAAACTTCCTATGGTATGGCTAAACTCCTCACCGTTGAAGGACAATAAAAGGTTTGTATTTGTGAGTCAGCAGTTCAGTATCTCACTGACTTTCATTACAAGGCAATTTAAGACTGATTGGAAAAGGACGTTTTAGAAAGCATGGTTTAGTATCACAGTTCAGCCCATTAAAAGCACAGCATCAGTATCTTCCCTGTAATCAAATCTGTTTCAGACTACAGTTCTGAGGGTGCAGCCTGGATGCAGAGTGGCTACCTGGAGTTGTGTCCACAGAAGGAACCCAGGAGGGGAATTTTTCAGTCCAGGCTCTGTGCTCAAGCCAGGGAACATAGACTTCCACACTTTTAAATGCAGGAAAGAGGAATGAAAGAATCCCTGCAAATATTCCCTGGGAAACTGATAAAAGAGCCATAAGCAAAGTGGGACAGCTCAATGCCCTTATGATCCAAAAGGATAACAATATTATGCTAAGCATGAGAGCCTCCTGTGAAAAACTAGTTGACCAGCTGGAAAGGAATCCAGAGGTACCAGACATGGAGGATGAACTGGACACCCTCCAGAGAAGCAGCTGATTAGGGAAGCAGCTGATGGTCCAATCCCCAATAGCAACTAAAGAAACCATACCAGTGCTACCAAAAAAGGAAGCTATACATCCTTAACACCAAGAATTGTGAGTCTGACTAGAATCAAGACTCAGCAGCCATCTGATTATTACTTCATGCAGCTCATTTGTAATTACAGTAATAATAAACAATCTAAGGAGAGAGAGAGATGGAAGAGTTCAAATTCATGTTTGTTGTGGAAGAGCGGTAAGGGAGCATGGATTAATACACTTGTTCTAAGGTTCAGACCAAAAGGGAGAAAGAACTGCTAGATTACTGAGAAAGTTGGTTATAAATTAAACAAACAAACAAAACCCAAAAAACCAAACCAAACAAAAACCCATCAAACCACACAAAACACACACACACACAAAAACCAGCAACCTAAACAAGACACAAACAAAAAAAAAAAACATTGCCACTTTGGGATTTCCCTGTCTGACCAGGAGGATCAAACAGATGATGTATTTATGAAAAGTAAACCAGAGTACAGACCTCATGATAACATAGGTTACTGACTAATATATTTTGTGAATGCAGTGGGAAACAGGCTGAAGAGGAAGCTCCTGAAAAGCTTTCATGAAAAGAGTAATGAGGGTAGGGGCTGCTTCACATTTTCCTCTAATTAACAGAGAAGAAACAGATAAGAATGTGAAGATTAAGTGGTAATGTAGTTGAGATTGGTAACAAAAGAACAGAATTCTTGAAAGTTAGATTAGAAGGAAAATAACTCCAACTAAAAGCAATGTATTTGAAGAAGGCAAACTTCAGTTAAAGGACTCTTAGTGAAGATTTCCTGGGAGACTTGCCTAAGGTGAAAAAGGAATTACAGTGAAATGGTAGCTTCTTAATGAACCAATTTACCCAAAGGAGAAGAAAGGCTTCTGATAGATACTGAAGTATATTGACATTTTTGGTGGGTTTTTTTTTCCCTTTTTAATTTTCTTCTTTAGTCTAAAGGTCAACATAAATTGGTTCTCTGTTTTAATTGGTGCACCAGCGATAAAGGATTAAGATACTGCAGGGGAAGAATGAATGCATTTATGAATACTTGTATAAACTAGGTATATTCAAGCCAGCTGAGTAAAATGAACTTCACCCTGAGGTACCCAAAATCTGCAAGCGATAAATTATTAGCTAAAATGTGGCTACAACAGTGACATAGAGCAGTAAGTAGAGTGCAGCAATCCCTCATTTCCCCACTTACTCCATGTTGGCTCAGACTGTGGGGCAGTTTTTCTGTATGTGAAGGGGATTCCTTTTGGATGAAATTAAATCAGAAGATCTGTTCAAAGTGCAGCAACAGTCTCTAAAAGGAACAGAAAGGTCTCAATCAATGTGTGATCTGCAGCACAAGCAAGTCCCACAGCAAGTACGAAGTGCACATGCACTGACAGAATGCTCTCAAAACAGAGACCTCCTGCGTTCTTCTGCTTCTTGTGCCACTTAAAAAAGCTAAAGGTTTCAAGGTCAGTAACCATCTCATGCAGACACCCTCAGCTCCTAGCTGAAGGAATTGATTTATATTACACCAAGATATCCTATGGCTCAACATACTTTTTTCCCCTTCACTTGCTGCATCCCATTTCAATGCTTTTCTGAATTGCTTGCACAAAGTCTATGAGAGCCTGTAAAGGATGTAGAAAGCAAACTGTAAAGGTGAAAAACAGAAAGGCAGAATTGGTATTTATCTTTTAAAAGGCAGAATAGTGGTAGTAAAGATCAACTTACCTTGAACTCTAAAAAAATACCATGAGGTATATACCAGAATAGAAAAAACAAGCAGATTATTTCTAGGAAGCTGGAAGATGCCTGTGAGATCAATGACACACAAAGTAATGAAAAAACCAGTAACAGGACAGGAATGAAACAATGGACAATGCAAATAAGCATTAAATAATAATTAAAAGACCTACAAGGAAGGGCTAAACTTGATGATGATGTTCAGACTGGAGAAATTAGGGAGACATACAGTAATAATCTTTAAATAGGAAAACACTTTCTTCATGCCTACTGATAATTCAACAATAAACAGTGAACTTGAAGAAACTGATAATCAGGTGGGTATTAGCCAAATATTTTGACTCTAAGGATTGGACCACAAACATTTTGCATGCTTGTGCAAAATCCATCTGTAAAGGTTTTTAAGAACTTCTGGACACACAGCTCAAGAATGATGTACAGTTTAAGTCATGTTGCAGCAGAGGGTGAAACAGGTGGCTTTTGGAAAACTCTTCCTGTCACTCTGTCTATAAGTCATTTTAAATTTTCATGCAGAGACTATTACACACAGTATGTGTCTTCACAAGGTACTGAATAGGATATTTGTCTCATCTTTCTTGAAGAAATACTTGTACAAAATATATTTAAAGCCTCTTTTAATCCCACTTTATACACTGCAAATATCTAAGCTACACAACTAAAGAAAAATCAAAGACACAGGAGAATACATGTGAACTTATGCTCTTATTTTTTGCAGATCATTTCCCCCATTTTTACTGTATTTACTATATTTTGATGAGTATATTTCTAGACCAAGGAAATAAGAATCCTGTTTTCAAACAATATCTTACCAAAGTCTAAGTTCTGCATATTTTCCAAGACAGCTCTTAATTAAAAAAAAAACTAAAAAAAAGAATAAAAAAAAAAGATTTTAAGGGATGAAGATTGAAGTACACCTGAATTTTCAGCAATTGTCCATTTCAGCTGTTGAAAGCAGCATGATTTGTCCTGACAATGCACTTGAAGCCAAACAGAATCATTATATTTAACATATGATCTCAACTTCAACATTTATTGCAGATTTCATTAATGTGCAAAATGTATGTACACTTCAGACCTAAGCAAGTGTTTTGCCTTGACTGTTTCAGAATTACGATAAAATTAGTCTTGACTAGCAACAGACCCTGGCAAAGTTTTATTGGATTGCAAGAAAACAAGAAAACTAAGGCTAGTTAGTTACTAGCCTTAGTAACTAACATGGGGGAAATGAGGGAAGAGGAAGGGATGAGAGAAAGATTTTTGTGGCAGAAGTAGTAGAGTTATGGAACAAGCATAATTTCTTAGTGTGCAGAACATAAGGAAGTAGGTATGAGAATACCTACATAAGGTGTTCTGTAGTACAATTAAGTATGCAGTAAATTTTTCACATCAAAGCTTTCATACAATTATTTACTCATACTTCTCATCACTCGCAGGAGAAGGTGTGCAGGATCCTTGTTTGGATATATGATGGAATATAAAGGAAAGAATGCCCTGAAAACTGGGCTGATAACAGACTGAAAACAGTAAAGATGATCTGGGATATGGTAACTCTCCAGACAGTAATGACAGGCTTTGACTGATGAATTCAGTTAAGCAGATGCAGCATAATCTATCCAGAGAACACAGATTCAGGATAAGTGTCAGTTTTAGCAAGAAAATTTGGTTGTGCAATGATAAAACCAAAAGTACAAAAATATGTCTGTGAGCACAGACCCTTAGATCAAAGTGAGAAAACAGGAGAGATTTAAAGGCAGAGGTTTTATGGGCAAACCACTCCTGCTAGTGCAGACAGGACTTGCTATAGCATCTGTAGAAGGAAAATAGCAGAGGCATTTCTCTCTCCACCTTAAGGGACAAGTATCTCATTTCATATGCTGAGAGGCTTGGGAATGAAAAAAGAGAAGGCTGGGGTAGGCAGAGGAAGACAACAACTGACTGACTCAACTCGGCATTTCATGGAGAAAAATGTTTTGGAAATTTTATTCTTTGCATATTCTTTCCTCAATGTGAACTACCACACATTTCCTTTGATCTGTCATCATCCTTCAGCTGTGACTAGAGTCAAGATTTAGTCACATCTAGTTTTTTTTTCTAATTTTTCTTTCAATTACTGTGAAATAAACAGCTTTTCATGAGGTCAGACTAAATGCTGTTATAGTAATTTCTAACTGTATTTTCTGCGTACAGAGGTTTCCTGACTGCAAGAAGAAAAAAGATATACTATGAAAATCAGAGGTATAGAGGGAGAAAAAAGAGGAAGAAAAAAATGCAGTAAGGTAATCCCAAATCTCAAATAAGCAATCTTCACTATCTGCAATGAAGGCACTTAGTTCTGCTGATCAAAAGAAATGTAACAGTTATTTTTAAGTGAAACTGACACTTGTTGAAACTTTAGGTAAGGACCCTGTGTCTAACAATTCACTAAAGAAAAAATGTAAAACTGAGAGAAAAGTCATCAAGTCAGTTTTGAAGCGTCTAAAATACAGCCTTCCATACCTATTTTTCAAGGCATATTGTCTTAGGTATATCTTAATTTAAAAGAAAAAGCACTACAAGTCTATTTTTTCAAGGCTGACTTAGTTCTTCTATCTTGATTCAAAGGAAAAATACTTCCTTGTATAATTTTCACAGACTTAACCACAAAGAAAAGATCCTTAACAGCCTACAACCTCTACAGCTTTGACATGTTCAACAAATACATACTTCTTGGGTTGTTTACTTTCAGTTACAAGTGTCATGAAATTGCTGAATTTCATTGCTAGTGGCATCCTCTATGACCACCAGTCAGACAGTCTAATCTGAGATTTAATACCCACATTTTGGTAATGCAATTTTTACTGTATTTTTTGTGAGGAAAAAAGATGTAATATGAGAAAAACAAATAATAGATTAAAAATATTTAAAGGAAGAGGTTCTTCACTGTTAACTCCATCATGTTAAACACATGATGGAACAGAACAAACGATAAATTATCCTCAAACACAGATCACAACCAGGAAGTTTATCTGATGTCCTGTGAAGTCAACTGGAATCCGTTTTATGATTATATTTATAGTTCAGAAGCTATTTGCATGTATGTAGAGGATCAAACATTTCAGTTCTCAGTGAAGATGAAACAATCCATCTGTTGGGACATGAAAGTTTTTGGACTGATGCATTTGCAATGCATATGAGACTACACTTGCATAACCAGTCACCAGCAAGTTGTTGATGGAAAAAGGAAAAGGAAAGAAAGGGCAACAACAAAAACAAAGTAAATTTTAATACAGCGATTCTTTTTTGGTAGTACTACTTCCAATTTAAGTGCATTTAGAGATACTCACACTATCCTCAAAATTAAGATTCAATGGAAAGCCGGGGAAAAAAAAAAGAGTTATGTAAGTCATCTGCATGTAAACACCGTTTTGCCCTAATTGCATGTTACATGCTTTATACCAAAAACTCCATGTACAACTACTGGAAACAACTCGCTTTTTTCCCTCAAAGTAAAAGAGAACGTAGTGTAAGTACAGAATTTCAAGATCTCTACTGCTGTCCTGTAGAGTCAATATAGCCAATCTAATGGGCATTTCTACTTCCCTCTGCTGTTTTTTTCCTACTTGATGCTTTGAAAAACACGAGCAGTTTTAACCGGCACCAGTGATAAAATTTCCCTCTCATGCACTACTGTGACACACTGAATACTGTAAATTCATTAACAAAGTAGTAAAAATATTCCTACAGAAAAAGTCTAATCTGAACTACAAATTATGATTTTTTTTTTTAACTGAGGTCCAATCTAGAATGAAAGAGATCTCTTTCTTTTTAAAGCACCTCTTTATTTAAACTCTAAACATCTAATTTTATTTCTAATCTAACTCTGATTTGTTTGAAATTAATCTTGAAAATTTTATCCAAATAAAGCCACATTACAAATGTAGTTCCATATAAATCTGCACCAAGTTGTTTAGAACAAGAAAAAAAAATGCTGTTGGTGACATTTATAACCCTTTGGCTAACAGCTCATATGTTCAAATAAATGCCTTCTGATGGACAAATGATGCTTCTGTAGAATTCTGGACAGTTTGTGTGCTACAATCATCTTTAAACAAGATACTAAGTTCTCTCTTCTGCCCCCAAATATTTTCATAATTAAAACCAAGCATGACTGACTACGGCTAATCTTTCAAAATAGGCAGTTGTCCTGGGTTCAGCAGTAGCAGTCATGTCTCTCCTTCTTGGTAGCTGGTGCAGTGCAGTGTTTTGACTTTTGGCCTGGGAACAGAGCTGATAGCGATGTTTTGGTTTGGCCAAGGACTTTGTGAGCCTCATGCTCTGCCAGGGAGGAGGGGAAGCCAGGAGGAAGCAGAGACAGGACACCTGACCCAAACTGACCAAAGAGGTATTCCATACCACAGCACGTCATGACCAGGATGTAACTGGGACTTAGCCAGAAGGGCTGGGAGACTGCGGGGTTGGAGGAGGCATCAGTCAGAGCATGGTCGGGCTGGGGGGGGGGCAAGTTATCGGTCGGCTGGTTATTCCCTTGTTATTTCCTTTATCATTGTTATTATTGGTGGTAGCAGTAGTGATTTGTGTTATACCTTAGTTACTAAACTGTTCTTATCTCAATCCCTGGGAGTTGCATTCTTTTCGATTCTCCTCTCCGTCCCTCTGGGAGTAGGGGGAGGGAAAGAAGGGAGAGAGTGAGTGAATGAGCCCTCTGCCTGGTTTTAAACCATGACAGTTCTTTTTGGAGCCCAACGTAGGGCCCGAGGGGTCGAGATAACGACAGATCTGACCGGATTAATAGTCACTCATCACAATGCTGATTTATTGCCTCTCAGAGTTGTTCCTCTTGATCTTACAGTTTCAGAATGCAGTACATTACTTAGAGCCGGTATGTGCTGTGTTAGTGTTTATCAAGTCTGTGGCCTGGGCTAAGGTTCTTGTCTCACTGTGCTGTATGTCAATGACTTCTAATGAGCGTGGGCTCCAGCAGCAGGGCGGGACGGACGTGGCCGTGGACTTGTACCTGGCCGTCCGGCTGCTCTTCAACGTCCTGGCCCTCGCCCTCGCCTCCGTCTTGGTGAGGCCGCGGGGAGCCCAGGGGGAGCGGCCCCGGGAGCCGGCGGCTGCTGAAGCGGCCCGGGAGAGCGGCCCCGGGGACCAAGCGGCGGCGGGAGCAGGGCCGGAGGCCGCGAGGGGACGGCTGCCGGTGGAGGAGGTCGGGGAGGTCGAGGAGCGGAAGGAGGCGGCTGCAGAGCAGCGGGAGAAGACGGCGGAGGAGCCGAGCCCTGCGGCCGAGCCCAACCCCGCAACCGAGCCCAGCCCTGCAACGGCCGAGAGCATTCCCCGGAAGCCGCCCGCCGAGCCCCAGGAGGATGCAGGAGACCACGCAGCACTTCCCAGCAAGGCAGAGGAGGAAGAGCTGGACTCAGGAAAAGAGAAGCTGGCGGTGGGAGAGCCGGCAAGCACAGCAGCTACACCAGCCCCAGTGACAAGTACAGCAGCATCGTGTGAGAGCTCTGAAGGTTTTGAATGGCCTTTGGGTATCCTTGGGACCTGTCTGCTGACTGTGATGAGGATCAGCATGTTGGCACACACACAGACTGTGTTTTACCCACCACCATTTTGTCTGATCTCAAAAGTTAAGCAGAGTCAGGTTTGGGTCTTGTCTGGGGTTAGATGACGATGCAGGGGGACCAAGAGATTTTCCCCAAGGCTGGACAGTCATGAGTGGCAGGGTGTGTGAGACAGTATGGGCAAGTATCTAGTCCACTGGGCCCCTCCAGTGCTTTGGAAGCACCGGAGATGGAAGGCAGCTGTATGGAGTCCCCAGCAACAAGCTGCAGAAACTGCTGAAGGGGACAGTGAATTATTTTAAGCCTGGTGGGCCCATGGCACTTCAGGCCATCAGAGCAGAGATGCAACATAGAGATGGACTCATGATCGAGGGGTGGACTTAGCAATGGACACTATTGCCCAGGTTATTCACAAGTGTGAACACTGCACACAGTCTCTCCTGCTCTGAAAGACCCTTACAAGAGATGGAGCCTGGCATCATGGACCAGATGGACGCAGCAGCTTTATAGCTACTGGTCCATGCACTTAGATAAGAGTGATGGTATATTGAAAATGTGGGATCTGAGCATGACGTGAATGGTATGGAATAAAGGGTGGATAATGTCCTGGGTTCAGCAGCCGCAGTCATTTTTCTCCTTCTTGGTAGCTGGTGCAGTGCAGTGTTTTGACTTTCAGCCTGGGAACAGAGCTGATAGCGGTTTTGGTTTGGCCAAGGACTTTGTGAGCCCCATACTCTGCCAGGGAGGAGGGGAAGCCGGGAGGAAGCAGACAGGACACCTGACCCAAACTGACCAAAGAGGTATTCCATACCACAGCACATCATGCCCAGGATGTAACTGGGAGTTAGCCGGAAGGGCTGGGAGACTGCAGGGTTGGAGGAGGCATCGGTCAGAGCATGGTTGGGCTGGGGGGGGCAAGTTATCGGTCGGCTGGTGGTGAGATGTTGTATTCTCTTCTCTTGTTATTTCCTTTATCATTGTTATTATTGGTGGTAGCAGTAGTGATTTGTGTTATACCTTAGTTACTAAACTGTTCTTATCTCAACCCCTGGGAGTTGCATTCTTTTCGATTCTCCTCTCCGTCCCTCTGGGAGTAGGGGGAGGGAAAGAAGGGGGGGGAGTGAGTGAACGAGCCCTCTGCCTGGTTTTAAACCACAACACAGTAAAAGTGTCATAATAGTGTTATTGAATACAAGAGTATTTTTATAGCGATACAGATTTTTATCAGGAGGCTTCCTTGAATTCTAGTATGAACAATCTCCTTGATTATGTTCTAACAGAAAACTTAAGTGAGATCCCAGATAGCACAAATCCAGTTGTGGGTAGTCTATCATTGTATGCATGACAAAATTAAGATATCCAGTGATGTAGAAGTCTGTGTCAGATGGTAGACACATACTAGGGGTTATAAAAAACTGTATTAAGATTATGCCAGTCAGACATACTGCAGCTGTCAAATAACAGCAAGAATTACTCAAACATATGAAAGGGCACCAAGCTTTCAAAGACATCATGTATAATATTTGGTCTGCCTGGTATGCATACATATCAATGAATCTCATATACACCTGAAAATCAGGTCTAGAAAACATGACAACTTAGAAGAGGGTTTTGGATTACCAAACACATTTTCATACAGTACGGGTAGTGATGTTCATATTTCTTCAGTCAGTTAAGAAATCAATAGAATCACATAATCATCCCAGTTGGATGGCACATTTGGGGTTTGCCTATTCCAGTCACCTGAGGCCTCAGAGTAGAGTCAGATAGACCATCTTACTCCAGACACTCTCCAGTTGGGTTTTGACTGACTCAAAGGACAGGGATACCACAACCTTCTTGGACAACCTCTCAGTGCCTGATCAACCTTACAGGAAAAGCAGGGAGTTTAGGCGTGCTTTTCATATGTTTAAAAGCTAAGGTGTTTGTCTTATTTGTTTACATTAGGAAAACAGTAAGAAAACAGTATTGTCAAGGACTCATACTCAAAGCTGGAATATACAGAACTAACATGAACTTCTATACAAAGAAATGAGAGGCTTGTAGCACCTGCAGTGAGGGAAATCTTGTGTCAGGTGAATGCACCAATTTTACTATAATCAGTATTTCAGCCTATATATGCAATATAATTTTCAATATATGAGTTTTAATGTCCTAATGAAATCATTGTTTTATAATGAAGTTGAATAAATGTGACAAAGGATGAGATCTACTGCTTTGTTTCCCCCGCCCTCCACCCCGCTCCTAGTGAATATCAACCATATAATGACAACCTGGTCAAATTTGAGACCTATTTCAAATTTCATACTGATGTAATAGAGACCCAGGAGTTATCATAATTCTTACACAGAAATGGAAACCATAAAGCACCTGAGTAGATTCCTTCAGCAATTCAATTTTACATAGTTAGCCTTGCCTTACACTGAGCTTGTTTGAAACTTTGATGTTTTTCTCCCAGATAACTGTTGACTGTAGATGCCTTGATACCAAGAAATAGGTAAGACATCATTTTTGTTGGCATCCTTTCACTGTATCATGCACTGTTCTAAAAATATCCATGTAAAGATGGAAAAAAGTATTTCTTGACTGGTCTGATAAATACCATATGCAGACTGAAAAGCATTCTAATACGACATTACCAACCCTATCTTTACAAATCTAAAGTCTGCAAATGTTTGGAACCACCTTAGTCCCCCTCTACAGCATAAACAACTTGCATAATAATGAAAGAAAACTATGTTGCTAAACCCAAATCTCACAACGAAAGAATCCTATCTCCAAGCTCCTGATTTTCAATGCCATAAATACCTTACAGAATTCAGTTATATCAAGAACCTAGGCAGTTTTAGAAAGGCAAATCCCATCCACCATTTCAGGAATGTATTTTCAGATTTTAATTGCTAGTCTCATAAGCATAACTCAGAAATACAGACACAGAATGCCAAGTATCTGCACTATAATGCAGCGCGCAGTTTAGGAAGACAGACTACATTAGCTGAAGTGTCCTACATTACAAAAAAGTTTTCTTGTTATCCAAGAATCCACATTTTATTTCAAGAAGGTATTTAACAATTTTACAATGAAATAGTGCTGCTACTTTTTTTAGGAGGAAAAAAAAACACCCAAACTAGCCAACAAACATATTAACATGTAGTAAATAAAAGGCTACATTAAGCAACAAACTACCAGAAACCTGACTGCTCTTTTGCCCTTTAATGTCTATCATGCATTCTGTTTTACCACACTTCTAAAAAAAAAAAAAAAAAATCTGATATTTTCTTATACCTACAGATTCTGAGATGAAATATATGCATTTCCATTCTGAGATTAAAGTCTGTGTTTACATGTCTAAGAAATTAGATCAAAGCAAGAGTAATAAAAAAGACTGTTAATAGATATACATTATATGTCAAACATTTTTTCTTCTACATTGGCATATCATACAGCATCCAGCTTTAAGTAACAAGAAAAAAATGTTGGCAGGTCCATCTGTTTTATTATTCCCCTTGGCACAGGCTAAATTTATCACACAAGTTTGAAATAGACTATATATTGTTTTATTAGATTAATTTAATTGTGCACTGGCATCAGTATACGTCAAAATTAATGGCTTTTTAATGACATTACATGCTAATGATTAACTAGAAAAACTGAGAAAGGGTGAAGGCATAGCTTTAGAAATTATTAATATGACAACTTTTTAAATATTACTATACATAAAACTGACACACACACACAGAGAAAAGAGAATGAAACTAGCTTTGTCTCCCTCTCCCTTCCATCCTGGGAATAAAAGGAGAATAATAAAGTGTAGAAACATTTGCTTATGTTTTAGCAACTCAGTAAGTACTCTGTGTAACCCCATTGTTCTCAAAATATATTTCATTGAAAACACAACAAAAAGTTTTTTTAAAAGAGTGAATACCAAATCACTATGATATTATATCCACAAAAATAAAACACATGCAAAACAAATTTCATCCCGAGGCATCTTTTAACTTGCGGCACTCTTTGATAAATTCTACCTGCAAAACAGAGCAGATGCACATTACATTCCCCAGCACACACCCTAGTTTCAAAAATCCAAGGAATAGGAGTTAAGAAAAAGTAAAACTATTTTCTCATATTGTGTTTTTAAAATACTGCATTTAAAAAATGGAAGTCCTTAAGCTATTTGCATCAGAAGTTAAAAAAAAAAAAATTGCTTGAAAAATTTATTGAGATAAAAATATTTACCAGAAAAATATGATATTTTTAAAGATACATTGACCAATGGGATTAAAAGAAGTTTTCCCAAAACTTCTGTAAATGCCTAAAATTAATAATATTTTTTTACTTATATGCAAGTATTTACATCATGTAGTCATGACATTTGGATTAATCAACTGAAACACATAGCTTTATAAGAGATGCTGTTATGAAATGGTTGATACAAAAACCCCTCCTGTAACACATTAGATCCTAACAACTAGTATAAAATATGGATTTTGAAGCATTAAGTCTGTATTTCTCACCCTTATCTCCCTTTGCATTATTCTCTGCTGCTAGAGCATGCATCCTCAACCTTGTCATTTCATTCCTGTAACTATTTTTCCATTAAGCTGTAACTTAAGAGACCCATTAGCATGTTACTGCATGGTGGACCTGCTTTCCATTAATCATTCTTATTTAGCAATGACTTTGATAAAGATTAAACATACTAGATTGCAAAAACTCTAAGTGGATTGACTTTGGCTAAATTCAAGGTCTCCTACATGTAAGGGTCTCCATGAGACTTTGTACTCATGCTTCTCATTATTTTGGGGGATAAGCAATGAGTAGTTTCTAAAATACTAATTAAAAAACTCTGCACATTCCACAGCAGTTAGAATCATAGAACAGTTAGGACCTTAAGATCATCTAGTTCCAACCCTCCTGGCATGGGCAGGGATGCCTAACACTAAACCGTGTCACCCAAGACTCCATCCAACCTGGCCTTGAGCACTGCCAGGGATTGAGCATTCACAACTTCCTTGGACATCACCACCCTCACAGTAAAGAACTTCTTCTTTATATCCAACTTGAGCTATCCCTGTTTTTTAACCCATTACCCCTTGTCCTGTCACTACAGTCCCTAATGAAGAGTCCCTCACCAGCATTCTTATAAGCCCCTTTCAGATACTGGAAGGCTGCTATGAGGTCTCCACACAGCCTTCTCTTCTCCAGGCTGAACAGCCCCAACTTTCTCAGCCTGTCTTCACACGGGAGGTGGTCCAGCCCCCTGATCATCCTCATGGCCCTCCTTTGGACTTGCTCCAACAGCTCCATGTCCTTTTTATGTTGAGCGCACCAGAACTGTACACAGTACTCCAAGTGAAATCTCATGAGAGCAAGTTCTCTGTTAACTCATAACATTTTCTTCTGTATTATTGCATGTTTTGAAAATTCTGTTAGAGGTAGATTATTTTTGATTGATGTTTAATAGCAGCTTGAAATATGTTCTATAGAAATTATATAACTTATAGAGCATTCAATAACAATTAACATGAACACTGAGCTATATTCAATTTCCAATCTCCCTAGGAAAACACTTCAGTTACTTTATGGAGACAATAAGAGCTGAAAGTAATTTCAGTGTGACTAATAATACTTCTGAGTCATACATGCTTGAAAAAATGGTTCAGTGAATTCAACAGCCTACATTTAAAAAGTCTCCACACTCTACATAGTCAGCAAGAGACTTCTGTATGGAAATGTACGTGTATGCAGACAATGACAAACATTACTTTAGAAAAGACTTTTGACACCACCTCCTGCCATGCTTTCCCATGATACCTGAGGAGGTGTGAACTGCAAGAACCAGCCACTAGTTGGGTAGAAAAAGGCTGGGCCACCAGATACATAGAGTTGTAGTCAAAGGTTTGCTAGACAGATAGTAGCCAGTTTCAAGCAGAGTTCCCCAGGTATCAGTATGTTAGTCAATAGGACCCTTTGGGAAACTGCCTTCAGGGACAAGACAGAAGAACAGAGTTGGCAGATCATTAGGAATGCTTTCCATAGAGTGCAAGAGCTCATGTTCCTCCATTATAAGAAATCAGGAAAGTACAGCAAGAGACCAGCACACATGAGTCAAGGCCTCCTGTTCAAACTAAAGGGCAAGAAAGAAATGTGCAGGGCATCCTGGGAAGAATATAGGGACACTGCCTAGCTGTGTAAGGATGGGATTAGGAAGGCCAAAGTGCAGCTGGAGCTGAACTTGCCAAGTGACAGAAATAAGAAAGTCTTCAACAGGTATGTCAGCCAGAAGAGGAAGGCCAAAGTATATCCCCAATGAACAGAACTGGCAAACTGTAACAACAGATGAGGAGAAGGCTGAGGTACTCAACAACATTTTTGCTTCAGTCTTCACTGGCAATCTCTCTTCCCATACCTCTAAAGTGGATGAACTGCAAGACTAGGACTGGGGGCGCAAAGTCCCTCCCACTGTAAGAGAAGATGAATTTGTGAGCACCTGAGGAACCTGAACCATACCTAAGTCTATGGGATCTGATGAGAGGTATCCCAGAGTCCTGAGGGAACTGGCTGATGTAGCTGCTAAGCCACTCTCCACAATATCTGAAAAGTCATGGCAGTCAGGTGAGGCCCATGGTGACTGGAAAAAGAGAAATATTGCACCCACTTTTAAAAAGGATGGAAAGGGAACTGGAGCTGCCAGCCTGACAGCCTGACTTCTGTGCCTAGGAATATCACAGAGCATTCTGTCCTAGAAGCTACGTTAAGGCACATGAAGGGCAGAGAGGTGATTGGAGACAGCGTGGCTTCACCAAACACAAATCTTGCCTGACCAACTAGTGGCCTAGTGAGTGCCACAGGAAACTCTTGTATGAAAATGAAAGAGAGGAGCAAAAGTTAAAACTGGGAAAAAACCTCCTCTGTCTGTACAACTAAACTGTAGAATTCCATGCCACAATTCAACATTAAATACCTTTGATTCAAAACACAAGCCCATCATTAAGTAACAGAAATTTGCAGAGGGATAAAAAGCCAGCTAGAAATTCAGTAAGTGAGCATTCACTTAACAGACTTTCTAAAATAGTTCCTGTGACCAGTACTGGCCACTGCCAGTATGCAGGGCAACACAGTTCACTGGTGTATCTGGAAAAGGCTTTGAGCAGTGGAAAGGCTCACACACACAGAAGATAGGTTTGAAGCAGCTTCTACCTTTTAAAAGGTTGACAGCACTGAAGTAGCTATGTGATGAGACCCTGGAGTCTGATCTTTCATTTTTTTTTCCATAATAATAAATCAAATAACAATGCAATTTATTCTACAATGTTTTTTGCAGTCCAGCTGTTAAAATTATGCGCTCTTAGCTCCCAAACAATACATTATTACTGCCAAGTACTATTTATCACTTCAGATGTTAAATTCTTAGTGGTATTAATTATTTATAGGGCAAAGCCAAATCAACTATTAAAATGTAAAATAAGGATACAAAGTCTCCTTTGATGGATATCGTTTGAAATTTACAAGTGTCATAAATCTTCCAGTTGGGTATCTTTCCAGCTTAAACCCATCAAATTATATGAATTTATCAGAAATTATTTGTGCTGTTCAGTTTAAGTAACCCACATGTTTACTAGGTAATTCAATGTGCTTTGCCTCAAGATTAGACAATTTACAGAGAACATCTTCTATAAGCAACATTATAAATCTTGTTTTGGAGTTCACTTTGCAGCAACTAGGAATAACTACCAAGTCTGCTGGAAGCTTTTGCAGTGAACAGCACATTATGGTTGCACACAAGTCAAGATAAAAAAAAAAAAATAAAATAAAATCTATTTTTAAATCAAAATGACAAGGCATCAAAATTGTCTTCATAGATACAGGAATGTCATTGCTTTAATTAAAAATGATTGGTTTCATACACTATTTGATAATCCAAACTATGATAGATAGAGACTGCAAAAACTGAAAATTACTGGCTGGTGCATTAGGCCAAGTGTAAGGTTAAAGTTTAAATAATTCTAGAGGATTTTCTCCTCTTTAAATAAACAAAAGCATAATCAGGGAAAAAAAAAAACAAACAACCCCCGAACAAAACCAAACTTACATAGTAATTAACATTTAGTTTTAGCAGCAATTATCATCTAGAATATACTATTTTAAAACCAAGAAATCCTAGGGGAAAAAAGGCACACAGATTTATTCAAAGTCATTTAAAATTCTTACATTATATTATATACACCTTATATATTATTACATTACATTTCTGCAATTACACATGACCACCTTTTAAAAATTAACATCTAAATGTTATTATATTTTCTGGTTAGAAATAATTACAGAGTCAAATATATGAAAACAGACCCTGAAACAGGGGTGAATAAGTGCACCTGCACCCAAAACTCCTACAAAATCAAATGGTACCACTGCATAATGTAATCCGGCAGGCTTCCTGGGAAGAACAATAAGGAAATAAGTTGATCATGAGCTACCTTTATAGAAAAAGAATAGTATTTCTGAGATTTAGTTGGAGAAAAAAACAGTAGTGTGGGATTTCAACCATACAGTCATTACAACATAATGGTGGTACATTCCCATTTTGTAACATGTCTGATCCTTCAGTATTAGGCATTTTAAGGAGTCATGTTATGCAAAGCAGGTGCTTAAATTATGTCACTTAACAGATGACGACAACAATCAAAGGAGTTTGTAGCTACAATTTCAGCTGAAGAGTAACATCAGCAGATGGGATTTGGAGACATTTACTCCTTTCTACCTGAAAGCAAGGGATAAAATTTTCCCAGACTGACACTACAGCTTTTGTTAATGGGGCCATGGCTATGAGAAAATTGAGACAATAAAAAACAATTAAAGACAATAAAAGATTTCAACACAGTACTGAGAGCTCAGGGAATTCAAATTGCTAATTTCTCAATTAAAAAGTAAAACTTTTAGGGTTGGCATAGTCAGTATGTTTACAAAAGTATAGGTAGGGTTTTTTTTCCCCTCATCAAAAGAACTCATATCACCCTTGCATAAAAACCTCTAATAGCATTCTCAGAGCCTGCAGTAAGTGAGACAGTACATCTAAAGAACAAGTGTCACCCTTAATACATGGAATAAATTGAGCTCCTTAAGTATTTAATTTTAAAACTAATTTTCAAACCACTGCACAAGTACACAGGTGTGCCTCAAAGCTCTTTTCAGCTGATTGTTCTTCTCTTGGGAGCAAAAATGCAAGAGATGCCCCAGTATTCTTCTTGGGAGCGTCAACCCCAAATTAAAGTCAGTTGTGTGTGTGTGTGAGGGGTAAATTTTTTTCATTTGTTTTGTTATTTTGTTGGGTTTAGGAGAGTTGGGATTTTAGGTTTTTGGGGAGTTTGGGGTTTTGTTTTTAAATACATCCCATGCTAACACCAACTCTCTTGACCTACTACATCAGGTTAGCCATTATGATTTTTAACTCTTTTTGAAAGGCTTTCCTTCAAGATAGACTCCCTCAACCTGTTGCATAGTCAGTGGGTTTTGTCCCTAGCTATATAATTCTCATTTAAGGTTGGTCTGGGTTTTGGGTTTTGTTTGATTTAACACAGCATCTATACAAATGTTTCATCCATATCATGTTATAATGTACTGCTAGCAATTTTTCATACTCAGCAATTTTCACACATCCAATGTTTATGGTATGCCCTATGCGCAGCTGTCACCTTTGAATAATCATCTCTGGAATCAACTCCAGGTCACCAACAAAAATATTGATTATGAAATCACATCCATGACTGGCGAGACAGTTTTTAAACTTGCAAGTGCATCTCTTACTATTTCATTCTATACTGAATAAGAAAGGGTAATACTGAATTATGTCAAAAGCCTTAAAATGCACTGATCACCTCTATTATTTTATCAAAAAGTATGTAATCTAATTGATAAAGGCTGTAAAACAGATGCACGTGTAGGTTAAATTTCATCTTAAACACTAATTCCAACAGAGACACAATATTCTTAGAACCTATGGTCAGAAAATAACTTAGATCTGTGGATGCAGCAAAGATACAACATAAAGCTTTAAAGAGGATTTTTGAGAAATACAAGTGTCTAGGCATGTGGAGGCAGAGTGCTAACATTTACATGTCTCTAGCCAGAGAATAACTGCAATAATGCCTTTTTCAAGCCTCTTCTAGATTTCCTTTATAGTGCCAGACCTGCCATGAACATGGAGAGAAGATACTGTGTTTGATGGCACACAGGGATAATCAGGGTGACCCAGAGACACATATCTCAATATGTGCATGGCATGTAAAACCAAAGTAAAAGTCTCTCTTTCTGTACTAAAACTACTTTAAGATACTAACATGGTATTTCCACTTTTATTCTGTCTTCTCAAAAGGAAAAAAAAAGAAGCTCAGTAATATTTGCTAAAATTTTCACAATGGGAAAACTTGAAATACCAAAAGGATTTTAAATTAAAATTTTTGCAGTGTTCTTCCAGTGCTTTAAGAAAATGATACACTGCAAAACATTAGATGAATTATTTTTGAGCTGGAAAGCAATTACATTATGTTCTGTTTGTATTATATCACTATAACTTGCCTCAAGCATGGAAAACACGAACACTGATCAGATCACTTTAACACTAATTTCCTACTTTTTCCTTTTTAATCTTAAATGCCTATGTTAATTCATAACAAAATGAAGAAGCAAAAGCTCCAAACAACAGTATGGTATAAATATATCTAAACCAAAATACATTAATATATATTAAAAAGACGAATGGAAACCAGGCATCCTACCTAAAGGAAATGTGAAATTTTGGAATGTTCCCTTTTGAGAGGAGAAGGGGGGAGGTGAAAAGAGCTTTTAAAGGTCCCTCCCAACATTTTTGGCACATTTTGTTATTGTTATAGGTGTTAGTTTTAATTTTGCCTATCAGGGACTAAAGTGAAAAGTCACATAAATCTCATATAGCTGATATTGCTGTAGGTGAAGGGTTTACCATTAACATGTGATAAGAGATTCCTTGGAGGACAGAATCTTGTTCTGACATTATCTCATGCCCCAGTAGGTAAGAATAACATGTCATAACAGCAAAGCTAAAGATGTAATCTCTGTGTGGTCCAGTGATCTCCAATATTTCCAGCTGAATCTCCCATACAGCTTGTCACAAGTACAGGGAAGGGCTGGACAGAAAGACTCCTCTGCTCTCCTCATAGGACTACTGCACATACACAGTACAGTAGATTCAAAATGAATGGAAGATCCAATCCTTCCCTTGGAAGGGCAGAGAAGTGTAAGTTGTAAAAACTGTTTTCTGGCAATCCCCAGAAAAAATGTTTACTTTGGGAGCAGAGTAACGTTACCAATTCTGGCTCACCAATTCCTTCTGATGTACCCATGATGAAGATGGTCACTGGGAAGCATTGCATACTGCATGTATTGCTCTGATCAAGTCTTAATATGCCATACAGTGAAGAAGCTTTGATCACAAATATTGAAAAAAAATGCCCATACAGCACAAAAGCTAGAAATATTTCTCAACAACAGCATCAGAACTGAACATTCAGTTACGAATCAGGGATGTCTTGTTTAAAAATACAGATTTAGGAAAAAAAATGCAAAATAAACCTCCAGAAGTTCTGAAAATGTTCTAAAAAATTCAAACCAGAATGACAGGATTAACATTATAATATTCTTATGAGAATTTTCAAGAACTCAAGAGCTACTGTACAGAGTCAGACCCAAGGTCTGTCCAGCAGCACATCGTATCCTGCCAGCTTTCACTAACATTTGATTAGGAAAAGAATAAAATAGGACCAGTACAGAATGATACTTCCCCAGCTCTAAAAGACTTGGAGGTGAGAACTTGATCACTGTATTTAATTATCTTTTATGGAAATGTCTTCTATTAATTGGTCTAGGCTTTCTTTAATTATTAATACATTTGGCCAGCTGTGATCTTCCCAGTTCATGTGTTTAAAAGTAATCTGATGTAAATGTGGTTAATGTTTTCACCCCTCGTTCTGTGACTCCTCTCTTCCACATTTGAGAGCCGCTCTTTATAGGAAAGTTATTCCACACTATGATCCATTTCTCCAATATTTTTTCTTAAGATGTGATGAGAAGACCTTCATGGTGTATTTTTGGTGAGAATTTGGGTACAGATAGATGAAGTAGGATAATAGCATTCTTCAGGTTTCTGGGACTTTCTTGATAAATTCGAAAAACATCATTTCTGATCTGGCTAGGCACTGGGCTCAAGTTTTCAGAAGTTCTAAACATGTAACCTGTTAACAATATAGATAGTATACTTGAAGAATACACCTTCACCAAAATAATGAGTGGAAAACAAGAGACCTTTCATTGTGAAAGAAAAAGGGCTTGTTTTCATTCTTAACACGAATAACTTTAATGGAAGCAGTGTCTGGAATATAACTTTATGAATTACTGTTTATTTCCACAGATGATGTAGAACTTTAAGACATACGAAGATGTCTTTGGATCTTTTCCCTCTCTTTTGTAAAAAAAGAAACATCCCTGGTGGTGTTCAAGGCCAGGTTGGACAGAGTCTTGGATGACATTGTTTAGTGCGAGGTGTCCCCGTCCATGGCAGGGGGTTTGGAACTTGATGATCTCAAGGTCCTTGCCAACGCTATTCTAAGATTCTATGATTCTATGATTTCAAGCTCTGAATACCTGTCTTTGTTTTTCCATGTGCAGACCTTTGAAATCTTTTAATCTTTATCCGATGTTGAAGAGTTCAGCAAGGTAACTTGCCCCTCACATAAAACAGAAGCATATACATGTTTGAGGCTGTATGTGTAAGTATATAGTATCCCCTCTCCTGTAAATAACCATTCTCACCCTATGAATGCAGTGCTTAAGTTTTCAAATAAATGAGGTCTTGAGATGGGAGACACTTCATGAAAACAGAAAAAAAGTTAAATTAGTCAAAGAATTAAAATAAATGTCACCTCAATAAATGTGCTTTCAAAAGAAGTTCATCCTACACTGTTTAAATTTCTAATTAGATAACTTATTGAATATAATGAAAAACTACTTTCCTTAGAAGATATTTGCAGACTACATCTGAATTGTTTTTGCAGACAGTGACAAAGAACCATACTCCAATTTTGTAACATACTTCAAAGGGAAATATTTTCTATTCCTGAGATAACCTGATAATCTTCAGAAAAATATTAGTCACCATAACACTGAAAGAGCTAGGGAAATAATCTCAGTGCTTAGCATTTTCATAATTAAACTTTATAAAATTACATTTAGTACTGAACTTTTTCTTTTTACAGTGGTCATATAGAATGCTACATTGTCCAAAGAAGCTTGTAGACAACTACATTAAAACCTACTGCACTCACTAAAAAAAAGCATTGTGTATTTCATTTTAACATTCTAGATGTAAATGAAGGATGGTTATGGAATATACTGTGTTACAAAAGTGTGTGCACAATTTAAAAAAAAAAAAATGGCGCTGCTGAAGTTACCTGTATTTCTTTGGAAAAACAACTCCCTATTAGTTTTTATAGATTTTCTGCAATGCTGTTCCAGCACTAACAGATCAACTATCAGCCAGCACACAAAAGCCTTGAGGAAAGGCAGCATCATAGTTCAGCATAAGCTTTCCTAACGCAATCCTTCAAGGCCTGAGAAAATCAAGTGTTCACAGAAAATATATAAATCGTGACATCACAAAAGTTTTGGGAAGCATTTTGCTTTGCATGCAAATGAGTTTTCATTACTACAGTCTCACAATGATTTTGATTTGGGAAATCCATTTAGTTGTTAGTTTGTTATATATTTGCTACTTTTCAAACATTTTTACCCCACAGATTCTATTTTGCTGTAACAGTTATAAAATTTCTGCTACATTTAATTTTCACTCCTTTGCTGGGACATTTTAAGTTTTGTCTCCCACTGTAACAAGCAAATTCCCTCAGTGTAACATATTGTGAAAGTGAAAGCTTGAAAAGTATAACTACAGAACAAGCAACTTCACATGTATTTAACTGAGAACTTACTATCTGCTTTCAGTTTGTTTAAATGTGGTTGTTTTTTTTTGCCTCCCAAAACTTGAACATTACTAGAAGAGCAAGCCACACTGTTGGAAAATCAAATATTAGTGACAAGAAAAATGTTTTGAGAAGCAAAAATTCCATGTACCTGCCCTGCTACTCATGCAAGAGGAGCCACTTTCACTTTGCAAACAACCCCTTAAGCCCTGTCTCTAAGAGAAAAGTTGAGGAGTTTTTAAGTTTCAGAAAACAGGGGGAATTATCTCAAGGGGAAAAAAAAAACTAACCCACCCCCCACCCCCTCCCCCCCAAAAAAACCCACAAACAAACAAACTGACTTCCATCTAATATCGTTGAACCTCTGAATGTCAAAGGTAGACACAAGTCAGTCATTCACAGTGACCTTTGCCTCACCTTGGTTTCTTTTTCATCATCCAACACACCACAAGAAAACACAACTGGAGTTTTGACCAAATGACACTTAGTGACTATTTTCACATTACCTTCACAGAAAACATAAGGAAATACACCCCGACAAGGGACTAACTTGGCTGACCATTAGAGTGATTAGGATGGCAGAGAGTGAAATGAGATGATGGTACTTCCTGAGCTACAGGGACATTGTTCTATTTAATGATCCCTGACAGCGCTTTCTTCTACGAATTTCTAGCAGGTTTTTAAAATCTGTATCTGACATTCATGAGTTATGATAAGGTAAAAAAAAAAACCAAAAACAAACAAAAAACAAACCACACCCCACCAAAACAAACCCCACACAAGACATATCTCTATGTTGTCAGCTAAAATGCACCATACTCCACTCATAGGCATTTCTTGGTTTAGGAATTGTGAAGTCCACCCCCACCAGAACTTTATAACTCTTCGTAAAACACCCTAGGAATGTGTTCTCACAGTGGTGTGCACTGTGACCACTAAAGCAACTAAGGCTTAGAAAAAACCTTGTAAAATAATAACTGACGAAGCAAGACAGTAAGGAGATAAAATCATACAGAAATCATTTTAAGAAAGAAAAATTTTAAAAAACCTGACATCCAACTCATACCTTTATGAAAGTATTTTTCTTTCAGAGTAGACAGTATAGTTTTGTCATGCTGATGGATTATGAGCACAGTGATTTATTTTTGCTCTTCAGAGTACCAGATTATCTCTTCCATACAGAGCTAAAAATGTGGACCACTATATTCTGAAATGGGTCACTGAAATTAGACTACATGTTCCACACGAGCCATCATTATATTAGTTTTTGCTATTCTTACTGAAATTGTTATCTTTATTACCCAAGCAAATGTTTAGTAGCTGTGCCTTTAAAATAAATACATATATACATATATGTCTTTAAATATCCATTAAAATACTTTGAATAATAGTCACAATATTCCAAAAGTATAACATATTTCTAAGCATGGACTGTTAAAAAGCAGGGTATTTTCATAAATGCTTCAAAACTAATTTTTCTTCTTCCGTGACTGCAGTAATATACTACATTTGATTTATTACTTGTGTTACAACAGTGTCTGACAGTTTACTTGGTAAAAATCCAACTGTGCTTAGCCTTGAACAAAGAGAAAACAAAACCAACTTCTATCCATAATAATGCTCACAATCTACTAAATCACAGGCATTAAATAATTAATTTAACTGCAAGAAACAAGTAGTAGAAGCATTAGTAAGAGCCTGTATTTACATATACAGAAGTACTTATACACATAAACTCTTCAACTTCATTTGAAATGTGCTACTGTTCCAAATAAGCTTCTAAGTAATTACCTGAAAGCTTATTTCAATGCTACTGAAACCATGCTACCAGCATTTCTAGGTTCATGACAAGGCACAGTAACTGGAATCAACCTGATATCCCTTACTAAAGAATGATATGACTTATGCAGGACTGCAAAAGGACTAGAATTGTGTATTTGAGAGAATAAAGGATCCAATAACAACAACGATAAATAATAAAAACTAACAAAAATAGGCAGGGCTGTGGGGTATCAGGACCGCAGTGGTTGACCAGGGACAGATGCCAAAGGATACAACGTTTTTTGGAAGAGTCATGACACATGTAGCTCCAATGTTTCAGAAATGTGATGTGACCCATTTCATCCTTTTACAAGGTTCTTAGATGCCATAAATAACACATTCCAGAAAATGCTGGAGAAATGCAAGGCATTAGCAGAAGCCATATGGAAACAGAGCACCATTTTAGGAATGCAAAACATCTTTGGATACAGAGGGAAACAGATGAGACACAGAGATGCTGATTTTGTAATTTTTTCTATCACTTCTTGCAGTCAGTGGAACTGTTAGTGCTTTGGGGACAAAGCCTACATGCTCTTTGCTTGCTCTGCATAAATATGTCTATAAAATTCACACATAATTGATCAGGAACATGTGCAATAAAGGGGAAGGAAGGAAGGAAGGTAAAGTAAGAGAAAACCAGAATTATTCCTACCATTGCAATTCAGAACTAACATAGCCTCTTCAGGAGAGGTATGTCTTTTCTCTTAACTATTTCTGCTCACTGCAAGCCCCTCTTTATTAAGCTGTATATTTATTTTCAGCTTCTACACATTGTACTCACAGAAGTGCATTGTCTTCTTCAATAACTGTAGTTTATACAGGTTAGTGAAGGCTGCAGTTCCAGTCCTTCATACATCTGTATCTCATTTCATTATTCCTGCTACCTAGGAAGGGATCATTATTAACTTTAAACCATTTACTAAACCTTTTCCTATTCCATCCACCTTCTTTAACATTTATCACCTCAAATAATTCTCACACATCCAAACTCCTCAGTGAAGTACAGCCCTCTGAAACATTACTTTGACTTTTTCAGTGACTCAGCCACTTGATAATTAGCAAAGTCCCTACCAAGACTGATCACCTAGAGTCTAATTAAATACTCAGTGTGAACATTTCCTGATTACATGCAATTGCATTATGCAAAACCAACACCAAGCTCAGAAACCTATTCTTCACTTAAGCAATTTATACCAGCAGTCCTCTTTTATAGCATTGGAAAGTAAAGCCAGGATGAAATAAAGTTCTTGAGTATAAAAATATTACTATTTTTCATAACTGATACTTAAAATATTCAAATGCAATCCTTCTGCAGAATAAAATAACAAATAAGGGAAAACAATGGCTGCACATGAGAATAGCCCCTCCTCCAAAATCTGCAAGCCTTAGGAAGATCACTAGCAAATTTTCCTCTTATTCAGAGGGTCACCACTCTGCCACTCCTCAGATACTTTCAAAGCACAGACTAGTGCATAAATCAATATGCCACACAATTCATATAAAGGAAAACCAAAACAAACAAAAAGTCATACCCCATAGATTTCTCTATCCATTCACAACATTGTTACCCATAGTGGTCAGAAAGCCATAAAGGTACCAGAATTCAATCCAGAATTCAAGAATTTAACTTTCCATTCTTCTTCAGAAAGTAAGATCATTCTGATATGCTACCCTAATGAATTTTTCACAGCATTGTCCATGTCAAATCTGCAGGTAGGATGCTTTGAAAAATTAAAGGGTAGAGACAAAAAGACCTACAACCAAGAAAAAAAAAAAAAAAAGGCTAGAAAGCTCTTGGTTGCATTATATTTTCATCCCAATGGTCAACTTCAATTGAATTTATGAAAGGTGAGCACTACTAAAATAAGGGGTAAAAAAAAAAAAAATTATAAAACCAATAAAAATATACTATTATTATTGATATTAAAAGTCATGTTTAAACTTGAAACTTCATCGAAATAGCCAGTTTGAACTTTTTGTTCTGGAAATATTCCCTGGTATCCTTGCTTCTAAAGAAAATTGCTCTTCTGTCATTCAGCTGCACATGAAAAAAAAAACAAAAACAAAAGCATCACTACTTCAATAAGGAAAGCCTACTTACAAATTAATTTCAAAAGAAAAAGAATCCATAAATTAGGAAATGCTCACTAGGAAATACTCCTCTCCCAGAAACAAAGAAAAGGCATCCAGACACTGCTATTCTTCTCTGTATTTCTTTCAGATATGGCTAGTACAAGAGTTAAACTCTAGTTGCTCAGATGACCTACCAACAGAAAATTAACTTATATTATACTGTGTGAGAGAACAAAAAGCT
Organism: Pezoporus flaviventris; assembly: GCF_033815535.1. Taxonomy (NCBI): domain Eukaryota; kingdom Metazoa; phylum Chordata; class Aves; order Psittaciformes; family Psittacidae; genus Pezoporus; species Pezoporus flaviventris. The sequence goes on from NW_026892550.1 coordinate 27,463,283, forward strand.
TGTAAATCGTCCTTTCTCCTTGAAAAGCAGCAGGAGTAATCTGGCCTGTAGTTATTTATCACAGCTTGTACAGAAAAGCCACAGATGTACTGGGAAAAGGACCCAGGTAGCTTTTTTGTTACAGTTAATTCTAAACAAATGAGATTATGGCAATACGTACTTTTTAATGAAAGGCAATTAGTTTTGGCAGATATTTATCCTCTGATATCTTTTTTCGTAGACATCTCTTTTAGGTTCTGGCTTTACAGTCAGAGATATTTATTTTAAAACCTAGCAAGTAAGGCATTGCTTTCTCTAGAAAAGAGAGCTAGGCTTTCTCAGGCTGGCTTCTTCCACCTTCACAATCATTCCTCCAAATCCAGCTAATACCATGCCTCCTAGACCCACAGGATTCTTCCACATGTAGAAACAAGCATCACCGCCAACATAGTTTTGTTGTTACAAATTAAAAATCAATGCCTGAACACTGCGTGGTATCTAGGTACTTGTATACTATAAAGGTGATCTTTTCTACTTTGTGAACATTTGATCCAGTTCTGAGTGAAAATAAAGTCTTGGAAGTTATAAGAACAGGTAACCAAAAAAACCCTCCAAGAAAACAAGAAATCAAAAGAAAACAAAAACAAAACAAACAAAAAAGAACACAAACAAAAACCCCCAAAACAAACAAACAAGCAAACAAACCACCAAACCTCTTGTTGCTTTTTAGTCATCTATGCTTTAACCACTGCTCTACTAAGGTAATGCAAACAGGGTTTTATAGTATAATGGAGAGCATACTAGAAGGATGCAGAAGAGTACATGTCACATCTTGATTGCAAGAAACATCCTAGTGTAAATACTCTATCAGCCAGAAAAAAAGTAAGTTTAGAGAATAACTGAGAGACAGCTAAATGTATTACTACTGTAAATTCCCATTAAAGCATCAGACAATATCTTTTATTAATATTATTAAAAATGGGCCTTCATTGTACATCTTAAAGTGAATTTGAAAGGATTTGGGAATTTGGGAAACAAACAAGTTTCATAATTTAATCCCTGGATTAACTAGAAGAAACAAGATTTTCTGTCTATAATTGCAACTATGCTAAAAACTCCCTTAATGCTAACCTTGCAACACAATTATTATATTGCAATCAAACATTTAAAAGACTTAGAAGTTATATGTAATGGTAACTTCACACTCAAAGCTCAACCATGGAAAATGAAGAAGTAAAAAGCAAAAAGAAACATCAGAGTCATCACAAGATTTGTAACACAGCAAAATATGGACACTAAACCAGCTATATCTACAATGCTAATAATTTCAGATTTTATACTACCTGAAGTAGTTTCATTCATTTTAACTTTGACAGGTCTTGCTTTTCTCTTTTGCTATGTATCAGGTGAAATAGCCTTTGCTCATTTACTAGTTAGCAGGCATAGCAAATAATTCTGAATTAAGGGACACTGTGTATCTGCCTATGATTATAAAAACAGTATTTTAAGCAAGTACCATGACAAATCCCCAAATTTGCTATCAAGATCAGTATCAAATTAGGTGAATTTACCTAATTTGATTAACAGCACATTCATAGCAGCTCAGTGGAAGTGTTTCCAAGAATGCCTATCAGTAGTTTCTGCACAAAATCTGGTATCTGTCAAGGAGAAACAAAACCTTTCAGCTACATTTATGCTTGCTTAGTTCCCAAGGGCACTTTTAGGCCTCCTTAATTAAGGCAATGCTTTACTAGTGCTCCTGCAGTTGCAGGTAATTGGCAATCACTAACAGCAGGGTTCTGATGAGGATTTACTTTGTTAAAGTAGAAAAAGAAAAAAGAAAAGAAAACAAACCAAAAACCAAACAACCAACCCAACCAGAAACCTGCTTTCTTATTTTATTTCTCTAAACCTAATCCTACAAACAGTGGTAATGAATTCCAATTTGGCTTAGATTCTACTAGACAAGTTATTCTATCAGTCAGTTACATGAACTATTCAAAGAACACAGCCATCAAAACATCAAAACGGATTTCTCATAGCTGCAAAATGCTGAATTTTAACAGTAAATGTTAAATTCTAAACAGCAGATTTATGTTGTCTTACAAATACTGATAATACAAAGACAGGAAAAAAAATGAAAAATCACAGGAGACAATTTATTTTACCCGAAAACATGAAGGTATATTAAATGTTACATATGAGATAATAATTGTTATATATAATGTGATGTTGCATAGTCCTTGTAAACATCCAGTAACTGTTACACAAAGCAAGGATCCAATCCTAACCAGCTATGTCTCCCAGGCCTCTGGGAGAAACAGTTCAAGGAGGATTGCTACCAGCAGTGGATGAGGACTGAAGCAAGGACTTAATTGAGACAACTCAACTCATGCAAGTCAATGGGATCAAATGGGCTTAGTCTGAGCATGCTGAAAAAACTGGCTCATATACCCACAAGGCCCCTCTCTTTCATCTTTGAAAAATCATGAAGATTGTGGAAGGCTCCCAACAGCTGGAGAAAGATAAATGTTGCACCAGTTTTGAAAAGAGGCCAAAGGGTAAAATGAGGATGTGGATGGGTGGTTAACTATGTAAGTAAAAGTGGGCTGGGTACATGGACTCAGGGGATAGTGGTTAATGGTCATCCTCTACGTGAAGACTGGTGAGAAATGGAGTACCACAGGGAGCTCCTGTTTTGTATCTTTAACAACTCGGAGGAAGCAGTAACAATAGACTATCAAGACATTTTACCAAGATAATAAGATCCAGTCTTAAAGCTGGGCAACTTCTCAAAGTCTATCTACAATTTTATGCAGATATATACATGTATGCCTTTATGTATACATATTCACCTCAACCCATGATGATTCAAATGCAATGGCTTTCATGTGTTCTTTAACAGTAGCTACCCCAAGAAGAAACTACCTAATGAAAAGTTTAATCGTGTTGAATTTAGCTATGATGAAACACCACTAAGCCTTCTGCTGAGGGGCTGGAAAATGTGGTGTTTTTTTTTCCTTCCTAGAACATGTGTTCTTTTTCCTTCCATATAACTCTTAAACAAACTTTATAAAACTGTGGAATATTACACTTTGTTGTTACAAAAACAATTAAAATCATTAAAAGGTATTTATTGAAGTCTTTTCTGTATAAGACCTTGTACACTTCTACAGGTGCTGTACGAACGCTGCTGTAGAATACTCTTCCTTTTTGTTGTTACAAATCATACCCTCATCTACTCCTTCAAGCTTTATCTATGTTAACTGCAGGAACCATTCACTCAGTGAGCAGAAATGAATAATGTGGCCTTTCTGGCCTGCATTAAATAAGACCCCAAGAAGTAAATAAAGAAATCAATGACAGACGTAATTTTTGTAAGCCCTTACCCAGAAGCTGTTTGAAAAATTTTCTACAGCCGCAGGTGAACAAATGACCTAACTGAACTATTTTTAAGGTTTTATTTTCCTGTGACTCAAAATGCAAACACAAGAAGAGTAGGCATGAATTTAGAGCATTTAGTTTATGAGTTTTGTAAATTTTGGTAGCACAGCTGATGACAAATCTAACATTTCTTGTTCCATTGGAAGTGAAATGATTTCTCAAAATTAATCATTGCATGTTAGATTTTCACTATTTTGATTACACAAAGCCCTTTCCAAGCTCAAATATTTGACCACAGGTTTCAAATTGAGACTATTTCACTATTGAAGCATTGTTAGGGAAACAAATAAAATTACAAAATGATTCATAATTGGTATTACTTCCAACAAAATATACCTTTATAGTGAAATCCTGGTGGGCTGGCCTCGCCTGGACACCAGGTGCCTAACAAAGGTGCCCTATCACTCACCTCGTCAGCTGGATAGAGACGAGACATTATAACAAAAGGCTCACGGGTCAAGATAAGGACAGGTAGAGATCAATCACCAATTACCATCATGGGCAAAACAAACTCAAGTCAGGGAAACTAGTTTAATTTATTATCAATCAAATCAGAGTAGGGTAATGAGAAATAAAACCACATCTTAAAAGCACCTTCTCTCCACCTCTCCCTTCTTCTCAGGCTCAACTTTACTCTCATTTTTTTCTGGGAGTAGAGTTGAGCCTCCCCACCAGCGGCACATGGGGAAACGTGGAATGGGTTTTGTGGTCAGTTCATCACACTTGCCTCTGCCGTTCCCTTCTCTTCAGGGAAGGACTCTTCACACTCCTCCCCTGCTCCAGCGTGGGATCCCTCCCAAAAGTCAGTCCTCCCTGAACTCCAACATAAGTCCTTCCCACAGTCTGCAGTTCTTCATGAACTGCACCGGTGTGCATCTTCCATGGGGTGCAGTCCTTCACAAACAGGCTGCTCCAGCGTGAGTCCTCTGTGATGTCACAATACCTGCCAGCAAACCTGCTCCAGTGTGGCCTCCTCTCTCCACAGGGCCTGCCAGGAGCCTGCTCCGGCATGGGCTTCCCACAGGGTCACAGTCTCCTTCAGGCATTCCCCTGCTCCAGCATGGGGGCCTCCAAGGTCTGTAGGTGGATTTCTGCTCCACCACGGACCTCCATGGGCTGCACGGAGACAGCCTGCTCACCATGACTTGCACCACTGGCTGCAGGGGAATATCTACTCCAGCAACTCCCCTCCTTCTTTACTGCCCTTGGTGTCTGCAGAGCTGTTTCTCTCACATGTTGTCACTCCCCTCTTCTCTGACTGAACTTGCTGTATTTTATTTCACCCATTCCTTAACTATGTTATCCTAGAGATGCTACCACTGTCGCTGGTGAGCTCAGCCTTGGCCAGTGGCGGATCTGTTCTGGAGCTAGCTGGCATTGGCTCTGTTGGACATGGGGAAGCTCTAGCAGCTTCTCACAGAAGCCATCCCTGTAGCCCCCCCCACTACAAAACCTTGCCATGCAAATTCAATACAGAAGTAAAAATACTTTAAGATGGCAAACCAGTTTCTACTGGTTCTACTTTCATCTCAAAAGAGAAAACTTTCTTCTGAATCTTCATGGTGAACAGAGAGAGATAGGCACCTGCCTAAGTTTTGATAGCTAAAATATTGGCTTCTTCTTATTTATATAAAACTGAAAGTATAAAGGTCAGCAGAAACTCAAGAAGAAATACACTGATAAATTGAAGAGAAAGTTTAGAGAAGTGACAAACTATGAAAGGACAGGAAATATACTGCAGTTTTGAAAGAGTCAAGGAGCTCCATCTTTAATGTCACAGGCAGTCAAAATTAAGGGTATATAATCTGAAAGAAAACGCCCATTATGAGGAAGAAAAATTCTGTAACAAATTCTGTAACAATGTTGTTCCAGTACCTAGGAGCTAAAAATAAAAGCAAGGTACCATACAGATAAAATTAACGTACTTCCCTGCTCTGTATTACAGAGGAAGTTAGACGAAGTGACCACAGTAAATCTTTTACCAGCTGTGTGATGAACTAATTCCCCTTTCCACCTTTTGTTTATTTAATTACAATATTGCTTAAAGAAGCTAATCATGTTAGAGTGATTATGATAGCTGCTACATAGACATTAAAAACAACACCATTTTTGATGTTCGCAAATTAACAAAACAAGAAATAAAGATTACAATGAGGTATCAATGAAATATCTCTTTTCTGACTGGTTAAACAGAGAGATCTGGGCTGATGGACACTACAGGGAGCTGGGAACAACCATACCCTTCCACGCAATAGCCTTATTTTGTGTACGTTCATATACAGAAAGAGTGCTCTAAAACAACGAAATTCACAGAATACAGTGTATAATTAAACCTCTCTGAATGATAAGTTGAAGAGTATTTGAACAAAAGAGGCACTGTTGATTGGATCTTGCTGACCAAAATGGAATACCTATGTGGTCAGAATTTAGCAATACAGATACTTTAAAAAGAGCACACAGATTAAACATCATAGAAGAAACACAGGGAGAACAAATGTGTGGTTTCCTGGAAACAAATTGCAAAAAATACTATTGACTGGGTGCAATTTTACAAACATGACCTACATAAATAATATATCCGTACTAAATAAATTATTTGCCATTACTTTCTGATTTATGTGATGCTACACCAAAGAACAGCCTACAAACTGTTTAACTAAAATCAATCCAGAATGCTCACTGCATATCTTAATTTACAGAATTACTGCATAACTCCCTAATCAACTGTTGGTTTTAGAGACTGATCACAGTACATAAAGGAACAAATAGGAGGAAAATATATTTGTACTATAGAATATAGACTTTTAATAAAACCAACAAATCTATGTAACTCACAAGCAAAGCTTAAATTACAAAATAAATCCCCACCCACATACATTTTTTTATGCGAAAAAGTATGATTTAAGAACTCCTAACTATATCTTGAACCAAAAGGTCTTTAATGAGCACCTCAGGTGCTCATGGTAAAATCTGGAATATAGACAGACATACTATTAGTGTATACATCTACACTGCTAAATAGGCCTAGGAAGTTAGCTCAAAAGGTGGACCACCAACTCACCACATTGACTGTTAGCACACCTCCTGGCACAGGTTTTGCCCAAATTTTTCACTCAAGCACACAAGCAGGATGACAGAAGGCAGCACACACACATACCCCATGGACCATTGCTGCAGACCGCATGTGGAAGCTTGAATCAGATTTGCATCCTCCTGCTATGTCAGAGTATGCAACTGCCTCACTTCTATACTATGCAAAAAGTATGTACATTATATCAGACAACTTAAACTACAAACTGAAATAGTAATTGATTTTTTGAGCAACAGGGGACAGTATATGATCCAGAAACAAGCCAAACACAAGGTAGCATGGATGCAGTTAATCTGTGCTACTTGGCCTCTAGGACAGTGATCGTTCTTTGATCCTTAACAATGAACACATAACTAACAATGACAGAATAGTAGCAACACTTACCAGTGTAAGATGTTGAAATAAAAAGATGCTCAGGAAAAAAATGTTTTGTCATTTGTGTACTTTTAAGACAGCAATCCGTCCTTGATGCCTTGAAACAATGGCAAAATGTAGCTTTATTGTGTCACTTACAAAGAAGGACAGTATATGTTTCTCCTTCCCTGTGTTACCAGCTTAAACTGAACCTCCTTGATCTAGACACTTTTTTAATGAACAACTTTTCTTTAAGCCATAAAGCTTTGGCCAAAGTGTCTCAAAACAACCACCAAATTCTTTATGATTACTTCTGCCAAGTCAAAGTCACAAGAGCTTGACTTGGATTTCAATACACAAAATCAGTTTCAGTTAAGATAGTTTTCTGGTGCCTGTCTTAAAAAAAAACAAAACCAAAACCAAACCAAACAACAAAGAAAACCAAATGAAAATGAACAAAACTCCCAAAATCCTAAATAAAACAACAAACAAAAAACCCAAAACAACAACAACAAAAAACCCTAAATCACAAACCAAAAACTGTCAATACCATCCCTTTCCCCCACCCCAGAAAAAAAACTTCAAAAAAAAAAAAACCCAAAGAATCATGGACAGCATGAAGGTATGAAAAAATGTTCTCTGAGAACATTTATTACAGATACAAACTGTTTCAGAATGAGAGCTTCAGTGTAGCTTTTGGGAATGGGTAGATTTACTCTCCCCTAAGTTCAGGGCATCTTGAAAAGGCATCATAGAAAATTTAACAAGCAGCACCCAAACTCATAAAATACAAGCCCAAAATATACATACAATATACATATGCTAATAAGTTTTTGTTATTTTACAAATGACACTTTTGCAAATCACTGATATTGTATAAAACATGAGATATTCTGACCCCATAATTGCAAATACAGTATCCCCAGCCCAGAAAGGATGGTTGATGTTCCTAACAGAAAAGTCTATGATGTCAGAAACCAGTAGGATTGCTTATTGTACTTGAATTTTTATGAAGCTGGATTTAATTTAAGCAGTACTAGATGAATCCTATTGTAGTTAACAAAGACAAGTCCTTTGGAAAGGATTTTTAAGTACCAGTAGTTGTGGCTACTCCTTTTAAATTGATGAAGTGAACATCCAAGAATTTTAAACAGTGGAGCTCTGTTTAGATATGCATGATTTAACTATTAAAAAAACAAAAAAGAAAGGAAAAAAAAACCCACAAACCTACAAACATTAATTAAAAAACAAAATCAATAGTAACATATTACATATGATAATCTACTCATTATCCAGAAAAATGAAGCACTAAGACCAGCTTCATTACTAATTGAGTTGTTGCACTGCTCAGTGCTTTTTGCCAAATCTCCCTTTACCAGTTAAAATGGACAACTGGAATGCAACTTGAATGATCAGATTACAAAAGCTGTACAAGGAAGCATTAAGCAAAGTAAATCAATATGGATGAAATGAGAGAAAACAACTTAATTTGTGAAAAACAACCTTCCTAAAGAAGGTCAAGTAGTACAGTCATAGACTGCTATTTCTTGTGTTCTACAGACTATAGAATTTATCTGCTTCCTATTGGTTGCCAAATCCTCTGAGTTAGCTAGCATATTTGGATGCAGTTCTGATCTCAGTTTAACCTCAATTCCTTTAAGGCCAGAACAATGACAAGTACCTGTTGCATTAAACAAATGGGATATGATTGGGATTAGAACTAAAGTGGAGGTCTATCTCTTTTGTCCTGCAAGCAATACAAGAGGCCCCTGTTTCCTTTGGATGGATAGTTAAAATGAACTTTTTTTTTTAATTCTTGATACTTTACTTGCTGTTAATTTTTCCTTTTGTGAAACTGAGTTTAAATAAAAACAGCTGAAGCCTATTTAAGTGTAGGCTGAAGCTGGTTTGGGGCATCTGTTCACCCTTGCTGTTGCCCAAGCATACTTGGCCTCTGTATTGTGTCAACGTTAGCATTTCTGCAGGTTATGCTGCTCTTAGCTACATTTGAAAAGTAATCTGGTTGAAGGTAAAAGTAAAACATTCTTTCTGTGTGACTGCTGAGCTAAGAGCTTCAAGAAATCTGTACATATTACAGTTTGCTAGGTTTCAGCCATGCAATAAAAAAAGTATGCTCTAGCATTAATCAGTGCAATTAAGTACACACAAAGAGCTTGGATAGCTAGCTATTGGGGAAAATTATCCAGTAGAAAATGATTTTAACATAGTTAATGCTGCCAATTGTCTTGAATGTATCTCAGAATTATTCACAGAGGTTTTGTGGTACTAGTGATAATTGTAGGTTCCCTTTGGGAAATCCTGAGGATTTAACTGATGAAGGAAATGAGTCACACAGGACAAAGTCTCTAACTGCTCTTCCCAGCTGTGTATCAGACTGCCACTGTAAGATTGGGTAGATCAAGATCTTCTGGTGCCTCATTTCATTTGTAAAATGTGGAGGATAATATTTTTGTATGTCCACCATCACCTTTCTTTATTTAGGAAGCAGAAGCCTCACTCTCTCAAGAAACATGGGGACCTTCTCTACACTCTGCAGTGCAACAGTAACAGCAACTAAAACTACACAGCCCGTATTTCATTATACATGCTACACCAAAAATCATCCAGTCCTTGTTTGTAATCACTCCCTTTTTTTTTCTGTTGAAGGGGTAAAAAAGTCAGGCATTTCCATACTGTGTTTCTGTGTGAAACATGTAAATGTTTATTTAAAGTATGTTCATCTGTGTTATACTGAAAAATCCGGTAATGGTGTCCTGGGTTCAGCAGTAGCAGTCATTTTTTCTCCTTCTTAGTAGCTGGTGCAGTGCTGTGTTTTTGACTTTCGGCCTGGGAACAGTGCTGATAGCACTGGTGCTTTCAGTTACTGCTCAAATTTTTTAGTTTGGCCAAGGACTTTCTGAGCCTCAAGCTCTGCCAGGGAGGAGGGGAAGCTGGGAGGAAGCAGAGACAGGACACCTGACACAAACTAACCAGAGGTATTCCGTACCACAGCACGTCATGCCCAGGAAGTAACTGCGAGTTACCCGGAAGGGCTAGAGGACTTCAATGTTGGACTAGGTATCGGTCGGTGCTTGGTTGGGCTGGGGAGGTGAGTTATCGGTCAGCTGGTGGTGAGGTGTTGTATTCTCTTCCCTTGTTATTTCCCCTATTATTATTATTGGTGGTAGCAGTAGTGATTTGTGTTATACCTTAGTTACTAAACTGTTCTTATCTCAACCCGTGGGAGTTGCATTCTTTACTATTCTCCTCTCCATCCCTCTGGGAGCAGGGGGAAGGAAAAAAATGGGGGAGTGAGTGAACAAGTTGCCTGACTGGTTTTAAGCCACGACAAATGGCAAAACAGATACAGACATACAGACACATAGTCCCCTATTAGTACCCCAGTCTTCTCTGCAGCCCAATTATGGAAATCCATACAAAAGTTTGAAATGCATGCACATCACTTCTCTGTTTCTTTATTAGACTCCCATTTTCCAGTCCTAAATTGGGCTACTTTACTGTTTTTTTATGATTTTTATGATTTGTTTTTTATGATTAGCAGGACTTATCCTCTTTATATCAGTATATATGGGAGGCAAGTAAATTTCTTGAAGGTCATGTCCCGTAATGAACACAATAGTATAACATTCTTCATTTTTTATTTCACCTTTTTTATATAAATACCTAGCAGTATTATGCAACAGAACAAGCATGCAAATAATGCATTATTCCCTTTTACACTAAAGAATTACTGAAGAAGAACCACAGAAACATAGAACTGTTTAAGTTGGAAAAGACCTTTAAATATCATCTAGTCCAACCTCCATCAATGGGCAGGGACATCTTTCACAAGAACAGGTTGCTCAAAGCCTTGTCCAACCTGACCTTGAACACTCCCAGGGATGGGACAGCCGCAGCTTTTCTGGGCAACTTGTGCCAGAGTCTCAACACCGTCACAGTAAAGAATTTCTTTCTAATATCTAATCTAAATCTACCCTATTTTAATTTAAAACAGTTACGCCGTGTCTTATCACTACAGGCACTAGTAAAAAGCCACTCTCCACCTTTCTTATAGGTCCCCATGCAGTACTGAAAGACATTAAGAAAACTTTTAAGAATTTAAGAATTCGTTTAAGAAAAAAGAATTTAAGAAAATTGAAAAACATTAAGGAAAACATTGACAGCGTAGAGGGCCATCCATCTTACGTGGTGACACCATGTTAGTATAAATGTGGTCATTTGGAGGAGAAAAATATCTTGAATACTCTTGCCTTCATTATTCGAAACATGAAGTTGTTAACATATAAAGAGTTCTTTAATGCAAGCGAATATTGTAAATTACTAGTGGCCATAAAGCACAACCTTGCATACTCTTAAATAACTGTAATTATATTCTGGGTTTCACAGCCTATGAAGTATTTAGTATGATTTCAGTATCAATTTATGTAAGCTCTATGTGTAAATTTTCAATACATTTAGGAAATTCCTAGTGCTCTACATTAAAGTATAAGCTATAACCTCATGGAAAATAAAAAAGCAAACTTTTTTTTTAAATAAATAAATATTAAAGCCAGTGCAACACACAGTATAAATGAAAGACAGATAAACGTACTGTGAAATCAAATACTTATATGAATTATTATTGTATCACTTCTGGGATGTACAATTACATAAATGTACAATAAGCAAACATTTGGATAAGACCAAGGCAATCTAGCATGTTTATTAACAGAAAAGGTTTATAGTTTTCCAGAGAGCCATTATCAAAGACAGGATTTTCAAACCAATCACATATAAGAAATGTGAGATTTGAGCTGACAAATGAAGCTGTAAAGGTTATCATTTTGTAGGAATTACAAATAACGACATTTATGCTCAGACTTTTTCCATGATTTATTACAGAGTAGAACCTTAACTACTTGCTGCAACCAAATACTTCTTTCTCTGAAAAAGAGGCATAAGAAATTTGTACTTTAAAGTTGATTTTGGGCTTTGTCGTGGTTAACACGCAGCCACTCTCTCACTCTCCCCCCTTCCTCTTCCTGGCTCCCAGGAGGAGAATCAGAAGAATGTAACTCCCACGGGTTGAGATAAGAACAGTCCAGTAACTAAGGTATAACACAAAACCACTACTGCTACCACCACTAATAATAATGATAAGGGAAATAACAAGGGAAGAGAATACAACTGCTTACCACCTGCCGACTGATGCCCAGCCCGACTGAGCAGTGATCTAGTGCTTCCAGGTAATGACCTCCAGTTACATCAGTGTTATCAGCACTGTTCCCAGGCTGAAAGTCAAAACAGAGCACTGCACCAGCTACTAAGAAGGAGTAAAATGACTGCTACTGCTGAACCCAGGACAGTATCCATCTCTTATTCCATACCATTTATGTCACACTCAGATCCCACATTTTCAACATACCGTCACTCTTATCTCATATATATGCATATATATATATATACATCTCTGCACAGAGAGAGAGAGAGATCATTCATTAGTGCATGGACCAATCGCTGTAAAGCTGCTGAGCCCATCCAGTCCATGATGTGGGGCTCCTTCTCTTGTAACAGACTTTCAGAGCAGGCGAGGCTGTGTGCAGTTTTGGATTGTTGCCTGCTGATGCTGATCGTTCCTTTACTGCTGAACTCGTCTGGTTCTATCAAAGTTCATTCTCTGTTGGGATGATGGTTGGAGGGAAGTCAGGGTGTCCTGGGTTCAGCAGTAGCAGTCATGTTTCTCCTTCGTGGTAGCTGGTGCAGTGCTGTGTTCTGACTTCTAGCCTGGGAACAGTGCTGGTGATACCAATGTTTTCGGTTGTTGCTAAGTGATGTTTACCCTGACCAAGGACTTTGTGAGGCTCATGCTCTGCCAGGGAGGCGGGGAAGCCGTGAGGAAGCAGAGACAAGGTGCCTGACCCAGGCTAGCCAAAGAGGTATTCCATACCACAGCACGTCATGCCCGGGGTGGGGGGTAACTGGGAGTTACCCGGAAGGACACAGGCTTCTGGGTGAGACTTGTTTCTTGGCTGGTGGTATTGTATTCTCTTCCCTTGTTATTTTCTCTTATCATTGTTGTCGTTGGTGGTAGCGGTGGTGATTTGTGTTGTACATTGGTTGCTGGACTGTTCTTGTCTCAACCCGTAGGAGTTGCGCTCTTTCGATCCTCCTCCCCGTTCCTCCGGGAGCGGGGAAGGGGAGAGCCCCGGGGGGGAAGGGGGGGGGGGTTGGGCCTCAATGGTTGTCAGCCCGGCACCACTCACTGGGAGTGAGTGAACAAGCTGCCTGACTGGGTTTAATCCACATCACAGGGCCAGTCGCTGGTGACCTGAAGACATCTAGTTGGTGGGCTGTAAAAGAGCTACATAGCAGGTAACAGCATATAATTGATTTCATTGGCTGTTTTCCCCTAAAATCAAATCCCCTTGAGGTACACATTGGACTTCCCCATCTTCCCACATTACCCACCAAGTATGTCTGGGTCCCTGAGCAAAAGCGATCCCACGAGTGGGTTTGCCTTTACCTGAAGCAGGAATAACCCAGACTGTCTTCCCCAGCAAATTCTTCATATGCACCACGGGAACTTTGTCCCCCTCTACAATATGTAAAAGTTCTGACTGGGCTGGGCCAGCCCTGTTGGCAGATCCTCAGGTGTTGACCAACCAGGTGGCCTTTGGTAAGTGTGTATCCCAATGCTTGAAAGTTCCCCCACCCATTGCTCTCAGTGTAGTTTTTAACAGCCCATTGTACCGTTCGATTTTCCCAGAGGCTGGTGCGTGGTAGGGGATGTGGTATACCCACTCAATGCTATGGTCTTTGGCCCAAATATCTATAAGGTTATTCCAGAAATGAGTCCCATTGTCCAACTCAATTCTCTCTGGGGTGCCGTGTCGCCACAAGATTTGTTTCTCAAGGCCCAGGATACTGCTCTGGTGTGGGGCACAGCGTATGTTTCCAGCCATCCGGTGGTTGCTTCCACCATGGTAAGCACATGGCACTTGCCTTGGCGGGTTGGTGGCAGTGTGATATAGTCAATCTGCCAGGCCTCCCCATATTTATACTTCAACCATCGTCCTCCATACCAAAGGCTTGTTTAATTGCAGCATGTTTCACCCTCATGAATAACCTGGGCAGTAGTGTCCATTGTTAAGTCCACCCCTCGGTCATGAGCCCATCTATATGCTGCATCTCTGCCCTGATGGCCTGAAGTGTCATGGGTCCACCAGGCCAAAAATAATTCACCCTCATGTTGCTAAGTCCATCTGAGCCACTTCAATCTTAGCAGCTTTGTCAATTCCCCCTTCTCTAGCAATTGATCCCAGCTGTTTGGCTTCCCTACCTTCTAGTTTGTGACTGTTGGCCCCATTGTCCCAGCATTGGAGCAACCAGGTGATGATGTGCTCCTCTGGTTGACAAATAAAATCTTTTTGCTTATTCTGTAGCTCAGGTGAGGTCTGAGGTCGAGAAATCACCTCTTCTTGTTCCTCTGATTCATGTGATGATGACTCCTGATCAGATGCTGTCCCAGGTAGTAAGTGCATTGCCATTGCTTCTTCATCTTGTTTCTTCATCTTTCTTGTCTCTTTTTTTTTTGCTTTTCCCCTTGCGTACAGGGCAACCGCTATTGGCATGAATTGGTCCTCTGGTTTAGCTGCAGTGATTATCACTGTGGTTGGAGTGGCTGCAGTATCTGTTGTTGGGGTTGGGTAGCTGCTGTACTTCTCACTGTGGTTGGCATAGCTGCTGTGCTTGGAGCTGGAGTAGCTGCACTGTCTGTAGCGGTTGAAGTTTGAGTAGCTGCTGTACTTGTTGCTGGGGGTGGTGTAGCTGCTGTGCTTGGAGCTGGAGCAACTGCACTGTCTGTTGCTTTGCCATCGGATCCAGGGACATTTTTTTCCTTTTAAAGGGGCTGGATAGTGTTGAACAAGGCTCTACAAGGCTCTGTAAGCATAGGCCAAGCCCCAGCACGTTGCCATGATTTGTCTCTCTCTGTTATGACCAGAATGACCACACACCTCATTTAACTGTTTTACTAATTTGTCTGGATTTTGCACTTGTCCAGTGGTGAAGTTCCGAAGTACTGGAGGGGCCCACTGACCTAGATACCTGCCCTTACTATCCCACACACCCTACCACTCATGACACAGCACCCTGCCCCAGCAGCACCCAGGGATGTCAAGGCTTTCTGCCCCACAGCACCCGAGGCAGCATGCATCCTGCACCCATGGCACAGTCCTCTGTCCCCACAGCAGCCTCCAGGGCATACTCACAATGTTTTCTTAAAGCACTGACAAATAAAACCTATCAATGAAAGTGGTCAGAAGTAGAACACTTCTTCATTGCCTCTTTACAGAGGCTTGCTTACACATCCACATGCTGTGTAACATACATCAGGCTGTATTCTACCTCATCACCCTATAGTTACATCTAAACAGCATCAATTACACAATTTGTCTTATTTCTGATGTGATGTGTACAGACAACAGTAGGCAGCCTTTGCTTGGATTGCTAGCATGGATGTCCTTAGCATCTTCAGTGCATCTTTACTAAAGTTCAGGGACTGACCAATACTGGGTTTCCATCATTTCTGACACTATCAAACACCAACAAATACAGTCTATGTTTTTTCCCTAAAAAATAAATAAATAAATAAATAAATAAAATATAATAATAACAGATCTAGTTTTCACTGATGTGAAAAGATGATTAGCTGCAGAGCATCACCTTATTTTCAGAGAAAGGATGTTTTATTTTCATCTAGACCAGGCCTTTGACAGAGCAGGATATATTTCACAATTGTTCTTCATCTTAAATTCCTGCACCTCAAATTTAATTGCAAAACAGCTGGGCTTTATATTCCTTATCGAGGTTAATGCTAATTTTCGAAACTTCTTGCTGGCCTGCATAAGCCTTGGGAACAACTCTGGGGGTGAATTTAAATTTATAGTTTTAGTTCAGGTGTGAATCTGCCAAAAATTATCTCCAAATAATACCCACTTATGCTGTTTGATTCTCAAAGCACACAGAACAGTCTTTTCTAGTGAAAATGCTTACGTGCTGTAACCTCTAATGGGTATTTAGTCCATGGGGAAATACGACTCATGCCAATAAAAGCATGTTTCCATTTTACCTCTTCAACCCCCAAACTTCTAACTATCTGAAGCATATCAAAAAAGTTAATCACTTTTCATTAGCAAGAAAATGCATCCTAAAAGCAGCCTTTCACATAGGTAGTTTGATATCTATGATGCTATAAAACCAGAAAATGAGCCCAGTAGGCTGAGCAGAAATCAACAAGAAAGGCAGCCACATACCCAGATGCTACTGCTGCTGCAGGAAAGCAGATTTTTTTTGGTTCACCATCTGGAGTCTACTGCTGCCAAGCACATCTTGTGAGTAGTCAATGATACTGAATCTATTGCTGAGGCACATTCCCTAAGATGGAAAAGGATTACACAAACCCACTTCTGTAGTACCAGCAAGAAAGACTTAACTGAAATTATCATGTGTCAATCCAATCTGAAGAAGACAGTTGTAAAAGAGCTTTCCATATACAGAATTTCAGCCTATAAAGTTTGGGCTAAACTTTTAAAAAATGCAATAATAATACTTGGGTGAACTATGGATGTTTTTGTCACTGTTGTTCCACTTTTTTTTTTTGTTGTTGTTGTTGTTTTTTTCAAGTATTGCCCATTTGTATTATCAATACATGGCTTTGGTATGTGGTCACATACAAGATGCTAATGTTCTAGACTATACAGGGATGCAAATAAACAACAGCTGAAAATTATACCATAGTACCTATATTCTGTTCTCTTTCACTGTTTCATTTCTAGTTTACATGAACACTATTTTGTATGAATTGAGTCAATCATCAAAAGCAACTAAAATATAATTCCTGCAGTCATCAGACTATTCCATTACTCATAATTCCACTAAGCTCAAATTCTTGTTTAAAAAATCTTAGAGTTCTCAAATATAATCATCACAAAAACAATTTAGATGGCACAACTGGAAAGGACAGTAAAAGCCCAACTTTTATACCTGAAGAGAGACATGCAAACAATAGGATTCTGTTTTAATCCTATTTTGTTTTTCTTAAAATTAATACTATTTTAATTGCTGAGACAAGAACATGAGTTGTGACTTAAAACAGAGTTATACAACTAGAAGAGATATACCTACTCATGAAGTCCAGTCCCTTGACCTTCACTGAGCAGTAACATTATTCACTCAGTAGGTCTCTGATTTTATCATCCTTTCAATGCCAGGCACCAGCTTTATCAAAGAACAGCCAGAAAAGTGTAGCATCATGAATATTCACACACATGCTGTGGGAATATTGATGGAAAAGCATTGTGGAAAATCACATCTACACTAGAGCACAGTTAGCAAGTAAATAAACAGAGTTCTTAGCAGCAGAAAACAGTTATTACTTTTCCAAATTGTAAATGACCAGATCCTTGCCATAAGGGCAGTGTGTGCTTACTCCTTCCAAGAGCAGACAGACTTTGATTCAGACAGTAATTGACAGTTTCTATTAAGAATCAAGATTACTTATCCAGTGTAATCTTAGGCTGCAGTTATGGGAAGGAATAGGTACAATTTCTTTGTACATTGCAGCTGGTCCAGGTTCTGCTGGCCCTGGATGCTTTCTGGTTGCATCAGTATGTGTCATCTAACATTAGCAGTGGCTGAATTCCAAGACTCCTCTCACCCTCTTTCCTCTTTCCTGTGTGATCACATGAAAGAAATGGATACAGATAATCTTGTGAGACTCCAGCCCCAGATTCCTATATTACTGCATCATGTATGGCGATTTGGAGTTAAGCCCTAAACAAATAACGAAGTCTTTCAAACACTGCAGGGTTGTCCAGTAGTGTGATATGGCTAATGCATTTACATAGTTATTTTCTGTAGTGTATTTCAAACTGTGAATGCAGTTAAACATGTCCAAAAAAAAAAAAAAAGTAGCTGTCCAGAATACATGTTGAAACGGTGACATAAATTAACTACATCTCTATCATCAAGAGTTATTTGGATTTCAAATTACTTTTTATGTTCTAGATTATAGAACCTTTTAATTCATCACAACACCAACCACCCCCAAAATAGCAATGACCTCTGACTTTTCATTTTCAGAGATTATTTGTTCATCAGTATATGAAATTAGGAAAATTAAGGTGGTGGTAATGTGCTACTAATAGTGTCAAAACATATTTCCTGAGTTTAGATATACTAAGCCTGTATCAGACTTACATCATCACATATAGTTTTAATAACATGTATAGCAAAGATCACATCTTGGAATTTATACAGCATTTTTATATAACATGTCACAATGTACTGCCTTTACCTACAAGAGCAAAGCAAAAGGAGCTTATGTATGGCAACTGCTTGCTGGGTTTCCAGTGTTTTTCTCCTTTCAGTCTTGCAGCAGTCTTTTATTTCTACATACATAGTTTGAGTTCCACTGTATTTGAATATATAAACTGGGCTGTATCCATTTCACAAGTAAATTCAAACCATTCATTTTCAATCATGAAAATAATGATTTGAGCATAAGGTGCCAGAAAGTCTGTATTTAAATCTGAATTTAATATATTAGTGTTACTACTATTCAGTTATTTCAACTATTTGTTGCATGTTACTTTATGTAATACCGAAATAAGTTGCCAGAATGATAACCCTCGATTCCAACTACTAGTATTGTTTTGCCATTCTAAAAAGATGACGGTTTTCACTGATAAGAAAGTCATCACATTTGCTTCATTCAGATATTTGAGTGTGGTTTCTAGGACTCATGGAAAGCTTGAGATGCGTCCTTCAGTTATAGCTCTGCAGCCCTCCACTCTCAGCTCCCCTACAGCTCCCTGAAAATATCTATATATATATCTATATATATATCTAGAATAACTGATGAGGTTTATCCTTTAAGTAGGTCCCAGTTATAGTCCTTCACTGTACTTTCTGTGCATATTCTTCTGTGAATCATCAGTGGTATAACACAGGAGGTTGTGTAATATTTTTAAGAAAATGTTTCCCTCTAAATTGAAGCATTATTAACCTTACCCAGCAAAGAAGTCTCTGTAATTTAAAGAAATTGAAAGATATTTCTGTCTAAACAAAACATAAATAGCTCTAATAACTCTCTTGTTTACTCTAGATGCTTGAAGAACAGGAAGGGTGAGGGGATAGGCTTGAAAAGTTTTCAAAAATTCCTAAATATGAAAGAAATCCATGAGCTATACATTAATGAAAAATAACATCAGCCTTTATTTCTTGAGCTCTGAATCTGAGCAAAGCTTTTTATTTCAGTTTTAAGATTTTCTTTCCGAATTCAGTATGGATACTTATCATCACTCTACAAATAATTCAGAATGTTAATGATGCTTTAATGTACCATAAAAGCAGGAGGGGTCTGCACCATCAGCACTGACCCTAGCACATTTCAGATGAGAAAAATTTGGTAAGACGCTGCTACTGGCATAACCTGCTAGAGAATTAATGTATTCATGGGTATCACTTCCCATAGTGAATTTAGAAAACATAATCAACATTTTCTAAGGCTTTCTGTACTCCCACATTAAATGAAAATGTGTATTTCCATACTTTACTATCATAATACCATTTTCAAAATAGACTTAGAATATTCACATCCGCCACCTTTTTGTCAAAGATAGCTTTACACTAGATTAACCTGCAATGAATTGAACATGCTTCTTTATCGCAGTAACAATAGAGCTTGGGATTGACATTGCTTTATTGCAAATAAAGCTATGAAGTTAAAGCTCATTAATCTCCTTGATACAGTTTGTGCTAGGAAGGATGAAGCTTAGTTTTCTGTGTTGTATGATTGTATCAATCACCAGTGCCATTCAGGAAGGAAAGAACACAGCATTCTACAAAGGTTATTAGACTAGAACTTAAGCAAGTTTTCTGCCATTTTTCAGACCTCTTAAAAAAAGCATCACTATTCATTTCAAAGAATATAATTGAGAGGTTTACTTCATGCAAACAGATTTCTATCTAGCTGTAGCAAACTTCATTGTGTCCTTTCATGGAAAGATCTGCAATGAGCACTTCTTAGCTCATCACAACACATCCATATGCTGTAAGTTGGGTAAAAAGCAATTTTTTGGGGGGGGATAGGTCATTGTTTAGGCTGTTTTGTACCGATGTGACTTCTGGCAAGGTTTAGAATAAAAATGGAGGGACGTTCAACTGTGTATGAGAATCCATGCCCTGAGTCCCTGAACAGCAGAATTTTCTGTGGTTGTGTAAGCACCCTACAAGAAGGCATATAAAGCTTTTTTAGTATTCATGGCTTCATAATTATAAACACATTGATGACGAGGATTTGGCAGAGAAGGAATTCAGGAAATGAGTCACAGGCTTT
Organism: Pezoporus flaviventris; assembly: GCF_033815535.1. Lineage (NCBI taxonomy): Eukaryota > Metazoa > Chordata > Aves > Psittaciformes > Psittacidae > Pezoporus > Pezoporus flaviventris. The sequence goes on from NW_026892550.1 coordinate 27,483,550, forward strand.
ACTGTATAGTACTCAGAAATTATGTCTTGCAAGATACTACTTTTTTCCTGATACGTCATTGTTAATTCCCATTTAGGTGACAGCTGGGAAATATTTCAGATGGAAGGCAGGTTTCAATATCTGATCTAACCACAGAACCAAGATATATTATTTGAACTCAGACTGCAAGGCAGCAGTGTACATCAGCCTGTTACTATGGAACTGCGATTATTGAGTCTGGAGAAGAGAAGGCTCAGGGGGGACTCAATTGCTCTTTGCAACTACCCAAAAGGAGGATAGAGCAAGAAGATGACTGATCTCTTCTCCTTGGTAACAAGTGGTAGGACAAGAAGTAACAGCCCCAGGCTGCGCCAGGGGAGGTTTAGACTGGATATTAGGAAGACTTTGTTCACCAAAATGGTGATCAGGTATTGGAAGAGGTTTCCCACGGAAGGAAATGGTGGAATGACATCCCTGGAACTGTTCAAACTCTGTGTAGATGAGGCTGTTAGTGACACAGTTTAGTGGTGGATTTGGCAATTTGGGGTAATTTTATGTGAACAGATACATAATTTTTCCAGGCATTCAGTAAAAAACAATTGAGCCACACAATCTGTATGTCACCAACATAATCATGAATCTCTGCACAATGTTCTTTAGCTGTACACCATGGTTACTACTGCTGTCATCTGGTGGTGGGCCAAATAGATCCATGCTCCGCACCCTATGCAAGAAAGCATTAAAACAATTGCCTAGCATATCCCACATGACTTTTTTAGTAGTTGCTTTTATGGGCACTTAGGACCATGTTTCTCTGTCGAATTTGGAAATTTACAATTTAGAAATTCAACCCTTAACATGATGAAATTTTCAGAATTTATGCATTTCTTCAAAAACATTTTTCACACACACACACAAAAATAATCTTGATGAAATCTAGATGATAGAGAAAATTAATATTCTAAGAAGGTCTCATTATGGATTTTTTAACCAGCTAAATAGCACAGTGTTGCCTTGAAATGAGAGAATTTCTGCTTAAAGCAGAACACTACAATGTATATTTTCCCTTAAGAATACTAAATAGTCAGCATTTAAAGAGAATTTCTAAGTAACTGATACATTTGCATGACTTTAATGTCTAAACCCATCTAATTCAAGACATATTTTTTTGTAATGATATAGCAAACGTTCCTCCTACATCAATCTTTAGCGCAGTGCAAGTATGCAGAAAGACTGAAATATTTATATTGCTCTCATTCATTTCTATAAAATACCACAGAACCTAGCTTCTGTCCTAACTGGTGTATGTTGTTCACTTGCTGGATTTGTTAAGTACAATGATTAATATTAAACAGGTACCAAATATTTTGTCTTCTCTTTTATGATCCTTTATTAGCCACATGAATCTCTGTAGGGTGATACTGCAAATTGTTTGCTGTATTCAAGATGGCAAATTAATTATGTTAGGGTCATCATTCAAGACTGGGTATTTTTTCTATTCGTTCCCTGAACTGAGCACAAGATACTGTTATTCTACCTGAAATCTAAACCAGATCTGCACTCACTTGGAATGAGAGTGGAGAAGCAGCATACAGAAGTGTAGCAAATCTCTCAGTCATGTAATTCAGGGAGCATGCACTGCATCCAGCAATGCTCTTAGAGCTTTGGATATTCCTTTTCCCAGTGAATTTACCTCTGTGTTACTACTAGCCCATACACTGCATTCTGTAAAGATAACAACTGCTACATAATTAAACCATAAATGCATACAGATAATAAGACACAAGGTTTATACTATGAGCTTCTGAAATTTGACTCACGAAATACAAATTTATTTCTCTAGCAGTGTTATTGAATGTGTCATTATCTTACTAACTCATTGCATCACTAGTAACAGTTTGCATCACTGCAAGATTATAATGAAACAGAATCATTATCTGCTACAGTATTTCTAAAGTATGTTATTATCTTATGAAGTTTCAACATATATTTGTAACTTCATATAAGACAAGTTTGCCTTGTATCATCAAGCTTTTGTACTCTACAAGCAGTCTAGCATAGGTGACTACTTTTAAAACAAGAAACAGCTTTTCTAATTTTTGTTTTATGATGTACCTTATTAAAATACTAGCAATAAACCAACAACCCAGTTATATTGTATGGAAACAAACATGAAACAAACAAAATGAAAATCAACTGAAAGAAAAAAGAAAGTTACAGAAGCAAGGCACAGACAGTGACTTACAATGCCCACTGCAGAAGTCTTAGCTACCTAAGGCATTAATATTCCATGTAGAACTCTTTCTTCTATGATCTAATAATGTCTAATCTCCTGTATCTTTAAGGGCTAAATTTCACATTTAAGATATCAAGATAAGTGACAATGGTTTTCAATTACAACTCATAATAAATAGCTACAGTATGTCAGTTGCATTTACTGTTCTTTTTTTTGACCTTTTGCCCACAGAACAGTTGATCTCTCAATTTTTGTTTTCTGTAAGTTTTATGTTCTTTTTGCATTTAAATATACAAATATACTCTATCAAATTTAAAGAAAATATTTTTTCATATTGGTGGTAGAACTCTTTATGATTATGTTAATGAATCTTTATGCTGATTCTTCATTTGTCTGAAGAACAAAATATAGATGCTTTGACTAGTATATAGCCTATATCATGGGAATTATCAGTAAATCAGGGGAAATCCTGCCTGAACAATTTGGTGGCCTCCTATGATGGGGCTACGGAACTGATAGACAGGAGTAGAGCAGCTGATGTCATCTACCTGGACTTGTGCAAAGCATTCTACACTGTCCCACACGACATCCTTGTCTCTAAATTGGAGAGACATCAATTTGATAGGTGGACCACCTGGTGGATAAAGAACTGGCTGGATGGCCGCATGCCAAGAGTTGTGGTCAATGGCTCAATGTCCTGCTGGAGACCAGTAACGAGTGGTGTCCCTTGGGGATCGACGTTGGGACTGGTCTTGTCCAACATCTTCATCTCTGACATGGACAGTGGGATTGAGTGCGCCCTCAGCAAGTCTGCTGATGACACCAAGCTGTGTGGTTCAGTTGATAGGCTGGGGGGAAGGAATGCCATCCAGAGGGACCTTGAAACATCACCTTGTGAGGGGGGCTGATGCCAACCTTATGAAGTTTAACCATGCCAAGTGCAAGGGCCTACACCTGGGTTGGAGCAATCTCAGAGACAGCTACAGGTTGGGTAGAGGAGAGATTCAGAGCAGCCCTGTGGAGAAGGACTTGGGGGCATTGGTTGATGAGAAACTTAATATGAACTGGCAGTGTGCGCTCGCAGCCCAGAAAGCCAACCGTATCCTGGGCTGCACCAAGAGAAGCATGACCAGCAGGTCGAAGGAGGTGATCCTGCCCCTCTGCTCTGCTCTCCTGAGACCTCACCTGGAGTATTGTGTACAGTTCTGATGTCCTCAACATGGAACTGTTGGAGCAAGTCCAGAAGAGGGCCACGAGGATGATCAGGGGACAGGAGCACCTCCCTTATGAAGATAGGCTGAGAAAGTTGGGGCTGTTCAGCCTGGAGAAGAGAAGGCTGCCTGGAGATCTCATAGCAGTCTTCCAGTATCGGAAAGGGGCCTACAGGGATGCTGTAGAGGGACTCTTCATTAGGGACTGTAGTGACAGGACAAGGGCTAACGGGTTCAAACTTAAACAGGGGAAGTTTAGATTGGATATAAGGAAGAAGTTCTTTACTGTAAGGGTGGTGGGGGATTGGAATGGGTTGCCCAGGGAAGTTGTGAATGCTCCATCCCTGGTGGTGTTCAAGGCCAGGTTGTACAGAGCCTTGGGTGACATGGTTTAGTTTGAGGTGTCCCTGCCCATGGCAGGAGGATTGGAACTGCATGATCTTAAGGTCCTCTCCAACCCTAATTATTCTATGACTCTATGATTCTATGTAATTTATCTCAGCAAAGGTATTGGATACAGTCTCCCACCGAATCCTGGTAATGAACAAAGGACAGATGGACTGGTGAGTGAACTGCATGTGGATATGGACATGGCCTGTCAAACAAAAAGCACTGAATGTCAGACATCAAAAGAACCACAAAGCACTGAGAAAGAAAGGATGGTATTACTTCTCTGTAAGACAATTATTTTACCATGTCTTGCATTGCTATTTATGTCTGCTTAATTAGGAGATAATTCTAAAACATTATTAGATAATTGTTGCATAAATTGAATACTCTGAAAAACTGTTACAGCAAAATCATTTAAAAACTGAAACTCAAATCCTAGGGTATCCTAATAAGTACCTCCTTTATTATCCAAGTATTCAAAAAATTTAGGATCAAATCTTAACATCCTTTCCATTGTTACTGAAGCAAAATTCCTACTGGACTTACTAAAAGAATTTCACCAAGAACAGTCAGCTTCATCAGGGCCCAACTTAAATGCCTCTGTGCAAACACATGTAGCACAGGAAATAAACAAGATGAGTTAAAGACATGCACACACATCTCCAGGGCTACTGTCTTACTGGCATCATGAAAAGGTAGTGAGATGGTTCCTATGACTGGAGTGTTGGAATGGAAGGATACAGGGTCTTCCTGAAGGGCAGGCAGGGAAAATGAAGAGGGGATTTCATCCTTTATGCCAGTTGGAGTGCAGAGAGCACCCCCTACAGTAGTGCATGCAGCTTTGGGGCCCCCAGTGTAAGGACATGAACCTATTGGAATGAGTCCTGAGGAGGGCCAGGAAAATGATCCAAGGGCTGGAGCACTTCCCTTTATGGAGACAGGCTGAGAGCTGGGCTTGCTCAGCCTGGAGAAAAGAAGGCTCCAAGTAGACCTTAGAGCAGCTTCCAGTACCTAACAGGGTCTACAAAAAATCTGGAGAGTGACTTTTTACAAGGGCCTGTAGTGACAGGACAAGGGGTAATGGCTTTAAAATGAAAGAAGTTATATTCAGATTAGTTTAAAAATGTTCTTTTTGGACATATACCTTCCCAATGAACAGACAAAGTATTTCAACCTTGCCTGTAGCACACTACTGTGGAAAGGGGAAGAAAGAAAAAAAGAAAAAGGGTTTGTGTTTTTTTTTTAAGATATATTTGGAGACTGTCTTTTTGTTTGAGTGCATAGGCAGTTAGCAGGTCATGAACTGAAAGCCACTGCCAGAATACACTATACATAGAAAAGCAGCAACTAAAAACTGTAAGCAGTTTTACATGCAGGACATCTCATCAAAAAAAGAATAAAAATAATTGGAGATAATTTCAAAGCTGAGGATTCACCATGGGGAGTTCTTCTATGGTTGAAACTAAAGAAAACAATGACAAATTCTCACAAAGAAAATTGTGACATTGAATCATATGTCCCATTGATGTAATCCCAAGAAGTGCATCCCATTAACTCACATACATTATTTATCATTATTCAGGTAAATGGAAATTTTCCAAGTAATAAACTTTTCCAATGAAAATACTAGTTCACGAGATACCTCCCCATGATTACTAGAAAATGTATCCACTGTTCTGACTTATAATTTAGAAAGATTTCTTCAGAAATGCTAGAATGCATGATCAAACACATTCAGGCTGCTTTATTACCTCCTTTGAAATTTGTCTTTTACATCCCATAATTGCATTCTCAGTGCAAAACTACTGGATAGTTCTTAAAAATAATGAAAAGTTCACTTTTGTTTCAGTGAGGAACAAGAAAAGTTTATGAAAATCTTAAAATATTTTACTATACATTCTTCATTTATTGAAACCCATTTTTATCTGTCTAGACTTTCATCAGTATTTCAAAAAGAAGTTTCACATTGTATCTCGTGTCCTTCCCTGCCTGTAATCACTTTAGTGCACTGATTCTGCAACTACCCAGAAAATAGTTTCCATAGTAGCAGAGATGAGCCCACGACTCGGTGAAGTTTCTGTTCAATATGATTTTGTAATAGATCTTTATTCCTGCATCCCTTGCTGACACTTTCTAACTGATCTTCTAGTCTTCTGACAGCCTCAACTTTCCATTTTTTTACTGTAATCTCATTAATCATTGGGTTTTCTCACCTTAAATTGATGCCTGGTAAATAACGTTGGGCAGCCTTGCTCACAAGGAATCAGAAAACAGCACGTCAAGTTATGGTACAGTGTGAAAAAATAAAAGTAGAAAAATACAAAATCAAACTAAATTTGATTTTAAACATTTAACTAAATTATTGTTAATATAAGAAGGCTGGGAATTAAGCACGTTGTTTATGTGGTGAAACATAAGGTTGATTTTTTTTCATCTTGTGAGACAAAGAAGTACTGACATAGAGGAATTCTGTGGCTAACTTGATGTGAAATTCAAAGAAAGAACATAAATCTGATCCCATAAAAGTAACACTGCCTTTTACAAATCTGTTTTTTCTAGATCCTAGTGTAAGTAACCTTCAGAGGACAATTGGATGGTTGCAGTTCAGCAAGACCAGGTTCAAAGCAATACAGGCAGTCTGAAGTGGTAACTTTCCTGGTTGTTCATCTGCACTCCCTGACCACAGTTTGCCTTCATAAGCCATTGTCCCCTATAAACTCTATATTTGTAATGTCTAGAAGTGTGACGACTACAAAGTTGGGGCAGGAGTTTCATAAGCCAGTATTGCTACCAACTCTCATCTCATGGCACTTTCCTGTGTTTATATTCCGATAATTTGGCAGGATCAATGAAAATTGACATAAATCACGTGCAAGTATAGATCATCGTCTCACTACCTTTTCCACATGACATATGAAAAATATTAGAAGTAACTAGATGGAAAGCAAATGGCAAAGGTACATGAAAAAGTATTAGTTCAACTGGTATAGCTAAAGGGATAAACTCACACACTGAACTGAACCCACACTGAAACAGAAATAAACACAAATTGAGTACAATTGCTTTGACTCTAACTTAATTATGTTAATCAGCCAGATAACGTGAGAGACAAGTATAGTTTGCACCCTTGGAGCAGAAGAGATATTAGCAAGGGAATAAGTCATTAACTCTGGAGGATCAGCAAGGGAGAAAAAGGTAGTTATTATGTATGGAAAATTAAGGGTGATCTGAGAGAGAGGTATGAAGAAAAATTATAATGTGTCATAAACCCAGCAATTCCACTAAGTTAATTTTTGCTGTATCTTTTAGTGACTCTAAATTTTGTGTCAAGATTTATATACTGAAGATATTTTGCAAGTTTCCCTTTAGAATTAGGGATCAGAAATAAGGTCAGAAATGGAACAACTACTTTTGGACAAATGTTTTCTCAGTGTTGACTGAGATAAACTGTTTTCACTGATTTTCTTTCTTATTGTCTATATACATTTACTTTGAAACACAGAGATTATCTGACCTGATTTGATAAACAAACCTTCCCTGAGATAAATTTACAATGTATTTTACATTCACTAGTGCATGTGTAAGAATGGCATTAATTATACAACATTCTCCTTGTACAATGAGAAAATATATTTTCCTTACTAGAAAAATTTCCTTTATTCTATTCGAAAATTAACAAATATTTTGCAGCGTATCTTTAGCCAACTTGATGTTTATGTCTTGTGACATGCCTTGTCCTTAGTCTGAAAAAATGAATTTGAGATTGAGCTACCAAAAGCACCTGTCATTGTCTCACTTCAACATAAAGAAATAGGAGCATATAAACTCAGCAAATGCTTAGTGATTTAATAGCAGTTCTTCTTGATTAATAGTACGCTTTTTTTTAACACATTTGTATTGCTAAGAAAAATTATTCCACAAGAGAACGCTCTAATAAATTTTAAAACCACCTGAGGAAATCTTTTTTACTAAGTAGATTACTTGCACACCTCTAGTGAGTGTAGTGAGTGGAAACTTACTTGATCACAGTGTTAAAGGGCACTAGAAGAAAAGAACGCCTCAAATCACTTATTTTCAGTGTCCTCAAATCCCAGAGATAACTATTTTATTTGAACAAAAACCAAGAAAAACAGCCCGTGTAACATGCTTTTAATATGCATCAATTTTCCCATTACTGGAAAGGATTTTTTTAATCACCATGCTTATGCATCCCCATAGTGTGATGTTAAAGAAGATGGTCAAAAGTGCCAAACTACTGTTAAAAAAAGCTTTTCTAACCTATTAGAAACTTCACAAGGAGAAAGACTATAGACCTTCCTTGAGGATGCATACTGTTCCTATTAAGATCATTGTGAAGTCTGATGAAATTAGCACTGCAGGCTTCCTTCTTGCAGGTCGGCATCTGTCTATATATTTATATTCAGTTTTGCCCAGCTGCTTCCCAGGGGCTAGTACAGCAGAACAGGGTTAGGAAGAGACCAAGCTCTAATTACTTAGTAATTTCAATGTTTCTTTGAAAGCAGCAATTACCTTCTCACATGCAGAAAGAGTCGATAAAGGGCAGAAGGGATCAATCAGGTCATGTCCTCTGGGTATATTACAGACTAAAGGGATTACTTATATTCAAAGAGGAGAGATCTGCTGCCTCCCACAGGCAGGGCTGCAGCAACGTATCTCCCCTGAGGAACACAACACTCCCCAGCCAGACTGCAAAAGTCTCTTAAAACTTGGCCCAGCTGTCACTGGAGTCAGATTAAATAACACCCAGAGGTCCCTTCCAACCTAAATTATTCCAAAGCTATGGGGCTGCATGAATCTATGACTTCTTAGCATGTAGCTCTTCTTCTGCTCAGTTTTGTAAAAGACTAAATTAGTTTGCTTTTATCATATTGATAGTAGTAATAAAAGAAGTTTACATATCAGACACATCTTCTGCCAGCAACCAAGGCCTGCCAGCTCATGTGACTATAAAATACTACTATTGAGGACTTTTTCTTCCATTTCCAAGTGCCTCAATGCCTGGAATCACTTGATTCTGTTGGTTTTTAGTAGAATGTAAAAATGTTATAGAAAAAATCCTGAAGCCACTTATATTAAATACCCATAAACCAGAAAATGAATGAAAAAGGCCAAGGTTCTGAGAATAGTCATTCACCACTATGTAAAATGGTATTACAGTGATGATGGAGCTATGTTAATGAAGAAGACGTAAAACTAAATTCTTTAATACTGAACTAGCAATTCCAGGTGTCCTGCAGCCTGCGTCACACTGGTGATTGATTTTGACGTTAAGGCAGGCATGAACTATGGTTGAAGCTCTTCCACGTTGTTCAAACATACAGAAGGACTCTCTCCAAAGTAAATTCTTTTCCATTTCTTAAAGTAAGATTTGTCAAGTCAAGCCTTCCATTTACCTGAGATATTTAGTGACTCTTCTGTCTTTATAGCTCCTTTTTTTCACACAACCTTTAGGAACTTACTGGGGTTTGTAAATACTACTTGGAATTGGTGAACCCATTACACAGTTATAAATGAAAGAATATATTCCCTGTAAAATATGATCAGTATCTTTGTTTCATAGGAATCAGTTCTTCAAATATAGAATTAATAAGCACATCCTTTATCATAGAATCTAGAATGGTTAAGGTTGGAAAGGACCTTAAGATCATTAAGTTCCAACCCGCCTACTATGGGCAGGGACACCTCACAGTAGATCATGTCACCCAAGAGTCTGTTCAACCTGGCCTTGAACACTGCCACGGATGCAGCATTTACCACTTCTTTGGGCAACCTGTTTCATTGCCTCGAGAAGAATTTCTTCCTTATACCGAACCTGAACTTCCCCTGTTTAAGTTTAAATACATTACCTCTTGTGCTATCCATTAGATGTTTCATTCTCCTTGTAGGTTAATTACTTTCTACAGGCTTTCCTTGCTTGCTTAGTATATGATTAGCTCAGAAAGTCTGAACAAAACATTGCCCACAGCAGTAATGTCTTAGTATATCTACATACAAACAAAAAGGTTCTAAAAATTGGAAAAGAAAAAAAGTTTAAAGGTAACACCAGTGGTCTGACTCTACACCTACTGCTTCCTTTGCTTCTCAAGAGCTTCCATTCCCCTGCTGGCCTTGTTTTCAGCTCTTGTTTTCCATCCTAGCTTGCTGTTCTGGATAACTGGATTGACAACCCAAGAGGTCTTTTCACCTAGATCATGAGTTTAACTGGAATACCACAGTATTATAACAAATACCATTTCAGAGACAGCTCATGCTGTTTCCCTTTCTGTGCTGCTTTATACTGTAATAAATTTTGCACATCCTTGAGTGCCATAGAGCAGTGAATGAATAAATCACCTTTGTAAGGAAAGCCTAGGATCAAAGCAGTCATCCTACAACACTGCACATGCCTTCTCAATTTTACTATCATCTACCATGACACATAGTTTTTCCTACAACAGTATTAAAAATATGCCAAAAGATTTCTTTTACATAAAAATGAGATTTTCTATAAAATTGTCCAGAACTGGATGCTCATTACATAGTTTTATTTTTTACAATAATTGTTGAGGAAAATAGTATTTGCTTGTGGTTTCTATTATATCCTGTGCTATTTAATATGTTGTTCTAGAGTATATCTTTATTAGGGTTTTTTTCAAACTAGTTAGAAAATTAATAAAATTTTCTATCTAGCTAGCTTTTTCAGACAATGAGTATTTCCATGGCATTTTAATGGCATCTGTATATAAATGCTTATGACTTCAGAAAACCAAACAAAGCTTTTTTAATCAATTAAAAGTGAATACATTTTATAGTTCATGGCAAAAGAATCAAACAATAACCGGCTTCATTATATGTCCTTGAGTTTTAAAAACCTGTTGCATTCCATTGCTATTAAAAAAATCAAAATTGCTTTTTTAAAATACTGCCATCCAATATGACCATACTGCTCATATTAAGAAAGAAGCTGGTGCAAAACAACAGATCCTTCCCATAGCTACTTCTCTCCTTTTCTGAATACGGTAGTCTGGGATGACCAGCACTACCCCGAAGATCTCAGTCACAGTTTTAAGAAAACCTTAAGTGAAACATAGTATCTTAGACAATTGTTTCCTCTTTCCTTTATATTCTCAATATCAAAAGTAGCTTTCTGATCCAGATTCTAACTTCAGTTCTGATTCTTACAGAACTGGATAAGAATCCATAACCTGAAACACTGAAGGATGGCTTACCATCTATTTGTCTGCCACTACACAAATTACATCACTTTCCAAGGCATATTATTTTTCCCTTTTCCTACTGAATTTCTCCAGATATTTCAGGATCAAAGAAAGCTAAATTTTGTGAAGCAAAGAGTTAGAGCCAATTTTCTCTGCCTTCTATTCCATTATGAGTGGTGGAGTTAAACTTGATCCTTCTTCCCCAACTCCACCTACTGCCTCTTTACATAATGCTATCCACTTAGCACTCAAAATCTCTGAACCTTGAATATGTAACACAGGAAAGCACTGGGGAAGCACTACTATACACATTTGCTCCAGTCTACTTGTTTTTCTAAACATGTACTGTTTGCTATTGTCAGAGATAAGATACTGATTTCGGGTTTGATATGTGATAAATATGTTATCTAGTAACTTATCCCAACAATGTTACTTTTAGTGAAGGCCATGGAAAAACACAGATTTAAAATAGTTCTCTGCTATATTAAATTCCTTTCTTCATATCTGTAGCAAAAGTGCATGCAAGAAAGCAGCTAGAGATAAATGTCTCTGTCAGATTAAAAAACACATAGGGTTTCTTTAAGTAACAGTATTTAAATGTTAAAATGTAAATTATTGGGACAGAAAGATCAGCAATTTAAGTTTTAATTTAAAATTGGATCTTTATTTAAATGAATCATTGTTTTTTCCTATGCAATTAAAAAAATTATAGTGCTATGGGTAATAAATGCACTTCTAACTAGCAAGCAATTTATTTCTGTATATGCTTTCTTAAACTGTGCTTTACAAGTTGTTTTGTTGAAATTAATTCTCAATGCTAAGAGTAACTTGCAATAATAGTTTCTGCCCCGAATAATCAAATGAAGAGAAGAATAAATTACAACAGATTATACAACACATCTTTAAAAGCAGCAAAAATTATACAACTAACGTTTCAGGTGTTCTCTGAGCCTTTGATTTCACTTTAATTGCAAGATCATCAGACACTTCCTGAAAAGCAAGACACACCTGATTTAAGCTACCAATCTACATGCACACTGTTCCTGCTGACTGAAATTTCAGAAAACTTTTGACCTCACACAGAATGCCAGGGGTCAGCTTGCATGAGCAGCATGAAATCAGATGTGCCATATTGTTCAGCATCTGCTCCAGACTTCACACAAACATTTCCCTGGAAAACATGGGGCTCTCAACCTTTGATAATTCTGTGCTAGTTCTTCAAACTTTACCTATGCTTTTTCCTCAACAATTATTCTCCTTAGAGCTTCTTTATACATATATACCTGTCTAATGGGCCTCAGATCAATATCTAGAAATTGCCTAATTGCATCTGTGTTGAAGAGGCTATTTTCTCTTCATTTTTTCCTCTTATTTTTTCCTTTTCCTTCCCTTTAGTCCTTTTACATCTTCTTTCGCTTTTAAGACTCAGACAGTATTCTCCTCCTTTTTGTTCTGCCTATCAGCCTGAAACTGCTTCTTACTGAAGACCTTTCTCTTATTACTGTAATTTTTCTAGTACCATCGCAGAGCTTAGAGACAGTTTTATACTAAGTAAGAAATATTTCTAAAATCGCTCAGGCATCCAGCAATTGTATTTATTTCATGTCGCTATCACACCATGAAAGATCACAATGGTCAGAGGCCAAATGCCTTTCTAAATTAATATAAAATTTATAGCCCTTCATTAATTGGGCAAAGTAATAAAGTGTCCTGGGTTCAGCAGTAGCAGTCATGTTTCTCCTTCGTGGTAGCTGGTGCAGTGCTGTGTTTTGGCTTCCAGCCTGGGAACAGTGCTGGTGATACCAATGTTTTCGGTTGTTGCTAAGTGATGTTTACCCTGACCAAGGACTTTGTGAGGCTCATGCTCTGCCAGGGAGGCGGGGAAGCTGTGAGGAAGCAGAGACGGGGCGCCTGACCCAGGCTAGCCAAGGAGGTATTCCATACCACAGCACGTCATGCCCGGGGTGGGGGGTAACTGGGAGTCACCTGGAAGGACACAGGCTTCCAGGTGGGACTCGTTTCTTGGCCAGTGGTATTGTATTCTCTTCCCTTGTTATTTTCTCTTATCATTGTTGTCGTTGGTGGTAGCGGTGGTGATTTGTGTTGTACATTGGTTGCTGGACTGTTCTTGTCTCAACCCGTAGGAGTTGCACTCTTTCGATCCTCCTCCCCGTTCCTCCGGGAGCAGGGAAGGGAAGAGCCCTGGGGAGGGGAGGGGGCCTCGATTGCTCTCATCCCAGCACCACTCACTGGGAGTGAGTGAACAAGTTGTCTGGCTAGGGTTTAAACCACGACAGTTCTTTTGGCGCCCAACGTGGGACACAAGGGGTTGAGATAACGACAGATCTGACCGGATTAATAGTCACTCGTCACAATGCTGATTTATTATCTCTCAAGGTTGTTCCTGTTGATCTCACAGTTTCAGTATATCGTACCTTACTTCCATCCGGTATTTGCTGTATTAGTGTTTTTCAAGTGTGGGGCTTGGGCTAAGGTTTTTGTCTCATTGTACTTTATGGTAATGACTTGTAATACAATAGAATCATTGATCATGAAACTGATCTGGCTTATGTTCCCAGTGTGGTCACCACCTTTATACTTTGGGAGGTATATGATGGAGGTGCTTAGCAATTACACATCTTTTTTCTCCTTCTCAGGTGCTCAACCTGTGAAGGAGACATCCTTTTACCCTTCCAGTCCTCCCCCCAGACCATTTGCATTTGAGAGTTTTGAAGTTTTTGAATGGCCTTTTAATGCTGTTGAGACTTGTTTGCTGATTGTGATGGGAATCACCATGCTAGCATGCATACAGAGTGTGTTTTGCCCACGACTGATTTCAAGAGTTAAGCAGAGGCAGGTTTGGGTCTTGTCTGGGGTCAAACAATGATGTAGGAGGACCAAGAGATTTTCCCTGCGGCTGGACAGCCATGAGTGGCAGGGTGTGTGGGATAGTATGGGCAAGTATCTAGGTCAGTGGGCCCCTCCAGTACTTTGGAATTTCACCACCGGACAACTGCAAAATTCAGAAGAATTAGTAAAACACTTAAATGAGGTGTGTGGTCATTCTGGCCATGCCAGAGATGGACAAATCATGGCAACGTGCTGGGGTTTCTTGGGTGCTGTGGGGTTCTAGAGAATGCACATCCCAAATTACAGTTTGATTGTAAGCCCTCTCTATCATGTGACCCGGAAGAAGAATGATTTTAAATGGGGCCCTGAGCAGCAACAAGCCTTTGAGCAAATTAAACGCGAGATAGTTCACGCAGTAGCCCTTGGACCTGTCCGGACCGGGCCAGATGTAAAAAATGTGCTGTACACTGCAGCTGGGGAGAACGGTCCTACCTGGAGCCTCTGGCAGAAAGCTCCAGGGGAGACTCGAGGTCGACCCCTCGGCTTTTGGAGTCGGGGATACAAAGGATCTGAGGCCAGCTATACCCCAACTGAGAAAGAGATACTGGCAGCCTATGAAGGGGCTCGAGCTGCTTCGGAAGTGATTGACACTGAAGCACAGCTCCTTCTGGCACCCCGGTTGCCCGTGCCGGGCTGGATGTTCAAAGGCAGGGTCTCCTCTACACATCATGCAACTGATGCTACATGGAGTAAATGGGCTGCACTAATTACACAACGAACTCGAATAGGAAATCTCAGTCGTCCAGGCATTCTAGAAGTCACCATGGACTGGCCAGAGGGCAAAGATTTCGGAATGTCACCAAAGGAGGAGGTGGTGCGTGCTGAAGAAGCCCCACCATATAATAAACTGTCAGAAAGTGAAAAGCAGTATGCCTTGTTTACTGATGGCTCTTGCCGTATTGTGGGAAAGCATCGGAGATGGAAGGCAGCTGTATGGAGTCCTGGACGACAAGTTGCAGAAACTGCTGAAGGAGAGGGTGAATCGAGTCAGTTTGCCGAGGCGCAAGGCATCCAGCTGGCCCTGGACATTGCTGAACGAGAAAAGTGGCCAGTACTTTACCTCTACACTGACTCATGGATGGTGGCAAATGCCCTGTGGGGGTGGTTGAAGCAATGGAAGCAGAGCAACTGGCAACGCAGAGGTAAACCCATCTGGGCTGCTGCACTGTGGAAAGATATTGCTGCCCGGGTGCAGAACCTGGTGGTGAAGGTACGCCATGTAGATGCCCATGTACCCAAGAGTCGGGCCACTGAGGAACACCAGAACAACCAACAAGCAGATAAAGCGGCTAAGATTGAAGTGGCTCAGATGGACTTAGATTGGCAACATAAAGGTGAATTATTTTTGGCCCGGTGGGCCCATGACACTTCAGGCCATCAGGGCAGAGATGCAACATATAGATGGGCCCATGATCGAGGGGTGGACTTAACAATGGACACTATTGCCCAGGTTATTCATGAGTGTGAAACATGTGCTGCAATTAAAGAAGCCAAGTGGTTAAAGCCTCTTTGGTATGGAGGACGATGGTTGAAGTATAAATATGGGGAAGGCTGGCAGATTGACTATATCACACTGCCACCAACCCGCCAAGGCAAGTGCCATGTGCTTACCATGTTGGAAGCAACCACCGGGTGGCTGGAAACATACGCTGTGCCCCATGCCACTGCCCGGAACACTATCCTGGGCCTTGAGAAACAGATTTTGTGGCAACACGGCACCCCAGAGAGAATTGAGTCAGACAATGGGACTCATTTCTGGAATAACCCTATAGATACTTGGGCCAAAGAGCATGGCATTGAGTGGGTATATCACATCCCCTACCTCTGGGAAAATCGAACGGTACAATGGGCTGTTAAAAACTACACTGAGAGCAATGGGTGGGGGAACTTTCAAGCATTGGGATACACACTTACCAAAGGCCACCTGGTTGGTCAACACCAGAGGATCTGCCAACAGGGCTGGCCCAGCCCAGTCAGAACTTTTACATATTGTAGAGGGGGACAAAGTTCCCGTGGTGCATATGAAGAATTTGCTGGGGAAGACAGAGTGGGTTATTCTTGCTTCAGGTAAAGGCAAACCCACTCGTGGGATTGCTTTTGCTCAGGGACCTGGATATACTTGGTGGGTAATGCGGGAAGATGGGGAAGTCCGATATGTACCTCAAGGGGATTTGATTTTAGGGGAAAACAGCCAAGGAACTTAATTGTATGCTGCTGCCTGCTGTGTAATACTTTTATAGCTCATCAACTAGATGTCTCCAGGTCACCAGCGACTAGCCCTGACTTCCCTCCAACCATCATCCCAACAGAGAATGAACTTTGATAGAACCAGATGAGTTCCACAGTAAAGGAACGACCAGCATCAGCGGGCAACGATCCAATACTGCACACAGCCTTTCCTGCCCTGACAGATTGTTACAAGAGATGGAACCTGACATCATGGACTGAATGGACTCGGCAGCATTATAGGGATTGGTCCATGCACTAAGAAAATGATCTTTTTCTCTTGGTCTGTGTGTATATGGATGTATATATGTGGGAGAGCAATGGTGTATTGAAAATGTGGGATCTGAGCATGACGTGAATGGTATGGAATACGGGGTGGATAATGTCCTGGGTTCAGCAGCAGGAGACATGTTTCTCCTTCGTGGTAGCTGGTGCAGTGCTGTGTTTTGACTTCCAGCCTGGGAACAGTGTTGGTGATAACGATGTTTTCAGTTGTTACTAAGTGATGTTACAAATAAAGGAACAACTACTGAATAGCTTCCAGATATTTCAAGCACTTTTAGCATACTTAAATATTTCAAGAAGCATTTAAACCTATAAATCATATAAGATCAATGTGCCATGCACTTCATGGTCCTTTGCTAACACATACATGCGTGCATATACAGTGGCACTGTGAAAACTCACACCCACATAAATAACACATTGCTGGTAGTGATAAATATGCTGGAATTTATCTTACAGTGACAAGAAAGGTAATCATAGCTGATAAGAGCAGACTAGTATTTCCTCTACTAGAGACTTTCAGGGGATGCTGAACTGAGTGCCTATTTCCAACAAAAGGTAATAAAATATGTTCAGTATAGTCCTCTGTGAATATAATGATAGAACCTAATTTTATCTATATTTCAGAGTACCTCTCTGTGTTAGTAAATCTTGGCGTAGTCCGACATTAGACAGTTTGAAAGAATAAGGAGTACAGTTATCCGTTTTGTCCTGCTTTTAATGTGTTATTTTTCACTTTTTCCCTCTTTCCCATTACTTGTTCTCATGCACAAGTTTTTTTTTGACTCATTTCCTTTTTCTTTCCTTTCCAAAAATATGCATTTAAAAAGCTTGTTTCCATAACTAAGTTGATTACTATCAGAAAAGCTTCTTCAATTACAATGATTATTTATTTGAAGGTTGTGTATGAATAAAAGGATGGCAAAATCCATGTAACAAAATCAAGAATCAAGTACTGTTTGAAAGCTCTGAAGGTTGCTTGTTATCACAAGTTAAGCACTTAATTATTAAGGTATCAACCTTCTAATAAACAAAAATGCATATTCTACCTCACCAAAGGACATTCTCTTTTTACCCAAACAGTGTGAAAGATCCAGAAAAGACATAACATGCATGAGAATTAAATGAGCCCCTGCTGGATCAAAACATTTTGTCACTACAACATAATCAAGCCATTTTGGGTTTATTCCCTCCAATACTAAGAGGAATATACTAGCTACCAAGGAACATGGGTGCTTTAATGGATCCATTTATATATGACCATTGGGTCATACATTTCTTTGCTTGTAAAATTTCAGTATCTTATATATTCATGTTGGTTTCATTGTTTAGTTTTTAAATATTCGAGTGAGTTTCCAATAACTTCCGTTTTTAAGTAATAAATCCTTAATATTTACAGATAGGCAACTGAAATAGTTCTAAAAATCAAACTCTAATTTTCATGGTCCTTGTCCCATGATTTACTCAGAAGACTAGAATATGTCTTTGCAGTGTATCATACCTGGTAGGGCTGTCACCATTTTAATTACAGCAGTCTAAATGATGTCATTTTTCATTTTGAAACATATTTCTGCCTGGGGTTATTACGTCTATTGGCTAAGAAACATTTTTTATATGAAACATCAATGGTTCTTTTTTATTTCAATATTTTGATTTTTTTATTTCAATTTTTTGATTTTTTTATATCAATTTTCTTTCAACTTTCTGGTCTTTTATTTTTTTTTTTTTTGATCTCGTAGATTTTGTACATTAGATTAGTCCTTTCTTCTCCCTTCTATTTCTTCTTCCCTCCCCACTACATACTTTTCCTGCACACCCTTTTACTTTCATTTTCAAGCATGTAGAAACTTAAATGCTTACAAGAGACTCTGAATTTTAGCTATATGAATAGCTCCACCCACAGAAAATTAGAATAAACTATTTTATTTCTTGATGTTTCTGTCCTCACCCTTGTCACTACCATATGACTAGATTCAAGTAATATGCAAAGCAGTATCAGTGAGTGCTTCATGCTGATAACCACATGGCAATGGGTCATAATGACTAAGACCATGGATGGGGAAAAATAGGAAAACAGTTAATACTTACAAAAGTAGAAAAAAAAAAAAAAGATTCAAGAAGTTTTGCTGACTCATGTACTTCTAGGAATTTGTTAAGTTTTAGGAGGCTGCTGCTATACTGGTATATAGATCTGTTCTGCTTTCCAAGGAAATAAATCTAATAAATAACAGGAGAAAGTTGAAGTGCTTAATACAAAGACCATTTTTGGCAAGTGAAAAAGACTTGTTGAAAATATGGAGTCTATTCTGTTTTCACTTTATGTTAAATTTCGACTGGAAATTTTGCCTTGCCTTTTATACTATTTTTTAGTTTCTACATAGTTTTGCCAAATGACCACTTCTTATCTCAGTAATATCGCCACCATACATTTAACCTGCTGTATATGGCTCAGGGATAATGGTATTTTTCATTTCCTTTGGTTAATAGCTGAATAAAACCTGCTGTTCTATAAAAAAAAAAAAAAAAAGGATAGGATTTTTTTTTTCAAGTAATATTAGTTTCAAAATCAACTAGGAAAATAGTCTAATATTCTATGATGATACTCTATTACAAAGAGATTAATCAACTTCAGCTACATACAAAGGCAAATTAAAATTCTCGTGACACCATGTTTCTACAGCTAAATCTTTAAGTGCATTTAAATCCAAATATATGGACAAGCTTCTGGAAATTCTGGCTTGTATGTTGACTTGATCAAGACCAGAAGACAAACAACAAATTAATATAAAACGCAGCCAGCATAAGAAAGACAGTCTATGATTTACATGAATACCTGTATAAGTACAGAAATAGAATCATAGAATCATAAAGGAGTTAGGGTTGGAAACAACCTTAAGATCATCCAGTTCCATCACCCCTGCCATGGGCAGGGACACCTCACACTAAACCATGTCACCTAAGGCTCTGTCCAACCTGGCTTTGAACACTTCCAGGGCTGGAGCATTCACAACTTCCCTGGGCAACCTATTCCAGTGCCTCACCACCCTTTAGAGTAAAGAACTTCTTCCTTATATCCAAACTAAACTTCCCTTGTTTAAGTTTGAAGCCATTACCCCTTGTCCTACAACTGCAGTCACTAATGAAGAGTCCATCCCCAGCATCCTTATAGGACCCCTTCAGATACTGGAAGGCTGCTATGAGGTCTCCATGCAGCCTTCTCTTCCCCAGGCTTAACAGCCCCAACTTTCTCAGCCTATCTTCATACGGGAGGTGCTCCAGTCCCCTGATCATCCTCGTGGCCCTCCTCTGGACCTATTCCAACAGTTCCATGTCCTTTTCATGTTGACACCAGAACTGCACACAATACTCCAAGTGAAGTCTCACAAGAGCAGAGTAGAGGGGCAGGATCACCTCCTTCGACCTGCTGGTCACGCTCCTTTTGATGCAGCCCAGGATACGGTTGGCTTTCTGGGCTGCGAGTGCACACTGAAGCCAGCTCATGTTCATTTTCTCATCAACCAACACCCCCAAGTCCTTCTCCACAGGGCTGCTCTGAATCTCTTCTCTGCCTAACCTGTAGGTGTGCCTGGCATTGCTCCAACTCAGGTGTAGGACCTTGCATTTGGCATGGCTTCATATGTATTTCATAGACAAAATACATGTATGCACTTCATAAGTACACCTATGTATTTCATATACATGAAAAAACAAAGAGCACACATGCATACACACAGAAGTTATGCACAAGAATGTGCAGAGCTATTATGAATTCTAAAAAGACAAGAGACAGCTGCACTATGCTTTTGCTTCTTTAGCTTGTAATAAACAGCAATTAAGAAAGAAAAATTGTAAATTAAAGTGATCTGAACTGCCTGTACAGTGGCCACTTCCGTATAGATTTTACAGAGGGAAACGAGTTAAATACTGAACAATACTCGAATTTCAGTTAACTAGGACAGAATACTGTGAAGTAGTTATATGACTGGATTACTCAGGTGGACTCCTTAGATCTTCCTTCAACAAAAAAGAACCAAAGCAAACAGAAAAAAAAGCCTGACCAGAGATTACTTGGTTACTTGGAAATGGATAGCTCATCTTTCCTACGTCAGATTTTTTCCCCAGATGGGCCCAGTTAAACAAACAAACAAAAAACAAAAAAAAACAAAACCTTCAACATGGAAAACAAACCTAGACCTACATCTACAGAAAGGTCCAACTGCATTCTTTGTAAGAGACTCCACAGAATCATTCTATTTCTTCTTATTAGGATTTTTCAGTATAGCCAGAAAAAGGGGAAAGATACTGTTGGCTTTTATTCTTTGCAGGTTTCCACAGTATTATGTTTATATCCAAATGCAGTAAGAAAGGCTAAGGATGCCCGCTTGATTACAGCCCCAGTTTTGTCTTTCAGGCTTTAATTTTTTCCTTCTCCTGCCCCCCCATTCACTTTCAGAGAACTGTTTTATGAAATGGCAGAAATTGAAACAGTTAATTTTAAATATTACAGAGTAGCAATATAGTCTTCATAACTGAAATGATGACAATACCCACTGAAATGTATTTTTATGTAAGTAATCTTTCCAAAACACATAACAATAATATGATATCTGAGCCCAGTGATTGAAATGAAAAATGGGAAAGCAAGGTTTATCTATCTTTCACATTCTTTCCATTAAAACTTCAGAAGTGCCATAAAGATGTGGTTGCTAACTCACACTAGATTCTAGCTTGATTAATTCTATACCACCTTTTAATTTTAAAATTGTATGCCTGTTGTTAATAAATTTGCTTATCTTTAAGCATTCTAATATATATATTAAAAATTATACTCAATAATTATAATAATCAATAAAATAATTCCAAATCCAGGTTAAATCAGAAACTGATTTAAATTACTTTGCAAATATTAATTTATACAATTTAAAACTGAAGATAATGTAGAACTAAGCATAAAATCAACCCTCTCCCTTTATAATTACCATTTTAATGATGTAAGAGCCAAAACCAACATGAAACAAAAAAAACTTAGAACATAAACAGTTCTCAGCCCTCTTGAGAAAAAATATGTTTTGGATGTGTATATACATATAAACTGTATCAATCAGCCCCGAGAAAAAACCCACAGGCAAATTTCTTTTTATTGTTAACTGTTCATATCATACATTTTTCTTTCAAGTCAACTACTTTAAAAACCGGACACGTGTTTTGGTAAATAAATTAAAATGGTAAGAGTATGTGCATTAATATATGACCAGAATTATTTCAAACAAAGTGCCTTTTGGATTGCAGGTTGATCCAATAGGGCTATCATAGATTTTTCTTTCCTCTGCTGCTTCTATATAGCACACCCAGAGCCAGAAAGACGGTTAAAGTGAGCTGTATAATCCCAAAGACAATGAAGGAAATGAGAAAGGTTTTCATATCTACAAAAATGTCATAAAAGCATGATAGAAGATTACTAGATTTCTTTGGGCTTTTGTGGGTGGTTTTGGTGTGGTTTGATAGTTTGTTTGTTTGTTTTTAATTTCCTTCTATCTAGAAATCCTTCATCTACCTTCAGTATTAAAATACCATCTCTGCTAAGCAGAGAGCATGATAGTAATTTTGATTTTTATTCTATGCAAAAACTCTTCTTTTTTAACTTGTGCCATCACAGTATACAAAACTAAAATAACTAATTAAAAGTTGAATTAGTCATTCAAATTTAATATATATTAATTCATACTGTATTTTTATTATGCTTAATTCAATTAGGTTTTGTTGAAGTAGACATAAATCTGTTACCTCCTTGCACATCTGATTTTTATAAACCTGAGTTTATAAACTTGAAACTAAACTTTGAACTCAAAGCGGTGAAGATCTTGCAGGAGTCCTTGCACAATTTATTTTACTAAACTGAATGGCCTAATAAAACAATTTGAGACCCTGAGGGTTAATGCCCAAATGAACATGTTATTGGCATGATGGACACTGATGTGACAGAAAGTCTACGCACTATGTTGCCTGCAATAACAAATTATTAGACAAGCTCTTAGACCATCTTTTCCAGAAAAAAAACAGTAAAATTTATGTTATAATCAAGAACTTTAGGACTGTATACTATCGTTGACTTCCATTTTGTGGTGGTTCCACTATTTCTACATCGCCTCTGGCAATATCATTTATATTCTGCTTTTATTGGATTTCTTGATTTTTATTCCTTGAAAATATCTAGCAGCACAGTAAAAATGTGGCCATCAGACATAAAAAAGATATCCCATCAGTGTTGAATCTTTTGGGTAAAGGTGGTATTTTTTTTTTTTTTCTCCTCATACCCTGCAGGCCACGCAAATATCTTATTCACATTTTTGACTAAAAGTTCTTGCTTCTGTATCATTCCTAGTAAAACACTTGATTCGTCATTTAATCCTGCCTGAGATTCCAATCGTATCTAATATCCTGACTTAAAGAAGAGAAAATGCTCTGCACTGTAAGGCACATAGCACTGCACATTCTATCTGACCTTCTAATTTCTTTTTTATCCTAATTTCTGGGTGTACAAGGTCTAATTTAGGCTAGATTGACATGAGTACATTCTGCTCCTGTAAACAGACTTGTACTGATTTCAAGATGGAAGATTTATACAAATAAAAGCAGGATTCCAAACACAGACTGTAATATTTATTGTACTTTATACCCATATAAATTATGCCAGTAAAAGAAGGGAAAGAAGAAACCATGACATGTTTCATCGTTCATACAGACTGTTGGTGCATTTAAGTAACTGAAGTTTATTCAAGTGGTTTGTTATCTTTCTAATTACTGCTAAGCAACATTACAAAATATTACTGCTTGGCCTGAACTATTAAATAAACTTGGTCTGCTTTAGTTGCCCTATTTTAGACAAATATGCTGATGCATTAGCCTTCTTTTCTTTTCATGTAATGGCTTTCTGTTGATCATTTTCTTGAACCCTAATATATGAATTAAAAGTTTTTTTCTCTTCCCCCTCTCCACCCATTAAAAACGATTGCATGTCAACATCTCTCTTCAAACAACTGTGATTCAAGCTATGCAGTAGGACAAATCTAAGTGTCAGAACTGGTTTATTGAATAAACCTTTAAGAATGCAAAATTATTTTTGCATAATATTCTCTTGAAAATCTCACTTTCCAGAGACATTAATGTCATGCTAGAATACACATGGAAAGGGAACACAGCTGGCAGCCAATAAGGGAAATTCAGTTAATTTAATTTTCATGAAAGCAAATGTTTGGGGGGGGGGGGAGGGGGGGAGCGGAATCAAAGATACTTGTTCCAACCTATTTGCGCAATGAATGATTAAGAATAAGCTGTCTAGTAAACAGTATTAACTCAGCTAAAACA
Source organism: Pezoporus flaviventris (assembly GCF_033815535.1). Classification (NCBI taxonomy): domain Eukaryota; kingdom Metazoa; phylum Chordata; class Aves; order Psittaciformes; family Psittacidae; genus Pezoporus; species Pezoporus flaviventris. Next base: position 27,507,369 of record NW_026892550.1, read on the forward strand.
CATTATTAATATTTAATAGAAAGCAAACATCCACAAACTGAAAATAAATAGACATATTCATTGTCATCTAACTTATCACATGAAGTTCTTGTTGCCCTCTTCTATACTTTCTACAGCCACAATCAGCATTCTTTTTGAATGTTAAAACTCTTACAAGGGGTTACAAGAGTCATAGTTAAATGTACATCAGAAATTACTGTAGTGAATGGTGGAAGAACATGGAGCTATCAAAAATATTTTTAAATATGAAGCAAGCTACTTGTGGCATGCTGGAACTGCTAACATGGGATAAAGATGCAAGTATGAATCTGTGACCGCTAAGCTGATTCTAAACAAGTCATGACACTTCATGAAACAAACCAGAAACAATGAGACAGGTGGGCAAGCAGTGTCCTTGTACAGGCAAATGCCTCTATATGTTCTCAATGCATCTCTGTAAGGTAAATATTGTTTATAGACAATTTTCCCTAATTGTTCAAGTACCAGATGCTACAGTAAAATTTTCCAAAGCCACTGCAAGGTCAGGTTGAAATTGCTTCAACTACTATATAAATAGATTTTTTTTTAATTTTTTTTCACCAATGAATTAAATCACATTTTTACAAGGTTAAGTAGGGTGCAAAGTATTTGTTCCCTTCTTCTGTTGGTAACTTTACTATTATTCTGATATTAAATCTGCGTGAGTAACAAATATTAAAATGAGAAATTAATTTTATTCTATTCTTTTCTCATTAGAGAAAATTGATAACAATAAACCTTAAAACGTACAGATATACCTCTCAGTAATAAAATATTTAAAATCTGCATTCACAACCACCCAGAACAAATAATGTAATGTGCACATCAAATCAAGGCAATTCACATTTGCTAATAACTGCTATTAAATAGCACTATTTTAAATAATACCTTCCAACTCTTCACAGGACGATGTCTTTGCACAAGATGCCTAGTACTTTGAGGCAGCTAACCAAATATGCATAGCATAGACTGTTCATGCAAACTGTTGCTATGAGCATATCTAATAAATAGGAGATTACAAATTTGATTTCAGATCAATTGCCTTTCCACTTTGACAAAACAGATTTTAACTTTTGCCCTTTCATTAGGAAAAAAAAAAATTACAAAAAAACCCACAAAAATTCCTTACAATTGTGCATATTTATTACTATACAGTCAAGTAAACCTACACCATACTTGTACTAGCAGATTGATTCTTATATCCTCCTCTCCCTCCATAAGTTTTAGAAGAGAAGGCACACAATACAAGAAATACATATACAAAATGACATAAAAACTGATTTAGAAGAATGGTATTAGAAATGCTTATAATGAGTTCTTCCTTGTACTCAGGACAGCAACATGCTCAAAAGACTGTAAAAATAAATCAGTTCATTCCTACCTACTGCACTCCAAAAGAAAGAGGAAGCAAGTTTTAAAAAATACCCTCCGGCACCATAAAGCTGTGCTGTTACATGAATGTTAACAAATGGGATAAAAATGTACAAGTAAAATTAACTCGTAGCAATATTCGTTGGCTGACATGCTATAAACTTTTGAATCATGAATGGAGCTCACAGGTTCATTCAAGAAACTTAAGATTCTGTTTTCCAGTTCAAAATAAAAAGGAGATGAGAACATAGCCAAACACATAAATAAGACTGTGCATGTGTGTATGCATGTGCATGTGCACACGTGTATGGTTATCTAAGGCTTATTTTAGCTGACTGACAATTTTCTAAACATTTTTCCAAAGGAATTGTAAATTTGAATAGAAAATATTCTTGAGTAATACACAGCTATTTCATAGGAATTTTCAATAAAATTTGTTATAATGGTGATATCTAATGTGTGAGACTAAAAGATAGCAAGAGGTCATGTATCTATATCAAAAAGGAACTTAAGAAATCAGGAGTAATAGCCTATGAGTAGAACACTTACCTGGGACATGATCTGTATTGGAGACTACATGAATTTGAACTTTGGTCTCTGACATCTTTTCTAAGTTCTTAATCATTAATAATTTATGACATTGCCTGCTGCAGACTGGATCAATCTCACTACAAAAAACAAAAAAAAAGGAAACAAAAGCTTTCTTGCATATATCCCAAAATGGGACATCGGGTTCATGAAACTAAAATATTGAAAGATGTAGAAAAGTAGTTTTCTGCCTAGTTAAGAAATAAGTTTTAAAAATGAGACAATTTACAGTTTAAAATAAATTACTGACAATAAATGATTACCACTGAAATAAAATGAAAGCTGCAGATGTGACAGAACATATTTATTTAATATCCAGCAACTGCTACTATTAAATCATAATATTTATCCAAAACCTAATAAAAAACTTCTGCTTTTGTAAGATGAAGAAGTTGTCTATTTGCCAAACAAAAAAATTATTTTTGAGTAAAGTACAGCTATTACACAACTTCACACAATTCAAATGCCAATCTGCTATCAATTGGACATAACAAAAATTAGCTAAGAAATGGAAAAGAGCTTTTTCTTAATTCTACTTGAAGTGGTAGTATTTGCCTACGGCAACTAGCATCTTTATTGCATAGATCAGTAGAACCAACCGACCTGATAAAAGAATGCGGTTTTGAACATCAAGTAAAGAGATTTGGGTGATCAAATAATCTTTGAAACCTAACAGTTCCTATCACTGTCATGCTTTTTCAGAAATGAATAATGAGTATTACAGTAAAGTTCTGTAAATAAATTATTTTCATATTCTATAGTATGCCAAGAGAGTTTTGCTATAAGCCTAAACAAAAGGACTGAACACAGCTGTTAGTTCTGTACCAATAAAATCTTAGGTATCAAATTACACCTTTAATGGAAAAATTGTATTTATAAAGAAATTATAAGGTATTCTTTTCATATTGGATATTAAGATCAGAAGAGGGAGTGTGTGTGTGCGTGTGTGTCCTAACAACATGGAAAGTTAAAATTTTGAAATTATTTTCTCATTCTTCCACAGCAACCAAAACCCAAGAAAATGTACTTGTGTTTACTGTCTCTATAAGTGATGTTAATGAAATACTACCATTCAGATTTAGCATTTTGCAGATCCAAAAACATCTAAGTCTAAAAACTAAATTCCTAAAGGAACACATGGACAATCTATAAAGATACAGAAGAGCGAATGGTTGTATATATCTGTGTTATTATATATGCTATCACATAAAAAGGAATCATGCTTTAGTTGGCATGTGTACCTTGCAGAAGGCATTCAACCATCTTGTAACTACCTGCTGTCCAAACAGTGTGAAGTTGGAGTTAGGCAGCCAGCAACTAGAATATGTTCAATTGTGAGCATGAAGTATGTGAATTCTAGCCAGGAAATTCAAACTGCTGTTTATGTTCTGCTTATGTTTGAAGCTAAACTGAAGTTCAAGTTCCCTTAAGAAATAACTGGTTTAACCCAGCTGATAAGTTGTCTCATTCCTTATTTTAAAAAATAATTCCCATGCTACTACTGTCAAGAGGAGTTTAACGTGAATCAACACAGACAACATTGTGCCATGATAGCAGTCAAAACTGACTAGAACACTGAAAGTAAATACAGTGATAGAAAATATCTGAATTGGCCAACAGCATTCCCAGAAGGGTAACAAAAGAAGTCTTTTCATACATTGATTCCTAAGGGGAAAGCAGAATATGGAGACACGCCAAACCAGATATACAAGCAGAACTAGTAAACCCACTGGTGTCCCTGCCCAAGGCAAGGTGATTGGAACTAGATGATCTTTAAGGTCCCTTCCAACCCAAACCACTTTGACTTTATGATTCTATGAATTTGGTGCTGCTGCTTCCTAGGATATGTGGCTGAGTCACAGGACAACCCAAAAGAGATCTTAAGAACTAAAAGGGTTCATATTTGCATTTTTCCTATCATTATATATTTTTCAGCATTAGTAAACTCCAAACTTCAATGTGATGCAATGAACAATAGAATAAGGTAATATCAAGCAAATGCAGTATCAATGTCAATTACGTACATATTAGAAAACATATAAATGTGCTTAGAAACTTAGGTTTCTATGCTGATTGCTCCATCTTGCTCCACAATGTCACTTCACAGCAGCAAGAGGCAAACTTTTAATTTCTTTTTATAAAACTATAATTTGAAACACTTGCAGAAAATTTTCAATTGTGGATTTTTACACTGGTATTAGTTTATTGACAAAAAATGTAAAATAAATCTCTTTTATAGAGTAAGCAAGCAGATAGCCTATCAATATACTTAAGCTGTTGGTAGCTATATCAAAAATAAATTGTATAAAATTATAGTTCTAATGGGGTTAGAATAAGTTAAAGACAATACAGGATTAAAAATATTTCAGAGAATAATGTTCAAGTAATTAAATCTTTAAAGAAAATGTAAGCTAATTACCTATGCACTGGACTGGACAAATAAATGACGAGAAGAATGCATGCACAGTAAAAACATTTTTTCCCTGATTTCCTTTGAAACTCATATATATTACATAAGTGAAATAACCAGGATGTTTTAAATACAAAACATATCCATAACCAACTTGTGGTTATGTCACCAAGTTACTACTTGAGTATCCCATCCTTGAAACACCTAGTATACTAATTGTACAGAAACAAAAAAAGCAGCTAACAGCTTTGACCTTCATAAGCCATATATAACCTAGACTAAGTGAGAGGCACTTATATCCTGAGGGGAAATGAAAGACAGACGTCTCCATGGGGAAGCCTGTGCACCATGGCAAACTTAATAGAAGGAAAGGAAATTATAAATGTTCCGTAAAACTCAAGTCTTCCAACTCTGTTTTTTTAACATCGACAAAATATACAGATTTTAGTTCCTGGCTTGATTTTTTTCCTAGATGTTCTACGTGTCTCAAAAGATCAGGCTTAAGAGATAAGGAAAGTTGAGTTCATTCTCGAAGACAGCAGTTGTTTACTTTTCAGGAAAGCATTTAGTACAGTAGATGACATCTGAAGTTCAAGCACGTGATTCAGAGATTTTGATGGTTCCATTAGGGGACAATATGTTATAGAGGCTGTCAAATTATTTTTTCCTTACCACTCAGGACAGAGTGGATCCATTCGATCCACATAAAAAAGAACAGAAAATTTTATTTCAATGAGAGCTTTAGTGCAGGGATTATTTCAGGGCTATGTTATTGGCAAAACATTTTGTTCAAGGTCAGATCTCCCTCTAATATAGCCTGCTCACAATCCATTACTTTCCACGTAAACCCAGAATAGTCTGGTATGTTACAGGTTTCTGTTCACATTAATGTTTAGGGACTTCGTTGTCCTGAGATTCTTACATGCTTTCACATGTAACTTTAAAGAGATGATCAAACAGTGAGGTAAGAGATCTTAAATAGATGTTAACGGACAGAAGCACTAATCTACCAGTGGAGGAATATCTTTTTAAAAATTGTTATAACATCTCTGATTCCTCCATCTAATATTCCTTCTGCTACACAGATACTAATTACCTTTGGGCTTGCTCATTTAATACATATAATATCAGGACAATTATTTGTAACTTGTATTTACCTTTCAGGTTTTTTTCTTACATTGTAACTGGAGAAGAGATTGTACATACCTGAAAGTTTCTCTACCTTTACCAGCTATGCTATTTAATCTGTTAAAAGGAGATTTGCACAACTTGACTGTACTGGTTTTATACAACATCAAATAACCCTTACTTCTTTTTCAATTACTTCTTTGATATTCCACATCAATCCTTAAGGACTTCAGTTGCCTGATGAATGGCCTTACAGAAGACCCTATTTCTCCTCTCTGTGTATAAAAAGAGCATGGGATAATTGCTTAAATTCAGAACAGGACTTTTACATGCAAGGTCAGTATATTCAGAAAACCTTTCCAACTAGAGAATCTATAAATTTAATTCAGAAAGGCTTTTATTGTGGCAAATGGGCAGTGGCTGCAGCTGTACAGTTAAAAATAGAACGGCAACAGCTAGTATAAATTAACACTGTTACAACTGTCAGCCAGCAATGACAAACCCATGGCCTGGTACTTCACAGCCCCTTGAAGTGGTGCAATTACTATCATATTTATGAAAGGCAACACTGGTTTATGCTAAAACAGCAACTAATTTAAAATCATGTCAAAATGTCAAAGCAGTTCAATTTCAACAATTATTTTATCATAGATGCATTTTTCTTTTGAGAAAATATTCTTTAAACCTGTTTGACAAACGTATTTTCCTTTCCAAAAGCTTTCTAGCTCCACTTCTGAGTTCCTATCACTGCCCAGACATACAAATACTCTTTCTTAGTTTCTATCTATCTATACATATGTACATGCATGATAGAAATCTATGTATATTTCAAAGCTATTACATTCTTTAAACACATGAAGCTTAGGTTCTTAAACTAAATTATTTTACACTCAGATGTCTGTTGCTAAGAACGTTACCCCTTCAGACCTGATACAAATTTCCCACTGGTGCTCAAATGGGCATGTGTGGACATAAGCATGAAAATTACTGAACTTTTTACATGACAATCTTCAAGCAATCAATTTTTGAATCCATACAGAGACTCTAATGTGAATACTAACTAGTCCAGGTAGAAGACTACCATTCAATCAACCTACAGAAGAAAACTGGTGTTCTCCTGTGTATGATCAACAAAATGGATTTGGACAGGATGCAAAGTTCCCAAGCATGTGCAACACCGGGTGGGTAGGGGTGGAGATATTCATATGAAAGAGGAGTGATATGTTTCACTTTTATGGCCATGGCAAAAGTGAAAATACAAAATTAAAATTAATTCTGACACAGGAACGTTAATGATTAACTTACACTAACCAGTGGCATTCCTTTTTTTTTTTTTTGTATTTATAACAAATTCAGGTTTATAAAAGGTGTACACAAGCTTTGTGATTTCTGAACTGTAAAAATTAAATAATGAGTTCATAAATTAAGTGCATAACATTTCAGACACTATTTTTGTGAAATTATTAAGCCAATGTTCACATAATTATTTCAGATATGCACCTCTAACTAGTGAAGCACAGTTTTCAATCTACTAACTCAGTAGTACACAGAACTGCTGAAACAGTCTGGTTGTTTCCTGAACTAGATACCTACACCTATTTAGTGATTCACTGAAACACTTTCTAACAAAGCTTTGACATGCAGCAAAGAAAAACATTTAAAATATCTTTTTTGGTTTTGTTTTAAAAAGACTGCATGTTCAAACTGTAAGAGTTTTAAACTGGACAGTGCTACAGTAACTTTTAGTGTGAAAGGTCAAACATTGCCTAGATACAGAAGCAGCATTTTCAGTATTTTACTGAAATGCAATCTTCTGCTCAGAGAAAAATCCTGTGCTTTTTAAAACATTTTCTTAACCTATTTAAATTTCCATGCTTAATTCTCCTCTAGATAAAATAGTAGACCATTTTACTGATGTAAACAGGTTGCCTAAATATGCTTCAATACAAACAGCAAAGCACATGCGCATGTTCTGTTTTGCAAACAAACAAGCAACAACCCCCCCGCAACTTCTAACAAACTTCAGTACAGTAATATTAATGTCATGCAGTTGTCAAAATATGAATCCAAAATATTTAACCACTACTGGCAAATCAGAAATAGTAATGTATTTGCACAATACATCTCATCAGCCAATGATCTCAGATAAACTTATGCATTACAGAGCATTAGCAAATATAGAACAATTTTAGACGTATGTTTAATGCGGGTCTTGTTTGGTATTTTTTATTTCCAGTAAAATAATGGAGAATAGAAATGTGCTATGACCCTTGAAATTCAAAATGTATTACCAGCTACATAAAAATGTGGCTTATGAATGGAAAAGCCATACACAGACTAAGATCCTAGCAGAAGCACTGCTATTTCAAACCGTGGAGTGTTCTATCTTTTCATTTTGTATACAAAAAGATGCTACTCCACTGCCAACTAGTGAGCACTTCCATCACCCTTATCCAAACAAAGCTTTGGGAACAAAGCTGAGGAGATAACACAGATCCCACTGAACACAGATGTTCAGGTGTACATCTGAAATACAGTCTTGGTATCTGCTGCTATTAAAGATTCCAGATAGAGGCTATCTTATAAAACCCCATGGCTCTCATGCCTGCCTCTTACCAACATCAAAACAGCCACTCTAATTTCTAGGTGAAACACAGTATAAATGTAAACTCTAAAAAAATACCAAGAACAACATAAACTGAAAAAAACCACCATAAGTTGACCTAAATAACCAAGTTTCCTCCTAAGAGAGATACTATCCATGCAGAACACACACAGTAACCTCCTACTGATTTCTTTCACTGGTGACAAGCAACCAAAAGGTGCCTGGGGCAGTCACCACGTTTCTGGTTGAGCAAACTAAAAAATTAAAGATCCAAATATAAGATCCATAAGCACATATGATTAAGCAAAACTATCTGAATTGATAGGGCACAAGTCTACGCACTGCAGAATATACAGAAAACCTACAAATGACTGAAGTAACCCTCAAAGAAGCATATATGATTTTTAATCCAAAATTACAAGATTTGTGTATAAACTGGCAAAGAGAACTAAACTACAACTTATTACTTCAAGAAACATAGTTACTATGATACTTACCACTGTGAAATTCATAACCTTCAAAATCCATATTGTCATTGCTAAGTTAACAATCATGGTAACCAACAGCAGAAGGACAAAGAAGTATAAGCACCTCTTTCGCCATCCATAAATCCCAACTGGGTAAAACTGAGGATGCTCAGTCCTTGGAAGGCTGTTCTGTTGTGTTGCTAATATATACTGCTCTCGTGTCATCTGGAAAAGAAAGATGGATGTATAAGTAAGCAAATGAGAGGTCTGTTTTTCATGGATTTTATTACATGACAATTATCTGACAAAGTAGAGAAAATCAGTTTCCATGGGCGCAAAACAGATATATTCATTCAGCATAAGACCCATCAATGTTATTTTTCCTACATATTTAGTAAGAATTTGGTGGGTTTTATTAATTTAAACTTTTTGTTTGATGTTTCAAATTGGATTTGCATTTTAAACTTATCAGGAATAAATTATAAAAAAATATTAAAGTCTGTACCTCATTTTATTTCTGAAGACTGCTTTATTGTCATTTACAAGGTCATGTAGGAAAATTCAGTTTTAAAAAAAAAAAGCCATGTAACTTTTTTCTGCTGAGATAAAAGTAATTTTCTTTCATAGCAGCTTACAGCCAAAACCAGTGCACTCTTGTTTAAAAATTAAACTCTATTCTTTCTAAAATACCTCTGTAACAGATGAAATTACCACTCTTTCATTATGCTTAGTAAATTAATAATTTATGCCATTATACATACAGCCATGTTTTACACAGAAGTATGCCGCTGTATACACTATATTTGACATAGTAAGAAACATAAAAACCCTTCAAAGCTTTAATTTTGGCCTTTATGAGATATGGATACTACCAACATCCATTGTTTTCCTGAACCAGTTTAAGTTCTAGCAAACAAGCAAGAAGTAACTGCAAACAGCTTAAAGAAGTTACCATTAATTCTTAATTCTTCTATAGAACAAAAACTCATTGTGCTTAATGCAAAACCATTTGACATTTTTTACATACTTAACTTTCTTTTAGAGCTCTTTATTTTCATATTTGTCTGTGACATTGCCTTTAGACCAGAAAGCATTAAGTTTTCTCCATGACTTAAAAAGAAATTAAAGAAACCTCTTTCTTTTTATGTAAAACTTCTTCCTGAAACGTGCCCATCAAAAAGATTGGCCTTGTGTTCAAGAGAAGGAAAAATAACGCAAACACAGAAATAACAAAAAAAACCAACAACCAAACAATAAACTTATAAAACCAGGGTGATCAGGTTTATGCTTAAAAACTGCTTTTGTTTTCACTAAAAGGAAGTTAAAAATGCATAATAGTTCAGTTGATTGAATTAGAAATAAAAATCTTATTAAATCCATTTGAAGGATCAAATAAATGGTGATTTTATAAGATTTTTATAATTTAAAGCTCAATAATGCTTATGTAAAACATCCATATTGTTAGATATTTATCCAAACCAAAACTGTTGAGTTTTTTTTACCATGCAACTGTTAATGAATGAGATAGTAATAGCACAAATGAACCCACTATAATGACAGCAGCAAGTCATATAATATACATTCATATTACAACAATACATATATCACTGAAATAAGTAAAACAGAAATAATTATTTTATAAATCAGGTTTTAAATAAGGTAGCGAACAGGCATTTTGTCATTTTTATTCTTTTCAAGCAGAACTGCTTCTCTTTTCCCATAATTTCAATTAACTGTGATGTTTAGCAATTTATTTACATACTAAACCTTTACAAAATTCCCTCTGTGACTTTTCTCAGTCCTCCAAGGGCAAAGCATCAGAAGGCTTTAATCAAACCCTCATCACATCATGGCAGTATTCATCCTAGCTGTGTCTGAATGTCTTATGAATTAAGAAAATGAATGCCTGAAAGGGTTAATCATCTTCCTCCTTATAATGAGTTTCTACACATTTATTTAACCAGTCATTATAATCAAAATGCAATGCATGATCACATTTTGAGATTTGAAGTAATTAGTATTTTTTACACCATTTCCATTAACTTGTGACCTTAGTTTAGCTACTACTTATGAAAGAATTATCACTATTAGAAACCGTTGAAAAGTCAACTTCCAGATAGTGAGAATGCTAAAAGTAGCACTGTCCCTGAAATAATAAATGTGGCCCCATGAAACGTATTCTTTGCAACACAGTCATTAAATACAATGAAATTTTATTCCATCACCACAGTCAGGCATCACTCAGTTCTCTCAGTGTATACTGTTCAATTGACTGAGGCTTGGTGATATTCTTCTACAGCCCATGGAGGTCTACAGGAGCAGACCGCCACCCTGCATCCTGTGGAGGAGCAAACTAGAGAAAAACTGAAGAACTGAACCACTTCAGTCTCATTTCACTCTCTTCCATTTTACACTACTTTCAGGTTTCTTTTTTTTTTTCCCTGTTTGAGAGGCAATACAAGTTTGGAGGAATTACAATGAGAGCTGGTCAAAAGTTACTTTTTCTAGTTCATGCTCTCTCCCAATTTCTTTTTTGCTTTCTGGGAAGCTCAAGTTGAAGGTCTCAAGGGTTCCACAATCCCTGCAGCAAATCCTGTGACTCAGATTGCTTAGAGGCCCTCAGTGCTCCCTAATCTTGCCCAGATTTTCTGCTAGCTTCAGTTAATACACTTCAGTTGACAGTCCCTGCTATTAACCAAGCTTTCATACTCCTACCTTTTAGAAAAATATTACTCAGTTATAGATTTTCAAGTGTTTAATACAGCTTGCATTCCTGAGAGTGAAGAACAGAAAAAACATACCATGTTTAAAATGTCAATAAAATGATTAAAAGTTGTTTGAAATTTTCAATAAAGAGTGCTTTTGTTACAAGAATGTTGATTCATTGGAATCTATCCATTTGAATAAACTCCCAATAAAATGGAGACGGATGCCATGAGACATTCACTCATACTTTGGGATGACAGAAGAATTTTTTTTTTTGTTTTTTTTTTTTTTTAAGAACGTCCAACATTTCTTAGGACATTTGATGTGTTGAAGTTTAACACAATCATTTGACACTTTCATAGATGAAATAAAAAAAAAAAAGCATTCTTTCTATGACAATTATTTTAAGACTTTAATCTTTTTATGATATTTCTTATTAAAAAGTAATTACTGGCATAGGTATAGCAAGACTTAAGTAAGAAAATAACCTTAATGGTGGTAGAAACATACCTCTGGGAATGATTTCTTAATTGTTTAATTACAAATGGAAGTTATTTATTTAAGGCTTGAAGCAATTTTCAAGTCTGACCAGATATTATCACAAAGAATACTTAGCTTTACTCAAAAAAAAAATGAAATCAACATCTAATTCAACAAATACAAATCTGAAACTGTTTATTACTCACATCATTAAACAGATAAGCCAAAAAGCAATTATTTTTGTTCCCTTGGGTATTATGCTTGTAGCCCAGCACATGACACCACTTCTATACATTTTCATTGACTGATTCTCCATGCATTATTTTCTTAATCCATAAGCAGAATTTAAAACACAAGGGAACTTTAAAACACAAAACTATAGTATGACAGCATGTAGACCCAACAATGATTTGGCTTTGTAAGGAACATAGCAATCAGATGAGCTGTAAAGGTGAGGAGATAGAAGAAAAAAACATAACTAGCAGGGAAAAATCTTCACATTAGCATTTAAAGAAAAAAAAATATCAAAAAGCAATCGGCTTATAGAATCATAGAATCATAGAATAGTTAGGGTTGGAAAGGACCTGAAGATCATCCAGTTCCAACCCCCCTGCCATAGGCAGGGACACCTCACACTAAACCATGTCACCCAAGGCTTCATCCAACCTGGCCTTGAACACTGCCAGGCATGGAGCATTCACAACTGTAACTGGCTATAGCTCCAGACATCATATGGATGATTTAGCAGAACCAGCTGGTGATCTCCACTCATGCTGACAGTAACACAGCCTCTGGCCAGCAGCTCCTGCTGTCAACATTTCTTTTTTTGTATGACACTGTAGCGGGTCATACATTTTGCTTTACTCTACACAGTGTGTGGCATTAATTAAACTTAGAGTTGAAATACTACTTTACTGTTTTCTGTATAGACTTTAGCTGATAGTTTAACATATGTAGTGAAAAATATATCACACAGAGCAGGAAGTGGTATAAGAACCATAACATTTCTTAGGCAGCAAATACACAAATAGTACTTCACACCCCAACCTTCACTCTAAAATTCAAAGCTGGGATGAAATCAACACAAAGCTCATATTCATATTACAAAAGTAAATATGAAGATGGCAGGAAGGGAGATCCATTTCTGCCAGGAAGAAGTGCCAAATTCAAGTGACATCAAGATTCTAAACTGAGAGTTTGATTCTTTTTTGGTTCAGCCATGGATTTTTGCCCTGACCACTTCCAGAAATGGAAGTGCAACTGTACTCCAAACCCCAAGATTATGTTTCTTAACCCCTTTGCACCCCTGAAAATCTGAAGTAAAGAACATGTAAAGAACTTCACTGTCAAGCTGTGTATAAAGTCAATTGATTACATAATTTGTGCAATTTGAATAATTTGGAAGAACCTGGGTTTTTTCCTTGGCCAAAAAAGAACAGTTTTGACACCAACAAGCCTTTGTCAACAAGGCTTAAGTCAGTATGTCTTTACTGACAATTTGCTTGGTTTATTGTTGTAAATTAGAATTCCATTTTTTTGCTTAGTCATTACAATTAGATTACTACAGAGACTTCATTACAGCCACAGGCAGGACAGCATCTGAGGTACGTAATTTTCTCCCTATGTTGCCAGTACTCACTAAATAGTTATCGGAACAATTGTCTATAAAAGGACAACAAATGTTTGCATCTCAATATTGCTCTCCAATAAAATTATCACTTGACAAAAATGGATACCAGTAAGCTGATAGTATTACCATTATTACTTAGTGAGTACATTTATGGCTGTTCTGTGTTTAATATACTTAATTGTAATGTTCACTGCACAATGAAGTTCACAGTATGTTATCAAGAATAAATAATCATGTAATGAATAGAATCATATTTTTTTCACTATTCTGTGACTTTGAATGTTTCTAAATAAAATGTGCTATACTGAATTCTTTGGGAAGCTGTATTCAAATATATTTTCAATAATCAGATAATTTCAGTATACTTTCAGTGTATATTTTAAAGAAGCTTTGGTTTCAAAAGCTTACTCAGTACTTCACTTTACTTAGCTTTATAATAATCTAAATTGCATGTGATGTTTTAGAATAACTTCTGAAGTGTTCTATCTAGCTACATTGTCAACATATCATATTATTAGCATAATTGTAAATTAAATTACGTGAGATTGTAGAAGCAGTCTAGTAGCAGCAACATAAAATTCAGTATGGCTGAGCTGCCTTACAGAAAAGCAGATACCTGAGGAGGCAAGTAGATGATAAATAGACTGCTGAAACATACAGCAGCATACAGCCCTAGCACCTGTTACAGCTCTCTGGACGTCATCTCAAATATTCCTACAACTATATAAATAGATTAAATTCGTCTTACTGAAGAAATTCTAAAAGTCTGTTAGAATAGCAACAAAATCAGGAAAAACACAGTAAATTATTAGATTTCAGTTTTTAACCCACCACTTTTACTTCTGGTGGGCCTTCATCCCTGATGCTCCACATATCTCAATAAGGCAGGGCATGCCCACAAGCACTGTGACCAGCACTTAACACCTTCTGCTCAGCTGCCTCTCTTAAGGCCACCAAGAAGATAAGATGGAGAATGCCTTTGTTAACGATATTGCATCAGAGAATACCTGACAACCACATCGGTGGATACACAAAAAGGCATTAGCTATCCTTTGGGAGTGATACATTGGTTAAATTGGTTTTAGTATCTGGAGTCATAGAAAAATGTTATCTTCAAGAGTCAGGAAAGAGGTTTTAAGAGTAGCAGATTCACCAAGGGAAACAGCCTAAGCTAGATTGAAAGAAACAAGGGAATGAACATCTGAACTATGGAAGGAAACATCCTCTAACTCATTAGTTCCTATAGGCTGAAGTTGAAATTTCATGTGGTGGGGTTATCCTATAGTCCACAATCAAAGAACAGGAAAGAAATAGGAAACGTGAACCAAATAATGGATTACTAGAAAGATGACAGACCCTTGGGTGACATGGTTTAGTGTGAGATGTCCCTGCCCATGGCGGGGGGGTTGGAACTAGATGATCTTAAGGTCCTTTCCAACCCTAACTATTCTATGAAGAACAAGCTTTTAAGTAGTGGTCCTTTTCCTCTTTGCATACATGTGTAGTGCAAGCCTGCTGTATGGCTGGGAAAAGAAAAAATATTTGCAGATCTAAAGCCACAAGAGTGTTTCTACTTTTTTGTTAAATCAAATGGATCAGGTATAAAAAAGTACAGAATTAACAGCACTTAGCAACTGATATGATGAAAGAACAGGAGCACACCTTAAAATAACAATTATTACATTTTGGGTTTGCCCTGTATTTTTTGAGTTTCTTCTGTGGTGTAAGCAGGTAACAATACGATGCTGCAAGTGACACTAAGCTTTTCATTCACCAGTTTGATCTTAATATGAATTTGATTACCTCATATTCAACATGAATCAGTCTTCATCCTTGCAAACAGTAATAATGGATAGTAATTATAATGATATCAATATGCAAACTAAAGTCATGGTCTTACAAGAATGTAAGAATGGATCAAATCTGACTGCTATACACAGCTCTAAAAATAAAAGCTGTATTTCACCCGTCTGTCTGAAGGAGTACAGCAGAATTTATCTTCACAGAAGATAGATCGCACTGCCAAGAATTAGATTAAATATGTATATACATATATATACACATATACATACACACACACATATATATATTAGTCTCTCATTTTATAGCACCTACCAACATGGTGTTCTGCTTCAGTCTAAAAGAACAAAATTTTAAAAACATAACAACAGGTGTGTTTTACCATGCGATAACCGTTAACATTTTGGTCACCATCACTGTGCTGAGGTAATGCTCATAAACAACCCAATACTTAAAACACTTGGGAGAGTATTTTAATAAAATTGCATGGATGGAAATGGTTGGAGAAACAAACAGAAAATTTCAGTTATTAATCTATAATCTGACCACTTATTTCAGATGGTATCATAAAACAACAGAGAACACTCAGGTTGTTTGTGCAGACATGAGGAATCTAAGATAAAACTAGAGCTCTGTTGCTAAAGTTTACATGACTTTAATTTAATGTGATATATAGGAGTAAATCCCTAATTTGCTACCCATTTTGTCTTTAACATTTCCTCCATTCCCTCATCTTCCTTGTTAGTAATGGATGTAACTGTTTCCTGTGATTACCAGTCTCAATATATAAACGTGGTTTCACAGTGACGGCCTATACATGTGCCTCCCTCTCTATAAAAACAAAAACACCATGACATTTTAATACTGTAATGAAAGTCATATCTTTCCAGCACTCACATGAACAATGACATCTCACACAAAAAATCCCATATCAACAGATGCTGAACATGAAGTGCAATTTATAAGACTTTCAAATGAGCAACCTTCAGATTCATCTTCTACAATTACTAGCAAAAAGCGTCATGAATGCAACAGTGGAGTAATTTCTGCATTTTTATCACATGAAATTTGGAATTAGTTTGATGCACTTTTAAAACTAGCTATAACAACTAAACAATTCAGTTCTATGTTTTAAAAAGTGAATGAACTTTGACTTTCTTTTCAAATTTTGTTGATATTTTGGGAAGAAACATAACACGTATGTTTGAAAGCTTCTAAATGACTTAAGATTCCAATGTGAAAACCAGTATTTTCAAAACCTAAATGACGCTGGCATAATTTTCACATGCTTTATATTATTCTTATAATTACCCCCACATTTTCATTTTCTCCATTCTATTTATGTTTGTATATTTCCTTCCAGAAACTGCATTCAGAAGTGCATTCATTCCATAACAGTCAACCTGATCAGATTTAGCAGGATAGAAAGCACTGAGGACGAAATCTTAACCACGCGAGAGTTATTTTCTTATTGAACAGAGGTTCCAAAAAATTTCTAATAATGAAGATGATTAATACGTAATGGCTAATTGTCACATTTCTGCCAGGCACATTAAACATTAGCTAAGTTAGCGACACAGAGCTAATCTCCCCCCTCCCGTTTTTTCAA
Organism: Pezoporus flaviventris; assembly: GCF_033815535.1. NCBI lineage: Eukaryota > Metazoa > Chordata > Aves > Psittaciformes > Psittacidae > Pezoporus > Pezoporus flaviventris. The sequence goes on from NW_026892550.1 coordinate 27,524,181, forward strand.
GCACTCAAAAGGATGGTGCCGACATCATGGGTTAAACAACAGAACTTAAGTAACTTCCAAAGTAAATTCTTTCAAGCTTTGTGAGAAATCCACAGAGAAACAGTTCGCCATCTATATTTCATCTTTACTGCATTCCTACTTCAGTTCTTGACTGGACAGAAATGGGCTAAATACTTGAATAGCGTAATGCAGGTGAAGGTTCTCCCCAGCTTTCCTCAAATGAGTAATGAAAATTAATTGGGACTCACCCTGTTCTCCCAGTTGTGAAGGAAAATATAATCAATATAACTTGATGAACAGAAGACTGATTGGAATTGAACAAATGAAGCCTTCTTTTTATACTAAGAGACTGAAGGAGGATACAGTGCCCATGCCATTTGATATTCCAAAATACTTGTAAGCACTGTTGGAAGAATGGAAGCAAAAATAACTACTCTTCTCTGGAACTATACTAAGCCAGCTTTATGAATAGACAATGTGCAGCTGCCTGTCCCTAGAAGAAGCTAGGGTCAGCAAAATGAAAAATTGAGAAACATGAAACGATTTGTTGGAGACTATACTCAGATGTCATTACTCGATATAATTCCTGTGAAGAGGATATTCAAGGGAGATCAGGTACAGCAAAGAGATGCAGGCATACTCCTTACTGATCTGGAAGAAGAAAAAGACTTGAAAACAAAGATTTCTGAAGGTTTGGAGACAGTTATAAAAAGACATAACAATGAAAAGATGTCCTCCAGAAGTCTGCGCTAGCCCTACAAGTGATTCAGACTGGAATTTATAACAAGATATCCATGGGCAATTGGGAAAAATCTGACAGAGCTGTGAGGAAGGTTGCCATGATCCAATCAGTACAGTTATACAAGGGAAAAATGAACGGAAAGCAGAAAAATACACACACACACACAAAAAGGGGAAGGGACAGAATTGTGGCTCAAGAAGCAACAAATTTTGCAGTAAAAAAAGAACTGGGAAAGAAGCCAAACATTCACTGTTCTCTCAGAGAGGTTAGATTGATCTCCTTGTTTATGTCAGAAGCACCTCATTTTATCATACAGGCTCTTAAATTTCAGACAGATCAAAAAAATTAAACTGTTAAGTTTCTTCCTGAGCCCTCTGTACAGGAAGATATTCCACCTAGCAAATACAGAAATGTATCTTCTGGGCTTTTCATTGTCTGTGCTGTACTTAGTATAGGAGAATGTGAAGCACTCAATTTAAAGCTTATACCCATTTAATGATGAGCATCAATGCTAACTGGTCTGATTCAATATGGACAAAAGTTCAAAAGAAAAAAATAAAGTTAAAAAAAATTTATGCTTAAAAAGAGACATTTATTACATCCTGTAATTAGCTTTAGTTACGAAGTGTATTACCAAAGCATAATGAAATAAAGTTTTACTTTACCATACTAGAAACTACCACTGTTTCTCTGCTCTCTAAAATACTGACAGAATTGGCTAGCAAGTATTTTTTATGCTTACTTTGTGTTAAAATGCATTCAGTCTATGCAGAGTGAGTCATTCTTGCCTTAAAAATCAAATTTCTGGGATATCTTGTGAGATCCATAGGAAAAACTTTCAAGGCAATGTGGCATGTATACAACAAAAATTGGGCTTCTCTACTACAGAAGGAAGTATTTCATAGTGCAGTTTAAATTTCTAGGTCAGATATATTTGTGTACTATGATCACCTGACTCCTAGGAAAGCCAGTTCTGTGCAAAGACAACATAGTCATATGTTAAGATAACATAGTCTTAAGATAACATGTTCTTATGTAAGAAAATCCTTTTTTTGAGCTGGAATTTTTCTTTCTGCTCTTTTCATGATGAGGCAGATTCTTCAAGGTGTAAAAATTACTATCAACGAAAAATAGATCTATATTTACTTTATATTTGTTAGTAAGGATTTCCTGCTACAACTTTATTCACAGTACTGTTTTGCTCATTTGAATCACTTTCATTAGTTACTCAAAACTGGTGATAGAACCTTGCAATGGAAAAGAACTGAAAGGCATTGAAGGCATCTACAGATTATGAATATCTGGAATATATAGAAGAACAAAGTCCCCCACTGCATTATTATTTCAGCTAAAAGAAGATCTCCCAGTAGGGAGAAAAAAAAAAAAAGACACCAGTGGGTATTGAGGATATAGGTCTAAATATACACACAAACGTGATTAATACTGAAAGCAACAAGCCACTGCAGGGTCCTACAAAAACAGCATATTTCACTTCAAGGAGTGAGTTTCAGCAACATTGAGCAGAAAAAAATAATTAAGAGATTGAAATTATATAGCCAGTCAAAATCACAAAGAGGGGAATGGGCAAGGGGGAGATATATGCTTCTGTGTAGAAAAGGCCATAACTTGCTTACACTGCATAATTCTACCTATAGCACCACACACAGAGAAACCCTCCACTGTGTATCTTCTACACTCCACAATGCAACAGAAGTAAAACACACTTTAGCTGTATTTCAATTACTGTGTCATAAAATGAGTTATATATACTATAAAAGTAATAACATTGAACAACCAGAAAGAGAAAGCAGAAAAAAAAACCCACAAACATATGAGCAATGTATGGAAGAGCTTATTTATTACAATTAGGAAACATTATAGGCAAGAAAAGCAGCAAGCTGTTATCTACTCCAAAAGTGACAACAGCATGTCTTTACTGATGTTGAAGAGATGCCTGAACTTTAAATTAATATTCAGTAGTGTTCTGATATCATTCTCTGCAGTTAATAATGTACTTATGACACATTGGCCATTGATTCTTGAACTGTTTGTGTGCTGTTGAAGTTTCCATGTTAGTGTATTTAAGTAAAATATAATTATATATATATCATATCTATATAAAACACTTAGGAAATACAGTTATAACATAAATTCAGAAGCCTTTAACAGCAGTACTTCAGTATAAAATACAGATTTTGTAGATATTCATAGCATGTTCATGATTCAGGGGAATATTAATAGATGTAGTCACAAGGGAGCTGTTAAGACCTACTGGAGTTTTAATCAGTATAAAATTCAGTTTTCATATTAGATTAGTAGTTTTAAACAAAAAGCACATCCAAATAAAAATTTCTGATATTATTTAGCTTACAACCTATGTATTTCTGTCTTATTCATATAAATTCCAAATTGACACAAGTACCTCTCAAAATCATGACTATAATGGTATTACTGTGGATAAGTCACCATCCTACACCGTTTTAAAATTACTGCATGCAGGCATTTCTTCAGAGCTTATAATTAATGACTTGTTGCTGTTTGAAAAGGAGATATATCAATATTTTTATTCAATAATTGTTATAGAACTTTAAAATCATAGAATCATAGAATGGTTAGGGTTGGAAAGGACCTTAAGATCATCTAGTTCCAACCCCCCTGCCATGGACAGGGACACCTCACACTAAACCATCTCACCAAAGGCTTTGTCCAACCTGGCCTTGAACACTGCCAGAGATGGAGCATTCACAACCTCCCTGGGCAACCAGTGCCTCGCTTTCAAAAAACACTTTTTAATGCGTATGATTTTAAAATAAAATAAGTTTTAAATTATGTCATTTGAAAGTATAGCTTACATTTATAAAATCTGCAGATCTCCACACTGTCCAAGTTTGATGCAACAACTGCCAAGTAAGTCAAAAAATGTCCTTCTGATCAAGGGATTTTTAGAAAGAATTAAGTTGCGCAAGCACAAGATCAGTCTCAACTGGCAGGAGCACAGGAGGATCCTTAAGTTCTTAAACATAGCATGCCCACTCCATCCCTTCTCAGTTTTGATCACTGCTTGACAACTGTTTTGATCACTGATGTCATTTTTGTCATTTTAGACAAAAAATTTCCTACTCTTTTTTTTCGTTTAGAAAAACAAGGAAGTAGTGAAAACAAAATTAATTAATTGGTTTTCTCATTGATTTAAGATACATCTAACCTAATAAAGTCTATCAACCACAACTATAGTTTAAAATAGTCTGGAACTGAAAATCTAATCTCCATCTGTAGACCTATTTCAGGGACATCAGAATCTCTATTTTTTCAAAAAATATAATTTTGCATGAAGACTTCCAAATTTAGTTATCATGCTCACTAAAGTACATATACTTTTTTTAATACATACTATTTTTAAACCCAAACAAAAACAACAAAAATAACCCACAAACCTAAGCCAAACTGAATTAAAGAAACAGTAGAATTTTATTAATAGCTACTTTTGAAGCTACCAGCTGTAGTATATATAATAAAATAGGTTCCACTATTAACTGATCTTTCTCCAAAGCTGTCCACGCAGTATGTAAGAATTATCAGGAGTATAAATGTTATTTAAAAAATAGCACAATAACATTATGTTAATCTTAATTTTAAATTATAAGCATTTCCAAATTAAAAGATACAACACCAATCCCTTAAGGAAAAAATGGAAAATAGACAGAAACTTGAACAGCAGTGAATGAAGTTTTTAAAAAGCAATTCACTAAACTCATCTTTGTTCATGTAGTACTCTGGTCTACAGAGATTCTGGTATCACTTTCCTGACACAGGAATAAGAAGGCTTTATACTCCTTAAACAAATGAAGGGGGTGAATCTGACTCTAATTCTCTATGTGCTTTGGTAATAGAAGCCTCTGTTCCTTATTCTAAAAGAGGAATCTGCAGACAGATTTTCATTCTAGAGTAAATCTTTCAATGGCCATACAAATTTCCCTATAAAGTTCAGTGCAACAGCGTCCCATATTTTAAAAGTTTTCTTCCACCTAGAACATCCAGAAACAGTATATAAAAAATATACATGCTAAATTAAGTATATAGAATTTGTCCAGAAAAGACAGCAACAATATTTGGTGCAGCATTATTGCACTAATTTTCTTGAATCTTGGTACATGGCTTTGAAATATTTATATTTGAAGATAAAGAGTTAGTCTTGCATCATAAGTTACCCACAGACACATCACTGGAAGAAATTAATAATGTCCCATTTTAGCAGAATCTCAAAGCACACATTCTTAAAAAAAATTGACAAAGAAAATAACCTGTTTCTAGCACGAAATTTGGCAAAACTGAAAATTAACAAGACTTCAAAATTTCACTTTGGGGTTCCTTACAGGGACACACAGAATCACTTCATGATGGCATTTTCTTCAAGGCTTTAAGATGAATCCTTTTGTTTTGCAAGTTAAAATTTGTCTTTTTAAAAAAGTATTCCTCTCCTTTCAAATAGTAATTTTGTTCTGAAGCTTATTTATTCTAATATTTATTTTTGACCACATCTTAAGTTCATTATTTTCTTTGTGAGCTAATATTCTAGCTCTTTTGGAAGCTGATTTTAATTCCTGTCCCTTTTTATTTCTTGTAGGAAGATTCCAAATTGGGAACTCTGTTTGGCCTTAAATTAAACTGAAATTTGAAGAAATTTTCTTAGATAAATGAATGAACAGGAACCTAGTGCCTGAAGTCACAAAAGAATTAAGAGTTATGCTTAGCTGTAGGGATTGCTGATGCCATAGTTTGTTTTATTGTTGGTGGCGGTGTTTGGGATATTTTGTTTTTAATAATTACTAGGAAACTTAATAAAGTTGATTAGGAAGTAGGTCCTTATTTTCAACTGGAACTTTATCCAGAATGATGATGTTTGTCATATGATGGTCTAAGTGACTTCATAATTTCAAGCAGCATTTTTGAGAAAAGTTGTATCCATTTTCCTGTTATGCAGTACTCAATGCATTCCTCAATGTTTATTATTCCTACTTCTTCTGAAGGAGAGACTTGAAAGGTAATGCATTTCCTTCCAGCCACATTAATGTTTGCTTGCTTGAATTATTGTGTTGAGTTGTATTTGACAGCCAAATTACCTCTTGTCATTAGTTATGACAAACTTTTAATTTATTAGCAAAATGAAAATAGAGCACATTTCAGACAGAAGTTCAAGATTTTATGAAGCTGCACAACAGATGCCACATAAAGGAAAATTAAATAACTTGTTATTTCTTCCATCTCACCTTTTGTACACCTTGTAGCTTTAAATAAAAAATATTAAAAGTATTAAAAGCACTTTACCCCACTATACCCTGCACTTACCCTCTCCCCAGTATTACCACAATTAAAAAAAACCAAACCCTATATATGGGTCTGTTTTTCCATGTAACAGATCTCTACTGTCTACAAAACTCTATTTGTCAATAGGAGTATCTAGCTAGATAGCACACTTATCAACATATTAAAGTTTTAAATAGGGACATACTACTCCTTGAAACATCAAAAGCTTGCTGTGGGCAGAACCACAGCTCATGTACAAAGTATCCCCTCAGAAAGCTCATGTAAGCCTAATCTTTAAAACACATGAAAGACTACTCAAAGAACAGCATAAAGAGCTTCTGAAAGATATCAAATATGGAAATGTTTTTTTAATAAACAACTATTAATTTTGCCATTAATAATTTCTGTAATTAATAACCACTAACCGTAAAAAACTTTGGATGTTAAATACAACACAGAATTACAATTAATTAATCACCACAACAAAAAATCATGTTCTCTGCATTTTATCCTTCACTGATCAACTACTTTTAAGAAAAAACGTTTGAAATTGAACATCTGAAATTCTGCTTTCACCTAAAATCACCGAAGTTGCTTGACACTTTCTATTAATAAATCAGTCATTCTATTATACTTTCCAAAATAACCAATGCTCATTAAAATTCACTAGCTGAATTAGAAAGAAAACAGGAAAAACAGCGTCAGATGTGTTACTATGCAAACCTTTTACCTGTGAAATAAAGGCAAGCAGGAAGCTACATATAGACTGACACATTCAGCCAGGAGGAAAGTACATTACACAGTTCTATCTTCAACTTTAAAACATGCAGCATGACAAAAAACATTCCCCGAGCAATAGTTTAATTTGAAACTATTCAGTACAGGAGTTCCACCCAAAATAACCTATTTTACCAGTCTAACCTAAGCTGTCCACCTGACATGGGTGAGTTCAACCCCTCAAAAAGAACTCTTAGAACTGTATATTTGAGCTTATCCACCAACAACAGAACTAGTTTTTTTATTAAGGTTATCCTTCTAGACTCTCTCACAAATGTGGCCACCTGCAACGGATAGAAAAAAATCTGGCAGTGTCCCATAATCTGATTTGTGTCTTAACAGAAGCTCTGAGTGGCCAAATGTGATCGGCTGTTTGGAAGCTAGCTAAGTACATACATACCCAGAAATGGAGTTCAAGATCATTAACATTACTGGAAAACAAAACAAAGGCTATTTCTATATCCATACTTCAGAGTATCACCTGTTAAGGCACATGCAAAGTAGAACCACTCTAGAGAGATCAAAAATGAACTGACAAATGGCTGTCCAGCATGTTCAAGTCAATTCATTTTTATCATGAGCAGTCCAGGAATTATAATGGTATGGCAGGATTGTTTTCATATCTAGATTCATCTGGTTATCAAACATTCATTACGAAAGCTAAACAATGCAAAGACATTACATCCACTGTGAAGTGAAAAACTTGATGCTGAACCACAAATATTTGAGTCTGAAATTCAGAAACAATCTATTACGACATTTATACACACACACCACAAAAAGATAACTCATGTGCACAGCACTTTCTTGGGGGTTGGAATTAGATGAGGTGTTTGAAACTAGATGATCTTAAGGTCCTTTCCAACACTAATTATTCTGTGATTGTTACGATAAAATATCTGGCAGCAAAGAATTGCTTAATTAAAAATCTTTGATACACTGACTATATTCACAACTACACCTGTAAACATAATATTAAAAATAAGTCTGGAAATTCACATCTATTATCAACTGGGATAGAGGAGAAAAATATGTTTTAACTCTCTGCAAACATATTTAAACATATATATGTCAAGCAACTTTATCCTGATAAATATTATGTGATTTGAGAAACTAAGTCTGTTTTTGATGATAACTAAGACTAGATGCCATCTGATGGTTTTCAAAAATTATAGAAATTACAGATTATTGTAATATCTATGTGCTGAAGATACTAACAAGGCAGAAGCATCATTAACTAAAGCAGAATTCTTGGCTTATTGTTAAACAGCAGAAAAAAAATTCAACTCAAGGACATTCAAGGCTGATTAGTACTTACACTCAATCACATATATTTTATCTTAATACACCTCAGGTGAAATTGTTTTCAGATTAATGCTTCTTAAGCAATGGCCTGGAAGATAACAAGGTACTACATACATACAGCCCTAATATTGAGGCAAATTTTGGTGAAAGAAGAAGAAAAAAAAAAAAAGGGAGGGGGAGAGGAAGTGAAAAAAGGGAAAGGAAAAAAGACTCCCCAGTTCAGTTTACTTTATTTTCCAGATCTTATATTTTATATATATTATGTATTTAAGACTGAGTCTTGCTTGTAGCTATTGCTAATATTTTTCCTTTAACTATTCCACCTATTATATTTATGAACTTGCACAGATATCCCTGTATTTTGGTAATACCAATTAGCCTTGGGATAAGATTATGTCTTCAATTTTATCTGATTTTTCTTAAATGCTCTCTGTAAAAAGACCTCAGGGTACAATTGGCATTTTCACAAAAACGTCATCTAACAGACTCTCGGTGAGAAAACAGAAAAAAGAAATAGGGAAAACAGTCAGTTTTCTATGACCTCACCCCCCCAAAAAAGGCGTTTAACAGTGTGACAGTATCTATGGAGACTATTAGATCAACAGGTAAGTTAGATGCTAGTAAGTCACCAACTGGAAGCTGCAGAACTGCTGCCAAAGTTCTACAACATCACCCCATAAAGCCAAGGCAGTGGGGCAGTGTCAGGTTGTCAGTCAGTGCTGCCTTCATTTGTAAAGGAGGCCAATTTATTTTCAAATAGAAGATTCAAGGAACTGCACATTACCAGGCATGGCTTCCATTTCTGGTAATCACATAAGGTTGAATAAAGTTGCTGGGTACATTGACAAACATGGTCTGTTTGAAAGACCCAGCACAATTTCTGCGCAGGGAAATCCTGGCTCAGAGACATACTGGATGGCTAGGCAGGCATCAGTAAGTATATGAACAATGGGAACAGTAGGCAAGAGTTATCTAGATTTCCAGAAGAGAACTAATAAGCTTCTACAGCAAAGTGAGTTAGAAAAGCTAAGCAGCTTTTTTTTGTTGGAGCAAAGCTCTTAGTTAAGACTAGTACTGGTTTCATTCAATGACTTCATCAGTGCTTTGCAAAAGGAAGTATGCTGTACAGTGTGTCTGCAGATGACAGTAAGATCATAAAGGTAGAGGTACAACTCCCGAGACACTGACAAATCAAGTGGGCAACATGTCGGCAGATGATGTTCAGAGTTGGTAATTGTAAGGTAACGTACCTAAGGAAATTAATCTAAGCCATGTCTACATAAACGTGAAATCAGATCTAAGAGCTAAATGAAGGAAAGGGACCTAGGGGTCATAAGCGATGCTTCTGTGAAATTCTCAGGTCAATGTACAGCAGCCAGAATAACACTGAGAATGTTTTAGGAAGGATATCGAGAATTTAATGTCATTTTGATACTGTACTAAACCTTTATTCATGTTTCTCTGCAGCCTGCTGTTTGCCTAGGATTTGCAGTGTAAATATAAAATATCTGTTTTAAAGTAGATCATGAGATTTTTCCATGTTAAGTTCTTAGGCTGACTTGACAGATGGAACAATAAGTTCAAACAAACATATTCATTACAGCAATGAAACAAATGTAAACTCTCAAACATTTAGCTAGTCTGAAGAATACATCTACTGCTTTCTTGAAGTAACTTTCTCCTTGCTATTAATACTATTCAGTTTTAATTTTTTACCTCCCCAAAAAGGCAAATTGTGTCATATTTGGTAATGGATAATTTTGACTAATACAAAATTGCAAGAATTACAGTGTCAGATGTCTTCAGAGGAAAATAACTGTGATGTGAATTAACATGGCCAAAGAAATAATTTCGATTAGTAAAAAGATGAAGTCAAATATCAAACTGCTATCCAATTTTCTGAAACACCTAAAAAGCCATTTAAAGGAACATAACTACTGTGATAAGTGAGATACTGGTAATATTACAAGAACAGTAACCAGCAAAAGAAATGAAACCCTGTTCATATGGTATAAAACCATCTAAAATAGTGGAAACTTTATTACCACATGGAACTAGTATACTCTCACTAACAATCAGTATAATAATCATTAATGTTCATTAACTTTGTTAGAGTCATGTCTTTACTGTTTAGTTTTACATAGAACATTTACACAGAGATAAATGTTAAAGGTATTGTACAAACCTGATGATGGGGAAAAGAATTTGAACAGGAAAAAGCATAAAATATACATATATATGCTTACAAGTCACATTAATACTTTAATATTTTATGGGAAAATTGTTTTATATTGGTGTACAGCTTCAGAAATCACGATAGTGCTCCTTGGATGTGCATTGTCCTGCACTATCCTGCCAACCACACACTAAAACTTTGCACCTCCATCCATTATTATAAACATTTCAGAAAATCGCCACCAAAGTCTCAACATGAAAAGCTCACAAAGACCCAGCAGTATGCACCTGCTGTCCAGAAATCCAACCATGTGCTGGTCTACATCAAAAGGAGCATGTCCAGCAGGTTGAAGGAGGTGATTCTCCCCCTTCATTCTGCTCTTATGAGATTCCACATAGAGCACTACCTTCATCTCTGGGGGCCCCTACACAAGGGATGTCAACCTACTTGAGTGAGCCCAGAGGAGGCCACAAAGATGATCAGAAGGCTAGAGCACCAGTCTTATGAAGACAGGCTGAGAGGGGTGAGCTTGCGCAGCCTGGAGAACAGAAGGCTCAGAGGAGACCTTAGAGCAGCCTTCCAGTACCTTACAGTGGACTATGAGAAAGCTGGAGAAGGACCTTTTACAAGGACGTGTATTGACAGGACAAGGGGGAATGACTTTAAGTTGAAAGAGAGGAGATTTAGATTAGACATTAGAAAAAAAAAAAACAAAACCAAAAACAAAAACTTCGCTCTCCGAGCGGTGAGACACTGTCACAGGTTGCTCAGAGAAGCTGTGGCTGCCCCATCCCTGGAAATACCCAAGGCCAGGCCTGACAGGGCTTGAGCAACCTGGTCTAGTGGAATGTGTCCCTGCCCGTGGCGGGAGGGTTGCAACTAAATGATCCTTAAGGTCCTTTCAACCCAAATCATTCTATGATTCTGTGAAGTCTTTCTTCACCTGCCTATTTCATCTCCAAACTCTTCCTCTAGAAGTGGTCTTCATGTTTTCTCATGTCTAGGCAATAAATGACCCTTTGATGCTCAACAATATTTTGTAACTGGTTTCATTTTAAGAAATCTCATGAAACCTACCATGTACACAGTTGCATCCCATTCTACATGTAGCAATATTTCTTTAACTGTTTAACAAAATCAAAATTATAAAGAGTATTACAGCTTAGATTACTAATTAAAATAATATTTTAACCGAGTGCAATATGTACAATGCATTTGTACAGTCACCACTTTAAGAAAGTCCTTAAAGTCATGGGTGACTAAATGGAGAATGCAGGATTCAGTTCTGACAGTACTAATTTCTTGAGAGGTGACCAAGTACTTATAAAACATAAGTGCTTATAAGTATAACAAAGCCAAACATCCACACTGATTTTTTTAAATAACAAGTTAAGGTATTCAGTATATAAATATCTTGACTCAACTGAGTCAGTGACTGGTTTATTAAAATCTTAGCAACAGTTTCTAGAAAATTCAAGTTCTATTCAAATTACACAGTAAGTTTCAAAAGTAGTAAAAGAAAATGGAGCACCAGTTTAACAATTACAAAGTTATCAAAACATTTTAAATGTCCTCTGATACCTGGTGAAGAGTTCAATGTGAAACTATAAAATAGGATGCTGGAATAATTCAGGAGTACATTAGGTATAAAGCAATGGTAAGTATCATCCACAACTATGAAATAAAGCTCTATTCTGAAAATAAACTTGAGAGAAATTCAAAAGAAAGTCAAAAGATATTCATCAGCACTCCTAAACATATTTAACAAACCAAATACTCAGTTCTGATCCTATAGTGAGACTCAGCATTATTTGTAGCCTTGGATTATTCCAAGAAAAACATTAATTAAAGAGAAGTATTGCTCAAATTCTGAGGTCTAGGTCTTACTGAAATATCAAGACACTCCAGACTCAATAAACTGAACACTCCAACAAAAAACCTAACAAAGCACACCCCAAAAAACCTCATTCAAACACAACAAAACTTATACAAGCTACTTAGACTTTTCAAATTAAGGAATTATGTTCACTTATTTATATCTGGAGCTGGTAACTAACATGAGATTTTACCATACTGACAACTAAGCTTTTTATATCATTCACTATTTCTTTTAATTTGAGCTTTGGTCTTCGAGCTAAGGAGCTTCTCTTCTTTTTCTTTTTACACTTCTGCTTAGATGAGAAATTCATGAACCCTAAATGAAGAGAGGCAAACAGAAACTGTTTAATCTATCTTCAACCAGCCACAGCTTTTACAGGCAGGACACCAAGTATCCTGTAATAATACCCTTCATCAACTGGAAAATAATGACATATTGCTCATATTGTATGTAAAAAAAGATGAGCTATCCCTTTGAATCTAGAAAGTCTTCCTTTTTCCCCATTGCTATCAGCACTAATGCACCACTAACTATTCTAGTTTCCTGTTATAACTTCTCTCTTACAAAACACATAATTTCTAGAAGCATTTACATTTTCCCAAAGCCTTTCTAAATTGAAAGGAATGACCAAAATCACTCATTGCCCCGGGTCTAAATTAGCACATCTGTAACCAGGAGTGAAAAAAGCAGGAGATACAGAATTACACTCACCCATAAGCCCAAGTTTCTTTCTAAAGACTGAGCGTTATTTTCTCAGTTCAGTAGAGTAAATAACCATTATTTTTTCACCTTTTTTCCATATGTACTTCTTTACCCTATACATCAGCAGATAAAGAGCAGACTATATCAATGTTATGGCTGACTTCCTCTAAGTAACAGCAATGCCTCTGTTGCAAAAGTGAAAGAAGAAAAAAAGCATGCTACTGCTGACTAACCTTATAGCAAGAACAATGTAAAAATCTCATTATATTTGCTGTGAATTTGCATGAATCCATAAATAATTAGGGACAGGTTTTAGAGCCCTTATAGGAAAAGTAAACACAAACCTGCAATTTATGTTTCCGGACATGTCAAAAGGCAGACAAAATATGGAGCAGTTATAATGTTTTGTAACACATTACAATGAACTTGTTCAGTAAACAGAACATGTTCACACACAATATCCTGAATGACTGAGTGGTCATGTTTATTTATGTGTTACTAATAATCACAGTAGAACCACTCCGAACTATGTTTGCTATCTCAATAAATCCTTCTTGTTCAGAATAATGCTTTGGTCTGTTTCCCTATCCTTTATTTCTCCCAAACATTATAATGTTTAGTAATTCTTCTGAGGACCAAGTTTATATTATACATGCACCAAGTAGAAACATATCTGAATTCTGATGTGCGGAGGTTTTTCTTGGTGAATGTATGTGATGCCAAGACCTCAGATTTATACTAGCTATTCCCATATGGCAGACTCAAAATAGCCATAATAGGAGATAGCAAGAAATAAAAGTGAGTAAGACCAAGGTTACAATGATCATCCAAAGGAACAGTTTCTGTATGCAGCCCAGCTGTAAAATGAAACTGACTCCTGCAAAACTTCCAGTTCAGTGGACATACCATGATCTCTCTTCTTATTTTAACTTTTAAGTGGTGTAGAAATCAAGCTTGCAGTACTTTCAGACTACTTCAGTAATAGTGAAAAACATGCTGCAAACCTCAAGAGTAACAGAAAATAAATGTACTTAAATGCATAAATAAATGCATCAGAATGAAAGGGTGTAATAATTGAAAGGACACAGAAACATTATTCTGAACAAGAAAGATTCGTTAAGTTATTAAATATAGAGAATCTTATTGTTTTCCAAATTGAGTGCCTCAAAAGCCTGAGAAGAACATGCAATAAAACACAATAAAATGTTTTTATGATTTTTCCATTTGGACAAACATTTTGGTGCTTTGCATTGTCTTGTTCATGTTCATAAAATAAATGAGCAGTACTCATGAACAACTGACATAATACAAAATCATTAGTCAGATTTCATTCTTGAGTAGAATATTCAACTAAAAAATAAGCAAACTACCTGAGAAGTACAAAATTACCTAAAGTTGCAAAATTTGCCACACCTTTAAACCACACTATCCCTATTCAGAACAAAGAACACAGACTGTGCAACCCATTGAGAGTTCATCTGCTGAATCAAAGTATACAGCTTCTTCTGTTGTGTTTCACTCACAGTGTATGTTGGATGCAGACTTCAACAGAATTTTTACATAATTCTCCTTCCTATCTTAGAAAGGGCTTGTTTGGATATCAAGCTTTATTTTTCTATAAAAATAATTTCCTCCTTTAACTAGTTGCCCTCCCACTAACATTTCAAATTTGATAACTACAATTTCATGTCCCTATTAATTGAAGATAAATCACCAAGATGAATCAAGTATCAGGTAAACTTTATAGCTGAACTGCATAGGAAATGACACACAATCCCTTAAAATTTTAGACAGTGTTAACTTCGGAGTGCTTGTTCAGCCATAATCTTACATTAAAACAATTACAAGGAACAAAATAACACCACCTACTCTTTTAGAATCTTATTTCATATCGAGATTAATTTATTTACTTAGCTAAATAACTAACCTTCTTGGATGCTCAAGACATAAAAGAAAATCCTTGTAAGGCTGGCCTGCCATGTGATGCTTTCTGTCACCACTGACAGGCATTGACAAAAAAATACTGGAAGAGGAAAAGACATCAAAGGGTGGTATTTTAATGACACTCTGGGGAACACTGTCTTTCAGCAGTAGTATTTTTAGATTTTCAGAGCTCTCATTCAAAACGCTCATGCGCAAGAGTCAGTTCTGGTCATATTCTGAATTTCAGTTTTCCCACCTCTAAAATTATACACTTTTCTTTCCCAAATATCAGTGCCATGCCACAGTCCAAGTTCCATACTAAGAAAGAAAAAAAAAAAGGATTTTAAAAATATTGATTCTATACAATATGATGAAAAGTCTCACATCAGTCCTTTTTTTATAGCATTGATAAATCACTGAAATGTAAGAAATCATTTTTCTGGATATGGATAGCTGGCAGATTATCTCCATTATTCATCTACATATGCCTGTTCTTCAGAAGTATGCTGCCGTGTAGTGTTTTGTGCGGCACAGTTTAACATTTGGAAAGTCGGGAGTTGTCTCTCAGTCAGAAAAGGAAAGCTCAATCAAGCTGCTCAATGACCAACAACCTATCTTCCAGCTTTTTCCCTTATTAAGAAAGAATATTTACCATTTGTTGTACAATCTCCTAAACACACTTCTATTAATCATGGGTCCCCTGTCATATCCTTTATTTTTTTTCCCCAATGAATTTTAAAAATACATTTCCTGATGCCTACCAGCATTACTAAAGCTCAGGTACACTTTTAGTATTTAATTACTATAAATTGTCCTACACTTTCAGTACTCTTTACTCATTGATGCAGTACCAAAGCACCAACTAAACTGCCAGCAAGAGTGGTACCAGATTGCAGAATTCACACGAGATACCCAAGGAAAATTATCTAGAATACTGCAAGAGAGGGAGAGAGTATGAAAAATAAACCACTTGAGAAGAGCCATAGCTTACATATCCAACTGGGCTCCACAGCAGAAAGAATATAAAAACATACAGCTATAAAAAGTTAATAAAACACATTTAATAAAAATATAATATAAACAAATCATGAAAAACAGGTAATTGTGGTTTCTTGAGTAATGTAGTACAATATAACAAGATCTCTACAAGAATAATACTGGCAGTAATATTGCAGTTCTACTACAGTGATACCCTCCACATTGCATACAGTCTCTTAAGACTACTGATACTTCTGCTCAATCTCACTAACTGCAAAGATCTACAGAAAAGAGGTTACATAAATCCAGTTTCATTTGTTCTAAACACAATCATGAAGAAGATCTGCAATTCTAAGCACAAAAAGATTGCTAAATAATTCTTCTGCAGTGGTGTTCATTTGCATAATTAAAAGCTGGCAACCCTTCATTCAGCACTCATTTCCTTTACCTACTTGCAATGTTATTCAGTTTTCTCGGTGTACATAATTAAAAGGCAAATATACAACTTATAAATAAATAATACTAATCACCAACTATCTAGTTTAAAATATATCAATTACTAGTGAATTTGCTATTGCTTTGTATTACAAACTCAAGCTGCATCCTCATCAATACAGACAGGCCAAGCTTAGTATCCAGGGGAATTTAAGACATAAAGCATATATTTTTATCTGTGACCCAAGACACAGTTGCAAAGCTGTTCTGCTCCTGATTTCTGCTAATCAACAAGTAATGTAAGTATCCTAAACAATACATACAATATACAATAAACAGGCAACAGTATGATTAACCAGACCTTTTCAGTATATTTCTTGTGGAGAAATATATTTCTTTCTTTGGGGGGAAACCCAAACCAACTCCACAAACAAACAAGCAAAACCCACCCCAAACCCACCCACACATACACACCAACTGTACTCACATCTGACTCAGCAGAGCAATTCAGTCATTTGAATGAGTTCTCAGATTGGCAGCCTATTTATCTAAAGCTTTCTCTATTACAGTAACAAAAGATAATCATTTTGACATGGTAAATCAGCTTTAAGTTGGGATGAACTGACCCCTGGAAGTGTCACTCACTATCCAGCAACAAAATAAGAATCATCCAGAGAAACTAAACTTTTTTCAGAGTTATCCTGTGATAAACACCTCAAATGACAGTAATGAATCTAAACCACTGGAATAAACCACAACATCAGAAAAAGACATTATTATCCCTAATATACCTCAAAATATGCTCAGTGAATTAGTCTCCTGAGTTCTGAATGAACACACAAATATTATTTATATCAAAATTTATATTTACATATAAATATACTGTTTGCACAACATACTGTACACAGTAAATGTACAGGAACAGTATATAGAATATAGGAATAAATTAATAAGAAACACTGCAGTGTGGCTATGGCTGAATTCTTAGAACCTTACCAGCTAGTTTTCATTTTAATCTTATCTGAGATCTTCACATTTCCATTCTTTACAAACCTTTTATAGATGGATAAAATAACTTAAGATGAAATGAAAAAGGAGGGCTGATTTCTCATTGCTGTCCCATTTCTTTGCTGCTATCATAATGCAGACTGAGAGGCTCACTAACAGTAACACCAGAACAGATCCTTACAAGTTTGGCCATGTTCTTAATTACTTTGTTGGTTTTTTCCTAGACCTATTTAAACACACTTATTTTTCTACTTTGTTGGGAATCTCTAACACTGTCATGACTATCTAAGTTCATCAGTCTTTCCCAGATCTTTGTAACTGACACCCTTCTACCGCAATTATCTTTTGCTCTCTCTTCAACTGTATTGTATTCAGACTATTCCTCCTTCTGTATGGTTCATTTTCTCTACTCCTGCTTTAAGCTTACATTTTTATTATTTAAAACTCTCACTGAGTGAAGTTGTCTTGCAGTTACTTCTCATTCAAACGTTCTTTGAAAACACATTTTAAATAACCTATCATTTAAACCACTAATAATTCAGCACAGACACTGCATTGTAAGATGCAATGCAGAGATATGTATTTTTATTACCTGATAGGTTAAATGCAAATTCTGTCTAGGTTTTCAAAATACAATCTTAGCAGATTCATGGAACAATTTGTATGGATACAATTTGAGACTTCCTTCTCCTCACCCTACTCAGGCTCTCTTTTGGAGCAGAAAGGTCCTGAGGACAATTTCACCAGCTAATGCTGAGAAACAGCAGAAATAAGGAATGATGCAACTAGAACAGAATATGCTAGAAAGACCATAGCTGGACCCATGAGTATGGATTTCCTGGCTTACTGGAATAGTCTTTGAACACCTTGGTTTTCATGTATAATTTTCACTCAGTAGCAAGACATTAGGAATGTGGGTGTTTCAAGGCTTTTTGTTGTCTAATTCAGAGCTTCTCTTTGAGCTCATGCTCCTAGGACCAATATCTTACTCAATGCAATATAGATAGGGACAAAACTTAGGCTAGCGATATTTACTTACTAGTAGAGTGGTTGCATATCATCATATTTATGTCTATAACTACACAGACAAACAGGACCAGCACAAACTATACTGACAAACAAAATGCAGAAGGAAAGCAAACCAGCAGAGTCTTGACTGAAAAGGCTTTTGGCAGCATGTGGTCATTTTTTCTGCTTCAAGTACCATGACCTTACTGGGTTCTCAACAATGGCAGCATGATTAAAACCAGTAAGTCTTGCAAAGTTCTAGCAAACTGTGCATTTGGTGGGAGCTGATATTCCTTTAGCAGGTCAGGAATTCTACTTTCCAAAACCAGATGAAATCCAGCAGAAATGCAGCACTGCAATTCACCAACAGAAATGTGTCAACAGCTGCAGCTTAAAGGGGAGGGTGGAAATGCAATTCTGGGTGTAACTTTTTACTAGTAAAAACACCCTAAAATGCATCAGCCGATGAAGCTATTAAAAAGATGCTTATCCAAAAGATCTTCTATTAAGTTCTTGAAGATTTTCATTAGACAACTTAGTAAAACCTAAAATGTTGAGGTTTTCTTGATAAAGTGATAAATACTTGATTCCTAGACTTTGAGAAATGAGAACGTAATTATATTACTGCAGTTGAAAAGAAACAGGGATGAGCTGCAATTTATTACTCTGCTGTTGTGGAGTCTCTCCCTATCTCATCTTTGTAGAACTGAAGAATAATGTTTGAATGTAAGAAAACTAAATAGAAAACTAAATCAAAACCACATGCCCTTTATTGTAAGCTACATATATACTGTTCAACAAATAAAAGAATGAGGAGCATAAAAAGAAATATAAGACTTGGACTGAATATTGTTCTGTCTGCAACATTTTCCATAACCCTTTTTATAGGCATTTCAAGATTCTGCCCTCATGTACCTGATTTCATGACCCAGAACTGAACAGTATATACAGATTTTTGTAACTGGTTTATAACTTCCTCCATCAGATAAAGGTGAACTGATCAATGAAATATAAACTGCAACCTGCCTTCTAAGTGCAAGAAATCATGTCCCATATCCCTTGCTTAAGCATAAAACAGAAAGGTTTTGTAGTCAAGGAAATTTATATATATATATGTTAATATAGACAGAAGTACACACACAGTCAATTTAAAATCCTCTTACATAAGTGAAAATCATTACAATCACAACTTATAGTTCAAATGTCTTGTCTGGAACTAGACTGGAAGCATAAAATCCTTAATTATGATACAGAAGTATTTAAGAAAGGGCAGCATGACAGACCTTTTTAAATAGTAAAAGGGATATGAATCCCAGGAGTTACCACAAAGGTGTCCAACACTTCACTGTTAAGTGAAATTTAAAAGTTTTTATGAGCATTGGATACTACTAAGAACAGTAGGAAATGCTTCAAAACATTAACAGAGATTCTGAAGACATGATGCAGATGTGAAACTCTTGGGAATCCAAAATAAGAGGGGCAAAAAAGCCTAAAATTTGCAAAAATAAAAGGGCTAATGAGATGAGCAGATTACATTGAAATTAATGAGACAAAATTGTGGGGAAAGCAGCTATCAGAGTAATCATGAAATCATTAAAGTGCATAACAATCAAAATTTCTTAACAAATAGTAATCATTTTATTTAAACATGATCTTATAATCAAAGCTGGCCACCCTTTCTGCTGCCTCACGTCTGATTTTGTAGCACAATATGAAGCCATGAGCTGTTTAAGAAACTGCTTAATGTTATAGCTTCTCCCAGACTTTTACAAACACCTCTAACACAGAGTGTAAAGCTTTTTAAAAAGCTCAGTTCCAGCTCCTCGCAGAGTCCATAACAGGCTGGCTTAAACTTTACAGTTAATAGCACTAGTCCTTCAGCATAGAAAATTTTTCTACGAGAAATCTACACTATGCGTGCAGGGTCCAATACAGCAAAGAGCTTCAGCTTAACCTCTGCAACAGGTACACTGCAACACTCCAAAGATTCTGATGCCTACTCTAAACCAGTGTAGTTACAAAAACCCAACAAACACCCTCCCCCCAACCCCTCAAAAATCCATTACAACATAAAAAAACCTGCATACAAATTATATTAAAGAAGCCAGGTATAGTATAAAATTCCCTGTGCATGGGAGTACTGTGTGTTAAACTTTTAATAACTTTTTCAAAACCATTCAAATGAATTTGCTTCAGTTTTGAGTCAGTAATAAATTCCATCCAAGACAGCACTAATGCAACTGCTGAAAGTAAAGAAAACAAGTCCAACAGCTTTCCACAATTTGTTAGAACATATTAGAACTTTTGTTGGAAGTAGCTTCTAATATGCAATCAACTGGAAAAGTAGAAGACTTCATACTATCATTATTTATCCCTTGCCTTATGTTGGTAGTCATCTTTAGAGAATTCATTATCCCTTCTTTAATCATGGACTTTTATATGTTGTTTAATGTTGCTAGCACCTTCTAAAGAAACAACCTGTGTAAGTAAGCCAACCTGTGACATCTGTAATCTGACTCCTGCAGATGTTATTAAGAGATAAATTACTTTCACTGGCTTAAAACTGCAATATATGTTGTTTATCAATGACAAAACAAATATTTCTTTTATTAAATTGTGCTGTTGTCAATAGCAGTACATAGCAAACAATCCCTCAGAAAAGGTTTCTGAAGCAATATATTTTTCTTGTGATACATTTTTCAAGCCTGCTGCTTGGCTCTGAATTGCCTTGGAGTGGCCAAATGAATGAGAATTCATATCCTGACTGCATAAAACCCCAGCTTGTCTCATATCTCTCTTGTGGGTTGTTTTGTTTGGTTTGGTGCGTTTTTTTTTTCTGAATGCATTGATGTAACCATCATCAGACAGGGCATGGTTTTTAATTCATACTAAAACCTCATAAAGAGGAACAATAAGTCACAGGACAAACCAGATGCCAACTACAGGTTTCGCTTGAAAGAGCCAGATAAACATATCATATTGCCAGAACAAGAAACAATTGCAAAAACAATCAACAATACAACTGATAGCCAAGAGATTTGCAGAAGTCCTCTGCACAGATTACATGGATCTAAGGTGTGATCTCTGTTTACATATACTTCTTCTTTCATCACTGGGATCATGGTTTATACAGGAACTAGGCTGTTACCAGCTTTTAGCTGCTACCTACCTTCCACGCGTCACAGTATTTGCTAGATCTTCAGCAATACAGTGAGTATGTGTATTTAAAAACATAACAG
Organism: Pezoporus flaviventris; assembly: GCF_033815535.1. Lineage (NCBI taxonomy): Eukaryota > Metazoa > Chordata > Aves > Psittaciformes > Psittacidae > Pezoporus > Pezoporus flaviventris. Next base: position 27,545,657 of record NW_026892550.1, read on the forward strand.
TAGCCCACCTGCCTGAACTGTGTAAGTGAATATGGTTTATATTACTTAAAAGTATACTGACTCATTTACCTGGTATACAGAGATCGAAGATAAGCCAGTTCCATACTGGTATACTAAACTAGAAAACAGATTTTAAACTGAATAGATTTTGCCTCTTCTTGACATCTCTCAATCCAGACTAGAAAACTACACTGAAAAAAATCAAGTTACAGGTGGAACCACCATTATGAAACACCAGATCCCCTCAGTAGACACTGCCAAGGATAATGCTCTTGCTACCAATCACACATCAAAAGCACAGACCGAAACTGTTACAAAAAGGAAAACCTATGGCAAAAGCAAAGTCTAAGTTACGTACACAGCAACTTCCTTAAGCCTCTCTCTCTGACTCTGAGCTGGTTGATAGAGGTCCACACATTGACAGCAGTTGCACAAGCCTCTCACAGTATGCATGTCCTTTAGTCCTCCCTGCTAGTTTTGTATGATCACAATCTATATTTCCTACCCTTTACTCAGATTTTACACCCTGGCAAAAAAAAAATCACTTTAAAACCCAATACATAATGAATACAACTCCAAAGTTGAGTTTGTGCAGCTAGAGATGACATTTCTTCAGGAAACAGATTTATGGATTTTATGACTAAATAAAGCAAGAATTACTTGTGACTGTTTATGTAGGAGTCCATAAGAGAAAGAATTGCCTGTCAATCATTTCCATATACATTCTCCTTTGTTGAGAAGGAATTACAGATTGTAGATGAACCAATTATCTTGCCTCGAATCCTTTCCATCATCAGAAACAACACAGAACAACTGTTTTGCTTGTTTGTTGAATTTTTTACATGTATCAAAAGATACTTGAGGTATCTTGGAGTATTGTGTGCAGTTCTGGTGTCCTCAACGTAAAAAGGACATGGAAATGTTGGAACAAGTCCAGAGGAGGGCCACAAGGATGATCAGGGGACTGGAGCACCTCCTGTATGAAGACAGGCTGAGAAAGTTGGGGCTGTTCAGCCTGGAGAAGAGAAGGCTGCATGGAGACCTCACAGCAGTCTTCTGATACTGGATACCAGACAGGGACTCTTCATCAGGGACTGTAGTGATAGGACAAGGGGTAATGGTTTAAACTTAAACAGAGGAAGCTCAGGTTGGATATAAGGAAGATGGTCTTTACTGTGAGGGTGGTAAGGCACTGGAACAGATTGCCAAAGAAGTGGTAAATACTCCATCCCTGCAGTGCTCAAGGCCAGACTAGACAGAGTCTTGGGTGACATGGTCTAGTGTGAGGTCCTTCCCAACCCTAGCTATTATATGATTCTATGTATTCTAGAGAAAAAAAAAAAAAAAAAATAGAAAAAAAAGAAAAAATAATTCCTAAGGGTCATAAATGTTATGTTCAAACCTTTCTGCAGACACATCTGAATGGCATCAACTCTGACTTTAAAACTAAAAAAGGACATATTTAAATTTTCATTACACACCAATTGGCTGAAATGAAGCACAATCTCAGCAATATTACATGGTTTTCGGTGACATTAGTTCTCTGGTTTGTTCAGGTAACGTAACCTTTGCATCTTTCCTGAAGTATACTTCAAAATTCTTAATAACAGTTATAATGTGAGAGTGCTCACCTTTAAAGATCTTAATTCCAATGTGAAAATTAAATACTCTCTAAAATCTCTCCTAAATTTGCAGCTGAAGTGGCAATCTCTGTCAAGCTCTACTACTCTGAAATGCAATATATGGAAATAAGAATAATAAAAAACCCTAGATAAATTATAGAGAATTTACTAAGAGAGCACAGAAATACTTCATTTATAAATTAGTTGAAGCCATGTACCCAAACTACCATTTAAATAATTTGGAAAAATTACTATGTGTTTTCTTTTGTTGATAGTTACAAAGCCCCTTCTTACTCTCCTGCAGTTATTACCTTTACCAGAAGCCCTGCACAAATCTAAAATCAGCAACAAAAAAAAAAAAAAAGGAAATGCCAACCTGCACCAAAAGAAGTAAAAAACACTTCTACAATGACAGTTAAAGAAAGTGCCATCCAAAAAAATAGAATCAGTTTTATTGCAATAGAGACTACATTTTTTAGAATTCAGCAGTTAAAGAGATGCAATAACTGGTGAGAAAAGACAGTTTATGAAAAGTGTATAAAAGTTATTTTAGATTCCATTTTGCCCAGAATCATGAGACATAGACTAAATGAAGGTCAGTCTTTTTAATTTAGCAGAGATCAGAAAGAGATTTACTTCCACTTCTTGGATTCAGTAAATAAAACATTTAAACAACTCTAAGCACAAGACAAATTATATTTCTCTAATCACTGATGTCTGTGTGCCATATGTTAGAAAGGGAAAGTATTTAGAAAGGTACACCACCCTTACTATTATAATGTTAGGAATTTTAGAACTATTAATAATGACATCCAGGCCTTCAGAAATATTACTATTTTGAGACTCATATTTTGTAATTGTTTCTCATTTAAAATATATTAGTGTAAAAGAGATTGGTTCTGAGACTAATTTATGTGGGTATTGTTTTCAGCTGTTACCACTCATGTCAGAAAACAGCTATTCACACAGCAGCTGTCACAAATAAAGATTAGAATAATTCTCTACTGTGAATAGTCTAGAAGTGGGAAAAAAAATGGAGCCAATCTCAAATATAGAAAATAACTAGTAAAAATCACAAGAAAAATAGACTTCTAAAAAGAAACTGATATTAAAAGACTGGATCTTTAAAAAAAAAAATGAATCAAGAAGACGTTATGGAAACTAGTTTCACTGTCAGGCTTAGGTTCAGGCTCAGGTCACACAGCCACAAAAAGGGTATGCCACAGCATTGCATCTGAAAGAGCTTCATTCAGCACACAAATCAAAGGTTAGGCATGTATTTTCTTGACTAAATTTCAGCAGTAAGAAGAATGTGCAAGATCCTAGAAAACCACATTAAGTAGAAAAAATGGAAATTTCCCAAATTCCATATAGAAATCCATGGTAAAATACTGTCCTGCAGAACATTTTCCAAGACAGCTACTTCTACTATTTACTTTAAACTTTTCAGATTTTCAAGATTTGCATGGATTTCTACAGCCAATGTAAAGTTCAAAGGTTGGTTGGTTTTAAATGAAACACTGCATACTCAATTGTTTTATATAAGGAAACAAACAATCTAAGAATGAACAGTTTCTAAGACTAAAAAACAATTTAGGGTTTCCACTATGAGCATTTCCTTAGCAACTATCTGACTACTAAGCCTACAGTGCTGCCAGACAAACTGGAATTGCCTTTTGAGGGCAATATTAATTACATGCAAGAACAGACCTACAGTCAAAAGTACATATTCTACCATTCTTGTTAAAATTCCAGAGCTACACTTTGTTATAAAGACTTAGATGCTCTGGGACCACACTAAATACTCTTGCAACAATAAGCAGATCAAAGATGACTCACTCTGTGCCAAAAAGTAATTTCTGCAAAACCAGAAAACTATGGATTCTGTGGCAAACCACACAGAGATACTCAGCCTAGCATCCTCATTTGGGAAACTCTTAAGTGAAAAATCCAAAAAAAAAAATCTCAGAAGAGCACAAGTGCTGAAGGCATCCCCTTCTCATGCACTCACCATCGCATTTCTGTCTTCTCTTACAGTAAAAATTAACTCTTCTACTGTCTTTTTCAACATAATACAGAAACACATACTGACCAAATATAATTGTCTTGCATGCTAATTACTAATTGCATACTAAGAACCTCAGGGCTTCTAAATTCATTTATTTGAAATTAATCACTTAAAATAACTGCTTCCATTTAAAGATAAAGCTTCCATTTGTGTAATTACTCATCCCTTGAGCTAAGTGCTGTCCTTGCCCCAACTTCATCCTTAGAGAATATTTTGTTTTGTTTTGGGGGTTAGGGGTTGGAGTTTTTTTTGCCTTTTTGAGGCTCTGAAGATTTCATTTTTATTCTGAAAGTCAAAAAATGTAGGGGTTCAACAGTGCTCAAAAAAACCCCTTTTGTTTTACTCTATTCCCAGATCTCTATCTAGCTATCTCTGTCTTCCGTCGAACTATTTTATAAAAATTAGTTTCTCTATAAATGTAACCTTTCTTCACAAGACCTTTTTCAAATCAATTTTTCTTCTACCTATTATTTTTGGCACCAGCATGAAGGGAGAGAAGTTGCACTAAATCTTGTAAGGTTGTGAATGGCCATTCATATGTTAAGTACAAGAGAATTGTTCAGGCTTTTGATTTTTAAGGTTGTATCAATCGTTCTTTCCTATGATGAAGGTCACTCTCCAGGAAGTAAACAAGTCTGAAATTTTCAATTCTCCAAGTTGCTGTATGTCTATTGAAACTATATAAGTATTTCTGCAAATACTACAAAACATACCTAAGAGTATTAGATTAAGCATTTTTGTATGCCAACTGATAAGTAGCTGAATAGCAAAGAGCAACTGGAAACCATCTTGACTAAATATTCCTGTAAGTGAAATGGATGATGACATTTACTGTTTTCACGTAAAGGGATTTTTAGTTATTGTGACATTAAAGTCTGAAAACATCATAAAGTCTTTTGCTGACAAGTATGATATTCTGTGTTCCTATTCCAGTTTGCATTTCATGACATGCTCAAGTGCATCACAATATTCCTGTTATTAATTTATAAAAGAATTGATTTTTACTAATCTACTATAAAGCATATTTTTATAAGGGTTTTTTGTTTTTTAAAAAAAAAAAAAAGAGCATTCTCCTACCCAGTACAGTACAAATTCTGCAAGGATGTTAAATTTTTTTATATGACTTAGAACAAACAGCAGTAGTACCATACACTTGAAATTACATAAGTACATTAAATGAATTAAATATGTGTAAACTACAGCTAATTTGGCAGTAATATATTTGAGAACTTAGCCTCATTACTACCCCTATTTTTAAATCAATCATTCTACATTTTTCAAAGGAGCGTTAACACATAAGGCTTCTAATGTTAATTTCTACATTGCACTGTAATATATTTACTGGCCTAACTGCTTGGGAAAATTTAGTCTCTTTCTCCAAGTATTTTTAAATAACACATTTTTGCCCCATTATAAAACAAGTGAAGGATTTAGCAGATGATAGCATCATGTTGTAGCTTAGTGACAGCCAAACAGAAATAATTCACAGGTATTAACTTTATATACATTGTATACATGTATCATTATGTTTAGTTATATCCAAAATCCTTTGAGAAGTTGTGGAGGTTGGGGGATGCCCCAGAAGACTGGAAAAAGGCATATAACACCCCCATCTATAAGGGCTCAAAGGAGGATCCGGAAAATTATACGTAAATCAGTCCCTGGGAAGATTTTGGAGCAAGTCCTCATAGGGGCTGTCATAAGTCAAAGGAAGCACATGATTGGGAAAAGCCAGCACAGATTCACCAGACGCAAATTGTGTTTGACAAACCTGATCACCTTCTCTGATAAAGTAACCTACATGGTTGATACAGGGCAAATGGTTAACAGTCTGGGTAGATGTCTCCAAGGCTTTTGACATGGTTCCCCACAGCCGTCTCCTGAAGAAACTGGTATGTTATGGTCTAAGCAAGAGATCCGTGCAGGGAGTGGGAATCTGGCTGACATTCTGCACCCAGAGAGTGATGGTGAATAGTTACTTTTCCAGCCAGTGACCTGTCACTAGTGAGATACCAGGGATCAATATTGGGCCCAATGATCAATTGCTCACAACACAATTTTGCTCACAATTTTCAAGACCCTTTTTGCAACAATCTATTTACAAAGTGATTGCTAAAAAAAGCCATCTTTTTAAGCAAAGGTTTTATCTTCTGCCCCAGGATTTTGCAAACAAAAGCTTGATAATGTCTCCTTGGAGACTCCATGTTGCTAAAGTGAAGGAAAACAAACAATCAAAAAACCAACAAGACATATTTCAGAGATATCAGATTAAAAAAATACCTGCCAGTGTAGTTAAGTGAACACTTTAAATTTAGCAGCAGTAACAGCTAGGTATCATCACCTCATGCTGGCTTTATCTGAGCTGTAAAATCTGTAATTGTTTAAATGAAAAGCCTATCAGAAGCTGCCAGATTGGCACTAATGAGAAAAAAAAAAGCTTATATAAATGAGCTTTAGGACACAAAACATGTTCTCACCTTTTTTCTTTTTTCCTTTTAGAAAGTGGTTTTATTGGATATCCTTCCCGGTCATAGCTTCAACACAGCTTATGCAAAGATCAGAACAGCTGGAGAGCAAGGTCTTTATTCTAACAGGACTAACAGTGTCAAAAAATATTCCTTTTCCTGTGTTTCATTATAACACTGAACTACTTCAACAGAACAGCTCTTGAAAAACACAAGCTTTCTTCAAATTTACTGGCATTTGAAAACCTCACCCTTTTGCTGCTGAGCCGAATATTAATGCAAGTTAATTGCTTAAGTACTTTCTAGAAATTTTAGATCACAGCGCTAGTTATTATTTTTAATATTAAGAAGTCTTCCAGCAAAGTCTGCAATAATAAATGGCACCTAACTGCAAGTATTTTTTAGAAGTCAGGCATATACTTATGTCATTAAAAATACATGCAAATAAGCTGAATAATCTTAAACATACCTTCAATTCAATTTTTCACTTTTTCCATTTAGAAAATATTTACCTCTTTAATAAAATGCTAGAAAACCTACTGAGAAACTGCTAGCTAGGATCTACAATGTTATTAAAAAAAAAGTGTTTTCATCTAGATAAAAGATACCTTTTACTGCACACCCTAATTCCAAGCAATAAATTACAACACTTTATAACAAGATGAAGAAAACCCACAATCACTTTCATTTTTGAATACTGAAACTCAGAGTCCTTTAGAAGACTTTTCCAAACTAACTGCAATGTTTCTATAATGTATGTTTTTCCTAGTAAGGACTAATCTTTCACATTTAGAGACTTGCATGCTTTTTGTCTGTGTGTCTTTATTTAAAAATTATCATTGGTCCATCTTTATAACTCCCACTATTTAATTTCTTCATGACAATAGTGAACACCACTGAAATATTTATTTTATGTTCATGCTTCATCAAAAATATTTCTAAGTTTTCATTTGTCTCATTATAATTATTCTTATAGAAAAGGACAATAAATTCTGTTTTTATTCTGGCACAGTAAAGGTCTTCATCACTGCTGATGAAATGAAATTCCAGGTTTATTTGCTTCCCCCCCCCCCAGTATCTTCTCCTTTCCAGAGGGAGTAGTTTGCCCTATAGAAATTTGTTATAATATTCAAACAAGATTTTTTAATGAGGCACTATTTACAGCAGCACTTGCTATTATCTGTAGTATTTATGTAATCATTGTCACTTGACAGGTATTTTCTGCATAAATGCAGAAATCGACTAAGAACTTGTTTTTAGGGAGTGAGAAGTAATAGTGATTTAGCTGAAATCTTGAATGTATTCAAATGTGCAAGTCCTAGTTTATTTCATTAAAACAAAAATCTAGTAAAGCCCTCACAAACTAGAAGACAGATCAGTGAAGGAGGTTTTACGATACTGAAGGAATCAAAAAAACTGTCTTTTGTCCTAAAGCATTACTTCCCGTCTACAGCCACTTATCATAGGTTGTCAAAATTCTGGTTTTGGATAAGGAGGCAGTTGTATCTTTGAAAGAAAAATCGCAGTGATTTTAACTTACACCTTCTGAGCATATATATGAATTTTATAAAAGAAAGAAAGGACTGAGAATTAAAAAAAGAAACCCAACTTAGGAAAAAAAAAAAAAAAGATCTGTTGAGATCTCTCAAATTAGACTTGATGATCTTCAATCTTCAGTCTTTTCCAACCTAAACAATTCTATAATCTAGAAATGCTAACTCCAGCTATATCATCCAGCCAGTGGCGCACTCCTTATTGAGGGGCCTGTGTGGATTAACAAGGTGCTCCTGAACAAACTCCAACACGAAAAAAAATGCCCACAGAGGGCAGAAGCAAGGAAAGGTAGCCTGGAAGAAATACAAAGAAATTGTCCAAGCAGATACAGCTCAGAATGCCTTCAGATTTCTCCCTGATTAGTTATTTATTTGAAATGTACACAGTCATATATAAGAAAAGGTCTCTTTATGAAGACTACAACTGTGACTAGGGCATCCCATCTTTATTATTAACTATCATTGTTTATCAGATAATTAAATGTAACATTTTCCTAAAATTTTGTTAGAGAAAATAATTGTATTTGTTACATCTTTCCTAGCTGCTATCCTTTGTAAAATAATGAAACAATAAATGGTATGATTTTCTAAGAAGACATTTCTAAAATACACCAAATATTAGGGTTTACTGCCATTTAGAAAGCAGAAATCTGGTAATTCATTCCCAAGCATTTTGAAAACCACAGAGCTAAACAAAACCAACATTATGCACAACATTTTAGTCTTTAAAATTTATGGATATTGATTGCAATGGTCAATGTACTATCTAAAGACCTCATTTTATTTTACCTTAAAAAATCTATTAAGACCTAGTAATTTTTTTCAAATCCATCAGTATCATAAATTAACATCTTGCTTAATAGGTGAACATGAACTTGTGACCAAAATATTTGGACAGGAAACTGAGAGTTCAGTTGGGAGTTTGGACTGCAGCAAAAGAGCAAAACTCAAAATATAACCTAGTGTTTCCCTAATGTAATAAATAGCATTTGGTATATGTGGTTTGAAAGCACCTTTTCAGATTTATTCTAATCCAGGAAGGTTTGATTAAACTCGATGCTTACATTACTTAGCTCTCCACTCTAGAGCTCAGCATGGAAGTATAAAGGTGTAGTGATCCTTAGGATACATGCTGTTTCATAAGCTATATTTAATGAATTCTTTAACTGTAGAGAGAACGTTAATGTGGTGATCCTTGAACTACAATAATGCTGCTTAAATGTAATTGTAAATAGTATAGTTTTCAGTTCAGAAAAGATCTATTTTATCCTGGCTGCAGAAATCCCAAAAGAATTTTGTCCTACGTTATTACAGAAGCAACATAACAGATGACCTCACATATGGATACTAAGAAAATATAAGAATTTTTTTTTTTAAATTTTGTGTTGTTTCCAAGCATATCTGACTATTTCAATTTCCTTTCTCTTGTTATTATTTAACTTATCCTAAGGAGGAATGATCCCAGTTTATACTGACAAGTACATTTTTCTCCTTTCCCTCTAGCACCGATGGTCAAAGATGAAGTTTGTATTTCAAAATGGACTTAAGAATTTCCATTTCAGAGGAGCACTCAGCTAGTATTACCTAGGCATGGAAAAATACTCCCTTCAACAAGAGAAAAATTTTAAATAAAACAAAAGAAAGATCTATCAAAATACAAATCTACAAGTGATCAAAATTTTAAGACAACACTGTAAGCATAAAGTATGCATGAACATATACAATGAATACACATAGAACATACATGCATACAAGATCTTAAACAGTATTCCACAATTCCTGGAAGAAATCTCTTTGTAAGCTTTCTGGTCACTTTTAAATTCCCTTTTTTTCCTTAGTGTTCCAGCCTATGATCCCAATTATCTTCACAAAAAGCTATGAAATCACTTGTCATTTTCTCTGAAGGACTGGTTAAAAACTGTCACAAATTTAATGCAGAAAGTTCTCTGAACATTATTTGCAAAGCTTAGTTAAATGGTTGTTTACTTCAGGTACTTAAAAGTTCAAATATAAAGCACAAAAATAAATTATAATCAGATTTCCTGGACCTTAGAAGAAAATTTTCTAGTTTTGATTTAGAAACTCTAAGCGCTGAAACCACAAAACAATATTCAAAGGTTTGACTGAAATAATACGTAGCAAATCTCTTATATTTGAAACCAACCACTAAAGTCAAGATTTCAGCTGAAGACACCTGAGCAAAATTGTCATAATAAGGAATGCCACAGCTTTTCCATGGGAAAAATAATTAACTTCACCAGGAAGATTAAGCTAATTTCTAAATGGAAGCAGGGCATTCAGAAATTCCTAGTTGCTCTGGAAAATAGGAATTGAGAATTGGCACATTTTGCACCACTTAGGAAATCCTATCATGCTCATTAGTTATGTTTGCACTCCTTTATTAAGACTTCATGTGATCAATACCTAGTATTTCTTCAAAAAGCCTGCATAGTGCAAACTGTTTATGATCTACAATTACTTCACCAAATGCTGTAAAGGGTACTCAACATGAGAGTGAAGTTGACCATGTTGTTGCAGAACTGCCTGTTATTGTAAAACCATGAAAACCACAAATGTAAATGAATAAAAAGTCTTAGTAATTTACTAAAAGTGTATCATTGTTATCATTACCTGTTGCATTGCTTGGATCAATGCTAGTCACAGCTGGGGACAAAACATTGTTAGAAGATAATTTATAATTAGATAGATGGACCAGTCAGTGGATAAAGAACTGGCTGGATGGCTGCACACAAAGAGTTGTGATCAATGGCTCAGCGTCCAGCTGGAAAACAGTAACAAGTGGTGTCCCTCAGTGATTGGTGTTGGCATCAGTCTTATTCAACATCTTTGTCAGCGCCACAGACAGTGGGATTGAGTGCACCCTCAGCAAGTTTGCTGATGACACCAAGCTGTGTAGTTCGGTTGATATGCTGGAGGGAAAGAACGCCATCCAGAGGGACCTTGACAGGCTTGTGAGGTGGGCTGACGCCAACCTTGTGGAGCTTAACCAAGCCAAGTGCAAGGTCCTACACCTGGGTTGGAGCAATCCCAGGCACAGCTACAGGCTGGGCAGAGAAGAGATTCAGAGCAGCCCTGCCGAGAAGGACTTGGGGGTGTTGGTTGATGAGAAAATGAACATGAGCCAGCTTCAGTGTGCAGTCATAACCCACAAAGCCAACCGTATCTTGGACTGTATCAAAAGATGCATGACTAGCAGGTCAAAGGAGGTGATCCTGCCCCTCTACTCTTGTGAGACCTCACCTGGAGTATTGTGTGCAGTTCTGGTGTCCTCAACAAGAAAAGGACATGGAACTGTTGAAACAAGTCCAGAGGAGGGGCACGAGGATGATCAGGGGACTGGAGCACCACCTCCCGTATGAAGATAGGCTGAGAAAGTTGGGGCTGTTCAGCTTGGAGAAGAGAAGGCTGCGTGGAGATCTCATAGCAGCCTTCCAGTATCTGAAGGCAGCTTATAAGGAATGCTGGGGAGGGCCTCTTCATCAGGGACTATAGTGATAGGACAAGGGGTAACGGGTTAAAACTTAAACGGGGAAGTTTAGATTGGATATAAGGAAGAAGTTTTTTACTGTAAAGGGTGGTGAGGCACTGGAATGGGTTACCCAAGGAAGTTGTGAACGCTCCATCCCTGGTGATGTTCAAGGCCAGGTTGGACAGTCTTGGGTGACATGGTTTAGTGTGAGGTGTCCCTGCCCATGGCAGGGGGATTGGAACTAGATGATCTTAAGATCCTTTCCAACCTTAACTATTTTACGATTCTATGATTGTATAAGAGAATCAATAATAAAATATTAAAGAAATAAAAACGAGTTACTGGAAACAAACAGTTTTGTGTAGCAGGAAATCAGAAACCATACCAGATTGAAAAAGAAAATGTCTATACAGAAATGAACTCTTTTTTTTTTTTTAATTTGTACTCCTTCAACAGTATCGCCAATACTAATATATATTAGTTTTCCAGAAATCAGTCCCAGATGAGCCAGTATTTCCATTTCAGTGCAGCCAGAATTTCCTTTGGGAAGTCTTCCTCCAAGGAACTGGGCTAAGTCTTCTGCACTATCATTTTATAAAATATGGTATTTCACAGTCTATGGGTAACTATTCTAATCTCTAAGTAATTCTTAGTAGTGCCAAATAATGAAAATGTATTTGGTTTTCTTACTTATTTGGAGGCAAGGGAAGTATCTTAGCTTTGGTTCCCTCACTCTTTTCAGCAGTCCTGAGTAGATACACAATACCTCTGTTGCAATGATCACAGTCAGCTCTCCCCTTGTGATCCATGCAAACATAATTCCCTTCACGTTCCACTGCCTGCTCCAAGATTACAGCTCAATTTTCTTTGCCATCTCCAACTACCAATTGCCACATAAATCCTGTTTAAAATTGGTTTACAATAATTTTAGTGGCAGTTTACAATTTCAGAATGAAAGGTAAACACATACATAGATGACTAAACACCCACAACAGAATTTTCATTGGAATGCAAGTAACGCCAATTCAAAAAAGCATTGAGATACACTCTCAGAAGAAGAGGGAAAAAATATAAAGAGCAAGCATGTAAAAAAAGGGTTTCATTTTACTTATGTTCCCTTTTTCTTCAGTCTAACCACAGTACAGAGATCCAATATCATAGCAGAAGAGATTTTGGGTTTTGAGAAGTTAAAGAAGCAGCAAGCTGTTATGGATATCCATTTCTTCATTTGTACCCTCTTAATAGGTTGTAATCTCAGAGAGCATGCATCTATCATCACATTGTGACTAGACTATAGATAAATCTAAATGAGCTGCCAGCATGCTCTCTGCCACCAAATAGCTCAGATCAAAACAAACAAAAAATTTTAGTCTTGTTTCTTGGGTAAGGTTATATTTTGGGATACTATACTAGGCTTCTTTTTACGTATGAACTGACTAAAAAAAAGCCTTACAGACACACTGCAGCAATGTGCTGTAATACAGTCAGCTATTCTCCTTACACCCATCTCTAAATATACATCTTAAAATGAGTTCATCTCATTGATCTTTTTCAGTTCCATTTTTTCCACACAGAAGAGATATGCTATGCACCTTCAAGATGTGTTATTCTGCAGAGAAAACAGTATCTTATTTTTGTGGTATATCGCCATCACGCAGAAAAAGATCTTCCACTTCCATTCTATCTAAATGAAATGTGTCTTTTATCCAATATAAAGTATTATTACATCCATTGATAGTCATGTCAGAGGATCAAAAAAACCCAAAAAACTTTCAGATAAAAGAGGTTTCATACCACTTGCCAGCATATCAGTTGGGAAAAAGATGTCTTCATAAAACATCAGATCTACTGTATTTTATACGCCACCTCTTCAGAGATCAGCCTTCTTTTAGTATCACTGAAGTCACAGATGAAGATTTATTTCACTGTCTTTAGTGCTGGTAAAGAGCACTAACCATACTATAAAGCCTGCTTTGCATTTGCAGTGTGAAAGGCCCCAATGTGCCTCTCTGAAAGTGACTTGGCTTTTTTCACTACTGCTTTTATTTGGTTGTGCTCAATCAGGATAATTTCTAATTTTTGCATTCAAAGATCACTTCTCTGTATTCCCAATTACTCATATATTCAGTGCTAATATGCTAAGTACTAGAGACAAGCTTCTCTGATGACTCAGACCTGTCATCTAAAACGAGGAAGCAAGTACCTGTATTCCATAAAGTGAAGTTCATGTAGCACCTTCAAATATGGCATTTTAAAGGACAAATGTGTAAGGTTTAATGACCAGTTATTCACTTCTGTTCATATACATACATATACACATAAAAACATGCATATATCTCTTGGTTCACTGTATGTGTTTTCCCAGTAGCATGCACTAAACAGGACCTACATAAAATGTCTATGCAAATGATACACAAAATAGTCCCTATGATACAGTAATGTCTTCTGAGGCCAAAAGCATACAGGAGAACATACTTAAAATGCAGACATACTCACAAGTAAGGTAATATACTTTCAGTATTTTAGATCTTAGTGAATAAGAAATAGTCCCTTTACCACGTTTAAAGTTACAAAAGTAAACTTAAAACAATTAGAATCATCAGACAGGGAAAGGAAAGAGTGCTAGGAACATACTCATTTTGACCTCATTTGCTAATTGATACATGTTGGCTTACATCTGGAGCTTGATACCCCATGTCTGAAGCAGCAGCAATAGTACCACTTGTGTTGGTCTTTGTCTCCTGACAATTTGCCAAATTGTAACTGAGTTCTAATCTATTTTCATAGAAATACATACTGCCAAGACTAAGTATTCTTTGGCTTGCTTTTCAGATCCCTATTGAGTTTAGGTTTTACCTGTTACTTCTCTGCTTTTCAACTTAGCATAAGGGAAAATATATGTGATTAATAGCAAATATTTAGATACAGCTTTAGTTTCCAATAATTAAAATTTATTTCAAGAATTCCAAGTATTACCTGAACACTGTTACCTATTCTATTGTCATAACACTTAGAAATCCTAGTCAGAGTACAAAGGTTAGCCGCAGTAGGTGCAGAAGGAGGAGCAAAGCAAACACAGGCACAAATACAGTTTCTCTGTGCAAGCAGAAACCATGAAAGAGTTAAGACAGAATCTTGGGGAAATGAGCTCTCAATAAGTATTTGTATGCCTTTATACAGATACTATATATGAAAGTCAATAACCATGAAAGTCAATAAACTTCCACCATTTTGAAGAACAAACAGATTCTGAACTCTTCATTAGTCACTCTTCTTGACAGGTATTTCATGGCTGTTTTCATTTGGCATTCTTACTTCCCATTCTGAACTGATCTGGAGTGAAATACATTACAGTAGGGTTTGGTAAAAAGCAGACCTATTTTTTTTTTTATTTCAATCAGAAAAGACTGAGTCCCAGCTGTCGGGTAAATTATATTCAAAATTATCTTCCATCATGTTCTGGGCCAAATTTCATCTCTAATGTAAGCGGGCAACACTCCAACACTTCTACTGCACTCGTAACTCATCAGAATGTAAGATGAAATATCACCTTCAGAGTTCACTTCCGAACACATGAACAGTCCCTATTCCCAATGCAAATACAAAAAAAAAAAACAACCAACCAACCAAACAAACAAAAAACCTCAAAAAAACCCCACAAAACCAAACAAAAACCAAACCCAAATTATAATTTACCATGGAGCCCTAAGGGGACAGAAATATCTTTCTTAGCACGTTCTGCTATCTTTTTGCAGGCACTTTATTTCAGAGAGGGAGACTGGTACTTTATACAGATCAAGGTAACAAGACTAGTCCCTTCATTTTGTGACAAAGAGGGTATTTTGGGTCGTATGCATTCCCCTAAAGGAAATAAGCATTATTACCTTACCTGCCACCCCAATACTTATACCATACTATCTTGCTACCATACATATCCTGCTACCAGAATTTGCTCTCATGAATAAGAATGTGAGTTAAAGAAACCCCTGATTTTCCTGCAAATAAACTGCAGGGCAGTGGTGGGGACACCTCAGCTGCTAGCTTATTAGCATCCCTTGAGAACAAGCAGCTGGAAGAAAACTAAAATCGCTTGCAGCAATTGTCCCTTTTTTCCCTGCTATCATTGTGAGATAGCAACCTCTTATGTGCCAAAACACATTTATCCTCTCATAAATGCCTGTTTGTACAAGCTTTTCTTCAAAATCATGTTTGTGCTACCCCATAAACAAAGATCATCCAAACAGACCAAGTCCCTGTTTTTTCTTGGAAAAAGAGGAATACAAACCCTCCTTTTCTTTGATACATTTGGTGGATCATGAGTGATAAATGAAGGGCTTTGGCTTTGTTTTGTTTCAGGTTTTGTTGGTTTGTTTGTTTTTTTTTTCTTTTCACTTGCTATAAATTCATAGCTTACATCACACTTCACAGAGCCAGGTTTTCTTTCCTAGTGCTTTGTTCAGAATAAACAGACCAAATAGGAATGAATAATGCCATACGAATGCATTAGAATGAAACTTCCAAGGATGGAATCAAAAGCATCAGAATCAGACCAAATGACAAGTAAAGCACAGAGGGTCATCACTAAGGTGGTAAGACCCTTTAAAGTCTTTTATGAATACAACAAAACAAACAAACAACAGAAACACACACACACAAAAAAAGCAAAACCAGTGGTTCTGGTCAATGTTACATACAACAATGGTTCATTAATACATCAGGTGGTGGATTTTTTGAGGACAAAAGCTGAAAAGGGGAAGGGTTGATAGTGAAAAGAAGGCTGAATCTAAAGATAAACTCTAATGTGCTTTTTAAAGTAAGAGTCCCCTAAGTACTGCATAAATAGAATTAAGAGTATTTCAGTTGGAAGGGATGTACAGCAATCATCTAATCCAACTGCTTGACCATTTCAGGGCTATCCAAGAGTTAAAGCATATTATTAAGGGTATTGCCGAATACCTCTGACACACTGATCTTCTTTAGGCATCGACCTCGAATCCCACTCCAGTCTCTGACCACCTTCTCTGTAAACAAATGTTTCCTAATGTCAAGTCTGAACCCCTCCTGAAACTAATCAGAAACTTCAGACTCTCTCACATTATGTAAATATCCCTCCTATTTCATTAACCGAAAATCTTTATTGGGAGAATATTTGATATTAACTGTGTGACATTTGTTTCCCCACTCTACTTGACCATAAACTGCATTTGAAGAATTAATTTTCTATCAAAGTTGCCACTCCTTGCAATGCAGTTAAAGATAAATTATGATTTACTTGTGTTCTGAACTCTGTAACAGGGATAGAGGTCTTGATTCTCCCTGGGGACATTCTAATACTCCTGAATGATCTACCATTTGAGAGAGCGGAGGTTTAATCTACCAATTGAAACATTAAAAATGCTATAATGGTCACATAAAGATCACTGCAACTTTGCTAACTGCACAAAATAAAAAAAAAAAAAATTATAAAACCAAAACAAACCCACCATCATCATAACTACTTTTTCTATATCTCAGCTTAATATCTGTGCTGCTTATTTTATTTGAAAACTCTTGAACTAAATGGCATAAACAATCCCATGATGACAGGAATCTAAAAACATCATTTTCTTTTATTCTGAGTAACAGTTCCAATAACCAGTGGACTCTAGAGAAGCAAGCTAGCTGAAAACATCAAAGAGATTTTTATGCCTTTATAATACTAAGACCGCACTTCCAGCTTTCTTTGAACCCCATCTGTGTCCTGTGGAGGTAGGACTTAACACAGGGAATGGAACTAGATGCTGCAAGCTATTTTTCTGGTCTCTGTAACTGCAGTTGCATGGACAGAAGTAGTTCCTTCTAAAATTGGTCTTTGTCACCTTACAGATGCATTTTGTCTAAAACTGAGTAAACCTTAATTCATGATCTTCCATAAATACTCATGTAACAGACTAGTTGTATACTAGAATCAACACATGTTCCATAAGGATGAAATCACAATTAAGTAAAAACACTGACAACCTGAGAAAGGAGGCTCTTCAGGGGTTAGCTTCTTCACAGTAGTCATACATACCCTTAAGAAGTCTTACAGCAAATTGGCTAGAATTGGTTACTATCGAGAGATTCAACTTCTATTGAGGCTTCAGCCGATCACTTAGCCACAGCTGAACTCACATTTGTATGAAATATAAGTGTCTCTTGAAAAGAGATGGAAAAGCAATGCTCTGAATTGTATTTAGCAGTTCATATTATGGAACAACATCAATAAGGCACCTGGTTTTCACTTACTGACTTATTTTTCAACATAAAACTGAAAAAATGGCCAGTTAGGTTAAGAACTGACACTGATGACACTGGGGACTTTCAGACACGTGACAAAACAGACAACATGAAATCAGTCTGAGACCTGCAGAAGTGCCGTTACTTCATGAAAATAATGCTTTGTCTTTCTGCAACTGAAAAGAACACAAAGAAGAATGATAGCACAAGCAGGAAGCATGAAGAGACTATGTCTGCCACCCCAAAAAATCATCTACTACCAGCCTACATTACAGAAATCATAAAAGTAAGAAAAGCAAGTAAATGTCAGTTGCTTTATTTTTAGATCTCATATTGGCAAACACAGACTGCAGACAGAGCATCATCGCAAATGTTAAGATACAATATCTGAACTACTGGAATTCCTAACATGTTACCAAATTAAAACAAAACAAAACAAACAAGCAAACAAACAAAAAAAAAACCAAACCAAACAAACCAGTATCAAACCAAAACCATGCAAACAGCAGCCACTCTTAGTACTTTGATTTATACAGGGCACTTACTACATCTAAGACAGCAGTTGATATTTTACTTCTTTTCTCCCCAGAATCCCTGCAATGACATCTCATACTTCTTCAGGGCATCTACCTCTATTTACACCTGCCTGGTGTAATCCTATAGAGCAGCCATAGCTGGTCAACAAATTTAACTGTTGTCTTTGGCATGGAGGTATTACCATGGAATATGTTGCTGAGAAAATACGCTATTAGAAGACACATTGAGAGTATTAGAAGGTACCACATGTCCTATTGTGCTTCCAATATGCGTAAGAACACACTGTAATGGACACAAAAGACTTTATTAAATAACAGGTCCATTTAAAGTGCAGGTTAAAGGTCTCAAAAGACTTGTGTTATGTGCATATGTTCAACACTGATATGATGTATTTGTTTTGGGTTTTGGTTTTGGTGTTTTGTTTTTTTTTAATAAGATGGTTTTCTCCTGCTAGGAAGCCTAAGTAACTGATATGAAATATTAAAGTGATTCCACACTCCTCTTAAAACATTGTCTCTTGATAGACTGCTGGAAGAGCTTTTGCTTTGTCTGGGATCCGCTTTTTAAAACACTCCTTGAATTTGAAGAACCTTACCCTGTGACATACAATATCAAAACAAAGGGTCAGGTCTTGTGTTTTAGGAGAACTTTGGCTATAGCATTCATTCAAGAAAGACAGGTCCAATTGCCTCTTATGCTAAAGCAGGAGCTAAACCTTCCAAGAAATAGCCCTAAGCTCAGACCATAACCAGCCAGAAAACAAAGGGCATTCACGACAGCTCTTCAGGAAGCTAAAAGCAACAAACAAAAAAGCCCTACACATGTACACACACAACTGACAGCTTTAGAAGCAGCAAACATATCTACCTCTATCAGCAGAATAAAATGGAGAAGGAAAGGGAACCGTAGAAATCCTCAAAGCATGCTACCTACTTTTACTTATGAAGTGTGATCTTCAAGAGGAGTGAAGAACACGCTCTTTGACCTATAAAGCTTAAAGCATATTTATAAAGATGTCATCTCTTGGCCTTATGGCAACTCATCTCTAACAGCTCAAAACTCTCAGAAATTTATATAAACGAATGCATGTCAACAAGTCGTGTCAAAAAGAAAAAGAAAAAAACAAACCCCAAGCAAAAAGTAAGAAAAAAAAAACCAAACAAAACTGCTCCACATTTATTAGGGATCTTAACAAAAACCCCAAATCCCAAGACTCAATTGTATAGTTCTAGCTAGCTATTTAATGACTTTGGGGCATGCTACTGTCAAACATGCCAAGGAAATCTCCACATTTCTGCAATAAAAGATTACAAAACTAGATAACTGCTTTAACTCTCGTACTTTCAAATATGATGAAGCAGAAAGGATAAAACAAATACCTGTCTGAACAACCTACTGCTGGATATCACAGCCATTTCTAAAGTATATGGCCCCGATGTAGCATTTGACATTTAAAAAAAAAGTCATGATGTCCTACTGCTGTCCTGATATGAGGTAATTCCCATGTTTCTTTTTAAAGGAGTGTGCAGACAACTGAAGTAACTAGCGTGGTTTCTCATTTCAAAAGCTGAAAAATATTACTGCCTATTCAGAGACAAATAGGCAGAATTCAATAGAATCGGACCATAGTAATTTAGATGCAACTCCCACCTTCCTTTTGTCATCTGCACAACTGTACTATACTTAATAAAACAGGTTCTGAATTTGAATGCACAGCATAAATTTGAGTCCTAGATTTCACCATCTATTCAATCTCTTTGCTCAAAAGAAACTGTCTTGTAATTTTAGCTATATTATCAGGTAGTTTAACTCCAAATTTGCCAGTTTGAATTTTCCCTGTCTTCAAAAAATATAATTCTCTCAATCTGAAAGCAGCTCAAACACAATGTCAAGTTTCTGTACTCTTAAGATACAAAGTATCCTCCTAAGTGTGAAGTTTAAGGTACTTCAGCCCTTCTCCTTTCTCTTCTGGTTCTTAAAAAAAAAAAAAAAAAAAGTTTGATCATATTTGCATCTTTCTTAGGGGTATTTTTATACAAAAGAAAGCAGAAACAGTTGACTGTTCTTAGGCATACTGCCCAGAGGCTTTATGAAAAATATTTGTCATTAGATTCACAGGTCATCAGGACAAAAAGAAACACCAGGTATTTACAGAGTTTGGACTTTGTTGATTGAGACCCTTGCTTTTGACTAAGTGCCACTGAGAGGGTATCACTACATCCAAAAGACTGAGCAGATTTGTACTTGTTTTAAGTTGTGCTCTGAAAAGAGACTGTGCAAGGAAGAAATATGCAGTGGACTCTATTTGTCCTGACCAAGTCTACATAGCACCCTGTAAATAATGTTTTCTCAGTCTTGGGCTCCCTTATGTGACAGGTATCTAAAATTCTAGGAGTGCCTAGAATGAATTATTCAAACAAAAGGAAGAAAAAAAAGCTAAATGCAATGTTCTTCAAAAATAACTAACTGTTATTTATAACTAAGATGAGAAAATAACTAACTGTTAAAGGTGCGGAAAATAGCTTTAGAATGTGGGAAGGTTGAAGGACTCTCCAGAAAGGTATCTTTCACAGTATGAAAAAAGCACTACAACTGCTTAATTTTTTTATTTTGGTGAGTGGGGGGAGGACAGTGGGGAGCAGGCAAGGGGTGTCATTAAACAAGTATGAAATAACTGCTCCCTACAATCAAGGAACTGTAACAGCAATATATTATCTTTCTCTAGTACAACAATGCTGTTGAAAAAGAAATGTTTTACATTTTTTTTTCAGAAAAAGAGGGCATGGCTGTTGTGGCAATAGTAAGAATAACTTTTGCAGGTTCCAAGTTCAGCAGCTTCACTGCCGTTGTTAAAATGAGTTTTAATAAAACTCAGCAGAGTCTAATCCCACCTCTTCCCAAGAACACCATCATATAGCTTTGCTAAACACAGATAACCTTAACAAGTACATAAGCTCACTTTCTGAGGACAATACGATTCCAAAACATGCTAAAAGAACTATTTCATAAATGGACAAGTCAAGCGAAGATTTAATCCAGTGATTTCAGGAAGCCTCAGTGATTGATGCATTTGTTTGCTATTCTTTCCTGGATTCCCCTGGTTGCTCTTTTTTAGTAAAAAAGTAATTAAGTACAACAGAACAGTTTCCAGCCTATTAAGTTATTTTCATGGGAATTTAAATAAATTAGTTATAATTAGACCTAAGAAAATCTCTAAGAGAACTGGGTTCAATCGCAGAAATTATACTATTGCCTGTGACTCCTGTGTACTGCAGTATCATAATACATTCAAAACATCCTTCAGATCTGAGCACTGAAATTAGAAATTTACATCTAAAAGAAGTTCAATTTTTTTTTCCTCTTCCCTTCAATCATTCTCATATTGTGTTAGAATATTAGTAATAAAAGGTCAAATTAAATTAAAAAATAAAGAGAGAAGGACTGTGATATTAATTACTGGAAAAAAGGAAAGATGAAAATAGATTAATGAAAGTATGATTTTACTTGGATTCCTGCAGGGACTGGAAAATTAAGTCAATAGACATTTTTGTAACACTTTTAACGGGTTCAGTACTAATATTATACACAGGAAATTTAGAAATAAATTAAAAACTTTGTCCGATTTAAGGGAAAAAAAAGAAAAAAAGGAAGAAAAAAAGCCAGAAGAAACCCAGAATTTTAGACCAAGTGTGTATTACTAAAAATGTAAGAGCAAGTCAACAAAAGAAAGTTCAAATTAGAATAAAACCTTATCTGATCCCTGTCTCAAAAGGCAGCACAAACTGCCAAGACTCAATCTTAAGAGATTCTAGAACTCCTACTAAAATAACAATCCTCTTTATGACTGCAGTTACTATTTATTGTAGTAATAACAAAATATAGGCGCATGAACACATTAAAGTCTTTTCTTTCATTCTGTAGCTAATTCCTCACCTTCCTTCCATTTTGTTTTCTTTTGTACCTGAGCTTTCTTCTTAGTTTTTATCATCTTCCCTTTATTTTTATTCCTTTTTTTTCCTCTTCTTCTTCTCTTCCACAGTTCTTTCTTTTCTTACCCTTATTTCTTACACCATATCCACATTTTCTCCTGCTTAGATGCTCAAATAACAGAAGCACAGGAAGTGCTGTCTCAAATAGTTTGTAGCCTCTTCCTAGAATTCAATTCTCTCGAGGTGAATCTAACAGTCCATAAAGATTGCATTATTGATCGCTTATTAACCATTTTGCCCCCAGATTTGCCCAGAGGAAATTTAAAGACAAGTTTTAGTTTGTGAGAAGTCTATTTCCTATCTGAATAGGTATAGCTCATCTTATCTATAAATCCTCTTACTTTCTTACCATTTATGCTCCCTTCATTATCACTTCTGCTATTTATGGCCATGTGTGCTATTACATCAGCTGAGTATACCCACTGAATGATTAGCACAGTCAACCCTTAGGAAATGGTAGTAAGCCTAAATCCCCTATTTTTCTGTATCCTGGAAAGACTACTTACTTTCTAGTACTGTTTAAAATATTACTAAAACAGTCTTCCTATTAGCATTCTCATCTATGGCCTCTCCCAAACGAATAAGCCTCCCTCACTGGAAAGTCTATTTAAATATATTCAAAGAGTCACTTTTTTTTTATATTACAAACTGGCAAGCTCCTCAATTATCTGTTGAAAAAGGTTTCAGACCACTGAACACATTGAGAAGGATCAGCATACCTTTGTTGAATATTTTTAACATTATTTTGCTTATCAGAAAAGTCACTTCATTATTTTACGCATGGTCAGGTATTGTCGGTAGATTTTATCCAGACCATCATATTCCTTATATACATTTTTTAGCATTAAAAAGGACCGTTTTAATTTGCCAGAAATACCACTGTATGTTTTCAGGTGTAAAATACAAAAGAAAATGCTAAAGAAGGCTCTGCTGCACTGAGGCAAGGTGGAGGCTTACCCCTATCAGCATTTCACATCCACAAGGTGAGTTCCTTCATGGATCGCCTCAGCAGCCTAGCCAGAGCCTAGGCAGACTCATTAAGAGGGACCACAATGGTAGTAAAGGAGGATTATCTTTCCGTAGCTTCAAGACTAAGAAAGACTAAAGTTAGAGAAAAGGGGTTAGAAGTAAATACACCCAAGAAATTTTATCCTGCACAGGGTTTTCTGGTTTTGTATTTGGGTTTGTTGGTTTTTTTTAAAGTATACTTATACCATGAAAATAATTTTTGCTGCACAATTTTGGAAGTGCTCTGTAGGATCTTGAGTCTTCTGGTCAAAGCCTCTCTTGTATTTACAAAGATTATTTCAGAATTTGCTCAAGAAATAGTAAGCAGGAGGAAGAAAAAAGATGTATCAAAAAATGCTGTTAAGAAAAAAATAAAAAAGGAGACTTGAAAATAAGCACTAAGGGCTCAGGAACATTAATTAGGATGGCTTTTTAAATTCATATAAATTGCTCTACATTCTTACTCAACGGTTTCATCTGCTTACTAAGTGATTGCTGGTCCAAAATCCCCACATGTGATTTGGTGTGCAGCATTTTTTAAAAGTATATGAAGTTTAAAGCATAATTATCAATCCTCTCCAGGATTCCAGTCAGTACTAAAAAAACTTAATTGTTTTATTCCAATATAATATTCTAAGCAAAGCAAAAAACATGAGAAAAGCATACAATGAAAAAGGAGAGTTAAACAGCATCTTCACAGACACCCAGGTGCACTTGAGTTTCTTCAACCGAAGTCTGTATTTCATTTCCTCAATTATTTAATCACAAAATTAGATTTCCAAATTGTAATATAATTCTTTCAAAGGAATATGAGAAACTTTTAAGTTTGCCTGTGAAAGTAATTCTAGAAGAGAAGGAGGAAAAACATAGTTTGAGCAAAATGAGAAAAAAATAACTATGGCATGCAAAGCCCAGCAATCTGGCCATCAGTACTTAGGTTCAGAGATTCCTAAAACTTCAGCTGATATTTTAAGCAAACCAATAGCATCTAATTTCACAATGCTCCTTAAACAACCAAATAAAAACAAAACAAAACAAACCCCGATTAAACAGAATCCAAGTAACTCTATGTACGACCAAGGTATACTGAGTACCTGCAAATCAATTTCTAATATATCACCTAATTACTATAAATTCTAAGTTTCTCTTAGGAGAAATATATCCAGTCTAATGACATCTTATCCTTAAAATACTTCGTAGCATACATCATTTAGCAAAAGATAATTAACAGACAGAAAAAAAATCTTCACATTTTTGCAACAATTTCTTTGTTGCGACTTGATATTCACTCATTTTTTCCCTGAAATTTTTGTCTATATAAATACAGAGACAGATATTATGTTTTACAACTACTATGAAAAGGAGATCCTACATAAACTGTCATTCATCAATGACAGAAAACAGTATTATATGCCAATAGAAAGATAACTACTCTAGAGAACATTGACTACATACATGGTTTATATTCCATGAACTGAAGCAAAAGATCTTCAGAGTGGTATTATAATTTAACATTCTGTAGAAAACTCTAAGAGTTTCATAGCCCCAAAAGCAAAACTTTCAAAGCAGCAGTGTTAAGTCATTGCTTTCCTATGCAGAGATGCAACAGTAATGTTGGTATTTAAAGAAATTCTTAAGTCCTGTAATTCTAAGAATGAAAAGATTTCTTTTGGTAATATTCTAGTTGTGTGCTTGGTTTCAACTACAATGAATTAATAAAGGACCAGCAACTCTCTTTATGAATATTATGGCAGTTCATGCAGAAAGTCTTGTTGAGGAGCTGCTGTAACCAACAAATCAGTATAACTGAACAGCTAGAAGACTATTCTGGTTTCTTACCCTCAAATACAAGGAGAGTCACAGTACCTGTTTTATTTTCAGAGCACCAACATGAAAACATACACACACCTGACACAGGGAAGATTTAGATTAGACATTAGGAAAAAATTCTTCACTATACTTCGCTATGGTGGTGAGACACTGGAACAACCACCCAGGGATGCCCTATACCTAGAGGTATTCAAAGCCAGCCTGGATGGGGCTTTGAGCAACCTGCTCTAGTGAAAGGCATCCCTGCCAATGGCAGGGGGGTTGGAACTAGGTGATCTTTAAGATCCCTTCCAATCCTAACCAATCTGTGATTCTGTGAAATAAAGGCTCTGTACAGGGATAATCAGGATTCCTCGTTATCAATAAGTTACATTGCTATGAAACAAACCCACACCCTTTAAAATGTCCCAGGTAGCTAAAATGAATAATCACAATATCTAACATCACAGAACATACAGTTAAAAACAGTGCTTGGACATGATCCCTGCCCAATGAAAGCCATCACTGTTCAGTGAAAGACAAGTAAGATACCAAAAACATAAAGCAGTAAGATACCAAATCTTCCATCTCAGATTATAGCAATGTAGTAAACTATCCAGCAAAAGAAATATTGTCTAGATAATTATCACTGTTTGCCTGACAATTATGATTGTGTCTTTGTCTGAATTATGATTTAAAGTTGATTTACATGGTTGGCTTTCAATAATGTATAGGTTATGCTGAAATATCTCTAATTCACTCAGTCACCAATAGGTTAAAATATTTATAGTGCACCCACAAAAATAAGTAGGAGAGTCTTGCACAAGAGGTCTTGCACTCAACAAATGCAGTGTTATGTCTCATTTTTTCTGAGTTCTTAAAAGTTCTATGCTTACCAAACTAAAGGTGTAACAAACTACAAAAATGCTCTCTTGTGTTAGGAAACAAATGGTTAAATGCTTCCAAGAACACCAAATTGCCTGAAAATCACTTCAAAAAGATCTCCATGTACACAATTCAATGTAATTTCACTTAAACTATGATTTCAAAAATCAGTTAACAGCCTCACTCTGTTACTGCTAGTTACTAAATAGTGAGTTCAGTGGTCTTAGACACACAGAATAGTACTTGGAAAGTTAACAGTCTTGCCTTAGCACCATGTTCCAGTATTTAAAGGGTGGCTACACAGAAGATGGAGACTCCCATTTTACAAGGAGTCACACGGAAAAAACTAGGGGTAATGGATTGTTGTGGTTTAAACCCAGTCAGGTAACTTGTTCACTCACTCCCAGTGAGTGGTGCCGAGCTGACAACAATCGAGAGCCGTCCCGTCCCCCCCCCCACCGGGGCTCTCCCCTTCCCTGCTCCCGGAGGAACGGGGAGGAGGATCGAGAGAGTGCAACTCCTACGGGTTGAGACAAGAACAGTCCAGCAACTAATGTACAACACAAATCACCACCGCTACCACCAACGACAACAATGATAAGGGAAAATAACAAGGGAAGAGAATACGATACCACTGGCCAGGAAACAAGTCCCACCCGGAAGCCCATGTCCTTCCGGGTAACTCCCAGTTACCCCCCACCCCGGGCATGACGTGCTGTGGTATGGAATACCTCCCCAGCTAGCCCAGGTCAGGCGCCCCATCTCTGCTTCATCACAGCTTCCCCTCCTCCCTGGCAGAGCATAAGCCTCACAAAGTCCTTGGTCAGGGTAAACATCACTTAGCAACAACCGAAAACATCGGCTTCACCAACACTGTTCCCAGGCTGGAAGTCAAAACACAGCACTGCACCAGCTACCACGAAGGAGAAACATGACTGCTACTGCTGAACCCAGGACATGGATACAAGTTACTCCTGAGAGATTCCAGTTGGACACAGGAGCAAAACTTTTGACAACGAGAACAATCAGGCACTGGGATAAACTCCCAAGGGAAATGATGGATTCCCCAGTGTTGGATACTTTCAACATTCAGCTGGACATTGTGCTGGGCTATCGTGTCTAGATCTGCTTTGCCAAGATAGGTGAACCAGATAATTCTCGAGGTCCCTTCCAACTTTTATTCTATAGTTCTATGAGACAGGTAGTGCTTTAAGCTAAATGTCTTATCTGATTCTCTCTCCAATAATGTAGGACATCTTTGTCCAGAAGGCATTTTTGCAGTTCATTAATCATCATAACTGGAAAATTCCAAAGTTAAAAGTTTATGTTCATGCGAAGTTTATGTAGAAATAGGTCCACGTATAGCTTTCAACTAGTCAGAAATGCATTTGGAATAAATCCATTGATTTCCAAGAGCAAGGCAGCCTCGCCCCAAGACATTAGAAATCATTGCAATTTCTCATTCATCTCATGTCATTCATTCATAGGTCTGATTCTGGATGATTCTGAATATTTCTTATTTCGAAAATACAATCTGAATTAAAATGTCACAGTCTATAAGCACTAACTGTATTTTACATACATCAAAGCAACTAGGCTTACTTAAATACTTGCTTACTCTAAATACTGATATAGAACTCTTTGATTTTTTTCTTTAGCTCCCAGTGAGTCTCCAAGTAATTAATATAATAACAATAACACTAAAAAATTCCTGCAGTTAAATTAGGCTTTGGCAAACTTAATTCTGTAAATGAAAGAAAAATGTTTATGACAGAACTGCTGTTTCACCAGAAGAAAAAATACCTGGAACACATAGAAGTGGTTCATATCAAAGCATGATACAAGTGCTCATATTTCAATTATGTAAACCCAAATTTACCACTTAAAATACTTCGTGTCACTTTAAGTTTGTAAATCAAATTGGTTTATCTTTTTTTTCTTAGCTTCACATTAAAATGGAACTAAAAATCTACTTAACAAGAAAAATTGAATTAATTCAGCTATCTTCTTCCAAGTCATACTTTATAAGTTTGTGTCACAATTTTAAAGACTTCTTTTATCCGTGTATTTTTATTAGATCAGAGGCAAATAACTGAGATACTGAATATTTCTAACAACAAGAAGCTATAGATTCTTGGCGCTTTCTCAAAATTAGTTCTACACAAAAAAACAAGTTTTAGGTTACAGGTAAGCAGAACTCTCTCAGCCAAAATTCAAGCTAACATTTTACCTGTTTCTCAGTGTTCATATAAATTATAGATTTAAGGCAGAAGTTATGCCAAAGAAATCTTAAGGGGCTTACGATTTTTACAGCCTCAAAACAAGCAGTACTTCATGGTTTTCACTCACCCAGTGCTCACTGTAAGACTGAAAGGTCAAACAATCCAGAACACAAGTTGAAACAGGAATCTATAAACAATACTCAAGAAAAAAAAAACTACTAAGAGTATGCTATTATGATTTCTACTACTAGGGACAGAAATAAGGATTGTGCTTTTCTTGGACACCTGGATTAAATAAAAAAATAAAAAAATCATGAAGTGACCAGGGAGTGAAAGGAACACTGACTATGTATTCATTCATATTCCAAATGTGTGTTACCTGAAAATACAAAATAATGAGAAAATATTTATTAACTATAATATTTTCGCCAGTTATGATCTCTATAGATTTCCTTTAAAAACCTAAGTACAAGCAATAAAGTTGGTAGAATAAAGAGGAGAACAAATACAACTTTGAATTAATTTCCTTCACAGTAAAAATTTGCATCTGAATTAATTCATACCTATGCTGTAATCTACTCAAAGCTTCTAAAATCATTGAGGCATTTTCCTTTTACATTTTGTGTTGAAATGCCTTGATTAACTCAGCACTCACAATTACTTTACAGAAAAGTCTTCACATTAGTACTGCATAAATAAAAGGCTACCAAAATTGGTATGATAACACCAGTGACATAATACATGCTTTTTACTTATATTTCAAAGCAGAGGCTTTAATACATTAAATACGCGCCAGAATTTGTAAAAAACTGCATCAGCATGCTTGCATTTCCCCTTCTCTTCCTTTCAGCCTTCAAATGTATGCCTCTATCTATTTTTTGATTGACAATTTTTTTTCATTCTAATGTTAATGTATTACCTCTGAGTTGATAGCATAGACACGAAAGAGAAAGATAAGTGATACATCTTAGTACCTTTTCCTGTGAAATTATATTAGCCTTCTGGGAAACTGGATAGGATGAAGCTGCAGATTCAAATATCATTACACTGCTTATTACTCTTTATCTTCAGTGCTGCTAAAGCTCTACAGAAAATCTAATTTCTCTGAAGCTGCATTAATGTCAAAACCACCACTTTCTGGATGCCAGACTTCATTCCAACCGGCAGATAATGCACAAAAGGATCTAGTATCAATCACAGAGAATTATACAAAAGCTAAAGGTTTGGCATATTTGGCAAAGAATTCAACCAATGCTCTACTTCTAAATTACTGCAGAATCTTTGCTTTTTTATTCAGTTCACGTTTTACTAAGCAGAAAGATGAAGTGTTGAGCAATGAAGTCAAGGTTGTGCTTAATCTTTACTCATTCTGTTATCTCTTGGGAGCTCTTTTATGACTGATATAGTAACTTTTTCAAACTCAGCAACAGTCACTTTAGAGGAAATGGTACAGGGCACACCTAAAGGATGAGAAAAAAAAAATCCAGCATACATTTGTTTTTGTGGGGACCAGCTTCAATTCCAGTCAAAACAAGAAGAAAATAGAAACTCTCTCTCCCTTCCCACTCAACTTTTTTAAAATGGAAACAAACAACCCACCCCCCAAAAAAAAAACACACAATTGCATCAACAGCAAACCAATGTCAGCTTCTCACTGATCTATGCCAGTAACTAGCTGCTATTAAAATAACAAACTTGATATTTCAAGTACAAGCAGAAAAAAAAATAAATTGCATTATATAAACTGACAAAGCTTATCCATATTCCATTGTTTTCCATTTATTCAAATGGTTAAATTACAAATAAGCCGGTACATGAACTTTTGGAAAAATTATACTTCCATCTTTATTCTGTTGATTGCAGATAAACACTGATCTTAAGAATCTCTTCTGACTGGAGTAATACTGAACTGATGAGTTACATCCTGTGTCAAAAAGGGAGATTCCAGCTTTCTGTCCAAATAAGAGACACATAAGCATCACCAGATGCCTTCAACAGAGAGTACTACACAGTGCAAGAGAGAATGATAAAATGGTTTGGGTTAGAAGAAATCTTAAAGATCATCTAATTCCAGCCCTTCTGCCAAGGACAAGGACACATTTCGCTAGACCAGGCTGCTCAAAGCCCTGTCCAACCAGGCCTTGAACACTTCCAGGGATGGGGTATTGACAACTTCTCTGGCAACCTGTTCCAATGCTTCACCATCCTCACAGTAAAGAATTTCTTCCTTATGTCCAATCAAAGTCTACTCTCTTTTAGTTCAAAACCATTACCCCTTGTCTTATCACTGCAGGGGCTGATAAAAGTCTCTCTCCACCTTACTTAAAAGCCCCTTTTAGTACTGAAAAGCTGCAAGTAGATCTCCCTGAAACGTTCTCTTCCCCAGGCTGAACAATTCTGTTGTGTTTCAAAGTCTGTCAACAAGTCAGCCACACAGTCCACACTCCCCCTCCCCTCCCAGAGGGATGGGGAGGAGAATAGAAAGAATGTAACTCCCACGGGTAGTCCAGTAACTAAGGTATAACACAAACCACTACTGCTACCACCAATAATAGTAAAAAAAAAGGGAAGAGAATATGATACCACCTGCCGAAATGAGCCCAACTGAGCCCAACTGAGCAGAGAGTGCCCTTCCGAGTAACTCCCAGTTACCTTCCGGGCATGATGTGCTGTGGTATGGAATACCTCTTTGGTCAGTTTGGGTCAGGTGTCCTGTCTCTGCTTCCTCCCGGCTTCCCCTCCTCCCTGGCAGAGCATGAGACTCACAAAGTCCTTGGCCAGTCTAAACATTTGAGCAGTAAGTAAAAACATTGGTGTCATCAGCTCTGTTCCCAGGCCAAAAGTCAAAAACACAGCACCACACCAGCTACTAAGAAGGAGAAAAAATGACTGCTACTGCTAAACCCAGGACAAATTCCAACTCCAACTCTCTCAGCTTCTTTTCATAGAAGAAAGAAGTGTTTCAACCCTTGGAAATGTCAAATATATTTGCCCTAAATTTTAACCACCTTAACCTGACTATCTTTTAGCTATCACTCATATGGTGATAATATGAACCAAACTTGTTGAACCAATCTGTTTTTCTCTATAATGACATTTTAATCATAGAGCTTGAACTTCTGTTATTACTGCTTGAAGTCATCTTCCTTGGAGTAAGAGATATCTTTAAATTTAGTCTGATGAAATTTGACCTATAGTATGAACATGTACATTTGAGCTACTCTAGGCTAACCTTACAATAAGTGAAAGAACACCAAGTTATTAAAAAGGATGTAGATTTTAACTCATCTATAGTAGGTAGGTGAAACAGTTCAGATGAACAATATGCTTAGGGACATGGTGTGGTGGTGGACTTGGCATTTAGGTTTACAGTTGCACTCAATGATTTTAAGGATCATTTCCAACCTAAATGATTCTATGGTTGTAGAATTTCCTGCTTCCCTTTACTAAATTCAAGTAAGTCTGGGGCTCTCTAGGTCAATTCTACATGCCTGCATTTTAGACATTTATAGTTAACCAAATAAATTCTACCCATCATATCTGTATTTCAAAGAATATTGCAGATGCCTTCTTCATGTACATATATCTACTACCATTTACATTACATTTGTCTTTAGTAGACACTTTTACTTCATTTGCTATTTAATTTGGACATACAGATGAAAAAACATCAGTTACTTAAGAGGAATTTTAAAGGTAATCTGAAACATATCAAAGTCAGACATAATTCACAATCACTATATGAAATGCACAGCAGCAATTAGACAATAGTGGCTTAGAGATCCTCTAACCCCAGTGATTTGTTACACATGTGCTCCAAATCAGTCAATTCTCCTGGTCCTTCTTAAATAGTGATGTGGCACATGTGTTAAGTAAGTGACAAACCTAATAACCTAATCATTACCGATTAATCATTACAGATTACTATAAACTATCTTCACATTTTAGTTAATTATTCTCAGGTACTTAGAAAAGCATAAAACCCTTCCAGTTCAAGCAGGACTCCTTATTTCACTCACTTACTTTAATGCAGCATTTTTCATTAGTTCCACATTTGAGATCTTAGATCTGTCTCATGAATTAGAAGCAAAGTTCCTTCATTGGTATTACCACTAGCACTTGTATATAACTGTAAACTATTAAATATATATATGTACAAACTTCTGTGAAGATTAGTGTAAAATGAAACATAAGTTAAAACTTTGGAATAATTTGACAGGAATTGTAACAGTAGATAAATTTTAATGTCTATTCTGATTTTCTATACTTAATATTTTCTGCCTCTTATTAATGGGAAGCCCTATACCTTGACCAAAAAACAGAACAAAATAAAAAACAAAAACAAAACAACCCAAAACACACACACACAAAGTATTCTAACGGCAGCATCCTTATATGGACAACTAAAACACCAAAAGGGACTGTAAAAGCCATAAGCAAGAAATGCTTTTGTAATTAATCAATATAAAACATATATTTTCCCTCAGAGACTGATGTTATAACCAAAGAACACAGTAATTAAAAAAAAAAAAATCCACAATGTGCACACACACAGAAAAAAAAACAAACATATCCCCAGCTTCTACTGACAGCAAGATGAACAGTGGATAAAATGCTCAGCAGTTACAAACCATGAAATAGAATGAGTATATAATGAATAGCGCTGCAATCATATAAACAAAACATCAAGAAGTCAGATCAAAGCACTCTAAGTTGTGGAGAAGTCCATAGCAGGAAAGCCATCAAAATGCCTTGTGAATTTCAAAATAAGGCAAAAAAATACTGTGACAAAACTAACTTACTTCCTTAAGTTTAAATCTTAAAAAAGGACTAAAAATAACATGAAGAAAAAAAAAACAAAACAACCCAAAAAATAGTTTTTTACAGAAGAGAAGGAATAAATATCAGCAATCAGTGATGTGTGTTACCTTAGAAAATGAAAGCATAATGTTCATTACAAAACAGAATTCTGAATAACTGACACCATTATCCCTGTTCCATTAATTGTCTAAGATGAAGTATTCAAGAATTATTGAGACACTACACTCAAGAAATAACTTTCTTTTTTTTTTTCCCAACCTAAAAGAGCACAAACAAGATGGGTATTTTGAAACCTGATGCAAATTAGACCAAATCAGAGTGGTATAAAATTGGATTTAAATAATTATATTACTATTTAGATTACTATTTGTGTTTGATATCCAAATGATTTATTACACGTTTTAAAATACACAACAATTAAGTAGAAATACTGCCCATACAACAAAATCATTGACTTAAAATTTGTATTTTCTTTAGCAATTTCAAGTAAAACCTGACTGTTTTTACCTTTCAAGTTTGCTAAAGACATGCGCTGTTTTCTCTGACAAGGTCTATGGGATTTTGATATGCAGTTATTAAACCTGTATTCCAGTAATCCACTTGAATCGTGGCAAGTTGAACTATCCTTGGCAATGGATTTAGCAAGGAACTGTATTACTCTCACCTTTCCAATGACCACTAAATGATTATTTTATACCTAAGTACAACAGATTCCCCCAGAAAGAAAAAAAGGAAGAAAGAGCAGCTAATAAAAAAGCACTATGAAACAGCAAAAAATCTACAGTACCTGGCTGTTGTGCATGAAAGGACAACAGTATTTTTCATCATGCAAAAAGATATGTCAGATAACTTTCATAGGCTTCTCCGCCAAAGGTACACTGAAGGAGAAGACAGGTATGGAAAAGATAATAAACTGTCATAACTGGGGGAATTTTGGCCTGAGAAATGTCACAATAACAAGTCACAAATATATTAAAATTAGTAGGGGCTCCTGGAAGTCATCTAGGCTGCTTAAAGGAGGATTACCTTCCACACTGAGCCAAGCTCCTCAGAGCTATGTCTGGCCCAGTCCTGTCAGTGTCTGGGTAGCTTGTTCCAATCACTAACACTTTCATCTTGTAGAATCTTATCTATCTTGTCCAATTAAGGCTTTCCCTGAAGCTTTTTTCACCTGCCATGTCATTGTGCATCTTTAAGGAAAGCATGGCTGTCTTCTCTCTAAATGCCTTTAAATGGAAAGACATTAACTAGATGCCTAGCCTTCCTTTCCCCAGTATGAACAAAACCCTGACACCTTGACCTCTCTTCTTTCAGCATGCACCCCTACTGTTAATCATCTTGCAGCCCTTCAAAGGCTTCTCTAACAGGTCAGAATCTCTTCTGCACTAGCAAGTCCAAAAACAGGTCTTGGTGCATAACAACTGAAATAGCAGGGAACCCTTGTGGTAAAGATGTTCAGACACACAACGAACTGTAGTAGCAATACTGCAGCCAGGGGGTTAGAAGGATTTGATTTTTCCCCTCTCCTTAGCACTTGTGAGACCACACCTTGAGTACTGGGTGCAGCAGTGGACTCCCCAGTGCAAGGACAACATTGACATACTTGGGCAAGTACGGTATGGTGAGATGCGTGATGGTTGAGGAAAGAATGAGACTGTTTTACATGCCCTTACAAACAGAAGACTAAGAAAGACCATACTGCCCTCTTTAATGGGAGGAAATAGAGAAGATACAGCCAGAGTTTTCGCAGATATTCACAGAGCTAGGTCAAGGGAATACAGATAGAAAACACAACACAGGAAAGTCTAAGTAGTTATAAGAAAAAAAAAATATATACCATGAGAGTGGTCAAATACTGGAAGACTGCAGAATTTCAACCGTTACAAATATTTGAAACTTGGTGCAGCAAAACATGCAGAGTCTAATCTCACTGGACCTGCTGTGAGCAAAATGTTGGACAAAAGGAACATCCTCCCGCCCTAAATAAGTCAATATTTCAATGTATGATGCAAATTATAGGAAAAGCTTGTACAAACATAAACTGGCAACACTTCTCACAGGCCTGAATATGTATCAAAGCAAAATTTCAAAACAAAGATCAAAAAATACTGGGTAGTTCACTGACTGTTTCTTTGCCAATGCCAGGTTACTATCTTCCAAGGCAAATGACTCATCTGTGACATAAATACGTATGTCATGTCAGCTACACCAAGCACTGAAAATGCTCATGTCTTTTCATTAGCCTACTTTCAGATATTAATTCAAAACATTCCATTAAAAAAAAAAATACACATACAAAGCCACATACTAAAAACTGATAAATGTAAACTCAATTTCTTGGAAGAACTGGTTACCTTAGTTACCAGACAGTTTAAAACAGTTTCTGTACTGCAGCAAGTATTGAATTTTATGTTACTATACTTTCTTTCAGTTCTGCAATGCAGCAGAAGAAACAAAACTTAAGTACCTTAATGAATCTACAAGCAAAAACTTTTGGGGTGTCTGACACTAACATTGGTATGTCTCCACAAACAAAATAAGGGAGATTTGAGTTAGGCAATGGGATCTAATCTGCATAAATGTTCAGAATCTGCAGTTGAAGCCAAGGGAGCTTTGCTTGAACGTACCAAGCTTACATACTGACATCCACTTGCAAATATTAGCTGTTCCAGATGGAATATTTGGCATTAGTGGATACTTCAGCTTAAAAATCCCACCACTCATACTTTGTCACTTATTATGACAGTAAGAATGAAAACAGGGATATCCCCTTCCATAATTCACTGAAAATAAATTAAGAATTGTGAAGTTGAGAAGTACCAGGAAGATAACTATTATAGAAAAAAAGTGGGGCAAAATAAGAATTCTGTCTCTAGAACATGACTTAATACTTACTAATGAAAGAGGAATGGGGTCATACACAGAGCAATGAAAAGAAAATAATTAGTGCATACTCTTGGAATTCTGTCCATCCTATAAAATAAAGCAGAAAGTTTCCATGAAAACATTGCATACTTACAGAATTACAAATTATACATAAGCACAAGCAGAAGAGATGCTATATAAGGTAATACAGCTAGTCTTATTTCTGATATTTTTCTAATTCTAAAATCCTTAATTATGCTATTTTTGTTAACAGAGTTCTTAAAACGTTTCTATTACACTCTTCCATTTTACTAATACCATTTATCTAGCAAAATACCTTCCACAACATGGCAGTTCAGCAACATCTACTTTGTTTAACTTTTAACACTGATTCTCTACTACCTGGGATCTGTTTTTATTGCAAGAACCCCAAAATAATTAAGATAAGACTGTAGGCAGAACATGCATTAATACTGCCTCTCATTTTCTCAGAATTGCAGACTAATATTATCCTACTGCCTTTCAATCTTTTTCGCAGTTTGAAGTAATACTAATTAAAAGCTGGCACAGGCTTTATTCACAAATATTTAAGGATTCAGATCAAATGCTTTGAAATCTTACCACATGAAAAATTTAGTATTTCTCTGCAGTATCTTCTACAGTCCTGCAAGCAATAGACTATCTCCTTTACTATTTTCTATGTAGCTTTCTTATAAATCAAGTTATTTGAGGAATCATCTAGAGGTGGCTCAAGTAAGCATGTAAAATTTTATTTTAATGCTGATGTCTTTAAAACATGACTTTACCTTCCAACTGAACTTGTTAAAATTTTTAGATTAATCAAGATATTTATAGTTTCTGTAAAATTAGTTTAGAATCAAAGGAAATTATTTCTATAAACCAGTTCTATAATCTGTTTCTAATTCTAAACTAGTATCTAGAAACTGTTTCTATAAATTGAATTTCTTTAACTGTTTCTATAACCTGCATTAGAATACATATTGTTTATACAACAAAATATATCCTTCAATAATGCTTTAAGAAATTATGTTCCTAAAATATGTATTCATTACAGACTCTCATAACTCAAAATAAATTCTCTGTTATGGGCAATTTAATTACTGAAAAAAAAAATTCTTAAAACATACTGTAGCCCTTGAATGTTGTTTCATGGGTTTTTTTTCCTAAACCTTTAAAAACAACAGAAGTGTGTCTGAACAAAACAAGGCTGTGAGCATCTCTACAGTAGATACAAAGAAGTAATAAAATCTCTAATAGGAAATAATTGCCAAAATAGGTAAGAGGTACAAAAGGAAACTAAGACTTTTTTAAAAATAATTTTAATCTAATCTGAAGAAATACCAGAACCCTAATTATGGTGTTAGCAAATAGTATTAAAAAAAGACCAGAATTAAAGTTACTTGACTGTCTTAATGATGCTTCATTCAAATATATTTAAATGTCACATTTAATCATAATATTTAATTTTCCTTAATACTCAGCCTGACCTCTCACTAAAACCTCTTTATCTTATGTTACTAAACCATATCAACCCATCTTTCCTTTTCATACAGTTAACATTATGAAGATACACAAGCCCATAAATAATCACTCACAGGTGTAAGCTTCAGATCAACAGTACAATTACCAAAACATAACAGGTTATTTTATGTAATCCCAATTATTTTCAGAGTTTTTTCTTTTCAAATTTTAATTATGATTTCCAAGTTCCACCAAATAGGGTCTGGATATTTTTAATATGAAAGTGTATTTATACGGCTCATATCTTGGTTTTGAAACCCTGGGGTCAGGGGTGCAGGGAGAAGAGGTAAATAAGGTGGAGATAAAATGGGAATATAAACCTTTACAGAAAAATAAATGGCCTAAGGGTGTACTTGTAGTTGCAAACCTGAAACAAGTGGTAGTTAACCCAGTAATGTTTGGGGATCACCATTTCAGATCCTGAAGCCAGAAGTCTCTTGCAGTTCATTCAATGTCATATACAAAAAAAAAATATATATATATATATGTGTATATATATATATAAAAGTATCCATTAAACAACAACACAATAAATAAGATCCAAAGTGCCATGAGGGGCTGTCTAGAAAATATTGCGTCTTCACTGATATTTCAGAGGTTGTGAAGCAAGAAACAAAAGTTTACGCATGATAACTAGTAATGTGTCCACTGATGTAATAAGCTATCTGAATTCTAATACATGGTGCCACTGTGGGAATATTAGACAGGCACTATGCAGATAAACATTTGGCTGAAGAGTACATTTAGAATTTAATAACTCACAGCAGTTTCTGGAGAACTACACTGAGCTCACTTACAACTGTATAAAATAATTTTACAACTCACACAATCACTTTTGTTTCCAATATTAACATTCCAAAATTATACCCCTTTTTGCCCTGAGTTGAATGCCCAGAATTACATTACACCGACAAGGTACAGATTATAGAATTTAGCCTGACTCAAATTTTTAGAAACCCTCTCTTCTAAAAAGATCTAGATCACAGAATCATAGAACCATTGAATGGTTTGGGTTGGATGCAACATTAAAGCTTATCTAGTTCCAGCTCCCCCTCTCACAGGCAGGGACAACTTCCACTTGACCAGATCGCTCCAACTCACATCCAGCCTGGCCTTGAACACTGCACCAGGGATGGGGCAGCCATAACTTCTCTGGGCAACCTGTGCCAGTGCCTCACCACCCTCATTGTGACAAATTTTTTCCTGATGTCTAAGCTAAATCTCCCTTCTGTCAGTTTTGAAACCATTCCCTCTTGCCCTGTCACTACATGCCCTTGTAAAAAGCCCCTCTCCATCTTTCTTGTAGGCTCCCTTAGGTACTGGAAGGCTTTTGTAACTTGACTAAATACTTCCTAAAAGATCTGAAAGTCCACAGGACCCTATAAACTCAAAAGGCAATTAGTTTATTGGTTAATTTATTAACCACTGAATGAAAACTCTGATTTCAGGTGCCTTAACAGCACATTTTGTTATTTACAGAAATCTTGCAGAATATTATTAGCATATATTCTCTGAAGAAAGAGGGTATCATACAGCTTCAAAATTAAAAGAAAATCTCATAAAAAATTCATGAACTAGCTGGATTTCAATTCCCATGCATGATAAAGTAGGTGCAATTTGCTACTCATGACAATTTACTTCTAGATCAAATACAAAATCCTTTGTTTCTACTTGTAAACAAATAATAAATGAACAGCATATTCTCACAATTCCTAATGAAATAAAATAATTGATTTTTAAGATTTCCTGGCCAAGAAAACATTTACTAAACAAAATTTTAAGTCAGCCAAACAGAACAGTAATGAGGTAGATAAATCTCTGCAGTCTGTTACTGTACTTCTTTAATGTTTCAGAATTAGTCTGCAAACCAAAAAAGTTAAAAAAAAAAATTGGATTTATTTATTTTTCAGCACTGCTCAAACTTCTGACTCCAACATCATACATGTGACTTTCAGAGAAATGCTGAAATAATTGGGTGATGTCTACTTCTGAAGAATATGACTTATGATTGCAACATGCTCAAAAAGATATGAGTAAACAAGAATTTCTGTGTCATTTATTGTCAGAAAGAAATACACAGTGAAGCGTACTGCTGCCATCTGAACATGTTAATATGCAGCACGTTCAAGCAATTTTGAGCTGCTCTCCTACTTAAAACTGGCTTGCTTTTTTATTTGCTTGCTTTTCAGACCCCTTCAAAGAGTGTGTCTAATAACAAAAAAGTTTTTGACTTTGAAGAAAGACTGAAAGGCTGCTTCAAATTTTAAGTCCAACAGTAGTAAGCATCCATTAAAACAATATGCAATTACTAGTATTTTTTGGTAGTGAAAATAAGTGCTTTGGCCGTCAACACATTGGCAGTAAGACATAATGAATTCTGTTCTTCGGCAACAAAAACAAACCAAAACAAAAAAGTGTCTCTCTAAGAATGCTAGTCATTCATGGGAAGTAACAGAAAGGCTTAAAACTAGAGATAAATTCTTTAATTCCTGCTCCTGCAACCAGACTGCCATGTTAGATGTATCTCTTAAATAAAAAAAAACGTTCGAAGAATCACAGAATGGTTTGGGTTGGAAGGGATGTTAAAGATTATCTAGTTCCAACCCCCATGCCACAGGGAAGGACACCTTCCACTGATCAGTTTGCTCAAAGCCCTATCCAACCTGTCCCTGAACACTTCCACCATAAGAAAATCCCTCTTCAAATTTCTTGTAGGCCCCTTTAGGTATTAGAAGACTGTTTTAAGGTTTCCCTTGAGCCTTCTCTTCTCCAGACTGAGCAAGCCCAACTCTCTCAGCCTGTCTTCACAGGAGAGTCGCTCCATCCTTCTGATCGTCTTTGTGGCCCTCCTCTGGACTTGCTCAAGCAGGTCCACATCCCTTTTGTGTTGGGTGCCCCTGAGCTGACTGCAGTACTCCAGGTGGGGTCTCATGAGAGCAGAGTAGACGGGGAGAATCACCTTCCTCAACCTTCTTTCTGCTCACACTCCTTTTGATGCAGCCCAGGATATCGTTTGCTTTCTATGTTTCAAGAGCACACTGCCTGCTCATGTTGAGTTTCTCATCAACGAAC
Source organism: Pezoporus flaviventris (assembly GCF_033815535.1). NCBI lineage: Eukaryota > Metazoa > Chordata > Aves > Psittaciformes > Psittacidae > Pezoporus > Pezoporus flaviventris. The sequence goes on from NW_026892550.1 coordinate 27,585,863, forward strand.
ACCCCTAATTCCTTCTCCTCAGGGTTGCTAACAATCTGTTCCCCATCCAGACTGTAGTTGTGCCTTGGATTGCCCCAACCCAGGAGCAGGACCTTGCATTTGGTTGTGTTGATTTTCAGGAGGTTTACACTGGCCCATGTCTCAAGCCTGTCAAGGTCCCTCTGTATGGCATCCCTTCCCTCCAAGGTTTTATCCCATGGCACTTCACCAAGCAGATCCCTCAAGAGGCCAAAGTCCTCTCTCCTGAAGTCCACTGTAGCGAGCTTGCACAGTCCTCCTCAAGGCCATAAAGATCTCCAACTCCACTATTTTGTGGTCACTGCAGCCCAGGTTCCCCCTCAGGCCTCACATTCCTCACTAGCCCCTCCCTGTTGGTGGAGACAAGGTTCAGCATAGCCACCTTCCTCATTGGTTCCTCTATAATTTGGAGAAAGAAGTTATCATCAATGCATTCTGGAAATCTCCTAGATTGCTTGTGCACTGCTGTGTTGTCCCTCCAACAGATACCACAGTGGTTGAAGACCCCTATGAGGACCAGGACTTGTGAAAATGAGGCCACACCTATCTGTCTATAAGAGGCCCCATCCAGTTGGTCTTCCTGGTCAGGTGGCCTGTAACAGACCCCCACTGCAATGTCTCCTGTCCCTGCCCTCTCTTTCATCCTGATCCATAAGGTCTCAGTCAGCTTCTCATCCACCCCCAAGTGGAGCTCCGTGCCCTCCAGCTGGTCACAGCCATAGAGGGTGACACCCCCTCCTCATCTCCCCAGCCTGTCTTTCCTGAAGGATTTGTATCCTTCCATTCCAACACTCCAGTTGTAGGAAGCATCCCACCACATCTCCATGATGCCAAGTGGTCATAGCCCTTCAGGCACGTGCATACCTCTGACTCCTCTTGCTTGCTCTCCATGCTACGCGCGTGGGCAGAGAGGCATTTCAGTTGGGCTCCTGACAATGCTGGGAAGTCCTTTGCACTGTTCATCACGTGTTCCCTTGCTGACTTGTGATCTGCCTCCAGGCTCTGGGTATCTCTTACTAGCATCAGCATCCAACTGGTAGGAATGGGATGGATTGAGATTCCCTTTTGTTGGCAACTTTAATTTAAAGCCTTCTTCATCTGCTTGGCAAGCCTATGACTGACGATGCTCTTCCCTTTCTCTGCGAGGTGGACCCTATCAGTCCGCAGCAGACCAGGTTTCTCAAGTAATTAATAATAAATAAAAAATTCTGCATAAATACTCTACCATACCAGATGGCCATCCTCCATAAAGTAAAATACAGATCTATTCTTTCCTTAATTTTGTATCTGTGCTCCATAGAAGGGCATCACAAGTATTAAGGACAGAAGCTTTACCACATAAAATTACTCAAATTGTAGGATCTTTCCACCTATAACATGTTTCTTTCAATAGATGGCAGCTCTGATATTCTGTCACTGAAGGTCAAATGAAAATCACAAGACAGTAACCTGCAGCTCCCTTGCAAGTTTCTAATATAAAAGGGAAACCAGTAACCTTCCAACTGGCATAGGACACATTTAAAGTACTTGAGTTATAAATTACTGTTTTTAACAGTATAAATTAAACATTTTTTTTACTCGCCTTGCTCATTTTCCTGAAATTGTCCTAAGGAATCAAAACTGAATGCTCAGTTTCAGATTGTGCCTTCACTTTCTAGTGGCTGTATTTGTCAAGTATCACAGAACTGCAAAATACATCCTCTATTGTACATGTTAATCCTAATCCTATATTTAAATACAATAAGAAGTCAGGAATAAGTAAGGAGAGATTAAGAACCAAAGGCAAGTTGAGAGGACAAACTGATTGCCTGAAACCCAGGATATGATAATTAAATTTCTAGATTGGTAGAAGGGTTCAGAGTCCAGTGAGGCTTGATGAGCCACTGAGGAAAAATAGAAAATTAACAGCAGCATCCTAATGCAGGACAACAGCCTGTCTAAAGAAGAATAATGCATGAAAATGCTTTCAAAACCAGGTACAATCAATAAGAGCCAAAGCAATGTTGAAAGCTCAAGAGAAACTAACATCAGCTGCTTTGCATCTGTAACCTGACAGGAATGTGAAGAGATGAGATTTAGTTACTCTATCAGCCTTTAGCAGAAAGGTACACTAAGATAGATTCTGTATCTGTTGTTCTCTGTCCCTGAAATCTCATACCAGAAAAGAAAGTATTAACTGACACTCCCACATAACAGGCTACTTTCAGTTGATGTCAAAAACTACAAGATAACTCATGGCTGACCATTGTTAGGAGTACAACATAAGGCTATAGGGATCAGGAAACATAAACGAATGCAAGAAACATAAATCTGAATCATCAGAAAGGAATGATGCTGAAACCTGCCAGTAATACCAACTTAGGTCGCACATCATGATGCAAGAAGGTCCAAAAGCAGTGGTAATGCTTTAGGGAAGAAAGCAAAATGGCTACTTCTAACTGGTGTTGATCACAGTGACTAGCTTGCAGGAAGAAGTGCTCATAAAAGCCAAACGGTAATTTTTAAAGCAGCAATACTGCAAAAATAATCCAGGAAAAATGTTCCACTCTTTGAAGAAGTAGGAGAGTACACCTTTCAACTGAACTAAGGATTTACTTAGGCTTTTGCATGAAGCATTTTAATTAACTTTAAGTTTTTAATGTTTAAATGATTTTAAATGAGAAGACAAGACTTCTGTATGGTTGGTTTCTTAAGCCTCTCCTTACATGATGATCTGAGTCTTTGCTTCTAAATCCCAGCCAGGCTATCTGCAATCCACTAGCCACTACAGTAGGGCTTGCATGAGAGATTTGGCCCATAGTGAATGCTGCTGGTTAAAGCTGATTCAGGAAGAAAGAAAGAAAGAAAAACAAAAACAAAAACAACAAAAAGACCCACAAACAAATAAACAAGTATAGTTTGGAGGTGACAGTGCTTAAAATATGACTTTTCTTCTACATCATTAAAGTACACACATTAAAACCACACAGAATACATATGCACTTGTTTATACAGAGATATATGCACACTTGGGGATTCTAAACAGAGGTCCTCTGTTCCCTTACTTCACCACATTACAATATCTTTACCTGTCTATCAAGGCACAGGAGAGATATGTGAAAGGAACAGATACTATGATAGAGATATTATGACAGATTCAATATAACTTAACATTTTAACACTATAATTTTTATTTTCTAATCCATTAACTAAACCAAAAAATTCTAAAGTAGGAAGTCATCCTTCTGAAAAATAAGACTCAATGTGTTTAGACAGTTTCTTCTACATAAATTGTACAAGCCTAAGTGAAGTCAAACACTCCTTATGTTTTTACTGGCTTGTTATCACACAACCACTTTGAAAGTATCTAACAAAAACAGAACTCTAAATCTTTCTGTGATAGCACTTCAGGAAGTGCATCTTTAATCAAGGTAGCTACATGTATTTCAGTCTAGAAAATAACTTGCATACAGCTACAATATACTGTTTTCCTGCAAGTGCTTACTCAAATTCAGGATTTGGTAGCAAAAAAATCTTCCCCTACCTCTCCTTCTTTGACACATGAATAGAATACATTATGCCCAATTTAAAACTGCAGTCAAAAAGCAATCAGACTGGCACAGATAATAACACAAGCTTCTCCCAATGCATCATTATAGACTAAATAGGAAATTGCATTTTCCTAAATATGAAATCTGCCATTGTTATTCCATGTAGGCTATTCTTCGACTGGGTTTAAGGAAGAGATAAACCTCAGCTTGTATGTGGTTTTTTTTCATGCATCTGGATATGTAGCTATCCAATGCACGTGGTTCAGATCAATTATTGTAATAATTTTTATTTCCCTTATGAAACCATGAATGCAAACCTGAGACAAACAGTACCAAATGGGGTTCCTCTGCTGTCTGGAAATGTATTTTCACCAAGAGGTAGCTGATAGCAACTATTTTAAAGAGTCAGTATATTTGTTTTTAAGGTAAAATCATTTAGCCTTAGCTTCTTTCAGCAACCATCATGAAGAAACAAACCCCATTTTTCCACAAAGATAAAAATTATACTCAGTGTTCATTTCACATTAATAAAAGATGAAAACAAGCTGAAACAGAGACAGTTTGCCACATATAGGACAAGCAAACATTTCAGGATGACATACACATCTGAAATATTATGCAACAATATTCTGTCACATGTACTGCTAGTTTGAGTATTTCCTACCACACCAGCACTTAAATCCAAACCAGAAGATTTCACAATTGTATTTTATTACACTAAATTCTCATTTAAATTCTACATGAAGCCAGAAAGTATCCTGAAATAGGACACACAAAAATTTGGCTCTAAAGGTATATTTATTTTCTTTCCATGTAAATTTGGCTAAGCTACAAATTTAGCTATATAACTGTTTTAACAATTAAGTCTGAATATTTTGAGGTGACATTCAAGTTGATATACCCCAATAGAAAGCTCTACAGTTTCAACCTTATCATCAGTGCTGCTTTATTTCTAGTGCCTGACACTCCAAGCATTAAGATGTGTCCTCTCACTCTCAAAGGCCGCCCTGGAGAGGTTCAAGTTCCCTATGCTGACATACTTACAAAACAAACACAGACCTTCAAACCCTACCAGGAAGTGAAGGAAAAAAAAAAAAAGTCATAAAAAGCGTTTGTGGATGAGCAGTGTTTCAAACATGGTTTTATATGGCCACCTTACTATCACTGGTACTTTCTAAACCTCACTGGAGATAAAACAGTACATTGGACTAAAGTTGTATTGATGTATCACTCACTTCACCATCTTCAAGGGTTAAAGTAAAGCAAAACAGACAATTTTAGTACTAAATGTAAAAAAAATCATAGAAGTTCTAGGATTAGTTAACTGTTTTTCCTCTTCTGTTACAACCTGTTACAAGACTGCTATCAGATACTGTTGCCCTCTTCAGAGTTTAGATTCTGGGCCAAGAACTCCAGGACTGCCTCGTGCATTCTCTCTTCCCTTCTTCCATTCCCCCCGCCCCACACCTAACAGAAAAACAGTGAATGCTTAAAGAAACTACCATCTTAATGAGGAAAAAATATTAGTCTGTAAGAAAGTGGCTAAATTACAGAGGCTGTATGCAAAACTCCTGGATAGCAACACCTTTATCTAAATTGGGGAATTTTTCTATGGAAAGAATGGTATTTTTGACAAAAATAGCATTTTTTCTATGTCCTCAAACAAATGGAAATCAGCATTATGATAGAAGCTTTCTGTCAAGGTGATCATGAACAGTAATGGAATGACTAATTCTTCAATTTAGAATAGACTTCCATTATATAACTACTGTAAAAGAAGTTATAATTAAAATCAGCACACATAACCACATTGAACCTTATCATATTAAGGTACTGACATCTACTCTACACTAATCTTTAAAATGAAGATATAACAATTCACAGTTCTTACTACACTGATACTCAGTTGTCCTCATAGGTCTCTTCTTTCAGCTATTTCTGAAGCTATTTCCCCACAAGTTTTAAGAATGAAAAACAGGATTTTGTCATAATAAAGATTAATTTTCTAAGTTATGAATACCTATTTACAGCCCTGTAAGCTACAAGGTAAGTTCCCAAATTCACATAGTTCTATATGTAGAAACAGTATGACCTTAAAATTGCTGCAAAATGTTAAGAAAATCCCTGAGACTTGAGTTTAGTGCACCACTTTTTTGTTTCCAAGCAGGCCATCTAGTGCAATCTTTTTAAAACCATTAGTTATCTCTTCAGTGTCTTTTTTATCCTGCTACTTGTTTTCAGCTGTGCTCAGTATTGACTTCGCCATAAAACCGCACTTACTATTTTTGGCTAATGAAACCATCAGCAAACAAAATGAGCTACAGAGAAATTAATCTAAATAGACAATTCAGTATCTGTGCCAATTGTTTCTGTTATTTGCCAACTCCTTTATTTAGACCATTGCAAGGGAAAAGTAACATATCTGGTTGACAAGAACTTCTAAAGAACTTCATGTCTGAATAAAACCTGATGCATCTTACTACATTTTTGAAAATATTTTCTCAAGGAAACATTTGAATCATCAGTAAGTTTTTATTTATAATATAGCTTTGAATCATTTTCAAATAGCATTGCTGTTAAGAGTTGAAAGCTTGGGCTTTTTTCTATACTGTCTATGGCTTTTACACCACTTTTATGTCTTGGATTTTTTAATTATTATTATAAACACATGTTTACCTCAGTTATTAGGAAGAAATTCCATCAGTTTCTCCTGCTATAATCACAAAATTCAGTGCTATCTCTGGCACACCTCACATTCCCCCCCTCAAAAAAAAAAAAAAAACCAACAAAACAAAACTAAAACCCCCCAACATAATCAGTTTGGGGTGGGGTGGGGGAACCAAAACCAAAAAACAAACACATACACAACCGTAACACTTGTACTGTTCACTGATTAACAACAGCTTTCTTTGCAAAAAGAATACTATTTTATCCTACTAAACCTAGCCACTCGTACTACTGGACTTAGTCTATTAACTTTCAAGAGGCCAGCTCTATACATGCACTTACTTTATTCCGAAATAATACTTTCCCTTTACCTGTGTAACTTAAAACTGATCTAGCTTCACTTCCATGAGGGATCTGTTTGGGTCCCTAAAATAATAAAATGTACAGAAATGGGATAGAAAAATGACCTATCAGGTAAATACTCTCCTCAGAAATCTGATGAGTTTAGTGGATCATAAACATGAAAAATGTCTGTAGCTTCTAAATATGAAAGTTTGTTAGTTTGTTGCAAGCCTCCTTTCAAATCCTCATTATGTTAGGAAATTGTGTTTTCATAACAGACTTAAGAATGCAAGCAAAAATTATTCTTTAGTGCAAAGGCTTGTAAATCTTCACAACTGAATTCACCAGATTTATTTCCTCATTATCCAATTGACAAAAATATACATCCCCATATGGCAAGTATGGATCATCCATGTACTATTAGAAGCACTGTCAGTTCACAAAATCGTAACCTTGATATTGTTAAACCTAACTTTTTCTATACTAATTTCAACAAATTTACAGGTATACTAACATACAGATAATGCACTGGCATGCAGGAGTATTGAAAAGATTTTATGAACTAGTAGATACTTCAGACAGGTAGATACATAAGTCAGGAAGTTTTTTTTTGATTTTGCAGTACAAAAGCATGCTTGGATTAGTGCTTTAATAATTTAAGAATAATGCAAATTTGGATTAGAAGACACCATACAAGTAAGTCTCAGAGTACCTGAATATATTTTCTTCCCATTCAAGTCCTCTGACATTTTTTCCTGCACATGTAAAATAATTTGCACAGGAAGTCACAATAGAACCACAGACTTACATTTATTTTACTTAATCATAACAAAAGTATAACATCTTACAAAAATGAAGAAAATGTCACCTCTTTTTAAGAAAAAAAATAAAAAAATTGTACCAGGCATGACTCAAACTCATAATAGGATACCTATGTTTAGCCATGAGTAAACATCCTGAATTCATTCTTCTCTCACTTTTCAGTGTGACAGACAATAATAGGGTATTAAAGGCAAGTCCTAAAATACACAGAGATTTGCTATGATATCTCTAAAAGCTCTGACCTTGAGATCAGTGGTATCTCTAAAAGCTCTGACAATACACTTGAGGAGGAAAATTTGTATGTATTTGTTTATAATTACCATGTTATTAACATTTATGGGGAGTCTTGTGTAGAATTTTATTACCTTGGGTACCATCAGAGTGGTGAATCTCTGTCCACTATGACAGTATTAGAGCTCACAAGCAGTGCGCACTATCTATCCCCTTACAAATCAGACTGTGTTAGCAGATCAAGACATGCCATGGAAAAATGTGTCAGCCTGTCTTGAATAGACCCATTATACTGGTGGAAAATATGAATACATAAAGTGACATCAGAACATAAGCTGGTTTAAGTGCAAGTTAAGGAAGCAAACATTGTCTCAAAATAATTTCTCTGTATAAGACACTTTAAAACTTCCAGCACAGGTTGTCTATTCTATCCAAATGAAAGCACAGACCAATATGGAATGCCATTGTATTTCTTCTGGGAAACCAGAATAGTTTTTTTTTTCTTTTCCTCATATGAAAGAATAAAGGCCAAACAAAAGGTTAGCAATTTTATTTGCGTGCCACTGCAAGATCTTTTCAAGGCGTGATCTGTAATTCAGGCAATATATGAAATTGCATTAAGCAGTGTTAGATTTATGGTTGGGCTCTATGATCTTAAGGATCTTTTCTAACCTAAATGATTCTATGATTCCACCCATACTGCATCATCTAACCTAGTGTCCTGTGTCTCTGTTAACATCCAGATGACAATGAGAAGAAAAAGACCTTAAGAACAGGGAAAATATAGAGCAGTACTCTAATCAGTAAATTCTTCTTAATCTCAGTAATTTCTGCTAATAAGAAATATCTGAATAGGAGAATAAATCTAGGAACATGGCTGATGACACCTTTCTCTTTTTTAATAACCTGTTCATATTCTTGACCTCATCACTACTTCACTAACAAAAAAGTTAATAATTACAAAGTAATTAGAAATTCCTAATGGCATACAAAATAACCTCATCTTTTGCAGGGATGAGATTCCTTGATATAATGAACTTGCCTTTATGACCACTTTGCTTCAAACATCTTTAAAGCTACTGAAAAGAGAATGAACTGAGTGCTCCAGGGATCTTGCTACTAGCACAGTCTTTGATTTTCCTCTCCAATACTCCTGTCATGATAGGAAAATGCCTAAAAAAAATTGACACTATGTCAGGTGCCCTGGAAAACACTGATCCTGAAAAACAGAAGATCAGAATAACACAGAGTCTGAGTGGTTGAAGATTTTGAAGATCTGGATTCTTGAACTCTTGTTATTCTGAATATTGAAGGCTACCGTTTATTTTAAACTGTGAGACTGACTTAAGTTGACTCAGGTATAATCTTTACTAAAGATTTAACATACAACATATGCAAAAGAAACTAATCACCACATCTCGCCTTACAGGTGTAACTGTCAGCAAAATACATGATCTTTTAGGAATAAAAACACTTGCAAGATCTGTTTTCTAGGCTTCATCCAAGAACCAGAGCAGTGCAAGAAGAACTCAATTGGAAACAAAGTCATCTAATACAGAGGAAGTAGGTAACACAGGAAAACATTAGATGGCACTATAGAGTAAATAATTAATGATCTATTGTCATTACAGAATGCATCAGGAGAAGGATGTGTCTGAAAGTGATGCACAGGATTTAAACAACCATTCTTCTAGACATTATTGTTAGCAACAATAAAAGGCAGTCCTTGAGGAAAGGGAAAAAAAACCACCATATTATCTTCTGTGGTTTCCTTCCGGCTAGAGCAGCATCTTCTATCAGCTGTTTCAAATATTTGGTCATTTAAAAAACTGTGTAACACATCATCACACACGAAATCTTTTATGCAAGACCGACTTAATACAAAGCGATAGATATCACACACACAACACACTGGAATACATTACAACTTCAATGGAAAATTATCAAAGAAAGGACCCCGCAAATGTGTTAATCCTTCAGTAAATACAATTGACAGAAAATAATGAATAATGCTTATTGACTATAGAGAAGGCTTACATTTCATAAATTTTTAAATTAATTTTTTTAAATTAAGCTTTTTATTAGCAAATGAGACCAGACAGATCATCATCCGTCCTTCACAGTCAGTTGTAAAAGACCCAATTTGTAGGTCAAAGATGAAAAAAGAAGTTGTTATTGAAGAAAAAACTGTAACAATTAAACACAAGAATATATGGAAGAGGCTAACAATATGGGGGCACTAAGATATTCTACTGCTCTTTGAAAGAGCCGGAGTGTGGTCATTAAACCTGTAATTTCAGAGTGACCCAGCAGGCAGAGTTCATAATTCTCTTATATGCTCAAGATTCCTACTTGCAATTAGGAACCATAAGACCAATTTTCCTGCAGTTTTTCCTAATGTGGAATTTCACTGGGAAAGTCTTATGTGTCTTTCGCAAGACCATTTATGGCTTTCCAAATATTTCTATGACATCTTACATGAAGGATTTTAAACAGAATGTTAGGTGCTCATACTGAAGTCACAATGCCAAGAAAATATAAAATTGATTAATCAGGAACCATTCATCCCACAGCCTTGTCTATATATTATCTGGTAAAATGTTGCAGTTTTTAACTCATCCTTTGAGTACTGAGCATTTTTTTTGCACAGTAGTTTGTGTCATTACATCTAATTACATAATCAGTGTGAATTCAAGTAGCCACTAAATGAGAATATCTAATTACCTGTGATTTATTGAGCTGCAAATTATGACAGACTCTAGATGAGAAACAGCCACAGCAATGCATCTGAAAAATTACTCTTCTTTTCTGAAACTGGAAAAAAGTAGTCTGAAAACATGGTAGTTGTGAAGTAGTAGTGCAGTAGTGAAGATGCAGAAAGAAACTGGCTTTCTGTAATAGAACTAGAAGAAAGTTAGGTAGACGTACAAGGCAGGAGACAAAGACAACTTTCCCTCCATGCCCTATACAGACTTCTGTCAGGAAATAGCAAACCTAAAAAAACTCTAAAACCCTCTAAAATCCTAAATAAATTGAATGAGGAACAAGAGCCCTGTAGGTCTGAGGCATATACCATTACAAACTTTACCATTACTCTTTCATAACACCTGTTTCTCCCCAGCCTTCCAAACCCAGTTTCCTGCTCACCTCACATTTTCAAACGGAATAAAAAACTCACCATAACCTTGTTTTTTAATAGAAGCATGCATATAATCTTTATGCCTTACACAAGTATTTTTAAATATATATATCTGATTAAAAACTGCCATATAGTTCTTCCACACAAGGACAAAATATCTGTATGTTTTGAAAAGTAGTGTTTTCATCCATAGAAATATAATGTAAGAACTAAAGAACGTTATTCACTGTGAGTTTTGAATCTCAAGAGAAATTTGAGTTTGAGTGCAGCAATCCCTAAAGACTCAGTCTTAAAATTTTCTGAAGAATGACTTCATTACATATTTCTGTACATTAAGTCACAGTGTTTCATTTTTTTATATACAGCCCTTCCAAAAGATAAAAATATATGAGCTGGAAGATCAGATTTCACAATATATATTTTGCTCCTGTTGCTTCTGACATGAAATACTCTTTAAGATTAGCTCATGTAAGGTTGACTAAGTATGGCATGCAGGGCCATGGATTTTACCCCACCTTATAAAACAAGCCTTTTATGATAATTAGAATGCCTACCTTCCTTGAAAAGCTTTCAAAGCAACAACACAATTGGCAACTTTGCTTGCTAGATTCAAAAATCAATCACATTTTTTTCAGACCATCTTTACCTATATCTCAATGTTGTCTTCTGCTTACATTGCTTACAACTCCAGTCAATCCCTTTCCTTGTTCTCAATTTTGTAACTGTGTCAATCAGCCATCAAATTGTCATACTTAGCAGTCAGTCCAAAATAAAAATGAATTCACAATAACAATCTGAAGACAAAAATTATAGATATTCCTAATAGGTTTGCATAATCCATTCTTATCCAGAAGAACAACAGAAATAGTTTTCCTTATATTGGATCATCGAATGTACAGTTACCTACATTTCAACAATTCTGAAAACAAAAAACAAACGAAAAGTACAGTTTCCCCATTGTAAAATGTATACTGAGTTATTTACCTCCCATAACATGATATAGTCATAGAATCATTTAGGTTGTGTGAGATCCACTCTTTTAAACTATTCATAACAAGATTATACACTGTCAACCTGGATTTGAAGAAAGAACTGACATATAAAACTGCATGTTCTTGACAATAAATGAACAGCCATGATTACAGAGAAACCAAGTTTCCTTCTAAATTTAAGCGTAAATTGACTATACCTAAATTTAGGTGCCTTGTACCAAATAATTTGTTATTAATATATTCAGTCTAGTTCAACAAAATCTCTTGGCAACGCAGTTTTCTGGTTATTGTTAACATCACACCCCCAAAAGCTTTCAAAATTTATCTGCTCAGGATAAAACATTAAAACACCAGATTATAAAAATCTATCACAATGTTAGACACATTAAGTGGATATTCTCTGAAAAACCTTTCAAAAAAGGTTTTTGAAGTGTCACAAACACAGCTTTTGCTGCTCTTTGTAACTTCAAAACCAGACTGACCCCCTTTTCTGTAATGTCCGGCCTTGCAAAAGCTGCCTATTCCTCCCTGGCCTTATCTTTATCTTGAGCTCACATCTATTTACTTCCCTACAGACTATAGCAGAACTTCCAAGTACCAAACATTTGTAAGGGTAGAATTATGATCCTGCTCACTCGCCAATCTCATGGTATTACTTGACAACTTGTTTTGTTTAGTATCCTTTCTTCTGCCTACCATGTCTTCTTTATACAGCACTAGACAATGCCTCTGGCTTGCTGAGACTGGGCTCATTGTTCCTCACCAGAAAGCTCTATCATAACATTAACGTGTGTAAATAGAAATAATGTTTAGGTGAAAAAATTCAAAGGCTGACAAAATAACTAATTCAATCCAAACTGTTCCCCTTCCCCCGCAAAAAGGTGATAATAATTAAAATTAAACTGGAGAAAGCACCCATTTCTCTAGAACTTCTGGAAATGAACTGCCATACAACTTCACATGCTATTTCAATGTGATTTTTTTATGGTTTTTATACATTTTACTTCACCTTACTTTCTTTATAAGACAAAAACGTATTCAGCTTCTTTACACTCTTATCTAGCTCCCACTGCCTTTCCATCTTTCCAAGCGTTCCCTCACTTTCCAAACATTACTTCACCTCCCCAGATTTCTCATTATAATTTTTCTTTATGTTTCTCAATATCAGTAGGTAGGTAACTGCAGTTGCTTTGATTTTAAACACATCTATATTCTGTTATTTAACCTTAGCTGTCAAGTTTACATGCCTAATTTAAGCATTTAAATTCCTTCTGTTATATTCAGTTGTTTGGGGTTTTTTTTGCCACTTTTTAGAAAAAGTCTGCTACAAACAACCTTTACGTATTACTGGCAACATTAAACATACTCCTGTTCAAAGTACTGGAATAAATTTAATACAAAGTATGCTTCTTCCATCATTAACACCAAACATTTAAAAAATCAAGAACTCCACATAAAAAGTAAATTGTACCCTAACTTAAAGCATTCTGTTAACGGCTGCCCATGAAATATGCATTAATCCAATAGCTGTAATAGTTGTATAAGTATCAGCATTAAAGTTCAATCTATCTCACCTTCAAATACAGCTCAATAGAAACTTCTTTCAGTGCTGGAATGCAGGTCAATGCATGGTCTTGATCAGATCTTCAATACAGCATTAAAGCATTCACTGTATCATTCACTGTATCATTTAGCAGCATCCTTGAACTGAGATATTGAAGTTGTTGCCAATATACTTGACAACCTCAAATCTATTCCTTTTTATTTTATTTTTTTTGAGAGTTAAACTGCATGCAGTTAAACTACATATTCAGTGCTACACAAATATTATCATTTTCTCCATGAAGATAACAAGTGCTGTATACTATACCCATCACTAATCAGTAACTTGTATCAATAATTCTAAGCTGATTTTTATATAAAGAGGAGGAAAGTGGTTTCCCTCATCCCCCTTTGTTTTAATCTAAGTACACTTACCATAAAACTATTATTAATGTATTAAAATACATTCTACATGTATTTATTTTTCATTATATCAAAAAAATTAACAGATGAAAGCCAGATGACTAAAATTAGACATATAAAGCCATATTTAGTTCTCTCTGATTCTATGAACTATTTTCTCATTAAAATTCTAATGTATTTCTAAAGAGAAATTAACATGTATCTTTCTATCTATATATAAATATGTATTTTTGAAAATACATAGAGAATCCTGTTACAGTATCGAATATCTATTGCTAACCTGAGAATACCAAAGTTCCTTCATATAAACGTGAACAGTGCAAGACAATATGCTCTTGTTGAACTTCCACAGAATTCAACTAAATAGGAATAAAATTTCTTATCCAGCCTCAGCAGCCACAATTCTTCACTTGGTTACAAATCCATGCAATGAATTGAAAGTGCTTACTTTTTCATTCACTTAAAGATGGGTATGAATTCATAATAAGAAAAATAAATGTCATTTTCCATACAGAAAGGTCATGATTACACTTGCTTCATAGAACTATTCTATAAGCCATACTGTGAATTTTGCAGCATCTGAAGCATCAGCTAGCTATTGTAGCAGGCTATCTCTTCCAACAGACAGTCTGTAAACACTTGAATACTCAGAAGAATTAACTGATTTCTAGTAACTCAAATGCTGCTGTGCAACAAGAGTTCGAGAATTGGCAAAAAAGAGGAAATCCAGATGTCATAATTAACTTTCTAAAGAAAAAGAGTATTAATGCTGAATTTAAGGATATAAGCAATTGTTCATAAACAAATACAATTTAACCACTAATCTGAAAGTATCCATACCTTTTCTGGTATTTTTTGTTAAGTAAGATACAGTTCTCTTACTCAGTACTTTGCATAACAGCAACTATGTAGTGCAATCACATGTGACTTCTACCTTTCTAATTTTCTAAACAGGTGGGAAGGCAAATCTACTGATGAATTCAAAATCTTAATAAAACATCCAGAGAAGGAAGAGAAACAAAAAATAAATTTACTAAGTATCTGATTCAGGGATTGATATTATCAAAAACATACACACACAGTAGTTGTTATACCTCTAACATGATTTATCTTTTCATATAATCAAATTTAATATCCCTTCCCTTCTACCAACAGACTACCTTCTAATTAATATTTTGGAGATCACTGATTTTTAATGAAGACCAAACAATTAAAAGTACACGGATTTTCGTATTTCCCATTTGTTTTCTCACAGTGATTACCTTAAGATATCTGCATCAGCTCTGCATGTATTACTAATATCAATCTGCCCTCCTCAGTTATTTAGTGCCAAAATAACTATAAGCAAGAAACTTCAAAATAGAATTTAAAATAATTTATTATCTGCATCAAGTATATAATAATAAAAAGAAACATACTTTTTAATTCCTTTTTTAAGATGTAAAAAGATATTTCTTAAAATGAATATGTAGTTCATAATAAGCATCTAATTTGATAGTTTATATTCTACATTAAAAGGCTGTACCAATATCACTTGGCCAGCAAAACGTATGCCATAGAAAATACTTTCCTTAATTTCTTCATCCTGTATGCAATACCTTTTTGTAAAATTCACTGGGATTTGAAACATAATGGATTTTTCCTCATATTTGCAGGCATGTTATTTTCAATTTAAAATAATCAACTTTTCCTAATTTGACTCTTATCAGAAGCTTCTGAATCTTCAATATATTTCAAATTTTTTATCCTAGATTCAAGAACCATATTCTGCCATATACCTTTCTACCTAGAAACTTAAAAGTTTCATAACTCAAGATAACTTTCAATATCTCCTCGTTAGACATATTTTCCTGAGGTTTAATAATTTTTTGCTTCCTGAGTTCTTCCCAGTATTACAACATCTTTCAGACTTCCAGACAAACAAACAGAAACTACAAATTATTTCAAAAAATATAATGAAAAAAAAAGTAGAACCACCTCTGAACTCTTTCTTATGCTTTCCCGTAAGTACTGGCTCTAAAATACCATCAGAGCTACACTGTAACTGAAATTCTCATCTCATTTCAAGGGCCATCTGCATGGTTCAGTATCATTGACCCCTCTGGTAGAACTGTAATTATGTCCTTACCTACCTTTCCAGGTAAGATTTGCACCTGGATGTAACACATATTGTATTCAAGGACCGGAACTAGATGACTGGGGGTTGGAACTAGATGATCTTAAGGTCTTTTCCAACCCTAATCATTCTATGTTTTAAGATATGGATTACAGTAATTTATTGATTTTTAATTTTTGTGATTTTTTTCATTGATGTTGTCAAATTTTTTTTTAGCATTTTTGTTGTTCTACTACTGTGTTCTTAATATTTAGATGGAATACAGTAGTCAAAATTAATTGTAAATTGACAATATTTTTGTCACAGAAAACTGTTTCTAGTATTTAACTTTCTATTAGAACTATGAAAGGAGAAACAGGAAAAAAAAATTATGTTCAAGTCTGATGCACATTCATCTATAACAATATGACACATTGTATCTTCCTCACTGCAGATATTAAGTGAAAAAAAAGCAAAGTCATGACGGCTCACAGATAAATACTTAAAGCCTCTTTCATGAAGCAGAGAATATTGTTCAGATAAGACTCATTACAAGATGCATAGTTTCTTTAACATATGTGGCAAAACATGTCCCTGCAAAATGCCACTAACTTGCTATTATTTTTTTGCCTCTATTATTTACAGCTGCTCAGCCTTATGGTATTTTTCAATTACATTCCTTAGACAATAACAAGTTGATATATTAAGTTAACGAAATGGTCTCTTCAACATTAATAATTGATAAACGACACAAAAATTATTTCCATGAAACTTACGCTGGACATAAATTATAGGTTTTGGTGAACTAAAATCTAATCAAAGAGTATGCAAATATATCACAGAAAGCAATCAAAGCAGAGACTACAGTCTCATAAGATACTAAATTTAAGAACTGAATATTCAAAATAAGTTCAGAAGGGTTTTTTTTCTCCCTATTTATTTCTGGACTCTTTCACTATTTTATTTTTTTAAAATCATTTACAATTCCATAATGACTTCTCAGCTATGGAGAAATAAGTCTTCAGCAAAAGCTGTTGCAAGTAGCATAAGATAATGAGGGATAATGTATTTTAGAAATTAAACAGCATATACTACATCTTAGTAAAAAATGAATATTGTCCAGTGATCAAAGTCTCAGACTTAGATGCAAAATCCAGAGACCAATTACAGTCTTTCAAAACATGCATCTATCACATAAGGCTTATCTATAACATAGGCAACATTATTAACAGAAATAACAGTGGGAAAGATACCATGTTGATATGGTTTTGAGCTGCCTAAAAAATGTCTGATAGCACATTGTGCCATGTTTGGGTTATTATTTCATTTCTAACTGCTAAAACATATGACATACCTTTGCTGGTTAGACCTGTGCAATCACTTCATCATCTACTTTTTCTTAATCTCAATTCATAAGCAAAAATAATACCCTTCCTGGACTAGAATAAGTATGGTGAAGATAAATAAAACAAACCCAAGGAACTGGTAAAACTGCTGAGGATGGAAGGTAAGAGATGGGGTAGATGAAAGGAAGCTAGAAAGGCTTTATAATTGAAAACATGTAAATTTAAAGAAGTTTAAAATTCCTACAGACACAGGGATTTTCCATTTTTCAAGTGTATTAATGGTTATAAAACATGCATGATAAAACTGCTTTTTCTCACTTAAAAGCTATATTAAGTATTAAGCCTTATTTTCTCACAATCAACACTATTATGTTATTTCCTCTCTCCAATTAATCTCAATCTAATCACACTAATTTAAAAACAGTATCATACTTAATATTTAAGTCATTAAATCATAGAAGGGTTAGGGTTGGAAAGGATGTTAAGATCATGGCAGAGATGTCTCACACTAGAACTCTGATTTGCTAGTGTTTTGAGGATCTTCAGGGGGGAGAGGCCTCTTTAATACCACAACTTTATACTGATATATAAGGATTCGACCATGATCCTATAAAAAAAATATTGTAAAAGTAGTGGAATTTTCAAAATTGCAATTTTTGATATAAATATCCAGAATTAGGTTTCCTACACGGAACTTATTCCTACAGGTTATGCAGGAATGTAAAAGTCTTCCCACTCACAGCAAAATCAAAGTGGTATTTGATGGATCCATTCAATCAAAATCATAGTTTTATGCCTCTTTTTATGTTTTCTCAATCCTGATGATTAACAGCCATTTCCACTGTCACATGTAAGCTTGAGCAACTAGAGAAAAAAACCCAGAAGAATACCTGCTTTAATATAAAACTATATCAGCTATCTCCTAAACAAAGTTGTTAGGACCACAGGTGTCAAAACCACAAAAAACATTCCAGCCATGTAATTCCCCAAGCAAACTAACAATGTTCAAAAGCAAATCTTAGGAAGCTATTCAAAAAGTGTTTAATCATATAATTCCATTTAAGGCTTTTGTGACTTCTATGAGAAATAATTTTAAGTAATCTTTAAGAATCATTGAAGATACGTGGCAAACCACTGCCTTGATACAGCTTGTTTGTTACATATAAACTACCAGAATTTGGCTCCCAGGTGGCAAGATTGTTTTGGTTTGCAACTTTCATAAAGCAATTTCTCATAAAAATCTGACTGGTAGTTAAAATACAGTTTGTGTATGTAAGGATTCCTGAAATTATTCATTGCCTCTATAAAAATGTTAATTAAAAGTACACCAAGGGACTTCAACTTTTCCTAAATACATAGCATGCTTTTTAGACAAAATGGGTTTTTCTTTTTATTATGCTTAATGCTTTTACATCAACTTCACGGCCAAGTGATGTTTGTTTCTATACATCTCAGGCATTGCCTGGCAACAGATAAGTTGAGCAAAGTATCTCTCACAGCACCAGCTAACTGCCTTCTCCACTATTCTCCGACTCCCAGCACTGTAGGAGCATTTGGGTTTCAGTGGAACTGCAGCACGCAACTACTGCCAGTGCTAGGCCATGGTGTGTCAAGAGGGGCAGACAACTGATAGGAGATCTTAAAGCTTCTACCTGAAATGCACTAGACCAAGCCAGCTGGTTACACCTACCCCTAGCTAGGTTTGTGCTCCTGGCCTAGAAAGAAACATTTCATTCACAGGGACTGCACGGGTACAACCTGGTGCCCTGAGATTAAAGTGCCAACTAGTTTCTCCTTTACACAGATTTGCAACAGAATACAGACATGAAGTCACTAATAAGTGGAAAGATTCAGCTGTTAATGGCAGTTCTCACTAAGAGCAGTTATATAATTTTCAGACTTCTCTTACAGTTTCTGTTGCCAAAACAAATGTAGAAGTGACATAAAGTCCCTTTCGTATCAGATCTTTCCCCTTTTAGCATAATATACTAACAGTCCTCAAACAGCTCAGGATAAACACACTAATTCTTATTAAAAGTCAACACATATGACATTGTTTGCAGTTCACTTCAACACAGCAGAATATTATGCATACCATTCACTTTGGTTTTGGGGTCAAACCTCTGCTAATCCCTGTGAATCTGCAGTGTAACGTTCTAATAAACCACTCTGAACTACCAGAAAATTACTTCCCTGGGATATTCTCTATCAAAATTAAGCAACAATGACTAGTTTCAGTAATGTAAATGGGCTGCTTAAGTCAGTTCTATCAACAATACTACAATGCACAGCATGACTTTATACTCATTACTTTTTGAGAAAAGAGAAAAATGAGAAAAGGTAAATAATAATGTCATTTCAGCCTGGACACAGAAATGCTACTGTATGTTTTGTTTGATAAAAGAGTGCAGCTGCCAATCAATAGAAAATAAAGCTGTTCCACATTGGCAGATGGTTATTCTACATGACACCTGATGCTGGACCCTGGCCACATCAAGTCCATCTTCTTTCTACCTAAAACCAGGCTTTTTAAAGTAGACTTTCATCAAAACAAGGACCCATGTCATTTGTTTGAGTGAATCTGTTTGACCTTGTCACTGATGGTATGCTTGGTCTTTCACTGAAATGAGAAGCTGTTAAGCCATAGCTAAGAGGGGTGCTGCAACCCCTTCCTCCAGTGGCTGGAAAACCAACTTTTCTACCTCTGGCCTTCAAAGAGTCAGGCATCTCCCACTTTGCTCAAGTTGAGCACAGCTTCCTGTGTAACCATACACAACAGGTATGTTACAGGATAGCAGCATGGCAATAGAAGAACTAGTTCCCTTCCCACCCCACTGTTTGAAAGAACTGCAGTTTATATTTTCTTAACTCACACTATTTATTAATAGTTCCAGTTAGTTTGAATAAACTTAGACCGTTCTTAGTTTTTTATTTAAATTAAAAAAAAACAAAACCACAAAACCCACAAAAAAAACAAACAAAAAAACCACAAAAAAGCACCACAAACAAGCAATTTCTAAATCACTGTTTCTTGGAAAAAGGCACATAGTAGTTTAATCAAACTCTAAGAAACCTGCAGTCTTTTATCCAAGAGATCAGGTACATAATCAAAGGGATCCTTGCTGATACAGGTTACTAATCCAAGAAGAAAAATATTACTATAACATTTAATAATGGTCTTGGATTTTAAAACAGCAATAACCATTCCCAAATCCAAGAAATCAACAAAAATTCACAAAACTAATTCAACCTTCTTGTAGGTAAAGGCAAAATGAACTAAATGCCATGACATTGCTAACCCACTATCCACAGAATGCAAATAAACATCTTCTCAGAAGTTACAGATATTATCCACACTACCTATCCACAGCTGGAGGGGTTTTTTAGCATTGCAACATGCATGGATGTTTATACTGACCACTTAAAATGTAGAAATATAGTACAAAACTTTCACACGCAGGTTTTACAAATTTTATCATTAAAATGAGTCAGTGCATTTAAAGTGTTGAACTTTCATCTGGCTTCGTGTGAACAAAAATGCATATCCTTATACACCTAAGGGAATAAGCCATACAACCTCATTTGAGCTGACCCCCTTTGAGAGGGACAGCATTTATCCCCCAGGCTCTACTTTCTGAACTGTTCCACATGAGGATGAAGAGGCTTGATCACTGCTATGCAGTAACTTGGTAATGGACCATTTCCTTCCTGTAAAGGTGCTACAATGGGGCACCCCCTAGAGAAACATACCTGAAACAAAGTAATCTAACTCTGTAAACTATTTCTCTCATAAAAGGTATAGAAATGAGGAAAATCCAGTCAAAGGGGGAAGGGTAGGGGGTGGGTGGGAGGGAAGGACCATAAAACCTGCCACTTACTGAGTTTTGGGATCCGATGCTGCCCAGCTTACACTGATGTGTCCACAGAGAGCTCTGCTTTCCACCTAGGCAGAGCAGCCCTCCCAGCTCCTCCACCACCCGTGGACAGGACGGGAAGCACAGCAGCAAGAAAAACTAAGCAGACATTACAAGAATACAGACAGGCTTAGGAGAGCAGGTGCCTCGCATGCCTTGATGACCACATTCTGCCCTGGCAGCAGTTCTGGCAGCCAGCTGCCATATTAGCTACCCCCCAGCTGTGAAAGGTATAGCGGCCCCACTTCACCTCCTTGCCTCTTCCTGCCACTGAAAGGCTCTGTCCTTAGAGGGCGAGAGGGGGTCTATAGAAGGGCTTTTACCAAAGCACACCAGGGTGGTAGGGTAGCGTTGGGTAGGGCAGGGCAGGACAGGGCAGGCAGCGGCAGCTGCTTGCAAGTAGGATGGTGAGCATGGCGACCCAGCGTGGAGAAACCTTCCAGGACTGGAGCGGTAAGGGCCCCTGAAGAGCGGACAGAGGGGTGGCCAGTTCTCTGTTGGTGGAGATGCAGACAGACTATGTCTCTCTGGGACTGGCGAGAAAGTCCTTTTACCAGGAACCATGAGAGGACTGAAAGAATTTTGCTGTGTCTGAGGTGACCGAGAGGAAGCCCACAGTAAAGGACTCGCCCCTGCAAGGACGCAATGAGCAAGGGAAAATGAGTTTGCAAACTTGTTTATTTTTATTCCATATTACCCAGCAGATCTGAGGCTTTCCTATTTTACAGGTCACTTAGGTCTAATAAAAATCAGTTTTAAAGATTATAAAGCTTTGGTGTTTTGGAACAGGGTAGAGCTTGGCTGTTTTGCCTTTGAGATGATCTCATGCCCTACTTGCTACTTAAGTTTACTTAGAGAAATGGATTCAGGCAGAAAATCAATAAAGTAGCAACAACTTTCAAAATTACTCAGTCTGATCTGAAAAAGCAGGGACTCCCAGAAGGAACAACCCCCAAAACATTCTGTGCAATGTTATTTTTCTAGGGAATCAAAACAAGCATAAAAATAATAATAAAAAAATACAGTAGTGTTTCAGCTCCATGTAATTTCAGAGTATCAAATCTGTGCAAGTATTTATGGCAAACACTATTGTTTTCATAGCAGATGGGTCAGTTGAAAGTGTTTGAAGCTGGCAGATTAGAAAGTTTGCTGTTTATAGCTGCAGGCTGTTGCCTTACTTTACAGAGACTACCCAGCATGAATACAAACTCAGTTTGAATGGGAGAGTATCAGCCTTTTTTCGCCTGAGTCCTGCACTGCATCGTACTCCCCAGATAATGTGAAGTCTGGGGGATAAATCTATATCCTCTGCAGCTGAAATAGGAAAAAGTGAAGAGAGAAGATAATTCTGATTGCTGGGTAGCACCTAGACTTCCTTGCGGCTTGGGAGGACTTCAAAGAGCCAATTTGTTACCTATGCACAGGACTGGTTACATGAACAGGAAGAGCTGCAGTAGGGAATCTGTTTACTCTCCCTGGTGGATGCCCAAAGACAGCAGGACCATTCTTCCATTTTTCTCATGCTCAAGGCATGTGTTGGCATGTAACAGCGAAAGATTTATTGCATTATGTAACTGCAGTGGTGAAAGTCCAGGCATGCGTCCCTATCTGAGATGTGTCATAATCCCACCAGATTGCCACCTCTGGCACCTTTGGGTATTCTGAATCCTTTCACGAATGTGAACAGGAATCACGATCTGCACCTTAGAACCATGACTAACCATATTTGTCTCTATGTTGTAGTAAGCCTTCATGCTGTGTGTTCAGTGGTCAGGGCAAAATGGAAATGAAATAAAATGTAACACTGTGTTTCTTAAGGTGTTAAACCTACTTCAGCATACCGGTTCTTATTTCCAACACAATTAGTAATATAACATAGAGATTACAGTAGAAATCTTTATTTTCTAAGTCTGTCTCAGAAACCAGTTTTTTACAATAGTATTAATGTTCTCAGCAATTAAGGAGTGTTGTGAACCTCCAAATTTGTTTGATGTAGAAGTGATTTTCATTTTGTGGAGTGGAGGAGAGAAGAAGATGAAGGCAAAATAAAATGTTAGAAAAACACATTGCAGGAGGAAGCACCTTGATACGCACATGATTCTCTTTTTAGGGCAAGGGTGAAACAAAAACCAAGCAACCCATGCTGTTAGTCATGCCATCAAATGCATGCTGCAAAGCCTTCAGACTACCCAACAAGTCAGATACTTGACTAGGTGGGGTGCAGTGGTGCTGCCTGCATAAGCTTGATACGGTGCCTGCTAGCAGTATTGGTTCTAATGGCTCTTTCTTCCTAGAGCTACATTAAGTACCAGGTGGGGGGTTTTGACAGCGCAGACGAGTACTGGTGTCTGTATAGGAGACAAAGATAAGCCTTTGGAGAATGGTCTGAGAGTTCTTATCATCACAGAAATCTCAAAATTTTGTTTAAATCCCACTAATTCTGATTGTATCCTTTACCCCTTTCAGAATGCCTAAAAGGAGATGGGTATGAGAGAATAACATCAGAGAGAGGATAGAAAATACTTTCAGTGGCTATAAATCCATTAACCAAGACTAAGCAGGATTTTTAAATGGATCATAGACAAATAAAGATGATTCTTTAAAGAAAAGGATACGTCATGGATGAGATTATTTTTATAATGAAAAAGACAGGAAAGCCATCATATTTTATGAGATGAAACAAAAAGCAAATTGGCAGTAGGGAAGCTCCACAAGAGAGCTACAGCCTGTGCAATTGCCAGCATGATTTAAGGCTGGGAAGAGTTGAGAGGCAAGGGAAATTAAAACAGTATTTCTCTACTGGGATGGGAGAGAGATTTTCTACTGAGTGAGAAGACTACCCTGAAATCAAAGAAAAAATAATTCAAATCTAAAATTTTGTGACGAAATGGTTTGTTAATATGGGATAAAAAGCTTTTTAAATTTGACAGTAGGAGTGCAAATGGAAGGAGCAGCCTTAATATTTTTCATCACAAAGCAGTGTTACCTCATGCATTAGCAGTCCTTAAGCACGCTTTTATCAGTTAATCCAAAGTACAAAATAGGTGAACATCTGGTCTCATTTAATACTGTATTGTTAACAGAAAGAACAGGCAGTGACTGACAGTAACGTACCTTGTTTCCATCTGATATTTTAGAGGATTTTACATGTAGCCAAGTGTGAGAAAGAAGCTGATCATGTTATCTTGCTAAACATACTAGAGTATTTTACAAGGAGTCACAGGGAAAAAACTAGGGGTAATGGATTGTTGTGGTTTAAACCCAGTCGGGTAACTTGTTCACTCACTCCCAGTGAGTGGTGCCGAGCTGACAACAATCGAGAGCCGTCCCCCCCCCTCCCACCGGGGCTCTCCCATTCCCTGCTCCTGGAGGAACGGGGAGGAGGATCGAAAGAGTGCAACTCCTACGGGTTGAGACAAGAACAGTCCAGCAACCAATGTACAACACAAATCACCACCGCTACTATCAACTACAACAATGATAAGAGAAAATAACAAAGGAAGAGAATACAATACCAACGGCCAAGAAACGAGTCCCACCCAGAAGCCTGTGTCCTTCCGGGTAACTCCCAGTTACCCCACACCCCGGGCATGACGTGCTGTGGTATGGAATACCTCTTTGGCTAGCCTGGGTCAGGTGCCCTGTCTCTGCTTCCTCACAGCTTCCCCTCCTCCCTGGCAGAGCATGAGCCTCACAGAGTCCTTGGTCAGGGTAAACATCACTTAGCAACAAACGAAAACATTGGTATCACCAGCACTGTTCCCAGGCTGGAAGTCAAAAACACAGCACTGCACCAGCTACCACAAAGGAGAAATATGACTGCTACTGCTGAACCCAGGACAAGTGAAAACAAGCTAACCAAAAAGTAGCCAACCAAAGTAAAAACCTTCAAATCCTAAATTACGACTAATGAGATTAAAAAAATGCAGATTTCATTCACAGCTGGAATTAAATTTCTTGGGGAATCTATTTCCCCTTTCTTTTAATAGTAAGGTACTGTTCATTCTCAATCATCAGTGAATCCCATAGGAGTTCACAGATTAGCAAAATACTTAAAACTGTCATTAAAATAATGTGAAATTCTAGAGCAAATTAGATGTGTTGTAGATTGAGTAAAAGAAAATAAATATGTAGAGAATGAAACAGACAGATATAACGAGAATTAGTGGTTAAAATAAAGTGGTTAAATTAGTGGATATCATGAGAATGAGTGGCTACACGCCTGAATGCATTACTGAAATTCAGATATAATTTTTTAGTTCTCCAAAGCAGTGCAGCAAATTTCGTCTGTTTTCTTTTCAAGCTGTGAAATAAAGATATTCACCTAAATAGTTCATTAGAATTGTTATACTGAAGCTGTGAAGTACCACAGCTGTTGCAATATGGGAGAATGTTGGGGTTTTTTTTCTGTTTGTTTCTTTGGTTTTGTTTTTTTTTATATGCAAGCAACACTAAAACGCAAGTTTCCTAATTCCCTTCTTGGGGGTAATTGTACTACTTGAGTGCAAATCCAGTGATATCTCTAGAATTGTTCAGAATGTGAGAAATGAAACTTTGTCAGCAATGTTATGAATTGTGAAGCTATACTGGATGTTTTGGAGGTATTAAAACTGTTGGTGAAATTATGTAGTCCAAATCATAATACAAAGCCAGAGTAAATAGTTAAATGAAAAAAAGAAAAAAACAAATCATTATCAGTACCGGGTTTTGTCACAGGAAAGCACTGGAAACCTGATCAATTTATGATTTTCAGTGGATGCAATAGTTGCTTTCCTGAGCTTTCTCAGCTTGTTTAGAAGCAGAAGACAATAGAAAAATTCAGATTCTTTTTCTTGGCATAGTAAGAGTTTGGTTTGTGAGTACTCACCTATTCCCCCTCCTCCTTTCTTACCAATACTGACTGAACCCATAAGCCTCCAAATACCTCACAGGAATGTTGCTGTGTCCCACAGCTCAGTTCTTTTGGTCTGTTCTGTAGCAGCATTTTATCTTTGTAAACTGAAGCATAGGGAAAGACCATTAAAATGTGCATTCCAGGCGGAAACATATACACTTATCTATATCTAAAGATACCTTTGAGTTGAGGCATGCATAATGTGCTGCGCTCTTTGGTCATTTGCATTCCAGACATAATATCAGCATTCCAGCTGATATCAATATTGGTTTCCAGGAATTACTATCAAAATTAAAATAAAAGTCAACAGCTTTGTGACCAATTACAATGCAATCTAATCAATAAAACTTTTTTTAAATATGTGGGGGTTTTGTTTGACGAGAGTTTTTAGCTAACATGAGCAAATATTAACGTGAAATAACAGCTTGATGTTTTTCCTTTCTCCTTATATCTGATTAAAATAAGTCATAGTGGACTCCTGCCAAACTTTTGAAAGCATTCTGCCTTGGCAGTGATGATTTGTACTGGTTTTGGCAAAAAAAGAGATTTTGTTCTCACATTCAATAGACATACTCAGCTTCTTTTCTCTTCAAGGAAGTGTTGATGCCAGATGCATAGATGTGGCTAAGTATTTCCATTTTCAAAAATGCACAGTTGAATTTTGTACAGAGTTGCTGTTTCCTTCTAAGAAACCCACAGAAACATTTTGTTTAATGTTAGAATTAATCCTGTGATATACATTGTTATGTATTGTGGGCATTCAAGACATTGGGTTTCCTCCTTAGTTTCCCCATTCAGGCAGTGTATGTCTTAGATTTACTCATTTCAACTGTCTGTTTCCCTTTGCATAATAACTTGTAAATAATCTGTAGTCAGAAGGGGGAAAGGGACTTGGCCTATGAAATAAGGTCCTTCTAGCTACAGTATGTCATGCTGTAAATTCTTCTAAATTTTCAGTGAAACAGTTCTGAAGCTTGGAGAGATATAACAGTAACGTTTTTTATCCATTTCATTTATCACCACTAGTAAGGTCTCATTTTCTGTATATATTTTTGATGATTATAGAGGAAAACATTCCTAACACTAGAATAGTCTGGGCTTCAGTTATGCAATAGAGAGTATTTTTTCAACCTAAGGAACAGTATTGAGCAGTGTTAAATTTAAACTTCAGACCCAGCTTTCAAGAAAATCAGAACAACATTAAATTAAGGTAAGAGTCTTTTTCTTTAATATTCAACAGTGTCATTCTGTATTTTCCAATTACTGTGTATGCAGAGAACTGTAAAGATACTATATTTAAAACAATATACCTACTAGCCAATAAGAATTAAAAAAAAAAACAAAACTGAATAAATATACTCTGGACCTCCTTAAAGCTGTATAATACTATGTCTCAGAGAATCCACTCTTGGCAGTGGCAAATGCTAGTAACATGACATACAAAAGTATTTGAAAGCCCTACAAATGACAGAATGTGCTAATATCTTATATACAGCATAAAAGTTTACTTTGAAAAATACACTTATAAAGTGTGTAAGATACTGTAAGAAACAAAGAAAACAAAGTCACTTAAATTGAAGCATAAGAACATAAATAAGGTAAACTTTTTTTCCAAAGCATTATTTTTCTTTAAGAACATTGCTCAACATCAGAACTATTATTTCCTTTTCCTGGTTCAGATATTAGATATGTTTGTTTCATCTCTCCAGATGAGACAAGAGACCAGTCTGTTTACTGCCTTTCTTTATTGTTTGTAAACAGTAGGGAAAGAGCAGAAGCAAAGACTGTCATTAGCAAGGATGACGTCTATAGTGAAGTTTCCTGATATCCAATACATACCACCAATAAAAATTGTCTTGGATACCAAGGCTGATCTATGGCAAATAAAGTAATGGGGCGAATCCCACAGACATATTCAGGCTACCTCGAACTTCCTGACTCAAATCCTTGTAGCAACAAACAGGAATTTTAGCATGGGTGGTAAAACCCAAGGCAGTCCTCAGAACAGAGCTCTGTGGCATTAGCATTACATCAGATTGGTGGATCTAAGATATGTAAGGTATGTCTGCAGAAGTACAGCAATGTGCCCACATTCTTCAGAATAAGATTACAAAGAAGTAAAAGTTTCACTGCCACTTCAAAACCAGTTTCAGTAACTCAACTAAGCATGCATGGGTAATGTCTTGAACACAGATGTTTTTCCAAATAAGGATTGAAGTAGAAATTTCCATTAATCACAATACACACTTTGTAATCTGTGTAAAACATTGCAAATTCTTATTTGTCTTTGGAATATAAATTAGATGTGAGCACAAGTCAGCTTGTCTCAGAGTCATATTAAAATAAATCCCACCAGGAATTTATCTGGGCATATTATAACAAATGCAGCTCCTGAAGTTTAAGATTACTCTCAGCTTTAATAAGAAGCTTTTAGGGGACTAAAAATCTGAGGTTAAAGTTCTGTCACAGCTTCCTTGGGTGAAGGCAATATTGATGAAAACCAAAGCAAAGTTGTGCACTATGATGAATAATACCCAGTTTTTCAGTTCTAATATTTGCAAGCTGCAAACACAATATGAATAATTTTGTATAGATCAGTACCTACTTTTTAGCTTGCTTCATTGTCTTTCTAGCTACATATAAAGTTCTTTGAAATAATAAAGTGCATGTTTGGTATATCTTTTTTGTATTTCTGTATTCCTTTAAATTTTTCTTTAAGTTTCTTTTAAATATTTATGTGACTGAGCAGAAGGTACTTGTTACAGACTTAGATGCAAGCCTAGCCTACACAAGTAGCATTTCAAAACAGCCACATATTTATTTATTTCTGTAAGTGAAATTATATAGATATCAGCTCCATAAAAGCTTGTCTTTCTTCACATTTAGGGAGAAATTTTATTTCACTGAGCATGACAATTTTAATTGCAAAAGTGATTATGGGTATAACTTCAAGAAAGTGAAGAAATTAATTTCCATTCCTAGGGCAAAGTACAAGAAATGCTCCCAATCACCAGGCACTCTTATCACTCACCTGAACTGTCTCGATACTCCACTCCCAGATTCTCCTGAAGAGATGTTATGATGAATGATACTAGATTATGTCGCAAGGCAGTTTGTGATGTGGTGTCCACAGGGAAGCAACATCATTCTCTTCCAGGTTTCAAACCTTAGCGCTTCATGAGGACCAAGATCTTCAAGAAGTAAAGGGCTAGTACACTTGCTCTTTCTGACCAGGCAGTGCTGTGGCTGCTTAATATCTACTCAAAGCCACAATCACCTTCTGATCTGAGGAGCAGGTGACTTGAGGATTCTCTTCCATACTGATTGCTATGCACACACAGTCATGAAAAGGTAGAGTATAAAAGATTAAGTAGCATTCTAGTCACCTGGACAGTTTACTTTGCCCTTTTGAGAATTGGTTCAATGCATCATCATCTATTATAAATGGCTTATAATATGACAGTGCTGGCTCTTTAAGGTTATCTATGCTCAAGTGCTAAATAAGATAAAACTGCAGGAAAGCTCAGAGTAATTCTAGTCAGCGGTAAAGGGCTGGTTTCCTTTCCTAATAGGCATGCAAGCCTAAAAGTCCAAAAATTCAAATTAATCCTGTGCTTCAGAGTATGAAGCAGCCTTTCCTAGTTACCAAAAGCTGAGCAACAAAGAGATACAGTGCAAGTTTCCGTTTCAGATATTTCAGCCATTCACTGCTGCTATAAGAAAGTTAACAGACCAAAATCCACATTTTGGTCAGTCATTTCAGCGTATTAAAAATTAATAAGGTACAATCTTATATTTGCATATTTTTACGAAAGCAACTTTTCATTTTACAACATCCAGTACATTATAACATAATAATTAAACCAAACCATAAATGTTTCAATAACATTAGGTTAAAATAGCAAAGTATTTCAGTAATGTTTTAGTTTTAAGATACATATTCTTTAAAAAAAAAAACAAAACAAAACAATTAAAAATACATTAGCAACTACCATACTCTGTTAAATACCAGCTATAAAAATCTTGAAGGAAGTCCTGAATAAATTGATTTCATCTTTTTATGAGACACTACATTATAAGATCACATTCTAGATTTGATCAAACTAGAGCTTCTTCTGAGACTTAATAATCACTATACAGTTAGTTCGGTTTTGTCTTTTGGTTTGAGGATATTTTTTCCTTCGGTTATTTTCTACCAGAACACTTTTTTTTTCTTCCTCCTGAGTACAAGCATCTTATGCTCCTGGCTCAGATTAAAATAAACCCTCATAGGGAAATTATCTCCTGGCTTCTCAATCTCCAGATAACCCTGGTGACTAGGAGTCTTTATCAGTGCAGACAAACTACCTGGCGCTGAAAAGTTATAAAAAATAACTAAAAGAAAATGCATGGTTAGGGTTGTAGTGGTGTTTTTGCAGGGGACTCCTAAGGCATCAGCTCAGGAACTTTTCTCAGCCTTCTGAGTTCTGAAGAGCAGTGTATATATATACTCAGTAATATAATATCAAATATGAAATTAAATATTCAGATAAAGAGGCTTTAGAGTCACTGCCGAATGAAACAAGTTCTTGATATACATTATAAGGAGGCCAGTTTCTAAGGGGTAGCAATTAGAAACATGGAAATGCATGCAACCAGGTTAAAAGTATAACAGCAATACAGCTTTCTGTATCAATTTAATGTGCTGGACAATTACCACATGTGAAAATAATCAGAGAGGATTTGTGTGAAAAAGCATCTCTAAAGTACTATTAAGGGTCCTCAAAGTCTTCTGAAAAAACCTACTGAAGAGTGGCTGGATTTTACATAAAGAACAGCTTGAAGTAGCAGCAAGCGATCAAAACAAAGATGCAGAAAAGCTTAAAGAATTACTTAAAATTCAAATTATGTCACTCTCTTAAAAAAAAATATATATAAGAAATTTTCTACCTTTTGTTAAGCATATTTTTTAAAATTTTGCTTCTAAAATCTAGAATTCTTTTTCCAGGCTGAATTATTAACTTCATGCAAACCTTTGCTACATTACTCAGTGCAATAAATGAGAGTCAGTGCATGGTATCACACTCTGTCTTCACTGGGGTTGGGGGAAAGAAAAAGGCACAGATGACCATCTGTATCAAGAAGTAATCCACTGTTTGTTCATATAATACTGAATAAATACAACCTTCATCAACAGAAAAGAAAGGAATAGATAAACTGATGGAATATAAATCTGATGGAAGTATATAAACATCATGATTACTGTAGTACTGCAATTAGAGGCACCTTTCTCAAGACAAAATGACCGTTTATTCACCAGTAATTCAACCAAATACAAGCTGACAATGAACACAGAACTGGACACTTTGAATTTACACCATGATCACATTTGTAGCATAGAACCTCCGTTTCTGCTAAATTATAAAATGTTAAGTATTTGACTGGTAGTAACGTGCTGCTGTGTCAAAAAAAAAGTACACTAACAGTATTGCAGTGCCTAAAAGTTAGCTGCTAAAGCTAAATTCAAAGTCAGGCCCTTGATTTCACTGTTACTGAGCAGCAAGATATAAGCCACTAAGGAGAAGCCTTGCAGGAATAACATGCTGCACCAACCATTTGAGAACAACCACTGCTGTTTCTGACATTCACTCTGCCCTAGCTTAAGCACCTCACTAAAGAGTAAGTTAAACACGTGTGATAAAATTAATTATCTATATATCTAACTGTATCTTAATTCCAGCAAAACCAACTGTTACTTTGAATCTATAAGGGCTAATGAAGAGGTCACAGCTATCTTTTGCTTTGAAACCAAACGGTTAAATTATTCACTAAGTGGGAGACCAGTTTGCCCTGCTCTTCAGAAGGAAATCCAGTCTCCATTTCCTTTACCTTGAACAACCCTAATCATAGGGCTGTAGGCTACTTTGAGGAAAAACAGAAGCTATCCTGTCTCAACAAGGGAGAAGGATGATCGTAGCCTAGCTGTTAGCTCACTGATTTGGGTAAGAGGGAAACCAGGTTCTGGTCCTTTTCCTTGCTCTCTGGAATACCTCCTCTACCTAAAACCTCTGACTCCTTGAAGTCCATAAAAAGGTCAAAAATAACAATTGTTTTGTTCTCTATAAATCGATAGCAAGGACAAAAGCCTTTAACAGAGAGACAAGAGAGCTTCAAATTCCTGTAATTGGACATAAAACGTAGTTATGCAGTTGTCTGATGTACCTGACAGAACTGCCATGCAGAACAACTTGGCAAAAATGAGATTATTCTGACAAAACTTTCTAAAAGATGGTCAGTAGGTTGTTTAATATAATAACTATATAAACTATATATAACTATATAGTTATATATAACTATAACTAATAACTATATAATAACTATAAACCTTAGTTGAAGTATGCAATCTGGCAGTTTAAATTTTCAAGTTAATTTTCGTTATTTCGTTATTGAGATCAGAGATTTCCATGGAATTTTTAATCAGTTGCTATGGAAATGCTTACATGCACAGCTCTGCATCTCCAGCTGTGAAGGATTTGCTTTGCATTTATTAACTTGGAGTAAGTTTCAGAAAGGCTACCTGGACCAACAAAGCCAGTGTTCTCACTGAGCTTTACCCAACTGTTAACCCTTTAGGATGAGAAAACCTAACCATGCTTTGAACCAGAGAGAAAGAGGACTTGAGCATAGGCCTTCCAGTTCTCCCACAAACATTTTGGCAAGGACTACAGTGAATATTTCAGAAATCATCTCTCTCATGCTATCAATGCTGATCCATTTGAAAAGAAAAAAAAAAAACAAACAACAAAAAACCTCAAAACATTTAAAAAATTTAAGAAGGACATAGCAGGCTGGTAGCTGATCGTTCAGGATTAGATATCTGGTTACCAGTCCTTGAAAGCTGTCAAATAAGAAGGGGGTTTTGGCATTGAGGGTTTTTTGTATGTTTTGCGTTTTTTTTTTAATCATACCTGTGCAGGTAGCCAATATTCCTGGCTGTTTAAAACACACTGTTAGGAGTTGAGAGAAGCAAGCTCATACCAAAGAGAAGAAGACAATAGACCCAGATCCAATCCAACCTCTGACTAGATTTTTTTGTGATCAGTAGAATATGTGCTACGAATGTCATTATAAATCACACTTTTACAGCCGCATCTTAAGTTTAGCATTTCATTTTATGGTTTTGATTAGTGATACACAAATTGGAAATGAAACAGTTTATTGAAACTTGTCACTTAATGAAAACAAATCTTCAGTTTTTTGTTATTTTGCCATGGTGTCCTTGGGTAGCTGCCAATGTATACATGCACAATGTCTGTGTACTGTGTATGCAAAAAAGAAAAAATATTCTACATCACGTAGTCAAAACTCATTGTGCATGCGATGTGATTGCCAGACTGCAATCCCCATTCTATCAACACAAGCAAGAAAACTGTGTAACTACTGACAAACCCAGCAATATTTCATTTACAAAAACTGTAATTTTCTTAAAAAAAAGAGTCAAAGCATCTTGCCAAAATGTGCTTTTTTTTTTTTTCTGAAATACTTTTGCCAAATAGGAGAAGAAATCAGTGCAAAATGAGGGGTCAGGCACTAAACAAAATAATCAAAAATATTTTGTGATTCCTTTGCACATTATGCTTTTTAATTAGACACTGAATAATGCCATCGATTTCCATTTCAACTTTAAATATTATCTTTCCAAAAATATACAACAAAGATAATTCCAGAGCTTTACCATTTTACCAACACCACCAGATTTTGTGATCATGCGTGTGCACATAAATGGAAACCTTGTTACAGCATGTCCAATCTCCTGTATGAACACACAGCCAGAAAGATTTTACAGAGGGCTAATAAAGTAATACTCTTGCAGCAGGCATGCTGATTAGATTTACAACTCTATCAACTGTTTTTCCAGAACCACGTAAGGTGTTAATTCCTCTGACAGTACTTGACAGTACGGTATGTCATGTACATCATTGAATCCTTACACTGCAAACGGAGGGCAGAAATTCCAAACCTGATTTAATTACTCTAGCTGCAATTATCTGATGCATATACTTCATAAACGGCGTACCTACTTAACATGCAACAACACTAATTACCATGCATGGGATATGAAATAGGATATACACAGGAGGATGCATTTTTCAGACATGCTAGATGGCTCTCAAAGGCATGTTATCATGTATCTACCAAAATAAGGAACAAATATGTGCTTAGAGACATTAACCAAGCTGAAATGCCAGGCCTTTCTTGTTAGCTATAACTTGTGTGACACCATAAAACCAAATGCAGTTTAGTCAAGTCTTTCTGTTACATGCACCACAGAGATATGGAACAATGATAAAATTTTACACCCTGTGGTGTGCAAATAAAAAACACATAGTTTTTCTACCCATAATTAAATCAGATGATAAGTTAGGACAGTAACAATTCATCTTCAGATACTGTTTTATTCTAAGTAAACTACAGCCATATTCTCAACTGTTCCATAGGTAAATGTAGCTTGTATGTTTATGCAAATTGCAAGTAATGTAAATATATAAACTAGATTAAGAGTATACTACTTCGTATATCTATTTAATGTAATAGCATACATTTTGAAGTTTTAGGTGAGATAATACAACTATTCAGTCTTATGAAACAACTTTAACAGAAAGCAAAAGTATGCAGAGATGATTGTATCATAAGCTTGCTGGAAAATTTCAAAGGCATGTTTCAGTTTCATATGCTATCACAGTATAGATAAAGGTTCATTCATTCCTTACATACTGGAAGAAATTTTCCTTAGCTTTCTGGACACTGTGTTCTATCTTGTCCATTTGGACTACCAGTACTTAAAGTCAAAATAATCTTTGTATTTGAGCTACATGATACCTAACACTCATAAGAAAGGCAAAGAATTGGATACATGAAATTTTGCACACACACACACAAAGTATTTGAAGAAGAAAAGAATAACAAGTTTTAGCAGAAATACTGAAAAGGACCTTTTCAGCGATCCTGTCTGTATTTGGTCTCATGTTTCTGTAATGTTTTTCTATCCACTAGAAGCCACGCCCCCAGTCATTTGTACAATAGTACATATAGGTGAAATAACCATCTAACATTCATACATACTTTCCATCAGTAATCTTTATAGTAGACTATGCACATTAGAAGCAGGTTTGAGAAATCAGTCATTGCACACTTGGAAAAATCCCAAAACAGTTGAAATTACTTAGTCTTCATTTAAATTAATCCTCTTAATCTTTTTTATTTTTTCCTTCGGTTTCCAGTATTTTCTATACTCTCTTCAACAGTACCTAATAAACAGTCACATACCCTAGTGCACACACATTTAAATTGGTACTATGGAATGCTACCACATAAAGATATTGTTGCAAAGCCTTCTTGACTTTATCATGAGGATGGAAAATAACATTTCTGAAAAAAAAAAAAAAAGTATTTATCATGGTTAGGAACGTATTTGCTCACATTATATGACAAGGGGTAATAGATTTAAACTCACAAAAAGCAGATATATATTAGGTATAAGGAAGAAGTTCTTTACTGTGAGGGTGATGAGGCACTGGAACAGGTTGCCCAGATTTGTGGGTGCCCCATCGCTGGCAGTGTTCAAGGCCAGGTTAGACTGGGCTTTGAGCAACCTGGTCTAGTGGAAGGTGTCCCTGCCTATGGCAGGGGGGTTGGAACTAGGTGATCTTTAAGGTCCTTTCCAGCCCAAACTATTCTGTGATTCCATGATTGTGTGATTCTGTTTTCATTCCCAGTATGTGTACAGAAAGTGTTTTATACAATAAAAAAAATGATAAACCATCCATTGTAACAATACTGAATTTCTTCTGAATAGTTATAAACACTGACATGTATCTGTCTATGATGACAGGTTGTGTTTTTATGTTGGTGGGCAGACCTTCATATTTGGGTTTGTGCCCTCCCTGCTCCTGCCTACTTTTCAGTCTGTAACACTGTTGTATCTCTTAAGTGCTGTGCTTGTGACAACCATAATATCATGCATGGCTTCATCAAAAACAGGGAGCAACAGCAGGCTTGGGACAAGCATAGACCTGTGTGCATGAGGTCAAAGTTAAAGGATTTGGGGTTTTATTATGTATATAATATTTTAGAAAAATTCATCTTTGTAAACAGGGTTGAGTAGGGAAAATAATAAAATTAGGGAGATAGCAGCTCTTTTAAGGGGAGAGAAAGAAAAATTTGCTTTGAGGTACCATGCATTTCCTAAATGAATAGAATCAAAGTTCTAGAAGAAAGAAGCCATTCACACTTACAAAAAGGAGACATGAGAAAATTACACTGCTCATCATGTATACATGATTTTGTTTCAACCTTCTTCCTCTACTCCTCAAAAACTTCAGATATTTTTCACTTTCAAAAGGAAATAACTGCAGGAGTTTATATATGAAAAAGTGTTGGCCACTCCAATGAAGCCAATTCCTCTCATCACTTACCTTTGGCATCTTTTGAAGCACACATTTAAGTGTATGCATTCATTTTTTGAAAATTAATTCCTGTTCTTGAAAAGATAATATTGGCTGTCAATGTTATAGCCTCAAAGGAAGAAAGAGATTCTCATTTTTCATTACACAGAAAAAAAAAACCACCCAAATCTTTGTCCCTCTAGTTAGCTTCAGAAAGAAATGGTGCTTATCTGAATGCTTGGCTTCAGGTCAGACTGGATAACAGTGGGTAGGAGGCAATAAATGGATGAATATATTTGGAGAATGATAAAGCAGAAGATCTGAGGTACCTAAAATGTTTTCTACAATGTTATATTTACTGTTAATTTGGTTTAGGCTGTGGATGAAGTGCACAGTTTCTTGATTAGATATGTGTATATAAAGATTAATGAAAATCCAGTATTTTCAAAATAATGTACACAGCAGAAATTGTGTCAGGAAAACTGCATAAATTTCTTAAGTGCTTTCCATTACAATGATCTGCCCCAAACTAAACTAATTCCTTCCCCTTACATAGTTGAGGACTATCACTTTCTTTTGTACTAGTGTTTTTTTATCCTTCTCATAGCAAGATATAAATATATGTGAAAAAGATGACAAGATCTTATAGTCAGATCTGAAAACTACTCATGTGCATAGAAAATGAAATGCGTAATTTGCGACAGATGATTAAACAGAATAAACTGCTAGTCAAGTTTGGAACAGAATTATCCTGCTGGCTCAATGCAAAAATTACACCAAAATACAGAGAAAATATTGGAAATTATTTTCTTATTAAAGAATATCTTCATACCTCACACCCACCTCCCTGGGAATAAGAAAGGTGAGAATGTTCAAAATTTACCCAACTGATTTACAATTATTTTTATTAAAATTTCTGTAAATTTGCATATAAAGCCTGACAAATATGAATGGGTAGATACTCCCTAGCACAAATTTAGTCTAGAGGGCTTTTTTCTGCTTGATAGTATTTAGATGTATATAGTGCATGTTTTAAACTATGTAATAGTGACAATGATGTAATTAGGAGCACAGCAAATCCAAATAATCATGATGTGAAGTGGAAAGAAAAGATGCTAGAAAAATTATAAGAAATACTTTTAAGTACTTAAGACTTGCCTCTAGAAAGCCTTCCGGTTAGAGCAACCCATATGAATATACACACACATATGCAGCATTAGATTTTCACATGCATATCTGCCAAATAATGTGAACTGGGTTTAAAACTGAGTACTCTGAGCAAAAGGGATATAAAGCTGTTTATGTCAGTAAGTAGTAACAGTAATTGTACTTCTGCCTAAAAGTGAGAATCGTCTTATAGTAAGTCATATTTTCACAAAAAAGGTTATTTTATCTACCAGTAATTCTATATAAAATCATTAGGAATTTCACATGAATGGCATTAGTTTATGATCAGTAAGTACAGCCTCCATCAAAGAGATAATATTTCTGGTTCACATTTACGAAACAGAAAAGGTAAGATTTGAATTCCACCTTGGATGATAGCCTTGGAATTTCTTTAATTTCTCTTTGCAGTGAGAGCTACGTAATTTTTTCTAGTCAAAAGGGAAATTTGTTGCATAGAAATGGAAGAGACGTCATAGCCCCTGAGCAAGAAGTCTCTACTCCATTTCAGAAAGCTGTACCAATGCACCCAATAACAACAAAGGAGATAATAGCATTTGGTACTATTCTGACGTTAGCACAGCTGCCATCCCAGGCAGCCAGCTAACTCTCCTTCAGTCTCACAGCTGCAGGGGCCACAGAGAGCCCAGGCACAGGATAACAAGGGCACAAGTCTACTTCCACCACAATGAGCAAAAAGCAATCCTTTGAGCAGTGCTCTGCAAAAGCAGCTGTCTCAGCAAATCTGGTGGAAAAGAACATCAAAGCAGCACTTTCCTTTTTAAATCTTTTTCTTCCTCCCCCCCCACCCACTTCAGATCATTATTTCCCTAATATATGGCTCTTGTCAGCAGCCCAACAGATTAGCATGGCAGAGCAGAGAGGACATGACATGCAAAATGCAGTTTAGGAAACAGAAAATAAGACAGAGCAAGAGGCATTTCCTTTTTGTAACTCACAGAGGTGAGGTCCCTGGAAGCAGTAAACCGCAAATGCTGCTGTGACAGCCACTTGCCTGGAGAACCTTTTTCACTTTCAACTTCTGAGTTAGCAGTGCAAATTTTATTTAAAAATAAGTAAATAAGAAGATAGAAGCAACCAGAATACTGAAGGATAATGGGATACCACAGAGCACAATAAAAACCTCCCAGGAGATGGCTGAAGCCACTAGGAAAGTTGCATCCTCATACAAACAGGCAAGAAATCAGACAAATTTATCAAGAGGCATATTATCCAGTCTTAAAAATGGCAAATGCCAGTTTTCCTTGTTTATTTACTCTCAACTGATTAAACAAATGGTGGTTGCCTTTTCTAGACAGTTCTGCAGCCATTACCAATATGCTTTTAGATACTGAGGAAGGAACAGAATAAACTGGCTAAACACAAGCTTATCTTTGTCACTTGTGGGGTTGTTTTATTTGCTAACTGCTCACAGAAATCCAACTGATGTTCTGGAGCTTTGGCCTTTTCAAATAAGTGAACACATTTAGTCAAATTGCAAATGCACACAGAATTAGATTTCCACAGAAGTACCAAGAATATAAGGTTTCTATCCATTTAAGAAGAAAAAGGAGCCGTAAATTTGTATTCAAGCTCTGCAAAATACTAACTGCAAATAAAAATTAGAGAAAAGCCTATCAGTGTGACAGCATAAAAAATTCTATAATATTTTACATTTTCCCTTCAACCCCTCCTCCACTAAAAGCAAGTCATCCCACCATGATAAAAAGAACATATTTCCATTACATTGGTAAATCTCTCCTGAGGCAAATTTGCAAATATTACTATTAACAGACTCAGATCAGCATATATAAGGGTGTTAGTATCATTCTTATCTTCTAAAAGTCTAAGGAGGTTGTACTTGACTGGAAGCTATGAGCTCTGTAGAAACATCAACACATGTTCTGTTATGATATGGTTATTGTGATAACATTCCCATCAGATTGATTTATGCCAGGAAGCTTGGAGATATTTTTGTACAGTCTTAAGGCAGGACCACAGAGGATTTTCGAAATGTCTCTAGGTAACAATCTGAGAATCCAGCTGTAGATGAAATGCACCATAACAGCTTGCTGTCAGGTTATAACTAACTCAGAACTTCTGCACAAACTTTCTGGTTCAATAAATACATGAAGTAAAACAAGTAGTTGATATTTAGGAGAGAAAACAAGAGTCTTACCTTCATGTTTCAATCCATTGCTTTCTAACAGCAGAACTAAAATATTTAACGCAAATGCTACTTAGTAGGGCATTAGGAAGAGTGTAATAGAATGCTGGAACAGTGTTCAAGGCCAGACAGGGCAGGGTCTTGGGTGACATGGTCTAGAATGAGATATTCCTGCCCATGGCAGGAGGGTTGGAACTAGAAGATCTTAAAGTCCTTTCCAACCCTAACTATTTTATGATTTGATACTGACAGCTCTTTTTGTATGCTGTTATAGCTCACAGGAATCAAGAACTGACTGTACTACGCAAACAGACGCTGAGATGAGAGTCCCTATCTGTACAGATTGTACTTGAAGAGATGTCTGACAAGGGACCACATAAAAGTCTTCAAATACAGGGAAAACTACAAGGAAAAAACAAGTTAAACTCTTGTCAATGCTCACATTAGACAGCAAAAGAAAGGGATCATACTTGAACTCAGGCTAGGCATGAGGAAAACATTTCTAAAAGAGAGAACAATGAAGTAAGAGAATAGACTGCACAGGACTGATTGTGGAATTGCTATAATTACAGGGTTTGGTTTTGGTTGGTTTTAGGTGTTTGCTGTTTTATTGTTTTTTATGTCAGAAAATACAAAGCACATCCTCATTTGGGTAGGTACTCAAGCAGAAAATACTATTAAACTCCTTAAGCTTTTATTCTCAAGTGTTAAATGTACATCTCTAAATCTACATATGCAGTTACTATGTCAATACCGAATGTTGAAATACATAGTAACAGCAAAAGAGCAAGCTTATAGTGAAAGCTTAACAACACTTCATTAACTTGTTTAAACTAAAAATTTTAACTGTAAAAAGTACTGTAAAAATATTTGTCAGTGTTTAATTGTATTATTTCTCTGCATACATACAGTATCATCAACTCTATGAAACGGTATTATCGCTTTGAAAAAGGCCCTAAGACGAAGCTCTTTTTGCTTTTTTTTCTGCCAGATCTTACAAAAAAGCAGAATTCCTGTCTTCAGTTAAATGCAGAGATAGATGATAAATGTAATGTAACTTTGCTTTTGCCCATTCCTAACATTAGTATTTACTTACTTTCTGGTCACTGCAATATCCAAGAGGGAAGTGCATCAGAATTGCAGGCAAGAGAGGATTCACAGCTGAGACCTGAGTCTTTGTTTTATCTGCAGAGACCATTATGCAACTTCCTTCACTCTGTTCCAGAGAAAATTAGAAAACTGGCCTATTAATATACTGAAAGAAACAGACAGAAACACCGAGAGACTAGGAAGCACTATTTTTCGAGGTGCCAAGCACTTCAGAGCAGAAAACACAATTCGAACAAGAACTGTGATGAACTGAACTTAAGCTGCTAAATACAGACATGGAATAAGAAACCTCAAAGATTTTCTTGGCAAGAAGCTGGCACAGTTTCTTAAGCTATTTGTTTCTAAAATCTTAGCTGTAGAATTTATTTTTCTCTTGGATTTTTCTTTATACTCTTTGCAAAGCATGCAAACCAAAGTAATTCATGTAGTAATTTCTCTGAAGCTCACATAATAATGATAGATAGAATATTAAAATGTGGTGCTAGTCTGCATAAGACTTTTGGCTAGCTGTCTCTCTGCCAGAATCTGATAAACACTGTTACATGCTGTATTTGTAACATGCTTGCTATATATTTTTCACTAAACTGTTATGGCCATGTTTCCAGCAGTATGAAACACCTTCAGCTTGCTGAGCTTGCTGGGATTAGAGGATACATAGTAACTTTGAAAGTCATCCTGTTCTGAATCTAAATAAAGCAACATAAGTGAATAATTGTCTCCATAGGTTCATTAAGTACATTTCTCTGTATTTAAACTAACTCCACTGGGGCAAAAGGAAAAGCTCTGATATCAGTAAGTATGGCATGTTTTCATCTTTGTGACATATGGCTTTAATTCAACATAAAATTAGATAAATTTAGAACTTTCTATTTTATTAGCAATGCCCTTCAAATCCTGCTGAGCAGCAACTGTTCTCTGCTTGAATATTTTTAATGGATATAAGATGTCTCAGACAGACTGCTCTGTTTCATAGGGAGCTTCAGGCTTTTCCAGCTTCCCAAACAGAAATCAAGACCATGCAAAGTGCCAGATGAAAAAACTAGTCAGCACGCATTTTCTTTTTGTAATCCAATTAATATAATAAAAAATCTTGTTTCCATGTTGGGT
This sequence comes from Pezoporus flaviventris, assembly GCF_033815535.1. Taxonomy (NCBI): domain Eukaryota; kingdom Metazoa; phylum Chordata; class Aves; order Psittaciformes; family Psittacidae; genus Pezoporus; species Pezoporus flaviventris. Next base: position 27,627,790 of record NW_026892550.1, read on the forward strand.
AGCAGCTGCAGTAAATGCAATTAAATTAATATCTCAGTATATTGTTTCTTATTCAGATTTTTATCATTAGCATCTAGTTGTAGTGTAAACTCATACTTTGCTGAAACTTGTTCAGATTTGCTGTGGAGATACCAATGGAAGTGGGCAAGGTGTTTCCTTCAATGCTGTCTAAAGCTTTTTTCAAATGCTATATTTTATTGAAATGTCTGCAAGATAACACCAAGCACCAATATAACAATAGAAAGGAAAACAGAACACACGGAAAAAAAATATAATTCCTGTGTAAAAATTTTGCATATGGACGTCTTATTTAATTTGATGAAATAAGTTATTTAGGAACCTGGGGGATCTAAACAGATATTTCTGGTTTGAAAGAGTAAAACTACTCTTAACAAGAAGAAACGTCTTTATAAAGAGTCAAAACTCCATTCCTAGCCTTTTCAGAATAAAGTTAAAATAGAATGGCAAACTATTTTAACACTGAATACTGGTTACTTCGTCCCTCATTTTTAGTTACTTCAATTCCCTTCTCTCACCTAGAGACCAAAAATGCATTAAACATAATAATAGTAATAACAACAACAACAACGACAATAATAATAATAGCATCTAATCTCACATTTTGGTTTTGCCTCTTCAGAAGCAGAAGCTTTCATCATGGTGGTTTAACCCAATTTGCACACACAGTTCTAAACATTATGGTGTTAAGTTTCCTGAGTTTTAAAACTAATATTTTATTAGCTGATAATTCCATGAATGCTTGACACATTATGTTGGGAGAGACTGAACTTAAAAAATCAGAAAAGCCACACATAACTAAATACAGTGTATATTGTCTCTAAAAAACCCACAAAATGCTGCCATAGTTTCCCACTTGTAGTGAAAAAAAGTGCTCTTGTTTATTTGTTATAAGCCTCTAAACAGGCTTATTTTATTACTGTGAAAATGATTTAAAGTTGGGTGGTTTTTTTTCTCTTCTTTGACTTGCATGACAGACTTCTTTTCTTAAGTAAATTTTACTCAAATTCCTGTTCTAGAATATTTTGCAGTGTGAAAACACTTTGTTATAATAGTTTGAGAAAGGAATTAGGTGAAAACTTCTGCTCTGCATCCAGGTCTTGCCCAAAATACAAGTGTTCAGATTCAGGTGTTTATATTTAAAACAAATATATATTTTTTTTAATTTATATTGACCTCAAATTATGAAGCCAATAAAGCCAGCTTCACTACCTCTAAACCTAAACAGCAATGCCCACCATGGGGATGTCTAAACATATGCAAGTCCTAGTGGACTACCTTGGCTACTCTAGCATTTACAGTTATACAAACTATAATACAGTGATACCAGTCCATGAACTTAGGATTCACAAATTTACACACAGTGTTTTCAGTCACTGTAAGCTGCCAGCTACAAGAGCATGCTTCCAGCTGGAAAGAAAATAAGAAAAGCACTATGCTATGAACAAAGGCTAAAAATAAATAAATAAATAAATAAATAATCCAGAAAAATGCCATACATTGTGAGAAAATATGGGATGGAGGTCGTAAATTAACTCTGTATACAAAGGGTCTTGCCAAGTACCATTTTCTGGGCTCTCCCAAAGTACAAAAACTTGATCTGCAGAGGCAGGTGAACTCTCTCAGTGGAAAGGTGCACAGTTCATCACAGAGTTGTGTATTTCCTGGATAGAGATCTTAGAAGATTTGGAAGATGAATCAGAGGCGGAAGCAGAAGAATCACAACTGTGTGTAAAGCAGACTCTTCCATCACCGAATCTGACTGCCTTTCCAAAATTATGTTTGTCCATTTGCCTTCTGTATCTCCTTCAAGGTCTAATTAGACCATTCCCTCCAGAACCAGGACATTTGGAGCACTTTTTATAAAGAGCCCTACAGAGTTTGCATGCTGCAGTGTATAAATCTACCCAATAACACCCCAGAAACACACATTTTGCTTAATGCTGCAAGTCAGTATGACTTTCTAATGCTCACGCTTGGGTTTACTGTTGTTTGTACTTACCTATAGGCTTGTATTTTATGACATTTTTTACCAGCCAGCTTGACATTGCAACATGAAACCAAGCTACGAAGAAAAATGTTTTAGCCCTCTTAATCTCTTTTTCCAGCTTTTATTCAAACAGAACTTTGCTCGGCTTCAATCTTTTGGGGACAGTTCAGATAAGCGTATCCCCACCAGCGAACACCATTGGAATTAAAAGGCTGCTGCTCCTTCAACACATTCCCCTTTATCAGAATAAACTATAGTCATTAATTTTGTATATGTAGTTCGTAGGGCATCCACTGATCCTACCGCTACCATTAAAATAGATGTTTTCATGTTTTAAACTTTTAAAGTAATAATGTGCATTAGAATCTAATTGATCACCTCAATTGAAATCAAATCAGCCAAAATTGCTGGCTTGCTGAGAACTAGAAAATCTGAAGATTTAATTTACAGCGCATTTCAGTGGTGATTACTATATGATGTTTGGGTGGGTGAATTGATCCACCAAGTGTATTAGCACACAGGACAGTGTGAGCAATCCAGTCTTTTTGCAAACACAGCATCAGAAACTAGTCTAACAGGTAAATGGCATCCTTAACACTAGATACTCATTCTTCTAGTATCAATTTGCTAAATTATGTTATTAAAGTGTAAATATTATATGTTTACAAAACCAGAAGACATGCTGCACTTGATATTTGCTGTGGAAAATGCAAAAAAGGAACAAGATCTGTGGAGCACTTGTACATCTTAATTGTATACCTTTATGACACGCATCTTTGGGTAGGTGAAGATGTTAGAATGAATCCCCTGCCTATGTATTATAAAGAAATACAGACTATTATATCATTTCTCAGATGAGTACTTTTAGTCACGCAGTTAATTATTGTGGATTTCTCAAAAGACAATTTCTGCTGTCCGGTACAATCATGTAAGACTAATAATGACTGTTTACAGTCTCATTTGTTTAGGGGGAAAAAAAAATAAAATTGGAACCTGATCAGTGTTTCAGATGTATCATGGATAGAAAGACGAACCAAGCTACTTCCTCAGACTTTTTCAACCCTGTTTGCTTTAACTCTCAGTTGTAATAATGTTAAACACTTCTATATGCCTACAGTTTTTCTACGGTTTTTTAATCCTTCTTAGGAACCATAGCTACACCTTGGTATTCATACACTCCATTACGTAGTCTAGTCATATATTCAAATAAAAAAAAAATCAATGAATTAGATGCTGTGATTCAAATTGAGAAAACTGTGTGGCCCGGATCATAGTGGACAGTAATCTGATCTATTTAAAAATTGTTATAAGTCCCTCACATTTCTAAGAATAGAAAAAAAAAGGAAAAGTCTTTAGTGGCTTGAGCAAGCAGTTAGTTTGACCCAAACCATTCCATGATTCTGTGACATACCAGAAGGCAACACATGCTGAAGCAGACCTTTTGACTTTTATCAAGGATATGACACCTTCAAAAGTTCAATAACTTGCTGGGGATTTGACCAAGCCCAGAAATTGCTGAACCAACTAGGGTATCAGTAATAGGCACTGCGAGATTGGAAAATTTCTGAAGCCTTGTTCTTCCCTAGACTCAAATTTAGCCTATAGCTAACCCTGGCTGTCACAGCTAGGCAGCAAAATGACAAGACCAACATTAATTACAGCCTTTTTTCTGCTTGTCTTGCAAAAAGAAAAAAAAGTTCTGTATAAAGAAAAAAAAGTTCAGTATATACTGTACAGTAAGTCGCATTAATACAGGTTTAGTGATAAGAACGTTCCTATTTCAGGCCAAATCTCATAAAGAGCAGAATTACATAGTTAGCAAAGAAAAAATACAAAAACGTCAGGAAGAGTGCCACAGTGGAATGAACAAATAGCAGCAGGCCAGTTACTACAATTAAGAGGGACTACAACATTATGTTCCTTAAGGCAGAGGAAAATAGAATAAGAATTCATGCAACTGAAAGCTAATGCACATCTTGTTTATAATTTGAAGCATTTAAAATTGGTAAATTGATCCAAATCTTTTCCCAGGAGTATTCTTTTTGCTGGTTATAGCTAACACTAATATTTTCACAGCTACATTTTATTCCTATCAGAATTAATAATTCCAGAGAAACAAGGGAGCAATCAATTTCATACTACTACTGTGGATAGTTAAAAGACTCCCTCCCTCTCTTCTCCCTCTACTTTTCACTAGATTGCATCTATAGTTTGAATGCAAATATCTTATAAACTTTGCAGCCTTCAGCTGTCAAGTCCATTAATTAGCAGGTTAATAAAGCCTTCACTTTAGAAGTGTATTCCCTATTCCAAAGAAGTATGCTTAAAATACCTTCTTTGTCTTGAAGCCAGAAGTAGTAAAGTAGTAGAAGTACTAAATTAAGCCAGAAGTAGTAAAGTAGTAGAAGTACTAAATTAAACATGGTAAAATTTTGGACAAGGGCAAGCTTCTTAACTCTATGTCATGGTGGAGTCCAGAGGAAGAGATTTTTTTCTCTTTAAAGAAATTTTAATCTCAATTAGTCACAGTTTATCATTTGCTTTTCAAATATCATATTGCACAATCACTTAATCTAGTTCACATTGCAGCAAATCTGTAATACTCACTTCCAACACCCAGAACAGAAGCCTTTTCTCCTTTACCTGTCTTCTCAATTTTTTCTGTTAGGAATGTCTTTGTATGCAAACACCACAGAGAAAACAGATTTGCTGTGACAGAAGTAAGCTCTTCAGATCTTATAACATTTCTTGCATGCAGCTGAACAGATGCTTACATTAGTCTTTCAATAAATGGCTTATACCAAAATTGTGCTAGCACTGCAGGAAACATTAATAAGAACATAAACATTTGTTTCATTTTTATAACAAAAAAATAGTTTTCCCATTATGAAATTTAAGCTACATTAAGCAATTGCTGAGGACAGAGTCCTTAGACCTCCTAATGATTCTTAGTTCTAAATTCCTTATTCAGTATTGCTCCACAATTCTCACTTCATAAAGGGCTTCTAGCTAGTTGCTGCAAATAAAGGCACCTTGTTGATATATACTATAGTCATTTGTTTCCCCTTTAGATACAGTTAAGGATGCATCCTGAATAATAAGTTGTACCTTCTCAAAGACATTTGCATTCAAACCAAAAGGGGTATTTGAGTCTTAGGGATTCATACAAAAAAAAAGAAAGTCCAATTATATGCCAAATATGTCTTTTTGTTAATACATTAAAACTACATGTGCCAAAGGATATCACATTAATTCATAAATGAGGAATATATAATCTCATGTGGAAAATCAAAATAAAATGTGCCTACTACACAAAGACTGAAATTTCTAATCCACATGTGTGTGTATATGTGTGGGTTTTGTGTAGCATTTTAAAGAAATGTGACAGTTTCCAGTAAACTGTACCCACTTCACATTAGTTAATTTGCTGTATGCTCTAGAAAAATGGTAACTGAGTGAGTCACAGATTTTTAGCTTAAAATGCCCCAATATTTTTTTTTGTCCTAGTACGACCACATTTTTTAAATCGTCTAAGATTTTTTTTTGATTGAAGAACTGCTGCGTTGTAATTCTTGCACATCAACAGCAAGAGCGTTTTCCATTTATGACAAAGAAAAAAAAAAAAAAGAAGTCAAATCAGCATTGCTATAAAGAATAAAAATTAAAGAAGAGGTCATTGTAGAAAACATGAAAGGAATAAGACTAAAACTGTGCATTAGTTTAAAAACAGAATACCTAAGCAAGAATAATTAAAATATTCCTGACTTTTATCCAGAAAGTTTTGACATGCTTTGGTACTGCTTCTGAGGGAAGCTGTGAATGCTCCATCCCTGGCGGTGTTCAAGGCCAGGTTGGACAGAGCCTTGGGTGAGGTGGTTTAGTGGGAGGGGTCCTTGCCTGTGGCAGGGGGGTTGGAACTGGATGATCTTAAGGTCCTTTCCAACCCTAACTATTCTGTGATTCTATGATTCTATATCATACAAGTGAGATGAACAGTACTAGGATGGGACAGTATATTTGCTAACATTGCAGATTAGAAAAAAGTTTGAATTGTTGCAGAACTCAAAGTATTACTTTGACTTTAATTCTTCAAATACTGAATTCAGAAATTATGAGAACACAACCACCTTCTTAGATGCCTGTCCTTGTTTCAGCTAGGATAGAGTTAATTTTCTTCCCAGGAGTTGATATTGTCCTGGTTTTTGAAATTAGGATGAGAATAATGTTGATAACACACCGATACTTTAGTTGCTGCTGAGCAGTGCTTAGACTAAGTCAAGGACTTTTCAGCTTCTCATGCTGCCCTGCCAGCAAGTAGCCTGGTGGGCACAAGAGCCTAGGAAGGGACACAGCCAGGACAGCTGACTGCTACTTCCAAAGGGATATTCCAAACTGGAGTGTCACGTTGCGCAATAAAACAGTGGGGAGTTGACTGAAAGTGATTGATCACTGCTGGTGAGCACTAGGCATTGGGCATCACTTTTTCTGTATATTCTTTTATCATTATTATTATTTTCCCTTTCTTTTCTGTCCTATTAAACTCTCTTTATCGCAACCCAAGGGTTATACCTTTTTTCCAGTTCTCTACCCATCCCACTGTGGGGGCAGTGAGTGAACAGCTGTATGGTGTTTAGCTACCTGCCAGGTTAAACCACAATGCTTAACCTGAAACAATATATTTTCACTTCTTTTATCTGATTTACTATTTCTTATGGAACTGCCTGAACAAGTGTTGCACAGCCCCATTGATCTTAATATTGATAAAAGCTTCTTGTGGATCTGAATTTTCCTCGAAAATCTTTTATTCCATTACTCTGAAGATTTACTAATCAGAGAGGGCACTTTTAGCACGTAGAACTCAAGTCAAGCTGATCACTCTCTAAAAAGTTCTCCTCACCTTCCAATGAGTTTCCTTCAGCATCTAAGGGATATCTACCTTTAATTAATCAGTTAACATCATGTTACAAATAACTTATAAAATAAATATCTTAATATATCTGTGCTTTCCTTATCAGAAGTCAACTAGGACCTAAACTTGTGGGTGCAGTTACTGCAGCTCTTAGTATAGTTTGTGTACCTTTTCAATTTTCATTTTTAATTCTGGTGTAATTTTGTCTATATAGATTTCTTCATTTGGAGCAAATAGGTACTGATTTCTGAATTAATTTATGTTAAAGTATAATTACAAAGGAAAAATAATAAGAAAAATTTAGCATATTCAGTATTCTTTTTAAATATCAAAGATATTTTGTTGAACATATAAAACTGAAATGATTCAATACGTTATTATTCCTTTTTATATTTCAGGATTGATTTGTGATGCAGCAGGCAGTTTTTCTCTTCTAGTTATTCCCTACTGGAGATTTTAGAGGAATATTTTATTCATCTGAAAACTTTGATATTATTTCTCCTTTGTAATTAAATGAATGAACAAATCCACATGAGCAAATGTGCATTTAAAATTTACTTTCACAAGTATTCACAGCGGAAGTTAACTTTGAAATCTGATTCCTAATCCTAACTCAGAGAGAATTTTAAATATTAAGACCAAAACAATATATTTCACCTCTCAAGACATTTGTACCAATAGCAATGCCTTACCACTCAACTTACTACAGGTATTTCATCCACAGATATAATTTTGAAGGCAAATGACTGTGAAGCATTTTTCAGCATTTAGGTATCAGGTGGGCCCTAAAGTGTCACCAGAAAGTAATCCTTGTGGACTACTACCTTTTCAAGAAATAGAAAGGTTGGTCCTTTAGGAATAATTCAAAACTTTCATTCTAGAATACAGTTGGGAAGTCACAGAAATTATTCCCATGTATTTTATCTATTTACTATTTATAAGTTTGGGGCGGCCCGAGGGTCCCAAAGCATGCCAGTTAAGATCTGTCAGAGCTCCTCAGGCTACCTGGGCCAAGTTTTATGGCGAAGAGGATGTTCAAAAGCAAATTTACACATAAGAACCCTATGATTCTATGTCTTACATCTGTATCTCTGTTTTTTCATTAGGATCAAAGGGTTCATACCACACATAGGTAGAGTTCAGTACACCATTTTTTGATGGACTACCCTGCATCAGACTCTGAAATTCTACATCTCTGCCTTCCCCACTCCATATGGCCCAAAAAAATTGCTGGGAGCTTGGGTCTAGATTAATTCAACCTCAATCTATCCTAGGCTCCCTGGAATGCTCTGGAGTCTGTCCTAAACTGGCTTTTGACCTGGGTGCATGAATGTCAGTGAATGACCCAGCACCAGATTTCATATCATCCTGGGCGATGTCAGGAATCAGAACAGACCCGCTATCACTTGGTAATGAGCACTGGATCCACTAGAAGTCTGGATCAGCAATGTTTGTTTTGTACAGGTTTGTACAAACCAGAAAGTTTAGCAGAGAAGGTAGTTTACACTGAAAGATGGGCACTCAGCCACTGCAAGGAGAGGGGAAAAACGCACTACCTTTCGTAAGCAAAATTTCAAGGGTTCAGTGGCTGGTCAGTGCGGTATCTGAGGTGACGTGTGTCACCATAAGAGCTGAGCAGCTGAGTGCACAGCAGCATCACACCAGTGGTGAGACGAGGATGAGGCTTCAGGCAGCTGTCAGGGACAGAGGCAGAGCAGACTTCCAGAATCTAGACAGCAGCTCAGGGGTTCATTTTCAACATGTTTCAGGTGACATATTTTGAGCTCTGTGAATCAGCTTCTACACATGAAATGTTCACTGGGACATTTCAAGCCAGCTGTAGTAATAGGATTTTTGTGGAGTCATTAATCATCATTATCACACAGCCCTGCAGTAATGCTGCAGACCCAACCAAGACTGTGATAGTGCCCTGAGGAGAAACAGCGCTTATCTCCACAAGTATACAGTCAGAGTAGATAATTCTGATAACGGATATGGGAAACAGACACAGAATGGAAAAACAGATTAATAACTTTCAAAGACCACAGACACTTGCAGAGACTTTGTTAGAAAAGTTGCAAACTAGCATAAGGAAAGAGCAATGAAAGCATCAAGATAAGGATCAGAAGAGAGTAGTGCAGAAGGAGCGGGGCACAGCAAGGCACCTAGAAATCCATCAAAACCTCAAAGCTGAGGTTCCCTGCAGGGATTTGTTTCTCACAAAGGACAGTGAGGTGGAGGAAACTCTAATCTTCCTCTTTTTCAGAAATATTCTGAAAAAGGCAACTATCAAGCTCTTAGATAAAATTTAATATTTATAACTGTTAACATGAATTCTATTACTTCCCTAATGATACTTTATACTTTTATGTCTTATGTCTATAGAAATAAACCATTCCATGCATTTTTACATCTTAACAATGCAAGGATATTTTACCTGAATTTATTGCAAGCATATAGTGTTACTTAAGAAAAAGGGATATAGTTTTCTAATTAATGTCTATCATATTTATGCAGATGCTTATCTGGCAGATCTGGTAAGGACTAATTATTTGAGGGGAGGCTGTTTGATCAAAAGGATCAAAATAATCAACAACAGATACAAGAACTAAGCAGAACAGAAATTTGTGAACTACTTAATAATTTTGTCTTCAAATTTTTGGTAAAAGATAAGTAATTCTTCAGTTTGGTTATGTAAAAATATTTTGAGCTGGATATTGCAAACTGACATCAAACTGTCAATCACTAACTTACAGAGGTGTCGAACTGTGCCCTGGTTTGCACAGATTAGATAAACAAGAAAATAAGCTTTGCATCATTACTATGCTTGATTAGCGACTGTTATTTGCTCTCCTAAAGATCTTCCTCTTTACGGAGGAGGTCCAGGATGGAGGGGAAGCAGGAGGGAGGAAGGCAAGAGCAGTGCTAAATCTGTGTAATAATATAAAACTAATCTTTGCTACTTCCACATACAAGCCAAACTGAGACTCTGACATGAATACTAAACTGCATGAGAGCAACATAATCCATTATATTACAAGCCTCCTAGTTATAGTTTAATATAAAGAATTAATTAAAAGACAAAAATCATAGAATCATTTATTATTGCATATACTACATACATATATTTTGTGTATATATTTTATATATACGATATACAATAAAGTAATTATAATCAGAAATATCAGCTACCATAAACTAAATACTGAAATGTCATAGACCAGAACTATAAAATTGAGCTCTATGCATAAGTTTCAGTAGGGAAGTTTAGGATGGAGTCCAGAATATGTAGCATACAGTAACTGGCTAAAGAATAGTACTTATGCTGCCAAATGCAGAATCTTGCAAAGAAGAAACCTATCACACAGCAATACTTTCAGAGATTAAAAGAGAAAGCACACAAAAATTAAATAACTGAAGATATTAATTATAGAGACTCTAGAAACTTAGACGGAATGAAGAAACCTTAAAATATTGTATATTAAGAAATTCTCCCTGTCATAAATTCGTTCTATAATATCTCTGCAATGCCCTTGTACCTTCTATTTGTACATCATCTACTGTCAGGAACTGCATATACAGACTCCATATATCACTAGGCTTACTTCTCAGTTCAGCTCTTATCTGATCAGCATGAAATATAGGTAATGATAAAAAATTAATCAGTAAAAGCTAAGAGAGAATAAAAATCTCTCGGTGCTGACCTACTCTTCAATTAGAAGGGAATGTATGGGCAGAATTAGAAAATCAATTCAAATATTTTAGCTACAACATTGCTTGGTATGAAGGTACGTCAAAAAGCAAACTTTTTAATGGCAGTGAAAATCAGGACATCTCTTTGAGGTTTTAAACTAGTGTTTATATTCGTCCATTCTCTAATTAATTTAAATCCTCTAATAATTTCTAAAAATAGATGCATTCTTTGCTTTATTTAGTTTTCCACATGAAAGAAAAAGTTAATTGGCTACTTATGACTAATCTGGGTACAGTGCCAAGACAGTTTAATATTAACCTGGAAGATATATTTACATTCTGTTATACGTCTAAGATCAATAAATATTGATCTTAGATATTACTCTAAGATATCAATTAAGAAATTTAAATTAATTCATGAAAGTTTACACATGTGTCATAAGTGAGGTGTTTCCCAAAATCAGCTTTTAAATTGAGGTATTTCTTAATACATCACTTGGAGAAGGAGCTGGAGTTTTTAAAGAGTGCAGAGGACCAAGTTCTTTAAAGAAATCTAGAAAAAAATATTATAAAACAACCCACAAGATGGGCTTCAGGGCACACCTCTCACCCAAAGCCCTCATTTTTGATGACTGCAGGTCCCTGGAGTGCCCAGTATCTCCACTTCCAGCTTCCCCCTTTCCAGCCATCCCTCAGGACAGGGTGGTTACCTCCCAGAAAAAAAGGAGCAGAACCCACCATTAAATCAAGAGATACCTTCAAATTTATAACTGTTATCCTGCATGATAAGTAGCTCACCAGAATGACATGCATTCACTAACAGAAATACCATACATTTACAAAATTAAGCACTCCAAGAAAATTAAGATACCATGATTTTTATTACCATGAGGCTCATTATGATCCATCATTTCTTTAGTACAAGAGAGTCAGATAAATCTGGGCTCATCTAAGGTGCACAGCAATTGTATTTCTGATAGCAAAACAGAAAAAAGGGGGGAAGAACTGCATTGCATATGGGTGAAATGAAGAGAGAAGGTGGCTGAGGACCAGTCATGGAAACCAAACTATGATCCCAGTTAGTATCTGCAGAAAAAGGTGGCCAGGTTCTCCCACATTTTCCTAGTACAAACCCCTCTGTATGGAAAACATTCCCCCCTTTCTCCCCAGCTGATGCAACAGCCATATTGAGTTCGCTGCTTGCTTCTTCCAAGTGCCTCTCTAATCCACCTCTTGTGGGATTTTCAAGAACTGGGACCTGGTTTCCACTCATGATAGTATTTTTTCCATTAGCCCTCCGAAAACAAAGTAGGAAAAATAAAAATCAACAATAGACAACAATAGAAAAAAAAAAAATGAATGCATGGAACCCCTTCCTTGAGCTACCTCATAGCAATAATTATTTCTATTGGATAAATTAGTAAAAATTTTAGCAATTTCAGAATGACTAAATTTGGCTAACTTTAAAAGAAAAACAAACCTAAGGGAAGATAATGTTAAAATCAAGGCACTTGATTTAGGTATTTGTGAGCTGCAGTACTAATAATACATGAAAATAATAATGATTTTTAAATGATGGGTATTTGTTGCACAGACAATTTTTTAAGAGTTAAATAACAACTAAATCAAGCTTTATATGAGCACATATTTTCCACTTAATTAAGGCTGTACCATTTTTGCTGAAGTAGATAAATTGAATAGACTTTTTGTTTGTTTTTCTGAGTAACATTTCATGTCCAACAAGAAAAATAATAAATCTCCTTCCCCCACCTTACATTAATATCAAAATGGCATTATTTACACAGCCCTACCTATGACAGTAATATATAGTGCTTGTCAATAAGCATCATTTGTCATAAGACCTTCCACTATGAACCATTTCAATACTCTAAAATCCTTTTGAAACATTTGATGAAAATTATTATTGAAAGACTTCTTGCTTAAAAAAAAAATTAAAATGTTCTCATCAGCAAAAAAAAGAAATGATATGAATAATCTAGACTACCAACAAATCTCCTGCCAGCTTTAACTCAAGGTGACATCTTTTACATGACACAGTGTCTGGCAAAATCAAGAAGTCTGTATTTTATTTGTTTCTGCTGCAATAGGAGAAAGTGTATAAAATGTCACCCCCAAAAGTATTCTTGGGAGTACTTGAAAACTTCCAGCGTGAAGTATAGGTATGCAAAGTGATCATTTTACAGAGTCTCAGAATAGTCTTAATCTTTGCAAACACCCCTCTTCCAGAGAAGTTAGGGTTTTACTAAATCACAAAACAACTTACTGCATATTTAGATAATACTGCTGTAATAACCAGCAGTTGTCTGGACAGTTGCTGATTCCATATAAGAATATCTCATAAATTAAGGGAGAAGTGATGATGGAATTACAGTTTCCTTAGGAACTCAATTTATCCCTGTTGATAATGGTATCAGTGTTCACTCTATTTTTTTTATATGTAATTTTCAACCTCATTCAACACATCTCAAAATAAACGCAAGATAATTATCAAGTTGACCCAACACTTACATTGCTTATGAATTTCTTCTGCACTGAAATCAATACTTTTACACATTTACAGTTACAGGGTATATGTGGAGCTGTGGATATATGTGGAGCTCAGTAATCTTATTTTTGCAGAATGAAAGAAACAGGAAGTGATGCCTCGCAACTAATACAAGATGATAACTTGGATATTGTTTCATCCACAGGAAAATCTTTTCACTAAGAATTCTTTTATTATGTTATTTTGAAGAACAGCATAAGGACTACTGGTGTTGTCTAATTTGATGTTGTCTTAGTAGGCATGATTAACTTATGTCTGTCTATCCACAAATAATGAAGAGTTGAAATGATCCATAAAGGTTTTTTAATTCTTGTTTCTCATCATTCTACTTAGCAATAAACAAGGAAATACAAGAACTTAATAACCACAACTCTGATATTTTAGTGAAATTAAGTTGTTTAGATACAGTGATCTGGACTACTTTACTCGAAAACTGTCTATAAAACATGTATACATAATACCTTGTTTAGAAATCAAAGTTAGAATTGGAACAATTAGGTAGATTGTTTAGATGTCTCTTGAAGTAGAATGAAGGTGTTATTGAGCTGATTACAATAACAGCAATCATTTGGAAAGAAAAGAAAGGCATCAAACACCTAGATTGATTTATTGTTTAAGAGCTGAGAAGTACAGCAAAACAAACGTGTTCAAAAATTGTAATTAGTAAAAGAACTACTTCTTTGCAAATCTAAAGAGGACAATATTGAACAAAAGTATGCAAACAAGGAAGAAAACAATTGAAAAGAATCAGTGAATATAAAATTCAGTCTCTTTATTACAGAAATTACATCTAAGGTTATATGTGAAAGTGACGCAAGGAAGAGATTTAACTGGATAATAAAAAGATGACAACTAATAAATACTGTTACTACTTTATTTTTTTTCCAAAACTCTCTAACATGCACTCCAAAATAAGTCAAACCAAGTGTTTGCATTTTACTTTAAATGACCAAAAGACTAACAATGACTAAAATCACATTCCTAAAGAAAATAAGGTTTTGTTATTACTAAAGGTGAAACAAACTTGGATTGTTACAAAAAAGTCATAAAATGTTATTACATGTATTCATAAAGAAGCAAACACCTCTAAAGAATCAGCTATCAGATTAGTGAACTGAAAAATTATTAAATTAATGCATCATCTTACATGGAAGGAACACACAAAGAGAAGAAACGTTTACGTGTATAGGAGGAGTAAAATCAACTGCATTACTATCCCTGGAGATGTTCTCATGCCAGGTTGGATGGGGCTTTGAGCAACCTGTCCCTGCCCATGGCAGTGAGGTTAGAAATACATTAAGGTCCCTTTCAATCCAAACCATTCTATAAATCTATGATTATTAGAAACAGGAAAAGTCATTTGGGCTGAAATAATGCTTCCATAATAAAGGTAGAGATACTGGCTGGTGTGCAAATTATTATAGTCATTATTAACTTGAGACACATTGTGAATTTAAACCATATTGACTTTCTCAAATAAGTTGTCTACCTATCTATGATTCTCTCAGCAATTCAGGGTGCTTTGTGAGAAGCAGAGATTCAGGGTGCTTTGCGGTGGCGATGAGGGGGCAACACAAGAAGATCAAGGTTGTTCATTGGATGGGTAAGAGAAAGGGGCTTGGAAACTAGGGTATATTTTAAGAAACAGAAAAGCACTAATAAATGAAAAGCTGCCAGGGTACAGAAACAGGGTTTAAGTTTTGACAGCTTTCATTACTAGTATTCCTACTACTGGCAGAGAGGGGGAAACATCAGGGCTGTCAGTAATGCCTCCTCCCTCTCTTCACCTTATCTAACTTATTGTGATCTAGCACAGGGCAGCAATGCAGAGAATGGGCTGACAGGAACTTCATCAAGGTCAAAGACAGAAAGTCCTTCATCTGCAACAGATCAGCCTGTACCACAGTACGGTACTAGCTGCTTTGCTAGTGGCTCTGCTAAAAACAACCCCTCCAACTTGAACCCGAGTCAGTAGTGGAGATATGGTGTGGAGATGTGTGCCTTTATATTTGCTGTGTTTCTGGTCCCCCCCCCAGCACTGAAACAGAGATCAATGCTTGCTAAAGCACCTAACCATCCCCCAAAACTGCAGTAAGAGTTTGCACGCTGGGGACATATCCCCAGCTCACATTAAGACCCACAAAGCAATTCCTTGATTTCAGACTTAGAATGCATGTGGCACAGTCAAGCAAAGGCAGGGGTTTAGGGCTGTAAGGTTTTCTGGAGGTAGTCTGGTACACATTTACGGCTAAGAGTGAGGGAGTTTCTACTAATAATACTAAGAGAACATTATAAAAAATGCAATCTTTCACATTAAAAAAAAAAGAAAAAGATTCTAAACTTTGGTAAGTAAACACTGCCTGAGCAACTATTTATCTCCTCTAATCTGCTCGAACACTGCTGTTGTTGCTTCAAAAATAAGATGCAGAACAAGGTATGCGATTTTACTCTGTATCAACTTTCCAAATTATATTTACTGTAAGATTCCCATGCGAGGAGCCTGAAAACCCTATAAAAATCAGGCAAGCACTCTTCTTCTTCTGCATCTAGAAAAGCTCACACCTAGAAGTCTGTATTATGCTGATAAATGTCAAGAAAAAAGACTATTCTGCAGAATGGCCTTGAGAAGTATTTATTAGCCTTCTCACAAGATGATACTATTCCGTTACTATATTCCATTCCAGATCTACTTATAGCTCTTTAATAAGTTGCTTGTTCTTAATGGGAAAATCTTTTACACACCTCTTTGATCTTCAAGTAATTTAATGTAAAATAGATGAACACCATTTCATATAATTCCTGTTAGGAAATGAAGAATGCAATAATCTTAAACTTTCAGCATCTATCTTCTAATAAGAATATACCCAGTTACAGGATCTGCGCAAACTTTATATGTCAAAATTTACATACTGTTTCTTCAAATTCTGTCAAAATCATTGCATATTTTGTCAGAAATGCATTTTAGTATGTATAAAAATGTATCATGGCTCTTTAAAATGGAAAATGTATTTGAAACATCTATATTTAAGAGATTAATGTCCAGTTAGGTACTTGGATCTTGAATAATTTAAACCTTAGTGCTTTATTGCTATATTTCCAGTTGGAAAAAAAAAAAAAAAGAAAGGTATGGGAAATGTGCCAACCTGCAAGATTTGTATGTCCCTTTTTTCTGCTTAGAACAGCAGCTTCCTTAGAAACATCTCCTTCTCTCAGCATATGCAGGCATAATTTTTATACACTGCATATTTTGATAGGCAATTTTATCTTCCTTTTTTTGCAGCCCTTGATATGACAGGGATTCCATAGAATATTATGGGATACTAAAAGTGGCCAGTTTTGTTTGTATCAAATATTTCAGTGGTGATTTTTCAAAAGCCTAGAGAAAACTTAAATATAGCGATGGTGCTCTAACTCATTTTCCTTTATGGACTGAATGTAGAGAGGTGCTTGAGATAAAGAATGTGCACACTAACTTTTATCAGTCCCACCATAGTCTATGTCCTCATAAATGGCAAGAAAATGCAGGTGAAACAGACAGTAACCTTTTCAGTCATGAGCCACACTTCCCAAGCAGGGAGGCACAGCACACAATTTTGCCCAGAGTATTAAGATTAAGTCTTTGAGACGGAAAACTTTTACACAAAATATATCATACTTATTTCCATATAGGAATTCAATGAGGCCCATAGTGAGAATACACTTCACAGAGAACAGAGAAGAATTTGAGCAACGTGATGAATAATACACTTCTCATCGTCTCACCTTCCACTCCTTTTGCTGCTGGAAGACCATTAACAGAAGGAAAAGATCATGTTAAATGGAGTTCCTCTCCCCATTTCTGTAACACTGAGGTAAAAACAGGGATGCAACAGCTGTGAGGCCTGTCTAGAGAAGTTAGTTATTCTATGGTTAACCCATCTAGAAGATCTGTGTGATCTAAAATGCAGGTCTTAAATCACAAATGACTTGGGACAGCAACCTAGAATTGCCAGAAGACTGGTTTGTCCTACCTGTTGGTGACTTTCTCAAGAAGAGAGTCATGCTGCCAACCAAGTACATCATGGTACCATAGTGCTTACAGAAACAAGTATCATCATAAAAATACTGAATGTATATATGCTGTGGTTATTGATAGAAACTTAAAGGAAATGCAAAACAAAGTATGCTCAAATTAGAACGGTTGTGTTTAGCACCCACCTTAGATTTCTTTGGATACTTATGCACAAGTTCCAGATAATAATAAAGTAGATCTTCAAATACAGTAGCATCAAAATTAGGCACACGCAATAGAGTTTAACAAGACACCTTGTATCTTCTTTAAAGATTCTCTGGAGATAGTGCAAGATACCACTGTCTGAAGTATAGACCTTCAGAAATTTCTGCAGTATCACAGAGTTCACAACCACATATCCATGAGGGCACCCTGACTCATACCTGGAGGACTCTGTACACTGTCACCCCAGATGCAGGCTGTAATTTCACAGCCATAAACACTATAAAACATGATTCTCCTTTGCTCCCTTCCCCCCCCCCCTTCCATTAGCAGCAGGACTTTGAAGTTTTCTTCTATCACAACATTGCATTATAGAATGGTTTTAGGCAGGAAGAAAAGTAGCTCATAGCAAGTCAGCAATTAATTGCCCCATATTCCTTCAAGGAAACATTGCTTATAACCAGCGACTTGATTAACAAAGTTGTAGCTGTGAGATAATCCAGCCTGGCAGTTGAAGAGCTCGTAACTAATTTGATTCATTTTCATTTTATTTGCTGCCAAATGAAAATATTTTTAATTATTATTTGTTACAAAGATCAGAAGTTAAAAGTCTGCAAGTTCTAAGGATTCTACTATGTAGGAACTGTAAGCAGGTTTTCAGGCTTCTGGGAAAGCTTTTTTTCAACAACAGACTCTTGACTTGGCCTCTCCTCCAGTGCATGTAGCATGGGAAAAAAGCAAGAGGAGTTAGAAGTGTGCACACACCTGAATGGCTACGACCTCTCTGGCATCATGGAGACATGGTGGAACACCTCCTATGACTGGAGTGCTGGAAGAGAAGGATACAGGCTCTTCAGGAAAAACAGGCTGGGGAGACGAGGAAGGGGTATCACCCTCTACATCAATAATCAGCTCAGCTGGAGTGCGCAGAGCTTCACCTGGGGATGGATGAGAAACCAACCAAGAGCACTGGGGTCAGGATTAAAGGGATGGCAGGGACAGGGGACATTAGAGTGGGGGTCTGCAACAGGCCACCTGACCAGGAAGACCAAGTGGATGAGGCCCTCTTACTGTCAGAGTGGCTTTTCTTTTGCTCCTATAAATATGCTAACACAATTATGCTCACCATCTGATAATGTTAGGAGGTATCAAGGATAAGATAAATATATTCTCTTTGTCTTAGAAGCCAAACCAGGTTAAAATAATTTCGCTTAGGTATGCTGATTCAGATCCAAGGATTTCTACATGTGAAATTTCTGGTTGATGTTATGTGTACATTAGAACTATTCACATAACTTCAAGCATTTGTTGAGAGTAACATGAGATCTCACAGCCACTTGTGGTACTCATTTCTGTTCATATCTGCCCAGCAATGTCTTCTGAATAACTTGGGTTCTGAATAACTTGGTGCTCTGTTTTGGATGAGCTACATGCTATGAATTTAACTATACATGACACTGTTTATATGACAGTTTCTCCCAGTTTAGGTTGCCTTGTATGACATGCTACCCAGCAGCAAAGGAAGAAGACTTCAAGTCATATAGAAATAAAC
The DNA here is from genome assembly GCF_033815535.1 of Pezoporus flaviventris. Classification (NCBI taxonomy): domain Eukaryota; kingdom Metazoa; phylum Chordata; class Aves; order Psittaciformes; family Psittacidae; genus Pezoporus; species Pezoporus flaviventris. Next base: position 27,646,731 of record NW_026892550.1, read on the forward strand.
AGAATATGCTAGTGAGCCTAGAAACCATCCTGAAATGAATATTGTGTTATGCTTGCAGTTCTATGTGCTAGGCAGAAAAGTATCTTCAGCCTTCTAGGCATGGTGGAGCAAAAGCTATTGGTTCATTTAAGTCCCTTATAGCATCAGCATTTCATGGAAGCTTGACTTAATATGCAGAAACACTCCAAAGTCACATTCTGAGCTGCCAAACCAGTCTCATGGACACAAGCTGAAGAATATTACTAAAACATTTTCCTGGAGGACTCTACAGGAATGCTGTTTTGTTTTATAGGCTAGAAGAAATGAGCCTATGAGTGATCATAGGTCATCCAGTGATTCAGTGTAGAATTACATGTAAAATGGAGTGATTTGTCCTATCTTCTGACTGCAGGTGGAAATATGCTATTTCAAGGAAAAGAAAAAAAAAAGCCTCACAAGTCCCTTCAGCTGCTTATCTTTTTGCAGAATCAGCATATTTCTTCCATATTTATGTCAATTAGCAACTATTTAAACACTGTCAAGAAAATATTGAACTTATTGGAAGAAAACCTGTTTTATAATGAGTGGCATTTTACAATCTTCTGTACACTTCAGTATCTTATCCTTGGTATTATTTATCTTCAATATCCTTGGTATTATTTATCTTCAATACATTAAAGCTTTTGCGAATTTATAGGCAAGAGAAATGGGGACAAGAAATAATTGTCCCTCATAAACTTCTATACTCTAATTGTTGTACCATCAAAACAACCAGTGAGTATCAAAAAAAACAATTTGTGCTTTGACTTACATTAGAAATGTTCTTAGGTATTGAGTTCCTCAAATACAAATTGCATGACTCACTTTGTATTGTTAAAAACAAGGTAAAAGAAAAAGGAACATTGTTGTAAGTGCTCTGAGACCAGGACACAACAGGTTCAAAAATCTACCCAGCTTCAACAGAAGCAGAATTTGGCCCCTTAACATCAGTAAGCTATTTTCTTGTGCACTTAGCTAAGTCATCCCCCGGCCTCACAGCACTAATGGACATAAGCTCTCCTAGCACAGCTACCTCATCAGAGGGATGAAAGGCCCTACTGGGAACAGTCTTGCAGTTGGCACAGCCCATAGATATTTGCCAATAATGCAGTTTAGAATCACTAAGTAAAAGTGTAAAGCACACGGCAACAATAGATCTATTTCCATCATTCCTTTCACAGGCCATGTTTACCACCTGGTGGCCATATATACACGTGAGCAAACTCAACTCTGCTGCTACTGAATGCAAAAGTTAATTTCAAGACTAACAGTCAAACATGAACCACAAGGCCATTACAACTGCTACACATAGTTGGACAGAAACATTACTTGACTACTAAAAGTGACAATGAGAAGTTAAATCTTGCTCAGTGTGACATATTTGGCATCCTTTTTTGTCATATAGAATCATAGAATAGTTAGGGTTGGAAAGGACCTTAAGATCATCTAGTTCCAACCTCCATGCCATGGGCAGGGCCACCTCACACTAAACCATGGCACCCAAGGCTCTGTCCAACTGGGCCATGAACACCATCATGGATGGAGCATTCACAGCTTCCCTGGGCAACCCATTCCATTGCCTCACCACCCTTACAGTAAAGAACTTCTTCCTTCTATCCAATCTAAACTTCTCCTGTTTAAGTTTTAACCCATTACCCCTTATCCTATCACTACAGTCCCTAATGAAAAGTTCCTCCCCAGCATCCTTATAGCTCCCCTTCAGATACTGGAAGGCTGCCATGAGGTCTCCACGCAGCCTTCTCTTCTCCAGGCTGAACAGCCCCAACTTCCTCAGCCTGTCTTCATACAGGAGGTGCTCCAGTCCCCTGATCATCCTTGTGACCCTCCTCTGGACTTATTCCAACAGTTCCATGTCCTTTTTATGTTGAGGACACCAGAACTGCACTCAATACTTCAAGTGAGGTCTCACAAGAGCAGAGTATATCATGCTACATAAATGAAAAGTATGGTTTGGGTTTTTTTTCATAGTTAAGTTATCCTGTTGGTATTTTACTTAGAGGTCAACAGGTTTTCATATTCATTTGCTATTGATTTCATGATTTCAGCATCTCCCAGCTGAGTCATACAACAAAAAGTCTTGATTTCCAGAAATCTGGTTACTGAGTTTTGCTTTACTGATACTTTATCAACATGTCAGTAAAAGTACTAAACAAGGACTGTCAAGAAAACTTTTCATCTCCAAAAAAAAATCCAACAGTTAATTTAAAATTTGTGTTTTGGCAAAAGCTTGTGAAATGGTAACTGCACAATTTTTTCAATTAACATTTTCCACACACTTTATATGTCTGTGTGGCTCCAGTACACAGTCGCTAGCAATACATGAACACTATTCTCATGAGCTTCTTGTGATTAGGGATGCAGGGTAATATGAAGGTAGTAAACTAGCCGAGTGACCTCCAGTTGCTAAGTCACTTTCCAGATGTTTTTGGACAAGATAACAATAAGTTCAGAAAGCACAGAAAAAAATATTTTTAACTATACAATTTTTAAGATTATACTTATGAAAATAATTGATACAGAAAGCAATTGCTTTTCACAGTGGCACTGTGGCCAAAATACAACAGAACATAAATTCATTCAATTTTAAACAAATTTTCCATACTGCTTTTCGCACTTTACAGGAAAACCAGGCTCAAAATTATATATAATCACAAGTCTCAAATAAACCTTTAATAAACAAAAAGTTTTATTGAACATGCCTACTGGGTCACCTTGATTGCTTCACCTGAAGTAACTCCTTCTAGAGCATTAACAATATTTTAATTTTCTGAAGCCCACAACTGGAAAAGAATATTAACATCAGCTTCATTCAGAATGTAGAAAATTTCAGGTGTGTATTTTTGGGGGGTTCTGATAGAGCTGTTTAATTTTCAGTAGTTTGAAAATCTGACATACTGTACACTTTTTACTAAATATTTCATTGATTGAATATTAATTGGCTGTTCTTCAGACTCTATTCATATATCTTTACTATCTAGTTGAACTCTCCAGTAACAGACATCAAATGAAATAAAGAATAATAATCAGACACAACAAAAGGTAATGTCTTAGACTGGTTCATTATACCAGTACTCCTGTAGTCTTAAAGACAGTCATGGACATGAGTGTCACATTTTCTGTCATAAGTTTGTTAGCAAATTTGTAGAAAAGTCTTAATAACAACAAGAATAGCCATTGAACTTTCTGAAGCTTTTCCAGGAAAATGCACCATGTCCAGTAAAGATCCTACTAGAGAAGGTTGCTTCCTCTCATGGTAGATTTCTGCTCAGATTCATACCTCTCTGCTGCCATTTGGTCTAGACGTGGGAATTATAGAAGAATCCTATTCGTGCCTAAGTTACCTCACATCACTTCTATCCCTTCTTAATGTTCAAGTAACAGGGAGGGGGAAGCTGCTTCTTGTCTAGATCTACTACAGGGGGGTAAGGCATTCTCTGACACTCTGCTGTTCAGAACAGAAGTTAGCTTCTATATGTACGAAGGGAGATCAGTGTGCATAAGGCCATTATTGTCTAGAAAAAAAAACCTTTGCATCTAGCTTGCTTTCTGTTTCTATAGTTCAAGTACCCAGAATGCACTTTCTTTCACCTTTTGGCAAGCTTTTGCCAGTCCCATTCACCTCATCCTGTCAAACATCCTCCAATTTCTTCTGGTTTTTTTTTTCTGGTTGATTTTTTTTTTTTTTAATGTGTTATGATTGGATTTTGAAGCCTTCTATTCAATGTTATATATGGAACATGTCAAAGCTTTGATTTACACTTACTACCAAATAGAGATAAAAGTAAACACACAAGCGGTAAAAGAGCTCCTTTTTAGAGGAAGTATACTGCAGACGGAATGTGGAATTGATGAGTACACATTATCAGCAATGAAAAATTCTATTTCATGTTTAGCGCAACAAAACTGAGAAAGATCTTTTATCTAACCAGTGCTCTCACTGACACCTGCAATATGATTGCATAGATATCCGTTCTACTATTTTACTTTGCACTTATATTCCTCCTACCCTTCATTCTTTCTACTGCTCTTCTTTTTTTGTCGTTTGGTTGTGGTTTTTATTTTTTTAATAACTATGAGTAACACAGAAATGATACTGCACAAGTTCACTATTTCTTCAGTTTCTCTTCCGATCCCCTCCTAGCAATATTTTTCACTTTAACACAACAGTAACTATGCAGTCTAGTATTTCACTCAAATTAAAATGACTCCCAATTCTAGTAGGAGTCAAAGCAATATCAAAATTAAATGAAAAATCTCTACTATTTCTATTGCTTGATCACTGCATTGGTCTCCTCCCATTCCAGTAACCACTAGATGACAACATGGAAGAAACATTTATTCTGTACATCAAACTCTAGCTTTCAAGTAACAGTTGTTCCCTCAGCCCACCAGCTCCTAAAGATCCTACCTTGAGTCAATACGGTCTTCATATTTCTACAGCTCTCCTAAGCCTAATGTAGATGCTATGGTTTTCACCAGTTTCTGGTTTGGAGTGGGGTTTTTTGGTTATTTTTTTGGTTTCACCAGTTTTGGGCCTCTCATTCAGACAACACTGCAGAGATCAACTCTTCTCTTTGACCAAACCCTTCCATGTGATTCTTAAAGCATCCATTTTTTAAAGATGGCGTGTACTAGTGTATGGCAAGAATACTAAGTATATAGTCATGACATTATCTATCAGGTATTTTTCTACAACTCCTTATAGTTTTTTTTACCTCTACTGAGTTAAGAACATAAAAAGAGAAGGTCTGGTTCAGTTATACCACTCACACACAGAACTGAGATACTCCTTTTTAATTACAAGCAGGAAATACCTTTTATAGCAGATAAAATTTTTAGATTGCACCCATCAAAAAGTGTTTATTTATTGAGAGGATGGTATTGAAACATCACAGAAGTATGCCCAAAGAGGCCTATTTAGAAATGAAAACCTAAAGAAAATCCAGCCTGTACTAAAGCATTACATACAAAGCGCTTAGGAGGACACAAACATTAAGGAAGCCTATCACCCATCATTAATATGCATACTGAAAGGGCAGCGGGTCTTTGCCAGTAGATTGCAATAAGGATTTAGATGAAGATCTGACTTGATTCCAGTTTAAGTATTTTGCGTTCTCTGAAATGCTAGCAAATGCTGACAAAGATTTAAGCATTACTTTATATGCTTTCTTGGCTGCCTCTGTGTATTGTATTTAAACAGCCACGTGAGGAAAAGTGTGAAAAACAGTTCCAAATAAAGCTAGTTATGACAACATGTCATAGAAGAGTGGCTTCCCAATAGGCTACATTGATATCTACAAGTCAAACAAATTCAAATGCTTTGGAGGACAGAATGCTTCATACGTAGAAAATTCATGAGTTCATTCGCATAAATCCATCATCTTGATCATAACAAAAACCCCTTGAAAATTAATCGAAAAAATTCCTGAGGATTTTTTGCTTGTTTTTTTATTTTTTTTTTTATAAAACGAACACATGTCAATTCAAGAGAAAAATCTTGCAACAGCAGAATTTATACACAATAGACTATTTCAATTTTAGAACACTGAGTACATGACATACTTAATCTAACTGATAAACTAAGAGGTTTTTGTGCATTTGTTTTAAAAGTTTGGGTTGAGTTTTGGTTGGTTTTGTTCATGGGGTGTTTTTTTCATTTTTTGTTTGTTTCTTTTATACTTACAGGTGGAATTCATTCAGCTAAAATAAAACTGGAAAGCATTCTTGATGAAAAGCAAGAGGACCATATTCAATGTTTGTCACAGAGTAGAATTCACATTACCGCTTCTCACCCCAACCCGTTTTTTTTATTTTACTCAAATAAAAGAGCAGTTTATCAGTGTTTAGGACACAAATCCCCCAGGCTCTGTACCTTCACGCTCTGTTCTTCTGCAGGCCACTACCAGCTGCTATACAGTTGTGTAAACTTGAATAACACAGATAATATAGCACCCTACAGGATAATATGCTTGTTAAATCAAATTTAGCTTTATTTGTATGAAGAATATTCATTATACACTATTACAGAAAGTCAAAGGGGAGCCTCTGTGTGTGGGTGGGTGTGGGTAGGGGGTGTGGTGGAAATCAGTTATTTAGTTTTGTGCAACCAGAAACATGTATGTGGTACAAAACCCAGCAAAGATGTTCCCATTTGCATTGATGAACAGATCCATGTTTCCAGATTTGTTTTGTCAAATGTTTATTCCAGCAACTATTCAAAGCAAGCGGTTCAACCTTTCTGTAATGGTAATATTTTTCATTCATTCTGAACCTGGAAGACATAAATAGTCTCTGCATAAAGCTTACATTAAAAAGGAGAACTCTCACCATGGGATGGATATTATTCAGCAATAATTTTTCTTTCCATAGCTTCGTGTCCAGGCTCCAGGCAGTAAGTGTGCAAACAACACTTGCTATTTACATTCCACAGGGAAAGGTAGAAACTGCTTTTGTTATTTTTAATATTTTTGAAATTAAAGCAACAAGTTCAGAGTGTATGTAACAATTGTCTGCAGTAAATTGATTCTCTAGCGCTTCCATTTTAAAAAGCGGCACCTGCTGTCTTTCCTTTCTGCTCATTAGTTCTCTTTCAATTATAAGCACCAAAACCATTTTTACTCCTCAATTTGCACAAGACTTATGAAAGCAGAGACAGAGTTCAATGTGTCCATTGATTACTCTACTTGATATGTACTACTCTTAGCCTAAAAGAATCACAGATGAAATACTGTGACAGCTACTAATGAAACTGATTAGTGCTTCCATTATATGTTGTAAGTGCTTTAGAAAATTTGGTATTTTTCAAGCCTTTAAAATATTCTTGGTTTAAGATTACTATAAAATAACTTTAGGAAATAAGTGAAGAGTCAATTAAAGATAAAGCGAGAATACTGATAGTAATAATACCAATTTGTGCATAACCCAAAGTTCCAATCTTAACATACCTGATTTTTATAAGTGCTTATAATGACTTATAATTACCTTTTATTTTTTATTTTTTCTATTTAAGATGACTATAGAGTAAAAGGAAGGTTTTTATTATATTTTAGACCATTGGCACAACCCAAGTTCCCCTTTGTCACACTTTTATGCAAACCCACAGGAAACAATTTTCCTGCAAAAGTACCAACCAGCATAACTACTTTATTTTACAGAAATTCAGTATATGGGGAGAAAAGCATAATGGACCTTTCCATTTTATTTAGTAAATCAAACTCAGTCATGTCGCCATAAAAATATGAGGTCAGATGCCACTTTACTGACAAAATCAGCAGTTTCACTAACCTCAACTGATCATTTAACCTGAAGGCTATTAACATCTGGCAAAAAGCATCTATACATTTGCTGCAGTGTTCACTTCAGAATAATACAAAATCAGAGACCTTGTCTGAAAAAAAAGTATGGAAAGCATCATGTATTTTAAGTCATTTGGGGCTGTTTTGAGAAATAGTCCATAAAAATTTCTTTGATAACTTATTATCCAAATATTATCTGTCAATATATTTGTTTCTAAATATGTCCAGTAAATATATGTAAACATTCTATGTGGTGCACAGAAACTACAAAAATGTGTGCTCCCCATGAGAGAAATTTACATGGATTGTTGTGGTTTAACCCAATAGGGTACCTAAACACCATACAGACACATGCTCAATCCCATCTACTGCTCCCTTAAGTGAGATGGTGTCCTGGGTTCAGCAGCAGCAGTCATTTTTCTCCTTCTTGGTAGCTGGTGCAATGCAGTGTTTTGACTTTCAGCCTGGGAACAGAGCTGATAACAGTGATGTTTTGGTTTGGCCAAGGACTTTGTGAGCCTCATGCTCTGCCAGGGAGGAGGGGAAGCCGGGAGGAAGCAGAGACAGGACACCTGACCCAAACTAGACAAAGAGGTATTCCATACCACAGCACGTCATGACCAGGATGTAACTGGGAGTTAGCCGGAAGGGGTGGTAGACTGCGGGGTTGGATGAGGTATCGGTCGGTGCTTGGTCGGGCTGGGGGGAGGGCCGAGTTATCGGTTGGCTGCTGCTGAGGTGTTGTATTCTCTTCCCTTGTTATTTCCTTTATCATTATTATTATTGGCGGTAGCAGTAGTGATTTGTGTTATACCTTAGTTACTAAACTATTCTTATCTCAACCCGTGGGATTTGCATTTGTTTCGATTCTCCTCTCTGTCCCTCCAGGAGTAGGGGGAGGGAAAGAAGGGGGGAGGCGGGAGTGAGTGAACGAACCCTCTGCCTGGTTTTAAACCACTACAGATGGGGAAGAGAATTGGGGAAAAAAAGAAGTAAAATTAATGGGTTGAGATAAAAACAGTTTAATAGGACAGAAAGAGAAGGGAAAATAATAATAATAATGAGTTGGAATACACAGAATAAGTGATGCACAGTGCAATTGCTCACCACTGATGCCTACCAGTTCCCAAGCCATGGCCTTCAGACAGCTTTCCCCCAAGTTTATTGTTCAGCATGATGCCATATGGTATGGAATCCTGAATTGGTCACTTGGGGTCAGCTGTCCTGCCTGCGTCTCTGCCCAGTTTCTTGTGCTCCCAGCATACTTGCTGGTGGGGCAGTGTGAGAAGTTGATGAGTCCTTGACTTACTGTAAGCACTGCTCAACAACAGCTGAAACATCAGTGTGTTGTCAACGTATATTCTCATCCTAAATCCAAAACACAGCACCGTACCAGCTACTAGGAAGAATATTAATTCTGTCCCAGCTCAAACAAGACAAATTCAACACAGAACTAGTAAAGCCAATTGTACAGATGTATATAAATAAATACACACACTTTTTTTTTTTTTATAGTATCCACATTTCCCTGATGTTGTGATATTTCCTCTGCCCTTAGTTACACACAAAATTCCTGGTGCTACCTCACTGGTAGTTACCCATTTTTATGTATGCCTGTGTAACGGCTCGTACAGTATCAACAGTTTTAATAGCTGTTCAAGGATGAATGTTACCAATGTGCTGTTTTAGAGTATAACTAAATGCACATCCTGGTGCCTCTGCTTCTTACACTTGTTCATTGAAATTTCCAAGGGAAGCATAATGAAGGAAATGTGCACCAGTGAATTAAGATGGGGGCCTATAGGGATGCTGGGGAGGGACTCTTCATTAGGGACTGTAGTGATTGGACAAGGGGTAACAGGTTAAAACTTAAACGGGGGAAGTTTAGATTGGATATAAGGAGGAAGTTCTTTCCTGTTAGGGTGGTGAGGCACTGGAATGGGTTGCCCAAGGAGGTTGTGAATGCTCCATCCCTGCAGTGTTCAAGACCAGGTTAGACGAGGCCTTGGGTGATATGGTTTAGTGTGAAGTGTCCCTGCCCATGGCAGGGGGGTTGGAACTTGATGATCTTAAGGTCCTTTCCAACCCTAACTGTTCTATGATTCTATGATGCTAAGATATTAATGAATCCAGAATACCCATGGATTATTTTGTCAAGTAGCCTATGCTCATAGAGAATTATGAAGGAAAACATTAATTTTGATTCCTAATTATATTTTGGTATTGAGAATTAGACTTACTTCATTTGCACATAATCTCAATTTAATCAAATGAACTATTAAAGCATTGATTTCTCAGGTAAAATAAATGAAGTATAGAGCATGAATTAACACTTTCATAAAATACGGGCAGTGTTGTAGTACTTTTTCATGTTTGTCTTCAGATGTGTCCTGCTAAGAATCAGCTACATCTCAAGCACAATTTACCCTTGCAATTGAAAAAATACTACCGTTATTACCGTTACGTCCATTATCACTACATAGTTATCACTTATTAGTTAGAAGTTCAGGAATACAAGTATGTTAATGTGGATTTTCAATAACCAATTTTATGAAATATGTTATTTTCCCAAAAGTTTTGTGGATCAAGACATACCAGGTAGCCTTCGGAGAAAGCAGTTATGCTTTTGGAATCCATTATATGATGAATGTGCTAACAGTGATTGATCCTGTAAGAAAGCATTCTGCAAAGAGGTGACTTAGCCTGAAGTTACTTTCATTTTTCTCCCCTAAGAAGCAGCTTACTTCAGAGTCCAAACTGATGGGACTGGAGAAACACAGAGGTAGCAAAGATGAAAGAAGAATCAGCAAACCTAGTACTGAAAACAATATGTTGAAGTAAAAACCACTAAAGGAATATTTACTTTTCCCAGTTACTACTGAGGTTCTAACATGCTGATTCTATCAACCAGCTTCATCCTGCCTGCATCTGTAGGTCATAACTGCACCACTACCATTCACAAGCATGTTCTTGGCATTGTCTGTAAAAATGTATAGCTTCATGTTTGTACAGTTTGGGATTCCTCAAGTTCCCAGTACTGAAGAAAATGCAGCTGGGCCTGTGTTTGTCGTCTGTTGTGAGTGAAATAGCTACCAGTTAAAACCAAAAATTTAAGGTCTTTCCCCCACCTCAGGGGTGCTGGTTCCTCAGTGCAGCCCCAAAGAGCAAAACTAATTCTAACATATATTAAAAAACTTAGTAGCAGTAGTCCCAGTACCTACCTAACCATCAGGCAAATCTGGTACATAACAAAGAAAAAAAAAAAACACACATGAAACATTATTTGAATATATATTCTACATAAAAGCAGGAATGACTGGCTGAGTAGCTACTGAATGCTCACCTACATATTGTGGCAGATAGCCAACATATTCCTTCCCTTTTCTATCTACTACATAAATAAAAAGAAATATGGATATTTATTGTAGTTCAGAGCAGAATTTAGAGCTGGAAAGATCATACCTCCAGCAAAGAGGATGGCACTTTCTGTAGCACAGCCAGAAGTATAAAACCTATTTTTGTGTTCAAACATTAATTAAAGCTCTCACTTAATAAGTATCTTATACATGAGCTTCAGAATAAAGGATCTGTGAAGCAACTTTTAAAGCACAGTCTGTAGGAAGGGAAGATAATTTTGGTAGTCCATTACCTGTAAAAATTTTCATAGCATGTACTCAATTGCAAGTTGTTCACTGTTAGCATCTTTATAATCTAAGATTTATAATGACACAAGACACAAAATTCTTTCTATTTCAAGGTTACAAAATATTCAACTGCAGTCTGCAAATATTTGTACATGAGATTAGTTTACTTTGTATAATTAAAAAATTACTGTATAGGCATTTTATATGCAGACTGTTTATATACATACTGATATACTACTTAAAGTATCAACAACTTCTGCAAAAAGTTTAGGTACTCAGGTTTAGTGAGACTTGAATTTAACTTTAATAATGACATTTTTCCAGTACTTTCTAAAATACAACTTAGACTTTAATACTGTGTTACTATAGCAAAAAAGCACTATGTTGCAATAACTAACCTGACCACCTTTACTGAGCATCCAGAATTCCATATTACTCAGCCTTGTTTTCAGAAAATACAGATTCGGTGTGAGATTAAAGGAAGAATAACACTCTTTCTACTTCAGATATTTTAAACATTGCACCAACATTTAGCCTCAAAGTATTCTAGCATTGACCTTCAACTATTTTACTGTTAAAACATCTGTTAACATTGCTCGCAACACATCACTGATGTATTACAGAAAATGAGCACTGCATCTCAGCCAGCGTGCTCCTGAAAAAGTAAGGGGCACATTGAGATGCAGACCCTATTCTACAGTGCAGATATTTACACAGAGATTACAGAAACCAGTTGAATGATTTCCAGTTAAAATTACTTGTATCATTAATACAGAACATTTAGTCACCAACATCAGTTCTATGTTATTTTCTCTGATACAGGTATATTATACTAGGCAAAATGATGATCACGTTAATATCATAGAATCATAGAATAGTTAGGGTTGGAGAGGAATTTAAGATCATTTAGTTCCAACCTCCATGCCATGGGCAGGGACACCTCACACTAAACCATGGCACCCAAGGCTCTGTCCAACCTGGCCTTGAACACTGCCAGGGATGAAGCATTCACAACTTCCCTGGGCAACCCATTCAAGTGCCTCAGCACCTTTACAGTAAGGAATTTCTTCCTTCTATCCAATCTAAACTTCTCCTGTTTAAGTTTTAACCCGTTACCCCTTGTCCTGTCACTACAGTCCCTAATGAAGAGTCCATCCCCAGTATTCCTGTAGCACCCCTTCAGATACTGGAAGGCTGCTAGGAGGTCTCCACGCAGCCTTCTCTTCTCCAGTTTGAACAGTCCCAACTTTCTCAGCCTATCTTCATACAGGAGGTGCTCCAGTCCCCTGATCATCCTTCTGCCCTCCTCTGGACTTGCTTCAACAGCCCTGTGTCCTTTTTATGTTGAGGACACCAGAACTGCACGCAGTACTCCAAGTGAGTTTATCTTTCAAAAGAGGTTTCTAAACTTACTTTTATACTCTATTTTTTTTGTTAGATCAACTTAGAAGTGTAGTTTCAGGACACAGTCCTTTGTCAAACAGGTGAACTGCAGTAATCATACGGCGTTCAACATCAGGAGAATGCCAAACATACACATTAGTGTGGCATAAAACTGATTTATGCTGCTTGAAAGCAGTATTCTAGCTCCTGAGCAAAATAACAATGGGGGAATCATGAATTCAGTATCTTGCCTTCCAAAGAAGAGACATTTTTGTTGTTGTTACCTTCATCCTTTCAATAAAAACAAAAGTCTGTTACAAAAAGCACATTATTTTTTTTTAAACAAAATTAACTTTTACATCAGTCATCTATCATAAGCAGAGGCAGAGGACACAGTTTGAATAAATGAAGCAAGATGTTCTTTCAAGTGTTTTGGTCTGTCTTTTGTTGTTTAAGGGTTTTTTTTCGTCTCGAAGTTTTTAAAGCAGAACAACAAAACCATACGGAAAATACGATACCTTAAGTACATGCAGCTCACATCAGTTGCATCAATTCAGCCATCTTTTACGTAGGTCTAAGAAGGAACCTTACATTTATACCAAAGACCATAATAAACAAAACCCAGGTTTGTTTTGAGTAATATTCACTGTAAAATGGACTTCTTTTAGATTTGCTGTGCTTTCAAGCAAGCAGAGTGAAAAAGAACCAGAGCTAGCATTAGGAGGTGAAAGGGAGACAAAAAACAGAGTTTTAGTTGCTGACATGCCATTATGTAGTTTTTATTTTCTTCCTTTTGACTTATTTTGTATGTTTTGCGGAACTCTAATGTAACATATTGATGTTGGTTCAATGTTTTCCTTGAACTTATAGAGTTCAGTCCACAGACAGAACACTGAAAAAAGCAATTTAGATTCTTCCTCCTGCAGAACTCTTAAGATGAATGCTGAGAAATCTCACAGGAGAAAGCTTGAACAGAAAAGATACTGAACAGCAGACTTCACCTGTTCAAAAACTTGCCTACTCTCTACAACATTATTGAATTAACGTCTCTATCCCCCCCAAAACTGTGTTTTCCCCTTTTCTGAACCTACCACATGCACTTTACTGCTTTTTTGACACTAAAATTACACAGCTGTATAAGGCATGCATAAATTTCAGATATGTAGGGCTGTTCATACATAAATTAAATGTTTATAACAACTGCAAAGCTTCTTTCTCCTTTGTTTCTTTCAAAATTTCCAAGTCATTGTTTTCCTAAAACAATTCACATGTCTAAAGGACAGCTAACATTCCTTGGAGTTCTTGTTTTGGTAGAATTGGTTTTAGCTTAATTCTGCTGATATGTACTGCTGTATAAAAGCTTTGGTAGCCTATTATCTCTAGGTAAAATTGTGACAGCAGAAATTTGGAGCTGGGGTCTTTTACATGAAGCCACCAAAGTGATCCTTCATTTGAGAGACAAATAATTATCTCTTAGCAACTAGATGGCATTCACTTTCCACAGGTAATTTTAAGGAAATTGCCCTTGAATGTCTATTCCTGCTTGGGGAAAACAAAAGGAAAAATGGGGACGGAACAAGTTCTTTTCAGTAAAATAGAAGAAAGGCACAGGGAAGTCTCAGCGACTGAGTTTAATTTCTTTTGTCGTTTTCAGCTTTTGTTTTTCTGGCTAATACCTTGTGACTAATGTATCTGAACAAGTTTTAATGATAATTGAGGATTAGTTTAAATTAATTTCCTCTTTGATCTGAAGCTATATTGAACCCCCAGATGTGATTTGGATGTGTTTTACAATGCCAGTCAAATCCTACATTCAGAAAAATAAGTCACCTCTATGCTAAAGTACAGCACTATCTTCAGATCCTAGGCTGCACCATAGTTGTTTCTCAGTTGCCAGACAGCACAGATCCATAGCAGTGGTAAGAGGATTAAAATAGCCTAATATAGAACAGACATTTTTAACTTGCAGGAAATTGTTCAGCAGCATCTGTAGTGGAAAAGTAGAAAGGGAATATACTCAAAGGGGGCAAAATGTTTTAATACTGAATTTGTGCTACACTACTAGCTATAGTACATAAGATTGAATGAAAGGACTTTTTAAAAGTGCATGAAGAGGAGCAATACACTGGTACCCCCAAAACCTCAGGGCATCACCCAGCTATGAGGGCAACAAAACACTTCAGCTACGCTACCATATCCAGTGTTATTATTAAAAACAGTTGAGTCATATTCCTTGCACCACATTGAGAAGTAAGCTGAAAGAGACAACTGTAAGGCATGAAACATAACAACAAGGAAATGAAGTGTCCTAAAACCTCAGAGTCTCAGTTCAGCATACAGCAAAACCCACCCCCCTTCTACCAGGTGAGCAACTGCTGCACGCTTCCCTGTGATTTAAAAGCACAACTATTAACTAAATGCAATTTAGTAGAGGCATCCACTGAAGCTCCCACCAGTTTGCACATGCTGAGACACTCAAACTGTGTCCCATTAGATGGCTTTTAAGCTGGTTTTGCCACTCATGTGGAGTTACAGTCACTGTAACCCTATACTGGACAGTACTGAGAGCATGTGGAAGGTCAGTAGTAGGTTTTCAGCATGAATGGCAGTAGAGCTAGAATCCTTAAGCAGTAAACTCATACTAGTAAGATATTCAAAAAATTTGTAAGAGGGAAAGAATTCCAAATAAACAATATATGTTTATGTGTCATTATTTGGTACCCTCAGGTTTGATCCAAAACTACTGACATCCACAGAAAAGGTTTGTTAAATAAATGTGTATCTTAGCAGGCCCTTTCTATCAACCACTGCTGCAGAAATGTTTTTTGGCCTGAAAGATTCACCCAAATGACAGCATGTAATTAAATGTGCAGACATCAAGGTAAACTGATCCTCATTCTCTCTTTCACCTTCACATCACTTGAATGTGCAAAACTATCCCACAAAAAAGAAATAAAAGAAAAATTACTTGCTATTTATCGAAAAGTTGACATTATTTAGAAAAAAGAAAAGTTCTGTTTATGTCGCTTAACTCCATATAGATGAAGTGTCTATAGGTGAGTTGATTCAAGAAGACTTAATGGCCAGTTACTGGTTTGAGATGGAGTAGTATCTACAGTGCATGGCAGAGATTGATAATGAGTTACCTCCATGAAGAAAGGACTCATGAACCAGATGTTCAGGAAACAGTACTATAAGTAGTCTTATTAAAGCTGACTTCTTTACACAACACCTTACTGCTTGTGCTAAGAGTTATGGGATTTCATTTCTGGTTTACAACTTAGGAAAGAAAAAAACAAACTTTTCCTTGTTTCCCTTGCTAATTATTTTGTGATGACATAAACTGTATCAATCAGAGCAAAGCCAGGAGTACAGGAACATTTAAAGATACCCACTACTTCTGAGTGCACGTCTTCCTGTAATTCAGTGGTGTGGTACAAAAGATACTTATTAATAAGACAAAAAAAAAAAAACAACCCACTGAAGAAGCCAGAGTACCTGTTGCAATGCTACTGAGAATACAAAGAAGGGTTTGCATCTGCTATCAGTCAACATCTGTTGTAAAAGATGTCTCATCTGAAAGAATACCTTCCCCTATCCTTTTACACAAAGCAGAAGTGTCCCTTAGTGGAGAAAAAACACAGAGGAAACAAGTTTGAAAACATTTTCTTCAAATAATTCTGAATAACAGTTTTTGGTTTATTCATATTCTTAAACTCTGAACTGTTAAATGAGTGTGAATGTCATGGCAAAGTCTACGTTTTGGGTATTTCCTTCTTTTCCAAAAGGATTTAAATCTCCTGACCAACTGACCTCTCTGCATATAAGAGAGATCACAGGAAGAGATGATATAAAGAGGACTGGGGGACAGAAGACTTCCTTGCAGATGATTCAGAGCCACAGCTAGAGGTGAAACAGTTGTTCCATATCAAACAGCTAATGCTGTAGTAATGAAAGGGAAGACATTATTATTGTGTACCTCATTTACAGATGTATTTCTTTACATTGTCCTTATAAGACTACTGCATAATGACAATAAGTATTACAAAGAAAAGAAATCAAAATAAGAATAGACAAAGTTTAAAGAAAAAAGTTTTAAAATATAAATCAGCTTTGAAGGTATGAAAGTTAAATGGCTTTAAATGAAATTGTAAAGGTAAATTGCAAATTATGTTTTCTTTCTGAATGGAGACAGCAGAAAGAACATAAGGAAAGAAAAGCAGAAAAGCAGCCCTGTGGGGGTTGGAATGTATCAAAGGTGGCAATTAAGAGTGACCATGGGAAGGAGGAACTATAGTAGGCAATTAAGAGTGACCTGTGCCTGCCTGGTACTTGGAAGATGTTGGAACTGGCAAGGAACAAGGACGTTGGAACTGGAAAGAGGATGTCGATAAGAAAATCAGATAGACCTTTCACCTGATGTAACTGCAAGGCAAGCACAGATGTGTTTGGCTAATTGCTTGGAAGCATATAAATATCGTGTAATCTGTTCAATAAACGGTCCAGCTTGCACTCTACTTCTGGGTCCATGCCTCCATCCTCACACAGCCCAATAACTAGCTGCATTTACTAGTATGTGCTTGAACACATGCAGGTTATCAGAGAAGATCAATAACGAGCATGGACTGAACATTAGTGTTAGATGATATATGGATTTTCAATTCTTCTTTGTTTAGGGATGGCATTTTGTGTTTTCTGAACTGAATTTTTAATGTCAAAGCACTGATAAAAATACATGAATCACCCATGTGGAAGAAGCACAGTGCTATCAGCCCCAGCTGTCATTCCTAAGACAACTGTCAGCTTTGTGAGATTCTCCTTTACTCCTTTCTCTATCCCTGAAAGAAGCAGAAATCTTAGAATTAATTATGTAAGTTATGACATAAGTTAATTATAGCAATTAACATGAGGATACATTTGACCGCGAAGTCACTGCAGCTTCCAGTCTCTGACAGAAACAACCATCTGTTCCAGTAACCTGCTGTAAATTACATCCTTAGAAAAAACAGCAGGTTAGCATCTTCATCATAAATACCCACCTCCTTTTTTAATCACAAGTAGTATATTTCCATGCAGATGTGCATATGTATAGACATATATAGATACATAAATATGCATCTATATACATATTTACATATATACACACATCCATATTTATGTATCCTGACCAAGGAAAAAGTGTCCTTTCATTTGTAGAGAGTTCCAAGTTTTTATGATTTAACTGATTAGTTTTAGTTATGCTGTAGTTATGCCCATATGATTACATTCAAGAATTATCCGTCCTATGAATCAGTAACAGCAATGTTTTGTACATGCACTCAGAGGATCAATGCAAGCTCACTAGCATGCTCCAGCTGAGAATCTAGCTCCTTATATCTACAACAGTCAATGAAATCAAGCAAACCCTTTTTTGGCAGATGTAATAGAACACTCTCTTATACAGGTTTTGAGGGGCTTTTTTGATAGCTGCTGTCTAAAAGGCTGGGTTTAGTGCACTCGGTGAGATGTTTACTTCCAAATAAGAAATTAGATTCTTGACAAAGAACTGTATTCTAAGCTAGAGTGCCTAAATATATTTGTTATCTATTCCCTATCGGTTCCTAGAAGAAAAATTTGGTGATGCTTCAAAGATTATATCAATAGATTCATTATCCTATGATTTTTAACAAAACTAAAGTTTTAAGAGCCTTTCAAATACTTTTCAGAGGCTGCCAATACAGATTTCTTCTTGGTAACACTGCCAGTCTTAATTGCTTGTATCAAACAGCAGTCCACAGCTTTGGTATGTAGATAAACCACCAAATAGTGGCAGCACAAAAGTGCTGTCTGTGAGTTGAGCATACTCAGTTGTTTTAGCTTAGTTTGGAGTTACAGGAACCTGGAACAATTAACTGTCCTTTCTTATGACTCTGTATGATGCTCTACCACATGCAGTTAAGGGATTCTTTCTTAGACCCTTGGACATCATATCAATTGCTAATAACTTCCCAGATTTCATAGTATCATTGTAGAATTATGGTATGTAACAGGGATAAGTACAAGCAATTTCCAGGTGGTTGATGAGAAAATGAAATCCTTTCTCATTCTGAAAGCAGTTTGTGTTAGAGATTTAGTACTAGATGGCAGATGGATGTTTTCATCTGCATGCAATCCCACAAATGGAGGTCTTTTGTTAAAACAAAAATTACTCTTCAAAAGTCATTTCCTGCTTCATGAGCATGGTGTGACTGATTGTTCACTGCACAAGCAAGAACTCCATTGGCTCAATACAACTTTACTAGAATCGCACAGCAAACAACTTCAACAACAGCATTCTGTATCTCGCCATATTTTGCTAGTTGCACAAGATGCTTTCTCTGAGAAAAAAAATCCAGTGAAATTATTGGCCAAATTGCATCATAGCAGATTAAAGCCAGGAATAGAGCTAAGTAACCAAAGCCACAGGAACAAAAGAGATCTGGCTTTGTTATAACCTTCATATTTATACCACTGCATAAAGCAGGTCTAGAGTAGATATCAATGTAAAAGCAGCATTCCCCTCTCTATGCAATGTGTAGTACTATGCACAATTGAAGGCAGAGTTAAAGTTATATGGACAGTTACAACTATCTTTCCCTCACCGTAGATCACTTGAGTCTAAGGAAGCAATATTACTTTAAAATATTCGGTTTGTATCATGTGTGTATTGTGTAGTGTATGCATATGTGTGATATATATAGAGAGAGAATCATAGAATAGTTAGGGTTGGAAAGGACCTTAAGATCATCTAGTTCCAACCCCCCTGCCATGGGCAGAGACACCTTACACTAAACCATGACACCCAAGGCTCTGTCCAACCTGGAACACTGAACACTGCCAGGGATGGAGCATTCACAACTTCCCTGGGTAACCCATTCCAGTGCCTCACTACCCTTACAGTAAAGAACTTCTTCCTTATATCCAATCTAAACTTCCCCTGTTTAAGTTTGAATCCATTACCCCTTGTCCTGTCACTACAGTCGGAATGAAGAGTCCATTCCCAGCATCCCTATAACCCCCCTTCAGATACTGGAAGGCTGCTAGGAGGTCTCCACACAGCCTTCTCTTCTCCAGGTTAAACAGTCCCAACTTTCTCAGCCTATTTTCATATGGGAGGTGCTCCAGGATCCGTGATCATCCTCGTGGCCCTCCTCTGGACTTGTTCCAACAGTTCCATGTCCTTTTTATGTTGAGGACACCAGAACTGCACACAATACTCCAGGTGAGGTCTCACAAGAGCAGAGTAGAGGGGCAGGATCACCTCCTTTGACCTGCTGGTCATGCTCCTTTTGATGCAGCCCAGGATACGGTTGGCTTTGTGGGCTGTGAGCGCACACTGAAGCCAGCTCATGCTCATTTTCTCATCAACCAACACCCCCAAGTCCTTCTTCACAGGGCTGCTCTGAATCTCTTCTCTGCCCAACCTGTAGCTGTGCCTGGGATTGCTCCGACCCAGGTGTAGGACCTTGCACTTGGCAGGGTTAAACTTCATAAGGTTGGCATCAGCCCACCTCCCAAGCGTGTCAAGGTCCCTCTGGATGGCATCCCTTCCCTCCAGAGTATCAATTGAACCACATAGCTTGGTGTCATTGGCAAACTTACTGAGGGTGCACTCAATCCCACTGTCCATGTCAGTGATAAAGATGTTGAACAAGACCAGTCCCAACACCAGCCCCTGAGGGACACCACTCATTACTGGTCTCCAACTGGACATTGAGCCATTGACCACAACTCTTTGTGTAAAGCTTATACTTTGATACAAAATATGAAAGCATTCTGAGCTTAGTCTTCCCTTGATCAGTCTGATATGAATGTATTTCATGATTAGATCATCTGGATTCTTTGGGATTTTTGCCTATTTAATAGAAAAAAAAATTATTTACTGGTGAAACAAATTTTGGATCAGTTTGGTTGTATTTTTGAAGTATCTTCTGAGAAGTTTTTTCCTGAAGTGTATGCTTTATTTGCTCAAGTGGGCAGTGAAACTAGTAACTGTAGGATAAAGTTGTTTAGCTCTTTGTCAAAAAGATCCCATTTTAATGACTAAAAGGACTTTACTGCTATAAGGTGCACTCATCCATAAAATAAGTAAAAAAGGTGTGCCTTTTTTCCATTAAAACATAAACTAATAGTGCATAGTAGTTATGTTTGAGGCTTGCAGTGAGATATCTGGGTTTTAAATAAGACTGTAAGATTAAGAATACATTTTACACTAGTATCAATAGAACAGCAAGTGAATAGCTACAAATCAACTATATAAACCACCCTCTGCCCTCCAATGAAGACAAAATTAACTACAGCAAGAAGGTGCCTGTGAGAAGGGAGCCTTGATTATCCAAGCACACACTGGCCATCTGATCTTAGATGCTGGCAATAAATAGGGTAATTATTTGGATAATTATAGTATTTGTTGCCCAGCACTCCAATATGTTCCATTAAACAAACCTTTGGCATTATTATCTGGCTGTAGGCAGATCTGTCAGAACTGAAATGGAGATGATACCCAAACTTCTAAAACGGGTGGAAAAGCTTAATGAGTATTAATGGTAACACGTGATGCCAAATATCAGCTAAACCAGGCAGGCCTTTGATGGCATAGCCTTGGAAAGATACAAATTGATTTCAAACTAATGCAGGAAATCAAGAAAGTGGCAAATTCAGCAATGGACCTAACTTTTTCTTTTTTAAAAATCAGATGATATACAATTTATGAAATAAAACAAAGTTGTTTGTTATAAATCCTTTCATAAGAAGTGAAGAGTCAAGAACATTTAAAGTCATGACTGTTGTCTCAGATATTTAATTAACCTAAGAATTTTATGTTATATTAATCTATTCTGTTCAAGATACTATTTCTACAATAAACTAAATTATCTGCAATTCTATTTAAAAAAAAAAAAGAAATCCAGAGGTGATAAAATAAATCAGTAGCCTACATAAATATTTTGATACAATTGCCAATAAATCTAATGTATGTGTACAAGTACCCTTTTATAGATAATCAGAAAGCATCCTGCAAATGGACCAGAATTTATTTCAGAGGAGTGCAAATTTTACTGAAATGAAAAGCATAGTTTACTTTTGTTGAATGGATTGATAATTTTTTTAAAGGTGAAAGAAGTATACCACATACTTTGTGTTGGTTAGATACAGATAGGAACTATATATGTAATAATTATAATAGACCAATTTAAAAAATTACACATTGAAGACACTTATAAGCATCACTTTCACATGCTTACACAGTTTGTTGTGGCAGCCCAAAATATTTTTGACATCTTTATTTCATGATGCTCAAATTGCTTTATCATCACATGAGGTACAGCTGCAAATTCAGAAGGGCCTATCACTGTATCAGCCATGATGGACTCCAGCCATACACTCAGATGCCAAATTGGTAGTCAAACATTCCCTACAGGCTGGATGTGACAATTACTACTTGATCCAAAAGATCTTTAATTGTCATGTCACATCACATTGATCATGCAGAATTCTGTAGAGTGCTCTAACTTATAATTTTGTTTGGCATAAACCACTGCCATTATAGTTTGTTACTGTTCAAATGTGGGTACCAGGTGTAATTTTTATTTTCTCCCAGACAGCTGATGATCGTGAGCACCAAAGCTAGCAGCATGCCCTGTTGCAAGGGCCATTCAGCATATGCTGCCCCACTGTCACATGCACAGAAGATTTCCACAGGTTAACCTTTCTTGCAAAGCTTTGTTTTCATTAAGATTTCAGTAGAGTGGCACAGAGCAAATCATCCTTGAAGCTCTGCTAAGGCACATGGACTATAAAGGGGTGATTGCTGACAGCCAACATGGCTTCACTAAGGGCAAATCATACCCGAGAAATTTGGTAGCTTTTTATGATGGGGCTACAGCATTTGTGGATAAGAGTAGAACAGCTGACATCATCTATCTGGACTTGTGCAAGGCATTTGACACTTTCCTGCGCTTCATCTTTGTCTCTCAATTAGCAAGACAAGAATTTGACAGATGGACCACTTGGTGGATAAGAAATTGACTGGATGGTCACACTCAGAGTTACAGTCAATGGCTTAGTGTCTACAGGAAGACCAGTGACGGGTGGTGTCCCTCAGAGTTGGTGTTGCGACAAATCCTGTTCAACATCTTTGTTGGCAACATGAACAGTGGGATTGAGCATGCCTTCAGCAAGTTCACTGATGATGCTAAGATGTGTTGCGTGTGATCTTTAAGGTCTATTCCAACCGTAACCGTTATGTGATTCTATGATTCTAAGTTGTTTGTCCTTACCGTTAAGGTCCAATATCATCACTGTGACAAAGTAAACAAGTAGCTTTCTATTTTTATGACTCAAACACATACTTGAAATTTTCTGCCTGTGCCTAAATGGGTGGAATATATCAGGTAAGTACCCAAGAGAGCAATCTTTAAGACTCCCTTGTTACCTTGCTCTTATAGGTAGGTTTGCCTTGATGCATACAGTTTTGTCATAGCTGTCTACTTTTTCTGGATTTACCAGTGAATACCACAGACTTCAGCAGCTTTGCATCAAGTTGACATTATGATTAAAAAAAAAACAACCCAGTTAAATAGCTTTAATACTTCATGTTACAATTGCCAGCATGCTGTGAAATCTCATTCTCATAAAACCCACTGTAATTTTTTTGAAATATAGCAGTTCATGAGCAGCTCTTTGAAAAGTGACCTGCCAATCTACATTTATTTCCCCTTTTAGTAGACAGTAGAAATTAATAACACCACACAGGCCACAAAGGTTATAGCAAAACATTGCAAATTTTAAGTGAAATATCAGACCAGCCATTCTGAATTCTAATGTATCTCTTGATGACTTCCTTACCCCTACCACTTGGCAATAAGCAATTAAGGATTTTGTTATTTCAAAAACAAGTACTTCACACTTCAGAAAGTTGCAGTCTTACACAAAGTATGAAAAAGCCTTCCTTAGAAAGTCACTATTTGGATTAGTATTTCAAATGAGTTTCTAATGTTTCATTATTAATTTTTCAGATAAGGGTGTCTAAAAAGCACGAAGTCAAAAGGCCAGGAGTCCAGCACTGCTGCTAGCCAGATTCACAAAACAGGATATAAATATAGCACTTAGATTTTATTTAGTGCCTCCTGTCATGTCAACAGCCCTTTATGTTGGAAATTACTATTTAGGGAAGAAACTGAGATAAATACTCACTACCATCTTTTGATAGCCACTGTTATTGCTTCACACAAAATCCAGTATTTTTTCTTCCAAGCCCACACATCCAGTTTCAATTTACAAAATCCCCTATAAAGGTTACAGGCTTACACAAGCATTAAATAAGAATCCATTTGTTTCTGTCCCACACTGCTGAATGAATGGCAAGCTCCTTCAGCACTTCAGGGTTAAGACTATTTTATCTTGACCACTAAGGGGTCATTTCCATTTCCTTCCATTCCATTTTCTTCCACACATTCCACCCACCTTTCCCCTTCTGTTGTTATCTTTTCCAGAAGAGCCCTTTCAGGCAGAGCCGTGGCAGTCCTGTGGGCAAAGAAATCAGAGTAAAGCCTCATGACCTGAGTGAGAGCAAAGCTGTTCCACGCCTTAGATATGCTGATACTTGTCTTTCTGATCCAAGACCTGAAAGTAAAAGGCAGCCTTTCAACAACTGGAGTAGCATGACCAGATGGCATTAAAGACTGTCTGCAGTTGTATAGCAAGTGATGGTAACAGTGAAATACCCATGGTCAGTGAAATGGAGGGGTATGTTCATAAGTGAATACACTCTCTTGAGTAGCATAATAAAATCTGATTTGATAGTTATGTCAGTGTTTCAGAGACTTACTACAACACCCTAGTTCTAATAGAATTACTGCTTGCATTTAAGGCTGCTTAAGTAAAACCTTAACCAAACAACCCTACCTCCCACACATCCCCTATACCCCAAAACAACAGGAGTGTCCTGGGTTCAGCAGTAGCAGTCATTTTTCTCCTCCTTGGTAGCTGGTGCAGTGCAGTGTTTTGACTTTCGGCTCGGGAACAGAGCTGATAGAGATGTTTTGGTTTGGCCAAGGACTTTGTGAGCCTCATGCTCTGCCAGGGAGGAGAGGAAGCTGGGAGGAAGCAGAGACAGGACACCTGACCCAAACTGACCAAAGAGCTATTCCATACCACAGCACGTCATGCCCAGGATGTAACGGAGAGTTAGCCGGAAGGGCTGGGAGACTGCAGGGTTGGAGGAGGTATCGGTCGGAGCTTGGTCGGGCTTGGGGGGCGAGTTATCGGTCAGCGGGTGGTGAGGTGTTGTATTCTGTTCCCTTGTTATTTCCTTTATCATTATTATCATTGGTGGTAGCAGTAGTGATTTGTGTTATACCTTAGTTACTAAACTGTTCTTATCTCAACCCGTGGGAGTTGCATTCTTTTGATTCTCCTCTCCGTCCCTCCGAGAGCAGGGGGAGGGCAAGAAAGGGGGGGAAGTGAGCGAACGAATTACCTGACTGGGTTTAAACCATGACAGTTCTTTTTGGCGCCCAACGTGGGGCACGAAGGGTTCAGATAACGACAGATTTGACTGGATTAATAGTCATTCGTCACAATGCTGATTTATTGGGTATCAGAGTTGTTCTTCTTGATCTCACAGCTTCAGACCGTTGTAACTTACGTAGAGCCGGTATTTGCTGTATTAGTGTTTATCAAGTGTGGGGCCTGGGCTAAGGTTCTTGTCTCACTGTGCTTTATGGCAATGACTTGTAATACGGGTGGGCTCCAGCAGCAGGGCGGGACGGACGTGGCCGTGGACTTGTACCTGGCCGTCCGGCTGCTCTTCACCGTCCTGGCCCTCACCCTACTCTCCATCTTCGTGAGGCTGCGGGGAACTGAGGGGGAGCGGCCCCGGGAGCCGGCGGCAGCCGAACCGGCCCGGGAGAGCGGCCCCGGGGACCAAGCGGCGGCGGGAGCGGGGCCGGAGGCCGCGAGGGGACGGCTGCCGGTGGAGGAGGCCGGGGCGGTCGAGGAGCAGAAGGAAGCGGCTGCCGAGAAGCGGGAGAAGGCGGTGGAGGAGCCGAGCCCCGCGGAAAAGCCGAGCCCCGCGGAGGAGCCGAGCCCCGCGGCCGAGCCGAGCCCCGCGGCCGAGCCGAGCCCCGCGGAGGAGCCCAGCCCCGCGACGGCCGAGAGCATTCCCCGGCAGCCACCCGCCGAGCCCCAGGAGGATGCAGGAGACCACGCAGCATTTCCCAGCAAGGCAGAGGAGGAAGAGCTGGACTCAGAAAAAGAGAAGCCGGTGGTGGGAGAGCCGGCAAGCACAGCAGCTACACCAGCCCCAGTGACAAGCACAGCAGCATCGTTTGAGAGTTCTGAAGGCTCTGAATGGCCTTTGGGTATCCTTGGGACCTGCCTGCTGATTGTGATGGGGATCAGAATGTTGGCACACACACAGACTGTGTTCTACCCACAACCATTTTGTCTGATCTCAAAAGTTAAGCAGAGTCAGGTTTGGGTCTTGTCTGGGGTTAGACAACAATATAGGGGGACCAAGAGATTTTCCCCAAGGCTGGAGAGTCATGAGTGGCAGGGTGTGTGGGACAGTATGGGCAAGTATCTAGTCCACTGGGCCCCTCCAGTGCTTTGGAAGCGTCGGAGATGGAAGGCAGCTGTATGGAGTCCCCAGCAACAAGCTGCAGAAGCTGCTCAAGGGGACAGTGAATTATTTTAAGCCTGGTGGGCCCATGGCACTTCAGGCCATCAGAGCAGAGATGCAACACAGAGATGGACTCATGATCGAGGGGTGGACTTAACAATGGACACTATTGCCCAGGTTATTCACGAGTGTGAACACTGCACACAGTCTCTCCTGCTCTGGAAGACTATTACAAGAGATGGAGCTTGACATGGACCAGATGGACGCAGCAGCTTTATAGGGACTGGTCCATGCACTAAGATAAGAGTGCACCGAGATAAGAGTGATGGTATATTGAAAATGTGGGATCTGAGCATGACGTGAATGGTATGGAATAAGGGGTGGATAATGTCCTGGGTTCAGCAGTAGCAGTCATTTTTCTCCTCCTTGGTAGCTGGTGCAGTGCAGTGTTTTGACTTTCGGCTCGGGAACAGAGCTGATAGAGATGTTTTGGTTTGGCCAAGGACTTTGTGAGCCTCATGCTCTGCCAGGGAGGAGAGGAAGCTGGGAGGAAGCAGAGACAGGACACCTGACCCAAACTGACCAAAGAGCTATTCCATACCACAGCACGTCATGCCCAGGATGTAACGGAGAGTTAGCCGGAAGGGCTGGGAGACTGCAGGGTTGGAGGAGGTATCGGTCGGAGCTTGGTCGGGCTTGGGGGGCGAGTTATCGGTCAGCGGGTGGTGAGGTGTTGTATTCTGTTCCCTTGTTATTTCCTTTATCATTATTATCATTGGTGGTAGCAGTAGTGATTTGTGTTATACCTTAGTTACTAAACTGTTCTTATCTCAACCCGTGGGAGTTGCATTCTTTTGATTCTCCTCTCCGTCCCTCCGAGAGCAGGGGGAGGGCAAGAAAGGGGGGGAAGTGAGCGAACGAATTACCTGACTGGGTTTAAACCACGACACAGGAGGAAAACACACCCAAACAGGTAGGGTTTAGATCCCATTGACTGCTGTAATTCCCATATAACTTCATCTGTCTTTTTTTCTGAAGACATTGAATGTAAACAGAAGTGGGTAAGAAATATTAGAGAAAACTGTTAGCTTTGGCAATACCCCAGCTTAAATAAAAAGGCAATTTATCCTACTAAACTTTTTTTTCTTTTAACACCTTGGTACACCTTGAGATCTCAGGAAGGCAGCAAAACGATTGTGCTTTTTGTATAACAGCTACCTGAATAATCTGATAACAAAGAAGAAATACCTCCACCCATAGCAGTGAGCAACTGCTCTAAACCACCTGGGATTTCAGAAAAACCATTCCAGTAGGAAAAAAACACAAGTCAGGAATCGTACTCACCTCTTTGTGAGCTTTGCTGATAAGCCAGGTCATAACTTTCTTTAAGCATGGACATTTACATAAAAAAAAAAAAAACAATAGAACTGTGCAGTTTCTTTCTGTTATTCAATGCACTTTGATTTTTTTTTTCTCCTAAAAATTAAGACCTAAATGCAGAAGTAGCTAAATGTTGCTAACATTAAGTAGCACAGAATGATTCAGAGTGACACAGAAAATTCACTCAGAGAAATAAACTAAACTGAAAAAACCCACAAACCTCCTTCACCAGAAGTAAAAATTGGCATTTTCTTCATAATCAAGTAATGACACAACTGTGCAGAAGTCAAAAACAACAGCTGAGCCTTAATAGGGAGATTTGACTTGCTTAAAGGCCAGTAGCTGATAGCCTGTACACAGCAGACACTTTTAGAGAAACTTGTGCATTTTAGTATTGACAGCAAACAACAACCTAACATTCTCTTGCACACACTAAAATGTCACCTTTAGTCAGGTTTAAAAACTTAAAATACTAGAAGTTACAAGCACTCAATTAGTTTTTCATAGCTATCTATAGAAGTCTAATGCCTGTATCTTACCCAGACGTTCAATACTTAAAAGGCAGAAGGTCAAGGTAAGGTACAGTCAGATACTCTGGCTGTCACTAGAGGGAAAGGTGTATCTATCACTGCAGCTTCTTTGGGCAGGGGTCTAAAGCAGACATGCTACTGGTAATGGTGACATAAAGAGATTTTTGGATATTCACAACCTTAATTGTGCTGGAAAAATCCTGCATAAACAAGCATAATTCATCCACATAATCACCACAACTCTGGTATTTCAGCTCAATCACAGGGGCAGTGATTCTAAGAAAGATTCAACTGCTGCATCTGTGTAGCTCAATTACACATGAACTGTATAGACAACATGCTTCAGAACTGCTGCTTTCACTTAAGAGTAACTGAGTGCCACAGAGCTGAGGGAGGGAAGGGAGCACAAAGACCTATATTACTGGGGAAAAAAAATAACATCAAATACAAGAAAGCCCAGAGTTATTTTGGCAAGTGAACCCTTTCAGTTCAGAGACATGGCTACAGCACAGATTAAGTAGGATAGATTGCTCAGATGTCCTTCTAATCACAGAATATAATTAGACCTCCTCCACAGGTTAGGATTACTTTAATTTGCCTTCCAGAATCTTGTATTTCATTGTTTGAGGAACTGTTGACAGACAGTTAGATCTTGAACTTCCTTCCATGTGCTTCCCTTCTGTCTCACACTAATTCAGGGCTTAAATTACAAGATATTTAGACATATCTCTCATTAAAAAAAAAAAAATCAAAAAACAAACCACCCTACCTACTTTCAACAAAGTAACTTCTCATCACCTACATTAGCTCCTTGCTTTGTTCTTCAATGCTCTCCACAAGCACCTATCTCTAGACACGAGCTTTTAAATAACGCACAAACTCAGCCTTTCCTTTTCATTTGGAGCTGGTGAGATTAATTAGAATCAGGGAGGTTAATCAGAATCAGATGCTTAAACTTCTACTTTGGGCTAGTTTCTGTCGTGACAGGAATGTAAGACTGAAGTCATATTTGGAAAGAAAACTTGATCCTTCAGTAGCTCCTCTACTGCTTTCCTCTAGCCATATATGACTAAGCTATGTAAAGCAGCTTGAAAAAAAAGGATCTGGTGGATAACAAGTTAACCATGAACCAGCAACATGCCCTTCTGGAAAAAGTGGCCAATAGCCTCCTAGAGTTGCTCAGCGTTGCTAGCAGGTCAAAGCAGGGATCCTTCAGCCCTGGTGCGACACATCTGAAGTCCTGGGTCCAGTGTTGGGCTCCCCAAAACTAGAATTAATTGGAGATAGTGGAGCAAATCCAATAAAGGATCACAAAGATATGAAGGGACTGGAGTAGCTTTCATGTGAGGTCCAAGCTGACAGAGCTTGGATTTCAGCCTGGGCAGGAGAAGGCTCAGGGGGATGTCATTATGTCAGATATTTATATCTGATGGGAAAAGGCAAATAAGATGGAGCCAGATTCTTTTCAGTGGCTCCTAGTCACAGGACAAGAGGGAATAGGCACAAATTGAAATGAGGGAAATTTTGTTTAAATTTAATATAACATTTTTCTTGTGAGGGAGGTCAAATATAGGCACAGGCTACCCGGAAAGGTTGTGGAGTCTCCACCCACATGTTTGAAATGTTTCATGTTTGAAATGACTAGACCTAGACCTAACCCCTACTTTAGCTGACTCTGCCTTGAGCAGAGGGGTTGAATTAGGTGATTTCATGAAGTCCTGGCCAACCTCTTTTGTAATTTTGAACAAACTCCTTCTGTAAAAAAATAAAAGTGTGAAATATTTTAATATAACAAATTGATGCAGCTACCAGAAAAAAAAAAGTTTCTGCATACAGAGAAGTGCTTTTTCAAGTATTTTTGTACCTTTTAAGATAGAGAAGTCAAACAAGCATAATTTTAAAGGAAATGACAGGAGAATGTCTATTTTTATGCTTGTAACAGAATAATAAATTAGCAGTCATATAATGAAACAAAGCTGTTCAGCTATTAATCTTCTCTCCTGAGTCTTGCAAACCAAGTTCACTCTTTCAGGAATTCAGCTCTGCAAGGATTATTCAATGTGCAAATGCATTTGAACTTGCATACAAATATTCCCAAATATTCCTCTCAAGGGTTTTTTTTAGTCATTCTGTGGTTGGGTTCAATTATCTCTCCTGTATCATAACCCAATTATGTTAATTGTCGAAAGTGTAAAATAGCAGCCAGTTACATGCTGAACCAGAGAAGAATGAAAGAGAAACAAACTCATGCAACATTACAGCTAAGTTGTAAGGTTACAAGATGTGATTGAAGTTATGCTGCTTTTCACTTGAGAATATCAGTTAAAAAAGAGGTAGAACCATATTGGGAAGTTATTTCTTTTAGGAAATCTATAAATAATGCAGTCTGTACTACTATCACTGTAGGATATTAACATCTGAAAAAATAATTAGTTTACATCAGGAGTTATTCATAGTATCCAAGTGTCTGAGAGAGTAGCCCAGCCTCCTTAAGTTTTCTCATTAAAGACTCAAAGTCAGAATGTTTGAAAATAAGAGTCTAAAATAAGAAGGATGAAACTATTTATTCATAGACTTGACAAGCTTTTATGTGTTTCAAGGGTTGAGAATAAATGACTTATTCCTGTCTCTATTGAAATTAGTGGCAAATTTCCTGTTATCTTTAATGAAGGGAGGGACAGTCACTGTAGGTCACTGGGGATGAATGATTCATTACAATAAAGGAATCTGGGTCTCTAGAAAAAGACCAAAGGCTTCTATCAAGAACACACAGCAAGACACTTCAGTGCTCGTTTCTCTGCAAAACCATGTTGTACACTGTCACTTTTCCATGGAAGTCAGTCCTCTCTCTTCAAAGCCTGACTGTCAGAATGGCACCTCACAGGCAAATAATCCAAGATGCAAACATTTTAATGGGGTGTTTGATGCAACTTCTTTCCCTTCCAAAAGAAATCAACTATATCTAAATATAAATTCATATGAGGAGATATTCCAGTGCTGGCCTCTAATTCACACTGCACAAGAATCCTGTTGCTTGTGTATGTTACTCTGCCATAACCACTCCACAAAACATTGCCGTGAATAGTGAGAAAGTAGACAGGGGCTCAACTCTGTAATGCTGGCTTTATATTTCCAGAGGCTGAAGATGAGTCAGAACACCTTGGTTTTGTGAAGAACTGTGAAACGAGTGTGTCCCACCAATATTCTTGACATTTGCTTCTGTCTGGGAAGATAAAAAGTGCCTCTAGCCCAACAATTTCACAGGGTCCAGGAGCCTGATACAATGCAAGCATCACAAACCTGTAAGGCATTTACAACAGAAGCAGACACACGTAATCTATAGAACTTTTCACTGCTTTTTATAGCAATTGTTTTCATTGAAATGTCAATATCTATTTAGGCTGCACATACTAGCTTCTGAAAGTACTCTGGTGCTCACTGTTTAAAGGACTGTATAAACTGAAAGTGCATTAACTGGCAACACTTCTGTTCGCCTGTTTGATTTGAGAGAATAACATATGATTTCAAGTACTTACTCTCCTTGAAGATAATTTAAGGTTACTTTAACATTCAAATGACCACAGGATAAACAAAATTCAAACTATGCTATTTTTTTTTTTTAATGTAGAGTTTAAATATGGAGGGCCAATCTAAACATTTTTAATTACACATGAATAGCAGGTTCTTTTGTGTTTTATGCATCACATCAGAAACCAAATTTACTCATGGTTATTCCTGTAACCTTTCAAAAGTGTCATACTGTGAAGGTGTTATTATTGAAAGATTTTTAAAGGGCATTCAGGGGGGGTAAAAAAAGGAATGACCACTACGAAGACAGAACCCCACAAGAGATGCATGCTGATGCCCTATGGACAACCAGAGCTGTACCTGAACAAGGCAGGCATGACTCAGAGCACTCCCTGTCACGGTAAGACTGGAGCTAATTCCCATCATCACTGCAAAAAGAGGACAATATCTTCATTGCCCACCTCAATGAAAAAAACTTCACCTTTTCCTCAGGACTGATTCTTTACTGGAATGCAGCAGGCATCTGTGCCAGTAAGATTGAATGAATCTGTTGTGCAGAAACTATTTTAGAATTTAAATAGTAATAGTTAGACTTAGCATCATGTAGAAAGTATCTTCACTGAGGAAATGCTTAGTCATATAAAAATAGAGTTCCATTTCTTTCACTATGGCATTCAGTAATTAGCTTTTAAATCTTTCACGGCTAAAATTTCGTTATGGTAATAGCAATTAGCTATAGTTCCTACATTACTTAAGTCAGCTTTAAAGACGAAAAGAGAATAGTAGAGAGCTACACCCAGTTTCCGTTACAGCTGTATTGGCCATAGGTGATACACATTGGGGTTTTGTGCATTTCAATAATAAAAGCTGTTTTGTTAAGCACTTTTTCTAATATAAAAAATATTCCCCTTAGGATCCTTAGGGAAAGCATTTATATCATATCAAGTAAAGCCCACATAAGAAACACAAAGCAGAAGTGCAATGAATTAAGAATAAACAGCAGCCTTTTTGGGGAGTCATTGAATCTTTCATGTAGGTTTTCAAATTAGATAGAATTGCTTTTAGAAGATACATTCCTTTCAAAGAGGGACAAAAATATTGCATCTCAACAAAGATGATCATGATGCTGTTGCTTTACAAATAACTACATATGCAAGCCTACATTAAAAGTAGGTTTTAAAAAACATCTTTCAGAAGTTAAAAAATGAAAGTGACATTGTCTGCAGAATTCTAGATGTTTGTGCTCCTTCAGCAATAAAATCAGAGCTTCAGCCACAACCAGTTATCTTGTGACATCCCTCAGAGTGCTGAATTAAAAGTTCTGTACTCTTAGAAAGGCATATCACCACCTGCACCAGGAGAAAGGAAACTAAGCAATCACTACCTGAGCCTTTTTAGAGAAATTATTAACTTAAAAAGGTAACTGGGGACTGTCCACATGTAGATGCCTATTTGAACTATTTGTCCACACTTCTCTTCTATCCCATGGAAATGCAAAGGATTTAGTTCAATCATTCATCTTAGGTGCCAACCTAAAACAATTAATCCGGACCATTAATTCAGACTGTTAATCCAGACCATCAATCCAGACCATCAATACAGACATCATCTCAGGTACAGACTCACTCTTTCCAAAGTATACCATGTCCAGGGACACATGCTGATTTGTGACCTGAGCAATGTAAGACAGGCTGTAGACTAAAAGGTTTCCAGTGTCTCAAAAGCTTTCCAAAATGAGAAGAGCCATAGAATCCAATGAAAATGCAGAAAGCTTGCCATTTGGATAAATCATGCAACATCACTCATTCAAAATTCTTAGTTTATTCTGTTCAGAGACACTGATGGATAGATTTATTCAGTCCATCCTGAAAGTCTGGGAAAAACAAACAACAAAAGATTCACAAAGTTGGGCAAAAATATTTAAAAATATTTAATATTTTATATATTTTTAAAAGCTGAAAAGCTTGATTTCATTTGATTATATGAAAAACAGACTTTCTGAGCAAAGGATATTTGTTCAAAGCCAAAATATTTTGTTCCTGAAATTCTGGAGGAGTCTATTTGAAACAGAGTAACTTATAGAAGGAGACATGAATTCGCTAAATATTTCAAGTTAATAAACATTCTGTTTGAATTGTCAGTGTTGTACAAATATAGTTCCGCTCATAAGTTCGGTTGAGCAGAAGGATTTGTAGAAAGCTACCTGCACTGGAGTTATAACTGAAGTGGTAATATCATCAATATCACTGATTTTTTAATAGAATATCCTAAAAGACGGACAGAGCATCTTTGAATAACTATTGCATCAAAAATAATTTCTGCTTTCAGATAACTCCTGTTCCATGTCAGTATGACAAAACAACTAAGTGTGGAAGTAGTCTTTAGGCATTCCTGCAGCCCAGAGTGTATTCCTAGGTTTGTTTTTTTTTTTTTTTTCAATAATGGGCTGTTGTGACCTGTTTTTTGATGTTGACAATGACATTAGTCCTGTTGAGTGGGGAGGAAATAAGGAGGATGCAAGGTGAGAGGCATAGATATTTGCAGGGACCCCCAATAGAGGGATTGCTACTCTTCTGCATGAGAGGCATGCAAGCTGCAGGGAGAGCTGCAGAGAGTTCACTAACAGTAATGGAATCAAAATCTGGTCTCCCTTGCTGAACATTCGTTATATAAACACCAAAGAAATTGTTACTTTTTTCTTGCCCCGCCACTGTGGTTGAGAAACATTTTCTCCATCGCCTCTAAGACTTTACTACATATTGGCATTCCCCTTACCTACTCTTTTAGCTCCCTTTCTGTTACAATTGAAATAACTCAAATCCTTGTGAGTGCATTAATGTACAAAACAGATGTACAGCACATAATTTTCAGAAATTTTCTGTTATACTTTGAAACCCTATCTATGCTTTGATGGAGTCAATGCCCTTGTAAAAATGCTCAGACTGTTACCTGCATCCTTCCAAACTTTCACTACTTTCCACAGGACTGTGCTGAAAATATGGCACAAGAGAAAAGAATATGGTAACATTCAGCCCAGGTTTTCAGAAGCAGAACTTAGACTCTTGAGTAGTATGAAACTGAGTGACACAAACAAGCTCCACATTGCTGAGGTACCCTTTCTTTGTTCCTTTGGAGAGAGTGAAGATAAGTAGAGCCTGGAGAGCCTGTGACACTGTTCTGCAAACACCTAAAGGCTATTTACTGCAGTGACAGTGACTTGAGAGATGGAAGGATGTCCATACCACTCTGTTTACTCCACAAAGTATGTGTTCATTTCAGCACATCAGCCAGGGAGAATAGAAAGCTTATTGTAACTACTCAAGTCAAGTAGTGCTAGACTGAATAGGTGCCAATCTCAGGCAGAGGTTTGAAGCAGGGGGCACGTGTATCATGTACGCACAAAGGCATAACCATAGAGAGTTATCAAAATCACATGTCCCTAAAGTAGAAAGAAAACACTCTCTGGTTATCAGCAGTCCTCCACATCACACAGAAAACTTGCTCAGTGTAACTTGTTAGGTGGCAAAATGCAGCAAGTACTGCTTCTTTCCCTATTTCTTCAATGAAATAACACTTAGATGCAAAAGCCTAAAAGGGTTAAGGACCCAGTTTAAGAGCACATAAATGTTTTTTTCTAGGGCTTACAGTTTCCAAAACAAGATCATCAAAATTAAATTAACTGCTTCCAGTCTGGTCTGATCAGAAACTTCCACACTATAAAGGATAAGTTTTCATTTTTGAAGCCATTGATTATGCATCATCTACTATCTATGCAATATTTTCAAGTAAAAGATAAAGCAATATGATGATATTGAACAAAATGCAAGCAGGTCATAACTGTAAATTTTCTCAGGACGTTACAAAGTTGCATTATAAAAAGAAATTATTGTAATATGCATTATTTCAAAGTTAAATACATGATAAAAATAATTATCATGTTCATATTCTTAATTGCAATATAAGACAATATAAAGCAAGCTCCAAAATCTACATGCGTTTACATTATTCATAGGATTTGTAGGCAACTAAAACATTGTCATTCAGCTTTTGGTCTAACTTGCGCTTCTTTAATACAAATTAAACAAGTAGAGTCAAAATGATGAAAAAAGAATCAAACATTAACGAAGGATTAGATCCTGTGTTGTGTGACTTTTTTATTATAAAATACCCTTTTAAAATAAATGTTTTTACAGTTTCTTAAAAAAGAGTTTTTTGGCAATATAAGAAAATCAAATGGATGAATTCTAGTTTAACTCTTTAGCTCATAATTCTTTAGGTTCTTTCATTGTTTTATAAGCTTTATTTCAAGACTTGATATAAAAGGAGAATAGGAAGAAAGAGTGCTTCCAAAAATCTTTTGTGATCAATACTTTTTTTGCAAAATACAGGTTTTCCTAGTTACCACTTCACTTTTGGTTCTGTAATTTGAGATCAAGCAAAAAAATACCAGAAGTAATTATTTTTTATTCAAATACACCAACAATGACTGTTTCCTGCAAATTATTTCAAAGTATGCTATGACATGATTCTTGTATATACTTTAAAATCTTGAAAGCCAATCATATCATTCATATTTTCTGAAAACTAATAAACATAGCTCTTAAGATACAACTTCAGGTTACCTTCATTTTAAAACTGAGCTTGCTGCTTTTTAAGCAGCCAAGAAAAAATATATAAAATCTAGGAGGTATAATATTTATTATATATGTTACATGGAATTGCACAGCTACCACTAAATAATGCATCTACTACCTAAGTATTAGCAGAGTAATTTTTGCTTTTTAGAAGGTATGGCCTGATTTATATTTAATTCCTGATGTCTTTTCAATAGTACTACATATTCACTATGGCTTATACTAGGCGTATGTGTTATTTCTCTTGCCACTAGGGACAATTTTTTTATGCCAAAGTTAGGTGACTTTTTATGGTTTACATTGTTTTATTGCTTTCATCTTACATCATGATCACTGCTTTCTATCCTATTTTAAATGCACAGATCCATTTTTGGACTACACAAGGAAACAATATGCAAGTTTTCAAATGCCGAAGTGTGTAAATAATTGCTACAGAAATTTAAGAAATTATTTTTGCTAGAGGAATGCATGATCCTTTTATTTTCTATTCTCTTTTATCCTAGTAGCTTTTGCTTTGAAAGTCCATGTTTCCAGGCAATAACAAGGGCATAAAGTTACTTTCTGCAAATTGCGCAGTTCTAGCAATCTTTGTTTCTCTTAAGCATCTCTGCTGAAGTGATTGTATAAGCATTTTCCAAATACAAATCAAAGTCTTCAGTGGTTCTAAGACATGCAAAGGCCACAATACTGCATACTGTTCTCCATCAGCTTCTTACTCGATACATGCCTTATTAACACTCTCAGAAGAAGAGAGGAAAGAAGCTCCTTAATAGTAAACACATAGGTACAAAACAGGGGAGTAAAAACAATTAAAAAAAAAGGAAGGAAGCAGAGGGGAAGCATTTTAGCTTTTAAAGATGACTCACAGATATTTATAGCAAGCCCATAGTTCTGCTTTGTGTTCCGTATGGCTCTTGCAGCTGCTGGCATAAAAGGCCACATTTGCCTCCTACCTTTTCCTTCCTCCAAGTAGGCTTCCCACAGTTCTCCTGAGCCTTAATGCCCCAAACAGATAAGACCTCTATGTAAAAAGACCTTTAATCTTTCTCAAAATTCCCCTTCCTTCTGTAGTCTCCATTTCTCCTGTTCTTATAAAGACAACTTAGCAATTCATTAATACCTGCAAGATTGTGTCACACTTTTCAGTTGAGTTACCTCTTCAGTTTGACCAAAGAGGGAGGCAACATGGGTCTGGGTCAGACCAAAGCAGTTCCTTCAGAGGCAGTTGCTGAAGCTGCTTGGAAGCAACTTATAAAAGAGGCAGCTGTCCCCCAGGAGCCCCGTCACAATTTCACATTCAGTGAAATTTCACCTTTACCCTTTTGGTGTGGTACATATGGATGGAAAATGTGGTATCTATACTGCACAGCTACAAAATTTGAATTACATCTTATAACTAGGTGTACCGTGCTCCAGAAGGGCAGATGCAGCCAGATTGCACACTAAAATATGTTTAAGATCTAAGCACATTCAACATAGCAAATCAGTATGTAGACTATCATCTCTCACTGTACTTAGCAAATGGGATTTTTTTTTGAGAAAAATCAGATAAAAATCAGATAAAAACAACTTGTGTTACCTTTTCAAAAACTACTCTTAATCTACAAAAGTTTCTATTTGCAGAGGAAAAATTAATAGTTTGAGTAATTAATAGTTTGAATTGTAGAAATGTGTGGGATTGATGCCTTTCTTTTCAGCCTTTAAATACTTATCTATAACTCTACATAATGCTTATCTATACTTCTCTACTTTTCCACTTATAAACTTGCCTTTCATGTCCTTGGAAAAAGACTCATAACTCAGTCAGCTCATAAGAAAGTGTACTAAAGCACCTGACAACGAGACTGATTTCCTTGCTAACTGATAAGCTTCTCACTGTTACTAGATACTTCAGAATTTGTAGTATAGATTTCATATTCATAAATTAAGATTTCAAAAATGTATTTGTGTATTTTCATATCAACTGATGACCTTGCACATTGTTTCTCTTTGTTTCACAGTTGGCCCACTGCAGGAACTACAGTCAAGAAAAGCTGATGAATTGATGTTGTTCTTGTAGCTTGATTTTAAGTTTTATATTTGTGCTGGCTTGGATAAAGTTAATTTTCATCCTGGTAGCTGGTATGGGGCTGCTTTGGATTTGTGTTAGAAACAGTGCTGGTAATATAGGGGTGTTATGTGTCATTATAGTTGTTGCTGAGCAGTGCTTATGCAGAGTCAGGGCCTTTTCTGCTTCTCACTCCACCCCACCAGTGAGTAGGCTGGGGGTGCACAAGAAACTGGGAGGGGACACAGCCGGGACAGCTGGCCCCAACTGAACAAAAGGATATTCCATACCATATGGCTTCATGCTCAGCTTATAGAGCTGGGGGAGGAAGGAGGAAGGGTTGTTCAGACTTGTTTGTCTTCCCAAAACTACTTTCCTGGAGACGGCTACCATGGATACTTAATCAATGTACACGTCTGAATGACTCCCAGCAATACAATGCCATCAAGTTGAAATAAATTACCTGAAAAGTGTGATTTCTTCATGAACGCTATATGAATACTGAATAATATTTTCTGTCCCTGCCCATGGCAGGGGGGTTGGAACTAGATGATCTTAAGGTCCATTTCAACCCTAACTATTCTATAATTCTATGATTGTTTAATGCTTTACATTTGTACTGCGTATTACACAAAATTAGGAGCTGTAATTAAATTAATGTTATAAGAAAATGTTCTAAACAAAAAGAAACATAGGTGGAAGAGACCTGATATCAAACTCATTTTACTCTTTCGTATATGAGTTCTTTTTTCTTTCTCCTTTCCTCTTGATGGCTCTTTTCAGTATAGTCTATCTTTTGTCTTTCAACAGTTATCTCTTTCTTCCCTCAGTCTTTTCTCTTATTTCTTGCAGCCCCTATTCTTTCCTGCTATTTTTAGTTACTCTGCTCCTGTGCCTTTTTGCAGCCATTATTTGGGCTCAGCAAGAGAGCAAAATCAACTCACACAGGGAAAGAGATGAAGGGAAAAGAATAATTATTTCTCCTCTCCCCGCTTCCTCCCCAGTCTTCCTAAATGAATCCATGGCTTTTCCAAGTGAAAAACACACTTGAAATTATTTGCTCAAATTCACTGATTTAACAGGAAAATTTCCATCTACCTATTATTTAAGCAGTAATGTACCTCAGAAATAATTCAGTCAGGCAGTGTGGCTCTCATGGCCACGCTAGTGAGAGTGTTCTTGAATTTGGAATTTATGGCAGACCCCTATCTCTTAATATCTATCATATGGAGTATCTGAGGCTTGCTAAAGATTTATTTGTTCTTGGGTGCATATTCATACTGGTTGTTACAGATGCAAATGCAGAAAAACAAAAAATGACTGCAAAAAAGCTAGAAAACTCTTCTTGGTCACTACTTGCATTTTTACAGTTGTGCGTTGGACTAACCCAGTGAAAAATGTTGTAGAAATAGCACAAAAAAAATAGGACAAGTTTCAGAAGTTACTTGATGTTAATGTAATTTATTATATGGCCTGATTTTTATGTAGTACAAAGTTTAAAAAAATTTTTTTAAACTTTTTTAAGTTTTTAAAATTTTTTATGTAGTACAAAATTTAAAAAATTTTCTTAGATCAAGTTCACCTCAAAGGGTAGGTTCAGGATGTTACATGTTCCTATGTCTTTGATAAATCTTCTCTGAGAAAGACATGATCATTATTACAGTAAAAGCACAAAATCCAATATGATATTACTTCTTTCAATACTAGGTCAACATCAACTTTTTTGTGGCTGAATTTCCTTCTCCCACCTCTCCCACAAAATGATGCACACCACCATTTCCAGATTTTTTGGAATTTTAATTCAGTGCATTTCAGTAGAAAGTTAATAATTTTAATTGTGATGTCTAAGATTTATTTCTGAGTATTAGGTAACTGAGACAGATGTGTGCAGACAAATAAATGTTGTACTTCTCTCAATAAACAAGTCCAAGCATCTGTTTTCCCCTTGATGGCTTACTTCACTACTGAGTATGAAGACACACACTACCAGGTTAAGTTAAATGAGATCTGAATCCAAACATATTCACAGAATTGAAAATAAGTAGCCAAAATGCTAGGAAGTTAAAAATTCCTTTTAAAAATAATCCATTTTATGATTGTCTTGATATGATGAAAAGCATAGATCTGCTCAAAATTGTAACACGCAAGATAGTCTCCAGGCATTTTTTGCTTTTGTGATCTGTGGAATAGTCATTACAGTACATTATATTCTTTGCCCATGAGATTTCCTTTCATAAACTAACTTGAGTCCGAAAATCAGCTCATGTGAGCACATGTTCAACAAGCTGTTCAGAGCATTTGCTAACGTTACAAAGATTTTCACATTGCCATAAATAACTGTCCTTCCTTTCAACCCAGATACCATGAATTTGAACTTCTCATCTAACTTTTATTTTTCACAATCAAAACTTTCCCAGCTTTATTTCCTCCAAGTAAAGTCTCACTAAGACCTGAGTTTATTTTTTTATGTAGCTAATTCTGGAAGTATCACATGGATTATCTTGAGTACTCTCAGCTACATAAGAGTATCCTTTCCATTTATGTTCAGTATTGATTTTGCTGTGACGGAGTTGCAGTTGCAATCAGGATAGAATTGCTGCAAGTAAGCAAACTCTCTATCACATGACCTGTGGTCATGCTAAAGCTAGCTGCTAACACAAGAGGCAGCTAGCCCACACTTCCACATCTTCTTTCCTCTTTGATAAGTGTACCTCTGACAAGGATAACAGTGGTAGCACTATAATTTCTTCAAACGTGAAAGGACTACACAGATGTGATTTTACATGCATGTTTTCCCAACGCGTGCAGCTGATCAGTAAAATGACTGTAGAGAATCTTACTTTTGAAATAATTGTCTACCTTGACAGCCTTTCCCTAGGCAATCATGGTAAGTTCTTTGATTCTCCTGTTTTCACATCATCTGTGTACTCCAGTGCTGCCCCTCTTCAGACTTCTGTGCAAGTGGACTATAATCAGTAGCCACATCACCAGCAACTATTTTGCCTCCTTGACCAGAATTCATAGCAACAGAGAGCAACAAGCAAACTGGTAAGCAATCTAAAACTGTATAGGGCTTTTATCCTTAAAAAGTTAGGAATATGCCCATAAAGAGGGGTTAAAAAAAAAAAAAAAAGAAAAATTCAACCTTAAACTACACCTTTCACTACTGGGAACTTGCCTCTGACTCGAGTCACATCAGTATTTATACCCAGAAACAGATTTTCATCTTTAACCTCCATGAAGTGTCTATTGTGCAAGTTTAATTACAGAAAAAAAAAAAAAAACAACCCAAAACATGTTGTTGCAGCCATATATAAATGTTAAGCAGACATTTTTCTTTAAGAAGCCAGCATTATATATGCCAGAAAAATAATCTTTCACTCTCCCACATACACACTTTGGAGGGGAGCTTTCCAGTTTTCACAGTCTATTTATAGACAGAGGCTTACAGAGAAAGGAATATTACTCCAACAAAATGTAAGTTGTTATTGCACATACACAATGGAATAAGTAGAAGCTGAAAATCTAAAGTTTTTGCAATGCTGTCAAGCTGGTCACTGCAAAGGCAAGGAATGTGTTTCTTTGCTTACTTATAACTAATCATTGAATTAAAACACTACAGCACCCTCTTGCTTTTCCTGTTTATTTTCCTTATTCAGATAAGAGTTGCCCATTTTATTCATGTACTGCACCTTTAATTTAATCTGAGCATTACTTATTTGTCAAAGACTCTTCCCAGTTGACAGTGCTGTGAAAAATGCAATTATATAAAGCTGATATATTTTCTATGTGAGAAACAAACTGTCACATTTATTCACTCTGCATGTAGAAGCCTGCACACAATTATGTCAAAATGTGAAGATATTATGGACAGACACTGGCAAAAATGTTTCAGGTCTTTAGTGTGTCCAAATTATGCCTAGATCACCAACATAGCTTAGAAAGCACTAAAAATTAATGTTTTCAAGTAGACTAAATTAACAGCTCTACTCAAAAATGACTGTTTTCTTCTTTTCTTGGTTGCTGTGTACTTTTAAGTATTATCTTTATAGTTTCTCTCTTCCTACAGCAAAAATGATGCAAACACTGAAAAAAATAAAAAAAATAATAAAAAAAAACAAACAGGAAGGGGGGAAGGTAGGCTTTCATTTTCAGCAAAACAACAACAAAAAAAAAAACAAAGACAAAATGAGTTGAAAAGTAGAACTGCAGAAAGTTTAACCTGAAAACTTGAGACCTGAAACTGAAGATATTTGCAGAGCTGTTAGTACAACATGCTGACTAATATCCATCACTAGTATCAGTTAGAGAGAAAAGCATATATACTTAGCAGGTGGTTAATAGAAAGTCTTTAATTGCTGTTGCAGAGAGATCCTTAGGGAACAGAAAATTTCACATTTTCCCTTTTAGATGACTAAAAAGTTTCAATGGTTGCAGAATTATTGCGCTGTAACAGGTGGGTATCACCTAAAACACTATTAAGTAGCTCCGTTTCTCTTTTAAATAGTTAGAGGGTTTAATGTCTAATGTGGAGACATGCTGGCCAGAACCATGCACATAAGTGTTTCTGCAGTGCTGGAGGCCTCATGTGGAAGATGGTGACAAATCCCTACTGACTTCAACCGCAGCAGCTGCAGCAGCAAAGCTCTCTCATGGCTAGCATTGTAGGCCAAGACAAATATAATTTGTGATTGCTTTCCCCACCCCTTTCTCCACCAGTACCACTGACTGAAGTATGGTCCTGAGAGCGGGCATTGAGCCTTTACCACCAATAACAAGCAGCCTTTGAACTTCACAGCTGCTGTTACACTCTAGTGGCTGAAGTAGTGCCTCAACCATTAGGGATGCACATTTGCACCCCTAACAACTAACTCCCCCTAATGTCATGTCAGTATTGTTTACTGAACTACTAGATTAAAATCTTAATATGTCTTTCATATTTGTGAGAACCTGTGGCAATGGATGAACCCAGGACAAGCTCAAATGCTGAAGTAAGTAAATAAATAGGTATGAAGCGTAAAGAGCTTTGGAAATTTTTATTTTATTTTTTTTTTTAAAGGCACCAAACATTTGGGGGAGCATCTAAGCCCAAATGCAATTCCAGCAAACTTCCATTAAGCAGTGCAATTTAGATGTATTTGGACACCTCAGCCAAGCAAAATTGTTTCATGTATTAATTCTGTACTGTTCATTCTATACTGCCATAGGCTAACACACAAAAGCTTTGAAAAAGGGTAAGGCTAGAAAATCATCTGCTCAAGATGTGAAAGTTGCCATAAATAAACACCATCAGGTCAAAGGTTGCCCCTTTTGCAATTTAGAAACTAATAGTATATATATATACTTTTTTCTAAAGACAGAAATGTATTCTGTATTTTTATATTTAGCTTCTATAAACCATCTCTAGAATTTTTGTCATGTCTGCAGAGCTCGGCACCAGAACTGAAACATTAAAATCTATTTCAGACCTGTTGCATGAATATAGGGAGGATTATCTAGGGAGTTATTACATGGTCTAGCACAGGTGGTGGAACAGGCAACATTCATCCATAGACTTCAAAGGTAGCCTGCAAACAGCAAGAAAGTATTAGCTTTCATACTACATATTTGTCGTGCTCTCCAGAGCAGTCAGAATCCATGAGAATAGACTCCCTATTCCATTCTTGTTTTGACCTGGCTGTGTTCAAGACTTCATCACAACACTCTCACTAGGCTCCAGCCCAGTGTCAGGACTGTCACCGTTTCTCTATCTCACCTCTGTCTCCAATTCTATTGCATTCCTCCCTCTGGCTGTCACCCAAATTTATCTCACAAGGCTTTTCTTTTATATTGCTTGCTTCAACACCCTGAGACTATGTCTATGTGAAGAAGTAGATCTGTAGGGTGAAACACACCTGAAGACCACATTGTGAACAGTTTATGCCTATTTATGTCTATTAGAAGGAAGTGCAGCAGGA
Source organism: Pezoporus flaviventris (assembly GCF_033815535.1). Classification (NCBI taxonomy): domain Eukaryota; kingdom Metazoa; phylum Chordata; class Aves; order Psittaciformes; family Psittacidae; genus Pezoporus; species Pezoporus flaviventris. Next base: position 27,690,807 of record NW_026892550.1, read on the forward strand.
GGGCCAGGAGACCTCCTTGGATGGATAAAGTGCTGCTGAGGAAAACTTGAAGGGAAAAAAGAGGCTTATATAAGGTGGAAGCAATGACAGGTGGCCTGGGAAGAATACGGGGATGTTGTCTGGGAAGCTAGGGACCAGGTTAGGAAAGCCAAGGCCAAGTTAGAATTAAACTTGGCTAGGGATGTTAAAGATAACAGGAAGGGATTCTCTAGGTACGTAGCAAATAAAAGACAGACTAGGGACAACGTATGCCCCCTCAGGAAGCTCTCAGGAGAACTGGCTACCCTGGATTTGGAGAAGGATGAGGTTCTGAATGACTTCTTTGCCTCAGTATTCACTGGCAGAAGCTCTGACCATACCACCCAAGTCTTGGAAGGCAGACACAGGGACTGTGAGAATGAAGACCTTAGGCCCACTGTAGGAGAGGATCTGGTTCGAGACCATCTTAAAAACCTGAACGTGTACAAGTTCATGGGACCTGATGAAATCCATCCACAGGTCCTGAAGGAGCTGGCAAATGAAGTTGCTAAGCCACTGGCCATCATATTTGAAAAATCATGGCAGTCAGGTGGAGTATGTGATGAGTAGAAAAAGGGAAATATAACCCCCATTTTCAAGAAGGGGAAAATGGATGACCCGGGGAATTACAGAGCAGTCAGTCTCACCTCTGTGCCTGGCAAAATCTTGGAGCATATTCTCCTGGAAGGCATGCTAAGGCACATGAAAATCAACAAGGTGCTTGGTGACCGCCAGCATGGCTTCACTAAGGGGAAATCCTGCCTGACCAGTTTGGTGGCCTTCTATGATGGGGTTACAGAACTGATGGACAGGGGTAGAGCAGTTGATGTCATCTACCTGGACTTGTGTAAAGCATTCGACACTGTCCCACACGACATCCTTGTCTCTAAATTGGAGAGACATCAATTTGATGGATGGACCACTCGGTGGATAAAGAACTGGCTGGCTGGCCACATGCAAAGAGTTGTGGTCAATGGCTCAATGTCTGGCTGGAGACCAGTAACGAGTGGTGTCCCTCAGGGATCGGTGCTGGGACCAGTCTTGTTTAACAACTTTATCACTGACATGGACGGTGGGATTGAGTGCGCCCTCAGCAAGTTTGCCGATGATACCAAGCTGTGTGGTTCGGTTGATACCCTGGAGGGAAGGAATGCCATCCAGAGGGACTTTGACACACTTGTGAGGTGGGCTGATGCCAACCTCATGAGGTTTAACCATGCCAAGTGCAAGGACCTACACTTGGGTTGGAGAAATCCCAGGCACAGCTACAGGTTGGGCAGAGAAGAGATTCAGAGCAGCCCTGCCGAGAAGGACTTGGGGGTGTTGGTTGATGAGAAAATGAACATGAGCTGGCTTCAGTGTGCGCTTCCAGCCCAGAAAGCCAACCGTATCCTGGGCTGCATTAAAAGGAGCGTGACCAGCAGGTAGGAAGAGGTGATCCTGCCTCTCTACTCTGCTCTTGTGAGACCTCACTTGGAGTATTGTGTGCAGTTCTGGTGTCCTCAACATAAAAAGGACATGGAACTGTTGGAACAAGTCCAGAGAAGGGCCACGAGGATGATCAGGGGGCTGGAGCACCTCCCATATGAAGACAGGCTGAGAATGTTGGGGCTGTTCAGCCTGGAGAAGAGAAGGCTGCGTGGAGACCTCATAGCAGCCTTCCAGTATCTGAAGGGGGGCCTACAAGGATGCTGGGGAGGGACTTTTCATTAGGGACTGTAGTGACAAGACAAGGGGTAACGGGTTAAAACTTAAACAGGGGAAGTTTAGATTGGATATAAGGAAGAAGTTCTTTACTGTAAGGGTGGTGATGCACTGGAATGGGTTGCCCAGGGAAGCTGTGAATGCTCCATCCCTGGTGGTGTTCAAGGCCAGGTTGGACAGAGCCTTAGGTGACACAGTTTAGCATGAGGTGTCCCTGCCCATGGCAGGGGGCTTGGAACTAGATGATCTTAAGGTCCTCTCCAACCCTAACTATTCTATGATTCTATGGTTCTATTTTTCACTACTGAAGCAAGTACATCACTCCAAATAAACTCATATGCTTCCTGATGTGAAACCTGTAATAATCTCTTAAGTTTTCTGTTATATGGAGCAGTCATTTACCATGACATGCTTTTGACTAGAAAGCACACCACTAGCAAGTTACACAGAAATAAATTATGTGCTGATGCATCTTTATGAAAGGCATCTTGCTATTCATATTTAGTTTTTTTGCTTTATTAAAAGCGCAGTTATCTTCTACTCCAAAACTTGAGAACTGCCTGGAAAAAAAAAAAACAAACCAGCTTTAACTTTATGTTTTTATGTAGGTAACAGGGCAAAGTAGAACTATTATTTAAAACTTTTACTGTCATTTTGCTGGTGTGTTTTTTTTTTTTTTTAGTTTTTGGGTGTTTTTTCGGGGGGGGGGTAAATATCATACAGGGAAAATGACATTTCATTTTCTAATAGAATATTTATATCATGAAAAAGTAGGTCAGTAATAGCTTATGAATCCAGCTCAGTTTCATTCTTAAATATGTCTGTTATTGGCAATGTGTCTCCTTTTGTGTCCCTGTCAGATCTTTCCTGTTTCAGCCTCATGTGGAAAAAATGCTTCTTTCCCCACTGTTAAATTCAGTTTAACAATTTTTTCATCACTGTCTACTCCCATCTTCTTGCTCACTCTCCAGCAGCCTTCATATCTCCACAGCAACCTTGCTCTTTCATTTCCTATGAAAGTTCCCCAACAAAATATTATGAAGAAAAATAGGTGCATTACTGATTTAAGAGGTTAGCATTGTTATCTGTTACATTTAAGAACATTTATACTAAAAAAATGTAGAAATCTCACCTCTCTACATCATGAGGGAAGTTCACATGTAGTCTTGAGAAAGCCTGGATTAGATTTTTTATATAACATATTAGGTGTGAATAATTTAAAGCATGATATGCTCAAATAGCTGGAAGGCTTTACTTTTTTATGTTCTAAACAGCAGTATCGATTGTTCAAGAGGGTTTTGTTTCTAAGCCTAATAAGAGTGAAATAAGATTGATGCTGTATTTTGTTTACCAAATATATGTTTTTCTCTTGAAATCCAACACATCTGCGGATGCATATGGATGGATATATCTCTCTGATCTGTCCATCATATATTAAGACACTCAGTGATTCTATACTTGTGCTACACTACTCCAAAATTACTGTGCTTTTGAGTGGAAAATCTGAAAATAATACTTTTTTTTTCCAATGCATGTGGGTTTTTTCCTAAGTTTTTTATGCCTGTGTAATTAAATAAACCATGTAGCACACTGCAATATTGATTCACAGGAAGCTGGAAGTTTGGAAGATATGTTGATCTCAGTCTGTAACACCTATAAGGCAGATGAAGCCGTTCCATTATGTGTTGCATAGATGTAATTTTAAGTTCTTAATTCTGCAAATTTTCAAGGAAAGTGAACGTTTGCACATGTAGTTTATTTGCACATTTTATAAATGATAGCACATTTCTTTATGCATTTTTCCAGAGGATTAAAAAAAATATATCCAAGTCCTATTTTGACCCTTGGGCAATGTGTCAGTATTACTTCAACAATAATTTTGAGAAACAAGTAAAATGAGTTCAAATGGGAAAAAAAAAAAATTAGATGTAGTCATATAAGTATTGCTCTGCTGTCTTTTCAGGTTTTATGAGTGCTTACCAGAGTCCAAACCCCATACCTTTCTCTAATTAATTTTCAGTTGTAAGAGACTTATCATTTATTCCCACCTTTCTCCCATACATTTCTTAACACAAACAACGTGACTTTCCAAATACATTGAAAAGTACTTGAGTATAATTTATAAGGTTACACAGAGTCAAACCAAAGCATAACTTTTAGTTTTATAGTAGTGGCTATCATTGCTTTTTGTGGTCCCATAAAGATACAATAGAATTGATACCTACCAGTTTCCTAGAAGCATAGAAATAGTTATCCACTTTTAAATCTATTTAGTTTTAAAATCTTTTTACATGGAAATTAAGATATTAAAATCTAGATAATAGATTAAAAAATTGAGATATTTACAGTTTGCCAAGGGATTCCAGGACATCAGTGACATCCAAGGTATCAAGAGGAACAGTGGGGTGGGGGAAAGGGGGCACATTCTTGCTCTTTCACAAATGATATTCCTATATAAATTGACTATGATGAATGTTGGTTATGAAATGAGAGAGATTTTAATGCTACTCTCAGTAATTAAACTGAAAAGATTTAAATAGCAGTTCTAAAGTTACTGAAGCATAACTCAAGTAAGTAATTAGGTAAGGCATAAAAATGCTATTTCAAAATTATGATAGATACAGATCAATTCTATGGAAACATTCTTTGGGGATTCTTTTTTTCCAGTTCTGTTTCTTGCACAAAGGTGAGCGTAAGAATAATTACTTTTTGCACTTCTTTCTTCTGCAGTGATAAGCCAGACTGTCAATTGTTTATTGCAACACTTGTTCAGAATATGGAATCTGCAAGATTTGGGGTCTTAATCCTGTCTTCTGTCTCATCTGATGTGGAAGTATATGTAGAAAGGTTTCTGTTAATATTTTAAAGACCATTTTTAAGAGGCAGCTGTAATTTTAATGGCATTTTTTAAGTAGATTAAGTTTTCTCCCCATTCATTTACATTTCATCTTTTTGCTGTTTATAAGTTGGTTAAAGTCTCTTTGACATAATCAGGTTAGAAATGCTGAATATTTATGCCTATATATTATATACAGAAAAACAGGCGTGGCCTACTAAACCCAGGTGTTTTAGTAATAGTCCAAAATTTTTCAGCTTTTGTACTGTTTTAATCAGCAACATGATTTCCCTTGTTTTCCAAAGCAGTACAAATGCAGAAGCACACAACAGGAAATGTAGTAAAGTTCAGGTCATGGCATAACATACTGGCATACATTTACTGATATGAACATTACTGTAAGCACATCAAAAGCATGACAAGTTTTACCCAGTTCTGCAGTAACTGCCTGCAGCGATGCTAACATGGTATTTCAGACCTGGCACATTAAATGGAGACAGAGTAAACGGAAAGATCTCCAAAGCCCAGGGTTTGACCTGAAGGTGATTTATTAAGCATATTTATTTGACCTGAAGGTGATTTATTGAGCATATTTATTTGACCTGAAGATGATTTATTATTTCCTCTGGGGCAACACAACCCCAAATATAAGTACCAACTGAAGTGACATCGACAAGTGTTCAGTGGTCTTTAAGGATTCCATGGTTATTTCCTGAAGGCAAAGGGTGTTTATATGCTGGGGACGCAATTACAAAGAAAACTGGTAAAAAAACATGTTACAACATCAACTTTAACAGAGGTATATAAATCAAGAGCATCCATAAGAAAAATGAATTTACATTTACATTACATTTACATAAATGTTCTGCCTCAGAAGAAAAGCAGAACATAATTTATCTGGGCAAAAATGGAAAAAGACACTCGAACTGGGAAGCAGAGGGTCAGAGAAGCACTAAAATGAAAGCGTCGTCATTAAAAATAATTCAGAATTGTTACACTGCTGTACAATTCTTTTTGGTGACAATGTTTTCTGCTGCTAATCAAAAGGGTAAAAAATATAATAATATTTAATAATAATAATAATAATAATAATAATGGAAACAAATTTGAAAGAACAAGGTATCGGAGTAAGTCTTCTTTAGAATCCCAGATGTCAGCATCAAGTGACAGGTTTTGAGGAAAAACACTTCCTATCTGGCAGACACAGGCCAGCAACTCTCTGGCAAGAAGCAGATGTCAGAAATGCAGCTGAATGTTCTGAACACTTACCAAGATCATCACTGTAATTAAAAATCCAAATGAAAGGCCAGAAGTAACTCTATCAAAGCGCAAATCTGCTATAAGAAATCGGCCAACCTAAATTGAAGTGGGAAGAGACACTTTTTTCACAAATTTCTCTCAAATTATTTTGCTTCTCTCTCAGCTTTGCCCACTCAAGTGAGTGCTTAGCAACTACCAAAAATGAAGTCTCACTTCTTTGTTCTGTTCTTGGGGCAGGTAGGATTAATTATTCAGTCCTTGAAAATGATTAAATCAGAGAGAAAGACTAAGTAGGATTAAGAGATATTGGAAAGAAGACAATTAATACAAAGAAATCTCTATCTTTACCTTTGGAATTTAAAAGTTATGAACTAATGACATTTCAGTCTGAAGGAAGGAGATACAGGGATATCCTGGCCCATATAATGCATCTGTCCAAGCAGATTATAATAATATAATATTTATTATATTATTATATATTACATCCCTAATAGTCCTAGTATAACTCCTTAATATTCCTAAATTGCATACGTATACAGATATGCCCTGTGGAAACCTTAGATTAGAGCTTAGGTTTCAGTTCTGAAGGCTGGATTCAAACAATCATACATACAAAACAGCATCTCGGTTACACAGTAATAATAATGCAAAGGCAGTACCCATCTATTCATATAGGGTTATAGAACTGAAAGCTGTATAGTAGTAGTTTTAACAGCACTTGGACTGAGCATATCCCACTGTGAATGGTTGCAGTTATAGATTGCATATGTTATTTTAGTTATGACTGGTTAATTTGCAGACAGTTTTATCAGCTATTATAAAATTCTCTCATACTCAATCATACAGTAATCTCCTATATTCCTCTGGGCTCTCAATTTTTCTCTTACTCTAAGAGGTACTTTGGCATCTAAAACAGTACTGACTTCAAGAGTTGCCTGTAATATGCGTGTAGAAATCAGAGAATCTGTGCTTCAACATTTTAAAACGCAGCTGTCGTGTCACTTCAGTGTCAATAAAAACCATTACTGAATGCCCCAAACAATATGTGTCCTGGGAAAGATGAACATTGAAGTTATTGCTATTATATCACTACAGAATTTGCCAAAAACCACACTGAGTTGTTATCCATTTGAAAATACAATCAGGACACTTTTATATTATTTGTCCTTTAATTTTGTAATAATGTTTTCAGGGTTTTTTTTCATATGCAAACTTTTTCTAAAATGAAGAATAACTTTTATTTAATTTCTCAGACTACTGTAGTGCTAACAAAAGTTACCTTCAAAATTTTCTAGACTAGCAAACTTCAGTTCTAGTATGAAGCTTCATTCTAGCAGTGAAGCATATTAGATTACAAATTCAAGACCCCTGGACAATGGTAGAGAGCAAACTCTCAGCAACAATATCAAATCCTTAGAGTGGGAAAAAAATAAAAAAGAAATCCCAGAGAACAGTCAAATGCTGAGACAGGCTGCCTTGGATACATTGGATAGTGTCCAATATATATATGGATATATAGGATGTAAGTGGCCTTCGATATATTAAAAACTCATCTGAACAGAGAGGACTGGATCTGCTTTGAACAGCATGTGGGAGCAAAAGCGCTTGAGGCCCATTGCAGCCTAAAATATTGTGCACTGTATGAGTAGATTTTGGCAAAGTTTATGCAAGTAATTTTCTCCAAATCACTCTATTAAGAGAAGAAAGACAAAATAATTGCAGAACTGAGCAGAGAAGCACAGGAGGAGTGAACAGGTTGCTCAGAGGTAATTGCTTAATTATTATCAGAACCAGAACCACACGATAAGGAGTGTTGACAGTAAAGACAGTAAATAAGGTTGTTTATTCAGTAGTATTTCTAGTGAGAATTTACTACTATGCTCTTGGTAGAATTACATCTATAGCAAAGAATGAAATTCACAGAAGCAAAGCAGGAAGCACTCAAAAGGAAGAAGTACTGGGAGAGATATACAGAGTAATTAAGATTCCAAGTTCTTCTCAGATTATATGAAATTATGATGTGTTTTGTATTAGAGAGACAAGCAGAGAGAACAAAGGTAGTGGAAAAAGACTGATGTCAAATTAAGACAGGAAATAGTATGCCACAAGAGTGAATTGGTGGCAGAATGAAACACACAGTCAATGCCTGGGGTACATATGTGATGGCAGAATAAATTTATTGGAGATGGCAGTGACTAGTGGCAGACCACAAAAGAAATTAAACCTAAGACCTCCTTATGCATATCATTTTTGCTGCTAAAGTGGATGATATTAATTGAGTCAATATGCCAAAGTGATACTAAATAAAATCCACTAGTGCTGAGAGGATATAACTTGCATCAGTTAAGAAAACATTTACTTAACTGAATAGGCTATAGTACATTATTATAACTGTATAATAAATTGTTTCATTACATACTGGAGGACCTTGAAATTTGTCTAGCTGGTGAAGGGGTTTTTGCATTTCTTATAGGTAATGGCGCAACTGACTACAAAAATTCTTCTAGCCATGCCATACTTTCTAGTACCTTCAAATATAATTAAACACTTATTAGTTGACATGAGTATTGGAAACAGTTTTAGAAAATTAGGCAAGTCATTAAAAGGAAAAAAAAAAGGTTAATTTTTTTTTTGAGCAGAGCAATAGAAGTGATCTAGGCAATATGTTGTGCACATGTGTTTTGGATTACAGGAGTCAAAGACGTCATATCAGAGCTTATAGCAGCCTCTGTGCAGGCTCCTCATTACCATGAGGTATGCTATGCTTTTCGTCACCATTCCTTATTCATTTCTCTCTATTGTATGGTTTAATTATTGAACCTATCTGCTCTCTCATCAGGCCTCTATAGCCTGAAGTAGTTTTCACACTTTCTTACCATTATATGTGACTTTGAAGTAATGTCACATGTTTCAGGTTAGCCTTTACACAAAGTTTGTTCTGTTGTCTTTATTTTAATCTTTTAAAATGCTTATCCAGTGCCTCAGAAAATGTTCAAACACTTAATTTTACTATCTTTAGTAACAAACACCACAAATGTCTGTACTGAAAACTCAGACAGCTTTCCAGCAGAAAAATACTTCTAGCAAGCTGAAGAAAATAGAGCTGTGGGATGTACTAATTATAACCGTTCGTCATATATATTATAGACCGAGAGCAGATTCATACTTATTCCACATTCAGTCATGAGTCTGCCACTAATGAATGTCTCTGAAAACATTGAGAAAATAAATTATGCTTTGGTTAGAGGAATCCTTTCTATCAGAAAAGGCTGCTAGCACTTTCTATTCTTCATGTTTTCTTCCTTCTAATGACAGAAGGAATGGAAAACCAATACCAGTTACAACAGTAGTCTTTGCCATGTAGCAGAGGTATTAGCACCTTTCCATATACACCAAGAAAAAATGCATAATCAATATTGTAAAAGTCCTCTGACTTTTTTTGCTAAAGTGCTCCTGGTCCTACATACACCAATCATGAACAATCCAGTTGGATTTAACACAAGAAAATTAACTAAATTAATGGGCATCTACCTGAAAATTGCATGGGACTTTTTTTTGTTTGTTTGTTTTAAATCAGACCCAAGACTGGGCCTTCACGAGTTTTCACAACTGTAACACATTACACTGCTATGTATGGACATCTTCCCCATCCCCTCACACACCCCAGTTCCTCATTCCTAAAAGTTCTAATAGTAGAGGTGTACTCAAGATTTCCCATACACTCTTTTTTTGCAACTTTCATGTGTGCTCTTCAATACATAGGATTTGAATTTGGGAAAGACATATCCCAGCTGATGTAATACAGCTCCGCCCCCTTAAATGGATCTGACATTTACATCAGTCAAATATCTTCTAGGTATCTCTTATTTCCTGAGAATGCATACATTCATTTTCTTTTTATTACCTGTTTTTCACTCAGCATTAAGAAAATGACAGTCTAAATTTAGGATCATCTCAGCCACAGGTACAGATATGTTAATAAAAATAACTATTTTTCTTTTTTCCATACCAGCCTGAACAGATAAGCAACAGAGAAATTAGGGGATTAATTCTGTAATCCTGTAGGCTTCTTTGTGAATCAAGGAAGGTGACCCTGCTATCATCACAGCTCATCAGATTTCACTTAATGAGAGAACTCAAGAGGGCACTGGTGAGAAATATGATATAGAGGGATAACTAGAATGAATTCAATGATACTACTTTACAAACTGTATCAAGTGTTATTCAATTAGTTTGATAAATTGAAATCTCAGAGGAAGACTAAGCCAGGCAAGATTTATAGGTAGAAGAGACTTGTTTCAACTAATGTTTGGTACATTTAAGCAAACTTTCAGGTCAGAAGAACTGTATCAGATAGTTTCTCCCTTTCTTCCAAACCAGATCAGCTGGTCTAGCAGTCTCTTCCTGAAAGCTAATCTTTTCCTCATACATCACGATAGCCACAGCGTCTGACGGGAGAATTGCCAAAAAGTGTGTGACTGACTCATTTTTCTAGCAGGACCAATTCAAAAGAGTAGTTAGTAAAAAAGTGAAGAGGTGCCACTGCCACACTCCCCTCCACATCCCTCACAGAGAGAGTGCACATGCTCACCCAGCACTTTTACTCGCAGCAGAGCAGAGGTACTTTAACTATGGCAATTGTAAAAGACATTCATTTATTTGAAACTAAATGGCACCAATAAATGTCAAAATGTTTGCTTTCTACCTTATTAAGATCTGTTTCTAGCCTCCTGTATGCTGCAGGTGTAAGGCATATTTTTCAATTTTTAAAAAGTCCCTACTAAAATTTAACAAAGAGTTTAAAATAAAAGCACTTTTTTGGATATTGTAATTACTTTTAAAAGTGGTTTTCTCTAGCCCAGGAGAACATTAAATTCTAGTCCTCAGAATGCTGCATGTGACACATGATGTGAGTTCACATACCTCAGAAGTCAGCCCTGTTAATTCCAACAGGATAATGAAGGAAAACATGGTTAGAAAGCTTCAGTGACCCTTGGAAAAGTTATTTACTTGGCGGGAGGAGTGGGGGTTTCACAGTAATACAGGATCTCTGCCAGTTCAGCTGTAGCTTTTCATGAGAACTTTCTCAATTAAAAAAAAATCTTGTTTAACTGGAAATTGCTTGCAAGAGCAATTTATTTTTGTCTACTGAACCCTATGAATTTTTGCAACTTGAACATTTTCAAAATATTTGTTCTGCTACCAAACCTGCTTATTTGAAAAAAAAAGCTGATATTATGTTTTATCTCTCTGATCTCACACACATTAACATACCTCCAAAGAAGTTATTATATTTTATGCCTCACATATTAGGCATAGAATTTAAAGAGTCCTAAGCTAGTCTTCCTAACTTGCCTGCTGATTCTTCAAGAGTAAATTTGACTGCTGTGTTTATACTAGAACTTGGGTGTTATGGTTTTGATGCTACGTGATCAACCAACAACATCATGTCCATCTATCATACTCAGATACCTACTTTGGTTTCACAGACATAATTATCTGGAGACTAAAAACTTTAACAGGCAATACAGTTGTTTATATATTCAGTTATTTTTCCGTACCAGACCTAAAATACTGGATTATACTGCATCAAGTGCAACATTCCATGATCCTTTTGTTATTTTCTTCCAAATGCAGAATTCTTTTTTTTTGCCTGAAAAACCCAGTGTCACTGTCTAAACATTTATTAAGCTGACAGGTTGAACTGAATTTTGAGCAGAAAATGCTTTTGGCCCTCATGGTACAAGGGTGGCTTTCTGCAACCACCAGCTGCAATTCTGAGCACTTGAAAGGCATTGCTCTTTTTTGATAGTGGCTTGTGTGATAAATATGCCAATTAATTGCAGAAACCTGAAGCAAGTCTTCAAACTGATACCATGCATAACCTATAATTGCTTATTAGTACTCTAGCTTAATTCAGGTAGGTCACTCTGAAGCTTTTTCCCCTAGTCACAAGAACTTTGTTGTACAGAGCTTGAACTGACTGACTGAAGGGCTACAAGTGCCCTCTTCTGGATATCTGATACTACTCCAGTTTATTCAAGGAATAGCACAGATGACCATTCATTTTGTGAAAATGGAAAAAAATTACTGAATTGTAAGCTTGCTAGTGCAAGCTACACAGACTAATAAGCATCAGCCAAACAATTTAATGAGAAAATACCTAGTTGTGTAGTTTAGCGGAGCTTTAGTGTCATTTATAGATGTCTCTGTGAATAGGTTTCTTAACTGAGCACAGAAAATTGATGTTTAATCCTATCATTTTCAAGCAGGATTTAGATTAAGAATACACATCTTCCTTTTTCCTTCAAGTCTGACAAAAAGTATTCCAATTGTTTGTCTTATCAATAAGAACATGAAGGAAATATTAGAATGTCAAAACCCAAACATTAGTATATCTTATACTTAGCTACTAATCCATAATGAGGTAGATATAGATTCCCAGCTGTGCTAGAAGCAGTCACAGTTCTGAAATGCATCAAAGCACATCTATAAATCAGTATGTGACTAAATATGGATTTGATATTTACTATTAGTTTAGGTATCTGTAATTTGACAATGCAGGCATATACATTCACATACATTAAAGATTAAAATGAATGCTGTGCATGGCAGTACAATTTGCATGTTAATGATTACACATCTATCCAAAGGAACATTGTAAACATTGGTTTATGCTATAATCAGATGCATATAGAAAGTTTACATAAAATGGAAGCAAAATTGGGAAATTTTAACCTGAAGCATCGACTGTATTCCGCTTCAGCTAAGAAACTGTCAGCTTTTGATTTTGAGATATAAACTAAGAACAACCAGATATTCACATGAGCTCTGGCCAAGCTCATATGAGTTCGGTCTTTTTAGAAGACAAAATGATATGGGGGAAAACAAGTTATGAGACCCAGAAACTCTGTATTTTATTTTGTTTAACATAAGTCCATATTATTCAAAGACAGCAGATGCAGTGTAGCAGCTGTTCCAAGATCTACACGTTAGAAAAACTTATCATCCATTTCCAATTTATCAAATAAAGGCAGGCTTTAATCTTCTCGATTTTAAGAAAGGAACATACACACTCAAAAAGCAAAGGGTGAAAATCACACTTTGAATTTGACAGTGTCCCAGACAAGTGGGATTACTCTCATCAAGTGTTTTGCAACTTTTCTTCTCAGGTGATATTATAATGTCTTTCTTCAAGCTGAGAGTCTGGATTTCAACATACAAGCAGAAAAGTTCTTTCCATCATCACTACTAAGTGATGTAGGGAAGCCAACCAGCTCTACTGTGCGGCCTCATAGTTCAGTGCCTTCAGATTTCAAGTGTTGAAGCACCATTGCACAGCTGGTGAATGGAAAACATGAAGTATAGATGATGTCAGAAAGCAAAGAAGATGATGTCAGAAAGCAAAGCTACTATGGACATTATGGTAAATGTGGAAATGCTAACCTGCATCTGTGTGCAAACACTAGAGAGGAGAACCTCTAGGCACTCACCATCTTCCTCTTGCCTGCACACAGACCTACTTGCAGTTGAATGGCACATATTGATCAGGATTGCACACAATAATATTCTTGTCATCCCAACATTAGGTGTGCTTTTAGTACAGAAAGTCCAGAATTATCTATGCTTTAATGATTTTTCACCACATAGGACCAAGCTACTTGATCTGAGATGCCACAGATTGTGAATTTTTAACCTCTCTAGATCTCTGAACTGCCTTTATTGGTCTGTATTGCTTCTTAGCACATCTTTATCCGAGGAAACTCATTAACATGCTAGTTACATCATTTGCTAATCAGTAATGAAAATGTTAAATTAGATCAGACATAAAATTGATCTCTGTGACACCTCATGACACACTTCTTGCCCTTCACATCCCAGCTCAATATGCTGTTGGTTATCGTTATCTTTTGTTTATGGTCTTTTGGATAGTTTTCAACCCTGTGTTATTCAGGTCAACTTCCATTAATTTTTCAATGAGACTTTGCAAGCCACTATTTGATTAATTCGTGCTATCACAAATGTTTAATTAAATTCTACATACATTAAGTTTCCTCTATTCCTACGTTCCCGTTGTCAGCTATGCATTACACGATTTAAGTATTACACAACTGATATTCTTTGTTCTCTCCATATTCTGTTGCTCAATAAGCTCTGAGTGCTTGCAAAAGCAATATTTGTTTCAGTATATTACTGTGACTTAAAGTTAGGACTCTTGCACACTGTTGTAATTTTCAGACTCATGCTTTCAATCAGCAGCACATTTATCTTATCTTAGTGACAGCTTCTCAGTTCTCCATGACTTCCCATGAATCATAACAGGTGGTATGGTGACCACAACATATGATCACAATCCCCTGGATCCTGTATGTGCTTAGAATAGCCAACCAAAATTCACACACACACGCCCTCTAACCTGGAATATTTTCTTACCAGTTCTGATTTGGTTCCTTTCTGTAGCCCTCCTTAGACAAAAACCTATACTGAAAATAGACTTTACCCTGGAATGTTGTAAATACTTTCTTTTCTGTTTCTTACATTTCACTGGTTCTATGCTGCAGTTAATAGCAAAAGCAATATATTTCTTCCCTTTCTGTGGAAACAAGTAAATTGCTGGTTTCATATATGGCTACTTAAATATCACTTAAAAATCCACTGATACATAGCACAAATATGGCCCATTTTTTAAACAAAGACTAATTATATTTACAGAAAAATTTATGAATTACTACAATTATCTTATAAATGCTTCACAAAACATTAATCAAAAATCTGATGAAAAATATATTGCTTTTATTTAACTGCATAATAATCATTAACTATATATAACCAATACTTTGAACTTTGATACCAAGCTGACATTCTTCATTATTTTGGAGTTGGTCTGAGTGATTAATTTTCCAGTGTATAGAAAAAGTAATTCTTGTGCAACAAACTTCATAAATGTTCTTAACTAAAATTAATTGCAGCTAGATCCGATTTTATTTGTGAGCTTTCAAGGAAACTGTAGAACTGATTCACTAGGCAATATGCAAGCAGTTCTGTAGCAAATATGTCTCAGAAAGGCAGAACTCAGGAAAGAGGTGTATCTTTTATAAGTCAGTGAATATTTCTATGGATTCTAATTACCCTTTAGTAATTAATAAAATACTACTAATTATAGGATTTAAAACAGATCCATACAAGAAAATTCACCAATGCTGTATGTTATGACTATGTGAGACAAAAAGGGCAAACATACTTTTTTTCCAATATACAGCAAAACCACCAAAACCAAGGAGAGGAAAAGGCCAAATCTAGATTTTTATTTTTTTATATACTGCAAGTAACAATTTTTATTTTAGCTACCTAACATCTAGATGTTTAGTCCAAGATGGTCATTTACCTGACTTTATGCTCAAAAGAAATTCATTCTTAGCTACCTGGGGGAAGAGAATGGTGGCAGGTGCCCAAATACAAGCTGCTTGTGCCATTTCAGCACTCTGCACAAGGCTGTCACAAAAGACAGGGGACCATGGGAAAATCCACAATCTCCTAGAGTAATAGATGGAGTCATGCAAGCAGCTCCAAACATTAAAAACAGCAACAGACCCTTATGTATCAAAAGCCGATAGTAGAGGATGAGCTTAAACTAGATGCCTTTGTTTTAGATGGTTACAGACAGGTGAAAGTAATTCCAGTCCATGTATATTACTTCATATATGCAAAACAGAAGAGAATATAACAAAACTTTGAAACAGATGCAAAAATAGTGAGAATGTAATTTTGAAAGTGAATTTGTGTGAAAACTTGCAAGAAGTATAAAGTAGTGTTGCATGGAAGTCTCATTTTGCGGTGCCTAGAAGTAGACTAAGAACTACCTTCTGGCAACATGCTTCAAAGTACTGGAATAATGCAAACTCTTTTCGCTAAAATTCTATTCTAATTTTAGACACTTCCTCCAGTCTTTTCAGCCTGGTCTAGCTTCAGAAACTTATCTTGAATTTGGTGATTATTTTAAACTATTAAAAGGAAATTACCTATTTGAATGGGAGTTTTTATTAAAGGACATTTTCTCTTGGAAGTTTATACATGAGTAAAGAAGCTACCATTAGATTAATGGAAGGTAAATTTTATCAATTTACATTTCTGAATTCCTTTTTCTTACATTTTAATTAGATTTTTTTCTCCATGTTTTGCTTTCATTATGATCGTAATTTGACATGCAGCTGGCAATAGTTGCTTTTCATTTTTAGCTCTTTGTAATATCACCCCCAACTGTCATCTGTTATTTGCACTTCTTGTGATCCCTTTGGAGCAAGGAAAAAATATTCCTATATTTATAGGCAGAGCCAAGAGTACTGTGGGAGCTACCAAAGTACACATTAATAATGTCAAGAATAACAACCTAATCTGAGCTGTTTTCTGTTATCTGCTTTTCAGAATCAGTTCACCCATCTAACATTAGCACTTTACTAACATACACCAACGAGCTGCCAAAATATTTAACTTTAAAATTGACAAACATGTCTTGGCTGCACACTCTCAAGTATTAAAAACCTGGAAAGCAAGCTGTATGCTGCCTCTGTGTGTTTTATATATACACAGACCAAAGCCTTATTATTTGCATTATTATCAGCCCAAAAGCATTTCTCACACTCAATAAAGTTTTGGCTAGAAAAAAAATCAGTATCAAATAAAAGCAGTCACTTATATTCACAGATACAAGATTTTAAATAAGAGACAGTATCAGAAGACATGAAACCTTCAACATAGTCAGTAACAAGCAACATGGAGAAGAGCCAGAAATCTTTCTATGACCAAAAAAATAGCCAGTGACACTTTTTTTGAATTACCAGCCACAGAGTGCAAGAGATTACGGTAAAGTAATATAATTCTTGACTGCACAGAGTACTTTAACAGAGAAAATCTTAGACCCACAGTAAAGACTCAGTGGCCAAGGCAATTTCTTTTACTTGGAAAAGTGTACTGGAAGAGCTTTTCATTTTTTATAATCTTACAGTTTACTACTACCAGTTGCATCTGCATACTGAATAACAGCCCAGTATAGTGAAGAATATGTAATCATGAATTTAGAAACTTAATTTGCTTACAAACCAAAATGGCACAACCACAATTGCAGTGTTCTGTCTTTCTGTGTGCTTGACACTAAAGCCTTAAACTCTTCACATTAGAAGATCTTCACATTAGAAGATTTAAGTGCTTAATAGAAATATACAAGGGTAAGAAACCAAGTTGTTACACAATGTAACATTTGTTTAATTGTTACCAAAACTACAAAGCCTGCAACAAGATACCATCAGAGAAGCTCACAGGTATGCTCACACAGAATCAGGAATCCATGCCAGGAATCCATACTTCACTGATGGAGATGATTATGGAGCAGCTCATCTTGAATGACATCATGTGGCATGTACCTGACAACCAGGTGATAACGCCCAGTCAGCATGGGTTTATATCCAATACTGTGTTCAATTTGGCAGCCCTCATTGCAAGAAAGACATTGAGGTGCTAGAGTGTATCCAGAGAAGGGCAATGAAACTCGTGAAGGGTCTAGAGAGTAAGTCTTACAGAGGAGCAGTTGAGGGAGCCAGGTTTGTTTGGTCTGGAGAAAAAGAGACTCGGAATACCTTATTGCTCTCTACAACTACCTGAAAGGAGGTTGTAGCAAGGTGGGTGTCAGTCACTTCTCTCAAGTAACAATAGGACGAGAGGAAATGGTTTCAAGTTGTACCAGGGGAAGTTTAGATTGGATATTAGGAAAAAATTCTTTACCAAAAGGGTTGCAAAGCATTGGAACAGGCTGCCCAGGGAAGTGGTTGAGTCACCATCCCTGGAGACATTTGGGACATGTAATGCTTAGGGGCATGGTTTAGTGGCAGACTTGGCAGTCTAGGCTAACTGATAGACTCAGTGATCTTAAAAGTCTTTTCTAACCTAAATAATTCTATAAATCTATGAATATAAGCATACAAAAGGTAACAAATGAGCTACCAAATTCATAAATGTGTAGAAGCAGTAACCTGAACTATCACAAATCCAGAACTGAAAGTGAGAACACAGGAAACAGTTCTTAGAGTCATCATTGATCTTTCTCTGATGTCATCAGCTCAACAAACAGCAGGACTCAAAGTGACACAACTAAGCGCTGCACATCCCTCAGGAAAAGTATTAATAAGGCAGAGGATACATTTAAAAAAAGTCCCCTCCAGAAAACATTAAGAAGCCCATATCCTGAGCAGTACAGGCACCTCGACATCTCAGGAAGGACACAGTTGAATTAGACTCCAAAATATGGTGGACTTCAATGAAATATAGACAAGGGCAACTCACATGATTAAAGGCTAGAAGCTCCTACGCTATAATGAAAGATTAAGAAGACTAAGACTCCTTAATTTGAAAAGAACAACACAGAGAGAATATGATTAAACTCTGGTAATTTCTGAATGCACTGAATAAGTGCAGAACCATTGCTCACTAAAATGCATAGAACTAGAACTAAGAATCACTTGATAAACCTAGCAAGAGACTATTTAAAAGTAGGCAAATAAAATGCCATTCAGAGACAACAGTACTCCCTATGGTTTGTTGCTACATTTCAAGGTCATGGAGGTAAGCAGTACTAGTATATTAAAAAATAGACTACCAAAAACCCCCTCACAGTTAATGGATGCATAAAGGGTAATTAAAAGGCATAAGCAAAATCTTGACTGCCAACACCCCTAAAAAACAGCAGTTCTGGGACACTGAAAAAGAAGAGTGCTATTCCCTAAATACCACTTCCCATTGCTATGCTGTCAGCTAGAGAATACTAAGCTGGATATCCCCTTGCTGTGACTCAGCTGCGCTTTCTTACGTCCTCATCTGCTTGACCTTTTACCCTGAGAAATTTTATTCCTTTGCTGCAAGTATGAAGACGCAATTATTAATACGAGCCAACACATGCTTATCAGGCAGTGTGTTAAATCAACTAACGTGATATACAAACAAATACAAGTACAAGAAAACAAATACTTCAAAACAAAATGGAAGAATTTACTTACTATGAGGAATAAAAATTTTGCATTTAAATTACTTAATCATATTATGTTTGATTGTAAGTCATCTTTGCTTTTCTTCAGAAATAGCCGGTTTTCACAAAAGCGCTTCTTTTTATCAACTGTTAATTACCACTAAATACTTTAAGCACCATATATGAAACTTTATGATACTTCACTAATTTTGGAAAATATAAAATCGTTAAATTCCACCTTGTGTGTCACTTTATGGGGTTATTAGGTTTTATGCCTGTGAAAAAGAGGAAATTAACAGAAAACACACCATGTAGCTAAGCATTTTTCACTGAATAAACTGACAGAAATGTAGGGATGAGTGCAACCTGTTCATGACAAGACCATACTTCTAGAAAATCAGTCACAGCTATTGATGACTTTTAGGGACAGAGTATTAAGGCTTGTGAGGTAACTATAATTGGTGAGGTTTTTTTCTTAAAAGAATGAAATTTAATCTCTATACTTGTGATATTGGACTGCAGTGCTTTCTCAGAGATAAATATTTTCAAAGGGATAACTGTTTGCCTAGTGAAGAGCAAAACACAAAAATTATATTCAGATAAAAACTCTTTTATCTGGGCACAAAATCACAAACAATCGAATCCGGTCCAGATTAGCACCATTTCCTAGTTTTTTAGGTCATAAGTATATCTTTTATTGTTTTCTGCACTGCATGTTGCAGAAAAGCCTTCAAAGTGCATCAGCTCTATATCTACAGTGATAGCATGACAGTACCACACAGAAATTCTATAAGAACAGGGCTAGCTACAACAAAACAGCAACAATACATCTCTAAGCACAGAAAGGCAGGTTGTTATACAGGGCTATCGAAATTCTTCCAGCACCAACCACTTGCCAAACAATATTCTTCTATAGTTCTCTGGTACAGAAAAAAAAAATAAATTGAAAAATAAAAAGCTCTACTAAAGACTTATGTATTTGATGGTGAACTTTTGTCTTCTTATATACAATGCACAACTTTTTTTAAGTATTTCTCCTTATAGACACTAGGTCTTATCCCCTTCAGCACCAGTGGCCTACCCCTGCAGGAACTAGAGAATATAAACCACCGTTCAAACCCTTTCCTCCCATCTGTTTGCACCTGAAATTGTTAAACGTGGAAAATAATAAGCTCTGTGTCAGCAAACAATCCTGCAGATTGCTAGCTGATATAGTACTCTCTGTTGCAGTTTTATTCACTTTTACTGGGGTCTGTACATAAACTATTTTTAGTTCTACCTATAAATCTGATGGAAGCTTGAGGTCCAGATATCTGGTAGAATTATTCAAATTCAAGTGCTTCTCCAGAGTTGGTGAAACCAATCATCTTGCAGTCACAACCTTGGCAAGTCAGAGTACACAAAGCAGGAGATTTAAAGTCAAATAAGCCACCTCATGTCATCTCTTTCAAGAAGCAGTCTAGGAAGCCTAAAAAAACAACACCCAAACTTTGTGGTTTGATATGAAATTAAAGGTAAGACCAACCCATTAAATAGTTAGTAATTCATAAATGAAGGTGGAACCTTGAATTCACAAATTCTGGTAGTGTTTACACAGGAGATTTTACTTCAGTCACTCAGATATCCTGAGAAATTCTGTAGATACATTAGATCCATACAACATGAGATGAAAAGAAAACAGGTATTATACAGTTTGTTCCTGGCATTTCTAAATTTTCAAATAAAAACTAAAAAAAAAACAGGCCTCTTGAGAGTATTTGCTTTATGAACGAAATGGTTTACTACAGTCCTATGCCAGTGGTTAGCAGTTATATAATTAACAGTTTAAGCATCAGAAATCTTTGAGGCAGCATATAATTAGGATGAAGAATGCAACTATGCGTAGTGCCCATAATTAGGCCTATGAAAGCTGAAACAGGAAAACCATTAAATCAGTCAATGCTTAAATCAGATGGGCACGGCACCTACTCACTACGTTGTTTGCCCATGGTGTCAAAGTTACATAGCCAAATTGCAGCTCATACACACTGTGCAGACATTTTGCAGAAAGCACCCTTAATTAGCTCTTACACTGACTTAAGAATACCACCTACTGTGTTTCATGTACTGTAGCAATGCACTGCAAAAAGATAGCATAGCATAGTGAGCACACCAATAGCTTTCTGAGTAAAATAGGTAGTCCAAGTTTACAAAAACAAAGCAAATTAGTGCAGTAATTTTTAAGTTTACCTATGTAGTAAACTATATAGTTTACTTATGCAATTGCACTTTCAGAACAAATACAATGCTACCTCCAATATAAATGGAGAATGTCTTTAGAGAAGAACTGGGGTTTTGTCCAAATCTTTTCTACATGCAACACAGAAGAATTCATTTAATATATCAATATGTGTCAAAAAACTCTTCAAATCCTAGGAAAGTTTAAATAAAATAAAAGTTATTTACCACAGACTAAAGGCTTTACTTCTGCTCTTCCTGCAATGGGAAATATGATTCCTCAGCACACTTGTGTCGTATAAACACAAAGATCTGCAAAAGGGACCTCTATATACTGAGGTCCCAGGACTCTGAATTGTGACACGAACAGATTACTTATTTACTTTCTCCTGGAAAGCAATACCTGAAAAAAAAAAAAAAAACAACCAAAACCAAAAGCACAGTATGAAGTATATGGACAGAGCAACACACACTGAGAAACAAAAAAAACCAAACCCCAAACTCCATCCAACTGGATATTAAAAAACCCTTTTCCACAGTGAAAACAGTGCATCAGTGGAACAGGTTTCCCAGAGACATAGTGCAAAACCCAGCTGAGCAAAGCCTTGAGCAACCTGGTCTGATGTCCTTCCATGAATTTGGGCTGCAGATCTCCTGAGGTCCCCTTAGTCAACACTCGGTAGCAAATATAGTAACAAAAACACACTCAAAAGGAGGAAAACACTGCTTTCTTTTGAGGGTCTTTTATACCTGTTACATTTACACTGAATGTGTTTCAATATAATTTTTGCATACTTATATTTTCAGCACACTTATGAGTGAATGGAAACAGACATTAGCAGCATAAGATATTAGGGTATGAAACACATTCTATAGTTCCTGTATTTTTACTGGCAAAGTTAGAGTAATTCCTTTGGAGGAAATTTGTTTATCTGCTTTATGCCAAAAATCAGGAGACAGACTGTAATATTGAAAGCAAACTAGCAGGAACATAGAGTCCTTCTGACAGTGATAAGACTGGTAAAAAGACCAGGAATTATGCCTGTAGCTATCAATCTGGTACTGAATCCTAAGTAATCTATGTTGATTGGTCTTTCATAGCTTCTGTAAGTCTGCCTTTATACCTGCCCAAACAAAAGCCTAATACAGCTGGAAACAGAAAGACAGTACTTCATTAATTTCAATGTATTCAATGTGCTTCGATATATTAGCTCTACAAAAATAGTGTTCAATTAGGGAAGATTCGCTCAGTAAATGCCTTATATATTCTTGGCTCATAGAGAGCTACACAGTACTGCAGGGAGCATACTGTACAGTTATTAAATGCTATTTTGAGATATGTCGTATTATTGCTGAAATCTGCACAAAGCAAGAAAATGAAGAACCCTCAGTATTTGAACTTTAAAATTATACTGTATTTCAGTAGCTACATTTTCACTTCATAAAACCAAAAGGTCCTGGTAGATAGAATCTACATATAATCACAGCCCAAGTAATATTACAGTAAATGTGACAAGATAGATGATAAATGTGATGTTATGGTTCAAGGATTCACAGTCACAATGTGAATGCATTATGTACAGTGACAATTTGCATAATTTATTCATAATTTTAAGAATACTATGAAAAATATAGAAGCACTTTAAAAATCAGATCAATGGTATGTGCATCACTGAGTAGTTGAAACACATATTTGCTGTGTATTTTCATGTGCTTTCATGTATTATTTTGCTGAGGGACAGATTCCAGGATAGTAACACTCCAATTTTTTTACTGCTGAGACTCAAGCTTTTGTTGTTTTATTGAAGCACTCATAAAAGTTTGGATTCTCTAAGATCTTTTGTAACATATGCCACTGGGTAGCAGCTAATATCACCGATAGTAACAACGCACAAAGAGTTTACTGAAAATATACATTCAGCTCACTGTGGAAGTACAAACTGAAAAAACACAGGTTTACATTAAGTATTGGGGAAATCAAGCCATTGTTTCTTTGCATCTTACTTGTTGTCAAGACTAGGTATCACACTAGAGGACGTCATGTCAGCCTTCTGGTCTGCATGACCAAGGAGACAAACACCATGCAGGGGAAACAATGCATGTTGTACCACAGCTGCAGTATATCACCACCCCTGAAGCAGACCCTGCAGTATATCTGACTTTCCCACTCATCAGAAAGATCTCAGTAGTTCTGGTGCTCCTTTCTCAAAACAGATGCTGAAGGATTGTGAACTATATTAAAAGAAAACCAAAAATAAAAATTTAGTACCTACAAACCTGTTTTACAATTAAAGATTCAAAGAGCTCAAGCTGTTTCTTTTAACAGAAAGCATGAGGAACAACTTGATTACTCTATGAAAGTATCTCCACAGAGAGAAAAAAGTAGGTGGTAAAGAGCTCTTTAATCTAGCTGAGAAAATGAAACAAGAAGTAAAGGTTAGAAGCTAAAATGACACATATTAAAATTAGAAATAGGCACACATTTCTACCACAACAAATTAGCAAGTACATTTGTAAGTTCTTTTGTTACTGACACCTTTCGAAGAGCTCTTTTTTAATCTGAAAAGACACAATTTTATGAGAACTTCTGATAACACTTCCTGCTGCTTCTCCTATGGATTAAAATGTAAGAACTGATTGTATAAAATGAATGGCCACCTACTACAGAAGAGACAGGGAGGAGGAATACCATTTATTCCCCCCTATGATAGAAGAATGAGCAACTTGGTAAAATGCTAACTCATGTAAGTTTCACTAGACATGCCATAGGTCAGAAAAGCTACCCAATTTATCAGCAGTGTCTCCATAGAATAAAGTCCACTGAGAACAACTTAAAGCCTGAAGTTCTGAGCTGCTTAGGATTTGGAGTATTGCAGTCAGAATTTTTAACTCTAAGCGAGCATTCAGCAACTTTTTTGAGTACTTTTTGACTCAGTTACTTTCAAAAACAGAAGCGCAAATTCTTAACATCTTTTATAAAAACCTTCTGCTATTTAATGTCAGTCATTTTCTGTTCTGAATCTAACAAAAGACACCACAATGAAACATCTTACCAGTGACTGAACAAACTGAAAAAAGTACAGTCAAGCTTTCAGTAACATTAGGCAGACAACATTAAGAGATTATATTCTATATTGAAAATTGTAACAAGAATAATAATTGAAGTCAATTGCCAAATCCAAAGTAATATAATTCTTGTAATTTTGCAAGTACATTTACAGGCTTAAAATAAGCTGATGAACTAAAAGCACCTTCTTTAAAGAACAGAAAAGTAGACAATTTTTGATTAAGTGGCCATTTACTATATGCTAAGTGTAGAAAGATGGATACTAAGGAATTTATGCTATTCTGCAGCTTCCTAATTCTATGTTATCATTAAAGAATTTAAACTAGAACAAGTTGCTTAAGTCAATTTATTTATTGCAATTTTTTTCTTTGCTAATTGATCTAAATTTGTCCTTTTTTAAAGAAAATATTCTATCTCCAATTGCAGGAAAAACAGCTCTTTCATCTCTTCACGAGAAACATATTATGTACATATTCCAAATTATTTAGTTTTATCTCTTCTCTTCCTCATTTTTCACATAAATTGTCCATTAGGTGAATTAATATTTGACTGTACAACTAATCAAAAGCTAAAATCTATTGTTTCTAAGTTAAGCAAAAGAAATTTCTTCAACTGTAATGTGTAATCAGTAGAAGCTATTTTATCCCTGGGAGCTATTTTATCTCTGGAAGTTATTTTAATTTTACAATTTACTCTTTTCACATTTACCCCAATAAATGCTACTTTTATACTTCTACAAAGTTTTGACTCTGTGGTTATTCAGCCATATATCCCACTGGATTTCTTGAGTTGTACAGTCAATGAACTGTTTGACAAGAAAGTCGAACTGTTCACTGTTGCTCAAGTGTGCCTGCCCTGCAGCTGCCTGGTTGTGTGGAGTTTCTGATGCTCCAGATATACCAAGAAGCCAACAGTGAATGTCAGTCAAGATCTGCCTTAACAAAAAAGAAGCATATATTCTCATACAGAGAAAAAGAGCTTCAAAAATGTGGGTCTTCTGCTCTGTCTTTCTCAATGATCTGCCTAAAGTCTAAAAAAGGAGGAACTGTGCAACACAGAAAATAGCAAGAGAAGCAAGGTGTGCCATTTTTAAAATATTCTTTTTCACTGTCACTTGTCTAGTGTTATAGAATTATGTTAAAACAATCAATAAGAAACACAGAAATTTGGTGAATTGTGAGAATAATTTCAAACACTGACATATCAGCATCGTGAGAATGTGTGTGTTGCATGTGAGGAATTACATTTGGATTAAAAATCTTCAGTGGAAGAATGCAATCCACCTTAGCACTCTAGAATTTGGTTTGTCTTGATTCATTTTGTTCCAGAATCTAGCCAGAAAGAGCAAGTTTATCAAGCACTCTGATTTTCAATTTTTTTCCATAAAATTTGTACCAAAATTATATCTTGGAAAATTCTGTTATTTTCTAATCTACAACTAAATTATAAAGATTGAACAAAGTGAAAGAAGGGATCTTGCTATTTTTTTGAGTATTCTATTGATTAGTACTGTAGAATCAGTACCAAGATCTCCATCAAATCCAAGAAATTCATGGGTTTCAGGTGTGGTGGGTTGGCCTTGGCTGTACATCAGGTGCCCACCAAAGCTGCTCTATCACTCCCCTCCTCAGCTGGACAAGGAAGAGAAAATATAACAAAAGGCTCGTGGGTTGAGATAAGGACAGGGAGAGATCACTCATCAATTATCATCATGGGCAAAATAAACTCAACTTGGGCAAATCAGTTTAATTTCTTTGAGTCAAATCAGAGTAGGATAATGAGAAATAAAAACTGAATCTTGAAACACCTTCCTCCACACCCCTCCCTTCTTCCAGGGCTTAACTTCACTGCCAAATTCTCTACTTCCTCCCTTCTCAATGGCAGAGGGGAATGATGGGGAATGGGGATTGCAGTCAGCTCATCAGATTGTGTCTCTGCAACTCCTTCCTCCACAGTGGAGGACTCCTCACACTCTTTGCCTGTTCCATTAGGGAGTCTCTCCCACGAGAGACAATCCTCCACAAACTTCTCTATCATGAGTCCTTCCCATGGGCTTCAGTTCTTAATGAACTGCTCCAGCATGGGTCCCTTCCATAGGGTGCAGCCTTTCAGGAACAGGCTGCTCCAGTCTGGGCCCCCTGTGAGGTCACAAGTCCTGCCAGCAAACCTGCTCCTCTCTCCACATGGCTATAGGTCCTGCCAGGAGCCTGCTCCAGCGTGGGCTTCCCACAGAGTCACAGCTTCCTTTGAGCATCTCCCTGCTCCAGTGTGGGGTCCTGTATGGGCTGCATGTGGATTTCTGCTCCACCATTGACCTCCATGGGCTGCAGGGGGACAGCCTGCCTCACCATGGTCTGTATACCATTGGGAGACTTCACTTCTGGCACCTGGAGCACCTCCTCCCTCTCCTTATTCACTGACCTCGGTGCCTGTAGAGCTGCTTCTGCCACACCTATTCTCACTCCTTTCTCTGACTGCAATTGGTTCTGCACAGTAACTGTTTCACCTTCTTAAATGTTATCACAGAGGTGCTACCACCATTGATGATGGGCTCCGTCTTTGTCAGCAGTGGCTCCCTTGCAGAGTCAATGGCATTGCCATTATTTGACACAGGGAAATCTTCTAGCAGCTTCAAAGCCAGCCCCGTAGCTTCCCTGCTACCAAAACCTTGCCACACTAACCCAATACATAGGACCAGAAGCCAGGGTGATGCTTGTGAGTCAGACAAACTTGGAGATAAAATTATGGACAGCCCAAAACATCTGAGGAGATTACAAATTGAAGAGCTGTTGGTCTTTCTCCAGTAGAGGAGAAAAATATTTCTCATGAGCTAGGAATTGGTAATTTTTTTAACTTGGATATGTACCACAAAAGTCTAGTTTAATATCTGTGACTGTGGAAAGAAATATCACAGTATCACAGTATCACAGTATGTTAGAGATTGGAAGGGACCTCGAAAGATCATCTAGTCCAATCCCCCTGCCGGAGCAGGAACACCTAGATAATGTTACACAGGAATGCGTCCAGGCGGGTTTTGAATGTCTCCAGGGAAGGAGACTCCACAACCTCCCTGGGCAGCCTGTTCCAGTGTTCCGTCACCCTCACTGAGAAGAAGTTTCTTCTCAAGTTTAAGTGGAACCTCTTGTGTTCCAGTTTGTACCCATTACCCCTTGTCCTATCATTAGGACAGTACGGTCCAAAAAAAGGACAGTACGGTCCAAAAAATAAAATAAACCCCCACAACACAACAAAAACCAAACAAACCAGTTTCTAGCGGATGATCAAATTTTTAACCACCTGGCAAATAACACTCAAGTAACCAAAGGGGGCAGATTGTTTGTGATAATGGGCCCGCTGATCAACTCTGGTTTAAAGAACTTAGTGAGTAAGTCAACCTTGATGCTCTATCACAGACATTCTTCAATCTCTATTTCTGCATGTTTGAAAAGGAAGTCCAATAGTTATCACCAGTTAAAGCAGTTTCCAAAGTCAAAGAAAGGCATCTCCACATTGACATCATCTTCTTCTGCACTAGAGAGGAATATATATAGAACAAGACTGACCCAACGTGATGCTGATTACTGCTGCGTAATGAATAGCCTCATGGATAGAGTGAAAGATACCAAGTTGCCATAAAGAAATTTCTTCCAGGCCCATGATTCACAGCAATGGTACTTACAGCACCAGGTCTTCTGACTTCCTCACTTATAATTATCCACTTTTTATGAGGCCATGAATGAGAAATTCAGTCTTGGGGAATGTTTTTATTCATGACTTCCACAAAAGAGGAACTCTGTTATAAAAGGTTCCTCTCCTTTTCTTTCGTTGATACCATACTCCCACTACCTCAGGAAGCAAAACATACTTGGCTTCCTGCTAAAGACAGAAAAACAGTGTGATATAACACAGAAGTGTTACTCTGCATCAGCAAATCGTGACCCATTTTTTTGCGTTACTCCTTTTCGTTACTCCTACATTTTTTTTTTTTTTTTTTTTTTTTTCCCCAGAAATGTGTTTCTAAAACTCTATAGGCTTACTGGAAAAGGATATTTCTCTGCCTATGGATTTAGCACAGCTGTGTGGAAAAAAAATTGTTCCTAGAGCAATATACACAGTGACGAGCAAGCATGGGAGATGCTGATGTGTGGGAGCAAGTTACAAGGACTTAGTTCTAGGACCTCCTTTCCTGCCTGAGCACCTGGGGACAGAGAGGATTTAGAAAATAGGGGAAATGTGAGGTGGGTGTTCATTGAATGGCAGATATAGGACTGCCATGCAATTCTGGTTTCAGAAGTGTAGTGTTATAGCATAAGGACAGAAGGAGTACAATGAGCTTAGGAGAACAGAGTAAAATAAAGAACTAGAAAGGGTTTTAGATGTCAGTGCTGGATCTGAGAGGCTGAAGAATGGAAATTCCTTTCATTTGTTTCCTTTCTCTAGAATTTTCACAATTTTAAATTACAGGCAATCTTAGGTCAAAGCACCAATTGAGTACATTATAGTAGAGCATGTGAACATATAATTTCCCAAGACAATCTTGCCAAAGAAACAGACTTCTTTCTAAAGTGGCAAAAAATCAAAGAATGTTGAAAACATGTTCAAGGAAGAATAAAATGCTAAAGTAATGCAGTCTGAAGGAAACTGCAAGATTAGAAATATTTTCCTATGTTCAGAGTTTCAATTTGTAGTCCACACTTTTTGAAGGCCATTCAGCTCCATTTTCTGCTTTCAATACATTTTGACTAGAAACATAAATCAGCTGACAGAAACAAACTCAAGTGAGCTGAGACTTGGATTTTATAGCAATATTGATAAAAGCAGCGGGCATTCCTGCTTGAACATTGGCATTTGGCCTGGAGACAGTATTTTGAGAGATTTCTCAGATTCTCCATGCATCTAAAGACATATTGCGGTGCTGCAAGTAATAAATGTGGAAGGGGGCGGGGGGAAGGGAGAAAGTTTCTCCCCATGGAAACCACAAAATAACATTTTTTCTTGCAACAATCCAAGGGTGTAGCTTACTGTAGACTGAGTAAGCTTCAGAACCATGGTAATTTTAAAGGAGAAATATAGAAGAAAATGAAGTAATGCCTATACAGATCTCTCTGGACAGTACCCGTCACACAGAAGGAGCTGTGTAGGAAAAAGCTGTGGTGACACTTGATGCTGGCTTAACTGGCAAAGCATAAACTGAATTACATGATATGAAAGGTACAGTGAAGTTATTCAAGGAGGGTCATAGCTAAAAAATAAAAATAGTCAAAAAAATGTAAATATTTTTAACTAATAGTTTTTGCTTGCTTCTTTTTTAAGATTACTCCTTCTTTTACGTAATTCCATGCTAGAATACCCATATATGTGCTAACTATACAGTAGAACTGAAAGTATCTCATAAGACCTATATCTATTTCTTCCTCTTAAGTCAGTATGAACTGCACCAAAACCATCCTCACAGACCTTTGTGTAAGCCAGTAGTAAAAACTCCAGTGATGAAGATGAATACCCCACAACAGCTCTCTACAGTCTACCCCAGGTCTTACTTAGAAAATATTTAATGTCTATAAATCCCTTGTTCATTCCTTCTTGTCACTGGATGCCAGAAACATATTGTTTCCTTCTTCCTCTGATCACTCTCCACACTCTTCTTTACAATCTCTTCAGCTGGAGAGTATTTTGTTTGATGTGTAATATCCAAACCAGAATACCAGATGTTTGGGATTTTTTCTTTTTCTTTTTTTCTTTTTCCCCTCACAACAATATGAATTTGACAACTGGAACTCCTTTCAATAAAACATCTCCATATATTTTTTTCTGCAACTTTTGCCTAGCTAGCCAATTTCTATCTTTCATTGCTCAACTGATTATTCTTACCGAAGCATAGTAATTTGCATTTGTCCTGCTTGAACTGCATCCTGCTTTTGAGACCAAATCACCAATTAACGAGATTATTTTAGATCTTAAACCTCTCCTCCAAAGTACTTGCAGATATGCCCCCACCCTTTTCACTTTATATAAAAGAACATGTCATCTTACACCATTCTGAAATGATTCTCCCTGGCTTTCTTTGGTTAAATAAATATCATACAAGAATTTTTCATATCACCACACCAAGGTATTAGTTTCCACCAAAATTCTGCATTCTGGGGGGGGCTAATGCAGGTACTGTTGCAATTATTTTGCATATTTTGGCTGATAAAGTAAGGATTAACATTAAACCTCCAATCAATAACATTTAGCTATTTCACTTAAAAAATCAAAAATAGATAGAAATTCAGATTTGAATGTAATAAACACTTGCTTGAAATTTACAGCCAGAAGAAAACATGGCTTTCCCTAGTATCATGTAGAACATACATCTGGATTTTCAAGCAGCAGAGTTACAGTGCTGAAAGAAAAAATAGGAAAGACAAAATTTGTTGAATAATAAATCAGGTGTTTATTGAAAGAGAACAACAGGACAACAGCACAACAAAGCCATGTTTTAATTGTCTAATATAAACATTTACATTTTGCATGAAGATTAATGGATTAAGGTACTTTAGCATGAAGGAAAAAAATTGCTGGTTATGACATAGTGTTAGACAATAATGAATGGCTTAATCTGGCTTTCTCTGAAGGTAAAGTTGTACTTAGTAATGGATTTAAGAGATATGTACAGAAGTTTCAAATTTAATTTTATTAGCACATGAACTATAAAAGAATTTTGCACACATGCATATTTATAGCCATTTATAACTGGTACTTCACCTTCCTTATTGCATGGTCTTACTTTTTTCTTTAGAAAAGTACTCTGCCAACACAAAATATGGTGAACTAGTCCTCCTAACACTGTGCTTGAATGCAGTAACTGGATTCTTAACGACAAAGTGATGATATGTGAACACCAATTAATATGTGAATTAACAAACTCACACTGAGAAAAAACACAGCATTCATAGGCCATAACGATATCCTGGGCTTCAGGCTATCTTCGCGCTGTATCTTTTTTGTGAGACAGCATTCAGCAAATAAAAGCACAATAAAATTTCCGTGTTGTGTTTGACAGAAAATTTAGAAATGCTGTATAATACTTCAGATATATTCTGTTGTCTAAAAGAGAATTATTCAAGTGTAACAGCTCAGCATTTTAAGACAAATAAGCAAGCTTTGTCAGCAGACTGGAACGCTGAGTTTACCTTTGAGCTTTGTCTACATAATCCTTACATTTTACGCTACATTTGTTGAATACAGTCTTGCCATGTGCCAAACAATTAGTCTGGAAGAAAAAGTTTGGAACTTGCATTGATTTTAGCTAGACTAGAATAAAAATTAGAACTTGGTTGCATAAACATCATTATAAATTTGTTTATATTATAAAAATAATTATATTTAGCAGCA
This sequence comes from Pezoporus flaviventris, assembly GCF_033815535.1. Taxonomy (NCBI): domain Eukaryota; kingdom Metazoa; phylum Chordata; class Aves; order Psittaciformes; family Psittacidae; genus Pezoporus; species Pezoporus flaviventris. The sequence goes on from NW_026892550.1 coordinate 27,722,298, forward strand.
TTGCTCAATTTGAGGGTTCAGACTTTAGCTTTCCAAATTATTTGTCCTAAATCTCTTTTATATTTTTACCATAATCCAATTTATTAAGAAACAGAAAATAGACTGCATTTCTGTGCTACATAAAGAGATTCTTGAATTCTTGATTTCAGGGTTTTGGAAAGCAGAGATAGAAAAGTTTTAGTTGAAAGATGTGTAGTGAAAAAGCCATGAAAATTCAGAAAACATGATCCAGATAAATGGTGCTTTTTTCTGGAAAATGTAAAGCAGGCCTCTTAAATTAAAAAGAGATAAACCTTTGTCTTTGTAACTTGGTGTTAGTGAAATATAATTAGTGTCTTAAATAGAGTTAGTGTCTGAATGTTCAGGAGAGGAATAGCCCAACATCTTACATCAAACCACCTGATCCAATTGAAAAAGTGGTCAAATTTTTTGGAAAGTATGTAACGTATTTTGTACACTATGTATTCTATATTATACTATATTTTACACTACATTACACTATTCATCAGTATATTCTGCTATGTAGAAGAATATGCCAATTTATGCCTTTGGGCCATCTATAGGGATTGAACTGGGGACCTGCAAACCCCACCTGGGTCTACTGCTACAGTCTGAGCTTCAGAGCCAAATCTCTACAACCTGAATCTGTAACAATCTGACTCAGCTCGTCATTGACACAGATGAAACTTGTAATACATGTGAACCAAAAGTTTATACTTGTAGGCTTGGTGCAACAGAAAACCACTGTAGAAAAAATTGCTTCTAATTTTTATGTACTCCAATTGATTTCAAAAGATTGAAAATTAGCTTTATTCTTACAGCTAAAAATCCTACGATTTTATACATAGTATATATTTTTTTACCTTTATTAAGTATTACCCATGTACCAAAAGGTCTTAAAAGCAATCCTGTATATTCCTTCTGACAAGAAATATAACCTGCATTTAGCTAAAGTCTAACAATAACTGTAGAGCAAGGTATAGTAAGTCCTTATTTTTCAAACAAACAAAAAAAATGTTGTCCCTTTAATGGAAAGCAAATGATTTGGTTGTAGAAACAGAAAGGGAATCTTTTCACTTGTGCCACTGAAAATGCTGCTTTTCTGAAGATTAGTTCAACGGTCCAGATAATAAATGAACAATAAAATCACTACTGTGCATGATATTTTTAATTAGGGAATATATTACAACTCCTAAATTACATTTTCAAGCAGCAAATACAGTGCTCTGGATTTCTGCCTAGAATACTGTTACCATTTGAAAATACTTTCTATTAGATTCTAGAAGGACATTTTCCAAAGGAAAGATGCTATGGCTTTTTGGCAAAGGAAATATCCTACAAATCAATTTTGTAAATCTTTGTGCAGCTGAATTCTTCTGAAAAAGTCAGCAAGAAATTAAGCTTCACAACAAATGCAATCATACTCAAACCATAGCTCCCATTTGTATACTATACACATGCACGTGTGAAAGGTGCTATAGCACATATATTCAGCTGATTTTGGGATGGCCACAGTACCTTCGGAAATGCAATTTATCTTTTCCACAATGCCTTGGCCAAAATAAAAAGTGAGAAAATTAATTACTCTGTATGTACCTACTAAAAAATCTGCAGCCCATTTGAAAAAGTGCTTATGGCACTTGCAAACGCTGGTTCATTTTGTTAATGTTTCAGTCAGAGACTTGAGATCACTCCATTTTTCCAGATATTTAATGTCTTAAGAATCAATTAAATTATTCTCAATGTCACAGGTTTATTTCACCCATTTACCTTATTTATTCATATTAAGCTGGTAACACAAATTAGACTAAAGCATAATTTATGACTGCCTTAGGCATACCATCTTGAAAGGCATTCAGTCTCAACCTGTAAACATGAAGGGACAGACAATTCATCTCTTTCCTGATAAGTTTATTCCAGCAGCTAATCATGCTCCTTTTTTAAATTCGTGTGTGTGTTGGGGATACGTTTACATTCATGCCCTGAGCATATATTATTATGCCCTTCTCCACTACAATGAAGTCCTTTAATATGCCAAAGTTACTCTGCATTCTATCAAGTCTCTCTTTTTTTTTGTTTGTTTGGTAAATTAAATAGGCCAACCTCATTCAGACTTTCACTGGGGGGTATTTTTCAAGATGTTCCTGTTTCAAGATACTTGAGTTAGTGCAGGCATTAGCAGCAATGTTGTTCAGTCATTTAGGACAACAAAAACAGTCACAGCAGATCAGACAAATAATGGGTCATCACACAGCATGCCTGGGGACACCACACAAAGACAGGACAAGCATGCAGGGATATTTTCTTCTATTTCCATTCCTGGAGAAGTGACACTGTTACCATTCATGAGAGGATTCATATGCTTAACAGTTTTAAGAACCTCTACTGAGGTACCATATCAAAAGTATTTCAGATGGGCATATTAGGCATCTTTAAGGGATGCTTCTGGTTGTCTTAGCCAACACTGCTCATCACCAGATAAACAGACCCTGAACAGCACATGGTGTTACTGCCAACATACATCAACATGAGACCATCTAACCTTTGAGTGGAGCTGACTGGGCCTGGGAGTATTTCAAGTACAGTTAATTTCTCCTGAAATATATAGAAGGTGAAAACTGTGACAAATTACAATGGAATAAAAGATGAATTTGCATATGGTTAGAAATACTTATGCAGACTACTAACGATACTGCTGTCATCCAACAGTATGGCTACTACAGAGCTGTTCAAAAACTTTCATACAATATTCCAGAACAATTATTTGGACAAGGGTGCATTACAATGCATAAATGATCTTTTTACATGTGAATAAGTACTTAGAGCTAGCTAGACTGGTTCCAACGTGGCTAAAATATAATTATTTCACTTGCAGAAAGATTCCCATTGTACTTCCCACAACTATGTGATACATTTTCAATGCCCTATGTGGCATCTGCATGCAGAGCACTTCTAAACAGTCATTGTTGGTATAATTATCACCCATTGCCTGTATATACATCACAATCATGGGTGGATTCACTTGCTGAAGCAGAGCACTTGTTTTCCTTCCTGAAAACTAAGAGAAAAAGGAGACTTAAAATCTCTGTTCAGTATATAACAGACTGAAAACACCTCCGTGCAAGAAAGAAATAATATTTTTGATGACACGGCTGCAAAAACTGTAACACTGCCCTCTATGACTAACCTACATTTTCTTCTATCCACTATAAGTAATGATAAGCTGTAAAAAATATGTGTGTGCTTGATTTTCTGAGTTGAAGATGAGCTGAAGCTTAATCTTCTGAGATGAAGACAGCACCAAGGAGAATATATCATCCATATATACCAATTCCCCACCACCTTGTTAAGGAAGACTCAGCCACCTCCAAGCAAATAGGGAAGATGCTTCAAAAAACCCAAGCCAGAGAAAGGCAGGAAAGTGGACTGCTTTCCTTTGCAGTTATCCTTAAGGGAGAATAACATGCCCTGAGACCTCACTGTCTTCCCAGCAGAGCTGGGAAAGGAAAATATATCTGAATCAGAGCATGCTGAAAAGACACAGGTGCTACACGGCAGGGGGGTTGGAACTAGATGATCTTAAGGTCCTTTCCAACCCTAACGATTCTATGATTCTACGATTCTACATCCCCAGGGGGAGATAGCTGCAGCAGAGCCAGAACTGGCCTCCAACACCTCCCTGGAGCATGGGTCAGCCTTTCCATGGCATTGCTGGCAAGCAAAAGATGCCTGAGAAAGCAAGCCCTCAACCTCTTCAGAAAACACTGGATGAGGAAAGATTGAATCAAAAGATCCTCACAGTGATTAATTGGCTGGCAGTTACTGAAAACTAAGGTGTCCTTGCCTGTTATTGTCAAGACCTTTGAATTTTTATGCCCACTGTCTTTGTTGTTAAGCTCTTGGCTACAAAATGCCATTATCACACATATGCACACTGTTGCAGTAATTAGACCCACATGCTGCCTTGGTACTATGTGTTGATTGAATTTCTGCTGCCATTAATGAGGGTGTGCAGAGAAGAAAGGCCCTAGACAGCAACAAGGTCAACGAACACAAATCTGGTACCTATCTCACTGATCATGACATAGGAAAACTTTTCTCCTCTCCTGTGAATATTTCTTCTTTTGCAATCACCACAAAGGGCTCATATTTCAAGTCTTGAAAATTAATATCTAAAAACCTCAGAAAAAAATTCCATACTTAACTCATGAGTTCTTATAAAATCAGATGCAAACCAAGTCTAATTCTACAGTAACATACCTTTTAAAGCACTGTTGTTAAAAAGAAGTTTAAAAAGAAAAAAAAGAAAAAATGGAAAATTTTGCAGATCTATAAAGCTGCATATGCATATGGCTTTATATGCACATATATGCACTGTTTAATACACATACTACTTAGAAAACTGTTGAGGAATTATACTTTTAGGAGAGCAGAATTCAAAGACCTTTGGTTCAGCCAATATAGTACACTATATTAGCAAACTGGCCAGCAAACCCCTTTTTCTTAAGAATGTTGTTCAGAAAACTACTGAAAGGCTGTTGTTTAAGCCCAGCCTGTCACTCAGAAACCACGCAGCTGTTAGCTCATTCCCCTAGCATCCTCTCCCGGCTCCTGGAGGGATGGGGAGGAGAATCGAAAGAATGTAACTCCCATGGATTGAGATAAGAACAGTCCAGTAACTAAGGTATAACACAAATCACTACTGCTACCACCAATAATAATAATGATAAGGGAAATAACAAGGGAAGAGAATACAACGCTCACCACCCGACAACCGATACCCAGCCCGACCAAGCAGTGATCTAGCCCTTCCGGGTTAACTCCCCCCCAGTTTATATCGTGGGCATGACGTGTTGTGGTATGGAATACCTCTTTGTTAGTTTGGGTCAGGTGTCCTGTCTCTGCTTCCTCCTGACTTCCCCTCCTCCCTGGCAGAGCATGAGACTCAGAAAGTCCTTGGTCAAACTAAACATTACTGAGCAGCAACTAGAAACATCGGTGTTATCAGCACTGTTCCCAGGCTGAAAGTCAAAAACACAGCACTGCACCAGCTACTAAGAAGAGAAAAATGACTGCTACTGCTGAACCCAGGACAGTATCCACCCCTTATTCCATACCGTTCATGTCATGCTCAGATCCCACATTTCAATATACCATCACTCTTATCTCATATATATATATGCATATATACACATATATATACATCCACAGAAAGAGAGAGAGAGAATCATTCCTTAGTGCATGAACCAATCCCTATAAAGCTGCTGAGTCCATCCAGTCAATGATGTTGGGCTCCATCTATCGTAACAGTCTTTCAGAGCAGGAGAGAGAGTGTGATGTAGTCAGTCTGCCAGGCCTCCCCATATTTGCACTAAGCTAATTCAGAAGAGGTAACATAAAAAGAAATGGACAATAAAGCTAAACAAAATCAAAGATCTTGTATTATCCTCATTATGCTCAGTTCTCTTTATCCATATCAGCTGTATGCTATTGAAAGGAAGTATTTTTCTGCTTATGTATTTGTAAAACAGAACATGATCTTCCCTTCTAATTGTGTAGATAAAGCAGATGTCTCACATAGAACTTGCCTTTTTTTAGAGAAGATCAGAAACAAAAGCCTTTCCCAGAAGCAACTAAACTTCCTAAACATGTGATGCAATGTATCAACTTCAATTTCAATTTCTATGCCAAAGAAGCCTCAGAAATGGAAGAACTTGGGCAGAAAATAAGCCAGGCACCCACTAACTTAGAAACTCATCTCATTACCATAATCTCATTCACAGCAGAGGCATGGCCCACCTGATGGTCACTTCAGATGGGGCTGCTTCTTCTATTCTGCTTCTTCAGGGAGAGCTACAAGTGGGCCTATATATATCCCACAGATGTAAGAACTAGAGGAAGACCAAGAATTGATACCATGTGAATATAAGCCAGCAACATGTGCTCACAAACCTTAAGTTTCAACTGTATCTGGGCTTCATCAAAAGAAGCATGGCCAGCAGGTTGAGGGAGGTGATTCAGCTCTGGGGCCTCCAGCACAAGAGGGATGTGGATCTCTTGAAGCATGTTGAGAGGAGGCTACAAAGATGATCAGGAGGCTGGAGCATCTCTCCTATGAAGACAGGTTGAGAGAGTTGGGCTTGTTCAGCCTGGAGAAGACAAGGCTCAGGGGAGACCTTACTGCATCATTTCAGTACTTAAAAGAGGCTTATACAAAAGATGGGGACAAACATTTCAGCAGGACCTGTTGCAATAGAATTAGGGGTAATGGCTTTAATTTGAAAGAGGGCAGATTTAGACTAGATGTAAGGAAGAAATTTTTTACAATGAGAATGGTGAAACACTGTAACAGGTTGCCCAGAGAGTTGATAGGTGTTACATCTTTGGAAACAGTCAAGGTCAGGTTGGATGGGTATTGTGCTTTAAGGCCAGCCAGCAGCTAGGTACCACTCAGCTGCTCACTCACTCCCCACCACCACAGTGGGATGGGGAGGAGACCTGGAAAAAAGGTGGAAAACCTGTGGGTTGAGATAAGAACACTTTAATAATTAAAATAAGGTATGATATAATACTAATATTTTTCTTGTTGTTTACTACTGCTACTAGTAATAATAATAATGGAAATAACAAAAAGAGAGAGAAACTAACCAATCAAACAACAACCCACCCAACAGCCCCCAACAACAACCATACACAATACAATTGCTCACCATTGCCGACCAATACCCATCCTGACCTGAGCAGTGATCTAGACCTTCCAGGTGACTCCCCCCAGTTTATATACTGGGCATGACATGCTGTGGTATGGAGTACCCCTTTGGCTAGTTTGGGTTAGGTGTCCTGTCTCTGTTTCCTTCTGACTTCTTGTGCCCCTTCTTACAGGCAGAGCATGGGAGACTGAAAAGTCTTTTATCAGGGTAAGTGCTACTTAGCAACAACCAAAACATCAGTGTGTTATCAGCATTGTTCCCAGACTAAAGCCAAAACACAGCACTGCACCAGCTACTAGAAAGAAAATTATCCCAGCCAAAATCAGGACAACAGGGCTTTGAACAACCTGGTCTAGTGAAAAGTATCCCTGACCATGACAGGAAGGGTGGAACTAGATGACCTTTAGAAGTCCCTTCCAAATAAAATTATTCTATGATTATGGTATTTTGGCACAAACTGTTTTTCTTTGCTGATATTTCGCAGCAATATGAATTATTTGGCATAGCTAGTGATAGTCTTTCAAGATGACTGTTCAGAAAAGTTTCAAGACCAACACCCTTGTTAAAACTACTTCCCTGAATTCATTATATTCTAAATCATACCTAAATCAGGTTTGCTGTACTGCTTTCCAAGAATCAATGGGTAACTTTATTATCTTCCATAAATCTTATTCTTCTACATAACTTAAAAAGTTCAGAGCTATTTTCTCTCTGAGGCTGACAGTCAAAATAGATGTCTAGGAAATAAAACTTTTCTTAATTTGCCTTATGACCTTGAACAGAAAAACCTTCTCTAGCAGCCTATGTGGATATTTACTAACATAATAAATCATTGCATACTAAAGTCAGAAAATGTAACAGCGTCAAGTGAAAGCAGGTTCCTCCCTGGACCGCCAACACTTGGCTCTATGAAACTCAAATAAAAATACACTTGGAGGCCAAATTGGCATTTTAATTATTTTTTTTTTAAAAAGGGTTAAGTTCCATAGATTTATTCCCTCACACAGCCTTGCCAAAATTGTTGGCACTTGATCAGAAACATTGATTTAGTTATGATGCAGGACAGTGCTCCCAAGAGTACTGAGGTGGCTTCACTGACATCTCTGTATTTTGCTTTTCACGGTGCCCTTAGCCACTTTAAATGTTATAGGCTATGAGCACTGATACTGCAAAATGCAAAAATGGGAAAATGAGCCCACCTTCTAACCTTCTAACCTAGGCCATAGTTAATGTACATTGGCTGAGCTGACATTTATGTTTTCAACTCCTCAACATCCCCTCATCACGGTACAAATAGCCTGGTGAAAGAGAAGTTTTAACACTAGGACAGGAAGGGCAGAATTTTGAGTGAAAGGCTATTTCTCTGTGCCTTGTCCTTCCCCTAGAAACTCTCTCTACCCAGTGACAAGCAACAAGCTGACCCATGCACTACAAAGAAATACACATGTGCCTATGTTCATAAGTAAGTGAACAAAAAAATTCAGTATCTCACAGGTTAGAAAGAAAAACAAGGCTGTAATGTATGCAAGCCACATCCCTCACTGCATATTTTTAGGTGTATACTGATTGACTTGTCTCAGTGTTTAAAATTAAGTTGCCTTTAGGCAGTCAGGTCTCTTTCAAGAGCTACTGATGATGATATTAACCTTTGGTATTGAAATTCTGTTAGTAATACCTGGTAAATGCATTGCCATCTCATTCTTATACCTGGCCTCTGAAAATTTAGATCTTTGAGGTTTTCATTTGCTTGGTTTTCTCAGAAGACTGTACCGATAAAAGCAAACTACCCGTCAACTGATCCTGACACAGATTGTACATGAGGGATGCATTACAATTTTACCTCTCCCTTAAAAGGTATGGGGTGGTTTAAAATTTGGGTTGTTGTGTTTTTGGGGTTTTTTAAGAAAAAAAAAAAAGAAGTTATTCTAATTGGCTCTATATTAAAACAGAATAAACTGAGCAGACAGGTCAATTCCTCCTTGCTCCTCCTCTTCCCCTGAAATGTTCACAGAAGGTATTTTCTTAATAAACAATAGGGATTTTGTCTGTCATTAGACTTAGTCGTGATACAACTTGTACTGATAGAAGGATTAGTTTTATTGAAGTGTAATAACAATCACAAAGATATTCATATTAATCCCAGTTCAACTTTTGGATAATAGCGTGTCTCAGCTCTCTATGAGATGCATAGCTGAATCCTGTGAATTCTGGCTGAAGAAGTTCAGAAAGCCAAATAAGCAGGATTTCTTTGCTGCATAGGAATATAGCATTTCCTTCTCTTCGTTCAAATCACATTTTTGTAACTATTTCTCAGCAGATGTTTAAGACACAAACCTTATTGATACTAAAATAAGGAGATGTCTGGTTCTTGAAATGTGTGGTCTCGTTTACTTGCAGTTGACAAGGCATTTTACAGGAACACATTTGACTTTTTACAAGTTTCCAACAGCAGTAAACTTTATTCCTGCTGACAGCAGAAGTAATTGCTGTGTGCAGAATAAACTCAATTGTTTAAAAAGTTTAACTCTGTTTTCTTGTTTCATGTTTTGTACTCTAAGGTTACATTTAAACCTGTTTCAGATAAATTCTTTCCAAAGAACAATTCTATGTTACTGGGGTAAGAATACATGAGTGAACACTAAAATCATCATAGAATCATAGAATAGTTAGGGTTGGAAAGGACTTTAAGATCATCCAGTTCCAACCCCCCCTGCCATGGGCAGGGACACCTCACACTAAACCATGGCACCCAAGGCTCTCTCCAACCTGGTCTTGAACACTGCCAGGGATGGAGCATTCACAACTTCCTTGGGCAACCCATTCCAGTGCCTCACCACCCTCACAGGAAAGAACTTCTTCCTTCTATCCAATCTAAACTTCTCCTGTTTAAGTTTTAACCCGTTACCCCTTGTCCTGTCACTACAGTCCCTAATGAAGAGTCCCTCCCCAGCATCCCTATAGCCCCACTTCAGATATTGGAAGGCTGCTATGAGGTCTCCACGCAGCCTTCTCTTCTCCAAGCTGAACAGCCCCAACTTTCTCAGCCTGTCTTCATATGGGAGGTGCTCCAGTCCCCTGATCATCCTTGTGGCCCTCCTTTGAGGAAACTGGGCTTTTCTCTGAAGTGGAAACAGAATTTAGCTTCCCAATCTTTCTACAGGGACACTTTCAAATGTTTTATTATATTATTTTTAGTTTACAAAATCAGAAGATAAAAAACACTAGTGCAGTTTTAGACCTCTTTATTTAAACCAGTCATCTAAGGATAAGAATAAAAGAAGCAAGAAACCAAACCACCATCATAACCTTCTGCAGCAAGCAGGCAATTTCTGTAAAATATGTACCAACCATCTGTCCTTATATCATGATTCTTGGGCCAAATTCTGGAATAATGTGAATAGTCAAGAGGCAACTCACGGCATACATACACTCTGAAAAATATATACAGAAAGAGCTCTTAACACTGTGGGTGCACACTTCTGTTTTGTGCGTAGTGATCCAATTTAAGATGCTTCAGCTACCAGCTGCCTACCGCCAGACCTCCAACAGAGCTTACTATCTCACACTACTGCTGATTCAGCTACATTTTACTTTAGATCCTGGTTTATAAGTGTTCATGTCCCCTAAAATTAAAATTTATGTCACTTTATCATTGCAAGAAAGGTTAAGCACACTCAATCTGTGCAACTTGCTAGCAGGTCAGATAAGGATGTGAGAAAAGCACAGAACTGGAAAGCACCTTCATTTGGCTCACATTCTGCTACTGGCTTCTTCCCATAGACTTGCATCTTGTCGTCCTCTCCTGTTCCCTTCCTCATTATGTTACTGGTTTTATCTGGGGAGAGTCATGTGAATATGCAGGAAACATTTACATATCAATGCTATAGAATATTTTATCATTGTGATAAATTATTTTTAAATCCACATTTTAAGATATAAATAAGTTTTCTCATGCACATAGACAAAGATGTGGTGGTAGTCACAGAAAATGCAATTTACGTAGACTCATATTTGTCGTAAAATGAAAGTATATTTGTTTTATTAACTTTAAGAGCAAACTTAAACTATCTTCTCCACAGACAGAAATAATATTGATACCTGTAACTGCTTGTCTGCTGTTACTGTTAGCTCTTTATTCAAGGGTGAGGGAGCCAAAAAGTTTTGGCATTTTAAGAAACAGAAAAGTGCACCTGTTCAACAGAAAAGGACAGGTTTTCTCTAGAATAATAGCCGCTAAAAGCTAAGTGAAATGGGTCCCATGGATAGATTTAGGGAAATTTTCACTGCCTAGGTACCCAAGTTTTGAACTTATTCTTAGATAAGAAAACTATAAAACGTGCCAATTCAATGGTAACATTCCATTGGGAGAGTAAGACAGTTTCTGTCTTAACACCATCCAACTCATACTGACAATAGCAACATCAGCTTCTTTCATGGGTTCTCAGAATTTTCTCCTTCCATCAGCACATATGCAAGCCCATGTCCACAGACAAGTGCTTCCTACAAATTTTCTGAGTAGTCAATTGAGTTTTCTAGCACTAAGAGAAATAAATTTCAACCATTTATTTTTCCATACATTTAAATGTTGCACATGCTACACACATTGTTTACTGAATTATATTAGCACAGTAACATTCCATTATCCTATTTTTAAAATATTTCAAAACATAGTACTAAATATGTGAATAATAAAGGTCTGTCAGTTAGGCACCATCATGAACAATAGTGCAGATAGCCATACAGTCATTTTCATTCAGTTTGCCACCAGCTCAGCACATGATCACTGTGCTGCCATTTGTTATTGCACCGCTCAGCCTTCTCTCTAACTTGAAATCTTTACATTCCACTTGGCTATTCTAAAACTGCATTGGCAAGCTCTGTATGTCTGTTACAAAATAATAGCCTTGTAGTCTGATGCAGCAGCATATGCCCAAAACTGAAATGAATTTTACTCAATATAATCTGTAATTCTTGACATATCAGGTGCTATGCTCTCCTAGGTGCTCATCATGCTGCAGTTTGCTGCTTACTAGATACATTCATCCATTGATCAAAGCTTACAAAAGTCCAAGTTCAATAGAACAGACAGCACCTTGGCAAAGGATGCCTTCTGTTTTATGCCTGTCAGCAGTATGATGGAAATTTTATCATGAGACACAGAGACACTACTCACATACCTATAATTTTATTAGGCAATAGTGCAAGTGGTCTCGGTAGACTGGGTAGATGACATATTTACATGAACACTGAATATTATCTATCTCATATAAATTAATACTGAACAAAATAGGAAGCTTACCTTACCTCTTCTGGTCCTACAGATCATTTTTCAATCACATACTCACTTGCACCTCATAATGAGTTAGGGGAGAAACGAAGGAAGGTATGAGTTCAAATCTAAAAATAGTAACTTGTTCCCCTGAAAACAAGATATACTTACGAAAATGAGAATGTCAATGCCAGCATTGGGGAAACAGCAAATACTAGCTAATCTGTTAAGTCTCTGAAGAATGATACTCTTCTGCCAACTTTTTCAGGAAAATCTAATAAAACGTTGATGAAATGGAACGATAATTTTCTCTGCACAAAGATTAAGTGAGAACATGAGTCTACACAATAGGCAGTTTTTGCATTCATCTCACGTCTGCTCAACTGCAGAAGTCATTGAGAAATGGCATGTAAAATATTTCTAAACTGAAATATACCTGAAATAGTAGATGTCAACTTGAGTCCTACAGGAAGTGACAGTCAACACCAGCTTGTTGCTAGCTATTTTTGCAACTGCCTATAAAATTTGACACAGCTAGGCAGTCTTGTGTTAGGACTGAAACCTACTGTTTCAAAACAAATAAAAGGGAAGATAATTATTACCAATATTTACACAACAGGTAGTGTATCTGAAGGCATAATTATGCATAAGCCTTAATGCTGGTACCTATCTGAACCTCCAGAGGAAACTGAGATTCTGACAAAGAATATAAGGTTAGAATTAAGGGTAGATGCCTTACGTACACCACAAACTGATGTAACTCAGCCGAGTGATTTCTACAGAGTATTTGCCATCTGTTGGTGATGACTCAAGCAAAACAAAGCACAGATGGATCTTAGTCCCAATTTTTGTCTTTTTCTTTTTTGGCTGAACTCTTCTAAACTTCAGAGTGGATTAGGATTTTGTGTTATTTTGGAGGAGTGTATTTTTCTAGTAAGTAGCTCCTAGTTTGTACTTACTCAGAACTAATTTTCAAACTATTGGAAGTAATAAATGATGCCATGAGTTTCAGATTTAAGGCTAAATATTCTTCTTGGAAAAACTTCCAGTCTCTTTGTAATGCATTCTGAAAAGCTCTCTGCTGTTTATTGGGGCATAGATCATTCGATTTCCTTCCTCACACATACATTAACCAATGACTGGGATTTACAACAGCCAGCCTGCTCAGCAGGGAGACTTCCGAATTAGCCAAGACAAATTAACACACACAAACAGAAATGCATATTGAAATCTTACATATCTCCTGAAGCCCTACAACTGTGACAGGAGGTTCTTTACCAGACTGAGATTCACATTCTTAAATGTTCTACTGGACCATGATGACCAAGCAGTCCCCCTGAGTACAGTAAATTGGCTCAATCTTTTCTTCAAAATAAAAACAACCCCTCCAAGCTGTGCTACAATCACCAGTTATTGTTAAAAATATATGTAGTATAAATTAAGTACCATTAAAAGGAAGACCCTGGCATTTTTACCTTTACTTGGCCACTTTTCAAGTGAAAGCCACTGGGACTACTACTGTGTGCTGAACTCATGCTTACAAAGAATTAATCATTTGAAAATTCTCATTGGATCACAGACCTGAGGAAAATTTAACATATCTGGTAGATGAATATCAATGCCCCTAAGCAGGATAAATACTAAAATACTCCTCCCAGTCCAGATGGGAAATATGCAAGCAAATGAGTTAGTCATTAGTGTGATGTGCCTAAGCAGCATTACTAGAGAAAACTGAGGCATTTGCAGACACTCAGTGCCTGGTGGGTGAAGTGGGGTCTTTGCAGACTGCTTTCCAGGACTGAGCCTCTGTTGCACTGCAGGCACCTTTCTCGTAGCAGCTCCTAAAGGTAGTAATTAATATTCCTGGAAAATACATGACTTGATGCTCTCATAATGAGCCTGTTATCAGCTTGACTATTTCCAAAGGTGCTTACAGCCAAACCATGTTTATACCCAAACCACAAGTGCAATCAGGAAAGCCAGAGAGTAGAGAGGGGGCTTCCCAGCCCTGATGCCCTCCCAGCACACAGCATGCAGGCTGGATGTGTGATGGCTAGACATCTTTCCAAGTTCAGATTTAACATCCTTTCCATTGTAAGGTTTTAAATTGAATTTGAGGTAAAACCCAGATTCTAAGGCTTAATTCAGCTGGTGGTCTTCTCCCTTATTATAGGCACCCCCTGAAATTTTAGACTGCCTTTCAACTTTTGTCATCTCTGTTTACCTATGTGCAGAAACATACTAGCTTATAAAGCAGCAAAGGCTTCACCTTTTTATTTTTCTACTTTTAGTTTTGATTGCTTTATGCATATTGGCAATTTGTTAAACGTAACTCTAATTTGAGCAGCCATGAAACCTTCAACACTGTTCGTTTACTTGTCTTCAACTAGTTAAAAGGGTAGAGCTCCACAGAGTACTCTGTGCATGTGAACTAGCTTTAACTAGAAATAATATAAATTAGTATTACTGAATAACTTCACTTGGAAAGAATACTGAAATTTCAGTGGTTAATGGCAATTTTTCTCAACTACATCAACACACCACAATATAGCAACTATCAATGTACCAATCAGATAGTTTTGCTATTTTAGGTGAATTGATTTTCCATAAACGTTTTCCCAAATGTGCAGTGATGTGTGCTTGCAGCCCAGAAAGCAAACCAAATCCTGGGCTTCATGAAAAGGAGCGTGGCCAAGAGGTTGGAGGCAATTCTGTCCATCTATTCTGTTCTTGTGAGACCCCTCCTGCAGTACTGTGTTCAGCTCTGGGACCCCAAACATAAGGATTTGGAACTGTTGGAGTTAGTACAGAGGAGGGGCACGAAGATAATCAGAGGGCTGGAACACCTCTCCTATGAAGACAGGCTGAGAGTTGGGCTTGTTCAGCCTGGAGAAGTCTCAGGAGAGACCTTATAACAGCCATCCAGTACCTAAAGGGGGCCTGTAAGAAAGCTAGAGAGGGTATTTTTACAAGGACATGTAGGGATAAGACATAGGGGAATGATTTTAAATTGAAAGAGGGGAGATTTAGATTAAATATTAGGGAAAAATTCTTCACTGTGAGGGTGCTGAGACACTGGAACATGCTGCCCAAAGAGGTTGTAGATGCCTAATCCCTGGAAGTTGTTCAAGGCCATGTTGGATGGGCTTTGAGCAACCTGGTCAAGTGGAAGGTGTCCCTGCCCATGGCAGAGGGGTTGGAACTAGATGATCTTCAAGGTCCCTTACAACTCAAACCATTTGATGTTAATTAAAACCTATACTGATTTTAAAAAGCTATTGTGCCATGTAGCTGCTGAACCAGGTCAATTGCATTGCTTCTGTTAAATATGAAGTTAGCAAATTTTTCTCCTTTCTTGAATCCAACTCAGAATACCTTATGAACTATTTTGAGCAGAAGATGACCAACATAACTGAGAAGTACAAGTATCAACAACGATCCTGAAGAGCAAAAACAGCAAAAATAGTTCAATAATCTGGATTTTCCACCCTGATCATGGTACAAAGGACCATGTATTTAGAAAGCACAAATTCAAATTAATTGGTTTTTATGTGTTTCCACTAAATGCACATAATTACAATTCATAAAGGAAGTGAGTTTTCAGTAGTAGTGGCCTCCATTTACCAACATAATTTGTCTGTTCAAGACTTATAGGAGCAGGAACCTATACATTCCAGACCATGTTGCCCAGATGAACTGAAGAGGACTGATAAAACAGAGAAATATGGCTAACGGCCAGATTTTTATGCCTGAGGCATTCTACTGCTTGTGGCACTGATTTTAGACATATCACCAATGTACTTCTGCTGATATAACTGCACTGATTTAACAAAGTACTGCTAATTTAGAATTGCAGAAAGCTACTACTCTTATAGTACTTTTCAAGCAGTGCAAATACACAGGGGTTAAATCACACAATCCTACTTAATGGTCTACCTAGAAATATAAGAAGAGAGGTACAGACAGAACACTTCTTTAAACAAAAGATTTTGAACACCACAAGCTTACTTTGAGTTACTCAGTGCCTCTGTAAATCTGGCTTAGTGTGATTAGCCACAATAATACTGCTAACCCAGAATAAAGCCTCACAAAAAGCATCTCTCACTGCTGTGCCTTCACCAATAGTCATTCTTTCCGTTGACAAGCAACAAAATCCAGTAGTCATGGATAGCAACCTCACAACATCTTTCTTCACAAAGAAGAGGGGTTGTTGTGGAACGAAGAGTTAACACATAATATTTTAGAATTAGCAAAAGAGCTGATGGCTTAGTAGATAAATGTCAATCCTTGTTCTTGGACTGATGTAATTCTGGGTTTACAAATAACATTATTATATATGGCTGCACCCAAAGGTACAACAGGGTATTAAGTAGGTTTCTGTAAGCTCTTTGAATGTACAGAGTAGTTCAAAATAATGAATGGTACAACTTCTAAGCCATGTTACCCAGGTTTCTTTTGAAGGAAAAGAGAAGGAAATGAGAGTGCCTTATGGAGAGTCCCTGGAACTTCCATGTCAAAGTGAGAAAAGAATCTATTTTTAACTGGGTGAACTTTTTTTTTAAAGTATTTAATTCCTTATTTTTGTCCTTTGGAATGCTAGCTCCTTAGAGGACATAGAAACAACTATGCTGGACATGATGAAGTTTATATAAAATAACATGAGGAAAACCGATTTCACAGGAAAAGTCTCTTGTGACATTTCCACCATAACACTTTACAAAGAAACTTGTTCATGGGCTAAGTCGGAACCTGTGAAGGCAAAAATCAACCTCCAAATATTTAAGGGACATAGAAAGAAAACATGACTGGGACACCCAAATATGTCTTCACATTAGACCCTGGAAGGTTCTTGCATGCGTTATGCACTGTCTCCAAGTCTTACAGTCAGACCTATAGAAACAATCTAGCTTACAGCAGCATCACACACTAACCTCTTCCATTTCAGAAAGACATGTAAATCGCTAACATCTATTTTTTTCAAAGTGCAGAATACAGTGGCAGAGGAAAACACAGCAATATTTATCCCAAAAGTCAGGGAGAACAGGAAGATAAAGTGCTTTTTTCTCTTTAACCAAGCCTTCAGATTTTGATGTATTTTCCATTTAAAGAGTGTTGAGCTTAGCAAAGCTGTAATGTACAATGTCAAAAAGCTCAGCCACAGGTTAGTACTGTTTCTTGGTAGTGATAGTACAAGAGTGATTTCTAAAGTGTACAGCAAGAGCACTGCCATTGTCTTGACCTTTTTTCTGTCTGCTGAACAACTATATCTTATATACAGAATTCTTCCAGCCTCCTGAACTACCTTGTATGTACTGGGAGATGGAGAGGAGATCCCACAATAGGAACACAGACAAAAAAGAAATTTGCATGTATATTACTCTAAAACTGTTTCAGCTTGACCTTTCATGAAGAATGGTTTAAAGGCTGAATTCTGTGACTGGGAATGCAGATTCATTGTCTTTATTGAGTATTGCTGATAGAGCCCTAGTAAACTATGACTGTTTCTTGGAGGTACACAGGTAGCAAAGAGCAGGAGAGAGCAGGTTTTACATTAAAAAGACAAATCCATTAGTATCCACACTAAGATGTCCAGCGTCCCAAGCAGAGACATGAATAAATGAAGCAGACTTTCGTAAGAATATGTTGGGTGTAATAGAGTACTATACTTTTCATTATGGAATGACTAACTTAAAACAGAAATATAACCACCTACTTAGTCTCATCAAAGTCCTCCCACACCACACCAAGCACATGAGTTTCACTGGCTCCTTCTTTTAAAAGGAAAATAAATGAAAATATTGCAGAACTCCTCTGGGCATTAGTTCTCCCATTAACATTTTTAACACCTACAAATTATTAACATTTAAATAGGAAGTGATTTACCTGTTCAGGACCACAAAATTACTGACTCTATCTCTTGTTTAAATTCCTGTGGTTTCCTTGTTTGAATTTATCAAATAATTCATAAACTACATAAATTGCATTGGGAGACTATTATCACAAAACCTCATCTGTGACCAACTTCATGTGGATGTTGAGTAAGTAGATTTGTATCACCAGGAAACATAAAACCATTAACAGACTATAAATATTCTCTCATGAACTGAATAAAGAAATTCAGCTAATGTTTACAAGATTAATCAGAAGTAGTGTACAGTGTTTAACTTTTTTTGTATATTAAAAGTGATAAATTCAAGACACTTAAACACACTATTAAAAATAACATTCTTGGGACTGTTTCTCACTGAACCAGCATCTTAAAGTAATAAGAAATGGTTTCTAGGTTATTTTTTTATTCCACCATGCTAACCATCTAACTGTTATCATATGTTCCATTAAAGATCAACTTTCTTCCAGAAAAGTATGTGTTTTACAGACTACAAGGAGCATATATCTCCCATAATCTAATTCTGTATACAAATTGTGGTTACTAAACAACATAAGAGAAATGGTTTTAATATATGTTAAAGGAATTGTATGCCAAACACCTGGACAGATGTGAAGGTCAAAATCTGTGACAACCTATCCAGTGTCAATGAACATCATAAGTCAACAGTTGTCCAGCAAACACAACTGTCTTTCCACCCTTCTTTGCAAACTAAACTGAGACATTTTAAAGTAATTAAATACAAATGCTTCAAGTTCTGAATGCATTAAATGAAAAGTAATTTATCATATTTTATACACATGTTCAAATTGCAAAGCCCTATAAAATACGTAACACTCTCAAAGCCATAGTTTCATGTATGTCCAAAATGTAGGTATAGACAAAGATATATACTTCAGGTAACAAAGTGCTTCACAGCACTAAACCCAAGAGTACAGTGCAACTAGGACAGTGTTATTAAATCTGTGTTTTCAGTAGTACTCCTTTAAAACAAAAGCCCCACAGGCTTCTGAATTAAAAAGTCAGGGGAAAGTTCTTCTATGCATCTGAGACAGAAGAGACAGATCAAAGGAAAATCAGAACAGCTCAAAATCTCTGGAAGAGTAGTCTGTGTTTTCAGTTCTGATCTGTTTCATCAGGAATTCGTGGATGGACTAGTAAGGGGAAGAACACCTACCTTCATTAGCAGGTGTTGCACGCATGATATGTGTTCGGTTTTTCATAAAATAACCTTTCAAAATGTATACTCATTATATATATTATATACATATTTCAGAATTCCTTACATTCAGTGCGGTAACTATCACAAAGATTTGAAATTTAGATTTAATGCCTGATCTGAGATGTATAAAAGCCTTATATTGCATATTTTCAATATCATTATTACATATTATTATTACAGCTAGCACATTTTTCTAGTAGTATTAGTAAGGAAGTTATCATTATTCATTTCTATTCTTATTAGCATGTATGTGTCATAATGGACAAAACCCCGTATCATGAAATACAGCATCCAACCCATATCCAAAATTCTTGTCAAGTGATTCTATGACAGCCTGCTACCTTAACTGACATTCTCCATACGAGCCTTCTGGGCAGTATAATGTGGAAGAGAGCTCACTCAACACCTCAGGACCTACAGCTGCCTGCTCACTGCACACAACTGGCAAGGGACTGTGTTGGCTATGGGGAAAAGGAGCAAATCACTGAAATTAGTTCCACGCTCTAAGGCTAGGTAGAAATCGACAAAAGCCGTTCACGACTTAAAGCAGTGCTGGAGCTGCTCTTTATTGTACCCAAGTCCAGCAAAGTCACCAGCTGGGAACTGCTTAAATGCCCAAGAGCTTTCCCCGCCTCCCCCCCCCCCCCCCCCCTTGTATTCCTACTGGTGGGGAATTGGCTGGGCTGTTCACACCGGGTGAAAAACCAAAATTGCAGGTGCAAGATGTTGGGCTGTTTTGCATCACTGTTTGGCACAAGGAGTCCGGTTCGGGTGGGGAATCCTGCCGGCTGCCGCGGGCCTGGGCGAGGGTCGCGGGGCTGGGGCAAGCGGCCGCTCTCCCGCGTCCCCTACTCCCTGCCCCCTTTTGAAATCATTCCCCAGCAGCAACGCGTCGAGAAAGCACCTGGGAAAGCCGGGAAAAACATCGTACCAAAGCGGCTCGTCCCAGAAAGCTACCCAGATCCTAATAGCATCTGCAAAAATGCCTCCTTTTGAAGCTCTTGTGAGGGGAAAGCGGTGAGGCGGGAGGGATGAAAGCGCTGGTGCTTAGGAGCAGTGCCACTTCTCAGCTATACCGCGCTGCTCAAGGTCGCTCAGCCTGTACACAACGCAAACATTAGTCTTAATTGCAGCGCAGAAGACTACGAGACGAACGGAAGCTCCTTCCCCTACCCCGCTCGCAGCGGGACGTGTCTCCTGGGTTGTTAGGACAATTCACGCCACGTGCTGCCCCCTTTTAGCACAAGCATGTTTTCTTTAAAGACCTTTAAAAATTATCCGTTAAAATAAAACTTTTCCCCTCCCGCTAATTGGAAGACTCGGCTCCCGTCTTTCCCATACCAACCGTCTCCTGTAAACCCTGGAAAGGCTGGGGAAGGCGGGAGAGGACTCCCCGGCTCAGGCAGGCAGGTTTGCTGCGTGGCCGTGCTTGAAGCGCTGGGAAATCAGCCGTTCTCAGGCAAGAGGTTATTACCTTCTCCGTCCTGCTCTTCCGTCACTCAGGCAGGGCTATACTTCTGGTATGCCTTTCCGTAGGGAATTTACAGCGGTTGCGAGCGAGACTGGGGGGTGAATCTATTCACTGGTGTCTCACATGCAAGTATGCTGAAGTACTTTCAGATCTGGCTCGGCAGAAGAGGAAAGAGGCCCACGGCAGCACTTCAAGGCTCACTGGAATTTGCCTCCCCAGATGAGAGCGCTCCTCAGCCACGAAAAAGCCAGAGCCGCGGCTGGGTGGGTGGCCAGGGGATGGCTGGGCGTGCGGCGGGGGGGGAAGACTACCTTCCCCTTGCTCTCCCATCGCTTCCTCAGCCCGTGACGAGATGCGTGTCCCCCCCCTCCGCCCAACCGGCTCGTGCTCGCTCCCGTCCCTCCCGGCGGCCCCGCTGCTCCCAAGCTCCCTCCCTCTCCCCCGCTTCACCCCGTATAGATGGGTAGATATTTGTAGTTATTAGTTATCAGTAGTATTATTCGAGCCAAATTCCGCTCAGGGCTGGTGGTGGGCAGGCTCTCCATCTCCGCAAAAGAGCATGCTCAGCTCTCTCAGGCATGCTCCTTCAGCGGGGAGGGAGCCAGAGCTGGGCCGGGGGGAGTGAGGGGGGAATCCTCACACTCACACCATCCTAACGCAAAGTTTTATTGTTCAAGCGGCCCCGAGTCCCCCCTTCCAAGAGGAGGGGACCCTGGCGCAGCGCCGAGGGCTAGCGGGGAAGGGTGTTCCCCCTCTCTCCCGGCGGGGAGGGAAGTAGGAGGAGGAAGAAGAGGAGATGCCCAGGCGAGAAAGGCTTCAGAGCCAACTTCTGCCGGGAAACCCGCAGGTCTGCTGCCGTCTCCTCCCGAGGCAAGACCACTGCTGCGCCTGACACTGCTCCCAGCTTTGATGTAACGCTAAGAGCACACGGGCGGCACCATCATCATCATCATCACCACCATCACGACCATTATCATCGTTATTATTAATAATATTATGACAATGCTCGCTGCCGAGGAGTAGGAAGCAGCACTCGGCTCTGGCAGATGCCCTCCGGTGTTCCCTTCCCCCAGCCCTTGCCCGGGTCCGCAGGAACCCCGCGCACCGCTCCGCGCCTACCCGCGCAGCCCTCGCCCAAGCAACGGCGGAGACGACAGGGGGGAGTCCAACCCAAATAGTAACGACGGCACCCGGCGGGTATCCTACCTTGAGCTCCTCCGTGTCCAGGTTTGCTGATCTCTCCATGGAGCGAAACTGAGCAGAGGGGAAACTAGGGAAGTTGTGCCCCCAAAAAATAAATAAATAAAAGTAAAGGAAAAAGGAGGAAAAAAAAAAACACAAACCCAAAACCACAAACCCCACCACACAACACCAGGCGGAGGCGGCAATCTAGTCTCTCAGTTTCCAGCCTAAACTCAGCCTTGTCCTCCAAACCCTGGCAACTGCTCTCAGTCTCATTCTCCGCGATCACGCCTCCACCGGTTTAAATAAATAAATAAATAAATAAATTTCACTTTTTTTCTTTTTTGATTTTTTTTTTTTTTTTAAAAAAGAACTCCCTTAAGGACTCAAGCGCCAGGTGATCTCCGGTGAAAGAGATTCGCGTCCTCAGGCAACGGGAGGAGGAGACAGGAAAAAAAGAATCCGCTCAGTTTAAAGATTATTTTTTCTTCTGCAATAAGCTCAGAAACCGGCGAATCGCTGCATCCCGAGGAAAAATCCTGTTTCTCCGGACAGCATCATGCAGCAGATTTCGAGCAAATGTGTTCAAACTGAAGAGAATAGCCTGTGATAAAAGCCTTTCTCCGTCATGCCTACTCTGGTAGCTAATTTAGCACCCTGTGAGTGCAAGACATTAGCGATGAACAATTTTGCTGGCAAGATAACAAAATCCTCCAACTCCTGCACAGACTCAGAAATTCTCTGTAGCTAAAGGTATTTCCTCAATAATAACACTAGGGGAAAAAAATAGGAAAGTCTGTAAGGGATGCTCTTCTTTGAAGGTTATGCTAAGAGTTGGGAGAAAAACAGTAGGTGGATCTCTTTGCAGAAGAGAGAAGGAAGAGAAGCAGAAATTCCCCCCTTCGCTCCTGTTTTACTGTCCTTCGCCGCCAGGTGACTGACTTCCCTCCTCACGGCCCGCTCGAAGGGAATTTCTCCAGCTCCCCAAAAGCAACGTTTCCCTTTCTGAGCAGCCCAGCCCCTGGAGCTTAATGTCGGCGGCCGGCAGCACCTCCCCGGGGGCGGGCATGGACACGGACCCACCCACGCACTCCCGGCGCTCGCCAAATGGCTCCTCTCGGTAGCCACACGCTCACCGGCGTAAAAACCACCACTGCCTCCCCACCACTCCCTCTAAAACCATATATATATATATGTGTGTGTGTGCAGGTGTGCCTAAATTAACAAGATGATGTGAAACTTCTCCATCTCTGTCTAGAAGTGCACAGCTGTTATGCAGCTGTTGAGCGTATCATTAATGTGCTGCAGCTTTGGCGGAGCAGCATTTCTGATGGCACATGGATTAAGTCTTGAGTCTCTCTCAGGGTGTTACTTTACTAATCTCCTTTTTCGAAGGATTCACTCTCTCGTGGCTCTTGTACCACTCCAGAGAGGATCAAAATTAGATTTAAAAATTCAAATTCCTCCTCACCGAGATCCTGATTTTATCACAGTCCTTTATCATAAATCTGTCAGTTGCAGTTTTGGAGAACAAAGCTGTGATTTTTGTTCCCTTCCTATCGGTCTTTTGGGGGCCTTATTTATTTAACTCCATGAATGACAAATTCAGAACTGTCACTTTCTAATTCTATCACCTCCTTTCTACACTGCTTTAAATAGAATTGGTATTCCTGATAATTTGACATATGTAGACAGATCTAATATCCCAAAGTGGATACTCTCTTTCCAGTTCAATATAGATTTGCTTGCAGCTTCCAAAACTTCAAGGTTAACATAAGCTTGAGGGCTGGGTGATGCCCAGTGATAGCCATTTCTGAGGACCGAATATAGCCCTCATCTAGAAAACTAAAGATGTGGTGCAGGCACAGGCAAAAGACAGTTCTCCTTTTAGCACAAATTGTATATGACTTCCAGGTTCATTGTGAATGTAATATAAGTATCATTATTATCATTAATCTAGAACTGCAATTTATAAAGATTAAAGACTTGGCCTGGTGTTCCCATGTGAGCCAACACACTTGTGTCCAAATAAAAGATTGGCAAAGTGGACACTAAATCTAGTTGCTGTAAGACCTGTAGAAATTTGTGGTTTTTTTTTTTTTTTTCCTGACAAAAAACCCCATTCATCCCCCAAATAAAAAATCTGGAGAGACTTCTAAGAGACCAATCTGAAGGAAAACATCTCAGAATGCACTTCTAGGGTTCCCCAAATGTGCCAATATGCAGTACTAGGAAGAGGAGGGGATTGCCCCAGAATGACACCAACCAGGGGACATAGTCTGGGAGTACCTTGGTGCCATGGCTGGTGCCAATGGATAACCAGAAGGCCCCTGATCTGCTTCATACATCCACACCTGTTTACATGGCGATTAGTAGACCAACAAGTAACTGCACAAAATGCAGCTTTATAAAAACAGAAGGCCTGCAGCACTGTGACTTTGCTGCTGTCTTGTTGCTGCCACACTGCAAGACTTTCTTGGACGGGTTACTCCTTAGTTTGTTTTCATATTGGTACCAAGTGTGCTGGGATGAGATATGTCTGAGAATCCCCTACTGAATTTTGCTGATCGTGGTCAAGAGTTCAGGGAAGAGACAAGGAAAGTTGACAGTACAATCATATAAGCCTAATTTCCTTAGAAAATAATACAAAAAACAAATTGATTTTGTCACTTTAATAACACTTTAAAATCTGTTTCACTTTTCATAGGTAATATAACCTAAGAAGAGGCTTTCTGTTGCTAAGACAGGCACTCCAAAGTTAATTAATACCAGACTTCTAGTTGCTTCAAATATCTAAGTTTTTTGTCTTGTGTATAAACTGTAAGACCTCTCTTTTTCTGTTGCAGGGCCCTAATTCAGAAGACACCCCTGACATTTTCATCCTCATTATTCATATATGGCCCTATGTCTTAGTCATTGCACACAATGTGGAATTATTATTTTCCTTAAAGAGGGCTTTCTGTTTCATTTAGCACAGTTAACAACTGTATTCTGCACAAGTGTCAACACAAAATTTTACTATATGCGCAAATATTATCATTAGCATTAATAGAGGGGAAAACTGAAACCAAGCCAAGAGCCTAGATTCAAAGAGGAACCAGTAAATCTTGAAGCAAATCAGAGCCTGAACTCTGAAAATGAGGCCTGAGCCTGGTGCTTGCATAAATGAGTGGAAATGAAGAACACAAAGCAAGCAGCAGCCTGCAAACTCAACCAAGCGCTGACTTTGACCTTAGGCCTTTTGTGCAGCAGGTCAACAGGTGAAAGACCAGTGAAATTGTGTTATTTTGTATACATCCACCTGCTTTAGCTACTGTATCACTTATATTCATGTATTCATCTTCTTCATTCAACTGCTAAGCCTTCCAGCTTTTCTTTTTCCATTTCAACTAACAAACCACTGTGCAAATGTCATTCACTGCCTAGTCCTACATCTTTCCTGTACCCCAGTCTTCCTATGCCAGGCATTTCTGGTAAGCATAATTGAGGATTATACGTAGGTTATAATTAAAGGTTGTATTGTCAAGATTTAATTAAAGACTCTGTGAGGAGAATCCTGGAAAAATAAGCATCCTTAAAAGCTAAGTGTTTAATTTTGAAGTACTTGACGAGGCTAAAGTCAAGTTTAGGTTATTTTTTTGGTACTTAGTCTTCTGGGTTATTTTTCTGGTTGCTTGCTTGCCTTTCTCCCTCTTCCCCCTTTTATTGAGGCTAAAAAGACTTGCTTTCCACAGATTCTTGCTGTACATTTTTGTAGCAGAGTTGACCCCAAAGTATAATAGCAGGATACAGAGCAGATACTGGACTTTGCTACAGTCACCCAGGTTAGAGCAGGATTTTACCCAATACAGAAAATTTGCCTCCGGGACTTGAAAAAAATTAAAATCTGCAGTCATTTAAGACTGCATGCAGACAACAGGGGAGCGTATTTTTCTAAATAAGGTCTGCAAAAACGTCTTTGTAATCATAAGGTATTAGCAAACTAATGTAGGGACTGCAGCCAACTCCCCCTGTGAAACTTCAAAATGGTGAACAAGCGCAGTTCAAACCTATGCTGGGAGCAGTTAGAGTGTACAACTTTTCGGCAAGAAATCATGCTTTTAAACAGGCACAGTAGTTCCAGTAGATAGCTCTCATGGTTTCTTTATTTTTCCTGAGATGCCAAGATAGGCATATGTCCCATACAATATGGCACAGAGTGCTTTGTCCTCTAGTCTTACCTTTGACAGAGACTTTTTCTCAGATTGAGGGGTTTCCAAGATAGGGTTGCCTAGAAGACCTTCTTGTGTGGGTTTGTATTCTCCAAGTACAGACAATTTACTGGATTCCTTTAAGTTCTTCATATAGCCCATGACGGGAGGTAAACACTTCTGAAGGCTGACTTATTTCATAGAGGTCTGAATCACCTCTGGAAGTAACTGTTTCCTTCTGACTGCACAGGGAGTTCCTGAAGTTCAGTGGCTGAATCTGGGACCACATGTTTAGTAACTTAATACAGATATGATTGAACTTAAGGCAGAGTTACACATATGTGTCTGAAAAAAAGATGTCAGTCATAATGAAAACATGGAAAATGATGGATTCATTCATAGTGAAGCCCCAGGTGTTAGGCTTTGTTATTTCACATCCTTCTAAAATAGAGAGGACAATTTTCCTAACGTATTGTTAGTAAGAATGAAGAATAATTCAAAAGCCAATACAGCACTTTTGATATATTTCATAGATATTTTCCATCCTAAGAAAAACTCCAAACCCACAAATCCAACATTTAAGGCTAAGGATACAGACTTCAGCATCAACTATGGGAACATATGAGTACTACTATAGCTCTTAAGCAGAATTACTATGTTTTCCCAAGTTGCATGGGAAACTTGGATACCTGAAAATGTTTTTATACTGCTCCACAATGTGTAATTTATTTTTTTTTTATTATCGAATGTTAGGCTAACATAGGTATATGTATGTTACATTATAATTATCTCTTGGTAAGAGTAGAGTAACATAAAATTGGAGATTTTGGGGCTGAAGTCAATAAAATACCAAACTGTATAGTAATCCAAATTGTAGCTTACCAGTCTGGATATCCAAAAAAGAAACAGTGTTCACACTTCCAGCTTAACAAAGTACAACAACTCTGTAGCTCAAAGGATTTAAGGTATTCTAACAGTTTATAATCCATATGCATAATTCTTTTTAATGCTTGTGGATTCCTGAATAACTGAGCTTCCTAGCAAAATTATTTACAGATCTCTAGGAAGTAATGTGAGCATTTTAAGTAAATAAGCAAATAGATAATTATGTTGAGAAACCTGTAAACCTTTAGTTATTATTAAAATAAATATAATGAACCAGAAAAAGAAAAGATCACACTTTGTGTAGGAAAAACCACTCATTTTCTAGTGCACTTCTTAGAGAAGCTGGTCATTGTCATAGGAAAGATATAGTTTCAGAGTATGTTCAGTTTTATCAGGAAGTAAATGCTTTTTACAACAATGGTATTTATACTGTAAGCTCTTGAGGACAGAGACCTTTTCTTTTTAATATCTAGCAAGTGCCATGCAAAGATACATGTATACATTAATATTTAATATACAAATATTAAGAATACCTCCAAGTGAGGAGCATACTTTCTCACAAAATCATGTTAGATTACAGCTCTGAATGTAAATATAACAGTTTTACAATTATAACTAGAGCTATTCCACAGTAATACCAAGAAAGACCTGAGTGCTGTGTGTTTGCAATCGGTACATATTTGTAAATCAGATTTCTGAGGGTATGGGATTTGTACGGTTTGAGATTTGTGTGTGTTTATACATGTGTATGGACATCTCTCTGAGCCCCATTGGTAACCTTTGAACCTAATAACCAACTTCAACCTGCATTAATAGAGGTCTTAAATAGATCCTCCCACCTTTTTGTGAAAGTAAACAACATTATACAGGAGAGAGCAAAGACCAGGCTAATACCTTCACTCAAGGGGGGATTGCAGAGTAAATTTGGTGTACCTTAGTAGTTATCTAAAAATGTGCAGGAAAATGGTAAGTTTAAAAAGCTTTAATCATGTATTTATCAGGCATGAGAGCAGTCCCTATTCAGTCAAGCTTAGTGCCCTTTGCTGATCCTCTTGTGTCTAGCAATGAAAAATTCTTGACAAAAAAATTATTTTGCAGTTATGTTTATCTCCTCAGTGGATTCTGTGCTGTCTAATTAGGGGTGAGCTCATGTTGCAACCTTAGTACAATTCAGTTAAAATGTCAATCAGCCATAAGGCAAATCTAATGGAAAACAGGCTTTATTAGGAGCCGTGCTCAGACAACTTCTTTCTATACGATTTTAAATGATATTGTTATACTTACTACATTTATATATGAAACTCCCATTGTATAACTTTTATATATACAAATACGCTATTATATCTATGTCAATGTTTTCAACAGCCCTACTTGTATCACTACAGATTGTAAACAATAGCATGTTAATTGTGTTAGAGAATGTACAAATCTGGTTCTGTTTCTTATTAGAACAAAAACAAGCCACCCAAACCAAACCAATAAACAAAAACCTCATAACAACAACAACAAAGAAAGAAGAAAAAGTAGTATCTCTGTTACTGAACTGAATGCAGCTGGCCACATACTGTAGTCCTATGAAATGGCAAACATAGCCTTGAGTTCCCATACAAGTCTTTTTGGACAATAGGAAAAGCACATAGCTCATTCGTTTCTTTTAATATATTAGATTATGGGTCTAAGTTACTGCAGGATGCATATTCCAGCATACTGCTGGAACTTAGTACTTGAACTCTCAGTTTGCTGAAATGGTGTATTCACATAATCACATCCAGAAATCTTGGGCATTTTTTCTTATTCCTTTACGTACAGAATGAGGTACAGAAAAAAAAAAAATTCTATAC
Source organism: Pezoporus flaviventris (assembly GCF_033815535.1). Classification (NCBI taxonomy): domain Eukaryota; kingdom Metazoa; phylum Chordata; class Aves; order Psittaciformes; family Psittacidae; genus Pezoporus; species Pezoporus flaviventris. The sequence goes on from NW_026892550.1 coordinate 27,750,955, forward strand.
ATCTCAGGCAGCATTTACAAACAAATTAAATGTAGGAACACAGCATTACTTCTGGTCAGAGTTACCCTGCGTTTAGGAAAATATTTAAGTGCAGAAGCACTGTCCATAACTGGCACAATGCGCCATGTTTTGGAAGAGATATCATTAAGGAACAGCAGTTCGCCAGGGAGGCTGCTGCTAGCCCTTCTAGTGCATAACTTATTCCTCTTTTCAGTGCTGTGCATATTTGAGGGCATCAGCAAGTCTTAATGATGGAGGAAGACACTTTTTGGTTTGAGAAATTAAATCTGGAAAGAAGCCATTTTGCTCAATTTCTGTGAGCCATTGCTCTTAACATAAGCATGAAGGAAATACTCTGCAGTTTCACCATTCCTTTCAGGGTCATGCACACACTGAGAATTTCTTGAACACCAAGAGACAGATGAAGGTTCCCATACTCATCTTAATTTATGACTTATGCTCAATAAACCTGCAACAGACAGCGACTGGATTGTTCTGAGGGTTTTAGTTCACTGTGGACTCTGCTTTCTCAGGCCACCAGCTCAAATCCTACCTAGAACTAACTAATGGCTATTGATGACTGTTATAGAGGTACATGCTAGGCACTAATAAGCACATAACAACTACAGAACTGACCATTACTACCTACTACTGCCATACATCTAATTGTGCCAAGGAGGCTGCTGTCCCAGAAAAGCAACATACACAAGTTACGACTGAGTAGCACAGTTCATTTCAGACTTTTCCCCTTTTGTACTCAAATGATATAAAATTTTAATGATCAAAAGATCCATCTTAAAGATAAACTAAAGGGATATAAGATGCAGGGAGAGCTCAGGAAGACAATACGTAGCAACTCTTATAGCAGACTGACTTTTGTTCACAGCACGTATCAGTTTTAGAGGATCAGGGTTTGGATGAGTTGAACTAAGAGGCAGAAATAAAGGAATTTTAGGTGGCAGAAAGAGCAAAACTACAATGTCTTTGTACTTGTTAAGATCTTTCTCCATAATTGTTAAGGTAGCACTTTCCATAAATGGAGAAAGGCTTAATTTTCAGCTTATTTTTAATACTTATTGTGTGTTCTCTCCCCTCCAATAAAAGGAAAAGCAGATAATCAATATTGCTGATTATAAAAATAGGAGTTTTACGATTGAAGATTAAATGTGATGAGTTAACCTTTTCAAGAAGGCTGTGTTTAAATAAAATTAGCAGCTGTTCTTTTATCTACTTTTTATGAGCCATTCATTCAGGTCCTAATATATAGAGAGTGTGCATCGGGTTATCTCTGACAGCCAAGATTGATAGTAGTAGTTGTTCATTCTTTAAAGAGTACAAAGCTTGATTGTGAAAGTTAAATCCAGGAATGACAGAATATTAACTGTGCTACTAACTTCTCAACTGATGCTAATATTTTTCCATAATCCTAGCCTACTTTTTCTCACTTCTTTTCCAAAGGATTAATCTTGCCTCTTTGTGTGAAGAATATTGGCAGAGGCTCAGATTTGCAGGAAACAAAATTGTGAGACATTTCCAAAGGAAGGTTTTATGCTAAGGAACAGAACTTAAAAAAAACACAACCACCAAACAAAACCCTTTTGCAATTCAAGATGCACCTTGTCTAAACTATGTATCCAAATGATCTGTTTACAGATATTTTTAAATCCTTCTACTGCACTCTCAGTTTTTGCTGCTCTTTTTCATTGCATCATATTTAAATTCAGTGTTCTAAATCCAAGGAATATATTTTTTAAAATTTTTTAGAATAACTAAACAAACTGATAATAATAGTACTAATAATACATCAGCGCTCTGAATTTATACTAGTACTAAAATGTGTTACAAGCAAATGTGAATTGGTCCTCTTCTTTGATAATCACACAACACAAATACATGGCACCTTCATGAGTTCCTCCATCTGAAACACTAAAGGTGCTCACTGGAACAACTTTTTAAATATTTCTAATGATGTCGACAGTTCCAGCTATTTTGTTCTGAAGCATTGACCTTCTTGACAGCTGTAAGAGCAGTATCCAGCCTGTATTTTATCAGCATCCCACTAGATGACCTGCCACCAGTGCCTGAGTGGCCTAACACCTTATTTTTCCTGTTTGCACTAGTAAAATGCACTGTTCAATAAGTCCAGTTGAAGATAAATGTTAATCATCTAAAGATAACTCATATGAAGATAATTTACTTATCTTTTTTTTTCATGCAACTACAGATGGAGCAAAAATGTAGAAGGAAGTTATTTTTATGTATAATACACATATGTCTTCTGGAGCTATGCCTGCGAACATGCGATCTCACACATAGATAGGGCTCCTATGCACAAACTGATGATAAAAACATGCTTGTACTTAAGCTAGTGAGGAATGAGTAAAGTACAGAGATGCTCACTAGGAATAGAAAAAAAAATACATTCTAATTGTTGCAGTTTATGTTAAACAAAGCCAGAAGCCAACAACTTCTTTAGATTTATGTTGATTGGCTCTAAGAACATGAAGAGACTTTTGATCATAACTCCATGTCCACTTTCTACTGACTTTAAAAAAATGGCTAAAAATATTAAGATTCTGATTATTATAAAAATTCATTTTTACTTATTGAAAATGGTAATAATCACTGTCAATAAGTTTAGATTGTAATTATGTGTTACATAACTGAAATGTGAGAAAATAATTCTTTTTCAGGGTGTCTTTTTCCATTTTGAGGTGGAAACATAAAAAAAGTTATTTTGTGTCATTACTATTTTTCAATATTTGAGGCAGTACTTTTCTAACAATTGTCAGATATCAGAGGAAAATCAAAACACTCATCTCAGAGAAACATAAAAGCGTTTTATTTATGTTCTGTTACACTTCATTCCTCTTCCCAGATTTCAATATTTTTGGTAATATATCTCTATGTTAGATGACTAAGTTACTCATAACAATTCATGGTGAGTCAGCATATATGATTTCCAACTTGTTCTGTATTTTATAACTTGGACTCTAGATTTAAGATCACACAGGACAAAAGGTAAAACAACAGCAGTTTGAACTGCACAGTTTTTTTCCAAGATGTTAAAACCTTTCGGCCAGTTTTTAGATAGACAGGTAAGATAATTCCCACTGAAAGGAGCCACAGTTATCATGTGCCACCAAAACCTCCTTTACACTGCTTCTATCCCATCTTTCAGTTATTTCTAGCTATTCTCACATCAGAAACCTGGCAGCAGATGTTCAGGGTAGAAGTCCAGCTTTAAAATAAAGAAGAAGAAAAAGAAGTATTCAGACAGTATCTTGGTTTTTTCTTGCTAAAAACGGGAGTATTTCCAATTTTCAGGGTCCTTTCAGAAGATGAAGGAAAGAAAGCAGCAGAAGCATAGCGATGCCAAATTACAAAGAACTGGCTGTACAGGCAATCCCATTCTTCACTCCCTCTGCAGCTGAGAGGTTATGCCATTTGCCCTTTCAGCCTATTGAGCACTGTGCTGTTCAAAAGACTCAAATTTGGAGTCCTTTTTCGTCAGAGCAGACGTAAACCAGCACTATATGCTGGTATTTGCTAGCATCTAATATTTGGGGCATTCCAGGATCAAAAACTGCCCCTCTCTTATGGGGCAGGTGAGTTTTTTTTACTGGAAAAAAAAGAAATGCAAAACCACTTTTCTACTGGGTCATTGAAGGATTAGGTGACTGCGGCTGTCAAGCCTAATAGATTGGTTCATCATCCTAGATCATAGATACTTGTTCTATAATGAAAATATAAGCATTTTTATATGACATGGGTGAAGAGAGCCATGCCTTGAATTGGATAAAGTGAAATGGCAGCAACACATTTATGGGAACGTGCAGGTAGCTGCTGGTGCGTCATACCTCTCTAAAACAAAGTGGAAGACTTTTGTCTTGGGTTCAGCCGTAGCAGTCGATTTTCACCTTCTTAGTAGCTAGTGCACTGCTGTGTTTTGGCTTTTGGCTTGGGGACAGTGCTGAGAACACCAATGTTTTTAGCTGGTGCTAAGTCATGTTTAGTCTGACCAAGGACTTTCTGAGTCTCATGCTCTGCCAGGGAGGAGGGGAAGTCGGGAGGAAGCAGAGACAGGACACCTGACCCAAACTAGCCAAAGAGGTATTCCATACCACAGCACATCATGCACAGGATGTAAAACTGGGGGCAATGACACAGAAGGGTTAGACCACTTCTCAGTTGGGCTGGGTATCGGTCAGCGGGTGGTGAGCGGTTGTATTCTCTTCCCTTGTTATTTCCCTTATCATTATTATCATTGGTGGTAGCAGCAGTGATTTGTGTTATACCTTAGTTACTGGACTGTTCTTATCTCAACCCGTGGGAGTTACATTCCTTTGATTTTCCTCTCCATCCCTCCAGGAGCAGGGGGAGAGGGAGGGGGAGGAAGTGGGGAGAGTGAACAAGCGGGCTGCGTGGCAGCTGGGCTTAAACCACAACAACTTTATACACTCTCCTTGCCAAGGAACTTGTTTTGTTTTGATTGGAGCAAACGATTAAAAGCCTGACAATGTATTAAGAAAATAAGGAGATTTTTAAAACCTCCACTTTTACTGTATGTTCAATACTGAAGAAGTTTCTTAAGGAACCGATGGGGATGGCAGTTGGATGTGGCTTTAAAATGCATATGTGCAAAATGGAATTGTTGTCAAAGAGATACCTTAGTATTCTTTTGTTGAAGTAAAATGTGTGTTTGCCTGTGTCCAAGATGTTGATTTCATTGCCTTCTCTGATGCCCTTTCACCTTTGCAAGGGAGGGATACCATTTCCCCCACCTCCAGCTGGTAGGGGAGTGTGGTTCTTGCATTTTGATATCCCAGGAAATGTGGTGTAAAGTGGCCATTTTGCATCTGCTCTCCTTGTTTGTAAATAACTGAATTTAAAGTGAGGGGTGTTCAGGATAAAGGTGATGTCTGCATTGCATGTTGAGTCCAAGAGATGTGTTTTCATTAACAAACAAAGAGCCTTTAGATGAGATGCTCTAAAAAAGCTCCTTTTGTAAAATGGCGGGTGCTAGAAAGTATGTGTCACTGCCACTGTCACCTAATAGAGGTTATGCACTGATAGAAGGAACAAGGGAGCTGGCAGAAGCCTGTCTCTTGCTGTCAGTTCCAGGCTGCAGGCTTTTATGTTCATTTGTAATGCAATCAATAAGGAATAGCTTAAATTGGGCTCTGGAAGCTTGATTTTATAGTTTGCTAAATTTCTGTTTTAAATCTGTTTAAAATAAAAAAGAAGTTTCTATGGAAACCTTCCCTTTTATTCAAAGAAAATATCTCCAAGTCTCCCAGGCACTGTCTGCCTCACACAACCAGAGCTGGCTGGATCCATGCCAAGAGCCACCATGCTCTTCCAAACCTGCAGCACCGGCACAGCACCGGGCAGCATGGCAAGCACCTGCTGCTGCCTTGTGATGCAAGTAATGTAGCCTCTCCCATCACCAACAGTAGACCAGGGAGGTGGTGCCCTCTATTCATACTCTTACAGGTCCCAAAACAGTTGGCAACAAAGGGAGTTCCTTGCTGGCCTGGGAAGCACCAGCAGTGAGCTGGATGTATCCTTGCTGCCATGCAGCACTTCCTGGAAGACAGGTGCCCAGGCTGAGAGAGAGTGTGGTTCTAGGTAGTGGGAGATGCTGGCCACTTCAATCTTGCTAGGAGAGCAGGTGTCCTACAGGCTTCCAGGACTTGAAATTGTTTGTTCAGATAATTATTTAGATGGGGGAAACACCAAAAACCAAAACCCAAACAGCTTTCCTGAGATAACCTCCGTTTCTAAATTAAGAAGTCTTAGGGTCTTTTTCCCAAGTAATGAAAAAATATCTGTTGAGATCAAAGATAAAATAAAACCTGAATTAATTACTTTGTTTTTAAAATATTGTTAGTCATTATTGTCATTAGCATCCACTGGTAGGGAGGATTTCTTCTTTTCCCTGAACTCAGAGAATTTAGGGCAGTTTGCTTGCTTGGAGGTCTGAAAAGCTCTCTCTTCCTAAGCTTATCTCCCCTCTCAGTTTGTGATATTCTGAGGTTTGGGGTTTTGTGCCTATTGATGCAAACTGTATGCATTGCTGCTGTGCTCACGATCTTTCTTCAGCCTGCACTCCTATGACCCTGCCTCTGGCCAGCATTTCACATTGCTATCCAGCCCAGGAACTGGTTTGAACTACCTGACAGAAATTACCTTTTAAGAGTTTTTTAAACCAATCTTGAACTTACTGTGACTGTGTAGTCATCAGCTTCATCCACTGTTCGTTCAGTCTGAGCCATAACAATTATATATGGGAAAAAAAAAAGCTACAAAAATCTGTTCTGAAAGAATCTATACCAGTTGTTACGTTAAAACTATAGTAGAATATTTATAGAAAGACAAAAAGATAAACCATGGCTTCTCATAACTTTGATAAAATTTGTCAAAGGTAACGAGCTGTATAACTACGCACAATATTTTAGAATTGTGCTGCATTCAATTTCATGTAATTTATTTTCAGCACAGTGCATCATTACATGAACTATTGAATAAAGAAAATAATTCAGTTTTGCACCCTTTTATTTTTAAAGTCAGGAGTAAAGCATGTTAGATTAGAAGCATGTATATGATACATAGAATACATACAATAAAATATGATGAAAAGATATGTATTAAAATATAAGTATTTTTCTAAACTTTATCTCCCTAGGAAAAACAGAGGTGGTGGCTCAATATATACATCCTTGACTTGCCCCGAATGATCATCCCTCTTAGGTGAATATTGCCAAGAGAAAAGTTCCTGTGCACAACCTTTATCCATTTCTGTGCAAGTCAACTGCCATAAATTAACAAAAAGGAAGTATTTATTTACACAAGGAAAGGATTTTTTTATTATTATTTCAGTTTTAGATTTTATGTAATGATTCTTGAATAAAAAATCTCAGAAAACCACAGGGATCTTTTCTTAATCCCCCTGATGAACTCTGCATTTGTTCTGAAGCTCACTATAAGGTAGCTAGCACAAGGATGATATAAAACAAGACTGTTCAACTTTTGTGACAACTATAGCCAGATTTTATTATAGTAAGTTGCTCATGGACCACAGAACAAACAAACTTTATAATGTGATGAGTCATTTGGGGGATAGATTCAACCTTTGTGCCAGGAGTTGGACAGCAACATCATAATACATTAAGGGCTCCATTACACTGTATAGATACCATGTGAACAATAGCTGGAAGTTGGAGTATTCATTTATGCACTTAGTGAAATATGTAGTAGTTCTTTCTGCATAAACACAAACAAAATTAAGGAAACAAATGGCAAACGTTAAATCATTATTATTAGCACATAGTCTGTTATTTTGACTGTATTATTCGTGCATACTTATCTAATGACTTTGTGATTAAAGCTGCCAGAAATAATGTTCTTTAACCTCACTGTCATCAAAATTCACTCAAATTGTGTCATTTTTAATTAAAGATTTTTTTTTGATTTTTCCATAAAGGAAAAAATGGTCAAAAGCAAAAAAGAAATTGCTATGCTTATCAATCCCACATCACAGGTATGTTTAATTAATTCTTGTCCTTTGGAGTCCCTAGATGAAAGATCAAAACAATCAATTTCATAGTTTAAAGCCAAGATACAGCACTGGGATTTGCCAGGGTAAGTAAACTGCTCCAGAATACATGTATGATGATACAGAGAGCTGGTTATCACCTGAATGCAGGAAGTTTCAGAACACTCTTTATCTCATTCAAATGTCCTTACAGCTTTATATTCACTCCAAACAATAGAAATGCCTTAAGACTCACTGGAATACTGTATCACAGGGCTTGTGATAACTCCTGCATTTCTCATGTATAACAGCACTTTTTCATTGGTTCCCCATATCAGTGAGAGCAGAAAAATGAGGAGGAGGGAAACCTCTCTGGACTTCTTTTACTTCAAGTACATGTGAAACTCATACAGAAATGCCGCAGCATCTTTGCATAGGAAAGTGCTCAAAAAACTTGGGCTCTGCTTCCATAGCCTTTACCTTCGGTCTCCTGCTTGGAATCTTCTAGCTGCTCATTCCTCTATAGTTAGAGAAATGAAAGGAGAGTTCAACTTCTGCAAGAAAAAGGCTTTAACTTTTATTAAGTGACTTTGGGTACTGTAAAAAATAGAGTTTGATGGACATAGACATGAAGATTGTTGATCACAAAAAGAAAACAGATTTGCTTCATATCCAGTGATAAGGCTTTCCTTTGCTTTGCCTTTTTCTTCAGCAGCAAAATTGTGACAACGCAGAGGGATGACAATTTGCAGTTATTACTGCAGGCAAAGGCCTGAAGATGGACACTCCCCTATGTTACCATTACTCTTTTCTGAATCTCTTCTTCAAGCTTTTAACTGTACTTTTGTATGAGTCCTTTGCTTGCGCTGGACAACTTCCGCAGGTTTTCCTACCCAGAGAAACCCTCAGATCTTCCTACTTTATTTTACAGGCATCTCCCCAGCACCCAACTCAGCTTTTGGCTCTTCAAAATACTTTCTGTGCTACCCTTCTGGCTTTGCAAATCACCACCTCTGTTTGATTAGACAACACTTGTTATAGAAAATATCATGTCCCAGCTGTAGCCCCATTTTACATTTTACAAAAGTTATGTCTTTTTATGTGCATACAGCTAATGGATAATGGCCCATTATCAAGAAGCTGTGACTTTGTTCATAGGTTTTCTTCCAGCAGTGGAAGTCTTTATTGTTGTTAACACACAATTTTCTGGAGCACTTACATAGAAGCAATTAAGGCCATATTCAGATAGGCAATTATTGTACCTAATGGGTACATAATAGGTATTTAATAGACATTTAGGCACCTATTATGCTTCCCTGTTCAGAAGAGCAAAACTATCAGGTTCTTTACCCAGACCAAATAGAGGAATTGTCATGATGACTAGGACTAACATACTTCAGGATCTTCTTTATTATGGGCTCAAATACATTGTTCTGGACAAAAGCACACAGGATTTCTTCTGTGCTTCCTCTGAAGTGGTTCTTTCAAAGCAGAGCTCTAAGAATTTGTGCAGAGTCCTGGACTTGGTCCTTGTATGACAGGACCTGATGTAAGGAGCAAGTAACATCACAATATGTCACTGAAAAAATGAAGTCTTTTCCCCTAACATTGCAGCAGTCATTCACCTCATTTATCTTAAGACAGTTTATCAGAAAACTTTCTTCAAGGACATTACCTTGTGAAAAGTCTTTTAGAAACAAAACTCAGACAAGAATATATTGCTATTATTCTGATCATAGCCTGAATCAAAAGACATAGTTGATCCAAATACAAAAGACACCACACTCCTATCCCTGCTACCAGTTTTCTTGCTCTATGGTGTAAACCAACTAAATGACCCTGAGGGAAATTCAGTTTGAGCAGAGCAATTTTAAACAAATTGCTAACAAAATCCTATTATACTTCCAAGCATTTATTTTCTTAAAAGAAAATTATTACACTGCTTCTAGCTCCTGTAGAATTCAGACTGAATTCAGAGAAAATGCCCTTAACTTGGAGGTTTTTTGTAACTTGCTGATGTTCCCAATATTGCGATCTAAACTCAAAGTACAGAGTCTGTAGTCTAAAACAAGTTTTTTGTTTCATTTAAACTATGAAATGTGAGGTGAACATTATTGAAACTTTTTTTTAAACACTTTTTAAATTTACAGTCTGAAAAAAAAAAAGTAAAAGCTGTTAAGAGCAGAGTTGTAAAAACTTTTAGGGTAACCTTTTTTTCTTTAATATATAAAAATAGATCACAAGTAGAAATTGCTTTGGTAGCTAGTAGAAAATACGCACTTCTTAGTTTGTAACAGAAATATATTACAAGATGAATTAGTCACATTCCCAACGCATTCAAGCCTAAAACTTGAACAGCTTTTACCTCTGGAACAGCACAGGGGACTGCTCACTCGTTTGCATTCTCCCAACCTGCCTGGTCATGCAGATTTAAAGTAGCTGCCTGGAAATGGGCTGCCATCCAGGCAGCTAAACAGAAGCCATTACACTGGAGAGCAAATATGCCACAGGTCCTTGGCAACGGTCAAATAGCTTGAAGGAAGCATTTTCATTGGCAAAAAAATCCAACAAACAAACCAATCAACCCAAAACAAAAGGAACAAGCCCCCAACAGTCCAAAGAGTGTCTTTTAAAGATGCAGAGTCAGAATAAATCCAGAAGCTAAAAAAATAAATCTCCCACCCTCCCTAGATTATAGTAAACTCAGGCAAGGAGTTGGCCACTTTCAGTTCACAGGTGAAAATTCAGGCTCCCCCCTCTCTGTGCTTTCCCTGGCAGGTACTGTGTGATGCCTGGCAGCAGCAGTACCTGTGTTCTCACACTGCCTTTTCTGGAATTGCGAAACAGCTATGATGATTTTTCTTGGAAAAAGTGCTGTACTAATCCCAGCCGTGGAATCAGGCTCATTACAGACAGAATGGAGGTAACCTTTTGCTTAAGCTATGGCAAAAACTACCTCTGGGTGGTTTTCAAGCACATAATCCTTACAGAAAACCATAGTTCTGATGATAAAATATTTAAACCCAGCTCTCAGAGGACCTCTAACTCTGCCTGTGGAACCCCACAAAAGCTCTCAGACATTTTAGATGTTTTGTTAAATCTCCACAGAACTGGTTTTTACTGTTTTTTGGTTGTGAATCTCTACACCGTTCTTTTTGAGCTGATGCAAGCTCAATCCTGACAGCAGAATACATGATTTTAAACTGAAAGGTGAAGAAGAAAGTCTGAGCTTTTAATGTTCTGGTAACAACTCTGCTTTGGCAGCTTGCAAACCAAATACTGCAAGCCAAGAGATAAAGAAGATCAAAACAAAGCCCAACGACCTAAAATTTAAGCAGAAACAACACATTTCCAGAACTGTCTCTGTTTTTTCCTTCTGGCCTCTTTTTTGACTAGAGAGAAAGATGTACAAAGTCTCAGGTCGGAGGAGTGGCACCCCCAGGAGAGCCAGGCAGCTCATCCATCATTGCAGTGAGGAAAGCAGAGCTCATGAACTTCTTTGTCTACTTCATATTTAGGTTACAGAGAGTAACTCTCGAGTCTTAGTCAACTGAAGTTGAAAGTATTTTTAAACAATTCCTAACTTCATACATCCTTAACTTGATTTATTTCTGGATTCTGGTCAGACCCAAAGTACTTTTAAAAGTCAAAGGCATACTGATGCAGAAACTAAAAAGTAGAATTCATACTCCATGGTTGGTAGATGAAAGCTGTTTCTGTTATTCAGTTTGCTCAAGGAGGAATGCTGTGGCATGGTCCCCAGGAAACACCAGGAAACATATCCTCATATCTTCTTACCACATTCCTAATGGTCCCATAATTGCAACAGTCAAAATAATCACACATTTTGATGTACATAAAAGGTGCGCTAATTGGCCTTTCAGTGGCAATCCTATTAAGCTATCCACATCTTACCTGCAGTTATACTTTCAGTTCATGTACTTGTACTGAGTAAATTGCAGTCTCAATTGAATATGCTACAATCCCTAAATAACACTTTTTTCATTTAAACATAGAATCATTGAATGGTTCAGGTTGGAAAGAACCTTAAGATCATCTAGTTCCAAACCCCGCTGCCGTGGGCAGGGACACCTCACACTAGACCATGCTGCCCAAGGTTCTGACCAGCCTGGCCTTGACACTGCCAGGAATGGAGCATTTACCACTTCTTTGGGCAACTTATTCCAGTGCCTCACCACCCTCACAGTAAAGATACTGATCATTTTCCCAGGATTATGCATATAAATAAATAGATATAACTGAAATCCTGCCAAATCATCCAGCTTTATTGCCTTAGTAGAAACTTCAGAAGGCTCCTTTTATGTTTTTGCAAAAATTGCTGTTCGTAAAACGTAGAACTGTAAGTCTGTTCTGTGTCTACATCTGCAGTATTTGTTAATGAAATGGTTTAGGAGTAGAAGCTGGTATCTGTGGGACTGAAGCATAAAAAAGGATGTGGGACTGATGCATACAAAAGGAGGCAGTGTGAGTTAAAAATCTACTTGACAAATACATGGTAAAAATAAAAACAAAGACCTCTGCTTAGGAAATCCAAGATCCACAGATTGTTCGGAGTATGGGGAAGAGCCACTGCATGTTGTCCCTGTTCTTTTGTTTGCTTGTTTGTTTGTTTTTCTCCAAGTGTGCACTGTTGGGCTATGTGGTAATTTGAAAACTAGATATGTGAGAAGGAACTGCTCCAGAAGTAAACTGCTAATGACAGAATGAAGACTGTTTTAGACTATATATTATCCTGCATATTGCTTATCAAAATTCCTCTTAAAATCTGAAGAAGCAATCAAGCAAGGAATTTATTTTACTAAAAGAGAAAAGAAGCTTTTAAAAATTAAAAGGATTTTCACAAAAAAAAAAACATGTCTAAGAAAAAGAAAAATATAAAATAACATGAAAACCTTTATTCACTAACACATATTTATTTTGCTAAGTGTAAACTCCTTATAATAAAGGGCAAAAGATATTTGAAGGAACAAGCTGTTAATTGCATAAAATTTACCAAGGAAAAAATGTTTTTTAAAATTCATCAGAAATAAAAATCCAACCAGAAATAATGTTTCATATTCTACTGAAATATACTGACTGATCTTGAGAAAGACAAGGCCATAGTATAAAAGTTAAATTAATTCTATTCACTAATACACAAAGAATGAGGGGAAGGAGGGAGAAACTGTCGCATATTCAAGTGTCATATGTCAGAATAATTCAATAGAATACGTTGTAGCAAAGCATCAATACAATACATTTGTTAACTAGGAGAACAAAGCAAATTCAAATATTAAATTGCAGAAATACTGACTATGGTAAGCAATCTGTCAGTCAAATCATCTTCACTGAAGGGCACCAAGAGGTATCCAGGTATTTCTAGACAAAATCGGTGCGTGACTTCAAAACTGATACTATTAATAAATGCTATGAGAAAGTTAGACTTATGAGATAGTGAAGTAACTATACTGCACTGGAAAATGTCAGTGGGCTTTATGTAAAGGCAATGTGATTTGGAACATAGCTTTTGCTTCACATATCTGCTGGAGTCCTTTGACGAAGTCAGTGGTGTGGGTAAAAAATACATTTAGAATAGTATGCTAAAATCTACAGCTGACTGTGAAGACCTGAAGAAATATCTTGTGATATTAACTCTGTAAATGGGAATGAAATGGCAAATAAAATTCAATGTCAATGAATGCAAAATAACGTGTTTGTTGGGAAAAGCACAATAACCCTACTATAGACACACAATAATGAGCTCCACAAATTCTTGCAGTCATTATGAGTTGATTTCTGAAAGCATCAGCTGAATGTTCAGAAGCAATTACAGTGGTAAATATAATTTAGGAAATATTAAGGAAGTAATAAAGAACAGAAATCATCATTATGACACTATATAATGCCTGGTGAGTCTATGTCTTGACTTGTGGGTGTAATTCTGATCATCACAGTTAAAAAAAAGTAGCAGAACTGCAGTTTCAGTTTCAGAGGTGGAAGATAAATCAGATCAGAAATATGGAGATTAAAAAAATCTTTACTTTGGAAGAGAGATGACTAGTAGGAGGATAGGATTACGTAAAATCTTAAACAGCACAGATAATACAACCAAGGAAAGTTTACCTTTCATAACTCATCACAAAATTGTAAGGGAACAGGCTTAAAACAAATTAAAGAGAAGATCTTATTCATTCATAGTAACTAAAGACAATTAAGTCACAATTACCACAGAATGACAGAGCTCAAAAATAAGTCTAAAAAAGGAATTAAGAAATTAATGGTTTATCAATAATCAATAAAAACAAAGACCGTAATCAAAAGGTTTTTAAATTGCTGGTTACCAACAACTGGGTGACTGTACCAGGAGAGGTGCAACTTCCTTTATACTTGCACTGTTTTTATCGTTTCTCTTGAATTTTTCACTACACGTCACTTCTGAGACTGTGTGAGAGGTTTGCCAGGTTTGATACAAGAGTGATTCTTACTGGCATTTGTATTGTCTTTTTCTGGTCTGTGTCCAAACCCAGACTTTTTGGTGAGTCCTATCCTGTAAATAAATACTACTCATCATATTAAAGATGTGTCAATAGACAGAAATCTGCAAAAGTGCTGTAGTATTTAACCACAAAGGTTCTTCCTGCCTTAACATTTGAGAATCTTCTCTGTCTTTTCTATAACCACTCACAAGACTTCGAGATGCAAGTTTTCCTACTGTAAAAATCATCCAGTTTGGTCTGTGTTTTTTTAAAAAACAAACTTGTAAGACAGAAAGCTTTATAATTCATTTAAATAGGGCTTTTGTGAAGCATCTGAAAGAGAATTTGTTTTGACAGATAATTTACTGATCACATTATCTAAAGCCTATCCTATTCCTCACTGAATTTTGTTTCTGATATGGTGGGAAATAAGCCACTGAAAAAGCATACCCTTCATTTGTCCTATTGAACTTATTAAATAAATAAGAATGTATTGAAATAATATAATTTAACTAACCTGGAAAAATTTCATCCTTTAACAAAAACTTGCATAAGTTCTTATAAAACAACATTCTATGTTAATGAGAGAAAGATTTTCTGTACACAATTTTTTTCCTCAGACTTTTTGTATTTTATCAGGTTGAGTTACTAAATGGCTGTCACAGTCTGCCTTAGAGATAGCTTTATTTTACTGATGAGCATTTAGTTTCTGAGCTGGATGATGCCTTCCAAAACACAGATGTGTGACTGCACACTGGAAGAAAAGGAGGTTCTTATCAAACTTGTTGAGGTGGGAGTCATGGACAACGCAGCGACAATCAATGTGATCAAGTGATTGCCAAATTTATTTATTATTCTCTGTTGTGGTTTTTTTGTTTTTTTTTTTTTACTTTAACGTAAAAAAAGGTTGCTTGCTTCACTTTAAGAAAGCTGAAAACATCCATAAAACTGATGTCCTGAGCTCAAATTTCAATTCATTCAATCACTGACAAGCGGGGTGTCCTGGGGTGATGCTGACTCTTTCCAGGCACCCACCGCAAACCGGAATCTGTAATTTACACACATATAACCTCAACCAGTTAGTTTTACTTCCACAGGACCTTTCCAAATGCCGGTTTCCGAATCCTTGTACTGGACCAGAATACCCAGAGTTTTAGTCATATAACCTGAACCTAATGCCTGACTATGTATTATAGCAGGGGAGTCATTATAGTCTCCTGTCAATCGCAAAAAAAATCATAACATATACAGCTTGAGTGTAAGAGGATTTTAACCCATATGTGGTCACCGCTTGTCGGGCCTCCTTAACTATTCTGAGATCAAAAGCTTCCCACTCTTTACCCCCTGCTGTGTAGTAGACACAGGATATGCAGAGAGGCCCATTGCAGAAAATTCACCAGTAATAATCGCATCTTTGACTAACCCGTGCCAACAGTGTGCAGGATTTGTGCCCCCCCCCCCCCCCGATACCTCTCCCACCCCCTCCCCCTGTTTGCCTTCTTTAAGGAAGGGGTTTTGCGGAGGATAAGGTGGAGGCGCCGATGAAGATGTCTCAATCTGAGTCTCGAGGGCTTCAAGCTTTTTCATCAATTGTTGCACCTGAGCCTTTCCAAGGCCAGTGAGTAGTTGCTGATGAGCTGAGCAGACTGACCTGGCATACGAAGAGTCAGAGTCTGGAAGCAGAGGACATAAATCTGGCTCGGATTCAGGGGACTCGGAGCCTGATCCCAGGTTGAACTCAGGGTCTCCGTTGTTCACAGCTATGTCTTTGTCCTGGGTTCAGCAGCAGCAGTCATTTTTCCCCTTCTTGGTAGCTGGTGCAGTGCAGTGTTCTGACTTTCGGCCTGGGAACAGAGCTGATAGCGATGTTTTGGTTTGGCCAAGGACTTTGTGAGCCTCATGCTCTGGCAGGGAGGAGGGGAAGCCAGGAGGAAGCAGAGACAGGACACCTGACCCAAACTGACCAAAGAGCTATTCCATACCACAGCACGTCATGCCCAGGAGGTAACTGGGAGTTAGCTGGAAGGGCTGGGAGACTGCAGGGTTGGAGGAGGTATCGGTCGGAGCTTGGTAGGGCTTGGGGGACGAGTTATCGGTCAGCTGGTGCTGAGGTGGTGTATTCTCTTCCCTTGTTATTTCCTTTATCATTATTATTATTGGTGGTAGCAGTAGTGATTTGTGTTATACCTTAGTTACTAAAGTGTTCTTATCTCAACCGGTGGGAGTTGCATTCTTTTCGATTCTCCTCTCTGTCCCTCCGGGAGCAGAGGGAGGGCAAGAAAGGGGGGGAAGTGAGTGAACGAGTTACCTGACTGGGTTTAAACCACGACAGTTCTTTTTGGCGCCCAACGTGGGGCACGAAGGGTCGAGATAACAACAGATCTGACTGGATTAATAGTCACTCGTCACAATGCTGATTTATTGGCTCTCAGAGTTGTTCTTGTTGATCTCACCGCTTCAGACCGTTGTAACTTACTTAGAGCCGGTATTTGCTGTGTTAGTGTTTATCAAGTGTGGGGCTTGGGCTAAGGTTCTTGTCTCATTCTGCTTTATGTCAATGGCTTGTAATACGGGCGGGCTCCAGCAGCAGGGCGGGACGGACGTGGCCGTGGACTTGTACCTGGCCGTCCGGCTGCTCTTCGCCGTCCTTGCCCTCACCCTACTCTCCATCTTCGTGAGGCCGCGGGGAGCCGAGGGGGAGCGGCCCCGGGAGCCGGCGGCAGCCGAACCGGCCCGGGAGAGCGGCCCCGGGGACCAAGCGGCGGCGGGAGTGGGGCCGGAGGCCGCCAGGGGACGGCTGCCGGTGGGGGAGGCCGGGGCGGTCGAGGAGCGGAAGGAGGCGGCTGCCGAGCAGAGGGAGAAGGGGGCGGAGGAGCCGAGCCCCTCAGAGGAGCCGAGCCCTGCGGAGGAACCGAGCCCCGCGGCCGAGCCCAGCCCCGCGACGGCCGAGAGCATTCCCCGGAAGCCGCCCGCCGAGCCCCAGGAGGATGCAGGAGACCACGCAGCATTTCCCAGCAAGGCAGAGGAGGAAGAGCTGGACTCAGGAAAAGAGAAGCTGGCGGTGGGAGAGCCGGCAAGCACAGCAGCTGCACCAGCCCCAGTGACAAGTACAGCAGCATCGTTTGAGAGTTCTGAAGGTTCTGAATGGCCTTTGGGTATCCTTGGGACCTGCCTGCTGATTGTGATGAGGATCAGCATGTTGGCACACACACAGACTGTGTTCTACCCACAACCATTTTGTCTGATCTCAAAAGTTAAGCAGAGTCAGGTTTGGGTCTTGTCTGGGATTAGACGACAATATAGGGGGACCAAGAGGTTTTCCCCAAGGCTGGACAGTCATGAGTGGCAGGGTGTGTGGGACAGTATGGGCAAATATCTAGTCCACTGGGCCCCTCCAGTGCTTTGGAAGCATCGGAGATGGAAGGCAGCTGTATGGAGTCCCCAGAAGCAAGCTACAGAAACTGCTTAAGGGGACAGTGAATTATTTTAAGCCTGGTGGGCCCATGGCACTTCAGGCCATCAGAGCAGAGATGCAACATAGAGATGGACTCATGATCGAGGGGTGGACTTAGCAAGGGACACTATTGCCCAGATTATTCACGAGTGTGAACACTGTACACAGTCTCTCCTGCTCTGGAAGACTGTTACAAGAGATGAAGCCTGACATCATGGACCAGATGGACACAGCAGCTTTATAGGGACTGGTCCGTGCACTAAGATAAGAGTGCACCGAGATAAGAGTGATGGTATATTGAAAATGTGGGATCTGAGCATGACATGAATGGTATGGAATAAGGGGTGGATAATGTCCTGGGTTCAGCAGTAGCAGTCATTTTTCCCCTTCTTGGTAGCTGGTGCAGTGCAGTGTTCTGACTTTCGGCTCGGGAACAGAGCTGATAGCGATGTTTTGGTTTGGCAAGGACTTTGTGAGCCTCATGCTCTGCCAGGGGGGAGGGGAAGCCAGGAGGAAGCAGAGACAGGACACCTGACCCAAACTGACCAAAGAGGTATTCCATACCACAGCACGTCATGCCCAGGATGTAACTGGGAGTTAGCCGGAAGGGCTGTGGGACTGCAGGGTTGGAGGAGGTATCGGTCGGAGCTTGGTCGGGCTTGGGGGGCGAGTTATCGGTCAGCTGGTGCTGAGGTGTTGTATTCTCTTCCCTTGTTATTTCCTTTATCATTGTTATTATTGGTGGTAGCAGTAGTGATTTGTGTTATACCTTAGTTACTAAACTGTTCTTATCTCAACCGGTGGGAGTTGCATTCTTTTCGATTCTCCTCTCTGTCCCTCCGGGAGCAGAGGGAGGGCAAGAAAGGGGGGGAAGTGAGCGAACGAATTACCTGACTGGGTTTAAACCACGACAGTCTTTCTTGTCAGGTGTCTCTTGTTCGGTATATGGCCATCTGCGGAACTGGCTCCTGCTTTCATCGGCTCGGGGCATTGATTTTTTTGGCGCTGTTCCAGGTACCACAGGAGGTGCAAAAGTCATAGCCACAGCACTATGATGGGGGTGAGGGGAGACAGCCCCTTCTGGAGCTGTGGCGGCAAATACAGAAGCTACCGCCGCCCTTTCCAATTTCATCTCTTTCAAAGTCTCAAACACCAATCTCCAAAGTATAGAGTGTTTCTGTGCATCTTTGGTCCGTTTACTAACCTCGCGATCATGGGACCACTTTAACAGCCTCTGTAAGGAGTCACTATCATATTGCCGTCCTCTCTTAGAGAGAATGTGTTGGAGGAGCTTCACCACCGCCTGTTCCTCTTTGGATAGCAAGTGCCCCATCTCCTCCCCGGCTGCTCACCTGATCAGGGCGAGTTTCCCAAAGTTTTGCAGACGTCTGACTTCCCAGCGCTGGGGCAGCACCGAATTTCGGCCAGCTCTTCGCCCCCTCCTTTTTGTCGGACCTTCAAACTCGTCGGCGTCGAGTTACCGATCGGAAGGTCCCAGTTCAGGCGCCACTTGTTGACGTGGGAGTCACGGACAGCGCAGAGACGATCAATGTGATCAAGCGATTGCCAAATTTACTACAAAGCCTTAACTCCTTATATACTATTTCTTACATGCACTTACAGTGATTTGGCATATTATGATTGGATACACGTCTTGAAGACCCTTAGTGACTAACATATAATTGGTTAAACACAGGTGTGAGAACTTGACCTCGAAAGCTTGCCAACAGTCCACAGTTCTCATTAACTCAGTGAATTCCAGCTTCTTCTTATCTTGCTTGCTTAAGCTCCTTTGGGCCTCTCATGGCCTTGCTGTATCTTTCAGGATTATTCAGAGTTTATGTACTAATTATGCATTCTCCTGTGAGAACACTGTCTCCACACAAACTTGGTGTTGTATCTCCATGTTTAAATTATGAGTAATTTCAAAGAAACATAAAAATATGGCTAATGAAACTTAAAGGTCACACACAAAAACGGGGGAAAAATAAACTTCATTGGTGATGACAAAAAATTGCAAAAAATGACTTGATCATTTGTTAAACTGAGTACTAGCAAAGAAAATGTATTTTAATCCCACTAAGCATGTGGCTGCATATCAAGGACAGAGGAGAAAAATAATTCTTTGCAGAGCAGTGACGGTACCCTAGGGATCAGCAAAAGAAAACATTTTGGGATGTAGCAAGAAGGAAGCGGGGGAATAACATTACTTACACAGGAACAAACTATTCATGCTCCCGCTCCCCAAATGGATGAATGTGATCTTTGAATGAAATGGAAGGACTTCAAAACTAGAGAGATTTTTATACTAGTATGGCAATTATTGGAACCATCCCATGTTATATTTTAGTTACATCTTTAATGTTAAACAAAGGTCCACATTTTTTAATCTTCATGGACAGATTGGATGGTGCAAGATTGTACTGTCTCAGCCAGAAACAAATTATGGATGGGTATAATTCTTCTGTTATATTCATATTTGACATAAATCTATATAGAAACTGTCATTTTATAGAGATCATATGCATAGAACCTATCTAAATAGTTTAAGTTGACATGGATATTTATACAGAATTTATAAATTCATTATCTCCTCTTGTTTTTATAATATGTATATCCTGTATAGATTGTTTCTATCATGCCATGAAATAGTAAAATTCTACTGAAATATAAAAATATATATTTCTGGGAATTTGAATATTTAAAAAGTAAATTTATGGTATTAAAAAGAAGTGTCAGGAATTCTTTATGAATTGAATAACATATTAAACCAGTTTTTCCTAATTTTTGTTGTTTTGCTATTGCACTGCCTCACATTTCTATAAGTTTTTCCTTCCCAATGTCAGTGATCACTATAACTTACTGGTACTGATGAAATGAATACACTGCTGCAAACTCCTCTGGTGGAGTCCCATCAGTGATAGCTGTTGATTCAGAAGTGTGTGTTGTGCCAACTGTAGCAATATCACATAGCCATGTTTCCTTGATTTTGCTTTTTTTTGCTTGGGCTCAACTGCTCTTCAAACCAGCTTTCTTACCATAACTGAAAGATTTCAATTTTCTCTAAAACAAAACTAGCAATTCAACCAATTTGACTTCTAAAGCCGTCTCATATCCTCATTGGTTTTGGATAATGAAAGCTTCCAGATGTAAAATCTCCAATTCTTGTAAGAAAAAATTAACTCTTAGGTTACTGGTATCCCTGTAGAGTTTTGAGTCTACAAAATGACAGTATAATGTACAGTGTCTGGGTTTAGCATCTGAATATCATAAATCATAACTACTTAAAGTGTGTTTGAGACTTTATTTGCTGAAGCTCTGAAGAGAGCTGATTCTGCAGAGCTAGATATTATACACAACAGAGAGATTCATAGGATAATCGTCTGTAGTGCAGGAAAATATCTGTTCATTACTGTCTTTATGTATATGCTCACAATCACAAGCTCAACTGCTATTATATGAAATACATTCTTGGTTTGATCAAAGTAGATAAAAATACGGTAAAAGCACTTCAGCTCCAATTTGTATTACCACTTGCTATTTACCAAATTAAAATCATGTTCATTTTTTCTTGCTGCTCCCCACTAAGGCAGCAATACTGAGGCAGCATCAGTAGAGTCTTTATTTTTAACAGACCTTTCCCTGGAGCCGCATAGGATGCTGAGTCTTGCTCACTGTTTTATAAGTATTTGGAAAAGTTGATCTACCACAATCTGAGTACTATATGCTGATTTCTATCTACCCAGTTCTGTTTTTACTTATTCCCCTGTGCTCATTTCATGGCTTTTACTAATTAAAATAAAGTTTCTGGATAAATAACATATCAGTCGACTACAGGATTTTCTATGGTCAGAAATTAATCATATTTTACTCATTATGTTGAATGTATTTCCTTAAAATACTTTTAAGTTCAAAGAACAAACTAAGGTCTCATTCTGATACCTTTAGTGTTTACTAATGTATATTTGCTCTTTAAAACTACAAGTATAGGAAAGCAGTTAAGGACAGACCCTTCATGTCATGAAGTTTCCAGGGCTAATTTTAATATTTTCCCTGAGTAATTGAAAAAGTGCAGTTAATGACTTTGGGGTTCTTTGTGGATCTCCACAACAGATTAAATTCAGATATTAGAATAAATATATAAACATAAATGTAAATAATAACAACAATAACAATAGTAATAATTATAATGTTTGTATTATCATTCTTTTTGCAATTCAATTGGTTGTTAAAGGTAAACCATAGGAAACACTTTTAATTATGATTGCAATGTCAATAAGCAGTCAAAAGGCAAGAAGCTGGCTGAAGCTGTAATGTTTCAGTACAGATATAGTAAAAAAATATTTGCATTGTGTATGTTGATACAGCATTGTATATTTCTCCAAGGTTAAGTAGGAAAGATTAGATTTCTGGGTTGCCTGGATACACTACGATTTTGCTCAGTGATGATGCAATGGATCCAGATTAGTATGGAAAAAGAATCAGGAAAGTATATGTTCCATTTCTGAAATATTGGTCACGTAAGCATACCCTTACTGGCCTTCATTAGTTCCAGGCTTAACACCAACACAAGATTTACTTTCCTTTCAATGCTATTTTTATTTATGTTTTTTTCCAGCTTGTCTCTTTCTATTTATAGTCAGTAAACCTTAGCTGCAAATGCTCTAGAAGTTCCCCTTACACACCTACCTATCTGGGTGAAGGTTTTAATGAAGCTGTATGACAGATTAAACACATATTCCTGATTCAGTTTAAGCAAGTTACCTAATCCAACCCACATTACAACAGTTCAAGAAAACGATATTTTCAGAAATAAAACCGAATTACCTTTCCCATTCATTTTTGGGTTTGGATGCACCATATAAATGGCTGTGTGTCCACAGGTTAGGAGATGATATAACACCTGACACCTGGCTTGCCATGGTGATTTTCTAAAAGCAACAGGAAGAGCTGATCACCAATTGGAAAACCTCCAAAACCACTTTCACAGGAAATTTGCAGAGCCTAATTCTCAGGATCTGATCACAAAACATATGCCTAAATCCCATGCATGGCAAGATTTGGCAGGTATTCTCAAGTGTAATTGCCACCAAATAGCACACAAAGTAGTTGTACCGTAGACTTCATTAAGGTGCACAGTAGGTTCTTTCAGAAAGTGGCAGCCGGACAGACCACTGCTGATACTACCACTGTTTTATCTAATTATATCATTCACCCAATCTGGGAAGACCACAATTCATTCGCTTCACCTGTCAGGAGGGATTAAAATTCACACTTTATACCTCTTCTGCAGGTGCTTCTTCATTACTATTTTATTTTGTATTCATGGTGTGCTTTTGAAGAGCCCTTCCTTGTATCTCCATTTAGTGCCCTGTGGCTAGCATTGTATTTCCAGTTGTCCTAAACTGTGTTTTCTTATACACTTTTGGGTGGTGATAAGCCAGAAACTATTCCAGGAGCACCCCTGTGAACCTGAAAAGCAGGTACATGTCAGCCCTTAGCACTGTTTGCTCTATTGACATCTGGGATGTACTTCTTAGTGCAGCCTGAGAGGTTGGCAGGCAAATCCTTACACATAGCATGAAATCTTTTAATGTCACAGCAAAGAATTCAGAATTCATTTTATTGGAGAATCACAAGTGTGCATACACAAGATTGTGAGATAATGGTTAGTGTACTTCAAATAAAGCTGTGATCTGAGCACCTATTCCTTTCTATAAGGACTGTCTGTTTATTTTCATAGTGTCAATTTAATTGCAAAAAATGGTGGGTTAACCTCTGAATACTTTCTGTTTGAGCAGCAACTGCCATGCTCATGGACTTTCATGTAGACTGTTGTTTTGTACTGTTTGGCCTCCCTTTGTATCAGCTAAACAGCATCAGCAGAATTAGTATCTCCAATCATGCCTCTTTAAGTCAAATGTAATTATTACAGAAGATAAGGCACAAACCAGTAATAAGGTTATTGTAATGATTTGAGGAGTGATGATAAGCATTCCCAGACTATTTGCAGGAGCATGCATTCACTTCCAGTGCAGTAGGATAGTTTGGATTTTGTTTTCTTTTATATCCAGAGTTTCTCTTTCTAAATGTAAAAAAAAATAGGTGACTCAAAATATAAAATATGAATAAGACTGTTCTTCATATGAGAATAGAATAGACTTTGTGATTTCTTAAAGTGAGAATGGAGTATTTCAGTTGGAAGGGACCTACAGCAATCACCTAGTTCAACTGCCTGACCAGTTCAGGGCTAACCAAAAGTTAAACTATGCTGTTAAGTCATTGTCCAAATGACTCTTAAACACTGAAAAGCTTGGGGCATCAACCACCTCCCTCTGTAGGAAGCCTGTTCCACTGCTTGACCACCCTCTCAGTAAGAAATGTTTCCTAATGTCCAGCCTAAACTTCCCCTGGTGCAGCTTTGAACCATTTCCATATGTCCTATAAGTGGATACCAGGGAGAAAAAATCAGCACTTCCCCTCCTCAGGAAGCTGTAGAGAGCAATGAGGTCTCCCCTCAGCCTCCTTTTCTCCAAACTAGACAAGCTGAGTCCTTAGCCACTCCTCATAGGACATTCTTTCCAGCTCTTTCACCATCTTTGTTGCTCTCCTCTGGACACATTCAAGGATCTTCACATCCTTCTTAAATTGTGGGCCCCAGAACTACACAGAGTATTCAAGATGAGGCTGCACCAACACTGAATACAGCAGGATAATCGCCTCTATAATGGCCTTTTAAGGAGGTAATAACTTCTCAGACCACTATCTACATTATGGGACTTATCTGCCCTGACCTATTTCAGTGATTGATATTCAAATAAAATATGCAGTAAAAACTATTTTAATAGAGGTTATAGATAATCATAAATAGCAAATTTGAAAAAAAATGTGACAGATAAGAAATAGGACAGGCACTTTGTCAATCTTTTGCTGTTGTGTAAGCTCTTAGCATCCAAGAAATATATCTATTCACTGCTGGAACAATTAATAACTTGGCTTGAAACATCTTTCTACATTAAGAAAATACTACTACTCAGTATGGGTTTTTTATTTAATTACAGTCAGATCACTGAAAAATAGACTGAAAAATCACAGGCACAGATATAAAAGTTTTTTTGCTATGTTTACTCTTTACAATACAGGGTTATTGCCTAGGATTAACTGATGATTAATGGATGAATCAATATTTCATCCAGACTGTTCTTGCATCTTTACAACGGGAGGAGTAATAAAGTTCTCATACAGCAATTGGAACAGCTAATCACTGTGTTTTTCAAAGTGCTGGGTCAAATATTACTTGCATAGTCATACAAATATAGTAAGTTGGAAACAGTAATGAGTATTTATAATTAAAGTATCATAGTAAACCATTATACTGACATTCTGTGAGAGGAGGATCAGCTCAGTGCCAGACCTGAAAAAAGTAACCCATCTGAAATAGGAATGGCAGGAACTCTGGAAACACTCTTCCTACTTGATGCCTTGCTTTCTAGAAGTAAACCGACATCAACTGATGTGATCTAAATCCACTTGTACATAGTCTTCATGGTTGACCAATCCAGCATACTGTAAGCTTCTGTGCTACAGCCTACTTGACAGAATAAGAGGTACTTCTGAGATTGCTGTTTTACATGTGCAGAATCACTCTCAATACTGCAATCCCTTAGGAAAAAGCTTTTATCCCATCAGAGACTTCAGTTCCAGCCTTAAAAATAGTTATCCATACATATGTATCTACATCTGCTTATGAGTAAAACAAGACCTCTTACCTCCAGAATGTGCAAATATTGAAATTAAATGCATTCTTTAAAACAAATATTAAATTAACTGAGTTTAATTTTATGGTTGTGTATATTAAATTATTAACATTTAATCTTCTTCACAAAAGTCAGTGAGAGGCATATTGTCACTTTCTCCAGTAAACAACTGAAAATGTAAGACTTTCAATTGAATTCAGAATTTTTTAAAAAAAACTAGCTTTTAGATTGTGACAAAACCCCAGTGATTGATCAAACAATTTTGCATGAAATTGTACAGTTCAATGAAGATGCAGATGTACAATAAATTATAAGTACTATTTTTTCTTGCAACTGAACTATGCCTGCCTCCCCAAAACACCATCTAAGTTAGATGCCAGTTTTAAAAATGGTGTAACAAGGCAGTAATATTTTCATTGGCTATTCTATTACTATGTTAGTTGGAACATGTAAATGAGAGAAGTCAGAAGTCACTATCATTTTATCTGTGTAACACCAGGGAATTCCAAGGGATGGAGAATTTCAGGGCCTAGTTAATTATTGTATTATACCTTACATCCAGAAAAATAATCTATTAACAAAGCATTAATGGAGTAAAGTGTAACATCCAATAATCCAAAAACAGAAGAAGGTGGACTTGTAAATCTTAGTCATATTGTTTTTCTGCACATGCATCAACTTGATAATTACTCCATGCACTTGAGTTAAGGGAGAATCTGAAATACACTGAATGCTTTTTAAAAAATGCAAATACTCCCAGTACTTGACAGGTCTGTGAAACTACTTAGAATGTAAGAGATGCTGGGCTACACACAACTGATGGAAACCAGCGGGGAGCCAAATTCAGACCAGGCCAATAAAAGTAGACTGTTTAGACTACAAGCGCTCAGCAGATGAGAGCAAACCTGACTGCACATACCTAGTTGCAGTGTGAGACGAATTCTTCCTGGTCTTCCTAGATTTGCTAGTTTGCCTAAAATTATGATTGCTGAACACCTTCTATTGTTCTAAAACTTGGTTTAAACTTCATAGCTGATAATAGCTTATGTGTAATATTTCATGCTTTTTACTGTTCAATAGGGATGCTTTTAAGGAGCAGTGGAGTACTCTCTACCTTCCCTTATTTCTTCCTTTTCCTTTTGTCTCTTTTCTCTCCTCTTCCTTTTTCTCACCTTCATTTTGAGAAATGAAAGAAGGAGAGCTAAGCCAAGGAAGTGAAGTTTTCACTTTGCTCTGAAGCCAGGGAGATTTGTGGTCATCCCAACCTCCATGGGTAATGAGCTCCCAAACCCAGGCGCTGCTGCTGAGCAAGACGCCTTCTGCTCCTATGGGCTCTGCTTTCATGATTGACAGCTTCATCGCTCCTAAGGAAAGCAGCTGTCAGGGCATAGCTTTCTTGCAAAAATACCAACAACCCCCAAATCAACCAGACAAATAAAAATGTACTCTTCATCACAACTAGAGGTAACACCTTGGATAGCTTAACATGTATTTGAGCGGAATAGAAACCAGCATATGTACTTCTAGAACATTTGTCCTGAAAGACATGCGATAGGAATAAATGGGGAGCTTTTTGTGCGCCTTTTTTTTTTTTTTTTTTAATCAATGAAATATGCTGTTATGAGCTGGAAGAAATATATACTTATATGGGCCAAATTCTTGACTAAGAAGATGCTATTTTTACATCCTCATTTCCTGAGTGCAGCTGCACATCCAAGCCAAAAGCGGGAAGCCTGAAAAATAAGTCTAGAGTTCAGTTCTTAAATCCACATTTAAAAGACTAATAAAGAGCCATTTAGAGGGTTTGTTTGCAACTTCGAGTTAATGGAAGTGTTCTAGGTTTGTGACTCTGACTACTCCTTCAGGCACCCAAACTTGGTCCTGAGAACAGTGAGAAACCTCCCTCAAAACCGTTGTTTAGCTTTGAATTTCTTTAGGTGTTTTGTTGGGTTTTTTTGCTTTAGATGTTTTGTTGGTTTTTTTTTGCACCGTAGAAGTTTCTTCAGTTTATCACTGAAAGACTAGGTAAGATTTAGGGGTTTTTTACATACCTTTTGCCTATTGGCACATTACAGCCAAACAAATTAGAGATTGAACTGAACAACACCCCTTCCCAATCTTTACTGCTGCAAATAGCTAATGAAAATGTTTGCTGCGCTTCATTTTTCATAACGTCTGTTATTTCAGACAAGTCACTTGGTGTTTTCAAGTTTATTTATCCTTGACTAACCATTTTTGTCATGTTTTGTAACAGAAATTTTTTAATATTAAATTCCCATAGCCATATCCCTTACCATTTCAAACTATTATTTCAAGCCTTTGCATGGCAGACACAGACCCCAGTTGCTTAGCTGTAGACAGCATTTTCTCCAGCAGTAGCAGGAGCAGCTGCTGGCTGCTTGGCAAGCTCAGCAGCCAGCTGCAGGGCCAGGGCTGCCAGCACCGCTGGGGCTGCGATGCGGCAGCAATACATATGTGGGCTGCTGCCATGCTGCCAGGCTCCTATAGCCCTCATGCTTCAGCAGAAGACTTTGTGCACTTCCCTCCTTTTCAGCTCAAGAGTCCTCAGCAAGCTGCTAGGTGACTTTTTTTAATTGGTGCAATAAAAATGGGGTCACTGCCAGGTCATCATAATTCCCTTCCAGAGTCCCAACCTTAAAGACTCACCCTCCTTGAATGTTAAACTTTCTTTGCTTGCTAGGCAGGCAAGCATAAGCAGGCTATATGCCAAGCCAGAAAACCCTGTTGTTTATGTGCACTCTCACACATAACCCATGTATTTGTGACTAGGTTTTCAATGATGCCCTGAGGAGCTGTGATGCTTGAGATTCACTGCCACCTGGAGGAAGAGTTCAAGTCAAGCTGGACGAGCATCTCAACCCCCATTTGTGTTTTAACTTCAGAATGGCTTTCAGATTTCATTTGACACACTTGACAGACAAATTAGACTGGAAGCTGAGTTTAAATATCAATAAAGGTATATGCATGCATGTGTGTGCGTGTTTAAATCATAGTTTACTAAAGAAAAAATATTGATACAAATAAAATATGACTTCTCTTCTCAGTAAACCATGTCCACATTGATTTATTAACTTAATCACGTAGTGCAAACACAGCTGGAATTCTTTATTTCTCCTGTTCCTTAATTTTAAAATGGGTCTATTTATTTTATTATGAATAATATTCATGAAATATGTAAAAGCTTTAACATTTTATAAACTGTGCTGTATTTCTGTTTACTTAGTCATTTGCAAATTCAAGTAGTTTTGGCAAACACTAAAGCTCTGTTGTGTCTTTAGGTTTTTGAATATTCAGATTGTGAAAAAATCCAATAATGTTTTCTAGGATGATAACAGGCATTCCAGAGATATTGAAAGTGGTAATACTCCTCTACTCTTTTTCCTACATTTTTTTCCATTTACTATTTTCTCATATTCCTCTTCCTCTCTGTCCTTACTTCTTATAATTTGTCTTTATTTTGGGGAATTATGAACACTTGCAATTCACTATTAGCTAGTGTGTCATGAAGGGAGAAGGACCCAAGAGTTATATTTAAGGTTAGTTGAATCACTTCTGCCTAATGGTGGCAAATAGACAGTGGAAGGACTAACTGTTCCTACTCACCTGGAACTTGGGGGGCTGACCTTGCACCCTTCCTGCCTCCGGGAACAATGATCTATGGCATGTTTTAAGCAGATATCCTCATATTGACTCATGCCTGAAGAAACCCACAGCACAAAGTGCCTTCACACAAAGTTAAATATATCCTCATAGAATGGTTTTGGTTTGAAGGGACTTTAAAGATCATCCAGTTCCACTGCTCCCCTTTCCCCCTCACCCCCATCCCCTCCACAGGCAAGGACACCTTTCTCCAAACCAGGTTGCTCAAAGCACCATCCAACCTATGCTCCAGTTACTTCCCTTTAATCACTTGCTAATAGAGAGATTGTACATCAAACAGCTGAAAACATGATGAGTCTGGGAAACTTCTTGAGGTCAGACTTTGTATCAATATGTGCGATAATGGTAGGAACTGAGGAGGGAAGAGGTGAAGTTTTTTCTTTTTTTCAGGGGGGAAGGGGGCTGGAGTGGAAGGGAGCATGTATGAAATGTTATTTCCTAAGTAGAATGTTGTTGCCTAAAGCTAAATTTAGCAGAATATGAGACTTAATTGCTCTTTGGAAAATTTCTAAGAGGACTCAGCTGAACATAGGCAGTTCTTTGGCTTTACAAATTTTCATCTTCATGGGAGGACATTGTTAAAGTACGCAGGCAGGGGACCGTGGTCTGAGGTTTGCTGGACAGAAACTAAGAGACTACTGAGCAGAAATTATGGACATAACAAATAAATAAAAGGGAGAAGCTCACAAAAGTTACCAATGGTGCTGTGAGGATGACCAGCTTCAGACTGTTAAGTGGGAGTTATATGGGAAATGGCCAGTCTTTGCAGATAATTAGAGGGGAGCAGTGAGGACCTTCTGTTGCCAGCAGTCCCTAGGTAAGGGTATTAGTAGTACCAATCGGTATTGTCAAGATAACCATATAAGTGTTAACAGTAAGTTGTCCCAGATAGGGCTGATATTGCTGAGGGAACAGTAGCAGAAATACAAAACTTTGATACAAATGTAACGAAAGCCAGTGGGGAAAAAGTGATTATGGTTGGCTTTTTATTTGGATGGATTCAAGAACAGAGAAAGGGGTGGAGGTCAAGGTGTTTGAGGGAGGCACAAGAATTGGAAAATGGAGAGAAGGCAGGACAAAAGGTCTGGTCTTGTGTAGTTGATCATAAGAATGCCTTTATTAGCACTTTTTTTGTGCCTAAGACTATACGTGTACACGTGTGTTTGTACAGTTACATCATGTAAACATAAAGTTAACTCATCTCTTTTTTTCCCTTAAAATTTTGCAATGTAATATGACAGCAGAAGATGATTTAAAATCTAGGAGGAGGAAGCACACTCCACAAAGTCTTGAGAAAGCAAAACTGGATTGCATTTTATAGGTTTGATAGAAAGCATGTCTCCTGATGAAACAGCAGCTGTAAGACAGACTGATTTATAAAAAGGAGAATTAGAAATCCAAGTTTGCCAAAACGGATGTGTTTAGCCTGCATTAATAATTGATGTTGGCCTCATGTCTTGGAGATAAGTTTTATAGAATGTTTCACCTTTTTATTGACCTAATTTATATATTGCATAAGATATATCTTATTGCATATAAGATGAATAATAAGATGAACCTATCAGTGGAAAGGGCATTTTTTTAACCTTATGTTACAAAATTTTTCATTTTCTTTTAAACACAAGTACCTCATAGGAAGTATTTAACTGTTATTTCTATTACATGTGTTTCCTGATATAGGCCTAAAATTGGTTTCTTTGAAAGCATTGTCTACATGTAACTTTGTTGTTGTCATGAGAAGTCTTAAAATACAGATAATTTAAAAAGGGATTTGAAAATATTTAAGACTTCTAAATATTGTTGATATCAAGGAGTGGCAAACTGCTTCCTCTAATATTTAAAACCCTAATGTTTGGTTGTTTTGTTTAACTTTTCCATTACTTGTTTCCTTAATGTGAGTTGAAATAACATTATGTCTACTTGAAAAATCTGTACCTGTAATAGCTGTGTTAGTGTTTTTTATACCAAAGACCTGGGTGTCTTGGGTATAAAGCATGTAAAGCACCTTTCAGGTTTGAGGGCTATGTTTCTGTTAACCACAAGTAGAAATATAGCCAGTGATCTCATTCAATTTGTATGTGATATTATTTTCACAGTGAAGAGCCCTTACAAAATGCAGCACATTATTTACGACTGTTTGTTAGTCTCTGGTTAGAAATGTCTCATGGCTGGGATCAGAACAAGCAATGAAGGTCATTCATTCATTAGAATATATTCATTTTTAAGAATGCAATACAAAGCTTGAACTTTCATGTGTGGGAGGGGATGCCTCTGAAGTCTCTATCTTAGCACCTTACATTACTTTCAGAATCTTGTCTTACAGACAATTTTTTGTAAACAGCAAAATATTTCTTTCTGTGTTACCTTCCCTAGAGTGACAGGCAACATGGTTTTATGGGGGTGAATTCTGGCCTGGAATTCAAGATATTGAGGCCACCATTTGCCATTTGAGACAGCAAGGGTTCAAAGATGTGGATTGTTAACTGAAACTTCCTCCAGTTTATATAGAAAAGGAAACATCCCAGTATTTTTCAGATGAGGAACACAAAGAAACCACTTTTGTTTGTATGTATATAAATAAAAATACAGAAAATACATAAACTAAGACAATACAATGCAATGGTAAATTACAAACTTTATAAACACCATCAAAACATCTATTCTTTTAATTTCTCAATTTATTATTCTCAAGTTGCAAACTTGCAGTTTTTATCTATGCAACAGGTAAAGTCCTGGAAATAAATATATATTCAACTTTACTGAGATAAGAAAACCAATCTACTATGATGGAACTCATTAAAACAAGAAAAAACACTTGTATGCATAAAATGGTACATTTGGGGATGTTCAGTTTTCTTATCCCTGTGAGAGACTGATTTTTCAAACTTTCACAGAGGTTAGAGGGTTTATGATCAGAATCCAAAGCAACCACTCTGGCCATAACTGTAAGAAACTGCTGGAGAAACACAGAGACAGGAAAGAAAAACATGGAAGACTTTCAGGAGGAATTGCTTGTAACAAAAAAAAAGTTATTTCAAAAATGTTCAGATTTTTAAAATTCTCATGGGGTGGAAGAAACACTTTCTACACTGGGTCTACTGTAAGTTAAATGAATAAACACTAAGTGTGTTTGTGGAATAGTACCCAAGCGTAATTTACCAGGGGACAAGTATAAATGAAAAAATGCAAGCACGAGAATCCTTAAGGCATTTTGCGTTCAACACACTTTAGAAGGGATAACACGCAGAAGTCTAGGTAACATTACAAATCTAGCTTTAAATTGGTTAAATTCTTGTTTCAGGTAACTGGATTGCATAGTTGTTTTTGGAAAAAAGAAGTGTGCCAAGCTTCCAGGGAAAAGTCTTAAAAAAATATGAGACTTTCTGAAAGTGATACATATGCTCATATTTCCAAGGTTAAATGTGTTCTCTGAACCACAGAGACCACAGGGTAGGACCAGACTTCTAAGACGGATTTCTGACCAACTATAGTTTTATTATTTACTTTAATGCAATTTTTGATTTCTGCAGCAAAGAAGGCAGTGCCTTCATGGGGTACCATCTTATATAGACTATTCCTTCTAGGAAGTTTCCATTGCCTTTAACTGTGAGTAAATGGAATTATTTTTAAATAAATAAAATGAGTACAAGCTAGATTGTAATACTTTTATTGAATTTCTAAATAAATGTTTTCAGTATTTTCATTACAAAAAATCTATATGATGTATAAGAAACTTTTTTCTTTTTGCAAAGTAGAAGCATAGTCCATCAGGTTCTTACTCATGTCAGTTCCCCGTAATCCCAATTAAATAACATAGCACTATTCCCATGTGTAAGGCTTTGTCCTGTTATCATAAGACTGAATCCATAGTTATATAAATATATTTGAAAAGAGGATATTTTTTCCCCTTAATTTGATTATGCTATATACTTTTTGTTGCTTAAAAATGCCATCAGTCAGTAAATTTTGTCATTAATTTTATACACATAGCTATATACATTAATTCAAATATATGTGTTATATATGTTAATTAAAATACTTCTTGCAGCCACGTCTGGCTAGCTCCAGTGTCTTAGCCATTGGACATAAACTGTAAGGAATGTAAACTAGATCATAGAAGAGCAAAGAAAAGTAAAATGCAGAAATGAACAGAACAGCATTCTGCCTCAAAAAATTACCTGAAGTGTTTTTTTTTCCTACTGAGGTAAATTATAAATGTTTGGACCTGTTAATAATGTTTAAGTGAAACGCTAAAATATGAAAACTGAGAATGCTTAATTTATTCTATTTGCACGTGCACAGATATTTAAAAAAAAAATGCCATTTCCCAGTAAGTATTGGTTGACTGCTTATTTATTGATATTTCTCTTGGAAGATAATGGAAATTCTCCTTTGCTTCTGCAGCCAGAGCTGATCAGTTTTTTATCCTCTATCAGAGATATTTTTAAAATTCCACATGTAATATTTCAAATACAATACTTTTAGGATATGTTTTATTGGTTTATGAAAAAGGACTATAAGACAGTTATCCACTACAGAAGAATCAGTGACCCAGAAGACCCTCTTTGTCTTGTGCATCTTGATAAACATATCAGTCAGATTACAAGAATTCTGGTTCCGTATACTTAAAATCTTGGCAGTTGATGAAATAAGCACTCTTCATAGTGCTTATTAGTATTTTTCTCAGTTTTTCAGTATGCAAACATTGAATGCCATCCTGCTGTTCTTATTCTCAGAAATAGTTTCTTTTTCATCAAGGACACAAAAGGATACCCTCAAGTGCCTAGTTTCATTTTCTGAGAAGTTCTATTGATTTCAGTGAATGATTTGGATATATAAAATGACTCTCAAGCTCAAGTACCTGTAGAAACTGTGATCTAGGGAAAGAAGCATAGCTTAAGAACATTTCCTATACTTCCCCTGCAGGTAAATTCATAGAATCACAGAATCATAGGATAGTTAGGGTTAGAAAGGACCTTAAGATCATCTAGTTCCAACCCCCCTGCAATGGGACACCTCACACTAAACCATCTCATCCAAGGCTTCGTCCAACCTGGTCTTGAACACTGC
Source organism: Pezoporus flaviventris (assembly GCF_033815535.1). NCBI lineage: Eukaryota > Metazoa > Chordata > Aves > Psittaciformes > Psittacidae > Pezoporus > Pezoporus flaviventris. The sequence continues at coordinate 27,784,930 of NW_026892550.1, forward strand.
CAGGGTTGGAGCATTCGCCACCTCCCTGGGCAACCCATTCCAGTGCCTCACCACCCTTACAGTAAAGAATTTATTTCTTATATCCAATCTAAAAATTCTATACATAATTTAACATATTCTACCAGCACAGCCTGTATTAGTTAGTTTCAATTAGTTTCTCTAACATATCTACCATCAATCTAGATATACACAGTTATATATCTTAAATGTATAGTATATTACAGTATCAGAGCATAACTCAGGTGGGAAGGGTCTTTTGAAGGTCTCTAGTCCAACCTCTTGCTAAGGAAGCAGGGCTAGCTATGACATCAGTCCAGGTTCCTCAGGGCTTTATCCAGTCTAGTCTTGAAAACCTCCAAGAGCCTGCCCAACCTCTCTGGGTGACCTGACAGACTTTCTGCATGGGGAAAGCATTCCTCTTTACATACAGCCTGAACCTCTCATTTCAGTTTATACCCATTGTTTCTCATCCATGCATCACCCATGAAGACTGGCTTCATCTTCTCAATGACCTCACTGAAGGACCTGGGGGGCTGCTGTTAGCTCCCACACAGTTAGAAAGTCCTCCAGACTGCTCAGAGGGCTAGTGACAGTTTGCTTGTTGTCCCCTAGACTTGCATCTTTTTTGTACTGGAGGGTCCAAAGCTGGGGGCAATGTTCTGATTGTGATCTGAGTGCTGCCAAAACGGGGATAATCCCTTTCCTTGACTGATTGGCTGTGACCCTGCTAATGGAGCCCAGGAGGCTGGTGGCCCTCTCTACTGCCTGGGCACTGCCTGTCAGCACCCCCACAGTCTCTTCACAGAACTGCTACAGCCCAGCAGTCCCCAGGCTGTGTCGTTGCAGGGGGTTGTTTCTTTACATGTGCACGACTTTGCTCTCCTTGAATTTCCTAAGGGTGCTGTTGGCCCATTCCTCCAGCCTGTTCAGGTCCATCTGGATGACAGTCCTGCACACAGGCATATCAGCTGGTGCCCCAGGGTGGTGTCATCTGCATATCTTAGAAACGTAAGAGTCATAGATGCATTTAGGTTGGAAAAGACCTTTAAGATCATCAAGTCCAACCGTAAACCTAATACTGCCAAGTCCACCATTAAATGATGTCCCTGTCACATCTACATGTCTTTTAAATACCTCCAGGTGTGTATGTATTTGTGTGTAGACGTGTATATACATACACATATTCATACTTACACGTTATAGTTTATCCACCAGTCTATCAGGGATAATGTCCTGTATATAGCATTTAAAAAATAACTGTGCATTTTCCAGGCCTGATTAAGATGTGCTTAAACTTCTGTTGAAGTGTAGCAGTGCTAAATTAAATTGGAACTCAAAGTGAATAAGAACCATGTTTCAAAATTCACATGCAAGTTCATATTGTTAATAGTCTTCTCTAAATGTTTTCTTTTCTCCTCTGTGCCTTGTATGGAATTTTACTTCTAAAACTGGTGGGTTTGTCAGAGTTGGTGGAATGATAATTAGCTCATCTTTGAAGAGGAAAAAATATATCTATGAAACAGAAAAACACAATCATGTCTATCAGAGATAAGTAGTCATCTCTTATCTATAGGAGTCTTTATAAGTCAAATCAAATTTTTCTGAAAGTTCATATATCTGTTTAGTTTTAACCCACAAGCAATCATTAAGTTTAATGGGCTACCGGTGTCCCACTAGGAGAAACCTTTACAGAACATTCCCAACATGAATTTCTGTGGAGGATCATGAAACATGTACTGCCCTGTAGAAGGCAAATCACAAGTGGAGGTTTTCACTCTTCATAGAAGATCTCTAGCAGTATGGTGAACAAAGACTCACTTTAAACAGCTTCCAGCAGAGTTGAGCTTCTCATGCTACCTTACAAATTCATCCTGATTTAAAGAAACATTTCCTTACAATCTGTCCCCAAATGCTTTAGAAATTTCCAAGAGCCCTAATAGGTTAATTGTATTCAGGTATTTAAAGTTGTCCTATAGTCTACTTCATGTAAATAGAAGCAATTACACTTACCTATTTTATTTATCTTCTTAGAAGCATATTTTTCATATTTGATCACATTTGCAACTCTCTCTGTCCTCTCTTACCTTCAATGATTTTAAGAAAGGAAAAGATTTCTGGTTAAATGCTGTGAAGTTGTAATTCTAGCCAACTGCTGCAAAGTTGCCTTAAGGTTTCTTATCATCAGCAGATGATCTGGATTTTCAGCAATTCTTCATGGATTTTCTTCCATCAAGGAACTGCTTGTTTTGTTTTCTTGGTATCCCTGAACAATGCTGAGTAGAAAACAAAATGAGATATTTGTCTTCCTCTTTCTTTTTCCCCTCAGCTGACTGTCAAATCATGGCTCATGCTCTTTACATGGCAGTTTCTGACTTCATACAACCCAGAGGAAACTAAAGAATGGAACGGGACAAAGATTTTTCTGGAGCTTGCAGGTGGGGTCTGTACAATGAAAACAAACTTTCCTTCAGGTAAAGAGTCAAGAAGAAAGGTTATAAATGTGGTCTTAAAAACTATTATATAGAGTTACTAAATGTGCAAAGCAACATTGAGGGATTTGCCTCCTAATAGAGACGTGTCTGCTAACTTATTCCACAAGCGAATGAGAAGCAGTCAGCTATTGACCAAAGGAATGTTCCACCAGCTCTATGGATCACAGACAGCTCCTGAGCGTTTTAAAAATGAAAATGATAAAGTCATTCATTTCAAGTTCTGAAGAGTGTCGATAACTTGCAGCACATGTTGTAATCACGTTATGCAGACTAGCAAATCAGCTTTGAATACAGATCAGAAGACTCTTTGCGTAATTGTATGTTTTATGTTCTGGTGGAAACTGATATTTAATGTAAAGAGCAATAAGGTGCTATAGATTTTATGAAAGCTACTCTTTAAAATAGATTGAAAATAATCTAAATGGTAAGCAGAATTTTTTTGCTGTTCCTTGGTATTAGTTTATTATTTAGCAAAAAGAACACGATATTCAATCTTTAAAGAATATAAGAACCATAAGCATCAGCAAGTTAAATGCAGGAATGCAAAACCTCTAGAAAACAACTAGTTCTGGCCTGTATTTCAGTAAAGAGTTAAACACTGCTGAAGAGGACAGAACTGCAAAATTAAAGTTGGTTTTGTGTTTTTATGTCTCTCCATATTGCATTTAAAATGTACATCCAGCTGCTTCATTTTTTACCACTTTCCCACGTCTCTCTACTTGCACTATTTAACATAATTCTGTCCTTTTAAAAAGTTTTCTTCACTTTTCCATGTAATTTCTGGATTTTTCCTCAAGCTTTTTATATCAAGCTGCAGTTTGTGGAATACTTGATTTGCTGTAGCACTTTCCAAATATATTACTTTGTGTTTTAGTTCTTTCTTCATGACTTCACTCTTTGTGCCTAATCAGTCTATCAGATCATCATAGGTATTTTTAGACAGCTGGTATCCAGGCACCCTATTACTATTAAAGATTTTAGAAAAATGCTTTAAAATAATGCTTTATAAAATGAAATATTCATCAGGAGGAGTCGTGCTACAGAGATACAAGAAGTGCTGACAAAGGGCTGGTCATTCCAGCTCCTGAGCACTACAAACCTGCAGGACAAACAGCCTCACAATTTAGTGAAGCAGAAAATCAGAAATAATTCCATTTTTTATGTGATGCCTCTTCTGTACAGACAGTGATAACAGGCATTTTCCATCAGTGGGTCCCATAAGGCACACAGAGGTAATAATAGTCTGAGCAGGTATTTGGAAGGTATATGGAGAGAATCTGATCATCCATCATTATGAAATTTGTCAATGAGGATGAGACATGGTTTCATTTTTTCACCTGTGCCATGTCTCTCCTAGGAGAAAACTTTTGCCACATCTTGCTCACATGACTAACACAGTAACACCCTGTCATGGTTTAAACCCAGTCAGGTAACTCGTTCACTCACTCCCCCCCTTCTTTCCCTCCCCCTAATACCGGAGGGATGGAGAGGAGAATCGAAAAGAATGCAACTCCCACGGGTTGAGATAAGAACAGTTTAGTAACTAAGGTATAACACAAATCACTACTGCTACCACCAATAATAACAATGATAAAGGAAATAACAAGGGAAGAGAATACACCAGCCAACTGATAACTTGCCCCCCTCAACCCAACCAAGCACCGACCAATACCTCCTCCAACCCTGCAGTCTCCCAGCCCTTCCGGCTAACTCCCAGTTACATCCTGGGCATGACGTGCTGTGGTATGGAATACCTCTTTGGCTAGCTTGGGTCAGGTGTCCTGTCTCTGCTTCCTCCCGACTTCCCCTCCTCCCTGGCAGAGCATGAGGCTCACAAAGTCCTTGACCAAGCCAACACATCAGTGTTATCAGCTCTGTTCCCGAGCTGAAAGTCAAAACACTGCACTGCACCAGCTACCAAGAAGGAGAAAAATGACTGCTACTGCTGAACCCAGGACATACCCGTTCCAGTATGGAGAAAGCTGAGTACAGCCTGACAATGCACACTTGGGTGACATGGTTTAATCTGAGGTGTCTCTGCCTGTTGCAGGGGGGGTTGGAACTAGATGATCTTAAGGTCTTTTCCAACCAAAACCATTCTATGATTCTATGATTCTATGGATACAGTGCTGTCATAGCTCCACAAGAGTAGTAGATGTTGTTGCACTACATGGAGAAGCTCTCTTTCGCATATCATTATTATCGCCAGCTTTCCCATGTAAAGTGATGAAAAGTATTTATAATTTGTCATCAAAGCAACTGACTGCCTTGCACAACATCTATCCTGATCCTTCCTTTTGCTACTAGGACTCCAGCTGTAAAACTTCCTGATATTCTTTTCAACTTACCAGACCTCAGGAAAGATGGGATTTCTTTCACGGTTTTGCTACTTGTAAGTACTTCATAAGAATATTACTACCCACCCTCTTGCTGCTTTGTCTCTGAGATGATCTAAGAGAAGCTGCTGTGGTGATGCTGGACAGATTTCTTTTCTAAACCTGAGTTAACTACTGCTTCTCATCTCCACTTTTCCACCCTGTAAAAGAGATTAAATGGAAAAAAAGGCATCACGGGCTTGAGGTGATATCAGTGAGTAATTGTTTCCTGATAAAATAGCACTCAACAGCCTGCCAGTGCTGACTGGAGGCCAAGAGAGAGATAATCTGGCAGCCCATTTTAGCTAGGATAGCCCTTCTGCTGCTGCTTCCTATATATTTCTTTCATCAGAGATGCAGGCAAAGAGTTGCTATCCAAGTGTAAAATCAGACCTACAAACCCTCAGTCACAGGGTGAGTGTGAGTTCAAGAGGCCCTGAAGCACCTCAAAACACTATCAGTTCAGTCACAAGGAAGATAACATCTGGCAGGATGAGGATCCCAACACCACGTCAAATTATATTTTGACCACAAACACACTCACGCAAAAAATTGTTTCAAACAACTTAAAGCAAATGTCACTGTTAGTTCCCTCCAGGTTTCAAAAGTCTCTGAGATCTCACTACAACATATCTTGTTATATTCTCAGATTGAAGTAGAGAAAAAAAAAGCTTTTCTTTCTTTTTCTGCTCTTATTTGATTTTCCATCTTTGAATGAAATTGTTATTGAACTGAATTAGCTGAAAACTGAAGCAAAGAATATATTCTTTCTGCACCTGAAGAAGAAGCATCTGACGAAAAAAGGATTAGTACTCCAATAAAATAATTCCAAATGTTAGGCTAATAATTTATACTTCATTGACATTAGCATTTAGAGCAAATACTTCCTGATTGCTCTTTTTTAATTTAAATGACAATTTAAGTTTAGAATTTTACCTGCCTCCCACTTTTATTTTTAATATCCATTGATTTTTACCTTTTTATATATTTATTAAAACTTCCTTGTTCCCACTCTATGTATTTGTATTTTTTGCTGTTTTTTTGATTAGGAGTTTGGTTTCTGTTTTGTTTTGGGGTTATACTTCCATATTACTATTTCTCAGTTTGTTGCACCCTGAAACACTACCGGAATTAATCTTGAAATTTATAATCTAAATTTGCCCTTTTAAATATAACAGAGCCATGGACCATTGTCAGGTCTTATGTGCAAGTGTTCTTGAATGGCTGAAGTAATGGTATATTGAACTTTTCCCTATCCTTCTATAGGCCCCATGCAGTGTCCATGTGCCCCTAAAGGAGACTGTCTGTTCACTCTGGGGTGGATATTTTCAATCCAGAGTGCCTGACATGAATGTGCCATCTGTGTTGCAGCACCACAGGGTGATATTTACCTACACCATGGCATTTTCTGGGGTGTGGTGGAAGGCAATGTAGGAGACTTGAGGCTGCAGAATCTGCTGGAATAGTATAGAAGACCCTAGTCTAAAAGGAAACAAACTTGGTTATGCCTTGCCATAATTTCTTTTCAGAAATAATGTTTTGGATTCAGGAAGTATGTTGATAACTGAAAAGAGTGAGCAGCCAGTGGTCCCATGCTTCGGCTTGCTCTCTGACCTTGCTTTATTTAACAGTTTTAAATGTAACTCTTGTAACAAGGGCATACTCTGAAATAATGCTCTTTAACAACCATGTGATGTGCAATCACAGCAGGAAAGATTCTCAGTGACTTTCTGATTTCTGGCCTCCTTGCATAGGTAAGTTTGGATTGGCACTGATCAGCATGTTCTTTATATTGACATAATCTGATTGAGCCAGCAACCCTGAACTGGCTGATGCTGTGAGTCTGTGGTGGTGATCACTGTTAGCCCTTTGAATTCTCTCATCTTGAGCGTATCTCTGCCTCATTTATCAGGCAGAATATTTGTTTTCTCCCTCGTTTTGGCAAATACTTTTCAGACTTGGTATAGGTTATTAACATTAATGACTAATGTTGCACCAATGTAGAAAGTATTATGTCTCACCGTGTCTTGCAATAGTGTGTGTAGTATTTCAAGTATTTCAAGTGAGTAGTACACTAGTTGAGAATTGGCTGGCTGTGAGTCAGCTTCAAATGCTCAAAGTGTGCCCAAAGATCTTACAATGCTCTCCTTGTTCAGATGTGGGATTTAGGCACTCCATGCCTTGTCAAATGTCTCATAGAAATTCTGATCTACTAGTGCTTGTTCTTTAGAGTTTATTCAATTAATTCTGTCACCCACTGTGATTTCACAATCTAAAACAATCCACATACTGTTGCTGTTGTTTTTAAGCTGATACAGAAATTGGTCTGTCTATCACCTGGCAATTCTGTACTTGTCTAAAGGCAAATGTGGCAAATAATCCATATACACACTTGGTTTTGTAGATGAGGTTACACTAAACATGCCTAAGACATGCCTAAACTGCCAGCTCTACAGATCACTTTCATATAACAGAAGTTACACAAACTGCCCTTTTCTGCTTGTATCATGTCCTTCTGCTTGCAAAAATAAAAGCATTTGAGTTTTTGCTTCTTGATCCTTTCTAGTTTTTATTAAAGCATATAAATTTTGGAGATCTAAACCTAAAACTAATTCCATCCAAAATGGTTACTCAACTTGTTCTGCTCTCGGTAATGGACTGCATGAGTTTGCTTAGATTTTTTAATCAGGTAAGTCAATCACTGTCCAGGAAGGTATAAAACAGTCAATCACTGTCCAGGAAGGTATAGAAACACAAGTTATGGTGGCAAAGAGAATACCTTTTTTTAGACACATAGAAAAGAACAGAACTTAGTGAGCATAAAAACCTTGGAAGGCCACATACAAGCCTGGGTTATGAAACCCAACATGTTTCTTTAGGAAAGGGCTAAATACAACTTTGTAATATTGTGAAATCTCAATATGCCAGGGGGAAAGCACTCATCTTTCCTCATGTGTGTATTACTTTGGAACAAGCCCCTTTGGTGATTAGTACTGAAAAGAACAGGAGAGGAAGAGGTATGTGTTAGTGGCAGCAGGAAAGCTCTCTGATATAATACAAACCCAGATCCATTATTTAGGCATCTCTGCAGATGTAAACAATGAGGTTTGTAAAACTGTTATAAAAGGCTGTAGTTGCACTGAAACAGATCATTTTATCCATCCACTGGGAAAGTCTCATCAGCATATATTAAGTTCCTCTTTGTGCTGTTTCAATTACACTCCAATTCATTTCCTCTTTTCTTGGTAAACTGTACTTTCAAATTAGGGCCATATTAGCATCCTGTTTGGCTAACTGGTGGTATTTAAGTATGTTTTAAAAATAGGTTCCTCCCTTTACACTTTTGTTTTCTGCCAGTTGTTTATGACCAACAAATACTTTGCTCAATCACATCCTTATTTATTATCTCCACCTCTCTCCCTAACAACTAAGAGGGCTCACAGAAGCTACATAAGGTCATAGTAGACATGAAGAAGCTACAAAAGGTGGTAATGGACAAGTGTTTGTGGACATTACTGAAAAACCAAGGTGTCAAAGATTATTTGCAAAATGAGGCAGGTTGGTAAAAGCAGGGATAAGAAGAATCAGGCTAAGTCCTGAAGGCCTAACCTTGAAGTTATAGCTTGTACCTTGGGGCACAGAAACAAAAGAAAGGTGAGCTCTTATAACACCTCAGGTGGTTCAAGAAGTGTGTTTCTTGTACAGCTTTATAAAAAGATGTTGGCTACATCACACCGTTAAGGTAGAGAGAAACACTGAATTTCAAATGTGCTGAGTAAGTTTCTGGCAGGTTTTCTCATTATAAAAGATATTAAGTTTGGGACTGTCAGGAGTGAGTTCTCTGTTTGATCCAGATGGTTTTCAGTTGTGCTTCTGAGGTTGAAGGTTTTTATAAAGACAGTGAATGGCTGCAGACCTGAATGCAATCTTAACATTTAGAGTCTTTCAGTATATGTGCTAGGTGTTGGGCCAGTAAATTCTTTGCACTGTTTTACTCTTTCTTGCATGACCATAGCAGAAATACTTCTGGCATTGCTGGAAAATTTCCATCTTTGTAATTTTAAAAGCTGGATACTAAAGCAAGGCAGATATCAACCTCCATTGTAATTATTTTGTCATGACTATATATTTCTGCTTAGCCTTTTAAGAAACATTATAACTTTATCTTCTATCCTTGTTAATGCAGTTCCATTAAGTTTTGCATTTTCTTACTTCCTAGATTCTGTTAGAAGCTCTTTCTTAGCCCATTTATGACACCACTGGGGCCAGGTGATACACATTTGCATTTAAGAATGAAAGACTTAAGTTTGGTAGTATGCATCATTCCACAGAGAATGAATCTGGACACATATATCCATGCATGAGTGCATGGTCATGCTTATTGCCTTAATTAAATACTGTACACAGTAATGTCGTAGGAACTTCAACTTCAGAATCTCGTGTGCTGCGTTGTTCAATACTGATAATGTGTATTCAGATTCACAACTATAAAATAATTCATGAAATTGAGTCAAGAGCTCATGTTCTAAGGTTAGACTAGGTTAAAATATGAATCGTTACATTTCCATTTCCTCTCTGATGTGCTTCACCAATTTTTCAAGCAAGAGTTACACGCATGTCATTAAAGCTTCTGAATACATGCTTCTTTTCAAGATGCCTATGAACTCTACTGCTGGCAAATGGGTACAGAACAACTTCAGAAGAAGCTCAAAACATTGAATTAATTGCTGTTTATTGTCTTTGTGCCAGTCCTGACAGGGGTAAGATGAGCTGTATTTTGTGCCTCTCCTGGAATACACCATGATTAATGACGATGACGGTAAAGTAAATCTTTATTAAAGGAACCAGTGAAACAATTAACAGAAACAGACAACAATAACACTTAAAAGTATGGGTGAAAAATGTTTAGATTCTTGCTTTACTATTCATAAACACAACACTATTGTCCTGCTTTAACAGTCTTTTAGCAACACAATGCTCTGGAAGAGTTGTTACAGCGTTATCTTCCAACAGCCACTCCTCCACCTCCCCAGAGTTTTAATGTTTTGGAAGAGCAACTAAAACCAGAAAGAGCCATACATGAATTACACTGTGTACCAACAGTCTCACCATTTCAGTGCATACAGCTCATTTCAATGTGTGGCTGTGTGTTACCAACTCTCCCAGTGAATTTTCTGTGTTAATCCACTGTTTATAGATATACTTTCATTATTTATGTAACAATAGTGTCTAGTTGACCTCTCGGAGATTAGAGTGCTATAAATTCCTCTAATTAAATGAGAAATAGCTTCAGCTCTTGGAAGGTACTGTCTAAATCGAATAGATGGCAAACTGAAGAAGAAAGGAAGTAATTTTAACTACATATTAAAGATGAGAAACTGAGGCACAGACTCAGGAGGTGTGTGAATAATATTTTCTGGGGGAGAGCTGAAGGGAAAAAAAAACCACATTTCTACCAACTGAAAGCAAACTTCTTTTAGGTCAAAAAAATAAAAGTATTTCTTTTATATTGAGAAGTGTGTTTCATTCAGTATAAAAAAACCCAAACTTTTGTTGTGGAAAACCATGAAAAGCAAGTATTAAATATACAGGGTGCCACTCAATTTCTAAGTTATAGAGCTCTCCTAGAATGAATTTTCTCTTTATCTTAGCTCCATTTTACCAGTCAAGTTCCTGGTCACAGTACTTTTGTGTATGTTGAGGGAGAATGAAAAGAGATTTTTTTTTGTTTGTTTGTTTTGTTTCTTCTGTTGACTTCAGTTCTTCTTTATATAAATATCAAAAAGATAGAGCTCTGTTGTTTCTAGTTATTAGAGTTAGTATCTCTCTCAGTGCATTATGTAAGTATTCCATGTAAGACAGAAAGTCTTCAGTAGAAAGGAATCTAAACCAAGGTGTTATGCAGTACCTTAAAGGATAAAAAACCTGTTCAAATTCTTCCAAGATGAGGAAAGAATTGAGAGAGGTTCAAATGATTTCCAGGAAATTATGTGTTATAGAAATGACAGAGTTTACATCCTAATGGATTAGAGAAAGTAGATTGTTTTCTCTGTCATTAAAAACGTTTCAGAATTGTCATCATAAGCTATTCTGATGTTTCTGAAAATTTTAAACCATTCAACCTCCTCCAAATGGCAACTTTTGATTAAAAGCATTCAAACATTTGGTGACCAATAAGGCATTTTGCTCAAGTAACGTGAAGTTTCCAGTAGGGACAGATTATGAAGAACGTGTTTCTTTGCTCTAGTCAGCATCACTTGTCCGCTGATTATTGAACTCAAGGCACAGAAAATGTGGCATATAACTTACAAAATAATTGTAATTTCATGAAGCTGCTCATTATTCATATTCCTCACAGACACTAGGTTTCATTTTCATTATCTAATTTTCTGTTCCATTTGGATTTTTAGTGTCATATCAGAAAGAGACATGTTTGACTCCAGAACTAGAATGCAGCATGACTAAGAAGAGAGTAAGAATCCTTTTTAACTTCAAAGTTTTGAATGGCATGAAATTTTGTTTCCAAGGAAACTATAGATTTTACTTTGGTAGAGGCTACACTACAAAGAAGGCATAAAAGCCATCTTGTAAATAGTCTCCATAGATGTAAAAGCCATGTTGTTGCAGAATGACTCTTAAGAGCAGGACCATAGAGTTCTGGAGGACTGTGCAAGCAAGGCAGGGGGTGGCCCCCACAGGTGGCCGGAGACCGGACCTGGGAGGAGAATGTGGAGGAAGCTGTGGGGGGCTGACCAATACTGTTGTGCCAAGAAGGAGTGGCTGAATACCACTCCTATATATGTGTGAACTGCGTCACAAATAAAGTAGAAGTTGCTTATCACCCATATTGGGTTGGCCTGTCTGCTTCTCCTCGCCGCTTACAAATGGCACCCGAACAGGGACGCGGACTACAGGGCCCTGGTCGCTGGGGACCCGGATTACAGGGCCCCGACTAGCGGGGACCCGGAATACAGGGCCCCGGTCACTGGGGACCCGGATTACAGGGCTCCGACTAGCGGGGACCCGGGATACAGGGCCCCGGTTAGCGGGGACCCGGATACAGGACCCCGGTCGACGGGGACCCGGGATACAGGGCCCCGACTAGCGGGGACCCGGATACAGGGCCCCGGTCAGCGGGGACCCGGATACAGGGCCCCGGTCGACGGGGACCCGGGATACAGGGCCCCGACTAGTGGGGACCCGGATACAGGGCCCTGGTTTAACGGGGACCTGGACACAGGGCCCTGGTTGACGGAGACCTGGATATAGGGCCCCGGCTAACGGGGACCCAGAACGACGAGTGAGCAGAGCCGGCGGCAGCGGCCGGGAAGTGTAGGCAATGCTGCTGCGGTGGCGTGACAGACCCGGGTGCTTGGACTAACCGAAAGGAATCCGCTGCTGGGGCGAGCCAGACACTGCTGCGTCGGGAGGCCGATCCGGAGACCGGGGTTACAGGACGACCCAGAAGAAGACGATCCGGAAAAGGCTGGCCATGAAAATGGACCGAGAGGTAGCCCTGGACTTATTACAGTGCTTTTTATAAAAGTGGGGAACTGAGCCCTGAACTTTTACAGTGCTTTTTATAAAAGCGGGGAATTGAGCCTGAGACTCTAAAGCAGCTAGCAGGTCTAGTGGCTGTAGGGAAGGCTAAGGGATTTTTTTTGCAGATCCTAATACAATATTTGAGGAGAGTGAGTGGCGAAAGTTTGTTGATGAACTATTTGACTCAGTGCTTAATGATTATAAAAAGGCAAAGAAACTCGGTAAACCACGGAGGGAAGTAATGAACTGTATAAAAAGATACAAGGCAGAAAAGAAAACTGCCGTGGTAGCAATGGAGAAACTAGGAACAGACGTCCCCGGTCGGTTGAAACCGGGGGAAGATTACAACTCGTTCCCCCCAACTCGCGGGAGCACAGGGTTTCTCCCCCCCCCCCTTCCTTTTCTCCCCCTCCATCAGAAGGTGCCGCGGAGGAGGTGTAACCCCCTGCTCCCCCACCACCCCAGTTCCGAAAGTAGGGACTTTGAAAAGGACAGAGAAAGTATATTAGAAGGTATACGTATGATAAATGTCGAGGAATCCGAAAGAAAGAGGGCAGTGCCTCGGTGCCGGATCGATTGCGGCGCCACTGTGAAGCACGCAGTAGAAAATAGGGATCATGCGCGAGCGGGAGATTTAAAGGAACCGCGAGCCTCTCCAGCCCACTATGCCCTAGAGTGAAAAAAAATAACTCAGTTACGGAGGAGCGAGGTCTGCAGATGGCCACATACCGAACGGGAGACATCTGATAAGAAAGACACAGCTGCGAGCAACGGAGACCCCGAGTTCGGAGCAGGATCAGCCCCCGAATCCCCTGAATCCGAGCCAGATTTATATCCTCTGCTTCCAGACCCTGACTCTGTCTCCCGGGTCGGTCTGCTCAGATTTACTGGCCCTGGAGACGCTCAGTTGTAACAATGGGTAACCAAGGACGCGAACATTACTGGGGAATTTCTGCAATGGGCATCTCTGCATATCCTGTGTTTACTACACAGCAGGGGGCTAAAGAGTGGGAAGCTCTTGATCTCAAAATAGTTAAGGAGGCCTGACAAACAGTGACCACGTATGCGTTAAAATCCTCTTAAGCTGTATATGTTATGATTTTTCTTGCAATTGACAGGGGGAGCCCATACAGTTTCTCTGTGATACTCACGTACTAGAAGTTGGTAAATATAAGTATGTCCAGGTTTCTATCAACCCTTGGAGACCTCTGTAGATACTGCTGGCCACTTCTTCCAGCACAGGCTGGCCACCTGTGTCGGAATGAGTGTGCATTTTGGTCAGTATAAAAGCCCATGCCTCATACGATGTGGGGGAGGCAGAGCCTCTGTGGGGACGCCCGCTGAGGTTGAGCCTGCCACCTTGCACTGCAATGATGCTTCTTGGAGCTGGTTTGCTGTTAGTCTCCACAGGGTCCTTGTGCCACGTTCTGTACGTGGGACTGTAGTGGGAGTAATGATGGCTTTTGCAGGGACTAAAAAAAAAAAAAAAAAGGGGGGGGGGAGGAGAGAGAGTAATGATGCTGCACTTAACCTGTTTAACCTGTCTACTTCTCAAGAACTGAAGAACTGATAACCTGGGGGAGGGGGTATATTTGTGTCCTCCTGCCTACACGTCCATGGTGACTGCCTGCAAAGTTTGTCAAGCCTTGCCATGAGCTGGACAGGCGAATGGATAAACCTGATGCCTCAGCTACAGGAGCTGACCGTGATTACCCCAAGCAGAATGAGATAGAGGAAGAGAAAGAACAAATAACTGCAAAACATCACTTGGGGGCAACTGAAAAGTAACATCCTAAATATGTGTGCTTGTAAAGTAGCTATTATTAGAGGTTGTGATTTTGTGTATAAACCACCTGTATTTACTAGCTAGTTGCTAATAAGAAGCTGCACCTTGTATTGTATAGATTTGTCACTTGTAAAAGAGATGTTAGAGTATGGAAATTTGCAGTAGCTGCTAGAAAATGCTAAGTTTGCTAGAAAAATTTTAATACAATGGTAGTGTTATAAAGCAGGTGATGGAACAAATTAAGAGGGGGGGGAGAATTCCACTGGTAAGAAATTTCTTTGGCTAGTCCTTCACTGCCATCAGCATCTTCAACTGCTGCTGCACCCTGTAATAGTTACTCTGCTAATGTAAATTTGTGTGTGCCTTGCTGTAGTAGCGACTTGTCACTGGATGAAGCAGGTGAAACTGTGCATTGACAGCAAGGTGCAAGGACTGAGGCTGACCAAATGCCTGCTACCACAATCAAGGGCAAGACTGGGTTGGCTTCTGTGTTTGCCACCAAGAAGAACCTTTAGCTCCGCTGTTGGCTGCAACCCAGCAGGCGTGGAGCGGTGGGGACATATGCCATGCCAGACCTTGATGTGAAGGATCAGAGAGCTATACAGCCTGTTATCAGACAGCCATACAGCAGAAAAAAGGGGCAGGCCCAGGCAGCCTCTAGTTGGCATATGTTGGAAATATAATCTAGCCCAGATCCCCTGCTCAAGTAGGGCCACCCAAACCGTATATAAAACATAAAGGGGGAAGATGTGGAGACAGTGTTCTCACAGGAGAATGCATAAGTGGTACATAAACTTTGAATAGTCCTGAAAGATACAGCAAGGCCATGGGAGGCCTGAAGAAGCTTAAGCAAGCAAGATAAGAGGCTGGAATTCACCAAGTTAATGAGAACTGTGGACTGTTGGCAAGCTTTCAAGGTTGAGTTCTCACACCTGTGTTTAACCAATTATATGTTAGTCACTAAGGGTCTTCAAAACACGTATCCAATCATAATATGCCAAATCACTGTAAGTGCTTCAGCCGGGGACTTGGCTCAACTAAGCAGACTGGGTTGCTGAGTTGCTAAGCAGACGATTCTACATCGAAGGCAATTCCTGATTTGTTTTAATGTTGACTCTGTAAGACATGCAACACTGCAGAACCTTTTGTTGTTGGAACAGGGACATGGATGTGAAGAGTTTGATGGAATGTGTTGTATGAGTCTCTCTGATTATGCTAATTTGATGCATGCACAGCTGAGAGCCCTGGCTCAGCTTACCCAGCAGTAGTAAATGAGCAATATCCTAAGAATAACTAGATGGTTGTCTTCACGGGGCATTACAGGTTGAGTCAAACACTGCCGTTTAAAGTATTGCACTTATGTATCATTGTTAGGTTAATCATCGTAGCTATTAGACTTGCTTATAGTTGTGTGATACAACAGGTGAACAGAATAACCCATAATGCCTTGCTTGCACAAAGAAAAAGGGGGGAATTGTTGCAGAATGACTCTTAAGAGCAGGACCATAGAGTTCTGGAGGACTGTGCAAGCAAGGCAGGGGGTGGCCCCCACAGGTAGCCGGAGACCGGACATGGGAGGAGAATGTGGAGGAAGCTGTGTGGGGCTAACCAATACTGTTGTGCCAAGAAGGAGTGGCTGAATACCACTCCTATATATGTGTGAACTGCGTCACAAATAAAGTAGAAGTTGCTTATCACCCATATTGGGTTGGCCTGTCTGCTTCTCCTCGCCGCTTACACCATGTACAAGATTCTTTGGTTTAGTAATCCTCTTCTTCCTGCCATGGAACAGAAGTGAAGCTAATTTCATTCTTCCCATATAAATGAACCGACAAAGACAATAGTTATCTATTGTCAAAATGTGAAGTATATCAGAATTCAATGATTATCTTTATCCATGAAAGCTGAAACTAAATCCTGGAACTTTTTCCAGAAATCACAGTAAGGCCCGTTCTCCTCTATGGAAATACTGAAAATCTATAATAATTCCATCCTTTTGACCACAATCACATTCTTGTCTTTATTCATAGATTTTACATGCTGGAAAAAGCTACCACCAGTAAGAACCTAGGTCACTCTACTGAAGTTTAGTGTCATATCAGCTGCAATGTTGACATCTAGATTATGGCTTCTCCAGTATTATTCAAAATATGCCTACTTTGTCACTAAAACCAAAAAGCCTAAATGTAAAAAAAAAAAAATAAAATGCTGTCCTGGGTTCAGCAGTAGCAGTCCTTTTTCTCCTTCTTAGTAGCTGGTGCAGAGCTGTGTTTTTGACTTTCAGCCTGGGAACAGTGTTGATAACACCGATGTTTTTAGTTACTGGTCAAATGTTTAGTTTGACCAAGGACTTTCTAAGCCTCATGCTCTGCCAGAGAGGAGAGGAAGCATGGAGGAAGCAGAGACAGGACACCTGACCCAAGCTAGCCAAAGAGGTATTCCATACCACAGCATGTCGTGCCCAGGATGTAACTGGGAGTTACCCGGAAGGGATAGTTCATTGATCGGTTGGGCTGGGTATCGGTATCTGTCGGCAGGTGGCATTGTATTCTCTTCCCTTGTTATTTCCTTTATCATTATTGGTGGT
The DNA here is from genome assembly GCF_033815535.1 of Pezoporus flaviventris. NCBI lineage: Eukaryota > Metazoa > Chordata > Aves > Psittaciformes > Psittacidae > Pezoporus > Pezoporus flaviventris. The sequence goes on from NW_026892550.1 coordinate 27,801,712, forward strand.
AGCAGTAGTGATTTGTGTTATACCTTAGTTACTAAACTGTTTTTATCTTAACCCGTGAGAGTTATATTCCTGCAATTCTCCTTCCCATCTGTCTGGGAGCGGGGGGAAGAAAGGATGGGGGGGGGGGGGGGGGGGGGTAGACTGCTTGGTTCTGATTTATGGCCTGGGCTTAAACCACAACAAATGTTTATCTTCTCTTCCATTTTTCTTACCAAAAAAAAAGAAAAAAAGACCCAGTAGTTAATCTTCTCTGATAAGAGTAAGTTTTTTTCATACAAAACCTCTCAGTATTACTGTTATAAGCTGCTGTGAATTCCAGTTTGCTTCTTCCTCAGTTGATTCCCCAAACCAAATCACGTAACATGATGTTACAGCAGTAATTAGCAAAATTATGAATCAGTGCTTTCATTGCTAGTGCAGCGTGTACAGTACACTTTTCTCTTATTGCTGTTTTTCCTTAAAGTCTGTTGGGTCCTTCAGTTCATTAAGACCTCAGATTGGGTGAACCAAACTCTCCTATACTGGAAATACTCCTCATCTTGCAGGAGCAGCAGTGTATATTTACACCATTGCTGAGTCAACCACTCAATATGAACTTTAGGTTCCTCTAGTAATTGCTCCAACATCATCAGCCTGTTACTGCTTGCCACAGTTGCATGCAAGTTTTATTTAAGGTATGTACTGATGTTAACTATTACTTTGATTAACTCAGAACAGCAAATTGCTGTCCATAACATAATTTAACCTTGTGCACAAGCACTAACTAGTGAATGAAGGTCTTCAGAAACTCCTGTCCTTACAGCTAAAATCTGACCTCTAAGCTGCTGACATTTTAGTGATAGATACCAAGCCCATTTATCATTCAAACCAAGAACCTTCATCATTAGTAGCACTGGGAATAAACATTCATCATGTAGGCTTTATTGTCTGCAAGGGCTGTTTTTATGTGCTTGGTTTTAGATCTCTCTTTAAAACAATTTGGCTGGCATTGCCAAGGGAGAAAAAGCACTGCCTTTCCATTGGATGGCGAGAGCTTTGTTTTGAAATCTGGCATCTAGATGATACCTCTCTTTATCAGGTTTCTCTGATACAGATATAAATATTCTTCTGAAAGCAAAGAGTTCCTGAGACAGAGTAGAAGTCATCATGTAGCAAAGAGCAGTTTCAGTTGCCAGGTTGGTTATGTCTGGAATACATGTGGTTCCCTGAATACCTTAAGGAAAGATATAAATCTTCGACCTATGCCCTTCTCATTGGAGTACACTCAAACAATAAAAATCAATTTCTTATAAAGAGTTAAAATTATATTTCATTATATGCCTTAAATGATATTTTGGGATAAGGATGAAATTGCACTTTTACCCCTAAGTAGACTGTTTGAATGACCCAGATTTAAATCACTATTCCACAAATTGTTGATCAGGATAATAAGAATCAATTTTCTCTTAGCTGGTGCTTGTCTGTTTTAGGATGGCACTCCTTTTCTTTAAATTCCTGAAAATAGAAAAAACATATGAAATAACATCTTCAATAGAGGAAACCACATTTGGAATGGAAAGAATAACCCTAAACCGTTGCTGCTTTCTGTGCTCCATTTGGCACTGTTGATAGGTTCCATCACATTAGATGGTTATTGGAACTTCTCCTTTTTTTTTTTTTCTTACAAAAATATTCCATCCCAAACAGTTATATAGCAGTATAAACAAACAAAGAAAACATAGCCTCAAGGCCTTAAAAAATTAAAATCCTTTTTTAAGGGGAACAGTTTTAACCTGATGCTCCATTAAGGTCTTATGTAACAGCTCACAGATAACTGAGATACACTACATACCCTAAAAAAAAACAGCCATTATGTGAGAGATTTTTAATTCCAAAAGACTGATTTATTTGGTGATCTCCTTGTTCCTTTCTCCATTACGTCAGTGCATGTCTCAAGCTTGGCAGTGAAGAACAAAGACAATATTTTTAAAAGAGTCTGCAAGGGCCTGGCTGGTTTCTTGACTTAATCAATAGTGCAGGTGGGGCCTAATTTCATGCAATACTGTGGCCTTGTATAACACAATTATAGAATCATAAAATGGTTAGGGCTGGAAAGGACCTTAAGATCATCTGGTTCCAACACCCTGCCACGGGCAGGGACACCTCGCACTAGAACATGTCACCCAAGGCTCTGTCCAACCTGGCCTTGAACACCGCCAGGGATAGAGCATTTACCACTTCTTTGGGCATCCTGTTATAATGCCTCACCATCCTCACACTAAAGAACTTCTTCCTTATATTTAACCTAAATTCCCCCTGTTTAAGTTTGAGCCCATTACCCTTGTCCTGTCACTACAGTCCCTAATGAAGAGTCCATCCCCAGCATCCCTATAGGCCCCCTTCAGATATTAGAAGGCTGCTATGAGGTCTCCACACAGCCTTCTCTTTTCCAGGCTGAACAACCCCAACTTTCTCAGCCTGTCTTCATACAGGAGGTGCTCCAGTCCCCTGATCATCCTTGTGGCCCTCCTCTGGACTTGTTCCAACAGTTCCATGTCCTTTTCATGTTGAGGACACCAGAACTGCACCACACAATACTGCAGGTGAGGTCTCACAAGGGCAGAGTGGAGGGGCAGGATCACCTCCTTCGACCTGCTGGTCACGCTCCTTTTGATGCAGCCCAGGATATGGTTGGCTTTCTCTTCTGCGAGTACACACTGTTGGCTCAGGTTAAGATTCTCATTGACCAACACCCCCAAGTCCTTCTCCACAGGGCTGCTCTGAATCTGTTCTTTGCCCAACCTGTAGCTGTGCCTGGGATTGCCCCCACCCAGGTTTAGGACCTTGCACTTGGCTTGGTTGGACCTCATGAGGTTGGCATTGGCCACCTCACAAGTGTGTCAAGATCCCTCTGGATGGCATTCCTTCCCTCCAGCGTATCAACCGAACCACACAGCTTGGTGTCATTGGCAAACTTGCTGAGGGTTGCACTCAATCCCACTGTCCATGTCGCCAACAAAGATGTTGAACAGGATTGGTCCCAACACCAACCCCTGAGGACCACCACTTGTTGCCAATGTCCATTTGGACATCAAGTTTGACCACAGCTCTGCATGTAGCCATCCAACCAGTTCTTTATCCACTGGGTGGTCCACCCATCAGATTTATGTCTCTCCATTTTAGATGGATGTTGTGTTGGGACAGTGTTGAATGCTTTGCACAGCATAACTTTATGTGAATACAAATTCCAATGAGGCATTCCTGTGAGCACTCTTCTTTGCTACAATTTTAAACACTTTAAAAAAAACTGTTCTGCCATTCATAGTAATTTTATTAACACCGTAGCTATAAATGAAACAGGTACAGTTAAAGAGCTGGAGGTGTTCTTCTGAAATTGCTGTCAGCTCTGAAGAATATCATAAAGGTTGTGAAACTGTTCCCCTTAGTGATTTCAAGACCAGCTTTTGAAAATATGAAGAGTATTTTGTCCTATACAAAAGTGGGGAATAACTTCTATGGAAAATTCTTTGAGAGGCGATATGTATCATGATAGGTACAATAGGATTCAGTCATTTCGTAATTGTGTAGAGGTAAAATATCTTAAAGTAAATGGGAAGAGCAGATAGAAATTGTTATCAATCTCTGTTGTTTTGTTTAAAAACAAAAAACAGATCTTCACTCAGTTGAAATGTCTGTCCTTCTGCAGCTATGAGGAGGGTAGCCCATTTATAATCGCACTATTCTAGAGCTTGCTACCAACAATATCAGTGATAAAAATAGCTTCAACAGCTCAGAGTTACTCTATTTTATTCTCAACTGCAGTTTTTCTTAAAGGAGTCAGTGTAGTAGCACCATGTAATGTTCGTACCTCATGTACATGTTAACATAATAGAGCCCACTGTCTAGCCGGAGAGACAGTGCATGTATTTTACTAGTCCTGGCTGTCACACTTCTTCAATCCCAGTCAGACTGTTTGTATCTGACTGTGGAAAGTCACTCCGAACTATCCAAATTTTTTTAAATGGTTAAGCTAGGTCATAGACAGCAAAGAAGAAGCAGCACTGCACAAATGTCAGTGTATAGAGCTCACAACTTGCAATCATGATGAAAGGAGTTCTCTGATCACAACAATAATGTACGTGAAATACGTCAAAATGTAAGAAGCTTCTAATATATCATTTTTCATATATTAATGCTACAGGCAGTAGACTTTTTCAGGCCCCTTTAAACATTTTAGTTGTGCTATAATAGTTATGTCTTCTATCTCCATTTAAGAAAGAAAACTTTCAGAGAAATTGAATCCCTAGGGTTTTATGAGAAAGTTTCTACCTTTCATTTAGGAAGTCAGAAACCAAATGGCACAATGTTTATAAGCCAAAGGGAAGAAGTATGTGCTAAACTTATGCCTTCAACTTCCTACTTTACTGCTGCAACAGAGTCAGAGAATAAAACACCTAAAATATGCCTAGAAGTGATCTTTAAAGAATCCCCAACAAAACACCCAGCCGAGAAAAGAGTTGAGGTTTACTCCCTGGAAATTGCAAAAGTTAACAACATTATACCTGTTTGCAATGCCATTATTGAACTGGCATCATGCCCTCAAAGAAAGCATTTTCAAAAGCTCCTGATCAGATGACAATGTGATACAATGAAGACTACATATATATGTGTGTGTGTGTGTATGTGATTTTTTTATTCTAGTGAATTCTGGCAAGATGCTAAAAATAGAAATATTTTAAGGGTTTGTTTGCAGGGTATCTGTTATGTAGGGGGGATTTACTCCAACATTATTTTTGTGCATTTGTGTAAGCGTTCCATCATTTAAAGCAGAATTTTAGATGAATGTAATCAACATGCATCCTTTTTCATAAAAAAGAAGGTGTATCTTTAATTTGTGGAAGGAATTAGAGGATTTGGGTTTTTTTGGTTTTGTTTCTATTTGTTTGACGGTGTATATTCACATATCGAGACTGAAATGCAGACCAAAAGTTTACTTATGTCTCTATGTCCCTCTTTAGCTAATAACAGAATGGGAATGATATTGCTAGTTGCTACCTATCTTTCTGCAACAACAGTGACTAAAATTAAAATACACCTTTATAAGAGACTGAGTTGATCAAACAATATCAGAAATAGAATTTATGAGTGTTTGTTATGAAGCTGCTTTTGCTGATACTCTTTATCATATAGCTTAGTGAAAATCAGGAAAAATTGTCTGCAAAATTATGAACCTGCAGTTGTAACAGAGGCAGTTGTAGCATTGTTCTGAATGTAAGTGTTCTTTGTAAATGAAGAAATTTTCTGAGGATCTTTCACTGGATTTATTGCATCTTCTCTGCCCCATTATCTTTCCAATGTGGTATGGTCTAGAGTATCATATTTTTTCACATAAATGCAGGAACCTATACTTACAGTACTGAAGATCCATGTACTCCAGTTCTTTCTATACGCTTATTTTTTGACAGTTCTTTACAGTGAATCTCTGATTTTCATGGCTGGTGTTGAGTTCATCTTCCAGTGCCTATATACTGAAAAATTAAATGTCATTCTGTTTAGCTTATTATATCATCTGCTAATGTCCTGGTTTCATGGTACATTCATTAACACTGCTGATTTAATGCAGCATCATCTTTGCTGTGGGAGATTTCCAATTCTAAGGTTTGTTTTGTAGTTTTTCCTGGGGTTTTTGTTGTTTTGTTGTTTTTTTTCCTGTATGAAAAACCCATGTAAAAACAATGCATGAAGGAAGAGTGAGGAATGACTTACTTGAACAATTTATAGTTGCATACATCTGAGATTTATATTTAACAGAACAGTGCCCTTACAATAAGGTACATCTGCATTGCCCTTGAGTAAATCACTTGCTGTGTATTGGTAGGCTTGGAATGCTTACTATGTTGTTATTAATTTAATTAATCATAGAATAGTTTGGGTTGTAAAGGACCTTCAAAGGTCATCTAGTCCAAAACCCTGCAATGAGCAGGGACATCTGCAACTAGATCAGGTTGCCCAGAGCCACATTCAGCCTGGTCTTGAATGTCTGCAGGAATGGTGCATCTACCACCTCTCTGGGGAACCTGTGCCAGTGTTTTACCACCTTCTTTGTAAAGAATTTTTACCTAATATCCAGCATGAATCTCCCCTCTTTAATTTAAAACCATTACCCTCATCATCTCACAACAGGCCCTGATAAAAAGTCTTTCTACATCTTTCTCATAGGCCCCTTTTAAGAACTGAAAGGTTACAATAAGGTCCCCCCAGAGTCTTCTCTTCCTCAGGCTAAGCAACCCCAACTCTCTCAGCCATTTCTTATAGAAGAGGTGCTTCATCTCTCTCATAATTTTTGTGGCCCTTATCTGGACCCTCTCCAACAGCTCCATGTTTTACCTGTACTGAGAACTCCAGAGCTGGATGCAGCACTCCAGGTGGGGTCCCATGAGAGCAGAGTAGAGGGGCAAAATCACTTCCCTCAGTCTGCTGGCCATGCTCCTTTGAACCCACCCCAAGATACAATTGGCTGCAAGCACATGTTGCTGGCTCATATCCAATCTTCCATTCACCAGTACCCCCAGGTCCTTCTCCTGAGGGGTGCTCTCAATCCCATCTTCCCCCAGCTTGTATTGATATCAGAGATTGCCCTGACCTAGGTGCAGGACTCTGCAATTGTTCCCATTGAACCTTTTGAGCCTGTCCAAGTCTTTCTGGATATCTTTCTGTCCCTTGGGCATGTCAACTGCACCACTCAGCTTCGTGTCATCTTCAAACTTGCTGACGATGCACTCAATTCCATTGTCTACATCATTGATGAAGATATTAAAGAGTACTGGTCCCAATACAGACCCCTGAGGGATGCCACTTGTCACTGGTGCCCATCCAGACATTGAGTCATTGACCACTACCCTCTGGATGTGACCATCCAGCCAATTCTTCATTCACTGAGCAGTCCACCCATCAGATCCATCTCTTTCCAGTTTATAGAGAAGGATGTTGTGGGGGACTGTGTCAAAGACTTTACAGAGGTCCAGATAGACAACATCCATAGCCCTTCCTTTGTCCACTTATGTAGTAACTCCATCATAGACAGTCACTAGGTTGGTCAGGCAGGACTCGCCTTTGGTGAAGCCATGCTGGATGTATCAAATCACCTCCCTGTCCTTCATGTGCTCTAGCATGGCTTCGAGAAGGATCTGTTCCATGACCTTCCCAGGCACAGAGGTGAGTCTGACAGGCTGTTAGTTCCTAGGGTCCTCCATTCTAACCTTGTGATATTGCCCTTTTTCCAGTCACCGTGGACCTCACCTGACCACCATGACTTTTCAAATATCATGGAGAGTGGCTTAGCAACTACATCAGCCAATTCCCTCAGCATTCTGAGATGGATTTCATGAGGTCCCATAGGCTTATGTATATTCAGATTCCTCAGGTGGTCATGGACCTGATCTTCAGTTACAGCAGGAGGGACTTTGCTCCCCCAGTTCTCTCCTTACAGTTCATTCACTCAAGAGGTGTGGGAAGAGAAAGTGAAGACTGAGGCAAAAAAGCTTTTGGTAACTCAGCCTTCTCCTTGTCCATTGTTACCAGTTCACAGTGTTGCTCACCAGGGGTGCACACTTTCTTTGACCTTCCTCTTCTGGTTGACATACCTGTAGAAGCCCTTCATGTTATTGTTTGCATCCCTTGCCAAATACAGCTCCAACCCCCACCTCACCCTGACCAACAAACCACACTCCCCATTATTCACCTCCCAGTGCAGTGTCTCATCCATTCACGGATTGTGTTGTCGTTCCTAGCACCACCCCTATGAGTCAGCTGCTGAGTCAGCAGAGGTGCCAGTCCCAAAGACTTGGGGCTTTGTGGCTCCTGCCATTCAGGAACAAGCCAAGAATGTGTTTGGATCAAGCCTTGGCATATTTCTGAGTTTTTAGTGTGCAACAGACTTTCTGTGTGATCTGTGATGATTATTCCTATCCTTTGCCCTCAGTGTAGCCTCTGCCCTCCAAGGAATCTTCTTGTGGCATATGTGAAGTTTTCAGAGTGGTAATTGTTTGTATGCCCTTATGGATATTACACTGAATTATACATCAGTCTCTAATTTAAACTTTTTCCCTCTTGCTATCTCTATAAACATTTGGTCTGTGCTTGGCTGAGATACTATAGCTAAAAATGTTGCTGCTGCTGAGCTGGCATTGGTGTTTGCTTTCACATAAATATGTTCTCTATTAAAGTTATTGAAGCTTCTCATTGAGATTGTTTTGTGTTTGTTTTTGGTTTTTTTGTGGTTTTCATATCTCTTTTAAAGTATTTTTACCTTTTAACAATTTGGTGGACATTCATTTACTTTACCTGTTTCCTACATTTTCAAACCCACTTCCTTTACCCTCTCTTTCAGACATGCAAATTGGCTGTTGGCTTATACTGTAGGTTTTGTAGTAGACCAAAAGCTACTTAAAACTATGCATGTAAATTTTTTTCCTATTTAATTAGAAACAGAACTTGAGGAATGTTTCAGCTCTTTTAGAAATATTTACTATTCCCAGTAAGTAAAACTCAGCAATAATTCTTTGACTTTGGAGATTTAATTTCAAATATTATTCTGACTAAAGTAATTTTATACATACCACAAATACAGGTGTTGATTTTTTACTTTACCGTTAAACTCAGATATTCTGACACCTTCTATTTAGTTACAAAAATGCATGTCACATGCACTTTTTCATGCTGACACTGATTTTTATCTCTTTTATCTTACTAAACGTCTTTAATTTTTTCTCCAATAATGCTAGGCCAGTAACAAAAACTACCTCTGCCTCTGTATGCTTGGATTTCCTGACTCAATCTATATTCAAAATGAGTAATTTTTACTTCCTTAGAATACATGTTATCCCATGGTTCATTCCTAGCTGTCAAGTTTGAGTAGGCTTTGGGGTTACTTTAGCATTTTTAAAAGACTCTATCATGCTTCAGTATTTTTATTTGGATTATACAATGATTTAGGACCTGTGTCTCTTAATTAATCTTGAGCTTATGATTTCATTTTTCATTATAAGAAAAAAGCCATGTATTCATATGTCCGGTCTTCCTGGTTCTCATTTTCCATTTGAACTAAAATTATTAAGAAATTCTAACCGAGAATAACAGTAGGTCAATGATTAAATGTTAAAGTAAGCTAGATGGTAACTCCTTTTATAGTGCTGGGAGGAAGGTGGGAAAGTCACCTTAGAAAAGAAGTTTCCTAGTAAATGTCTATCATTCCCTGCAGCAGACTTGTTAATGAGCTAGATCACAGCTGGAATACAAAGTACAAGGCTAACCTATGGCATTTGGCTGCTGAAATCTAGAGAGGTTCTATGTGGTAATTTTTCCCCTTCTGAAAATAGTGTGTTTTTTTTAAAAGAACCCTGGAAAGGAAAACCACCTGATGATGTCAGCGGTTTCCTCTGCTTTAACTTTTAAGAAAAGCTAGCAATAGCTGCAGAAGTCTACCTGCCTCAGTGTTTTGTCTGTGTGCAACAGAACAGACAATCTTATACTTAAGGTGGAAGGTTTTGGTAAGATATAAAATGCACTGGGATGGAACTTGAAAAGCACTGTTGGATTTCCAGCTGAAATTCTTAAAAAGGATTGTGCTGAAAAAAAAATCTCTGTATTTCCCACTATGCTGAGCATTGCCTCACCTCCCCATCAGAGCTCCAAAACAGGTGCCAACTGAGTCCTCCACTGGGTCTCCCGACAATAATTTCATGCAAATAAATATAATGTTAAGTAAGACGCCTCTTCAGTATATTTTTTTTACCATGATATCTGTCTATGGAGTGTACTATTACCTTATCTTTTAACTTTGTTGTGATAATTATGATTTTTCTTCGTATTTTCATTATAAGAAAAGAACATCTATAACAAGGCATAAATTACAAATTAGTTGAACTGCACATAAACGCTTTTTTTCATTACTGCTTTTTTAAAATAATCAATTTAAAACAATTACATGCATTACTTTCATTCCTTTAGTCTTTATACTTATGCCATGCACTTGCTTTTTTATATAAAGCATTTCTAGATACTCACAGTTTTAATGTTATTAGAGTAGTTGCTTGAAGATCATTTGTGATATTAAGCATAACTGTATTAAAATTTAATAAGAATCAAAGTCTAAATGTCTCAGGAACAAAACTCTTTCACAAATCTGTTTATGGGCAAAATTCTGCAAACTGCATGTTTTCCCTGGGCACTGGCTACAGGCAGGAATTTTTCCTCTTCTGATTTGTAATAAATTAACTTGTGCCTCCTTTTTTTTAAAAAAAAAGAGAGTTTAGAGGTCTTGCACACTGCAGATTACTCTGTTATAAATACTCATTGTTAATAGATTTGCAGCAGAACTTAAAGAGTATGTGTAAAGGGACTATGATACTTTTAGGAAAAATATTAAAATTATATTTAGTTATAAAAAGGAATTTGAAGGTACACACCCTATTTGGCTTTATATACCCATCTTGTGCATGACATGAGGCCATACTTTTTATGTTATTCTTAAGTAGAGGATATGGAAAGTTGTAAACAATACAGGCAAATATGACAACACATACAGGTGATGTGGAGAACAAGGTAATTGCTGTTGCATTTTTACACTACAGACAATCAGTCAAGATGAAGGAAATGAGTGGACCCAAGTCAGGAATATTTTTTATGATGTTTGTTGATGTCTGCCAAAGAAGAACAGAAATCTTGACTAGAAGGTAATGAAAATGGATGTGTGTTGCAAGAATTATATCATCAGCTATAGTATTCAAGACTTTCATAGTTCAATTAGCACTCAAATAAGAGCATCCATTAAAACAATATTAAATGAGAATTTCTGATCTGCAATAATTAATGACATGAATCTGGTAAACATATTTTCAGGAAGCTTGAAAAAAAACCGTAACTTTATTTGGAAAGTAGAATAAAAGTTATTGCCCTGTCTTTTTGCTTAGTGGAAATAATGTTAACAGTTCCATAAAAAATGCCTTTTTAAGGATGATTTGGGAAGTAATGGTTAGTAGTTGTTCAATTACTTGCTGGTCTACACAAAGAAATGTTCATGAAATTAAGGGGCTGATATTTTTGAACCTAATAAATTACTGTTCACATTTTTAAAGTATCAGATTGCAGTTCTTTCCCACATAAATTATAAATTTAAAAATGAGGACTAGCCTAAATTGAAAGCATAGACTGAAAGCAAATTTGTACCGTTCCATAAAATTAACAAGATTTTCCTACTCTCCAATTAATAGTCTTATCCTTTAGGGATGACATTTACGAAGCCTGTGAGGCTATTTATCTTTTTTTTTTTGTATTCAAAATTATATTTTAACTCTCTTTAGTTCCATGAAGGCATAGAAACTTCACAGGTATGAAAACTGAATCGGTCAAACCCTTATAAGCTGCTTTTACTTTTTTTTTTCCTTCCTGGAGGATAATCTTGTAAGGACGCTTGGTAGATTGTTGTGAGATATTTCACTCTTCAGGGAAAAAAGAGCTAAGGGGTAGCTAATGCTACTACCTTACTGTCTCAAATTCCAACCATCTTTAAGCTTCTCGGAGAGGTTAAGCTTCTGAGTTCATGTAAAATTAAATCAGAATTTTACATTACATAATTTTCTGCAGTGAATAAAGAGGTGAGCAAAAAGATATGATCCTACTTGCTCTAAAAATGACAAAACAAGTCTTTCTCACATATCCACTATTCAAATCTATTAATTTTCATTACTTGGCTAAGTTTTTTACATGACCGAGATGCAAAGTTCCTCTGATTTTTTTCTTAGCTTGTCACTGCTTAGTTTGGTACAAAGAGAAGTATTCAGGACACAGAGCGGTTAACCTTTAAATTGGGGCATTAGCTATTTAACTCTGTATTCAAGATTATAATAATGTCAGGAATTGCTTCCTGTTTGAAGATGAATGCAAAAGTGGCAGCTTGACACATTGCAAGTTTCACTACTGTAATTGCATTCCTGAGGTGAAAAAGATATCTTAGTTGACCTAGAAACGAGTGGTAGAGTGAGTGACAGTGGACATCTCATAGCAGTCTTCATGGTGATCTAGCTTTCACCTGCATCCTGCTGGTCTTTGAGGTGTTGGCTAAAAGCTTTATTTCCTTTTAGTAGGATAAGATGGGGAGAGGATAGAGAATAAAGATTGTGTGTCTTCTTGAACTCCATAGACATAAGACAAGTACTTTCTCACGAAGACAAACAGGAGGACTGGAAAAATAGAAGATAATGCAGAAAAAGTGCAACAGAAAGAGTGAAAAAACCCTAAAACAAATTAAGAAGAGAGAGAAGAAAAGCTAAATAGTTATCTGATGAAAAGGCATAAAAAATACAGAAAATATCACGTCACCAGTCTTAGTCATTGGAAGAGAGGATCCAATGACTAGGGATTCAACTAGAGATAATTAGTAAGTTTCAGTCATGACAAGGAGAGGAATAAAGAATGGATGCAATTCATATTCTACATTTCAAGATCTGTAGTCATATACTGAACATACTGAATTCAATACAGTTCAGGATCCTTTATTAATAACAACTGACAATCTGAAGAGGATACAAAGGACAAAAGATGCAGGAATATTTATGTATAGCACAGAAGCTGAGGAGAAACCTTGTTTGGAGCATGGGAAAAATTCAATGATTAGTATTTATGCTGAGGTAAATTGAATTATAGGAACAAAAATGCATATGCCCAGTTATTTCAGATATTTAAAAAGTGACATCTTAGGTGATATTCAGTGTCCTGGGTTCAGCAGTAGCAGTCATGTTTCTCCTCCTTGGTAGCTGGTGCAGTGCAGTGTTTTGACTTTCGGCTCGGGAACAGAGCTGATAGAGATGTTTTGGTTTGGCCAAGGACTTTGTGAGCCTCATGCTCTGCCAGGGAGGAGGGGAAGCCAGGAGGAAGCAGAGACAGGACACCTGACCCAAACTGACCAAAGAGGTATTCGATACCACAGCACGTCATGCCCAGGATGTAACTGGGAGTTAGCAGGAAGGGCTGGGAGACTGCAGGGTTGGAGGAGGTATCGGTCGGAGGTTGGTCGGGCTTGGTCGGTCAGCGGGTGGTGAGGTGTTGTATTCTCTTCCCTTGTTATTTCCTTTATCATTATTATCATTGGTGGTAGCAGTAGTGATTTGTGTTATACCTTAGTTACTAAACTGTTCTTATCTCAACCCGTGGGAGTTGCATTCTTTTGATTCTCCTCTCCGTCCCTCCGAGAGCAGGGGGAGGGCAAGAAAGGGGGGGGAAGTGAGCGAACGAATTACCTGACTGGGTTTAAACCACGTCACATTTTTCCAACTTCTGTCAAAGTTGATTAGAGAGTGTCAAGCTCAAGGATTAGTATTGTAAGGAATATATTACTACTGGGACCACTGATGGAACAAAGGATCCTTTTTTGATGGATTGATCCTACCTGAGGTATTAGTCATTTAGGATTGAAGCTGGCATGAAAGAACTCCCTTTACTAAAGAATATACAGAATGGCATGAGATATATTAATGATTTCCACTTTTAGTTGTAATGATCAAGATAACGAAAATAAGAAAAATGAGGGTACACTGAGGAATTCAAGAAAGAAAATGTAAGCAACATGGAAGATCTGTTATAGTAATGTGGATACCAAAGACATGATGAAAAGAAATTGCAAGTAAGATTTAAAAAATAAGGAACATATATATTTATAAAAAGGTAAAATTGGTGATGTCCTATTGCAAGGTGATGATAAAAAAGTTTCTAGTAACATAGAATCATGGAATCTTAGAATCATATACAGCTCAGGTTGGAAGACCTTAAAAGATCATCTGGTCCAACTTTTTCTAACCTTTCATGTCAAAAGGAGGCTAGATGAGATTATCTACCACTCTGTACAACCTTGAAAACCTCCAGTGATGGGAACTCCACCACTTCCCTGGGGAGGTTGTTTCTGTGACTTGTTCTCACTGTAAAAAATTCTCTTATATCTAGATGAAACCTCTCCCAGTGCAACTTGTACCTGTTGCCCCTTGTCCTCCCCATGTGGCTTCTTTCAGTGAAAGAGACTCTGTCCTCTGTAGCTTCCATTTAAGAACTGGAATATTGTGATGCAGCCCTCCTGAACCTTCTCTTAACATGGACAGTTGAAGATCTGCTTGATCACTTCGGAGATGAATAATGAAAGATTATATGATGATATTGGTAGGAACTGCAGGAGGTTTTGTGACCATTCTGTTTATATGTAGATGAAAGTTTATCAAATAGTCACTGGTGGCAATGGTCAATATGAATGGAAGGAAACAGTGTTAGGTTTGGACAGAAAACATCAGAGCTTTATATCTCAAATTAACAAGAACAGACTGCTGATTAGAGGAAACTGAAGGATTCAGCATTAAAAAATGAAAATTTGAAAGGAAATATTTTTAGTAATTCTTGAGACTGCTTGGCTGAAAAGTAGTAAATATAGTCCTTACATTTGATGGAGAGTGTGGGAAAGAAGATAACATGGAAGATGATACTTTTAACAGTCCAATCCTGCATGCAGTGGTACTGAGAAAGATTTCAACATGGAAATAGAAACAAAGATTAAAATCTGTAATGTAGATTTATCAAAGATAGTTCAGTTTAGAGGGTAAACTTTGGCTCTGAGAGAACAATTAATTTTTTAAGATAATGAGTTTTTTTAAGATAATGAGAGACTTTCTATCATTTTTAATAACCACTTTGTAAAGTTTTTGATATGGTGCCACAAAAAAGACTAGTAGTTCAAAAAGGGAAAGCAGGGTTAATGCAGTAACTTAGGGAAGAAAAGCAAGTTAAATAAAGGTGAGACAATAGATTGTATAGAAAAGACAATTATTGGGCTGTGAAGGTCTACCTTTATAAGAAAGACAGAAGGTAAAATTGTTGACGATTTGAAGCCACTTGGCCATTGTGTAGATAAATTCCAGGATGTTGGACAGAAAATAACAGATTATCCTGAGATTTGTCAAAATATAAATCAGACAAAATTTTAACAGGCTAAACCCTTAGGAACTAATCTGAATTTACTGGGTAAGTTTCAGCTCATCAGTTGGAGAGTTCCCAGTGTATCTTTTATTTCCCCGTACATATGTCTGTATTATATATATATGCATACATGTACACACAAATATATGAATTACCTTTTTTATGCAGCTATGAAAGACTTGAAAAACATTAAAACAGTTGCAGATGTACAAATGATTGCACACTAAAGAGCAGGATGTCTGTGGTCCACTGAAGGACTAATGAGGATCTATGCAATACAGGTAATACCATGCAGGGACGATGAGCAGATCAGGAAATGGACTAATATAGCATGCAAAGATTTAAACATTTGGCATCTAACTAGCATGAAAACATGCTTAGTGTTTGTCTAATCTAAATACCTATTAAAATGCATGATAGATGTGTGACAGAAGACAGTATTAAATAGAAAAACATATGGATATAAAGGATAGTCATCATTTGCAATCCCTGGTTGCCAGCTGCTGAAACCTCCTGTGTGCTGTTTAATCACTGATACACAATGTTATGCTCATTATTTGCCAGACTGTGGGATAAAAGACACTGAGTGACAGAGCTGGTATTTGACCAAGCTTTGTGGCTGGACAAGGTTAAATGAGTGTTGACTCTGGACTAATGTTAGAAAATAGCTTCTAAGAAGTCAGTTGTGGTCACTGAAGAAGTATCTGCAGTGCCAGTAATGGCTAGTGGCCAGTAGAAGACAGATCCTGGTAGAAGCCACCAGTGGGAATACCTGGTTTTACTACTGACAGGGAAGCGTTGATATGCTCGTTTAGTACCTTTGTTGACTAATCTTCTTTATCAGTTCAAAGACATTCATGTATAAAAGGGAATTCCAGCTGATTTTGGTACAGAGGTGGGGAAATAGGAGAACAAGAGAACTGGTGGTCTCCTGTGAGAGTAAACAGAGAGGCTGGTTTATTTGATCTAGTAAAATAGAAGTATGATGGTGAAGACTGAATGTCCCAAGGGCTACACACCAGTTGTGGGGAAAACTCCTTAAAATTCAAAGGAGCAAATTCAAGCCAAGAAAAAGTAGATGTAGGTGTTTCAAAAAATAACTTTGGTTGGAAATTAAGAGGGAAAAAAGTTTCCTACTTTCAGTGCAGTGACCTTCCAAAACAAGTTTAAGTAAGAGTGGACTGGAGACAAGCAACTTAACAAGCTTTGAGGTGGACCTTCATAAACACAAGAATAAGTGTTACAGTGATAGCAAGATTCAAAGTTCTTTTTACTGTTGTGCTCTGTATTTTTGTGCCAGGACCATTGTATATTCTTTTCCTCATAACCTTACTCTTTACAAGTAAATAATTCGCTTCATTCATACCATGTTCAAAATATTTAATTTTTTTTTGAAACTCAAACCAGGTCCGTACCCTTGTTTCTGTGATATACCTGTTGTCTCTTTCTAGCTGGCACAAACCAAAATCCACGATTCAGTGAAGTCAATGGTGAAAAAAAAACAAAAAAGAGAGGCAGCAAAGAAATAAGGAGCAACCTGTAGAAAATCTTTAGTTTAGGATATATTACTACATGGAAAATCTGGAGCTGCTAACACACTCTTCTGTAGTCTACCATAACCCCTGAGGATAACAGAAAGCAAGAGGCTTAGTATAAATTTTATCTTAAGACTATGAAGCTAAAAATTAGACATGTAAAACTACTATGATTTCTGTGATGTTGCCAGATGAGATTTCTCATGCTATATTTATTGCAGCCTTTCACTGCATGTGGAGATGACTAATGCACATGTATCCATGTAACAGGTTCTTTGTCGTATTGCTTACCTACTGGAAACATGACGATTAACAAACTCCTGATTAATGCCAGAGAGCACATTTGCAGTCAAATGGTCTATATCAGTGAAGTATGTGGAGAACATTTTGTACATGAGGTCAGCAGTTCATGGAATGCTAGCATTACTGACGTAAAACCATCCGTTACTCACCTCATGAGCTCTGTCGCAGTATTTCAGGAAGCTTAATCTTATATAAAATGGTGTTTCTCATGTCTTAAAATAGATGCTTGTATAATGGTTTCGAATTTTCACATGGGCAGCCAACCTTCACCACCCTGTGAAACAGAGTGCAATACAATGCGATCTCCGCTCCATGACTGCAGGCAGAGAGCTACAGAAAAAGGTCAGTGGACATTTTGCCCATTATTCAGATGAAGATGCAGACGCAGAAATGAACTGCTGTGTTGCTTTAGAAAATGAAAATCACCATTAGCACAGTACAATACTGTGGAGGTTTTGCTACTTCTGCCATTTCTGACTTAATCCTTGGAGACAATTATTTCTTACTGTCTTTAGGCACAATTATGAAACAGATTGCTTTGAAAAACAACCTAATTGACTGTTTTCATAAACAAAGAAGGTTCTATTCGACTTCTTTTTTAAATATGCATGATTTCTTTTTTTCTGAAAGTGTTCAAGGCCAGGTTCAATGAGACTTTGAGCAGCCTGGACTGGTGGAAGGTGTCCTGGCCCATGGCAGAGGTATTGGAACTAGATGATCTTTAAGGTCCCTTCCAACCCAAACTATTCTAAGATGATTCTATGATTAGTTTATTTTCATAACCAAGTTTTTGAAGCAATTAATGACTGATTCTTCATTATTAATCAGATAATCAGTTCAGATTTAAGCTTACACTGAAGGTGCACAGTTTTGTAATATTTCATAGAAGACTGTGGCAGATTTTAGGCTAGCAATTATTTACCAAGAAGAAGTAACTTTAAGAGTAAAGCATGCAGATGCTTTGCAATCTGTTCTAGCTGCATTCATGATCTCAGTTGCTGCAGCTGGTCTTTTTCTATGTGTGTGTGAGAAACAGAATTATTATGGGGTTTGTTAATAAAAAAAAAAGTCTGTATATAACACAAACAACTAGGTACTAGATTAAAGTATATAGCAGTGAATAATGCAGGTCGTTGTTGCTGAGGTTTATAAAACCAGCAGATTCAATGCCAGCTCTGTGCCTTCAGTTTTGTTCAAGGATCTCCAATGAGACCCTCTCCCTGAAATCCCTGCCATGAACTCTGGGGATTTAGTTGTGTGGGATCCAAGGTCCAGCCCTAACATGGCTAATCTGGGTTACCTTGACCCAGACAGTAGAGAAAGAGCCATGAGACAGTTTGTAGAGATAGAAAAAGGTAAAAGTTGCAGAAATAAAATTGCTGAGACAGGATCATTAATAAATCAAGAAGAAAAACAACAGAAACAAATGGTATAAAGCCCAAAAGGAAAACAGGGAACCAAGTTAACTTTGCCGAGGGTCATTGGGTGAAGTTGTCAGTACTGCCAGCTGTTGGAAAATAGCAGCTCAGCAACATCAAGGACCAATCCCATCTAGATAGCTACAGAAGAAAACACTCCTTGCCTGGAGGCCACCTTTTTGGCATGTGTGCTGTGTTGTATGATCTCGGTGTGCTCTATCAGGGGAGGTGAGCATGACAATGCTTGGCCAAATACTCTCTCAAATTCCTTTATATTTTAAAGTTGTGCATACCCCACTTGCACCTGGCTAAAGATGCCTGGACAAAGAGTCCCAAATGACGAGCTGTGTGGAGGGTAGGTGGCAATACCTGGTAAGGGTCAATTCCTTAGACCACATGGCTTTTTGTCTGTCAGGCAGGATCTTAGTCAAAGAAAATTGATAGACCTTTTCTTACTGTGCCTCATCAAAGTGCAGACTCAAAGGGCAACAGGTACTTTTATATTTATCACTCAGCTGGTGCCACGCTGCAGCTTTCCTGTTAACCACCCACAGCCTAAGGACTTTTCCGCCTGAGCTCAGCTATAAAAGCACTGCAAACCTTTATGTTTCAGATGTCGTGAACAGTGGCTTTCAGCACTGTGCAAGTAGAATTGTTTCTCATCTAGAAGGAGAGAGGGACAACTGTAGAAAAATGCAATTTCAGTTAGCACATTGGTAAAAAATGCTGGGACTGAATACTGAAGCTTTAAATGAAGCAAAAGGAAAGATGTATATACAGGGTATTTTGCGCAATGACTGTTGAGCACTGTGTATATTTCTCAATTATAAAAAAATGGGGAGAGGTAAAGAAATTATTGTAGCAGGATAAATTGGTAACTGAATGCAGCATTACACTGAAGGCTTGGGAGCCTGAACTAAAACGTGGCTGAAACTTTGCCTTGTTAATTACAAACTGCTGTAACCTGCTCTAAAGCAGTATAGACATGTCATAGTTTAATGTATAATGCACTTCTGTGAATTGCTGTTGAACTTACCCTTGGCATTTGGCTTTAACATTTTATTTCTTTCCCTTGTTTCATTAATGATGAAGATTTCTCCCTTTGTAATTACCATTGGTAGTTGATTACACACCCAGAAGAAGAATACTTTTATTTTTTGGACACTGAGTGGGGCTGGAGGCTTTATTTTTTGCCCATTTGATTAATGTAATTATAACATATATATATATATGCCTCATTAACATAGCAGATGATCTACTTCATTGTCACATTTGAAAATGTCAATTTCCAATCCAATCTTAAGATCCCTCTAGTATAACGATTTATCTTTATGAACAGATATAATTAATCTAAAGTGTCATAGTAACTAATAGCCTATGCCACTGGTGTGTCTTCTCTTTGGTGGTATGATACATTCTCTATTTCATAAATTACCCATGTAATACAGATTCTTTTAAAGAAACAGAACAAAAAACCATATCAGTAAACATTATTAGCTAATTTCAATATTTATTTTTGGGAAAGGGTCTTGGTCTATGCTTTCTGATGCACAGAAAGACAACTGTGTCCCATTCAAAAAACGTTATGACACATATATCACATTGGGCCAACCTGGATTTTGAAAGTGCAGACAATAACAGAGCATGATTAAAAATTTCATTATTTAAAAAAATTATTTTGTCTTGAAAATAAAATATGACCCATAATTTTCAATAGTTACATGCTTAAAACCACATTTGTTTATTCCTTAGCTTTCATACAGAGCAAATAAACACATTATTGGAGCTCTTTATCTATGGTCAGTGATGAATAATCAGTAATTTTGTGATAAAACTTTTCACCTAGAAACCAAATACGGATTTGTCCAGATAATGTGACTCAAAGTGGTGGCATTATGTAAAACACTTGTGATTATAGCTCCTCACTACAGATACCTCTTAAAATTTCCAGATTGTGGCATAGAACCAGGTTAAAGATCAAGATTTGTCAATAACACAACTTTTTGTGTCCTGCTTGAGATACCATGTCTCAGCCACAGCCACACTTTGTGCCACTGACATACTATAGTCCATAAGGAAAAAGCAGACCATTCCCAGCCAGAATTTTGTCCTTGTCACTGGGTAAAAGCACATGGAAATGGGTTGACTGCCAATGCAGGACCTTTCCATACACTGCCTGCATCCTCTTTTCCCTTTTGAGAGACATGAATTGGATATTAGTGTTTTGGTGAGGGCTTTCCTATGGAGTGCCAGAGTAACATTTGTAAGAGTCAGAACTGATATGTCCTGTACAGCATACTGATCTCGCCTTTTCCCCATAGCAAGGAATAAATTTAATTCTTTCAACGTAGAAACCTGAATACAGTCGCAACACAAGAAGTCTGTGTTCTGTTCCTTTTATAGAAAAGAATACATTTTTTTTTTTCTTCATGAAATAAAAAATGTTTGACTTGTGATCACACAGATATGATGCTTCGGTCTTTGAGGGCAACCATATTATCTTGTGGGATATTAGCTGTCACGATGACATATATGTACACACACACACATACATATATATTTGTATATTGTTTTGCTGAGTAAAAGCTTTTCTTTAAAATTCTAGATACAAGAAAAATGCATTAAAATGTAAAAATACATCAGTGGTTTCCTTATTCTTTTGAATATGTCGTTGATTTTAAAGTATTTTGCCTTATTTATAAGGCCTCTGGCAATACTGGGCTCTAGTCCTTCAATTTTGCTTTTCTTTCTTTTGCTATTGATATAATTTTTAGGTTAGAATACCCTGATTCATGATTTTGTTCTAAATATAATTTAAAGACTGTGGGTGCCTGTGCTTTTAGTGTGTGTTTTTACAATGAAATGAAATTCCTATTTATGTTTGGATAACTGGCTGTGGCTTTTTAAAGCAGAATTTGAAAGATCTATTTTCTGTGTTGCTCTTACTTGGGATGTAAAACTCCATGGGACTCTGAGAAAGGCACTTTATAAATGAAATTTACTATTATGTGTTTTCTTTGCAGTAAAAACTATGGTTAGTGACAACTGTGTTGTAGCCTTACAGCTCCCTGTCCACTATTATAATGTTCCACACTTCTCTTTTGGGGCTCAAGCACCTTATGCTGAGGTTAAGCTAAAAACTTTTGGTTGACTAATTGACTGAAATTGGTTTGGCTTTTTTATTAGCGAAACATGTTTCACGAGAAGTTCACAAACAAAACAGGATATATTTTTAAAATCTCATTTTTATTAGAACACAAATAGCTTGAAGTAGTTTAAATAGCAAGGTCAGATGTTTAGTTTCTCTAAATATTGTCATTTCATTCATTTAAATGAAGCTTTGCCTTTTCATAAATGGTAGCCCTTAGATGTCTGCCCCTTACCCAGAATGTATCAATGAGGAGTTATCATTCATAATGGGTTGACCTTATGCGGTGAACAGGAGTCAGTGTGTATGTGTGATTGTGAGTGCTAGCAGTTACTGGGAAACTTGTATAATATTAAACTTTTGAGACAGTTAAAGCATATTCAAAGCAGAAGTTTTAAAATTATGTTTTGTTCTCATTTCATTATTACTTAACATTAGCAGGGAATTCAAGAGTTCCATTCTAATATGTTCCTTACAAAATCATTAATGCATCAATGCATAACCTTCAGGTTTATGGATTACTTCTTAATGAATTAATTATTTGTTATGGCTGAAATTATCTGGGAGATTCTGTTAACTTTGTGAATCTTATATGATTTACTGTGTTACAACTCTATAGTTGATTGATTAACTGCCTATATTTAGTGTAGGTGCCTCTGTGTAATACAGGAAATACTTTCCTACCTGATAAATGAATTCCTTAAAAATAGTACAATTAACTGCTTTTAAAGAATTATTAAACTATAAAAATTACTCAATAGTTTCGTCTGCAAAAAAGTAGGAAAAAGTAGATTAATAAAACTTGTAAGAAAGTGATACATATTCTGTATCTTTCTCTACCCACCTAGTAGTTAAGGCATTCATCTCAGTTGATAGAAGCACAAAATCAATTTTCTCCCCTGCTTGAAAGGGATTAATCCCACATTGTAGCCAGGACTCCTTCCCACAATACTATGATGCATTTTGGAGTGGTTTGTACTCAGTATTGCCCCTTGACTGTGATTCTGTAAATATTCCATATTTATCAAGAAGACTAGCTCTAGAAGCTGATGGTGTTAAGGGTGTCTTTTTCATTCCCTCAGGCCTGATAGGCATTGCCTTCTGAGCCTAGTAGCCTACATTAACTGCAGATCCATAGCAAATGCTGTCTTTTGAATATCTTCCAGCCTGGTGATTTGATCTGAGACATGAAAATCCCACTCAGAGCAAGAATTTCAATTAAATACGTCCCACAAATACAAAGAGTATGTGAGAGAAGGGTTGTCATCAGCATCACCATATATATACTTCCGTTCTATGAAAGATGTTCTATGAAGGATAGTTCTATGAAGGCTCTTTTTTTCAGTAAATATTTTCAAAATAGAAATACAATTATTGTTTTTCATATCACAAAAATATTTCATCCCATTTACATCTATTATTGTTTGCTTCTCATTTTAGAATTTTTATGTATATATCTACTTTTGTGTGCCTGCAAGATTTATGTATGTATGCATATGTATGTACGTAAATATCTATGTGTATATGCTCAAATCAATCTTTTATCTTTTTCATGACTATGGTGCATGGAATTTGTGTTTTCTGTTTGCTGTGTTTTGCCCTGCCAGATTCCTTTAAGTAAGGAATGCTTGGATTAACTGTAAGCCTCTGAAATGAAAGGGATTTTGCACATTGTTATTCACTTGTCCCATTTGCCGCCCAGGCACACAGCAGTTACTAGCTGATTGCATGAGGAAGGAAATCTTCCCTGGGACAGAATGTGTCTCATGGAGGAGACTGGGCATCATAAAAAATATGAGAGGTGTAAAAGGGTGACACAAAGGCAAGCCCAGGACTTGACTTGATGGGGGGGAAAAGTGATGTACCAGGAAGCAGCCAATATGGTATGGAGTTGGGTGTGGACTGTGTGGCCACAACATAGGAAGTCCCTGAAAGGGCTGCTGGGCTGAGGGAAAATGTGGAAAAAAGGGTCTGCCCTTCAGGGACCAAGCTTGTGATGGCTTTAATTCTGTCTCACATAACTCCTCACAAGATTTTCAGTTTTAAAAGGTGTTTTTAACACTATTTCATTATTTACTCAAATAAAACCAGGATTCTGAGCTTAAAAATCATGGTAGCATGGCAGGCTGCTTGAATAGATTTGGTCAAAGCAGTGGCAAGTTAATGTGTCATCCTAAGGTCAAGACAAGAAAGTACTTATTATCTGCTGCATCCTGATTTTATTAGTCTCAAAGCTATATTAAAGGACACACAAGGAAAGGGGCACAATCCAAATCCCTTTACTTTAGAAAAAGTGTAAGAAGATGGTGGGCTGAAAGGCCTCGAGAAGAATGAAGTCTATAAGCACTTAGGGATGCGTGTGTCAGAGTAGTAGCTGGCTAGGCTGATAGCAGCAAGAAAGGTCTAAGTAATACAGGTGCATCAGCAAGCAGCCCTCTTTATTCTAAATGTTTCATATCCTTAAGAAATGAACAGAACGTGCTGTATTTGGAGAAAGGTCTATTAGTTGCTTCAGTCAACTTTTGCCACAGGCTCCCAGAAAAAAACCCTTGAAGGAAAACCTTCAACCACCTATATTAATTCAAATTCACACCCACAGGTAACTCAGATTTTGGTCTGAGAAATATTACTGTAGCGTTCTCTTCTGAAGACCACCAATCTGAGTGGGGTGTTCAGGCATCCTGAGCAGTGTCTCTTGACTTGGTAACAGTGTCAATAGCTTTCCCAAATACCTTCTGCTAATGAAAAGTGCAAAATGCCACATCTGCTTGGTTTTGGTTTTTTTCTAGTGTATTCTGTGGGTATCACCAGTACTTTCAGAAATGGAGAAACTGAGGACAAGCCTGGTCCTGATCAGAAGTCCGGGTGCTTGTACCCTGGGCATGTGACATGGGGCCAAAGCAGGAGAGAAAGAGAGGGCTGTGTAGTGGGAAAGAGGGGAGCAGCAGTCTAATTCCTCACCTAAACTAAATCACAAAAGACAGATCACAAGCAGCCAGACTGAACATAGTCTGATCTCATTCACATACAAAGACATGTTAGCTTTTGAGAAGAAGGCTTTTTTGAATTATTACCTTAAACAGCAATCAGCAGTGTATTCAGAACCTGTGACCAAGGCCAGTCCCCAAGGGTTGGTTAGCGTCTGTCTAACAGAGCATTCAAAGTGTTTGTATTACAAACCAGAAGGCTTGCTCCCCCTGAGGGATACCAGGGGAAAGCAGGTGCAGGTTGCATGTGGAAATAAGTCTGAAAAGTCAACAGTGACCCTAGGAGATGGGGAATTGCATCCTGGTCCTTGGCCTCAAGGTGAAAAGCTCAGGGTCCTCCCAAAACCTTCCAGGTTGTGCTCAGACTGCAGGGACCCCTGACACCCCCCTCCTCCCCTCCCAAGGGCCGAGGCTCATAACCTTGTAGCTGTGCAGGATGAGCAAGGAGCCAGAGTGATGCAGCACCATGCGGCATTCGACAGAAAGCCTTCTCCAGCCATGTGCCAAAGGAGGCATCCTCAACATAACATGCAGGCATCACTGAGGTTTCCTGCTACCAGCCTGCAGTGCCAAACTGCTGCCTGTAGCTGTGGATGTCGTAGTGGCTGACCCACAGGAGAAGTGTTACTTTTTAGTCATTGATATTTAAACTAAAACCCAATAGCATGTCAGTCCTCACAAACATTTATCCCTGATACATTCTGCCATCTGTTTTAACAGCTGCACAAAAAAAAAAAAACAGTCCTTTTCCAAACATGTATTCAAATACCTAGTATATCCACCTTCTGTAGCTGTTTTAAGCTAATTTGCTGCTAATGTTCATGTATAAATGTATATATATCTTTATATAGGAGTATATAATTTAGAAGGCTAACCTTCCTTTAAAATATATTACCAGACACAGAAGAGACATACCACATAAATTATCATAATTACGTATTTTTATATACAAATAAACATTGTAAGGTTTTTGTTGGATGAAAAAACACGCAGTAAAAGGAAAATCTGACTGCTAATGGTGCACTGGACTGAATGATAGCTACTAAAGAGAGTTCTTGATGGGGGCAGAGGAGGTAGTAAGAAAGGAGCAACATTTCTGCAATATCTGAAATGAAAGTGAAGGAGAAAAATAACTGTTACAGCTGAACCCAGGACAATTTGGTATGTTTTTTTTTCCATTTGAACAGATGCTGTTGTCATTTGGCAAAGCACCCCCTTATAAGGTCAATTCTAAAACATTAGGATTACCTCTTGATTATGCTCTTATTGTTTTTGCATAAGCAAAGCTATGGCCTCTTCCTTCCAGTTAATGTACCACTAGTTTAATGACCTGTACTAACAACATTAGGGACTGACTGACACTAGTTATTAAAAACAAGGGTAGAGTTTTTTATATACTTTGGAATAACTGCAATAAGTAAATCCAGTAAATCCAGACTAAACCCAGAAATTTATGGTATACGCCTATCTACATATAGCTATTGTAACCCAGGAAATATTCTGATGTAAGCCTGAGTTCTGTGTTTAATTCTATATTTTAAAGAGTTCATAAAACTCCTGCTTGTAAATGACTTCTCCATTTTGAAAGATAGCATTTCACTTATAGCTAAGAGAGGCATTGCAGTTAAAATTTTCCGGTTTGATGGATCTACACTTCAGGGATTACTTTGTCTGTGGATAATTCTATTTTCTCCTCTATTTTATATTATTAGTACCCAAGTGTCCCAGTTAGATGGCCATGCTGGATACCAAACATTCATATATATTCAAAGCATGTACATTTTTCCATCCTCAACAGCAAAATGTTGTGAAGATGACTAGAAAACGATTGACCAACAGCAAAGATATTCATAAACCTCAAGTGCAGCTAATGGTAGAGAAAAAAAATAACCAACGAACAGCTGATAATTCACAGTATTACAATTCACCTTGAGGGGAGCAGCCCTGACATCTTCAAAATAAGGAAACTGGGGAGGATACTAGTACTACAACACATCTAAGTAGGCATCCAGATCTATTGTGGTCATATATTTATTTCAGTCTGAATATCCTGTGAGTTGGAAAGTTAGTCTGTTACCTTGTTAACTTCCATTCTGAACTGCTGCTGTTCTTCACGAATTTATTTCTTGCATTTCCTCGTGGCTTTCTTCTCTATTGTTCTCCATTTCGGATCAAAAGATAATTTTTTAGACTTTGGTTATAAAGATTACCCTCAAGTTTTTAGCTTTGACCCAGGATGGTATTCCTCTTCTTCATATTCATTACATAGATACTTGGCGGTTTTGGTCATATTTATTAAAAAAAAGTATTAACATTGTTTATCAAGCTCCAGGAAATATTGGTTCAAGGTGAGCACAAGCAGGAGTTCAAGAGTTTGCAGAGAATCTAGGAAGGGGACTGACTTCATCATTGCCCTGAACACAGCAGAAAAGGACCGACCAACATAATTAGACGTTTTTTCACTTCTGTGACTCCAGGCTATTTGCAGTGGAAGCAAGAGCAGTATTTGACCAAGTCTTTCTACCTGCTCGGTGCAGACATATTAACAGCTGAAGTCATAATACAGAGCTAATGGCTGTATTACATATTAAGTGTGCCTTGTACTCTTTGACAGGAAGTCATTTTTTTCATAGACATCAGGGAAGAAGGTTGTTTAGTGAGAAAGGAAGATGTAGATGGTATAGAATGCCTTTTGCATGGTGAAATTGTTTATCATTTCAACTTGTTACATAGAAAAAGGAAAGAGAACCAAGTTCTAAGGCAGAGGTGAGGAAAAGATACCCAACTGACTAATCCTGACACTGGAGGCTGAATATGCTAGCAGATTTGAATTAATCAAAGCTTATTTAGACAGTTAATGCAGAAATCCCCTTTCTGTAATTAATACTGCATATATTGTGTTTGTGCAGTTACAGCATATATTTGATACTATAAAGTTAGATTATATATAGACGAACATACCCTTCTTTGTAACTTTCTCAGAAATAAGAATAATTTTTCCACTGGTAATTAGTTCCAACAGAGTGTACACTTAGAGTATAGTATAAAAATAATTTTTCACTTTGTCTTCAGTGATTACTATATTTAGCATGTAATCAAACATTTAAAAGTTTGTTCATGTGAAGTGATATTCCAGACTTTAGGATATTTTGATATTTATTCAAGCTGAATATCTCTTAATTTTGCAGAGATGTTAAAACGCCTTGCTCTTTATAATTAAAACCTAAATATGATGGATATGTACAAATCCCATGTATAAGGTAAGTGAAATTTTACTTCCTACAGGGATGGTAAGTATTGTCAAGAACAGCAGCGAGTATGAGAAAAAAGTATGCTTGCCATGACTTAGAAGAAGAAGGTATCAGGGAAAGATCTTCAGCTGACAACATGAAAATCAATTTACAAGTAGCTTTTAAAGCCTGGAAGTAGGTTATAAACAGAATTAAGCTGTTGCAGCACAGGTACAGAAAGCTCAGGAGTGAGGTACTTATCCACAGAGAGAAAAGGTAATATGCCATATCAAAAATGAGATAATAAAAGTGGTTAACACACAGTTTTCTATCTGCAGAAAGAAGGATGTAAATACACACTTGAACAGTAAAATCAAAGAAAATCTGAATTGACTCAGGCATAATATATGCAAAAGAGAACATAAACTTTTATTTAACAAACGATATAACTCCCATGACAACCAAAATTCCATATGTGCAGTGGTCAAAATAAAGTTGGATATTAGCAGTTATTCAGTATGTTATGTAAGGCATTCAGAATGAAGGCAACATAAATTGTTGCATTCATTCAATGGCTGAAGGCCTCAAAGTGGCTTCCAATAAATAAAGGAAAAGGAAATCAGTTAAGGATTATACAATTCCTGGCCACACTAGGAATCCTCACCATGACCTTTCTCTTCTGGTTTTGTCATCCAACTAGGCAATAATAGCTAAGCAATAGCTCTAGCAGTAGTTAGTCTCTTTTCAAAATCGGACCAACTCTTTTGCCTTGGACCTGAAAAGGGATTTGAGAAAAAAAGGACAAATTGGTATTGTTTGTTACTTGTGGAACATACCTGCTATCTTTACTCTGACATTCACAGATAAAAATTATCACATAGTTACAGCTTTAACATCTGCAGAAAGATACCATTACAAAGATGTGTCTTCTAAACCTCAGCAGATGGGAAGCTCACAACTTTCCAAGTGCTAAATTAAGCTTGTAAACAATCATGAAGGTTTTTTACTTAGCCTTGCATATGATGTGACATATGATCTCAGAACAAAAGCATTCAGACCATTTAAAATATGTGGTGTCCCTGTGAAAAATAAAAATGATTGTTAGGTATAAAATGTATTCTAAAACTCTCACCACCAATATCTCTGGAATGGAAATAATGCCAGTAAAATAGAAGGAGTAAACATAAAAATAGATTAGAAATAATGTTTATATATTAAATAATGCATAAAGTAATGTATAAGTAGTGCTAATGTTAGTATGCAATCGTTATACTAATATTAAACACTAAACACTGAAAGATTTCTGCATGTCTTTTCTGATATAAATCCAAAGTAATTGTAAGCCAGCTATAATAGATCCAGTCTAAGATTTCTGTTCAAATAATGTAAATCCACACACTATTTAGGCCTCTACTGGGACTAAATAAATGCAGTGTATAAATAAATAAGTTTAAAAAATGACCACCACCAACAACAAAAAGACACCAAAAAAGGAAGGAAAAATAAATATATTATTTCCTGGAACGTAAGGAAATATCGATATGACCTTTATTTTACAGTCCCAGTTACCCAGCCTGATGATCTTTGGAGTTCTAATATTTGCCAGAGATTATTTCTGTAATGATTTCTATTGATGGTAAAATTGTAAATAACTGTGTGTGAGAAAGATTGTGTCCAATTCAATATTGCTATATACAGTATTGTGCATAGTTATTAGTAGCATTGCCTGCAGCTAACATTTTATATTTTAAATTCCTTTTGACTTTAAACACTCCTAGTATTTACAATACATTCTGGAGCTACAGTATTGAATTTTAGGCTGTCATTAAATTAGTAGTTTCCATCTATACTAATACAATTTTGTATGACAGGACCTGGAGAAAGTTTATCTGAGTACCTTGTGTGGTCACTGTAAAACTGATATATCATTCACAGCACCAGCAATACAATCCATTACAAATGTGGAATAAGAATCAGTTTCTGTTAAAATACATTTTTTTCCAAAACTCAAGACATTCAGCGAGGCATGCAAAAGCAGATATGAATATTAGCTGGCTTCATTTTAAAGGTCACAAATACATTTATCACCCTTAATATTTTTTATGTTTCTGTAATTAAATTATATTGCTCATGTGTTTTTCGGACACTCCTTGTATGAAACCCAGGGAAGTATAATGAATACTAAGTATAATGGCAGAATTACAAGATGACTGGAATGAATGCTGTACGAACTGTACAGTTTCAGGGTGAGTGAATAAAATTTTCCTTCAATGATATTCATAATTATTACAGCTTTGCTACTTTAGGAAAGAGTGGACTACTGAAATATGGATCAGTTTTGACTCAGCACTTGGTCAAATATATTGACTTCAGTAAGTAAGGGCACGATACATATTTCTCCTCAGCAGAATACACTGGGCACAGCCAATGAATACGGCTGTCAGAATTTCTGTCATGGCACTTTCTGCTGTGGACCAAAGTGCAGCAACCCAGGGACAGAAGTAACTTTTACCAAATGGCATATGTTCCTCAAGGTGCTGGGTGGCCAATTCTAGCTCCAGTCCCTTCCTCATCCTTTCTGCTATTAACCCCAGAAAGAGAGAAACAGTAAACTGTCTTTTCTTGTTGCACATGTGATAGAGAATCCTGTAAGAGGAGGGTGAGGAAGTTCCAAAATGTCATACTGAAAACTGTTCCTAACTCCCCAAACTAAAACAATTGGCTAAGTCTTCATCAAGAAACTTTAACAGTATCCTCATTCTGCTTAATGGTTCCCCTTCTGACACACATGAAGAAACAAAAGATTCTATATCTGAAGTATAGGATTTTGGTATAATATTTTACTGTACCAAAATTTAGGAGGTGTTTTGTTTGTGATGTAAGACTGAAAACTGTGCAATAGTCTGGATAGCATGCTTGAATATAAGCTATTACGGTTCTGAATTTGTTTATGAATAGGAAGTGGCCTCCTGCATAGCTGCTTCTGGGAATTTGTCAATCTCGCTGTTAGAAGTCTTTTTCAAAGGTACTCTGCTTTTGTTAAAATACATTTGTTCTTTCACAAACTGTTTTATGATTTTATATATGACTTTTTCTTCCCAGTATTTGTATTTTCTGTTTACTGAGAACAGTGCAATGCCCTTACAACCTCTATTTTTTTGCTATGATAAGCTTGGTTTTCCCTTCAGCACTTCAATAGCCCTCCTCTGCAGCTGATAGGGTAGAAATTCATCTTTTTTGAATATAGCCGATCAGATTTATATATGATATACCAGATGGAGCTTCAAAAAGTGCTTGCACAATAACAGTAATATTTTGTAGTATCTAATATCTTACTATTTAAGTCTGTACATCTCCTTCATGGTGTATTAGTTTGATACATATTAGTCTGATATATATTAGTCATTCCATAAACAAGACCTATAAAACTTGGAAGATCTTTAAACTGGTTCCACACTGGCAGGATTTTTTTTTTAAATCCTGTCCTGTTGTTTCCAGGTCATGGGCACTTACTGGTAGAAGCCGGTAACAAAACTATTGTCTGCTATATTGCATTAACTTTGACTTTGTAATAATAAATGTCATCCTATTTCTACCACTAGGCTCTAGTTTTTGAATACTCCAATTCTCCAGTGTGTTGGTGATGTCTGCCAACATAGTAATCAGCAAATTTCATAGCTAAAGTCCTTTGTTTTATGCCAAAACCACTAATGTTAAGATTTGTCCTAGAACCAAACCATGTATAAGTCCACAATACACTTACTTCCCTTTAGCCTGATAGTTCCCCTATTCATACATCCTATATGATGTCTAAAGTTCTCCCTCCGTATCCTGTACACAATTGCAGCTCACAGTTTTGCACTTCTGAAGTTAGCCAGTAATTTCCCATGCAAACATGTATATGACCTTTTCACATAGATTAAATATGCAACCAATTATTTCTTAAAAAAGATGATGCGCTTATCCATCATTATCCACCGCTGGTAAACACATTTTACATTTTATTACTTTTTCTTTTAGCTTTTATTCCTTTAAATTATGAAAATCTTCATTGGTTCTGTCAGAATTAGAAAACTTCTTTTCCCTCTCACACTCAGCATGGAGTGCACTAAATTCTGAGGCTTCTTTCCACCTGACTATAAACAATTCAGTTAATCATCAAGGTTTCTCTATCTTTCTTAATAGCATATTTCTTATCAAAAGCTGAGATAAAATATTTATTTAGCTTTTCAGCAAAACTTAGTTTGACTTTAAAATTTATTGAACATATTTCTTCTTATTCTCTTTTTGTTTAAATAGTTTGATTTTTTATTACTGCTGTATTTATTATATTCAAGATCAAACAGGTTTTTAGAGTTTCTTCTTAAGCTCTGCATTTTCACCTTTTTTATTTTGTATCAGTGCTTCAATTCTTAATGTACTTTTCAATACGTTAGGTCTGGAGTGCTTTTTTAATAAGTTGGGTTTTTTTCTTCTTTATTTGAAACATACTTTCCAGAAAGTCTCTGTGCCTTTAAAGCTTTCATGCTGAGGTTTCTAAGCTCTTCAGTTTAATGTCATTCCTAATTCCTTTAATTTCTCAAAATTTTCCCATTTGAAGCCAATATTAAGTTGCAGACTGAGACAAGGGGGGAGTCCAAATTGCAAAATGGAATATATAAACCTTTAGAATCAGTTTTAAGAAATGTTAAGTTTGATGGCTTTGTAACAATAGCAATGGAAAATTACTGAGGTGTATGATACACAGAAAAAAAACAAAACAACAACAGAGTACAGCTACAGAACATACTGAGAATTCTTGTATAAGATAAACCATTATAATTGACATAGTTTTAGGCCCTATGACCTTAGTACAAAATGAATGTAAGAGAAACAGTCTAGAAGAACAGGATGCAAGGATAAGGAGTATCTGGGAATGGCAGGTGTCCAGGATGGGCTGCAGTTAAACTAACTGATAAGTAGAGGGACAGGAGGATTGTTACATCTGTGGTGCTAAGGAACCAATTAAGCTGGCATAAGCACCTACTGGGTGTGCTTCAAAGGCTGCCAGAAGAGATGAAGATTGTTGGAAGAAGTAAACGACCCTCAGAGACCACCACCACAATTCTGTGTGCATGGGGGGAACTTTCTGGAAAATTATGTAATCCATATGTAGCCTCATGAATATGTATGTATGCCCAGGGACTATATAAGGACTGCTTGTGTAGCAATATGGGGACACACATTAAGAGGAGCTATCCCCCATGTCTCCCGGCGTTGCAATAAAGAATACTTGTGTGTCAACTGGAAAACTTTGTTGGCAAGTTTGTTCGTGGAGTTTTCTTCGAATCAAGACCAATCTTTATTTTTATTAGGATAAGATAAAACCTGGAGTGGGATAATTTCCAGCTGGTTCACTGATGAACTGCAGCAGGCACCACACCTTAGAACACCCAGACTGCATTAATGGTCTTTGTTTTCCACTGTCTATTTGGGCAACATTTGTAACAGGGAGAAATGCCTTAGTAGGATATAATCCTCTAGAAACACAATATTAAAAGAAAATATAAAACATAAAACAGAACTCCCCCCCCCCCCCCCCCGACAACACCCTGTCATGAGGAAAAATTTATGGAGAGAGTCTAAAAACATTCTTTTAATCAACATTATCAACATCACAACAATAAGTAGGTAAGAGTAATTGCAAGCAGAACAAGAAGAACATTCTTTGGAAAAAAGGAATACTAAACCCTTAACTGATGTGCCTGTTAAATGTATATTCTTCCTGAAAAGAATAATGATACTGTTTTTTGGTGGAAGCTACACATTAGAACTAGAGAAAAATATTGACCCGTTCGCTGTCAAAAGTTGTAGTATTGCCAAGACCAAGATGTTTCCATGGAAGTATTCCAGTTTCAGACTCTATTATAAATACTTACTCGGGGAGCTGAAGGGTCTGGTCTTTCCACATGCTAAGCAGCATTAGTGTGAGTGGAATATCTTACAGGGTTTGATCCTAAAGGAACTATATAACTTTCCATAGTATCTCAGAATAAAATTCCAGTTCTGAATAAGTCTCTGAAGACTGACAGAAATGAGAGAAGAGGCTCTGTCAAAGTAAGAATACAAGCTAGGTACTGTCTTATGAATCCATGATCCAGAAGAATAGTCAGTCCTGCTCTATTACATTAATGGCTTGGGGGGGGGCAACATCCCTTAGTCTGAAAAACTAGATAGGTACAAGAATCCACAATTTTACCAGTCAAGACAGCTTGTGCAAGATACAAACTAGAACCAAAAATATAGTCTGACTGGAACTTTCCCTTAAAATCTATTCAAGAATAGAAGAGCTACCCTGGAAGAAAGATGAAAATTGCATACAGAATAGTTTTTTACTGAGAAATATTAGTGACATTCTTTCTTTTTCTTTTTTGTTAAATAAAAAAAAAGTAAAATCCTATTATAAACATCTGAAAAATGAAAATTGGAAAAATATTTTGTAAAAGGAAATATATGAAAATCACTAGTAGTGAGGAGATGGTGCATTGCTTGAAAATACTTTAATATAATTCTGTGATTCATCTGATGCTTTCAAGGCATTCTAGAAATCAAGCAAGTATTTGTTTTCTGGAGCAGTGGATAACCATGATAGTGTCTCTAACACTGTATAGCATGTGCTGGCTTTTAAAATAGTGGCTTCCATAAAAACAGGCTTTGGATCATTACACTGTGACTTAGTAGAATCTTATTCCATGAGTATTGCCATTTGGCCAGATTATGAACCACCTATTAGCATTCATACTCAGCAATTCATATATTTTGTCCCACGTAAAGTTTTCAAAATTGTGGTCTATGTCAGTTTTGCTGCAAGTGTAATATGGAATTAATCTATAAAAGCACTGATATAAAAATCTGATTTAGAGTGGTGTGGCTGAATGTTCTGAACAATTTAGAGTCTGAGATAAAGTATTCTGAATCTAGGAATATATTTCTTGCAGCTGCATTGTGTACTTTTTGTAGGATGTACAAACAGTCCAGACCTCTTGACTCACTATTGCATGCTACTCAACTAGATTATACTATGCCAAGTGGACATATTCTATCCACAAAGGTGACTCAATTAATTCCAGAACTTTGTAGTCTAGAGCAATACAAACATTGATATATCTTGGCCACATTCTCATTACTTCTGTTGACAGAAACATTGTCTCCCCAAGTCTACTCTTACAAACAGAAGAATCTTATCAATAGGAGGGATCAATCTCAATAATGACAGATTGTCAATTGCTTTACATTTGTTAACTATTTAATCAGCACTTGTTTAATCTTAAATGATGAAAAATAATTTGAGTGATGACATTTTTCCATTTTCTTTATTCCATCACACTTCAAACCTATTTTGTTTCCTCATAAAATAGATCATTATTGCTATGCAGTGCAAAACAACTGATGAAAATGATCAGACTATAGAGCTTAACAATGCATAGTGAAGGAGGTTTTGTTTTATTTTAGAATGCCTTTTATGAGAACAACCTCTGGCAGAGCATATTGATTAAACAACTGATAATGTCACTTTGTAAAACACTGAGGTTCTTGGCACTTTATAAGAAAGTAGCACTAAAAACTGAACTGGACTTCTCCTATCTCAATATAGTCTTATTGAAAATACTTCAGTCGGAGTCTCATTATTACTAATTCTCTGAAGTAACTACGCAGTATGCCCTCTCTAACTTTGCAGACAGACAAAAAGATGAAAGTGAAGTCTACTCAAATGTCTCTAGCTTTCTGGTAATAATGATTTTAAAAAAAAATAAAATTCTGATGTCATGTATGAGTTCACTATATTGAAAGAATGCCTTTATGTTGCTTCTGTTCATTACTCTGTGCTGATCTTATCACAAGAATGTTATTCACCCCTTTCTTTGATAATTAATATTGATTGCATGTTAGTCTGTGAGCAAGTAAAATGGCCTTCAGTCCCAGTCAGTAGAAAATCTACTTAGAAATTTAATAGATATTTCTTTTCACATCTTGAAACTTGCTTAATGGTGCATCTCTCTTGCTCAAAGCAGTTCTTATTATAGTTAGAAGGTGATGAGTAGAGGTAACTAGTTTTATCGTTGCCCATCTACAATTTCATTTACTTGCTAATGCTTCCACCTGAATCTTTCCAAGCTGTTTCCCCTGAAAGAAGATACAGCATGAGAAAAAGAAAAAAAATGTGAATGGATGTTTTTGAAGCCCCAAAGACCATCGAAGAGTCGTTGTTTGGTAATATGCATTTGCTCCTTTCAGTTTTCTGTCAAAACTACTATATTCTGACAATGAGAGCCCAAGCAATATTCTTACTTTTCAGGAATGTTCCAAAAAGACCATTTTATTTAAGAAAAAAAAAAGTACTTTTTCTAATGAAAGTAGAGGAGGACCTGAACTAAAACCCCAGCATTGAAGATCCCTGAATTGTATTAACATTAGCATTATCTGACTACTAATTTTTTATCTCCGTTCCATCATCACATTGTTAGAAAATGTATAACTTACCATACAAAGTAACAACCTGAAGAAACTAAACTGGTAGACCACGTGATTTTTACATTAAAAAGAGTAAAGAAAGGGAGAAAATTTAAAAAGACAAGTAAAAAATTTTACAATATTATGAATTATGGAATAAAATGATTAGTACTGGAAAAATATTTTATTATTAAAAAGTTTTATATATTTTAACTAGAAAATAATCTAGCTACATGCATTTATAAAGCAAGTCATGCACCTAATGGTTTTGTGATAAGAGCTTAGGAGTCTGATAAAGATCAAAACATGTACCTTTGAAAATTGAGATTTAGTAGGTCCTAAAATGATGTCTGTTTTGCTAAGCATAGATTTGAAACAGTCATAGAAGACTATGTCACTTGATTTTAATGTCAGAGAATGGTAGTTACCAGTCAAGAAAAGACTACATTAAAGTATATTTAAGTAGACAAGAGATATCCAATGAAAAAGAATGTTAATTAATAAAAAATAGACTTTAATAATTTGTTTACCACCAATGGCTATTTCCTCACAAGAACACTATAATTTTACAAATGTATTTTATATTAACCTATATACAGAAGAAATCTAATGGGTACCCTGAAGGTTTGCAGTGACATTTACATCCCTAACAGTGGAGCATGTCTGCTGGTTATTGTGTATGAATACCGTTAAGGTTCTTTCTGCCTTTGACATAATTGCTGATTCTGCTTTTCCCACAAATGTAGATTAGCTGAGGGATTGAATCAAAGGCTATATTATGTCTAACTAGGCAGAAAACTATCCTGATAGAACGTAGAATAGATGACACAGGTAGAGAAAAAATGATACATCAACATATAGCACGGATAAAGAGGTTTTTTTGAGTAGAAAGCATTGATAGATAGGCACTGGAACACCTGGATGGCCACAGCTCCCCAGGGGCACTCTGCAAATAGCTGACCTAATTGGAGGTGCTGAGATTGCTGTTAAAGTCAGCAATTGTCAGCAGTTTCCAAAGTAGTATGTAAGGAATTTTGCTAATTCCAAATTGTGGTAGAGTCAATTCAGACATTGTCATTAGCAGAAATTTTTTATGTTCACTTTACTGGTCTTAAGTGCATGTTATTTTCTTTTACTCTGCCAGCAAATTGGCTAATCTGCCAGAAGAAATATTCACATGTGGGAGGAAGGAAAGAATTAGGGTTGCCTGTCAGCTGGTGTCATGCAAGAGCAAAATGCCTGCAAGGATACAGTCATAACAGAAGACAGGTGGCCCTCCAGCTATTTCCATCTTGGTCATGGCCCTCCAAAGCACATAAAAATATACTGAACCGAAAGTGTCAGGTAAGGACCATTATGCTTTTATGAAGCATCAAATAGAAGAAATCAATGTATTTTCTAGAGAAATTTAATTTTCTAAATTCACCCATAGATTTTTAGAGCTAGAAGGGGCATTAAGAATATCCATTCTGAGTTAGAAAGACCATAGAATTTCAGGGAGCTCTTTGTTATCTGAAAAACACCTTCTAGATGAGCTAACAGTTACAGTTTAGAAAAATAGCTATTTGTCTGGGCTTCAATTCTCCACGGAGTTGAGGGTACACAACCTCCATAAATAAAACATTTCAGAGATTAATTATTCTTTCTGTTAAAATATGTGTCTTATTTCTAGCCTTAATTTGTATAATTTTAGGTTGATTCTTGATATGTCTATCTGTAATATTAACAGCCAGACAGCAAAAAGCCAGATTTTCTTCCAAGCTCTCCAACTCAAATATCCCTCTGTCTTGGAAAGAATAAATTTGAATTCTTAACTAGCACACCTCTATTAAATAGATTTAAGGCTAATAAATAACTCTCCAAATTCTATCCAGTGCAAAAATATGTCTAATCCCATATACAAGAATAAGAGAAAAATATAAGAAGTAATGCATGGATGTTCAGAGACTAGAATATTCTTACAAGAATCTCAGGTTGCAGAAGAGATGTTTTTCTTTAAATAAATGCCAAACATTCATCCTGATTTTGAGTAATCCTATATAGTGTAAGCACATGATGCATGTACTTATAGACACATTTTTTCCTGAACAAATCAAGACAATTTTGGGACTGAGAAGTAATGAATAGCATTGCTAATAGAATGGTGAATCTATTTATTAGGAAGCTGACACTATCCTAAGATAAGAAAAATTGACAGGCTTTTATTAGGACATAAGAAATTAAATGTTTTCTCATTTCTCATTTTCTGGTTTTCACCATCCACATATTTGCCATCTGAATCCAGACATGGAAAAGTACATCAGATTACCTCAGTGCGTTGATGTGGTTGTGTGTCAGTCATTGGGACTGCAAGCTGAGAGACTGTAATGGAGACTTTTCACTTTAAAACACTGGGTTATTCAGGGAAAATATTTTAAAATATAATGTGATGAAGTGGGAATTCCTAAAATCTAGCTTTTTATAGTAAAAGTGTAGCCATTTCTGTGCAGAGCTACTGAAGTGTTAATACTGAAGTCTATGGGTCCGAATGAACACACTGTGAGAGAAAATCCTTAAATCTTTAAAGTAAATAGAATTTGAAGATAGATAGCAGTAGAAATTTTTGCTACCAGACTAGAAATTTTTAAAGCAAATTTAAAAGAGCTTTTAAATGCCTATAAACTTCTGAGAGAACTGAGACAAGGAAGTTCGAAAGTCACACTCCTATTTGGAGAGAAAAATGCACCAAATTTCATTATTTGGATTTCAATTGATGAAGCCAGTCTCAGGATGAGTGCTTGTAGTGGTGAAAGAGTGTGGGAGCTTCAAATGCTTGAATTTAATGCAATATAACACTTAAGAAAGCTTAGCAGTATAAAAATTTTCATCTGACAACAGTATTTTTATCCTGCTATCTGAATATTCAGGCACTCTTCTTAGAACAAGAAGTTTATCCTGAGAAGTAGAAGATAAGGCTACAGATCAGCTGGTCATTTTTTTTGGCCAATGAAAATATTGACTGAGCCATCATTCTTGGATTTTATTCTCCAGATATACTTGCATTTCAAATCCACTGTTATTAAGTAAAGAGCTTATTGAACTCATAGTTAAACAAAGGAATCTGCTCAGCATACATATCCCCAGAATTTATAGGCTTGCAGCAGGATTAGTGAAATATCACTATTTGTTCCATCATTATCCTGTGCCATAGAGAAAGCTATTCTTTTTTAATTCATAGTTATCTATTTCCTTCAGTCCCAAATAGAATATCTTTCTGCCAGTTGTATAAACTGATATGAAATTGTTCACAGCATTTTACTAAGTAAAACTATGAATATCAGTGCCTGTAATAAGTAATCCCAATGCTTTTCCACAGAAATATCTTTTACTCTCTGAATTAGGGTGCCTTATCTGCCTTAATTTTGGATTTTTTAATTTTTAAATAGTGTGATATAAAAGTGAGCACTGAATTTCAGTACTGTCTCACTGACGTTTTGAATGCTGAAAATTAGCACTAGTCATTCCATCAAGAACTGTAAATCTACTGTCACATGTGGTATTTGGAAAGCTGGTTCCTGGCTCAAGTGTCTTATCATAAAACAGTTTTCAATTCCACATACTGACATTTTAATTTGTCTGTTCTTTACTGCTCAGAATTAAGGAAGGGGCATCTTTCCAAGCTATTTCTCCAATATCATTTAGAAGCAACATGCCTTTTGACATCTGAATTAAATTGCAAATCTCTCTGCACACAGAGTATTTTGCAGTGCTGAGTTACTCCTTACATTAAATCTCCAGTTGGTTTACTTTGCCACTGAGAAAATGCAATCACTTGTTCAGCAAAAAGGAGATCACTGTGAAATAAATTACTGTTTTTCAAGAATATTGAAGGTTTATGAATACCTTGATTCAATGTAGAGCTTCACCGCAGTTCTAGAACCTCTGGTCAGCTCAGAACAAAGCATCTTCATATATTTATAGCTATAGTTATAGTTACAGTTATAGTTGTTATAGTTAGTTATAGTTGTTATAGTTAGTTATATACATAACAAGGAATATCAAAGTCAAAGTTTCTTCTTTACTTCTCACAGTCATGTTGTATGTAATCTATTATGCCTACCATATGTGCAACCTTTAAGCTTCTCACGAAAGACCTTTCAAAACTTCGTATCTATTACCTTTGGGCTTAATGCCAATGTGGGTTTTTTTACCAAAAAAAAGACTCTGTGCTCAGGGACATATAGATCATAATCAAATATGGTATTTTGTAATCATGATAGAGTGAAATAATTAATGAAAAAGAAGGAGGAATGGAAAAAGTTGGGGCAGGGAAAACAAAAGTGACAGGGAAAACAAAAGGGACACCTCACTGCAAACCGTAACTTAAAATAATGTTATTTATCTTTACAGAAAAATCCTGCAAAAATTTAATGGTAATATTGCAATAACAGCTTGGTCTTGTTAGTACTAGAGTCAATACCAAAGCTGTAGTATTTTTTCAAGGGAGTAGGAATAAACGCATATGCTGTATCTCTAAGTAACTTGCAGATAGAGTAATAGCAGTGTATGACTGTTTTCCTTCTAGAAGTTTGAGACAGATCCAGAGTTGGGTCAATCAACTGTCTCTCCAGTCAGGAGAGCTCCATTCACTCTGTTCTGTCTTCTCAACAGACAGACACTAAATGGTGTCAAACTGCTTGGGGCTTATTTAAGCTCTTGTAGGCACGTGTAAGACAAATACGTCTACTGTAATGTCTAAACATTGGTCCTATAGCAAAAGCAGTCATATGGAACATGATCTGCCCCAGAGTTTATACACATAAATTAAGAAAAAAAGTTATTTGTTAATTCACATACATACATGAAGCTGTAATCGCATACACAAGTTCCTGCAGGGGAGACAAGGAATCAATCATAGATTGGTTTGGGTTGGAAGGGACCTTAAAGATCATCTAGTTGCAAGCCCCTGCCACAGGCAGGGACAGGTTCCCTTAGACCAGGTTGCTCAAAGCCTTGTCCAACCTGGCCCTGAACACTTCCAGGGATGGGGCAGCCACTACTTCTCTGGGCAACCTTTCAATGTCTCACCACCCTTAAAATGAATTTCAAGAGCAGTGCCTGTTCTGTGGTCACCACTCACGTATGTTGCTAATCTGTTTTAAATGGGACTGCTTTCAGTAAAAGCAGAGAATGTAATGGAGGATATGAGACCAACTTTAAAAACTGCTTCCCTCCATTCTATTTTCTAGTCTGATCTATACAGATTCTTTTCTTTGTATACTTCAACTCAGTGCAATTTATGTGTGGTCCCACAAGTCTGCCTATAGAACTCCATATGCATACTTTTGTCACCTGCTTACTTTTGAGCTATTCTAAAAAAAAAATATCCTTGCATTTATGCATGTGAAAACAGTAGCAGCCCTGTTAATGAAACTGCAGGTAGATGAAAATGAAAGGAACTTCTTAAGTGCGGCATAGTGCGGCATAGTGCAGCATAGGGCTGAGTCAACCCTCAACAAATTAACTATGTTTTAAAGTTTGATGGACTTTCAACATTCATTGCAAGGTCTGGTAGAGATACATGCAAGAGTCTATGTGATCTCAGAGACACTTAATTCAAATGCAACCTCATTTTGGGTTTATGAAAGCAATGATGGCTGTGGCTTAGCCATGCACTAATGTAATTATACAACTGTTGTTTAAAAGAATGCATGAACTGATTTGCCATGCTACTAACAATTCACACATCTAACCTTTGTCTGCTCCTGATCTGGTAAAATCCACATGCTGCTGTGCTATACCACATGTTGTTACTGGCTCTGAACTGCATTGTATTGTTTCTACTTTTTCTGACATGACTACAGTATAAAAGTTATATTCAAATCTAGGAACTTGTCTGCAGCCACAAGATGTTTTGGGTGGTTTTGGTTTTTATTTGTTTTTTTGTTTGGCTTTTTTTTGACTGAAATATTCATGTATCCCAAAAGCTTAATCTTAAAAATAGTCAAGCAGGCTGTCAAAGGCTGGGCCAGACATGGGTTGCTGGCTTCAGACTGCAGGAGACATGATGATAGAATGATTGGAGACCATAAAGCAGAAGGAAAGGTTGCACTGCATTTCTTCTCCTTTGCATCATCTGTAATTCAGGATGTCCTGCATGGGTTCTTGTACTGAATATTGTATCATTGAGAAAAAATCTAAATTATATATGTAGTCACATTAATGTCAGAATGTGACATTGAATCAGTGTCTGCATGTTAAGGTCTTACCTGTAGGTATGAGACAGTCAATATGGTATGACACACTCATGTATAAACTGCAAATGTTTTAATGGGTAAATATCAGTCACTTAAAAGAACAGACTTCAAGCCATTGGTATTTAAGATCTTAACTGTCCTATTGGTAAACAGACAGCAATTTTCTATCACCATCTAATTGTTCTTCCATGGAAGAGAGAGAAATAAGATCAAGGAATGGATCTGAACACCTTTAACTCTGAGGCTCCAATGAAAGTCTTCACATACCAAATTGCAAAAGATGTATGTTGTCCCACCTACACCACTCACACAAGTTACTTATGACTGTGCCTTACGGAATGCATTGCTGTGTAACAAACCTACTAAGATAAAAAGTAATCTGTAACTTGTCAATATTCAGATAAAGCCAGAAGAATTATCTTCTGACTACTGGTAAGACCGGGGCATTCCACAGAATCCCTTTCTTCATCAGTCTGTGATGGGTTGACCCTGGCCAGTGGCTATGCTGTGCACAGCCTCCCTCTCCCCCTGCAACAAGATAGATGATAGTAAAGCACAAATGAGAAAACTCATGTGTCAAGCTAAGGACAGTTTAATAAGGAGGAAGAATAAAAATACACCAAAGTGACACAAAAGCATTCACTCACCATCTCCCACAAGCAGACGGATGCCCAGCCAGCCTCCAAGCAATGGCTACCTCCCACAGATTACCCTCTCCTTAGATTTTATTTTTGAACATGGTGTTATACATTCCTTTTGTCAATCTGAATGTGTCCTGGCTGTCTCTCTTTCAAACTCTTCCCATCTCCAGCCTACTTGCTAGGGGGGATA
Source organism: Pezoporus flaviventris (assembly GCF_033815535.1). NCBI lineage: Eukaryota > Metazoa > Chordata > Aves > Psittaciformes > Psittacidae > Pezoporus > Pezoporus flaviventris. Next base: position 27,844,881 of record NW_026892550.1, read on the forward strand.
GAATAGGAAACAGAGAAAGCTGTGAGGCTGTGCAAACACTGTTTAACAACATCCCAAACATGGTGTGTTACTAGCACTGTTTTAGCCACAAATCCAAAACACAGCACCATAGGCACCACTATAAGAAAAATTTACTCCTCCCCAGTCAAACCCAGTATACAGTTTGATTCTTTCCCTTTCCAAAATTAATTATTGTATTTCATCTCAGTGCACCCATTTTGTCATTTAGCCAGGTTAGCAGGGAAACAATAGCATCCTAAAAGGTTCCAGGCCCATCTTTTCCTTCTGTAGGTGACCCACTTATATCTAGATGAGTGATAAAGATCACTGCATCAAGGTGTGTACCTCTGGTTAAGATAAATTATATTCTCCATCAGTCTTGGAAATGCTTCCAGAGTTTAATATAAAAATTAAATGGACTGCTAAAACTTGCATGCCTCCTGGAATATAGAAAAGACAGTTGGCTTCTAGAATGTGGGAACCCAGAAGCATCTGCAGATATCACTTGGTAAGTCAAGTTTAGTTACATATTGGCCATTACCCAAGCCCAGTAGCATTTCATTAATCCAAGGTATTGGATGCACATCTGAATCAGGTATTACATTTAGGTTCCAGAAATCAATACAAAAATCAAATATGCTGGTAAGGCTCCAGAACTAATGTAATTAGGCTGCAACATTCTCTATGTAATGTTGTAATGACTAACTGTAGCATCTCCCATAATTTGCCTTTTACTATATTCTATAACTATTCAATATCTGAGTCATTTGTAAAGCTCTTCCAGGTTCAGGTGTTTCTGCTGTAAAAGTAATCACATCACATTAATTAGCTATCTAACTTTTTCATGCTGTCCAAGAGCTGAATAATCCCAAATGTTATTTCTGGTCCTTTCGTCAGACTTCTGAGGTTCCAGCTGCTTCTGAAATAAGCTGCTTGCCACAAATCTTCTATGTCTACTGCTGTTTCAGGGTAGTAACATGATAAATCATAGCCCTTCACCATTTTCTCACTAGCAAATTTCTTTGCTATATTTCCCTACATGCCTGTTAACTTCAAAAGCCTCATTTTATCCAAGGGAAAACTACAATACCCAATTGCCCATTTCTGTATCAATATCTGGGTAATCCTATTAAAGAACTGCTCTGAGTACTGCTGCTGACTGTACATTTTTCCTAGTGAATGGGTAGAAAATGTTTTGTATTTTCTTCTGCCCTAGTATGTGCTCTAAAAAATTCTGCTTAGTGGTCCCTTGTTTCTCCCATGATGGCTGAAGATGGGTCAGTAGTGCCTGGAGCTTCTTTTCCAAACAGTAACATAAAGGGTGAAAACCCTGTAAAATCTTCCAGATTTTGAAGATCTTACTGATTCTGACATTTGACAACCATCTGCCTTTCAAATGTTTTGTTTGGTGTACATTTGCACCATGAATCAGGCACCATGTATCAGCCACTGTATCAGGAAAAAAAAAATAAGAGAGGAAAATAAACCGAAAAGAAAAAGATTAAATCATGAATACTAAGATAATTGAGAGTATGTGTATATCCAAACCTAAAATGCACACAGATGCTAGAGGAACTTGATGTTGGTGCAGCATAATAAAATCTAAAAGGGTGTCAGAACAGCCTTTGCAATGGTGTTGCAAGTCCCTTTGGCCTCAGCTACCCCACGTTTGGCACTCAGCAAATGTGCACAGATCTCTGGGGCCGTCTGCTCATTTTCAGAGGTACTGTACCCTTTCAGCCTTTGGCACCACTGGTGGACGGGTAGATTCATTCCAGTAGGCTCTGGGATCTAGTAAATCCATTTAGGGATGCAAGTGCTAGAAATATGATGTGTCAGAACTGAGTTTTGTAAATCTAAGTCTGTGACCCAGCCTGCAGGCACCTCATTTTCATGACACATGTTTCCTGTATGTTTCCTGTTTCTTGTCTGATGAAACACTGTAAAAATTACCTCAGTTAACGTAATCTTTCAGGCAACATACCACAAAAGAGACCAAGCAAATTCAAAATTTCTGTAGCTGGAATTTCTCCACAGGGGTGAAGAGGGGAAACATGTTTAGCTATACATTCATAATCAGTCATAATTTGAATTCCACATGTATCCATGCTTTAAACAGAAAAATGCTAGTGTGCTTGCCACGTACTGCATACTGTTATACACTTCAAAGTTATTGTATAATTGTTGCCTGTTGCTAGGGCTGTGTAAAGCTGGACGTTGTTGATCATGGAATTTGGACAATTTGAGTGGTCTCAGTTACATGGTTTTCTGTACAGTTAAATACTGGTAAAGCACTTATGTAACAATGACATCTTCCCCCAAGACTTGCTGTTCAAGGGGTTTCAGATTTCCATCAGATTATTTCAAGGGGGAAAATAAACCCTCTTTGCTGTCTACACCTAGTAACACTAGAGAGCCAAAAGGCTGGGATAGATAAAAAGCTGAATAGTGTGTTAGGGAGAGTTATCCATCTCATACACCTTCAACGGAAGTGTTAACTGAATTCCACTAATGGTGCCAAATTCTACCTTCAATTATACCTGTGAAAACTAATGGAGAGAACAGCTCTTGCAGACTTTGGCCTTGTAGATGCTTTTTTTTTTGCCAGTAAGGACATACCATGTCTGAGATCTCAGGCTGCCCATGCAGGGCTGCAGCTAGGAGAATTTTATTTTTTAACTTAGAACCTGAGCAAATATAATACAGAGTCAGTGATTATAAAAAAGTCCTGTCAGTGTTACAGCAGTGTGACAGTAGTCAAGACTATTCTACAACTCAATAAATAAAAATTACTCTATTGTCTCATGGTCATTGTATTCCAGCTTCAGTTAAATAATATATGCATCATGAACTCAGCTCACATTGCAAAACCTACATTTTTTGAAGTATTACATCATTGTTAGGTGAAACATTTTTAGGGTTGTTAGGTGAAAGCAGAATAAAACTTGCTGTTTTTAAGAAATGGCAAATAGCATGAATATATTTTGTAGCCCCTCTGAAATATATCTGAAGAGTATATTTCACAAACTCACATAGAAAAGAAAGAAAAGACTGCTGTGCTGCCACTAAATAAGAATCTATACTGTAAATCTAAGATACTGTTTTCATGATCAAGGGGAGATTTCCTGAAGATGCTGTAAGACTGGAAATGAAGAGACTCTTACCTGTTAAATAAGGTCAAAAAAGGAAAAATGGCTTCTGCAGTATACGGCTAATCCTTTGCTATCACACATTGCTGAAATATTTCACGTCAAAGTTACCTAGAGAAAACATTTATGAAGTTATTTACATTTTTTGTCTGAAACTCCCATGACAGCACTGCAGGAAAGTTTTGATGCAGTTGCTGTATCTTTTCATAGAGACCCACAATGTGGACTTCAATGATTTTAGATCACTTTTAGCAGGCACTTAAAAAAACAAAAGAAACACATTATATAAACTTCTACTGACAGTTGCAAAGATCTCAGTGCAGACACCCTGTAAATCTAAACCCCAAGTGTTTAAAATGCAATAAAAAAGAATTTCCACATATTATTTTTAGGAGAACATGATTTTTGAATGTGTAAGTTTGGGAGTGATGAACAAACAACTCTTCCATTTCCTGGAAATCAGTTTTATTTTACAGAAACATTTGTACTTACTGATACAAATGCCATACAGAAACAGTCAATTACATACAGTAATAGAATAGAATAACAGAAGATAAACTTGTGGAACGCAGATAAAGAATTATAATATTGAGAATAATATTGAACTGCAAGCTCCACGACACTACATAGGAGTAACTTAGAGAGATATATATTCAGAGAGGTATTCACAAATGAATGATCATATAGAGCCAATCACACAACAACCAGGGAAAAGTACATGGAAAGAGATATATATTCAGCTTGCAGTCCTCCATGAGAAGCCTTCTTTGTACACTGATAAAACACTACCACTTCTGCTATTCCCCACGGAGGACTAAGACTCTGTGCTGAAGGTTGTCTTTGACAGTCACAGCCCCAAAACCCTGCACCAAGCATTTGTGGAACAGCCAAGGTATGGAAAAGATCTGTAGGAGCCTTCACCCACACAGCCCCTTCTCACTGGTTTGGCAGCTGCATTTTAACTCCTGCCCTGTCTTTTCTTTCTTACTTGCTGCCTTCCAGGCTTTTATGTGCCTAGTTTTCCACATTGTTAATCCTTGCTTCACCTCACCTTGCCTTGCTGATTTGATTTCCTGGTTAGACTTCAGGCCTGCCTTGTTGCTAGAAGCTTTTTCTAGTAGTCCCTGAGCTGATCCCAATTACTGTTGTGGGACTTACTCTGTTTTTCTTAAGCGCTTAAGGTCTGTTTTGCTTGCTAGTGAGCCTAGCTGGACATCATTCTTAGCTCCTGTCTTGTCCTCTGTTGAACAGCAACTTAAGTCTGTATGCTCTCTACTGCCTTCCCAGTAAGTGCTTCTGGTGTGTATAAACAGCAGTCTTTACAGAGCCTGCTGAATCAGTGGGGAGACCACCAGGCTGCAAAATGACTAGGAAGATACTAAAGTTCTAGTTCTGCAGCGCAATTTAATGTGGAAGTAGCTCTTCTGAGTACCAATATGTAAGTATTGTGTCAACAAGCAGCACGTTTAGTGTACGTAAGATATTCTGCAAGATGGAAAATGATAAACTTTAGCGTAGAATTATAGAATCATAGAATGTTTAGGGTTGGAAAGGACCTTAAGATTACCTAGTTCCAACCCCTCTGCCATGGGCACAATCGCCTCATGCTAGGCCATGTTGCCCAAGGCTCTGTTCAACCTGATCTTGAACACTGCCAGGGATGGAGCATTTGCCACTTCTTTGGGCAACCTGTTTCAGTCCCTCACCACCCTCAGTAAACAACTTCTTGCTGCATCTAAGTGGGATTTCAGTTACCTCTCTGTTCACTTAATAACTATACAACACAATAGCATGGCAAAATATTCTTACTTTAATTAGTAAAAGGAGATTCCACAAAAGCCAACTAACATTTAAATTTTATAGTCATATATGTGGGTCTACATAGCTACACAGACCTTTAAGGGCTATATAGAGATGTAAGAGATAAGGGATTTATCAGTTAGTCTTTGTCATTATTACATACCTAAATGCTTAAAGGCACTTCAGAATATGCCTTTTGTGGATGCACTGCTGATTTCTGAATAGAAAGAAACTTCTATATAAAATCCTTAAACACTGATATTAATACTGTAATGTATATCCCAAAGGAAATAGATTTTCTGTCAGTATTAGAAAATTCTGAATGTTTGACATAATTATCTCCTGTAGATTTTTCCTTCAATGCCTGCAAATACTTAAAAGTTTGGAGACAAAAAATGTGGTCAACCATTGATAGGTTTTTAATTGTAATATTTGACTTGTAGCTTACAATAATGACTGCATCAATAAGTACTCAGGAAAGTTTAGAAGCTATTTACTTCCCTATATGATGGGTGGAGGCTCCCTTTAGCTACTTGTCAACTTAAAAGTTTCCATTACTGCAAGCTGTCTTTTTCTAAGTGGAAAAGACATTCAGATATAGGAAGCACCTTGTGTGTTTTAGAGTTCTCATCTAATAGTAAGTTTATTAAAGCCTAAATAAGATCCTATTAACAGCTGCCTATACCACCAGTAAACAGGCATGAAATTCAAAGAGAAGCAGGAATCTGAACAAGTTGTGTAGTCTCTGCAAACATTTGCATGTTTCACTTCAGCTGAATTTTGCTTCTGGTTAAGAAACTGCAGGGATCAGTCATCATTAAAACTGCAGAAAGCAAGCTGAGCAAGTCATTGCAGTATTAGCCTACACTCACCCAGCTGAAACCACAGCACTACAGCTGCTGTCATTTCTTTTCATTCATCTGTGCCTCTGTTACTCTTCAGTAGGCCACCCGCTGCTTGCTTACATATATCTGCACATTGGAGATTACGCACTATCATGATCTATTTCTCTAAATTTTTCTTTAAATAAAAAAAGCCCTGAGGTTTTCTAGATGCACGCCTTTCAAACAATATAAAGTTTGGATTTATGATGCCTATAAACTCATCTTTTCTCTGATAGGTGTTTCTCAGTTTAACTAACGTGCATATTGGCTAAAATGAGAAGTTCACTACCTGTTGGCTTTATTACATAGTATTGGTGTCAGTGTAAGTGTTGTTTGCTCACCAGAAAGATTCAGATTATCAGAATATGAGAAATGTGATGAAACTCTAAGTTTTTGAGTGGGTCAGACAATGTTCTTAAAAATTAAGTATTTTCCATCAAGAAACTATTAGTCTGGAGCAAGTACAGAAAATGAGCTAGACTGCATCTACTAGTGTGACAAAACCTTCTAGTTTTCATGAGACAAGTAGTTCGGAGGACTGGTATTATGCTATTAATGCAACTAATTCACTTTTATATAAAAAACAGAAACAAAACCCAATTATGTCAAAAGGGTTAACTGGAAAATGAAAACTGAAAGGATAAACATATTCAACTGCCTGACTTTAAAAATTCCATCACAGTATTTATGTCTTTCTGACAAAGGCAATGAAAGTGTTAGTCAAATCTGGATAGTGAAGTGGGCACTATCAGCCTAATATTTGCACTGAGGAAGGAGGATTCCAGGGTTTTACTTATTGGATTTTCTCATAGTCCCCTTCAAACGTGTTTATGGGGTTTGTACTTATGTATGTCTTACAGAATCCGACATGCTTCAGTTCACTGAATCCATCCTTCCTACAGGAGGAGAGCCTTGTATATTAGGGTTTAGACTGAGGGAAGGTTCAGCTGTAAACAACCACTTCTGGTCCAGATGACTAGGATTTGGACTGCAAAAGCCATTAGTACCATTAGACTGTTTGATCTGACTTCTCTGGTTTTGGCTAGGACATTTCTCCCATTTGCAGATTAGGAACCAAAGTCTTGCTCTTTTCTTTCTTTTGAACACTGTTGCAGCCTGGAATGTCAGAATGATGGTGAACATGACTTTCTGGTCATGTTTCTCAGATCGGCAATCAAAGCAGGCAAGGAGCTTGCACTGAAAGCACAGTGTGGCTATCAAGGAACCAAAACAGGCATGCAGACAAGACCTGCATGTATATATACAGATTTTGTAAGTAAGCTGAGACATCTGTGTCAGTAGTGGAGTGTAAGTTTGTAATGGCACATGGAAGTTTGTTCTTACAAAGATTCTGTGAGTCTAAACTAACATTCACCATGGTACTCAGCTGGATTAGAAAACTGAAGCCCAAACTCATGCACACCGTATTGAGAGGCAGTTGATGTGTAGCCTTTCAGATTCTCTATGGCTCCGTTATGTAAATACTAATAAATTTAGCTTCTAACTTTAAACCACATACATGAAAACATAGATATTCTTTGTCATTTGTGTCTCTGCTCAGTAAATGAATCAGTAGTCGATTTTTCTCTAAATCAATATTTCAGAGAAGTCAGTACTAGATTTACAAATGCAGGGACTGGAGCGATTTTCTCATCAACAGGCTGGGGGTATGACTCTTACAGCCACATTATTCACCTTATGTGTAGCACCAGCTACACATATATGTTGTTATCAGTATTCACTTGCATCCTTCTGTGCCACACATCCCCTCAAAAATTTAGTATGGTGGTTTTCCCCAAAACCTGGTAGCAGTGTTTCAGGATAGAGCAACCTTAACCCAGCATATTTCAGATAATTAGCAGCCAAAAGGCTTAATACTGTGCAAGACTGCTTCAAAGAAAACTCAGAAGGGTTTTTCTTTTTAAATATTTCTGTCAGAGACTTAAGCTCTGCAAATTTAGTATGAAAGGCACTAGTTAGCACATTGCCCTCTGAACTAGCATAAGTGGGAGGAAAAAATATTAGTCACAATATAACATATACCTTAGTTTTATGTTCAACACTGAATCATACTACATAACTGTAAAAGCATCAGATTAGAAACTGTAGAAAATGGGGGGGGGGGGGGAGGAAGAAGCTCTGACTAGTGTTGTAAAAGCCTTTCTGTTATTGCTTTATACTACACATTGCACTAATCCTTAACAACAATTTAAAAAAGCCATTTTCCAGGCCTACCTCCAAATTCTACTGAAATGATCCCATAAAGTGGCTTTAGCTATCCTGGAGATTTTTCTTATTATTAAGATATGATTAGCATACAGAGAGTAATAGAATATTGAAACAGTCTGAAAATTTATATATTAGATTTTTTTTTCCTCCCAATCTGTTTGACCCATTTTATGTGGTTCAAAGGAGAGTACAGCAGGAAAGAAATTCATTACTGATTTCTGTGGCATACTTCATAAAACTTTTAGGATGTTTTCCATTATTCTAGAAAATTCTCTCTTCCTAATAGTGTGAATAGTATTTGACAGGTGGAACTAGTAATAGCTAATGTTCTTTCTCTCATTTTTAAAAATCACTGAATATTTATCTATGCTTTGAATTCTAATTACCAAATTAATAGGGTACCTAACCTTCTGATATTACTTAGACACAAGAGCTACTCACTTCTGTGCATTCAGAGGAACATATTAACTAAATCATCAAAAGTTCAAGCTTACAAATTATTCTTTTGCATCATACAAATACATATATCTTAACACTCTTGGAGCTTTGTGTTTTTTATAGAACTTTTGTTTTATTTCTCCCTTTACTGAGACTTTCTAATCTCCCAAACAGGCATATTTTTTTGTGATTTTATTATAGGGTGGCACTGTAAGAACTTGTCTCTGTGTTCTTTTCTTGATTTTTGCATTTGCTGTTCTAGACAGAAAGACTTACTGATAACTCTAGAAAACCACTCTGAGAAATAATAGCCACCCACAAAGAAAAGTGCAAAAGTGAAAGGGGAGTAGTTGAAGGTTTTTTTAAGAACTGAGGCTTGGAAAGGAAAATAAGAATCTTGTAAGGATAAGTTACATAGGAAAATTTTTAGGACTCCAGGGAGATGGACACACAATATAAAGAAACAGAGGAGTTTAGGTTCAGAAATAATATTGCAGGACTGGGGATTTCTGAGAAGTAAAAACTAATATGAGTTTTGGGGTATTCCCTAATACTTCAAGAGCAAAATGAGAGAGCAGAGCCGCAGAACAGATAAAGGAAGGATAAAAGAAGCCCAGCCTTCAGAAGACAGAGGCTTTCAGAAAATTCTGGGATGAAAGACTTGTTTACACGTATCTCTGTGAGCCTGCAGTCCTTCCAGACTTTAAATTGGGTTTAAGGAACTGCTGAGATACGTCTCTAGTTAAAGGGCTGAAACCTGATGAGCAACGGAAACAAAGAGAAACAAAGGGAAACAAAGTCATGATCCCACCCTGTGTTTGAACAATCCTGCTGTTTGATGACACTCTTATGAAATAACTAATTGAGCTGATCGATATGATCAGTGACAATATGCTTGATCTGTTTTGTTGGCTAAAGTATTAAATATAGATAGCTTATATAAATACAAGCTTTCTATCTTGACTCTGAAAGAGATTATTTTCATGACAAGTATATTTAAGTGAAATACTGGGAGGTAGCATAGCTTTCAGCAGGAACCCTTGAACTCAAATACCTGTTATTGAAGACCTTAGCTTATTGAATTTATGTTCTTTGATTATTCACTGGAATGAAGGTATATATAAAACTATTTGTTAATGTTTTTTACACTATTATCCATATTTTTCAGCATTAGATTTTTGGCAAAATTTGACTTGTAACTGAATATATTGTGCTGAGACCGTCCTGCACCTTTTGCAGGAGTTTCAAATAGTTTTAGCAGTCTAGTAAAGCAGCACTTATCAAATTGGTGTTATGATGTGAGGGCAGAAAGAGCAGACAAGGTGTGAAGCACTGCAGTGTGCTCTTATTAAACTGTCGTTGTTATGCAGCTCGAAGTTGTTCAGGTTCATTGAACTGAGATGTGGATCAAGAAACACATCTTGATACACATCTACTTGCTTGTGTTAGTTACACAGATCATGCCTGTCCCACCTCCTGTATTTTTCTTCCTAGTAATCCTTACAAATCAAGTTAAAATGTAAAACACAAGGTTTAAAATTCTTTCAAACACCAATTTTAAGGTTTGGACAACTTTCTTCTTTGCATCATGTGTTTAATAAGAAAGGAAATTAAGACACTGAAAGTCTTAAGAGTTGCTGGCTACTGAAGAATAGTAAGCTTTTTTTTTCTATAAACATGGATGCTAAATATTTTTCCTAATTCAAAGGAAAAAGCTGAAGTTCTGAGAGACAGGCTTTGTGGAATTTGTCAAATAACAGACTTTAAAAAGTCCGTTTCTCCTTTTAATTGTTTCTTCTATAACTTAATCTGACAAACTGGATAAGCTTCTGATGATTAATTTCTCAGCTTTAGAGACCTCAAGGAAAACTGTTATATTTGTGCTAGCAGAGCCAGCACTGAATTGCTTTTTTATTTTAGGTGTATTTGCATTCATATTCAATTTCCAGCTCCAAGCCTGAAGTCATATGAACTTCAAAAAAAATTCAGGATTTATGGTTTTAGTTAAACACCTCACTACAGCTTCTTTCCTATGCATATTTTGGACTTCTAATACTTACCAGCAGCAATTGAATAAGATCAAGTGTCACAGATGGAGACCACAAAAGAATTTGCGTATGGATCTGTAGAACAGATATTTTGGTGTACTACAGAATTCAGTCTTGACAGCCCTGGTGGCAATCCTCAGTCCACAGTTATGCTTGAAAGAATATAATGAAGAACAAGAACTCCAAAGATGTGGAGATATTATGGAGATATTATGTGCTGAAAGCCTATCCCAAGAATATTATTTGAACATCCGAATTCCCATGAAGTGTTCTGAAAGTTTATTATTGATCTCCATTGTATCCTACTAGACTCTATCTCAGTGTGATGACAGATGTGCTGGACAGACATAAGAAAACTGCTGGTATAATTTTCTTTTGCATATACATGCAAATCCCACTCATGTGAACGACTTTACAGAGGATAGGATTTGGGTCTATGCTCATAATTCTGTTTGCATTAGAAACAATTAACTTTGGATTTAGAAAAGATGTTTATGTTTAAAAATACAGTCCTTGAAGAGAAAGTCCGCATTCCTGAATACCAAGGAGGAAGAGTAGAAATATATTATTTGTGCTCTGCCAAGAACTGGGTGAGAGGCAGTAGTGTTTAGATAGTAAAAAGGAGTTAAAATTTTGAGGGCTTTTTTTGTAATGCAAATCAGTAAAGGAAGGAGAAAAACTGTTCTACAATTCTTTCCTTCAAAGAGTTCCATGCCTTTGTAGAAAGAACCACATAGGACTATTGTGTTACAAAATCCATGAACATTAATTCAGCTCCTGAAAGTGTTTCTTCATGGGGCAGGAAGAATGATCAGACTGCTTTTCTGTGCCAAGCACCAATTCCCTCACCAGACTCCTTTATAAAGTCCTGGTTCATCCCTTTTGCCTCTTCCCCCTCTCAGCTGGAGCCATTCAATAGACTGAAGGAGTTGTTGCTGTCTGTTTTGGGAAGTGGCAGATAATAGATGGAATTAGAACCCACCAACATTCTCAAATACCACAGCTGGTGCTTAAAGTGATTGAAGTGGAGTATCTCAGCCTTCTGCTTTCTGCCCTGTTATTTTTAGAGTATTATTCCTTTTGTTGAGAAATAACTGTGCCATGATGTTTCTTCTTTCAGACACTCTAAGTAGACTTATATGGCTAGGACCTTCTTCAGTTGAGTTAGAAGACACGTTTGTCATTGTGTGAGAAAGTGATAGTCACCTCCTCTGCAAAAGGTGGTGTAGTCTGTACTATGCTGTCACTGAACTCACAGGTGCAGAACTCTGCAGGAGTCAAACTCCCTGTGATCACAGAACTTGGCCAAACTGTGACACAAATCAGCTTTTGGCAACCACATCCTCCAGTTTTACCAAATAACTTGGTGTACCCAACTTTGCCAAATAAAACATGGAGATAACACTCACTGTCTTTATTTCTACTGGTTAGATAGAAATAAATTAAGACTTTGTTCAGTGAGGAACAAAGTCTGACATGAAAACACCAGAATACTGATGAAGACAGACATTATCTCACATCATATCACATTGAATATTAGATGAGCTATATGTACTAAGTTTTATTGTTTTTAACTGGGGGGGGCTAGAAAGAATTAAGTAAAATGGCTAACAACCTTGTAACACCGAAGGCAGTAAGAGCAGTATAGGAAAGGACTGGAGGAGGAAATGTTTGGAGAAGAATAGTAAGGGGTGGATAAATGAAGAAGGAACAAGCATTAGCCAAGTAACTATTTCTCACTTGCCCGTTCCAAGTTTTTTTTCTGCCAGCATACTTTTGCTAGATATCAAATGAATTTCTATACATAGATCTCCCTTCACTGTGTGGTACTTAGCCAGGAACCTTAGGTAACTGTTTTATATCTCATTGCATAATTTTAGTGCTAGACACGTTTTGTTGTGATATAGCTCATTGATTGCAAAGATACCTCACATTTCTCCATTTTATTTCTGTTTCATAAAACTAGAATTTCAGTAACTTTTTGAGAAAGAATATCCTTAATATAGGAGAGCAGTGAATCTTAGGTGGAGGATTTTTTCTTTAATGAAATAAGTTGTTTAGCATGCTGTTTCATAATATTTTGTTGCTTTCATATCCTATACCTTCAGCAAATGCTGACAGGCATTTCTGGGGCTTGAGTGTTAGTCTTGAAACATTCCCAAGAGCCTGGCACCTATCCATCCCTATAGACCTCCACAGCTCTCTGTATGTGCCATTTTCTGCTGTCTATTTGGGAAGCTTCATTTACATATGATCCAGATTCTAGTAATTCCAAATATACTTTCCCTGCTAATGGAAAATAATTTCATCTCAAAAGTTTCTCCCATAAACATGATTGGGGGGTGGGGGTGGGGGGAGGGGAGAATCCTAACAAGACTGAAAATCCCTCCATGATTTTTTATTATTTTAAATCTGTTTCCTCGCTTTTGTTGTGAATGCCCTCCTTAACACATTGATCCCAAACTGAAATGGCATCAGTTAATTGCTTATGCCTCTTTTTAAAGTAAAAACTCCTACTTAGTCTCTTTCCCCTTGAAATACTGGGAAATGGCAGTGGAGTTGCAAGAATCCACCACTAACTACCACAGTGTTTGTTAGTGCATGGACATAATTTAATGAGTTTCATTTCTCTATCCTACTAGCGCAAAAAAAGTTTCATTTAAATTTCATCTTACTATGCAAGAAGCACAGGGGAAAGGAGTTTCACTCTTTAGATCAAAGAGATAAAACCCATATAGATGCTAATCCTAGAATTTCCAGAGGCTGAATATAGGTCCTTAGCGAGTGCATTAATTAACTGTTACTGGCAAGGCTGCAAATGACTACTTCTATGACTATATTTTCAAGCTGTCATTTCTCTACAGCATAATGCTCATAGAGACATTTTCTCATGCTGACTTTGTCTCAGTACTGATAGGGGAGCACTGCAAAATGTGGCATCTGATTACCGTCAGAAAGTTTGATGTTGTTTTGTAGATCTATGTCTGCATGTTTAAAAACTCAAGCTTTAAAAAGCCATTGTTAGCCTCCTACCCCATTGACAGAACTGCCACACATCTGAGCTCTCCCAAGGAGTTTTTCCTTCACAGGATTGCTTTGGATGACCTTGAAGATGGTGTTCAGGATTTCCAGATGTATTTCAGCTCTGTGTCCTCAGATAGCTTCTGTGAATCCAGGAAATCCTGCATGTGTTCACCGTGTGTGTTTCAGTTTGAAGGCACATACACCATACAGGGTATGCTTTTGAGAGCTGTCACACTAACTATGGCATTCCAGGATAGTAGCTGGTCCAGGTTATAGGATACCCATCAATATCTGGAAGAATGGAAGGAAATACTGATGCACTGCACATGTATAGTGAGACCGACAGTCTGAAACACTACAGCTTTCTGCACTACTGGTAAGCTGTTGGGATACTTACCTGCAAAACTGAAAAGGCATTAAACAATTTTCTGGCATTTAGAGGGGAGAAAATGAATTGTTCTCCATGTCTGTGGCACACAGGATGAAAAGGAATGGCCTCAAATGGCAGCAGAATGTTTTCAGTCAGACATTGACTATGCTTTCTTATGTGTAAGAACTACAAAGCACTGAAGTGAGTGGCTTAGGGAGACTGGAATTTCATCACTGGAAATACTTAATGACAAGTTAAACAAGCACCTGTCAGGAGATGGATCCTGCTTTAGCAAGGACACTAGGCTAGGTGATCTCCCCAGGTTCCTTCTAGGTTTATTTTCTTATGATTGTATGCACAATAAGTCTGACATAGCCCCAAAGTTTCTAATTGCAGTGCACGAACAGACCATCTGTGCAAAGCAATCTCAATATGCCTTATGCTTCCTGGAAGCATTTTACTTACAGAAACAGAAACATAACAGTTCTACCCATTTATACAAATGTCTGTCCAGAGCCACTGGGAAAAAAAAGTCTGGTAAAAACACGAATCCAAAAATGTTTTCCTTATTTACTTAGCATCTCCTGTTGAATTTGGGTAATGCCCGATTCTCCCAAGAATAGCAATGTATGTTGAAAATATCCTGCAAATGTTAAGATGTTGTCATACCTTCCCTTTAAAATTACCATAGCATGCCATCACATGAGCTCTTAAGGGAAAAGATTTGCCTTAGTCAGACATATAAAGCAGCATTTGTGTGAGTGTTTTCAGGATCAGGTCCATATAAACGATTCTTGGTATTGTACTGAAACAGTTACTGTTATTTAAAAAATATCAAACTACTTTCTTGAAACATTTCCTCATGGAAGGAGAAAATGTATTTAGAGCTGAATTATAGTACTAGTAGATGATATTTGTCAAGCTATCTGTGGGCAAAGAAGATGACATTATGGACATTTGAGAACCAGTGAATCAAATCTTAAATCACCCAAGATCACTTTTGAAACTTTCCTGAAGATATAAGTAAGTATGCCTCCAGTTTCTATTATTTCTGCAGAGTTTCATTACTCTTATAAACATGAATATTATAATAATTTTGATATTTATATAGTATATGCAAATAAAATTATCAATATATACAGAATAATACTTATTAAAGCCTATTTGGTAAAAATGCACTAGAGAGTTAACATAGGAACCTGTTTATTCAAAGACTGGAATTGTGTGAAGAAGCTCAATCTTCTTAACATTAAGAATAACAACAAAAAATATGTGAAGATATCTCTCACTATCTTTTTCCACTGTTTACTGCTATTGCTGCTGTTCTTTTGTGATAGTTGGTGGCACTCATTAGATCACATAACAGGTAAGTTCAGAGACACACAAAACCTTGACCCTGTCTGGTGCTCATGTTGCAATGAGTTTTGTAGTCTTTGAACTTCTCTCATTTCTAAATGAATAACTGTGGTAATGTAAGTCAGGAGTTAGGGAGAATTTAGTACAGATTTTTAGCCTAAAAGAATGACATAGAAGAAAGGTGGAGGATACACACAGAAACAATGAGCAGATGAAAGTTTGCCCAAACCAGCTAATATTACTTTTGTGTTTCATACTTAGAGCTGACCTTGTTAAAGTTTCACACTGTAAATTGGACTCTGCTGAATCAACAGACACTGAAAGAAAGCTAGCAAAAACCGATAATAACACCTGAGTTAAGTAAAAACCTGAAGGATGTCAGATCTATCCCTCAGCTCTTAGGGGATGAAAGAGTTCTATTAGAAGCAATACGCTGAGAATCAAGTTTTCTAAACTAAATGCTTAGTATAAACATTTGATATGTTGGTACATTAAAAAAAATTATTTTAAAAGTTAAAATGTTATTATTAATTCAATCAAGTTGTGCTGCTTTTAAATAATTAACTTTTTGAATATGCCTGTTCCCTCTACACAAGAAAAGAAGGCAAACAAAGGTCAAAAAACTGAGATCTGAATGGGAAAGTCTGGGTATGAAAGCTGTAAAGGAAGGGTAGAAGAATAAAACTGGCAAGGGCTAATAGCATCTTTGCCAGGTCATGAATATTGCCACACATCTACCTGCAGCTTCCAGGACACTTAGACCAGAAAAATAAGACCGCCTAAAACAAGCAGCAAAGGAAACAACACCCAAAAAATGTAGGACAGATTGAGCAAAACAAAAGGTTGAAGCCAGTAAGAGATGACGGCAAGACATTAGATACCAAAATAAGGAGACAAAGTCCAGCGAGTATGAGCATCATGCTCATCAGCACACCATCAACAGAGATGTCTTGTGACTCACTGACTTGAGGCTGGAGACAGAAGATCACAGCCACTGACAGCTCCTAATGAGTGCCAACACCAGCACATTGTTCCCAGTTGAAAAAGAACTCAGGAAATGTGATGAGGACTTGAAAGTCAACATGTTTTTTTTTCTTCTGCACCCTGAAAGAGCTTTAATCTGACATCTAGAGCACTACTGGGAAAGTGGCTTTGGTCCCTGCAGTAGATGAAAGGTGGGACTTAGTCTTTTACTTCCCTGGGACTGTTAGAAGGGGGATCAGAAGCGTCTTCAGCGATATGGGCATTTGGGAAATGGAAGTGAAAAGGAAAAATTTACTCCCTGGTCAAACCTGTGGCAGGGATGGGGAGGAAGGGAAAGGAGATCTTTTTTCACAGTATTATTTTGGGTGATGGATGGAGGGTTGCCTTAGTGCTCTGAAATAAGATGCCTAAGAGAACTTGAAGAATAGTTCCTGTACCCAATGTTTCCTATTAGCTCAGTGGCTTCCTCCTCAGCTTGCTGGGTAGCTATATCCCATCCCAGGGCACTGACTTGCTTTCAGGCTGTGTTGAAATTTAAGCTCCCTAAAACGGGCGTTGTGTTTAACAGGCTTCACTTGCAACTGTTTCACTAAGAAAACACCTTTTATTTTTACAAGAATCTTAAAAATCTTACTTCCCTGCTAAAATTTAGAAACATTACTTGAAGTTGTTTGTTTCTAAATCTGTCTTTGCTTCAATTGGTGATGTGATGTCAATTATTTAATGCTGGGAAAAGGTGAACACTTCGGCTTCAATCAAGTTTCCATACCTTCCAATTTGGAGTAAGGATGGTGAGAAAATATGCTCTGTCCCTTTAAACAAAAAATACATGATGCAAAGGGTGATGATAAGAATAGAAGCAGTTTAGGTGGGATAAGTTCACAATTCCGGGGACAAAATTTCAGATTATATGAATCAGGGTAGTTTCAGTAAACAAGACTTTTATACCCCACCAAGGATTTTATCTGGCATTTCTTCAGTAATGGTTCTGTGACTTCTTAGAAAGAACATTTGTATGCATCTTCGGTGCTAGGATAGCTCCTCATTATAATCCTTTTAAAATAACTCAGTTTGGGAAAAAGTCAGGAGAGAAATTTGTGTCTGTTGAATGCTATTGAGCTCTGTACTCTACGTTAAGTCCGGTTACAGAGTAGCCTCTGATGCTTCCAATGTAATATGAAGACGGAGGCTCTTTGCTTGATACTGTGTGTTGATGAATTACTGCTTATCACTGGTCTGTGTTTTTTATATATTTTTTCTTGATAACTTGGAAGTCTTAAGAGTGTGAAAGAGAATTTTGTGTGTGTGCATTTTGTTTTGTTCTGTTTTTCCTTGGGGAGGGAGATTGCTGTTGGTTTTGTAGCAGCAAGCCAAAAGAGAAAGTTAGGTAGTTGCATTCTATAAACTTGTAAAGAGCCAAATAAGAATTCTGTGTCACTCCTATGTATATTTGATCTGTTCAGGAACTGCCTATTTTAGGATGACATTAGTTACCACAAATTAGTAAACAAGCTAGGTAAATCTGGAGGGCAAAAAAAGAAAGATTAAGGATAGAGTGAAAAATCAGTATGTCTCTGTCAGTGAAAACAGCTGTTAGAAATGCCTGTTAGATGATTTCATTAGCCTTGCTTTCATCCTGTGACTAACAGGATAGCTGAAATTTTCAATTTTCTTTTTAAATTTATGTCATAGGATGAGTTACTTTAGATGAGGTAAGAGGGCATGTAAGAAGTATATTGAATAAAGAAAAAAAATTAGGGACATAAATTATATAGAAAGGCCCTCCCACAACAAAAGAACATTCAAAGAATCTGGAAGATATATACCAACTAGAGTACAAAAAGTCAAGAAAACTTCTGTTACAGGTAGTGCAGTCAGTCTAAGAAGAGAATTGCATGTTATACTAAGCTGTGATATCTCAAGGCTTGAGCAAAGATGCCCCTTCTAATTCCTAATCACAGGAATAACTAATGCTGATTTTTCCAATCCTTTTCCCTACACAATTCTTCCCTTCTTCATGACTTCTCAGAGTTTTAAATGTCCAAATGAATTATGCAAGGGAGTTTTTCCTTTGTCATCTTCCTTTTGACAGACTTCATTCTTCTATCTGAGGCACAATTTTTCTTGCAATATTATACTGACTATTCAAGCACACAAAGCAAAAACCAACAGAAATTGGAAAAGGAAAAATTAATCTGGATTGAATTTATAGGTTATATGAATTAAAAGTGAAGTTACGGACTTTGTTCATTTGTCCTTTCCAGAAACATTCAGGATATATTACTTGAAATTATTGCAGAAACATTGAAAGGCATTCAAACTACCAGTCCAGTAATCCTAAAAAGCCAAAATCCTAACAAAAAAAACCAATAGAGACTACATAACACGGAGACTAAATTTTTTGCTCTAGCAATCAGTTTAATTTTAAAACTAGCTCATCCTTAGTTCCTGCTGTGTCTCTTTAACAGAAATGTTAGTGCCTGGGTCTCTGTCTGGCCTTTGTTATAATTAGTGCTAAAGTTCTGTTCAAAGCACCTCTGAACAAGCTGACATCCTTCATTGCAGCTTCAGTCTTCAGCAAAGCTAAGTTTCCCTTCAAAGTATGAAACATCAAATGAGTCTTCACATTTTCAGAAACAAACCTTAGTTTGATGCTCCCTGTGTCTTTCTCCACACAACCTAAGCACTCTTGTGGTTCAGTTGAAAACTAATTCCTTCCTCTGGGAACTTCTGCCAAGGGCTGGGGAAACCTCATGGTTTTGATTTCTTATGCTGCAGAAGTACAAGCCATAAAATTTCAAAGACCCTCTAGCTAATTTTATTAAGGAAAATTACATCACTCAGCATCCTGAAATTTTAGTTCAGTTCACATTGGGGAAAAAAAAAAGTTAAAGGCATCCAATAAAATCTCTCTCAAAGTACTTTAGTTATTTAACTTTCAAATCTCAGATACCATAAAAAGTAAAGGTTTTCTGATTGCAAGCTGTATGCGTAGAAAATGTTGGCTGGTTTGTTTTTTTTTTTTTTTAGCTTTATTAGTCTTGTAGGAATTTTCAGTAGCAGAGATGAAAAAATGCAGTTAATTTGCTGACATAACATACCTGCATATATTTGCACACACGTTTCTATGTTCATATGTTGGCATGTAACTACATATCACTGCAAACTCTCAGCTGAAACATTTGTTAGACAATTCTTAAGCCAGTAAGATTTCCTTTGAGTTGCATGAAGCCCTTGAGCTGGCAGATAAGCTCAGTGCTATAGTGCAGTTCATTGAAGATCACAAGTAATTTGCTCAAGTCTTTGACCAAGTTATGTTGTCTGACAGTACATTCAATTTATCTTGCACTGAAATTCGGACTTCATTACTTGCTGATTTTTTACAATGTTTAATTTGTATGTCCCTTTTATTATTCAGCATATTCTCTTCCAAATTCTGACTTTTGTTCACACTTGATTTGTTTTATGTCCCAAATTTAGTTTTAGTACTGTCCAAATACCTTGCTCCTTACCAGTGATGGTTATTTATTGCCTGGCCCTTTTTGGATTATGCCAGATTTTAAACACACTCTGTACTTCTGTAAAGTAGTAACTCAGGATTGCTAGATTTCCTTCAAGACAAGTAGCCCATAACATTGGTGGTAGAAATCAGAGCAGTGTTCTTAGGAAAATCTATGGGAAAATGCCACTATGCAGACTTTTGCCCTACTTAATTATGATCCTAAATGGATAACAGCGTGACTTGCACAGATTTTCATGCATGTTTAATCTTCAGAGATAAGTAGATCCATATGTGTTACAACTAAAATATGTCGCACAATAGGCCGTATACAAAATCATTGTGTGAGATCTATGAGTTGGTTTAGGGCAGGGGTAAGCTCACGCTTAATTCATTGAGAAGACTCACACTAACTTCAGCCCCTGAGGACAACCAAAACATTTTTAAATTGCATACCACAGCATTTCAAGTGCTGTGTGACACTAGAGATAGGTTTCTGTAATGTTTCTGATATGTTCCTATTGCTGTAATGCTTAGTCTTTTACCACTTAGACTAGGAGAATCATCATTAGTTATTAGTAGTGTTGCACCCATAACAGAAAATCAGGCAAATCTGTTTCTTTCTAGTAGAAATCACAGGTATACTATAGGTGAGAACATTGATCACTCCAATCCAGTATATTCTGCCTGACAATTACTGTTGTAAGTAAAGAAAAATGCTTTCAGAAGTTTCCTTTCAAATCCCCACAGATAGCGGCTGCACGTGTCCTGAAGCGTGAATGTAACTGTGGAATACCTTATGGTGAATTCTGAACTTGCTTATCCATACATTTATAAAAAGATGTGTAGATTCTAAAATAGATTAATTACACATCCAGGCAAAATAAAGTATTTCTTTTATTAACTTTCAGTTGTCTGTCCTGTAACTGGAGCATGGCTGGTTTTGAATGACAGGATGAAGTTATTTTTATTTTAGTTACCTTTAAAAATAAAATGCTTTTAATGCAATTTTTTTCCTTCATTTCCTTATTCTCTGAAGTGGCAGGAAGACTTGATTTTCATTTTGTCATTCATGCCTTGTGATATGAAAATAATGCTTTTATTTTTGGATGGAATGCTGTAGTGGCAATGTTGATTTCAGACGCTCCAGTCACCCTCCAATTCCTTCAAGTGTCTGTGCTTGTCATTGGTCCTGCAGCTTGCCAGGTTGTCAGCTGTGTCAAACCAAATGATTCCATTGCCATGTTCAACCTGGACAAAAATGCTCTATTTAAATATTGGTCTCTCTTCCTCTCTCTCTTTTTCCCTGTGTATGCATCTGTTTTAAGCTGCCCTCAGTCCACAGGGGAATCCAGCAAACAGCTGAACAAAGAGGACAGTGAGCTGTGACAGCTTGCTAAGGGAGTAACTCTTTATGCCATACTGTTTCCACAAACCCTGCATCTTCAAATTGAGACTTCTGCCTCTTAAAGAAGTTATTTACACCACTGGACTTTTTCCAGAGAGTCAGGAAGAAAGTTTCATCATAATCATCTGACAGGTATGGTGATGTGTTTGCATTAACCCCCATTCAGCAAAAGCCTCAGCAGTTCTTATTTCTAAACTTCTGATGATACAGTTCTTGCAGGTTGCACATTAGCTGTAAATGTTGTTTTAATTTGTTTGAGCAGATTTAAACTGATAGCTTTCCTTGGTATAACTCCACTGCTTTTCAGTTCACACCAAATGCAGATCAGACTCCTACTGCTCTTTCAGCCCTTCAAATACAGTGCACAATTTTAATTTTAAATTAGTTGGGAGAAGGTGATTTTGTGTAGTTATTTCCTAGTTTTACATAGAGCAGCCAAGAAAACAGATTATAGTAACTGATGCAGTAGATATTTGTCTGATAACAAGCTTTAATTTGCATATATTGATCTGCTCAAATGTCCATGAGTTTTGTATTTTATTCCCCATTCTTACAGCTGTTGCTTAAGGCTTTGCAGATGAAGCAGCAAAGACCTGCTATCTTACAAAGATTCAACAACAGTTGAAACCTTCTGTGACAATTTTAAGGAGAACAAATAAAATGATTTTAACTCCTCCAGATCTGCTCCTTGTTCATCTCTTTTGCTGATATCTGCAGTTTTCAGCCTGCTATTTGCATCCAGGATATGCGGTTTCTGTCCCATTTCCAGTGCTGCTTATCCTGATTTGTTGCTGATCTGTTTTTTTTTTTCTTTCCTGAAAGTTGTAAGTACTTGAATATAATCTACAGAAGCTGTAGATCATGGCTATAAACCATCTTGGGTTTATAACTGCACAGAGAAAGAGTACTTTCTCAAGCTGTGTGTCTTCAAAGATGTTAAAATTTATAGCAACCTGACATTAAGGGTGGTCTGTTTTGTGCTAAGGGCACTCTACATTTTTCTAGTAATCTAATTTTGTCTGTTTTAGGCTGAAGCTGTGTTACTGGAGGTGAGAGTCATCAGAGAAATGGACTAGATCTGGAATCTGGGATTTCTTTTGGTTTTATCATTGAAACTTTACAACTGAACTTTCAAATTCACTTTGAGACAAGGAGGGAATGTGAAGCACTGACACATGGAGTTTTTCACTCCATTCTTGGATCACTGAGATTTGCAGACACCTGGTCTTGTCTGTGGAGTATAACCAGTTCAACCATACAGTGCATTTATGGTAGGGCCAATGTCACACCAGCTGCACATATACTACACAACTTGATTCAACTTGCCCAAGATATATATATATTCTCCATACATTTGCAGTTCATGCCTAGCTGGTCTGAATCTGCGAGAGGTATGAAGCTCACTGCATGCATGCTAAACAGCACCTGTGTACATTTTCCTCAGAAGATTCCCAGCCAGAAATAAGGCAGACTTTTCTTGAAAATCAGCTGGCGTATATTACAAAATAAGGTTAATGTGGACAGTAAAACTAATTTACAAACAGTGTAATTTTGCCCTGTAATTTTAATGCCAGAGTTAGCTGTACATGAAATGACTATTATTCTGTTGGGTTTTTGGGGGGAGAGGGGGAGAAAAATAAAAAAAAAAAAAAAATTAGAAAAAGGAAAACAAAAGGAAAATATTTAAGACATGGTTTGGGGCTTAAAGTTTAGCATTATGAGTCTTCTTGTTCAGAAGTGGTAGAGATATTTTTAAGAAGAAATCACTCATTATTTAATTGATCAATGAATCCATTATAGAATACATGGCCAGTTAAGAAATCAGTATACTGTGAACAAAATTTCCGGTTTAATGTCATGGGTTATTTGGGGAATCAGAAGTTTTCCTGCTGGTCATATTAAGGTGCATACTTAAGAGCTGAAAATAATACTGATGCAAATAATAAAATTTGAGCTTAACTGTCCTTTTAAAAGGTGTCGTGAAAGACATAAGCATTTCATTTTAAAATGCAGACACAGACACAATGACAGTGGCCACCATTCACTTTCTACAAGAATTTTTTTTTTTTCAGTTTTGGGAAAAGGATGGAGGAGGAGTTAAGAGGGAGAGGGATGTCTGATCAGAGCTTTTCTGTAGTTAAACACTTAACAATGACAATTAGCTGTTCCAAATCCATTCTCTCTCATCAAACCTTTAGTGATGGGGAGACAATTTAGCAGCCTCACTGGAATTTCAAATAGTGTTACCAAATAAAGATTAATCCCCACCCTGTTTTCAAGAAAACATGGTAATGCAACATTTGGTGTAGCTTTTCTTTTTTTCCTTCTCCTTTAATTCCTATAACATTTGGTACAGAGGAACAACATAGACTGCTTAAGCATTGTTAGAAATACTAATAGTGAGGAGGACATTCTGTAGTTTTATATATGTTTTTCACACACACACACACACACACACACACACACACACACACAAAAGTATATTTATTTCACTGATTTTACTTTCAATTGCAGCACATACTTTTTGCCTGGGTTGTGGGAAGCATTTGAGACTATTCCAAGATTCTTAATGTGAACACTTATCTGCTTATAATGCCCTCTACAGGGTTACTGTTTGAAGTTTTGTGGAAATGGAAGAAACTAGGTTTAGCATTTTCTCATTACCCATGGGACCCAGATATCTGTCCAGGCTTTAAAACTCGATTAGAAAATTAAGCCAGAAGATTGACACAGATTTCATAGGAAAGTTCAAGATATGTCTGTGCTATAGCTTGCTATATGGATGCTATGGAGACTAATGGATGCTACGTACTGTAGTAGGAACCACCCAAATCAGTGGAGGATGAGTCTCACAAGAAACAATACAACTGTTGCATTTTGTGCACAAATGCTGACCATTGGTGCACAGTAACAACACGAATCACCTCTCCTTGTCCTGAATGACCACCATAACAGGTAGATCCCAAGTCAAGGACTATATGAACTGAGTGGACATCTTATAGGAGTGGCCCATAGACTAAGTTAATGGTATCTATATAAATCAGGAGAGGAAGTGGATTGGTAACTAATAAAAATGTATTGGATAATATGGTACCTGAGTATGATTTAAATGGTGTGGCATAACTGGTGGAGGTTGTACTGCTTTTGTTGGGATAAAGTTAATTTTCTTCTTAGTTGCTGGTATGGTGCTGTGTTTTGGATTTGTGACCAAATCGGTTTTGATAACACAGGGATGTTTTATCTATTGCTGTACAGTGCTTGCACAGCATCAAGGCCTTTTCTGCTTTTCATGTTGTCCTGTCAGCGAGTAGGCTGGGGGTGCACAAGAAGCTGAACAGATCAGTGAACTACACTTCATCTAGACATGAGCTAATAGTCTGTGGCCTTAGTAATCTAGTTGTCCGTTGCTCAGATGAGTTCCTTAATTCATTTTATGACATTTGTCTGCCTTCACTATATATTGAGAATATAAAGGCTGGGAATAATTTAGCTAAAGGAACTATAAACTCACAACCTAAACTAGTTGAAATTAACTTCAGATAAATTTTAAAAGGGTTGCCATCATCATATTTGGTGATGTAAACTAAAAAACTTTTTCTTTTTTCTTTGTAGGGGTTGTTTTAGAAAATTAGTAAAGTAGTTATATGAACAGTAAGCCATAAAAAACACTGCTTTCCCTATTACTGATTTTTGTGAGATTTTTCTTTTTATCATAAGCCAGTTACAATATCTTCCATTGTAACCATAGAAGAAAGGAGCTCTACAAAGACTTATTTAATTACATATAGACTATTACATTTTTATTAGGCTAGAATTACCTCAAAATGTAAACTATAATTTCTATTACATCTCCATAGAGGGAAAATTCAATATAGTACTAAAGATTGGGCTGTAAGAGGCAGCATTAAACGGCTCTAAAGCAAGAGATGAATCTTTTAGATGTCTTTGGAGATAGCTCATGGAAGTCATATGTTTTTCTTGATTCAGCTGAATTTCACATACGCCTTTTGGAATGTGCTTTTAAAGGGGTCAGTCCATTCATTTTAGAGGAGGACATAAGATAAAAGAGAACCCCTTTTTACTCTTGTAACAGGCCAGTGATCGAACCATGACCGTCTGTGTGTTTTGTTTCACAGGCAAAGATGTACTGAGTCAGCAGTATCTTTGCTAATGTAGTATTAGGGATTATACAGCAGTGAGGGCCTGACAATTCATAATAGGTCAGATCAATCTTGCTAGGGCCCGAGCACGCTCACTAGTAATTGAAGTAACCATTGTGATCATTCTTTAAGAGTTACAATTCCTTTTGCCACTGGCAAGTACTTTCAAAGATGCTGCTAAGCCAGGAAGGATGGTTTTCTTGCAAAACAGATGTATATTACCTCACAAGGGGCTATACTTTGCCCAGAAATTATGCAGATATATGCAGAGAGAGAGGGGAATTCACTTTCTCTCTTCATTCAGAGCCTGTGAGGCTTACATAAGGACACTGCATAATTCCAGCCTTCAGACTTGGTGGAGCACAGGGATTTCTCCTTCACTACATTTCTAGGAGCGTGAGGCTGCCCTAAAAGGAAAGTGTGAGAAGAGCACTTCTTCTAAGCCGTCTATGTCAACTTGAAATATATAGAGGACAGAATATAGGTGACGCACTTTGGAGATCAATTACCCAAGCAGCATTCAAGTGCCTTGGCTTTATGGCTAAATACAATTAAGAAGGTAACTTATATGCAAATTATCAAAACACACTTGATTTACTCATTTGCCCTTGAGGCATTACTGAGAAAAACCCTAACTTAATAGTAATTAGCTCTAGAAACAAACTAAGCAATGTCTCAATTTATTCCCAAGGGTATATTTCTTGCATTAGTCTCAGAACTGTGAAGTCTTTAAGCTTAGCCATTAACATGAAATTTAGATATTGATTATGAACCCTTTAATTCTGGTCATAGAGTTGCTCATCAAAATCTACCTATGATGTTTTGTAGTTGCTTCTAAAATTGAGATGTTCTGGACCTCATTATACAGACATACGAATAATCTTTTATTGTGTGTACTATTAATTAATTTCTTTAAAAACTGTCCACTTGTACTTTAAACTCAAACATAACAAATACTTCAATTATATGTTTCAAAATTCACTAAAAGGAACTTAATTCCTATCCAGACCTTATATAAAATACAATCCTAATGAGGAATACTAAGGTCTTGCATTCATGTTTTGCTTTGGAGATACTAACGCTGCAATTTCATTCATTTTCTTTTTCTGTACAGGACTTGCTCTTAACTAGACTGTTACCATTTCTGTTCTTCATTCAGGATTACTCTGATGTAGAAACAAACAGCTGACCAGAAAAATCCTGTCAATTTCACAGGGTTTAAATGTGTCTGGAAGCTTCACCTTTAAATCAGACAGATCTATAAAAGCAATGACCTTTGGTAGGTATTAGGATTTACTATTACCTATGGTTTTAGATTTGGCCACAGAGAAAAATATCACCATATGAATTTTGGCTTTTGCAATTTGTTGCATTCATTCTTTTCTCTGCAAAATACTGTGCATTTGTCTATTCATAAACTTTCCATCTTTAAGGAAGTATGTGAATTGAATGAAGATCTTGTGTGAATCAGAATTGAAATTAAATCATCTTCAATTTTCTTATGGTTGGCAAACATTTCCAGATATTTTCTTCTAATACTACCTGTACTAGTACTATAAGATAGTATAAGGGAAGGTACCCAGTTAAGGTTTGAATGTCTACTGAAAAAGGGTTTGCTAAGAGTGTTGATCTTCTTCTGGTTTATATGGTTAAATCACCCAAGTAATTGAATCAATTATTACATTTTAATACATAAATGACAACCAGAAGCAAAAGAACAGCAGAGAGTTAATGACTGAAATTAATTTACAGCCTTTGATCCAAAGTTTTGGATCGTTTTGACTGATTACCATTGATTAGTTTGGCAGGTTCTTATGTGGTGGCAGAGTACATAACATGGTGGGTGAGGTGGAAGCCATGCGTCGGTGATACCAGCCTCCTGATGTGGAAGATGTGTGCATTGTAGTGTAGTCACTCGTGATCAGTTAAGTATTCCTGGGCTCTCAAATAGCTGCATGAAGTTCCTTTGAAAGAACTTGTCCCTTTACATACACTAGATTCCTCTGCTGAAAAGAATATTTTGTGCTCTAGCAGGTGAGATCTGCATAATAAGAAGGAGCAACCATATTGCTAGACAACATAATACATGTGGTGAAAGCTCATCTACTGGTTATCTGCTTGCTTACTTGATGAAGGATACAAGTAACTTGCTCTTTTTAATACGGAAGCAGAACTACATTTTACGGCAATGGGCTACTGCCACTCAGATTTTGTCCTCACCACATGAAGACTCTAACTCAATTTATATACCATTGTTTGAGCTGATTATATCACATGAATTAAGTAGCTTTGTTTGCCACAATTCTCTACTCAGACTTCTGATTGTAGAGTTCAGCACTCAAAGAAGTAGATGCAAATTACTAGAATCTACTAATGAAACTAATTATTAGCATCTACCCTGAAACACTCTGATGAACACAGATGTCATTTAGCTTCTGATTCTTAATATTCATAGGGTTTTTACTCGTGTTTAAGGCCAGAAGAGAGGATTAGGTCATCTACTCTGACCCTATGTATGGCATCTGCCATGGAATTTCAGACAGTTGATGCCAACAGCTGATTTTTCTTCAAAATACATTTGGTCTTGTGCCAAAAATCAACAGAATCTGCCTTTTCCCTTCAGTTTGAATCAGTGAACAAATATCCTTCTTTTAAACATGCATATCCTTTTTCTAACTTGTTTGTCTGGCTTCTAGTTATTATGGTATATTAAAGACTTTCTTTGCTGAGATAGAAGGACCATTAATGCCAGGTATTTGCTCCTCAAGGAAATACTTATGCATTGTGTCAAGTCACCTTTCAATCTTCTTTCTGCCATGCTGAACAGATTAAGGTTTTAAGTCCCTTCCTCTAAGGCATTTTCTCAGCACTCAGTGATTTTTGGTTTTCTTTGCCTTCTCCAATTTGTTAAATGTGAACAGCAGTAGAATATGTAGTATTTCACCACTTCAACCAGCAACATCAGCCTGATAGATTAAGTCCACTCTTCTTTGCTTACAGCCAAAAATCAGATTACACCGAGATTACTGTGAACTGGTTTTCTCTTGTAAGTTCTTTTCAGGATTCCCTTGTCCAGACCAAGGACAGCAATTCCTCTTTATAGATGTATAAAACATTGTTTCCTTGAATATCTTCAGCCTATTTATGTGATCTAAGTGATTCAACAAGACTCTTTTGTTATCACCAGCCTCCAGGTTTTGTCAGCAGTGTGTCTAAGGACTCTTTTTTCCTTAGAACAGTAAGAAACATTTTTAATAGTAGAATTCAGCTGCTCTCTGCAGAGCCCAGCAAGCAGCATCCTGATTTGATGATTCTTTTAACAGATTTTCTGATATATGACAAACAACTGTTCTAGATCACTTTTATTTAAGCTACTTTATGATTTTTAAAAAGCATGTTGTATGTAAAAAACCTGTCAAAAGACCAAGTTTGTTAGATTTACTGTTACCTTTATTCACCAAAACTGTAATCTCATCAAAAACTGAATATAATCCCTGTGGATATATTATATCCCAAATAATTAAAAAACTCCAAAGATTCTGATGAATTTTTAAACACCTGTCATTGCTATGTGCCTCCCTGCCTCAATTCCACTAGGACATTTATGACTTTATGGTTGACATTCCAAATTTTTTAATGTGGAGCTTCTTCTTTCTTTATATTCTCTTGCCTGCAGTTTCTGAGCTGCATAGTAAAAACACATAATGTTGCATTGTTTCTCTTGTATTATGCTATGTATTGCAATTTAACACAGAGAATTCCAACAGTCAGAAGAAAAAAAAAGGGGAAAAAACCTTACAAACAAAACCAGCATGCAAGTTTATCATGTGTGTCTATATCACCACACCTTATAGTCAAGAAATAGTTAGACAGATTTAGAAAGTAGTTGGCTATAGTTCCATATTTGGTCATTATTAATACTAAATATTCAAATAAAAATATACCAAGAGAGCACTGGACTTGCAAATTGAAACTAGCACACAAGTACGGAAATACCAACAGGAAAACTTCCTCCATACCATTGTTTTTAGAAGGCTACCACATTTAGATTGAGATTGTGTAGCAAGAAATTGCATAGAAAGTCTGTAATAAAGTCATCTTGCACCATCAACATCTTAGTTTGGCACAAATTCTGTTCAAATATCCAATACGGAATGAAGCAGCAAAATCACTCTATGATGTAATGGTAAATTAAGAGATGTGTTCATGTGGATGTTAATAAACAGCTCAAATACATTGCCTTGCTCATATGTTATTTTTGACTAATGAGCACATCAGGGCCTCAAAGGAAGTGAAGGTGGCAGTGGTCTCAGCAAAAACTGTAAGTAGTGAGCTGCACTGTTCTATATATCTGCAATTGTACCATGCACTTGCTCTGGTGAGCCCAGGCCGTGCCACTGCCAGTGGGCAATCCTGAAAGTATCTGAACCACATGAAGAATCAGTGGGAGGCATTGTTAATCCCCCAGAATGACCTGGCCAAGTAAAATGGCCAGGGAGGAATTGATAAACAGCTGATCTTGTAACAGTGTATTACTTCTCTTGAAAGTAGTGCTAACATGAAATGAATGAGATTAAGATACTTCTATTACAAGTCCTACACCAAGCAAGAGTTGGATGGACTGCTCATAGTAGATCTGCAAATGACCTTGATTTGTCAGAAGAAACTAGTCTGCATAGCATCTATGGGTGACTGACATGGTAGGGTGGTGGACATAAAGCATTGGAAATGGTCCCTGCCTAACATTACCAAGGAGCAGTATTGGAACCTAAGGTACAACACCACCAGAACGCAGACTCCTTAAACATAAGATTAAACCATATCAACCACAGCTTTGTATTTTGGTATTGGATATGGAGTTAATTGGAGTGTTGTGTAGTGGTTGGTAGTAAAGTTACACTAGTTGGCAAAGTGTGCCACTCTATTTTCACTTCAAAGTGTCATAGGAAGCCAGAATAACTATTCATCCTCACTGTAAATTCTACTAACCAACCTCCTTTAAAAAAAAGAGTGGGGAAAGTGGCCCTGCAGTTGTCTGACCTTAAGGGGGAGTGATGGTAGCCATCAGCTAATACACAACATCTACTATAGAAAAAAAAAGCAACTGGGAAAAAAAATCACAATAGACTACCATTATTCCACTGGAATGAAAAATTCTGTTCAAAAAGTTTTGGCCAGAACATTATCCATTATTAGCAGCCCAACTAAAAGGTCAGAAACATATTTGCGGAGGACATAAAAATTTGCCATTTTCCTGATCCTCTACAATTTCTAAGCCAGCTAAGAAGACTTTGTTGTCTGAAAACAGAGAACAAATCCAGACATACCAATCAGGAGTTGAAAACTAAACAAAAGTAAGTGAGGAAAAAACCGTCAAGAGCAGAAGTTTTACAATAACTGCGAGCCTGACCTCAAGAGGTTTATGGGTTAGGAAACTGCTACATTTGTTGTAAATAACTTAGCCAGTATCATGCACAGATTATAATCTAACACAAGTGATTTAAAGTACATTGTAATTTATAGTAAAAAATAACAACCAACCAAAAAGACTCCAATATATAATTGCTCAACTTTAATCATCTGTAGGAATGAAAAGTACAACTATTAGGTAGGTGGAAAGCTTTTCCAGAATGGGTAGCACTACTGAATATGCCTTTCAGGAGGAGGATAGGGAAGGAAAGAAGATGGGAGGAAGATGAATTTGACCACTCAACAGAGCATAGCATGCAAAGTAGTTTTATTTAAGACAAGATTACCCAGCAGCATATAGGAGACTTCAAGCTCTGAAAACAGACTGTGAATTCTTCACTTACGGTATGTTAAGGGAATTAAAAAGCTAAGTTTTCAATCTCTCTTACGTAAGTGCTGTTTTCTGTTATTGCCTGATACCATATTCTGTGACTGGTGTGGCAGAGGGTTATAACTGTAGCAGTTGCATTGTGGTTAAACAGAAACAGGTGATCTCAGTATTGGAGGCTTAACTGCTGTCAGCCTGAAACTGTTTTCCCAGACTCTGAGGTGGCTGTCAGTAAAGCCTACATGATTAAGATGCTTACATTGCACAGAACAGCCATAAGAAAAGGACATCTACTTCTATGGATTCCACAGGAAATTCCAAGTAATTTCTTTTGATTTAAAGATTACATATTTAACTTTAAAGGTAACGCTGCAGTTCAAAAGTTGCAGATATTATTCTCTGTTGCAATAGTAATAAGCACAGAAATCTGAGTGAAATATACAGGTACGCTTGTCTTGAAGGTTAGATATCTATTGCAATGGAGGGAAGACACATCAGCAAATAGTAGTCCTTCTTAACCTGCATCATTCAGGTGTGACACGGTCACAAATACAGTCTTGATTTAAATGCAGGCATAATAATGATGGGGCTTCAAGAGTGAATGGTTTGAGACTGACTGACCCAAAAGTGGAATAATGTGCAATATGCCTGTCACAGATACTATGTCAGCATAATTAAATTGGAAAGTATAATTAATCTAACATCCCAAATAAATTTATGCAGGTAATTTCAATTTACACCTGTCCAAAGGCAATGTAATAGCCTACTAAATAGTGATAGGAAAGGATTTGCCCTTTGCATTGGTTTAAAGGTCTTTACAAGGCCCTGTCAGTTGAGGATTAGGTACAGAGATTTACTTAAGTACCCCTTTGGGATGCTGCTAATTCATCTGTGACAGGTATGATTCATCAAAATATTTGTGAAGAGCAAATGTGTCTGAGTGAGTTTAGTTCAGATCATCAGAAATGTGTACCTGAAGATTAGTGAATGTGATCCAGTATGGTACTCAGCTTGCATTGTCTGCAATTGAAAGAAAAGACTGGGAAAGAGATACTGAAATTTAAAATTTAAATGCTTAAAAATGTAAGTGCCTTCCATTAGGAGTAAAATGAACATAAAGTGAATGTGCTAACTCCTAATACGTTTAAGGACAAAACAGCTGATTTAGATGGACGGAAATGAATACATATGATATTTCATATGTATCCACTATGGTAGTGGCAGGCTGTAAAAAACTGTGAGTTTCACAATTTTTTCATTATGCTTTATTTATATTCACAGCTTTCCTAATTCATTTGCCAGTGTATAAAGGTTATTTCTTCCACTGTTTATCTTTCTAAGGGACTGCAGTTTTGTTGCCAGTTGGGAAAGGACCTCAAGTTCACTTCAGTTGCCTTTAAGATCCCTCATGAGTTGAAACTTTCATACTACTCCTGGAATGGAAACCAGTACTTAATTACTGACAGTTAACACTTCAAAAAGCAGGTCAAACCATACTTTGAAACAAAACGAACACAGGTAAGGGTATGAGAGTTAGGTTGGGAATATCTGATAATCACAAGAACAATCTGTTCCAAGCTTCTTAGCAGGAAGGTATGTGCTACCCGCTCTACAGAGCAGAGGTAAACAGAAGCAGATATTTCTTCCCATTGAAGCAGAACTTGGAGCTGAAGCATTCAGTTTACAAGAAAAACCTTGTTGATTTAGGCTGAGGCCCCCTCTGAACTGAATTGAGCTTTCTCAGTCTTTTCAAGCTTCCCATGCAGATACATGGAACAGTTCAGCATATAGAGCTTGGGATTGTTTTTTTTTTTTTGAGATATAACTATACCATAAACATACAAAAAAAACCTTAAAAAGTATATGTGAAATAACAACTAATGCAGTTCTGCTATTCTGCAGACAAAATAAACTTTGGTTCCCAGTTTCCACATTCCAGAAAAAAAATCTTAATAACATTTTATTTACATGATCTATTATTTGAACAAACCTTCAAACTTCTCCCTAGTGCCTTTCAACTGTGTGGTAAAAAGATTACACTTTTTTTTGATGATGGGTCATTCAGGTTTGTACTCTCACGTCTGCGCGTGTGTGTGTGTATCTTGTGAACATAAGTAGTATCAGACAAATAGTCAAGATCCATGCCCAACTATCATTATGATTTCTAAGGTAAACACATTTTACCTATTTATGGTACGACTCCATCTATCTCTGGATGGAAGCATGCTTGAAGTTCAACAACTGAATAATGTGGATGGGGCTCTGAAATTAAAATACCTTGCTCTGCCTTGTTGGCCTTGCAACTGGTTGGATGTAACGCAGGCTTGGTGTGACGGATATGCTCAGGCCTGTGCTTAGAAATATAGTGCAATATATTCACTGCAGCTATAGATTAGTAGTTTTGCCCTGTATATTTTCCTTCATGGTTATTTTTGTTCTTGTCTCCTTTTTTACATTATATTTTTTGTTCATAATGATAAACTGGTAAACTTTTCTGAAAGTTAATCCCCCTGTTAGCTTTGCAGCTTCTATCCTAATCTCTTGTTAGCTTTGCTGTTTGTATTCCTGGAGCTGATTTGCATTCCCTAATCCAGAGCTGAATCTCTTTGCTCTGAGTACTTATGTTTGTATGGCTATGTATTAAATAATTAGCTGAAGGATCCTCCTCACAGAACTTAACACAGATTGAAGACATTTTATATATGATGATGTTTAAATGGCTTTCAAGCCAACTCTGTTTTTTTTTCCTGTTTCATCTTTTCATCTGGAAACAGACAAACCATATGTTTATGATTTTTAAAATTAACAGCTATTATAGCATAATATTTTTGAGAAACATTCTTTAGTGCTTCTGAAAGGATTGCAGTAAAATTATGGTCCTGCCTCTATCTGACTTTTGCAATTCTAAACAGAAAATTGCAGTGTATGCAGGGTTGGACTTGTGAGAATCATCCTTTCCCTGGGATCCTTGGGAGACAGAGATCTGCTGCCTTCATAGTACTGTAGCCCTCCCTGCACAGAGAAAAAGGGATGTGATCACTGCTGTTGTCCACACAGATTATTTGGTTTGCATGTATTAATGTGTATTACATTATATAAAGCATTAATGTGTACCATATTCTAGTAACAGTAAATGAAAGCCAAAATTGAAGAACAAATTTAGGGAACAGTTACAGAACAGAAAAACAGAAATTCTTTACTGTGAGGGTTGTGAGGCACTGGAATGGGTTGCCTAGGGAAGTTGTGAATGCTCCATCCCTGGCAGTGTTCAAGGCCAGGTTGGACAGAGCCTTGGGTGAGATGGTTTAGCGTGAGGTGTCCCTGCCCATGGCAGGGGGTTTGGAACTAGATGATCTTATGGTCCTTTCCAACCCTAACTATTCCATGATTCTATGATTCTACTAATTGTGTGTGACCTAGGGGTTATGTTAGGAACTCATATATGACCTCTCATTGTCATGCAGTAGCCATGTGGTGGTTCTTTAACACAACTGTTCCATGCATAACCAGAGAGATATAAAATTGAATTAGAAGAGTATTACTTTTTTCCTGTAGCAACTAGTGAGACCAAAATTAGAACATTCTATCTACACATAATACCTATACTTCATGAAATGCAGTTAAAACCAGAATAATGTATAAATGCTGATTATTCACGAGATTAATGTGAGCTATAGCTTATACTACAGTAAAGACTGCAGAAGTTCGAACTATTAGAGTACAGCATAACATGATTACAGCCAACAAGTATATGTGTAGAGGAAAGACATCTGACAATAGCTCTTCCACATGTATTAAAAAAGACATTAACAAGAATTAGTGATTAGAAGCTGAAGTTAGATTCATTCAATGTAAATTGAAGAATGTGAACAGTATTAGTAGTGTGCTGTTTGAAAGGCTTCTCTAGACATTCTCTCTCACTCGAAATCAAGACTGAATGCCATTCTTACAGATATATTGTAGTCCAAAGTTACAGCTTGTTTTAGGAGTGACGTGATGAAATTCAGTGGCCTCTTTCAGATGAATTGAAAGTATGTATATAAGAATACTCTTTTCATTTATTATCTGTGTGATATTTTAATAATACAGGTTACCTTGAGTTTTGTTTTCTTTCATTAATGGATATTTTACATTTTCTTTTCAAAGCTCTTAGCCTCCAAACACTGAGAAAATTGGCAGCTTTTTAAGAAAAAGTCACCAGTAAAGAATCTGAAATTAGATCTTTCAGCTCAAGGACATTTATGGAAAATAAAATTACTCACTTGATTTTATTTGTAAAAACCTGAAATATTCCATCAAAACAAATTATTCTCAACACAGATGTAATCAGGGACATGTAAAAATCATTAAGAGCGATATCAAACTTGTTTTGTTTCACTCAGATTGTAGTCATAATTTCCTAAAATTTGCCTCAGTCTAGAAAACTTCTTAGATATGTTTATTTACTAAGTACTGCCTACAGATTTCTTGCCAAGCCATTGGAGTTTATATGTACTGTGGTATTGTTAGAATCCGGAGGATTGATACATTTTATTCAGATGATCTAGAACAAACAGAACTGCAGGAAGGAACAACTTCTGTTCCTTCGGTTTCCACAACTCAGTCAATCAAAGAATCATAGGATCATAGGACCATTTAGGTTGAAAAAGACCCTTAAGATCGAGTCCAACCATAAACCTAACAGTGCCCAAGTCCAGCACTAAACCATGTTCCTAAACACCACATCTACATGTTTGTTTCATACCTCCAGGGATGGTGACTCAACCATTTCCCTGGGCAGCCTGTTCTAGTGCTTGACAACCCTTTTGGTGAAGAAAGTCTTCCTGATATCCAATCTAAACCTTTCCTGGCACAACTTGAGTTTATTTCCTTTTGTCCTATAATTTGCTAGGGAATAGAGACCAGCATCTACCTCACTACAACTTCCTTTCAGGTAGCTGTAGACAGTGATAAGGTAAGAAGACTTCTTGTGATGTGGGTGAGATCACCGGTCTTACAGAATCAATGTGCTCTAAGTTCTTGAGATCTCCGTTTGTGACAAAAATTAGCACAGACAAAAGTAATGTGTCCCATATTTACCTTTTACGGTGTGATCATTGTTTAATTGATATAGA
Organism: Pezoporus flaviventris; assembly: GCF_033815535.1. Classification (NCBI taxonomy): domain Eukaryota; kingdom Metazoa; phylum Chordata; class Aves; order Psittaciformes; family Psittacidae; genus Pezoporus; species Pezoporus flaviventris. Next base: position 27,881,141 of record NW_026892550.1, read on the forward strand.
TAGATAAAATTGTTTGAATGAAGTAATTATATCTGAGAACTTATGCTTGCTACTAAAATCATTATTTTCTTTATTTCTGCCTATATATAACTGTATGTTTTGCACAGCTATTTAATATCTAAGAAGCGTATAAAAAGAAAATGCTAACTATGTAGAAAAGGTGTATTGGGATGAAAACTCTTCAAAAAGACATCATACTTTAAATATTCATAGGCTTTAAATTAGCTTTTACATCTAAAGTTTTAGAAGTGGACTAAAATTAGTAAAATAGTATCAATATCCTCAAAATCTAGTATCCTCCATCACTCTTTAACAATCTAATTAAAAGATGGGTAATGAACCTTATGTCAGCTGATGAGTGTACCACCATATACTATGAAACAAATTAATCATCAAAAATACAGCACTGTAAAATAGTGTTTCAGTAATTTCTTGCTATATAAGCAAGGACATAGACTTAATTTCTAAACAAACAACTAATTGTTAATTTCTTGGCTGAGCTTAAGGTAACTGTCATGCCATGGTTGTCTTATAATTATCATGGCAGACAAAAAAAAATTACACTCATACTAAGCGTCTTAGTGGTAATCTTAGATTGAATCATCTCTCCCAATTAGGGGGTATTAAAAAAACGTGTAATATGAGTGCTCTTCAGCTCTGTATTAATGGGATAGCTTAGTCACAATTTAGGGTTACATAAGCATAAAAAGGATAGAACCTCTTGAAAAATGAATCACAGCAGTCTAATTAATCTAATCAACACAAATTATATTTTCCCTCAGTAATATATGTTCTAGTACACACAGAAATATAAAAAGCGTAATTTACAGATAGCCCAATAAACTAATCTTCTCTCTGTGTTACTGTACTGTTACTACCTCCGGTATCATGAGGCATGTTAATATTTGTTGACCTTTTTGGTCAACAGCCATTCTTCTGTTCATGATAAATATATCATGATAAAAATGTGGGCAATTTATGTTGTGGAGTTATGTTGCCAGAATTCCCAGAAACAAAATAAGTATTTGGAAAAATGCATTTTATCTTGCTTTTAAGATTGATAGCCTTTTCAGAGTTCCTAACACAACAGAACTCCTGTTGCAGTCAGTGGGAAGGGAAGGTCAGGAGATGGAAACCCTGGGAATCTTTGGGCACTCCTGGTACAGCTACACAAGTTAGAGCTGCTTTACTTTCTAAGGTAGAAGATATTATTTAAAAATGCAAGAGGATGCAGAATAAAGCTTCAAACGGACAAGGATATCCTCCCATGCTGTGAAGCAAATTCTATTAGTGGCAGCAGCTGTAACAAAGCTCAGAAAACTAAGAACTTATTAAACATCACATCTGTCAGGCTTTGCTTAATCATGCAAGCATTTGAACTCTGGCAATGTCTTACCACAACAGCAGCAGGTATTGGGTCACAGCACCACAGATAACAGGTGAATCATTATATAGGATATGTGTGTGATATTAATAATAAGCTGTTTGAAATAGCTGGTTTACAATTTTCTATGAGAGGACAGAGTGTATATTAAAGCTGGCTGGGAGAGGGTGAAGTTAAAGGTTGTCTTTACCAGCTAACTGTGACAGAGACGATGTATGACAGGCAATAGTGATTCTTGGAGCTCTGAATATACACAGCTTCTGGAGGTATGTTAGTAGTCTTCATGTTATGGAGGGCACTGCTGATTAATCTTACGAAGTTCACAAGATGCAGGTTGGCAGCTCCTACAGGTGCTATCATATTTATTCTTTAAGATATCATCACAGTCTATATTAGGGAAACAGAATGATGTAGTGAAAAAGTTGTCCCAGGTCTTCACAGACTAGCAGGAGAATCAGACTGAAGGGAGATTCTTTTCACTGCTCACTATGCTTCTGATACCGTATCCCTTGTCTTTCCTCTCACACATACAGGTAAGCTTTAAAATGCATGTAAACAAAATGTTAAAAATTTCTCTGTATGTAGGGGAGAAGCCTCTCAATAGCGTGAAAGTGGAAAAAAATCTTTTCTTAGTAAGAGTATTAAATAGCTTTCACCGCTAAACAAATGCTGAAATCAGTTCAGAATGATAGAAATGCTACTGGGAGACATTCACAGCCTGTAAACTGAGCTGCCATCCCAACAGTGTCATCTACTGGTCTTCCCATTTGGAGAATGTTTCCTAAAGACTTTCAAGAGGCCTGTCTCCAGTGCAATTGATGAGTTTTTTAGGAATTAAGTATTGGCAAAAACCTCTCCCATATCAAATACTAAGTAGGAGACATTGTGGAGGTTTGAAATATGTGATCTTTTAGGAACATTAGTATTAAAAGTAACAGTAGTTACAAACCTAGGAAATTCAGTGTCATTTTCTATCCACGGTAAGTTAGAATTGCTTTCTGTGAAGAATAAATATCCACAGGGATGCAAAAGAAGCCATTAAGAAAATGATAATATTTTACCCTGGTTATTATGTCATTAAAATGTTTCATTACCTTCGCTTAATATCAGATCTTAAAATTATCCTCATATTTGATGCACAGCATAATTTACTATATTGTTGCTTACTTTATTAAGTAAAATATTTAAGATAGTTAAACTTAAAAATCCTTTTCCTAAAGAAGCATATATGCAAAAAGTGTCACTATGTGTATCTATTTTTGCTATGCTGGAGAGCTACACTTGAAGTTACCATGTTTTGCTGCTGTCTTGCTAGAACCATTTGATTTTTCTAGATCATAGGGAGAGGTAAGCAAAGCTAAAACTTACTGTTTTAACTAAACTTATTGTTTTGGTTAAAACAATAATGAGCACAGAGGACTTTCTTACAGAACAGAATCCTGCTTCCTCTTTGAAGAGCTTTACTTTTTTTTCATAGGATCTTAAAGAGGTTAATACATTGACTATCCATCCATGGTCTACTCATCTCTCTGAGTTTAGGGCCCTTTATCATATTTTCATTCATTGCACACTCTCTGAAGAAAACTGGACCTTTTACACTCACACAAAAAAGTCTGAAAGTGGTAAGTACTAAAAAGGGGCGAGTAAAATTTTGTGTGCTATTAGTGCTCACCTATGAGTATGCTTAGGTAAATGCATGTTAATTCTCTCTTAATATCATTCCTTAAGAGATTATTTATAACTAATGTTGCTATTACAGCTGACTAACTATGGCATATTTAAAGAGTCCCAATACTTATAGTTTCATCTGATATTCTTGTCCCCTTTACCAATTAAAATTTGTTTTGTCTATCCACAATAAATTAAACAATATTCGATACTCCTTAAATAATAGTCTTTTGACTAATCAAGCATTCATTTCTTCTTCCATGAAAAGTACACAATCTGAACTGGAATTTAACAGAAATATTTAGTATCTTCAAGTAAACCAGCATTTCAGGATTGTATAGCAATTATTATTAGAACAGATTAAACCTTATTCTCTGCAATAAGACTCATTATTAATGAGGCAGTAACGTACAATTGTCTTAAGTTTCCTAGGGAAGAAATAACTAGCATTCTCAAAAGTGTCATTTTTAGTTAAAACCTTTCCGCAGGGAGATATATAAAAGAGATTGTTACTGAAATAACCACCTGTGCTGTTTGACATGAATTTTTTTTCATTGTCTTCTCTTTTAATTTGTTAATGAAATATTCATTCCTAGGACTACTATTTTACATGTCCTGAATTTGATGATCCTCAAGGCATGGTAAAAAAATAACCTGTGAGCTTGGTGTGCTATGCCACATCCCTAAATTAACATCCACTGTGACATCTATAAAAATAGTGATTGAAACCAGGACTATATTTTTTTTCAATACTACACATTTTTTAGAAATTTTGTGCATTTTGTCCCTCAAAATATTCCCATGTTCATATGTTTACTGTTTTACCTTCAGAAATCAAAAGCCAGACTTCGTATGGCAAGAGAAACCTCTTATTTTGGGCAATCATTAAGAAACACAAGGTTCAGGGTTCTTGGGGAAGTTATTGCAGTGGCTACTTAAAATGCAGAACACTTCCCATTCATTCACCCGAAGAACTGTATTTCTATGAATGGTGTTAATTTGTCCTACCAAGCAACCATTTGATGTCTACTCTGAAATGAGCTGCCTATACTGTCAATGAAAATAAGTGCTGTCAAAGAGTGATTCATCTGATCGCTCCCAAAATTTATCTAATATAGCTGTAATCTTTGATTAGTTTAGAAAAATTTAACTTAAACAGAATTAGGTGACATGAATCAACCTTATATTGCTGGCAGGGATCATTACGACATTCCTATCATGCCTGTTGGTGTTCAAGAAGCATTTGGGCAGTCCTCTTGGGTACTTTTAGGTTGGTTGTCCTGTCTAGAGTCAGGAGCTAGACTCAATGATCCTCATGGGTCCTTTCCAACTCAGGATAATCTATGATTTATATCAAACATTTACTTCAGTCTTGATTCTGGAGTGAGGTATTAAAATGCATGAGCAATTTCACATTCTTTTTTATAATCAAATGCCAAACTTTGAGTTTTCATACAAAATAGCATGGCTGTTGAGAGTTGAGGGTTATGGCAACATTCACTTAAGAATTACAGGTGACCATTGGCATGGTTTTTATTTTGCTACCACTGATTTTGCTTTCCATTGGAGAACTGAAAACTTTTTTCTAAATGCTTTGGTTTTCATTTTCCTAACTCGAGTTTTTTCACAATTCAATACTGTTGATGTGTGCTTGTAACTTTCTTCAAGTTTAAAAACATTTCTATGATAACAAAGAAGATACATCACTGCCTACAGATTAAATAATTTTTAAAATAAAATTAGCCAAAACCATGTTAAACGAACCAAAACCAGCTTTGTTACAAGGCTAAGAAACCAGTCTGAATCTGAATCCACTCAGAGTACAACTGTGAATATAAAGATCCAATTATACATTTATTCATAATAATAAATTCTTTTTCTAATTTAGCCTTTAAGTACACATATGCACAGAGAGAGAAGTATACCACATCAATACTTTCTCAATAGATAATAGCTCTGTCTACTAAAAAGAAATTTATTGTGTTTGCTAACTTACTAGCACTATGAGTTATTTACCTGCCTTTCACATTTTTTCCAGCCTATTTAATTTTTTTTTAAGATATTCCTTTTGAAGTCCCAATAGATACTTGCGGAGCGTTTCTCAGTACTTAACAGTTTGAACAATCTCAGGAAGTCTAAACGTCACCCCTATTGCCTATAACCCTATCCCCCCATCCTACTGCTGTATTGTGATAAGCTGAGAGTTATTAACAAGGGTCAGGATCTCTAACCAAAACTACTTGTGTTTTACCAGCATGGGTGCAGAATTAGACAAATCAGTAATGCAATCTGGGCTTTGGTCTTGCTCTCAAATATAAGAACAGTCATTGCTGATACAGACTTACACATGTATTTATATATTTAAATACAACATGTACTAAGAAAATTCATGGTTATGCTTAGATTGTTCTTTTAGTTTTCCTGATATATGTATTAGTCTGTTCTTTATGTGAGTCTGTTCATTGAAGATAACATGCAACGCATTCACCATAATCATATGAAATTAATTTATGAAAAAAGCAGAAGGAAAGTTTACAAACCAAAAGAAATTTAAATACATGGCATGTTGTCGTAGACGTAAATCATTTTGTTGCTCATCTCCATCTGGTATTTTTTTGTATAATATTTCTTGGAATCTTAGTGGAAGTCAGTGAAATAGGACAATGATAGAAAAATTTATACCACTTGTATACATAAGTAAGAATTTACTAAAATGAAATGTAATGGAAAATGCCATAGTGAAAACAGTATGAGGTTTTGTAGTCAATCTGCTTTCATAGCACTTATCTTCTACATAAGGGATATAAAGCATGTTAATAAAATTTATGTGCAACAGCAAACACAGTGTGCTTTGTTGCAAGTACTTTTGCTGTATTCCCAAGGAAAGGATTAGTATCAGTGCCTTGTTCAGGAAGAAACAATTATGACAAAATTGTTAGTGTGGTTTCAACTTCAGAACTCATTTTCAGCATTACCAGCCTGGCCTACTGCTGCCTTTCTTTTTTTTTAGAGTGATGTGGGGTAGAGTGGGGAAGAGGAACGTAATAGTTAACTCCCTAAACTGCTAAGCTTGGACGGCTGACAGGTAGCTATGCAGTTTTATCTTCTTTACTGAGTAAACAAACTCCAGAACAGGAATCAGCAGCTGCTGCACTAATACCAATCGTATGCTGTGAGAGAATTTTTTCTAATGGCATGCATCCGGATCTGTGCAATGCCAAAACCCAAGAGCCTCAGTATCTTGAAAAACACATCTGTGAAAAGTAATTGTCCTATTAACAACAACAATTGATTAATGGCAACTTGCCTCTCTGGGAGGCAGCATCTCACAGCAACTCTTAAGTTTTGTTTTGCACACTTCACCTTTAATAGGAGAAAGAAAAAATATAACTCAGAACAACCACCCTTCAGACCTGACTTGGATGTGATGTGGCTCATTGGTTAGAGAGAGATCAATGGGCCATGAATGAAAACTCTCTGAAGGCTGACGGCTTAAAGCCAGAAGAGATCTTTCCATTTCATTGTAGGAGTAAATCCATCTTTCAGCATTAAAGTTTGCAACTTCTGACCTGTGACTGTTAAATGACCACATAAAAGTAGTAAAAGATTGTCTTTAAGAAACTGTGTTTGTTCAGAAGTTTGTAATCTTTTCTCTTGGAAGTAGCCCTTGCTACTGTCTGACACTTTGTATTATGACCTACAAACTACAACTATCTCCTAAAGAACAGGATTAATCCTAACTGGATACTACTACTAATACTAATGGATAACTTTCCAAGCCTATTACAAATTTCAGATATAGGAATTGGTACAGAAGTCTGAATTTGTTGCAGAAAGTTCTGACACATTATTTATTTTGATCCCAAATTACAATGAAACTCACCTTTTTCATATCCTTGAAATTTTAATTAAGAAACATCAAAATTTAGCATCATTAGTTTTAAGGAAATGCATAAATGTTTCCAGAGCTAAGACGCTTCATCACAGCTTAATAAAATGACCAAACTGTTTTGTTTCAAATTAGTTCAATATTAAATTGTACTTAACAAATGCAGTTCCTTTTTCCATGAAGCTGCAGCACATAAGCATCATGTGACATTTCTCTCATTGGGCCAGGGTGCTATTGTAAAGAAATGTCCGAGTGGTGAGTTTGATAAAAACCAAAACCACACTGCTGAATGGATGTATAGCTTTAGAGGATGTAATGCCGTATTCTTGCAGAAAATGTTGTGAGGTTGTGAAAATCTTTTGCAATTAAAATAAAAGTCTGAGAAAAATATCCTAAATAAACCTGATGGTGACACAAAGAAGTAGCAGCCAATACCTTACAATCAGAGCAGTACTTTTTTTTCTTTCGTACAGCTGGATATGGATATGATATAATTCTTCTGTCAGAACTCAGTTGCCTGTAGCAAAGGTCAGGTGTGAATTTAAGGGGATTACTTAAAAAGAAAAAAAAAAACCACCCCAAAACCGTACCTTGAGCTTCACCTATAAACCTCTGGATTATTGTACTAAACTTTCCGGTTCTGTGAGAACCGATTTTCCTCACTCATGAATACAAATGAAATATTCTAAGGAAAAGAAGTGTGTACACAAGATGAGGATAACTAATTCTTAAAGTGTTACTAAAAAGCTTTTAAACAGCTCACACTTGATTTCTTCTAGGGAACTGTTAGGCTACTGTTTTCCCCTAATGCAATAGGCTTCACTCACTTTTCAGAAGTTTTTTTGAATGTTTCTCAATTGTAAGGTCTGATTTGAGCCAATCTTATCTGCTGGTTTGTCATGTTTGTGTTCCTCATTTCATATCCCTAGCCAAGCTTCGCTTCACTGCTTGTTTGCAGAGCCACACATTGGGCAGCTGCTTGCTTCCCTACCTGTTTCCATTTGCTACTGTTTTAGGCATCGTCACTCCATTACCTGCTCCTGTAATCATCCTGTAATTCATCCTGTCTTTGTTATCTGAGCTTCATGCTGCTTTTCTTGCTGTGATGACTAGTCTTGCCAACTCCCACAGCTCTGCTCGTCAGTCATTGTATCATGTTTTAGGAGGACTCATGTAATACTGAGTCCTTTAGCTCACAGGAGGCTTTTAAACACTTTTGCTTAAAATATCTTGCAGGAAAGTTGAAGCTCACAAGAAATGCAGAGGTCATTTTTTCTCGCTTAAACCTCAAGAAGACTTTTACTCACATTGTACTGCCCTTGTTGTCCCGAGGTCTTACAATTGCATTTTCTAAGGCCGGGAGACTCATCCCAGGTACATTAACACAGTTATTTGGGCCAGATATATGCACACTATTACAAATACAATCTCATTTTATAATTTTATGACAGAACTAACTCAATAGAGCTAACTCTGAAGAGCAGTAACAACACAACAAATGTAAAAAAAATCACATTTCACGTAATCCTTTCCCTTAATCTCCCCTCCATGAGCACTGCACTTCTTTTCCAGCCTTATATTCCTTCCTCTGCCATTCCTTGAGGAAAGAGAGAAGAGATGTTTTCCTTTCACTTTAGCCCTTTCTTATCGGGTTCATATTCATGTATGTCATCATAGAGCAGATATGCCTGTGTACAGTATCTAATTTTATCAACATAGACTGCATATAGCTTCAGACTAAAAATAGGTAAGAAAATACAGTTGCAGATTCACTGGATCACTTGTTATATAGTACATCCTAGTTATTGCACCAGCTGTGCAAATTCTAGAGCTAGAAAAAAAGGCTATGAAAGTTATGATTTATATAAAACTCCAGTTAGAAATCTGAGCAGAAAAAATTAAAGCTGTCCATGTTGCAATTTCCTGCTTTGGGTCAGGACTTCATGTACCCAAAACCGGAGATTTTTGATTAAAATTAAATGTAAGGGTTTTGACAGTTAGAGTTGTATTGCATCAAAGAAATTTCATATTTTCAGGGAATGAAGAGCTCCCAGTGGTTTTCATATTCTCAGTAGTTTTAATGCTCTTTTCCTACAGTGAAAACATCACAAGCCCATGGCTTACTAGGCTCAGGAGGAGACCACCAGATTTCCAAACAAGGTTCTAATAAAATCACCTTCTGGAATTAGCAAGAATGGTTGAGATTTTTTAATGAAATGTAATTTTTTAGCACACTAACTAAGATATGCCTCCCTTGTTTCAGTTCAAAGTTTCTATGGAATTCTTTGCTCCTAAATGAAGAGAAGGAAAAAAGGCCTTTATGAAAACACATGGTTCTGATTGACAGATACATCCTGCCTCTGTAGAGCAGAGGTCTGTATTAGAAACCTCTATAATCCACTGTGACAATGGCTACTATTATTATTTTCTAATACCTTCCTATACTTGTCCTCATTTTTGGGGGGAGTGGGAGGCAGATACCATGGCTTGCCTGCAATATTATGTTCATTAGGTCACTTAGCTTATTATATTCTTAATTACAGAAATTACCTGGAAGTATCTAGCATAGTATAGGGGTACTGTGAATGAGAATACTGAGACACTTTTTTCCAGTCATGTTGAAGCATTTGTGCTAAAAGAAATAATGTAAGAGAGACTATATTGGAAGTATAGGTTTTTCAAGTGCATAATTTGTCCTGCTTCCTAGTAAGCTGTTCCTGCTGTTCCTTTTCCGCTACACTCTAGAAAGTGGGTGTTAGAATATTTGTAAGTCAGTGTTTTAGAACAGACAGGGGTTTTCGATCTACTAAAAGCAAAGTCAATTAAAAGCCACACTCTTATCTGAAAAAACACCCCAGCTATCTGAGGTTAATGGAAACTTTAAAATTAATGGTAGCACAATAGTTTCCCTAACTGAATATGATCTCTCTTTAGTTCACAAATAAGACAGAAAAGATGAGATACGGTGAGTTCTCTATCCCTTTCTTACCCTGCTGACACTGAGGAGGATAGGTCTACATGCTCCAGAAGACACTGGACCTCCAAAATGCTGGAACACATATAGAATAACTAAAACTTCTCACCCCTAATCTTCTTACATTCACTTCGCTCATCCATGTCAGTCTTTTCATGTGTACTCTCTATTCCTCCATGTCCTTCTGTTCTCAGTCTTTTGAACTCATTCCTTCCTTATTTGCAAATAGGAAGCACCTATTTACTGAACAGCTGAAAATCTGAAGTGTGACATCTGCATTGACATGATCTGTGATTTCTCTTAAAAAAAATGGTGTATGGACATCACCTTTTTTGAAGACTTATGGCAGCCCTCCTGTCTGATCTCAGAGTCTACACTAAGGGGCTCCTGGGCCATCCTTCCTAAATACTTGATAAGCAGGGGCCAGGTTGCATACCATTTTATTATTATTATTGTCCAGTGACAGAATCTGGCGGATGTGCATAACAGTCTGAACTCTCTTGAACCTATTAAGTGTCTGGTAGATTATTTGAATATGATCTACAATTCCTATGGATATAAGTAACTTCTGAAAGTCACACTGCAAACATAGCCGAAAGGAACACAATTGCCCGTTTCCTGTTTTGAATACTCAGTGCTAACACATCAGCCATATAAAATTAGCATATATAACAATCAAAACATCATCTAAAAACTCTGTGTACAAAATAAACAGATTTTTTGAATACTTTCAGTGCCTCAGCTTTATAATGCTGTTTTGATTATAAAATTTATAACATTTTTGAGTGATAAATTTGCCGAAGAAATGGTTTCATCTTCTGAGTCTTCACCACAGATGTGTGCAGGTAACTAATGTAGCATAAAGTGAGTACTTGGATTATTATTTTTTTTTTAACACCCTGGATTCACAATTTCACTTTGTGTTTCACGCAATTGTGGCAGGAAATTTGGAGCAGCAGGTAAAGCCGGCCACCCCAACCCCAGCTGGATGGAAATATCCATTCCCTTGCCAGGGAACATCAGTGCTTCTGGAGCTATAGCCTTGGCATGATATACTGCCGATGCCAAAGCTGACAGCAAGTCTCCATCATACATCACCTGCGTGCGGGGTTGAGAGTGTGGCCTCCCGCCGCGCGCCCCTCACCAAGGCCACCTCACGGCCGCCGGACACAGCCCACCACCACAGTCGGCTTCGAATAGCATCGGAAAACACGCGGCGAGGCCGGCCGGAGGAGAACTACATTTCCCAAGAGCCTCCGCGTCCCCGGGCCGACGCGATTGGTCAGAGCCAGAGCCCATCAGCGGGGAGGAGGTAGGCAGCGGTGCCGCAGGTGCGCGCCGGCGGAGGGCAGCGGCTGAGTGGCGGGGGGAACATGGCGCTGAGTACCAGGGCACCGCGGCGGCTGTTGCTGCGCTTGCCGGCCGGGAGCTGCCTCCTCCTCTTGCTGCTGCTTCTTCTCTGCGGCCAGCTAGGGGGAGGACAGAAAAAGAAGGAGGTAGAAACGTTCGCTTCTTTCACCATCGCGCTAGGCTGAGGCGCTGGGGTTGCCCCACTGCGCTGCCTCCCCCTTGTCAGCTCCTCGGGCACCCGCGGCGTCCCCCTCCGCCCGGCTCCCTGAGCCCGGCTTGCCCCGCTCTCCTCCCGTCGCGGCGCCAGGCGCCCTCTTGCTCCGCGGTCTCGTCTCTACTCTTTTCCCTCCCCAGCGCGGAGGGGGCGCCGCTGGCCCTGCCCCGCCGAAGATGGCCGGTAGCGTCTCCAGGGCAGCGGGAGGCAGCGCTGCTGCGGGAGTGCGCAGCGCCGGGTTCGCGGTCCCCAGTGTGATGTCCCAGCCCAGGCGGTTGCCATTTGTGTTGGGCCTTTAACTCCCGGGTTTTGAGCAGATGAAGGCGAGGAGCACCGTGCTGCACTCGGCTGGCCTCCGTGGTGGGCCTCGGGTGCCTCTGCAGCCAGCCGAGGGTGAGGAGCGCTGGCCTGCGGCGAGGCGTTAGGAGAATGATGTTAAATCCCGTGTTTGTGGTGGAAAAATAAAATACATGCCTTAAGTTAATAAGACTGAAGCTGTGGCAGCAGGTGTGTGCATGTACGGTGTGGGTGCTGGTACTCTCTTCAGGATGACTTCTGGGTAAGAGAGATCTGGAGGATGGGGCAGTTGTAACTGTTTTGGTAGCAAAAATCTGTCTTCAGCATTTAGAAAGGGAATGTGAAGAAATGCATAGTGTAAGTATTAACTTGTCCAGTTTCAGTGCTACTAGATCTTACAACACTTCGCTCCCTAGCTTGTCCTCGTTTTCAGGCCAGGTTGTCATATAGCAAGTGCTAGGCCAATCAGTACAGTCTCTTTACAGCTGCTCTGTAACTTTGCATAGGGGAGGGGATAACTGTACTGAACTGTAGAATTTTTTATTACTTTGCAGCTGTTAGTGTTGCCAGAGAACTTGTGCTTTGTGATGGTGGAAGAGAGGGAAGGAACAATTTTGCTAACAGGTCCTCTCTGAACTATCTGCTCATATAGGAGAATGATTAAAAATTTGTTTGGCTTTCCATTAAAGAACTATGTAGGTTACTAAGGCTTATTGGCCAAAGAAGTAAAATGAGGGATCACAGAGAAGGAGGTGCTGATGTCTTTCCTCTGGTGTCTAGTGACATGACTTGAGGGCATGGCTTAAAGCTGTCTCAGTAGAAGTTCAGATTGGATATTAGGAAAAAGTTTTTACTGAGAGGCTGGTCAAGCACTGTAACATCTCCACAGGGAAGTGGTCATGGCTTATTAGTGTTCAAGAATTTTTTGAACAATGGTTTTAGGTATATGATTTAGCTTGTAGGTTGCCCTGTGTAGATCAGTGATCCTTCTGAGTCCTTTCCAACTCAGGATATTCTGTGATTTTACAAGACCAAATTTAGTATGCAAAATCCTTATTTAAATGTGTAAATAGCAGTGTGACTCTGTGGTCTTCCCAGATTTAAGTAATAACCTGAATGTTGAGCTAAATCCCTTGGGTATCAATGTAAAAAACATAAACCTTTACTCCGTACGTTCTCTTTTCTACTCTCTCTGGTAAGAGTAGATAGTAATGTGTTGCTCTTCTGCTGCTATAATTAACTTATTTTCAAAACTTTCTTAATATATACATTTTTCAATAAAATGTGTTTAATGTTCATTCTCTTGTACTGTGATGTGCTGGCATTGCAACTTTTGTTGACCCTTTCATAGGGAGTGCCAGCTGTGCTAGCGAGATAGCTGAAGCTTTCTTACAGTAAGCAGCTTAGAAGTAGCATTTTAAAACTGTTCCGAGTAAAATTATATGAATTGAAAGAGCACAGCGTCTTGTGCTGTAACAGTACTGTCCAGAAGTACAGTGGTAAAAGGCAAAGATAGTGGAGATTACATGTGTAAAGTGAACCCAAGTTCTATGCAAAGACTGGTAAAATTGCCATAGCTTTCATGGAAGTTGGAAAAATTGTTGGACATACAGTGAATTGTTTTGAAGTGAACACCCAAGGGCTAATGTAGTAGGGTTAAAATGTATATCTTGTGAAATAAAAAGAATTCACATCTCTGTTTCCTCTTTCCTATTTGATTTGAGTGTATCTTTATTGGAGTGGTTGTCTGGAAAGAGGTTAAGGGTTAGAGAAAGGAAACTTCTTTCCCAGTCAGCTTGAAAATGAGAAGAACTTGTGATGTTAAAACTGGAGCTTAAGCAAAGAAACTATACTTGGTGACAACAATTATTTCATTTTTTTTAAATTTTTTATTTTTTATTTTTTAACATTGACTACCTAGAAAAGTATGCATGAAGTCTGAATGAGGTCTCTGGATCAGTTCAGTTGTATGAGCATCAAAGGTGGAAATAATGACTTTGCAGAAAGGAGAGGACTGAGTTAAGGTATTAGATGTTTTGAAGGACTTACTGGTAGAGGAAAACGAATGTGGAAATGAGAGAACATTAGTGTAACTGTTTGTGTTGATTGTTAAAACACTATGTTATAGCTGTGTTTAGAGTGGAAAATATGTAAGTTCTTAAATGACTAAAATACTTTTCCTGTGCTGTAAAATATGCTTAATGATAACTAAAGAAACTTTCTTCTCTGGCAAATTACTGAAAAGTGCTGAGATCCACGTTAGATTTGATTAGATTTGTACAAATGTAAATAACTATTAAATAATGTATTTTAATTAGTTGATGATTAGTCATCGGTGTAATAGAAGCTATTTCTAGAGTGTCCATCTGAATATGTGAGCATACAAACATTCCTACCGCTTCTCTTTAATCCTGTTGTTCACTTTTCTGTATTGTGAACACCCATGGCAGCCTTCACCACCGAGGAGATAAACAGAAAACATTGGACTGTCTTAAAATGACCACAGATAAAATGTAATAATTTGGAAGTTAGATGAAGAGCAACCCTGTATCTTTCTTCCATGCCTCACATGTAAGAGCTAACTGGATTTGAAGGCTGCTTTTATGATTTTAATTCTGGTGTTGAGCAGTACCTTTATTTAAAGTGAAGTAAAAAAAAAAAGTAACCTGGTTATGGAATAGTAGCAAGTAACTCAGTAAGAAGTGTTCTGTTGGAAACTATATTCATCATGCTTGAAAATAATAATACACTGTTTCCGCAGCGTTTGAGGTAATATATTTGTATTAACATACATGCATTTTCTGTAAGGCATGTTCCCAAGCATGTTTTGAATCTTTTAATGTATCTTATGCAAATTCGAAGTGGGTAAAGACCATTAAAGTTTGAAAGGAATCAATGAGAATATTACACTTTGAAATATACCACTTGGCTTTTTATTATAAATTGCTTTGCATGGGCAGTTTAAGTACATAAGATTTCTTTTTTTGACTGAAGCATGTAGAAGGAGGACATTGGTTTTGCAATATTAAAAGCTTTTCTCATAGAAGATAAAGTTTATTTTTGAGCTTTCTTGTAGATGATTCAGAAGCTTAGTTAAATCCCTGATAGGCAATTGGAGTAGCTATTTTTCTGTAGGTAAGTTTGTCGTTACTGTGAAATCTAGTATAGGAAGGCTATCTGTGTAGACCAACATATCAGCTTCATCAAGTTGAAATATCTTGTTGAGCTTAAAACTACTCAAAAAGACTCTGATGATATATAACAGCATTGTAGTAATTTACTCTTCTGCAACATTAGTTTCTGTAATGCCTTAGTTTGTGCTGAGTATTTTTGAAGTATTTCAGGTCTTGTATCTCTGTCACTGTTCCTTACATTTTCCTTCCTGTGTTTCTCACCCTTTTCACAGCTGGGTGTACAAGTTAATGCCAGTTGTGAGAAAATGTAGAAGATAGAGTTGGAAGGATGATCTAACTGATCCTTTATCCCAAAGCTCAACATTGCTTTTATTGCTCCTGACAAATGTCTAACTGATGTGCCCTTAGAAGTCTTCAGTTGTGGTGACGTTATAACTTCCTTAGGTAAACTATTACTGTGTCTTACTGTTAAAAGTTTCCCCCCCCCACCAAAGATCTAACCTAAATTTCTATCTGTTCAGTCCCTACATTTTTGAGCTCATTGTTTTTTTTGTCCTCATCATGGCCATAAAGAGCAGATTTTTTTTTTTTTTTAATATATACTCATCTGTATTTAGACAGGGACTAACAGTAGCTTTTTGATATTTTTTCCAGTCCCCCCTCCCACTCCCCCATATAAATAGAAGCAACTGTGGGTTTTGTTTTGTTTTTTTTTTTAAGGCTCTAAGTATTAAATGTGATAATTTACCTCACAGTATCTTCAGTTGTGAACATACTTTCCACTGTTTTATGTGAAATCAACTGGGATAGATTGGCAGTATCCTCTTGTTACTGCACCCTGTGTTCTTGTTTTCCTTTGGGGTTTACATAATCCCAACTTGTTTATTCAAGGTTATTAATGATTATTACCATGTTTCTTCCCTTGGAGCCAGAATAGTACCTTCTGCTTTACAGTACATTTCCTAGTCTGATTTGTGGTAGTATTTCACCATGAATGTAGCAGTGGTTGCCCCTTCAGAGCTAGTCTGTTGCTGCAGAATGAAAAGGGCACTACTTAGTTTCATCCTGTTTCCTGATGCTGTTTTCAGTGATCTGTAGTATTCTTTCCTTCTGATCAATGTTCTGCCTGCATATTTAATTGAAAGAAAAAAAACTATAAGAAATGTGGTAGAGCAAGTAGAGAAAAAGAAAAGAAGATGATGTATGATGAATGAGTAGTGTTCAGCATAGATTTGATGGCACACGTAATATGAGACATTCTTGATTTCTCAGGATGTCTGATATTACTTCAAAATAGTGATAATGAGAACTTAAGTTTCTTATATTCATCTATTGAAAATAGGTATTATCATTGATCTTGAATATAAAGGCTTCTTACTTTAAAATTTTGGTTTTGGTCTTCAGACTGTGGAGCACTGCATGTCTTTGCTTTTGAAATAGCATGCAGGAAAATGGCAGTTACACTAAATCTAGGCTTCTCTTAAAAAACTTAATTACAAACTGTGATGTGGGAAAGGTTGAACCTATGAAGGAAAACTTAGTCCTGACTATAGATTTGGCTTCAAGCCATTTTTGAAGACTGCATTTTAAGTACAGGGTTTGTATCCATTTATGTAATATGCCATTTCATCTATTGTTGCAGTAGAGAGAGAAGGGTTTTTTTCAAAGCTCTGAAGCTTTAAAATAACTGTCCTGGGTTTTAAGTGAAATAACAGTAATAAGACATGGCTGAAAATGTAAAATTTTTTGTAAATGCAATTCTGAACGTTTTTTTTTCTACTCTGCCCTAAAAAGAAGAGTGAAAAAATGTGTTTGCAAGAATTTCTATTTTTCTGCTTATTTTTACAAGCAGCAAAACCCCTCATATCTCTTCTATTCCTAGGTAATTAAAGCTTTAAAGAAACTTAAAATTAACTAGCAGTTCTTATATAGAAAACCTTGATGTGTTCAGTGATTGCATACAATAAGTGAAATAAAGGATGCTTACAGCAGCCTGATAGCATTTTGTAATTGGATTACTGAAAGTTTTCTGTCCCAGGTATCTCCATTTGGCATCTTTGCTGTCATAAGACAGATCAGTGGCATAATTGATCTCTTCCCCTGTTCTGTTCTATAACTGTTTATACAGCACATCCTGTGCAAATGCATGGAAAATACAGATTGTATTTGTTTGAGTTCTAAGTGCTCTGGAAAAATCAGTTGGTACAATTACAGTGGGAAAGCATTGGCAGTTGGTTTCTTTTCTTTTTTGTGTGTGTGTGTGTGTGTGTATGTTTTTTTTGGTTACTATTTTGGATTTTCAGTTTTGTTCTTTTAATTTCTAAAACCACTTTGAAGGTCACATTTTATTGGCTAAGGAACTGATCAGAACTAAAAAAAGGAACTTTACCTGGTATTTGTTTTAGGCCTCTTGCTCTAATAAATCTGAAAGTAGGCATAATACAAAAAGTATTATATTTTCAACTAATGCTATGTGACATTATTAGACATATAGAAAAATATCTTCTTTAATGTTTGTCTTGTATACCAAAATGTAATAACTACCTTTTGTTAAGACTTCCAGTAATGAGGGATTGCCATGAAATAAATTGAAAGCTGCATGTGAAATAGAGAAACTCATATTTTTGTATGCTATTATTGCAAGTCCTTCACATTCAAAGAAAGATAAAACAAACTGATACTTGCATTGAATGGATTGCTTTTCTTATGATGGAATTACACAAAAAAAAAAACAACTATTTGATGACAAAAAGAATCTGAGAAATTTGAGGTGGAAAAGATTTACACACTTGCCAGTGCAGGCTTATTCATATAAAAATTCTTCATGATTGCTCCAGTGGTGGCAGGACTTCTATCATTTTTCTGGGGAGACTGTTCTCCCGTGTAATAGGATTTATGGATAGTTAGGACTTTTTTTTCTTCTTCTGATTGTATCCAATAATACCATTTTGGAATACCCCAAGTTCTTCATCTTTTCTTTTCAGCAGTTGCAATCATTAACGTAATTATGCCATCCCATTCCTTTTTCTTGTTCTTTTCGTTTGAATCTGAAGCAACTTGCTATTGAATTTCAGACGTATTGGCCATTAAGGTTTAGCAGAGTCTGTGTTGCATAGAATATTTGTACATCAAGTTCATAAGTGATAATTAAAGTTGTGCAGTCCCTTTGTGTAATGACCTTTTGAACTCAAAATTTTTTTCAGCGTTACAGGCTATAGCATCTGCCACTTGAAGGATAAAAACTGTTTTCTGCTCTGCTTTTTAATAATTTCATATTACTATTGCTATCTGCATGTTCAGTTACTTTCCTTATCCAGTTGCCTCACATAGGCCAAGTATGACAGGGTCTAGTTCTGAATCTTGCTCCTCTCCAGAGCTACTCACCTCAGCAAATGAATCTCATTGCAAAGCCTGGTGTGTATAAGGCTAGGGCACGTTCAGAGTCCTAGAGAGCATTGAGAATTCTTCTTTCTTTACTGCGGTGTCTGAGTATTTTTATACAGGTAGAGTATGCAACCTGTTAGTTGGATATGAAGTAGAATTACTACATGTTGCAGATGCTTGTGGTTAATAAACTTCATTGCCTTCTATCCATGGATCTAGCCAGTGAAAAACAAGTTAGTTAAATGTGCTTACCTCGTGCCCAGAGTATTATTAATTAACATCCTGGTGACTTAAATGGAAATCCCATCACACATTTCACTGAATAGCATGCTTTGGAAAACAAAGGCAACTTACTGAAGTTAACTTCTTCGATAAAGTGGGGGTTTTTATTATGATTAGGCTGGGGGTTAGAAAAAGTACATAAGGGAAAACAAAAACTGTTAAAAGCTCTATAGAAATGAGGAGGCCATCAATTGCCAGAGATTCTAGATTTGTATACAGTGATCTCTGTGATGCTATCTTGCTTTATTTTTTTAAAGTAGTCTTAGAAGTTTTTCTTGCAATAACTAGACTTACAGAGTTAATGGGGTATGTAAATAGGTAAATATGACACTAAATGAGACCTTTAACTGTGAAAGTATAAGGAAATGAAACTTTTTATTTGCTGTTATGCTTGTACCTGACTTCATTTAAAAAAAAAAAAATAAAAGTTTTATATTTTTATCTGCCATTTATGTTGCCATTATACTGTAAAAGGGGTTTCAAGCTATCTATGTATCCAGTGGTTGGTTATTGCAAAAATCAGTTTGAAGTGGATCAGTCTTTATGGTGATGGATGACTGAAGTTGGTAAGATTTCTTCTTATCCGCTACCAGCCGTATGCCTTAAATGGAATTGCTGTTAATGGCACATAAAACTTCATTAGTAACCAGATTCCTCCTGCAAGTTGTCTCAGCAAGTCCTAGGTTCTTCAAACTTAACCTCATGCTGAAATGTGTCTTGCTTAATGAGTGACCTGATCATGTACGCATGTTGAATCTGATCAGCTTTTTCTTTTCTATGAGCAGTTGATCTGAATTTGAGGCAAAGTGCCTGTGAAATATGATGCCACACAAACTGTATGTAAATATATTTAAAAACATTAAGATACATGCACTTCTAAATAGACAAGTTTTGATCATCATAACAAATATAGTTTTGATCCAGCAGGAATATTTTGGTAATGCTATTTAGATGTGTCCTTTTATTACAGTTATCACAAAGTTCAGATGGTGATATTTGATAATTACGGTCAGAAAATTGTTTTAACAGTATTCTTTTTATTTAAGGAAATGTTACATGCTCTTGACTTAAAAAATAGTAAAAATGTTTACCAGGTTTAGTTATTAAGATTTAAGAGAAGCCAAGTTCAATGAACAAATGTACTCAGAATTGATGGTCCTTAAATCTTTTAGAAATCAGTTAGAGGATAGAAACTGGTAGTGCCAAGTTGTCTGAATTCTGTATTATTTTTGCATCCATCTTCTATATAACTTATGGTTTGTACTCTCAGTAACCATATGATGGCTCAGCTTTTATACATTTTGTTGCAAGTTTTTTCATCTTTCAGTTCTATGCCTGATTTCTACCAAAGCTTCCAACCGAAATGGAAAGGGAATGGCGGGAATTCTGTTGGAATTTCAAGGAGGACACCAGTTTGAGGCAGTTTAATCCAAATTCAGGTTAGGACTGTTATGCCTCTTACTTGTCCGCAGCACATAGTTTCAGTTGTTGACAGTGTGACAGTGCTTTGAGTGGTGAGACAGAAATTGTTAGAAATTGACAGGAATCACACATTAATACTAAAGTAACTATTTTGTCTGTTGTTGAGATACTTTCTCTTCTAGGTGTTCATAGAAGCTCTTATATGTAAGCTTTTGTCAAATCTCTGTTTATTAATAGCAGTACGCTAACTTCTTTAGTGGACAATTTGTTTGGAAACTAAGATAAAACATGATTAATATTCACTGGACAGGCTCCAGATATTGTCATTGGTTTTCATTTCCTTTATGCTTTTTTGTTTTGGGACATTGCTGATCATTTTCCACCTAAAATGCGTGGTAGGCTTTCTCATTTTTTGTTTGTTTCTTCTAAGCTGGATAAATCAGTCAACACAGATAGATTTACACACACATATTTGTCCAGGTCTATATGAAGTATCATTTACTTTGGTGTTGACAGCTGTGATTTTCTGTCTTCCTGTAATTCTAGACCTTGATCCTGTAAAGTGCTTTAACCAGACCTCAAGCAGAATGTGGCTTTCAAAGTAAAATTTCCATCCAAAATGCTTTCATGTAATTGTATACTGGTTCTGGAGGCTGCTAATATACAATTTCTTTAAAAGTAATGGCCACCTGAGGTTCTGATTTTGTAAATATGGAAGAGCAATCCTGATCTGATTTAGCATTTTGTGGATTAGCCCATTCTGTACACAGAAACTGAACATCTTAAGAAGTGATTGTGTGCTATGAACTTGTAGCATTCACAGTATGTTTTGTCAATGAAATGTGACATCTCAAGCTTTTACACAGTAGCATTGTGGTTGGAGTATGTCTGGGAAACTGGCAGAGGGAGTAGTTGATATTCATTTGATTTCTGGGAAATGATACCCTGCATCACATAAAGTACCCTAAACACTTGTCTGTGTGCTCCTCTGGGTGCTTAGATCCCCTTGAGGTGGTTGCGTTATTTTAATTCAGAAAGCAGGTTCCTGCTGTGAAGTGTATTGGTTGCTTTTGCCCTGTTTTGTTTACACTCTGAAATAGTCTCTGAGTGTGTGAGCTGGATTCTATTACTGAAATTAAGCTTAAGTGTGCACTCCCGAAATGCAGGTAATGCAGTGCAATTACTAATCGATCCATGGAACCAGTTTAGAATTAGTTTGAAGCAAAATCCTGCAGGGTGGGATAATTAAGATTTCAGCACCAGCTATTTTGCTCTGCAGATCCATTAATTTGCATTGCACTACTCACTGATACGGATCTAGTCAAACTTCCCTCTTGCACAGCCACAGTTTCTGTGGAGGTTGCAGGATTCACTGGGCCACGAAGGAGTGACGAGAGAAGATGATTTTCTAGCTGAATGATAATCATTCAAAAGAGGGATAGTTCTGGGTTCTCACAGCTATTTATACATTTAATCCAATAACTGTACAGTATAAAACATTGTAATACAATCTGTTCAAGTAGGTTTACTTGTCCACCATCTGGACGTTGAGTGCTGCCTGCCAAACGTTGAAGTTGGGGAACACATGGAGGGCAGTGAAAGAAATCAAGGTTACTTGTAAGTAGCGAGGGTTCTTCAGGATAACCTCTGTGCACTCATTTTCTCCATTTAAACTGCTATCACCTCCTCAGTTTCAATTGCTTTTGTCAGTGGAGGTAGCTGAAGGAAACAAGTGTAGAGTGCAGTATGCCCAGTGCTCAGAGTACCAGCCTTGAATATTTATAAGTAATGGAGACCTTGCTGGTAACATAAAGGTGTTCAAATCAGCATTTTTCTAGTGCTCTTCCACGCTGTTTATATTTTACAAGAATGTTGAGGAAGGGAGATTGCACAAAATCTGAGTTGTAAATACCTGGTGGGAGGCAGGAGAAGCTTGTTCAAATCTGGAACTGTTAGCCCTTGTCTCAATTCTTTATTTTTTTTTTTTTCCTGTTTGCTGTAGATCCAGATTCCTCAGCTAACTGCTTTTCTGTGTCTTAGTTAAGCTAAGTACTGTGTTACATCTACAGATACCAAGCAAAAGAGAGTACAGCACAAGACTGTAGTGGTGTATGATTTAATCTATGGGTGGTCAGATATCACCATATTTGACTTAGTTTTAATGGAATGCTAGATGTGGGAGAGGCACTAAAGCTGATAAATGTATTTCTGTGCAAAATATGTTATATTGTAGAAAACATGTTGGTAAGTGGGCTACACAAGAAAACAATGAGGCCTGAAGTCATCCTACTCTAGGCTTTTAGTTGAAATGTTGGTGGAGGTTGAGCAACCTGTAGTGCCATCAGTCGCAGTACTAATGGACAGTTTCACCTGTGTAAGAACGGAATGATATTTCCACCCCCAGCCCCTTCATAAATTTAGGTTAAATACACTGATGCCTTAGGTATGGTCATTTTACAAGAGCCTCAGGTGAGCTGTGTTGTAGAGATTGTAAGTCCAAGTGTATAGTGCATATTCAGAAGACATAATTTCATAGAAAGTAGAATTTTAATCATTAATAGCATTTTTCTTGTCCCACGATGTTCAAGTGATGTAATCATTATTATGTTAGTGTATTAGTCTGTTGGCATGTATCTTAAGTGATTTAAAAATCTAGCTGAAGCTCTTCAGTTATAGCAGCATCATTTTTTTTTGAGCAATGAAGGCACTGTGCTGTCATGCAGAACTTAAGCTTGCTTGCTGTAAGGGAGAAAATTACAAGTTAATTAGCTGATACAGCAGCTTTGTTTTCCAAAGTAATTTGGAGTTTGTACTTCTCCCAAGAAGTAAAAATGGAACTTTTACTGAATTTAATGAAATGTTTTAATAGTAAAAATGTTTTAGAAGAAACATATTTTAACTCAAGTCTTTACAGTGAATTTTGAGTCCATAAAGAGTTAAAAGAATATGCTTTAAAATTAGCTTAGAGAGGCACTCTCAGCTGTGTGTTGTCATTAGATCTATAGTCACTTTTTTCTCAGAATGGAAAAATGCATAGACCTTTAGGAATTTGATTTCATGTTAGTTTGAAAGTTGATTTTGGAAGGTAAAAATTTAGACATGATATGTCCATGTTTATGGGAATGCAGTGTTATTTTGGTAAATGCTTACAGTAAATTTTTATTTTTCAAGTGTAGACATCAGTTCCACTTCCAGTTTCCTTA
This sequence comes from Pezoporus flaviventris, assembly GCF_033815535.1. Taxonomy (NCBI): domain Eukaryota; kingdom Metazoa; phylum Chordata; class Aves; order Psittaciformes; family Psittacidae; genus Pezoporus; species Pezoporus flaviventris. The sequence continues at coordinate 27,904,342 of NW_026892550.1, forward strand.
ACGTGAGTTATTGAGCTATCTACTATAAAGTACCTGATTTTTTTTTTTAATATTCAACACAGAAATTAATGCCGAGTATGGGTGTTTAAATGGCAGTTTCTTAACATACTTACACCATTTGCGTTAAAGCTTCCTGACCACTTGTACAGTCTTGATTTAGTATTCAACAATGAACCTCTGCTTTACTCTTACTAGTTGCACTTTTTTTTTATTTATATCAGAATTACGTGCTGGTATCCATAAATAGTCTTTCCTGAAACTACTTAAGTAGATCTGAAACTACAAGGTAATTATTTTATGCTAAATTTTATGCTTAATCCTTTATCCTAAAAGGATTAAGGGCTTTATCTATCACTAGAGATTGTCTACCTCCTGTTGAACCACAGAATTCATTCATGAACTTAGCACTGTTGTCCTTTGTCTTCTAATGAATGACTTTATAGGGAACATAGTATTCTGATGAAAGGAACTGCTGCTCAAGGAACTGTGTAGTACTGCTGTCCCTTAATGTATGGGTAATTGCAAGTATTCAAGAATTTCATCTAGGTGGCTGACAGAGAAAAAAGGAAAGCTTTGTAAAAGGTTCTGTTGCTTGAAAATGTGGAGGTATTAGTCACAGAGAAGAAGAATGCTAAATTTAATGGTTCTATCATATTTTTGTGGGTGTGGGGTTTTTTTGTCCTTTCCCCCTGAGAAATGGAAATTGCTAGGAAACTGACAAAGTGACCAATAAAAGGGTGGAATAATACAATAAAACTGTAGAGAATAAATGTCAGAGATGGAAAGAATGTATGAGTAACTGTTAGTAATAAAATGACAGTGAAATAATGTGAGGATGAAGATTTTTCTTACAATGAAGTATGTGAGTCGTGATCAAAAGAAGTTCAAAAAAAGTATTAGCAGGCATACTGCTCTGAAACATATATTCACACAGGGATAATGGGTGCATATACAAATTGCCTAGTTTTTAAAAGTGGAGCTTACACTCAATTAATTTTGATGCCTTCAAAATTTTATTCCTTGCCTAGTATTTCTGACTCTACTTTGATTGATGTGGCATCTTTTTATCCAGAAAGAGAAGGAAGAGGATTGCTTTGCATGTGATGAGAGAAGGAAAAATCAGCAGCTTGAACTTATATCTGAACTTTTGTGAATAGGCAGTTGTGTCATTTGAACCCTTCTGTGTTAGTTTGTCCTAACAAAGAAGAAAATTGAGAATTTACCTTTATATCGTGTCGAATTTTTATTAATTTGATTTTTTTTTTTTTTGTGGCATGCCATGCAGAGGTGTGCTCTTCTATGGAACCTGCCTTTTCTTGTCTTAGGTTAGGTTGTCCATTAAATTAACTACATCGTGTTGCTGCTGGTACCCATGTAAAGTGCTGTAGATATTGGTGATTGACTTTGATTCGTACTGTTAGTGCCCTTAACGTGCACGTCTGTTTGGAGAAGCAAAGCTCACAACTACTTTGTTCATTGTGAGAACAGTTTGATGTTGAAACCGAAGTGAGCTTTCACTAATTTAAAGTGAAGTAATGAAACAAGGTACTACTTTTTAATATCCTTGTAGAAAGATGAAAATTGCTATCTTACATTCTCCACTTGAGACTCATTGCTAAGACTGCTGCTGATGTTAAAGCATCATCTTGAGACTTGAGGTATTTGAATTCAGTTGTTAGAAGTGTAACTGGTTTCCTCTGTAATCGCCCAATCTTCTTTTGTTATTTGTCCATTTTATAAAATGGAAAGGTTGGCACTTCCCTTTGTTCCCGCTTTTTCCTTTTCCTAGCCATGAAAAGGATGTGTTAAATTGATATTTTTCTTTTTTTTTTTTTGGGGGGGGGGGGGGTTGAGGTATAGCAGTGCAAAATCTTATTAATTCCTTTTGGAAAAAGTAACAGGTTTTTTTTGTTTGTTTGTTTGTTTCTGCTCTATGCTATGCAATTCTGTAAATACAGAAGCTTTAGAAGCCTTCAGTTAAATAAAAAAAAAGAGGCTACTTGAAAAGCCCACCTTTTGGCCAGTTCAGCTATGTAAATTTAAGGATTTTGATATTTTTATGGCTTAGTAGCAGGTAATAAGTGTTAAATTTAGTTAGTTTAATTTTTTTGAAAAAAAAAAAAAAATTGTGCTGTAAGTGCTTATGATAGGTGTTGTCAATCTGCAGAAGCACTGTAAAACCTGCAGTCATAAGGATCTACGAAATTTTATTTGATATGCTATGAAATTTCATGAAATCAAAGGAAATTGAATGTACAGTAGAAGTCCATCAAATATAGAGGGGTGCACATGGTCAGACAAAACCAGCTTACTCTTATTTCTTTTGAGGTACTATCTGTAATTTTTTTAACAGTAATTTATTAATGTTGTGCTATGTTAAACATTACCTTTTAAGGAAATGTAGGAAGAATAATACATCCAGATATTTAGCTGCTTTATGAATGAGTATGTAATATTATATATACTGTAATAACAGTTGTTCTGAAAAGCAACAGTCCAAATAATGAGTGATTTTGGTCATTACTTCTGTATAGTACTTGGGCTGTGAAGTTTATGTCAACTAATAAATTGAAGGAAATTCTAAACTTCTCAAAAACACGCTTCTAGGATTCCAAGGACCTGCTGGTAGTGTAGATTCCTTTAGTAATATTCTGCATTTTTTTCATAGAGGAGGATGAAAGGTGTTGTGCCCTTTTTTCATAGAATCATAGAATAGTTAGGGTCAGAAAGGACCTGAAGATCATCTAGTTCCAACACCCCTGCCATGGGCAGAGACACCTCACACTAAACCATGCTACCCAAGGCTTTGTCCAGCCTGGCCTTGAGCACTAGCAGGGATGGAGCATTCACAGCCTCCCTGGGCAAACCATTCCAGTGCCTCACCACCCTAACAGTAAAGAATTTATTCCTTATATCCAATCTAAACTTCCCCCGTTTAAGTTTTAATCCATTACCCCTTGTCCTATCACTACAGTCCCTAATGAATAGTCCATCCCTAGCATTCCTATAGGCCCCCTTCAGATATTGGAAGGCTGCTATGAGGTCTCCACGCAGCCTTCTCTTCTCCAGGCTGAACAGCCCCAACTTTCTCAGCCTGTCTTCATACGAGAGGTGCTCCAGTCCCCTGATCATCCTCGTTGCCCTCCTCTGGACTTGTTCCAACAGTTCCATGTCCTTTTTATGTTGAGGACACCAGAACTGCACACTATACTCCAGGTGAGGTCTCACAAGGGCAGAGTAGAGGGGCAGGATCACCTTCGACTTGCTGGTCATGCTTCTTTTGATGCAGCCCAGGATACGGTTGGCTTTCTGGGCTGTGAGCGCACACTGCTGGCTCATGTTCATTTTCTCATCAACCAACACCCCCAAGTCCTTCTCCTGCCCAACCTGTAGCTGTTCCTGGGATTGCTCTGACCCAGGTGTAGGACCTTGTACTTGTTATGGTTAAACTTCATGAGGTTGGCATCAGCCCACCTTACAAGTGTGTCAAGGTCCCTCTGGATTGCATTCCTTCCCTCCAGCATATCAACCGAACCACACAGCTTGGTGCATCGGCAGACTTGCTGAGGGCACACTCAATCCCACTGTACATGTCACCGACAAAGATGTTGAACAAGACTGGTCCCAACACCGATTCCACAGGGACACCACTCGTTACTGGTTGCCAGATGGACGTTGAGCCATTGACCACAACTCTTTGTGTGTGGCCATCCAGCCAGTTCTTTATCCACCAAGTGGTCCACCTATCAAATTGATGTCTCTCTAATTTAGAGACAAGGACATCATGTGGGACAGTGTCAAACGCTTTACACATGGTCCAGGTAGATGACATCAGCTGCTCTACCCCTGTCCACCAGTTCTGTAGCCCCATCATAGAAGGCCACCAAATTGCTCAGGCAGGATTTCCCCCTAGTGAAGCCATGCTGGCTGTCACCGAGCACCTTGTTGTTTTCCATGTGCCTTAACATGCCTTCCAGGAGAATCTGCTTTAGGATTTTGCCCGGCACGGAGGTGAGACTGACAGGTCTGTAATTCCCCAGGTCATCCATTTTCCCCTTCTTGATAATGGGGGTTACGTTTCCCTTTTTCCAGTCACTGGGAACTTCACCTGAGTGCCATGATTTCTCAAATATGATGGCTAGCGGCTTCGCAACTTCATTTGCCATCTCCTTCTGGACCCGTGGATGGATTTCATCAGGTCCCATGGACTTGCGCATGTTCAGGTTCTTAAGATGGTCTCGAACCAGATCCTCTCCTACAGTGGGCCTAGGGTCATCATTCCCACAGTCCCTGCGTCTGCCTTCCAAGACTTGGGTGGTGTGGTCAGCGCATTTGCCAGTGAAGACTGAGGTAGAGAAGTTATTCAGAACCTCAGTCTTTTCCAAATCCAGGGTAGCAGATGTTCTCCTGATAGCCTCCTGAGAGGGCCTGTGTTGTCCCTAGTCTGTCTTTTGTTTGCAATGTACGTATAGAATCCCTTCCTGTTATCCTTAACATCCCTATCCAACTTTAGTTCTAACTTCCCTCTTTATGAAGATTTTAAGCTTCACATTATTGAAACAAGGACCTGGGTTTAATGTAAATAACGGGCATGGAAAAAAAAAGGTAAGAGAACATAAGAGCTCAGTAAAAGGGTTACAGCCCTTTTTGGCAAGGCCTCTTTTTGGCAACAGTTTCTCTCATTACCCTTGCTGCTCTTAGTTGGATATGGAATCACTGTAACCAAATACTGGAGGAGGCCATGTGCCCTGAGCTTTTTTCTCCCATCCCGCTTCGAATTTTTCACTGCTTGTGTTCAGCAAGCCACCACAATGTTATAATTTCACAGTTTTACCCACCTGCTTTTGGAGATCATCTTTTGTATGGATTTAATGTAACTTTCATGCATTTAAAACTGAAGTTACAGAATGATTAAATGAAATTTGAGCAAATGTTGCTTACATCTCAGTTATGGCTTTGTTGGAGTTCAGTTTTAACTTTTTTTTTTTTCTGCTCATCTGTTTGAAGTGGAAAAAAAAGAATGTGCAGAATGTAAACTTTGACATTATGAGAATCTTTCATAAAGTCTTGAAAAAGTGCTGATGAAGGATGCTTATTTTTCTGTTTCTACCCAACTCTGGCTATGGTACCCATGCTTTTATAGCATGGTTTATATGTAGTGTAAGCCCCTTACTGGAATCTCTTTGGGCTATATAATATATTGTCTCTTGATTAGCTAATTAAATTACATGAAGTAGATTACAAGGGTGGTTGTTTGGTGGTTTTGTTTTGGTTTGTTTTCATCATAATGGGTGATCCATGTATGTCCTGGGTTCAGCAGTAGCAGTCATTTTTCTCCTTCTTGGTAGCTGGTGCAGTGCTGTGTTTTGACTTTCAGCTCGGGAACAGAGCTGATAACACTGATGTTTTGGTTTGGCCAAGGACTTTGTGAGCCTCATGCTCTGACAGGGGGGAGGGGAAGCCAGGAGGAAGCAGAGACAGGACACCTGACCCAAACTGACCAAAGAGGTATTCCATACCACAGCACGTCATGCCCAGGATGTAACGGGGAGTTAGCCGGAAGGGGTGGTAGACTGCAGGGTGGGAGGAGGTATGGGTCGGAGCTTGGTCGGGCTTGGGGGGCGAGTTATCGGTCGGCTGGTGCTGAGGTGTTGTATTCTCTTCCCTTGTTATTTCCTTTATCATTATTATCATTGGTGGTAGCAGTAGTGATTTGTGTTATACCTTAGTTACTAAACTGTTCTTATCTCAACCCGTGGGAGTTGCATTCTTTTGATTCTCCTCTCTCCGTCCCTCTGAGAGCAGGGGGAGGGCAAGAAGGGGGGGGAGGTGAGCGAGCGAATTTCCTGACTGGGTTTAAACCACGACAGTGTACCAAGGTAATCTCCATGGATTTTGACTGCATATCTGCCATGCGTTAAATATGGCTATCTTCCTCATAAGCATATAGACAAAAGAGGAGGAGAATAGTTGCTTTCTACCAAGTCCATCTTGTCAGAGGACCACTGCTAGAAAGGTGAACAAGAAAGTAAAAAGGAAACAAAAAAACCCAAACAAACAAACAAGAAAACAACTGAAAACCAACCAACCAAAAAAAAAAAAAAAAAGGCTGATGTAGGACTGAAAACTGAGTCTGTCCAAATCTTACCTGCCATCTCATCCTGCCTTTCGAAGTGACCAAAATAATTTGCCACTTACTTTCTAATCATTTTTTTTTTCTCGGAGCTCAGAACAGAATCTAGGCTTCCAGACTATGAATATTTTCTTACTGATAGCAAAGAAAGTGAGGAATTGGGGAGGGGGGAGGAGTAACTTAAGGAAAATGAAAATGATGAATTTCCTGAGGATTTTTTTTTTTTGATCCAGACCATTCATAGACTTCTCAGTTATGGAGTTAGAATTATGATTTGATGTTGTGGGATTCACTCAACCCAAGAACGTGGGCTTTTTGTTATCATTACATGATTTTTTGTTCATTGGTTCCTTGATTGATATTCAACACAATTTATGGATAAAAAGCGTCTAACAGATTTCAAGATTAGAATTGTCTGATCAGTAAAAACCAGTAAGGGTTAAGCTTTTAATTGTGAATTTGAGTGTTAATCCAAAATGGATCTGTCCCATATGCATAAATGTCCATTGTCAACATAAGATACATTTTCCCCTTCTTTATATGCCAGTATTCTTGGAAAGTATACTGTACTTGTTCTAGTGTGAGGCAGACCTTTTCATCAGCAGCTGCAGTTGCTGCAGGGTGTATCTCATTTCCAGGTATCCATCAGTGGCATTTTAGGAAGTGAAGATATAGTAACAGTCAAATTCATCTTTACTTGGTCATTGGCATCATATTTTCTAATTATGTGAGTTTACTGTAATTTCTCAATGAAAGGTTAATACTGGTGATGTTATAATTCACATGATAGAATACAAATGCTATATTAAATAACACTTTCTGTGTTCTTCAGGAGTTTCATGTAATGCCAGGAATAACTTTTTTCTTCAATGCCTCAGCAGTTGTTGATTTTTACAGATTTCTTCTTCAGTTAGAAGTATTGCTACACTCTGAATTTTTATGTAAATGGATAACAGTAGTTTTCTGTGACTTTGTGTTCACAAGAGGATGTTTGCACAGATTCTTACGAGTATAAATGAGCAGAAAGGTGTTTGGACTCTTCCAATTTCATATTGCCTATATTTTTCCATTATTTTCAAGTTTTGGATAGATATCAAGTCTTGCGTCAGTACACATAGCTGCTAAATATAGTGTGCCTCCAGAAGTCATAAGGTAGTCATATGAACAGTCATAAGCAATAACAAAAAAAACATTCTGACCTGTAAGCTGTGTTACAGACAGCTTAGAGAAGGTTTCTGTGCTTCACTGATGCATGTTTGGGAATGCATCTGTTACAGTCCATCTCAAAAACTGTTTGGTTGGGTGGATAGCCATGAGTTAATATTATACCAAAAAATTTTGAGATGGATGCTCAATGCATCCCCTCTTAAACAAAAGTGCATCTTTGAGTTTATTATTAAGTTTATGCTAGGCTGTTTCACATTTCCCTTCATGAATGTTTTGGTACTCATAGCTGTCTTGAGTTGGCCGAGAATGTCATCAGACTGATTCTGAAATAAGGTGAAAAATTCTCCAAGCCTCCTAATGTTCAGTTTACATGATTGTTGTTTCAAGTCAAGGGCTGCTATTGGTTTCTTTTCCTCTGCATTTCAAGTATCTTCCTGGTTGGATTTTTTGGTGCACTCCAAATGAGTTTCATTTTACTTACCACTGTGCATTCCTGGTTGTAGATTTGTCTCTTTCCCTGATGGCTCCACATGCTGAGCTACTGTGTCTGTGAGTCTTGCTAAGGAGCAGGAAGCCAGCTTGTATTGACTGCAGTGCAAATAATTCCTTCTCTGAATCTATTTGTCCATAAAATACCCTTTAGGTAGCATGTGCACCAAAATTAGAGAGTTATTTCTTTCAGGTCCAGCTGTTTGAGTGCATGGACTGTGTATATTTAACCCTGGAAAATTGATTAAAATCTTTATTCTTGCACACCTACAGACTGATAGGAAGATGCACAAGTAGTTGCTGCAGCAGTATGAGGACTAAAAACTTACAATGAAAACTTTAAGTACACAATTTGTAAACATTGTACAATTTGATAATGTAGGTGAAGGCTTCTAATTCTTTAAATCTGTGTGGCCACAGATTACATTAGCAGATTGCTTCTGAAGTCTTGTAGGAAAATTTTGAAGTCTCATTCTTCATAAAGTTATAACCAAACCATTTTTATTGAAAGTATTGTGTATTTTAAAACTGAAATGCAGATAGCTTTATATGTTTATTATTATCAGGACACACTGTATTATATCTGCCAAAGAGCTACTTAATTAATTCTCTGAAGTCAGACATCAGAATGTAAATGGATTGGTCTGGATCGTTGCCTCCAATATCCTGGTCATTTTGGTAATGGTAAACATCTAGAAACCAAGAAACTGGTCAAAATATGTCAGTGAACAGATCTAAGGTATCATGCAGTTGTGTAGACTGTCTTTTTATTCATGGGAGTTTCTCAGGGAAATGCATTATCACTTATATCTTAAAGTTACTGGCTGCTTAAATGGTGTCTTGGTGATATGGACAGAGTTAGACATCCTGGAATTTGCAGGCTGAATCTGACCTGCTAGAATAAATCCGTGTGGTTCCACTGGTGCCATCTCTCAGCCTTTCTTGCAGTTCCTAAGACTCCACTGTACTTTGGTCAGGTGTGGTTGTACTGCTGAAATGCATGTATTGCAACGTGATATCCAGTATACTGGATCACATTAAAAAATACTTGAATAAAACTTGCCATTTACAAAAACTTACTAAATTGTGTAGCAGAAAGTGGTATTAATTTTTGAGTATATGGCAGTAATATATATTTTAGCTATGTGCAATAGCTATATACCTACCTGAAACATAGTATTATTATGTTCCTTCAATAATGGATGACAAAACTATTGTGTTGTTACTGGTTTATGGAACTAATCCTCATTTCCAGGAAAATTAATCTGGCTTGTAACTCTTCTCGTACAGTTTTCCATTGTCTTTTTTTCCCTGTTTTTTTTTTTGTTTTGTCTTCCAAGGTCTAACTTCTCTTCCAAAATCTCTGAGTTTTTATAAACTAGAGTCACCAGATGAAGTCTTGAAGTCATCACGAAAGTTACTTTTTTCTTCCTGTGACTATATTCATATTCTGCTTAACCAAAAAGTCTCTTTATTTCCTTCCTCTGTTCCAGCTGGTGGTTTTTGGTTTGTTTATTTTTGTGTGTGTACGGATTGCTCCCTACCATGTACTTCCTCTTTTAGTTTTTGTTTGTACCTTAGCTTTTCTCTAGAAATTAAATATTTGCATATTTTCATGGACATATGATGCCTGCTAAACTTGGAGAGCAAACACGATCCTGGAATGTTTGTGGCTGTCTTGGTGAAATTTACTTGTGTATTTTCTGGCAAAAATTGTTCTCTAGGTCTGTTCAAAGTCAAATTTCAGATTGCCTCCATTCACTTCCTGTATCATGTTGTATTTTTCTTCCATTTAGTGTTAGAGTGCATTATCTTCCTTTCATTCTGTTTTTTCATTCTCTAACTGCCACTGATTCTCTTTTTCTCTTATAATGTTTTTATTTCATACGTTTATCATCATATGTCTTCCTTAGTGTCACATTTTTGTGATTATATAGGTATATATAGCCTTTGGCTTGATCTTGCCCATCTTATTTTCAAATATTTTCATCATGTTCTCAAGAATTTTGAGATTTTTTTTTTTCTTTTTTTATTCTTTTCGATATTCTGCTTTTCTTGGTATGTACAGATGGATTTTAAAAGTCATTCCCACAGTGTGTTTTATATCTGTTGTTCTAAAATAGGTTGTCACATTTTGCTCTCCTTGAAGGAGAGAACTGAATGAAATAACAAGGTAGGATGAGTCAAATTTTGATGCATTTGAAGAGATCTGTATTGTTTATGTATATATATATGTATATATATATTTATGTATATATGTTTATGTATATATATATTTTCCTTTCCCATCGGTATTGTTGGGAAATTTTTATTTTTCCCTCAAAATCTCAGCATCATCCCTCTGGATTTGTTTGGGGTGGGGGAGGAGGGCACATCTATAATCATTATGGAGTCTCGAGACAAATGTGGAAAGGAATCAAGGATTTGATTTCATTGTTTGGTACTTTTCTCTCACCTTCTGATTTGCATGACCTACTCTAAAATCAAGAGACTATGTGCACGTTAGTGCTGGTATGTACACAGATATATCCTGTTGGTCAGGACTTAAACAGGCCCCGTTTTCATCATTCAAGAAATAGTAGCTCACATTATGTCGTTATTCCTAGTGGTTTCCGTCAGTGAATGTCTGCTACTATTCCTCACCGTTGCTGAGTTGATGCTGAATGTTGCATTGGTCTTACTTCAGTTGTTTCTGCCTCACATGAGCTTTCCTTCGAAGTTCAATATGCCTTACAAGTGAAGACAGAAATTTAAGGATTCTGGTGTTTTGTTTTTTTTTTTTTAATGTATTGATAGGCTTCTAAGGAGTCAACTTTACCTAAAATCAAAACATCCATTTGCTTCTCAGTTGGTCACATCATCATCTTAGAGAGCTAGCTTACACTGCAGAAAGAAATACTTAAAATCTGCTTTCCAGTTGCTGTCTGGTGTAATTCAGGTTTTCTCTGTCAAAAATTCCTAGTAATACTAATCTGATTGTTAGCATATATGTAAGTGTCCTGCTGTCCTGATATTTCCAAACACTGAGGAGTAAGAACAAAGACAAATCCTTCAGTACTAGTATTACTAACTGTGAAATACTAAAGGATTTATAGTTTTACAGATACTCTACACAAATGATTAATCTGAAAGATATTTTTTTGTATTAGTTCTCTTGGACCTGGCTTTTTTAATCATTATATTAACTGAAGAAGTTTTCAGAGATTCGGCACAGTTCTGTTTCTCTGTGACCTCTTTTTGAGATTTATTAGATTCTATTTGGCTTGAAGATCTTCATTGTGACTCATAGGTCTTGTTTTCTGCTTATTCTCTGAAAGTTCAAAATAGGCAGCATGAATGAGCTCTACAGACTTTTTTGTTTTCTACATTTGGAGAAGAAAAATAACTGGGATGTCATGGTGTGAAATGCCATCACAATGAATGTGATCTGTTATATGCTTTTATTTTTCCCTCTCCAATCCTTGCTGCAATTCCATGATATGCACAAGGCTAGTAATGGATTCTGATATCCTCATAGACACTCTCTGTCCTAATCTATAAAAGGAATGATTTTTTATTCATTAAGCTCTAATCATTACCTTTTGTGTTATCCATCTATTGACAGGTGCCCTTGTGGAAGTGATTTTTGTCCTGTTGCTGTGTTCTGTTGAGTGAAAATGGTTCAGATGATACCTCTTTCAGGAATGGCAATTGTGTGTGATATTGTGATAATCAGAAGAAATCCATTATTTTCTTCTTTCCTGAGCAGTGGTGGCAAACTACCTTGTGCTTTGAATATTTTATAACAAATCAGCTGGGATCTCAGTATGAGATGGGTCAGAATGGTTTAACTCATTCAGTGTGAGTTTACCTATTCCTGATACATTTTCTCAAAATGGCAAATGTATGTCTAGGGAGGGGAACATTAACCCCTCACCAACCCATAATCTCCCACCCTTCATCTGTTTTCACCTCTGGTTTTCTGGCATGTGTTGTTTTCAACTAATGGAAAACTAATGGTGACTCATTGGAACAGGTTGCCCAGAGAAGCTGTTGCTGCCCCATCCCTGGCAGTGTGGAACGCCAGATTGGATGAGGCTTTTCGCAATCTGGTCTAGTGGAAGGTGTCCTTGCCCATGGCAGTGGGGTTGGAACTAGACGATCTTTAAGGTCCCTTTCAAACCATTCTGTGATCTTGCATCTCTCTCTTTTTGCTTTAAGGATTAGGTTGTTAAGGAATTCTGATCTATAACTGTATCTGGAAAGGACTGACCTGGCCCCAAACTGAGAGTGTCTTATCAGATGTAAATTCTGGTGGTGCGTGCCTTCTGTTGCAGGAATGTGGTGTTTTTAATCCAGTGATTGGTGAAACCATGCATGAAATTGTTTAGTTTGTGTACTCATTCACATAAGGAAACTAAAATCACAAGTTTGTCTGAGGAGCTCAGGTTTTACAAGAACCTGCTTTAGCCTTGGGTGACATGGTTTAGTGTGAGGTGCCCCTGCCCATGGTAGGGGGGGTGGAAACTAGATGATCTTAAGGTCCTTTCTAGCTCTAAGTATTCTGTGATTCTGTGAAGTACAGACTAACCAGTACTACAGATGTTATAAGCTTTATACTTTATGTGCTCTGAGCAAGGATACTTCCCTCCTGTGGGTAACTGTCCTGCCAGTCGTGCAGTTTCTGAACTGGTAGTGAAAGATTAGAGCTGTTGTTCCCTCATGCCCCCACCCCAAGAAACATGAGGTTTGGACATGTTATCTTTGTTCTAGTAGTTTGCATGGTGAAAGTACAAGTATAGCAAGCCTGAGAGGCAGCAAGAAGGAAATTTTCATTGGATATTGAAGGAAAGCTTTCAAAATGAAGAGGATGCTCAGAGAGGTTGCAGAAGCTCCTTTTTGGAAATTTTCTACTGGCTGTGGCCCTCAGCAACCCAGTGTAACTCCTGTTAGCTGTGATTTGATAAGGACGTTGAATGGGATGACCTCTGGAGATCCTTTCCTACCGCATTTTTTACCATGTTTATGTGATAAATAAGATAATCTCCCTTCTTAAGGAAAGATTCAGCTACTTATACTAATTTTCAATAATAGGTACTTTATGCAAGGAGGAAGATTTTGTTTTAGAAGTATGAATATTTTATAGGACATGTTTTTCAATATTGCAAATATATGACTAAAATTTATTTTTCCGACAACTTAAATGAAAGTCATTACTTACCACAAAAAAATCTTAATGAGAAAAACTGAATAAAAACTTTATGCATTTGAAAAGCATTATATATTCTGATAAATTGACTTTATTTGAAGGAGTAATACCCTCCCTCAGCCTGCTATTCCTACTGAAGGACAGGGGGCCACTTTGCCACAAGGGCTCATTGCTGGCACAGTGTTCAATCTGCTGTGTACCAAGACCCCCCAAATCATTTTCCTTCCTGCTGGGGATCCCCTAGGGTGTGCTGGTACGTAGGGCTTTTCCTCCCCAGATTTAAAGTGTGCATTTCCCATTGTTGAACTTGAGGTTTGTCAGCCCATTTCTTCAGCCTGTCAAAGTTCTGGTGGGCAGCACAAACATCTAGTTTATCAACTACTCCTCTGTGTATTGTATCATCTTGCTGGTTTAGTTCTCTAAGGTCAAGTTTTTCTGTAGCAAGAACAAGATTTACCAAAAAAAATAATAATTTTTGACTAATTGCATAATGTAGATTCTTAGACTATATATGAAACATGACACTTTAAGGACCATAATACTAAACTTATGCTTATTTTTTTGATTCTGAATTGACCATTTCTGCTTGCATGGCTCTTAACGCATCTTTTTAAAGACTTGTAAGATGATTCTGAATTACTGTGGCTGTGGGGAAAAATAATCAGATAGTAAGAATGTAAGGAGACAGGATATAACATTTGATGATATGTAGCCCTGTGAAGTGTATGTCTTTGTAGAACGCTGCAGTTTGTATTCATCAGGACATTAGTACTCCAACAGTCAATTTAAACCTAATTGGCAGATGTGCTCTAATGATAAAAATCCTAATGACTGCATGCTCTGAAGAGATTATCTGCAATGCACTTTTTAATTTTACATGGGCTCTTCATTTGATTGTAACCTGAGAAGAGGCCGTTTTCTTTGCACAGTTTTATGACTGTAAAAGTGTACTTTTTAGATGCAGTATGACAGTACAGTTATTAAAAATTCTCCCCTGAGCGTACATGCAATAGATAAATGACCAGTGCATTGGATCTGTGTATCCTCAGTGAGTGTACTTGGGATTCTTGTTGTATGTAGTAATTCTGAAAGGTCCAAAATGTAAACAGAAATGTGAAAATCCCTCTATCTGTCCAGACCAAACTTCCAGGAAAAAACATTTCTGAAGAAAAGTCACTGTTGGTGGATTTTGTCCGAAAGCAGTTAAGTATACAACTTCATACTTCAGTGGGTACTCATGAATGAACTGTAACAGAAGGCGCCTGGTAGAAATTTTTTAAATATATATGGGGTAGGGAAATTAAGCTTTATATGGTCAATCAGTAAAGAAATGGCAGTTGTCACTTGAGGTAGTCACCTGCTATCTGTTCTGAAGCTATATTAAAAAAAAATACAGATGGTCTTTGTTTTTCCTCTGTTTATTGAATGTCAGAATTTCTGGGTTTTAAAGTCACAGGGATAGATTATTTGTTGTTTAAAATGGCCTATGGAATGGCGCAAGATAGCGCTTTCAATGGTAGAACTTTGAAAATTAAGTGAACTTGTGATGGAGCTCAATCCAGTTGTGCAACCTGAGTACTTTTGAAGGTCATTAGCAGTTTTTCTTGAAAAACTGAACTAATAAACCCCTGATCATATAACAGTAGTTCACATTAAGAACAATACAAAATATGGTTCTGTGTTTTGAATGTGTGAACCTTGTCCTGGTTCTGGAATAATAACTTTGAACCTGATTTAGTAACAAAAATGAGCAAAGATGGAAGCTTCAAGTAGGAAAAAAAAATACGGCATAGGTCTTACATCTCTAGAGGAAAGATGCTGACTATGTGAGGCATAGAACACAAAATATTCCAGGTGTACACAATGAGATGAAATGAAACACCATGAATAGTGCAAACAGGAAGGTCCAGCTCAAAGTTCATGGCACTTGTGTTTAAAATTGCAGAAGCAGTAAGTATCAAGATTTTTGACAATCTTTGTAACTGAATATGTTACATCTCGATAGAAAAGATGGTGCTATGGTGAGCGATAGGCTCACTAAGTTATGAGATCTTGAAGTAGCTAAGAAATGCTAATTTCACATTGCCATTTTGAATGAGATGATTCTAGAAGTCGTTATTCAGCCCAATACATTGGTCATCTTCCATCAGTCGCTGTTTGGACAGAGACAAGTAGGTTTATACATGACATGGGTTATTTCCTGTGAATAAAACCTAATGGGGCAATAGTTCCATATGGTGAACTCACCTGCCTGATTTCCCTGTATGAAATACAGTTGTTCCTAACTTGAAACAAAGTGTGAAGGTCACTTTTACAGGATGGTCCTGGAATATTGTGGTGATTGGGGGTGAGGGGTGGTGGGCAGGACTAGTGGTAGCCATTTGATAGCTAATACAAATTCTAAGTTGTTGTGGAGAGGGTGAGTTTGATTTCTGAATAAACAAATGAGAAAATAATTAACTGATTACATTAGTGCATATGCACAGACTGCTGGCACGGATGAGAGCATCGATAGGGTATTTTAACCGGTTCTGGTATCAGTGCCAAAGAGTATGGTTGACAAATAATAAAGTACTTAGGAAAGAATTACAACAAATATTTGTAATTTTTGCCTGGAAGGGAAAGGCTAGAATTCAGTCCTGGGTTAAAAATAAACTGTAAGGGGGGCCTTGACAGTAACCAAAAACTACTTATATGAAGAAAGGTATGTTAAAGAAGGTGTCTCTTATCTATC
Source organism: Pezoporus flaviventris (assembly GCF_033815535.1). NCBI lineage: Eukaryota > Metazoa > Chordata > Aves > Psittaciformes > Psittacidae > Pezoporus > Pezoporus flaviventris. The sequence goes on from NW_026892550.1 coordinate 27,920,053, forward strand.
AGAAAGTTTTGTATTTGGTTTGACAGCTGAAAGCTGATGCATAGGCAGAGTGAGGTAAGAGATTAGGTGCAACTTTTTATTGTGAGATACTTCTTTTACTTCTGCTTTAATTTATTTTGTATTTTCATCATTTAGATTTAGTGATTGTAACACTTCCTTTTGGTCTAATAAAACTACTTATAACCAGCCCAATTCCTGTAACTCATTTTTGTTTTGCAGTTCATTTTGTATGCTGTTTTGTCCTGTGTGCCATGTGCTTGAATTAACAAAGCATAACTGCATTGCAGAGTGACAAGCTAGATATACTGCTGTCTTGTTAATCATTGGGTTTTGGGTATTTGAAAATAGGTTGGATAGAGTTTGTTAGAATATAAGCTGAATGCTTTTATAAGAGTATCTAGTAGTGAAATTAAGTGCTGACATTCTAAATGCTATTTATAGATCTCAAAGTTAGACCAGATGAATAATGCGAGTCATGCTTTCAAAGCTGTTGAATTTTCCACAACCTGAGGAAATCTACAGCTCTCTGATGTCTAATCGATAGATTCATTTGTAGTTTTCATCACAAGCCTCAGAGTTGGAATTAAGTTTTTTTTTTTTAGTATTTTTTATTTAATTAATGTAATTTCTCCAAAACCAGTGCAGTGTTTTGCTTCTTTAGAATATTCCAGCGTTGTTTTGTCCTCTCCACTCCTCCCTCCTCCTCTGTCCCCTGAGTGACTTGAGTATGCTGCTACTATTATGTGAAAGTAACATTTGCTGTTACGGCAAGATTACTTGCAATAATGCAGCCGTCAGTATTCAGTTCATTCATGTGTCATATCTGTCTTACAGTCTTTGCTTGTCAAAAGAGGTCTAGTGAATTACCTGAAGTAGATATGTTAGGTTAAGTAGTTCTAGAACTATCATGGGTTTCAACAGAAAATCTTATATCAGTATGCTGATAGCACCACTTGAATATCATTGCTAACTTCCTTGATGATCTGAGGCTACTTTATATGCTAGTGTTTCAGCAAGAATATGAAAACAAGGCTGTCCACTTGATCAGGGTGGGTAGATTTCACACTGAATTTCACACAATGATTAGAACAGAGTTATTTTAATCAATTACCTGAGGAAGTGATCAGCTGTGGTTTAGGCTGTAGAGGTGATACAAAGTTCTGCAGACTGCATTTAGTAGTAAGGTACCTGTCATGAGAAGTAACAGATGGGATTATTACAAGAAAAGAAATTGGCAGGTAAACTGAAATAAATCTTTTCCATACCATTAATTTGGGGAGAAATGCTTTAGGGTTTGCAGAAATTTAATAAATATGCATAAGGTGATATTTTGTGTTCCACATCCTTTACATTTATACTGGCTTATTAAAGATTTAATTAAGTTTTCTAAGAAGGGAGAGGATGCAGTCTTGCAAAAAAAATGTAGATGACAGTGTGGGTTCACAATAATTAGGGCTTCAGGGATAAAATAAAGGGTTTCTACGGTTAATGAATATTAAAGCAATGGCTGCTTTGAAAACGTAAAAAAGTAACAGTGTTTTACTTACCACATCTGTCTTCTGCTTGTATTTTAGTCCTTATTCTTTAATTTTTGTGACAAATGACATACCATTTACTTCTGCAACTACGGATAGTAACAGAAGTTACAGAAGAAATTTTACTTGACTCTTGTGCATAAGCAAAATTTTTTTACCTACTCTTGATTACCCTGCAGTGTCTTTTTATTTATTTATTTATTTTTATTCATTTAAAGCTTAAAACCAGGTATCTCTGGATAAAATTTATTAATACTTTCCTATTAAAACAACACCTCACAAAGCATTGCAAAGACTCCTTTAAATCCCTCTTTATGTCTGTTTTGTTTCCAAAGTTCTAAAACCTTGAAAGTGGTTAGACAATAAATGTGGCAAAGCAACTGTGGACCATGTTAACCCATGGTCTTCATTGGTTTCTTGTATTTATGTGTAGACAAATAAGCAAATGTTTTGTCTTCCTTGATTTGTAGCTTCCAACCTCTTGAGAACATGAACAGTCTGTTATGTGGTACTCCAGTATCTTGCACAATTAAATTCTCCTTGACTAGGGTTTCTTAGTGTTCTGATTACATAAATAGCAACAATACTGAAATAATAATTCCTTTTGCAAAATTAATTAAGAGCATAAATGAAACCAACAATATTATGCTTGTACCTTGGACAACATAATGTACTCTATAAATTCCTTATCAGCGTAATACTGGGGAAGAACAAATACATTGTTCTGTATATTGAAAGGTGTGTTCAATTGTGAGTTCAGTACAGCTGCCACAAATTCTTTTATAGGCTTCTGTTTAAGGCCTTGGACGTAATTTCTTGCTGCTTTAAGCTTTACAGCATATATTACATTATTCAACTATATGCTGTGGGTATGGCAAAAGCTCACATCCTGTGTGCTTATACCATCTCGACTGTTTTCCAGGTCTGCTTTTCTCCCTCTGTTGTTGTTGATCCTGTGTTACTTCTGTAATATCTCCTGGAGATTTTCTGTGTGTCCTCTTCCTAGAAGAAGAAATCCTATTGCTTTCTGAATCTTTCCTTCCCATTCTTTGAGTCCCACCCAGTGCTGGTGGCCCATTCTGCTGCAGTAAGCCAGTAGTCCTCCTCTTTCTTCTTGCTAATTTCCATTGGATAAGTGGGTCCTTTCATGTTAATGAGTGGTGGAAAAGAGGAAAAAGAAGCTTTTAAAGGTGCTGTGGACTGTGATGAAAATCAGCAGGTAATGGAGCTTGCTCTAAGTGGTTTCTACAGTTGATTCAGGACCTGAATTCTCTCCAGCACAACTTTTCTGTAAAACCAGCATCCTCTGCGAAAGCATTGTCTTGTCTTTCTTACATAGCTTTCTGTGTTAATGTTTTTTAAATATATGCTTTCCTGAAATCTGTTGTGTTCGTTGAAACTGCAGTTTTCATTGTCTGAAAACTGCTTTATTTGCGTCTTGTTACTTTGCCCTGACAGTGTGTTTAAATGCCAGTTAGAAGTAGCAGGAGAGTAAATTTTCCTCTTGTGCTAACTGTAAGTTTTTTGAAGTGGAAACTGTTATGTGCCTCAAACAGGTTATTTGTTTTTGTATAAATAAGAAGTTTTATTTTAGTGTAACAGATTCTGGTAACTTATCCTGAAGACAGAACTGTGTATATGCAAAGTGACTTAGTCACACCACAGATTACTTCTCCCCACCCCCTTTTGCAAAGATCTGGTAAAAAGCCATCTGGCCGACAAGCCCTGTCTGTTCTTTAAATACTTGCATTTCTGTACTGTTATTCGTCTTCTGAACCGTATGTTTGCATAGTTTTTAGCAAAGCAATATTTTTTTTCAGACAAAAATTGTCTCTTCTCACCTTGTACCACAAAACATTAAATTGCTGTTTATTTGGCCAAACCCAATGAGACAAACTAACAGTATGTCAGGCAATCAGATGATTTTAGTCAAGCCAGAATGTTATTTGGATTGTGTGTATAAACCAGACCATTTGTGTGGTTGATTAGTATTCATCCAGTTGCAGTCCTGCATGCATAACTCCATGTATATATATAATGCAGAATATTTAACTACATTATTTTTAATTTTTATATTTATTATCCTGTATACATTATTCCTTATTAGGATGTATTATTTTGCACAGTAAACTCAATTCAGTCAAACTGCATTGTTGCAGTGGGAGATAAGTACTTATGTACTACAGGAAAGTAAATTGGAAAGTTATGCCTCATGTACTTATTTTTAAATATGATTCAGACCTAAAAGCTTATAGCGAATCATGTGCTGTTCTTGCAAAAGGATGGGTTTCTGTCAAATGGAGATAAAGTGTATTCTCTGTCTTTGTCTGTAGTGATTAGGACAGTGATTGCATCTAATTTTTAGTGATGGTTTCTCCTCCCTGTGGTCACTGATGTATTTCACTGAAAATGGGTGGGTAGGAGTTAAAGTGTCTGCAGTGGGTTTCTTAAATCTGAAGGTATTTCCTGCTAACATGCATTTCATCGCTAGGCTTGTCAGAATGAGAGATTTTTTTCCATAATTTTCTTCTAAATATGGGGGGGTTGGGGGACGACGATGGACGACACAACTGTGTAAGTTGAGAATTTTATTTAGGGATATGCACATACATGATGCTAATATTGATCTTTTGTCCCTCCACTGCCCCCAGTAGGAAGGAGTTTTATCACAATGAATAGCACAGTTCTGTAGGTAATGTGTATTTTTGTAGTGTCCAGTTCATGAAATATGAAATCCTGACTGCTTTGAACAGTGTAAATTGGAGTGTAAATTGTGGCAGACTAAAATTGGAACAAGCTGATAAGTGGCATCTACTTATTCTCTAACATCTTGTTAAGACTGTAAGAAGTGTCAGTGATGATCTGCCCGAATGACTATGTTTAAAGCGTGTGCAACCAATGTTAACATTCCCAATTGACATTTTTCCATGTAATGCGGTGATTTATTGTTCGTTCTTGAATTTCAATGAATATTCACCAGTTTTGTGGCTAAATTTATTAATGAGCTTTGCATTTATTTGTCAGATTTTATAAGTGGTTTTAAGCTTATGTAATCTTTTTCTCAACATCAATTATTATTAATCTATCAAGAGTATCACCCTCCTACTTCCATCCTGCTCCCTAAAGTAGAATAAGCTTATCAAAGATTTTTCTCTTCCTTGATCTTCAGCTAGCTATTTAACTCACCTCTTAGGTTGTCTTTGTAACTGGGTTTGTAATGTTAAATTGACAAATTAATAGATCAGAACTATTCTGTGCTTTTTTGGTCAGTTACTGCTTCAGTTTTCATGGGTTTTCCTTCCAACAGGAAGGCATGACTGTTTTAGCTTAGACATTGTGCTATTGCAAAAAATAATAATGGCAGTATAGCCTATCTTTTAACTAAAATGATTTGTTTCCGTTTTCTCTCTAGACCCATTGGGTAGCTAATTTTGCTAATTCATTATTATGGCAAATGTAGCATTTGTAGGGGAGCTAAGGAAGTGGCTGTCTTAGGGTCGAAGGGGACAAAGTGCAGTACTGAATCTTCTCGTTCATAAAGGCAAACTATTCATAGGAAAACTGTTTCTGAAGATTCCTAAGGCTATAAAATATAAAATATATAATATAAAATATAAAATAAGATTTGAGGTGCATTTTTTTCCCCTGTGCATCAGACTATGTTGAATGGGAGTTGAAAATGGGGTGATGGGAGGTGGCATGGTTAACTAGTGCGCTAATATTGACCTTAAAGAATGCAGATTTCAAAAATCTAATGTTGAAATGTGAGATAATAATTTGAATTAGCCGTAGTGTATCTTTTCAGCTAGCTGTGAACAAAGACAAGAAGCTGCATAAATTTTATTCACATACGAATGGATATGTCCTTTAAAGATAATGCAGCCTTTGACTTCAGTAATATTTCAGTGTTTTTTCTTTGTGGAGTTATTTTAAATACAAAGATAACATTTTCTGCCGCAGGATGTTGCTGAGATGCAAATGAGAGAATATGTGCCAGACATATAATGTTTGCTCAGTTCCCACAATGTTTAGGAGGAGTCCGTTATTGAATGTGGACTAGGCTGACTTTTGGCCTGAGCTGGTACAGCCTCTGTCACATCTTTATGGACTTGGCATCTACATAGGACTTCAGAATATATCTGAGTGCATTTAGATAGTCAGGAACAGTGATGTCTTCTCTTCAGCCAAAAAAACCCCAACCCCAAAAAGCATAGGGAAAGTGCTTTGCAGAATTATCCTCCTAATTGCTTTCAAAGGAAATCACTGGGATAGGTCTGTGGAATGTCAAGTTTTTTAGACATACTTCCTTTCTCCTTTTATATTTTTCATTATACTATGTCAACAAAGTCCTTAAAATCAACCACAAAACCAGACTGCCAAATAATTTTTTTCTTGCATTTCACTAGCTTTAAACACCCTACACTTCAGAAGCACAGGTATTCAGATTTCCTTAACTTTAGATGCAGAATAAACAGTGGTCTGTACTGGGTCTGTTACGGAATTGAAGCTTAGCATTTTTTGACTTGTATAGGGCTTGAAATTGGCATTTTTCTCTTCAGCAAAAGTATGATATAGGATTTTTTGTGGAAAAACTGCATTGTTTTTGATGCTGATTACTGCAGACTTAGATGTAAAAACTACCTTTTTTATAGTGAGAATAGTAATGATATTTTATGTTGTATTTATTTTCTACCATGTTTGTGCTTTAGAAGCTCAATCTTATGGGTTCTTGGGTTTATAGGTAAAACATGAACACCTGGAATTTAAAGAATAATAAAGCTTTTACTTGTGTTAAGTAGTTAGAAAATGTTTCAGTGCCTTTGGAAATAACTTTTTCCACTCTAAACGTTGATAACTGTTTTGTCTGCAACTTTTTGTTTGTAATCTTCGAAATTCCTAATTTATACTTAGACTAGTTTGTGCATAGTTGGATATCTTATTTCAGAAACTACTTAATTGGCTTCTCACAAGATAGAAAGTGCTTATTGCTTATCACTAACACATCTTTCCTCTGGCATCAGTCTTTTACTATCTAGTTGCTGTGAAGAAGCAGGTGAGAAATACAGTTCTATTTTTTAGTTTCACAGTGTGCTAATCAGCAAGTTAACCTTTCTTATTAATAGGATAGGTGCCAATAAGAAATAGGTACTTGAAAATCTTCTCCATAATATCAAAAAGGCAAATCAATGACATCAACCTATATGTGTTTTTTTTTTTAATTGGGATTTTTTTTTTTAGTTTTTAATTTGGGGAGATCAAGTAGCCAGAGTGCTTGTACCCATGATGTTTTCCAACTAGATGCTTTATGTGGCCTCTAGATCAACTGAACCTGGTCATTCTGTGCTTATCTGGAGCAACTTATTCGAAGAATTCTGCTGATTTGTTGATATAATTAAAGGTCACTTAGCTTCCTCCTTTTATGTTACATACCCTCATTTTAATTGTCTGTTATATAATAACAAAGTAAGGTACAGTGCTGTTATATTCCTTGACTAAGCAATTTAAAAAAAAAAAAAAAGATGTTTGTTCATTATTCTCATGGGGGCTCTGTCAGAATTATTTCAGTATGTTTGATTGAGGTTGTTTTGCTGTTCAGTCAGTTAGATTTCTGATTTCTAATTATCAAACAGTGTTTACATGCCCTTATAACAGTTTTAATTTCAGCCCTTTTATTCTTCTTCATTACGGTGTGTTTTCACTCAGTCATGAAACCAAAGCATCCCTGATTTGTATGGTATTTAAAAATACATTTTAGATTGCTGAATTAATTTCTTCTTAGCATTCTTTCTTTTAACAGCACATGCTTCTTCCCCTTCCCAGTCTTCCTTTATAATCTAATTCACTGTAAAGTCTTGATGTTTTTTTCCATAGCTAGCAGTTCATAAGCTTCTTTTGAAAATAAAACTTGTTTTCATGGTAGCAGTTCAGTCATCTATTTTGTACCTTCAGTGATTGAAAGTACCGTATTTTCACCTAGTGTTTGAAATAACTTAGAAAATTGAAGAAAAGGAAGAAAGTTCTTTTTTTTTAACTTTACCCATAGTTTAGTCATCTGGCTTGTTTTCTGGGTAAATCTTCAATTGTAGCACAGTACTCCAGGGCTTTCAGGGATTAGTCTCTATTTGGTGATTCCATAGTGAAGAGAGCTCTGTGTTTACAGAGAGCAAAAAGATATGGATGCCATTTCGGGTTATAAATTTTCAGATTGAAAATCCATTAATACCCTGAACTTTTGTTCTTTTGGTCCCCCGTCTCCCCCCTCCTCCCCCCCTTCAAATTTTGATTTGATGCCAGTATTCCACCAAAAGCAAAGCAACCTCAAATTTCTAAAGTGGTGTACCTCTTTGTGGTGTTACCATCATCGTTGCTAGATCAGCTTTCAACATTAAATCTTTTTGTTCCACAAATATGCAGAGGAATGTGCAGGAAAGGGGTGGGAGGGGAAAGAGGAGCGGCAGTATGCTAATTCTGCAATGCTGTGTATGTATCACTAGGAAGGGAAGAGTCTTTCTAGTGATAGAGATTTCTGAATTGCTTTATCATGAAATAGAGAATAAATACACTTGGAACAAAAGGGTGATTTTTCTGGTGCCTACACTTGTTCACAATGGTGTCTACATTCCTCTAGATGCTATTTGCTCTGTAGAGTGGACCTGCCTTTACACTCACAAAGAAAAAACATAAGGTGGAACTACAGTTCAAGTGATGTCTTGTCATGCACATTCTTTAAATAGCATGCTGCCTGCTTATTTCAACAAATGCTGAAGAAGTGAAGGAAAAAAGAATAGAACTGAAAGTTTTTCAATAAGCACAATGTTAATTGTGTGTCTGGGAAGTCGATATTCTTTGTAGCAAGAGAGGTACACAAAGTATGTGATAGTTCTTGAATGGCTTTTCGTAGTTCATTGATAATTCTCCATTGCAAATTCAGCCATGCTGCTGGATGCTGTGAGGTGAGTATTGCAGCAAGCTGAACTTCATAAATAATATCTTGAGGGATATGTGGAAAATTTCTGAAACGCAGAATGACAATGAGCTTAAAGGCTGTCTTAGCTAAGTTTAGTCTTACCTAAAACTCAGAAATATTTGAAATGGCAGGTTGAATGAGTATATTAGTATCATAAATGCCTTTATAATCTGTAACTGAGAGATGGGTTCCTGGATTTAGTAAAAGTTTTTATTTGTGGAATAGTAATTGTGCATAGAATTACCTTGAAGTATCTGCTTAAATATAAACTTTACACTCTATGGTTATATCCAGTTCCCAGGAATGTGAAGGTTCTGAGTACTGAAAAAAAAATACACAGCTATTTAGGATTAGGAGGTTGGTCATCTCATTATTGACATGAAGTATATGTGTAGAATGATGTTAGTTTTTAACTTTTTTACATCATTTTAATATTTTGCTAAGGATTTTTTCTCCATCTTTCAATCAAGAACTTTTGCAATATTTTTGCTAGGTCACTCTGAAGTGTTTCCTACTGAGAATAAATGGAACTTTTTTGGTCTTTCTGTATAACAAATACTCTTGGAATCATCCTGGTTGTCCTATATTACGCTCTCCTGAGACTAATATCCTTTCAGTGTAAAGGTGACCTAAGCAAAATGTACTTTGAAGTTTAGCTGATGCTTTTGTTGTAATATCTTTTCTCTAATTCATAATTCATCCTTTTGATATTTCTCATTATGTTTTTAATTACTTCCACGCTTGTGAGAAAAACCCAAGTGAAACAGTGGGAAAAAAACTTGTAGTTGTATAGGGCATCTTAACTAGGCTTATTTCTGTAAACTCTTAAACACTTTAACTTGTGTTTATTTAATGCAATACAGCAGGGACTTCCTGGAATAAATTGTGTGGTTGTGTACTAGAGTTACTACTCTGTAAGTCGTATTGTTGACTTTACAGACTTAGATGAACCTTATGAATACTTACATGCATTAGAAATAACATTTGTGACAAATTGTGAAAATTTTGAAAAGTGTTAGTAACAAAAAAGCATTAGTTTTGGACTGTACTCCATGGAAATTAAGAATATTTTTTAAAGTCAAATGGATAAAATACATCCATGTAAACCATCATGCAGGTTACTTTCTATCTTGCATTTTCTACAGTGGAAAAGCATTTATGTTGCTACTTCCTTGTAGAATGTTCAGAAAGTGACAGCTCTGTGTAATAGGAAATCAACCAGATTTTTCTTAAATTGCTAATAGAACAACTTACAGGCTAAAATAAAAAAATCCTCAGTATTTCTATTTCTCTGTTCGTTTATCTACTCAGTCTTAAAAGGACAGTTTTAGGCTATTTTGCGTAAAGATGAAAATCAGCATCTGATTCCGTGAAGCAAATCCTCAGTCACAGCTAAATGACTTCCAGTCAATGGAGCATGGTATCAAGTCAGTCATACTGTGCCAGCTTACATGGCTTCTCAGTTATGTTCAAGCAATTGCTTTTTTGTAAATAAATAAATTATCTGAAAGGGGAAAAGCATCCTAACATATTTCTGTATATACTGGTGGTTAGTAATATTTGCATTAACTCATGCTTATTTTTTTCAATTGAAAAACAACATTTGAAAGATTATGGAAAACTGCAGAGAAAAGGAGTTATTTGCAGTACTGATACAGCCATTCTCAATACAAGAATTAGTTTATGATCTAATGACTTACAAAACAGATTGTACTGTGCTTCCAGTGCCTCTGGATTTTGATGTAAATGTTGCTGATTTTTGCTGCAGAAAAGTATATTGCTTACTGGAATATAGAATCATAAAATACTTAGGGTTGGAAAGGAGCTTAAGATCATCAAGTTCCAATCCACCTGCCATTGGAGGGACACCCAGTTACTTAATCCTGGAGTTCTCCCTTAGGCCTCTTGTCTCTTGTGTTGTGAATTAAGAAACTGCATTTAACACAGTTTGTAAATTTGACATGGCTTGTGATCTAATTTCTGATTATAAACAAGTTCAAAATAGGGAATACATATTTTGGATAAAGCTACTAATGCTGCAGAAGAGAAATAAATTTTGATAAAAGTGAAATATGTCTTAATTTTTGCCAGGTTCCAGAGTAACCCAGGAACCTTTGGAAGGAAGAGTGAATATCTAGAGACATATCAAAAGAAATTGCTCTTCTCTAGCACCTTCAAGTCCATAAGCCATGTGAGGGCTTGTTTAGAAGGCTTGTGCTGGACAATAGTCATTATCTTCTTCCTTTTTAGTGTGTAGAGAGTAATATAAGTACATAAAAATACCTGAGTATATGCAAGTATAGTTTATCAAGGTTTATGAAAAAACTGTGTTTGATAGTTCAAGGATACTGATAGTATCCTGGTGGTGTAAACATGTAGGCATCAGGTGAACAAAGAACAGCAGAGGAATGAACAACTGTAAATTTAAATAGTGTGTAAAAATGCTTTAAATGTTAATTCCACTGTCTTTCTGCCATTAATGTAATGGAGTCAGTAATTACATATCTCTGGTTATCAGATACATTCTTAGAGGAGTTAACTATTCTTCCAGCATAGTGCTAAAATGCATTTATTAGTACAGTTTATACCATCATCCTTAGTAGAACTAAAAACTGAAAAAGACTGCTAAAACAAATTGGAATTTAAGCTACATAAATTAGGTTGAGAGACTTGTGAAACACTTTACATGCCTTATTGGTGATACCTTGGTGGGCTGCTTTTCTTTTTTTCAATGCTTCTTGGGGATTTGATGCACCTAAATGAACAAAGCAGAATCTTCATCAAGTGTGATCATTCAGTCTACATTAGCTGGTTTTGGTAAGATACATATAAAGGAAGCCAAGCTACCTTTTTTTTTTTTTAATGTTTATTTTCAACATCATAGTTTAAGAAATAATACAAAAACAAAAAAAACGCCCTCCCCCCAAAAAAAACCAACAAAAAACCAACACCAAAACTGAAAACCAAACAAAAAAACCACTAAACCCTGTAGTTAATTTGTCTCCAGTGGCATATATAAAATATAGTAGCAAATCATTAATTAGAAACTCCTTGCTTTATTTCTTCCTTTACAGAAATGGTGAAATTTGAGCTATTGGACTGTCTTCATCAGGAAGGATGAATAGCTTGGTAATAACCAATGCCTCACTCAGTGTTACTAGTAGTTAACAGTAGATTGAGTCCCTGCCTGTTTTTCTGAGGACTTTTACTGCTGCTGATGTCTCATCTTAGATCTTGACCATGCCTTTCTGGAGCTGAGGTCTTCCATGTTTACATGTCTAGGAGAACTGAGGAGTCACACTCTTGCATCAGGAAGAGCTGAAGCTTCTTGTGAAACCTTAGAGAAGCAAAGCGGTAGAGTCAGTGTGTTTCAAAGGAAAGGAGGCTGATTTGGTCACTGAAACATTGAATAGTATTGTTGGGACTTTGTTCATTGCTTTTTTAAATAATCCTTCATGCTATAAGCTATCTGTGTGGTGATGTTCTGACTGCAGGCAAGGTAAATTAATCACAGAATCATAGAATGGTATGGGTTGGAAAGGACTTTATGATCATCTAGTTCCAACCCCCTGCCATGGACAGGGGGTACCTCACACTAGAAAGGAGGTCTAAAGAAGAAACTTAATCCAAAATATATTTTCAGTAATGTAAAACTATTGGAAATACATTTATATGATAAAGACAATATGATAAAACTGTTGTGAGAACTGAGGAGAAACTTCTGTTTGCCACACTCCAGCTATTTTGCTATGATGTTTATTTCCCAGATGAGCAATTCTGAATCAGCAAGTATTTAAATGTTTTGTTTTAAAAATACGAGGTTTGTCTTGAAAATGTCAGTGGTATCCATTGAACAGACAGAGCAAGCAGTGTCTAGGAAAATCTGAACTAGTTTTGTTCTGTTTTACTTCCTCAGAGAGTATGTTTTGGGTTGTTTTTTTTCTTTCCTTTGTGTGTTTTTTTGTTTTATTTTGTTGTTTGTTTTTTTGTTTGTTTTTTTTCCAAAAGAAATTTAGAATATCTGGCCGAAGAAGATTAACAGTCAGCTAAGGCAAAATGTGTGTATGCAGGATGGTTGTTATTGTTGTTTATGTTTTGTCTTGCAGGCACCATGTCTTGGGATAGTGAATAAATAAAGTTGCATTTTTGAGTAGCTAATCTGCTAGTCAGAGTATGAAAGGGAAGGGTTGTATATGCCAAGCTTTACTGGGTTAAGAAGCAGAGAGGGGATATGGGGGATCACTGGGAAACAATCCCTAATGGGGAATTGCTTCAGGTGTGGATGCCAGAAGCTGGGCTTGCAAGCATCTTCTGTTTCATAACTTGTCACAGTTTGCCTACATTTTTGACAGGCGGCATAGTTGTTTCATCACATCACTGAAAACTCAGATGTGTAGTAGATGAACTTTACTCTCTTTCTTTGTTCTTCATTCAGTGATGGGGACAACTGCAAATGGAAAAATCTTTTGCTAGCCAGAATTATTTAGAATTGCTGTCCCAGGCAGCTTATTTCTGTGGGAACTGCTTATCTTCTAAGGATTCAGGTCACAGTGCCGATGACTCTGCTCCTACTCCAGCAACAGAAACATTTTTCATAGGAGATCTCTTTATGTAGAAATCACTCTCCTAAATAAAGAGCTGCTTTCCTTGTTTATAAGAAAATTCCTGGGTTCTGGATTTTCTCAGTTACACTTTTAAGGTTTATTTAGTTTTTATAAAATGCTGTTGTGCCATAAATTTTATTTTGTTACAAAACAGTGTAGGAACAGCAAGTAATGTTCTAGTTCTATTTGTTTTACAGATACTAACATTCATGCGGTAAAACAACATGATCATACAGCATCTACATAGATCATACATATTCTTTTATTTTTCTTGGGCCATCAGCTAATGAAAATAAATAAATGATTCATGGTTGCCTCTCAACTATTGATTTAAGTGTTACCTGTGCTTGTCAGTACACTGTTATCTGTTGACCCTTATGTAGTTATTTACACCAGCAAATCTGCAAATTTTCTTAATAAATTAAGATTTTTCTCAGATTTATGTTTGTTTTTTTTTATTTATTATTGTTGGTTTGTTTTTTTTGTTTGGTTTTTGTGTGTGTGTTTGATGGATTTTGGTTGGTTGTTTTTCTTTTCTAGTTTCAGCTAAAACAGTCCCTTTGCGTTAGCAGCATAAAGCCAGGAAATACTTGGAAGAATTCCTTAAATAAGCAGGTTTAAACTAATGTAGCATCTTTACCTGTATAAACTGTGGAAAGGAGCAGAAACTAGAGATAGTGTCTCTCATTTTCTGGACATGAGAGACAATGTGTCTCAGTCATCACAAGATGTGTTTTGTCTAGTGGGTTTGAGTAGCAGTCCTCTGCTATTTCTAGATTTTCTCTGACAGAAAAGTTTCTCCAGGGGTTAGAAAGAGGTGAGTTAGTTTTTTGTAAATGTGTAGAATCCTAATGGGAATTCACTTTGGTGACAGTTTAATGTATGGTTTATACAGCTGGATGTTAAATGGTAAAATACTGGAGGACATGTTCAGTTTCAGTATGTTCATGGCAAGAATAATTTGGGATAGATCACTGTCTTTTCTAATAATGTTCTCCTGGGTGTTAATAGATTATGGTGTTTATTGTTATCACATTAGGGTAATAGGGAAGACTATACCTGTTTTTTTCTAACTGTTTTATTTTGATTTTTCTTTTTCAATACTATTCTTTTACACAGGAGACAGTTTTTAACTGCAGGTGGAGCTCATACTTGCACCTTTATTCAACAATCTGTTTTTCATTTTTACACGTTATTTTACAGTATTTCAATTTTCTTACGAAAACATAAAAGTTACATAATGAATTATGGAATCCATGAGGCTAGTCTGCTAGCTTGAGCATTTGTTAAAAAAAACACAATCCTCCTCACCTGCCCCCTTTTTAACAGACTGGTCAGTTTTCTAGGTGTAGTGTCTGAAAAGTGAGAGCCTTTTTCATCCAGTGCTAACGTAGATAGTTGGAATGTTGAACTGTGCCATATTTCCTGAACACAGGTACTCAACTTTCAAGTTCAATGCACAGCTAAAATGGAAACTCATTTAACACTAGATTTATTTCTTGGATTTCATTATTAAATAAGATGAGGAAAAGGTTGATAACTTACTCAGCAGCATATATTTTGCAAGTGTTTTATAAATGACAAAATACCAGACCTTCATCTGTCTGTAAAATGTTGCCAAATACAGCTGTAAAGTATAGGATATTCCACAAGCTTGATTAGGAATTCTAGAGCTGTCAGACCGTGGTCTCTTCTACCATTTATTCTGCAAAAGGAGACTTTTGGAATAAAGTGGACTAAAAAGTGTTAGGATATCAAGGTGCAGTCAGTTGCCTAAGAGAAATCTGGCCTAGATCAGAATATTTCACCATGTATGTGATTATCTGCAATCTATTCAGTGATAACTTGCTATTTGAAAAAAATTTTCTTCAGAATCCACTGAAGCCAGTGGTAAAATTGTATGTACTGACTTTATACTCCTGAAGTACTAGCTTGATTACCTAGCGTAGTACACTTAACAGGTTAGTTTCGTTGCTAACTTTTCACCTAGTGTGTTGAGAAAAGACAAACCAAAATGCATGCATAGTTTAGAACGTTATGGTGAGCTTCACAGTATTGCACAAGAGCTGTGTTAGCTCTTAGAAGGTAATGTTAGCCATTGCTGAATCTGAAGGAGTCAAGGGAGTTGTTTGTTGCCAACAAGCTTCCAAGTAAAGCAGAGAATTAAAGAATTAAAACAAGATGAATTGTTTCATTGATCCTGATGTGCTGTAGGTCTAGCAATCCACCTAGGGCATGGCCAGTGCAACCTCACTAAATCTGAGTAACTTGGGAGACTCAAAAGTCTCTGCTGAGCATGTGTGACATCCGGCTTACTTGATTTAAAAAAAACCCAAATAACTAAATAGATCTTCATAGGAATCATTAGATGAATGTATTTGCCTCGAGGGTTGTCTTACCCTGCTTCTAGATCATTCATGTGATGGAATACTTTATTGCAAAAGAAGAGCCACTCACAGTAATTTTTCTTTTCCTTGTACACTTATAGTTCAGCCAAAATATTTTTGGGTTCTCAATCTTAAAAGCAACTAAAGTTGTTGTAAATTTGGTATGTGCTAGATTGGTTTATAAGACAGTGCATTCCTGTCTGTAACAAAATACAAAACTTGTATTAATTTAAATTCAATGTGATACATATTCATAAAGAAGTTCTCAGCGTAGTAACTATTTCTATCTCTTTGTAGCTACATTTTTCTTTCATCTTAGTATTTGAGTGACTGACAATATCCTGTTGTGATTGTTACTAAATAAGATAAATACTGCATTTTCTAAAGTTTCCAGTTTTTAATGAAAGTTAAATGATTGTTGTACTAGTATCTTGTATGTAGACAGTCAGCCTTGCATCTACTCCTTTGCCTTCAGTAGCAACCTGTTTGGTTTCATTTTATGTATCCTCTTTGTTTAAGACTACACTGAGTTATTTTTTTAAATACTTAAAATCCAGTTGTCTACATAGAAGACTGAATTCTGCTATAAGCTATATAGAGGATCCCCCAACCTGCTGCTTAAGACCATAGGAGCTGTGATGATGCAAAGGCAGAATTATAGCTATGAAGTGTTTAAAGTTTAAGATTAAACATTCCTCATCCTTGTCCTCAATTACAGAATCTTCTGGCTGAGAAGGTGGAACAGCTGATGGAATGGAGCTCAAGGCGCTCAGTCATCCGCATGAATGGAGACAAATTCCGAAGGTTTGTGAAGGCTCCGCCTCGTAACTACTCTGTGGTAGTGATGTTTACTGCTCTCCAGCCCCAGCGGCAGTGCTCTGTTTGCAGGTAATTTATACCTTAGTGATCTTTTTCACCTTCCTTATCACAAGTTTTTCACCTTCCTTACCACAAGTTTTCAAGTGAATCTTTTAATCAATGTCCAGTACACCGAGTAGGATTGCTCTCTGCATGGGATAGATGCTCACTATTTAACAGGCTCATGTTTTTATTACCACATCTTTTCAACTGTGTTTTAATCTGTATGTCAAATTTTAGAAGTCTCCCTAGTTTTGGGTTTTATTAACTTACAGTTGAATAAAATGTATAGAACTGAGGAAAACTTTCTTTTTAAGAAATCTGCTTTATTTATTTCAGTCAGCCATGATCTTCCCAAAGACATTTGAAAGTGACGGAAGTGAATCATTAACATTTAATAATACACTTCACTGATTTTTTTTTTTTTTTTTCCAGCTGGCATGTCTGAGGCTGTGATGCAGATGTGAATTACCCTGTGATTTCACAGCTTTGAGCAGTTCTTACATGCAAGCATGTTTTTCCACAAGGAGATGCTTATTGTGGAATACTGTGTAGCACTACACTTTGATATGTTCTGGTGGTTCCTTTTAGAATATGTATTAGAGTAGCTCTGGTATTCTTCTAAGATCTTTCCCTGCAAGTTCCTAGTTCAGTAAATTAATCCAAAAAATGACTAATGATATACATGGAAATAGGACCAAGGGACTGAAAGCTAGTAAGGTAATTAAATGCATGACTAAAAGAGAAACTGTACTAATAAAATCTTCTTAGGCCAAAATATACATTAGAAATTACTGTGTTTAGTAACAGATTGGATCGTTATGCAGGGAGTTCTGAACTGTATTTAAATAGGCAGCAAAATACTCCGTAGAACTATGCAATACAGAAGCTGTATATGAAGAAATATTATTTCTTGGTTTTAAATACGTGTACTTTAAACAATAATGCAAAACTGGTAAATGTGGCAGCATGTTAGATTTCTTGGGTGTTGGAATGTGACATTTACAATAGAAACTTTTAACTTGTGTACCTGTAGTCATGTATGGGTTTTATTAGATTTTTTTTTTTATAGATTAATTTTTCATCATTGAAGTCAGTTGGTCAGTTTTGAGGGAGAGTATATAAATTGCATTCCTGCGAGTTCACCCTCCACAAGCGAACAGTGAAGGAGGGAAGGGAGTCGGTGCAGAAGCTCCAATGTTCTTAAGTCCAGTTAATAGCCGTTGGTTGCTGTTATTTCTTCTTTGTGTCGCCACAGTCCAACTTCAAGAGATGAAATAGTAATTGAAATTTTGCCATATTGTTATAAATCATTTCTCTTTTCCTAAAAGTAGATAAAGCTACAAGAGATACATTAAGTTTAGCTTTATAAAGCTCAGTTTGTCATAATGGCCATAGCAAATTCTTTCCCTGTCTTATGTACAGCTCTTTAGTAGGGCATGTGAAAACAATATAAATATTGATGTCATTAAGGAAGTTAATTTTGCTTACAGCTGTATATTGTTTACTCTACTGAAAACTTATAAACTTTGTCCTGTAATATGCCAGGCTAGCCATTTATGTCAGAACCAACTGAAAATCTTTAAGCATAAAATAAAGGAAAAAATCAACATACTGCTTTCAGTTGGGTTTGTTTAAATAAATGTGGATTTGTGATCCACTTTTTCATGGGAAATAAAAGGAATTTAATGAGGTTGATCGTACTGCACATAAAACCATTATCAGGAAAATTGACGTTTTCAAATCAGTGGCTAATTAATGGACAGCAGCACTGAAAGGATATGAAATGCATGCGTTACTTTATTGTTAGGTATTCACTAGCCAGTTTCCTTAAAGCAAAAATAGATTTTTATCTTAATCTATAATATTCTATGAGGATACTTTTGTCCGAGATTTCAGTCAATTGCTACTCATCAAAATATTTGCAGAACAATTGCATACAAAAAGAAATCAATGTCATATATCAAATAGAAAAAGGCACATAGACTGGATTTTTTGACTTTGAATAACTTCGTCACAAGCATTAGTACTTCCTCCCCCCCGTACTAAAATTTGAGCCTTGTTGTTTATACACCACAGAATCAGCTTGCTTTTTTTTTTTTTTTTTACTAAAAAAGAAGGTTTTGTCTTTTCCCTTTGTGCCTGGATTTGATGTTTCAGTGTGTTCTCTTTTCTAAACATCCAGGGGATGAACAGAGGAGCAGTATTTTCAAAATGGAAAAAAGACGTTTTTTGAACTGCATAGAGCTACATCAAATGCTAAATGTGAAAAACACAGTACTATTAAAAAAAAACCAAAACAAAACAGCAAATAACAAGTTGGGGAGGGATGGAAGGAAATATGGTCCTGTTCTGGAGAAGAGCAGTGAAAGCTGATTGCTATTAGAGCTGGCCATTGTAGATTTGCACGTTTGAGGCCAGAAGGGATCATGTGGGTCCTATCTTGTTAAACCATATTCTTTGTTGTATCTGATTTTGCATTTAGTTATATTTAGAGTGTTGTTAAAAGGAGTTTACAGTAAAATCATTATGACTTTTCTGGCAGGTGTTTTGAATGGTTGTGCTACTGGGGATGAAGAAGTAGCTTTTTACATTCAGAAAGTTGGTGTCACTTTTGGCACTCTTCAGAGTGAATACAAAGTCAGTTTGGTGAACCAAGTTCTCTGTCAGGCTAAGGACTGTTGTGCCTGTACATTGCTGAAGGATGATGTAGTTTGGATGTTGTCTAGAAGGTATGAAGGAAGGAATTCTGCCCAGCCCCCCCCCCCCCCCCCCCCCCCCGCAACCCACCCACCCCCAATCTTTTTTAATGCTCGAGAGGTTCCACATTTTGGATAAAACTTGGTTGAGGTGATCTTAGCCAAGTCATTAAATGCCTGTAGGCATGATACTTAAACATCTTAAAGAAGTCTTACCTATCCATATAGCAAGGACCTATACGTAGAAAGCTGACCAAATTCGTCTCGGAGACTCAGAGGCTTTTCGGTGCACAGTGAGGAAGACATTGTGACATCAATCACATAAATCACTTAACGGTTACGATTTGTGAAAGCATTTGGAAATAATACCAGCTTCTTCTTAAAATGCCAGATATGAAGAAGTTGCTGGCACCACAGATATTTGGATGAAACTTCTGTATGTAAGAAAATGTCCTTTCAGATAAAGGAGCTGATCTTTTTTCAGTAAAACCAAAGCATGTTGTGTGTTTTGTAGGTATTCCCTAGCAAAAGTTATTTAACATAATGTGATACATATGATATTATCACACTGTAAAATTATCACTTTTAAATGTTAGAATCATGTCTGCAGCAGCTTTGTATGAGTGTTAGTAGCTCCTCTAGTCATGCCTCTAGAGTGTTTTTCAAAGAAATTCCATCTTCATCCTAAAACAGAATTTGGAGTACAACATTTCCATCTAGCTTTGTGGACAAGCAAGTTTGAATTTTCTAATCCAAAAAGTATTCTAAGCTATGCGATTCCTTCCCAACTATGTAAGTGGTAGCATAAATATCAGTTTTGCTGTTGACATAATTGTTTAGGTTCAAGATGACATAGCTGTTATTCAGATATGAATTAACCATAACAGATTAAATATCCTATGTGCTTTAGAATGTGAAGTCATTGGTGGGGATAGGATGTGTTTCTAACAGTTGAAGATAGGGAGTTTTCTTCATGTGTGTTTGGAAGCATGTTTGATTAAACAGTTTTGGTCCCAGGAAATCGAACTCGGTCTTAATTGACTTTACATGTTACTGCTATTCTTGGTCTATACACTCTGCACATTGGAGTTGGATACATGAAAGGGACCTCTATGCTGTGATGATGAATCAGTTTGGGGTTTTTATTTTTGTTTGGATGAACAGTCAGAAATAGAATCTAAGCAGTGATTCCTCTGGATGTAAGACCACTTTCTGTTTTTCCAGTGTGCTGAGCTACTCACTCAACTAGATAGTTTCTCTCTGTTACCCACATCAGTCACACTACTGAAAAAAAAACAACCCACCTTACATATGTAAGAAAGAGAACAAAAGAATGGTCACTCTGACAACAGCATCTTCACAGAGGTGAAGACTGTTTCTCATCCTGTACTTTTGTACTGCATCCAGGCAAACAGTAACTACTAGCCTGACTTGAATGCATTTTTGGGTGAAAATTCTCTTCAGCTTCTCTACTTGTCATCTTCTGTGCCTTGCAGTCTGTTCTCACATTTTATTATCACTACATTTTCCCAAAAGGTTCAACACCATTTTACCAACCAGACTTCAGCAATACCCCCCACCCTCACTCGACTCAATTATTAGTGCTTTGATTTTCAGATGCACCTAGGCTTTAGCTCTAGCCTGCTAAAACTGTCACTGTGCTGTTTCTCTGCTTCATTCATTGTTACCATTAGCTTGTTCTTTGTTGCTGTACCACCTGATCAAGCTATAAGCAAATTATATGAGGTCTTTTATTTTCTAAGCTTTGCTTCTCTCGTCTCACTGGCAGAAGCAACTGTCTCTGTTTTGCATATCAGAAATGTCTTGCGTTTTTGTCCGGTTAATTTTTTGAATTCATTACTGGGGTATTTTAATTTAGAAGAGGATATCTGAGTCAGAGAAATGAAACTGATCACTTGAGTTCCCCCTCCACCCCTGAACAGAAGCCCATCAGCAAAAGGATGTGTGTTTTTTTTCTTGATGTCTTTTTTTCTCCTTTGTGTTTCTTGGAAGCGTCAGAGCAGTGTTAGAGGCTAAAGTACAGAATTTCAGTGGATAGGGTCTATACCTTGACCTGGTTCAGTAGTTTGTTATAGGATAATAGTTAAAATATGTAAATTAGACATGTCATTTCTCTGTGAATTTTAGGCCAGCTGAAACAAATGGATCTTGTTGTGCATACTTTGTTGAACCTGCTTATACCTGTGAATTCCCAAATTTTCCTTTTATAGGTGTAACTGAACCAGTTTGAATCATTGCAAATAAAGTTCAAGCTTATGATTAGCATCATAAATGGTCAGGAGAAAAATGGGGACATTCAACAGAGGAAGACTGTAGTAATGGCAGGTGACCATCTGCAGAGACAAATGTGTAAACTGCCCAAAATGAAATTGTGTTGTTTCAGTCCTGAATGGTGTTTAATAGTGTTTTACTGTGGAAGTAACAAATCTGCTTCCAGATTCTTGGAAAACACAGTTTTGTAAAGGCAGTATTTATGAAGACGCTGCTAGAAATGGCTGGTAATGCAGAGGAGTTTGTGTAGACAATAATTTTCTTCACCAGACTATTGCATTTTTAAAAGAAGTTTCATTATAATGAAAGGAGCACTGATTACTCCTGTTAGCTGAAGTTGTATGTGTGTAAATATACATATAAAGTATATACATAAAATATGAGAGATCACACATAATTTTGTTAACATCTGCCCTGTCAATGAGATCTCCAAGGGGAGGTTTTTAATCTAGAAAATGGAAGAATTCTGTTGGTTTCCCTGTTCAAAAAGGTATCTTGGAAAACTGTTTTCAAGTAGCCAATCAAAGAGTAGTTCAACAGCAAAAAGAATTCTGATAGTTAAGGAGGTATCATCAGAAAGAAAAAACAGGATCCTCTGCCTTTCAGTTTTTTTGCTGGTTGATCAAGCGCAGGTAGTAAGAAAATCATTGACAGGTCTCTTAACTGTACTGAGAGTGAATTATCTTTTGAACTTTTGTTCAAAGAAGGAAAAGGAAATGTGGAGGGAGCTGTTGAAAGTTCTGCAGTTGCTTTTCCAGTGCGCTTCAGGAGCTTGATAAAAGTATTGATGAGCCCTGTTTAACAAGGCATCGTAAGAGACTCATTCTTCTTGTGGTCACAAGTCCCCTTTCACCCCCTACAAAAATATGATCTAGCTTCTTTTCATCTGTAGAATATTTGAAATTTCATGGGATGCTGTAAATACATGCATGGGTTTTAGCTTGCTTTCTACTCCTATTCCTATTATAGATATCTAGATTGCATAAACACTGTAGTTTTCAACTAGTGTCCATACTCTTCATTTTGTTGTGTGTGTTGATTTTTTTGACACATTTGTAGATTCTTCAGTGCTTTTTGTTGTGACGTTATGAGTCATCCTAAACAAAAATAAAAGCAAATAAGTATTCTGAATTTATTATTTTCTTGATACTGAGAGGAAGTCAAAATATGCATTCAGCTGTCTCTTCATTTTGAGACAACCATTGCAAACAAAATCCAAAAGTTGTTCTGGAGGTAGATTACAGCATTGATGACCGTTTACTTTAAACAAATGGGTAAGAATGGGTAGGCGACCTGGTAATGCATTCTTTGTCAATTGTACATTTGTAATTGTTTTGTGCAGTCCATAGTTTGACAAAAAAGAATGCTTTACGGGTTTCTTTGGCAGATAATTCCAGTCTCGTGTATTGTTTTCCTAATATTCTGATTGTTTTTTTTCTTACTATAATGTTGGTCTTATTGGATAAAATTAATCCAGTTTAATACAGCTCAAGCTATAAAAATCTGATTATCTACCTTATCTTTTAAAATAAAACTTCTAATGTTTCATGGATACTTCCAATGTACTGGAAGAAAATTTTGTAGAGCATTTGCATAGGAGGCTACTTCTCATGGTGTTGAATTTTCTAGGTAAATCTAATAGTAACATTCCCTTTTGGTTCGGACAGTATTCTCTGGTAACTGGTTAATATTACTACTGTTGTTGCTAGTTCCTGCATCGCTGTTATGATTAAATTCTTAAGGTGACTGTAGCAGCAATAGCATTTAAACCTTCTATCAAAAAATCCTGTCAAACTAGCAAACAGCGTTACAATTACTGTAATACTGTAATGTTACTGTACGTTACTCTTCTGATGAGTTCATACCAAGTATAGTTCTGCGTTATGCTGTTATAGTATTTCATATAATGATAATTTCATATACTTAGCATTACTTCATAAAAACAAACAGAATTGATATTAACTAATGATAGCTATAGGTAGATAAGAAGTGACAGAGTCGATGTTGCCTGATGTTAATTAGAGGTTGACTTTTTTCCCTGCTGAGTACTTACGCTTTTTTTGTATCTGAAAAAGGGTAACAAATGCTACAGTTATTAGTGTGATTGTATCAACATTGTATCCATTGGAAATTACACAGTGGACTATAGGATGTTCTTCAGTTCTGCATGTGGTAATCCTATAGCTTTGTATTTCTGCCTCTCCGTGTTTCACTATTGCTTCTACACAGTCCTCAAAAGCTGCAGAGAGGATGTGTTACAGAATGCTTTGCTATTTTCAGTGTGAGGATGAAATTATGCTTTGAATCCATTTATTGAAAATCTAAGACAAGCTTTTGCAAAGTGATACTTTCTACCCATTATATTAATTCAGAATAGTTCAAAGATGCAAAATACATGGAGATCAATGGAAACAAGTCTTCTCTCAAATAGTGGGGACATAACTGGAGTATCTAAATTTCCCAGAAATACTGTTTCATCCCAAGTGAAAAGTGGACTAAGAAGAATGATGGCATCAAAATCAAGTGATTTTTATCTTGTTCTTATAATAAAAATGGTTCAGCTTTAATATAGTGGGTTTAACAAAACAGTGCCCTACAGATATTACTTAAGATTTTACAGCATTCCTTTGATGTTGTCTGACTGCCCTCTTCAGGATGACAGTGAATATGTTAGTCTCCTTAATGTTAGTATCTGTTTCTAGAAATAACTAATGCCTAAATCACTTTTTTTCTTTTTATACAATTGCAGACTTTGCCCATTGAGGAATTGTGTTAAGTAGCAGATTTTAATCAATCTGGCAATAATGGTGAAAGTTGAGTTTTGTGTGATTTTGTAATATTTAGGTTGGTTGGTTTTTTTTGGGGGGGGGCCGCAAGAATGCATAAAATTTCATTTTAACTGTTTTTCTTAAATGATAGATTTTTTCATATACAGCGTATTCCTTGATACAACACAGTTCCACTGGAGTTGTAATATATTTCATGCCTAAGGATGATAATTAGGAAATGGGGACATTCTTGACATAGAATCACAGAATAGTTAGGATTGGAAAGGACCTTAAGATCATCCACTTCCAACAAGAATTTTATATTTAACTTGTAATATAAAATAATTTAGTTCCTTTGCTAAAATAATTAGCAAAGGAGTCTGTGGAAAGCCAGAAGTACTGCAAGGATCCTTTCCGATTGTTTTTTTAATATTTTTTTCTTTATTTCTTCCTTCTTCTGAATTATTCATTGCTATGGATTTTTCCTGAGGTAGAACCTGTGGTTTTATGGTTCTGTGGTTGTGTGTTTAGAGAATGTCTTTGCTGGAAAAGGATCCCGGAATTCTTCTTGATATCGTACTTGAGGGTCACATAAGTGTGTGTTAGCAGATTGTGTCATGCTTGCTGCTCAGGACACTCCTCTTCTCTGAGACTTTTAAATAGAGAAAACATTATTTTTTGTTAACATCATCTTGGGATTTCTATGCCATACCTTTGACTTAACACTTAATTTTGGAGAAGATGAGTTTGAAGCAAAAAGTTGCATAACTAGCTGTAACTTTTTTTAATAATAGGCTGTTGAGAATGATACTGTTGCAAGTGTAATTCATCTGACTGCTGCAGCTGGTTATAGAATCTTTCTTGCCAGCAAATGCCACATGGATGTACATTTGTTTCTTTTCCTTAACAGGCAAGCTAATGAAGAATATCAAGTGCTGGCTAATTCATGGCGCTATTCATCTGCTTTCTCAAACAAACTGTTTTTCACAATAGTGGATTATGATGAAGGTGCAGATGTTTTTCAGCAGGTAAATGTTGGATATTGTAAAACATTCTTAATTTTTAGAACTACATGTTGATTTGCCAACTGATACAAAATAAATTATTTTCTGTGTGTAGGTATGTACCTCTGTGTTTTGTATATAAGTTCTTCCTGATTAAAAACACCAGGCATTAGGGTTTCTGTGACATTATCAATGACAGATTGTACCGGTAGCAACTTCTAGTATTTTCCAAATGCTGTTTATAATGTTTATTTATACATTACATTATATGTATGCAAACGATTTTTCAACCCATAATTAATGTCATTTATTTGAATTAAGTGCAGTGTAATTAACGTTTAAAGATTTCCTTTATTTTATCATCATTATCATTATTTTATCATTATAATTTATTATTTATCATTATTTTATCATTGGGGAAAAACGCTTTTTAAGTAAAAGAGCTTTTTAATTGATTTTGTATAATACAATATTCTTCAACTCCAGTAATATTTGTATGATTCTGGCAGTTGTTCAAGGAAAAGAAAAGAGGCTAGTTTAGATTTTCTGCTTTGAAGAGTGAAAAATCAACTGTTGGAGAACAGTCTAAGGTCCACTCTTAAATCGAGCTGTCAAGGTGAAACGCATCACTTGAAAGTAAATAATAAATACTGACATGCATTTCCCTGATATTTATCCATTGATTGAAGCTAAACATGCAGATCAAGAGGAGTGACAAGTTTTGAAGCTCTCTGTATTTTTAATCACCTCCTGGAGAAGGAATCTTCCAGGAGAAAAAAATTATATTTATTTTTTAAATACTAAATTTAAAAAGTCTAATTACTGTTTAGTAAGTATTTTTTCTTCCACTTCAGATCCGAGAACGTGTTGTGCAAAAAATGTTTATTAACGGCTTATGGTTTTGCCTTAAAAATTTTAGTTCAAATAAGCTTTAAAATCATTTTACATTATCCTACATGGTTACAGTAATGCAAAATGTTGTTTGGTCTTCCCTTAAGCCAATCAATACATATTAGAATAGTCCAGTCCAACTTAGTCCTTGTGTACAAGAGTACAGATTCAGTTTATTTCAGGTGGTATGCATTTAAAGTAGCGTAAAACCAAGACAATTAGATAAAATAGGTAAGTTTTTGACTGTATTTGAGAAATATGGTGTTAAGGATAAGTGATACTAATGGCTATTTAAAGGTGGATTTGGTGGAAGTGTGGTTTAGGCTTGCTTTATGTTTTTGTGTACAAACAAGTCATGTAATATGAATGCCATAGCATTAAAACCCTCAAAAGTCATGATACTGATTTTTCAGCTTTTGTTCTGTTTGTAGAGAAACAACAAAGCAGTTGCAGAGCAGCGTCCCCCAAACGCTATACAATGTCAGAACATATACGAATTTTATAAAATATTTTATTCAACTATTTATCAACATTTATCATAGTCTTTCTTTCTTATTTCCAAATCAGTTCACTAAAGAAGCGGGCTATTTTTCTCTTAGATATAAAATGTTTTAGTAGCTGGTGATTTCTATTCAGTTCTGTACATGGTTAAATGTTGAGTTTTGGTAATGTGATAAAATTCATTTTGCAGTAATGAAGCAAACAAGTTTAGTCTGCCTTTGTTATTTAAAGCTCTCCATATTGCATCATTTTTAATTATTGCGCTTATTTTGTGTATGATTCTATGTTAAGTTTTTCAAGTGTTTTGCTGCACTGTTTCTAAGATGGACAGAATATGGAGGAATTTGATATACTAAAATTATATTCTCCTATACCAAAGTTGAAGTAAAATTTAAAGTGGAAAATATAAATGTATTTGTTTATCACCTTTGGTTGTTTGTTTTTTTTTTTTGATATACTGTGAATAGTCATGTAATTTCTAGGGCAAGTTATGTAGTCTAAGCTAGTTACCTGGGCCTTTCTGAATTCAAAAAAGACTAGTCATTGTTGGGTAGTCCATCTTGAAGCGAGTGGAAGGCTAGTTAATGTTGTTAACATTGTATTAGGCAAGAGAAACAATGTCACACTATCTTCCTTATAGCCAAATATACCTGAACAGATTGGATGAATGTGGGGTCTCTGTTTTACTAGTTGCAGGAAAGTTCTTCCAGAGTATAAAAACTTTAAAGATTAAGATACTCAGAAAAGTTTGGGGGTGAAATACTCTGAATAATTAAACATCCCAGTCTACTGGAAGGAATGTTCTTTTTTTTGCAGAACTGTACTTGAAGATATATAAAAAGAGAGTAATATATAGAGGAAAATATTTATTTTTCATGCTGATTAGACTTGTGCTGTCATGTATGTAAAAGGTAAAATTTTTTTGGGGTAGAGTTACAATATTTTTTTCCTGTTATTTTTCCTGTTTTTGTAGCTGAATATGAACTCTGCTCCGACTTTCATGCATTTTCCTCCAAAAGGTAAACCCAAGAGAGCTGACACGTTTGACCTGCAGAGAATCGGCTTTGCAGCTGAGCAGCTAGCTAAATGGATAGCTGACAGAACAGATGTTCATGTAAGTCTTTCAACAATTTTGAAAGTTGAAATCAAATGTATCTTTGTAATCTGTGGCAATTTATGCAGTTTTGCAGATTATATTCCATTCTTGCTTTGTTGAATTGTATGTAGTTTACTTTGGATGAAAACAGGTAGTGATACTGTGATATTTAGTTGTTAATAACTAAATCTTATATAATAACTAAATCTTATATAATGCAAACAAAACAGATAGATCCAAAGGTAGGTGCTCCTAATCCAGACACCCTGCAAATGTGTTGAAGAAATAATGTTTTGGAGTTTAGCAGTTCAATATGATGCTTAAAACTTTTTTCCAATTTGTGTATTAAAGGAAGTACTGTTTTTTTCTTACTTAAATATAAGCTTAGGGTTTAGTCTTTCTGATGCTGAAACCAGATTTCAGGTACTCCTTGTTTGTTTATATATAAGATGATCTGTATGTATGCATTTATTGCAATCTGTATTTTCATTTATCTTTTCCAGATTAGAGTGTTCAGGCCTCCTAACTATTCTGGTACAATTGCACTGGCTCTTCTGGTATCTCTTGTTGGTGGATTGTTGTATCTGCGCAGAAATAACTTGGAGTTCATCTACAACAAAACTGGCTGGGCCATGGCAGCTCTGGTATGCAGATTTTCCTTACCAGCATATTTAATATTAGCTCCTTGTCTTAGCATATGTGTCTTCATTACTTGCACAATAAGTAAATTAAAAAACATTGCATTAATACAGTGTTCAGTATGGTACTATCAGACAAAGATTCATAATGTAGATTTTGACGCTAATTCTCATTAGCTTTATCACTCACTAATATTTCTAATAAAAAGTGTTACTAATCTTCACTGCTGTTGTTCAACCTGCTCTTTTTTGTAAAATCAGTAATGATATCGTTTTCAACGATATTTAAAGATAATTCTACCACCAGTAAGCGCAAATTTGATATGTACCAATCTAATTTTTTTTTTGAGTCCTAATCTTTAGAGATCACTTGAGTAAAGCAATAATTAGCACAGCAAAATGGATGTTTTTGTCAAACATCAAATAAAGATATAATCAGGGCATTTCCTTTGTTTAACCATGCAATATATCTCTGCAGACAGCCGTTTCATTCCGATTTCATACCTCAGGGATTCAGATCAGAAGTTTAATGTTTGAATGTTTTGGGGAATAGAGTTTTTGTCTTTCAGAGGTTAAAAATCAGTCAAATCAAGAATGATTCTATTACAATCTGTATTCAATAAATAGTTGAAGACATAATTAACTTCCTAATTGAGTTAAGAAAATGAACACATCAATTCTTTCTTATTTGCAGTTCTCCTTAGCAGTAGTTGGACATTTTACATGTAACTGGAAATTACAATGCTGAAAACTTATAATCACATTCAGCTGAACCTGTGTGGACAGGGTCAATGTCCTAATGGGATCAAGCATTTAAAGAAATTATGTTGATGCCATTCAGTAGTTTTCATCCTGCTGATTATATTGACAAGCAGTAATAGCATCAAAAGGAATTAAAATGGCATTAATGCTGTTTATTGTTGTTGCTAATACTGTTTCCTGTAAAATTCTCTTTACTTTAAAAATGAATCGCACTTAGAGGATGTTTTAGGAAAAGGTCCTGCATCTGAAAGTATCTAGCAATTAATCATGGCCTTGAACTGATGCTTCCCAGTTTAATCATTACTCTTCTTTCACCTTCACAATGTTGTCAAAGGCCCATACTACAAAATGGTGTTTTAGCAAAGATCATGCAGTTACCAGAAGTCCTTTTGGTTTTATTCAGATCTACAAGTGGACATACAAGCTAATATTGTAAGTTCTTTTTGGTGAAATCAGCAGGGACACCAGATTGCAGGCTTTTGCACAGATAAGCTTATTTCTGTAAAATGACTAGAATAGGATAAGATCCATAGATATATTCATTTGAAGGTCTCGTGTAGTTACGAATCTCCTCCATGATGCTTTTTCTACCAATAAAACTTTGAGTTTTTTCGTAAAAGCTCATTAAAAGGAAAAATAGGCAAGATGGTATCTAGTAGAGGGGGTAGAGTCATGTCTAATAAAATTCATTTAGGAAGGGTATAACTAATAAAAAATTATATTCCTCATTAATATTTTTTCCTTTCTCGACTTTAAAAAATAAATAAACCCTTGAAAGCCTGGACAGCTACAGGAAGCCCATGTTTTTGATAAGAGCTTTGGCAATAAGTTTCTTATTGGCAGTTCCTTTTATTGTGGAACTGAGAAAGCACAGGAGATTTTTTTTTCTAAAAGCTGTAGGTTTGAGTTTTGATTGGTTTTCGGGAGATGTACTGTTAGGTAGCCAGCATTCATTAATCATTTGAAAAATAACATTTTAAATTTCAACTGAATCTCTTTCATATATATCCTGGAATTCTGAAAACTGTATTGTAGCAAACAGACAAGTCTCCTGTTTACTTTTCCTTGTCTTTCAAATCTTTGTTTTGAAGAGCATTTATATGCTCCCAAATGTTGGATACTTCTTATTTGAATGAAAAATTCACAGTACCTATCTCCCCAATTGAATGATCTGCACCTAAAATTAGAAAAAAAATCTCAGCATAAAGTGCCTCTGTGTTTTTGTGTGGGTTTTTTTGTTGTTTTTTTTTTTCTTTTTTGACTAGCAGGAGAAGAGAGAATCCCCAAAATGTTGGCTGAATTTGATATCTCCATTGATACAAAAAAGTAGTGTCTCGTAAGAGATATTTCCAATGCTGTTTTATGAGAATATTTAGGAACGCAATTTTTAGTGATGCATGTAGTGGTTTTGGTAAACTTTCAGAAGCCAGACCAGAGCTTTCATCTCTGGTTGACACCAATCACAAAACTGTTGAACTGGTTTTGTCCTCAACATTAGATTGCACAACAGCAATGCTATTAGTGATTTCATCCCCTTGTAGAAGCACTGCAGACTCTGGTAGTATCTTGTGTGCCTTAGGCATTTTTACTTGCAACATTACCCAGAAGACTCTTAGAATGGCAAACCAGATGACTGAGTCACAGTACATAATACCCCATAAGATGTCTTTTTGAGATCACATCCAAAATTTGTCCCCTAAATTATTTTAGACTTTAATTCAAATCATACTCTTCGTCTATGGACAATTTTCTCTGTCCCATGGTCGCACAAAGATGAGGAAGGACTTCAGTTCTTAGATATTTGCAGAGTCCTGCCCACTTATAAAAAGAAGCAGTTTAGATTCTTGTCAAGACTCTTCATGTCTTAAGCAGAGAGGATAAAAGGTCAGATGACATAAACTGGATGTATTTCTAACATTTTAGAAGGAATTGCTGTATTTTATACAACTCAGTACTGTGCTGAGAGCTTGTTCAGCTGTCTAGAATGTGGGCTACAAGGGTGAATAGGGGCTATGAGGGCTTCTTTCAAAGCATTTTCTTCACTAGGCTGCCACTGTGGTTTTCTGCGTGTAATTTTTGGTTTTATGTGTGTATTTCAGATTTGCCTGTATACCAGTGGAATCTGGGAAAGCAAAGTCTGCTCAGGTTAGAAGAGGCAGCTGCCTAGGAGTTGACTCTGCTGGGCAAAATATATTAAGTTGCTTGAATTAGGAGACAAAGCATGTGCTTATGATTGTCATAACAATTAATGGCTATGAGAAATGTGTTCTGTGCTGATATACTCCACAGTAGTACACAATACAGTACATTTGTCATCAGTTACTGCTCCAAAAGAGCTTGCTCCAAAAGGGTATCATGGTTGGGAGTGGCTTCTTTACCCCCTTGTAGGAATGAGGCTAAAAAAGTAATGTGTTTTCTACAAAGATACGGCTAGAAAAAGTTAGGCTTCTCCATATGAGTAGATAGGCATCTCAAAAGAACAGCAATAAATGCAAGTTATTAATTTCCTTTTCTTCCCATAGTTAGAGATCTGTATCTTTTTAAAGATACAGAAACCCATTCTCTTTTCTTCTAGGTTGTACTTCCTGTCCTTGACTTATATATCTTATATTGGACATTCTAAGAAGTGAGGGATTGTTATTTAGAAATTGAGTACAGATCCTGTAATTCTGTAGCCTTCTTTGAGTACAGAAGCAAAGTTAAACTGGAAAGAAAGGATTACATTTCTTTAAAACAATAGTTGTGAAAGGGTTAAAACTTACATATACAGAATAGTATAGAATAAGTGCAGAACTGGATGCCTGTGTCTGCCTGTTTTTTTTTAACTATGCTTAAAATTAACTACTGATTAATGAGTCTAGAATGTAATTTTTCTTACGTTAACAGATATTTATCTGTTATAAAGTATATGACTATGTATAAACTGGGGTGGAGTGTTTTTTAAATCTTTCCATATGGAAGAAGATTTGGCCCTAGAGAATGTAAATTAAGTACAGTAATGGGTAGAGTAATTTTTCATAGAAAACTCACTTTCAGAGCGCCACAGTTTGTGTTCTCTGTCCTCTTTCAGTGCTTTACATTTCAGCTAATTTTTAGCCTTTTAAAACATCTCTTCCACCTCAGTTTTTACCCACATTTTCAGTTTCTCTACTTTTGTACTTTCACATAAGCTATCTCCTGTGTGACCAAAATTGCAGTATAAATTTCTAAAACAGTCTGCAAGGCATAGAAATAGCTGTTACCCTTTTCCCAGTAACTGAAGCATGCACTCTCTTCATTTCTTTGCATATTATTAATTAAAACATAATCCATTTTCTAGTAATCACTACCATGATGCTTTCATCTCCCATGTTAATTACTATACTGATATATTAGAAATCCTCCTAAGGGCAAAATGAAACACACCTTCAGTATTTCAAGTCAAGAATCTGTTCCTAGTGTAATTGAAAACTTAACAGTACAACAAAGAGTTATTATTTAACTCGACATGAAGATGTATTTTTTTCATTATTTTCTTTTTCTTTCTATTACAAGGGCAAAAAGTCTCAATTATAACACCACAGTTAAAATTGTTATGTACACATTTCCTAGTATCTTTCCCTTTGTCTCATGTCATGGTTACTCCTCCAGTGTTTATCTTTAGATTTCTGAGAGCATTCATTGGCTTCACTTTGGGGTGAGTGGGTGCTGTGCTGTGTTGTTAAGATTCAGTCCTAACGCCTTGCAAAGTTTGTTCAAATGATATTGCTAGAGGTGGCAATGCTGCATTTATGGGGATAAAACCTGCAATAGTTTACGTTTATTTCATTAATATGTTTCTAAACATTTTTTAAAGAAAACCCTTTAAAGAGTTTTTAATAAACCCTGCTTTAGTTAACCATCAAGGTATTAATCTTTACATTTGCGATCCATCTGCTCAAATCACTATGACTATATTATGCTGGTGGGAGTATTTTACAGTAAAAATTAGCATATATGTAAAAACTGTACTTTTTGTAAGGATTATCTGTACTGGTAAGCCAAAAACCATATTTATATGCTCCAAGTTTCCCATTTTTGTTTTTCTCATTTGGTACTCAAAATATACTGTATTTTCTTCCTTAACGTATTTATAATGACACTTGCTATGACTGTGATGACATGTAGATTCTGCAGTTATGACAATATTATATATATAATTCTACAAGAATTGTCTGTTTTTACAGTTGTCATGCATCCCTAACCTAACTTCACACTTCTTTCCACAGGGAATTTCACTTTTTTACCAAATCAACCAGTATTATTTTTCATAGCTAAAATGAATCATAGTCGTATAGGACACACAATGAGAATTTCATAAAATGGGGCAGACACTTTTTTCTACAACTGGATTTCTTTTTTCTTATGCTTTTATATATCATTTCGTACACCTGAAAGCAAACAGGCGAGCTAAACATTTCTGTTGGATCAGAGGGAGAATTCATTTTATGAAAGGTTGTATAAATCTTGAACACTAGTTTGCAGAATATTTGCAATGAATGTCTTTTACTGCTGTGAATGTTTTTTGCCATATAGATGTGGTAATGTGGCATTTCCAAGTGCATGTAATGGCAGGATTCTTTCAAGTGAGATTTTGAAAACCTCTGTCTTGAGCTAACTCATTTTCTAACAGAAGACATTAAGAATTTTATGAGAGCAGCACATCTGTAAAACCCTATCCTAAAAATCAAATAGCGTTTGATACTGTATCTGGTTACATAAATAATTATGTATATAAAAGAAGGTAGTGAGGTGGTTCAAGACCTGGTTGAAAGGAAGAAGGCAGAGAGTTGTGGTTAATGGGGCAGAATCTAGCTGGAGGTCTGTGACTAGTGGAGTCCCTCAGGGGTCGGTGCTGGGACCAGTGCTGTTTAGTATTTTCATCAACGACCTGGATGAGGGAACTGAATGTACCCTCAGCAAGTTTGCTGATGATACTAAACTGGGAGGAGTGGCTGACACACCAGAGGGCTGTGTTGCCATTCAGCTGGAGAGTTGGGCGTGGAGAAACTTGATGAAATTCAACAAAGGCAAGTGTCGAGTCTTGCATCTGGGGAAGAACAACCCCATGTACCAGTACAGGCTGGGGGCTGACCTGCTGGACAGTAGTGAAGGGGAAAGGGACCTGGGGGTCCTGGTGGATAGGAGGATGACCATGAGCCAGCAATGTGCCCTTGTGGCCAGGAAGGCCAATGGCATCCTAGGGTGCATTAGAAAGGGTGTGGTTAGTAGGTCAAGAGAGGTTCTTCTCCCCCTCTATTCTGCCTTGGTGAGGCCACATCTGGAATATTGTGTCCAGTTCTGGGCCCCACAGTTCAAGGAGGACAGGGAATTGCTTGAAAGTGTCCAGCGCAGAGCTACAAAGATGATTAAGGGAATGGAACATCTCTCTTATGAGGAGAGGCTGAGGGAGCTGGGACTCTTTAGCTTGGAGGAGACTGAGGGGTGACCTCATCAATGTTTACAAATATGTAAAGGGTGAGTGTCAGGATGATGGAGGTAGGTTTTTTTCAGTGATGTCCAGTGATAGGACAAGGGGCAATGGGTGTAAACTGGAGCATAGGAGGTTCCATGTGAACATCAGGAGAAATTTCTTTACTGTGAGAGTGACAGATCACTGGAACAGGTTGCCCAGGGGGGTTGTGGAGTCTCCTACATTGGAGATATTCAAGGCCCTCCTGGACAACTTCCTGTGTGATGTATTCTAGGTTACCCTGCTCTTGCAGGGTAGATGATCTTTTGAGGTCCCTTCCAACTCCTGGGATTCTGTGATCACTGACAGAATGGTGTTCTATTCATTTTTTCTGAGTAAATACATGATCATGTTTTTTCTGTTTTTTCTAGTGTGTTGTATTTGCTATGACATCTGGTCAGATGTGGAATCATATCCGTGGACCCCCATATGCACATAAAAATCCTCAGAATGGACAAGTGGTGAGTTGATTCTTTCCTTTTGAGGGGAAATATGATATTGATAGTAATTTGCTACACTGAGTCTACAGTTGCAAATAATTGCAGTTTCATGGCACTGTATTACAGTCTGTTGGAGTCTTTAAGTCTCCAGCTGCAAGCAGAGTCTGTTTTGCAATTTCAGATGTTTAGAAAGTGCCACCATCTTTGATTTGAGAAAATAAATGAGTGGCCATGTTTTCCAAATTTCTGTCGGGTTCTCAGCTGTAGTGCATGTGTTATAAAAGGTTTGATACCACACAATTTCCACTGCCCAGAGATAAATGGTATTGTATCCTTTTGTAGAAATATGCTCCCTCAGAAAGTGAAAAGCGAGTTGTTTGGGTTTTGGATTTTCTTCTTTTCAGGCTTCATTTACACAAACCTTTGAGGTTTGTTACCTTCCTCTTTCTTGAGCATTTTAGTTAGAAAAGGAGATGGCAAATATTTTCACATGCTTTGTACCATTTTCCATCACACCTGGAATTTTTCCACTGATTTTTAAGGAATGCTTTTTACTGTATCTCTTTATTCCTTCGACTTATATTCTTAACCAGCTTTAATAAGAAGTTACTAATAGTTGGCTACTGCCAAAATTAGTTGTACCTCACTACTGCTGACTTTGAAGGAATTCTCTTGCTTGCTCCTTCCTGATCACAGATTAGTAAATTAGAGTTCAGAAGAAGAAACTCACTGTCTACCAGGAAGGTGAAGAGGATCTTGGCTAGTTTCTGCCACTATTTGTTATTTACAGCTTTTCAGGCAAGTTGTTGGGGTGTTGCAGTGAACTTAATAGTCAGGAAGCTTTTTTTGTAACTAGTGTCCTGTCATGCTATTTTCAGCTTTGGCTATCACTAGTTAAAGGAGACTGTTGTATGTCTTAAAGAGACAATGTATTTAAACCTCCCTTTGTGGCATATCTGAATTGAAGTAGGAAAAAATTATGTTCTGAATTTGATTACTGATCTACTTTTAACAGGAATGTAGCAGTTTATTGATGTCATAAAACGACATGATTCCATCTGTCAACTTTGTTATGCAGAAGTGGAATTGATAATGTAATAAACAATCTGTATAAAACACTGTTTATAAAAATTTAGAGTTTTTCATTAGTGCCTTAGTATTTATGATACTTTCCTATCAAGTGGCAGAAAGGAGAAATACTGCAAAGAAAAAGCACCATTTGTGACCAATTAGTTTTTGCCATATCCAGTTTTGTACACATTGCTCTTTTCTTAAATAGCTGTTTCTGAGGTGTACCTTACATTAAGTAATCAAAAAAAAAAAATCTTCAGTTGTTCCTCAATTTGTGCCATCTTGTCTCAGTTTTCAGAGTGTGAACTCATATCCTATCTGAGTGTCTGTAAGGCTGCTAGTTTAGGAGTGTTAGCATACAAAACTAAGTAATGAAAATAATAATAGAGATGGCTTTAAGTTCTGGATACTAATCAGCTGTATTAGTCAGCATGCATGCCTTCTTTTCTGATTTTGCTTCAATATATGACTTCAGGTAAGTTATTTTGTGCTTCTGTTTCACTTGTCTCTCCTTGTTCACAATGTGTCAGTACTTTTGCCTCCTTGGAGCTTTTGTCTGTGACAGTAAGTGAAACCAGTAGCAAGGTCACCAAGTTGTTGATTTAAGGTATCACTGACCAGATTTAAGGTATCACTGACCAGTATAGTTATAACTTAAAGCTCTTATTTTACCAGTATTAGAAGCTTAATAAGCATTCTGTAACACTTTTACCTCTTTTAAATTGTGGGTTTTTTTCAAGTAACACTATTGAACATTTTGCTGTTTCATTTTTCTAGCACTTGTGTATATTCCTGTGAATTTGAAGTCATAGAAGTGCTTATCTAACACTTCTGTGTGATTTATTCAGCCATGATAATTCAGTGTAACATAGTTCTGCATTAAGTTAGCAACTGCTGTCTTTACATCTGGATGAAATTTAACTCATCACTTTCTTTCCAACGTCTAGGATTTATTAGCAATTCAAAATTTGTATGCCTATTTTGCACAAGGATTACTTGTACGTAATGCTCTGAAACCTTGTTAACAGCCTTATCATGTAAAATTCTGTTTTTAAGAGGAGGTATAGAATAGCTCACCAAGCGTAATTGTTTTATTGTTAGCTAATTCTTAGCTTTTTTATTTCATAGGAGTTGATGTTTCAGTTTTGTACTAGCTGTAGAGCCTGATAATGCCACCAGAATTTGATAATATTCTGTCTCTATAAACTGTTTCTTGCCTCAGACATCTCCTAATATTTGCTTTGTTCTTGTCATAATTTTAGATGATACCTCATTTATTTTCCTTAAATTCCTGTTTTTTCAAAACATGAAAAGACATTGGTGTGCTTTTCTTAACACTACTTACTAGCACCAGTGTCTTGTACAGTAACATTACCAGTTCTTAATTTTTTTGTCTTGTGCACCAGCACAAAAATGATTCAGTTGCCTAAACTACTTTAATTCTGTGATTGTATTCTTTGAATTAAGCTTTTAAACCATATTTTTGTACTTGTGTGTGAAGTGCTCACTTACTGAGGTTATTGCAGTTACTTACTTTTATATTCCCCATTGCCATCAGCTCATTTCAGTTTCTGGGTCCACATGGAAGCACTATCAACTTTTACATAGACAGCTGAATCATGCAGTGTCATTCTTTGATATTTCAGTTCTGGTTTAGGTTGATGAATCTGGTGCTATTTTGGCACATGCTTTCTCTCACATTTCTGGAGTTTTTCATCATTTGCCTCATACCTTTGTTAGGATTAGGCCCTTACTGACTCTGTGACTCTAAAATCTGTACCTTTTTACTGGAACTGAGAGTGAAAACTTGACCATCCCTTTGGTGTCTGTATAAAAACAGTTTTGGGAGAGTTCTGATTTTTATTCAGAGCTTGGTCTGTGGTGAGCTGGAGAACGCAATTACGTATTTTTGAGCCTCCTGCAGAGGTAGTTCTGCTGTTTAATTGACCTAATAGCACAGAATTCTCATTAGATTTTCATCAGCTTTTAGTGAAATAGCAGTGTATAGGAAAGCTTTGATGTATATGTATCCCAGGATTAGCAGCCATTTTTTTTTCCTTTGGATACAAATCCTACAATTTTTATTACACAGTATGCTCAAGACTGTATATTTTAAATGGGTTGAAATTTTGCTATAAATGAGAATAGGGCAAAGGACAGGCTTGATTTTGCTGAGGTGAGCAGCTCGAGAGAGGACGCCTTCAACACCGGAGCTGGGGGGAGATCAGCGTCCAGGAGCTGAGCTCAACTCAGAGCGACGAGAGCCACCGAGGGAGCCTCAAGTCCTCGACAGGACCTGCCCGGGAGCCGGCAGCTCAGCTGACGAGAGCGAGCAGCTGACTCACAGGGGGCGGAGCCAGCCCTGACTGGGTAAAAACCTGCCCCAGGGAGCACGAGGGACCAAGAGCGCGGCGAGGCAGTTTGAGCTGGCAGGCGAGCGGGATGGTGAGCGCAGTGGTGAGCGCAGTGGTGAGCACAGTGGTGAGCACTCGTCATATGATCAGGGCCCGGTCTGGGAGCTCTGCTCTGGCTGCCCCGGCGGTGGCAGCGTAGGCACCCAGACAGAGCCGATGAGAGGGGAGGCTGCAGTGCAGAGCTCGGGGTGTAGAGAGTGCCTGCCCTGGTCTGGTGAGGGGAGGGTGCGCAATGGGCAGGGCTGCACTCGGTGCTCCCTGGTGGAGGTCCTCCTGCAGCAGGGGCTGAGCTGCGGGATGCTGTTAATAGGCTGTGAGATGTCAGGGAAGCTGAGAGGAAGCAGGAATGCTTGCTGCCGGCCCAAACTGTGCAGGGGCCTCGAGCTTCACCTCTACCTCATGAAGGAAAGAAGGAGGCCGTTAACCTGGGAAGCTGGGAATTAGTGACCAAAAAAAAAAAAAAACAAAAAAAGGAGGAAAAGAGGAAAAGGACAATTAGAAGCAAGTGGCTTCCTCTTAAATCTGTTGTCCCCACGCAGAACCGCTTTGCTGTCATGCAGGAGGCTAATGAGGAAACACACTGACACCAGAAACAGCCGGCTGATGCACTGGTAAAGAAGATCTCTACTGGTGCTGCCAGGAAAAAGCGGGGGGTCGTAGTAGTAGGGGACTCTACACTGAAAGGGACAGAAGCACTGTCAGCTTTGACCCCGTCTCAAGGGTGGTGTGTTGCCTACCGGGGGCACGGATCAGGGATGTGGCAGAGAGGCTGCCTGCTCTAGTAAGTCCCACGGGCTGTTACCCGCTTCTAGTGATACATGTGGGTGCTAGGGATATAGATAGTAGTAGCCTGGGGAACATAAAGAAGGACTACAGAGCGCTGGGGGAGGTGGTTAGGGGCTCTGGAACTCAGGTGGTCTTTTCATCAATTCTCCGGGGTACAGGGGAGGACCTAAAAATAAGCTAGGAGGATTGGCCAGGTTAATAAAGGATTAAAAGGGTGGTGTCGTAGGGGTTTGGGTGTCTTGAACACAGGACCCAAGTTTGTAGGCCAGGTCTAGTGGGGGCTGGTGGAGCTGCTCTGATAAGGAAGGGAAGGAGCAGTTTTGGTAGGAGTCTTGCCAGACTGGTCAAGGAGGCTTTAAACTAGCTGTGTTGGGGGAGGGGGGCATCATTCCATCCCAACACACCCAGTCAGTTGCCAGCACCTATAATAAATGCTCGGAGCAATGTAGATATATCCCAGCCACTCCAGCCAATAAGCCAGCTTCAGTTGGAGCTCGGCTCAGATGCCTCTGTATGAACGCCCGTAGCATGGGGAACAAACGAGGAATTAGAGATGTGTGCATGTCTACGGGGGTATGATATAATAGGCATTGCAGAAACATGGTGGGATGGCTCCTATGACTGGACTGTTGGTATGGAAGGTTACTGGCTTTTTAGAAAAGTCAGGCCTGGCAGGTGGGGAGGGGGAGTTGCCCTTCATGTTAGGGATAGGCTGGAGAGTATGGAACTCTGTCTGGGGACAGCTGAGCAGTCCACAGAGAGTTTGTGGGTCAGGGTTAAAGGGAGAACAGCTATGGGAGACATATTGTGGGGATCTGTTACAGAACACCTGATCAAGGAGAATCTGCAGATGAAGCACTCTATAGACAGATAGGAACATCCTCACGCTCACAGTCCCTTGTTCTCATGGGAGACTTCAACCACCCTGACATCTGTTGGAAGAATGGAACGGCCTGGCACAAACAATCCAGAAGGTTCCTCGATTGTGTGGAAGACAACTTCCTTCTGCAAGTAATAGAGGAGCCAACAAGGAGAGGTGCCATGCTTGACCTCGTGCTCACCAACAGGGAAGGGCTCGTTGGAAATGTGATGCTCCAGGGCAGACTTGGATGCAGCGATCATGAGATGTTCGAATTTGAGATCCTCAGGACAGTGAGAAGAGCGTGCAGCAAGCTCATTGCCCTGGACTTCAAAAGAGCAGACTTTGGCCTCTTCAGGAACCTGCTTAGTTAAGGTTCCATGGGATATAGCCCTAAAGGGCAAGGGGGCCCAAGACTTTTGGTTGGTATTCAAGGATCACCTGCTACAAGCTCAGGAGTGTTGCATCCCAGCTAGAAGGAAGTGCAGCAGGAGGGCCAGGAGACCTCCTTGGATGGATAAGGAGCTACTGAGGAAAATTTAAATGAAAAAAGAGGCTTATAAAATGTGGAAGCAAGGACAGGCAGCCTGGGAAGATGTCCTGGGTTCAGCAGTAGCAGTCATGTTTCTCCTTCGTGGTAGCTGGTGCATTGCAGTGTTTTGACTTCCAGCCTGGGAACAGTGCTGGTGATACCAATGTTTTCGGTTGTTGCTAAGTGATGTTTACCCTGATCAAGGACTTTGTGAGGCTCATGCTCTGCCAGGGAGGAGGGGAAGCCGTGAGGGAGCAGAGACAGGGCGCCTGACCCAGGCTAGCCAAAGAGGTATTCCATACTACAGCATGTCATGCCCGGGGTGGGGGTGACTGGGAGTTACCTGGAAGGACACCGGCTTCTGGGTCAGACTTGTTTCTTAGCCGGTGGTATTGTATTCTCTTCCCTTGTTATTTTCTCTTATCATTGTTGTCATTGGTGGTAGCGGTGGTGATTTGTGTTTTACATTGGTTTCTGGACTGTTCTTGTCTCAACCCG
Organism: Pezoporus flaviventris; assembly: GCF_033815535.1. Lineage (NCBI taxonomy): Eukaryota > Metazoa > Chordata > Aves > Psittaciformes > Psittacidae > Pezoporus > Pezoporus flaviventris. Next base: position 27,961,146 of record NW_026892550.1, read on the forward strand.
TAGGAGTTGCACTCTTTCGATCCTCCTCCCCGTTCCTCCAGGAGCAGGGAAGGGGAGAGCCCCAGGGCTCATAGCAGCCTTCCAGTATTTGAAGGGGGCCTATAGGGATGCTGGGGAGAGACTCTTCATTAGGGAATGTAGTGACAGGACAAGGGGTAACAGGTTCAAACTTTAACAGTGGAATTTTAGATTGGATGTAAGGAATAAATTCTTTACTGTTAGTGTGGTGTGGCACTGGAATAGGTTGCCAAGGGAGGTTGTGAATGCTCCGTCCCTGGCAGTGTTCAAGACCAGGTTGGACGTAGCCTTGGGTGATATGGTTTAGTGTGAGGTGTCCCTGCCCATGGCAGGGGTGTTGGAACTAGATGATCTTAAGGTCCTTTCCAACCCTAACCATTCTATGATTCTATGATTCTAAAATACTGACTTAAGATGGTTTCCCAAGCTCATAATTTTCTTTCGTTCTCTGAGAAGAAATTATTAGATGTTGGAAAAGTTTTTGTGTGAAGAGAAAAATACGGTATTTTTGTTGCATAATAGATGGTTTTTCTATATAAGATGATGCTTATTATCCACATGAAATGGGTAATGGTGTTATTTGCCATCATATTGAGGTTTTTTTTTCACATCTTATGTTTTAAAAACTTTTTAAAATTGCCTAAGCCTAAGACAAATTACATCCTTTTGAAGCAATTTATATCTGTGTTGCGAATCTTTCAAATAGAACACCTTGTAATATCAGATTAAGTAAGTCATTCAGTTGTGAAGTTTATTCAGCTTTTTTTTTTTTTTTCTGTACTTTCACATTTCTGTAACCACTGATCTTTATTTGGGAGCAGTCTCTAAAATACCACAGATGGTCCTGCAGGTAGGGGTATGTGGTAGTCTATGATTCTGAAGTTAAATGAAAAACATATTTCACTGCTAGCATCACTTTTGCATTTGTCAATGTAAAATTAAGGTACTGTGGGAAAAAATCATGCTTAGAATATTGAGGTTCTTAATTCACATTAGTCCTCTAATGCTAAGCAGGACTAAGTGACATTTCTTCAAGATAATTCTCTGTGTTTTCTGACATGACTTTTTCATATTATTCTAATTAAAATAAATTGAACTGTTTCTTGGAGCAGTTTTTAAAGAGTGACTCTCCCTTTCCAGCTCAGTAAGTCACAGTAAATATATTGTCCTATTGGCTTTAATCTATCTGGGATCACATTTGAAGTACATTTCACCAAGATTGTATTTGTAATGCCTGATGCTTCTGAAAGTAGACACATTTCTCAGTAGCAGTTTCAGTACACGCAAAAGTCACTTTACTGTGTGATTTATTATTATATAAAAAAAGTTCATACAGGTTCTTGTATCAGTATCTAACATAAGTTATCCAGATTGGTGTCACTTTTACTGCAGCAATATTTTGGTGCATCTCTTGACAATAATCACAACCATAGTGCTATTGAGAATACTTCTTAGTATTTTATTGGAATAGCCTTTTTTATGTTAATATGCTTGATGGAAATAAGTAGGTTATTTATGTTATAACCATATTTAATGAAATGGCTTTCATGTGGTTATCAAAGCAGTGAGTCTATTTGGAATCTGCAATTAGTAAAGGGTTTCTCAAGGCTTTAAATTAAACTTACATCTTGAGTTACTAAAAAATCTGAACAATTGGCAATGTCAGATGTAGAACTAGTATAAAACAATCTTAATTCTAATAATAGATCAGTACATTAACAAATGGGGGGCATCTTATCTAAACTACTATTGGGAAAACTATTCATGTCTAAGATACCTGTCCTAATTTTTGATATTGTAGGAGTGATTATAACTTGTATTTCAGTAACTCTGTATAACATGTTTCTACCTTGGTACTGGAAAAGAAGAACCTTACACAATATTTTGTATCCTTTTTTGTTGTCGGAAGAAACAGGTAGGTAAGTGGTCATGACAAGAAAAGTTGCTTAGATGAGGCATTAGAGCCTCTAAATTCTTAAACTGGTCAGTTCTTGAAGCATACATGCCTTAAAAGTTCAGATAGCACCTTGGTATTGCAAGCACTGCAGCTTTGGCTGAGTAAAGATGGAAGAGCTCCTGTCAACTAAAATTTGATTTTAGACAAATAATTAGGCAGAAAGTAGTCTACCATGATAAAATCTAATAAAATAATGCTGTATTTTAGTTGCTGTTTGTGACAACAGAAGTCCAATTTTAATTCACTTGTACCATTTTCAAATAACAAACACTTCCCCACCACCACCTTTTGCTAATTGTAGATGGTCTCCTAGAAGCAATTTGGTCTCATTTGAATGAAGAACTGTTTTGTACTCAATAGTTCTTTTTGTGTCAGAAGCTGGAGAGACCTCAAATATGTGAAATTATGAAGCATCTTAGGATAGAATGATAGTGCCACACAGAAAAATGTTTTCTTAAAACAGAGAAACAGTATGATAACAAGGGAAAAATCTGTTCATTATTCAATCTGTTATTGAATCTGTTATTATTCAAACAAGAGACATTGTCTTAAATCCTGCTTGAGTGCCAGGTAGGAATCTAGTTTTAATGAGTTCCTGGTCTTTACTGGTTGTGTAGATGTTAAAAAGCAAGAGCCTTCTCTAATAAAATAAATTTGATGGAAAGGTACCTCTGATGGTCTCTAGTCCAGCTGCTTGTTCAAAGCTGGTCAGGTTGCTCAGGACTTTGTCTAAGCAAATTTTGCAAATCTTCATGGTTAGGGATTCCCCAACCTGTTCCAGTGTTTCACCATCCACATTATTCTTTTAATTGTACAATCAAGGTAAATTTTATCCTTCTCTTCAGTAAAAGCTGATTTATCTGCATTCTTGATTAGAATAAACACTGACTTTAATAAAATTAGACTTAGCCAAGCAGTACACCTTTTCAGAGATCCTGACAGCATATGTTTGCTTAAGTGGCACTAGTACTATTATGATATCACTGCTGTATCCACACTAGAAATGAGAAAACATTAAACCTGGAGCAGTCATAGAGATTTTTCTCTATATAGATTCTGTTCTCTGAACAGAGCTGTGCAGGCATTCTTCCTATAGCTATTAAACAGCTTAACCATATCTGTTTTCTTCTATAATCTTGAAAGTTTTTACAGGAGAAGAAAGATTTTATGTATTTTCCGTATTGCTCAACACTTTAGACGGATTATGTTGTGAATCTTTCCTATTCCCTGCAGAAAGATAATTTGTAGTACAAGGGTTGCTTTTGCTGAAGTAAAATTTCAGCAGCTGGGAATTGTTTTATGAATTACTAAGCAAGCATCAAAATATTTTCTATCATGCAGACCCTTATAGAGACCTGGTGCAATTTTCCTTTGGAGAGCTTTTCCTTTTACATATAGTTTTGCTAGTAAGCTCTACTGCTGTCATTTCAGTTTAACAGATCAGATTTCTCTTTTGCCTGTGAATAATGTCAAGAAAAAGAATATGCATTTGAGTGACATTATGTAAATGAAGCAGCATACTTCAGACAGTCCGTCATGAACTGATTTACTCATTATCTCTGGTTCAGACAGAGACCTCTACTGAGGTTGATCTGGTCCTTAAATGATTTAAGGACATCTTGTATCAAGGTAATATGATGCACAGAAGTGCGTTAAGGACTAGATTTAATGTACATCACATTTTCTTAGTATTCAGTACTTACAGAATGAAATTTTTATATTTGTTGGACTGTAGTTCTTTTCTACAAGTTTGTACTGAAAAAAAAGAAGACATTTTGCACTGTCCCCTTTAAAAGGTACTATTTATATGAAAGCTGTTTAAGGCTGGAATGCTTTAGGCACAATAAAAAGTTATAAAGACCTCTTTACTGACGGTCTTGCAAACCTAAGTTTTGAGCAATAAAGAAAATGATGAAATAACCTCCTTCCTGTTCAGAGGTCCTGAGGTCACTTAGCGAAGTAGAGTGCCTCACATGAAGAGAAAATAGCATTATCATTTAGAATAGGAAAGTTGTCTGCATTTACCAGCACTTCATTCTTCTAATATGGGTCAATGGAATGAAAGAAGAAATTGGTCTAAGACTATTTTGTTTTTTTTTTTAATAATCACTGTTCTAAAAAACATTCCAAACAAAGAAATGTGCCTGTGCCTTTTGCACATCCTTAATTCTGTAGTTCATATTAATCATCTTGAGTAATCCATGTCAGGTAAAAGGCGGCATTATTCCATAGTCTTTTCTGTGTCTAAATACCAGAGTCCTAGAACTAAACTTGAAATTATTTTTTCAATTATTATTATTTGCCTGTAGACAGAGAACACTTCAATGAATGGTGTAATGAATGAATAAACACCATCTGATCTTGTCAGATGCTGTCATTTAAGATAATACTAATGCTGGAAATAGGGCCAAAAAGACACAGATTGTTTTCAGAACACAAGTAGGTATACTGCCATTAAAATGTTTTGTATGTAAAAACAAAACTTTAAAATGGAGCTCTGGAAAAGTGCTGAAATATTTGGGCATAGTAGTGCTCTCAGAACTGGAGAGAATTTTGTCAGTGTCAGCTTCTTCACCTTCTGAATGTGCATTTAACTAGAAATATGCTACAGTAAGTAGAAATAATTCAAGCATTAGATCAGCTGCACAATTTAAGGATGGATTTTAAGAATCGATTTGTGAACCAAATTGAATTAAATTCATGCTGTTAGTCATTTACTATCCCAGCAATTGATCACTTGCATTATTATTAATTATCTCTGGAAAATCCATGACAATAAGGACATGATGTGAATCATCATGCTTGTAGTAAGCGTGGTTAAAGCCCTTCCCAAATCTTCTCTCTCAAAGCCAAGCCATCAATATACCACTTTAGGCAGTCTTTACAGAGGGACCAAAGTGTGTTTGTACTGTGGTCTTTCCACTGTATTCCTCTCATCCCTTAAAAACATTACATTAAATTCAGGCAGATGTTTTGCAAACCTTGAGTAATTGGAAAAATAAAAAGAGTACAGATTAAATTTGCATTTTTTCTTTTTTTTCATGTTTAATTTCTTGTTACCCTACTACTGCTACAGAACAAATAATTGAACCCCCTCCAAACAAGCTTCTTTAAAGCTGAGGAAAAGATTCTAGAAAGAAATGATACCAGATACAGCACAGGTTACAATGAATCTTGAAACAAAAGAACACAACTGAAATAATAAACACAAAACAGCAATTTGAGAAAGGAAAGTACAGCTGTTTTAGCTTTGATCCAGCAAAGAGCATGAATGCTTAATTCATAATGCATGAGTACACAGTAGTGGGAGGGCCCTTGTACATTGTCCACTCGTGAGCAAAGTACAACTTAATCAGAATCTTACTTTAAGATTTTGCTAGCAAACTTGTTTTACAGTGGTGTTCTACCACTTTTTTATTCAAATTAAACTTTTAATTATTGGGTGAATTGCAGATGAGATACTTTTTACCTTGATTTTGACTTAATTTTTTATAGGCATATCACATTAATGAATCATATTCAGCCCATACTTACATAGTGTATCCTTTTTTTCCTAGCTGAGTTCTTTTCAGATAATGAGAGCATAATTTGTGGAAATCCTTCAGTCTTTTGAAGTGTATAACCTTCATTTCTTCCCGTGTAGTGTAGTGATGGTTTTTCCTTGTTTCCTTTCTGACATCAACTGAATACATTATTACCAGTTTTTGAACTCAGGTCATCAACTTGAAATGTAATAAATTAGACCCAAGATCTAGAGTTCCTTTATGTGTTTTTAAACAGCCTGTTCTATCTCTCATTGAGCCAGTTATTCAACCTGCTTATAGTGCTTGTTCCAAACCCATTTTTCTCCTACTTTATGTGTAACAATGAGAGGATTAATTATCTTAAGAGATTATGCCTGGTGAATCTGGTATGTATCTCTTTGGAATAAATGTGCTGTATTTCATCTAATTTTTCATGTTTTTTTCAGATGTTTAATTGCTCTTTATTTCAAAATTTATTCAGAAGCATTTCATGTTATTGAAATCTAACTTCCTTCTGTCCAGAATTTGTTTAGTTTCTATTTATGCTGTTCTAAAGGTTTTCACTAACATAATTAGATGGAGTTGGCTAGAATGCATACATAAAAAAAATAAAAATTGTGACTGGGCTTTAATATTTATGTACTAGTTTTGGAATTCCACTTTTGAGTTTCCTTCATTTCTTTTTTTCCTTCATTTATTGATGTGACAATGATGCATTGTCAGCTGTGTACCCTTATAGTCCTTTTATTTGTTACAAGCATTGCTTAACACAGAATTCAGATACTGGGTCATTTTTTTAAATGGTTTTAAACCTTGACAGCTACACTTTAGTACCTATTACCTTATTTGCATGTTCTCTTTTAATGGCTGAAATGTCAGCTGTCTGTGTTCATTTCATTTGCAGGGCCACTTCATCTTAACTCCTGACAACTTTCATTTTATCGCTGACCTTCTTGACCTTTTAATAGGGAAACGTATTTGTTAGTCTCTTTCCGTTCTTTCTAAACTCTTATTGTTCATTGTATTCCATTCAGGAATCCTTCTCTGAAAGGTGACTATTTATTTATAAGATGTGTGAGACGTATTTAAGATAGCCTAAGAAATTTAAAGTGTTAGTCTCTCACTCGTTCAGTTCACCATTTTTTTCTATTGTTTTTATTTCAGTTGAACTCCTTTGAAATGTAAAAATCTCAAATCGAAAATTTCAAATGTGTTTTTATTAATCTTTCAGTTTAATTTCTGAATCAACTCAGGTAATTTTATCCTGAGTCTTTATAGTAACTTTAAAATATTACTGCTTCTTTTTGAACCAGTCAATAAATAAAGATAGAATCTACTAGATGTCACACACCGATCATTGAGGTCTGCTGTTAGCAGTATCTGTTTCAGTACTATCTAGAAAATTAGCCTTCAATCTACCAGGAGGAGCTCTTTTTCTTAATGCTTTTCAGTTCAACTTTGTAATAGCCTTCTCCGTGAGTGGGGTCTGAATTCTCTCTTGACCTTGCTGTCCTCCTCCAAAACTTGAAGTGTTCACAGAAGCTCAGCCTATTTTTTCGTTTCCATTTTTATGGGTTCACCTGCCTTAGTGCTTAATTCAGATAAGGGATACTCTTTTGAAGCCCATGCCACCTTTATTCCCACCTTCTGTGCTTTGGTTTGTGCTACACAGGGCACATGGACTATGATTCTTCTGCATGAAATGAAGCCAGATGGTGGACTCCAGGAGTTCAGCCAGTACTGTCCAAGCTGCTACCAGTTTGTTCAGGCTATTGGACAAAATAGGACCTAATGTGAAGTAGAACCACTTGAGATATGAAGAGTGTGGATATTGGGTTTGGAGAATTGATATGCACCACTCAATAATATAAACATAACCTTTGAGTCACCAGCAGGTCAACATCAGCATCTTTGCATCAGTAATGGTGGTATTCTTCCAATCAAATTTTGAAATTTGTTCTGTTATGAGGGCTGATGTTGAACAGGAAGCTCTGTTTCCATGAAGACATTCCAGTCACAGATATATATCTGATAGCCCTATTCCTAAAAAGAGTTGTGTCTTACATTTTACCAAGCATGTTCTGGTAATGGATCATCAAATAAATATAAATCTATTTCCTGCTAATATGTGTGTGTGTATGTGTGTATATATATATGTTTATATACACATATATGCATCAGTGAAAGCTACATAGAGCTATAGAGCTTTCGGTCATGTCTGTTTTCGTCTTAGTAGCTCTGTACTGATCTTTCCTCTATTTCTTGAAAAGACCAAACCTCAGAATATAGACTTAAGTGCTTTTCTGCCTGCTTTGCTTTTATACCTTTAAGACTTTGCTAGACTGTATGTCAGATGAAGGAATATATAATGAACTTTCTGCTGTATTTTTAAGAATTACAGTGAGTGAATCCTGCCACTTTTATCATGTTTTTTATATGCTATGAGAATATTTTCCTTTCTTAATATGCTATGAATATAATTTTCTTATATTTAACAGTTCATATTATAGAAATACTTTTAGATCCTCTCATTTATGGCTTTCAAATGCAATATTCAGTGCTTTAATATTTTTGTAACTTTCTACAGTGCTCTTGAAATTTGAGTAGACGTACATATTGAAGTTGATATTTAGATACTAGACATAAACCATTAAAAAGTGCAGTCTTTTAGCAGAGCTAACAAATGCCTTGGTCTGTATCGATACATTTCCTAATTGCAATACTTCCTCTTTTCATTTCAGTCCTGTTATTCCTATTTTATTTTAATTTGAGAAGGCAAAAAAAAACAAACCCAAAACCACACACAAGAAAAAGAGTAGAACAATTTCAAACATACAGGAGTTTCATTTCAGTATTTACCCCAAAACAGTGCATTTCTCAAGAGTTTGCAGAAAAGGATTGCTGATTGGTATTAACAACACCAGTTTCAAGGGAGACAAGAGAATAACCTTCAAACTTTTTCTGACTTTGTCTCTTATCAGTCATGCAAGTGTCAGAGTCATAATGCAAATACTCAAGAAGGCTTTGAATTGTCAATAGAAGCTTCCTCTCTGAGGTTATATTTGCTGGAACAGAAGAGATAACGCTATTATCAGTGGTTTTATAGAGTAGCCAATTTCTCATTGCATGTACTGAAGTGCAGTTTTAATACAGTTTAGATATTATTGTAACGATAAACATGTTAGACTGTTAAACTAGATTCTGAATGTTTCTGTCAGTCCTGATACAGTATGAAATTCCACTCTGGTCTCTGTCAGAGATTTTATGAGAATTTTGTGAAAAAAAAAGTTGCTTTCAAACACATTTCTAACTTCCTTTGGGGGAACATAAAATTGAATATTCATTTCTTTGTGGTATGTCTGCTGAATTGTCAGCCAGTTGGAACTTCAGAGTTTAGCACTGGAGTGTAAATACACAAAGTAAAAGCTAGCACACTGTATAATATACAGATACATTGCAAGCTATTTATGATATTGTAGTAACGAATTTTTATGCCTTTTTTTTAATAAGGCATTCAAGTGTTCAAGTGCTGGGTTTTAACTTCTGACTATGTGAATTGGTTTGAACTGTTCATGGTCTTGTTACTTCTGTATATTGTATTTTTTTTCTGTGGGCTAGGTAATGCACAAAATCTCAATGTATTCAATAGTACTGTAGAAATCCTTGTGTAAGAATAACATACAGTCTTATTTGAAAAAGTGCCTAAAGATTGGCATCTACAGGAGTGTAATTAGGATATTTGTTGTTCAGCTTTTCTGCTGTAGAAGGTTTGTTGTTTTTTTTTCCCCTAAATGTCTGCAAAAGACTGTCTTCAAAGTTCCAGATACATAGGGAAATAAAGGAACTCTAGATAAATACATATTTATATTTATATGTATTTATCTACATAGGGAAATAAAGGAACTTTATTTAAAGCACTCCAAGCACAGATTATTCTTTCCTACAATTTGATAGACTTTTTAAAAGGAAATTATTATGTCTTTAAGATAGTCAAACAGTTGTCATCCATATTTGAATTTGCTCTTAGTTTTTTGTTAACCAGCTTAGCTTACCTATTTTGAAGGATATCATAAATGAAAAGCAAGGAACCTGTGTCATGAATCTTGAATTACTATTAGGACTGAGACTGAAATATACATAAATATCTGGAATGACCTCCCTCCAGAAGCATAGCATAATTCCTTTTCAGTGATTGTAATCAGCATTTTCTGAAATGGGATGTGGAGTTTGCTATAGATTAAAGAATAGCACTAGTAAGTATTTTATATCAAACTTTGCAAAATTGTTAAATAGGATTGCTTTGGCTCTCTAGTGTTTGACATTTTTTACATTTCATGTAAAAAGAAAAGGCTTGTATCAATACCGATCAAAGTCAAACACCAATTTTAAGTCATTGATGTACAGAACTGGTCGCCTCTATTAAAGGATTATCTGAAGCTGGTGCAGATCATGCCAAAAGAATAGGAATTTGTTTGTTACTGTTAATCTGTGACTATGAGAATAGAGTTAAACCTGAAGTTGCCTGAAAATTTGCTATAAAGTATTTACGAAGATTACTGCCTAGATATTTATATTTTTCAGTTTCCAGCGTTGCTTGTGAATTTTAGAAGTACATTTCTAATAGCTTGCAACAGATATTTTTATTGTGGATTCTTTATCCTTACTTCAAGAAATATGTAACAGAGTGGGAGGAGTGGATATGAGAGTAAAAAAAATTCCACCTGATAGCTAAAGTGAAGCTTTAGCTTGCTTAAAAAATTAGTTCAAAAGAATAGGCTAGCTATAAAAACTTTTCTGTGCATGTGCAAAGGTGTCTGTGTGCATGTATACTTACATATCCTTATGCAAGTATATGGTTTATAATTTTGTGGCTTTATGGCTATTATTGGCATTCTACCTATTACTTTTAGATCTCAAATTGTAATATTTTGGTGAGGCTACAGTATGCCTTTATTTCATTCCTTTAGTCATTATTAATGTTTGTGTTGTTGCTGCTGACCTGTTGCTTCATTATCATAATTTTTTGTCCAGAGTAACTCAATATCAGTGTATTTATTTTTTTCTTTGGTTCTTAGAGTCTCTTTACACACTCCAGCACCTCACTGTTTATTGCTGATTCTGAACTTCTAGACTATATTCCTGAAAATGTGGAAACAGCATTCAGATATATGAACTCTTTGCCACATAGATGAAGATATGGTCATGGTTTAACCTGGCAGGTAACTCAGCACCATTCAGCTGCTCGCTCACAATTCCCCTTTCCCCTTTCTGGGAAGAATGGGGGAAATCCAAAGAATGAAAGCCCCATGTGTTTTATAGGGAAAGCTACTAGGAAAAAAAATAACTGCTACAGCTGAAACCAGGGCAAAATATTATTGAAAGAAAATAAAAAATGTTTCTGAAGTACATACTTTTTAATAAAGAAGGAAGGTTACACCTGAGAGCTATGAGGTCTAAAGCTTTTGGTTTACTAGTATTTTCTATTCCTTATGTTCTAGAAAGCTGATAAAAGTCTATGGTTCTGTCAGCTTAGTTCCAGGGCTGGAATTTTTTTAGTGGGATTGTTTTTTGTAGAAGTTTTGTTTCTGTGGAATCAGCACAAGGAATGTTCTCATAGCCATAGGCAGTGCAGTATGCAGTTACTCTTGGGTAAAACAATGACATGCCTCTTTGAGGTCTTTCCTTAACCAAGATCTATGCCAAAAATGGCAACACATTCCAGTCAGCTTGTTTTCTTAGTATGTGGGCTCTATGTAACTACTTCTTGGTTTTGTTGGGCCTGGGTCTCCTTGAAAACTAGTAAAAACTGAAGGGAAGTTATGTAGGAGGGGAAAAACATTATTGAGTTACCCTGTGTTCTAGCAGTTACATTTCATAAGTTGTAAGTTTCTTTGTGATACACTTAATAAAATATAAATAAAATCTTTAATTCTTAAAGTCACCATGTTGTCTTTGGAAGCAGTGTAAAGAACATATGCAGTGCATCAGAGATATGTAGTAAGTACTTCATTTATATTGAATTAACTTTCAAGCTAAGAGTAGGATATTGTTTAATTTACACTGAAAGGAAATGGACATTGTGAGCTTTTAAAAGGGGGAGACAAAGGATGAGGAGGTTTAACATATCGCAGCTCTAAGATGCCAGGACAAGTAGTAAGTCTAGTTAAAGCTTGTTGCAGAAGTTTAAGTATTGCATTATTCAACTGAAAGTTATATTGTATGGAATGGACAAGGCACACATTTAATGAATTAAAAACTTGCTTACTACTTAAGTTTTTTAACAGGGAGGCATCAGTAAGGAAGACTTTTTTGAGGACTTGTGTTTCCTAGTAATCTGGGCACTAACAGTAACCAGGGAATTACAGAGAAACTTTTGAAATAAAAGGAAGACTTGGTTTGAAAATGAGTATGAAGGAAGAATGAGAACTTGTACCAGTGGGGAAGGACCTTGGAGGGAGAACCGGGCAGTAGTAGCAACTAGTTTTCCCACTGCTGGAAATGACCTCACTGGCAATATGACAGTTCCTGGGCCTGACAGAGCAGCCTCTTCCTCAGATGCTGTGCGCATAGCCTGCATCTAGCTAGTATGCTGATAGTATAGAATGTAATAATAGGAACTCAAACCTAAGTTTGTGGGATGTTTTTACTGGTGTGTGCATCAGTGGATTGTAGGAAGCTTTGTGGATATACATGAAGTGTAGTCGTGCTGGAGCTGTCTTTTTGTCACACCGGAATGCCCTCATCATTCACATGGCGTGTATACTAGTATGCATCCTTTGGAGTTAGCCAGATGTAAAGAGAAAGGGAAAATGTAGATGTGGACTGGTAGGGAGCAATACATAGTCCTAATAATACATGCAGTTGTAATGCATGCCAGCTGTTCAGATTAGTTTTAGAGGGAATATGGATCACTGGAGACGGATACTTAAAACAGAAGAGATTTTCACTAATAGGGGGCTCTTAAACCTCTTAGGCAAAGCAATTAAAGTGTACTTCCTAATATTGAAAGTAACTTTTCGTTTGGAGTACTTTATCAAGGCAGATGCTGCATTCCCTATTACTTGAAGGAGTTTTAGGACATGCGAAAGATGCTTAGATTGAATTGGGAGAAACTTACTTCCTACTAGCAGAAGTTGAGAGATAGTAAGGATAGTACTGTGACTGATCTTGTCATGATGTGTGATCAGATCATCTTTCCCTCATAATTTTTGAGAAGTGAGCATGTGCGTACCTTACATACAGTAGCTTCTAGCCATCACAGTTCCTTGTTGAGATAGACGTAGCAGTATAAATCAGTGCTTCATCTATTAGTTGCCTTTTGGAATAACCAAGCAGTAGTTGCCTCATGAAGGGAGGGTGGAGGAAAGAAGTAATGCCAAATACGGGATGCTGGACTCAATGTGGATGTCATGAAGTGTCCCGAGATGTTTTTCCTTGTTCAAGCACTCCCTGTTAGCCATATTTTAGTTCACTGCATAATTCACTCTCCAGGTCATTTTAGAAGGAACTTGGGAGAGAGGCATTTCTAACCTCCAGAAATGTGGATGATAGTTTACCTGCTGAATCTCTTGCCTGAGGTTATTTGCAAAACCTTTTCTTCTGTATTGAAAGCTGGCTTTTTTTATGTAGCAGTCGGTTTAGTTTTCTGCAGCTAAATGTTATGCAGAAATAAATACAGTAGATCGAAATTCTTTAGTACAGAGTAAATGGTTTTAGTTTATAGTTCTGTGCAGTTATTTGCTTTATTGTATACTACATATCTTTCTAAATATTGATGTTATGAAATTCTATCAGCAATAAACCATCAGAATGAAATATTGGCTCTGTTGAAATCAATAGCAAAATGCTTATTGACTTTTTTTGAATCAGCATTTCACCCAAATTATTCCAGGTACAGAGAAGAAACCTTTGTACTCTTCTATATGAATATCTTGGGACTGGAAATCTTCTTAGGTGAAAGTCACCATGACATTTATAACTAGTCTTCATACCATGTAAACTAAAGAGGTAGGCATGTGGGGAAAACTTTTGTCTCTTTCGACCCTTCTTTTTCCACCCCTTTATTTTAATCCTAATACTCTTACTGGTCAGTTAATATTTCTGGTTTTATTGTTTGACAAATTCTTTTCAGAGCTACCTTCAACATAAAGCACTAAGTATAAAGCACCAAAAGAATATTCTGTACTTTGTAAATTCTTTTTACTTCCTGCTGGTCTTGGGAGGCATGTCAGTTTTCTCCAGGTATCTAGGCTGCATAGACTGAAAACATCTCTTCACTGACATTCAGCCTGAGGACATCCATGGAAACTTTTTTCAGACCTGGAACTCTTCTATTCTTGCATTAATTAGAAAAGCAGTATGTGCTCTATCTTGTATTTAATTTACGTTTATATTTACCTATGATATTCTTTAGTCTGCTTAATCAGTATCACGTGTTGTGATGCTTTTCTGTATGGTTTCTTACAGTGTTACTTGAGTTCTAATTCCCCACACCCTGCTCACATTTGCAATTTAACCGTAAGAGCCCTCAAAATGTTAAACATCTCACTGCATTTAATCACTTCGCTGCTATCTTCTTCATGGTATTATCAGCTTTTAAGGAATTCTTATGAGCAACTTAAATCTTGGATTTTTTTTTTTGCTTGTTTAGCCTTTTTGCCTATTCATCATGAGCTTCCCCAAAAGGATGCTGAGCTTTCTCTTTCCCTTATCTTCTTAGCATGTTCTTATGTACCTCTTTCAGCCATCATAATAGTGCTTTCATATTGAACGTATGAATGCTGTTACATAAAAATTGATGACATCAGTATGGTGACTTTTTCAAGGAAATTACTGTTCTAAAAAGTGAACCATCTGAGGTTTTTGCTTTTCAACAACTTTGCCCAACTTAATCTTATTTGCAAACTGCCCTCGTTTCTGCAAAGCCATGATTTGCTAATGGAGAGTTATTTCTTCTTTTACTTACTGCAGAGAAAGGAGAGTAATTTATCATGAGATACTGTCTACTCTTTCAAGTATCTACTTTATATTTTAATCCACTTTGTTAATGAAATCCATTATATGGCCTTTGCCTTTGCCCCCAAAGCTTATTTGTCCACAGCAGCCTGCTTATTGTGTGTGTGTGAGGTTGTCTGGGGGTTGGGGCTTTTTTGTTTGTTTGTTTGTACTTTAAATTCAAAATAGTAAATGTGTCATGAAAGTACAGCTTTGTTATTTTACTAGTTTAGGCACAGTAACTGAGCTGTGAACAACCCTGACTTCTCATATATGTAGAATATGACTAAGCATATTCTCTGCTTTCTGAGTTGGAAATGTACTGCAATTTCACAATTCAGTACTTGTAATAGTCTTTTAACTTCCTTGCGTACTGTAGCACAAGTACCAAATATTCACATGGACAAGGGCTTGCTTATTAAATTTAAGAGAATTTTTCCTTTGGCCTCAAATAATTCCCAGGTTTTCTTGTCCCAGATACACAGGCATTCAATGTTCTATTGATTTGTCTTCTTCTAGGTATTAATTTTTATGACTTTAGTAAAGTTAGCATTTTAAGTATTTTTATATAAGCTCAAATGAAATGATCATTCTCAATGTCTGTAAGACTTGTGCTGCTTTTTGCAGTCCTGAATATTTGAGTTTTCACTATTTGGGTGTTTTTTTTTTGAGACAGCCGATGGAAGGAACTGAAAATGCAGCTTGTCTTGCTGACAGCAATATTTGATTTGTATTCATTGCAGGCTGGAATACTTGCTAAGGGTACCACAGCAAATAGGTCTGAGGTTTTGTGTCATAACATTAAACATTTAGCTACTGGCTTTTATGGTATATTAAATTAATGCATGCTGTCTAAACAGAACTTTATAAAATACATCATCACAAATTTGATAGTTGCCGAAGTACAAGATGTTTAATGGCATAGTAGATCCTTTGAAAAAAATGTTCTCACTTTTACATTCTAGTAATTAGGAAGCATCTGCCAGTGCATTAAACAATGAATTTAAATAAGTAACTTCCATAGCTGCCTACATAAATCATGGATTCAAAGCATTTGTTATTGGGAAATAAATTTCTATTTGTCAAGTGTGCCTACTCAAATTTTATATTCTAAACTTGGAGTGATTCCTTTGTTCTGAGTTTGTCCTGCTAATGGCTTCATTTTGCTCTGTTTCTATGTCATGTCAGCAGCACTTCTTCCAATGTGCTAACTAGACCTACTAAACCATGCAAAAAAATCCTCTGGGCAACACAAAACCTTTTTTTTTTTTTTTTAATCAGCTGTACAATTCTAAAAAATACAGATTTATTCTAGAATATAGTTATGATGATTAAAAACAGTACAGCAAAGGCTAGTAAGAATTTGGGGTCCACCATTTTTTCTGTGCATTCAGCTCTATTTTGAATTTTTGTTCTGTCCTTTTGGCCTCTGCCTTTCTATAGTCCCTTTTCCCAAAAGACTGCTTGTTTGTAATCTTAAGTGTTCATTAATGGAAACAAAACCTGGGAAGAAGGTAACAAGCATATTCCTCTTTCCATTGAGAAAATCCTGGTGTAGATTTGAGTTTGCATCATAGTGAAAGTTTCTAAGTTAACTTGTAGAGGAAAACAAAGGAATTTGGGAAAAGAGTTAAAGAATGTAACTAATTTTCCCTTAAGTGATGTATGGCAGCCTGAATTTTGCTTTTATAAGAATTTGATGAGATATTCTTTATCCTGTGAGTAATTTTAATATGTAATACTGTGGAGCAATAGTATGTGAGGAACTTGAAATGTCAGTATTTTAGAGCTTTAGATCATTGAAATGGTATCTTATTATAACATCAGCTGGTGAATTACACCTAAATTTAAACAGAATAATAAAACTGTTGCTGTAGTGATAATATACACCCTTTTTACTGACTTAAATGTTGATACTTTATGTAGTTGCATAGTTTGGTATGTAAAACTTTTTAATAAAGATCATTAATTTCTCAGATTTTATTCTGGGTCACTGTGTCACATAATGACAAAATCCCAAAGGGTACAAAAACCCTGGACATATATATATATGTGACTGCTACATGAAATGAAGTAAAAAATGGGTTATAAAACTGATGATAAAACTTCAGAGTATTGGAAACAGTTACATATTTTGCACAAGTATAATTTTTTTATTATTAAAAAAATCCTAAATGCAAATACCTGGAAACATACATTATTACAAATATGACTGTTGCCCCTTGGTGGAGGCTGTAGCTTCATTCTCGTGTTCATGTTTTGTCACTTAGCTGCCAATCTTTCTCTCAAGAATAACCCAGTGTTTACTAAGAAGTGTAATTTGAAAGGAGAGGCAGAGACCCACTTTTGTACTTGAGAAATAAATTTCTAAATTTATGAATCTGTTGCTTCATACTGTGTTTACTCAGATACCTCTTTTTAAAATAAGTCTTAAGGCTTATAAATTAATGTACAGGCTGTGCTTCAGATGGTTCTAATAGAAAAACATTTTGGCAAGGAAGACTAGCATGGTTTTCCTCTCTGGCATGCATCTAGCTACTCAATCATATAGACTAATTTTTCACACTTGATTTTGCATGCTGGTCATGCCTGCCTTGTATGTCTCACCTTCGTAGTTAATTAGCATTTAAAAAGCAGGGTTCCAAATATACAGATATTTCCCCTATACTTGAAAAGTTTCTCTGCTATTGCAAATTCAAAAAGATGACTTGACTTACTCTGGAACTTGTAGTCAGTTGTCAATACAAAACCTGTAGCTGAAATAACAATACATATTTCTTAACTGTGTTCTATAATTAGAAGCACTATCCAATTTGCTTGGGGTAGGTAACTACATCAAATACAGGACTATTGTCATATTCCCCTGTTGTTGTTAATGGAACTGTGGCTTTGGGTTAATTTGGGAAGACACCTCCTCTTGCTTCTGCTACAAAGTAGATTTTTTTTGTTTATGTTTTTCACAGCTGTTTAAATTCAGCAGCCTGTTTTGGAATTAGTGTCATAGTTAAGCCTCTCTTTCTTCACTACAGCTTGCAATGCTTTGACATTCAGGTCAAACTACCTTTTTTACCTCACAGCTTGGAAATCAATTGAAAGAACGCTTTGAAATTTCAAGAGAGGAAATATTACAGGTCCTGACTAAGAAATGTCTTTGTCAGCATACCAGTGTTGTAAAGATTATCAGACTTCCACACTGTCATGGACAAAAGGATTCAGGATACAGGGTGGGGAAAAAGAGTTCCCACCCTGAACTTAATAATGGGAAAAGTAAAGTTACTTAACCGTGGTCTGGTCTTGCAGTTGTTAAGAAGAACAGAGAAGCTAAATGACCAGTGAGCTATATCCCATATTGTGCTTAGAATCAGAATAAGGGCAAAAAGAAGAGGAATATTTTAAGAGTTCAGAAAATAGTTCTTATTAACAATGTGTTTATGTTTTTTTAGGGGAATGCTGCTCATGAAAAACATCTCAATCTCTTTTGTTTCCTAATTAGAAGTATCGTAGTTTGTCTTCCATGTGTTAAACAAGAATTCTGTACTCCAGAACAACTATTAACAGTTGAACTTTAGTTGCAGCTTTTCTTTCATTAGAGTCACTGGCTTGGTTGGCCAGCTGTAATGAAATGCATGGGAATGTCAGTATTCTCAGAGATATTTTTGGAATCTTTCTTGTTGATTAAAATGTGGTCATGTTGTTACGCAACGCATCACAACTGCATAAATTCCATTTCCTTAGGCAGCTAGGCTAGCCTGTGTCATGTAACCAGACGTAAGCTGTAAGATGTAAACTGTGTCATGTTACAGAGATTCTGGAATTTTTACCTATATTTCTGTTTAAGTCTCTTATGTGGGTAGTGTGTGTCGGAATGCTCATTCAGGGAGAAGTCATTTATGGCATGCCAATCTATTAGGTAACTTGGAAATTAAGTACTATAAGGTTAGCAATGTTTTCTTCCTAATGAGAGGTTAAGTTCTGTTTTGCATTTGTTGTTTTGATTTGCTTTTTCTGAAACTCACAAAGTAATGATTTGTTGAAGGATTGCTGTATCTTTTGTCTTTTTATTATTTAGTAATTTATAAATGTGGGAAAAGTCCCTCAATAAATTCTTATAAGTAGTTTGTATAAAAGCTGAGCAGAGTGTTCAGTCTCTGGATTTGTGAGATCACCTCTGCTGACTAATTCGTTTGATAGCACTTCTAAGACCCTAAATAATGCAGTAGATCTGTAAAAGCTGTGTAGGGACAACCAAAGCATCAGCATAAACTAGGATATGTATGCTATTTCAAATTATACCAACTACCTTTTACAGCCAGCTAGCCTGCAAAAGTAGGCAGCATTTCTCCACTTCTGCTCTCAGGCTGGGAACACAGATCAGATTCTGTCCTCGGTGCCAGATGACTTTGTGGAAGGCAGCCAGCACAGCCTATTTGAGCCAGCCGGTCCTGTGAAAACTGGTTGCTGTCTCTGTACTCTGTTTTAGTTTGGAGCAATGGCGAGCACAGCAGTGAGCTCAGACATGGAAAATGTAACTCATTCACCGAATTAATACATGAGTGAATTAAGGAGTCTGTGTGAGATTGTGTATCTGTATTATATAATTAAAAGAAAGCAACATTAAATATTTCTTCAATAGCTTTCTAATCCATCTGTTAACTCTCCTATCAGAAGTGGCTGATATGTTGTCATGGTTTAAGCCCAGCTGTAAATTAGAACCACGCAGTCTCTTTCCCATTCCCTCTCTTCCCCCCCTGCCCCCCACCCTCCAGCTCCTGGAGGGATGGGGAGGAGAATCAAAAGAATGCAACTCCCACAGATTGAGATAAGAACAGTCCAGTAACTAAGGTATAACACAAACCACTACTGCTACCACCAATAGTAATAATGATAAGGGAAATAACAAGGGAAGAGAATACAACCGCTCGCCACCCGCCAACCCATGTGCTGTGGTATGGAATATGTCTTTGGCTAGTTTGGGTCAGGTTTCCTGTCTCTGCTTCCTCCCAGCTTCCCTTCCTCTCTGGCAGAGCATGAGACTCACAAAGTCCTTGGTCAAAGTAAACATTACTGAGCAGCAACTAAAAACATTGGTGTTATCAGCGCTGTTCCCAGACTGAAAGTCAAAAACACAGCACTGCACCAGCTACTAAGAAGGAGAAAAAATGACTGCAACTGCTGAAACCAGGATGTATGTTTTATGGTCTTGTTTAGTAAGTTATTCTGAACACCTGCCCTAACTGTTACACCAAGGATGCGGAAGCAGGTGTAAATACAAGGGGTCCAGTGTTGATTTTCTAGATTATCCTGCTACCAGAGTGAAGTACTTGAGTGTAAGTTGAGAAAAATCACTAAAAATGAATAGTTACCAGTTCTACTAATTCTGTCTATTCTTCACTGTTTCCTGTGTGCATCTTAGCTGTTTTCTTGGTCCTGGTCTTACTTGCCTGTAACTGAGCTAGATTCGATTTCATATAGAGACATTGCTTAGAGAGATTGCTTTCTAGGAATATAATAAATGAAATTTTCACCAGAGTGGCATTCTGTTGGCGTATATTTGAGTTGGAGGTGTTCATAGAAGCAATAACTGTCTAAAAAAAAAGGTGTTTATTCTGAATGGTTTAGTATTAAATGAAAATATTCCTGTTTCATTGTTAAATAAAACGAAGATCCCTTAAAAAAGAAAACACTCAAATAATGGATTGCATATTTCTTATTATAGTCATATATATTGTCATCATTTTGCTAGAAGCATAAGTTCGTTAATTCAGGATTTCTTTTAGCTGTGAGTTTAGATTTATTTTGTGTTTAATACTACATTAAATTTTGAAGCAGTTAAGCCTCATTTATGGATGTGCCTTTTTTATAGCTGGATATCTAGAGTAAAAAAATTGCCCTATAAAAATCTTGGATATTATCCTAATAGTTGGGTGTTAATATGTGATTAGAGTAGTCATAGAAATAGAGGATGGTTAGGGTTGGAAGGACTTTAAAGATCATCTAGTTCCAACCCCCCTGCCATGAGCAGGGACACCTCACCTTAGCCCATGTCAGCCAAGGCTCTGTCCAATGTCATTTTAAACAATGCCAGGGATGGAGTATTTACCACTTCTTTGGGCAACCTGTTCCAGTGCCTCACAACTGTCACAGTAAAGAATTTCTTCTTTATATCTAACCTGAATCTCACCTGTGTTAAGTTTAAACCCATTCCTCCTTGTCTTATCACTACAGTCCTTAATGAAGAGTCCTTCTCCAGCATCCCTACAGGCCCCCTTCAGATACTGGAAGGCTGCTGTGAGGTCTCCACACAGCCTTCTCTCCTCCAGGCTGAACAGCCCCAACTTTCTCAGCCTGTCTTTGTGCCGGAAGTGCTCCAGCCCCCTGATCATCCTCGTGGCCCTGCTCTAGACTTGTTCCAACAGCCCCATGTCCTTCTGTTGAAGACATCATAACCACACACAGGTCTTCGATCTCATGACAGCAGTGTAGAGGGGCAGGATCACCTCCTTTGACCTCCTCGTCACACTCCTTTTGATGCAGCCCAGGATACAGTTGGCTTTCTGGGCTGCTGTCTCATGTTAAGTTTATCATCAACCAACAAATCCAAGTCCTTCTCCACAGGGCTACTCTAAATCACTTCTTCGCCCAACCTGTAGCTGTACCTGGGTATTGGCCCATCTCACAAGTGTGGCAGGGTCCCTCTGGATGGCATCCAGGTAGATGATGTCAACTGCTCTGCCCCTATCCATGAGCTCTGTAGCCCCATCATAGAAGGCCACCAAATCGGTCAAGCATGATTTGCCCTTAGTGAAGGCATGTTGACTGTCACCAATCACCTTATTGTTTTTCATATGCCTTAGCATGGTTTCCAAGAGAATCTGCTCCATGATCCTGCCAGGCACAGAAGTGAGACTGACTGGTCTGTAGTTCCCTGGATTTTCCATTTTCCCCTTCTTGAAAATAGAGGTTATCGTTCCCTTTTTCCAGTCATCAGGAACTTCACTGGTCAGAGGTTTCTGAACTGTTTAGTAAATGAACTACAGTCAAGATTTTGGGTTGGGTTTTTTTTTTGAGTTTTTGGATGTTGCTTCTTATATTTATTTACTCAATTTCAGTTTTGTTTAGGTTCTTTTAAAATTGTAAACTCATACTTGAATTATATCCCTCAGTCCAAATAAAAAGGTTTAAAATTATTTTGGCAAATCATATTCATGTGCTAACAGATGTTCTAAGCTAGTCACCATTCTCACAGATGTGAACAACGTAGGCCATAAACAGCATTGTCTCATTGTTTCTCATATCAGTGGTCACTATAAGGACTTTTGAGGGCTGGCTGCTACAGGGAAAATAGGTCACTGTACTTGTACTATCCCCAGCACATAATAGTATTTTCTGTGATAGGAAGAAAGCAGGAAATTACATTAGGTTTCCGTTTTCAGACTTTCACAGACCTGTCTAGGCTAATAACTTCATATGAGGTCGCCTGTTGGGTTCTTAAGCAAGTTAAAACTCTGTTCAGCCTATATGAACTGAACAGATACTACTGTGCAGTGATAAAATAAGCATATTTGGAGAGCATGCTTCAAGTGAAGCTATGTGAAACTGTGCTGGGTTTAGAAATCATAATATTTAAACAGGTAACTGCAATAAAAGGGTTTGAGCTGCATATGATTTTATTCTGAGTCTTGCTAAGCAGGGTGCTGCTTTTGAAGTGTTACATGGAAGAAAACCTCTCTGGGGAAATATGGTTATGATTATGAAAACACAAAACATTAAATTAATATACCTTGATGTTTGGTCTCGAAGGTTTTGTTTTACTGAATGAATTATTTGTTCTCCAGAAAATGTTTAACCTTTTTCTGCATTCATATTTATAAGACATATAAACGGTGTGAGAGAATGTTTTAGAATTTTTGCTTTTTAAACATCTAAATACTGCTGAAAATCATGCTAATCCTGGTCTTGGAAAACACCTAAAACTCTAATGTGATAAAGAATGTCAAGGGGCTTACTCTTCCCCTTCTAAATTGAGAGAAAAGAACAACTTCTTGTAGCTAATGTATGTTCTTGGCAAGATTGATGGACTTTAATTGAAAAAGGCCATTCTGTAGGCTTAATCATAATTAAGTAATCCATGGCCTTCCATAATGTTCCTTTCTGATGAATTTCACCCTGAATGTTAATGTAGTAAGGGAAGATAAATTAATAGTATTTATCCTATTGGTATGTAATTCATAACTCACTCTCTTTGGGGCATACAACTAGTGTGTTGCTTCACCTCTTTCCATATATATTAGCTTGAAATTGTCCTGTTGTCTCCATCTAGAGGTTTTTTCAACATGCGGTCTAAATTCAGCTTATCATTAAGAGGGATAATTATTTATTTTTACTTCTCTTTTTTTTATTTTGATTCATTTCCAGTATTACTTTTTCATTAATTTGTGTCATGTGTTGTAAACTGAGGGCAAGTTATTTATCATTTATCCAAAATGGTAATAATACTTCATGAAGTAGCTTTGTATGTTATGCTATTGCTAAACCCAACTTAGTTTAATCAGCTCCCTTCACCCTCGTATCCTTCATGTACATACTCATAGAAAATAAAAATTATGGTTTTTGTTTTAGGTGTCATTTAGAAATCATGATTCAATTTTGATGTTGAGTACTCCACAATTTAATTGTGTTGATTTAAGAATTAACATACAACTCACAGAGGCCTTATTTCCACTTTTTTTGGTTTATTTGCATTACATTAACAGGAAAGAGCATGGATTACACTTAAGTATTTTACTGAACCATGACAACTATCACTTTTGAAGGGAAATCACAAGCATATGCTGTATTTAGGGAAATTTGAAAGTGTATTACATGATTGTTATCCTTGACTGTCCTAGTGAGGGATTATATGTATTTACCATCTGTAGTTCAGTAACACTGAATATTTAATGAGTTTATGAATAGTAGATAAATATTTAAGACAGTTTTGTAAAAATGTGCATGCATTGAACAACTGTTTGTCACTGCCAAAGAAAATGGCCTGATTTGCAGACATGATTATTTTGGTTAGCAATTCTAATTGCTTCTGTGGAATCAGACTTGAGGTAGGAGAATTAAAGTTGGAAAAGGACCCGTTGTGCAGAGTGTCAGTCGCTCATGCTTTCATTCCTCTATTACTCCTACCAGAGTGGTATTTGCTGTTGCATCCACTGTGTAGCTGTCCAGCTCTTCTGCCTAAAATGGGTTTGCGTCTCTTCTGATGGACTTTGCATCTTACATGGCCCTGCCTCTTGTGCCTGTAAAATGAAAGAGAAATACTGAGTTTATTCATGTTTTTTTTTTAAACATTTTCTAGAGCATTTGCAGCCAGATAGACTTCACATAGCTTCCAAATATTAAATGGATTCAATTTCAAAAAGCAGAAAAAAATAGCAAAACCAGAAATCTTACTTTTCTGTGTCGTAATAGTTTGTAGCTTCAAATAAAATTCCATGAGAATATGTGGCTTTGCATGTCGGTCACTCAGCAGTCTTCTTGCAGAAAAAAAGAAGTAGTATGAAAACAAAGAAACCTCACAAGGACCAAATCCTTTCTTTTGGCTATACAGGTCTAATTATAATTAAAAGCTGATGTGGAACCATAAAAAAAAAAATGGAGAAAACTGATTGAGAACTGTTGAATAGCTAATTTGTCAAAATTCCTTTAAAAAAATCCTTTAAAAAAATTGTCTTGAAATATATTTTGGTTTAGGTAAGTATGAGCTACAGATGGCCATGAATTTCAAAATTTGATGATTCAGTGGCCATTGCAGTGTACAAAACTGGTGTGTGGGGATACATTTGCATAAATATGCATCCTCACAAATATAATCTATTCTTCGGGTGACCTCACAGTGTTATCGTATGCCTGTAGGGAAAGACACAAGGACAAATGCCATAGTTGTTACCATTCTCTCTTCAAGAAAAGGTGTTTGCTGTAATTTTTATATGAAGTACTGGTATTCTGTCTTCTGAAAACTTCTGATTAGATTTTTGTCTTTTTGTCTGTTGTTTAGAATGTAAGCATGAAAGTTCAATGTGAATAAACCACATCCTGTAATTCCTCCCTTATTAGAAAAGGGGTGAGGTACTGTCATAAATTCAGGTGATTCACATTATAATGGCAAATGCAAAGTCTTTTGGGTATCCTTCATCGCTGGAGTGGTCTTTCATTTTCTGTACTCCTCTACCATCATTCTGACTCATAGCTATAGAGGACATGCACCATGCTGCTCCTTTGAGTATTTGGAGAACAGTGTCTTGGGGAAGCAATTTGTCTATTGATCACACACAGTTATATATAATTCTAGGTAACTTTAAAGAATGATCTATCTAAGGACATTTTTAATAGAGCAAAGAAGTTAGTAGGTTTTTCTGTTTTGTTTTGTTTTCTTTTAAAAAAGGCAATTCCGGACAGTAAACATCTGCTTTCTTTGACATTTTAACTAACTTTCACCTAGTGCATTTTGTCTAAGTTAACCCAAGATCTCTTGCCTTCTCAAGTAAAAATGAAGCTGTTTTTTGGGGGTGAGGGTTTTCTTGCTTATTTAAGATGGCTATTCCCTTTGTATTTATCCATTCCTTTCCTCTCTCTAGGGACAGAGCAGAATGTAATGATTGTCTCTTACTAGCTTTTTAATATAATGTTTTCAGAACTAGATCAGAGAGTATCCACTTCCTTACAAGCAAGGCTATGCCTTTATCAACTCACACTTAAAAGAAATACAGTTACAGCATTAATCCCTATGGACATTTAGCCAGAACTTCATTAGCAAGTTTTCAAATTGCAGTCTCTGATTCAGGTGTTCCAGGCAGGTTTTGTATTTTTCAGGTTTCAGTTTGCTTGGGTTCTGTTGGTTCAAGTTTCAGCATTTGCAAAACCTGTATCTAGTCCATGTTTTTTTTCTTTATACTGAGTATCAGGTGGGAGCTAGGACGCTTTATCTGTTACCTATTTAGTAGTAATAATGAGAATATCTTTGTTTTCATTACTTTCTCTTCTTAAGGGCTTCATCTTTTAAGAGACTGGTCTTGTGATGAGTTTTGTAGCTTGAAAGCTGCTCAAACAGCTTTCAAGCTACAAAAAAAAGTTTTCTCTTGAAAAGCCTCAAATGAAAAAATTCTTAGACAAATAAGCACATTTTACATCATGCAATAAAACTAATTATTTTGGAAATTTAACCAACAGGCAGGAAGAGATTTGTGATTGAGAATGTCTTTCCAATAACTGTATCCTTGTTCTGTCATTGTGATACCAACCCTGCTAGTACATTAGATCTTACATTACATTAAATTACATTAGATTGCACCATACTGCTGTAACATGTTAAAAAACTCACCTTGTCAGGTAGGCAAGACTAAAGTTTTTTAGTCAGAATATGATTTTAAAACAATCCATTAACAATCTGGTCAGTTTTCATAGCTTTTAGTCTTTGTGGTATTTCAAGTTTGAATTGGAAGCAATCTACACGTACAAGCACTGCAAACTGGCTTTATCTGCTGCAACTTCTGGTCATCCTCAGTTTGAGGGAGGATTTTTCAATCAGTTTTTCAGTCAATTTTTCAAGTGTGAAATTTGCTTGAAATGTTTAGAGTTGAGAGAGTATTTGTTGGCATTTTTGAAAGCATCATTAGTGTCTGTGTTTGACAGCTAGGTAGTTACAGAATCATAGAATGGTTATGGTTGAAAAGGACCTTAAGACCATCTAGTTCCAACCCTCCTGCCATGGGCAGGGACGCCTCAGTCTAGACCATATCACCCAAGGCTGTGCAACTGTTCTGGTTAATTAACAAAATTCATGTAGTTATTTGATACTTCCAAGTGAAACTATAAGTCACATAAACATAAGTAATATTTTAAAATGAAGTTACTATGCTGAGTAGTGAAGACTAGCACCTAAAACGCAATTCCTCCCCAGTGTGCGACAGATTTCTGTCATCAGAAGCAGGAGCATAAAATTTACTCTTTGTGGAGGTGAGAATCTTCCTACCTATTAGGAGGAAAGCTAAAATGTCAGTAAAGTATTTTGAGTAAAGGGATGATTTCTCTATATAGTCTTTGCATGCATATGCATGTATGGACATACTTGGATTCTGTTCCTTCAGTGGTGTTCTGGTGAATTAAATTGCTACCATAAAGAGAAAAATAATATACTTTAACAAAGTAGAAAGCATATCAATAAAAATGGTATCTCTCATCTAAATGTTTTTCTAATGCGGAAGGCATTTATAGTCTTAGAAGTCATGTGACAACCAGTTCTATTAATCATAGAATCGTAGAATCATAGAATAGTTAGGGTTGGAAAGGACCTTAAGTTCATCTACTTCCAACCCCCCTGCCATGGGCACGGACAATCAGCAATACAATCAGTATTACAATCAGTAATCAGTATTAATAATGTCTTCTCTTCAACATAGTGTGTATTTCTTTAGTTCCCAGGGTGCATTTATACACAATTTAGCATGCGTGTAGAGAAAGAGTAGTAGTGATCATGTAGAAATGCATATAGTTATTTAATAATTGAATTGTGGTCCTAGACCCTGTTACACTTTTCTGATGAAAGGCTCAGTTATTTTGCTTCACATTGTATTAGTAAAGGCAGTATATATTTTCATCATTGTAAGCTTCAGACTATAACTTGGTGCTATGATAGTAAGAAGAAACAGATGTTTACCATTATTTAGACACAGTTGAATCCTGCAAATATATATGTATGCTTACATGTGTATATATGTGTGTCTATATATATATGTATGTACCTATATATATATAGGTGTCTCTGTATATATGTGTATGTACATATATATATATATAGCTTTAGCAATTATTAGGAATAATAATAGAGAGTCCCTATTTACAGGACTGTGGTCACAACTGAGTCAGAGTGCAAGCATTTTAACTTTGTCATTAATTTTTCTTAAGGTAAAGTACTCCTATTTCCTTCCTCTGTTTTATAGATGTGTATGTATATATATATATATATATAGCCTTAGTGATATTTTTAAGGAGCCCTGCAAAAAATCAGGAAATACGGATTAACTTGTCATTTCATACTGCAGTGAAATATTCTTCTGAGATGAGTGATCTTCATCTTGTTAAAGAAAAAAGATGTCTTCTTTGAGAGATGGAATCTTTAGATATATGAAATTCTTGCCTGGTGTAGCTTTGAATTGGTTATTTGAGCATAATGTAATTGAATTTTGAAAACAGTAGATAACCATATACTGAGTGAAAACTTTTATCATATCTTCTGAATTACATGTTTTGACAGTGCATCAACTGGATTCTAACCAGTGTGGATGAAGGTACTCTTTTGTATGCTGGAGCATTAGAGTATTTCAAATCTGAATTGTTCTGAATCTTGACAAGGATGGAGTTCAGGCAGAATTATTCAGCATAAAATTAATTAAAGCAGAGCATATGAGTTAAAAAATAAACTGACAAAACTCTAAATCAGTAAGGAGGGCAAAAACTTTCTTTTTTCATTTCCTTGATAGGAGTGAGCATTTTTCTTTAATTGCATTGAAATTGTATCTGTGCCTAAGAACAATACATATAAATAATACTTTGAGAACATGGATAAATTTAATTTCACACAGAATGGTGAGACAAGCTAATCCTTGTTTGTAATTGTAGTGGGGGAAAAGAGAGAACCTTCCTCTTCTTGTGCATGTGTCCAGTCCGTCAAAGTTTTGCTCTCATAGCTAGTTAATAATAAGCACACAACTTCTGAATAATATGCTGTATGTTCTTAGTAATAAATGCATAAAGTAAGCTCACTGTCAGTAATTATTTTTCTTAGACTATATTATGTTTACATTTAGTATTAATATTGATCATTGCATTTACTACAATTCCATATAAACAAACTATTTTATGAATTAGGATTTTTTATGGGCATAATTGTACCTTTTTGAAGAAAGATGGAATACTTTGTATGAACAAGCTTCACTCAATCTAAATAAGACTAAAGTAGAATGAAATTTTTTAAGGCAAGGTTTAGTTTTCACTTCTATAAAAACCGTGCTGAGACATGTCCTTCATTTCATCATCTCCCTTCTCAAAAACTGTCTCTGCTGAGAAAATAAGCGCATGTTCTTTATTCCACAATAGCAGCAGTGTGAAAGAGTCCAGCATAATGCACCCCTGATGAAACATTAAATTCACCATATATATGTGCTTTGACTAAATGTTCTATTTTTAACAGTCCGTTTTACTAAACATACATAAACTGTGCTGTTACTTGTAGCTATTGCTTTCTGTGTTTTTCTGCAAAACAGGTTTTGATTCTCAAATATCCAGTTGTGCCATTTTCAGTGGATTTCTTTGTTCTAAAGAGGATTTATTTTCATTTTTATTTTACAGAGTTACATACATGGAAGCAGTCAGGCTCAGTTTGTTGCAGAATCTCATATTATTCTTCTACTGAGTATCCTTCAAACTGGTGATGAGTAGAAAAAAAGCAAGCTGAAGCACAGTGTCCTGTTAAATAAAATTGCTCTGGCAGGGAATACCATTGAATTTTTGAGCAGGTATTGTATTTTGGCTTATTTATTATATGTTTAAATAAATATCCAGTATTGTTGCTGTTTACAGCCAAGTAAGGCTGGCATTGTTTTTTACTAATATGGACCTTGTTGTCTCTTTTATTACTTGTGTGCCTGGTTACCAATCTTAGTATTTTTTCCTTTCAGTGTTATCTTTTCAGTAGCAGAAAATAATTTTCTTCTCTTTTTCACTTTTTATTATAAAAGTTAGAATTTTATTATTTTCCTTTAACTGACAAGTATGCTGAAATTAACTAGTCATACGTAAAGATGATTTGTCCTCCAGCAGTCTTTGGGTTTAGTTTTATTTTAGTTTTTGTGTTTCTCACTTAATCTAAACAGTTTAATACCACTTTTAGAAACAAATAACTCAATTCCATTTGTTCTGACATCATCTCCTCACAGAAAGACTTCAGGAATTACTCTTTCATTCTTAGAGCAAGTTAAATTAAATCTGTGTGTCTGTGAATATGCTTTAATATTCTGTAAGAAAAACTCATGTACTGTCTGGTTTCTTTAAACCCTGCTTCTAATCAGCTTTGTTCATTGATGGAAAACTCCAGTCACCATTAACCACTATTAAAATACAGTTGTTCCATCACAAATACCTTCCTCTAAGGAGCACAAGAGGAAGAAAAGAGCATGTCCCAATTTGAATAGCCGATCTCAGGGTTTGATGATTGTATCTACGCTCCTGTTCTCTCCCTAAAGTTAAGTTAGTTTAGATCCTGCCCTTCTTGTGGCTTCCCTATCTACCTTCATCTTCATTATTTACCATCCAAAGAGAACACCATCATTATGTCTTTTTGCTTCATTACATTTATTTGCCTGGCATCAGTTTTGCAACCTGTGAAACATTTTTTGCTCTGTAAATAGGCATTACTAATTTAATTTCAAAGTTATGATCATATTTTGCAGAGTAAATGCAATATTTGCTATTGAACTGGAATATTGTGTCCAGTTCTGGGTCCCCCAGTACGGGAAAGATGCAGACCATACACTAGCTGTATAATACAATTTATTAAACAAGCACACTAAAGTGAATAAGCACACTAAAGCAAACAAGCACACTAGCGCAAACCAGGTATATATCTCTATATAGTAAGTACAGTAAAGCAAATCGTATCTATATATTATATATATAGATACATATATATAAGTAAAGTGCAGAGGAAAATTAGCAATACATAAAATCATTACTGCAGAGAGAGAACAGAGATTAAGTAGAAACACATCACCAAGTACATTGAATCATCATCCATGCTTACACTTCAAGCTCAGAAGCCCCATTGCAGCCAATGCCAGGAGTTTCAGGTAATTGCAAAAACTCCTGTGTGGTGCGTCCACCCATAGCTGAGGCTTCGGATTCAGCTACAAGAGGGTCCTGCTTTTATACCATTAGAAAAACAACCAGTTTTATGCCAGCTCTGTCCTTGTTTGCTTATGGGGCTGTGTTGTTTCTCATGATCTCACTGTTGTCCACAATGAGAACATTGGCCAGGTGCCCTGGTGCAGCCAAGTATGAAAGTAATAGAACAGCTGCACACCTATGTTTATTTGCCTCTTTCCAAGAGTCACAATGAACATATACATATATACTGTACCGACTACACTATGACAATAAACATACTTCGTTAATGTGTCTCAGTCAGGAGAAAGGGTCAGCTCTCAGCTATGTTCCCGTCCGTTACACAGGGACAACTTTATCAGTGGGAGGAAATGAAGGAGATGGGTTTTCTAGTAGTGCTCTCTGACAGGACAAGAGGCAGTTGACCCAAACTGAAAACCAGGAAATTCAGTCTGAAGACAGGATGACACTTCTTACTGTGAGAGTGGTCAAACTCTGGAACAGGGTGCCCAGAGGGGCTGTAGAGTTTCCATCTGAGAAGATATGCAAAACCCAACTGGACACAGTTCTGGGCAACCTGCTGTACCAGGTTGCTTGTGCAGAGGGGTTGGATTAGATGATCTCAAGAGGTCCCTTCCAGTCTCAACCATTCTGTGGCTCTGTCAGTTCTCCAGGTTTTATATCATATCCTAGCTAATGCTGTATCAATATCACATTGAATTTTTTAACGTTTTGGAACCACATTTATTTGTTTATGATTTCTAAATTAGAGCTTCCTTTTCTTGGTAAGAGAGAATTAAAGATAAATAGCTTTACCTGAATATTGCCAAGTCAAAACTCAGTGATTATTAATTGCTGTATTTTTTTTAAAGTACACAGAGACAGGCATTATGTTTCAGATGAAAAGTTTCTTGTATGATAGATATGTGCATTTTATTAATATCATCTTTATGCTTCATTTTGTATAGCCACTATTTCTTGGTTGGTTTTTTTTTGCATTTCCTGAACTGCCATAATTTCAAAACGTCTGTTATCTAAGACAGATCCTGTTGGATGATTGAAAATGGGAAAAATAACCATCCCAAACCAGCTAAGTTTAAAAATAAACAAAACTTTTGTTCATGACATATTTTGTTTACCTGACTCAGGCATGAATGTGCTATTTTTTTGTTGGCAGAGACTGTCTTTAAACTGGGAAGTTAGCTATCTACATTAACGCAGCTAGCTAAAAGAATCCTTTCAGTGAGGTTGTGCCTTGCCACTTGCAAAAAAAAATATCTAAGGTTTCATTTCATGGCTCAATACTGTTTGAGTTTTTGGTCACACACAGATTTCACAAGTGACATGAAATCTTGACAGATTTTAAGTTATGCATGAAAGAATATTTCTTCATTCTTTCAATTTTGTAGTAATTATTAGCTGCTTCTTTGCTTCCTCATTATCTGTTTATTCAGGAAATTTTGATAGAAAATATGGGAATTAGAAAAAAAGTGTGCCAGATTCATAAACAGTAGTACATTCATTTTATCCTGTAAAGTTTAAAAGATGCATTAAATTTTAAACCAAGACATTACTATGCTGGTAATGTACATGCTTCATTTGGTTGCTTCTTTTCACTTTGTATTGATAAGAACAAGGACAAGGTTGTCACTTCTTGCTAGATGTTGAAAAGCAATGCTGTGTTTCTCTTTAAAGTGAATTTTTAATACATGTGATGAGAAAAAATTTATTTCCATTGCATTTCTATGCTGGCTTTTAGATAGTGATTCTACCCAGTCTGCTAGATGATTTCCGTAGAAAGATCTGCTGTATATTTCCACTGCTGTAGCTACATAATTTTAGGACATGGGTAAGAAGGACTTGTAAAGATGTCAGATATTTATTTTCAGTTACATTATAAAGCAAAATTAAATTCAAAATTCAGAATTTTTATAATACTGTAAACAAGTAGTTTCAGTCCTAACAGATGGTTACTACATCTTAGTAGTAGCAAAATGGAAGTCACTGTAATAATACTGCACATACAATGTTACATCAGTAAAACAATTTTACATCATTAAAAAAATTTATACTTAATTTTATTTCTGTGATGGGTTTTCTCACAGCCAAAATACTGATACTGCATTTAGCAGCAGATCAGAGTAACTGAAGTGGGTTAGATTGAACACTTTCTTAAGACACTAAAGACTTAGAGTAAGCACACATCTCAGAACAAGGAAGCATTCTTTCAATTCCAAAGTCCCAAACCAGTTTCTGATTCATTTTGAGGCTCCTTATAGGTGGCTGATGGGGGCCATGTTACCAAGTCCACAGGATCTTATGCTGTGGGTGAATTTTTTTTTTTTTAATCAAATAAAAAGATCACCATATTTCAACATAAAGCCTGTTGAATTCCAGGCTGCAGAATAGCAAATAAAAATTAGAATAGGCTTTTAAAAGCAGAGTGTGGTGGGTCGATCCTAGCTAGACACCAGGTGCCCACCAAAGCTGCTCTATCAGTTCCGTATTAGCTGGATAGGGGAGAGAAAATGTAAGTAGAAGCTCATTGGTCAAGATAAAGACAGGGAGAGACCACTCAGCAATTACCATCATGGGCAAACTAGACTCAACTTGGGGAAATTAGTTCAATTTATTGGAAATGAAAATCAGCGTAGGGTAATGAAAAATAAAAGCTAAATCAAAGCACCTCACCCTCACCCCTTTCCTTCTTCACAGGTTTAACTTTACTCCTGATTTTCTCTACCACCTTCTTCCCACCAGCACAGAGGGACAGAGAATGGGGGTTGTGGTCAGTTCATCATGCACTGTCTCTGCTGTTCCTTCCTCCTCAGGGAAGGACTCCTTACACTGTTCCCCTACTGCAGCATGCAATCCCTCCCATGGAGAAAGTCCTCCACCAGCTTCAACGTGGGTCCTTCCTATGGACTTCGTTCTTAATTAAGTGCTCAAGTATGGGTTCCTTCCACAGGGTACAGTCCTGCAGGAACAGACTGCTCTGGTGTGGGTCCCACATGGGGCCACAGATCCTGCCAGGAGCCTGCTTCAGTGCTGGCTTCCCAGCAGGTCACAGCCTCCTTTGGGCATCCCCCTGCCCTGGGTGTGGGGTCCTCACCAGGCTGCAGGTGGATCTCTGCTCCACCATGGACCTCCATGGGCTCCAGGGAGGCAGCCTGCCTCACGATGGTGCGCGCCATGCAGGGCTGCAGGGGAGTCCCTGCTCCAGCACCTGGATCACCTCCTCCCCTCCTTCATTGACCTTGGTGTCCACAGAGCTGTTTCTGCCCAGGTGTTTTGCTGTTGTTGCCCATTCCCCCCCCCCCTTTTTAAATATGTTATCCTAGAGGTGTTATTGATATCACTGAAGGGCTTGGCCTTGGTTGATAGTGGGACCGTCCTAAAGCTGCTTAGTAGTGGACATATGGTAAGCTCCTAGCAGCTTCTCACAGAAGCCACCCCTGTTGCACCCCTGATACCGAAACCTGGCTATGCAAATCCAATTCAATGAGAAACAGACCTTTATGTAAAGAATAGCCCCATAATTCAACTTTTTTTTTTTTTTTAACCTTATGAAATGAGGATTTGTAGATCTTACTTGCCCAAGCTAGTTCTAGACTGCATTGTTTGAGGTGAAATGATTATGCAGTGTAGGCTGCTGGTGTCTATTCTTGCAACCCTTTCCTCACAGAAATGGGGTCATGGTTAATAAGTCAGTGGAAACGATCAGGTATTGATAAAAAAAAATGCAGGGTGGTTCAACATTCTTGGAGAGATAAGAGGAATTAAGGCAAGGATATTGAAGTACTGTTGCTAGAGTTACAGAGGATAGGCTACTAAGAAGTCACAGAGGCAAAAGAAGTGAATCTGTGTAATTGAGAGCTGTCATTTTCTAAGAGGGACAATATGAAGTAAACTGCACAATCAATATTACTGTTGTAATTAACTATAGTTGAATAAAGATACAGTATGGTGACTATTGTAACTGAACAGCCAATGGAGTACACAGTGTTGAGCTGTAAATATGGCTGTGAGTGCCAAGGTATACTGAGAAAGATATGGAATAGTAAGGTTGGGTAGGCTGTGTAGAAGTTGAAAGATTTCTTCAATTCTTTCATTTTCCCTTTAGTGGACACTAATCAGTATTTCTAATGAATGTCCATTTTTATCATGTTTTTATGTCATTCCATGGAGAAATACTGATTCAAATGAAATATGTCTTTTTTTTTTTCCCTTTTGCAGTAACAGTGAATATTTCTTACACAGAGTAAGTTTAAAAGTTACAGTAAATATTTTCATTTTCAAATAAGTTTCAGTTATTAGGGAAATACTTTGTTGTACAGGAGATAAATCTGAACCATTATTATATGAGTTAGCAGTTACTATAAACCTGATAATTTTTCTCATGATTACTATTAAGCTTAGTTAACTTTGCTGATAAAATGCATGCACCTAAGTAAAAGTGGAAATGTCTTTTCAGTTTGTTAATTTGAATTCCCGAGGCAGAGTTTAATGTGACAGTTGCGTAGGTGGATGTGAGATGTTGGTTGAGAAAGAAAAAGAAATTTCATTGGTTACAAAGAAAAGTTAAAATTATGCCTATTGTGAAAGACATTTCCTGGCCTACAGAGTGAATTTAAATTAAGTGTATTAAGTGCCTCTTAGGTGTAGGGAAACTTAACCACAGAATGAATTTAAATGAGAGATGTCTTTTTGTGTGTCAGTAAGGCTCATGCAAAGTCACGGAGCATAAGAACATGGAAATTTGAGTCAAAGTCAGTAGAACAATATTCATTTAGCTCTCGGTTGTAAGACTTTATCAGTTGTGCATAATAGAATCAAACCGTGTTCCCCAGAGATCATGTAAAAGTGAATGATGATGACAACTAAAGTAGTGAGATAAGGTTTTTGTATGCTTAGTCTTAAGAATAAGAGAAAAATACCATAGTGGAAAAAGATAGAACTAAAAGCACAAAATTATGCTATATATAAGCATGCTTCTTAAATAACTATGGAAATCAACATCCAAAGCAGCA
Source organism: Pezoporus flaviventris (assembly GCF_033815535.1). Taxonomy (NCBI): domain Eukaryota; kingdom Metazoa; phylum Chordata; class Aves; order Psittaciformes; family Psittacidae; genus Pezoporus; species Pezoporus flaviventris. Next base: position 27,996,593 of record NW_026892550.1, read on the forward strand.
AAACATACTGCATGCTTTATATTATTTTCTTGCGTTATGCACCAGTACTCTTAATACTGTAGGCTATTCTGGCTCTTCTCAAGCCAGCCTGACTCCTCCTAACTGTAACAAAGCATAAGGAGATTATAGCTTAGAAAAATCAAGAAGTTTCCTTCCATTACCTCATTCTCCTACATCTTGACCTTAAATAATTCATAATATGACCTTTGAAGAGAGATACTCGAGTCTCTTACATGTCAGAGGTATGCAGAGATCTTAAATTACAGCTGGGTGTTTCTCAGTGCAGCATTCAACATAATTCTCTTTCATAAGCTAAGTGAATGATACTGGATTTCATGAATTGCCTTCAAATATGGCATGTGTCCTCTGTGTGAAATTACTAACTCTGTAGTTCAGTGATTTTCAACTGTTTTCTATTTCTTGCTTTAAAATTTTCCAATGAAAGTGCAGACCCCCTGCAAAGCAAATTTAGCTGTCTGCTGCTCTGGCAATTGCCCCATTCTTATTTGCCTTTTGCAAATACCTGGCTACTAGTTCACAGACCAAGAGGTATTCACTGACCACAGGCTAAAGACAGCAGCATTTTTAAGGGTCTTTTTAGGCATCAGTAATTTTAATGGTTGTTTTAACTGTTAAGAAACATAGTTGTTTGAGTGGCTGAAAGATGCAGAAACATAGTCCAAAGATAATGTTTTACCTTTTGAATCCACAGATAACTTACTCGGTTGAATAGTCCTCAAGTGCATTCAGCTAGGAATAAGCTGGGTCTATTAAGATGCTGCACAAGTCTTTAACAATGGAGAAAAGCATAATACCAACCTAGAGTGATATTGATGATGATTTATCATACAGAAAAAGATCATGTGGTATTCTTAAAAAGATTTATAGGTGCTCAGAGAAAGTAAGAGCGATGGTGTGTGTGCATGCTTAAGGATCAAGTGTGTATTAACAAATAGATGAGACAACATACTAAGTCTAGTATTTCAAATTAAATGCTTGAAAATAACGTAGGTGTTTGGAATAGAGTCAGAATAGTGAAAGAAAATGATGCAGCATCATAAATACTTAGAAATAGCTCGAATAGAGTTTGTTTTAGGCAATGTATCTGTGTTTAAATGTTAAGAAATGAAGATGCTAAGAAAAACTTATTCAGTTATTTTAGTCTCTAGTATGCTTAATGTTAAGGAAACTGAAGTACTGTTATACATTTTCTTGTTCTGGAGATCTGTATAGTTCCGTGATTTGTAAGCATCTAAGCAAGAAAATTTATAGACACATTATAAAATGTAAATGAGGTGGAAAAAATACTTATTTTGTACAGTGGCAAACCACACTGTAACAATTTGTAAGATGGACAGGACTGACCCTGAAACTCCCATCAGATGTAATTTACAAAACCTGAAAGGTCACAAATTAGAAGTAGAAAATCGTTTTCCCCTGAGTTAGTTTTAGGTGATCCTGAAAGATGACACCAGTATCAATAATTACGATGTAAATGAGGTTGAAACCCATATTTGATTAGTGGTTTACCACAAACTCAGTCCAGTATCCCTGTGCTACTTTTCTGCAGTTGAATTAAAATGCTTCCCAGAGTCTTTCTCTTCTCTCTCTTTTTCATGGCCTTTCCCATTCTCAAGTATTTTAAGACCATCACAAATGGATGGTTCCATCAGATTATCTGTGGATTGGAAAAGCAGTTTCATAAATTGAAGCTGAAACAACTCTTAATTAATAATTTTTTTCATGATAGGAGATCTGTATTAGTATCAAATTGATACTCTGTTAAAATGATGAAAAAGCATCAGAAGGGAAAGTGGTGTAGCTTGGTTAGCATTTAAATGGTTGAAATGGAAACTTCCAGCTACTTCACTGTTCTGAATTGCATATTTCAAGAAGTTGAGGGGAACTGCAGTGCCAAGACTCATGTAATAATTCATAAAATTCTTGAAAAGCCATTTGGTGTAGCTGAAGTAAGAAGATTTTAAGGTCAAAGAATGTTCAGGGTTATTGTGAGTATCAGTACAACTAGATTTCAGGCCATCAAAAAATACTGAAGTACCTCTTGATTGTGTGCAATTCATGCTTAAATTGCATTCATATTCAAATAAATAATTTTCAGACTATGCTCCAGTTTTTCAACTTCTGAGTTAAAAGTCATCCTTTTTCACTGGGATGAGACATGCAGTGATTGCCGTCTCAAACATACCTCCTTCCTCAGCCCTCATGGCCTGTGATGGTTATGGCCTAATTGAAAATAGATTGCACATTGAATAGCATAAGTGGAATATTAGAATCATTGCTCATTGTTTCCTGAACTGAAGCAAAAATGTCTTGAATGAAACCATGAGACCTGTTTCATTGCAGAGCCATACTTTTTGTCTCCATCATTTTCTTCAACCTATGATAAAAATCAGATTCCCAAGCTGTGAGAAGCGGCAAATACCTTGTTTTTGAAGAACTGCATGTAGCTAAAGAGTATTTCCTAAATAGAATGACTGGAATGCATATTATGCTTGGATTTCTCAAATGTAAAGTTAAATCCACATGGAAATGGTTCAGATAAGGAACTTGTAATATGGTCAGTATTTCTGAAATTATAGCAGGTATTTTAGAAGTTTAAGTATTAGTAGAAAAAAGTTAAGACAAATATCTCCCCATACACTGTAAATTTTCCTGTTGATCTTATTACTCCTTTGCAAAAAAAGTATGCTTTTGTTTGTTCCATGTATGATAAAGTGAACCATAAGTTTTTAAAGTGTGTGTGGTAATCTAAAAGCACTAACTACATAATATATGTTGTCAATTTCTACAAAAAGTGTGTTCCAGCTGGGAAAAGGAGCAGCAGAAGTTTAATATGTAAAAGTGAAATAATTCCAAATTTGAGAGGACATATAACTGGTTTACACAGAAGAAAGATTGCTACAGAGGGACACATTTGTCAGAAAATATGAGCATCTGAATTTAAAGCATTTGCTAGCTATGGTTTATCTGAGTGCCATTCCCCCCCCCCCCCCATCTTTTCAGAATAGTTTTGTAATGGATAGTGGGGGAGATAAAGAGGAACTAGAAAATAAGTATGTCATTTGATGCTATCTTATTTTTTGCAGATGGAAAACTGTCCAAGTAAACACTTGCTAAAATTTTGCATTCTGCACTGCTAGAGAAATTCAATGCTGTAAAAGATTATTTTCAGAGGTAGGACTGTTGCTTTCTTTTTGCAGAATATGAAAGTAATGTAAAGACACAACATACAGTGTTATAAACAGGAGCAAAAAAATAATATCAAGGTATATATTCAGTTGTAAAAAGCTAATTATTGCATTGGAATCACAACTCAGTAAGACTGAATTTTTCTTTCAGCATCACAGAGCTGAGGCAAATGACATAATGACATGCTCAGTCATGAAGTTATGAAGCTGGTATCGTTGAAGCTAAAAGGCAACCTGTGGGGCTGAAAGCTCAACAGTGATGACTAAATATGGAAAGCAGCACCTGAAGCAAAAATAGTGACAATGTGAGGGAAGCTTTAGGGGTAATGATGTAAGACTTTTTGTTAAAAAAGCCCAGCAGTTCAGCCAGCCGCAGGTCTAAAATTCTTAGCTCTATGTATATAAAATTTGGAAGTCTCAAACCTGAATCACGCTGCTAATCTCTGATAACGTATGATGACGTTGACACTGATATTTCTGAATCCTTTTGCTCAGGCTCACCTTAATTGAAATGATATAACTGAAATTTCAGATGTCTTTGAGCATTTATGTCTAATTTTGAACATTTCTAACATGAAGAATCTTAATATGAACACTGGTAGAATCAGTGCAAGTATAATGTTACAGGATGCAGATACTCCTTCTGTATGCAGCATGTTTGAAATATCTCTTGTGAAATATCTGCATGCAAATAGAAACATCTTACCATTCTTAACATTTGTAATCATCCTGCTACCTAGCCCTGGGATAAATAATGCTTAAGAATCCAACCTTATTTAAGAATTAGTTAACCCTGGTGAAGTTCATATTTCCTGAAATTGTGATATATAGCTCCCTTGTTCAGCCTGCTTCAGTGTGGCATTCAGGTATTTCTCCTCTTCAGAACAGATGTTATGCGCAGTAGTAACCATTCTTTTTTTGTTTATACAGTTTCAAACAAACAATTAAGTGAATGGTTTAAGATCCTGCTAAATTAGTTAAACTGTTTTATCATTATGTACTTGTTCACATTTTTAACAGTTATAATGAGGCCATAAAATACTGGAATTGACTGAAGACTTTGCCTCTGAGATGGTTTTCTTCTAAACTATTAAGCAATATGACACTAAAGAGGGAGCTAATGTCTTATCTAAAAGCAGAGGAAGATAAAGCAGTCCAACTGGTTCAGATTGTATCAAATAATCAGCAAATTGTGTGCAATAACACTGAATTATTTCTGATTCTTACAGTTTTCATGTTTTAAAACTCTCTACTACCAATATAGAGAATATTGTAAGCTATTTGCAAGTAGCTGTTTCCATAACAGTCCAAAATTTGTGTCCTACTCAATGGCTTGTCCTTTGACGCATTTTGAATTTTCTTTCCTTTTTTTTTTTTTTAAGCAAAAATGCACAGAGAAATATCTTGCTACACATTTTTGCCACAGGTGAGTGTATTGGTACAGTTTTATAGAGAAATTCTTTCATTTTCTGAACTTGAAAGCTTTGCCTCATAGATGTACCTTTGTGGCTTTCTGAGGTATCCACAATCTGCTGTTTTCCTTGACAATGGCAATACAGATGCTGCTATCACCATGGGAATGGTACTCCTAAATGAAGCTGCTACCTCCAAAGGGGATGTTGGGAAAAGGAGAAGTAAGTTATTTAATACAACAATGATGATGTTTAAACAATTAGAAGACGTTTAGAAATTACAAATTAATATCTGATTAAATTTTCAGAAGGTCTCTACCTCAAACAAATGTTTACCTTTTGTGGGGTGGAGAAGAGGAGAGTATAAAAATTATGTTGATAAAACTGCATTCACATGAAGTTTTAACAGTAAAATAAATGTTTGAGTATACTTAGCCTAGGTACAGCTTAACACTATGTAGTACTGCATAAATACTTCTTAGCTCTTGAATTATTTTAAAAGTCAGTGACATAACGATTAAGAGTTTCAAAAGGTTGTTTTCAAAATAGGCATTTAAGATTCTTAAGATTACAACATCCAGAGGAGTGTGAAAACCCTTTTACTTGGTACACTTTGACAGTATCGTGTCTCCAGAAGAAGGTGAAAGTAGATGTATTACAGGACATATCCTAATCTGTAATGTCTGAAGATTTTTAAGAAGTTCTTTCTTAAGAATTCTTCTTCTCAAGTGCAACTTTTATGGTTTTTTGAATGTTGTCATTTAGAATATTTGCAGGAGTTTTTGGCAATGAATTGCATAAATATAGTGTAGAAGTATTTTATCCAGATTGAAACTTCCTCTTATGTCAAACAAACTTTTACTGAGTAGGATACAGGTAGAAACAAATATGTCCGCCTTTGTACCTTTTATATGTTTTTTCATACCCCCTGCCACTTACTTTTTTCTCTTGTATGAAGTGTCAAAGATCTTTGGAACATACCAGACCTCCTGTGCTGCTTCTGCTTTCTTTCTAGGGCAGTTCTTTAGCTGGTTCTGTGTAATACACAGTATTACAGATAGGGCTTGCCAACTATTTCCTATACAAGCACTCTAGAATTTTTCATAATAGATGGTTGAATATTGGCTAGAGTTCCCTTACCTTGATTTGAGGGTCTCCTTCAGTGAGCTGTAGATCTGCAATTTAAGTTTTAATACCTTCTACAGTATCTAGCTTTAATACCGATGTCAGAAGAGGCAATGACATGAGTTTAATAGAATATGGTCTTAGATCATGACTGAGGTCTGCATCTGAGAACATGAGCACAGTGAAATAACAGTGGGCTGCAGTACAAATTCTGACGCTCTTCCTCTTGTGGCCATTACATAGATGCTTTCTGTGTACCTGCCTTGCACTGTTAAGGCTTCACAGTTAATTCATTCATGCTTTGCAGTCATACTTGTGAGTGGTGATTTCTTTATAATGAGGTGTGTTTATAAGATTTATACATGACTAGTTTTCTGAAAATAACTGCAGAAATTCTATTTTTCAGTTGACTGCTTGGTCAGTTTTAATGAAAAAATGTGTCATTGTCAGTTTCCCCAGCTTCATGGTTGCTCATCATTTGCTCAAAGGAAGCACACTTTTGAAACATGAGTACTACACTTAAATAGCAATGTTTCAGCTAAAGTAGGAATAGTATAAGAGAAGCTTTTAAAATCAGAGTATCTGTTCCAGAGTTCAAGGATTCCAGGCAAGAGCAAATGAGATACAAATAGAAAACTCTCAACTAGTTTATTAATATAGGAAAATATAGAGAATCTAACAGATACAGTAAAGGATATTTCCAAAGAGCGTATACCTTACCAACCCCAAGGACCCTGTGAAGACGATGAGGAAACCAGCTCCAAGAATCATCATCACCATGTGAGGAGGCAGGTTCTACTGTGCCAGGCGTCCCTGCAAAGGCAACATTGACCTGGATGGCACAAAGTTCTACAACCTCACATTGCATGAAGCTCAGGCTTTTATACTAACAAAAATACCAACTCATTCTGACTCAGAGGGCCAGCCTACGTCAGAAGAAGTGGCCAGCAATATCTAGAAAGGTCTCCAAGGGTCAAGACTTTTCCAGGGAGTTCTGAGGCGGAACTTTCCCGGTAGGAACCAAAACAGGACCTTCCAGGGAGCCACCAAAGTAGGACTTTCTGGGGAGGAGCTGAAGCAGGACACATCAGGGGTGAGGGGGAGCCACCATGGACAATTACCTCACGTATTAGGCTCGCCTAACACAGTATCTCAGTAGAATCAAAACATTATTTAATGTAGATGAGTGGCATCTCAGTTGTATGCATTACCTTGTAATGTGTTGCCTTTTTTTAAAAAAAATTGTTTACATGTAATTGAGCAAGCTATCGTGAACAAAAAGGTTTTATGCTCCTATTACACAGGGTGCCAAATGGTGTTCCAAATCTGATTTTTTAGTTTAAAGCATTTACTTAGTTAATTCACTCTGCCTGAGAAGACTCAAAGCACTTGCATCTGGATGCTTTCAGAAGGCCGGCAGCATTGCTCTTTATCTTCAAAACCTAAAAATTTATATTGCTATCTAGTTAAGAGTAAAAAGTGATTTGGCTACCAGACTTGGAACTTAAAATAGCAAAATATTTTAGTCACTAAGAACTAGATAAAGTAGTTACTAAACTGCCTTTGCTATTACTTGAGTCATAGGTGGTTAACTAGAGAGAACACAATTCAGTTAGTCAAGGGATACCTTTATAAATGTAATTTGTTTTCCAAAAAGAACAAACAACAACCTGGAATTACATTGGTTGATATGTATAATTTACAGGGTTATTAAATCCATTATCAGCAGTAAGGTGTTTGCATCCACATATATTTGAGTTGCAGATTTCTTCTCTTTTTTCTTGAAAACACATTCACCCTGATGTATTATTTTTTCTTAATATCCATAAGTGTTATTTCCATATGTGTTTGAAATCCTGTTCTAAGATACTGGGGATCAGTAATCAAGGCAGTATCATAGTTGCATTTAACTGTGCCAAATTCGCTATGAATGATTGTCATAAATAATACTCTTTGTAGAGACTTCAGTTTTAAATCTTTTATGTGCTAATAAAGTTATTTTCTTTCCAGTAATATGTCTGGTGGGCCTAGGTCTAGTGGTCTTTTTCTTCAGCTTCCTGTTGTCGATATTTCGCTCTAAATACCATGGCTATCCATACAGGTAATCTTTCATTAAATTCTCATCTTATTAGATAGTTTGTGCAAGTTTAAGAATAGCTTTCATGTAAACAATCTTTATTTTTTACCACTGAAGTCTGTGGGGGCTGGAAGAAGCAGGAAGAATGGGAAATAATTAAAGCAAACCAAAAATGGTTGGAGAGCTAATGTTGTTAACATTGCCTGTTAATGCAGACCAGTTGAGCACAGACATGTAGTATATGCAGTATTTCATGAAAAATGCAAAGCAAAACATGTGCAAAACATTTATTAGATACTTATTTGTATATCTTTATAACTAAAATGTACATAAGACAAGGCACAAAACCACAAATCAGTCCACAGTGCCAAGCTGTGATTTGTCACTAAAAGTAACCTCTTTTATTGTCAGCCACACTAGAAAGAAAAGGTTATAGTCTTTCTTAATTATATGTACAGCTGTCAATTAAGCAGTTACATTTTGTCTGACAAGAAAACAAAAGAAAAAGAGGAAAATACTTGCCTTTTGTGGGTGTGTGGGTTCATCTAGGATGTCACCTACCAAGGTAGTCTAGGCTTCTGATTCACATTTTGCTAATATGTTATACATTTATTATAGTAACCTGTGAGGAACAGATGGTGTATAGCTATTGGAAACTATACTGTTCTTCCATTGGTTCCATCTTTGCTCCATTTCAACTTCTTTTTTCTGTGTGTGTGTATATATATATATGTTTATAAATATATACATATGTTTATAAATATATACATATGTATGCTGTTGACATAATCTAAACATGCTATGCTACATTTTACAATATAGATAATATGCATTTTCCCCCCTCTAGTTGTCCTCAGTGCATTTAAAGAGATGAGATTTTCCTTATTTCTAGTGAAAATTTCCTTTGTACTAGTCTACAATCTAGTAGACTAATCCTTCACAGAATATTCGTCTGTATTACTATTGCTGTGTATGGAAGAGTAAGTGGATGACTTGTACTGCAGTTGGTAAAATTTTGCTACTAGATATGGCATGATGAAATGCCAACTAATATATACATAAGGGAACCATTAGTACAACAGGTTCAGAAAGTTATATTTTGAAGTAGGTAGAGTAAAAAAGAACTGCATCTCTTAATGTTAACAGTTCTGTTGTTTTTACAGCCACTGTTAAAGAATCACATCAGGAATACTACAGTTTTCCTCAGATATTTGTTAGTGTTCATTTCTTTGACTAGGTCTTGTGATTAGTGCAGCAGCCAGCTTTATATTGTGTAATGTTCCACTAGTAAGGATTCCGCCTTGCAAAGCCAACATCTAATATTTGAGCTAATACATAAAATTTTTCTATTAGATTTTGCTACAAGACTTTAGAACTATTTTCTTATTTACTGAGCTTATTCTCTTTATGGTCTCTCTATTGACATTTCATTAGATCATCTCAGACCACTTTTAGCATTTAATAACCTCATTCTCAGGACAAGGAAACTTCCTCTTGCAATAGGCAGAAATGTGCTCCTGCTTTTTACTCTTTTCTGCTAAGGAAAGAGGTCAGTAAAGGGCCCAGTAGTATCATATAGCAAGATTTTATCACTATGGAGTTAGTAGTTTGCCATCTGGGATAGTCTGTACAGCCTTTCAGTATCCTCTCTGGAGACTACCTTTGTAGCTCAACTGACTTGGGATGAAATGCAGGATCTGTTTTTCCTAAATGTGGGGTAATTTTACTTCCCATCAATTACCTAAGACAAACTTTAAAGAAGGAATCAAGAACTTGATCTGCAGCTCATAAGCTCACTTGAGAAGCACTGCCAAAGAACGTCAGCCTATGGTCTGATCTCTAGTTGTATCTTCTCATAACAAGTTTACTAAAAGGAAAAAGCAGTTGTATTACTTGCCATGCAGTTTAACAGCTTCTAAAGAAAACCTGACGCTTGTTTAATTTTTAGTTCTTTCATCTTAGGAATGTCCTTATCAGCTATTAACAACATGCTTGTTTGACTGTGCCTATTTCCAGACCTTGCATGGCTTTTGTGAATGCTTGCACTAGGGTTTTTTGACTGCTGTATGATACCTAGGATGTCTGAGGTTGAGAAGTACCTTGTGAACATGAGTATGCTCTGTGAGTTGGGATGCCTACACAATACCATTGATGTTATTGCAGACGTAATTGCTCAGATCGACTACATATCCTGTAGGATCATGTATTGTAAGCTTGCAAAATCTTAATGTAAGTAAAGCAAGGGGTTTCCATCTTGCTAAGGTTTGCTGTTAATTTTGCATGGAATAGACTCACCCCAGTCCCCACAAGCTTGAAGATGTATTCAGTCAATTTTTTCTTTGGAGTTTCTAACAGAAATCGGAGTCTTATATAGATTTTGTACTCCTCTCTTAGTATGCAAGCTAAGAATAAAGGACATCAGGAATTGGGGGTGGGGGGAAGAGAAAGAGAACTGAAATCTATTAGAAGTTAAATTTCAAGAAATTTAGCTTGATATGCAGTGCATGTGGAAAAGGAGTGCTCCTGTTAGTACATTAAAGCTCGTGAAGAAAGAAATCCAGGGCCGTGCTGAAAAGACCGCTTCATCACAGTCCCGTTAAAATGAGATAGTGCTGCATCATGTTGTTACTATGAAGGAATTATTAGATCCATAAACCAAATTCTGTCATAAGGAGCTAAGTAGATTCAATATCACAACTCACTAGTAACACCCATCAAGTAAATTCATAAAAGAATGAACCCTCGGATGGTTAAGTACATGAGAAACATTTAATAGCTAAGTTTTTCTTTGGTTTCTTTACTGCTCCTGCAGAATTAAGCAGGATCTTACAGGCTTATTTGGACTGTCCTAAGTTCATCATGTTTTCATGGGAATAAGTTAATCATTCAGTCTTAAATCCTCACTCAATGCAGAATTACTAGAAACCATCGCTAGAATGGATCTTTTCCTTTGCTATTATCAAATTCCATTTGCTAGTTTCCTAAATGCATAATTTACTTATCTGGTCCTTTCCAGTGTTTCTGTTGGTCTCTTAGGTAGTTCTGACCCAATTTTCTGTTGCATTATTTTAAATAACGTACTGTTAATTCTTTGATGCTTCAGTGATCTCAACCATATCATCTTCATGTCAATGGTGTAGTGTTTCTTAAGAGAAGCCTTTTTGGTTTATGTGCATAGTTCTTACGAATTTTAATGAAGTGAATGTGCAAAACACTAAGGAGGACCAGGTATATAAACTCTGTTATTTTCTCTTTCTCCCTTTAATTTAATATCCTGCATTTTAACTTTAGTCATATGTGCCGATATACAATCGTCTTTTTGTCTGAATTCCTTAGTATCTTCCAAGGAGTTCTGTATCCCATCAGTTGATCCCAGTGTACATACATCTTAAGATGTGAAATACGTCTGTTCTTTTGCTTTCCCTGGTTGTAGGTTTCACCTTGAAACTGTCAGTCTTTATGTGATAAATTGTCCTCAGGCTAGTAAAGCTTTGACTTTAACAATATTAACAACAACGCATACTAATGATCTGTCAGAAAAAAGAATGTTTGTATTGGCATGCCTAAAGCAACAGTTAAAGAAAACTAAAATTGTTTAAATGCTATATGCATGATCTCAAGCATCAGCTTCACTGTCCTATTTTTAAAAAAGTCATATAAATTGTTTCTGTTCTCTCACACAAATAAGTCCTCTGTGAAGCAGCACACATCGATAAAAACTGAAACAGTAACACAACCTGCTGTGCATCCCCTTTCTCTTCAACGACCTACATGTAGTGAAGATAAATCAGAACAGATGTGGATAAACATAAAACAGGAGTCAAAAACTGGAGAAAGACTGTTATTTTCTAATGTGCATAAATAAAAGTGCTGGGAATGATGTTATTTCTTTGACCCTGGTAATGCCATTGCCATTTTTAATTTCTGTGACAAACAGAAAAGTGTCTAAAGAAGTGCTAGATAAGAGCACACATCTATAGGAGTGCTCTTTAGGGGGCATGTATGTAGGAAGGGACAGTAACATTTTGTTTAGGTTTTTTCATCCGCTTCAGGCATTTTCCAATTAAGTTTTTAATTATGCCAGAATTTTCTTATTGAAGGTTAGGGGTGGGGGAAAAAATGGTTAATTAACATGCTAGTAAAATACCCTTACGCAGTGAAACACAGGAATGGGAAAGGTGAAGCGAAATGGAGGTCAGCATTGAAGGTTACTTACCGAGCAAACACAGTCAGGGTGGATGAGCTAGCATGTAACAAATCTCTCTGCTAGAGCCATTTTTACAATTGCAGGGCTTTTTCATGCTGCACTAACCCACCTTTTTATGGGAACTAGATGAAATTTTTCATTTTGCTTAAATTTTCATTTTAATTGTTGTCATTAACTGTTGAAAGATAATGCAATAATTTTATTTTATGCTGTTGAACATTTTCCTCCTTATAATGCTGCATGAGTGTTGATAGAGCTGAGATAATCTTTTTTGGAAGCTTTCTCACCCCAATATTTAAACTGAATAAATGACATATTAATCATATATATCAACATTATAGCAACATGGAATTTTATCTGTCAATTAATACAAATAGGAATGACAGACTATTCTTAACTAAGCCAAAAACATAAACTCTTTAAGGTAACTTTGTTAGTCACGAAGGAGGTTGGCAGCCTCTCTTGAAACCTCACTTTAGGCAGTTTCAGCCCAAAAAGCACACAGAACATTAAAAGGAATGAGGGAGCATGGGAAAAACAAAACAGAAAACATCAGTACAATAGCACAGTATTATATTCCCTTAAAGACTACATTTTACCATTTGCTGTTGTTTTAGTCTAAATTAACGTTATATGACCATCTGAAAATTCAGAGTTTTCATGCAAGTTTTCATTAGTTAGCTTGCATTAAGTAGCTTTTTTAAAGAACTTTTTGGTACCTGTAATTGAGTGTTTCATTATCATCAGATTTTCCTTTATAGCCCTTCAATATTTGGGTGTTATTGAAGAGAGTAATGTGAAGACGTTTTAGTTAAACCATAAAGAATAATCAGCCTCCCAGACTGTGTATTCGTGGAATGGAAAATACATATTCTGTATTGACTAGTTGAAAAAAACGGACTAAGCTACAAGAAAGATGAAAGATAAGTAAAAGATGCCTCATTTTCATCAAAAAACCATAATATTAAGTCAGACATGAAGTATTCATTCGTTGCTTAGAGAAAAATAGCCAGTACAACAAGAACAGACAAATTGCAAGACGCCCCACAGCTTGAGAGTTTCTGGCACTTGCTATATACACTGTATAAGAAATATCTACCCTCACTGTAATTAAATTATTTTCAGTAAAGAAATCCTGTATAATATTTAGCAATTGAAATTAAATGGACGTGAATAAAATTGAATAGTTATTTCTTGGAAATATAGTGATAAAAAGTAGAACAAACAATATTTGCAGACGTATAAAATTAAATTTATTAACAAACATGAGCACTACTAACAACTGTTCAATGTTCCATGTTGATTTCATGCATAATTTAACTGATTCACCTAAAGTTTATGAACTAGTAAATCTACTTTTGATAAATGGCAAGATTAACTTTCAGCACTCAGCAAAACAGGCTACTTTTTTCACAACAGTAGAAATCAGGATTATTTTAAAAAACAGGAAAACAAGAATGCACAGTTGTCAAAGCATCTTACATTCAGCATTTTGTGTGATATGTAATGTGCCTAGGCACTGTGTTCTTCAGCAGAGAAGCTGCTATTGAAATGGAAGACAAAATGGCTCAGTCTTTTCTGTTCATTTAAACCATCCAACAGCACACTGAGTCCGTGAATATCCATGGACCTCCACATTCCTCTCTATGTGAAGAGTCCACGTTTGATACTGATTTCTAGTCCTTTAGAGAAAAGATCTAAATTTCAGGTGTCTGGTCCCACAGCAGACCTCAAGAGTGGTGTGCTTCTTCCTATAGCAAAAAGATTGCATGCTCGTCTATGAGTAGGACCTTCCTTCTGTGATTATTACCATTAGGAATGCCTCTTTTTGTATTTATGGCTTTCCTGTAAGTCTTAGTTTACCATTTACTCCTACCTATGCTACCCATTTCCAGCTAGTTCATGTCTGGAAGGGCCCAGTTTGGCCAGCCTTTCCTGTTTTGCTTTTTCCTGGTTTGCATAAGGGGACATTTTTTCTTTTTGCAGATCTATCCCAGCAGATGTCTGATTTATAATTCTAGATTTTTCAGAAATCCTGCTTACCCCCCACCCCACCTTCTTTTTGGCTACTCTCTATTTGATGGTGTTTTGGCTTTTTGTGTTTTTTCTGCCTTAGGCTTTTTTCTTCTTTGTGCATCTAGTCCCTTAAGTGTGTGTCTTATAACTTCCTTATAACTTCTGTATAACTGTCAGTGTTTACCTTATCTATATTCTGTATCACATCTCGTAGCTTCTAAAGATGCAGTTCTGTTGTAGGCAGAAAGCAAGGAACTGTAGCCATGGTAGTAGCATATTCATTGCATACAACACTGCCATATTTTTATTTCCTTACAGTTATATCATTCAGTCTTTTACCCCTCCTGAGCCTATCAACACTACCTGCCCGATTATTGTAATCTTCAGCCCTTCCCACTCTTCCCCCCCAAATTTTTTCACTACCAGTATTCCTCTTTCTTCTTAGTTCCTTTCTTATATTTGGCATTATGCATCTGTCCTAGACCTGGGTTATCTTTTTAGTCTCATGTGCTCAGCATTCTCGTACTTCTCCACTCGGCACCCAGCAATTCATCTCTTCCTGCATTTGCTCTTGCTGGCTGTTCCCTTTCAACAATCTCTTCACCCTCCAGCACTCACCCAGCTGCCATCTGTTTTGCCTTGGTTTGTATGTCTTGCCTAATGAGCTTGTCTGCTTTTCGCAGCAGGGAACATCTTCGTACTGATTCAGTCTTTTAAAAGCTTATGGAATTTGTATGTGTATTTTGTAATGATTAATTAATTATGCCGTGAACAGAAAACTGGTGAAGTTAATACAACGTGTATACTACAGCACACTGCATTTCTATAAGGAAATGGAAGATCTTCCATGCAAAGCTAAAGGCAGTGAAGAAACCCTTCCATTCAGTAGTTCATTGCTTTTGTGTTTGCACAAGTCTTTCTGTGTTCCCATTTCCCAATTTATGAGGTAACTCTTCTTTGGTAAAGCACATAGAAAGGTATGACACACAATATATGTCTGCTTTTTTAAAATACAGAGTTTTGTTCCAGGGGTAAAGAAACAGCAGTGTCATCTGAAACTTCTTAGTTGATTAAAATATTCAGAATTTATGTGTCTGCAACACTACAGAGCCTTGCCAAGTCCTCAATACCCACCTCACTCTGGGGCCACTTAAACTGTTAAAGAATGTTTTAAATAAATCTGAAACATCTCCTGGGAGAGCTAGTTCTCACTTTAAGTGGTAAGAGCAGATGCAGAACTTGATTAAAGAGAACAGATGTTTGAAGTGCATTTTGCCTTTTAATTTTTTTAAATAGGCAAACTTAAGTTTCAGTCACTCAAGTTTTATTTGATAACTTTCATGCTTGCTTAGTAATTACTAAATGGGCTATAAAAACTTAAGAGATTATTACACAAATGTCAAATGACTTTTTAAATGAATGTTTTGAAGTCCTTGTTTATTCTTTTCTAATAATTGTGATGCTATGTTTTATATGCATTTTTCGGTATTTAATCATGTTTTCTTTCTTTTCAGCTTCTTAATTAAATGAATTCAAGAGGGATTCATTTAGAACTGCTTACCCTGAAGATAAGCTATAACTGATACTATCTACCCACCAATGTTACATGTATTCAAGAATCTTTTGTTGGTTCATCTGTTTTTGTGATAATTTATATAGTATGCTAAGAGAGAAATGAATGCAGTTTTATGCAATGAATGCCTAATTTATAGAAACATACAGTAAACGACACATTGGGAAGTGCTAAAATGTTATGACTATAGTATGCTCAAGAGTTTAAATAAATTTCATTATAATGGTCTTCTGTTTAAGGCTTCCTCATTAACTTTAGTACATGAGTCCAAAGGGTATCGCCAAAATTTTTCACCTGAAGTTTGCAATAAGGTTTTGAGATGTGTTTTAGAACTGAACAAAATAATCATTGGTTCTTCAACTACTATTAAAAGAAATACCATGGTGGAAAGTATAATATAATGACTACATGCCTCCTGCCACCACTTTGCTTTGAAACAGTATATATGTATATAGAGTCTCTGATCACCCCAGCCATGTTGAGCTGTTAATATAGAATTATATTGTACATATTTTCATAGTAGATTTCTTCTTTTCATGGCTCAGCAGTATTTGGAGTACATAGATTGCCAGTTCATCTCTCTCTCTCATACCAAGGGATGAAATTCAAAATGGTTTGTGGAATCTTGAAGGCAAGAAAGCTTAGATCAGTCAGAACTCAGATCCTTTTAAGCTGAATGGGAGGCAAAATGGGAGGATAGGGTGGGTAACAATGTTTTGTAATCCACAACATGCTTTTTTTCTGAAGTAGCAGCCGAAGGAATGTATTACCCTGAATGAGCTTTATAAAGCAATACAGATGAGTCCATTGGAACAGAAGTTACAGCAGTTTGCCAGTTTTCTGTTCAGCCAGCTTTGTAAAAAAGCTCATGTAGGAATTTGTAATGCCATTTAACGTGCTATTTTTGTAGCTGATCACATCTCATTATATGAATTGCTCATAAGCCTTTGCATATACCTACATAGTGTATTCTCTGTGGCTCAGGAACAAAGAATCACAGGATCCTCTGCTTCAGTCCTTCTTTTCCTCTCTACTTTCTCCAGGAATGAAATCAAGTTGGAATTTCTTCCTTCATTACATACGGTTGCATCTAAAGAAAATTATAAGATTGACATGACTTCACAAAAGTCACTTTATCTAATGCTCTAGCTATTCATTTTCCAGAAAATACCAGTATGTTAAGAACTGGGAATTTTTTTAGGGCAAGGAAAAACAAAAACGATAGTAAGAGTGCTGGTGTGGAAATGCTGCAAGGTTGTAGAGCAACATTTAAACTAGAAGCAGGGGAAAAACTGACAAATGCAAACACCTGGTTCACAGACTGATGGACTGTGAAGGAGGTGGCAGCCTTTTCAGAGGTGCTCAGGATGTTAGCTAAGGAAGGCAGATCACAACTTCCCATGCTGCCAGTTGATTGGCATATACCAGTGTAGAAGCTAGGGTAGAATTTGGAAGACCTTTATGTCAGTGCTAGAAGCTTAAGAAATAGATGGATGAATTTGAATGTGTGGTACTGAACAATAGCCCTGCTATAACAGGCATTCAGAGACCTGGCGGGGAAAAAAAATAATGAGTAGGACACAGTTGGCAGGCTGCTGACTTAAGAATGGCACAGCAGGGTATGCAGGTGTCAAAGTGGCACCATGTGTGAAAGATTACATGAAGTGAAACAGCATGGACATCTTACAGGATAAAAAATTCCAACAAAGCAGCATAGCAGGAGGTCTCTATGGTTGGAAGTCTGTACTGACCTAATATAAAAAAAAAATCTAACTTAAAAAAAAAAAAACCTAAATAATTAGAACTGTGCTACTGACCCTGATCAAGATGACAATCAGGAAGTGAGACTAGAAAAACTTCAAGTTTCAGACAGGTAGTAATAGAGATGTCAAGACCACACAACCTAATGATATTAAGTATTTCAGCTTGTGATGAGGTAGAGTATTCCAGTGATACATTACTGCCTCCTGGAACAGTAACTCCTCCTGGAAGTAGATTTCAAATATTAATCATTCAAAAGCCAGTAGCTTGAGTAATGCATGGGTACCAGCATAAGAGATATTCATGAGAGCTACTCTGTAACGTTAATACTGTTGCAGGAGAGGACAGTCAAATCTGTACTAACAAGTTGGAACAATGTAGAAATGAAGGCAGTTAATAAAACAAGCAAAAACAATCAAAAAAAAGAACCCAACCAAAACAAACAAAAAAAAAAAACAAAACCACAACAAACAATTAAAAAAAGGGACGGTCCAAATAGTGAGATGCCTACAACCAGCTTGGGGGCTATTAAGTACTGTATTAGAAGCCAAGGTAAAGAAACAGAGACAAAAAAAAAATACTTACACGGCTCAATAGGGAACGAGAAACTTCACAGCACCTCACAGGTCAACTCTAAATACAATAGGCCTAAAAAATAAAACCCCAGACAATCTGAATATTCTGCTCATGGTGGTAAGCATGGTAGCCAGAATTCTTTAAATGCATCAAAAGTGGTGTACCAGGCAGAGAACTAGTGAGAGGATTACAAAGGTTTTAGAAGGAGCACTGACCAATAAAGACTATGACAGAGAAGACAAATTCTTTGTAGCAGCTAGGCCAAAAGATGTAGATCAAGGTGGTCTAGCACCTTCTGTGCAATTGCTTTATATACTTAAGCTACATGCCGGTAAGATCTTGGGTCCGAATGGCATTTATCAAAGAGCTTTAAAGGAAATCAGATGTGAGGTTGTAGAACTGCTGAGCAAGGTACCTTCACCAATCATTAAAGATTGCCCCTCTTGCCAGAGGACTGACAGATTGCCAACACAGCTGTCATCTATAAGAAGAAGCATCTAGAGCGAAGGCTGAGCTACAGACCAGTGAACAATTTCTACTAAAGTAAGTTTACTGAGACCAAGGATAAACCTAGCTGGGAAAAGTGTAGGGCCTTTGTGAACGAGAATTTAAGTTCGCAAAGTTGTAGAAGGCTAAAATAGTATCAGAAAAGCACATGGATAAAAATCCTGTGGCAAGACTTCAATAAAGAGCCTAATCTGGAATTGGGAGCGATGTTCTTTTCATGATTTGAAAACCAATTAAAAGATACCAGGTAAAGGATAGTGCTTAATGGTCACTTCTCATGGCAAAGAAGTCAGCAATGGGACCTTCCCAAAGACTGGTGCTGGAGCCACTTGAATACATCTTTATTAGTGATCTGTAGAAGGGCACGTGCAGTGCAACCTGCATTATATGTAAGCTTATCGTGATGTGCTGATGGGGGGAGAAGTTCACAGGAACTTCACAAAACTCAGTATATGGGTAAAAGTTGGGCAGGTGAGCATCAATGCATTGAGAGAAAAATAAATCATGCCATATTCAGCTAAATTTAACAGAACACAAGTACAGAGTAATGTATTTAGATCTCAAGTGCTGAGTAACAAGTATACATACAACCACATTTTAAAATATATGCAGAAATGTGTCATTAACTTCAAGACATTTTCATCACATGCGAAGCATCGAGAATAATTCTTAATGCTAATGCACAACTGTTGACGCAGGAGTCACGGACAACGCAGAGACGATCAATGTGATCAAGTGATTGCCAAATTTATTACAAAGCCTTAACTCCTTATATACTATTTCTTACATGCACTTACAGTGATTTGGCATATTATGATTGGATACACGTCTTGAAGACCTTTAGTGACTAACATATAATTGGTTAAGCACAGGTGTGAGAACTTGACCTCGAAAGCTTGCCAACAGTCCACAGTTCTCATTAACTCAGTGAATTCCAGCTTCTTCTTATCTTGCTTGTTTAGGCTTCCTTGGGCCTCTCATGGCCTTGTTGTATCTTTCAGGATTATTCAGAGTTTATGTACTAATTATGCATTCTCCTGTGAGAACACTGTCTCCACACACAACATTATATGAAGTGGTAGAATGAATCCTATTTGTTTTAAGAGGTCTTTCCTTCCTGTTTGAAAGGAGCTGCTAGCTCAGTCCATGTCATATATGTGATCACTTCCTGTACTATGACTTTATTGCTGTAACTATAGCATTCACAGTAGTACAGCAGCAAGCTGGAGTTTGATTTAAAGAACAAACTAAAGCAGTGAGGAACAACACAGCTGTAGCACAGGCAATAGAACTGCAAGTCGACACACAGCAGGCAATACAGAGTTTTCCATTTCTTTTGCCTGCTCTGCTGCATGCTACCTGGCACATATGCTTCCTCCCATGCCCACGTTTAGATATTTTTCTACAGACTTTAGCAAGCATCTTCAAAAGCATTAGCTCAGTGTTCTTCCATCCTTGTGTACCAGCAGCTGCTTCTTTTTGTCCTTTTTCTGTATCACGGGCCTGAAAAGTTTTTACACAGATCCAGTTGATGTGTGAGGAAACCCCATTCTACATTTTTTTGGTGTACTTTGTTAATTACTTTAACTAGATGTTTGTGCAATTGGAATAATGTGTTGTCTTTAAAGGGACCATTTAGATGAAAATTAAACAATGTATAAATCAGAAGGTGGAGATAAGCTAGCAGTATCTCGTAAAAGCACCCAGATTCTAAACGAGCCAGAGCATAGTACTAAAAAGCTTCAGGGCATTTTTGCTTGGGAGCAGTGTAAAAACACTAATATGTGTCTGCAGCAGTGCACACCTACGAAGAAAAGAAACCCATGCTTGATGATCAAAACACAAAGATTTATAGCAGCAAACCCTGCAACTGAAGTTGCAAAGAAGGCATAAAAAAAAAAAAAGTCACTGCTCTTGTTCCAAATAAATTGAACTCCAGATATTCTTCAGAACAGCCAAATAAAACTCTCCACAGTGAGGTAAGTATCCTGTTAAGGATCTAGAACAGGGCCCCACATGGATGCAGGTATCTGGTCAGGCAGTCGTACACAAACTCAGGACCTCATCCCTGAAAGATTTAAGATGTCTTTAGACCAAGTTAGAAACTAGTAGTTATTCTTCGTTCTTTATAATACATGAAAAACTGAATATGATTTTGCTCTTTGTGTTTGGTAGTATTTCGTAACTATATTCAGTAGAAAAAAAGCCCGTAGTTTTTATCTGTAACAAAAACGTAATACAGACATATTCTTGCATGCTGTAGTAGGAGTTGATTTTACACACTTGTTGAGACTTCAGGGCTTTTTCACCTCCCTTATATTTCATGTCCTAGAGGAATTTCACCCCCATGTCTATCCCAGTCACATGCACACTTACACAAGATGCCTTGTTAGGAGTTCTTAATAAAAAAAAATTTGAGCTCTGACAACTTGATGGAATCTCTCAAATCCAAAAGTAGACATTCACGTATGCACAGTCCATTTATGAACAGGACTATTGTACGTTCTCCAATGAAGTATGGATACATGCTACACTAAGGGCTACACAAGTTCAGAGCTCATCATCTGCCTTGTGGCAAACCAAACCCAACAGCATCCATAAAGAAAATTTTGGTCAAAAAACTCCTTTGCTTTCTCAGACATTACCATGTAAACCCATTATTTGTAGGGGAACAAACCTTTACAGAATAGGTTTTAATTTTGTTACCTGTGCTAAAAATTTAAATTCCATTTCTTCCATTCACCCCAGTTACCGGTACTATTATGCAAGATACAGCTAACATAAGGAAGCTGAAATTTTCGCACATCACGGTAAGTGTATGATACAAAAAAAAAACGCATCTTTCACATTTTCAAGAGAGGGTTGTATTGTGCAGGTCAGTACATTTGTTTTGGAGATTTAACTTCCGTAATACTAGGCTGTGTTGATCCCCCTAAAACTACTTGAATTAAAAATAGGGAATATTTCCCTGGTTTGTATTTAGCTTTTCTGCCTGAATTTTAAAAGTGCTTCACAAGTATAAACAGTAATGAAGAAGCCTCAGAACTTCATAAGTTGGAAAGCTTTGTTTTATCTTCTGATAGTTACATTTTTGCTTTAGGAGTCTTACTCTAGAGAGAAAGAAAGCCTCAAGGTAAGTCATTACTGAGGAGTGCTTCAGGCAAAAACAGTGGGAAAATACGAGTTTATCTAGGCTGTAGCATACACACTTCCATAAGTATTTGTTTCCCCTCTGGTAGCACTTGTTGCAGGAGTTTTATTCTTTGGATTTAAGGATAGAGAACAGGAAGGTTTACATTATGTTTAAAGAGAAGGTGTTCAAGTCCTGTTCAAGTTTTAGTTTGTTTTGTAATGGAATGTGTTTTCACTGGCAATGCAGTAATTCTGAAGAATTAAGGTAAGCAGAATAACTTCTTACTGAAAATACTTTTGTTGGTCAAAGCTAGTGGAAGTCATTAGTATCACAGGAAGCTTGTAGCCAGTTTTTGCCCTCAAAAGGGATATCTACCACCAGAGCATCTGATGGCAAGCAATAAATCACCTCATTACTAAGAGTGGATTTGGCCATTCATCTGTGTCAACAGAAAGTCCTCCCTAGTCAAGGTATTTTGAACCAGGAATAATTGCACCTGGTGGAGAACAGTCTTTAATCCTTCCTTTTCTATAACTACTCACTCTCCTCAGCTGTGTTTAACCAATTCTTTCCCTCACCTACCTCTTGGATAGGTCATGGCAGGGAGATGTCCCTACTTCTGTGGCACTTTAAGTTCTTATCAGCTAATTGCTTCTTAGATGCCCTGTTTTCTCCAGGCTCTCCTCTTGCATCCTTTTAAGCCAGAGACACAGAGCTTGAACAGATCGTGCTGCAAGTTTTCCCAGAGAATTTTGTTAACCCCAGAGATGTCCAGCCCCAGACCAAAGCTCTCTTTCCCCCCACAGAGCATTTCCCACAGCTGCCTACTACAGGGAACCTCTCCCCTTTTCTATAGATTCCCTGCTGCTCTCCTAAGGCAATTACCTCTCAGAAGAGGGCTTGGCTGTCCTGATGGCCATGCCCTTTGAAGCAGAACGGTCTTTTACTTTTCACAGCTTACATATTCTAGAACCATGAGAGTTAAAAAAGCTAGAAATCACACTCTGTTGTATGGTGTCACATCAATCCAGAGAAGCCTTCCTGCAGTTTGCAGCCTATTTGTTTCTGGAGAACAGGCTGAAACACGAACAACAAATATGGCTTTGCAAAAATAAGTTTGCAAGCATTATTTTTCATGCAAATACTGCAATTACTTGCACCTAAGATCTTCAGTTAACATGCAACATGACAAATACTTGAATAAAGAGAACATGTAGAAAGAGCGAAGTAAGCTTTTCTCCAGCACTTCTCATTCAGTGAGAGCACGATATAGTCACAGTTCAGTGCCTTTATAATGTTGCCTCATTGTTGGTTATGTCGAACTTACCCTCGCAGCTCAGTTATTTAGGAATTTTTGTAAGTTCTGAGAATTTTAATGAGCATTTAAAATGCTGCACGTTACAAAGTTGATGACAATAATGGTGCAAACTTGTCCTACATCCCTTTTGGTAATCACATCTATCAAAAGCCGTAGCCCAGCAGTGCCCAGCTCTCACTTAAGAGCTGTGTCAAGGGAATTTGCCTAAAGGAAGACAGGATTCCCTGCTGGGCATATAGCTCCCTCCCCAGGCGAGTTCCACAAAAAAAGCATGTGAGCCACAGGCACACACATCACAGCAAATACTAGGACTACCTTTTGGTTCACAGAATAAAACCAGTGAAAGCATTCACACCAATGCATCAGGGTAGTAAATGAAGCCATTATCATCTATGATTAAGGCAGACAACACTGAAAAATCTAGCCACCACATCTTTAGATACAGAATTTTTCTTGTTTTAAACTGTTGCCAGGTGAGGCAAATCTTGAGGGGTGAAGAAAATTAATCTTAAGTGACTACATACTTAATTATTCAAATGTCATAAGGTCTCAAGACCTCTGTCCCCACAGAGAATCCTGCTAGGAGAAACTTGAAATCTGTGTGATTTTGCAGGGATGCTCAAGACATCAGTGTCCCCTGATATACAAGTCATGGTTTCTCACATCCTAGTGCTCATACCGATAAAAAAACCACCCCATATATATCTCTTTATATATGTATATATCTTAAGGGATATATTAATCTTCATTAGTAGGTCAGGCAGCTGATACAACTCAGTTACTAATGAAACATTAATTAGCATTCAGTTTTTGTTGTAACTCCCTTACCAGAACTTGCATCCACAAAGCAACATACCCATCTTTCTCTCTGCACCAAAGGATGCCCTGATGTGTCATGCATTGATAAAGACAAAAAAAACCCTAAAGATACCAGGCTCTCAGTTATCACATGCTAGCTACAGCTCACTAACAAGTATATTCATTCAAGCTTTCCCTCTGTCCACGCTTGCCCTACTTCCCAAACCAGTGTTTGTAGTGTGAAGTAGTAGGGGAATTAGGCCTCATTCTCCCCATAAACTTTATTTGTGTTCAGTTATGTGCTGATAATCCTTTATTTAAACTTGAGCATTAGTTAGCAGTCGACAGTACATGGTATTTGTCTAAGTAACTAAAACATACTCCTAAATAACGTGACTAAATTCAGAAAACCATGTTATAAGGAATTACTGGCATTCAGTGCTACCACCTGCACAAAGAACCCAGCTGCAGTATTTTTAGAAGGTAAAACACAAATTTTTTCTATAATGTGGATTATAGGAAACGTCTGGGAAGATTTCATTCAGCCCATACTCTGCAGACAGGATGCTGCAGGTGATTTGAGTTGAACAACACAACTGTAGGATATAGGAGTAAATCAGCTTGTGGATCGGACATGTAGCCTTCAGTCTCAGAAGTATTACAGCTTTATGAGATACATAATGAATAATGAATAATCCTGGCTTATAAAAGCAACAATTGCATTTTACATGAATCTTCTCTTATGCAAAGTAGCTGTCTTCCTTAGGAATAACTGGTTATCAATTTGCTCAATTTAGGAGACTGCTGGGCTGAGGATTTCTTCACTCATGCTTCCAGTGGGCACACATTTGCACTAATTATGACTAAGTGTCATCTTCAAAGTCCTACTCATCAATGACATGGCAAAAACAAGAGGACATAATATTTCTGATAAAGAAAAATTTAATGAAGCTTAAAAGTCTCATTCATATTAAAAAGCAACTTTATATTTACAAGTTATGGCTCCTATACCTATTATTTCAGTTTCTACTTTCAACACAGTAAACCAGGATTATAAAGGAAAAGGCAGCATGAAACAGAAAAGCTTGGAACATTTCCAGTTTTAAATGCAAGTTATAAGCTTCCATTATTTCCAAGCAGATGTGAGCTCAGGTAACTGGAAGGTGGATAAATAAAAATAACTTGATCAAAACAAAACCAAGAAAGAACCAATGCACCCATATACTGCTTCTCTACATCTGCACTTTGTTGACACAGATATTGTGATGGAATGTACAGGCTGTTTGCTCAATTTACTGAATACGCTTATGGTTTTATTTAAGGCAAGCACAGACAAAATGCAGCTCTGCTCCCATTGAGGCACAACCCCAGGAGCAAAGGACATGGCATGCTCCCCAAAGGTGCTGCACCTCTTCTGCTGACACAGGCTTCCTAGAACACAGGAGCAGACAGTATGCTCGAGAGAGATTGAGCAAGCAGGGTATCTACAGCACAAACTGAGGTTTAAGGCACTCTTAAGAAGCAGAAGAAAGTAGATCCACATCTAAAGGTCCAATGTGGTAAAGACCATCCCATCCAAGGGACACACAAGAGATAACATGTTTTTTTAGGACCCAGGACAAATGAAAACACCTATTGTACAAGGATACGTTGGGCAAGATAACTCAAAGCTAAATAACTCGTATTTAATAAGAATCCTTATTCAGAGTACCTTAATAAAACTCAGCCTTCAAAAAGTGCAAAGTCTTTAGCATCCTAAAACTTCAAGCAGAAGATAGAAACAGCTCAATTTCACCTATCTCTGATCAACTCAAGAAAAACAGAAGTCTCAGATAAACACAGCATTTGAAATGGCTTCACACATCACACATAGCAATTTTAACAAATAAAACTTTTTCCTTTCTGTTCCTGGCATAATACAAAAAGCCACGAGTCCACAAGACATGCAATGTGTGCTTTGATAGAGAACGGTAAGTTACAGGTGATGTTTACCTGCATGCTCATACACCAATAATTTTCACAGATCAACATCACACATCAACACAGTCCCAACAGTGGGCTGCAGTCCCACAGCTCTACCTGGGATAGCCTCCGTCCTCCAGAAAAAAAGCCTCTTAAGTACAGCTTCCTAGCACAGTTCTCCCCAACACCAGTAACACAGCACTAGTGCTCATGAAATCAATACCCTCCACATCCCTGAGGTTTTCTTACTCTCTAGAAAGCTTTAGCTGCCTCCTCCTGCTCTTTTATTCACAGCAGCTGAGCCCATTTCCTTCAGCCCTGCTTTATTCATGAGGTTAACCCTGGTGTTGCCAAAGCATGCTTGTAAATCCTATTGGTGCAATATATAAATATTAATTGGAGCCCTAACGCTAGCTGCAATTGTTACATATGTGTGTTGTGGCTACCCCTTAGAGTAGCTAAATGAAACTCAGCATTTGGAATTTTAAACTGGAAATACTTTCTCAAAAAATGCGCATATTAATTAATATAATCAGTACACTTAGAAAAAGAAAATATACATCTTATTGCCCATATTTTTTTTCTATGGTTCTGCTTTGTTCAAAATACAGAAGAATTCTGGAATTTAAACCACAGAAACTTTGAAACTATCAGTATGATTATAACAATGGAAGACATCACTGGCATTTCCTTTTTCTGATTGACATCTTTGCACTTACTAATATATCTGAGCTATTGCCAGAGTCTTCTGCAAAGGGTGCATTCATTAAATTTTAAAGCTTGGGTGTGCAGTGAGTGACTGCCTGCGAAATGAAAGCTCTGTTCTACTGAGATTCAAAGCTGAACACAAGCTCAAAGAAAAATTGCTTCTCTTGTCAAATCCTTCTTAAAACTTTGAGCAGATTTCCACTTAATCATCTTCAAATTCACTTGCCTCCTAAACTGGAGATGCTTATTTGTAGCAAAGGCAAGACTATTTTGTATTTATTATTGCAGCTGGGCACCACTTGATTGTCAATAACCAAATACCTTTATCTGAGACAGTCCTGAAAATGTTGTTTATATGACTTGGGGAAAAAAAAAGTAACCTGCAGGACTCTAGCTATAAATAAACAGGAAGCTCCTATTGTTCAGACTCTGGCTAACAATGTATGGTTTGAAAACACTTTTCCCATGCTTGTAGGGAAAGTATAATGCCAAATAATTTAAGGCATTGGATTTTTTTTCTTCTTTAATCTAATTCCCTTTGATCTAACAGCTAGTGCTTAATTAAGACTAATCTTTACTAATGAAAAGATAAAAAAATCACAAAAAAGAAAATTAATGGTCATACCATCACACATAGGTCACCCTCTGACAAGGTCTGCAGCTTTTTCAATGTGAATCCCTTTGATGGACTTACTGCCTGCCATTACTGCTCTTGTCCAGTGTCACAGGGGTACAGTCCATCAAAGTAACTGTTCATGAAGTATGTTGTACTGGTGCTAGCTGCCAGGGTAAGAGATGTAGTTACACTATTGAAGATCACCTTGGCTGGATCCATTTCATTCTTCTCTCTTTACAGTAACAGAGAAAAAGATTAAGAAAAAATACAATGTTAAGGACTGCTACTGTCCTCACAACTCCAAATGTTAAATCTTGTGTCCTTTTTCTAATTACAAAGAAGGAACGGAAAAATTGTGGAATAAAAATGAAAATAAAAACAAAAATGAAAATAAAAATAAATTAAAAAAAAAGTCATGCAAGTTCATTTCAAAGCCAATGCTGGGCTGTATCAGCATTTGACAATCTGTGCTTGCACTGCTCTCTGCAAGACCACCCAGATGGACATCACCTATGTTCTTCAAAAGCCCTTGCAGAATCCCTGCAGAGATGTAGCACAAATGTGGATAGCCACTCCACTTGGTGCCCCCTCCTCTTTCCAACTAGTGCTTTCTGGCCTCCCCCAGGTGTAGACACCATCATCTGGACTCATTTCAGTGACAAAAGAGCAGCCACCACTTTTGACCCAGCTGAGATTTGAGGGACATAAAGTGAAAGAGGGAGCACAGCACACCTGGTGCACACACAGCTCCCACACACCTGGCTGGAAGTCTGCTGGAGGAGTGAGCATGTGTTCCCCAAGCTCTCCCCTTCCTCACCTGCAGGGTAAAATTGGAAACTGATTTTGATTTTATGTGGTTTTAAATGTTTCCTTAAATGCTTGTTAACTTTTTTTTTGTTAGTTAAGCAGTACAATGGTAAAGTGCATGTTACTGTAGGGAATTATCTTCCTTCTTCCATTCTGTATGTTACTTTAGAAAAAAAATGCTGATCAGGGAAAATTTAATAGTTTAAATTTTCATAAAATCTGATTCTAAAAACCTCTATTTATTCTGATAGTATGTTGAATAATGTCTGCATTTGTTATCTTATCAGCATGTTCCTAAAGTAATAACCTCAATAATTGTTTGGTGGAGGTTGATGTCATAGAGATCAAATACCAGGAGTCTTTTCTTTCAGATCTTTTCCCCCTCTGATTGCTGTTTTTATGACAACGGCTTCTTTCCTTTGCTCTGTTGTTTCCCAAGTAATATAGTGAAACTTCACTGACCACAGATCTACCCCCCTGCCTCCAGATGCCCTTCATGTTTTGTTTCACATTTATTTTTACCTATTACTATTGTTGTTTAACCCAGCCAGGACTGGTGACATGCAGTGCATAAGTGCATGCAAATGCTGGGGAAACAGCTGTAATGTTCCTCCCTTCTCCTCAGGGTACAACAGAAAGCAGTGCGTGAGGTGTACGAGCACATTTTGATCTGTTTGAAAATATATCTGACTAGACGTTTGCAGTAAAGTTCCAGGGATCTGGAATTTGCTACCTGATTGCTCTGGAATAGTACAAATACAATAAGCCTCATTTACTTTCTGCCACACGTGTCACCCTTCCACTTTTCTAGACATTTGAAAATAACAAATCAATTAGACTACAAATCATTTTTGAGGAGAGAAAAGATAATGCAATGAATTGACATTTAAAAGTAAACATCAACTTTGCAGATACTGTTTTCTAAGTACGTATTCCTGCTGATCTAACTGCATCTGCCTTACTTTGCATCCCATAACATCATTATATTGTCTTGATAAACAACTGCTGTATCCAAAAGGTCTCTGTGCTTGTTTGATAGGCAGAGTAATGCCTGAATGCATCACTTTGCAAGGGACCTTGGGATCTTTCACACAGGAGAGCACTGAACCATATCTTTACTACACTTCCATATTTTTTGAAGGTTTGTCAATCACTGATATTATCAGAATTACCTCTTAGTACTAATTCTTTCAGTGCCTCAGGGGGAGAAACCAGTTCTAATATTTCCACTGATCTACAGAGGAACAGTAAAGAAATGGCAAAAAAATTATGAATATACTTGAAGAAGGAAGGTAAGTTTCTCTGATGATGATGTAGTGGGATGTTTTGCTCATGACTGTCTCTCCTTCTTAATTTTCATTCTTTTTATTCTGAAAATAAAAAGGATCTGAGATTTGTAACTACCTTTATCTGTTTCGCGTTAAATTCCTTGGGATTCACCCATCACAGGAAAAATTTTAATTGCATTGTCAGTATTCATTAAACTGCATTTTGTCTTGAAGTTCATTTTCTGTCATGAATGGAAAATTTTAAAAATTAAAACTCATTTATAAAAACTATTTCAATTCCTTTAACCAAGAGACTGATGTTTCACAGGCTGAAAAGAGGCAACAAATCTAACTTTTTACAAACACTGAGCACAAAAAAATTATGTAAACAATAATATGAGCAAACATTTATAGAACCTGAAAGAAAAGTAAATGTTGGATAAGTGAGAGAAGGCCTTGGGAAGTGGGGAAGGAACTGCCAACATGAAATAACCTACTGCTGTCAATACTCTTGGCCACAGAGTTAAAACTGGTCCCTGCCTGACTCACCCTGTTTTCGTTGACCTGGGCTGAGCCTGGCAGACAGGATGAAATAAGCAAGACAACAAAGCCCAGAAAGAGCCAGGGAATATCAGCAGTGAGACACAGTGAGCGACCACGCTTGACCATATTTTAAATTAGAGAGATATTTCTGGATTTAGCAGCAGTGAGCACAGAGAAAGCATCACCTATCCCAAACTGCATTTCAGTTTAACCTCTGTGAAGCTGTTTTTATTAATTCTGGTGCTAGACTGGTGGTAGGAAGAAGGAGGTGGCTGGCCTCCAGTGGCCTCAGAGAGCACATCCAGGGCAGGAATACATTTATGGGACTGATTGTATCTGCATTCAAAAACCTTAGGCAGATAAATTAATTGATGATATTTTCCATTTAACCAAATTCTTCAGCACATTATGCTCTGCAAAGTCTAATTAACCATTAGGTTATACATATTCTTTTAAGTGTAGGCTCATTAGAACTTCTCCCTTAGGTTTTTAACATCTTTGGTTGCTCACTGTACTTTAATTCAATTTTTACCTTTTTTTAATTTTTTTTTTTTAATTTAATCCAGTGTTGAGAGGAACCTGACTGGTTTTAGACACTTCAGTTACAGCTTTTGAACTAAGTCTTTGGTTGGTCTTTCTGCTGATTTACAGCAGCTGACAGATGATTAGAGCTCCATGTGTCCAATCACCAAGAAGTTATTTCCCTTTCTGCACTCTCTGATTGACAGGAAAGGTGAGAAATGAAAGTTCAAACACACTGTAGCAAATGAGATAGATAAGTTTAAATTTACCACTGTGCAGAGAAAGCAGCACTTCCCATTACCAAACAGAGCAAAAATACTGCCCCGTCACAATTTTGACACTGTCAGAATCTTTATCCAATTATGGGTTTGATTTTCTTTTTGATAGCAGAAACTAAGACATGATTATGATGTGTCCTGAATTCAACGAAATGCATCACTTTGTGTGTGTGTGTGCCTTTAGGAGATTAAATGTGATTTAATGCTGGAGATGTGACGGGAAGGGAAGGGAAGGGAAGGGAAGGGAAGGGAAGGGAAGGGAAGGGTAAGGACTCCTGAAATACTTGTAAAAATGATTCCAGATGGAAAACATAACTAAAAGGTAGATGAGATAACAACACTAGGATATAATCAGAAGCAGTTTTGCTTGCTGATGTAATTTGTTTGAAGGATGCCCAACCAGAAATCACTGCATAAATCCACAGGACTCATTAGCCAGGAAGATAGAGTCCTTGCAGAAATGGAAACTGCTGTACCTAAACAGACTCTTGTCACTGAAGGTATTCAGGATCCTTAGAGATGGTTAATTTAATCCTTAGTGGTGCTCCTGGGTTGTGAAATAACTGCATTGGGATTATGTGAGCCAATTTGCTCCAGTTTGACAACTCATCACACAAGCACTTGCATCATGTACAGATGCAGACAACTATGATGCAAATTTAGGAACCTTTGGAAAGAGTACAAATAACTCATATTTCTTGATTATGCCTTTCATGGGATACTAACTGAACAATATCCCTTCTCACTCATTAGGCTGAAATTCTATTTTAGTTCAAGCTAAGCTTATTAAGTTTCACAGACTTTTTGCTCTTCAGCTTAGCCAGCAGACAACAGTTCAAGTCAATTTTTGGACTACTGCTCTTGTCCAGCAAGTACTTAACCTTAGGCTGTGACTTAACCAAGTAAAATTAGAATGTTGTGCCTTGGTCTTAATGTTCATAGAATCATAGAATAGTTAGGGTTGGAAAGGACCTTAAGATCATCTAGTTCCAACCCCCCTGCCATGGGCAGGGACACCTCACACTAAACCATATCACTCAAGGCCTCGTCCAACCTGGTCTTGAACACTGCCAGGGATAGAGCATTCACAACCTCCCTTGGCAATCCATTCCAGTGCCTCACCACCCTAACAGTAAATAATTTCCTCCTTATATCCAATCTAAACTTCCCCTGTTTAAGTTTTAACCCATTACCCCTTGTCCTGTCACTACAGTCCCTAATGAAGAGTCCCTCCCCAGCATCCCTATAAATCTAATGCCATTGGAATAATAGTTCTAGTGATTATCCATCCAATCCAGAAATAATCATATAATCCATCCAATAACAGGAATAACTCCTGTTATTGTCACATTTATACACCAGCAATGAAAAACAAAGATCAAATCCTGATGAGTGAGATGCAAGAAAATTTCATTTGTCTCTGTGTCTTTGAGCCTAAACAATTATGCACAGCATCTAGTTTTTTTAGCTGTCTCTTAGGCAAACAATCAGGATTCCATGAGATTACATTTCATGCTTCAGTGAATATTTGGGAATGTATTGACCCATTTCATCTCATTTGGGATTATTTTAAGTCTTGGAAGAATGAATAAAAGAAAAATGTAGTTAGCAGGGTACACCTGAACTACAGTGTGTTTGATTCTCAAGCAGGAAACCAGTGGCAAATGACTAATAAGTACTGCATAGAGTTATTCTCTTTTATAATGCATTCTCTGAAAACACTGGGCCTGCTTCCCAGTGCAATGTGCTTGCAGTGATGCAGAAAAGGAATGCAATGCTTCCTCACTTTCAGCAACATGTGTCATAGTCTCAGAAATCCATACTCAGTTTGCCTAGGGAGCTTGTAATGGCTAACATTGTGTTCCAGACACAATTTTATTCCATGTTTTTAACCCTGGGAATAATTCTTGTCTATATATTCCCCCATGATCTTGTGCTCAGCTGAAAATGCTAAATTATCAGAATGCTTTTGCTAGCAGAATAAGAGCAAACTTTTATACTTCATACATTTACAGATTTTTACTTCAGTCCCAATTTTCATCTAGATTGCACGTTTCGACTCTTGCTCTTTGAGACAAATGCAATCGGAATAACCCAAATTTTTATCTCGGCTATTTTAATTTTCATGTGCACTGTATTCAGTGCTAGATTTAGTCATGCTTCAGGATCATAACTGCCTTACAGCAGGGACTGTCTTTGAAAGTGCTGTGGGATCTAACCTTGAAATACTTCTCTAGTAAGACAGCAATTTTTTATTTTTCACAAAGATCAGCTACATCGTTAGGATTTCTTTTTTTTTTTTTTTTTAATGGCAGTTTTACATCTGCAGAGCTCATGGCACTGCTTAGTCCACCTCATTTCTGCCTTTACCCAGTCTGTATGGTGGAATTTCAGGACAGTGTATCCTCCATCCTATAGCAAGTTTGGAAATGGCCTTATGTCTCAACACCTAAGTGAACAAGATCATATTTATTTCCTGTTTAAAAAAGTTTAAAATTATGAGTCTACAGGGATTTGAATGAAATTTCCTTTAGTATGGCAAAGATTTCTTGGTCCTAGCATTACCCATGAAAAGCAAGAAATGTGAAACATAAGCTCTGTCCTCTGTGGGCAGAATGCCTCTGGCAGCTAAAACTGAAGGAAAGAACTTTGTTACCGTACATCTCCAAAACAGCAATAGTTGCAAAAGTCACAATATTGCCTTAAGGTTATTTCTTATTTTACCAAATGCCTTCAGGGGACAGTCAATCTTTGTTCTCTCTCACACACTGAAATAGAGCTCATATTTCATTTATTAAGGGAAGGAGATGTAATAATTTTTTATATATTTTTGCCTCCTCAGAAATATGTCTATATAAGCTTTCTTATTAGTATGAGAACATAAATGAAATGTATATACAAGAAGAGTATAGCCTATAGGTAATAGCTTCCAAATCTCACTTCTAATATCATTCCAGCCCTGATAATTTCCATTATACATTCAGTCAATTTGATTCAATACAGGGGGAGGGAAACAGCTGGAGAGAAGTAAACAAGGTGGGATGTGCAGTAGGAAGGGCTTTTCAACTTCAGAGCTTTCTGTCATAGGAAAAGATGAGAGAGTGAGAAAAGTGCTTTTAAAATTAATAACATACTGGTTTCTGTATAGGTAAATGGCATTAGGGGGAAATAATGTAGTTGAGAGTCAACAGAAGGTGAGCAAAGACCGTCACACTAATTCCTATGGGCAAGGTGGAAATGTTCATGAATATTCTCTGCTAGCTCTGAGAGGAGTGAGAAATCAAAGAATGAGCCAAACTGGACAAAAGCAGAGGGCAATTTACCTCCTAAAAAAGAAGGCTAGGACAAGACAAGTAGAAAAAGCTTTTGTATTAGGAATTTCATCACTTCCAAGGTAATGTGAACTAATTATTGAGCCAGCGTATGACCCAATCAGGGAAAAGTGGTTGATCCTTATTAGATTGAACTAAGCTTCCAATTTTTCTAAAACACTCTACCATTCATACATAATCTATCCTTGTCATCATATCCTATAGGCTGCTCGGTATGTAGCTCTTTGATCTGTTCAGACAGCCAAAGAAATTTATGCCTACTACTTGTTCCCTGCTTCCTTTTATGATCTGCTTCAATCAAGAAATAGCATGTCTTCCAAGATGTAGTTCCAGTTCTCAAAGTGTTTAAATCTAAGTTCAGAAGGACTTGGGCATAAAGCATCTTCTTTTATACCCCTGAGAACCTGCCACCTTAACAGTCAAGGCATCCTGGTTCTCACTGAGCTGAAGAGTTAAAAGGAGCCAAGAAGAAACCACCTTTCATAAAGGCTGTATCCTGCCTTCACAAAAGTCTGTGATTTCCACTCTGACATGAAGTAATCACGGGACTTACTGCCACCTATCTCTCACAAAAGCAGTATCCTGCATCTGGGCAGAAGTAAGGCCTCTTGTCTCCCTATTTCCCCTGGGTCCTGACCTCTGTGGGTACAAGGATACAGGCTTGGGATGAGTCCAACCTGAGCTCCAGGCTGGGTCTGAGAGACTGCAGATCATCAGGACTTTGCAAGTGGGAGAGGTGCTGCTCTGGAACCAGTCTGCTTCACCTGGAGTAACACTTAAGAACAAGGATAGATAGTACTGCTCCTGCTCACACCAGAGAGAGGTCCTTTCTCCAGGATGAACCTAGGGACAGGAGAAAGAAGACTGCATAATCAGAAATGCAATTTTCCACTATATATCACCAATCTTTCTCTCTTTATTTCTAGTAAGCCCCATATTTGTAGCCATGCCTTTATTTACACTTTCTTTTGAACAGCTGATCTTGATCATAAGTACAGCAAACAGTCACTTGTGAGAATACTTTTTGTGACAAAATCTGGATGAAATATGCAGCCATTTGTACCACTCTGTGATTCATTTTATGCTTATCCAGATCACAGCAGTATTTATACTGACTGCCAATATGCAATTCCCATTTAAACTTAAACAGCTAGTAGGCTCTGATGTATTTCCAGTAACATCTAACTTCCTTTCTTTCATGCTATTAGGAATGCCATCAACATTTCTGTTGTATGCCTGTTTGTACCTATGGTTAAAGCCTATATGAGCAAATACGGGTCCTAATTTTACAAGAAGATCATTACCTATTTGATGAGGAGCATGATGAAGACGATCAGTAAGTTTCTCAGGGATTACTGCTCCTGCTCATGGGCAGTTATCCTAGAAAAGGAAAATATGATAGTACAAGGAATTATATAAGTTACACTATACTGATGTTTCAGGGTCTTTATGCTCCTTTTAATCCTGTATTCTACAAATACCTCTTGAACTAAGAAAAATCTGAAAGTTTCCCAGAAGGGAAGAGTGCTACTACTAAAAGCATGGCCTTTCTGACAAGTGCCTGCTCACAGTGCCAGATTATAGCTGCATACATAAAATATAACAGCATCTTGCAAAGAGTGTGATGTTCAAATCCTGTTGTAAATTTTAATCATAGAAAAATATAGTAGATGACTACATAAAAATAGTTCTGTTTGCCTGTGCACATCAGCTTTGTGAATTTTGAGAGACAATGATTATATCAATATGTGTCAATCCAACCATGAACTTCGGGTAAGTCTGATTTATTTTTGGTGCTGAATATTGAAAGTGAGTAATCCAATGCATCAGTTGTGACAATACTAACAGATTGATTACATATGTACCTAGCACGGGGACTGGCAATTCCACTGTGGATCCAATCTTATTATCAGTCTGGGGAGGAAGTTTGTTGCATACAAACCCTGTTGCATATTTAATGACATAAGGAATCCCCTTGGACCAATTAAAATTTTTGTTTACATTTCCATCAGGTGAGGTTGTTTCCCTGTTTGGCATTACTTACTGCAGTTACGCAGCCAAAATAGGATTTATTGCTCATAAGTTTTTCAGCAGTCAAAAATCTAACATACTCAGAGCTTTTTCTTAGCAATTCAAAACTACATGATTAATTTTTTAAGCTACTACATATTACTATTAGATCCAAATACATCCTGTTTCTTTCACTAGTTTATGATGTTTGACATTTTGAATGGAATATATATTAATTTTACTCATTTACTTTTGTTTGTGTTAAGTCTAGAAATGGTATATGGAGTGTGAAAGGATATAATGCTTTTTAACACAGCTAGGGAAAATGAAAGGGATGGTGTAGAATGCCACAGGAGGATGTAGTCTCGCAAAAGAGATTACCTCCAGTGAAGTTACACCAACAATGTTGACCTGCGATTTTTACTCTGCTCTGAACCATTTAAAGAAAGAAAAACACTACAGCCTTCATTTGCTGTTTTAGAAACTTCAAAAAACTGTAAAAGAGTACAGAAAGGAGTTTTTATCTTTAATCCATTTGGGGAAGTAAATTTAATTCATATGGCTCTGCAGACACTATTTGTGCCTTAGGGAGCATAAACCAGAGGTGTTTGTATCTAATACGGTTAAAACATCTCACCATTCACCCCTGAAGAGGATCTTGGAACAAGGAGCTGCTGGAAGGAAAAGAGGCAACTAACAAATGGGATGGGAAAGACACAGGTACTTACACTAGCACATCTGTGATAGGCAATAAATGCTGAACATGAATGAAGTCTGCATAAAATCATATACAGAAAAAAAAAAAAGCATGTTACAAGTTAATTGTAACTTGCAGATTCAAGGTGGTTTCTCATAAATATACTAGAAACATCAATGACAGTGGACAAATGCTATGAGATTTTATTTTTAGAATCTAATTTTCGAAGGGTGCAAATACCTCCCCTAGAGCTGGGGAAGAAGAAGAAGATGCCTTCCAAATTGCTGCCAATCTATCTCCTTGCCACATCACAGCTTCCAGGAAACATCTCCTTAGCAGGACTTACTCACAGAAAAAGCTGCTCAGCTGAAGTTTGGAGCCAGAACAGCATACGAAGCTTTGCATTATCCCGGATGTACAACATGTTTTGTAACAAGGACCTTGTATTTTGTGCTGGACTGCAGCTCTCTTGTGTTGGTAGGAGACTCTATGCAAGCATATGACAGAGGAAATAAGGACCACTCCAGAAGTGTGGTGTGTGTGAATTACTTTTTACCTCAAGTAAATACCTTTTTACCTCTGCCCTTCTTCTTTATTTTGGTAGCTAAATGTTGTCCATATACAAATGCAGTCACATTGCTCAACTGAAAAAACACTTCAGAAAATTCATTCTATAGTCTGTATCATAACATATTTGCAATATTTTGCTTTTACTCTACATTATTGTGCTTAAATCTTGAGGGATATAGTGGCAATATTCTTTATTTGCACATATTTTACTTTGGGATAGTTTGGGGTAAGTAGAACAAAGTTAGATTCAATGATATATGCCATATATGTTAGATACTTTTCTGAATTTTTACAGTATATTCATACACCGACATATCAATTTCAAAATTACTGTTGAAGCAATGCAACATTTTAAAAGATGTTGTGATAAAGAACCATAGCAGCTCAGGGCATTTCTGTCCAAGTTGTTTTCCATTAAAAGTATTGTTTGATATCATTCATCTTCAACATGTTGTGTTTCCTTTGGGCTTCTATTACTATACCTGCTATGTCAGTCCCATTGTAGCAATGACAGTGATTTATCAAGAACATTAAATCTGCAGTATCTAGGGCTCAAAAAGCTAGTTTTTCAAATATTAAATCTCAGATGTGTCACATTTAACCTGCTGTGAACTCCTGAAACAACTGTGATGTTTTTTAGAAAAAATAAATTTGATTTTATTGGCAAACTTTTTACCTCAGTGTAAAACAGAGCATTATCAGCTGCTGAAGTAAGAGATGCTGTAGAAGCATGAGAATTATTTATACAAGGAAAGCCAACTTATCCCAAAGAGTCTGTCCCTCTTAAGCTTATCTTACCCCCTAACCTCTTATATGTCACTGTCTCCTTCAATTTCCTCCCACCATAAAAATGTCTAGCTGTCTCTTAAGATGATTTCTGTCATTTGCCTCACTGGGCACACTGTACCAGGCTGAGCAGGTTAGCTTGTGATAGTTTGTCAAACCAATTCCTGATTTAGACCTATCTATTAGATCATCTTGAAGTCTTCCCTTTTTCTGTGATCACTAATGTTGACACATCTAAAGAGAGCACAGAGAAGAACATAGAAGACTACAAGAAGATGCTAAAGGAAAGATGAAAAGAGCAGAGCGAATTTAGCTTAGTTAGATATAAATGAATAGATGTAAGATGACAGATACTCAAAGTACAAGCGTAAGGAGTTAGAAGAATTTTTCAGGTCAGTCAGAAGGAAATAATCAACATTCATGGAAGAACTGTATATGATGGATGTTTTTATAATGGTATATATAATGGTGGCAAGCGTTTTCTAAATGCACTAGGAAAGAAAAGTTTCTGTCCTGAAGAGCTTGAAAACTAAGGTGAACATTTTCAGAAACATGGCACCTATAGGCTTTCTTCTACAATAGGTTGTTGGGAGTGTCTGTGTTGCTGAGTCTTTTCCCTCTCCTAACCCTTCTTTCTGCATGCAATAAATTACATGCAATAGTAAGGGTGATGAAAAGGAACAGAATTAAATAAACAGTGACTGAACTAGATACACGCGTCAGCTGTGTGTGTGCATGTTCAGAAAAATAAATCACATTTTCTTTCACATACTGATAGATAGGTGTAAGAGCTCCTTAATAGCTTCTTAGAGCTGCTATGACTTCTTTTTCTGGGGAGAGTAGCTGAATCCCTCTTTGAAACAAAGATATTAAGCTTAAGACAACCTATCTACCTTTTAAAATTATTATAATATTTTCTAGCAGTGGAATCTGAACTCTAGACAATAGTATAAAAGCTTTGTACTGGCTTGTTACACATGAATAAGTTTCAGCTTCTAATAATAAAAGATGTATTTGCTATCTCTCTGATGTAAATTTAAAACCTAAAGTTACTTTTTCCCAATCTCACTCAATTTGAGACAATCGCAAAACTTTCTTTACCTACAATATAATAATAAAGACCAAATAGATATAGTCTTTAGATAAGTTATCATCTATTCCTGTTAGGCACAGCTATCACTTTCTATGTAAGATTGTATGCCAGTGGGCTAAACAACCAGCCGAGGAAGATGAATAATGTTCTCACCAGTGCCAGAGTTTCAGTGCCTGTCCTCGAGTCTTTCTGTTATTGATTTATAAAACAAAATATTTCAAACAAAACAACCCAGGCCACTTGAAACAGCCAGAAAATTTCCGATTTCACTCCAACTACTTCGGCCCTTCAGGCAGGTTGGTAAGGTGGAAATCCTGGCTACTGCCACCTTGCCTTAATAATTGTGTGACAGGTTCCACGTTAACCTCTTTACATGTGGGGAATTCTTTCATTTCCGTGGAATACTTTTCACAATGGTGCAATTAATATTAGTTTCATACTATCGCATACGACAAGAAACAGAAGAAGAGTCAGGTTTTGCAGCTTGCTTTGCTGCTGTATATAAAAATGCTGAATTGTGGTTTATAGTTATCTTGTGCAAAATTGTGGGAATATTCAGCTACTGGGCTGTTCACCAGCTCAATGGCTTGGGAGCAGAGTCTTGGGTTGTTTTTTTGAAAATCCATTTTCTGCAGCTCTTAGATTACCATTGGAAGGTGGTGATGAACAGCAAAATAGTAATTATTAACTCTTTCACGAATGTATTTTCTCCAACTCTGGTGTATGTTAAAATGAAGGTGAGAGACCAGGATAGAGAACTACTATATTAGATCTTACAAGCTCAAGTGAAAACACACAGCATGATGCAGCATCAATGGTTGAATTTTCTTCTAATCCTCTGCTTCTTACTGTTATTTTTCAACTAGATAGAATTACATAAACATGGATTTTAGAACACACATTTTCAGATGTGTCCTGGAGACAGGATCTCTCCACCTTCATTAAGCTGCCTGACCTTTGTGAATAATGCCTGGTGTTTCAGGAGAATTAAAGGACATGGTAGTTTGCATGAAGGTCTAATTCCATGTTTTTTAGATTGACTGAGGAAAATTCATTTGATTTGATGAATGCTGTACTCACAGGTTCACAACACCAGGGACCAAAACCAGAATGGCTCTTCCAGAAACTTCTTTTTTATTGGGGAAAGGATCAGGTCTGATGGATGGGAGCAAAACTGAGTTTTGCTGAACCTTTTTTCTAATGAGTAAACCTCAAACTATCTTGAACTCTGACTCTAGACATGACTTGATTAGGTCAGACTGTCCCACTCTCTCCTCAAGTACAGCCATCAGACAGTTGCTAGCTAAGACAAGGTTATGTAGCAAAACCAATGTAAATTTCATAGCACAGAGTAACTGCTAAAACATTTCTACTCAAGTGGAAGCAGCAAGGGGTTTGGCAGTGAGAATGCAACAGCCACATACGCTTTGTGCTCCCAGAAGAAAAGGTTCCTCAGGGTTATGTGAGGACTGATGTGAGTAGCTTCAAATCCGAATGCATTCTTCATCTCCTGTGTATCAATGAGAGGAGCCGTCTTTATAAGAATGAACATTATTTTTTTTGTATGTTTAACTTGGCTTATGCATAGCTTTTAATCCAATGTTGTGCCTGTAGAAAATAACAACAAAAATTGGACAATGTTGAATGCAGACCTTGTGAATGAATCTTCACCTGTGCAGCTAAGCCTGTTTTCTCAAACAAATGGTGCTCATCTCCAAATAGCAATGCCAAATGCACAGTTGGACCATCTACATCAGACTAAGTATGGAGGGAATTGTTTTGCAACAAAGTCGGGAAAAAGCTGTCAAAGTTGCCGTTAATTACATGCAAAGGACTCAAATGTTTTGCTTCAATTGAGCAACTGCACTGTGATTCGGACTCAAGATGCAATCTGAGAATTTCTATGAATTTTTGGCATTCTTGGTTAAGACAAGTGTTCATAGAGAATTATGTCTACTTCCAACTTTTGTGCTGAATCCCAGCTTTTCTAAGCTTCATTTTTAGTTCTTCTAGTAGCCAATCTTTACATCCCTGAGTTTGAACAACTGTAGGCATAATATTTGACATGAAATCTTTTCAGGATCTATATACTCAGATAATTTTTCTCTAAATCTACTGAAATATTGTCTAAATCTACTGGACTCCATCAATATGGGCTTATATTTGATTTCAGCTGCTTTCAGAGACTGCATGTCTATGTAAGCTGAAGTATGTTTTGTCTCCAAGTGCAGAGCTTGCCTTTTATGAAGGCGAATATATCCTATTTCTTTTCTTTACAATAAACAAGGATGCCTTTTTGTTTTCTGAGATTGATCTTTGCTTTCATCCTTACCTTGCCATTTTTCTGCTAAGATTCCATAGAAAATCCACTAATAACCTTTTAGAAAGTAAACTCTCATTGTTATGTTTAATAGGTATCCTTCATCCATTTTCCAATTTCTCTGTTCAACATCATCAATTATTTCTTATAAGTTAAATGAGTTTACTTATGAAAAATATCAAAGGAGTGTGGCATGATCTTCATTTGCTAAAGCTATGATGCATTGTTTTCAGTTTTTCATTTGTGTCCAGGTTCCATTTTAGTCTTCTTCAAGCCTTTTTGAAAGCCTTTCATAATCCTTGTAAGGGGATGCACAATGGGAGATCTCCAGGACATTTTACCCTCTCTGTTAACATGGGTTTTCTCTAACTTTGTCCTTCTCTATGGCTGTGACTACCCTCAAATGAATAGTCTAAAAATGAATCAGACAAAAGGTTTTTTAATTTTTTTGTTTTTAAAGAAAATACACTAAAAGACCCCCAGTACCTTGTACTAACTTTTATGGGCTAGGATTATCCAGTCTTTTCAACTAATGTACACTTTGTGAGAGCATTCTCCATCTCCATAGTCATCGATATACTTATTTTGGTATTGCTTTCATGGCCAATAGTGTCTTTGTAACTTGAGCACTGAAGCTAAATATTAATTCAGTTTGGGACCCATGCACTAGCTCTTCTCTCAAGTATCATCATTGTTTAACCACCTCTATCTTCTGTCCCCAAAATCAGACTTTCTTTGTTTTAATAACTCACTGTACTTCTTGACTTCAAGTTTGACATACTTTGGTGATCATCCCTCCTTTTCCCACTCCTTTTAGATGCTATCTATAGCTTGAATATCTATCACAAGTTGTTCATGTTCAAGCTGTTAAGAGTTGTCTTTTTTCTCCAAGGTTTTCTCTCTCTTTTTCTGAGATGTAGATCTTA
The DNA here is from genome assembly GCF_033815535.1 of Pezoporus flaviventris. Classification (NCBI taxonomy): domain Eukaryota; kingdom Metazoa; phylum Chordata; class Aves; order Psittaciformes; family Psittacidae; genus Pezoporus; species Pezoporus flaviventris. Next base: position 28,038,743 of record NW_026892550.1, read on the forward strand.
AGTATTTATAGTAACTTTAACTGAAAAAAAATCTTGGATTCTGTCACACCTCTGTCCCTTAGAAGTTTGCTTGATTTTCCCAACTTGATTTATCTTTTTTCCTCTAAGTCTGCTATTTCAAAACCAAGTACCCTAGTTATTCTTACTTATTTACCATTTAACTTACAATATTCCACTTTGATTATTTTTAACACGAGCTTTATCTGAAGTATTTACCAAAACTAAGTTTAAAGTAGCATTTCCTCTTTTGGACCCTTTTTGATGAGGAAATCTCTCAACAACTACCTCCATGATTTACTGAGCCTATAGATATTTGTTCCATTTAATTGTCAGCCTACTTCCAGTAACTCTGAACATTTTCATAGGTCTCTAACTGTTGGTAATATTTCTTCCTCTAGAATATCTCTGTCCTTATCTACATCTGACTCAAAACCTCCAGTATCCTACCTATAATTCACCTTTTATCATGTTCCCCCACATGATTTTGACTCCAAAAGATTATGCTTTATGTGTCTCATACCTTGTTATTTCCTGAAGTTTTTCATATCCTTGAGATAAAATCACCTTATGTCTTTATTTCTGTCTGTCCTTAACAATGCATATCTTTTCAGACCTGTGTTCCTGCCACGGCTGCTGTTCTAATATGCTTCTGTTACCTGAAGAATATAATTTCTCAGGTCTTGTGCCAATAATTCTTATTCCTCAGTTATGCCTCTGAGGCTGCTGGCATTAATATATAGCATTTCAATTACTTTTTACTGAACAGAAACTAATTTCCTTAGCAGGATTAATCTTTCACTATCAGTTTCAGCTAACCAGCTACAGCTCTCATCTGTATGAGTAGCTTCTGCTTTCTATGCATTCCCCTGACCACTGATAATCTGTTATCCATTGCTGTGCCTTATCTATCTGATTTCTTTCTCCCTATATATTAAAACTGCAAAAAGGTGTTTAGAAAGGTTAATAAAATAGAATATTAACCCTTAGAAGGGGAAGTAACTGTTTTTCTTTAGTTTAAAAGTCATCACAAAATTGGCTTTTAAGGCCCTGGGTTTTATCACTTTTGAGGGAAAGAAGGAGATGCTATGTAACCTTAATTTCTTTTACTCCAAAACATCCATTAGTGAAAAATGATAAACTTTAGAAATTGCTGTTGATCCTCATCACTCTATTTCATTCTATTTTCATTCATCATGAATTAGATCTGAGCACAATGGCAACTAAAGAAGGCTGCCTTCTTTTCTTCAAGTCCTTTCTAAAATGAATGCATACTGGGAATTTGCAGAACATATGAAATCCAGCTATTACTCAGACACCTAAGAGCATATTTGCAGGACTGAAAATAACTGAGGTACTATCACTTAGTGAAATACCCCTTGCAAGTATTTTAATCAGATTTTCTGCTGACAGCAGATGCACCCATTTAGTCCATTGCAAATGTAAGATAAATAGATTAATTTATATGATATATATATATATATGAAATTTGAAATCAGATTGAAACCCACTGCCTTCAAGTTCCTGTTTAGGATTATGAAGTGATGGCTGGCTAGAGTTTGCTAAGAATACTAACCCAGCAATACTGCAGCCAGATGGCTTACAAGACATTTTTCTGTTGGTTTTCTAATTATATCGTTTAACCTTTAACTGGTTTGATGTAATTTACAATGGTTTAGTCTTAGTATTTTTAATTCCCTATTTTTATGCTTGCTTGCTATATAAAATAAAATTACTTGGCTAAATGAGCAAAATCCGTCAAAATCTGCATTACTCAAAGTCATACGGATTCACCAAAACACTTCATTATATTTCCCTGTTGATTTTCACTTCCTAAATCTTCTGTTTCACCCTTTAGAACAAACAGGGTTCTTACAGCACTGCAAACATACTGCAAATATTTATCTGGGGGAATCTATAGATACTGTAGTTGACTGGGCTTTTCAAAATTAAGATTTTGCAAAGTTTTTTTGCAGAGAAGAGTTTTCTGTTTCCTCCAAGTCTTCTGCTTTCAAAAGACATTGCAACAACCACACGGGAACCTCTCTTATTCTGTGGAGCAGATTCAAACCACTCACTACAAGGCTGCAATGGTTACAGAACACTGTTTGACCTCTTTCTGTTCTCCCTCTTACAGGGGAGAAAGCCTCTGGCACTGTGTGTCAGCACTGCCAGCAGCTCTCCACAGCTGCATCTGTTCTCCCCACTGCACTTTGACATACAAAGTTGCCAGAAGCCTTCTTTTTTCACTGCTCAGTGGAACGTTTCCTTGCTTTACTGACAACTCTGTCAGCATCATGGGCCTTTCCTCTCCTCTTTGTGGTTCTTACATCCCAGATATAACCTTGTTTAGATTTGGCCCAGGGCTGGGCTGCTAGCTGCTATGTTTTTGTATGGCTCTGATGGTATTAAATTGAATGCCCAGTGACTTCAGGTTGTTTCTCCCTTTATATATATGAGAGTGAAAGTGAAAGCAAAGTTAGTATTTCTGCAGAAATAAGAAAACTTAGTTTTGAGCATCAAGTGTTCAGTGTTCTCAATCAGAAAGGTGATGAAACAAACTGTAACAGCACTTAATGCTCACCCATGACCTCAAAAAATCTTAACGATGGTTTTCCTATGGACAGATGGCTAAGGAAATTTCAGCTGAAGAGAAAAGACAAATGGTAAATACCCATATGCACAGAACATAAATATTTTTTTAAACAGACCTTCTCTACAGTTAGTATTTCATTAGGTGTTTTATAAGAAACTCGTGGGTTTGGATTTTTGAATGTTTGGTCTGATCTTGATTTAAGAGGAAGGAGAATTTTTTAAAACTAATGAAAAGTCTATTCATTCACTTTTAGGTTATGTGAGGGTGAAACCAATGCTGCTTTTTCATTACACAGATAACAGAGTAAGGCATCCCAAATGTAACTCAGTGCATCTTCACAGTGGAGAAATTTGACTGATAAATAGTTGGCAAACTTCACAAAGTGAATTTTGCTACTTAAAACTGAAGCATATTTTTAAGCATTAAAATTCTACTGGTTTTAATTTTAAAGGTTTTATCCTGACTTTTTCCATTATACTATTTTCTATATTTTAATATGAGGTTGATGAATAAATAGTCCCTAAAGGTAATCCTTCAAACATTGAGCCATCTCTTGGAATTACCTCAAAGCTCCAGATTTTCTCAAAAGTTGTTAATTGTTAATCTCCACTAAATAGCAGAGAATAAAACATAGGCCCAAAAGCAGCAATCACCCACCACTGGCAATTTTAAAATAAATCAGATTTTTTTTCATGAAAATACAAACAGAGTTAATTTAGGAAGTTCCATTACCATTCTTATACAGCAGATTAGATGTCTTGATCACCCTCACCAGTCAAGGCCTTTCAGTCTACTCATGTCCTTCTTAATGTGAAGACAATGTACTTCAGGCATAGATGTTTGTAGATGTCATGCCCAAATTTTAGCCAGAATGAGAAAAGTGTGACCCCCAAGTTTATAAAGTTTGTCTAGAAGATGATATAGTGATTCACCCTCAACACTTGACAAAATAAAGGATTAATCAGCAGTTTATGATGTTGCAATTTTCATGTTTAATAAACCTTGAATAACAAACAAGACAACTTTCTGTCATTCACAGAAGAAAGAATGAAGATTGCATCAGCCATTGGGAGGTGGGATTCATCTTCCTGAAAGTCCTATGAATATGTAAAAGGCTTGATTATAACAAACTTTGACTCTGTACTCACAGGTGTACATGCGGGATATGAAGGCATGCACCCAGTGCTGTAAATAAACCTTTGCTCCACTGACTTTGTCCCCAGTTAAGTTTTTCTAAAGGTGAACTTGTTTCTCACATAATTGATGGCCCAGAAAGGCTTGGTAAATCAGATGCACTTAGTTTACATGCAGTGAATTCTACATTCACTTAGTTAAGGAACAGGACATGCGGACTCCTAGAGATGTGTTCTGAAGACCAAAGCTGAGGACTAGGAGCAGAAACTCCTAAGGCATCCTTTTAATCTGCTATTTGATTTTGTATTTCAAAAAGTGTGTAAATTTGTCATGTTTGCAAATGAGAAAAGTGATAAGCAGGGTAGCCTGCTCTTCAAAAAGTGATGTTTACTGACAGCACTATTGACTAAATACATTTTTGTCAACATACTCAAGGAGATTGGCTATCACATTGTTGCTGTTTATTTTAAAACACAGTACAATAAGAAAAAGTAATACCCAGTTGTCGTGGTTTAAACCCAGTCAGGTAATTCGTTCACTCACTTCCAGAGGATGGTTTCGATCCATCGACCTCTGGGTTATGGGCCCAGCACGCTTCCGCTGCATGCTAATGAGTGCTAATTGCTTCCTGAGCAGCAGGTTTTGTTGCTCTCTATAATTAAACAAATTTATAAAGTTGGTAAAAAAAAATAAAGTTGAGTAATATCTTGGAAATAAAATAGTTTGGGAAATGCCCTTGATAGTTTCTTCCTCTTGGAAAAAGCACATGATAAATTATCAACCAGCAGTATATTCGAAAGCCTGCAAGAAATGGCTGCTTTTTGCACAACCCAGAGTGAGTGGGAAAGGGGCAAAAATGTAAGCATCTTTTCATATCATACCAATCCTCAAGATTCCCAGGGGTCTCTCTGAGAAAGTTTAACTCTCACTCTCCTGTGTAGGCAATGGACATGTCAATGCACTGTTGTGGTTTAAGCCCAGTCGGCAACTCAGCCATGCAGCTGCTCGCTCACTGCCCACCCTCCACCCCCCCCTTCCTCCCTCCTAGTCCCGGAGGGATGGGGAGGAGAATCGAAAGAATGTAACTCCCACAGATTGAGATAAGAACAATCCAGTAACTAAGGTATAACAAAAACCACTGCTGCTACCACCAGTCCACCAGTAATAATAATGATAAGGGAAATAACAAGGGAAGAGAATACAACCGCTCACCACCCACCAACCGATACCCAGCCCAACACGAGCAGTGATCTAGCCCTTCTGGGTAACTGCCTCCAGTTTATATACTGGGCATGATGTGCTGTGGTATGGAATACCTCTTTGGCTAGTTTGGGTCAGGTGTCCTGTCTCTGCTTCCTCCTGGCTTCCCCTCCTCTCTGGCAGAGCATGAGACTCAGGAAGTCCTTGGTCAGAGTAAGCATTACTGAGCAGCAACTAAAACCATTGGTGTTATCAGAGCTGTTCCCAGGCTGAAAGTCAAAAACACACACTGCACCAGCTACTAAGAAACAGAAAAATGACTGCTACTGCTGAACCCAGGACGTGCACACATAAGCAACTTCATGCTACTCACAGCAGTTTTCTATATTATAGAAAGTGACAAGCTCATAGGTGGCATTAAAGGACAGTTTTCAGGACAAGATGTGGCCCAGAGGGATATTAAGAAGAATAACACATATATGTTAAAAAAAAAGAAGAAGAAAAACATAGAAAAAACATTTGTTATCATACTTGGAACTACTCAAGGCATTAAAGTAATATTATCAGTTAAATCATAGTGTCAGTAGATGATTTCATTTAAAATGACCTGCTTAGCCTTCCCCACACAGGAGGGACTCTGCCCTTTTTCAGGATACAATTTATTCTCCAGCATGAAACTTAAGCAAATATCAAAACAAAACAGTTCTCCTGCCTACCACAGGTAAGGAAATTGAAGAAACATATACTCCCTGCTGTCTTCTCTTTAATCCCCCTGTTTCAGATCTGTTGCAGGATCTTATCTTCCCCCCTGCAGCTCTCAGTCAGAGCTGAGCCACTTGCTGATTTTTATAATCACTGGTTTCTTTCCCAGTAGGTCTTATAATTGAATGTTTGTAGCTGACTGCAGGCTGAGTGGAGCCTAAATGGCCAGGTTTCCCTGTTAAAGGAACCAGTGCTCCTTCAGTAGACCAGTGAACAGTGAAAGTTCCCTCCCACAGTCCTCCCATGGACCACCCTATTTCCTGCATAAAATTCCTACAAATATCTCTAAATGATCCCCGTTATTTAATTTTGTGCAGATGCATCACACATATCTACCTATTGGGCTTAGGATTCTCAACATCAGCAGCAAAATAGCTCTTATTCCTATGTCACTGCTTTACCCTTAACATCTATATTACGGAAGAGTATGAAAAGAACAAAAAGACTCCAAACCCAGAAACATGTGCTGAAGATAATGTAATCAACACTTCTGAAAAAAAACATCCCATTTCTCTTTTTCTAGATTTTCCCCAGATGTGCTCAGATTCTGTGTTTCAAAATCCTTGGTGCAGCAAGAGAAAGATGTCATCAGAGAGTAACTTGGATTTTATGTGAACAAGGTATACGCTGACTCTAGAAACTGCTTGGGCTCCTGACTATCCTGACTTACCTAGGCTCCTGACTTAGACACCTCTGCAAACTGCCTACACCAAAGAAGCATGTCCTGTAGTTCTACATCTCTAAAAAGAACATAATGCCTCCCTATTTTACAGTGCTACTGTGAAGATAAATACAGTAGAAAAGAGGTTGGCTTGAAATATGGTAGTAGAGAAGATTATTAAGATAGATAGTTAATTCAGTGAAGATAATAATGTATTATTGTCCCTTTGATAACACTTAGACCATCTTGACCTCTAACTACATTTGCTTTGTCATTTGAAGGCAAAGTTTTAATTATTTGGTTGGGTTTTAATCTTTTAAAGTGTAACATTTAATCATATGCATTCATACATCTGTAAAGTAAATTTTATGGCATGGTGTAGTAAACTTCAAAATCTGTTACATCAGCGCTTTAAAAAGTCACAAGAATAATCTGGTTAGGCACTACAACCTGCTAAGCTTGCTTCCAATGGGCAATGTATGCCAAATTGGAAAGGCATTGTTTAAAGAGGAAAATCTATTAAATGTTCCATCTCTCTGTGACATATGCAGCTGAACTACTGGTACCAGGTCAGAGAAAATGAATCTTTCATTTTCATTTTCTCTGGCCAATCATCATAACAGTTCACATAGCTTTTTATATTGGATACGAACTAAACCACTGCACGGAATGAAAAACTTTTTTTTCTCATAGAGCACTAGCAACAGATAATGATTTGTTGCTTTCTAGTCATGGTCCTTTATGCATCACATTTAGCTGAGTACAATAAATAAACATATTTATGGATCAGTATATAAATGAAACTGTAGATCTTAGTCATGTTTCTGTACTAAGCCAAATCAGCTTGCAAATGAGGTAAAGTGCATAATCGCTTTAGAGACACAGAAGTTCATGAATTATCCCCCAAATAAATGGTGGAGTACCCCTCATGTTCTGTTACATTTGAAATGATAGAAATTGGCTTAAAATGAATTCTAATGCAAATTAGAAACACTATACAGCAGCTGATTTTCAGTTTTCTTGGACTAATTAACTATTAGAAATGTCATTCAATACAATCATATCTGCATATTTTCTGGGCAATGTATAATTCTTTTAGATGATTTTAGGAAAATGACTGTCTGAAATTTATATTGGTTTCTTTACACTGAGCAAGTCCAAGGCCAAAAAGAAAGCCAAATAAATAAGAGGAATCTGTAAAACTATCTTGCTGAGATGATAATTGTATTTTGACCATGGTTCCTTCTTTCTGCAGTACAAACACACAGGAAATTGTATTACATTAAATAATAATTGTTTTCTAGAGGGATAAAGTTCATTTCATGCTGTAGTATGTTAACTTAATACAGTAGCACACCACCACATTAATACATTTAACTCAATTTCATAGAATGCCTTTACTGCAGAGATCTATGAAGCTGCATAGCTTGGCTTTGCTAGGCTTTGTAGGTACCTCTTCATTAGTTTCAATTTACATGGATATATGTCTCTCAAGGCGCACTTTAATTTGTGAATTGAGTCTTAAATAACACCTGTGTTCCCATCAAAACATAAATTACATATACAAAATTAGATCCAAAAAGACTGTATACGAGAACATAGTCAAACTCCTCAAAACCAGCTTCTGTTTAACCCTGGAGATACTTGAAAATTACAGGCACATCAACTGCTGAGACTGTTTTTCCAAGGTCTCTCAAAATCAACTTCAGGATAAGCCCTAAAGTTCTGCCAGATGGACAGTGCTGAACAACTGGCTGTGGCTCGCACCCAAGCTCTCCCAGATGCCCTCTGTAAAGGTTTTTCTCTTTCTCAGAGGTCATGCCTTGGTTAGCCTGCTCAGATCCATGTGGATCTGAGAGTACCCTTAGCTCTGGGCACACAGTTCCATGGCCAGGAGCTCAATTCGGGCTGGGGAAGGTGAAGGAAGCCCAAAAAGGAGGGCAAATGTACAGGGGAACAGACTGTCAAAAGGAAAACATAACCACCAAGAGCATGGCCACAGCTTGCCTCTTACTTCCTCATTAAACTGTTTACTCCTATTTGCTGACTTACCATCAACAGAATAAAGAAGGTTTCTCTAATGAAAGTTTCCAAAAGGCCACCTACTTTTCCGGATTATTGGCCTAGACCAAATAATGCTTGCCTCTTAGAAATATTTGTGCATGTGCGTGTGGGGGGTTTGGAGAGGAGGGGAAGAAGAAGGAAAGGAAAATAGCATATTCTGTCTGCATTTTTTTTTGCCCAGACTATGAATCAGAAATATCAGCTGTTACCTTTAGAAACACACGATGGTCTTCTCATACAAAGCTGCTGCACCAGTGTGTGTGAAAGTCCTCCTCAACAGTTAATCCTGCAAATGAGTGCAGTTTCATTTCTCTCCTGTCTCTATGGGATAAGTTCAGTTATTTGTCTGGATTTTTAAAGAACTACTCTGGTGGTGTGAGTGAAAGGCAGAGAGAGAGGCACACACACACATACTCTTGAGATCTTCAGTGCCTGAGGGCATTTCCTATTTCCTGTAGCAGTGAACTTATCTGTGCTCCTTCAGAGGAGCAAAAAACAAGATGAAATAACTCCTACTTTATCAGCAGCTTCTGAATGTTTCTGTGCTACGCTTTCCTGTCACCCAGCGAGGGCTACATTCTGTTTCCCAGTCCCAGATGATTAAACACCATGATTTTTCTTAGAATCTGAGAGAGCTTCTTTTGGGTTAGGAGTATTAAAAACTAATCACAAGGAACAGTCCTACATGAGAAATCTTCAGCACTTTCCTGTCCTCATTATCAGTGGGGTAATCAACTGAATTATTAACTCAGCTTTTTTTCCAGACAATGAACTCTATGAAGAAAATAAAACAAAGCAAAGCAAAGCAAAGGGAGATCACTTTCCTCAGTGGTACCTCTGGGTCACCTGAAACAAAGCATTAGTAGTCCTAATTTTCCAAGGAGTCTTCACTCTCTCAACTAACTGAAATGACCTGGCTGTAATTTTCAGAAATTATGGAATCTATCACCATGCTGCATTTCCAGCTGTGCATGATTAAAAGAGGCCAGGTGGAGTGTGTATCCAGCTCACATAGAAAACATGCATTTTGTGCATGCATATCCATGTGTCTTTCCAAAGTATTAAACACTTCAAGCTCTTCCTGTACCTCTGTGAAACAGATTAGTATCATCCAACACTATTCCACAAATAGGTTCTTTAAAATATTTGCCGTCCTAATTCCCTGTGACTCATTTCCCTAAGCTCTTTCAGACACCATGTCCTGCATCTGTGAGCGACTCAGGTACATTTAGCACAGTAATTCTCATAGAAAATGAGTGGGATCTTGGCATCTGATTTCCTTATGAGCTTTTGCAAAATGTATCCTAAATAACTTGCAAAAGGTCATAGAGGGATTATTTAGTGAAATTAGGAGTCTTGCTTTGATTTCCTGAGGCCCCGTCTGGTATTCTTACCACATCCACAATCTCTCTTAGCAATTCTAACATCCCTCGGAAAGCTGTATTTCTATTAATACAGCAGTACAAAACACAGCACTTTCTTGTGTCTGTCTTATTTTAGCACAAACCAAGAACCTCTTTTGCAGAGAACCCACCCTTTCTCTGTGTTTTGTCAACACAGAGAACTTTTTATTATGAATGCAGTTTTGGAACGGTGGAGTAATGCACAGCAAAGAGACAATTTGTGTTCTTCTGACTTAATTTTAACAAGTACATAATGCTCTCCGAATATAGATTTGAAGGCTCTCACATAACTGACCACTCTCCTCATGCATTTTACTGAATCTTGTTTCTTTTACCCTGTGAAATGCTGGCTACTGATGAAATTATTTAGGCTCTGTAGAATATGTAATAACAAAATGTTTTGAAATAATTCCAGAGTTACGTATTTCTAATGTTAAATTTGAGCCCAAAGAGCATTACAAAGTTACATTTTTTTGAGAGATGGGGAAAGACAGGGTTGTTACATGTATAGCCACCAACTCCTGAAGAACTGGAAAGAGTCTTTTGAGCTTTTGACATGCTGCATTGAACTTAAGCAGTGATTCAAAATTCTGGACAAGCTTTAATACTGATGAGATTGACTTCTCTGGCCTCACAGGTATGAGAAACAAAGCTTAGATAAAACCATCCAGTAGGAAAAATTATGAGGATTAGGGAGCATCATAGAGAGGGATGACTTGTAAAAATTGAAAATAAGAAACATTTGCCCTGAGACTAAATTCTTCATAAAATTTAGTCTGGCTCCTCAGAGAGTCTCTATTTAATTTTTAAAAGAATATTTTTCATAAGATTGCATATAATAATAGGTTTTTCACTTGTCAGCTGAGGAATGAATATTTTAAATATACAAGGAAGGTTCAAAGATAAAGAGGTTTTTTTTCCAGCTGTGTTGCATATGTGTAGATAATTCATACATAAAAATATGTGCAAATACTTAAATATTATGTAATACTATCACTTTAAATTGTAAAGGTGGCAAATTAAATGTACTTGTTAAAAGGGACTATTATTACTCTGAAAGTAGAGAGGATCAGAAGATGCAATTTCTTAAAACCCTGCAAAGATTAAACTGGAGAGTAAAATATTTCATACCACAGTAACTACAAATGATTTCTCCTATCATTCAAATCATTCAGGTTCTCACTATCAGCTCTGCTTTTTGTTTATCATAGAACCATAGAATAGTTAAGGTTGGAAAGGACCTTAAGATCATCCAGTTCCAATCCCCCTGCCATGGTCAGGGACACCTCACACTAAACCATCTCACCCAAGGTTTCGTCCAACCTGGCCTTGAACACTGCCAGGGATGGAGCATTCGCAGCTTCGGTGGGCAACCCCTTCCAGTGCCTCACCACCTTAACAGGAAAGAATTTCCTCCTTATATCCAATCTAAACTTCCCTTGTTTAAGTTTTAACCCATTACCCCTTGTCCTATCACTACAGTCCCTAATGAAGAGTCCCTCCCCAGCATCCTCATAGGCCCCCTTCAGATACTGGAAGGCTGCTATGTGGTCTCCATGCAGCCTTCTCTTCTCCAGGCTGAACAGCCCCAACTTCCTCAGCCTATCTTCATACAGGAGGTGCTCCAGTCCCCTGGTCATCCTCGCAGCCCTTCTCTCAACTTGTTCCAACAGTTCCACGTCCTTTTTATGTTGAGGACACCAGAACTGCACACAATACTCCAGGTGAGGTCTCACAAGAGTAGAGGGGCAGGATCACCTCCTTCGACCTGCTGGTCACGCTCCTTTTGATGCAGCCCAGGATATGGTTGGCTTTCTGGGCTGTGAGCTCACACTGCCAGCTCATGTTCATTTTCTCATTGACCAGCACCCCTAAGTCCTTCTCCACAGGGCTTCTCTGAATCTCTTCTCTGCCCAACCTGTATCTGTGCCTGGGATTGCTCCGACCCAGGTGTAGGACCTTGCACCTGTCATGATTAAACTTCATAAGGTTGGCATCAGCCCACCTCACAAGCATGTTGAGGTCCCTCTGGATGGCATTCCTTTCCTTAGAACCACACATCAACAGAACCACACAGCTTGGTGTCATTGGGAACTTCACCTAACTGCCATGATTTCTCAAATATGATGGCCAGCGGCTTCTAAACTCCATTTGCCAGCTCCTTCAGGACCCGTGGATGGATTTCATCAGGTCCCATAGACGTGTGCATGTTCACATTTTTAAGATGGTCCTCTCCTACAGTGGGCCCAAGGTCTTCATTCTCACAGTCCCTGCATCTGCCTTCCAAGACTTGGGTGGTTTGGTCAGAGCCTTTGCCAGTGAAGACCAAGGCAAAGAAGTCATTCAGAACCTCAGCCTTCTCCAAACCCTGTGTAGCCAGTTCTCCCAAGAGCTTCCTGAGGGGGCCTACATTGTCCGTAGTCTGTTTTTTATTTGCTATGTGCCTGTAGAATCCCTTCCTGTTATCCTTATGCTTATCTTTATGCTGAGAAAGAGTTGGTTTCTACAACCAAGTTGTAAATTGACCAATTGTGAAACTGCTTACTTTAGTGTCATCAAATCATAGAATGATTCAGGTTGGAGAGGACCTTAAGATCATCTAGTTCCAACCCTCTGCAGGGGCGCCACACATTAGACCATGTCGCCAAAGGCTGTTCAACCCAGCCTTGAACACTGCCAGAGATGGAGCATTTACCACTTCTTTGAGCAAATTGTTCCAGTGACTCACTGCCTGAGATCGTATCTATTAACTTCTATCAGTTAAACAGTTAATGCTATTCACTGCTTAAGCACAGATTTCTCAATACTAAATACATCTACTTCATTGTAACAAGTGACTTGGTATTACAAAACTAGCTGTATTTCAAAATGCAGTTTGTCTGCCTGACCCCCACTTTAGATTTTGTGAAATATTTTACTTGGGATGCTTAAAAGTGACAATTTATGTATCTTGAGAAAAATTTTCTCATGGCTAAAGTTTCTGGATGGATTAAAAACTCTTATTTCCAGTTACCATTCAAGGAGCACCTTCAATTCTTCCTATCCTAGAATCTTACTTTTGTCTAGTGCAGTATATACACACACAGGTAAGTAGCCTTAGGTATTACGTATCTTATTGTTAAATATGTTGAAGACATATGTAATCATAGAATCACAGAATCCTAGAATAATTATGGTTGGAAAGGACCTTAAGATCATCCAGTTCCAACACCCCCTGCCATGGGCAGGAACACCTCACAATAAACCATGACACCCAAGGCTCTGTCCAACCTGAACACCGTCAGGGATGGAGCATTTACCCCTTTTTTGGGCCTCACCACCCTAACAGTAAAGAACTTCTTCCTTATATCAAAACTGAACTTCCCCTGTTTAAGTTTTAACCTGTTACCCCTTGTCCTATCACTACAGTCCCTAATGAAGAGTCCCTCCCCAGCATCCCTATAGGCCCCCTTCAGATACTGGAAGGCTGCTATGAGGTCTCCACGCAGCCTTCTCTTCTCCAGGCTGAACAGCCCCAACTTTCTCAGCCTGTTTTCATACAGGAGATGCTCCAGTCCCCTGGTCATCCTCATGGCCCTTCTCTGGACTTGTTCCAACAGTTCCATGTCCTTCTTCTTTAGAGGACACCAGAACTCTACACATTGCTGTTACAGAAGTTACAGACTACGTGGTAACTGAGTGACCAAGCAACCAAGCAGCTTGTTGCATCCCCAGGAGCTGAGACTCAGTGGATTTCTGACATACAGCGGGTTTTTTTTTTGTGAGGCTGTGTTGCAGAGTTTGAAGATTCCAGGTGAGAGAAAACGAGAGACATAGAGAACTCTCAATGAGTTTATTAATATAGGGAAATATAGAGAAGCTAACAGATACAGTAAAGGATACTTCTTATGTTTGGTTATCTTACCAACCCCAAGGACTCTGTGAAGACAATCAGGAAACCAGCTCCGCGAATCATCATCGCAGTGCGCCGTGGCAGGCTCAACCTTAGCGGGCATCCCCACGGAGGCAACGTTGACCTGGGTGGTATGAGGTTCTGCTTCCCCTGTATCGCATGAGGCTCAGGCTTTTATACTAACAAAAATACACACTCATTGTGATGCAGAGGGCCAGCCTACATCAGAAGAAGTGGCCAGCAATATCTAGAAAGGTCTCCAATGGTCAAGATTTTTCTGGGGGGTTCTAAGGCAGATCTTTCTGTGTAGGAAACAAAGCTGGACTTTCCAGGGAGCAGCCAAAGCAGGACTCTCCAGGGAGGAGCTAAAGTATAGAAACAGTGCTTTTTTATCTTTTTGTGTTTCACCATGACCATTATTTATTGTCCCTGACACAGACTGTAATGGCTGTGCCACTAGAAGGTAACACACCAACACTTGGTTTCTTTGTTCTTCAGAAAACCTGCACACCACCTAAGCTGGCATGAGTTTCCTGCAGGGGAGTACATATCATCAGTTCCTACAATGTCCTTCCAGTTTTGTTTGTGCTCTTTAGGTTGCCTATGTTTGGTGAATCAGAAGAAACTAAATTATGGAGGAGAAGTCAACCACCACACGTCTTCAAGCAGCAATACTGGCTAGGTCACTGGATGAAAACACAGATTCTTGGTGGCTAACCCAGTTACAAAGACAGCTTACTTTTTTAACATGCCTTATTTTTTTTTTCATACAGAACTTCTGTCACATCTCCTAGAGGCTGGTTTTATTCACAGTACATTTTAAGTAGCCATCTTCTTTCACAGTAAATGATGAAGCCTTCTGTTGAAATGAATGTTAGAATCTAATCTGATACCATGTTTGCTGGGATTCCTAACCAGCTATATAAGGTGATGGAACCTTATAATAAAACAAACAAACCTGCTTTTTATCAGAATTTAAAAAAAATAGAATCCTGTTTTCCTAAATTTGATTTTATTTTTTATTTTGCACTATAATACTTCTATAAATCATCCCCAAGAAAAGAAGACATAATTCTGCTAATACTGACACTCCTTAAAGGTAAAAAAAAAAAAAAAGAAAAAAAAAATAAAAATTGAGGTGTTTCTTCATACCTGAAAAAAACCCTATTACAACCTTTTATTTTTAGGAACTGAAAAGAGATCAGAGCTGACGACAGTCCTGCTCAAGTCAAAATCAGATGCTTTTACAACATTCAGTTTCACTGGCATGGTAAAATATTTCCTTGCGGACTGATATTTCTCTTTTTTTTTTTTTATTTGTCTGTACTAGGCTTTTTGTGGCACTGGGATTGATTTTCTCTTTCATTTTCATTCCTCTGCCATTCGTAGTTTGACTTTTTATTTGCCCTAGCACTCTGGGCATAAAAGTCATTTGATCTCCGGGTTCCCCAAGAGCCTGGCATCTCATTGAAATGTAATGAAAGCAATGAGAAAAAGCTGTCTCAGCAAGAAGTTATTACAGGAAGAAAACACTAGTAGGGGCTCAGCTGTCTTTCAGATATAAGAGCTCTTTGAAGAGTGGGAGGAAAAGTTCTTCCTTAGAGGGGCAGTCTTAAATTTCTGGATCTCCTCAGGTGTTCTCAGTGTTAGCACTTGTGTACATTTACAAGAGGTATACGCTCACCCACACTCAAAGGCATTTAGGTTTTGAAGTCCTGCTGATTGGTAAAATTTCATGGGAGATCAAGTTAGTGATAAACTAGGAAGCTCTCATTTTTCACTGCATATAAGTCAGGTACCAGGTTTTCTTTGCTGGAAATCAGCCAGCAGTGAAAAATAACCTTTAGAGTTATTCTATAATAGGACTAGATGATGAGTGCAGGGTGAAAAACATTGTGGAAAAACAGTTTTTTTGACCCAGGGAATATAAATAAGTCTGTTTGACCACCAGTATCTCATTTGATTTATGAGAGCCCAGAAGTCATAACTCCAGAGGGCAGTTAAAATATTTTATATGACTGATAATGACCACACATTCACCCCCTGAGGCAGAAATATCTGCTTTGTATTCATTAGATCAGAAGTGGTTCTTTCCCACAAAGGTGTCCTTTCACCACTGCACATTTTATATCCTATAGAGGAAAGACTTTGGGTTTTTTTTAAAACAAAAAATTTTATGTTTAGACACAAACCAACCCATACAAGAAAACAACTGAGATCTGACTATAGTCAAAGAAAACTGCAATAATAATTGCAATAACTGCAATAAGTCAGTTATAGGAGCTATGAGTTCTTTCACAGAAGTCCCCCACCCAGCAGTAGTCTGAGCTAAGTACATAGTTCCTGTCAGGCACTGTTTTCTATAACTTTAAGCTACTTAAAGCTTAAGTTGAACCTGTAAGAGAGGTTAAGTGGCTCTAGCTGGATTTCAGTCTTCCCATCACTGCTACTTATTATATTGTTAACAAGTAGTTTTATAAAGTAAATTCTTTCTGTGCTTTATTAATTTTAATCTCCACTGGTTTTGTACCAAAAATCAATAAAAACTATTTTCTTAAAGAACTGTGAAGCTTTCAAATGATGCACAGCATAGTCATGCAGAAGTCCTGAAATGAAAAACTGTACATTTTGACAACACTGCAGTAGAATCAAAACGTTGTGCAGCAGGAGAAATAGAGGTTATGGAAAAACCTACAAGTGTTTGAATTCTGTTGCTCACGGCTTTGCCTAATTCTGCTGAAGGGCAAAAGTGAAAATATGCAAACTGTGTGCTAACGCCCAGTGAAAATTACCAAACACCTAGGAATTAGGATTTCACAACATGAAGGGCAAATATCTAGTAAATAGAAGTCACACATCTTATGGATTACTGTAAACCTCAGGCCCTTTTTCACAACAGCTGCCTTATGAAACAAAACAAAGCCCCAAACCCACCATCTAAAGACAGAAACATATAGTACTCTGAGTCATCAAATGCATGATCATAACCTTGACTGTTTCATTTTAGAATATTCTGAAGCCAGAATAAGTCTGGGGAATGCATAAGCCTTCAACAAGTAAGCATAAAAGCTGTTTTTTTACAAAAGTTGTCATTACATACTAGCAGTTTATTAAAAAGAAAAAAGCCCCACAAATAAATAAATAAATGAATAAAAAGATGTGGAAAGTTAAACTCCTCTAAAGCGGATTAAAATCCCCTGAACTTAATGCCATTTAGCAACTAGGAATAACTTTTATTTGAAAAATGTCATTATATTAATATACAATAGTATGAGTAAATTTCTATTCTTGTTTTATTCTTATTTCTTATTCTTATCATTTTTATTTTACAGACATGGAAATTGGTAGTTTGCAAACAGCATCTAAGTTTTTGAGGTTCAACCTTTCAATCTGTTAGAAGAGTCATTTTAATTAAAATAGTAATGCTTTCTGTTGCCAGACTTAATTTTTAAGTTGAACACCATGTACACATTTTAAAGAAACTAACAACTTCTTTGAAATAATTTGATTTTTATTGATTTCATTTATGAACTTCAATGAAAAATCTCAAATGAGAATCAGTGTATGATGTAAAAGCTAAAAATAGTCAAAACCAGGCGCAATTTACATAAATTTCTCCACTAGGACAAGTTTTCTGACTGAAGCCTATGGGAAGTTTTGTGTAGATAAGGTGAAAGGATAGTAGAAGAGAAAACAGACTTCCCAAATCTGAAACATTGCGTATTATAGGCTGGATTTTAGAAGTTCTTAAAACATTTTAGACAAAATATTTTCATTGTAAAACGCAAATTTATTTTTCTGTGTTATATTACATATTAGCATCTGGTAATCTCAGTTCTGTCAGAACATTCACATTTTCTGCTAGCATAATTTTGGAATGAATTGCAAATGTAAGAGAAAACTGGTGCTCAACACCAATGCCCACACCATTCCCTTCACGTTTTATCCTTATAAGATACAGAAGAATACTTTGCATGTAGCTGTTGCTATGTATCAGTTAAAAAGGTTAAAATCTACAAATAACAAAACCAAAAATCCCAAGGCAGTATGCTTTCATTTGCTGACACAGACATGGGTCGATTGGTTTGAGATACATTGGTTTCACACCCATACATAACAACCTGTGTGTCTCCCACTTACACCCCCAAACAATGACGTCTTAAAATTTGTGTTTAAAATCTGACTTTTGGTGTATATTACTTCTCATGGAGTTTATGTCTACAATGTCTGCTAACGCAATGACAAAGAAACTATTCTGCTTTTCTAAAAACCTTGTTCTAGAGCTCCTTAAAATATCCAAATATCCCAGAGCACATCATACTTATGCCTGTAAGGTGTCCATCATCCCTATTTCTACAAGGCACATTCTTTGCCTTCACCTCCTGTTCCACATTTCCTACAACATTCAACCATCCTGGCACGCACTGCTTTCTGTAATACTGCTGGACTCAAACATTGAAAATTTTGGGTTGTTTCCCCTCCAAAGCAGATTCTGGATAATATTACTGGCACTGTGGAATCATTTGTAGTTTCCGAAATTTTATTCTGTGTTGGAGTCACATTTCCAATCTCTTATCTACAATTATTATGCCTGGAAATTTATCTTCTTGCTGAAGGTTCAGCTGAGATCCCAGTGACTGCAGGGATTAGTGTTCTAATAAAATACTGTGAGTTGGCACCATTATTTGTGACAATGGATGCCTGCAGTGAGATTGTCAGGTGGAGCTGAAGGACACATAGCCACACAGCTTTCAGGTCTGAAAGCATCTACATGTAGGGTAAGTCCGTGCTTCATTTTCTGTCATTCAGCAGGAGGACTACAGACATTGTTCATTTAATATGTGCGTAATATACAGCTTACTGACATACTGACAGCTACAGGTTAGGTAGAGAAGAGATTGAGAGTAGCCCTGCAGAGGAGGACTTGGGGGTGTTGGTCAATGAGAAAATGAACATGAGCCAGCTTCAGTGTGTGCTTGCAGCGCAGAAAGCCAACCGTATCCTGGGCTGCATCAAAAGGAGCGTGACCAGCAGGTCGAAGGAGGTGATCCTGCCCCTCTACTCTGCTCTTGTGAGACCTAACCCGGAGTATTGTGTGCAGTTCTGGTGTCCTCAACATAAAAAGGACATGGAACTGTTGGAACAAGTCCAGAGGAGGGCCACAAGGATGACTAGGGGACTGGAGCACCTCCCGTATGAAGACTGGCTGAGGAAGTTGGGGCTGTTCAGCCTGGAGAAGAGAAGGCTGCGTGGAGACCTCATAGCAGCCTTCCAGTATCTGAAGGGGGCCTACAAGGTTGCTGGGGAGGGACTCTTCATTAGGGACTGTAGTGATAGGACAAGGGGTAAAACTTACACAGGGGAAGTTTAGATTGGATATAAGGAAGAAGTTTTTTACTGTAAGGATGGTGAGGCACTGGAATAGGTTGCCCATGGAAGTTGTGAATGCTCCATCCCTGGCAGTGTTCAAGGCCAGATTGGACGAAACCTTGGGTGATATGGTTTAGTGTGAGGTGTCCCTGCCCATGGCAGGGGTGTTGGAACTAGATGATCTTAAGGTCCTTTCCAACCCTGACTGTTCTGTGATTCTATAACTGGACAAAGCTTGCCAAAAAAGCAACCTTTCAGACGACAGCTTACATAACAGTAATCAAAAATGGTCAGGTGAAAAGGGAAACCTCAAAATGCTTGATTCTAACATTTCAAATAAAAATGTTTTCATTTATTTGTTCAAGAGGAATTCCATTCCACAATTTCTTTTAATTTAATTAAAACACAGGGACAGAAAACAGAATGAAAAGTTTCACCTTTGGTCAAATAATATATTTTCTCTTTCAGGAATGTGCTATTCAGTTTTATAAAGGAATTAACTTCAAGTCATCTCAGAGAAATATGTGTCGACATTTACATTCATGCAACAATGATGAACATCATTTATATGTTTAGCCCCATTTTAATTCCCAGAACACCAATTTCGTGTTCTGTTTAGCTTGGACTGTGGATTTGCTTGATATATACTTAAGTTCCATGCCACCTGCTTAACACATTGGATACTTCTTATAAACCACAGACAGTATTAGACAAACAATTGAGATTTTATCATTATTGTTGAACTTCCATTATTACAGCAAATAAAACTGAAGTGCGGGGCTGGAACAGTCAACTTCCAAATTTAGTAAGTGTTTTAAAGCAATCAAATGTTGTATAATTATCCCACTCATCTCAGATTCTGCCCACTCTTTGCAAAGATGTGGATGGGTAATCCTGAGCTGCTAAACTGATGAAGGAGTCCATAACTTTCCCTCTCTGAGTAGCCTGGATTCATCCTGGATGTGTTCCCGTACAACAATTCCTATGAAACCAGCGTATCATTAGTAACGTGGGATGTGACAGGTTGGCATAATATTAAGAAATAGACATAGTTTGGAGGAAAAGAATAATAATAATAATAATTAAAAAAAATCACATAAAATCTTTGTGTTCATACTATGCAGCCTGACCACGTTTTCTGAGCCTATTATAAGCATAAATAGATCCTTGCTGAGACCCAGGTTTCTCAAGTTCTCAGCATCAGGCTGGAGAGCAGAAGTTGTTTTTTCAGTTGTGAACTCAGAGGTAACAATGCAGCCAGCTGGAAAAGGCAGCTCACACCTTTCGGTCCCCCTGCCTACAAGCACATGCTTGCCATGGTTTTGTCACATTCTGTTCACACTGGATAATTGCATCATTGTTTTTTGGTATGAGGTAATTTCCCATAGTTCTATTCAGAAGTTAAATGTATGTTATGATAAAAGTAATATAAAATACATGTAAGTAATTGATCAAATTAGCTTTGATGATTTTATCTCAAAAGTTAGTGAACACTTGGCCTAAACATTTGCATATGCACTAAAGCATGTACTCTCTTGGGGGAGGAAAAGTCTTGGGAACAGAAACCAGTCTTTGAAAGATCAGTCTCAAGGAAGATCACAGAACAGATGGAATCCCACAGAATTTGTACTTTTTAAATAAGCACATCTAATGTGAATGTAAATCAAAGAAAAGCCATTGTTAATAAAAGCAAGCCTACTTGAAACAGAGAAATGGAGTGAAAAAATGAGACTGACCAAGTATAACGTGTGCATTTTTAAAATATGTAATTCAAATTCTCCTCCTTCCTTCATAATGCAAGACTGGGACTTAAATGGTGTTTCAAGTAGTAAGGTCTCCTGTAGAATTTTGTAGCATGAGTTTTTAAAACATGGAAAAGTTGTTAGTGAGACAGATGCAACAACACAATGACCCTGTTTTAATACAGCTTCTTCTGAATTTGTTCAAAATTGATCAGAAAGTATTTCAATTTTATTCTGGTATTCCATATGAGCAGAATTTGGCTAATAATTTGTGGCAGAAATCACATTCAGTAATACTGAATAATTTCATTGATACACTTCTATTTGCAAAAGTCATAGAAAAGTTTATACTTGCTTTCTAAATGTCTAGAAAAAGTAAATCTATATTGCAAGCAATTAGTTTTCAAATATGAAGTCCTCCTTAAAATGGAACAGAGTTAGGGAAAAGGTCTAGGCACTCTTTTTTATGTCTGCTAAAACATTATTCATACCTGTAAGAATATTTTAACCCTTCCAATACCTTATAATTTTGTTGACCTTTTTCCAGAATTGTATTTTTCTGATCTGTAAAAGAACCTGAACAACAGAAACATAGTCATAATAGAAAGTAACACAGCAGTTTTTGACAAGCGATGAAACAAAAGAAGTATCAAGTACAACATTCTTTTTTTTCCTTTTTTGTTTTTTACATTTATTACACTATTTCAAATATCATTGCAAAACAATGCTGTCAAGGGTGATCTATTGTCCTTTACCATTCAGACTGTAACCATAGTAATTCATACTCTCCAAAATCTCCTTGCTTAAACAAGAAAAACAAACAATAATAATCCTGAGATATTGATTGATCAGGAGTTCTGAAATAAGTGTTAGCTACATAAAGAAACACGTTTTCTGAGGTTGCTTACATGAAACATGCTGATCTGAATTGAATCTTTAATAACACAATCCCCTTCAAAAACCCTTGCCTGTCAGTTATGAGCTAGAGAGCTAGAGAGCTACAACTGGAACCCATCTATTGTGGAAAACTACTGAAGTAGCCTAGTTAGGTTCTAGATCTATAAAATCAGCCACCTAACTCAGTAGTGGGACAAAGATGACAATATTATCGGAAACACACTCTCAAGTAGTGTATTACTAATATTAACTAATTACTTTGAGATAACATATGTTTATCCTAAATTCACAATACAAAAACTGACACAATGAATTGAAACTACAAATTTACCAACTGTCCTCAAGTTCAAGATACTTCCATTTCCTGAAGCCCAGTAAAGCAATACCTGGTATGTGAACTATTAGCAGTATTCAAATGCATTTAGTGTCAAAGAGCATCTACTGACATCTGAAATGCCACATAAGGAACTTCTTTCCATTGCCCAGTTTGGATTTCACACTGGAATTGGTAAGGTCAGAGATGAAATGGCATCACATATCCTTTTCAGGAGAGGCTGAGCCTATTGGAACTTCTATTATGGAAGTTCACAGAGTATCTTGAATTTTTAGTATTTTTGTGAAATATAAAGACTTCCAACAGCTTCTGAGGCTATTTAAACATTATTCAATTGTCTAGTACTTACACTATTAACTATTAGCCTCTTATGCAATATATATTGCTACATTGCCAATATAGCAATGTATATTGCATATATATATGCAACACCTTGATTTATCTGGTTAGGCACAATTTCCACATCAGTTCTTCCAACAAATACGACTATATAATTAGCCTTTACCTGGTGTAAAGGAAATAAATCTGCCAAAAGGACAAATTCTATCTACACAATTATTTCTGATGGTTATTATTACAGTCCATTCTTAGTGCTTAAGAAAAATTTGGCAGGAGAAGAGATTTTCGAATTAAAGAATAGGCATGATAATTTACAAAGCTACATTGCCTAAGTATTGAAATGGTGATTTGACAACAGCTAAACGAGACTAACACAGCAAGTCAGAAATCACTAGTTTTCAGAAGAGCTGGCTCTCAGAATGGGGACCGCTAAGAGATTCTGTCATGAGAGTTTCCAGTTATACAACACTGAAATTTGGTTTGACACAGCGAACAAAAAAACACACACATATATTTGGAATATCATTACCTGTAAGTTCCTAACTGTACTATTAAAAAAAACAAACTCAAAACACACAAAAAATGCAAAACAAACCCCCCATGCTTTTAAAACTCCTAGGATTTAAATATGAGGTATTGTCTATTAAGTGCACAGCACTAACATATGGGTTAAACATTACTTGCTTCAGAAGACCCTCCTATGGAAACTGATTTATGCAGACATCAGCGAAATTCCAAATATGTAACCTTATGTTATCATTCACACAGCTTATCCATCTACTGAGCACGCTTGTCATGATGATGGCTTGGCTTCATGAACAAAGATTTGGGAAAGGCTTTAACCACGTTTACTACAAACACGATGACCAAGGGCAAGTGGGATATGCAAATCTGGTTGGAAAAAAAAAGGGTGCTTAGGCAGTCAGGAAGTGTCCGACCAGGGCTGTCATCTCCTGAGCAATCTCGAGCAACCCATGCGCTGGTCCACCCGCATGCAAGGTTGAAACTGCAGCTTCCATGCACCTTGTCACCTGCCGTTTCGACCCTTGCCTGTCCATACAGACAAGTAAGAGTAAGCCCTTCCAGCCTGCGCAGTGGATTTTTTAGGTGAGGTGCAGCTTGCTCAGAACTGGCCTCACCCTTTACAGCTGAGGTTTAACTGCCACAGCCTAGCGAGCTAGGACAGTGACAGCAAAGTCCACAGGTCGTAGGTTTTGTAAGAGTGTCCTTCTCTGCGATGGAAGACCATACAAGGCTAGAAGAGCTCCATCAGCTCGAGTTTGAAGATAGGAGTTTTCCTTCTCCTATGAGGAAGGCCTGTCTTCTCTAACAAAGATTCAAGAAGAGCTTTACCCACGCATTCTGAACAAGAATGTCATCTCCTTGGTCTATCACAAGCAACGGATGACACAATAACACAACATCAAGCATCTTGGCGGGATTCTGACTTAGAGGCGTTCAGTCATAAGCCCGCAGATGGTAGCCTCACACCAGTAGCTCCTCAGCCAAGCACACACACCAGGCGTCTGAACCTGCGGTTCCTCTTGTACCGAGCAGGATTACTATTGCAGCAACACATCACCAATAGATGTAGTGGTTTAAAACCAGTCAGGCAGCTCGTTCACTCATTCCCGCCCTTCTTTTCCTCCCCCTACTCCCGGAGGGACGGAGAGGAGAATTGAAAAGAGCGCAACTCCCCTTGGTTGAGATAAGAACAGTCCAGTAACTTAGGCATAACACAAATCATTACTGCTACCACCAGTAATAATAATGATAAAGGAAATAACAAGGGAAGAGAATACAACACCTGACAGCCCGCCAACCAATAACTTTCCCCCCCCCCCCCCCCCCCCCCAGCCTGACCAAGCACCGACTGATACCTAGTCCAGCCCCGCAGTCCACTAGCCCTTCCAGGTAACTCTCAGTTACATCCTGGGCATGATGTGCTGTGGTATGGAATACCTCTTTGGGTAGTTTGGGTCAGGTGTCCTGTTTCTGCTTCTTCCCGCTTCCTCTCCTCCCTGGCAGAGCATGAGGCTCAGAAAGTCCTTGGTCAGACTAAAACATTTGAGTGGTAACTAAAAACATTGGTGTTATCAGCACCATTCCCAGGTCGAAAGTCAAAAACACAGCACTGCAGCAGCTACTAAGAAGGACAAAAAAATGACTGCTACTGCTAAACCCAGGACAGTAGGGTAAAACTAACCTGTCTCATGAGGGTCTAAACGCAGCTCACATTCCCTATTAGTGGGTGAACAATCCAACACTTGGTGAATTCTGCTTCACAATGATAGGAAGAGCCGACATCGAAGGATCAAAAAGCATTGTCGCTATGAACGCTTGGCATATACTGGAAACAAGTATCATTGGCTGGGGATGGCTCCTCACCATTCTATGCATAGGAAGAAGTGCCCTCAGGTAAAGTGTGTGGAGTACACCTTTACAAACTTTAGAGGTAGGTTGATGAGAAACTTCTACAGAGCCATCTTGTACTTTTTGCCTATTGTACCATACATATCAGTAAAATGGACTTAATTTTGGATAGATTACCTAGCGCTTCATTATAGTCTCTTTACATCTGTTTTTCCTGTTCCACACTGGCCAAACTTTTTAATGTTGTCCACATTCACATCTGAAAACCTTTCCTTGTGCTATGTAATAAGCATAAATGAGCTGGCCTGTCTGGAACTGATTTTTAGCAGATTCAAGATTTGCTCTAAAAAGTATTGTCTCCAGCATACCAATTTTTGTTCCTTGATGAGCTATGGATAAATTTCTTAATTCAATCTGAAGCAAAATAAGAAGGTGAAAGGAAAAAAAAAAAAATGGGAAAAGGAGTCAATGAAGCACTGAAAAGTTTGGTTTAGTAACATGACTTTGAAGACCCAAGATCCTCTGGAGTGATATTTCAGATGGTGGAGATAGATCTTCATGACAGATATGGAGCAGGTGTATTACTGCAGTAGGTATACTATCTTTAATAACTGTTAAAAAATCCTAACCTGGACTTGGGAGGATGTGGGAAAGAAAAGAAACAGTCAGAAGTCATTCAGAAACATACAGATTCAAAGCTTTTAACTGAGGCTACTCATCCCACAGGTCACTGAGAGACGGTGTTTTAGCTCGTTTGAAGAGCAGACATGAGCAGCTGAATCATCCTTATCATGGATTTGGAGAAAGATTTTTGCCTCTCTGAACTCACCTCCACCTCCACCTCCTCCACATTAGCTAGGCAAGGTCTGGTTACCCAAGCTCTCTGAAGGTAAAATCAGTCATCCTCTAAAGGAATGCTATGAAGACAGCCATCAAATACCATCTCCTCTGGCTCTCCAGATGCTGCCATTTCAGAAAGATGTTATGAGAGACCGGTGGTTTTTATTTTGTTCAAAATAAATAATCAGTGTGCTAATTGGTATGACCAAATGAGAATACCTGTCTGCTACAACGTAATGAATGGAGTTGGTAACAGAGAAATGCCAATACTGGTGGGGCTGTTAGTTAAGCAGGGGGGACTTTTTTTTAAAAGGATCATGCAACTCAGACCCTTTAATGGCACTGACAGACCTGTTTGAAAGTGAGAGCAGGAATTTTTTCCCATGAAATTATACTAGGATCAATATGCTTTCAGTTTGTCCCTCTACTTCCCAAGGCTGAAAGGCTCAGATTCTGCAAAATGTAACCCAAATAACATACCTTATAAAATAAAGAATTTTATCAGCTAAAATATCTCACTGAATGTTACTCACATGGTGATCTGAGACAGATCGTGCTACTGGAACTTTATTACCTACTGTCATTTAAAACTAAATTGGTCCAATAGATAAAAACTTGCAACTTAGCTGTGAGCTTTTCTAAAGCCACTGTAAATATTGGAAGAGACTTATTTGGAATTTGAACATATTAAAGAAATTACATGAAAAAAAAATTTTTTTTTCATAATGGCTTTGAAAAAATTATACATGCAAGAAAATAAGATTTCATTCCTCTTAGTTCCTGGTCTGGAAATTTGAAAATATCTATGACTTACAACAGCAGTTTTGGTGTTTGTTTTTTGTTGTGTTTTTTTTTAAATCAAAATTGAGCCTGCATGTAACATAATGATCTGTATGCAGAGTATGCAGCTAACCACTGGTATTCACCACCAGTAACACAGATGGATCTGCCTATTCAGGTTGTGAAACATATGGCTTTAGTAAGGAAGAAATGACAGCTGAGCTAAGTATCTTTGACAGAGTAACTCTAGGAAAAGAATAAAAAGTTAGTTGCTTTGAAAATTGCCTTGCTTTCTTCAAAGCTCACACTCTCCAGTTCACCCTCTGTCATCTTAATATCCATGAGTTCTGTTTCATGCTAGAAGTTTTTCATGTCTTTGTACCTTTCAAAACTATATGAGATACATGGCCAGGAGCAACTGCCAGGATTAGCATTACTGAGCACAGAACATGCTATTTCTTTTAAGTCAGAGAAACCAGTTGCTTTTATTATACTAAAAATTGACCATGGATTATATCTCACATTCCATTACATTTTGCTTTTCTGTTAAAACTATTAGCAGTGTATAATTTCATTAAGGTCTAACTTTTCTCCTTAATAGAAACCTTCCAACTGCTTCTGATTCAATTCTTTTTAAGAATTTTTAAAAGGCCTAGCTAAGACTAATTATCTGTAGTTTCACCAGTTGCTGAGCTATAGTTCTGGGGAAATAATTCTGACACATGAATATGGAATTTTAAGAATTCCCAGTTAGTTTTGATAGTCCTCTCAGCCTGAAAATTAAAGAGGTGCAACATCATGCTTTATTCTTTTCATGCAATAATGAGATCAGAATTTTTATACAAGTAATTTTCATTGAGGTTAACAGAAACAGAGCAGAGTAGAACAAATAGAGTAGTTCTCCCTGTTTCCAGAGAGACTGACTTATGTTCTGTTTCAATGTTACACTAAGGTAGTCATGGTACACACTCTTGTTTACACAGTAGGAGCAGTTAAGTTTGCAAACTTTAAAAATAAGAAAGAACTGTGCTATTGAATATCAGCTATATATGAGGCTTTAAAACGGAATGACGATTCTGGAACTTGTGAACAATAAGACATCATTTGAAGCAGGATGTTCCTTAACAGGAGAAATGTATAAGGACTTCTGAGAAAAGTCAGTGGCTAAAATGACACAAACATCTACTTCTGTTCTCACACTTTCCTTTGTACAAATTATTTTCACAAATCCTGTACTTCTAGCATGTTGTCTGTGCTGCAGGTGTATGATGGTTTCTTCTGTAATGTGAAGGATAAAAAGGCCTCATTACTCTAAGCAACATTATAAAACTCAAGAACTCATTTGAACTAATTTTGTCTAACCTAGTACATCTGTAGATTTTAAGTACAGCTATCATCTAGATATCTATCACTAAATACAATAGCCTTTAGAAATACTATTATAACCTGATCACAAATGAAGGATGACTAGTATTTTTTTTATTATTGCATCAGTCTTTTATAGTGTTTTGAATAGGGTACAGACATGTATCTTAGAAACCTTTTTTAAAGAAGAGACAGCTATTTTTATGGTTCACAATAAGCTTGTACTCAAGCCATAGAAGTTTGAGCCTCAGCCAGCTATTAATTTGATGGAACTATTCTTCTAGAAAACCATTATAGTTTTGTGCTGGCTTCCTGAGATAAAGGGTTGCTCATGGTATTCACAGTGAATTATGGGGGTCCCAGAGGTATTTCAGCTCTAAATAAAGTCTGTCAAGGCAAGGAACGCAGAAAGGCACTTGGTGTAACTTCTGTAGTTTAGAAGTGTGAAAATTGTCACTTCTGGTTTGGTGCTAATATCTGGACAAGAGCCCAGACTGAAACCTCATAATTTCTTAAAGATTTTCCCACTAGAAGTAGGGATTTTGGCTTATCTGAAAGACAAGGCAACATGATGCTAGTGTGGCAGCTGAGCAAGTGCATTAAAGCTGACACTGAAGAAAGACTGGTCTGTTTGGGTGATCTTTTTTCCCCTTCATTACATTTTCTTATTCATGAAAGAATAACAGTTTCAAACTTCCCAAGAACTTCTGTTTGAACATCAAACCAGCAAGCAGCATTTAAAAACCTGTTTCAAGAAGGAATATTTATGTAAGTCACTAATGGCAATTTCTGCCACAACAGTTGCTGTTTGAATAAGGCTGTACCTCAATGAAATAAAAGTTCTGCAGTTAGGTTTTCAATATTCTTGCAAAGAAATACTGCTATATCACACTAACAACTCACATCAAGTAATGAAATTCTAGCATTAGAAGATCTAATGTTAGGAAGGAGGGCACATATTACACTGAAAGTATTCTCCATAAGCTTTAAAATTTTAGATTTTTTTTACTTTCAATGGCATTAAAATTGTGTCCTATCCTGCTCTATGGTTGTGGGGAAAGCTGATCTTTTTCTCTGCACAGTTTGCATTAGAAACCACAGGCCCTCCAGAGGTCGAGAAATTAAACGACAATTAATTTTATTGTTAGCTTCCCTAAAACTGTATCAGGGGAACAAAAGTCTTGGCAAGTTCCTATTCTTAGAGCCAAAGTAGAAGGAGAAAAGGAGAAAAAGAGAAAGGAAAGAAAGAAAACAAGAAATAGGCTCACCACCCCACAGATCCAGAAACATCTCGGTCACAAAATGGAAATCCTTTCAGTTATAGCCCTTGTAGTCTGTAATTCCTGACTGAGGTCCAGAGTAGAGGGACACACACACACACACGCACACTCTAACACACCACGTGCCTGAAGGACAAGTGCCTTTTTATAGAGCCACACCAGGGCCATCAGGTAAGCCTCCAATTCACCTTGTGCCTTGGCAGGCACCTCAAGCATCTGTGCGGCTGTCCCTGAGCAAGTTGTTGCCACAGCTGTTGACCTTCCTGGCCTCAGGGCAGACAACACAGGAATACATCCCCACGCCTTCATGGAACACAATCACTGCTCTACCCTCAACCAACAACAAACAGGCTCTCAGACTCCCTCAGTTCCTTCTTTCTTTTGAGTTGTTTTGAGACACACAGAAAAAGGGTCTCTTGATCATCACAAGTTTTTACCAAGATTTTTTGCTGTTTCATCCATATGTTAGGGGTTTTTTGCAGTTGTGGTCTTGATATAACACAGTGGGCTGTTGTCATAATTGGAATTGGCATAAGAAAATGCATTACATTTTTAGTACAGCAATTTTTATCTGCCATTGATATAAGTAATCTATTTTCAGAAAAAAAATAGGTTCTGTGTTTCACACACGGTATGATAGCTCTCATTGTTACACTGGGTGAATGCGCCAGGTGAAATGAAATGTAGTAATGTGACCAGAGCATTTTCTTCCGAAGATGTATTTCATTGTGGCATTTTCAGTCTTAACTGATTATTAGTTACAGAGGTCTCCGCATAGAGAATGATATTTTTTTTAATGCTACAACATATTCTATTTAGATTTTTGAGGAAATTAAATTCAAAATAACAGAAGTAGACTTATTTCAGAAAATACTGGCATTTACTGGACATTTTCAGAGCTTTAAAAGCAAACCTAAGTTTGATACACAAGTATAAGCCTATTTGATTACCACTAGTGTGAAGAACAGTACTTCTTAGTATAACAAAAGATATTGTAAACTAAAGAGGAACAACTTTAAAAGGACATATGTTATAAATGTGTACATAATTATCTGTGTGTACAATTATCTTACACACTTTTTTGATTTAGTTGTATAACATGATTTTAAATATTTATTATAAACCCTTATGTAACTTAAAAAAACAGTTTAACGTGACTAAAAAAATCAACGATTTAAGACTGGGCAACTAACTCTGTTAAAACTTAGAAAATCATAGAAACACTAACAACAGTAACAGTTAAATGGAATAATTAAATGGCAATGGACTAGCCATATGTCATGGTTTAAACCCAGTCAGGTAATTCGTTCGCTCACTTCCCCCCCTTTCTTGCCCTCCCCCTGCTCCCAGAGGGACGGAGAGGAGAATCAAAAAGAATGAAACTCCCACGGGTTGAGATAAGAACAGTTTAGTAACTAAGGTATAACACAAATCACTACTGCTACCACCAATGAAAATAATGATAAAGGAAATAACAAGGGAAGAGAATACAACACCTCAGCACCAGCCGACCGATAACTTGCCCCCCTCAGCCCAACCAAGCACCGACCCATACCTCCTCCAACTCTGCAGTCTCCCAGCCCTTCCGGCTAACTCCCAGTTACATCCTGGGCATGACGTGCTGTGGTATGGAATACCTCTTTGGTCAGTTTGGGTCAGGTGTCCTGTCTCTGCTTCCTCCTGGCTTCCCCTCCTCCCTGGCAGAGCATGAGGCTCACAAAGTCCTTGGCCAAACCAAAACATCGCTATCAGCTCTGTTCCCAAGCTGAAAGTCAAAACACTGCACTGCACCAGCCACCAAGAAGGGGAAAAATGACTGCTACTGCTGAACCCAGGACACCATACTATAGTCAGTACATACAACTCAAACAAAAAGAAGGAGTGCAACTGGATTTTAATATTAAAAAGCAAAACTACAAAAGTTGGAAATTCAATCCCTTGGCAGACAAGAAGCATTCCTCATATGCTGGTCATTTTATGAGGTCCAATTTGAATCATGTAAATCCAGATCCTGTTCAGCTCCAGAGAGAATAGTCAAAACTAGGTAGGGAGTTAGAACAGAAACTGATAAAAACAGAGCTGAAGAAAGACTTTTTAGATCCTAGGACATGCCATACTCTTTTCCTTATTCTTTGTCCAGCTTCTCCTATATTTACTTCTCTCCCTTTTGCTGTGGATGTGGCAATTCTTCATCCAAGATCCCGGCACATGGTGGGAGTCAGTCCTATATGATTCTTCTTCTTATCCTTCTTACATAAACTTTGCTGTATCTTTGTCTCAAGATTTCACATAGAATGGTGGATTCACAACATTTAAGGTTGCAGTAATCTTTAGAAAATAGTTTACACTGTGTAAATTAAACATGAAAATTCTCATTCATTTTTAACCTTAACCTTGCTCAGGTCTTCTGCAATTTACCCTTCTCCATAATCCGTAACAGATAGATAGCCATTCTCAAAGTATAGTTAATATTGCAGATGTAGCTGCTTCTATAAACATTTTTTGCAAGATATGTCTTTCAGCAGCTTTTATTTGACAATTGGTAAAAGTGAATGTTCCACAAAGGACAAATAATCAGGTTGTACAAACCATCTAGTAGAGTTAATGCCAGAAGGAAAAAAACATAATGTAGCACTTTGGCACAAAATTCTTGAGAGCTTGATTATATGTTTAGTGACATTACAAAAATACCTTTATTCATTACTGTAATGTTCCTGACCACGTGTCATTTGAGACCTACAATAAGGATTTCATGTATTTGTGAAAACTGAGCTGTAAATCTGAAGAAACAGCTGCCACTAAAACCAAGATGGCTGTATTGTAAGTCATCAAGACTTGAAAGGATTACATTTAGAAGGTTAAATTCAATGTCATTCTTTTTTTTCAGTTGTGAATTGTAAAATCCATTCTGTTGGCTAGAAACCAGAAGCAATTCAAAGCTAGAATGAAATATGTATTAAGAGGGGAGGGGGGGAGAAGGACGATAATTTTGAAAACAAAGATGTAATTTCTGATTGCAGCAATAAAGATCAATGAAAGTTGTCCTTGGCTATTAAATAAAGTCAACAGTTGTGCACTGTTATCACAGTACTACTTTATTTCTGAGATACTACCTATTCTGAAAATTGCAGTGCTCTGCTGCCGGTTAGAGACTGTGAATATAAGGAACACTGAACATTTCTGAAATCTGCTCTATGGTATGTGAATTCTTCTAGTGGGGTTCATAGTCGATATTGAGAAATATTTGCTCTGGCTGGAGTACCTCTTTTAACAGGGCTAAAAGATCATGTCCTTTTTTAGTCAAGCAAATGCAGCCTATGGAGGAAAAGTGCGTATAAATAAAGCAGAAAGAAAATAATAATAAGGGGGGAAAAAACCCTCAAGCTAAAGGACAAGTGTTGAGACAAGAAGTGAGTATAAAGTGGTTCTGAACACATTTAGATTATAAATTAGAAAATTCTTAGAGTAACAGGAGCATAACCTAATTGCTTTTAAAATGGGTCACTCATGAAGGAGTAATATGGGAACAGCAAGGGGGCTATTCTGAATGCCCAGTAGGTTGTTTGAATGATTTCCATGCCCCCACACCCCAGTCTCATTTTTCTATATTTCTACTGATCTCAGTAGTTTTTGTGTTATGCCCATTTTGTAACGATTTAAAAAACATTTTATAAGTATAGAGTACTCTGAATCTCAACCATTCCTAAAAGATAAAATGTATTACTTGTGCTTAAAATTTATGCATGTTTAAAATATAAGCACATTGCTAAGATTGAGCTAATAGTGTTTAATCAATCATATTCCCCTCCTGGGATAAAAGAAATTGCTCTTGTGAAAAAAATTTCAGTGTATATACAGTATCCTTCCACACACTACTGTTTCTATCTCACAGTGAAATGATTGTTGTTTCATGATCTATTCTCTGCTACTCTACTAAATGCTTAGTATTTGCTGCAGTAACACCTGATTTTTGAAGAAGGCGCAAGGCATTCAGAGACTTGACTGATCACAACTACTCATATTTTGCTACAGTTTACATTAAACTGCTATATAGAACAAACTCCATAGGAATCCTGAAAGCAAGGAGCAGAATCCAGGACTGACCATCATGTCCTTAACATCAGGGTTTCTGCAGTCACCTGTATTCCTGGCTGCAGATGTGAGGAAAGGCTCAGGCATACAAGGAAGTCCTAACCCTCCTAAAATGTTGCAATCATTGTGTCTGAAGTGTTCTGCCCCATCATTCAGAGCAGTAGAGATTTTGACTCTGAATCCCAGTTTCACAACTACCCCTCACTGCTGCCTTTGATTAGACACCACAGTCCAAGAAAGGAACAAGATTTCCATCTCTCTAACATTTCAAAGCGAAGTGAGAGAGTTATACACCAATAATAATAAACGTATGTATGACTAGAGTCATTCAAGCTCCACCTTGAAGGTGAAAAATAGTATAAAATAGCCCAACAAAGGGGGTATATTGGGGAAGACATCATTGCGGACGAGTCGAAGAAAATTCCATCAACAGACTACCCTTGACTCCTGGGACCGGTCAATGGGCTGGACCTTTCTTCTCCACCCTGCTGAACCCAGGGCAGGACGCCTTTGAGTAAGACTTGCACTGTATTAAGTGTTTCCCTGGGAAAATCGGGAATCTCTATATAGAGCTACTTTCCACTTTTTACTTTTATATTTTAAAGCCAGGATGTGTTATTCATAACTTTATTGCATGTTTGCATGACTTATTATTTGCACATGCTTTTGCAGACAATATATTTATCACCAGCAATCCATAAGAACCTGTATCTGTTGCTTTAAAAAACTGCACTGTTTGAGTAGCTAATCAAAATAGTTTTCTCACTGAACATGACCAAATCATTCAGTGTGGCTATGTTAGTTCATGAGCACGATTAGACTGAAGGTGCAGTGTGCTATTAGTGCGCTATTAGTGCATCTGGGATCGTGATTGTTCAACATATTGAACGAGACCCGACTGATAGTGGTAAATTGGGCATCACTCAAAATCTAAGCTTAGCTGCATCCAGCTCCTCTAATATCTGAGGACCAAGTGGAAAGCAAGGGGGTTTATTTTCTTCCAAATTGTCTTGCCTTTTAACACAACAGAGGGGAAGTAAGCTCTTTCCTACATTTACAAGAATAGATATAAGAGAGGAACCAGCAACCTAAGCTACAGGGTTTACCTTTGTGAACATGGCATTCTTCAGTGAAAATAAATTAATGAATTAAAATAGTCTCCTTTATGAAAAGAATACTGTGGTACAGTTGTGATAGAGTTGGCAGTAGTAGGGCTAGAAAAACACCTCCACCCTAACATATTTGTCTTTGCTCAAACATTTATAGTAACTAAGCTTAAATGTCTGTTTTAAATATTATGTGCTTGTTCCTTTCATTTCTTATACAGGGAAAATGGGTGAAGATTATTAGATCAAATTATTCTTAAAGTTCTGTTTTAATGCTACCTTGGCTTAAGAGTAATGAAAAGGAGCCTCAGAAACCAATTACTATATCGCAGTATGAGAAGAAAAATATTTGTAACTGTTGATACAGGGAAGTACTCAAGCTCGGTATAATAATTTTTATAAAAGCAGATATTTTGCCTTTATTTTAAAATAGAAATTTCACATAGTACTATAATTATAGTCTTAGAGACTTAGTACTAATAAAACTGAAAATCTTGAATGTGGAAAAGAGCACCCATAAGAAACAGCTAAAGCTCTGAGAAGGAGAAAGTTAAAGAGTGGCCAGTGTTGTGATCGTACAATATTATTGTTCAACAGAAAATTTAAATTCAACACATCAGCAATAATGAGGTAATTTGAAAGCCTAAGAAAATAAACAAAAATAAAAGGTTTTTTTTACTTTTATTTATTACAATTATTAGACCATGTTTTGCACTTGGAAAGTATATGCCACATGTAGGAAATCAGTGGGTGAACCAGAGATGTTCTAAGAGAGAAATAAATGTTCATATGTTTTGGAGAAACCTTCAAGAACATTGATAGAAAGAGCTAGCAATAGTAATAAGCCATGGTTTAAACTAATCTTTTTGTCTTTTGTTTTCAATGGGAAGCAAAGAAATAATTCACTTACATTAATTAATACATGGCCTAGAAAATTTTCATTTATTTCAGGTCAAAAGAGTACATAGAGTGTCCTGAATTACAAAAAGGAGGCATTTCTGAGGTATCTCTGGATGACATGTACCTGGCAGTTACACAGCGTGATAAATAGTAATATGGGATTACAACAGCTGAATCTGCTAAGAAAAGTGAATACAGAAATGTCCTGGGTTCAGCAGTAGCAGTCATTTTTCTCCTTCTTGGTAGCTGGTGCAGTGCAGTGTTTTGACTTTCAGCTTGGGAACAGAGCTGATAGTGATGTTTTGGTTTGGCCAAGGACTTTGTGAGCCTCATGCTCTGCCAGGGAGGAGGGGAAGCCAGGAGGAAGCAGAGACAGGACACCTGACCCAAACTGACCAAAGAGGTATTCCATACCACAGCACGTCATGCCCAGGATGTAACTGGGAGTTAGCCGGAAGGGCTGGGAGACTGCAGGGTTGGAGGAGGTATCGGTCGGAGCTTGGTCGGGCTTGGGGGGCGAGTTATCGGTCGGCTGGTGCTGAGGTGTTGTATTCTCTTCCCTTGTTATTTCCTTTATCATCATTATCATTGGTGGTAGCAGTAGTGATTTGTGTTATACCTTAGTTACTAAACTGTTCTTATCTCAACCCGTGGGAGTTGCATTCTTTTCAATTCTCCTCTCTGTCCCTCCGAGAGCAGGGGGAGGGCAAGAAAGGGGGGGTAAGTGAGCGAACGAGTTACCTGACTGGGTTTAAACCACGACAAGAAACAAAAAGTAAACTTGCAGAAAGCTATATGAAAAAGCAGAACCTTCAAAAAAACACCTTCAGTCAGTATAGCAGCTTGGGCAGCCAAGCAGCAGCAGATCTCATCAGCCAAGCAGGGAAGCAGGTGCTGTTTCTTAGCCTTAGACTTCTGATCTTCCAATGGAAGCTATCCAGTGAATTCAGCTATAACTTTATGTCCTTGAAAAAGCAACTATTGCCTTTTTGCTACATATAAAAATAATATTTCTTGTAAACAAACTGAAGTAGTCTTTAGCTATATGAGGTATCATGCAATTTGTAATACACTACTGATTACAGACATGATGATAAAAAGTAGAATAGTGGTCTATTTAGGCCACTCTCTTAATTAAGAATTTGACCATTGGGAACTTACCTTTAATTAAGCACACTGAATACCACATTGACCTCATTGTATGCTGTTGTAAAGTGCAAATGAGTATCCTAAAGGTGGGATTCACCTGGTCAGACTTGGCTATTCTTAAGCAAAGTACCCTCATCTCTTGTGAGTGTGCTATGGCTGCTAGGTCTCATATTTGCTGCTAGTTCAACTTTAATTATGCATGAATTCATGTTCAATTTTCTAATAAACACTAATGAAGAAATTACTTTGAGACTTTCTTCAGCTTCTTCTTGGAAACTCTTATATTTTGTATCTCTAATGAATTACATTCTTAAATTTATTATTATGTTTCTTGAGCAGATTTTCTGGTTTATGAATCACATCGTCATTATTTTATTATGATTTTATTTTTATAAAATACACTGTAGTTCTGAATTATAAATGGACTTTGTTTTCATTCTCTTGCCTACCAAAAGGAATACGCTGCATTTTTTTCCCCCATTGTCACAACTGCAAACCCTTAATGTAGTATGTGGAAGAGTTTACCCAGGGGACAAAAAAGAAAAAAAAAGTTAATATGCAGAAAGCCTCAAATAATTCCTGAAAAAATATTTTCCATATTTATGTGTAGAAGCTCATAGGATATAGACTGGCACGCTGCCATTTAATTTCATAGAACTATGAAAAGCTAAATGTGTTTAATCCTGCTGAGATTCCAGCCTTTTGTGCTTCCTGCAACAAATCAAAATTATTAAAAACTAGCTGCAGTCAAAGTTTCCATAACTGGCAAGTTGTTTAATATACTCCAGACCAGAAGCAAAAACAGGTAAGAGATCTGAAGTTATTAAAATTTGATCAGTGGAGATTGATAGAAGCAACATCATAAGACAGGGTGACTAATGTTGAAATTTGCAAGGAACAATCAGATTAAAAAAAATCTGGTTTAGAGGGCCATAATGGATAATGTAACAGGACATATATTTTATCTGAAATATTATAACAAAAGTTGTAGAAAAGCTTAGACCAACGACGATAGTGATATGACTGTTTGCAAGTAACGTCACAGTGGTTTTAGAATTATCATCTTATCTGAGAATATAAATAGCATATGACACAAAATGCTATGTCTTGGAAGAATTGTAAAAGCATATGCGCTTACATAGTTCATATCATTGTAGAATTTTTACCTTTTTGCTTGAATTCAAGTTATATTTTTTTTTGTTGTTGTTGTGCATGAGGTTGTTTTGCTTTGGTTTGGTTTTTTTTTGATTAATACATCTTTTAATTTTAGTGAGGAAATACATGGTAATCTGGAGGTAGTAGAAAAAGATAGTTTTAGTTGTCTAGTGAAGTTGACTTTTTAAATCATTGTTGTAACCTCTTTGACATCTGTATTTTTTCATACACTGCTTATCAACAAAGGCCCTCCTTGGGCCTAGTAATATTTCTCATTCTTCTTTGGCTAAGCAGTTGATAAAAATTTGAGAAGGTGAGGTAATTCTTGCCTTAACACCGCATCATCTATTTCAAATGGAATTTCCAAAGGACATCTTCTATAGTTTTAATTTTCATAACCAGAGAAACAACAAAACTGAAGCTACACAGAGCAGTGATTCTGCTGAGTACCTTTGGACTGCACACTGGATGAGGCAGGCTTTTTCAGTAGGCACCTTTGTCTTTCTTCCCATCTCTCCATACCAGTGGAACTCATTCTTTTCTGTCTTGTACCTTATTCAGTCTCTAGTACAAAGGCCCTTCATGGCACATGAATTGCCTCACATATTAGAATGGCATTTATATCTACCTTGTATATACTTTCTACTCATTAGAAAAAGACTAGGCAAGATGCAAGGTAACACAGGATCAGGCCTCTGATATTTGAAATAATAGAAGTGATGCTTGTTCTTGATTGCGTATGATTTATTCTTTATTTTGCCCACCTAATTTATTCTGTACAAGAGTATCTAGCTTTCCCAAACCTTTGCAAAATAAATAGTTTGAAAAAAATTGCCCATAAGAAGTCTTGCTTTGTTTTCCTTCTCAATTTCCTTTTCTTTACCCTATTATAGCTTTTCTGTGACTTTCAAATTTTTCCTATAATGTTTCTTTTTAGGAAAGCCAGAACATTTGGTATTTCCTAGTCACTGACACCTAAATATACATTTTCTGTTAGAATATCATCACAAATTAACTGTCTTGTTCTGACCCCTCATTCTCAATATTGGCAAACTAGAAATTTAGCCATTCTATAAATTCTATACTGCTTCTTAACATTACCTTATCAGGCAATATGCCCATATGTTTTGACTTCATTTTCACAGTTCATTCCAAATCCTTTTGATATCTCCTAGAGCAAGCATACAGGCCAGGCAGGAAAGATGAAGAATAGCCCTTCAGTCCCAAAGGTAGGGATTTTGTCTGGATTAGCAAAGAAAAATTTTAGTAGGAAGGGAGACAAAGGAGACCATCATTTAAGTAAAGGAGACTAAGTAAGCACACCAGAAAAAAAGCTGCATAAACACTGTATATTTACTGCTAGATTGATGATAGTGCAAAATACATGTTCCTTTGCACAGTAGTCTGTAATTTACTGCAAGAATCTGTATGCCTGCAAATTGTTTAATATGTTAGGAGTACTGCCAGTAAAAGATATGCAGGAAAACCTAGCATCTAGTATGGCTTGTCTGGAGGACAGAAGAAATGATAGAGGCAAGAATCTCAGCCTTATAATCTGATTTAATTATGGAATTGGCAAGAAAATTAAGTAATCTTAACCCCATGCAATGCTACAGGTTTGGGGAAGAGTGGCTGAGAAGCTGCTCAGTGAAAACAGGACATAGGGGTGCTGATTGATGGGCCTGAACATGAGCCAGTTTGTACCCAGATGGCCAAGGTCAATAGCATCCTGGCCTGTATCAATAATAGTGTGGCAGCAGGGCCAGGACAGTGATCATTCCCCTGTACTCAGCACTGGTGATGCTGCACCTCGAATCCTGTGTTCAGTTCTGGACCCCTCACTACAAGAAAGACATTGAGGTGCTGGAGTCAGTCCAGAGAAGGACAGCAAAGCTGGTGAAGGGTCTGGAGCAGAAGTGTGATGAGGAAGGACTAAGGGAGCTGCGGTTGTTTAGTTTGGAGAAGACTCAGGGGAGCCTTACTGCTCTCTACAGCTACCTGAATGAAGGTTATAGCAAGGTGAGGGTTGGTCTCTTGTCCCATGTAACAAGGGACAGCACAAGAGGTAATGGCCTCAAGTTGCACCAGGGGAGGTTTAGACTGGATATTAGGAAAAATGTCTTCACAAAGAGGATAATCAGCTAGATGCTGTTCAGTCTTGGAATAGTTGGTGGTACCTGTCCAAAGACACAAACCGGGTCAACAGACATGTTTGGATGGGTGTAAGGAACAAAATACATGAATGAATGAAAATAAGAACAGAAAGAGTAGTGGCATCAAGTGGAATGTAACTGTTTTTAAAGTTAAATAAATGGAAGGAAAAATGAAAAGAGATTAGATATAGAGACAGAAAAAAGCACAGAGAGGAAGATATGAAGTTGTAATGAAGCTGAGAATAAAAGAAATTAAATCAGAGAAATTTAAGTCCCAAAATTTCTGCAGCCTCTTCTGCTACCTGAAACGTGTTTTCCTCTACAGTCTAGCGTAATTGGACTCCTAACTGTGAGCCTCCCCACTATAATTCTGGTTTGAGAGCAGAGGTGAGCCCATTTCACCTTCTTTCACAGTGGGACAGTAACGAGCTATTCTAGCTATTCTATTATTTGGATTTTCTAGTCTACCCCCCTCTGGCTTTATACATTCAAAAATTATAAAAGCCTCCTATAATTAATTTAACTTTTTGGACATTACTGACAGTAGGCTTACATAGACAGTCTCCTTTAATTTTGAGCTACATACTGTTTTCCATATACATAATGTTTCATTTAGCTATACAAAAGCACATACTGTTTGCTCATACTCTGTGACCTGTCATATCCATTTTTTATCATTCTCTCAGTCTTTATGTCATCTGCCAACTTTGTCAGTACTGATTTTATGTTTTTATCCATTACTTCAAATGCTAAACAGAATAAGACCAAAAATCAATTTTTGAGAGACTCAACTGGGATCGACCCCCTCAGTGACAATTGTTGTTTTGGCTGCTGGTTAGTCAGCTTCAATCTAGTCAATGCATATCATGTTAACTTTGCATCATTCTACTTTCTTACTCAAAATGTCATGTGCAAATAAGACAAATGTCTTACTGATAATTACTTTTTATCAATTAGCTTATAATCTTCAGTGAAAAAAAAAAGGACAGATTAGCCTAACAGTATATATTTTCCAGAAATCCATTTCATTATCATTAACTGCACTACCTGCCTCTAATTTGCTTTTAGTCGAGTACCATATCAGCTCTTCTATTACTTGCCCAGGATTGACACCCAGGCTGTACAGCTTGTAATTACATTGGCCAGTCTGTTTATCTTTTCGTATATTGAAACACTAGTTTTAATCATTATTTGATGATATAATTGTAAAAAAAGTCTTGATATGTTTCTTTACCTGATTTGTAGTTTTATAGCATCAGTGGAAACTGTCACTTAGTACTATTCCTTCTTCTGCAACTAAGTTCTATTTAAAGAAAGTTCTTGACAGAAGAAAAACAAAGGACTTATATTTTCAACAAATAACAAATTATTGTATTTTGTTTAAAAAATAAAGACTATTTGTATCCCTTGTTCATTTAAAGTAGCTTAGGATTAGGACTCGAGCCAAGAAACGTAAATTAATAAAATAACAAAAGGAAACCAAACTAATATTTTGTAGGGGAAACTACCCCCTTACAAAAGATAGACATTAATAATATACCTACTTTCTAGGGAAAGTCAGTGACAATAATCCTGGTTTTGCTTTGGTAGAAGATATGGAGTATTCTCCTTCCAACCATAATGTGGAATTTATTACATGTGAAAGAATAGACTGAGCTACTCAACTGTAGCTTTTTCTCTAGTTTAGTCTTCTCATATAATGTCACATATTTTCTCCCAGTTTGCCCAGGTGAACCTGTTTTCTGTCTGTGTTAGTAAACTGTTTAAGGCTTAAACCATTATTCATTGTTTGATTCTGATCATGAAGAAGTATCCACAAGATACTTGAAACCATTATGTGAGTAATCTCAAACATTTACCAGGTGTTTGCAGCCATTATATGAGTAAGCTCTGGAACTATTATCATAGCTATTTATTGTTCTCTCATTTCTGTTTTTTTTTTAATTATTTTTTATTTTTAGTAAAAGATACCATCCCTGGACAGAATTTACACTCTAGTGTGGTAGGTGATAAGGAAGTATGCAGCAAGTGTGTCTTCATTCAGGAGGTCACAGTTTAATATGACCAGGCTTTTTGCATCTCACAAAAAGATAGAAACAGAGGGTAGTTAATAATAGCAGTTACGCAACTTTTCTATTCTTGCTACATTTTACTTACAGGTGTTTCAAGCCGCAGATTGAAAACCAGACATTTTTCTGAGCTGGTAAAAAAATAAGTTCATGTAGTCTCTCTGGTTTCATTACAGTGACTATAATCTGTTTTTAAAATGGTACAGCAGGGGAACATTTTACACGGCAGAGAGAGTCAGACACTCTTATAAAACAGTGCCAGTTACCAATTTTAAAGAATGACACTTTAACACTGCACTTGCAAAAGCAGACATTGAAGTTGAAAAGACAACCAACAAAGCAGATAACTGTGCATCTAACAGCAAATGACAAGAAACAAAAAAGAGAGAGCAGGACCAAAATAAAGATGTGAAAAGATTAACCATACAAGTCCTGTCTTTACCTCTTTCATTCCTTCTCTTCATAGCAACTGTTAGGCAATATCTTAGTGAAATCTGAAGTAAGATTTTTAAAAGATACCCTTAAACATTCAGTCTTGTGCTTAGTCATTTTTTTTAAATACCTATGCATAAAGCACACTGATTTCCAATGCCTCAGATACCATTTGCCACTGTGTGTTTCTAAATACTCACCAAATAGAATCATAGAATAGTTAAGGCTGGAGAGGACCTTAAGATCATCTAGTTCCAACCCCCCTGCCACAGGCAGGGACACCTCACACTAAACCATGACACCGAAGGCTCCGTCCAACCCGGCCTTGAACACCACCAGGGATGGAGCATTCACAGCTTCCTTGGCAACCCATTCCAGTGCCTCACCACACTAACAGTAAACTTCTTCCTTATATCCAATCTAAACTTCCCCTCTTAAGTTTGAACCCATTACCCCTTGTCCTATCACTACAGTCCCTAATGAATAGTCCCTCCCCAGCATCCCTATAGCCCCCCTTTGGATACTGGAAGGCTTCTATGAGATCTCCACGCAGCCTTCTCTTCTCCAGGCTGAACAGCCCCAACTTTCTCAGCCTATCTTCATACAGGAGGTACTCCAGCCCCTTGATCATCTTTGCGGCACTCCTCTGGACTTGTTCCAACACTTCCATTTCCTTCTTCTGTTGAGGACACCAGAACTGTACACAATACTCCAAGTGAGGCCTCTTTGCTTGGGCACTCAATTACTGTGTAGTCTGTAACTTCTGTAAGAGCACTGTGTCCTCTGATTATCTGCTGTCTAAACCAGATATCTAGTCTGTCTTTATAGTAGTTAGACTATAATATGCCTCCACTGATTAAAAAAAGATGGAGCTTAAGACAAAGATGGAGCTTAATAGAGATGGTGTTAATTGTCCTCCAAAGATGTTTACTTTTCTCCATTAATTATTTGAGAGAACCTAGACAACAAGGTAGGACAAGGAAATAAAAATACCTTTCAAGAAGAAAGTAGATCTAAATGTCTTCAATGGCTTTTAAATAGTTCTAGCCTGCTCTTATTAACAGTAATGGCAACATTTCTACAGGCTTATACAGAAGGTGAGCAGGTTACTCAAAACTTTCTGACTCAGGAGTATCGCTGTATTGCTGTTTTTAACAAATTTACTTTATTTTACAAGATTTGGTACAATATCAGAAAAATGTCCCAACCCAAAGTATCTTTATCAAAAGTAATTTTTTTTAATGTACTTTTTCCTGATACTGAAATCAGTATTGTTTTCAGGGATCATAAAGTATCCTGAGCTCACTGCAGCTAATCTCATTTTTTAGTTTTTACCATTTGTTTTAATGGATATCTTGTCCTGACAACACTTAGGTTTTATTTTGATTTACAGTAACATTACCAACAGAAACCAACAATCTTTCCAACCTATTTTATGTATTCTTTTTTCCCATTATGCCTCCACTGGGCCTCTTCCACCACATTTTCCTTTACAGAAATGCTACTATTCGCTCTCTGCTTTGTTCCAAGCTATCACCGCGGACATTCGTTACTGGGTATATAATTTTATGCTTGAAGCTCCACCTATCAAAAATTGCTGTATCAACATCTTGTCCTCTGTTCACAGCATAATTATCACTTTCAGAGATAATGAACCTCATCAAGGTCTTCTTTTCTCATTTTCATTTATGAACAAGTTTGTCTACTGCCAGGACTCAATGAAACTAAAAAGAGAAAGAGAGGAGACAGCACTGTCAGACTCTTACAACACTGCCGAGAGAGTGACAGGATGGTTTTTAAAAGATCACTAATGCAAGTTGCCTGCCAAATACTCAGCTGAACCTTGAATGGGACCAGGTGTCTTGCTTTAAGATTAACAGGATTTTATAGAAAATTTAGAAGTATGTTAGAAATTAGAATTAATGACTAGAAAGTTTTCTGAGATCAGAAAAAAAAAAAGAAAAATCAGCTTGACTATGCTTTGAAAAATTTCAGTGATTTTCTAGTAAAACTGATATTTTTGAATATTCCATGAGAGGGAATATAATCATTGCTACAGGTAAAAAAAACCTAGCAATTCATACATTTCAACAGTCTCTTTTTGAAATAGTTGGCACCAAGTGTTGGAAAGAAAGATGGAAGCAACATTGTAAGGAAAAACTGTAGCAAGAATTTCTCCAAAATCCATCATTTTTTCCTAAAAAACAAACCAAACCAGTAACATTTTCTTTAACCTTATTCCTTGATGGTTCGTATTAATGTCAATATTCTTTCTATACAGAATCAAAGAAGGCTAACCTATGATTTAGTACCATAATATGTGTAATCAATCGACTGATGGCTTGGTTTCACGAGCG
Organism: Pezoporus flaviventris; assembly: GCF_033815535.1. NCBI lineage: Eukaryota > Metazoa > Chordata > Aves > Psittaciformes > Psittacidae > Pezoporus > Pezoporus flaviventris. Next base: position 28,083,185 of record NW_026892550.1, read on the forward strand.
AAGATTTGGGAAGGGTTTTAACCACGCTTACTACAAGCACGATGACCAAGGGCATGTGGGATATCCAAATCTGGTTGGAGAAGAGGGCTGCTTAGGCAATGAGGAAGTCTCCGACCACAGCTGTCAACTCCTGAGCTAACTCGAGCTACCCATGCGCTGGTCCGCCCACATGCAATGTTGGATCTGCAGCTTCCCATGCACCTTGTCACCTACCATTTAGACCCTTGCCTGTCCATATAATACATGTCTTTCAGTGCATGTGACAAATGGTTATCTAAGGCTTCAAGTAATAAATCATCCTCCCACTTCTGAACTTCAGATCAAAGTATATGTTTTCATTTACTGCATTTTAAACCATAGGTACATTACCACTTTTCTAAAAGAATTTTTTAATATAATAGTTACCTTTCATAGAGCTGCTACTTAATATTGTTTTGTCTGTTGGTGAATGTGAAGAATTAGGTGCTATACAAATTAGCTTCTTTGCACTAGAAATGGACCAATACACCTTCTGTATCATATGCTTCTAAAGGATAAGACAGTCATCTAAAAAACAAACAAACAAACAAACAAAAAAAACCAAAAACAAAAACAAAATCACTTTTATGATGTTGTGGTTCCTATTACTGAATGGATCAGTTCTAGAACCAGGAACTTATTTTGAATGAATGGGGAAATTGACAAAGACCAGTATTAAGATCTCAATATTGTTTAAATAGTAGAACAGGCACCTAAATTCTTTTCAGAATACAAGCTGATATTCTTATCCTATTATTATTGTTATACTATGTTAGTAAAAAAAAAAAAAAAGAATTGATTCACCATAAGTTCATTTTTATAAGCTTCTGTGACCTGAGACCTTTTTCACACAATTGTAATTCTGACATCTGGTCAGACTAGTTTACAATTTATATTCCTTATATTCAGGATATAATATAAAATGTAGAAATAAACAGTCTCAAACAAAATAAAAAAAAAAAAGGAACAATAAGCACTCAAGAAAAAAAGCAAAATCACAGAAATATAAAAGGAAAACTCATGTTTCTTTAATGAGTGCTCCTGATGGGGAAGAGAGCCAAAATAACCACTGACATTTTTGTGATTTTGACTTTTTAATTGCTTGTTTGTTCCTTTGGGAAGCTTGCTCAGGCATCCGTTAGATTTTTGTAGCTAAATAAAGTGGTTGTTCATGTACTTCAGATTGCATTTGTAACTATCTTCGTTTCTTATTCTTTTTTGAATTCACTTTGAGCTGCATTCTGATTTGAGCTATAATGCAATGTTGCAAAAACCTAAAGTAATTGAACATTAGAACTTGCATATAAAATTAGACTACAGAGAAACACAGAAGTAAACTAAATGCCATACTGAATTAGTCCAGTGGTCATTTCCTACAATAATTTATGTTTAGAAAAAATAGGACAAAGGAGCATGAGGAACTGAGTCAAGCAATCTGGAGTTGGCATGTGTATTGCATAATCTTCACCCTTACAGAGGACACCTGATGATTTATAATTTTTAGACACCGATTTCAGCATAAAAGCCATGAAAGGCAGAATTTAACTTCTGAAGTTTTATTTGTCATTAATTTGGAGGACTCTGACCTCACCATCATGTAAATACTCAATTCCTCTTTGAATCTTACTAAGTTTAACCTAAATAAATTATTGAAATCAGAAGTGTCACAATTTAACTACATTTTACATGAAAAAGTGCAGATAGCATTTCAGGTTTCCCCCTCTTAACTAAACTGAATATCCCCATGTTCTTGTGTTATGAAACAAGGAGATAAGTATGCTGACTCTGCCTTGTCTATCATTTATTATATTGTAGATTTTCTTCATGTTCTCTCTTATTCATCTCTTTTCTAAATAACCTTTTTAACTTACTTTCATATGGCATTTTCCCCCCCAGCTTCAATTTTTTCTTGATCTTTTTTCATTTTAAAGCATCTTTTTAGAAAACAAAGTAACCAAAAGCCCAACTAAGACTGCAATATTAACTTATAGGCTGTTTCTCATTTAATGCTTTCAACTCTACAGTTTCTTTATGACTGGGACTTTTGAGAAGAGAGTTTTATATTTTTCTTTCTTGTGTACTTTACCTTGCTTTTGGTAATATCACATTTATTCTGCTTGTCAAGTTACCTCTAGTTCTGATTAGTTACAGCTTTCTAGAGTCTTCACAGTTCTTTCTGGTCCTGATTAGCCTAAATAATTTAATATACTTTGCAAATTTATTGTCTCATTGCCAATTTTTTTCAGAGACAGCTCTTTTAAGAAACACAACTATAAATCATTTCTCACAATGAAAATTTTCTTCTCTTTTGTCTTTTAGGTAAATTTTTATCCATAAGAATACTTGGCCTTTCCATTCATGTTTACTTCATCAGACTCCTGACTGGAGTCTTATCCAGTCTTTGACAAGACTGTGAATGAATTATACCTAAGAAGTTCAACTAAACTTGTACATTGAAAGAATTTTGAAAGATTCAATTATGTGGGGGGGGTTTGTTTGGTTGTTTTGATTTTTTCTTAGCCTGGTTTTCTCAGAAAATGGACATTCTCAGCCTTGTTCAATATATATGAGTTAAGGTACAGGTTTGTGTGAGTATAGACTTGTTAGTATCTTCTAATAACTTTTGAACCCAGAGGTAAATTGCCAGCAAATTTGAAGAGCTTTGGAGATGTTTCATCACTACAGATTTCATAAATGGAAGTCATCAAGAAGAGACTAGATGTTTTATTAATATATCTACTGTAAGAGATAACACAGTGTGATGAACTCAACCCTTACCATCAGAGAAACCACACAGAGGAGATCTGTTGTCAATGTTTGAATCACAGGAGAAACTCCTGACAGTTTATGGCTTATTGGATATTTGTAAATCTACCTCTTGGCAAAAAAATCTCTCTACATTACTGTCTGGTATAGTACAGGCTTCAGTTAGTATAATTAGCTGAAATGAAAAATCATACACTCAGGGAAAAAGAATGTGGAAATCAGGCTTGATAGGCTCTGGTAATCCTCAGGCTACCTCTTATCTGATCATGTCCAGCTATCAGATAGACATCTTCCAGACCTTGCTCATTGTTTCTTCTTCAGTGTTTGTTTTTATAATGTTTTTATAATGACACTGGTGTCGATATTCAGATATTTTTCTAGTATTTGCCATTAGCCGTGCAAGCTTTTTTTGATGTGGCACTAGACAGATTTATAAAATGTTTTACTTATTCAATAGTAATTTGTCCCTGGATTATTACTACTTAGATTCTGCTTTGTTCTGAATGATTCTTTCTCTAATTTGTATATTCCTTGGCTCTTAACATTTTTTAGCTTTTTAAAAAATTTATCATCCTCCAATATCCCATTTCTCTTTGCGTAATAGCAGGTCTGAAAAGAAGGCCAAAGGACACAAAAGAATTTACTATAGTGAATAACAGTGGAATAGTGACAGTAAGGAAATACTGAAGGAGGTTTTTTCTGGCTAACAAGGAAAATCTCTTGTTCAGCTTTCATGGCTGTTTTGGATTAAGCTTCTAGTGCAAACATTTTACTAGGATGCTGTGGTAGACAACCGTAATCTGACTGTATTTCACACTGACAAATATCCTATTTGTTGTTGGGATTCTTTTAGTTAAATACTGTAGTTTTTTTTCTTTGCAACTAAAAGCTGCAGTTCACTGGTCAGGTAACAGGGAATTCAGTGTCAGCTTTTAGGTTTACAGTGAAATACCTTTTTTTTTTCTGAATTATCAATGTAGAATTGGAAAACATTCCAGAAACAGAGATAGTATAGTAACCATTTTTTTAACAACCTTCTGTTAAGCCTGTGACTATTTTTTATTTATTTATTTATTTATTTATTTATTTATTTATTTATTTCCACTAATGAAACAGATGTTCTGCCTTTCTAGTATGTAAGCACCAGTTAAAATTTACAGTAGCTTTCAGGGAAGGAATGGTGGGTTTCAAGATACCATTTATTTTTTTTTCCCCAACATTTATAATGTAGTGCATAATTTCTCCAGTATATTTTACTTATATCATCGGAGGTGTTTGTTTAAGCATCCCAAGCTGTTATGAAATTTTGCATATAGTTTTACCGAGCTTTTTACCTCTGATTGTAAATTGAATACAATGTTGTACAACACAACCTGAAGCGTTCTGATCTAGCCATTTCTACTTACAAGCAGAAGACTATCATCAGAAGAACAGATCTAATTATTTGTCAGGTTGTCAGAGTAGTAGGACAAGCATTTTTCTTTCTTTTTAAATGGGAGCTGTGTCTTTAAGTATGATGCCAATTTAGCCAAAGCGACTCTTATACATGTAACAACAAAAATGACAGCTTCAGTTAGATTTACAGACATTATGTAACCATTAATAGGAGCATAAAGAATTGGGTAGCTATTGATGCTGGTTTCTACAGAGTTTTACTAACTTACTTTGGGGTTTTATTTACAGTTTGGTGAATATTGGCTGGTATTGAATATATGTTCTAACTTCTTGTAACCTGTCAATTACATTAGTGGAAAGAGCCATATTGCACAGGCGACGCTTATAACCATTTCTTCTATTAAATACTAACAATATGATTTTTATAACTCTTTTAATTTCATTTTGTTCCCTATCTTTTTCTCTGCTCATTAACTATAATTCTAATAATCACATATCTGCTCATAGCAGCTTGTGTTTCTTAATCCACCCATCACTGCTCTATACATTCCCTTATTATCTGCAACTTTCCTTAGTTTGTTAAAACTGTCAGCCCAGTGTAAAACAAAGAGTTAGTAGTGAAGAGAGAAAGAAGCAGTGTTCCAGAGAAAACACTAAATGATATTAAACAAGCAGCTATGAGTTCTGATTTTAGGACGGTAAATTAAGGATTGTGCAAAATTCCAGAATTGCTCAAAAATTCCAGATGAAGAATTGTCTGTGAAATGGACAACAAAGGGGAATAAACAGGAAAGTAACTGGAAAAACATGGAAACTTTGAGATGTATTACAGGGAAGAGAAAAAAAAAACTATGGAAGCACTTTTCTTAATAGCAAGCAGCTAATATTTTGTCTTTGACAAAAAACCAAATGATAGACTGCAGGCAATCAGCAATAGGAGACAAAACAGTAACAAATTTAAAAAAAGGGATAAGTGCCAGGGCAAAAAGAGAACCCTTTTTTGAGAGAATAAAGGCATATAATCTGTGCTGCAAATAAAGGGGCTGGTTGTCATGGTGCCTCCTGATTATTGGAAGAGATACAGGTTCTGAATTTTCTTGGTATGAGACAAGATCCAGCCAGTAGATGATAGTCCTCAGAGGAGAAGAGTGAAATTAGCTTTCTTTGAGGAGACTGGTGAAATATCTTAGACTTTTCACACTAAACAGAAACGTGAAAAGTAGAGAAGCATTACTGAAGATTATGTATCATATGTTCCATGGTGTGCAGAACAGAGAGCTTGGGATTGTTTGTGATAGCGAAGAATTAGAGAGACTTTGAATTAGATGACCTCCAAACCAGAAAATAAGAAATACTCGTATGTAGTTTTTAAGTCAAATAAACAGGCATCAAATACACTTAAAAATAATTAAGAGGTGGGGGGTGGAAGTCGGGGTGGGGGGGGAGGCGCATAGGGGAAAGAGGAGAAAAACTTCTTAATTAATGCATGCAGTACAATGTTCTAATACATGAGGAAGAGTTGATGTGAAATATAAGTAGTAAGACTTAGCATATTAGTACATTTGCATAAATGCAAGAAAAAATGGATATAAAAATGTCAGAGATCATTCCCTAGTGATATTAGTAGAATCCTTAAAACCTGCTCTTGCACAAAGTAAAAAGCTTAGCAGACTTTCAGTATGCTCTGATATCTGCAGTATCAATGTTTACAGAATTATCACAATACTTTTTCATTAGAAGCGAATACAATAGTTACTGTTCTATAAATAAGAGTACAAAACATAAAAGAAAATTGGTTGTGGAACTGTTTTATTCTCTCCATGTTAGAAGAATAGCTGAAGCAAATATTTCCAAGACCATCCCATAATGTAATCTAAATCAGAGAATATTGCACTTAACTCCCTGAGGGTTTTCTGTGGAAAAAAAATAGGTCTAAAACCCCTTACAAATTACGTTTTGAAGTTTTAATTTTAAGATAAACACTGCTATCTAGGAATTATTTGATTCATTTCTATTTTGCAGCATGCCATCTCTTCACCATTTCTTTTGATAAACCAATGTGCAGTCATGTCACAATGGCTGTGATGCAGCTTCCGCTTTCACAGGGCTTCCTCCATCCCACCCACAAGCAGCAGCTAACTGAACAGTTGCAACAGTTGCAACAGTTGCTAAGTGAAAACTTCCTCTACAAGTGAAAACTTTCCCTTATGAATCTGTAAGCATTTGAACGAACATTTTGGATGTCCTCTCAAACATGTCTCTGTGCATTGATGTCAACATCAAAAAACAGTGAACGCACTAGCTCCTCCCAAAGCACATGGCAGACATTGACTCAAAGGATCAAATAGAGCCTGGGAATCAGATTGCAGAGGAGCTTCTCTTTCCTGCCTTGGGAAACACTGAATAAAATTTCTTTGAAAGTGCAGAAAGTGCACTGTAATTAGCTGAACGGCTACTTACAATACTCAACAACAAAGTTACAAATTTTGCTTTAAAACTCGTGATCTCTCATTCTGCTTTCTGATTTATTTTTTTTTATCATGGCCTACTTTTTTCTGAGTAGCAGTCTTTTATTTGTCTGGTCACACCTTATACATTATGTTTTCTTCTCAGGATGAATCTGGGAAGCAAGAAGGCTTCAGTTTGTCATGTCCTGGTTGCTGCATGTCTTGCCAAACACAACTTTCTAGAAAAAAAAAGGGAAGAGATTGGCTCCTTTGTGGGAGAGGATGGAAATATTTAGGGAATGATGTTCAGAATGCAGATTGAGGTAGGCAAAGGTAGCTCTTAAGAACATTTGAGCTTGGGAGACAGCTGAGCAGAGAGTAAATCCAAAGTTATCCCTCCAGGGTGACAGAGAAACAGTATGGTTTGTTACAGCCCAAGAAGGCAGTAAAGGCTGCTGAAAGAAAACAACTCTAAATGAAAGGTCCTCCTCCTCAAGGGCATGGCAGGCAACAGGAGTTAGATTTGTTTCCAAGTCCCCTCCTTTCCCTATTCACATTCTATTTTCTCTCTCCTAAAAAAAAAAAAAAAAAAGTTTCTCCTTCCAGTTAAAAGTTCCAATAAAAGCAGGTTTATAAAAGCTGTTTGGTCTTGTTGGAAAGCTCACATAAAAGAAATAATATAGGCAGAACTGCCTGCCTGGCTGGTTTGGGATGTGCAAGAGCCTCGGTGCTTATTCACTTTCTGGTTAACATTAAAAAGAGAAGTTATCATTCTTCATTAAATTATCCATGTGTTAAACTTCTTATCTCTGTATCTCACTTTGAACTGTATTACTCATGTGGAGCAGAACCATCCTGGGAGGATGCCAGATAAAATTTCCAAGATGTCAATAGCTGGAGGCACCATGGCCATATAATGCAAGAGAGCTCTTTCGCTCCGTTTCCCCTGACATATCCTTTAGATGCAATTATTCCATTGGATGCCTCCGTTTGTGCAAAGGAAGAGAGTTAGTTTTAATCCAGCCTAATTCTAGCTCGTACAAAGCTAAAATCCTTTCTGGACAAGTTGCAATGCTGTCAGTATGTGCACGCTTCCCTCTTTTTCCCCTTAAGTATTACAGATTCCGATGGATGTAAACCAGATGATGTGCCATGAGCTTAAGCAGAAGCTTGCTTGAGAGGACTGGAGACAGTGCTCTTGCACAAATACCTCCATACAAAGGGTAAAATGTGCACTTGTTCCTTTCCATCCCATCCCTACTACTCTATATGCTGAAAGCAGTCACAGTATCTTTTCTCTTGGAAAATACAAAACTTCTCTTTCCAGATTTTTTGGTGAAACAATTCTGTCAGTATGCCACTTATTTTTATTAATAAATGGGAAAAATCCATAAAGTATGGAATACATCATGCAAACATGCAGGCACAACTTTCTTTTATCTCTAAGGCTGGACATTAGAGATGGTAGAACAGTTTTTCCTTCCTCACTAAGATACAGGATATTTAAAACAAGTTTCTCACCTACTATTCTCATTGCTTTAGGGAATACTAAACAGGCATGCAGGTCTTTTTACTGATTGTTGTCAACTCCACTTAGCACTTTGTTATATTAGTATACATTAATTTGTGATTTTATTATTGTTGCAGGGCATATACACATCATTATCTTTCAGGGTCGTGGCTCATCATTATGGTGATTATTCAAGAACGATGTGTTGATGGCTTTAATGGGCCAATAATCCAGTAATGAAGGCTCTGTAATGGAATTCAGTACTGTTGTGAAATTATTGAGTACTCTATAGTGATATGATTTGCAGAGCTGTAAAGCTGTGCAAGTAGAATAATCTGTTAATACATCTTCTTGCAGCTTTTCAGAGTTGTTATCTATTGTGCTTGTTTAAAAATGCTACCTTACACACATGTGATATTTTCTTCAGCTATTGGGTACTATTTTTGACAATATGACAATTTGTGTACTATTTCATTAGTTCTCTGCAACCAGATTTTTAGAAAACCATTGTTTTATATAAAAGTCAGGAAACAAAAAAAATACAGGAAGAAAATAAGACTTCCTATAATGAAAATAATTGGTTATTTTTTGCCAAAGAACTTATGAAATGGACATTCCTTGTATCTTTATGAAAATGAGAACAAATAATATGGGAGGATGAAAAATTAATATACCTTTTATTACTTTGAAATTTTGGTTAATGGTAAAACCAGGTAAGCGTGAAGCTTACAGTAGTTCAGTCCTCTTTTCCTTCAGCCCCATTTTACTATCTGTTGCATAGATATGTGTTTTTTGACTGCATGAAGCAACTATTTCACTAAATTGGATAGATAATGATAAAGAATATCATTGCACAAGTTTATTATATAGTTGTATATGTATCTGTACATGTGTGTACATTTGTGTAGTTTACATGCCTGTATGCATTTTGGCATTGCTCTGACAATATAAAAAAGTAATACTTTAATTTCTCTCATCAATGCTTATGTAGTTTTCTGTGAGCAACAAAAAAAAATAGACTTTCTTTTTTCTGCATCCCACTTTCAGAAAAAACAATACAGTATGAATAATTATTGTCGTTTGCAACCATATGATCCTGAGAATCTTCTGAGGTAGAAGCAAAGAAACCTTTTTTTTTAAGAACACTGGCATCACAAACATGAAGCAAAACTAAGTAAATCTACTTGTGAGTAGATTTAATATTCAAGTCTAATAAAGATACAATTTTAGAAATATCTGTGGTACCACACAAGGATGAATGCTGCAGGAATCAAAGATAACAACTTAGACCAATTAAGTGTACACAAAATGTTTTTCCGATGAACTGTCTAAAGAATTGCTGCTGACAGAGCAGTTATCACAATGTCTTTACTGCTTCTAAACACAGCTCTCATGACTTTCTCTAAATGTATCTGCACAAGATTATAAGCAATCACAGGCTGATCTCACTGAGCAATTTTTCTCATATTCATGTCCCTTCCCTGACTTAGAAAATACTCTCTTGATGCTCACCTTGATCTATGAATACAAAAACTTTCTTTTGGAATCATCATGGGTTAGATGAGGTGCATGTAAGTCATTGTAACCAATGAGAGCTACTTGTTTGAGTGAATATACAATGGCAATACCCAGTTTCTTTTCTCCCTATACTATGCACTATATACTATGCGTTTTTTTTGCTACAGTTTTTGGATATGCAAACCTGAGAAAACTCAAGATAATCTAGTGCCCAAATAGGAGCTTTACATCTTTTTAAATTCATTCAGTGTTTTGTAACTTTGTTTAGCAAAGAAATTTACTCTAATTGTTTACTCACTACAAGTTTTATTCATCATCTAATCATATTTAACTAAGAACTTAGCATCTGATTTTAAATCATATATGATTTAGTTTTCATTGCCTTCAGTGGGTATTAAATTTCAAATCCTTGTTTTAATATTTTGGGAAGCTGAGGTAAAACCTGAATACAAGGTAATTACAAGTGATGGTCATGATATTATCTTAGTGAAGTAAATTAAAGTAATTCCAGAATCAATCTGATAATATGGGAAAGAATTTCAGTTTACTAGTTTGACAGCACTGGAAAACTTTGTATGAGGTGATCTGAAAGAAGAGTACAAATATGATCACAGTTATTACTTTGAATAAAAGCTGCAAGTTTCTTTGATGTTATTCACGGCTCTTTTTGATTTTCAGTACTAAGGTAGTGCAACAAAATAATTTAAAATTTGACACTAGTCTGCAGTTATTTGGTGTTTTCATGGCTACCTATTGATAGTTTTTTTCATATGCTTCAAAGAGAAAATGACATCAATGAGGTAAAGCTCATCACATTAAATCTTGTATCAGCAATACTGGAACTTGCCTTGTTTCATGATAAAATGAGAAGAAAATTATTTTTAAAAATACATAAATAGTGTAAATTGTGACAACCTGCTAAAGGAATAAGATGGTATAGATCAAATTTTTGTGTACCATATCATTTAAATGCTATAGTTGGAAGGTATGTGGAGGGATTTTTTTTCCCCACTGCTGTTACTTCCTAGAGCACAGTACATGCTATGCAGTATACGCATCATACCAAACTGAATACCAACTACAAAAGATTACAAGGCTGGAGTAAGCATACCTGGGAAGTTCTGAGTTTTGCTTATTTTTTTTTCAGACAGAGCTGAGATAGAATTGAAAATGAGAAAATCTGTACACCAAGGTCATATAACACTTTTTACTTCCTGGAGGCAGATGACTATAATAAAAGAGAAGTAAATAAGTCATTTGAGTAGACTGCTGAAGATATGATCGAGTCACTATTATCAACATTTAGGATGAATAATATAAAATTATATGCACTCAGAAAAAAGGACGCTGATTGTGTGGTACACTGAGTATACAATATAGCACTGATTTAGAAAAACAAATAATAGAAAGTATAACTAGAAAAACGTCCAGAATGTTGCAGAAACAGGCACATACAGGATAGAGAAAGAAGTAAATGTTTTTCTGTGTGAAGGCATACTCTCTGTGTAAGAGGAAGTGGAAGTGTCCTCACGTCTCTAGGCAGACATGTTTTCTTATTGTTTTTTCTTCATGTACCTCAAGTAGAAATGTCTCTGATGAGATAGGGCCTGAATCTCTAACCCCCACATATCAGTTGTCTTTGTAAAAGACAAACTTGTCTAATCTGTCTGTTGAGATTCTAGTAGAAGGCACATGTCCTGAGATGAATACAGAAGACCGCCAGTCTGAGAGATTAAGGAAGCTCTGTGGTCAGTAGAATGTAAGCTATCTTCAGGATCCACATTCAGATATAGTTATGGAACTTTGATACCATGAAATAAGAAGATTTTAACTCCAAACGTTACTATATTTTGTATTATCTTGTACAACACTACTAGATTTAGATTTAGAAAGGATTATCTGTAAGTTTCTTTCCTTGTTTTTCTTGTTATTTTTAGTGAACTTGTAGTTGACTTGTGCTTTTATTGATTGAAAAATGAACAGAATTTACCATGTTTACAAGAAATAGTGAGCAATCAATGGGCAGAAGACAAGTTTTCACTGAATAAACATACATTTCTATAGTAAAAGGCCAGGGGAAAAAAAAAAAAAAAGAAGACTGAGTTACTATTTCTTTAATCTATAATTCCTTTTGATGAAATCTCATACCAGAATACTCTGACTTGATCTCTTGGAACCTGTAAGGAAATTTCTCTATATGGGTGATTCAAAGAGATCATTATTAATCTCCGTTGTTCGGTGTGTCAGAACAGAAAGGAATCCTAAAAATGTTCAATACATAGCATTCATCTGACACTGAAAGAAAGGGAATAGATGTTTGTACTTCATGTTCACAAAACCACTTTCTGTGCATCTGTGTGAATATTATTAAATTCAATTTAAGTTTTTATTTCTGTCAACTTCTCCATATACATTAATTTACAGGCAGGTGATATATAATGAGTAGTGGAATAGGAATTTTTTTTTTTATCTTTAAGTTGTGGTCCACATGTGCACAAAATTTCCAGACTGAGTCAAAAGTACCAAAAACCTAAAATCTCTGTCAGTAAATATTCATGTCAGCTGACATAACACCCATAGCTAATAAAGGTATTTCTGAAATCTGGTCCAAATTGGCTACCAGTAGGCTTACATGTCCCCAGGGGTTTTGCAAGATAAAAAAGAGTGGTTTAGGTAGCCTGAGAAACAAGTCAGTAAATAGTACTGTTGAAGAGCTACATCTGTAGATTACATTAAATCGTCAACATTAGCATGTTACAATTCATCCCACACCTCTCATTCTGTTGTTATATCAGGTGGTTAGTTGATTTTTATTTTGCCCCATGGTGTGATTTAAACCCAGTGGGCAGCTGAGCACCACTTCTCCCTGGTCAGACGGGGTGAGATTCAGAAGTGTAAAAGTGAGAAAACTCCTGGATTGAGATAAAGCCAGTTTAAGAGGTAACGCAAAAGCTGCATATATATGCAAAGCAAAACAAGGAATTCATTCATCACTTCCCATTGGCAGGCAGGTGTCCAGCCATCTCCAGGAAAGCAGGGCTCCATCACACAAGGTTATTTGGGAAGACAAATACCTTAACTCTGAATGTCCCACCTTCCTTTCTCTTCCTCCAACTCTATAAACTGAGCATGACACCATATGGTATGGAATATACCTTTAGTCAGTTGGGGTCAGCTGTCCCAGCTGTGTCTCCTCCCGGCTTCTGGTGCACCCACAGCCCACTCACGGGTGGGGTGGGATGAGGAGGAGAAAAGGCCTTGACACTGTAAGCACTGATCAGTAGTAACCATAATTACACGTGACATCCCCGTGTTATACCTGTTTCCAGAACAAATCCAAAACCTCATACTAGGTACTATGAAGACAATTAACTCTATCCCAGCCAAAACCAGCACAACCCACCATCAGGATTGATTTCTGTAGCAAGATTATGAGCCCTTAGCAGATCTTAACTGCATATGAAAAAATTTCTTCTGGAATATGCCTTGTTAAGTATTTCAGCCACTGCATTAAGATATTCAGCAGTATGACTTGTGTTATACTGGAGTTGGTGCTGCATAAGGCTGTCCTTCCCCTTCTGACTGATGGTATATTTTCTCCTATTCTTCACAGAAAGAGTAGCCACTGTTCTGGGTGGCAGGTGCACTTTGTTTTCATAGCTTTTTCAGATTCTTCCTAAGAGACATAGCAAAACATTGATCTGTTCCATTGGCTATTGACGCAGGAGTCGTGGACAACGCAGAGACGATCAATGTGATCAAGCAATTGCCATTTATTAAGTGTCACACATGATCTTTTATACACAAATCCACACATTGATTACACGCTGATTGGTTAACATGCCTTGCCAACAAGCTTCTGATTAGGTTTTACACAAAATTGCTTAATACAAGTTACAACAGTTACCTATGCTTAGCACTAACCTCAACATCCATACACTGCAGTTTTACATCCTGTTTTTTGTTCTTAACATTGCTAACGTTGCAATTTCATTTCCTTCACTGCTATCTCTGGCTAACCTCCCCTCTGGCCTAGTATTTTTCCACTTACAGAGAAGCTCTACTTATGCTAACTGAAACTCTACTTATGCTAACTGAGAAGCCTGACTCATGCTAACTGAATCCATACAAAACATTGGCTATTTCAGCACTCAAGAAAAACAGTCCTCCTGCCTAAAGCACTTCTTCATGTACTCAAAAAAAGTACCTTGTTTAAAACAGATAGAAAATACTCCCAAGGATGACATACAGCTTAGCCCAATTCTGCACGGTGCAAAAGCCTCAGATAGGCTGCCACAGATGTGAGCACTGCTACAGTGCAGTACAGGGGGAGGGGAAGGCTATTGGGAAGGACAGCCTTATTCAGATGCAGCTCACGCTATGTTGTGTAAGAATGCATCAGAGTCTTTATGACTTCCTGGGGTAGTAAATTTTCATCCTGCTGACAATAGGAGTAATTGCTGTGTGCAGAATAAAATCTCCTTTTTAAAAGTTTAAGTTCTATTTTTATGAGCTGTGCTTCCTTATTTCTTAGTTTAACTTATAAAAGATCATCATTACAGTTATTACTACTCATGATAGTTATGTTTGTGGAGAAAGCCTAGGGAATTTTGTAAATTACCATGATACTATGGAGGACAAAGAAGTAATATAATTTCCTCTGTACTAGAAGTTCCATGTTCCACATTGTCCTTTGTACTAAGTGTTGATGATTTAAAACTCTTTTGGCATCTTGGAGATATCTACATTGAAATTTCTCAAAGGAGTTCATAGTTTACTTGTGAAAAAGTGTTATATTAGGTCTTTTTTTCAGAAAAGTACACAAATTGAAAGAATGCCTTTATTAATAAATAAAGCCTATATAGATATAGATATCATGGTAGGAATCTGTTATGGACCACCCAACAGGGATAAAGAATAAGAAGATAGGTAAGAAGGCTGAGAGCAAAAACAGTGTGGCCAGCAGGTCTATGGAAGTGATCATGCCCCTGTACTCAGTGCTGGTGAGGCACCACCTCAAATGCTGTGTTCAGGTTTGGGTCCTTAGAATCATAGAATCATAGAATCATTAGGGTTGGAAAGGACCTTAAGATCATCTAGTTCCAACCCCCCTGCAGTGGGCAGGGACACCTTACACTAAATCATATCACCCAAGGCCTTGTCCAACCTGGCCTTGAACACTTGGAGCTATGAGGTCTCTGTGCAGCCTTCTCTTCTCCAGGCTGAACAGCCCCAACTTTCTCAGCCTGTCTTCATACGGGAGGTGCTCCAGTCCCCTGATCATCCCTGTGGCCTTCCTCTGGACTTGTTCCAACAGTTCCATGTCCTTTTTATGTTGAGGACACCAGAACTGCACACAATACTCCAGGTGAGGTCTCATGAGAGCAGAGTAGAGGGGCAGGATCACCTCCTTCAACCTGCTGGTCACGCTCCTTCTGATGCAGCCCAGGATATGGTTGGTTTTTTGGGCTGTGAGCACACACTGCCAGCTCATGTTCATTTTCTCATCAACCAACACCCCCAAGTCCTTCTCCGCAGGCTGCTCTGGATCTTTTCTCTGCCCAACCTGTAGCTGTGCCTGGGATTGCTCTGACCCAGGTGTAGGACCTTGCACTTGGCATGGTTAAACTTCATGAGGTTGGCATCAGCCCACCTTACAAGTGTGTCAAGGTCCCTCTGGATGGCATTCATTCCCTCCAGCGTATCAACCGAACCACACAACTTGGTGTCATTGGCAAACTTGCTGAGGGCGCACTCAATCCCACTGTCCAGGTCACCGAATGTCCAGTGTCGAATGCTTTGCACAAGTCCAGGTAGATGACATCAACTGCTCTACCCCTGTCCATCAGTTCTGTAGCCCCATCATACAAGGCCACCAAACTGGTCAGGCAGGATTTCCCCTTAGTGAAGCCATGCTGGCTGTCACCAAGCACCTTGTTGATTTTCATGTGCCTTTGCATGCCTTCCAGGAGAATCTGCTCCAAGATTTTGCCAAGCACAGAGGTGAGACTGACTGGGCTGTAACTCCCCGGGTCATTCATTTTCCCCTCCTTCAAAATGGGGGTTATATTTCCCTTTTTCAGGTCATAGGGAACTTCACCTGACTGCCATGATTTCTCAAATATGATTGCCAGCGGCTTTGCAACTTCATTTGCCATCTCCTTCAGGACCCGTGGATGGATTTCATCAGGTCCCATTGACGTGTGCATGTTCAGATTTTTAAGATGGTTTGGAACCAGTTCCTCTCCTACAGTGGGCGCAAGGTCTTCATTCTCACAGTCCCTGCATCTGCCTTCCAAGACTTGGGTGGTGTGGTCAGAGCCTTTGCCAGTGAAGACCGGGGCAAAGAAGTCATTCAGAACCTCAGCCTTCTCCAAATCCTGTGTAGCCATGTATCCTTCACTACATGAAAGACATTTTGGTGCTGGAGCTTGTCCAAAGAACAATGAAATTGGTTAAAGGTCTAGAGAACAAGTCTTATGAGGAGAGGCTGATGGAACTGGGGTTGTTTAGTCTGGAGAAAAGTAGTCTAAGTAGATATCTTATCGCTCTCTACAATTACCTGCCAGGAGATTGCAGTGAAGTGGAAGTAGGTCTCTTCTCTCAAGTAACAAGTGACAGGACAAGAGGAAACGGCCTCAAGTTACACCAGGGGAAGTTTAGATTGGATATTAGGAAACTTTTCTCCAATTAAAAGGTTTCCAAACATTGAAACAGGCTGCCCAGGGAAGTGGTTGAGTCACCATTCTTGGATGTATTTAAATGGTGTGTAGACATGATGCTCAGGGGCATGGGTTAGTGGTGGAGTTGGTAGCACTAATTTAATGGTTGGACACAATGTTTTTAAGGGTCCTAGCCAACACAAATAATTCTATAACTTGATGTGCTACTTACTCAGTGTCTTCAATGTGCTCATAAACATATAAAAAATAAGAAGTCTAAAATACTATACCAAAAATCCATAATTCATAAAAATCTATCAAGTTCTATTAGGTGGATTCATGTTATTAGGCAGAAAAAATGCATTCTGGATATCTGCATAAAGAGTATTAAGGCTTGACATAAAGAAATGTTTCATCCATCACAAAGATGTTAAGTAAGAATACCAATGGAATTGTTAATATCCTTCAAATTGTAAAAATGCTAATGTTGTGACGTTGTGCCTTTTTCACACAGAAAATCAAATATTTGCAGTGAGCTCTTTCAAATCTGTGCTACAAAATCACTTGAAATTCAAATTTTTTGGTCTTGAGTACATTGGAATTTAAACATTTTATTGCCCTAATGCATTGTTTTATGAAAAGTTACAGCTCTCAAATAAATATTCTGGGAACACTTTTTTTTTTTTTTTTTTCCCTCAGTAAACCCAGCTGAAAATAATGGTGCTTCTTTATATATTTAGAAAATTCTTCAATTTATTCAGGGTATATAAGTGCATCCTTTGAAATTTCAAAGCTAAAAAAATCATCATCTGACTTTTTTCTTGTGCACATGTATTCTTTCTTTCACCTTTCCCAGTTTTCAGATGGGCTTATTTCTCCCCCACACTCCACATGATATTTCCCATTCTGAGAGAAACAGAACTGCTCAGTTCTTCCACATATTGACTGGATTTATACTTCTAGTTTTAGCAATGCCTTTAACATCCTCTGTTCTGATAAAAATCTATTGTACTGCAGGCTAAGAGAGGCGTGTGGCTCAGTCTTTTTCTGAGTGCTCATTCCGCCACTGAACAGTTTTATTTCTGTCTACTGCTGCTTGAAACTGGTTGCCCTTTCTGCAGGCAGCTAATCTATGATTTATAAAATAAGAAAATCAAGTACAGTATTTGAATATTGCAAATGTTTCACTTTTTCCTGATAAAATTAAAAGTGATTTTGCTGAGACTGTTTTTGTATTTCTTGTGTGTAGTTATGAATATACAGAAAACTATAGTAATCCAATCCTTCATTTTGGCATTATTAACATATTTGTTTCTACATATATTACAGTAGATATCTTATGTGAAATATAGGTCATTTGCAAAAATTACTCCCTTTCTGTGTTTGGATGTACACACATTACCATTTAGAACCTGTAAAATAATGTCATATGAGTATTTCAGGCAGTTACAAATAACAGAGTAATTTCATTGGGTCAAAGTACAGCCTCAATTGCCTGTGAAGAGGTAAAATCTTAAAACGTTCTCTGTACCTCTGAGTTAGCATCCAAGCAAACTTTTTGATGTTTTCACAGAGGTATGCTTTAATTGGTAAAACCAGGTAATAGAGTGAGAACTTAGTTTTATTTTGACTTTTCCATTGGCTTTCTTTCTGGGAAAAAAATTACCTGTTTCTGACAAAAACAGGTTGCATAATACACTTTTCAGATGAAATACTGTGTTCAGTCTGAGATTAGGAGTGGGAACACTAAGACCTCTTAAAAGATATTACTGTTACCACAGAAAACAATTTCAAAAATCTCTTTTGTCAGCATACAGAGATCATAAGAAATATATTTTTATTATTTGTTAGTCCATATGTTTCATTCATGCTTTGGATATTAGTTCTGTTCAAAACTTGAATTATTTAGTTGTTTAAGACATAGACATTTATTTTAAGACACTGAAGAAAAAATAATCTTAACATGAAGTCTGGAAAAGGAGAATTATTCCATTTACATTGTATTCCATTTCCAACCTAGGTAGTTAACACCTGGAGGTCCTGTGGGCACAGGGTCTTCTATTTTATTACCTATTAAGACCATAAGTTTTAAAAGTAGTGTGAAGGGCTTTTACCAGTTAATTATGAAGGCAATAAGAGTTTTTCTAGTTACACACATAATAATCACAGCACTTAAACTGTCTTTTCATTTCCCGCAGTTCCTTCTGTAAAGGAAAATTCAGTCTCTCCCCTGGAATTACTGGTCCAAAGAGTTTTAGCTTCTATAAAGTGAAGGAAAGTTTCTTAAAAGTGAAAACCCATTTAAAATGCAAATGTTAATTCCAGACAGAATGGATACATGCTTCTATGTCCACCATATGCCCAGGTGTATTACCAGGAAAAGGAGAAGGATCTCTAAAGAAAAGCCTGTTGCACAGCTTAGGAGCAGCCAAGTGAACAGCAGCTTTCACCCCACTACAAAGCAAGGATGTGGCTATATACATACTCAAACCCAAGAGCTACCATAAAGTGTTGTAACCATTTTGTATAGAGCTAATACATGGATGACATTTTTAAATGGAGAGATATGCAAGCACGATGACATGGAAAAATATGTGCACATTGTGTGCAACATACAGAGTATCTTGGGAATCATGTTGATACAAACACCTATTTAAGAAATGTTTGGATGTTTCTTTGTTAAGGTAAATTAATATATTCACATCTTTGTGTTTATTCTAAAAAAATAATAAAAATTTATATTTTTCCAAGGCTCAGCCAAGCTGAACTTACATTAATTACAAGTTTTATACTGAATTTAGTGCCTTTTTGTCTAAGTCACAGGTAAAGACTCTTGTTTCACTGTTAGATGAATTATTTACAAACTTTCCTCAAGAACAACTCAGAAGAATTCAGATTGTTGATCTATGATCATTTTTATTGCAAAGCGGAAATGTTATGCTTAGGTTATGCTTATGCTTTTTTTATTGCTTCTACAAAACACAAACTTCAGAACTCAGCAATATGTTCTTAAATAATTGCTGAGAAGCCTTTACACTGCTTTGTTCAAGTCAGATGAATTTTCTAGAAACAGACTTACTGCTGCAGCAGATAAAGAAATGAGAGAAAACAGAGATAGTTTGTTGTGGGTTTGTTCTTTTGTTGTTTTCTTTTTCCCTTTGGTGGCTTGACTTCAGGAGGAAAAAGGTTTTGTGTATAATAAAAGCAATACATGTTTACTTTATTATCTCAGAAAAATCACATGTAGCTGGAAAAACTCGAAAGCCTGAGATCTTCCATTCCTGCTGTCACTGATAACATCAGTTATTATTTTGTCTTGTCCTGTTCTCCATGTCTCTGTCAGATAGATTGCCATAACGTATCTAGAAAGGGCACATGTGAAACATATGACATGATTCATTTCATCAAAGGTCAAAATGAGATGGAGATTGTCTGACCTTAGAAGAACCAGTCATCTACCATAACTGCAACATTTGCTACTGAGAAAATAAGACAGCCAGCTGACAAGAAGCTGAAGGAGAAACCTGCATAGAGATAATGCAAAGTTTGTGACTGCCTCACCTGTGCAAAGTGATGGTATAAGGGCAACCAAAATAGCTGAGGGTGGGAAGATTAAATATATTTATACTGCACAACCCTGAGAGCAGCTGCAAGGGAAATCGGGTTTGTCTGCTTTCCCTCAGCAGCTTCATACAGTAGCTGTTTGAAGCAGCAAAGCCGTCCTTCTCATAAATTCCCACAGAGACTTTGAAGCTCAAAGCAAAATGCACATTACCACACCTATAGTTAGCTATGTGGAGATTCTTACTCCTTCATAATTCATAGAAGTTCAACCTCATCACACTCTTATTCCTTCCAGGGATGTAATTTTTTCCAGTGTTTAGCTCCTGATTAGCACGCACAGACTTCAAGAAAATACCTGTGGGCTGAGGGCCTTTTCTATCACCTTTTTCATCTTTCCAATTGGCAGTCAGCAGAAACAGTTTATTCTACCAGGTAGCCATCACTGTTACTACCCAAGTTTTCTCTTCAAACTAAGGTAAACTGAGTAAAAGAAAACAGCTCAGCAAACAAAACTAAACCAGTATTAACTGGTCCAACAGCATCACAGAGTGCTGTTTGAATGGAATGGTCTGACTGACAGGGAGGGAATAGGGTCATTGTGAGTGAGGAAGGAAAACAAAAATACCCAAATCATGAATGCTGGGAATTCCTGTATCTCTGGAAAAACAAAACCAAACCCCTCTCTTTTTGGTGTCAAAGATTGCTGCCTTTTGTCTTATCCTCCTCTAGGATAAGAAGAACAAGGATTTTTTATGTTTCACTTCTAAAAAGAAATCTTCATATCTATTGACAGTTTACAAAAGCATCCTTTTCCCAAAACTGATCTCAGACATTGACAGGAAAAAGAATGGATAGTCTACTTGGCAGAAAGTTCACTTCAAGGAAAATAAAAGGAACAAACTAGGCTCAGAGCGTTAATATATGTCAATACCTGATTCCCATGGAGTCAGGGTGAAGTAATGACCCCATGTGTCTTTCGAAGGGGTAGGTATGAAGTACGTTGTCATATTTGAGCTTTCAGAGCTATGTCTGCATTATTACATATCTCAATAAAAAGGCAGCAATTTGGGAATGAAGTTGAGAGCTTGAGATCCCCTCCTCAATTTCTGTGTATTGCTTGAATTCCTTGGAAACCAAGTCAGAAAAACTTATGTGTCCTGCAACATTTTGAATTTTCTATCTACATTGTTGAGTCTTATAAACATTCTCCCTTGTCTTACCTGTATTCTTAGATAATCCTGCTTATATTAATACAGCTACACCACAGCTGTAGTCAGGAGTTGGCATTTCCTGCTTATTCTGCTTTTTGCTGTCCTAAATTAGGACTCCAGTTTGCATTTGGTCTAATTTTTTCTCTCTCAGGCAAGGCAGCATGATGTGTACAGCAGGATGTATTTACCTCCAGGCTAAGAATCAAGCCATGCTTCACTTTGTGAGCATTTAGCTTCACTTATACAGATTCCAGTGTTGAATGAGATGGGGCATTTGGCAGGCTGGTGAAGTAATCAGCTTACCTTTTGCTGCAGTTGTGTTCCTGGGAATGAGAACAAATAGATATTGCTAACAGCAGCTTAACGTTACTCCTGCTATAAGGTTTACTGCTCCCCTCACTTATCTAACATGTATTCAGTCTTAAATATATCCATATTTAGCTATATCCTAAAAAGATTATTGCAAGTTTTATGCTCTGGTTAGATGTACTGTATAAGATCCAAAGATACCATTTGTAGTTATATTTCTCGCTTGAATGATATGAATATTTTCCCCGAACTTTATAAATGTCTTGATGTGTTTCTTTATTTGAAAACAGCTGCGATGTTTTTGAAAACTATTGTCCTTTACTAGGCTTTCCATCTAGGAGGAGTGATGCTGTCATTCTTTTATGCCACATGAAAGCTTTTAACTTGCATCACAGACTCTCACTCACACAGTATCTGATTTATGTACTCTGAAAAATAAATAAAAAAAAAAAGTAGCAGCAGTTTCTTCTGCTTAATAACATACAGAAAAAAATACTTCAAAGTCAGCCATGCATGAAGGAAACATATGGGAAGGAACCTTAAATACAGGCTGGTGACAGATTATGAATCAAACTTGCCTTTTATCTGTCTTGAAAAAGAAACTTTGTAATTATCTATGCCATCAGCAGCAACAGGATATTCACTGAAATCATTATACTAAAGGGTTGCAAGGCTTGGGATTATCTGAACGGTAATGTTCATTTATTCCTGAAGTAGAACTGAAAGACTTCTGTGTAGTGTTGGACCTCTCTTTAATTAGAAAGTCAGGGTAGTTAAACTGCCTGAATAGTAAATTATTCAAAAAAAAGAGAAGAAAGCAGAATATGTCTCTAGGAAGAACAAATAGGTTAATCTCAGGTATTTAAAGGTGGTCAAAAATTATTGTGCTACACTTAAATGCCTTGGGAAGACACTTGTTAAACAGATAAAACATAAAGGATGTTGGATTCACTATAAAAGTGAGAATAAGCAAACAAATTACTACTTTTTTTTTTTTGTCTGAAGTCCAGTAGGTAAGAATCATTAATCTCAAGCAAAGGCAAAACAGAATAGGCAGTTTAAGACTTGATACTTTGTGGTTTTCCATAGACCCAGCTTAGAAGGACTAGCCTCCAAAAGTGAAGTCAGCAACCATTCAGTCTTTGCTTCTAAACTAAATAAAAAAAAAACAACATAAATTTCCTGCAAGATGTCCTGCAGACATCTTGTCAATATGCTTCTAAATCATTCAAAATAGTTTTTCTAAACCTGAAGACATCTAAAAACTCAAAGGTTGATATTGTCATTGTTGTCACAATTGTCAGAAAGCAAAGCTCGTAGTACATTCTAAAATAGTTCTATTTGTAATAAATGTAAGAAAATTTAAAAAATCAGCACAATATAAAAAAAAAACCAACACTTGTACCTGCACTTAGTCTTGTGACAATGCTTTAAATTAGCTGTGTTGGGGGAGGGGGGCATCATTCCATCCCAACACACCCAGTCAGTTGCCAGCACCTGTAATAAATGCTCGGAGCAATGTAGAGATATCCCAGCCACTCCAGCCAATAAGCCAGCTTCAGCTGGAGCTCGGCTCAGATGCCTCTGTACAAAGGCCTGTAGCATGGGGAGCAAACAAAAGAAATTAGAGATGTCTGCATGTCTACGGGGGTATGATATAATAGGCATCACAGAAACATGGTGGGATGGCTCCTATGACTGGAGTGTTGGTATGGAAGGTTACTGGCTTTTTAGAAAAGACAGGCCTGGCAGGCGGGGAGGGGGAGTTGCCCTTCATGTTAGGGATAGGCTGGAGAGTATGGAACTCTGTCTGGGGACAGGTGAGCAGTCAACAGAGAGTTTGTGGGTCAGGGTTAAATGGGGAACAGCGATGGGAGACATTATTGTGGGGATCTGTTACAGACCGCCTGATCAAGAGGAATCTGTGGATGAGGCACTCTATAGACAGATAGGAACAGCCTCACGCTCACAGTCCCTTGTTCTCATGGGAGACTTCAACCACCCTGATATCTGCTGGAGGGACGGTACAGCCCGGCACAAGCAATTCAGAAGGTTCCTCAATTGTGTGGAAGACAACTTCCTTCTGCAAGTAATGGAGGAGCTGACAAGGAGAGCTGCCATGCTTGACCTCATGCTCACAACAGGGAAGGGCTCATTGGAAATGTGATGCTCCAGGGCAGACTTGGATGCAGCGATCATGAGATGTTCGAATTTGAGATCCTCAGGACAGTGAGAAGAGCATGCAGCAAGCTCACTGCCCTGGACTTCAAAAGAGCAGACTTTGGCCTCTTCAGGAACCTGCTTATTAAGGTTGCATGGGATACAGCCCTAGAGGGCAAGGGGACCCAAGACTTTTGGTTGATATTCAAGGATCACCTGCTACAAGCTGAGGAGTGTTGCATCCCAACCAGAAGGAAGTGCAGCAGGAGGGCCAGGAGACCTCCTTGGATGGATAAGGAGCTGCTGAGGAAACTTTGAGGGGAAAAAGAGGCTTATAAAATGTGGAAGCAAGGACAGTCGGCCTGGGAAAAATACAGGGATGTTGTCCGGCAAGTTAGGGACCAGGTTAAAAAAGCTAAGGCCCAGTTAGAATTAAACTTGGCTAGGGATGTGAAAGATAACAGGAAGGGATTCTATAGGTATGTAGTGAATAAAAGACAGGCTAGGGACAGCGTAGACACACCCCCCACACCCACACCACACACACATACACACACCCACCCACACACACACCCCCCCCCCCCCCCCCCCCCCCCCGCAGCTGTCGGGAGAACTGGCTACACAGGATTTGAAGAAGGCTGAGGTTCTGAATGACTTCTTTGCCCCGGTCTTCACTGGCAAAGGCTCTGACCACGCCACCCAAGTCTTGGAAGGCAGATGCAGGGACTGTGAGAATGAAGACCTTAGGCCCAGTGCAGGAGAGGACCTGGTTTGAGACCACCTTAAAAACGTGAACATGCACACATAGATGGGTCCTGATGAGATCCATCCACGGGTCCTGAAGGAGCTGGCAAATGAAGTTGCTAAGCCACTGTCCATCATATTTGAGAAATCATGGCAGTCAGGTGAAGTTCCCTATGACCTGAAAAAGGGAAATATAACCCCCATTTTCTAGAAAAGGGAAGTTCATGACCCGGGGAGTTACAGCCCAGTCAGTCTCACCTCTGTGCTTGGCAAAATCTTGGAGCAGATTCTCCTGGAAGGCATGCAAAGGCACATGAAAATCAACAAGGTGCTTGGTGACAGCCAGCATGGCTTCACTAAGGGGAAATCCTGCCTGACCAGTTTGGTGGCCTTGTATGATGGGGCTACAGAACTGATGGACAGGGGTAGAGCAGTTGATGTCATCTACCTGGACTTGTGCAAAGCGTTCGACACTGTCCCACACGACATCCTTGTCTCTAAATTGGAGAGACAATTTGATGGATGGACCACCGGGTGGATAAAGAACTGGCTGGATGGCCGCACACAAAGAGCTGTGGTCAATGGCTCAATGTTCAGCTGGAGACCAGTAATGAGTGGTGTTCCTCAGGGATCGGTGTTGGGACCGGTCTTGTTCAACATCTTTGTCGCTGACCTGGACAGTGGGATTGAGTGCGCCCTCAGCAAGTTTGCCAATGACACCAAGCTGTGTGGTTCGGTTGATATGCTGGAGGGAAGGAATGCCATCCAGAGGGACCTCAACACGCTTGTGAGGTGGGCTGATGCCAACCTCATGAAGTTTAACCATGACAAGTGCAAGGTCCTACACCTGGGTTGCAGTAATTCCAGGCACAGCTACAGGTTGGGCAGGGAAGAGATTCAGAGCAGCCCTGCCAAGAAGGACTTGGGGGTGCTGCTGGTTGATGAGAAAATGAACATGAGCCAGCTTCAGTGTGCGCTCGCAGCCCAGAAAGCCAACCATATCCTGGGCTGCATCAAAAGGAGCGTGACCAGCAGGTTGAAGGAGGTGATCCTGCCCCTCTACTCTGCTCTTGTGAGACCTCACTTGGAGTATTGTGTGCAGTTCTGGTGTCCTCAACATAAAAAGGACATGGAACTGTTGGAACAAGTCCAGAGAAGGGCCACGAGGATGATCAGGGGACTGGAGCACCTCCCTTATAAAGATAGGCTGAGAAAGTTGGGGCTGTTTAGCCTGGAGAAGAGAAGGCTCTGTGAAGATCTCATAGCAGCCTTCCAGTATCTGAAGAGGGCCTATGAGGATGCTGGGGAGGGACTCTTCATTAGGGACTGTAGTGATAGAACAAGGGGTAATGGGTTCCAATTTAAACAGGGGAAGTTTAGATTAGATAGAAGGAAGTTCTTTCCTGTTAGGGTGGTGAGGCACTGGAATAGGTTGCCCAGGGAGGCTGTGAATGCTCCAACCCTGGCAGTGTTCAAGAGCAGGTTGGACAAGGCCTTGGGTGATATGGTTTAGTGTGAGGTGTTTCTGAGTGATGGTGAGTGTCGTGGTTTAAACCCAGTCAGGTAACTTGTTCACTCACTCCCAGTGAGTGGTGCCAAGCTGACAACAATCAAGGTCCGTGTCCGTCTCCCCGCCCCCCCCCGCACCGGGGCTCTCCCCTTCCCGGAGGAACGGGGAGGAGGATCGAGAGAGTGCAACTCCCATGGGTTGAGACAAGAACAGTCCAGCAACAAATCACCACCGCTACTATCAGCTAAAACAATGATAAGGGAAAACAACAAGGGAAGAGAATACGATACCACCGGCCAAGAAAGCGAGTTCCACCCGGAAGCCTCTGTCCTTCCGGGTAACAACCAGTTACCCCCCACCCCGGGCATGACGTGCTGTGGTATGGAATACCTCCCCGGCTAGCCCGGGTCAGGCGCCCCATCTCTGCTTCCTCACAGCTTCCCCTCCTCCCTGGCAGAGCATGAGCCTCACAGAGCCCTTGGTCAGGGTAAACATCACTTAGCAACAACCGAAAACATCGGCTTCACCAACACTGTTCTCAAGCTAGAAGTCAAAACACAGCACTGCACCAGTTAACACAAAGGAAAAACATGACTGCTACTGCTGAACCCAGGACAGTGAGTATAATCAAAATGACAAATACAATTCTTGTAAAGCATTACATTTCAAGGAAATTCTGAGGGGAAAAATTAGGTTTACATTAACACGGTGGGAACTGATTTTGACAGTCTAACAGATGTTTTGATGTAAAGCCTGAACCTGTTCTTACTGAAAAAAACTGAAGCACTCATTATACGTATTCTTGGACCTTAGAGGTCCAAAACATGTTTAGGACCTTGATCTATTTGCTTCCTAAAAGTTACTGTTTTATGATGTATTCTACTCTTTTCTAAATCATACTCTCCAAACATTTGGTGTGATAGATGCTGAGGTCATTGCTGGGTGAATTGTAAGGTCAACATTGAAACTGAGAGAAAAGCCATTGCGGATAAACTTTAAAGTGGTGAAAGTTATGAAAGATAGGTGCAATAGCAGTGGAAGAAATGGCTGAATAATGACAATACAGGGTTAGTACAGGGTTTCTCTAGGCATTTTTTCTTCTTTTTTAACGACACCAATAATTGTTTTCAATCATAACTGACAAAAAATTATTCTTCAAAATAAATAATAGGGAATAATATTCTCCTTGATATTTCTATTTCCCTTCAAAACTTCACTTTAAGTGTTTCCTGTTCCAGAGGTTGACTAAGACTTCCATGTAATATTTCTGCATTTATAGTTGTCAAAGTATCTTTTTTTCATGAATTTGACAAATCCATTTCTGAACTTGTTAGCAGTTACTTTTTTTGCAGTTCCTATGACAGATTCCTGGTTTGATTATGTGTAGTGGTTCTGTGGGAAAGTTCTTCCTTTTGTTTATTTTAAGCTTATTACTCATTATTTCCTTTGAAAGCCATTCTGCTATTAGAAAAGTCTAGCCATCATTCCCTAGTCATTTTTGTCGTAGCTTTTAGGGAGCATAACATACTTTTCAATTTATTATCTATTTCTTGAATGAGACATAATTTAAAATTTGGAATAAAATCTATTTAACTTAAACGACACTCCTTGTCTTCCTAACCATTCTTTCTGAACTTATTGCAATTTTACCATATTCATTTGAAGTAGGATGTTGAGAATTTCACTGTAGTATAATTTGGATCAGTTAAGCATTTTGTGTGTTGTTTAGAAGTACCTTCTTTTAAGCCAGTAAGAAACAATTAAATATAAATAAGAAATTCTAAAACACGTTTGTTGTTTTAAATATAAACACAACAACAGGTAAATTAATAAATGAATTCAAGATGCATCTTAGTCTTCCATCTTGTCAGCATGGTCCTTTCTATATATTCATGCAACTAAATGAATTAGTCCACTATAACAAAGGGTGCAAGTCACATTATTCTTCTGTAATGCTTGATACAAGTAGGCAAAAAGGCTGTAATAATACTTTCATTTCAGGATAAAAAAAGCTTTAACATTTTAGGAACCATTGGATATGACATACTTTTCTTAGTCCTTTGAAGTGCACAATTGCCTTCTAAATGGAGGAGTTGAACATTTGAATCTGCACTTTGGTGTAGAGTCTGTGAATTTACCAACACATTGTCCTTACTTTTTGGGTCAGTGTAATCCCTGGCATGGTCAGACATGAACTTTCAAGAAGTTTTACCAGGGAGATTTTATAGGGAAAGTCATTTAAGCTGTAAAGAGATGTCAAAGAGAGCAAGATAAACAATACAGAGTAAAAATACATTTGTCAGCTCTTGTTCATCTATGTATTTTTCTTATAAAGTCTTCTATGGAATGAGATATCATTACTAAGCTGTGTATTGCTCTAACATAGCTATCCATTAGAGTAAAGCAGAAATAGCACATTTCATTAATCCTAGGCACAAGGTTAAATAAAGATGTAAGAATATTGGGAAAGCAAGGCTCCAAGTGTACATCATCTTGATATATTAAACAAACGTCTTAGAAAGGGTTACAGGCCTGAGAGAATAATAGTAGTAATATTAAGCAGAGCTGTATTAGCCACGCTTAACTCAGTAATATTCATTTATATTGCTGTAAAGAAATTGATTATTGGAGTTGCTTGCCACAAAGTAAGAAACATATGGTGCATTACATTTGAAATCAGAGGGAATGCAATAAAAAAAAAAAAAAGAACTTCAAATTGACTCAATCCATTTGGTTTGATAAATATTCCTTTCAAATCTTTTTTTTTTTTTTCCTTTTTCTTACATGTTACTAAGCTGTTCCTTCTACGTTACAGAGATGAATGCACACAGAATCCCTGGTCAATTCATTTTCATGTCAGTGGTCATTCCAGCACACTGTGCTTTCATAAAGAGCCCGTGTGAGCCAGGACAACTTTGTGGGATGTTATACTATGGATGACTGACTTTTATATATTAAAAAAGGTCATTGGGAGAATAGCCCTATTTTGCTCCATTTTTGTTCTGGGGTTTTTTTTCCATCTTTTCATCACTTTTCCATTTATTGGTTCTGTTACTTCCTTCTTTTGAACTGTTTTTTCTACCATTTTACATCCTTCCTGTTCAGCATCCCATTTCTATTTTTCCTGCAGGAAGGTTCAAAAGTATTATTGCTTTCAGCAACTGTGGACATTTGTAGTGCTCTGCAAGATTAAAATATACCAGATAAATAACAAAGTCACATCCAAAAACAGCTTGCAGTCTAAAGGATCAGAAGTATAGTCATTGATTTGAATGGGTGGCTAGATTTGGAGATGCTTAACTGTATTTCTTCCTTGCATGCCAGGTTTGAACTGGTGGCTAGATTTGGATATGGGATGAAAATTTTCCTTAGAAATACCAAGAAGTACTTTTCCTGCATGGGGCTAGTTAAACTTCTAGTTCAATTTAGATGCTTTATCATCAAATTACCTTTTGTCATAAGTATCTCCCACTGCTCCTTGAGATACTTTTATTGATAAACATCCTACCCAAGTGTCCTAAAAGACTGACATTTTTGTTTGGGTTTTCTTTTTGCCTAGTAGCTGTAGTTACAGCTAAAACAGGCAATAGCAAACTTGTATTGAGTTATCCCAGTGTTTTAATTTTAGTCAAAAGAACTTCTGAAATGCTTTTTCCTTATAATATTTACATCTTACAACCTTATTTCTGTATCTGAGATTCAGCAGTTATTTTGGTTTTGCACTTTACTGCAATACACCTTCCCAATGCTATGAGTTTTACTAGGGCAGAAATTCTGACACTAAAATAAGTGATTTCAGGGTGATGTTCAGTGTCTTCTGACTGTCTGAAATTTTCCTTTGCATGTGCGAAATGCTCAGCAGATATCAGTGGTGTCATGCTCTTTGTCTTTTGTGTGATATCTTTAATTCACTATCCTCTTCTTTAATGATCATATTTTTCAGTGCTTTTTATTTCTCTGAATTTCATATTCTTGCTGGCTTCCGTTTCTGAAACATCCTAAGAGTTTTCTAGGCAACACTTGAAGAACGCTTACTTAAGATCCCAGACATCATCTGTTTCATAACACAACATGCATGAAGAGTAAAACCATCATACATCCAGGAATATTTTACATCAGGTTCTCATTTGAAACCATCTTTATGATTGCTTAAATATGTTTAATATCACAAGACTTCAGATATATTAGCAAAATTTTAGAAAAGACTACCATCCCACTTGTTATCCTCAATAGCTTTTGTTGTTGCATGTGCATCTTAATATCTTATCCCATATTCTCCCTTCACACATAAACTCTGTGGGTTCTTGAGGAAGAATACCCTAAGTGGTGGACAGCAATACCTTTTTGGACTTTCCTATAATAAAATTAGACAGTTATTTTCACACACATACACACAAAATAAAAGCTTTTAACTTTCTGTTTTGATAAATAGTTATAACTTAACACGGTCTATATTCACATCTATTCTCCTACTTCAGATAACACAGCTTTTAATTAACTCTAATTTTGTCGCATATTCTTGTGTTCTTATTCTTATATTCTTATGTTTACTCTGTCAATCACCTGCTGATGTGTCACTACAGAAGCTACAGAGTAAAAGTGACCTATCATTCTGAGGGTTAGGAAATTACTATGATTAGTCATCTTCTGAGGATCATAAACTGATCCTCAAACAAATCCATCATGTTGGAATTCTTTCTGAATATCAGACAAAATCTATATCCTACTTACCTTTCTACTTTAAGTTATTTCATGACTGTCTGTGAAGATTATAGCAAATATAGCCAATATAGTTGGAGCCTTAATCCTCATGTACTTCATAGTAACTGTAGTTAATCAATTTTATGTTATAAACATTTCATAGGCTAATGAGAAACCTTGTTGGGATTATGCAATTTCTTTCCAGTCTACTAATTCTTTATAAATAGACTGTGAACACACATTGAAAACACCCATTATTTTGGGGAGACAGGAACCAAAAATCAGTTGTTTCTGTTTTGTCACATCATGACTGCTGAAGGCACACTGTCAGCAAAGGAAGGTCAGCTGTCTACCACTTCTGCAGCTTGAGCCAGCAATTCCATTTTTTGTTTTCCTGTCAACTCTATAGTCACGTCTGCCCTGTCTGTGTGAGAACTGGTGGGTTTTCAAAGGCGGGAGGTTATAATGACAAGGAGAATAAGCTACCTGGCCTTAAACTACAGAAAACAATGAATTTTGGTTAGGTATGGAGTTCAAGAACACCTGCTAGACACTTCTGAATGCTTTAGTAAGAGATTTATTCTTCAACATCTTTACCTGCTAAGGAGTTCTAAAGTAATGTTTTCAGGAGTAAAACATTTGTTCATTATTATATTACAGACTTTGTAATAGTTGTTTCATAAATGTTCAGTATAGACAGGAAAGAGGTGGAAAACACTTAAGGCATTTCTGTCTATTTTAAAGAATTTTATCCAACATGCTTTGTGAAAATAAAAAATATAGAAAAATAAGGATGTCTCAATATTTATAGATTATCTGAGGATAACTCACAGAAAGATAACACAAATGTTTCTTTAAATGAGTCTGACTTGACAAACTGTACAGTCATTCCTCCACAGCTGAATTAAGAGTGGTGTTATGTTCCTAAGAGATATAGTGGTATGGGATAGGGTAGCACAGTATAAAAGTGGTAAGTGGGGTAACCTCTTTCCAACAAAGGCAACATAATTTAATTTTTCAAATTACAGATTCCTAGAATTGCACATTTATTCCTTCTGTGCTACATGAAAGCTGCATGTTCATTGGATTTAGGGAATTAACTCTTTCTTAGTTTGTGTGCACATTTATTATCTACCTGAAGAAGTACAAATTTCATTGTTGATCTATTTTTAAGTTTTTTGGCCCAAAGTTGTATTTTTAATTTTTTACTGCACCCTGCAGACTGGATAAGGTGATGCTTTTGTTCTTTACTGCAATCTGCCCAGGCTGTTACCCCTAAAATAGAGTTTGGAAAAGAAGTTAAAGTAACAGGATTACTTAGCTGGCTGATTTCAGTCTGCTATAATTGAAAATAATCAAACTTCAGTAGGTATATAAAAAAAGCTTTTAGCAATTTTTACAAGGCCTTAAAGAACTTTCATCTTGTCATTAATTTGGAAACATTCAATGTTAATTTTAATCTCTGTGAATTTGTTTTAAATAAAGCACTAAATAAATAATTTCACAAAATTTAGAGATGTGGAGGACCACTTTACAAAGGAAAACATGGAAAATATTTTTAGAATAAGAGTATAGGAGAACTATACCTAATAGCAGCACTCTGATGCCTAATTCTGCTTTTGCCTCAGGAAGGGAATTCTCTATTATTTTCTTTTGCATTGTCCTGGGTTCAGCAGTAGCAGTTATTTGTCTCCTTCTTAGTAGCTGATGCAGTGCTGTGTTTTGACTTTCAGCCTGGGAACAGTGCTGGTAATACCGACGTTTTCAGTTGTTGCTAAGTAATTTTTACCCTGACCAAGGACTTTGTGAGCCTCATGCTCTGCCAGGGAGGAGGGGAAGCCGGGAGGAAGCAGAGACAGGACACCTGACCCAAACTGACCAAAGAGGTATTCCATACCACAGCACGTCATGCCCAGGATGTAACTGGGAGTTACCCAGAAGGGCTGATAGACTATGGGGTTGGAGGAGGTATTGGTCGGTGCTCGGTTGGGTTGGGGGGGGTGAGTTATCGGTCGGCTGGTGCTGAGGTGTTGTATTCTCTTCCTTTATCATTATTATTATTGGTGGTAGCAATAGTGATTTGTGTTATACCTTAGTTACTAAGCTGTTCTTATCTCAACCTGTGGGAGTTGCATTCTTTTGATTATCCTCTCTGTCCCTCTGGTATTAGGGGGAGGGAAAGAAGGGGGGGAGCGAGTGAACAAGTTGCCTGACTGGGTTTAAACCACAACACGTGTAAAATCTAGCAGCATTTTAATTAGACTATGTTTTTATGACGTTGCAATTGACAGGGTTATTTGACATTGAAAATATGTCTGGGAAATATAAGATTATAAATGTGCATTTTTCTTTTCCTTTAAGTAGT
Organism: Pezoporus flaviventris; assembly: GCF_033815535.1. Lineage (NCBI taxonomy): Eukaryota > Metazoa > Chordata > Aves > Psittaciformes > Psittacidae > Pezoporus > Pezoporus flaviventris. Next base: position 28,116,065 of record NW_026892550.1, read on the forward strand.
CATCACCTAGCAGGACTCATTTTCTATAACAGTGTGTTGTTATTTGTCATGATAGAAAATACTTGGATAGGAAAATAGCTTGCATATCTGTCATAAACCTGTAATCAAGGGTACAAGATTTTTTTTGACACTTTAATTTCAATGGCAGTTTGTGTTGAGTTTGTGTATAAAGTCTTCCCCTCCCCCCAAAAGAATAAAATTCTAAGAAAACCTGCAAAAAATAGGAATACTTTTGAAGTTTCTAGTAGATTTCTTCATCTTCTTATGGTTTTATTGTTCCTTACAGAAAGCCACACAAGATTTCTGTAATATTTGCTTTGTTGCACTGAACACTGAAAAATGGGCTTCCTAATCTGCTAAACCAATACTGAGGAAGAAGGAAATGCTATATAGGCTTATTTATATATTGTCTTCAGTCTATATGAAAATATAGGGGACTGGTATTGATAGTTTTCTCATGTTTTACCTTTACTTGATTTATACAGTAAAACTAAGACTATTCTCCATACAAAATTGAATTACATTGTATAACTATACATCCACATTCCACAGTTATATTAGTGTTGCATCATTCATTAAATATGCTGAAAGTTGCAGGGATGTATAAAAGTTTTATCTTGTGAAAGTATTTTCTTTATCTTATAGAAGCTAGTCTTTAGTTTTTTGAATACCTAACAAAAGATTAATGAAGCACAAGAAGCACCAGTAGCAAATCTCCTGCAAGGAGGTAATTTGAGTGAAGCAGATGGAGCAATATCTTTTTATTGGGTGTAACCTGGCTTAAATAATGTTACTAGTGTTAAACAAGTTCAGCAATATAACAAGATAATTCTCAGTAAAAGGCCTTTTCCCTGTTACATTAAATGACATAGATATTATTTCATCATGAAGAATTCTTGGAGAAATTCTGCCAAAATAGATCAGTTATTTCTGGCATAAGAATTTTAAAAATAGAAATGTAAGTGCACTATTATTTTACCACTCTGGACCAAGGAAAAGTCATTAACTTTGTGATGTTCTGTTTGTCAGAGCTAATAAGATCTTAAAATAATGTACACAAATTAATCAAGTTCTAAGTCTGAAATAAATCTCAGTATAAGCAACAAGAGAGAGAGCATTTTTCAGATTTGCATGTCTCCATTGGCAAAACATCAGCTTCTCCAAGGTTTGACCAACTGGCATCTACTCCACATATACAGAGCTGCTTTGCATCTGCACATGCAGATTGAAAGTTGCTTCAACTTGAGGGTCTGTGCATGTATGCTCAGAAGACAAGGCTTGTTTATCTATCTACAAGATTGTCCTGGGTTCAGCAGTAGCAGTCATTTTTCTCCTTCTTGGTAGCTGGTGCAGTGCTGTGTTTTGTCTTTCGGCCTGGGAACAGAACTGATAGCGATGTTTTGGTTTGGCCAAGGACTTTGTGAGCCTCATGCTCTGCCAGGGAGGAAGGGAAGCCAGGAGGAAGCAGAGACAGGACACCCGACCCAAACTGACCAAAGAGGTATTCCATACCACAGCACGTCATGCCCAGGAGGTAACTGGGAGTTAGCCGAAAGGGCTGGGAGACTGCAGGGTTGGAGGAGGTATCAGTCAGAGCTTGGTCGGGCTGGGGGGGTGAGTTATAGGTCGGCTGGTGGTGAGATGATGTATTCTCTTCCCTTGTTATTTCCTTTATCATTATTATCATTGGTGGTAGCAGTAGTGATTTGTGTTATACCTTAGTTACTAAACTGTTCTTATCTCAACCCGTGGGAGTTGCATTCTTTTCGATTCTCCTCTCCGTACCTCCGGGAGTAGGGGGAGGGAAAGAAGGGGGGGAGTGAGCGAACGAGTTACCTGACTGGGTTTAAACCACGACAAAGATACTTTCCTTCAGTAAACTGAAAGAATATGTTGACACAAAGATTTGCACTGAGGGTTTCTGACAAGGAATGGAACTGATTTGCTTTCAAGGGTTTTATTTGGAAACTTTTTCAGCTACTATGCAGAGATCAGAAATCTCTGGGAGCGCATAAAAGAAAACTCATACTATTTAATTATTTCTTCCCTCCAGTATTATTCTTCAGTCAGTTTTTGATTTTCTTTTCAGTTTTATAGTAGCCAGATGGTATCACAGAGTGCTAAGTGTCTGCATTTAATTTGATTTATGAAATGTCTTAAACTCGTTTCCTGAGTTTTTAAAGGAGATAAAACATTCTCTTATAGCTAGGTATGGACTGAAGTGAACAATTCAGGTCAGCATTTAAAATTTTTTTAGTATAACTGAGACACAGAGGAAATTTAACCTGGTGGATATTAAACCAGAATTGATTAATCATCTGGCTGTATTTGTTGTGAACCCTTCCACCAGGAATGATAAGCAACATAACCCTAGGCACAAGCATTTAAATTTGCTGAAAAAATGTTTTATTGCTCTATGATATGTGTGATTTTACAAATCCTGCGACAATAGGTCCACATGGTATAAAACAGCACAAACAACATCAATAGAAATTGTCATCATCATCCAAATTACCCCTGCTAAAAAATTACCTTTTGCAATTGACTATAGACTGAACACTTAGGGTCTGTTTTCATAGAATCACAGAATGGTTTAGGTTGGAAGGAACCTTAGAGACTACTTAGTTCCAACCCCCATTCCATGGCCAGGGACACCTCCCACTAGACCAGGTTGCTCAAAGCCCAAGTGCTTACCTTTCCACAAACAGTAACTCCTCTGAGATTTCAAAAACTACTGAGGCTTTTAATTCCCATGGATTTTGCTTTGAATGATCTGTTGTCCGGTCCAAGAAAAAGAAGGGTTTTTCTTTTCTTTCATACAACATATACATAACATATATTTAGTTATGAAAGGCAGTGTGAAACTGCTTGAGCTACTAGAAACAAAAGAGAAGGCAGAAGCACGGAAGTCCCTTTATAGAGAGTCTGGGATTTTTTCTGATATTACAGCATCTATAAAGTTTGTTATTAAACTGTGTGGCTCATTCATAACCAGGAAAATATTTGCAGAGAGAGCAACTCAGAAAGATCATTTTTGTCCATACCATTCCACTCTCCCACTGAGTCTGTCCCAGCTGGGGTTATCTCATAGCTAATTTCCGAACACAAGAATGTTCTTGCAAAGATTTCACATTTAATCCAAAGAGTTCTCTTTTTATCAATTATTGTAGATGATGTTGTCAGCTAGTTTTGGATGATGAAAGCTATGTTAGATTCAAAGGAATTTTTTTCTTAAACGGTTATATTCAATCTATTCTACTATGCCTAGAATTAAGAGCAGTGGGTAAAATTAGTACACAGGCTCATAGGAATCAGATGCACTTTTAAAGATGTATCCATTAACATATTCTGGCATTTCTGTTTCCCAGAGGTTTTCATAACAGCTTTCAGATCCCTTGAATTATTTTCTTCTGTCAACATGAAAAGGATATTTTCTGCTCTTTCAGTAACAAAACTACAGGCACATCTGCACAATCAATCTTCACCTTAAGTTTGTTGCATATACAAAATTCAAAGTCTTTAAAGGTTAAATTCTGGTTTTCAGCCTAAAACATACTCAGCAGAGTATTATACCTACTGGGCACCAATCTTCCTGATACATTAAATTTAGAAAAAGAATAAATAACTTTAAAATGATTTTGAAGGAAAAAAAATAGACACATAATAAGAAGGATTAAATTTAATTCAGTTTGCCTATATGAGAAAGCAATGCGTTATTGTTCATTTTCATCCATATGCCTTGTAGGAAACTGTCATGTTTGTGTTTTGTACAAATCTTCAGTATGCAGCTATTGCCTATTCCCCAATACTGGCTGAGCAGAACTAGTATTTTCAATTACCACAGAATTAAATTTCTAAAAAGAAGAAAAGTTGTGAAACTTTTATCAGTGTGTCCTGCTGTCTCAAAAAAAAGTAACAAAGGCAATACTTGGCATCTTCAAAACATATCATGAAATATTTGACCAGCCACATGAAAAGTTACTGGCTTTCTTTCTGACTATATCCTCCAAAGTTTCACTGTTGTTGGAACTCTAATGTTAATTTACTACATCCTTATCATAATGGCCAAGACAGAGTCAATGACAGACCATAGCAGATCTGGTACTGGGGTTTGTTTAAGAGCCAACAAGATTAGCACTTTTAACCAACTTGATTATCTCACAGAGTCGCTCATTCACTCACTTCCTCTCTTCAGCTCTATGTCACCAAACCCCCAAAAGCTGTATCAGTTCTTGCTCTATCACTGCTCCTAGTTACCCACCTTGGGCATCAGCCCCCAGGGTCCTGGAGCATCCCTTGGCATTTATCTTCATGAATTTCTCTGATCTCCAGCATCTGCGCCCACTTCTGGGATCTTTCCTCCAACCTGTCTTTCCAACACTGATTCTTCGTTTGGGAACTCTTCTTTTGGTTCCAGCTCCTCTCTAGAGAGCAAAAGGTTCTAAGTTTTCCCAGTCTATGCAGCCTGTGTGAAGAAGTACAATGAAATTGGGTTCCTTACTGGTTCTGCCTCTTGACTTTATATCAATTGGACGGATGTGCTACTTCTGTTTAGCCCAGGCACTTTAAAAATTTACAACCAGCCCATGACAGTTGTATCTAGGAAGAAGCAGGTTTCAGATTGAGAGTTGGAAAGCTCAGTTTTGGACAATCACATACGCCTCATTCTCTAATGCCTGCTGACATTCACCGATTAAACTATATTTTTTACTAACAATACATATATGTACAGTTTGATGTTGTCTGAAATAAGACTGTCAAACTGTAAAGTCATTTAGTATTATTGTAGGAAAGGAGGGGAAATGCTCTCTGCACAATTCAGGATGACTTCTAACCTTCAAGGACTATGCTAACGTTCTCCTACAGTAGCAATCATACATGCTTTGATCATGGGAAGTACAGTGCAACATATATTTTTGAAGGCGTTTTTAATCAGATTTTGCTTCCTACTTAAACTTGAATGTATTTATTAGGAAAAATAGCAGAATTGATAGAAGATGAGAGGAAAAAATAAATTCAATTATTCAAACTACAAGGTAACTGGATACAGTTTCTTAACTCTTCACATTAAATATAGTCTAAGAAAAATGTATTTCGCCACACTTTTCTCATTCCTGAAATAAATTTTCTATGTGTCTGTCTTCTTCCATTTGTGTCCATCCTTAATTTCTGCTTGTTACCACCACCCCCACCCTTTATTACTGTTATATGTTACTGTTACTAAAGGAATTCACATTTGAGAACAGCTTGTAAAGATATAAATCAGCATCATAATTTTTTATCTGGCTGATGAGTTAGTATCATCACTGTATTTTCTATTATAATAATAAGGAAAAAACACAACACTCAGGTCTGTAGCTAATTAGAAGAAGTCTTTAGGCAGAAAAAAAGAGGTGAAAAAATCCTAAAAAATAACCTAATCCTATTCTTGACTTATTTGTCTTTTTCTCTCTAGGAGATTATATGTATCTGTAAAATATTTAACAGAAAAATCAAAGGAATTGAGAAAAAATGATATTTCAGCTCTACCTCTTCCCAGAGTGCTTGAGAAAAGAGATTCATGGACCATTTACCTAAGTGAAAGCAGAGTCTTGATCTTTGCCACTTGGTGTGTAGTGGTTTTCCTCTTGTGTTCCAGGTGCTCAGCCCAGTATCTGGATGATATATGAGTCAGTCTCCAGTGTATTTGAACTACCTGTAGCATACAGTTAGCGAAGGCTGTCCTGTGGTCCATCTCTACTCATGCTGGAGGAGACCCCAAGCAATTTTTGCTAATATTGAGTCCACTCAATACTTTAGGAATTAGTCATAGCTCACAAAACATGGCATGGAGAGTTTTTCTATTAACCCCCAGTAGCTTCCTTTAGGAAGTCTGATAGACTCCCTAGTGCTATTAATAGGGATTTAATACAAATAATTCCTGGAGCACAAATTATAATGAGTGGAGAGAGAAGGGGAGATCACATTGAAAGGAGGTAAATGTCACAACTCAGCCACTAATTCAGGAAGAATGTAAAAAGTTCAGGTTATTATTGTAAGCAAACAACTTTAAAGAAGGTTTCATCCCTTGTAAGTGGCGAGGAGAAGCAGACAGGCCAACCCAATATGGGTGATAAGCAACTTCTACTTTATTTGTGACGCAGTTCACACATATATAGGAGTGGTATTCAGCCACTCCTTCTTGGCACAACAGTATTGGTTAGCCCCCCACAGCTTCCTCCACATTCTCCTCCCAGGTCCGGTCTCCGGCTACCTGTGGGGGCCACCCCCTGCCTTGCTTGCACAGTCCTCCAGAATTCTATGGTCCTGCTCTTAGAGTCATTCTGCAACAATCCCTATTCAGTTTATTATTAGGGCAAGGAACAGGATATTCTGAGAGCCCTTCACACTTGGCAAGGAGTTAAGGGGACCTACAGATCTCGTTCCAGTGTCTTACTTAACTTTACAATGTCTATCAGTAAAAGGGAAAGGTTCAGCACTACTGCCTCTGGGTCTCTACTAAAATCTGCAGTTTGTGTCACTTTTAGAGAAAGAACTTTTTTTCCCTCCAACCTGTAATGACAATGCAGCCGCAGCCACCATCAGTTATTAAAGCAGCATTCAGGCCTCTCTGTTGCTTCCACTGATTTTGGCTGTGGAAATAGGGGCAACAGCTGGGGTGAAGTGAATCTGAAATCTGCAGCATTGGCAAAGAAGCAAGTGCTGTACAGAATATCTTTGCACATTGCCTTGCAGAGTGCTGACACAGGCCGAGGTGACAACTTCTTCACCAGCCTTGCATCTCAAGAGGGAAAAAAGAGAAACCCACCACAAAATTGCAAAAGGGCAACTTTTTTTGCATTTTTTGGCAACAATTAAGACAGTAAGGACTGGGAGTTTGTCGTAGTATTTCCCAACAGCATTAAAATGTCTCCATTATCAAGCCTGGATAAATCAAGATACCCAGCTTCCCACAGCTGTCTATACTCTGGCATACAGAGAAGTTAAGTGTTTGATTGAGACTGATTCAGACTATTATGAGCCTCAGTAATACCACCTTTTTTATATTGAAAAACAAAGCAGTCATACCTAGTTCTTTCCTCCTCCCCCCCCGTATTAAAAATATCAGTATCTTGAAAAAAAAAGAAGGAAAAAGATAATAGAATTCAATGTAAAGACAATGATGCAGTGTGGTATTTCAAGACTGGAGGTTATCTACCACCAGCAAGGTCAGCACTGCCTCCAGCAGGGGTGACTCAGCAGCATACCCTCAGGAACCATACATACCATGCCAGTTGATTTTGGCAGTTCATTCCTCCGGGATTTTCGGATGATGGAAATAGTTTGCAAATTCCTATTGAGTGGGTTAGTGCTGTTAATCTGTTTCCCATTTTCCCATGTTAGAAAATGATGCTATCTCCTAAAACATGACTGTAAGATACATTTAGTTACTTAATTCTTATTTTAGTCAGGTCTGAATTTTGCTTGAATGTTTAGTTTTAGTGTAGATATATTCATTTTCTGAAGGAGTTTGGTCTCATTTCTTTAAACAAACTACCATTCTGAATGATATCTATCAGTAGTTATGTGTTAGCTATTGCTACTAGATCTTGTAGTAATGTTGAATCTCTGAAACCTCAAAATTAAATTGGAATGAGAAATTTATCTGATTAAATGAAAAGAGCTTGAATAAAGAATGTTATTTAAGCAAAAGATAGTAAAGATAACTTTTGGCAGGGAAAAGAAGCATTTGTGAAAAGGTTTAGTTAGCTGATGTCAGAAGGTTATTAACAGACAATTAGTAAATGTGTTTAGGACAGTTTTATACTAACATAGCCTAGAAAAAAGATTAAAAAAATGCATGACAGCATGAACCTTAATATTCAGTTTAGCTTAACTGCTGAGTTAAGGGACAAGACAGCTGAAAGGCTGATAAAAGCAATTTTTTTCCCATGAAAACACAGTCCATTTTGTCATTTTCATCTCTATCTTCTTTGTCATGTTCACAGAGAGAAAACCAAGAATCAAGAGGTTACACTTGGTATTGCAGCCATATTTAATTACGTTTTAAGAACTCCAGAATGCCCTTACCAGTTATCCTACTCCTTCAAAATTGCCTCATCATCATTCTTTTGCTACTTTACCTACAGCAGGAATTTCCTTTCTGCCCCTTTGGCATTATCCCTTCAAGGGCTTTTGCATTATTGCCCTCTTCTCTATTGATTCCCCATAGCAGGGCATTCAAGGCACTTTATAGGTTGAGTTACTGCAAGGCTGGATCAGGCCTTTGCAGACCTGTGTATGAAATGATCTCTTTTATATTATCTATTCTTCCATCTCCCTCCCTCCCCCAAACCTTTCAAATTTAACCTTAGTAAAGATTCCCAAATTTCCTTATCACCTTGGGCATGTGCTGTCAGTCAGTTTTTAATGTACCTGAGCTGTTTTGTTCATGTCTGACCTACATTGTAAGTTCCTTAGGGTGAGCTCTGTGTTCTCTTATTTGTTTGTACAATGCTAAGACACACCACTCAGTGAATAATACAGTACATAATAAAATACTATATATTTCATAACCACAGCTGTAAGCTCCCCCTTTGCGGGAGGGGAGAATATAAAACGACAATTTGATGTTTGGGAAATTGCTGAATTTACAGCCTGAGGGTGGAAGAAACCATGCCTTCCCAGGGTGAGTGCTCCTTTTCCTCCTCGTATCTCAATTATACACAGTATTTTTCTATGGAACGCATTTGGACTTACTCTCCAGTCTCATGTAGATGTTGAGGCAATTATCTTTCACACTCTTTCAAACTTATTTCTACTCACATTAAAAAATAATTTGGCCCATTAACGTCAGAGCTGCACTGAAGCCTTACAATTAACCCTGAAACATTATGTTTTATTATAACCTTACACTCAAACTCCATTTACACGGCTTCATTATTTTCCCATCTCTGTTTCTTGAGAAGCTAGGAAACCTCCCATCAAGATTATTAAAGACAATTTTATGTTAATGAAAATATTCGTCCTTTACACGACTTCTAACCAAAATGACCCAGCATGTTGCTGGGCTATTCATCCTCTCATTTTAGTCTTACACAAGAGATACAAGATTTTGTCCAGTATTGATATGGTAACAATGCCCCCTTGGAACAGATTTTATTCAAAGAAATTTTGACTTTAAAAGCAGATACTTCACCACAGAGATTCCTTGTATGAAGTTTTAGGAACCAGATTATCTCTTTTTTACACAGGCATAACCAAGACATGTTAGTCTGTGGTCAGATTATTTACTCCAAAGTTAAATGGTGCTCTACAGAATTGAAATTCGCCTTTATAGAATGAAATTCTGCCATAATTCTAGAAGAGAAAATGATAGACCAACACCTGGTGTAAATCAAGGAGGAGAAGAGCAGGTGACTGTTCAGTGTAAGAGTATCAGCTCTGGACTAAAGATGGAAAGTCACCTCACCTCTGCACAGGAAAGACATGGACCTGTTGGAGTGGTTCCAAAGCAGGGCCACAGGAAATGATCAGAGGGATGGAGCACCTCTCCTATGAGGAAAGGCTAAAAGAGCTGGTGTTGTTCAGTCTGGAGAAGAGAAGCCTCCAGGGAGACCTTATTGTGGGTTTATAAGAAAGATGGGGACAGACTTTTTAACAGCTAATCCTTTTTTTACCAGAGATTTAATTTTGCTAGTTAATTTGATTACAATAATTTGTATAAAATACCAAGACTACACTTGCTTCACTGTTTATGAATTTCTGTCTGCAGTGGAAGATGTTCAGGTGTTCATTCACATCAATTACTTCAGACGATAATGACATATAAGATTTTGTTTGTTCCTCATGGATGTTAGTTGGTTTTGTTCCTTCCTTTCAATCTTTTCTCAGATGCTAAATTAAAAAAATAAATCTCTCTGCCCATCACCCCAGCAAAATATTTCTTGCTCCATCTCACTTATACAACGCAGAACTACTAAAAAAAGTTGGTTTTTTTTATAAGATACTTAGAGACCATACATTTCTAACGTCCTTTGAGAAGCCAGGTTGTTCCCTTTGTTTGACAAGCATTCCTAATCAAAGGCCTTAACACAGGTAGCAGAGATAGGTACATAACACACGGTGTAGGCAAAACAATAATGAAACCTGTGGGTCAGAGGGAACAGGAAGATAGGGTAAGTTTATTTCTGCTCCTCTGCATATATAATTTAGAGGTCTGATTAGATCCATGGGTACTATTAATGACCAGATAGTAGCTAACATAATCTTCTCTTGCACTTCCACAATTCCCTGTGTCTTTTGAATGCTGGCCAATAATTTTTTCTTGAAGATACTGTTATTCTAGTTCATTCTCTTCAAGTTTCCTTTTCAATTCTACCTGCAAGCGGTAGATTAGAAAAGATAACAAGAAATACTTTTTGTAGACCAATTGGGAGTTTTGGCTTGGAAGTTTTGGCTTCCTATCACCTTTTAATGAGGCTTACTTGGTCCTGAAATTACATCTCTTATGGTATGACATGATCCCAGACTAAGACTTAATTACAAATTACACATATGTTATTCGTTAAAGTTAGGCTGAATATTTCCAAAGGGTGAGGAACACTGAAGATATATTTTCAAGTCTCTAACCCCTTTGATTGTTTTCTGTATACAAAACTGCCAAAAAAATAAAATAAAATATATATATATATTTCCTTGAAACCCAAGAAAGTCTACTTGAGGAAGTCTTTTTCAAGAAGTCTTTTTCTTCAAGTCTTCTTGAAGAAGACTTTCTTGGGTTTCTTCACCCCTTGCAGTGCTCAACGCCAGGATGGACATGGCCTTGAGCAACCTGGTCTAGTGGGAGGTGTCCCTGTCAGTGGCAGAGGGGTTGGAACTAGACGATCTTAAAGTCCTTTCCAACCCTAACCATTCTATGAAGCTATAACCATTTGTTTGTACCATGAAGATAAATAATTAACTCCATCTGAAAGAGTTATTATTTTACTGGACCTCATTGTACTCTATTCACCCTATCATCTATTTAGAAGCGTTGCCAGCAGGGTTCATTTTATACCCATTCTATTCAGAAGTGATAGAAGCTTGAACTCTGTAAATCAGTTCAGCCCATAAAAACGAGAGGCTGATAATAGGCAGGCATACAGCAAACACCACTGCATAAGCTTTTTGTCATATCCCTTGTTGTCAAATTTGTCACATTCATGGGAACTCAATACATCTGCTGTCTTTAAGCCTAAATATGTACGGTCTGTCAGAATCTGAAGTTCAATCACAGGATTGTGTCTTTCCCTTTTCCTATATATTCTCTGTCACTAGAACATCACTAACATCAGAAGACTCACAGATTTTTGTATCGTACATTAGGTAGAAGAAAAGCAAAACTTTTTAACTGCTTCCTCTGCATAATTTTGATGTCTGTATCAAATTACATGTTATTTAAAAAACCTTTGTGACTACGCTAGCTAATTTATATTGAGGTTGCTACTGTACATCTTCATTTTATGAAGATTAACTGGTAAAAATGTCTTATTCTTTGCACTTGCTCTAGTTTTCTTCTCTAGTGTTCAAGATGCAGGGAATTATCTAGGTAGTCTATATTTTAAAATAATAGGTCTGTGTTTGCATCTTGGTTTTGGGGAGTCTTTTTCTAAAGATTCCATAAATTATATTGAGTTTAAACATCAAAATCTGTGTTAGCTGTGGATGCCTTGGCCTTACCAACTGGTGCAGAGCAAAGAGTGGAAACTGTGTTTTAATTTGCTGCTGTTATGGTTCCAGGACCATTCCTTCATTAAGCATAGCATTAAGACACATTGCCTGTACTGCTATAGTGACATAATTTCTTGGATTAATGACATAGCATAGGAAAAAGGAAACTACCTCTTCATAAAGTTTCAGAAAGTCGGAGGCTGTTGAAGACTTCATCATATTACAAGTAAAAATCTGTACATGCATGACAAACCCCAAGGCAGGCAATATAATTAGACATTTTGAAACTTTCTAATTGCAAATTCTAGGGAAGTGACAAAAGTCATACATTAAACTCCAGCATATTAATTAGCCCATTTTCCCAAAAACATATTCTGAAAGACAGTTACCCAATTAACATATTTTAAGTTAATAATAAAAAAGTTAATACATACTTGTAAACAATGTCGCTATTTGCTTTTTCATTATGAATTGCAGTCTTTAAATTGATATATTTATATATTTGTATACTATATTTGCATTCACCATATTAGTTTTTTTGTTTATTAATATTTCACTACTAATATTAATTATATATGTAAACCAAAAGGAAATAAACATATACAATTGTTTAATCAGATTAAGTACTGAACTTCCAGAAAAGTCTGTAGGAAAGTTTGGACACGTATCAATGGTATAATGAGAAGTTAAGACAACAATTTCTCCTTAATTTATTGCATTTAGTTTGGGTGTCTGTAAAAATCTAAAGGGTTAAAACAAAATAATTTTTTTCTTTCAGATCAAGATGGCTTTAGCTAATAGAAGGTCCCTGTTCTGATACCCTGTTTTTAGCAGCAAGGTAAGGCAAAACAAGGGAGAGCTTAAAAAATATATTTCTTGCTAAAAAGAAAATCAACCTGATTTGTACCTGTGAAATGTTCAATTTGTCACATGGCATATTTCTCTTGGATACTGTGAGAAAAAGCAAGAAAATGAATTATATATATTAAAAGCAAAAAAGTTGAAAGAGAAGGAAATTAAGTTATTCCTCCTTTGTCCAATAGCCCATTGCTTAGTACACACATCTACAGTAGGAGTAATTAGTTTCAGAAGACATGAATGTGTATTTTTAACTTCTAAAAAAAAATGGTAGTTTGTAATTCAAAGGCAGGATTTCCTTCAACTCCCCGCTGCTCCCTTTCCATCCTATTGATGTGATTGTTCTATTTTATATTAAATGTTTACATAGTCATTAAAGTAGTAAAGTATTTTCTTTTTCTTACTAGATCAAGTGTCCATCTGGGAGATTAAACACATGGATTACCATCTGCCACTCAACCAGACAGACTCAGAAAAGATTGGTGTTTGAGGTACTGTCTAGGTAGGTGTAAGGCTTGTGTATTTATGTACGTACTGTCCGGGAAGGAAAATAAATGTGGTTCTCTGATGAGCAACTTAACTGAGGCATGGCATGAAGGAGGAGTGTCTTTTTACTGCTGATTTTAAGATTTTCCCTCTTAATTAATCCTGAAAGGTGGATAATTTCACCAGCACTCTTGTAGTCTCAAAAAATCTTAGATTTTTTTTTTGAGTGCTTACGTAGTCTCAGTTCACAGAATCATAGAATCATAGAATAGTTTGGGTTGGAAGGGACTTTCAAAGGTCATACAGTTCAAGCCCACTGCAATATATACAGTTATATATATACTTGTCTATATATGTTTGTCATATATATATGGTTATTGGTGTGTGTCATATGCCCACTGACAGATAATCTGTTGCATGAATATATTAATTGAATTTACAAAAGCTCACCAAGAAAGAACTGAGAAGGATGAATAAGGAAAATGCACCACTTCACAGACACTGAGAGTTGTAAAAAACTAATGTCAGCTGAGAGAAAAATTGCAAACACATAAGAATTGACTTGGTATGTGATGCTTTCGGTTACAGATTTTCCATGATTCACCAAAACCTGTTGCATAAAAATGCAATTGGCCATGTTGTGGATAAGGGTAAGTGATATACAAGATAACTTACCCCAAGGCCTCACTGTTGGTGTATTTACTGAAGCATTTTGCAGCATGATAGACAAAGCTGAACTAACTGTGATTTTGCAAGATGAAAAGAATCAGCAAAACTTGGTGATATAACTTAAGCATATGTTATAAAAGCCTTCCAGAGACACTGGGTGCCTCTATGGACCAAACATTATGCCACTGGTCTCTGCACTCATGAGGGGAAAACTAGTGCAAATATGTTTACTGGAGTATGAAATTCTACTATGGCCTGATGAAGCACAAAAGGCTTAGTATCTGCAAATTGGGATAAGGGGAATGAGAGGTGTTTTTCAGAAATTAAAAGGAAGGTGGAACTAGGCCATAAACATAGCACTTTGCAGCACAGACACGTTTCTATCTATCTTTGAGGGGGGTGTGAACATAGAAGAGCTGATATAGTCATCTCTAAAACTATCTGCATGGATCCTGCCAAAAAAAGCAGTGTTTGAGAGAAGGAAATATGGAAAGGAAGTTGTTCAAGACTGTGGTTGTCCCTGGCTGCTACCACAGTTCATGAAACTTTCCAAGCAGCTATAAGAGAAAGTATCCTTGATATGGTTCTGATTTATGCCAGTGGGCAAAAAAACTGCCTACTGATGCATAACCAGAGGAATGAAGAATTACCATTTTTGCAGCCCCAGACCTGCCAGACATCTAGTAGGATGCCTGAAGAATACAGATACATAGATACATAGATAAGGAAGGGTTCAGTGCAGAAGGCTCCCTGACACATGACCTAAAGAAGAAAAGAAAATACAGGTAGTAAATCTGTGTCAAGGAAATATAGGCCCTTGAAACCAAGAAAAATATTTTTAGGAGACAGTGGGTTAAAAGTTCCTGTAGTAAAACCAATGGAAATAAATTATACCCTGTACAGTTATCAGTTGTCAGAGACTAGTTGCAGAGCTTTATTATTAGTCTTTGATATTAAGTATTTTCTTTCCAAAGTATCAGTCCGGAAAAAAATGACAATATCTGAAAGCTTCTTTCCACTTGAGAGGCAATTCTTTTAGAAATAGATAGATGGAGGGGTGACACAGATGTCTTATACCTTCATAAGATCATATTTAGTGCCAACATTATACTGAGAGAGCACAGACAGTAAAAGTATTCCAGCTCTTGATTCACAGTTGTTGAAACAGGAATAGGAGACAAATATCAGTATTTGAACTGAAAGCATCTCCAAACAAATTCAATTCTATTCGAATATTTTTTTCCTTCAGAATTTTAGAACTATTAATATCACATCAGTAAATACAACTAACTTTCAAAAATGATTAATAACGTGAAGGGATGAAATAGCATTAAGTGAACTGATGTTTAGTGACAAACATTGTTCCTCTTGGACTTATCTTACCAACTGTTATTAATATTTCACCACTGCTATTTAACAACGAAAGAGCAGAAAATGGATTTGAACTCCTGTCCAAAATAAAGTTAAGCTGATTTTGAAAAACTGTCAGAAAACAGAAAATAAGAAAATCCAGTATTAATTCCCACAGAAGAACTGCCAAAGGCATACTTCAAATTCTCAAACACAGGTAGAAAATACACTAGAAAATATACATTTGTAGTTTTGGCAGTATGAAAATGCCACAGAAATAGATTGAATGAATAATATGAAACAATATCTTCAGGCTCTCTTCTTATCTACTCTTCTGCAGCAGCTACTACAGCATCCAACAAGAAGGGAAAGTCTCTGATTTTCTAATTTCATCAATTTTAATGTTTTCTCTTATTGTTATATCTATTGAACCTTTATGTCAATGCTCAAAGCTGCCTTTCACACTCTTGTTCACAAAGTTCCAAGTGAAAGCATTGTGCTATTCAAAACCTTTTAGATCTACTCTCATCGGCTTCAACACTGAGCTTCAGTTTTCCAAGGACATTTCTTGGTAGACAACTATATCTCTAATACCACATCACAGTTTGTTATAGTTCTTGACATTTTCTGCTCCAGAGAGGATGCAGATTAGATTAATGGAGTCACTGAAAGTGAAGGTTGGCAGACACTGCCACGAGTTATGGAAGAAAAACCATGTATATTGTCCGTATTAAGCAATGAGCAGTTTTTTACGCAAGAACCTCTGCCAAGCTAAAATGCAGGTTAAGCGTCAGGAAAAACTATAATCTAAAATTATAAATATTGTTGCTGTTGTTATTTTCAAAGTGCTGTAAGACTATAATGGTCTCCCTTCAATTTTATCTATACGAAAATGGGTTGGCTATGAATACTGAGAAAGCAACAGAACAAGAGCAAAAATCATGGTACCTAGCTGCAAAGGAATGTCAGTTAAGGATGAAAGGTAACTCATGTCTGTTACCCATGAAAACTTCTAATGCAGAAATGATATTAAGGAAGCTTTATCCTGTGAAACTAGTTTCTGCATCACACAGTCTTCTGGAGACCCACTGTGACAATGACTATCATGAATTATCTACCTCTGGGTGCTTGCAGCTGAAGGCTCTCTGCACATCTCAGGAGTCCAGAGGATGCAGTCTCCCAGGCTGCGTGGGTTTAGTGACTGTTCCCTACCTATCACTAGAAAATACTCAGACTTCATCAGGCATTAGCCTTAGGTATCATTCAACAGTATCAGGTCAAATGCACTTCCTCACACTTCTCAGTATTTCCTGTTGGTTACCAGCTAATACTCCTGTTAAATGTGATTCCACAATCTTCTTTCATCTATTTGTAGCAACACAAAACTAGAAGTTCTCTTCTTGGATTCTCCTTTTCTTTCTGATATGTATTTCAAAATGTCTATTGCCCAGACTTAAGCCAGCAATGAATGATACATGCTACTTACTGCATAAGACTGCCAAAACTTGGCTCCATGTACAAGCAGTCACAAGAAGCAGCCATTTCTGAAGAACTATGCAAAGAGCTTTAGTGAGCAGCTTACTTTCCTGTTTGCCAATTAAGAGTCTGATGGCTCTATAGAGTAGGCATCCACCCCTGCTACTCCTAGTAAGGTCTGAACTTATTTCTGGAGCTGTAGCAACATTTCAGGCTCCCTATATCGCATTGCAAAAAGAGGGAAGGAGATTATGAAAAATAAAATTCTATTCCGTCTCAGGCCTAGATCAACAGAGCAGAGAGGACAGGCTTCCAAATTTCAAAGGAGATGGGTCATTCCCTGGAGGTGACCACATTGTCTGAACTCACTACTTCATGAGGCATGCATTGAAGAGGTAGTTTATGATATGCAGATAATCGGCACTTAGGGGCATGTCTTAGTGGTAGACTTAGCAGTGTTAGATTTATAGATGGAATCAATGCTCTTTAAGGTCTTTTCCAATCTAAATGGTTATATGAATTTATGATTCTGCAATTCTATGAATTGTGGTTATCTACAAATAAAATAGGATTAAACAAAGAAGACAACTAAAAAAATGGAGAAAACCAAGATCTGATTCTCTGTTTCTTTTCCTTTTTTTCTGCTCTTCCTTATAACTTTCTTTCTAACTTTCCTTGTCTTTTCTTCATTTTTCTTTGATATCTTTTTCTTTGATATCTTTTTCTTTCACCTTGAAGTTTTTAATTTCTTAAATGAAGTTATTTCTTTGCTGGGTAATGGAAGTGGTATGTCTTTTGTCAGAATCATTATATATAATTAATATAATTAAATGTAGTGACATATCATATATATTGTTGAACTAAATAACAATTAATAGCTGGAGGAAATCTTTAAAAACCATCTCATATGAAAAGTTTGTAGGGTTATTTCTTTTAAGGGGTTTTCATGAACCATCAGTTACTTTTAGTGCAAGGTTATAGAGTTAATGGTACAATTAAGTCATTAAGCCATGGAGTAGAATGTGAAATGTCTATCTCAAATTTTATTATAGAGAACATACATAACAGGCTGTATCGGCAGTCCTGCTGAGTTTACTTTGTTCTTTCATTCAGCATTAGTAGCAAAAATATCTCTCTGCTTTCTTCATTCCATGTATGTACCTTTGCCTCAAAATTACTTAGAGTTGTTTTTAAAGCGCAGCTTCTCATTTCTTTAAAACCCCTTCTTTCTTTTGAAGTTCGTTTTGCTAGTGCAGACATAAATGAAAACAGTATTTTATATTTTGACTTCTTAGCTGACATTGTGGTCCAATGAGTAGACATTCTCAGTAACATCAAAGAATACACAGTGTTAAATTCAGAGATGCAAATATTATGCTGTAGCATGGGTTTCCTAGTATTCTGAGTTGCTTTTATGGTACTGTAATGTAATGCTATTGTATTGTATGGACCCCCTTAACCCTGCCCTCCCTTAATAGGTGTCTGACACTCTGGTGTTATGCTCTATATACCAAAACATCATAAGGAGGTAGAAGTTAAATTAAACAGGGGATGTATACAGTTTATGCCTGAAAAGAAGCTGATCAAAGAGAAGGAGTTAAAAACCATCAAATCAGATCAAGAGAACATAGGCAATAGAGGAAACAGGACCAATATAAGCTGGTTTGACTTAGAAAACAGATAAGTAATGACATATGTGGAAAGGTGAGGAAATGAGACTTCAAAACTGCGGAAAACACCTGACGAATTGATAGGAACAATGTCAAAATGTTGTTAGTCAGCTGTCACAGCAGCACTTTATAGAGAGGTGAAATGCAAGAAAATCTGAAGTACCCCTACAGGGGACAAAACATGTATGCCAGAAACCTCCCATCTCCGCTGTGGAATAAAAAGTGGGCACATACCCACTTCTGTGCACTCCAAGATCACATTTTATCTAGGATTCTATCTAGGGTAAAATATGAGCTTGGCATGCATGGAAGTGATCTGAGTAACTCTTGACGTATGGCCAAAGTCAAAGTATGACCAAAAGTATGCCCAAGGATCATAGTCTGCCAAAACAGCCTACAGCTACTGCTGTTTGTAGCCGCATCCTTCTTGCAACATCTACACGCAGGTCAGAAAGAGCCTGGTAGCAGGCTGTCTAGGACAGAAGGCAATTAACCCGATTTTCATATTAATTTATATAGTCAGAACGAAGCAAAGCCAATGGATTAAAAATTGTCCCCTTGATATTTCTGTTTGTGTCATTTTATAATTGACTAAAGCAAGAGAAAACATTTCCCTTTCTACTCAGCAACACATTTATATAAACTGTGGGTGTGATAAAGGTGAGCTTCTCAAGTTATTTTGACTTTATCAGAGGATTCTCTCAGACTGTTAACAACTTGTCCTTCCTTAGACATAGGAAGGACAGGTACCTTTCCTTGGTTGAACATTGTCTGTGTTTCTTTTAATTGCTTGCTATGGGCACTATTTCTTGAACAGCCTTTAATATCTGTTGGCTGGGATTTCAAGGAGAACAAAGATGTCCAGCATACCCTTAAGGTATAAATAAACCCTAGCAGAATCAAAGAAACAGGTCACTGTAAGTTTCTTCAGTTTGAGTCAAATTCCCTGCTAGAGTAGATGTGCATCTCTTCCATCCACAGGTTGGATTAAAGAACCTTTATAGAAGGGAACCTTTAATTTTTGTAATTTCTATGCCATGAAAAATATTGTTGATTCACAAAAAGAAAAAAAAAATATTTAAAAATCCAGGTTTTCTTTAAATGAAAATGTGTCTAATTACATTTGCAACTTAGTTTCATTGCCTTAGGTATAAGATGAATGAGTAAATTACTATGTCTGTCTTAAACAATATCTGCATACTTCTACGTTTTAGGGAGCTAAATAATGTTGCTGACCAAAAGTCTATTGGCACATCAGGGATCTAAGCAGCCAGACAGAGATTTTGTGGGTCAGCCAGAAGATCTGAGCTGCCTAAGTTGCACTGGAGTTACAGTTTAGTTGATTAAATGCTGATTAGGCTCTAGGCTCTGACTCCTAATGTCAGAGTGGCAAGCTGATTTTCTGCCTGCTCTGCATCCCCATGGCTCCATTAAAATTGATATATGAAGTTAATACACTTTAACTTAGTACTGATCTAGGCCAACATTTTTATAAGAATGAGTTTGAGTGAAAAACATCCAAATTAACTATATCAGATATGAGCCGGTTTTAGTTGTTAATTAATGCCACACTGCTTCCATTCTATATTTCAAAATATATTACCTCTTCCTTAGAGAAGTCCATTTTTCACAAACAGCTGATACAACTTCTTCTTATACAACACACCCGTGGCAAGCTAAAGAGTAGGCTAAACACAAGCAGAAATCTTTTACATTACTGGAGTTTTCACATTGTTATCATGTATTTAGAACCACAGACTGCCCTCGATCTGTGGGCAGTTTCCCAACAACTTCACTGGGAGACTCACATGTAAATCAATCTCTGATATTACTACCACAAGTATTTAAATGTATAACATGGCTGTGCAAAAAAGGGGTTTTTGTTCCCAAGCTTTGAGTTAAAACACTATGAAATGTTGTCATTATTTTTTTTATTTTATAAAAATTACATTTCTAATTCATCTGTGTCCATCCTCTCCTAAAACACTGAGCAAAATACAAAGGACCGTGCTCTGAATAGAAACAAATGTATTGCAGTATGCTGAATTGCAAGAGAAAGACAAATAAACACAAATGAAAACTCTGAAATTAATTTCACAGATCTGTAAATATTAGATCTAGAGTACTGGTTATTTGTTGGTTTGGGGAATTTTTGAAGGCAATCCAGTACTGGATAAATCCTAGAAACCAAAAGTCAATACACAACAGAGTAGTTGTATCATTTATTATAAAACAGCTGGGCAGAGTGTTCTGAGAAAGATCTAGATCGAATACTGATACCAGAGTAAATCAATTTTTATACAGCAGAGTTTTTACTTCATCAAGGAAATTTTCCCTGACCTTGCAAAATATTCTGCAGTTGACTTGAACAACCAATAAATGCACTCTGTAACCTGTACAATTCATTATCTGATGAAGAACTTACCTCTGGGTCCTTGAACTCATGTTATCTGTTGGTTGTCTTCTACACATTTATCTCTTCTCTCTCGACTGAGTCAGAAGACCTTAGGAGAATTCAATAGCAAGCCCTACATATATTTGTATAGAAAGACCGTGCAATATTTTTATTTACAATTTATGTAATTATAATTTCAGGGTTTTTTTTCGTTTGCATTGTTCAGAAAAGGGTTAAACATTTAAGTTGATAACTAAAACTTTCCACACACATAGATGCACAATTAGACAGAAGTGATAGAAGATAATCTAATTTTGTTTGGAAATTTTAATCAAAAACAGAGGACTTATTTTCCAAACCTCACTGACTATCTTAAACCTGCATCAAGGCTTTGTTTTAGTGGAATAAAGAGATAAGCAACTGAAGATGAGTGGCTATGAAAGTACAGCAATACTTTGTGGAAGACAATGAGGAACAGCATTGTCATAAAACAATGGTTTAGTGGTTTAGTGTGACATGTCCCTGCCCATGGCAGGGGGGTTGGAACTAGATGATCTTAAGGTCTTTTGCAACCCTAATTATTCTATGATTCTATAAAACAATGTTCAAAGCAAAAATTTAGAATGCATCCTTGCATAAGAAGATGCTTAAGAAGTCAGCAAAGACTATCATAAACAGAAAAGGAATTCTATTTAAATAACTATATCCACTTTTTTCCAGAATTACAAAGCAAGCTGGTTTGCTCATGTTTGCAATAATCAGAATATAAATTTGGATTTCACTTTAGTAAAATATAGAAACTCCTTATCCGCTTTCAGTGTTTATTAGGAAAATAAACACATAGATGAAAAAAAATCAGTTTCTTCTTGAAGTTTTTGTCTAGCTCCTGCTGTTTGATTTTTCCCAGTTTCCATATTTATCATGAATTACCAGAATCATCACTGAAGTTTGGCTTCCTAGACATTCAACCCTTAAGGGAAACCGTATTGACATCAGCAGAGCTATTCCTTTCTAAAACTGGACTGACTTTGTAAAGTCAGAATAATGCATGAAAAAGGATTTATAACTGAACAATTTTAGTATAAACAATTCTGACAATTCAGTATTCCTCAGCCAGGGTTGTGTAGGATAAGGACAATCATATCGTGTGATATATTACTGTACCTTTAAGTAGATATAAAGCATTCATCACTGGCCATCATTAGAGCAGGGTATGGAAATTGCTGAACCATTATTCTGTCCTGGAACATTTCTTATGTGCCCAATCTTTCAAGCACCTTCAGCAAACACATGCATACCTAACAATAAACTCATGAGGAAATATTTGCAGGAGTGGCACAGAAGAAAACTGACAGTTTTGGTGACACATGTCCACTCTTTACCAATACAAAAATATGTTTATAGACATAAATTGAATGTTCAGTTCAAACTGCTATTATGAAGCCTGTCTTCCTGAGGAATTTAAAATATTTTTTTCTTATTTACATGAACCAAAAGTAGCAAAAAGTATGCCGCTGTAATGCATTGCAACACATTGCAGAATGTGTAATTGTGCAATGCTGCTGAGAGTTCTCAGACTTAATGTGAAATTGCTAATGATATTATTGAAAAGCTTAATTTATCATCTTACTTCCAGCTCTAGATTAATTTCATGTTATTTTGTGGTCACAACGGCTTCTGATGTTCTGTAAGGAATTACCTCATACATCTGTGATGTCCAGTCTAAAATCACAGTAGTGTCATAAGATACATCATCCCTAATGGTCAGTGTCTGACAACAATAATAATTTGGCAGACTCTATTAGTGACTTTTTTTTATTGCTTGGGGTATCAGCTGTGAGCAGTAGAAGTAGAAAAGGAACATTTCCATACTAAAATTGTTATTCCAAAAAATCAAGATTTCTTGCCCTGAGCAGAGCTTTACAATGTCATTACCTCCCTTGAAGTTTTTATAATTCATTTTATGTCCAGTAATTCTTTATGTCAGTTCATATTTTACATAGAAATATAAAGTTATTTGGTTGTCAAGAACATTTTTAGATGTTTTCCCTTTTCATTTTTCTCAAAGTTTGAGTAGACCACCTCAAGTAGACCTATACAATAAGAGGAAAGATAATAACTAGCGCAGAACACGTGAAATATTCAAAAGTAGTCCTTGTTGGGTTTACTCGGTTCACAAAGATGAGCTGTCCCAAAATGCCTTAGAGAATCAGGACTTTCAACTTCAACAGTGTCTTTTACTTAGAGATTAGTCATTCACTTACAACAGAAACAGTTACCCTCTACCCATATTTTCCCCATAACCTGACTATTCTTGACTGATGGGAGCAGATCTTATATTTTGCTGGTAGTTAGATAAATGTCCTGGGATGTCTTAAATCAAAGGAAAGAAAATATGCTCTCTACTTAGTCCAGAGATTCACTGAATGTATTTTGCTAAAGCTGAGGATTTTGCCAAACTGAACCTTAACTTTGGGACTACCAACCTAACTTGTCTGCAATTTATTTCTACTTTAAGAGGGATATTCATAGCATTAGTTCTCTACACTGGCACAAGAAAAATGCAGGCAGGCTAGATTGTTCAATATATGTTTGATTTTGTCATGCAAAACCTGTGGGTCTGTGTGAGGTATAAACTGCACTTAAAGAAAGAGAAGCTGTTCCTCTGGGTTTCTGAAAGTTACACCAGAAGTCAAACGCAGTCTTGCTTCTTTTGTCATTAATGGGTCTTAACAACTACTTAAACCTTGTGGTGAAGTAAATTCAATTTCCTACCTTGCTGTTTCGCTTTCTGTCCTGTATGTATAGCATTCCTGGCTTCTGAAGCAGAAAAAAACATAGTTACACAACATCACTTAGAGAAACTTAATTTTGTTTCCCATCTTTCACTTGCCTCTGGCTGTAGATTGCTGAAACTGCAATGTAAAATCGGTGTCAGAAAGCTTTTGTTCAATTTTCATATTTATATTTGATAAATGTTCTGAAATTATTAACAAATTGATTTAAGTTTCCATGTGATATCTGCTAATTTTTCTAAGCTCTTTCCCATAGGAATTGACGATGAAAGCAATAGATGAGGTCTTCTTCAAATGGATTTCTACTTTCAAAAAAGTTTCCACTGAATAATTTACAAATGAAAATACAGTGCTACTGTTAAATCCTTGGCATTAGCTGACATATATGCGTCTAAAGAAATTAAATCCATGGGATGAGTACCAAAACTGTATAATTCTGTTGTAGAATTTTTCCTCCAGTTCCATTGTGTTGTTTTGTGCTACAGGTTACCAGTCATCTGTTTACCAGGCATACCCTAGTAAAATATAAAATAAAATAAAATAAAATAAAATAAAATAAAATAAAATAAAATAAAATAAAATAAAATAAAATGTATTTTTAAACTAGAAGAATCACAATGCCACCTATCTGAAGATGATTTTTTTCAGCATACTTCTCTTTTCTTCCTTTCATTCTTTTCTATTATTGATTGATTGTAATTATTTTCAAATTTGATTCATGGATTTCCACATGCAAAGACATTTGGGCTTGTATAAAGCCTAATTAAAGTCAATAGATCTCTCTGGCCATATTAGATTCTGCCTACATCAAGCTCTTTCTTGGATTGATTTCTTGGAGCAGATACCAGCATTTTCAACTTTGTATGCCCAAAGCAAGTCATTAATATAAAAATGACACAATTTCCAGACAGACTGACAACCAAACACACCTAGGAAAGCTGACATGAAACAGCAAATTATTTTGAGAAAAGTGGGTAGTATGTACCTGCGTGATCACCAGTGAAAATAAAATTGGAGTACTGTTGCTTATTGTGATGTCTGCACTTCCGAAGGGAGATTGACAGACTGAAGAGAGATCACAGAACAACCCCAAGTCTTAATTGAGGTACAAATGCAAAAAGGAGAGATAATTAAAGAAGCAAGTCCATTGACTTCATCAAAAGGGAAGCCTGAGGCATTATTTAATTAAAGTATTGGTATACGTCCAAGAAAATTCAATACCAACCTTTTTAATAATAGAAAAATAGTACTTTAATAGGAAAAAAGGTGCTTTAAAAGTCTGGATGCTAAATCCACACAAACTCATATATAAAAAAAAGACACCCATTTCATTAAGAAAGCAGTTAGTGAATCAACCCTATCAACCCTCAAAATAAATTACTGAGATAAAGAACAGTTCTTTATTTCATGAAAACTTTATTTCATGACTGATTGTCTTTCTTTAATACATATTTAAGGCAATCATAAATGTGGCAGTTTAACACAACTGTAACGGGAGGAAGCTGTATGGTGCATAGTTCTATCATCAGATCAGATGGACTTTCCTACCTTTTAGAGTGTACAAATCTGTGAAAATCTCTCATTAGAAAATCACAGATGTTATATTCTGATTCGGAGAAAACTCCAGGAGCAAACTAGCCAACAGAGTTTCAAGTTGACAAGCAAGTATTCTTTATTGCGGCGCCGGGAGATACGGGGGATAGCTCCTCCTAACGTGTGCCTCCGAATTGCTGTACAGGTCATCCTTATATGGTTACTGAGCATATTACATCATTTTCCAAAAGGTTTCCGGCATGCATACAAAAATGTGGAGGTCTTTAAGGGTCGTTTACTTTTCCCAACAAGCTTAATTGACGTTACAGACATAGCAATCATCCTGGCCTTCTACTTACCAGTTAGTTTAACTGCTCTCATCCCGGACATCTGCTAGTCCGGGATACTCCCCATCCCAGGTCCTGTCCTTCTATTCTGCTTTTCTCACACCTTTTGTACTGAGGCCCTGAGGGCCTGAAACTATGTCAACTACCTCCAAGCACCTCAGTTATTTTCCATTACAAAGCCATCAAACTTAACATTACTTAGAACTGATTACATTTTGTATGTATTTTTGTGCCTCCTTGTCTCAATTCCCACTTTTGAAAATTTGCTCTTTAGGTAGAATAAGGAATGATAAGGTATAAACCTAGTATACATTTCAGATTAAAAAAGTGGAATGATATTTGGGATACTAAATAATAAATCAATTTTAATGATAAATGAAGTATATAAATTGTGTCTAGGTGCCTAAATAGAGCAATGTTCGTAAATTATTTATAATAAATTATAATTATAATATATAAATCTTTTGTCGTTTGAATTATACTTTGAAATAAAAAAATAATGATGAGTTTTTTGTACATTAACTGAATGCCCTGAAAGGTTTTGGGGTGGCAGTAGTAGAGAGGAAGTTTGGCATTTACTCCTCCATTGCATATATATAGTCATGTTAAACTTCCCTGTAGATCAGCTAAACTCAGAGGTACTTGAGAGGGAGCACCCCCATTGAAGGAAGTCTGCTTCCGTATAGGAGTTAAGATCTGTGGAGAGTGGTAATACTTTTATTAGACCAATTTAGGCTTGGAGTGAGCTCAGTCTTCTGTGGAGACTGCCAACAAGAGAGTCAATGTCTGTTGTGATGATGGTTTCCGTAGAGGGGATGACCAACAAATCACTACTGTGCACCTCTCAGGTCTCCTTCCCCTCTCACCCTCCTTTTCCCACTGGTAAACTTCAGGATGATTAAATTAATGGTCATGCAACTTAAATGCCTTTTGTGATGCATGATGGGGCAAGGTTAAATCCCCTGTGGACTGTGGGCAATCAAATTCCCAAAATAACTCTCAGGATAGAAACAGACAGATTTTCAGCTTCTATTTGTTTAGAGACTATACAGCAGTTTCAGATTTTAATTGTAGATGCAGATATCCTGACAGACGCTTATTATTCATGTCAAGCAGACACAGTGGGTTCTGTGTTGCTAGTGAAATGGGTGCTAATATGAGCAGACTGAAAAAGACACATTTTAAGAAGTTTGTCAGAGTTAATAGCTATTACAGTTCATATGAAATTAATGTTTTCTGATCTATCCGTGGTGACATTAAAAGTAGCTTGTTTGCTCTTATTTGCTACTGCATGGAGTAGTTTCTTGTATTTCAAAAGCTTTTATTTTATTGAAGGCGTAATTTTGATTTCTTAAGCAACACAGAAATGAGAGTCCTAATTTTCAGGTGTTTGTTGAAGTCATTCTGTCTAAGCATAGAAAAGAAGCTTAGCCAAACTTTTGTTGGTGTAGGCTCATTGACATCAGCAGGATGATGATGAGCTAATCCTGCTTCCTGAATGTGCACAGCATATGTGAACTAGAAAACAATAACTTTGCTGGGAAAACAAACAAACAAACAAAACAAAAACAAAACAAACAAAGGCTCTGAAGCCATCTTAGGTGGAATATGCTAACTGATCCCTTGTTATCCTGCACCACTGAAGAAACTTCCCTGTAAGCCCATGAATGGAAAATATTTTGCCAGCTTGTAAAAGGGCTTTCTCCCATATTTGTTGTACTGTACCATGCATTCAAAAACCATGAGAGATGGACCAATGAGCTTTCTGCTGTTCAGCAAAACCATGTTGTTTCTTATGTTATGTGGGACAATAGCTTGGTGGGTCTGCTAACTTAGGAGAAAACACTTTAGAAGGTGTACAATAACCAAACCAAATAATTTTAACCCAGAACCGTAGAGGCAGAGACTTTCTTATTTTTACACTTGGCAAAAGAAAGGGTATGACTTCATATCTCTTAGCTTCCTCCACAGATTTCTCATCCTCTTCATTCATTCCCCTTCACCCCAGAGAATTTGAAAGAGGTGCATGATTTTTCCTGAACGCTGACTTGACTGTTCATGTATTACTGCGAAACCTGCAGCTGTGCAGGCTGGTGAATAAATGGGCTGAAAGGAATGAGATACTTTTACATTCCTTCCAGAGATCCTGGGAGATGAATAAGGACCAGAGACAAAGAGAAGGAAGTATTTCATAAAATTAAGTGCAGGATAGGCTGAAGGTTACCAGAGTGAAGTATGCTTTATTAAACGTAAAATTACACCATTGCTATTAGATCCAGTTCAGAAATGCAGAGCTAAATATTTTTCACTGTGAGGGAAACCAGTTGTTGTAGTTTACTCTGGAGATCATGTTTTACAAAGAATGGTGATATAATATGGTTTCCTGGAGGCCAGGATATTTTTTAACCCACTGATGCTACTTTAATACATTCAGGAATTCCCACTAGCCTTTTGTCACTTCTCCTATGGGACACACTCTCTGACAGGCTGGCCCCCACTGTATAAGTCATCCCTGTGAATGCTACCTTCACATTTCTCTGAATTATCTTTGGAAGGAGAAGAATAGGTCTCAGGTCACATCATGTAAGGAGAAAAAAGATCAATGCACAATGCAATTCAGATTTTTATTATTTTTTTCAGGCACTTTCATCCTCATTAAAGATGTAAAAAGATAATTTTAGTCACAATCATAAAAAAGTTTCAATGTTTTTATATAATAGGTATTGTAGAGCAAGCTTGTTTCTATAGCAAAGTCTGAACGCTTCTCAGAACTTAGAATTTAATTAAAATCTATGCTATTTTATTTTTTAATTGCTTCAGAGTAAAGAATGTGCCCTGTATCAGTGTCACAGCAGTCAATAAAAGTCCCTTTCCTTTCCCTGTGTCTCATCCCACACATCCACAATTTTGAATACAGACGCATTTCAGAGCTCTATTCAAATCAGATGCTGAGTTCCTTTGACACATTGAAAAGACTTTGTTCAGCCTCACATGGTAAAAGCATGGATTTCTTTCCCATAGCAGTTGTTCTGGAGTGTGAGAAGAAGCATCGTATGGGTAGCATTGGCTCTCCACTGTCCTTAGCACCTTTGTGCCATCAGTAGTAGTTGCCCTTTGGACATTGGCTTGTGTAGAAACAGGGCATTGCTACTCTGCTCTGAAGAGAACACAGAAGGCCTTGCAGAGATCCCTGAGAGTAGTGACTTAGGTGGATAACAGCTACAGCCGGGTATCAGACAGTACGATGACGACAAGTTCCAGCATCATCTTAAACTCATACTGTGGGTTCTCTGGGTTCTGCTATTCATAACTCATCCTTCAATTCTTCTTCAGTTCTGTAAAAAGGATCTATGATATAAACATGACCTGGTAGGTCTGTTGCTTAAGATTATCCATCACAGACAACTTCTCATTTTTTAAAAAGTTTTGCTTACCTGCTTACTGCAATAAGAGCAGCAAAAACATGCAAAGAGGCAACAAAAGTATTCCTTAATATCAACAGTCCTTCCTGAGTGCATTATATTGAAACCATAAACAAGCAGAGATGAAAGGAAATTCTACCATTCTTTCTGGTTTTGAAAATAAAGAGTATTTTGCCTAAGTCATGACTAGAGAAGGCCAGAATATAAAAGACTGCTAATTGGATTTACTGGTATGGACATCTGGAAGAGCTAACTGAATATTGAAAATACTTTCTGCATACAGCCAAAATAATTAAATCAACAAGGATTTAAACAATTAAAAAATAGAACGACCAGCAGTAACTAACCTCATTAGGAGAGATGGATTTACAATTTTCTTCTGCTAGGGATAGTCTATAGATTATGCGACTCACCTTTTCCATTCATTATGCCTTTCCTAATTTGGATGTTGTTTGAGAGCACAGTTATTTCTCCCTTAGTGGACCACCAGAAGACAGAAAAATTCCATTCTGGTAAGGAATTAACTTGCTCTTTGGGGAAAAAATGGGCTCAGGAGAACAAAATAAAGCCAATTCTATAGAAGCTTCTGCAAAGAAGACTGAGGGAAATCACTTGGGACCCAGCCTTGTCAAGAAAAGAACACTCTGTGTGTCTTAAGCATGAAAATACTGTGGGTACCTACAATAACATGGGCCAGATTTGGAGATAAGATCTTTTTTTAGAGGGATAAAAACAGAATACTCAATTAAACAATTCAGGAGAAGTCAGCAAAGAGAGCATTAGGGCAATTCCTTAATTAAGTGGTCCTTGTCCAGAGAGCTGAGAGTATAATGTATCTCTGAGGATACTACAGATTCAAGGTAAAGAAATTATTCTAAAAATCACAGAAAAATTCAAAGATACTATAATTGTCCCATGAGACTTTGTTCTAAAACAACATTCACAAATAAGTAAGCTAAAATAATTGTCTGCATTTATCCCTTATTTATAGGCTTCACTTG
Source organism: Pezoporus flaviventris (assembly GCF_033815535.1). NCBI lineage: Eukaryota > Metazoa > Chordata > Aves > Psittaciformes > Psittacidae > Pezoporus > Pezoporus flaviventris. Next base: position 28,145,758 of record NW_026892550.1, read on the forward strand.
GTAGAAAAAATAATATTTTTCATAGACATATGGCATAAACCAACATGATTATTTATCATTTTAGTAGAATTCTATTTTCAGTTCATAACGACTAGAAAAGAAAAACAGAGTTAACATTTGGTTTGGTTTTTAGTTCAACATTGTTTTTGTATACATGTATATCTGTACAGTTAAAAGTCCTTTAAAACAGCACTTCTTAGTAATTTAAATTCTTAATGAAGTTTCCACAGTTTTAAAAACATCAAGCAGTTTTTCTTTGGAAATTCAATTCATATTAACTGCTTCTATTTTACTGACTAAAAGGAGCTATTTCAATAGATCCCAGATTCTGGTTAGTTTGATTGTGAAAAATGGCTTTAGGATGTACCTAAATGAACAGCCAAAAAACTGTTTACTGTAAAAAAAAATACAAAACAGACTTTCTTCTTTTTCTATTACTTTTCGCAGGCAAGTACCATTCAAAGGTACTCCCAGATTTTGCCGGTGGTGTAGTTCCACCAGCCCTTTCATCTGGCAGAAAAGCTCTTGGGAAAAGACCTATCAAAACTTTTCTATGGGCCAGCATGACTCCTGTAAGCATTCCAGCTGGATTAATGACCTTGGTCATAGCATGCCAGTGGCTAAGGTCAGCTCTGTGCTTACAGGCATCACTGCTCAGCCAAAACAGACAGATGGTCATGTGGGGTCAGGTAGTGCAGATGAATTTCACAGTCAATGACAAACAAACACAGGCAATGCAAAATAAGAAATATATCTTTCCTAAAGGAAAAAGTGATTCAGGAAAAAGTCTTCTTCTGAAAATTGATAAACAGTAGTATTCAGGCTCCTAGTTTCATTTTGTGAAATTAGGAAAATATTACCCTATTTACTGGAAATAAATTGCATGGTGGAAGCAATGGTTTCCCAGACACAGCAACAATCTTGACAGTCAGAATATTTATTCTGACACATAATTGCATATGAAGGATCCTCCTCACAATTTGCTATCTTTTGAATTCCCAAACTTACACAAGAAAGAACATGTGCCTTAAGGCTTTAAATCTCAACATCTTCATAAATACTAATGTAATCTAAGATTAATTAATGATGAAAAGCCTAGTGTGCAATGTCAGGGAGAGAAGCCACCTCATGCTGAGAGAAAGGTAACATTGAGAATCACGTAGATGAACAGCAGCCATAATGTATCTAATATACCAAAACATGTTACATCAAAGTCCTCTGACAACTTAAAATGTAGTAAATGAGTTATATTTTCAGAAAACAAATACTTCATACTTTCTAGAAGGCCTAAAAATCCACTAGGTCTCTTTGAAAATCTTAGGATTTTGTGTATTCCAGACTTCTATATAAAAATTTGTAGTATGAAGAGTATTTACCTCTACAGAGGAGCAGTAATCTCCTGCAGCTTGTCTTCCAATAACATTAGAGAGAGAGTAAGGCAGGAACTACCTGCTCCTTAGCTTCTTTCCTCTTGTAAATACAATTTTTTCTACCAGCAAGTAAGCCTTCACTAGCACTTTCATGAACACACATGTATTTTTCCCTTTCACACATAAACAAGAAAATAAAATAAAATCATTATGTTGCTGCGGTTTTCTCTCCTTCTTTCCTGGAAAGAGAATATTCACAAAGTCTCAGTTATTGACAGCTCAGCTTCTACAACAATATCAGCTTAGATGGAAAGTTGTAGAAAAAAATATTTTCTTCTTCTGTTAAGTCAGAATCTACATTTCTTGCTGTAATTCATTTTTTCACTAAGACACTTCACAGGAGAGTTCTTTCCTGCCATAAAGTCCCTTTTTCCCTTAAGAAGATACATTAATAATTTTTTTACTTAACTTCTGGATCATTTTTAGTTTTGTAAATGCTTTTAAAATGAGAAATCTTTTAAAGAGCAGATGAATATTATAACCCTTGTTTTACAAACTGAAAACTGTTACACCAAAAAAAAATGCACAGCTAATCAAAGGTACTGCACTACAACTGAGAAACCCCATATCCTCATTTCCAAGGCAGTGGTTCAACATCTGTCCCTCGCTCTACTGCCGGTTTCAAGAGAAGTTTAAATCAGAAATTGCACTTACACATCAGTTGGTATGAAAGCAGGATTATGTGTTAAATACTTTGATAAAATACTTTCCTCTCTAAAAAATATGTAGATTTAAAAAGGAAGATTTATCAGACATCCTGAAACTACTACTCCATGTAGCCTAGAATCCAGATTGCAGTCAGTGACCAAAAGCTTTCTTCTTAGCATCCCACCTCAGGCTCCCAACACAATCCATGCCAGTACATGATGAAAGGAAGCATACCATAAGTTTGTCAATTGCATACATCTCATATTTTTAATGTCATAGCGATTCTGTATCAGAATTATGTCTTTCATAAGCTGTTACTACTCTTTAATACTAATCTTTCATGACAAAAGAAGTGCATTATCCATTTTTAAAAACATGTTTAATAATTTAAAATATTTTCTTTTAAAAACAGAAAATTGTATTAAGCTATTTTATTAAAGTTCAGTATTTGAACAGCCTTTGATCATTTTTATTTCAACTGTATACCAGATGGACTCTAATCACAGTCTTTAGAGGATGTGATAGATCCTGGCATCTGCTATTTAATACAAATTGAATATATTCCTTCTAGAGGGACTGCCCCTATCTAAAAAACATGCTACATTACGTCAATGCTCAAATGATAAGCTGTATAGATATCTTAAAATAAAATGACACATGGGTTTACTTTCCTAGCTCTGCAGAAATTAAATTGCATTTAAATATTCCATTTCAAAATTTAATCCTCAAATGCTAATTAAATAGTACAACCAGTTACAAGATAGATCAAATGTGAAAGCTTTCAATTGAGATTACAATCATCTCCACTGCAACAAGAAACTTAGCAGGGATTTTCTAATTACAGGTAAAGCATTTCAGTGATTGCTGAAAAAAAACCACCAAACCTACAAAACAAGTCCTCTCCTAGCATAAGTGAAGCATATAAAAAAATTAATCCTTTTGTGAGTAGAAAGTCAATAGAAAATGGGATTAACAATATTTTAAAAAATTATTACAAATATCAACTTCAGCTTGCTGGGAATAAGCAGATTTTTTGACAGACTTGCAGTCTGCTTTGAGGAAAATATTCACTGACACCCAACTTCAATGTCAAGCATCACTTGAAGCATTACAGATTCATAGGTTAATAGGCAATTTTTAGGTTAGTCAGCAGGAGAGGTGTGCACTAAACAGAATTTCTATCTTCATCTTTTGTGAGAATAGGGTGAGAGAAAAAAAAGTGCTACTAAAGGCATTTGCAAGGCAACAAAAAAAGTAGCAGGAATGAATGGTTCAGTGAGTGTTGCAAGCATAAGGCTTCACTAAAATATTATTTAATCATTTGCTGCTTGAATATTAGACAGTTTTTATTTTCTTGTAGCTTGTCACTATTTCAGAGAAATAAGCTCTAAGAATTTTCTCTAGAAGATCTGCTGTGCAAGATTCATCCATAAAAGCCTGAGCTATTTGTTGAGAGTGCTACCTGAACAGAATTAAGGACAAGGGGAAGAAAACCGTGGTCAGTGGTTATTGCTGTCCGCTGACACTCAAAAACTGGTGCTCTATACATCCCAATAAACACCAAGGGTTAGTGATGCTGTCTTTAAGCAGTGACAGCTTCTGGCACTTGAGCCTTGCTGCTCTTCTTCTCATTCTCTGGGCACAGGAGTTGCAGAACAGCCCTCTGATTCATAACAATAGAAATGCCTGGCAATCTATATAGCATGCCACAATATATTCTTTGTGAAATATGGCCTCGAGTACAAAGTAACACATTCTGTTCAGAGTGAATATGCTTTCATATAACTAATGGAGACCTGCAAGATTTATAAGAGGGCAGAAAACTGTTCCTTTCTGTGCTGATTTCACTGGATATTAAACTTTCCGTGAGTCCTATATCATGTATAATGTTTTTCTATTAGCTAAAAAAGCAGGCTGGCAGTAATAGAGATGTATTTTTAACAGTGTGGTGAGAAAATTAGGTTCAGGAATTTTGAAATAATGTGAATTAACATATTAATTGTATTAAAAATTCAGTTACATCTTTTCATATTTGATGTTCACTCAATGTTACATCTTCAGCATTAGGGGAAAAGTCTGAATCCAACTGTAATTGTTTAATCACCCCATCTTTTGATTCAGTGTGCTGACAGAAAACTTGCACTCTGGACAAGAACAGAAGGAAATGTGATAAAATACATAAGCACACAAATTTTGCTGGGCAAGATAGAAACAAAAATAATAGAAGTGTATTGGGCAGCAGGCACTGATCAAGGAAGAAGTAAACAATTTAGCAGGAGGCTCTGATCAAAAAACAGTTGCTATGGATAGGAGCTTTCATATCAGTTTTATGTCTGCTCAGTGCCTGAAAATGCTGTATTTTAAAGGAAAAAGAAACCACAGCAGATAAGAGGCATGAAACCAATTTTCCCTCCATTCCCTCAGCATAAATCCCGACTAATTCATGAAAGATTTACAGAGGTAGGCTGATGAACGCATTTGATCCATAAATTAAAAGATGTAAACCTAAGAAGAAGAAAGGAGGAAGGAGAGATATAGAGCTAGAATGTGTCCTAAAGGACAAAAATTCGTGTGTCAGGTAAAAGAAAAAACGTCAACTTTAAATGAAAAATGAATGTTAAGTATCCCTAAATAGAAGAATACCATGCAGTACAGTTTTGTGAAGTCTTCTAATAGAAAGTGACAGGTTATATGAGTATTTATAATGGGCTAAGACAAACAAAAAATGAAGAGCTTAAAAATGAGTAATATAGGAGCAGCACCAAAGAAAGGAAGTCTGTATGTTGCTTGACTCTTGTCTGGTGAATTTTTCTCCATTTCCTTCATTTGCATTGGCACCCCACTTTGTTTTCTGTCTCTTGAAGGATAAAAAAGGGGGATAAATAACATTATGTGTGCTAACTATTGAATTATGTTGACGGTACAGCTATTCTATGGTTATATCCCAACAGAAAATGTTTAATAGCACATTTAAGACAGGTGAAAAATGCCTGTATTTATTTCCTAGCAAAAGATACAGATCCAGGATACTGAGGAGCCCAAACTATAAATTAAGGTAAATATGCAAAATGTTTACTTTTGCTCTTTCTAAAATATTGTCCTTTTTTCCTTCTGGCTGTTATGCAGCTATAAATTTTAGTAGCCTGTATTGCTGTTCTAAAGTAAATGGCTACAGATGGTCTATATTCCATTATCAGAAGTGACAAGCCCTTTAAACAGAGAGGCAAAGTTGAAGAAAAATGTCTATCCTGCCCTTTGAACTGGGGATGTTTTGCAGCAAGACATATCTCCAAGTCACACCATAAGTTTCTTGACAGTTCAATATTTAGTTATAGTCTTCAGATTAAGGAAATACTTAGCATTATCAGAAACTCTTGACCTTTCCTCATTATGAAAAAAGAAAGGATCACCTTTGATGTAAAATGTTGATGAAATTTATTTAAGTGTTGTTTTTACAAAAGCAAAGGACATGGAAAGGCAAAATGGTCCTGGGGGCACTGCACTTTAACCTGACGTATTTGTTCATTGAATCGCCCATACGTATACATGTGTTGTCTTGATGATATATGTAGTTTCTAAAGGCTTGGCACTTGCAGAAAAATTAGAGCAGTTATTATAGAACAGGTATTTTCTAACAGCCTGGTCTGTAACTGGGCATTTGATGATAAAGATCTGAATTACAATAATAATAATAGCACAATCTTGCATGAATATGTTTGTGCTGCTGCTTTTAGTCATAAAAAGACTTTTTGTAAATAAAAATATGTACAATAGAAATATTCAAGTAAATTCTTTTGCTGCTTTCAGTTAGCCTGGCAAACCCACCTTTTCTGCTATAATAAAATTATGATACTAAATCATTAGTACAGAATCTGAAAAAATCAGTATGCTAAATGAAGATAACATGGCTTCAGTTAAGGGCATAGTATGTGTCTTCATCTACCCAGAAATAGCAAAAAAAAAAGAAATTAACATCCCAGTGACTGTGGATTTTATATTCATTTTCTATGCATAGCACAATATTAATTATCTATGAATATTTAGGTCAAAAATGGGTCACCATCAGATGTTTTGACATCTGGAACATGTTTAGAGACTCTGGCTCTGGCTGCCCTGTTAGCTGGATATCCTAGGATATCAAGAGAAAAACTGACACAAGACTCTGGTAGTCCTGGGGAAATAGCAAATGATTTTGCAACAAAATGAAGATTTGTACACTATTTCTTTTCCTACATAGGTTTTCTGTTGCTCATGAGGTTTTCCTGATACTCACTGCAGTTGGGGCACTACAGATAAGATCTGAGACTTTGAAAAAGAACTTTTGAAAGAGAATGATGTAGTGATGGCATACAAATGATGTTTAAAAAATAAGGACAGTCCAGATATTTTCTTTGTGTTTATGCCACCTTTCTAAGTATTTAAATAAGCTCACTTTTTAAACTGGAATTTAAACACAAAAATCCCCCTATTTATGCTACAAGGCAGTATATAACTCTGCTTAACCAACTTGTGCTATGAATTTTTCATTTTACTGGAAGCCATAAACATTCAAGAATTAAAAGGCCCTAATCTCATGGAATAGTTTGCAAAATGTTCAGAGGGTTTTTTCTCTACATACTTTAGCGTAACCATGAAAGCTCACTTTTTCGAGCCTTTGTCCCAACTTGAAGAACTAAATCTTACTTTGAGGGAAGGGAGGGAATGAACCAAGTGAGGCTTACAGCTTGGTCGTCTGATTTTAAAAGCTAGATTTCAAAGTAAACCATAAAATACCACTGTTAACATCACATGGGTTAATAAAATGGACTCCTTTCATAACAGCTATTTTTCCCTATTATTAAATTAATTTACTTTTGTGTTAAACTGTAAACTCCTCAGGGTATGGCACAATTCTTTTTCAATAGAAAGGTGAATACAAAGGAAGCCCATTCCTAATTGGAATTCTTCAGCTGTTCTGTAATACAAATAAAAACCATAATTAGAAATGTACTAAGATAAAAAGAAACAAAAGGTCCTGTAAATACCACTGAATGTTTCTATTATCTTGTGGCAGTAAAAGTTCACTGCTCATTTTGTCACAGAGCAATTAAAAGCAAGTACCTTTAAAGGCTCAAAGGAAAAGGAGTGAAGACTTCAGTGCATCCATTCTCTTTCATGAAGCCAAGAACAAAACTAGATACCAGACCTGAAAAGAAATCAAGAAGAAGACATTAAAATCAGCCTGAAGTATTGTCCTGAAGTGTTGTGAAACTGCACAGAATGTAAAGACAAATGAAATTTTAGTTATATAGTGTGTTAATTTTACTAAGGTCAATAAGTCATACGGAAACAGCATCTCAGCTGTCAAAGACCAGTGCTTAACCACTTTAATCACTGAGGAGGCAGGCATTTGTCAGACAGAAATGTTGGGATTAATCTTTAAAGACTGAAAGACAGAATCACATATTAGCTACTTCCCCAGGACAAGTCAATAAATAAAGCCTTTTGCATAGTATACACACTACAAATAAGACCAATCTATCCATCAGAGGGTAGGTACTTTGAACACGGCTCTTTTAGCTCTTTCTCTCTAACATAGCTCTGAAACTCATACTATAGGCAACAGAAGGCATTTATTTATCTTCCAAGTATAAGGCTATAAAAATGACAGTTTAGAAGCAGGAAAGAATATACAAAGAAATTTTCAATCTAGCTAATGTTAATGCACAACCAGCATTTGCTTTATATACATAATGCAACCAGAAATAAATTAAATGACAGATGGTTTCTCCCTCCCCTCTTGTCTGTTGCAGCATGACTAGACAAACAATCTAAATCACTTGCAAATACGTGCTATGGAAACACTGTGCAGAGGTAGTTAATTATTCCTGTCAAAGAATAAAAAAGCAATTGCATTATTTACTTTGAACTTGCAATCACAGTAAAAAGTGAAGGTAATTCCATGTTCATCTCTGGGAGTAATCAGTAAATCCATTGACTCTGTAACTGACAGACATTTTTTTTATAAGTGGAAAAGAAGTGTCTAAGTGAAAAAAAAAATTATAAAAGGTATAAGAATGCTGCTGCAATAAACCAAGCAACATTAGTAATTATCTTCTGTTTAACTAGACTCTTATGGAGGTGTACAGAATACAAAATGTATTGTCGTGCAGAAAAGAGGTAAGCAAATTAAAAACTTCAGAGACAATCCAAGGATCAATAAATGTCAGCTCTCAAGATTTTTTTGGCCATTACAAGGACAGATTATCTTTTCTTACAGTCTATGTTTTGTTATACTGCTCTTAGAGTTGTCGCTGCAATTAATGCATCTTAGTTTCCTAGTCAAAAAATGAAAAAAAAAATCCTTCAGAACTAACAGGTTAGAAAAGAATATGTTACACTCACTTCTGGTTGATTTTCTAGGTCTGTACTAATTCTTCTCATTCGCCAGAGAAGTAGGTTTGTTTGAGCCACTTGTATTTCAAGACAATGATGGACCTAGCAGAGCTTATCCTCTTTTTCCCAATGATATTCAGGTGACTTGCCTTGCTGGGGGACATAGTACAGACCCCATTTGGGATGAAAGAGGAAGGAGGGACGCCTAAAGTTTTTTAATGTCTAAGAAACCTCAAGTCAAACTGTCTGGCTTATACATTAAAGGATGTGTCATTCCTTACTCCCAGGACTCTGATGCACAGTAATGGACAGGAAGTGAACCACTCTATTTTCTGTACAAGTGTTTTCATAAAGATAAGAAAGGATGTTGGAAATTGAAACAGAAATAGTGAAGAAATAAATAGTGCATATACATTCCTTTTAGAGTCTCACTTGCCAAATATGTGTGCATGAATGTACCCTACAGCATATGTTTTCACCAAACAGGAAAAGAATATTTCTAGAATGGATTAAATAGTATTCTATTAGATGCTATTATGATCGCAGCAATGGAAGATTTTAAATTGAGAGAAGGAGTATATTAAAACTGCACAGACTTTACACATTGTTGTTAGTGCACGACACAAATTATATTCATGTCAGCTAGTATGCCAGATCAGGGAAAGAAAGTCTTTAGTAAGTAATTCACCTCAGCTTGGTCAGAAAACTGTTTCTCAACAGACTGCTGTATGTAAAGCAGAGGCATGAATGATGGCAAACAGAAGCTATGAAACATTCCTGAAGCACGTTCTGCATTTTGCTCACTGAAAAGAATCACTGACTCCTTACACACAGGCTCACACAGTCTGGGACTTACATTTCATCTCATTCCTTGCTACCCAAGGAAATGCACTCTAGTTTGCCCAGTGGCAGAAGCAGCACACCACTGACAGGAATCATCACCTTTTTTAACTGCACTGTACAGGCTACATCTGTAATTCATACTCCCTTTCCTATAGTGAAAGCCTTCCAATGAATTATCAGAAGACACTAAAACAACTGTCTCTAAAAGTACAGCAGTTATGTTCCCCTGGGGCAACAAAACTGCTGACTACTGGGGGAATTTGAAAAATAGTATTAAACTCAAAATGACTGTCAGATTTATCTAATTGTAACTTTGTTTGGTATTGTGAGGAGTTACATTGTGGAGGTATACATGCAGAGATGACAGTGATTCTTCTCCATGACCACACTTAAAAATAAGTGCATTTTGAACAGTCATGATTTTTCAGGTAGTGTGCATTTAGTAGCAATTAATTTATTAATCCTATTAATCAGAATATGGGTTATTATTTTACACTTGTAAAAATATGAGGGTTTTTTTTCACATTTGATAATGGACCTCTTAAGTTTAATTTATTCATTTTCAGAAAGCTGCGACAGAAACCCTGACACATTTGTGATTACAAGAATACTTAGAACTGAAATAATGATGAAGGAATGGGTCTCCATACAGATTTTACAGAATCTTGCAGCTCTCAACAGGGCAAATATGTCATTGAAAATGCACCCTACCAAGAAAAAAATGAACATGATAATGAGAAAGAAAAGAAGCAGACATTTTCCATTTTAATACAAGTGCTAACCTGAGATTCTGCACAGGACAACACAAGGTAGTGAATTGTTAGTGTTGTTATACTAAAAAAAGACAATGGAAAAAAAAAGTAAAAAGAGCTCATAAAATTTTAAGAAGTACCACAGCCTCATTGTAATTTAATGAGAACTGATCTTTAACTATCAACTTAGAAAGAAAAATCTCTGATGAATAAACATCTAAAAACTAAATGTGTAGAGAGGGCAAAGGAGAATTCCACATATACACCATTGGTGTCATATAATATTTGTATGGTATTAAACTTGAAACTGTGCCTAATATTCAGTTTTAATATGTCACAAAATCAATTTGTCTGGGATTGGTCACAGTCTGGTGTCACTCATACAAATAACTAATTCTCACTAAATGAAATTTTAGGTTATTTTCTTAGCACTTTGGTACCTTTTAATGGAAATTAAAGGTATATAGCTTCATCCACTCGCTAGCTGGTATATCTCCATTTCCTATATGTCTGTATTCAGAGTCCATGCCTTCTAAAAAAGCCCCACCAATAAATCCAGATCCAAAACAGGCTAATCAAACCCTGTAAACCTAACCAACAGACAGTATAAAGCTTGTTCTTGCTTTTCTATAATGCTAAATTAATTCTTCCTGCAAAATATTTCCATTAACTCACACGGACTGTCTGATGGGAGCTGCTCTTTCAGCCCTGCACGCTAAGCAAAAGGAAGATACTGGCATGTGCTCAAGTACTTATACCTGGTGGGGACTCCTAAGTGCCTCCATAGTGCTTGAAAGATTTGGTGGTTCCCTGAGAAACTGTCAGAAAAATGGGAAAAGAAACGTTGCAAGTTAATTAGGGGGATTTGACTTAGCCTTGTTTTCCCACCCCTCTTACTCAATTAAAAAAAAAAAAAAGAGGAAAAAGGCATTAAGATGTCATCAACAAACTTAGAAAAACTTCCCTTATTTTTCTTTTCCCCAGAAAACTGAAGATTTAAGAAATTGGGAAGTTTGTTCTAAAGTTTACTTGCAGCTCACTTCAGATCAGAGAGTAGAACTGAACAAAACGATAGTTGATGTAAGAGTAAAGTCTCAGAAATTTCATTCTCTGAAGTGTTTTTCAATATCTAATTTCAAGGAATATATCTTATTGTAGTTGCTGTAAATAAGTTTTCTAACTGTGATCATGAAATAAGTCAGAATGTATGTAAGCTCCTTCACATAGCTTATCTGTACACATGCTGGAGATTATTCTACTAGAAACCCTGAGTATTGCATGTATACTGTGCATGCATGAGAAAAAATAGAACATACCTGGAAGTCTGAACTTATGTTTTAATAGAGAATATGAGTGGACTAAAGAATGACTTGATAATCAAAGAAAAAAAAGGAAAGTAAATACAACACATTACATATTGTAATAAGTAATAGGATAATAAGAACAGAATTATTTCATATGGAATATAATAAACATGCAGAATAAACAGTCAAAATGGAAACTCTGGATTTTGCCAGGAGACAGAAGAATTTCACACACTGAGCACTAAAGCTTTGAAGGGAATATGTTAAAATTGGAAAGGGTGGATGCAACAGTTCAAATAAACATATGAGCATTACGGAGAAAATCTTTAAATCTATACTAAAATATAAAAAAATATATAAAATAATGTCTGGAATGCTGGTAATGCTATTCTGTGCTGGAAGGGAAAGGCCTGGGGAATTTTACATTTGAAAATGAACAAATGAACAAAATCTATATTTTAATCACAGTGTTCGAAACCTGAGTCCTAAGAAAAAATACCAACTCAAATTCCATATGTTCAAAAAAGGAGCAGATGATATATTTTATCAATTTACAAGAGAACTTCAATGACACTCAAAAATCTATGGATTTAGAATTCATGAAAGAATTTAGGGATTGTTCAGAAATATTTCACTTAAGAGAAGAGAGGATCCCTTGTTATATATAAGTGCATAAGAAAAAAAACCTCTACAAAGTTTAACCCAAATAAGCAAAACAATGAAGAAAACCACCAGGAAAGCTATATGTGAGAATGCAAAATTTAGGAGTTTACAATGAACAATGAAACAAACAAGAAAGTTCTTCATACTTATCCTTAAGTAGAGAAGAATACAGAAAATGAAGCAAGACAACTACATCATAAAGCTATTTAGAGACTTAAGATTTCAAAACTTAAATTAAAACTAAGAGTTTGACAGGTCAGTGATTTCCATAGCGTGGACTCAGTGAACGTATGTTAGTCTTGTTCTTTAATGCACTAGGCATGGCTGTTTGAAGTATATAGCAGTAAGTGCTACATAGTATCCCTAATTAAATATCAATAGAACACTACTTAAGACTTATTATATGCAATATTAGGCACATACTAACCTTCACAATATACATCTCATTATCTGGAATAGCTGGCAAGACAACATAGTTTGAAGATTTGGTTGTACATAAATGCAGTTGGGTCATTAAAAACACCTATTTTTTAAACACTGTAAATTAGTTTCCGGTTATATTCAGAAGTTAAATTTTGAGAGAGTAACTATTATTTCATGGAAAATAATTAGCAGTGCTGCTAAGAATGGGCACGCTCATGCTCAGCACAAGCTCCTGAGGAGCTCGTTGTACTGACAGCTCCTGCAGCTGTACTGCACTGCTGCCTGGGGCCAGGAGGGACTAACTGCCTGAGGCACCATGCCACTGCTCCACAGTGGCCTTCAGCCAGCTCGCAGGGACCTCAACAGCCCACAGCTATAGCCCCCTTCACTTCCACATCTGAATGTGAAAGTCTACAGAAAAAGACGTAGTGGTAGCAGGTCATTGGGTTAGCAATACATGAAAATAATAGACACCTGACATAGAACCTGGATGGAGTCTTTCAAGTTTAGGAAGTCTAGCACAGTCCCAGAAAGCTCATATTTTTTGCTCTCAGCAGTAATTTTTTTTTTTTGCCCCTGTAGAAAAATAGGGATTTCCATTCCCATGGAAATTCACTGAGAAAGGTGAGAGGGTGTAGGATGGAATCCAGTACTGGGATGTGCAGTATGAGATATTCAGAAACTGAATTTAAATGCAAGTGTTACAAAGATTAATGGGATAATGGGCAATATAAAGAGTAGAGAGGGATAAATAAGAATTCTCTACCATAGGGACCATTTTGTGAAAGTATATAGCAGAAAATAAATAAATGAGAGTGGAGCAGGGAGAATGAAAATGAGAGACTTCCTCTTAGGACTGCAAAGCAGGGAAATTTGCATGATTTCTGGCATAGTAATCTAATGCTTGCAGAAAATATAGAGAAGTTCAAAACAGTCACAGGGCACAGTATTTGTTTCTGAAGAAGCAAAAAATAAAGCAATTCAGAACAAAGCAGAAATAACCTGTGAACTAAGAAGTTATGGCCTTTCATCTTGTTTTTCACCAGCAGGTCCCAAACAGCTACTGTATGCAAGTAGAGGGTGCCAGTGTTTTCTTCCTTGAATGTATTCTTTATTATCTTGGTGTTTCCTTCTGTCTCACCCTCTCTCCCTCTCTCTCCTCTTTCCTAATTTTGAAAATTGGTGTCCTGGGTTCAGCGGTAGCAGTCATTTTTCTCCTTCTTAGTAGCTGGTGCAGTGCTGCGTTTTTGACTTTAGGAATAATGCTGATAACACACAGACGTTTTTAGTTGTTGCTAAGTAGCACTTACTCTGATCAAGGACTTTTAGTCTCACGGTCTGCCAGTGAGGAGGGGTAGAAGAAGCCAGGAGGAAGCAGAGACAGGACACCTGACCCAAACTGACCAAAGAGGTATTCCATACCACAGCACGTCATGCCCAGTGTATAAACTGGGGGCAGTTACCTGGAAAGCCCAGATCACTGCTCAGATTGGGCTGGGAATCAGTCGGCAGGTGGTGAGCATTTGTTTCTGTTCCCTTGTTATTTCCCTTATCATTATTATTATTGGTGGTAGCAGTAGTGGTTTGTGTTATACCTTAGTTACTGGACTGTTCTTACCTCATCCTGTGGGAGTTACATTCTTTCGATTCTCCTCCTCAGCGAGTGGAGGGGAAGAAGTGGGAGGGAGTGAATGAGCAGCTAAATTGTTCCGAGTTACCAGATGGGATTAAACTGTGACAACTGGGAAGGACAGGTTAGTTGCTATTTAGTAAGGATTTGCAATTGCGTAGTTACACAAATAAAAATTTTCCAAGGTTGCGTGGTTTTAGCACAGCAGTAGAACAAAAAATCAGTGAAAAGTACCCCCACTGCAATAACTGTGGCCCCAAATCTGGTCTGAGAAACATATTTGTGCCCTCACTCCTTATAACATAGAACAAAACCAGGACAAGCCATTATCAGAGGAGAATATCTGGTTTGTAAAAATAAGAATGGATGATGAATTTATCTTTTTTTTACAATGTTATGTCTCTCAGAGGTATAAGAGTACATACTGTTACAAATATAACCTTAACATTTCATAAAAAAATAAGTTCTGTTGTCACCCTTGTCTGTAACAACCTCTAGATTAATATTTTCTTTAGGGCATACCCATATCCTTCCCCTCCTCTTCATGGGATACGGACAGAAGGACAGACAAAGAGGAAGCAAATGTGGGTAATAGAGGCCAATAATATGCACAAGAAACATTTACCAGCTGGCAGAAAGTGTGTATTCGAATCAAGCACAGCACTTAAATTAAAGGTAATGTTCTAAACCCCCACTCCAGACATAAGGAAATATTGTATAATTTTTTTCTAGAACATTACATCATACAGTAATTGTTTTACTACTTCAAAATCACATACATATTTCTGCGTTTGGACCATGAAATCAATATTATCAATATGATGAAGTAAAACATCTTCATAGAGATTGCACTCACCCAATTAAATGGTACACTAGAAATCCCTTGCTGTTACACAAGAATAAAACCAATTATCATTTTCAAGAAGCTAGTGTAAGGACACATAAACTTTCATGACAGCATTCCATTCTCCCACACATTGCATTTCTAAAACATAGTCACGCTAATATTGTGGCTGATAACACTTTCAAAGCCAAAGTCAAAGTTTTTAAAATCCTTCATGTCATCTGGAACACATAAAGTGTGATTCTAGTGCAGTGTTTGAAGGCTATTTTAATTTTTATTCTAGAAAGTATGAATGTCTACAAAACTGGAAAGCTGACATGGTGTATCTGCAAAATATATCTGCGATAACTGAATGGAAATTGATCCTCAGATGTTGAAAGAATCTTAAAAAAAAATGTATTTTTTTCAGGAGAAGGTTATCTTTTTTGGTAAGAATATTGGTTTTCCTGTTACATATTGTTTTAATACCCTAGCTTACCCATAGGAGAATTTATTCTTTAGGTCCCACTTGGTATTTATTGAAGTAATTTGAACATTTTCGTTGACTTCCATGTCATTTGGACAAGTTGAATTAATTAATTTGTTTGCAAATTGCACACTCATGTTTACAATATCATTTGTCTAAAAGTTCTAAAATTTAGCAGCAAGCAACTTGCTTTCATAACGTATATAAACCTCTGCAGAAACTAGTTCAAACATGGGTTTATACAGCATTTGTAATTTCAGAGAAGTCCTGTGTCAGAAGGTGGGCTGGGAAGAGGGAGGAAAAAAAGGTCAAAGATTGGTTCCTTCTTACTTCATACTTTTATTCTCAGTATAGATACCGCATTAGTGCCATGGGGCATCCTGTAGTTAAAGCCTCCAGAGTACAGCTTTTGCACTGAGTACATGAAAATGAGTTGCATCTTCTAATATTTGTCTCATATATTCCTTAACCACTGTTACACACAGACCCCAAAATGAGAGTAACACTGTGAGCACTTTTTATAGCTTAGAGAACTTATATCCTCCTTGTGCTTGGAATTCATAGGGAACAAAATACCTTCCTTAATCTCCAGCTAATTTTTAATGAACCAGATAAAGCACAAATACAGAAAGGCAAAATTTATCCCATTCTCCAATATGAAGGGATGAATTGAGTCTACTGTAAATCTGCAACACAGATTTATTGGTCACGTTGTGATGGCTTTTTAGATACAGTTATCCCACAGTATTAGACAGTGAGCTGTTCAGTGTGGCCACTGTACTCTTGCCAAAAAGTCTGATTTGGAAATCCAGTTCCCAAACTGAAATAGACAAATAAATGATCTTTTGTTCAATGATACATGAATGTCTTTGATCCCCATAGAAGTCTTTCTTTGCTTTTTAAGTAATCAGCCTAGAATAATCTGATACTTTTACATTACGTGTGGAGAGAAGAGCCCACTCTGAAAAAGGTTTTCTGGCAAGACTTGTGACCTTGCAGGGAACCCAGACTGGAGTTGTCTGTTCCTGAAGGACTGCACTCCTGGAAGGGACCCGTGCTGGAGCAGTTTGTGAAGAGCTGCAGCCTGTGGGAAGGACTCACGTAGGAGAAGGCAGTGGAAGACTGTGTCCTGTGGGGGGCACCCCACACTGGATGGCAGTGGCAGAGGCAACATGTGATGAACTGATTGCAAAACCCCTTCCCTGTTTCCTCATGTGCTGCTGGGGAAGAGGTAGAGGAAATTGGGAACATAGTTTATCCCGGGACAAAGGGAGGGTTTGACAAAAGGCATTTTAAGATTTGGTTTTATTTCTTATAAAATTTCTATTCTGATTTGTTTGGTTATAAGAAAGTAATTTCCCCAAGTCAGGTCTGGATTGCCCATGATGGCAATTGGTGAGTGATATTTCCCTGTCCTTATCTTGACCCACAGGCCTTTCATTATATTTTCTTTGCCCTGCCCAGCTGAGGAGGGAAGTGATTGAGCGGCTTTGTCTTTGGCCCAGCCCAGGATCAACCCACCACAGATATAGGCTGTAATACAATATAACTCTGATAAATGAATTTTCATAATAAAACAAGAGAGGAAATTATATTAAAAAGGTAAGATAATGGTATGAATAGATAAAAGACAATGGACCGAAATGAAAACTAATAAGGAAAGCAACTTCTCACCAACAGAACAGCCTCTCCTAGATTCCTCCTGGGGGTTTTGCTATTCTATTTAACAAGATACTTTTGATAGTGTATTCGTGATTAAATCATACACACTGTACTTGAATGCTAAAAAGAAATCTTTGCCAACCATATATAAACAACAAAACAAAGTCACAATCTGTATCAGAAATTAATTTTTCTGTTGCTTCACTTGAATGTACATCTTACAGTTTATTGACAAAATATGTTTCCCAGTTTCCCCAGCTTCCCAGATTTGTAAAAGGTACACTTGAAATGTAATGTTTTCTTGATCAAGTCATTAAGAGATACTAAATACCAGCTTACCTCCATCTGAAACCTTTCTTTTGTTGGCTTTTAAGATTCTATGCTGCATTTAAAATTGCACTGCTAGAATCAGCATGGAGGATAATGCTGGAATGCTGTTTTCAGGCACATGCTAAAAGTTTTGTAGGTAAACTTTTATTTAACATACATACATATATAATAACTTTTTTTGTATTTCATTAGAAAATTCAGAAGAAGCAAAACCAGAAAAAGTACACATCATTTTCAGTGAGGAAAAGAACAGTGAGAGAGAATGTTGCACTTGTGTGCTATTACAAGCTGAAATACTGACAGCATTTTCTGCATAATCTTGTAGAAATGACGAGAGGGATCATGTAAAAAGTTATGGTTCATAGCCTCCTTAAATTTCTTCAAAACAGGGAAGACTGAAGTGCATAAGGTATAGCATGCAAGTTCATTAGTGTCTTTTCTTTAGTAACAGGAAGTGTAAATTTTATCTCTTAGATATGTAAGGTTAAAAGCTTCATTACTCAAAGAAGAAATCACCTTTAAGCTTAAGGAATCCAAATGTTACACCACCAATTAAATGAAACAGAAATAATAAGAATTTTGCATACAATGGTGTTTACATTTACTGTCCTCAGCAATAAAAAAGATTAGCATTCAAAAAAGATTGCCAAAGATCAAAGAAGATTAGAGAGAAAAATCAATGATTATTATTTCAGACTTTCAGACTCCTTCTTTCTGTCTTCCATCTCTTTCTCTTCTTTTCAATTTTTATGTTGTGTAAATTATTGATACATGTGTCTTTATCATTTTATGACTTTCAGTAATCCAAAGGATTGAAACAGATAGTTAGAATTGAAATAAAAGATTTGTCAGTTATGACCTGAAATCAGCAATGTATATGTATATTATAACACAGCTTTTGTACTACATCATAATAACACTGTGCTCTTCATTAACTAGTACCAGCAGTGGTAGAACCCTGTAATTGATACTGCTGACTGCTTGATCTGGAGTAAAAGTAATACTTTTTTTCTATGTCTAGTTTGAGGATTCTTCATATTTCCATTTTATGGTACATTCTGCAAGCTCTATCACAAGAAACCCGGATGAATGGGTTTGTCATGCTAACATGGAGAGAGGGGGTGGTCACAGACATCACTGGTTGTGGCAGATGGAGGAAGAAACTAAAAAATTCCTGAAAGGTGAGGGAATTTATAATAATATGGTTCCTTTTAACCTGTGTTTAGGAATGGTGAAGTCCAGCCTTTTTATCATGGGTTACGTTATGTGTCTATCTCCAACATTTAGCAGAAAAGACAGAGTCTAGGAACTTTCTTTTTTCGTAAAAAAAAGAATCCAACAACAAAACAACAAAACCCCAAACATTTAATAGTGATACAAGAGTTAAAAATAATAAGAAAAGAAATTGAAAAAAGAAAGACTGAGAAACTCTCAGTATAATTCATTCAACCAGACCAGAAATGATTCTGGAAACAAAAACAAATAAGGTTTTTTAAGCATGCAGATATTTTACCTCCATTTTCTGCAGTTTCTGTGCATTTTAAGAAAAAGAGTGTAAAATTAACTTTAATCTGGTTTTCCAGTTTCCTAATGCTTGCTACCACAGAAGATATTACAAATCAAAGCATACTTAAACTCCGCCTAGAAGGTGCTTTAAAATTAAACTTGTTTCAGAAATCTCACAGAGCCCTGTGCCAGCTAGGGACAGGAAGGATGTGACATCCAAACCTGTAGCTTTGTGGAAAATACATAATTCCTGAAAAAAAATGCTGATACGAAACAATTCCGTTTATGAAGAGTCTAAAGCTCTTCATAAAACTCTAAAGCTCAACAAAACCCAGCCGGACAGCTGTCAGTCTGCTCCTTGGGCATCACAACTCCTTTGGAGACTGGAGTAGTTATGGAGCTCATATAAATTCTCATGGTGTGAACAGCTGTAACTGAGACCATGGTTAGCACAGATCTTTGCCAAGGATCTGAACATTTCACTTGCTGAAGGACCATTAGTACAAATGTAGCTCTGGATGCTCTGCCACTGCCTGAAGTTGTGGTGCATGGACAGGAAAGATTCATGCACAGCTCAGCCTTCTGCCCAGCTCTTAAGGCACCAGGAGACAGAAATAAAGGGGAGAAAAGATTTGATTTTTGGTTACACTGCATTTCTGTTGCTGTGTTTGAATAATATACTTCCTCTAGTATAATAACCCCCCAGCCTGTTTTTAGCTGTCTGCCTCCAATAGAGAATGAGCAACAGGATTAGAAACATTTCTATTACAGTATGAGCCATTTTCTCAGTACTTTACTGCTTTCCCACTTCTGTCCAGGGTAATAAAAGAATGGGATGCTTCTCCTGTTATCCAACTATTCAGCTGATACTAAGGCGATAATAAAAGAATGATTCTATGTCCATTTGGAAAATTAATCAAAGTGGATTCTGATCTATTCTCAAAGGCCTACAAATGAGATGAAAAGAAAATAATTGCCTAAATCCAGATTCATCATCCCTTTCAGTAGTATGGATAGGCTGAGTATACACATCTAGATTTTTAAGGGAACTTAATGCTCTTAATAACAGCCATCAAATGAGATTTTTAAAGGTACCTAAGCATCTAATTCTCATTGGTGCTTATCTGCATCTTCATAAGCCTACTAAGTACTATAAAAAACATCCTTTGATCATCATCAAGTGCATAAGGGAACTCTCAAAAGCACGTAAGCATCTGCCAGATATTCATTCAGAGGAGCAGAGGTAGGAGGAAGCAGATAGAATAGAATAAGTAATTTAAAAGAACAGGTAATTTCATAAATAATCTACAGTCTCTTTTTGTGTCAAGAGCAAATGCCTCAAATGGGGAGAAGTTATGTAATTTTCATTTTCCCAAACCTTAGTCTGATTTAGGCATGGACCACAAAGTATGGTATATTGTAGTTTATATTTTCTGTATTTCACTTACCTTAAGGAAAAAGCAGAAAACACACCCCCCAAAAAAAAACATGTTTTATGACTCAATTCAGTCTCTTCCAGTAAATTTAAGATACTGCTGCTTAGGATGTAAGCATCTGCCCAGTCCTTTAAGAAAGCCCATGATTTACTTTACATATCCTGATACTTTATGTTATATTTTTAAGAATATGTTTATCTCACTCTGCTTTTCCACAGCAGAAATGTTATAATAAATCGTTCTCCAAAAATTCAAATAGCTTATTTTCTGCCAAGAATTCAGCAAACTTTGTTTAAACTACATTTCTTCTGGAAGGCGGAAGTGCTATCTCTCTTCCAGATACCATTTGAAAATGACATGCAAATTCATGTGAATTCCCTAAATTTGCAGAAATGAAATTTTGTTTGCCACTGAAAACTTTCTGAAGAAAAAGGGAACACAAGTTGTTTTTAAATCAAGTAAAAAGTTTGAATTTTCTTGACTTTGTGTTGTATAATTATGAAACATTTTTTTCTCAGGACTCACCATGTTTGCTGTGTGTGTTTTATTGCCTCAACCCATAAGGAAAAAGGCTATATTCATTTACATTTTTTATTTCTTTTTGGCTTCTGAAAGTTATTCCTGTTTAAAAGTAAAGAAGCTTTTGTCTGGTCTCTATGTAGACAAACAAGCACCTTGACCAGAAGCGCAGTCTTTGCAATTCCTGTGCTCTAAAGAAGTCAGGGACTATTCATCCTTGTTATCTTCAGGAAAAAGGATGAATGACAGTCTTTTCATTATTATTATTTAATAGAGTATAAATGCAACACTGAACTGTCTGTCACACAAGCTGGTATGACTACAGAACTCTGTTCCACAGAGTTTATTTACAAAAAGCACTTCTACCACTCAAAGTTTTGAATGATAAATAGGGAATGCAAGCTACCTCTAAAGGTTTATCTACATTGCTTACTTAGAATAACTTACTAATATCTGATCAACACCTCTAGTTTCCTTGCTAGTGAAGTCAAACACAACAGTATTTCTACTAATTAAAAATTCAACATAAAAAACTGATGTAAATGATCATGTGTCTTCTCAATTCAGCAGGTGATAAATTGTAGGAAAAATATTGTCTTTACCAAAATTCAGTATTGCTTAAGGCAAAACAAGACTAAATTCATGGCTGTGTGCTAGGAAAAGGAAGATATTTTATAGTTTGCATCAACAGAGTTCCTATTTAATCTGTATTCTAATCATACAACTCTAATACTTTGTTTTATGACACCTGGATGCTCATTTTCTTTGGCTAACAAATCTGGCTATGTAAGTGAAAGAAATGACTTTTTACAGTTAGTGTGTAGGAATTTTATGGTAAAAAACAAAATAGAGGAAATGTCTGAACTCATCATTGAGGGGATATAGAAACCTTTTAATTACTCAAGTTCACAATATAGTTATCATCATGTATTCCAGACTTGAGTTTCCTAGCACGTAAATCAAAACCAAAGCTGTATTCAGTTGCTCACCTATAAGCACCTATTACCATGCCTAGGCACATGCTGAAACATCAGCATGAGATTGGCAGATAAAGTGCAGGACCTGTGGGAAGCTCACTCCCTCCTGGAGGAGTAGCAGAAGACCCAGCAGAAGACTCCAGGGCACCTGAGACGGCACGAAACAGCTATGCCCAGGCAACTGAACAAAGTCTCAGGAGTGTTCATTGCTGGCAAATGCTACAGACTTTTTCCTTCTGACAGGAAACCTCAACAATGTATTCAACTTGGGATAAAATGCCAAAGATTTAATGATGTCAGAGGAGGCAGAAGAACCTTATAGATGGGTAGGATTTTTTCAGAAACTAGATAAAAATGTCAAAAAACTTACTCATAAGAAAAAATTTTAATGAAATATGGAAACGTTTCTGATATCACCTATAGCAACAGATATAGCAAGTGAAAGAATCAGTTTCAGTTTTGCAAACAGGTCAGAAAATACAGAAAAAAGATTGAGTTTAATATAACCCTCAGATAAATATGTTTAGCCTTAAAGAAAGAACGAAATACTTTTCCTGCATAGATAGTTGTCGTGGTTTAAACCCAGACGTAACTCAGAACCATGCAGCCACTCTCTCACTCCCCCCTCCTACCTACCCCCACTCCCAGAGGGATGGGGAGGAGAATCGAAAGAATGTAACTCCCATGGGCTGAGATAAGAACAGTCCAGTAACTAAGGTATAACACAAGCGCCTACTGCTGCCACCAATAATAATAATGATAAGGGAAAACACTAGGGAAGAGAATACAACCGCTCACCACCCGCCGACCCGATACGCAGCCCAATCCGAGCAGTGAGCTAACCTTTTTGGGTAACTGCCCCCAGTTTATATACTGGCATGATGTGCTGTGGTATGGAATACCTCCTTGGTTAGTTTGGGTCAGGTGTCCTGTCTCTGCTTCCTCCTGGCTTCCCCTCCTCCCTGGCAGAGCATGAGACTCACAAAGTCCTTGGTCAGAGTAAACATTACTGAGCAGCAAGCAAAAACATCACTGTTATCAGCGCTGTTCCCAGGCTGAAAGTTAAAAACACAGCACTACACCACCTACTAAGAAGGAGAAAAATGACTGCTACTGCTGAACCCAGGACAACAGTAGAGCAGAAATTCTACATGCTCTACCACTTAATTCTATGACGAGAGATGCAACATTTTAAGTGAAAAGAAAATCAATAACAAAATATGGCATATTCAGCTTCATCTCCAAACTGCTTCTTTACAAAAAAAAGCTTTATGTTTTTATGAGATCACCCAGGCCCAATCTAAAAACCTAAACTTAGACATTGCTTACAAAGACACTAAACTATCTGTTCCTGGTGCTTATACTGGAGTGATACATTCCATTGTTATAGGATTAATAGAATTAGTAATGGATTAGTAATAGTAATTAATCTGTAATTAGTAATGAATTTGTAATGAATCTGTAATTGAAGATTGTTTTTAAAACATTTGTTGCCAGATTTAAATAGCTGATTCTCTGAAGATGCTGTCTCTGATATTGACTATGCAAAGCTTCTGCTTTGGGTACAAAAGACAAATAGAAAGCCATGGGTTTATATCATTGTACATAAAGCTTCTTCAATATCTACTTTGTATGTTTTACAACCCAAATTTAGCAGTTTCTACCATCTTTTAGTCTTTAACAATGCTTAAAAGTATAATGACATTATTATTTTCTGTTTTTTTAAACAAAATATATTACTTGAGACTACTATTATTGTCCAAAACCTACTCTAAACCAGTGAAAACAAATTAAATCTAACCTTCTATATAAATCATCATCATCACTAACTTATTTCCAAGAATGTAAAATGGTGTCTACATTGAACTATAAAAAGGTCGAACTGCAAAATAATTTACTACAAACTGACAAAAAATCTGGGGAGGAAAATAATGTCTAGATGTACACTGCCACCACTGGATAAATGATAGAATCTGCATGAATTTTATAAACAGCAGGGGAAAATAAACAGAAAAATACTTCTTGAATGCACAATGCTTTGCACCAATAGTATACCTAAATTGATCTGAAAGATAAATTTTATCAGTACTAGCAAAAATGATCTGAAACTGTTGGTTTCTTTCTTCTTACAGGCAAACTAAAATAGATGCTGACAAAGTGAAATAGCTCAATAAAGTGACATTTTTGGGCAAATTTATTCATTAGGTGTCTTTAAATAGAATAGAAATTTATTGATGTGACCAAAAAAAAAAAATTCTTTCCAGTGCTGGTGGTACCTAGCCAACCTTTTCTACTTAAACTGCTTCTAACATCTGACTAACTGCTAGGCAGGGTAAAATTTTTGAGTCTCACACTGTCTTGCGTATTCAAGGCATACATAAAATGTTGATTCTAAGAGAATAAGCCGCTATGTTTTACATTAGAAAGATTCACAGTCCTAGGCCATTTCTAATAAATAACTCCAGCATTTACAATGAAAGGGGAAAAACAGTGAAGTAACAATTTCTCTGGCAACAGTCCGTTCAAAATTCCTTCGAAGGCCTGTTGAGAGGAAAGTCCCCCAGGAGGCACTGGCATGTTTCATTATGACAGTCCTTGGCAGCTCATCAGTTCTACTCAGGAAGTGATCAGCCCCTTCCAGCAACCCAGTTAATTTGTTTCCTACTCCAGCTTTTAGATTCTCTACCCTCTGGCCTTGTTCTTTTCTCTGCAAAGCAATCAAAGCAAATAACCACATTCAGGCTAGATTCTGGGCCACCCAAACCAACCCCAAGGAAAGGGCAGAGGTGCACCACTCGAGCATCACCTATTGTGCTACTAACTACTGAGGAAGAAGGATGGCAACCACTTTTCCTTGATGAATAAAGATTTTTCACTAAATTGCATAAACATCTGTCAAATGGTTTTAGAGGAAAGCATGCTTGACAGATATTTTTTAAGGTTGTTCTCTTTTGATGAAATCTGTTTCTCATTAAATCCATTCAGATCACTCTCTAGCTTTCCAGCACAAGTTTTGAGCTGCCTTCAGAATAGGGCTTCGTGAATGGAGAGCCTTGATATCTTTCTTCATTTAAATTTTGATCAGTCTGAATATCATTTCTGTGACACTTCCTTAGCTGTTGTCCTGAATTAAATTACATTGATTTGTTTCTACTTGGTATTATATATGCAGGTGCAATTAAGCCATAACACTCTAAAAGTTTCCATACTGAAATAAGAAACTTTGCAGAAGTTCACTGGCTTCACTGGCTTTGTCACAATGGAAACTGCTTTTAGCTAACCAAGCCCCTGAAAATGTCCCTTAAGCAACAGTTTGAAAGTCAAAACATTCCTGTCAAAAAAGACAAGAATCCTGTTGAAGCCTGTTTTCCCTAGTTAGTTGGATATAGGAGCTTAGTACCTAGGATACACGTTCCTGGGAAAATCCTTGTTCCAGAAAAATCAGTAGCAAATCCTTCCCTGCAAGACTGAATTTTATTCAAGTTATTTGGATATCCTCTTTTTTTTTTTCTGATTAATTTTCACAGATTATTTTTTAAAGGGCTATTTATAGCCAAATAGTATAGATATAACAATGAGAAAAGCTACAGTAATAATTCATGCAAGAACACCAGTCACTATTAGTAATTGTTGGAAGTAGCTAACGGGCTTAATGGAGGTGATGGAGACTGGACATCTCATTTCTGTGATCTGGGAACCACAGCTTTTTTGTCATTACTGAACTTTTCTGTCATTTTAATACATTGGGGTTTACATGTTGTTTAACTGCATGCTTTATAACAGTATTAAATATATTCACTGGTAAATCTATGGACTGTGTCAGGAAGAGAACTGGACAAAGAAACCATTAAAATTATGCCATCTGCACTATCACCTCGTCTGACCACAGAGAAGAGGAGGAGCCTGTCCTGGTTTCGGCAGGGTTAATTTTCTTCCTAGTAGCTGGTGCAGTGCTGTGTTTTGGCTTCAGTCTGAGAGCAATGCTGATAACACACCAATGTTTTAGTTGTTGCTAAGTAGCACTCACCCTGATCAAGGACTTTTCAGTCTCATGCTCTGCAGGGAGGAGGGGAAGCCAGGAGGAAGCAGAGACAGGACACCTGACCCAAACTAGCCAAAGGGGTATTCCATACCACAGCATGTCATGCCCAGTGTATAAACTGAGGGGAGTAACCTGAATGGGACCTATTGTTGCTCAGGTCAGGCTGGGTATCAGTCAGCGGTTAGTGAGCACTTATATTGAGTGTCACTTGATTTTTATTCCTTGGGTTTTATTTCTTTCTCAAGCTCCCTTTCATTATTTTTTCTTTTATTACTATTATTGTTAAAAAAATAATAATATTATTATTATATTTTACTTTATTTCAATTATTAAACTGTTCTTATTTCAACCTACAGGTTTCACCTTTTTCTGATTCTCCTCTCCATCCCAACAGAGTAGGAGGGACATGAGGGGGTGTGAGTAAACTGCTGCATGGCACTTAGTTGCTGGTTAGGGTTAAAACACAGCAGAGGCTTAGCTTGAATTTGGGCCTGAGAAAGGAATGTGATTCTCCACACAGGCAAAGGACTTTCGGCCAAAATAATATCACTAAAATGGCATTCCCATAAATGCCTTTCTCTTGGCACCCCCATGATCATGAAAGCACACACAACTTATAGATAGCTGCTGTAATGACTGAACAATGAAACAGAAACACATGATCTACCATGTCTGGATAAGAATTCAGCAACACTTCACACAGTCCCTAAAAATCTCCCGTTAAAAATTATTTTGGATGACATGGATCTAAAAACATCAGATAAAATGGGGAACTTACCAAGCCTTATTTTCAATGCTTTTATTTATCTTTTTTCTCCCTAATTATCAATTTTGTTGACACAGCTCTCTGAAACTGAAAGCTGCCCAATTCTGCATGAATGCCACAATCATTAATCATGAACATGATGGCAAAGTTCCTTGAAGCATGGATTGTATCTTCCTCTGTAATGCAGACAATGAATAATAGATAGTACCACATATCCTAAGTCTTTGGCTTCACTATATAGTCTCTCCAGGAATGAATGTTGCCTAATAATCATTAAACCATGGGGTTTTGTTGGGTTTGTGGGTGTCCTGGGTTCAGCAGTAGCAGTCATGTTTCTCCTTCATGGTAGCTGGTGCAGTGCTGTGTTTTGACTTCCAGCCTGGGAACAGTGTTGGTGATACCGATGTTCTTGGTTGTTGCTAAGTGATGTTTACCCTGACCAAGGACTTTGTGAGGCTCATGCTCTGCCAGGGAGGAGGGGAAGCCGTGAGGAAGAAGAGGCGGGGTGCCTGACCCAGGCTAGCCAAGGAGGTATTCCATACCACAGCACGTCATGCCCGGGGTGGGGGGTAACTGGGAGTTACCCAGAAGGACATGGGCTTCCGGGTGGGACTTGTTTCTTGGCCGGTGGTATCGTGTTCTCTTCCCTTGTTATTTTCTCTTATTGTTGTTGTTGGTGGTAGCGGTGGTGATTTGTGTTGTACATTGGTTTCTGGACTGTTCTTGTCTCAACCCGTAGGAGTTGCACCCTTTCGATCCTCCTCCCCGTTCCTCCAGGAGCGGGGAAGGGGAGAGCCCCCAGGAGCGGGTGGGGCCTCGATTGCTGTCAGCTCAGCACCACTCACAGGGAGTGAGTGAACAAGTTGCCTGACTGGGTTTAAACCACGACAGTGGGTTTGGGTTTTGTGTGTTTGTTTGTTTTTATTTATTTATTTATTTTCAGTTTGTGCAGATTATCCTGGGTTCAGCAGTAGCAGTCATTTTTCTCCTTCTTGGTAGCTGGTGCAGTGCTGTGTTTTGACTTTTGGCCTGGGAACAGAGCTGATAACACTGATGTGTTGGTTTGGCCAAGGACTTTGTGAGTCTCATGCTCTGCCAGGGAGGAGGGGAAGCCGGGAGGAAGCAGAGACAGGGCACCTGACCCAAGCTGACCAAAGAGGTATTCCATACCACAGCACGTCATGCCCAGGAGGTAACTGAGAGTTACCCAGAAGGGCTAGGGCACTGCAGGGTTGGATGAGGTATCAGTCGGTGCTTGGTTGGGCTGGGGCGGGTGAGTTATCAGTCGGCTGGTGCTGAGGTGTTGTATTCTCTTCCGTTGTTATTTCTCTTATCATAATTATTATTGGTGGTAGCAGTAGTGATTTGTGTTAGACCTTAGTTACTAAACTGTTCTTATCTCAACGCGTGGGAGTTGCATTCTTTTCGATTCTCCTCTCTGTCCCTCTGGGAGTAGGGGGAGGGCAAGAAGTGGGGGGAAATGAGTGAACAAGCTGTCTGGCTGGGTTTAAACCATGACACAGATGTACTTTTGCGCTCCCTTATAGGGTCTTTCTGGCTGGAAAATTCTTAGTGTTCAGGAAATTAGACACTTAGCTCTCTGAACTTTAAAATCTCAACTGAAAAGCAGAAAACCCAAAAGTAGTCATTTACAGAAAATATTTTTCACCAGGTGTTCATTTCTTTCTCTACTATCATTCTGCTGCTCTGCTTTCAATGCAGCAACATAGGAGTGTTTCCTGTAACATCGGAAACACTCAAAAGGAAAAGATATATCACAAACAGGAACAGTAGCAGCAGCTTAGCTTACACAAAGCTGCACGCTTTGGGATAAATGTTTTTATTGCCTATAGGCTTCTGTTGTGAACTGTACACCACCCTTCACCCTCACTATGGTAATGCATTCGTAACTACTGGGAACTCACTGTCATTAGGGGGAGTCTCAGTCTTTGCATTCTTTTCTAAACTTCATATCTCTTTTAAGAAATTTTGTTAATTTAACCAGCATTTCTGATCTTTGATGCTTCATTGTAAATTTAAATAATGTATTTAGATGTCTAAACAAATGCGCCATGATTCAAAATATTGGCCTGTGTTTATAAACAGTACAATGGTTTCCAGCTTTTCTCCGATAAACATGACAAGCCCTAAGATGATGAGAGGGAGCGAGACAGAATTTGATCCAAGCAGTGACAGGAAAGTAATAGTGTTGTGTAGCTACTATCAGTGACCTGATTTCAAGGGAAAGTTCTGATGAAATGTATGAATTCAGTTAGAGCATATTGGGAGAAAGAGGATATTCCACAGCAAATAAAATCTCAGAGA
This sequence comes from Pezoporus flaviventris, assembly GCF_033815535.1. Classification (NCBI taxonomy): domain Eukaryota; kingdom Metazoa; phylum Chordata; class Aves; order Psittaciformes; family Psittacidae; genus Pezoporus; species Pezoporus flaviventris. Next base: position 28,174,699 of record NW_026892550.1, read on the forward strand.
ATTATGATCATGGACAGTGCATTAAGACTTTGCAAAATGAAAGTGAAATAATAAATCTTACTTATTCACAGGTATATAGAATCTCCTCATGCAGACAGGTGTCAAGATATGATTTACATATAGGATTATATCACATTCTTTCAGATCTCAGTTCTTTAGAAAAGAAGTCTCTAGCTGTCCTTATGACTCATGTAGTTTTGGTTATGTAACTGATCTCCAGACATCTGTTTTCTATAGCAAGTTTCTGCATTATAATAATTAAAATAAAAGCAACTATAACAAAAATATAAACCTATGAAATATACAGTAATCTCTGTAGCTTGCTCAAATCTTGATCAAAATATGCTATGTACCGCATCCCAAATCTTATCGAATACCCAGCCTTGTTATACCTAAAACGAGAGAGACAGAAACAGCAGCACTCCAAGAGATCTGAATTTCTTCACAGGATGTTCTGTCAGCTCAGCTGACGGACAATAACTGTCTACTGCCTTGGAATCAAAGGCAGCTGAACAAAATTTCACTCTGCATCAGTGTTTTCTTCATTTACTGCCAGGAAGGCTGAAAGCTATTCAAAAAGTTTAAAATTTTATTTAGAATTATCTCAATTTAACCTTTCTTTTGAAACAATTTCTTCTTTGTTTTTGTGTTGAAAATGAATTCTGAATAAAAATAACAACAAGCGTTGAAAATCTTGTCACATATTAAGGGCTTCAGGATAGGAAAACGTCTTTAGCTCTTCTCAGATTCTGGGATCATCTGTTTTATAAACTTTCCCATGCCAGATTTTACTAGTCATTTAAGTCTCTGCTCCTTGCATCCTTATGTGATTGTTAAAATCAGGGCCATTACCTCTACTTATTCTCACTTAACCACCATAAAATGTAGATAACAAAATATGCTTTCTACCTCAGATGCATTTTCTGATTGTATGTAATGTGATTAGGGAAAGCATCTTCTCTGATGCTACATTATTTGGATGAGTGCACCACACTCATCCAAAAAGTCCACAGGGGAGATTTACCTGATGTGTCTCCAGCCATAACACTGTAAACTTCTATGACCAGTGTGCAAAGCACTGGATCATATAAAATATTATTGTATTCCTAATTAAAATGCTATAATACAGTATTTGAAAATACTTGGATTAAGGAATTTGTATTAAAAGAGACTTCCATGCATTGTCAATAGCTTTACATCATCATGAAAAAATAAATTACTGTTTCAGTGTAATTATAGTCACATCATTTAAACCTTCCCTGGTTTTCAATTAACTTCTTCATCAATCTAGCTTTATCCAGGCATCACTTCCTATGAACTCCTGGACCACAGGCCTGCAACCTGTGAATTATAGATCCCTCCAACAAACAAGCTGTAATAACCACCTGATTTTTGCCTTTTCATTGCTTCATTCTCCTAGACTACAATGCAGTAAATGCCCAAACGTTGACAAATAGCTCCCCATGACATTAACATTTCATGCATCTTCTTCTCATTGAAGTCATTCAAAATAATTTTTAATCTTTCTGGTTTGGTCAAACCATCCTCTAATTCTCCCACTGATAACACTCTTAGTAAATTGATACAGTTGCCTGTACTTTAGGATCTTGTATATTTTAAGATTTCCATGCATTTCTACCTTTGTCTCTTATTCACTCATTTTATCTTTCTTTCTATAATCTCACACTGTTTATTCACCTGCCCTCCAACCCCCTCTCTTTCTTTGACAGTTGATCATGACATCACTTTTCCTTTCATAAAAAATTCCCAGTGCTAACTTCTACCGAAAATCTTATGAGAAGGAAGTAATACTAACACTATATATACAGTTTTTAATCTGCACAAATGTACACAAAAATTAATCCAATGGCCATATAATCTCACTTAATTCCTTCCCATGCATTCAATTGTTCATTTTCATTCTTTTTCTTATGCAAAATGTGAATTCAGTTTTTTAGTTCTTTAAAGGAAAGAATCCCATATAAATAACTTCTTTGTGGACTTTTTGAAAAAATATTGTTTACAAAATACAGCTAATCATATGCAGATTAGAAATAATACACTTTAAGAAAATGATCAGTATATGGAACATACATCTAGGAAAAGAACAATTTCTGTACATACTCCATGCCTAGAAATCTTCAGACCAATTTTGGTACTCTTCTAAAGCAAACATTTCAATGTGCAGTTCACATGTTGCTGGTTAGGCAAGAAATTACACCATCTGGCAATTAACTGCGTCTTTGATTTTAAAAACTTTTAATGTATATTTCTTCTGAAACTGTAAATAGTATGCCAGTCCACATATAGCAACTACAGTAATGAACAGTTCAAGGAAATAATGAACTAACAATTGATTAAATTAGATAGATTTCAATGTAGCTCACCATTCATAAGACACATAGAGCTTCTTTGAACTTGATAAAAAGACTAATTTATTTCCGTCTTTGGATAAAAACATCAAATGCCTATTAATACCATAGCTATTTCAACTACATGAATTCAATGGTTTTTTTTTTAATAAATAGATATTGCAGAGTAAAGTCTTTAACTGCTGTTGGCAGTGGAATATTCACAGAAGTTTCAGGAAAAAAATCAGTTGGTCATATGTAGGGGAGAGAGTTTTCAAAGCAGCTGGCTTCAGGACTAAACTCAGACTTAATTCTGTAAATTTTATTCTATTTGAAGCTTCAGTCTGTCCTTTCCATTGGTAAAATGAATGGAAACATAAATCAAACTTGTACCAAATCTTTCTCTCGTTATTTGTGAGTCTAATATCTAGAGAAAAGACAAACTCTATTGAAGGTTATTCAAAACTTGCTTGTGAGCTCTGAGCTGTTGCTTGTGAGCTCTGAGCTGTTGTTTCTTTGGGTTGTTTTTCTTTTTTTTTTTAGTTTTAAAGCTAAGTTCGATTGTACAGGTACTATGTAGATAATGTGGAGAACTGATAACTGTTTCTTTCTTCTGATTCAAAAATAACCGTTCCCTCCCTCCTGTGTGAAATTTCCAATTTATTGAAAGAAATAACAGACTTCTATAAAATTTATTTTGCAGCATGTTTTACCAGTACCAATTTAGAGAAAACTCTGTACACTTTTAATGCCTTTCAAGAACAAAAATAGCACTTATATTTTGTGTCAGTTTTGTAAAGTGGCTTTCTCCAGACCCAATGTTCTGGCGTGTAATGATGTCATTTAGTTTTCAGGCTGGTTTTCTTTTTCTTTAAGTCACTTGCAGAAGCAACATCTAGGGAGTTTCTCAGCTGATGAAATCTTGGTCCTAAGATGATGAATCACAGAACTCCCACTGATTTCAGCACAGCCCAGAATCTCATTCATGCCTTTCAAAAACTACTATATTATTATATATTAAAATGCACAATTAATTATATTTTTCAAAAATTTTCAGAGAAGCTCAACTCCAGACTTTCAGTTCTCAAAGGTTCACAAAGACAGGTCTTAAAACTACTCAGATCAATGGCAGAACCTACATTACATCCCTTGCCTTTGAGGCGAAATGGAAGTAATTTATGTACTAAAAGTCCTAGCCCTGTTATTTCTTTCAAGTTTGTACAAATAGTTTATAAAAACAAATAAAAATATTCTAGAAGTTATCAAAAATACATCTTCCTTTTTCCAGTTCTATAAATAATGAATTTGATAGCACAAACACCTTGGCCCCTGAAAAAAATCAAAATAGTATTAAATTCATTTCCAATTCTTGGGCAAAAGTAGTGAGCATACTAAGCTGAACTTTTTTTCTAAAAAGTCAGAATATACATATTCTCCCCCAGATTCATACCTTAAACACCTGAGACCTCAGTTTCTGAAATTTAGTCTCCTCACAAATAGAATCCCAGAGAATCAGACACTGTATTTTTGATTGTTTCTCACAGACAGACTGTCCATGCAAGACATCTTTTCTCATGTTCCTTCGTAAAAATCAATAAAAGAGTAAGTATTAAGGGGAAACATTTATGGAGTGCATCATCAGAAAAGCGCAGTGCAGGGAGCACCACAGTTAAAGAAAAAAAAAATTAGCCAGAGGCCTAAAATAAACTTATGTAGCTAAATCACAGTATCACAGTATGCTAGAGATTAGAAGGGACCTCGAACGATCATCTAGTCCAATCCCCCTGCTGGAGCAGGAACACCTAGATAATGTTACACAGGAATGTGTCCAGGCGGGTTTTGAATGTCTCCAGGGAAGAATGTCTCGGGTTTTGAATGTCTCCACAACCTCCCTGGGCAGCCTGTTCCAGTGTTCCGTCACCCTCACTGAGAAGTTTCTTCTCAAGTTTAAGTGGAACCTCTTGTGTTCCAGTTTGTACCCATTACCCCTTGTCCTATCATTGTTTGCCACTGAGTAGAGCCTGGCTCCATCCTCGTGACACTCCCCCTTTATATATTTATATACACTAATAAGGTCACCCCTCAGTCTCCTCTTCTCCAAACTATAGAGACCCAGCTCCCTCAGTCTTTCCTCATAAGGGGGATGCTCCACTCCCTTAATCATCTTAGTTGCATAGGTGCACTGGGGAACGGTAATGTTATGCAGATGCTTTCCCCTCTAGTGCACCCACATAAAGTAAAAGCAAGGCAATTTCCTGTCTGTCCCAAAGCATGCAAGCACACGAGAAAGACGCAAGAGGAAAGCTTAGCTTCTTGTGTTAGTAAAGGAAATGATCTTGCTGCTGCCTAGGAAACAAATATACCACTCCTAGCATGCTACTTGCCCTATGAAGCAAGTACTCGTTCCTTTTTTTGCTAAAGAAATTATTTTGCCCTTATGCCCCTTCACTTCTTCATCACACGTATTTTCTTACTCTGAAGCCCTTGAACCCTTCTGCCCATAAAGTAAAGAAGACTCCTCGTCAAGTGTGAGCAGCCTCTCCTCACTGCCACTTTCTTCAGCATATTAACTCTAAGCGTAAAACTTATCTCACACACGAAGGCTGTGTTTCCTCTCCCTTCTGTTCAGGATCTTGCCAAAATACCCCACTGTGTAGGCGACCCTCAATTTAGCACTGACATATGGAGGAGGATTGCTTTCTATTGTCCAGCCACTTGTCTAGCTTGTGGCACTGCTCCTTTCTTCAAAGTACAGGAACCATAAAGCATAATTACCTTCTCCTAACTGCAAAATTGGGGTACCATTCTCATCCAGCTCTTGCTTTTGATAATTTGTTGCAGTGTCATGGCTTAAACTGAGAAATGCAATAATTACTTAATTAAATCAACAAAATAACTAAAATAAATTACGTAAGACATGCTGATGGATACAAAAACACTATCCAAATATTCTCTCAAATTAAATGCTCTCAACTTATACGTAGCTATTAATTTTTAACATCTTCATGTAGGTGATAAGACACTTGGTACATAAAGATGCTAAATTCTTTCTCTAATGCTTAGCCAGAGAAACTCCAAGAATTCAAGAATTTGTCAAGGCCTTCTCTAACTATTGCTCAAAGGTTTTCTCAGTGAAGTAGAGGAGTACTTCAGAAGAACACAATAAATAACTTGTGGTGCCAAAGCAAACCTCTCCGCACTTTCCTACTGAACTCTCTCTTTAGCTGTGGAGAGAAAAACAAGAATATGTTGTGCTGAAAAGAAACTGCGGTATCTGCTTTCTCGGTCATGAACTTTTTATCCAATATGTTGTTGTTGCCATTGATTTATTAATTCTATGGAGCTGCATGCAATTTTGCACTCATTATTTTACCTGTCCTGAGCTAGAACAGGTGACAAAGGTCAAAACTTTTTTTTAGTCTCTTAAAACAAAACAGCCTATGAGATAAGGCTGTACACAACAGCATTTGATGTATTACATCTCACTGGTATCTGACAACCCTTACTCTCTGGTGATGCAACTCTTTTCTAATAATTTAGTCTCAGTCTATTAAAAGACAACTACAGATAATGCATCCAGGCAAGTGGTGAAGGATGTCCAGGACAGTACATGTAGAAAGATTATAGAAACACAATTCTAAAAAAGAAGTGTGCTATTGATTTTTTAATCATTTCAGACAGAGACTGTTATATGGATTTTCTACAGGATTGAACATAACTAGAAGCCACTGGAAATGGATTTCCTCTTTGCTACTTCATACGTCATAAAAATAGATTTTTTTATATATATTTACCTCTAAGTAAAGAAAATAGCTAGCTGTTCAGAAGTCATCTTATGGTACCAGAGATCTGACAGACTTTCCAATCTTTTGCTGTTTTGAATGTTATCAGATTCTATATTCCACACAAGTCCTGATGAACAAGTATTTCCTCATTATGTATAAATAAATACAAAATCAGAAGTAGCCTTTGAAGCTTTTGTTCTGCTCTGCCTCTGTCATTTGGGTTCTCAGTTATAAACTGGCCACAGAGTAGAATAGGACCTTTAATAGCATTGTGCTTTAGAAAACATTTCTGACAAAGTGGGTTAAGCTGCCATTCACAAAATGAGGGGCATTTAGAGCATGTTTGCCTTTTTATTTGGCTGAGGATGGATTTTAAGTGTTTGGCCTAAGATGTATGATTTCTCAGAGCATTTTGCAAACTCTTAAATAGAAACCATTTGCTAGGACATCTGGTCTAATAAATGCCTATCTAGCTATACAGTCCCCATGAAAACAACACAAGGTGCAGGGGGTGTGTACTTCTCCAGACACATCATCTGAACACACATAACACTGGAACATAGCAAAGTAAAGCCTTAAAGCAGGCATTGTACTTTAAATATTTTTCTTTCAACATTTTCACATAGGGGATGAAGGAGAATGGAGTCAGAACTGGGAAACTCTGAGTTTGTCCCTGATATTTAAAAGAATTATTTGACACTTTTAACATTCACTTGCAGAAATGTTCATTGTAAATTATCACCATTTTCCAGGCTTAGAACAGTAGAACATATCAACAGGTTTCCTTTCTTCTCTTCTGTACTGTAATTTCAATAGCCCTTTTACCAGATGCCACAGCCAAGATGTCAGTACAAGATAATTCAAGATCAGATGACTGGAAATTTCTTGATATGCATTAGAATTGTAAGGAATTATGGCTCTCACTGCAGATGTAAATTTGAAGTACACATCAAAGTACTAGAAAGCAAGCCCTGCTAAGTAAATCTCAGAGATAACAGAGGTACTGACACCCCTCTGTCTTTAACCACATAGGTCATCGTCTCTGTCATGCTTCAAATGGCGTTTTTCCGAAAGGGAAATTGGTCTGATGTGCAATATGTTCTTTATATAAAGGCTCTGTAAAGTCATCTGGATCTCCTTGCCAACATGTTGGCATATTGCTACAGATCCAGCCATTGGTTTTGGCCCATAATAGCCATCACCAGGCATGTTTCAGGAAGCAAGGAGTCTGCATACATGTCCCATTGCCTGCTGCTATCTAGCACCTACCAGACAAAGCTATGATTTTAGATCAATAGATTTTAGTCTCTGAAATATGTTGAAAAACTATTAAAACATCACCGTCAAGTTTGATGCAGATGTAAATCTAAGCATGAATGGACATCTGAGCTGGAATTGATAGAGGGAGCTACATAACCGCACTTACTTATATACACATAACTCATATAGCTATATACAAAGTAACTCACAGACCTTTATTGTGTTTTACTCATCACAGACTATCAAAATGCAAGTATGGCAGTATATCTTAAAGAAGTCTTAAGTTTCAAAGAATCTGCCTGCTTGTTGGATTATCTTCAGATGGGCAGAAGAAAGGAGACCAGGACTATGTGTGTGTGAACTGTGACAACATCTCCACCACAGTCTTCAAAGATTAAAAAAAGACTTTTCAAGACCACTGAACTCCAGATTTATGCATTTAAGGCGATTAAATAGAAAGTTCCTTTGTGCTGCTCAGCCTCTATGCTGAATGCTCTGAACTTAAAGAGGAATACAAAATATGCCATAAAGTCTTTCCAAATTAACGTATTTCTGAATATACTGTTGATCTATAAAATAAAGTAAATAACATGCATTTTTCTTACAGTATGACTGACCTGTCTATACTGTATAGCTAAAAGGTTTTAATTTCAAAAACATTATCACACACGTTCATAATGAAAAAAAACCAAAAACCAAAACCAATGTGTGATTTAGAGCACAGCCTTGACCGCACTAATAGTTAGTTTAACAACTGAGATATGGAAATGGTATAAAATTTACTACTTACACATGCTAAATTCATCACTGTAACAGTACAGTAATGATTTGTAGGACTGCCAAGACCAGCAGAAGTTTATGGTGTCCTGATAAATTGCCTGAACATTGATTTGCCCAGTGCTTCCTGATAGGTTACAATATGTTGGCCATAGGTGACTTAGTTTGGAAGAGAACTACATTATAAATCTCACAGACGCATTAAGTTTACTGTTAATGACTATGATTTTGCAGTATACAGTTTAAGTGTATATGCCCATGACTCCCTCTTCTGGATAATCCACACGGAAAAGAAACAGAAAATAAGTACTACCCATTTTGAAGTGAAGAAAAAATAAAAATAAAAATAATAAAAGGCATAGAAGGAGGAAAAAAAAAAAAAAGATATTGTAAAGTAAATTATTCTTTAGCAAAACAGATTCATTTTCCTTCTTAATCTTTTCCCATTTATTTTTTACATTTCATGACTATTTTACCTTGAAAGTATCCCTTCACACACGAAAATGTGAACAATGACATAATGGACATTGTTGTAAAAAATAGTTTTTTCTTCTTAAATTGTTCTTTCTCTCTTACTACAGTACATAGCAGAGGTTTTAACTGATTTGTAAGAAACAACAAAAAAAGAGGACAAAGCAGATTGGAATGATAATGAAAAATGTAAGAGTGGACTAAAGAAACCAAATATTGACATACTGTAGCTCCGATTAGTAAAAAGGTGTTTGCTAGTTTTAATAAAAGAATATATAATGAGGAAGGTGGCCTGTATTTGTAGGGCCTGGGCAGTTAAATAATGGTTAAGCCACAAGAGTAGGTTAAAAGCCTGAACTGGAAACAAAAATAAAATAAAAAACATTTCTCCTGAATAAGGTACCTTATTTTCATAAAAATGGAACGATAAACTTTAAGAAGAAGTAAAAAAAAAAAAAAAAGAGTGTTTCTCAAGTCAGAAAGTTTCTTTGAGTAAAATTTGTTTAGTTTAAGGGTTAAACAGTTTGATCGATAAATTCCAAAAGACATTTTTATTGAAAAAAATTAAGTAGAAAATTCACTGTATTCAGTATATCTGAGGATGGGTACAACCAAAAGGATACATCTGAGATAAATCTTATTTAAAGGAAGCACCTTTACACTCTTAACTTTGAATATGAGGAACTGAAGAGGTAAACAGAACTAAAAATACCCAAACTACCTCTTGAGTGGTTTAAATGAAAGGAGATATTCCATGGCAGACAAATAGAAATCATTTACTGGTGGAATAAGAACAAAGAGGGTAAAATTCATTTCCCAAATTCAGCTTGGGAAGATGAATTAGCAATATAAATTAGTTTCAACTGCAACACTGCATTCTCATTAAGAACACGTCCTAATTTGAGCTGCAACAGTTAATTTTCTTCCTAGTAGCTGGTGCAGTGCTGTGTTTTGGCTTTAGTTTGAGAACAGTGCTGACAGCACACTCACGTTTTAGTTGTTGCTAAGGGATATTTACTGTGATCAAGGACTTTGCAGTCTCTCATGCCCTGCCAGTGAAGAAGGGCACCAGAAGCTGGGAGGAAGCAGAGGCAGGACACCTGACCCGAACTAGCAAAAAGGGTATTCCACACCACAGGACATAATGCCCAATATATAAACTGGTGGGAGTTATAGAAGGGACTGATTGCTACTCAGCTCAGGCTGGGTATTGGTCAGCAGGTGGTGAGCAATTTTATTGTACATCACCTGTGTTTTCTGAACTTTCATTTATTCTTTTGTTTCCTATTTTTATTATTATTGTCATTATTGGTAGTCTTTCTATTATCACTACATTTTACTTTATTTTAGTTATTAAACTATTTTTATCTCAACATTCTTTCAATTCTCCTTCCCATCCCACCCAGATCAGTGGGGCAAGGGGAGGGGAAGAGTGAACAGCTGTGTACTGCTGAGTTACCAGCTAGGTCTAAACCACAACAGAACTTCTTAAGAGAGCTAATAGCTGAAGTATTTAAGCAGATGGACCAGAATTTCTCCATCATGTCAGACATGAGAAACAGGATATTTCTTTTGTGCTTTTGATTGTCTAAACCAATGTAATTATCAGGCGAAGAAACCCTGCTCATCAGTGCTGTCTACATATAGTTCTTACAGGAGAAAAGGAAGTGCTTTGAGTACAGATTTAAAGGCCTTTCTTTAGGGTCTCAGTATTCTTTTCAAATTAGATCTTTGGATTTTCAGATTTTCATAAGCTACTTTATTTTACCTTCAGAGGTCTAAGTTGTCCTTATTAGAATGCAGTGCTACACACTAAAGACAGAAAGGCAGGTAGTTAGAAGGAAGATTGAATATGAGATTAAACCTTTGAATTACCTTATTTCTTTCCTTACTTCAATTACAATAGTAATATAAACATTCCTCTTTTCCTTTCACAAAAATATGAAAAAAAAGAAAAAAAAATACAGACTTTCACAAAGAGAAGTGCTGTCAAGTAATTTACAGTGAAACTAAGCCACCTTCATTAACATTTTAAAGGCTGCTATGCAAACCTAGACAGAAACTAATAAAAATACAGAACTTAAAAAATGTATTTTAACAGTGAAACTGAACTCTTTAGAAAAGTTGAAATGAAATGAGAACTGCTCTATAATCAACATCAAAATATTGCATGATGATGGATAAAGATGACATTTACAAGGTTTGGTAATGCAAAATGGTGAAGTTTACAGGAAATTAATCTAATATGGTAGACATATCATTTCTCACAGAGACTGGATCATAATTCAGCTGTCATCACATGACAAGGTCAAAACTTACCACAGCATACACTACACAACTGTAACTGTGACTTGAAGAAGCTTCATCATATCTTAAATCAGTTTCTGCATAATTTCAGACATAAAAATCTATTTCTGATGGATCAGAGGGTCCATCCCTGCTATATTAAAAAGAAACTCTCCAAAACTTGCAATTAAAATATAATGAAGAGAAATAAACACACCTATCTACTTGAAAAGCCCGTGCATAATTAATTTGAATCATCAGCAATCAAGTGAATACAGTTTCTTAGGAAAGACAACACATAAAATAAAACTATCCATTTCTTTCAGCATATCAGCTTTGTTGCAGGCTCAAATTTCATTCTAATTTAGATGAAAACAATATGATCAATTTAATAAACATAGAGGTGCTCTTTAGGCTGTAGATTTCAAAACCACCTTACGCTGCATATATTAAATCATAACTACAAATTCAATTCTTGTCTACTTTTATGGATTCTTCTGAAAGCATGATGAAAATTAAAAAAATCAAACCACCAACAAAAAAAACCCTCAAACAACCAGATTCAAGGCTAACTATGTATTGTATTAAAGTAGAAAACATCATTACTTTTGGTAAGAACCAATTGTAAGACCACTGAAAAGGCTCTTCTGATCATTAACGACCTTCAAAGTCCTACAGCATAGCTGTAGCTTCTGGTACTGACCTACTAAGTAAATTGAATATGTCAATGCCATACAATGTTGAACATATAAGAAGTTGTAAAAATGTTGTATTTATTATTGACTCAAGTCAATTTATTATGATTTTACAGGAAATTACTAGCATTTCAGAAACTGGACCAAATGCTTTCAGTTTTGGGGGGATTCTTCATATTTTTATAGACATTACCTTTGACTACTTCAAAGTCTTCTCCCAGCAGCAGGGGTCCAAGTTTACATAACTAACTATAGAGTTGACTCAGGACGTGATGACCTGATTTGGTACTCAGGCAGTATGGTAGGCAGCTAGCAAATCACTATGTAGTGGTAGTCACAGTGGCGCGTGACAGAGCAATTGTCAAACTCCCACAGGATCCAAAAAGTCCTTAACTCTTAAGTCTGTTCCAATGCCTGACAACCTTTTTTGTGAAGAAATTTTTCTTAATATCCAGTCTAAACCTCCCCTGGTCCACCTTGAGGCCATTTCCTCTTATCCTATCCCTTGTTACTTGGGAGAAGAGATCAGCCATCTCAAGATGAAGCAAGTGCTGCAGACACTCCATGAAAATCGCCAAATCCTTTGAAACAGTCACTGAAGCAGGATGAAATATCATATCAGAGTTTGTGATGATGAGCCATTCAATATGTCCATGGTCACATTAGCACTATACCACAGTGGCTTCTTTACCAACTTGCTGAATTCAGAAAGGCACACTGCTGCAGTCATGTACCATACTCCATGCTTACCTAAATTTCCAGAGAATATGCATTAAAAAAAGGTAAATTTTGACAGTGGAACACTGGGTTTCATGCTCTAGAATCATGATCATACTCTAGAAGGCTTCAGAGCCAAAACTTTGAATTATGTAATAGCCAAAAAAATTTGGTGTGTAAGGAAACCTTTGATTTATCAGCTGTCATTCAGGTATCAAAGCCTATCTATGCTCACAAAATTCTTATTCGAGATAATGTACAGTAAAACATAGAAGCATCAACATAATCAAAGTATAGTAGATAACAGATGCATACACAGTCCCTACTCAAATCCTGTCAGCTGTGTTCTCTGCTGGGAACATAAACAAAGGATAAAGGTACTCATTTACAACTCTGCAAGGGGTCACAAATCAGCAAATGCTCATCTTAATGAGAGAAGGAACGTTTTTCTTGTGCTTTTCATCTCATGTGATAGAAAGGAGTAATGATGTTAAAGGATATGGACTGGTTGACTCCCAACAGTATGTTTTGTAGGCAGAAAAGCAGGCAAACATGGAAAAGAATTTCCCATTGTTACAGCTGCATATCATAATACAGATATTTGTAAAGCAACAAGGGAAATACTGCTAGCAGTAAAGTGGAATGAAAAACATGTTCACTAGATTAAGCAACAAGAGAGTGAGACATTTACCAGAAACCCATCAAGGTACAACTGAAGCAGGCCTTCAAAAAAAAACACAATATGGGCTTGGGCATGAAAGCCAGTTTCCTTTTAAAAGTAAACTTCTCTCTTTCCTGACTTTATGACAGAATATTTTAACATATGCTTTTATCTACAAATAAATATGTCTCAAAATAAATCACAGCTTTTCATTTCTTAATACCCTAAGATAAACACGGCATACTTCATATGTTGAAATTATCTGTCAAAGCCTTTTTGTCTCTGTGCAACAGAGGATGACCTTGGTGTCTTATCATTATAGAGCTTATCAGATATCATTCTTTTTAGTACAAGAACAACCTTCATTTCCTCAAATATAACAATGTGGCATAATAATATCAACAGCATTTTTTACTACCTTACTCAATTTGATTTATTTTATTTTTCCTAATAAGCCGTGAACATAGAACAGAGAGCCTGCAAGGAGAAAGTAAACCTTGGCAAAAGCCATTCTTTGGACTGTGTTTTAGGAGTAATCCATAGCAGAGCAGGTTAGGTTAATTTGTTGTCTTTTAGCTTTTGAAGCTTAAGACTGAAGCATGAAAATGAAATACAATGAGGAGATATGCTGCCTGAATGTTGAAAGATAGTGCCTTCAACGACACCAGAAGCATGACTGCAGTCAGAGTGAATGCCTCTGATCGCCTTAGTGATGCTCTAAAATTTATTTATATTCCTATAAGGTAGACTTTTAAAGACATCTTATGAAATAATTAAGTCAGTGATTTATGTCATCCTATTATGCTTCAAAAGCAGTTAATAAACTCCTGCTGGTTTAAACACAGGTTAGGTATGGGTTGGTTACAAAACTGTATGGCACCACAAAGTAACACCAATCTTGATGTTTTTTCTTTCCTTATCTTTGTGGGGTGGTGTGTAAAGTAAAAGCAGAGCAGTTGTAAACAAAAGTGTAATTTTCTTTGCTTTTGGTATTCCTAACCAGTTATATGCCCTACTGTACTTAAGGTGGTCACTGCACAGTTTTTTGTTTAGTACATTGAGTCTTGTTTCTTGATCATCAGTGTCTTAAAGTTTCTTTGAGTTAAATCTTTTTCAACTGCATATTTTAGGAAGTTTTCAACATTGAGCTGAATAGCAGGCAAAACCCAAAGTTTCCAAGTGGTATCAGGAAAAAAAATAAATTAGAGTGCTCATTTTTTATGTTTTCAAAAACATATTTCAATGCCAAATGAAAAGTTGTACAGATAAGGAAAAGAAAATAAATTGGATTTTGGAATCTAAACTAGAAAGGGGGCTCCTGCATTCTAACCTCTATTGCCAGGACTGTTTCTGTACTTTATCCAGTGTAATCTAAATGTGTATTTCACTACACTAAAAATAAACTTAAAAATTGAGCATTAGAATGACATTTAAGAATTAGAATCTAATTCTAATTAAAATTAGAATCATTATAACCGATTTTAATTACATATTTGTTATTGTATATCTGATATTTAAAGATATCCAGAAGTATCTGATCAGATTACCTGATTTTATAACATCAGGCCTTTACCTCTTTCTTTCACATTAGTCTAATTTTTTGATATCTTATCTATCTTAACATACAGTCACAAACACCACCTGTGAGTAAATGAAGCAGTAGATTAGTTAATCACTAAATAGTTTAAAATGGTTAAAAAATGCATGGTTAATACTTTGCAAATTTTCTCTAGAGACAAATTCATAAACCAGACAGACTGTTTTCTTTGGGTTTCATTTTTTATATCATTTCAATTAGTTATTTGTGTAATCTGCCAAAAAGTTACACATTTTCATCCAAATTCACAGCAGTATGCTGTAAAACCATATAAATCTGCAACTGGAAAAAATTTCTTGAACACAACAATGCAGAAAATGTGGAGAAACTATTACTTGATTTGTAATATTAAATTATAACTTTATGATTATTTAAAATAAAATTCACACAGAAGCAGAGGCCTGGCACAAGTTCTCAGTTTAAAATCCCTTTTGTCTTTCCATTTAAAGACTACTGCACAAATATTTTCTGTGAAGCTTAGTACACAGGTGGATTTCACCAAGACCATTGACCAGTGACCTCAACATGAGTCTAGCCAACCTGCACAATCAGAACAACCAGTTTAAATAGTGGAGTTGCTATGGACAGTAGCAATTTGATTCTAACACATCTTGAACAACTATTATAGTTGTCATATATTGCTTCTGTGAGTTGCATTTCTATATACCCTATGTTAAAATTTATTGTCATATCCACAACATAGGAAAATGGAAGTGAGATGTCACAAAAAGATTTTTGAAGGCTCTTGTTTCTTAAATAAATCACAATTTCTCATATTACTAGCATTCATCTGTCTGTTGAAAATATTGTCTTAACCCATTTCTAAAAATCTGGCTGTCATTTATTTGCAGCAAATTCGAATTGCATTGCAAAAAATTGATGGGTTTAGTCAAATTAAATAAAGTTATATGCCAGCTAGCTTTTATATATTCTAAATATGGCAAACCTATTACATGCATATTAATTCTACTTATGTAAAGCCTGCCACTGTTTCACATGTGAAAGGGCAGCATTAAGGGAAGAGATATATCATGCAGGCAGTATATCACTAAAAATATTCTCAGAGATCCAGAGGCTGCCTATCATAAAAGGGCTTGCTAATGTAATCTGCTCTTTATTACCTATTCTGTAAATAAATCAGCCACAGATACATGTAGTGTGGCTCTGCCCAAGTCCCTCTCATGACTGCCAGTACTTGTGAGGCTGAATGAGCCTGATGCTACTTCCACAAGCAGCTCAAATGTCAAATTCCCCCTTGGCTCAGACAGAGACTTCCCAGAGCAGGAAGGAGAGAAAAGTAGCTGCAGAGCAATCTCCTGCCTGCCAAAAAAAGTAATAAAAGATATTGGAGATGTCGTGGACGCACAGGTACATCATGGTTGTTCCCTTTCCCCTCTGTTCATCCTATTGGAAAACCTATACAACAGCAAAATTGATTTTGAGCTAGAAAGTACCATTAAATCACATAACATGACCTCTTCTGGAAATACAGACAAAGAAAGATATACATCCATCTGTACTGAAGCTAACAACTCGGATGTAGCTAAAAGGTACTTTCTAGTTCTGACTTAGAAAAGATATAGAATTAATCTTCTCTCTTGATAGTTTGTTAAAATGCTTTATCCCTTTTCCCGTGGGATATTTCTACCTATTTCTAAATTGGCTGTAAATTCCAGGCAATATACTTGTTATATCTTTTTCAGATTAATCATTTTTTAATGTTATTTTTTAGTGACCTAGAGAGTTTCAAAGACCAAATCTATGCTCTTATTTAATCAATTTTCCAAGTCGCTTTACTTTTTTTTTTGTATGTTTCACTTCAGGTTGCTGTCAATTAAAAAGTCTGTTCCCCTATTTTCCTTTACAAGACTACCTTTCTTCAGTCTCTGTTCAGCTTGTGCCATGCAAATTATGTCAATCAAGTGATTTTGAAATAGATGTCATGGGTTGTAAAAATCACTCCATAATTAAAGAAAAAATATTTATGCTTAATGCCTCTTCTATTTTAACATAAATCTAAGACTTGCCTCTGATAAAAAAGCCAAGCAGGTTAATGGAGAACAGCAAAGTTCTCAAGGTTTGTCTCAGCTGCAGAAGTTTTTCAGACAAATTTCAGAACGAAAGTAACACAAAAATTTACTTGGCTTATGAATTAGTAAAGCAGTAACTTCACTGGGCTGTTACCACCTTCCTTCAGCCTGTAAAGATTTTTGTTCCAGTGCCATCTTCTGTTGCAGGGTGTAGAGCCTTGGGGAGAGGAAAATAGATCCCAATGTTTTCCAAATACAGTTGCAGGACAGTGAAACCACAGTCATTACTTTTACTCAAGATATCAAAGCCCTGATATCTATGGGTAAGCTGTAACACTATTTTCTCCTTCAAGAATATCTTTCAATACTATTAGCATGAGTAAATACTGTGAAAATGTTCTTATAAACATTCATTTGAATAAAAACTATGAATTCAA
The DNA here is from genome assembly GCF_033815535.1 of Pezoporus flaviventris. Taxonomy (NCBI): domain Eukaryota; kingdom Metazoa; phylum Chordata; class Aves; order Psittaciformes; family Psittacidae; genus Pezoporus; species Pezoporus flaviventris. The sequence goes on from NW_026892550.1 coordinate 28,191,766, forward strand.
TTTGACACTGAGAACCTTTTCCAATTTTAAAATGGAATTTTAATTCTTTTGTCAGAAAAAAAAGAAAAAATTGCCCTGCAATTACTATGTGCCTAGTTCACTATTCTCCATGTAGCTAGCAGGAAATTTTGTTTAACCTGTTATGAACAGAAGGGAAAGCAATGATAATACAGTAGCATTTGGTGCAATTGTGCTGCAAAGACACAAGACTTCAAAACAAATTCAAAACAAATAGTTCATGAATAACCCATAGCCTGATATGTTTGTATATGTGTTCAGTGAATAAGTTTCAAACAAATATGTTTATACAGTCAGAATGTTTTTGGTGGATAATGTATGAACAGAGACAGTAAAATTTGCAAATGTTTTGCACTGCAAATAGGCTATCTTCCACATGCAGTAAGAAACAGCACAAGGTAGGTTGAGACAGGAGATATGAAACTATTCTTGGGTGCCAAGAAGTAAAATGGCTTATAAACATGGTAATCCCTCACTTCAAAATCTGTAGTCACAGAAAAGCACTGGAAAGATTCCCTCAGGAAATGTTAGATTAAATATTATGTACTGTCACTCAGCAAACCATCTAGAAAAAAATATCTGGGGAGAAGGAATTAAGATGTTTATGGCACCTGCAAAGGCTGCTAATAAGTGAGTCAAAATGTCATCAGCTTTGACTGGCTTTTCTCCATCAGCTACTGATAGGCTGTGTACTTCTGTTACCCCCACACCTTTTTAGGTCTGTAGAGCTCCACACTCCTCTTCATATTAATTCTTTCATTCCTTCCCTTTTCTCCCTGTTTGTCCTCTTCTCTCCTTCTCTTCTGTTTACTCCCTCTTCCCTATTTGCTGGGTGTCCTAATCAATTCCTAACCAAAGGAAAAAAAAGTCAAAAACACTCATAACACTACCATGATCTTTCTGCCTTTTATAATATTTATTGCACACAATATGTAACATCATTTTATACATCCCTCATTTTTGTTACGTAAAAAGATCTTCAGAACATTAACTATGATGTTCACCTAGCGTTTAGGAAAAAACGCTAATCTTGTTTGGTTTGTACAAATTGTAATAAATAAATGAAGTGCACTCATGAGTAAAGTCCGATTCTAACTAAATCTTTTACTGTATGGTGCTTGTATTACATTTGGGGTCATTAATTCTGTTTAAGAGAGACATTGTAGAGACAGGATATTTTAATATAATGCCAAGATGCAGTGCTCTTTGAAACCCTTCAGTGCAAATTCTGCTTGATCTTCCTTGTCTCCTTTGGCTTTAGACACAGTATCAAGGAACTTAGTACCAACACAAATTCAAATCATAACTGAAATGCCTGAGTAACTTCTAAAATCAAATAAATGATAATGAATGATAAAGCTTGTTCCATCTTCTTGTCATACACCTTAGCAATAACTTTTGGGAAGTCAAGGATTCCCAGTTCTCTAGGTGATAAAGCACTCACTCCATGTCCTCTGGCCGTATATTTATCTCAGTTCAAACAATTTAACTTCAGATTCTGCATTTAGTTCTTGGCATATACCGTCAATATTACAGCATAAATTTATCAACATAAGTGTGCTATCTAAGAAACTTGTTCTCAACACTTCCAGTTCCCTCTACTGTGCATAAAAACAATCTCTATCTTTTGGAAAACTGAGACAGCAAAAAAAAAAAAAATTTAAAAAAAAAAGAGAGATGACACTTTTTTTCTACTGAGCAGTTATTTTTAGTGTGCTTGTGCACACTTATTGATCCTGGCATGAAATCAAATATTGGCAGAATGACATTTTTTGACAGATTTGACTATTTTGGAGTTATGTATTTTTTCGAAGATTAACAGTGGCTTAGGTTTTAAGCAATCATTTCAAAAACAAGCTAGGTAGCTTTTCAAGATTGTAACTTCTCACTTTTTGGTTCTACAGGGTGTTGCATAAATACTAGGATAATTTTGGTTCAATTGCTTATGCAGTTAGTTCAGAAATTGCATTTAGAAACAATATTGTTGATTGTATACTGAAGAGCAATGAAATGGAAAGAACACTATATGCTACACACAACTACAGCCACAAAAAGCTTTTTTTTTAGTGAAATAAACAGTAACTTTCCTTATACATGATAAATTTCAACCCTTTGGAAGACATTTATTTATTGTGTCTCAGTTTCTTAAATAGTAAACTAGCATTTTCCTCAGTAAGATCTAGTAATGTAAGATTTTGGAGGAACAAATTCTATGTAAGTAAAAACACTGCAAAGATATTCCCATATAAATCATCCCATTTATGAAGAACTTTTCAACTTGCAGTAAATTCAGTGCAATGATACTTTACACATACATAATATCTTTTCAATTTCAAATGGGGCTGTAGGGTTTCCAAACAATACCACAGATCTGAGTCTAACCGATTGAGAAATTAGCCCAGTCGTCACAGATGTCATAGTATATCACAGTCCTTCACAAAGACAGGAGTTTGTCTTTGACACTGTGGTGTTCAATGTTCCAGTTTAGCTGATAAACTATGATGTCACAAAGAATATTTGCTGATGTCAAAAGATGATCTCTGTCTTCTGAGAAGATGAAGCTGCTAATTCTCGAGAACTTCTTTGCAATGCGTCATTTACCTACTCAGCACTTGCTAAATGCAACGGATTGTATAAAACAGTCTCTGGCAGCCTGTTAACAGCTGTTGCAATACCCAGATCAAGGTTAAGTTTCTGCAGGGTAATGCTTTCACCCTATGAGTTGCAAGCATTTGATGGGTGGTGGTGACATCCAACCTTGTAAAAACTGTTGATCAGATGAACAAATTGCATCACACATCAGTCAAGTGACTGACACTGAGCTATGAAAAAGCATTTATAAAGACAATATCAAGGATATGTTAACTTTTGAGTCATTGCTGTCTGATCATCTTGCTGTAGTCACCTTTTTGAAATATTTGTCCTGGTGATGATTGCCTAGCTCTGATATATTAACGATAAGTTTTCCTGACATCACAGTGACTAACTTGGACTATACCTTGAGTTTCAACAGCTGCCCGCTTTCAAATCATCTAACAAAATGAATTTGTCATTTGGGAAACAGCTTAATTGTTGAAATCCTAATAGAATGAGGTTTTTACCTTATAGGTATATCAGCTAGTACCTGGTTTTACTGTATTTCATTTTAGGACTCATCTAGTTTATTTTTATTACATCAAAGTGAGATCGGTAAAGCAGATGAATTGCAAAATACTTCTATAGGAATATCATAATTACCAGGGTCATAAACAAGAAGTAGTAAGTGTATTCAAGTCTTGCATCACTGTCAAGACATATTACATCCTGAAAAGCTTATGGTCTTACTGTTGCCAGGTAGGTTGTTCAGTCAGCCAGAGAACACCAATGGGATGTAAACTGAGTGACTTCAAGGATCCTTTCTCCTAGTGTCCCAGCTGCGGGTGAGAAACACCAACTTTGGTAGAGTTGCCTTACCATTCTGAAAGATGTCCTTGTGAGCTGGGAGAAACAGCAACCAACCAGAAGTTAGAAAAGTCAAAAATTATAAGCTTGCACTCAGAAAGATGCGTGATTTATAGGGAGAAATTGTCCACTGGCAATGATTATAGCAGAGAGTTGAAAATTATGTTAGATTTAGATAACCATCTGAGTATAAGTGCTAAACATGTTTGGGTTTGCTGTCAAAGCTTTCTTTCTTCTTAGTTAACATTTTAAAGGACAAAAAATACAGTCGAGGACGCTGTTGTAGCTTTTAGTTGACCTGAGCAGCTACATACAAACCTTATCCAATCCCAAGGGTTTTTTTTTTTACAGCACTAAAGAACATTGTGTTTCAGTTTTACAGGAGGGAAAAGAAATATACTTATGACAAATGAGTTGCCCAAGGTCAGCAGCTCAGAGACAGACCACACAGATCAGGTCCTCTGATGTCTATTTTGACACTTATCCTCTGTAAATAGCTCAAGTTCATACTGGTCTTTTGACTGCTTTTTTAAACTTTTTTCTGTATTTAAATTATATAAAGATTATTTTTAATTTGACAAGAGAGCATAAATTAACATATTTCTTACATTCCTTGAGCTATAATGTAGATTTTTTTTCCCTTTTATGATAATCTTTAATCCTACCTACTGGAGCTAACAAAATAAGTTTTCATCTTATTACTGAAAAACAGCTTTTAAAGTTTTTTAAGCAAAACCCTGTCATCTTTATATCATTTATTATTATTATTACTTCCACAAACACTGCTTGCCAAAGATAATACATACAACAGTTTTTGTGGGAATAATTTGATGATTCTCACCACAGGGTTATACGCATTCCAAGCTAAACTCTTCACATAAGTTTTGTGGTTTACCAGTCACAGAACACAAATTAGCACTTGTTGAAGTGAGAATTAATTTAGCTATTGTTAGACTTACCTCATCTTCAGGAACTAAAATGGCCAGTACTACACCATATTATGTTGTTCAGCAAAAAAAAAACCACATCTTTTTTTCTGTGCTTGTAATATTGTAATTGTTCCACAAGGCTCAGTCTTGGCTATAATCAACAGGAGTCTGGATGCCAAGGATTTTTTTGTATCACTCTTCTCCAACAGGTACTAAGAAAACAACTATGCTACAATGAATACGTGCGTCATAATGGGCCAAAAGAATACAAAAACTAACTTATTCAAAGTTATATTATATTATCCTAATAGTGAAGAAACTGAGATTAATGAAGCCTAGTTTGGCCTAATTGTAGTTACAACACTGAGGTACAGGATCAACACTTAATGATAGGACCTGAAAAGAATTCCGAATGGTAATGTCATATTTTGCAGTTAGTTTGTTGGTTTCTTTGCTTAACTGTCTTGTCTTATAGCATTTGAAAGACATAGGGAAAAAAATGTTGAATCTCAAAAAGGAAAATAAGTCAAGATTCTTGTACACAAATATAACCCGCTATTGCATTATAACAAGCATTGTGTAACACTGTTCAATGTCCTTATTTCTCCAATGAGAAAGCGTGGAGGCTTTTGTCTCTAAACTTGAAAAGAAAAGCACTCCCTTGAAAGCTGAAAAATTTTCAGTGAAGATAAGTGCTGAAAGACCTACTTGTAATCAAGTTGTAGGTAGTAAAAAAGTCTCTCACATAAACTTTTTTCTTTCTCACCCTAACTTGGTAATAAAGGTGAGGTGGAAGATACAAATACAGTTATGATTTTTATATGAGGAACAAAATACAGTATCTATAAAGAAGAAATCAGGAATGGATTTTCTTATGCAATGAATGCTGGTTTGGGAAATTTTTTTCTGTTACAAAACAGCATAATTCAGCAAATGGATCTTCTTTTGGAACTTCTTCCCTTGGGCAATTCAGGCCAACCTGAAATGTGTTTCCCCGGTGGACTTTAAATTTATCTCTGTAGATGTATTGCTTTTCTCATATAGCATTAAAGTCTGATCACCATGTGTAAGTCATAGAATCATAGAATAGTTAAGGTTGGAAAGGACCTTAAGATCATCTAGTTCCAACACCCCTGCCGTGGGCAGGGACACCTCACAACAAACCATGCCACCCAAGGCTCTGTCCAGCCCAGCCTTGAACAACACCAGGGATGGAGCACTCACAACTTCCTTGGGCAACCCATTCCAGTGCTTCACTACCCTCACAGTAAAGAACTTCTTCCTTATATCCAATCTAAACTTCCCCTGTTTAAGTCTGAACCTGTTACCCCTTGTCCTATCACTACAGTCCCTAATGAAGAGCCCCTCCTCAGCGTCCTCATAGCCCCCCTTCAGATACTGGAAGGCTGCTATGAGGTCTCCACGCAGCCTTCTCTTCCCCAGGCTGAACAGCCCCAACTTTCTCAGCCTATCTTCACACGGGAGGTGCTCCAGTCCCCTGATCATCCTCATGGCCCTTCTCTGGACTTGTTCCAACAGTTCCATGTCCCTTTTATGTTGAGGACACCAGAACTGCGCACAATACTCCAGGTGAGGCCTCACAAGAGCAGAATAGAGGGGCAGGATCACTTCCTTCGAACTGCTGGTCACGCTCCTCTTGATGCAGCCCAGGATACAGTTGTTTTTCTGGGCTGCAAGCGCACACTGCCAGCTCATGTTAAGATTCTCATTGACCAACACCCCCAAGTCCTTCTCTGCAGGGCTGCTTTGAATCTTTTCTCTGCCCAACCTGTAGCTGTGCCTGGGATTGCTCCAACCCAGGTGTAGGACCTTGCATTTGTCATGGTTAAGCTTGATAAGGTTGTCATCAACCCATCTTGCAAGTGTGTCAAGGTCCCTCTGGATGGCATTCCTTCCCTCCAGCGTATCAACCGAACCACACAGCTTGGTATCATCGGCAAACTTGCTGAGGGCGCACTCAATCCCACGGTCCATGTCAGTGACGAAGATGTTAAAAAGGCCGGTCCCAACACCAGTGCCTGAGGGACACCACTCATTACTGGTCTCCAGCTGGACATTGAGCCACTGACCACAACTCCTTGTATGCAGCCGTCCAGACAGTTCTTTATCCACCGAGTGGTCCATCCATCAAATTGATGTCGCTCCAATTTAGAGACAAGGATGTCGTGTGGGACAGTGTTGAACGCTTTACATATGGTCCAGGTAGATGATATCAACTGCTCTACCCCTGTCCATCAGTTCTGTAGCCCCATCATAGAAGGCCACCAAACTGGTCAGGCAGGATTCCCCTTAGTGAAGCCATGCTGGCTGTCACCAAGTACCGTGTTGTTTTTTATGTGCCTTAACATGCCTTCCAGGTGAATCTGCTCCAAGAGTTTGCCAGGCACAGAGGTGAGACTGATTGGTCTGTAATTCCCCGGGCCATCCGTTTCCCCCTTCTTGAAAATGGGGGTTACATTTCCCTTTTTCCAGTCACTGGGAACTTCACCTGACTGCCATGATTTTTCAAATATGATGGACAGTGGCTTAACAACAGGACCCGTGGATGGATTTCATCAGGTCCCATGGACTTGTGCACATTCACGTTCTTAAGACAGTCTCGAACCAGTTCCTCTCCTACAGTGGGCGCAAGGTCTTCATTCCCACAGTCCCTGCGTCTGCCTTCCAAGTCTTGGGTGAAGACCGAGGCAAAGAAGTCGTTAAGAACTTTAGCCTTCTCCAAATCCAGGGTAGCCAGTTCTCCCGACAGCATCTGGAGGGGGCCCATGCTGTCCCTACCCTGGCTTTTATTTTCAACATGCTTAAAGAATTCCTTCCTGTTATCTTTCACATCCCTAGCCAAGTTTAATTCTAACTGGGGCTTGGCTTTCTTAACCTGGTCCCTAGCTTCCCAGACAACATCCCTGTATTCTTCTCAGGCCGACTGTCCTTGCTTCCACATTTTATAAGCCTCTTTTTTCAATTGAATTTTCCTCAACAGCTCCTTACCCATCCAAGGAGGTCTCCTGGCCCTCCTGCTGCACTTCCTTCTGGTTGGGATGCAACACTCCTGAGCTTGTAGCAGGTGATCCTTGAATATCAACCAAAAGTCTTGGGCCTCCCTGCCCTCTAGGGCTATATCCCATGGAACCTTCCTAAGCAGGTTCCTGAAGAGGCCAAAGTCTGCTCTTTTGAAGTCCAGGGCAGTGAGCTTGCTGCACGTTCTTCTCACTGTCCTGAGGATCTCAAATTCGAACATCTCATGATTGGAGCAACCAAGGCTGCCCTGGAGCATCACATTTCCATCCAGCTCTTTCCTGTTGGTGAGCATGAGGTCAAGCATGGCACCTCTCCTTGTTGGCTCCTCTATTACTTGCAGAAGGAAGTTGTCTTCCACACAGCTGAAGAACCTCCTGGATTGCTTGTGCCAGGCCGTACCATCATTCCAACAGATGTCAGGGTGCTTGAAGTCCCCCATGAGGACAAAGGCCTGCAAGAGCAAGGCTGTTCCTATCTGGCTATAGAGCCCTTCATCCACAGAGTCCTCTTGATAAGGGTTTGTAACAGTCATTAGCCATTAATATTGTATTAACATAAATAATTTTGATACTTTCTAAGTGTTCTTTAATATTTTAGAATGTATCTTAACAATAGGACGATATATAGACTAAAAATTTTTTCTACATCTGGTGAGATGAGGTTTTTCTTTTATTATGAGTGTCAAAAAATCTGCATAAATTGACTGTTCTTAGTTATTTAAAGTAGAAATGGAACACTAGGAAATTTAATCTCTTATTTGAAAAAATCTCTTCAGAATAAGTCACAAAATTAAGACTTCATCTTCACAGTAATACAGTAGAAAAGCCTTACTCGTTGCCTTTTAAATCTAGGAAAAGCCGGTAGTAACTTAGCCTTAATACTTTACTATCTGTTCTGAAGTGTGACAACCAAAATATTAAACATTTATTCATCTGAGTAGTGTCAAAACCAGTATACTCCATTTTTTGCTGTGTAGGTCTGACAGTCTCTAGGACTACAGGTTAAATTTACATTGTCTATTTAAATTTTGTTCTTCATAATCCACTTAAAGGAAACTTATTATAATGTACTTAAATTTGATCAATCTGTTGCATTATATAGCTGATTGCATATCTTGAAACTTATGTAGTTTTTTACAGAACATAAAGGGGATGCTTCATGCAGATGAAGCAAACTAAATTGTCTTACTCTCTCACTGTAATTTGTCTTCTGCCTCTAAAAATACAAAAATGAAGAGAATATTTTTTCTTATACCAGTAAGGAAGTTAACTTGATTTCTATTTTCACTGAACTTCAGCAAATTAATTTGGCATTTGGAAGACTTAGATTCCTACTTCTTTTCAAAAGAAATTTGAAGAGGGCTTTTTTTCCTAATTTCCCAAAGGAGTTTGAAAATTTTCACTGTTGCTAATGTTATATGGAACTTGCAGTGGGGTGTCTAAATAGCCCCAAGCCAAGAGTGTTTGCTGGGCAACCTGTGAAACACAGTGTACAATACTTACTTATTTAATGTAGTTTCTGGAATGGAAATAACTTCATTCATACATCAGAAATTATGTTTCCATGTCTTCTCAAAATGCACTCATAAATCAATTAGGTTAGAAAAGATTTTTACATAAATTCAGAGTCCTCATACTTTTTAAAGAAAAATAATGATTGATGGGCGCTTTTGTTATCCACTCAGTATCAGAAGTCCTAATCCAAAGTGTTGTTTATAGGTACGCAAAATTAAAGCGTTAATGTTTGGCTAAGATAGTCAAGTATTTTGAGATATACAAATGATGAAGCATTTGTCACTGGGAATCAAAGGTCCCCAAACTACTATGTTTCCATAAAAGGCTAAATCAGATGTCTGTAGTACTTCCTATAGGAGTCTGCCCTGGTCTTGCAGAGTTTGCTGGATGTATACATGGATGTATTTCTGAATTCATCTGAGTTTTGAGACAGAATTACATGGGATGTGATGTGACCATCTGGTTGTTGCTGACTTATAAAAATGAGGCATTAACACACCAAAAAGCATTTTTTGTCTGCCTACTTTTAGAAAAACCTTATTCAACTTCCTATCTTCTTCATACGAACAATTCAACCAACTTCAGCAAGGCGTTCACATAGGTTTATGCCAGAAGAACCAAGCCTCTGAAAGAGTCATCATAAATCTAAGCTGTACATCTTGATTAAATAATATTAAATGATATTAAATCTCTGCTTGTGTGCTTAGAGTACCTTCAGCCTGATTCTGAATGAAGGCAGGTTTTAATACTTTCATATCCTAAGTTCTAACAGCATTTTCGAGCTTTAAGGAGTTAATTATTCTGTACTGATTCTGTTTCCTAAAAGGCTCCAAAAATTCAAGGTGCAAAGAGTAATGGTATCATCCATCTTTGCTGTGGCCTCAAAGTATCATAAAGAGCTTTGCACTGCTTTTCTGTTGTTCTGTCTTCCTTCCAATGACTGTTAACTACTTAATAAGGAACCTCTCTCCTTTTTTCTTCTTGGCTGTTTTCAATCTCCATGGCTTCTAAACAATTCTTAGCCATGAATAAATATATTATTATTCCATTTAACAGAGATGAAACAACCAAAGCACAGACACATGAAATAAATTGCAAAAAGTATATGACAGAACCAAGAATAAACTTACCATGTTCCAGATATAACAAAAGTTACAGGCATATTTCAGAATCATTTGAAGAAATGCAACATGTTGTGCTATGTAAGAGATTGTAAGAGATTTCCAGCATAACCCTTTCCTTGAAACCTATGCCCCTGCTGAGACTCACTCTGTTATCTTAAAAACAAATTTATTTTTCCTAAAGAAACCAAAACAATGGGCAATTTGAAAACTTTCAGTAACAATAATTATTATCAATATTTCCCTAGAAATATATGCTGTGTTTTATACATGAGAATCAAAATCTGATTTTCCTTCATAAAACATGCTGGAGCTGAAATAAGAATCCTATCAATTTGAAAAATAATAAACTCCCCAAGAAATAGGATCAAGGACACACAAGTAAGAATAAAGCCACAACATTCTTATCAAGAAGAATAAAATAACTTTGCATATTGGAAAATTATGTGTTCGGAAAATATGGAATTGACAAATCTAAGACTGTTGGGTAATTTTGAGAGAAGGTGAAGGAAGTTTTTCTTTTAAATCCTTCCTTTCCAATGCTAGCTTACCTTCTGATACTGTCCATTCATGACACACTTAGTTGAGACCCAGTACCTTGCTGAAATTGTTTTACTTTTTGGAGTTTCCTTATAGGGATGCCATAAGAAAGATAGACCTGTGTCATGTTGCAGCCAGAATTAATAGCTTTACTGTCTTCTATCAGTTACAGTGTAGATATTTCATACCTGCAAAGAACTCAGTAGCAGAGTTACACAGAGGTTGAATGAATGCTTCCTCGATAGCTTGTTCACATGCGTATGAAATTCAGCATTACAATAATATTAACAGCTAACATTGTGTTAACATTGTTTTCCTGTGGTTGGAAAAAGACATGAAGAATTCTACTTTTAAGAGACCCTGGCATGAAACAGTTCCAATCAGTTATTACCATACAGAACAATAATCAGTTCTAGCAAAGGGGCCGGGTGAGGACTGCTTAACTCTAACTGATCATAAACTGTAACCTGCCTTTGTGCTTTCTCTAAATAAATGCTATGGCATTTTAGCCTTTTTTACAAAAAGCTTTGCAGCTATTTCCAGGGTGTACTCAGTGGGAAGAAGTTATGATTGGTTTGAGGAACTCTGGTTTTAATCAAATTTTTTTTTCTGAGATATTGTAAAAAAAGTATCCTTTGAATAAAAAAAAAAACAAATACCACTACATTCTACTGAAAATGGATTTATCTGTTCACTAAATTATAAGTAAATTTATGTTATTACCAAAATAGTTTAATTAAACCTTCTGTTTAAAAATCAAACCAAGAGAGATTTGTCTAGCACCATGGCCAGCAAAGGAAATAAGTCTTTTGGAAGCTGTCTGCTTTTAAGGAAGATAGATCCATGAAGTAGAAAGTGCTCTAACAATACACTTTGGAAAAGCTTTTTTAATGCTACTACTTCACAGACACACATTTTCATCAGCCTGTGCTCCTACACAGGCTCTAAACAAAGGCAAAGCATCTGTTCCTAAAGAGTCAGAAGAAAGTATCTGGATTAAACACATTTATTTCAACTGACAATAGCTGTTCCTTAGAGAGAAGGATACAAGCATTGATTTGCTGAAGTCTTTTGGCTACAGATGGTGAAAAATACTGTAGCTTGTCATGTTTACTGACATCTTGTTGCTGTCTAAAGCTGTTACACAAACATCTGTAAAATATGTATAATGTAATGGAAGATAATTTTCCTACTTGCACATTTGAATAAGTATGGAGCCCATTTTAAAACCACAGAAATTGTAAAAACAAGTCATATCTTCAGCTTGTAATTCAGGGTGCCACTGTATATGGAAAAGAAAATACCACTAAATTTGTGAATGAACTGTGATTTCTGGTATATATAAAAAATTAAGAGATATGTGCAAAATATGCTAAAATAATGTTTTGTTTTCAAATAGGAGTATGCATCTATAATGAAAATAGAGAATAAAAGTACAGGGATGTGTGGGCATAATTAAACCCTGTAGTACAAGCATAATATGTACATAAAAGCTACAGATTTCTAATATATGAATCTAATATACCATTGTAATCTACAGTTCCACTGAACCAAGCTTAAATGCCATTCTTCTTGCCTCATTCCCAAGGGCATCAGGAGGCAAAAAGGAAATGAATGAGTAAAAATGTCAGGAAAAGAACTGAAAAATCTAAATGCATTTCATTTCACAGCACTGTCTGTATCTCTTACAGACAAATTGGTTCTGAGTGTAAGGAAGGTCATATGCTCAGCTGCTGTAAATTTGTGCAAGTCACTGAAGGCAGAAGAGGAGAATTAATTTACACCACTGAGGATATGGCTTTCAGTCATTACAATGCCCAAAGCCAAAGTTAAGATGTGAAATTTCATGCTTCTTATGGATAGATGAGGTTACTTTACACTCCTGGAACTTATATTGCTTCAGTCTGTCTGTTGTTTGGAAAAACAAACAAGACATCAGAGAGCTGATTTACTGAATCAGACCAGAGGTGATTTAAAGCAAATACACAAACTTACCAAAAACCTTGCTTACCTTGGAGAGAAGAAACTGAAAAACACAGAAAAGAACCATACGTGTCCAGGCCATGTATATTTTACATACTTGTCAATTTATTTTGCATGCAAATATAATTGCACTAAGATCAACTGCATTACACTACATAATCTTGCAGGTTCCCATTTACTTTTGAAAATACTTCTTTAAACAAATTGTGGGGTTTTTTCCTTTTTGAGGCAAGATCTAATACTTCGCCTTCTTGAAGTGAACACTTCAAATTTCTAACTACATTACCACTGGTTTTGAAAAATGCATCAATCTGTGGTTTGATTATTGAAATATTAATGCTTTGATAACTCTTTACAACACCAAGCATAACATTCTTCTTTAAGGGTTATTGCACTTAAAGAATTTCAAACTCCAAGAAAAAAGAAACACGCTTTAACTTTCCTGAAGGACCACAGGGTGTGTGTATAGGGGTACATGATAAAACAAATACTTACAAAAATCCTGCATTTGCTCAGTAGCTCTCACACTTTATTGGGGCAAAATTCTTTCCCGCTCTCCAGTCCTTTAGACCATTCAGTCTGAAAGCTGGCCTGAAGGATTCAGCTGTAAATTTCCCAGTGTGGATATGACACAGATATCTCTCATCCCTATAATAACAGTTTTAATTTCCCAAATGGCAGAAAGGGATTGCAAGCATGCTCACAGCTATGACCCGGCAATTCACAGATATGACCACCAGAGTCTGTTTACAAATGTACTTATTAAATATATAGGAAGATTGTTCTGTCCTCTCAGGCCATTTGGTTTGCATTACAGGAACCGTCGGGGGGAAAGAAAAGAATTCTATAATAGCTCCTTTTCTTGTTCAAAGGAAATATTGTTGCTGAAAGTGGAGATTTCATTGCTCAACAAAGGGAGACTTAACAGAGTTTATTTATTGGAAAGAATTTTCTTATGGTGGGCAGCACACTGAGGAAGCCATATTTTGCCTCGTATCTGGGATCCTTAGAAGAAGTATAGACAAGAAAATAGTACATTAACTTTTAAATCAAGCAAATTAAAGGTAGGTAAAATCACAAGACCAAAGCAGATCAGAAATATATCTATCAGGTTCTAAACTCTTACTGGCACAGAATACAGTTAAGTATTAATCTTACCAAAACAGCAAATGACAGTGTCTCTGATAAAGTTTTGCTGATGGGCTGTGAGCAGAAAAGTTTATACCTGCATATACTACTAATGACTTAAATAATTCTTAAAATGTGCTTGTATTTAGATAAAAAAGAAGGGAAAAGAAGAAAGGCGAAGAAACCTTTTCTTCCTTTGGAGAATTTTGAACTGTACCTTTTATTCTTCATTCCACACAACTTTTGAAAACATTGATTTGGATATCTAACATTTTGGCCATGATTTTAATACTAATTCAGTTCTTGATATAAAGAGTACAAAAGAGTTTGTATAAACACATGACGGCTCTCAGAGGTCATATGTTAGCTTATAATCAGTTCTTACTACAAATACATATTTTTTTGAACTATCCACTAGAATTCAAGTTTCTGGTGGGAGAAGATATTTCACTTATTCATAGAAAGTTCAAGTCCCTTCACTGGAACCAAAAGAGAAGAATTCGCTTTTAAGAATAAATGTCTTATTTCACTGATTAACCCCACTAAAAGGAAAACAAACAAACAAAACAGAAAGCCTACTGTAACTGTAAACTGTAAAACAGTATGTGAATTGAAAGAAATATATTTCAATTATAATGTGATATTTAGTATTATAATTCTGCTATTTGTGTTATGTTTTACAATTGTTATGCTTTTTCAAAGATACCAGGAATTAAAAAAAGGATGTGCTGATTTGGGCTAACTTCCCAATAAGAAATCCTTTTGAAAAAGATTATTTTTTGTATGTAAATTTTTTTACTAAAATGGTTATCTTTAAAGGACAGTACTGCTAGGAACACCATAGAATTATCAGAAGGGAAGAAAATAATATGCTCTTTTTGTGCTTGACATCAGGGACATCTGAGCTGGCTTTTCTGGGAATTATGAAGACTTATTTGGGATCATATTATACAGATCATGAATTCTTCTATCTAAGTAAACTAGACAAAAAGAGACCATCTCATAGTGGCACAGATGTGATAGGAAAAAGAAGTGCCTCCTATAAACAACTTTATGAAGCAACCATAAGTTCCTACCCTCCAGTCATGTCTCATATTAAATCTCACACTGTAAAAGAAGCCTTCGTATATGCACTTTTTGAAGCATACAATCTACTCTGTCACAGAGATCACAATGACTTCTTTTTAATATTGTTAGCCAGAAGTCAGAATTATCAGAATTTATTACTGAAAATGCTCAGATACTCATAACCTCCTCCAGCTCCAGTGTAAAACATATGAAATATTTTTAATTGAATGAATATGCACATTTATTCCCCCCCCCCCCCCCCCCACTGTAGAAACAGGTATCCCTTGATTTTAAAACCATCAAACATTTTTTTTTCTTTTTCTTTTTTTTTTAAATATGATATGGATAAACAAAATCTATTACATAAAAATATTATTTATATTGATTTCTATACGGTAAAGTACATGTACACACAAAATGCTTGAAGGTAAAGTGACATATAAAAACCATTATCAAATTTCTGGACTATTTATAAGTTCTGAAAATCTACCAGATTGCTTTCTGCATTTTGCTCCCAGTGCTTTGACTGTCAGTAATCATTCAATTTGTACAAACAGTACTTTTGATAGTCCTAATATGTGAACCAGTAGAAGCTGACTGGAGCAAAAAATTGACACCTGAGCAGCAGTAGCTGTTTTGTCATCCTATGAATATTTCACGTTCCACCTAAAGTTAAAACCAAGAGCTTTAAATGTGCTGAAAAAAGCACATAACATCTATCAATGTTTGATAGACTGATAAGAGGTCTCAGAGGTATTTTGCATCCCAGTGAGTGACTCAGTCACTCAAAAGTCATTGCTAGAGCTCATCCTCTTACTTACTTGGCCTACTTTTTGACTGAGTGACCAAAGGTCTGGCTGAAAAAAACATGTCTGATTTAAAGAGCAGCTTAGTAAAGTAAAACTGTAGATGAATATTCTGTGTCTATGTTCCCTAACCAATTCAGTCATCTACATTTCAGTGGTAAGACAACCGTGTTTTGCTCCAAAAATCATCCTGACCGTCTTCATTTTTAGGAGGTGCACCTTATTGAATGATAAGTACAAATTACTCCTTCTGAGGAGTCAACTGTTTCTCAGCATCAACATGGCAGTGTCCCTAATGTTCCCATCCTCAATGAAGGATGATTAAAAGCAACACAATATATGCTGTGATTTCAGGTTTTCACAGTGATCAGGAGGAAAGTTTCCATGAAGATCAAATTTGGTGCCTTTGAATAGTTTTTCCCTTCAGTAGCAGTAAAAAGCAGGAACTAAACTTCCAGGACTACTTTTTGCAATACAGTAGTCACTCATTGTGTGGAATGGTACTCTGTAGTAGAACCAGCCACTTGAAGGAAACACATTAGCTGTGGGATAGAGATCTTGTATACATACCCTTCAGAATGGCAGGAGGTGGAGAGGTAGAATTCAAGCGTTTCCAATCTCTATTTTTTCTCTCTTATTTTATTCTTCTATATTTCTCTTACCCATTTAGAATTAACTTTTACACTGCTAATTATAAGTATGTATTTATATAATATTATATAATATTGTGTTATTATATTTATGGCTTTATTTGTGTCTTAGTGAAATCTTCATGGAAATTAGTGTGAAACATATATATATATTTGCTAACATCAACTTTTGCTTAAAATAAACAGAAATGCAAAATTTTGGTAAAAAAAGAAATAATCCCAGCCCACTCTAGTTATTATGCAGTGTAATATCCCCAAACACCTCACTCAGAAAAATAAACATCTCATTGAAATAGTCCGCTGAGAAAACAAAGTTAAATCAAACTAAAAAGAAGACATTGAAGATGATCAAAAGAATCAGCTTATACAAGAAATTCTTTACAAGGCGTCCCTTTAAATGCTCACTATACATGCTGGCAAAAAATTAATAAAAGATGCCAAAGATGTAAAAGAAATTGCTTTTACACTGTTCAGTCATTTATATGGCCCATATCTACACATTCAGGTGCACACCAAGGAAAATTGTAAGTGCCTCAATGACAAAAGTTTGACCCAAACCTGCATAAAAATACAATTCTGCGCACTGAGAGTCAGCTGTCACTTTACCACAGACATCACAGTAACTTTGTGAAGCTGTATTACATGTAAGAACATAAATATGTTCCTTTGCAGGGTCAAATAATGGAAAGTAGGTCAAATAAATAGACATATTTTCAGTAACACTCCTCTCAAAAATCCATGTCTCCTGTTTCAGAGAAAATTTGCCATTCGCTAACTAGTTCTCACTAATTTATTTTTCAATAAAGTATTTTTTATAATCATTCCTTTCTTTTTCTCCCCTCGCATTTTCAGCTTGAGACTTATTGTCATCTATGACTCCTCCTTGAGACCCATTTTTTGTCTGATTTTTCCAAGCAATAACTAAACTCTTCCATCAGCAGGAAACCTACAACATCAGCAGGAAACCGTTACCTCTTGTCAACAACTTTTTAGCTATATGGTCATTGCCATAACAGATCTCCATTATCACAGCTATTCAAAGCTGAACAGAACCCAAACTAAGTGAACCCCTTGGCTGGACTGCCTTTACCCTGAAGAAAATTAAAAATTAGAGTAGAAAAGACAAAAGAAAACAATCTATGGTAGATGAGAAACATCACTAATACAGCATCTATGACCAGACTCAAGCATCAAGATGGTAATGGAAACACAGCTGAATCTGTAATATTAGAAACCAATTAAAAAAATAATTAAGACATATAATTGCTCCACAAGTGAGTGGATTGCATCGGCTGTGTATATTTTGCTGATGGAAGCTGTGAGATGTACCTCTCCAAATTATTATCTTTGCTTGATGTCCTGCTTTTTCAAACAGGTCTTTAGGCATGCTTTTAAGTAAGAGGTAAACAAGTTAGTCACAAGTATTCACTTACATCAATTCTCTTAACCATGACAGTTAAAGGACTTTGTTTTGGTGTAATCTGAATCATTTGCACAGGCTACATAAGATATTGCTGAAATGGCAACAGCCCAATCTTTCATGTTATATCCTGTGGCACTTGATTCTCAAAGTGAAACTGTAAAAGGAAAACATTTCTCAAGATGGTGTAGGAACTATAACAGGCTTGAAGAACCATTTGGTATTGCAAAGTCATCCAGACTTAGAGAACCAATAAATGTAACTTCCCATGAGACCTATAAGTAAGATTTAACGACCAGTGCAGAGCAAGTTTGATTCTGGTGTCATTTATACTGGTATAACAGCAATTCCACAGGCTGTGTGCAATTTCTTATTCCTATAAAAATAAACATTAGTAATTCAAATATAATCTTGTTAAGATAATAAGCTTTTTTCTCAGTCTTTTCTCACTTTTAATTGGTAAATTTTACCATGAATCTACGTATTCCAGGCTTTGTAGGTGACAGATTATGGAAGCAAACATTTGAACGGACTTTAGGTCATAAACCGACATTTTTAAGAGCTACATACCTATTTGTGTCAAGTAAAATATACTTTTGCTTTGGTCTGAAGGACAATTTTATGCCTACTCACTTTGTACTGGGTGTAAATCATGAGGTCCAGCAACTGTGTATAGTAAATGTAAATAAGCCGATGATCCAAAAGCAATTAGGAGGAAAGATACAGAGACTTTTAAATCTATCTTGCCTGAATTTGCAAATTCATGCTATTAGCTTAGAATCAGAGATAGTTACGGTTGGAAAGAACCTTAAGATCATCTAGTTCCAGCACCTATGCCATGGGCAGGGGCACCTCGCAACAAACGATGCCACCCAAGGCTCTGTCCAGCCCAGCCTTGAACACTGCCAGGGATGGAGCATTCACAACTTCCTTGGGCAAACCATTCCAGTGCCTCACCACCCCTACAGTTAAGAACTTCCTCCTTATATCCAATATAAACTTCCCCTGTTTAAGTTTTAACCCGTTACCCCTTGTCCTATCACTACAGTCCCTAATGAAGAGTTCCTCCTCAGCATCCCTATAGGCCCCCTTCAGATACTGGAAGGCTGTTATGAGGTCTCCACGCAGCCTTCTCTTCCCCAGTCTGAACAGCCCCAACTTTCTTAGCCTATCCTCTTCATATGGGAGGTGCTCCAGTCCCCTGATCATCCTCGTGGCCTTCCTCTGGACTTGTTCCAACAGTTCCATGTCCTTTTTATGGTGAGGACACCAGAACTGCACACAATACTCCAGGTGAGGTCTCACAAGAGCAGAGTAGAGGGGCAGGATCACTTCCTTCGACCTGCTGCTCACGCTCCTTTTGATGCCACCCAGGATACGGTTGGCTTTCTGGGCTGCAAGCGCATACTGCCAGCTCATGTTCAGTTTCTCATCAACAAATCCTTACTCCTCAGACAAGCATTATAGTACCTTATTTTGTAAAGAATCTTCATATTCAATTTGTACCCTATGCTTTTATATACAATTTTTGTTGAATATCTAATGCCTTTTTCTGAAGACAAATTATTAATGACCTTGAATGCTCACAATGGTGTAGAGCTAAAAAACAGAAAGGACCACCTTCAGCTTCAATGTTAATGTATTTTCCAGCTTATCATTCAGGTCACAGAAAGTAATAAATTTAATAATAATATATAATTTCTATATCATTATATGACCTGAACCTGCATACTGTCAAATGACTGGAAAAGATCCTGGAAGTTCATATTTTGACCCTTCAATTAATTTGAATATATCTAGATATTTTCAAGTGGTGACAGGAGACTTAAGTTAGAAAAGTACTATGAATGACAGTTGTTGGACTTTACCCATTACATTCACAAATGTTACGTCAACTGCCTGAGGCTCATTGAGGTATTGTTAAATGAAAGCTATGCCCCGGGGCTATGATTGCTGTCAGTGATTTGATCAGCAGGTATAACTGAAAATAGAGCATTTCTCCAAATACATGTGTTTTCAAATAGTCCTTTAAGATGTCTATAACTTTCTACTGTGTCTCTGTACATATACTATTATTCTCATTTTTAATGTTCGGGCCATTAAGAACAGTTATTTTTGTCCTTCATATGGTTCAGTTTAATTTTTTAATGACTAAGGAAACAATTTAGATATTCCAGTGACACAGTACACACCATTTTAAAACAGTACCTCGGATTATTATTACTTGTACCTCCATTAGTTTCATAAAGAAAATTACATTTAGAACAAGTTTTTAATAAGGATGTGATGCCTTTTAATCTTACTTTCTTTAATCACACATTATATGCATTTTTATTCATTAACCTGTATACCAATTAAATAATTTATTGGTACTGTTGTGGGATTAAATTAGTAACAGGCAAATCGGTGTAAGCAAAAACACATATTCACTGAACTTCCTGTTCCCATATTATCATTTTGTCTTGAAAATGGCCACAACATCAGCATATACATAAATAGATATCAAAGCTGAGATGAGCTCTTTATTTAAAACCTCATTGTAATTGCTGAGTTGGTCAGGTAACACTCAAAGAAGATGTAATTTTCAAGAGCCTCTGCCTATATTGAGCAATAACAAGTTTTAATGCATACATATTTAAAAAAGAATGGGTCCTCATTTTTTCAAAATGTATTTTAAATCAGTTCTTTAGACTGGTTTGGAAGACTACCACTTAAAAACAATTAGTAGTTCCTGAAAAATTGTGAAACTGTTTTAGTTTTACCTATTAGACAGGGCCAGGAAGAAAGCATTCTAAGATTATACACCTCCATCTAATACCTTGCTCATGCACTTGTGTGCATATATATTTCTGAGGGAACTATTACAAAATATGTATCTGCTACCTTTAATTCCAGTGCAAAAATGATGGTAAAAACTGGGTACAGTGGAAGTTATTAAAGAAAGGGCATTCTTTTACAACCTGTGTGTCATATTTTGGGTGTGCTAAACACCCAGCTGGGTAGTCACAGATGCCAGCTACTTGATGTGTGTAGGTTCCAATACTTAGGGAATGGAAAAAGAAAAATCATCAGACAAGACAATGTGTATTTCTTTTCTTCCTTCTCTGCTTTCTCTCTACTATACAACCATGGGAACAGTCATGATTCAGCTCATCCTGACCAAAACTTTGTCTTTTCACGTGGTTTTGACATTCACGGACTTAAGAATTTAATTCCACCAGATTCCTAGCATTAAAATCTTCAGGCTTTTTTTAGCTCTTGAATGTCTCTACTTATCAAATCTCTGCCATAAAGATTCTAATGGTCTAATAATATTTTTGTCAATTTTTTTAAGCTTAAATGAGTAGATACTTCCCAGAGGAAATAGGAATAATTCTAATGTAAAAGTCTTATGTGTATCCACACATCTCTGTGGCAATGAAATGCCTGAAAATACATGAAACCTGAAAGAAGACACTTCATGAGAGTAACACAGAAACTAGGAACTGCCATTTCTGTGTGTAGCTATAACATATATGTGGAATAGTTAATGAATGTTAAACTAAATTACTTCCCTTTGATCATGAGAACCTATATAATTGATTTAATGTATTTTCTGTAATGCACGGCTGTACACAGGGGTTTAACACTTTTGTTTGTTTTAGAGTCTTAATGAAAAACAATCCTTGTTTTAGATGAAAAACAAAACTTGTTTTAGATGAAAAATCAAACTTTTACTTTAGTAGTTATTTAGTTATTGTATATTAAGTAGAATTTTATCAGTAGGTGAAAACAGGTTAGGACAGAAGCAGCTATTTGTTCTTAAGTATAGTGGAATAATATAGGAGGAAACATCATGAGCACCAACTAATTTCTGTGCAAAGTTAAAGATCCTGGCAGACTGCCATTGCTATTAACATGTTTGGAGCATCTGCATTCAAATCCAAATCTAGTCTAATGTCAGTAGGTGTAAGTTCTTACTCATAGAAAATTCACTACAATGCCTCCTGAATTTTAATGGAAAAGAACTGAAATAGTTTATAATTTACAATGTTGTATTTGCTAGCTTTTCTTTTGTGCGTAAATTTTATTCTGTAGTTAGGAAAAGATAAAATCTGTAAGCATATGTAGTAACTTTAAAAAGGACAGCTATCCTGACAATACATATCGAGAACTGACTCGGAGTTCTCTGCAATCAGGAGAGAGCATGGTGCCTCTGTAAAGGCCCAGAGGAATCATTAAATACCAGTCTATTTTAGACACTCAGATGCTAACATAATGACATGATATTGTAGCCAGGATAGTTAATGCTCTTTTCTACATACAAAGAAATGTGTCTACAACTAAACCATTTCCAAAGACCTAAGGAGGCAGGAACATAAATTTATTTTGAGATAACCATACATCCTAAACTACATCCAATCTATCCACTCACTAAATGTCAGTAGTGTGGCTATGTGGAACTCCTTTGACAGGCTGCATCAAAAGGAGCATGGCCAGCAGGTCAAGAGAAGTGATTCTCCCAATCTACTCCACTATCTTGAGACCCCACTTGCAGTAGTGCGTTCAGTTCTGGTGTCCCCAGCACAAGAAGGACATGGACCTGCTCGAGTAAGTCCAGAGGTGGCTATGAATGTGATCAGGGGGCTGAAGCACCTCCGCAATGGAGACAGGCTGAGAGAACTGTGCTCTTTCAGTCTAGAGAAAAGAAGGCTTCAGAGAGACCTTAGAGCAGCCTTCTAATATCTGCAGGGAGAAGCTACAAGAAATCTGGAGAGGGACTTTTTACAAGGGCATGTAGTGTTAGGAAAAGGAGGAATGGCTTTAAATGAAAAAGCATAGATCAAGATTAACTATTACAAAGAATTTTTTTATTATGAGGATGGTGAGACACTGGAACAAGCTGCCCAGAGAAGCTGTGGCTTCCCCATCCCTTGCAGTGTTCAAGACCATGCTGAACGGGACTTTGAGCAACCTGGTCTTGTGGAAGGTGTCCCCGCCCATGGCAGAGGGGTTGGAACTAGATGATTTTGCCCAGGGAGGTTGTGAATGCTCCATCCCTGGCAGTGTTCAAGACCAGGTTGGACGAGGCCTTGGGTGATATGATTTAGTGTGAAGTGTCCCTGCCCATGGCAGGGGGGTTGGAACAGGATGATCTTAAGGTCCTTTCCAACCCTAACTATTCTATGATTCTATGATTCTTTTATTCTATGATCTTTAAGTTCCTTTGCAATTCAAACCATTCTGTGATTCTATGATACCCCTTGAAAACCTGGTGGTGCTCAAGTCATTCATTTGTAAGCACAAAAGATGTTCAGAAAAGAGTCGGTGAAAATTTTTGGAATGGTGACCTTGCAAGCTGCTCAAACTTCTCTTTTATTAGTCTATCAGAAAAACAAACAAATCCAACCTGTCTTTACATAATGAGGCCGCTGATATTGTCCACATAATACTTCCAGCATTTGCCACCAGTAGAAGGAACTAAACTATGCTGAAAATAATACCTTCACATAGTACATCAGAAAGGAGCAGTAAGAATTATCAGAAGTAAAGCAAATAATACTGTCCTGGGTTCAGCAGTAGCAGTCATGTTTCTCCCTCTCAGTAGCAGGTGCAGTGCTGTGTTTTTGACTTTCAGCCTGGGAACAGCACTGATAACAGCAATGTTTTTAGTTGCTGCTCAGTAATGTTTACTCTGACCAAGGACTTTGTGAGTCTCACGCTCTGCCAGGGAGGAGGGGAAGCCAGGAGGAAGCAGAGATGGGACACCTAACACGAGCTAGCCAAAGAGGTATTCCATACCACAGCACATCATGCCCTGGAGGTAAACTGGGAATTATCCGGAAGGGCTAGTTCACTGCTTGGTTGGGCTGGGTATCGGCAGGTGATATTGTATTCTCTTCCCTTGTTATTTCCCTTATCATTATTATCATTGGTGGTAGCAGTAGTGGTTTGTATTATACCTTAGTTACTGGACTGTTCTTATCTCAGCCCATGGGAGGTACATTCTTTCCATTCTCCTCCCCATCCCTCTGGGAGCGGGGAGGCAGGTAGGGGGGAGAGTGAGAGAGTGGCTGCATGGGTCTGAGTTACCAGCTGGGCTTAAACCACGGTATAAGGAACATAAGGAAACAGTGCAATCTGATTATCACAATATTACCAAGTTAATGGAGTGGGAGGGAGAAATGTGCAACAAAATGCAGAGTCTGGAACTAGAAATTAACAACACTCAGATAAGCAATAAGACAAAAGAAAAGTGTCAGTGTAATTTACAAGTAGAAGAGTTAGTTTATCAAAGATAAATCTATTTTCCCCTCAAAATTTTAAAATCAAGATCAGAATAATGTTTATTCAAGAATTATTTGTTTCATAGTGACAAAGGATGGATTCTTTGTTTGCAAGATCTCTCCAACAGCACTGCAGGTTTCAAAGCAAGAATTCAGAAAAGCCTGCATTGTGTAGGTTTGATTATTTAATCTCAATAATACTTTGTTTCTTAATGTTTATTGCCCTCAGCAGCCAGAGGCTATTCCATGAACTCCTGCTTCCTTTCTCTTACACATTCAATGCCAACCATCCTGCTGTAGGGGAGCACAGTCAAGGTGTGCTTGAGCATATAACCCTGCAGTTACCTTTGCAGCTGATCCAATGTTGCTCTGAGATGAGATCGTGCCCAGAGATGTTGGGTTTATTTTGAATTTTTTTCCCAAAGTAATGTTTTTAGAAACTTGAACTTAACCCAGCACTGGAAGTACTATATGCAGTAGCAACAACAGTAATAGTGTACACCACCTGTGGTTTTCAATGTTTAGATATATTTAATGGGTATTTGGGGAAAGTTACTGTTGACTCTGTTAAATAATACAAGTCTGCAAATAACACTTGTGTGTTTACACTTCCACAATACATATTACTTTGCTTCTTTTTCCATTCTCCATTTTATGTTTGTTTCTGTGCTTCTGTGTGTGTATGTGTAAGAACATCAATTATTGCGTTTTGGAGGTTTTGAGTAGATTGTGAATGAGACTTAAAGTAGACAGAGGCAAAACACCATTAATATTGGAAACTCAAAAAAGAAGTCAAAATCCATCAATTCTCATCTTATTTAGAGGAGCAGAATAAAATTTGCATAAAGTTTGCCAAACCTCAATAATGCATGGAATCAAAATTTTGTTTAAAGCTGAAAGACTTAAAAAAATACGTACACATTTTGTCTTAGTTTGGTATTTTCTTATATAAAATGTTGAAACTACACACTCTTCTGATATATTAAAAAAAAAAAAACACACAAAAGATGCAATATATCAGATCAATTCCACTTCCTGACAGTGGAATAATCTGAAAGCAATTCCAATTACTTGAAGAGCTATTTATTATGATGAAGAGCTGTGTTAACACGTTCAAAAGTACTTTCAAACTCCTATGTAGTATTTATAAAACTGAAAACAACATTTCAAGACAAAACTTCAATAAAAGATGGGAATTTGTGTAAATAAGTTCCCATGAACTAGATATTATCAGACTAATGGGAAGCAACAGAGGAAAGTGTCCTTTGGAATATGTAAGCATTTATTTACTGTCTTTATATAGTCCTTGCATTTTTCTGTCATCCCAGGCTATAGGCTACTCATTTCCATGGTTACACATTGCTATCCCTGAAAGGTACTAGGTAGATAGAAAAAAAACTAGAGAAATTACAAAGGAAATGAGTCTGAAGGTTGGAGGATAAATCCTGTGATGAAGTACTGAGTGAGGTGAATTCGTATAATTTAGAATTGTGAATGCTAAGGGAATACTATGTGTTTTCAACAGTCTACAAATGCCCTCACAGTGACAGTTTACGAGATAAAAGTCTCAATCACAGTCTCAAGAAATGACAGACAAAGAACAATATCTTGAGGCTAAGAAAAGATTAGACAGATATTGGGAAAGTTATTAATAGTGTAAAGCAATTGAATAATGTTGTAGCCTATATAGTACAAAGAGGAATTGTGGCACTTCTACTACCTATGCTTGAGAACAGCTCAGACCAGAAATTATAGGAATAATGAATGAAACAGTCTTCAACAACATAGATGCCAACTAAATTAAACCCCCTCCTTTTGTCCCTAAAGTATTGTTGCTTTGGAACTAAAGCACGTATTCCTTAAAATACCTCTTAAGGAAGGTAACATCCAATAATATACAGTAAATAACTGTAGCTTTCTCCTCCTTGTTTAATATGCAAAATCATGATTCAAGAGAAGTACATAAATAAAAATAGCACAGATAGGAGTATCTGAGGGTTTTAATAGTTGTTAAAAGGAAAAAAATGTGCTTTAATGCAAGACTGAAATTGACCATTAGAAGTGAAAAATATGTTATCAGAGGTAAATTATTTTTATTCCTTAGAAAAGGTAATAGTTGACAACTGGTAAACCCAGTCATAAAACATAATTATATTAGGATTTATCTATTTGACTGGAACTATGTAAGTATAACCCCAGTAAAATGAGTACAGATTGAATGGACCTCAAGTCTGAGTTATCAGTGCGCTGTGAGGTTGATGTATCCTTCATATCAACTTTGAGATCCTTTGGCTTATGCTGAAAAAAGCTTACATTTCCATTTTCCATTTTCATTTCCTTTACACTTGCCCTGTACCTAAAAACTTTCATACGACAGAGCCATCATTATATATCAAAGTATTTCATTTTTCATAAAAAGCCAGAGAGATATTCATCTACCTCATTGTCCTTAAGAATACTTTTCAAAGGTTTGGTAGGTGATTCCGGTACTTATTTAGAGATCAGAAAATACATAACATGTTTAAAATCTCATTAATAGTTCTTTCATTTAGTCAATCAAAAACCCTTTGGAATGGTTACTATTCATAACAGGTATCACAGACCCACCCTCATTTACAGACTTACTTCTCATATCAGGCAGTTCTGATGACATCTAAGCCTATTTTACTGTACGCCATGGTTCAGGCATGTAGCAATTTAGAAGCTTTCCTATTCTGAGTAAAACAGTTAAAGCCAAGTGAATGCTCACATGAAGGGATATTTTCTCAAACTAGGGTGATTTCCTTAATGATTTTATTTAAAAAAAGGTAACACCAACAATGAAATAAGTCCTCTTTAAAAAAAATCAAAAAACAAAATCAAAGCAAAATAAACCCCAGAATTTCTAGGTTAAGATTAAATTGTGGATATTTCTAGCAAGAGAATGGATATCTCTTGACCATATCTTCTTTTACAAAGACATAAACTGGTGAAGAATTTCAGATATCAATAGCAAAAGAATGATTTTATATTTTTAACAAAAATAAAAAAAAGGGGGGGAAGAAAATCTCCATCTCTCATCATAATAGGAATTCCACAGAAAATCAGTCCTGATACACAGAGATGAGATCTGCCTGGCTTGCAGAACCTTGCATTATTTCCTCAGTTCTGAAGATGTCTGTGAAGAAGGCAAGACTAGTTCCTGGGCATTGTGACCCTTTCCTTCTGCTAATAAAATCATGATCTTATTCCCTGAGTGCTGTTAATACAACTTTTTTCCCTGAATATTAGAAAGAAAAACAAATTAATGAACCTTCAAACATTTACATCGTTAATAAACTGAAATCTCATGACAGCTTTCTCTTCCTACAGACCCCTGTGTATGTTATTACTGTATACTTAATAAGATTTGAAATTCTGTTGGATTTTGATTCACGAAAGAATTAATCTTAAGAACTTCCATGCATACTTTATTTCAAAATCAGATATCCTCTAGTCAGTTATATTTGTAAAGCATTACCAAAGCCGTGTCTCATTAAAATGAGAATATGCAAAAAAGTTTTTCTATATATGCTATTCCACATCTAGGCATCTATTTGAAACCATAAATCGGGTTTCATATCCTCTAGCATCCACAGTAGTTATCTTATTCTACATTATGAGAGAATACATCAATTTTCACAATATAATGTAAGCAGTGAAAAACAAATATTCATGAATGTGAATAATGAACAATAAAATAATAATATTCTGATAAAAGCTTGACATCTACCCTGAGAAAAGAATTTTATTAACGTATGAAAGTGACCTCTAGCTTTAAATGGGCTTCCTCCAGCTTAATATTAAAATATGAGACCTAACCTCCTTCTGCATAACACCTAATTAAAACTGCTACATTATTCATATGTTACAGATATGAAGCAGAAGTCTTATGCCTACATAGGGAGAAGCTTCTGTAATAAAAATGTTACTCTTAGATTTAAAAGGTCTGTATCACTTATAACTCAAAAAACATGTTTGACTACATTTCCAATAATATTTTTGAGTTGCATAAAATGTGTTTTATGTCATTAAACTTCCTCTACAAAAAACAATTAGCAAAAAAAGCACTACTCCATAATTACAACCAATACCTCACTATCAGCAATAAAGAAATAATTAAGTGAATGTAAGTAGATACATTTATTGTGCCTGTAACTAGATTTGCTGTGTCTAATGCAATAAAAATCTCACATTTTTATTAGTCAAGCAAAATTTTCTACAGTACTTGGGCTACTTTGTCTTTTTTATCTTTTCATTTTTCCTCACTTAATACACCTCCTTTTTTAAACACCATTTCCATGCTAGGTAATTCCAGACTCTCCCTAATGTCAAGCAAAACACAAATTTTCAAGCTACAGAAATTACCTTGTCTGCCTTTCCACTAATGTAATGGTGCTGCTTTTTCTCAGCCACTTGTGGATTGTGGTCAAACAAAAACCAGTGTGTAAATTTTGCTGAACAGCTAGATTATAAAAGGAAATATAAGTGACTGATATGTGGCAAAGATGAAAGTTTTTTCTCTTGAAATTATTGATCACCTCCTTCTAATGAGGCAGTACATAACAACCTCACTGCACTTGTAATATGGCATTGTTAGCAATGGCCTTACAAGTAAGCTAGAAGGGTCCAAATGCCCAAGACATAATCACAGCTCTGAAGCCAGTTCACTATACCTCTTCAGACAAGAGACTGTGCGTGCCTCAACGAAATTACTTATGAGTGTGAAAATAACCATATTCATTCTCATATATCTAAAGGATACTAAACTGATTCATTCTTCAAAGTGGAATTACACCTGTCATTAAGTGCATTCCTACATCAAAAGAGATGGTATAACTTCTTTCTTAACTAGCCATACAAATAAGAAAAGCACTATAAATGCTTATTAAATCAAAGAAGGCATTTCAGGGAAGATTAAGGTCAAAACACATTTTACTATTAAGAGAAAAAAAAATGAAACAACACAAAACCCAAATATACCTTAGAAGAAAGCATGAATTCAAAATAAGAATTATTTAAGATAACTGAGTATTCATTTACTTATGGTAAAAAATAAACTTGACTACTTAAGACTGTTATACACCTTTCTTTTATTTATGCATATTTATAACCATTCTATGATTCTATGATATACAGAATGTAGAAAACCCCAATCATGTCATCTTAGAAGACATAAAACACCAATAATACATTTTCTTTACTGGGGCAAGTGATTGCATTTAAGTTTGAGGAGTCTAAGTTTTATGAAGACATAAAACTAACTTAATTTCTTTCTTTTACTCTTCCAAAGTATATTTTCTCACATTCTTTCTCAAGCTTTTTTTACTTGCTTTCAAGTGAAAACAAGTCGATACACAACCTTGCCCATGTATAGAGGAACCCATTAGACTTTAGCAGAGTGTCTTGTCATTGTCAAGAAATTGTCATGGCAAGTAGTCCAATAAAGGTATAGCAACACAAACTAATGTAGCTCAAAGAAATGGTTTTAATAGCTGCCACAGTTGAAAATTATAAAGACACATCAATTTATGTTATAATGAAAATGCAAACACATCTTTGCCTTTTATGAACAGAGGAAATGACATTTTACTTGTATTCCCACAGTTGAACAGGTTATGTTTTATTGTTAGGCTAATTCAATAATCATAACCAAAGCACTTGAACCCAAATGAAAAAATACAGCTCTAAAATACAGTCTGAAGTCAAAGATTCGTTGGTTTTTGATGGTTTTTGAGTCTTAATTCCTTTTTGTTTCATTTTCTAAACTGCACTGAAAGTCCATCTGGCGTCAATATTATTGATGAAATAATAAAATGAGTCTTTTCAGTACCTTTACAATTCAAGAGCACTTGGACTCCATATGGGATAATACTTCTTCAGCAAGGCACTATCCTAGCTGGAGAGCTGGGCAGTGTCTCGAAATAAAATAGACTCAAGCAATATACAACAACTTTCTTAAACACGCAAGGTCTTTCCTGGGCTGCTACAGAGTAACACAGTAGATAGTAGAAGCCATGATAAAACACCCATTTTTTTTTTAATTACCATGTTGTCTTCTCCTTTAGTGAATACTCTAAAGTGAAGAGCGATGGATATACCCAGCTTTTTGTGCATCTACCCAACAGTGCCCTGAAACAGTAGCTTCAAGATCTGAAACATAACATTTGTTTATCTTTTCCTCATCATATATTACTATAAGTGTTAATACCACACATGAGTCTACTCAGCCCTCTGATAATTCCTCCAAGGCTTTGAAATTACAGAGACAACAAAATTAGAGCTGCAACAGAAAAATTAATAATGCTTCAAAATTTTTCTTACATAACACTGGAGTGTGCAAAATTGCCTCAATATCATTGAGTATTTGAATAAATAAGGGAACACAGGGGTCACACAGACTGGCAAAATTCCAGTTGCTTCTCAGAACAGATCAAATCTTGCTGCCACTTTTGTAAAGCAAGTGGTTATGTAACTGCTTAAGAGCACGTCATTTCAATCTTTCACAGAGCACACTTTCACGTGCTGCCTGTGCTTACAGCAAATTTGATTTTATGTATGTCAGAAGTCTAATAGTAAAATTCCTCAACACATAATAGATACACCAGCCTAAGGTTATCTGGCTCAATAGTTCAAGAAACAGTGACCTCTGTGATCATATATTAAACAGGCACTCTAAACACAGAACTGAAGTGTTCCTGAATGATGCAGTACGTGCCCTGTACAGTACACACCTCTTAGAGAATAATGAGGTTGAGAAGCTGCTGGCACGACATATATGATTTGTCTAACACATACAACCCCAATTTAATAGTTCTACAAGGTTTCACAATGCGTTCATCAAGAAGACTTGGCAAATCATATTATCCATCTTGTCTTAAAGGCAACAAGATTTTCATCAGAAGGCACAGAACAGGAACTGAAGATTCCTGGCACAAGAGTTTTAGTTAAAAATTGTTTCTGTGGAAATCTGATTATGTAGAGAGTTAAAAAAAGCTAGGAAATCAGTTCTAGTTGTGATTTCTTTTGTTTGCTACATCATATTTGTGCTTTTAAACAAGTCTAAGCTTTTGAAAAAGTCAGAACATCCTTTCCATCCTTTCCTCAGAGAGATTTCAGAGTTTCTGGAGAGCTTAGAAGTGAAATGAATTTGAAATTAACACACTCAGGAAGCATAAGCCATCTCAGTAATATGATGCAATATAGAAAGCATGCTGAAATAAATTATGAGCTTCAGTGTAAATTCAGTGGACACTTGAAGACATCAGAGATCTGCAATTGCAGAGCCAAGATCAAGAATAACAGGTGATAAATTACAAAAAAGAATTAATCAAGATTCACACTGAAAGCATGAGATATGGAAGGCCTTGTGGTAATACAAAGTCTTCAATAAAAATGGAAGGATGATTTTAGAATTAACATCATCATAATTAACAGCCTGCATTTTGCCCTTTTAATTTGCAACATTCCATTCTTCTTCTCGGCATTTCCTTTTTCATTCCAAAGGAAACTTTTAGAGTGACAGCTGGTTCAGTTGTTCATCATTTGTGTGGAAGAATTGATGGAGTGAGGTTAGCAAGGTATTAGAACTCCAGTGTTTCTCATAGATCACCATTCCCTAAAACTAACATGTTGTAGACTGAATCAATAATTCAACAACAACATAATATTTTCTGAAAATGTACCCTACTGCATAACACAAAGCAATTTCCAAATAATTTAATGAAACTATCAGACAGCTTGCTCTGTGGCATGCCATGCTGAGACAAAGTTATAAATGCTGTGATGTGACATTACTGTTTGTTAACATTTTCCCGTGAGCCTTCTTTCTGATGTCATTTGATAGTAAGTCATTTAGTGATACTGAATTTATTTGCACAGATGTTTTTTTCATGTTTATTTTACCACTGAGGCTATGTAAACATAAAATACGGCTGAGCAAAATGCAATTCTTAATATCAGTAGGTTCTGCATATTACCGACAAGGTGCATATTGCTGACTCATTCAACTGTAACAAAAATCACATTTAGATCACATATAGCATTTGAATTATTCAAAGCAGTTAGTATGCTGAATACATTAATTTTTAAACATATATGACAATTCAATTTTTATATTCAGAAGCAAAATTGCCACTTTGCTTCTTGGCTCAAAGAAAAGAAGTTCTTAAAATATCAGAATGTTATCAGGAAATATTTGTTACCACAAAAGTGCATATAGCAATCTAAATTTTACTCAGTCATCTATTAAACTTGTTTTTGCATAAATTGCAAGGCAATTTATTTTCTTCTGTGTACTGAAAAGAAAATATTAATGAAAAATATGACTAAAATAAAGTGAAAAGTTAAAAATGAATAAAATTTTCTAAGCAAAATTATCATGAAAATATTGTTTTTAAAAAAAATCATTGTAACTGCAAATATTCCTTTAAAAATGTTTGTAGAGATTACTTGTTTCTTACTCCCTACATGCACATCTGAAGGTAACGTGTATTTCTTTCTTACAATGATTTATAATATGTAGAGGATAGTGCTCTAAAACAACCACTGTAGAAGAATTTTTTGATAGGATACAAACAGGTTACAGAGCAGGTTACTTCTGAATTAGAAAGTCATTACTTCATATTTTTTGATCTGTATATGAAGAACCATATGAATAATGTGAGGGAGATTTTAAAGATCATAAAGTGTATATAGTCATTTCCACGTTACATGTAAGACTTTATAAAATTTCCCCATAATAAACAACAATCTCTTGCTTTTGTAGTATTTATGAATCTATGAAAAGATAATATTTTTAACTTTTCCCTTTTCTTACTTTTTCTGTCTCCACTACCTCAAATGGTCTTAAGCATTACAGGAAGCTTAGACTTGGAGTGAACTTACTGACCCCTCCCACAGATCTGGAAAATGAGCCGATGAAAAGTGGTCACTGCTCTGAATGAAGGCTTAGGACCAAATGATTTCCAAAAAAGGTGCTCAGAAGCTGAAACCAATGATCTGCATAAACAGCACTCAAAGTAGTAAGAAAGATGAAGGAGTCTGGAGAAATCTGTGCTACAGAGCCAGCAGAATATGGTTTTGGTCAGGTTCCAAGGTCTACATCTGCTGGGGGACTTGCTGAAGAGATTCATAATCAGCAGGGAACACATAAGCAGTGTGGAACAAAGTGACCTGAAAATTAGAGTGTCACAGGCACATTTGACAACTAATGATTTTCATTTAGGAGCAACTGTGTGAAAGAACAAAACAAGCAAAGAACAGGGAAGATGATAGGGATTTATCCACTTAAACTCATTGAAGAAAGAGAAAAAAAAAAAAAACAAAGTATTTTGCAGTACCTGAAATAACTTTTGAAGTTGAACCTTCAGACTAAAGTTGCACAGAAACTGACAGGTAATATCTCCTAGAAACTCCAGGTTGTTTTCTGCTTTACATAGGTAGCATTTACACTTTGCTTCACCTCTGGTGTCACGTTTTATCTTGATACTACAGCAGAATCAAAAGTAATTCCATTACATATCACTTGCACATTGTGATTTGTTAAAGCAGCTTCTCTAGACCAGCGGACACAGAAGGTTGCTATTTCATCCTTCCAATTCCTTATGAATTTTCTCAAAATTTCAGTAGAAGTCTCGCTATTCACAAAAACATTCACTTCCAGGAAATAAGAAGTGGCCCTGACCTAAACAGGTTATTACACAGGATACCTGGCAAGTTTTGCAAAATGCCCTTTGCTTTTCCTGCTTCAAAGTTATGCGATATGCTTTGATCTATTATGAAGTAATGTCTCTTTTATTTTCCTTTCCTGTTTTCAAAAGAAAAATGTTTCACTGTCTTTTTCTGAAATACCTCTGTGCATGACTTTTGTTTTCTGTTTCCTCACAATGATGTGACCTCATTTGTTGAACAGTGTTATACATTGCTTGGCTTTTTTTTTTTGCTGTTGTTGTTGTTTTAGGTACCAATTCCCTTATATTTATCATACGTGATTTAGACAGCTTTGGTGTTTTCCCTGCTAAAAAATTCAAACCTTAACACAATGGCTAGTATTTAACCAGATTTCTTTAAACTATATGCAATTCTCATTTTAGAAGCATCATCATTTTTACTTTTACTTAGAAAGTTAACATGAAGACTGCAACATAACTCCAGTTCTCCAATGGGACATCATATTAAATTTATGTTTGGTATCTGTTCTTAAATTTGGAAGCAAATTTAGGCTTTATGTCGTGGTTTAAGCCCAGCCAGCAACCCAGAACCATGCAGCTCCTTGCTCACACGCCCCCTTCCCCTTCTTGCCCCGCTCCTGAAGGAATGAGGAAGAGAATCAAAAGAATGTACCTCCCATAGGGTGAGATAAGAACAGTCCAGTAACTAAGGTATAATACAAACCACTACTGCTACCACCAATGATAATAATGATAAGGGAAATAACAAGGGAAGAGAATACAATATCACCTGCCGATACCCAGCCCAACCAAGCAGTGAACTAGCCCTTCCGGATAATTCCCAGTTTACCTCCTGGGCATGACGTGCTGTGGTATGGAATACCTCTTTGGCTAGTTTGTGTTAGGTGTCCTGTCTCTGCTTCTTCCTGGCTTCCCCTCCTCCCTGGCAGAGCGTGAGACTCACAAAGTCCATGGTCAGGGTAAACATTACTGAGCAGCAACTAAAAACATTGCTGTTATCAGTGCTGTTCCCAGGCTGAAAGTCAAAAACACAGCACTGCACCTGCTACTGAGAGGGAGAAAAATGACTGCTACTGCTGAACTCAGGACACTTTGTCAGTAAATCTAGGCCCATTCATTGCAGCTACTTGCTAGGATGTTTATTTCTTCACTGGTCTGAATTAAAAGCTGGGGCAGAATCTGAAAAAGATCTCAGCATCACTACATCAACTATAAAGTAGCATTGAATTCTAACAAAGATAACCCTAGTGAATGTTAGAAACACTTTTTGTGAGTACTCCCCAGTAAAAGCTCCAAAATAGGGGAACAGTAAAAGGACAAAAATGCAAAGGGGTAGAGACCACATCCAGGAAAGTTATTTGTTAGCCACAATAGTATCTCATCTTTCACTAGTGCTTAAAAATAAGTGCTTAAAATAAGGATATGCTCAGTTAATTTGCTGGAGTATTCTGCAGCAGTCCTTTTAGGGCCTATGGTTAGTGCTTTACATGATTCATTCTCTTTATGCCTTGAATGAAGTGAAAATAAAACAATATTCCTTTTTCACTTTTTAGTGACAGAATATTTCAGCGCTGGTATCCAGATCAAATCTTTCTTCTTCTGTAACTGGTAATTCTTTTTTATTGTGGGCATACCTCATACTCTTTCTTGTCACACATCTATCACTTTAAGTAGATGGTTTATCATCCAAAAAAGCATAATTCCCTTATTTATGAATTTTCATATCTGTCATCTTATCTCTGAACAGAGAGGTCATCATTATATTAGTTAGGAGTAATTTGCTTTTTCCAATGGCACTGCTCAAATAGACAGCAACTTTTTTTTTTTTTTTACTAGATTTATTAAATTTGACATCATAACTACTTGTCTTCTCTCTTCAACTTGACATCTTTCACAGTGTATTGATTTTTGGATCTGCCAATGGCAGATTTAAGATTATTGTTTTTTAATATCTTTAACTATAAAACCCCTAAAAATCTACATTTGTCATCATATAAACACAACATATACTTTAGAGAAAGGTAGGCAAAGGTGCACCAGAGGGGGAACTAATTTTGTTTGTCACAATGCATTAGGTGTGTTGATGAACAGCATACAATTACCTGATTTCAAGAATGTTAAAAACAAAGCTAAGCAATGGCTATCATAATTTAGTGATAAACTGTAACCATTTCTAAATCCCTATATAACAACTTCTTGTACAACTTCATCAGTAGGTAACAACTCCTTGAATTTTAATGCCTTTCAAAGATGGTATGGGAAACTGTTCCTCTGGGTTATGGAACATGCAGACTTAGAGCACAGGATGCAAAGGCCTATCTGACTGCCTAACACAAAAGTTTTATTAGAAAACGAACATGAACAGGACTTTCTCAAGCAAGGTGAATTTAACACCATTAGTTCACTATTACAATCATGTGTAAGGCACACCTGGGCATATACACAAGCAAAACAGATAGACAGTTTTAATCGTTACTGTCTTTATGCAAAATCCTGGAGAGAAAAAGGACATCAGAAGTAAGAAGGAGGACCCATTCATAATTGTCTTATGCTGATCTTTGATGATATTATCATGGTAAAGTAAAACACATGTTCAGATATCCAAAACATATTTGCTTGGATTTGAACCCAGGGAGTAATAGTTTACAGAATAAGTATATTATGGAAATGATTAGAAACTAGTTCTGAAACTATAAGAAATAAAAAAGAAAAAAAAACACAGAAAAAAAAAGTAATCAACATTGACGTGTCCTTCCTAATTGTAAAAATGAAGCATAAAAGTAGCAGTCTGGTACCTTAATCTATTAGAGTTACATAGAAATAAGGTCATTATGTTCAAGATTGCAGATGGTACAAGGATTAGAAGATGGAACAGATAAGGTTGAATGGTACAAAACTAAGTCAGATTTTGATTGTTTACATGAACAGCATAGCAGATGGTAAAGGCGTTTTATTGTACAAAAAATAATTAGGCTTGGAGCATACAAGCTATACAATATGTGGCAAATGGCCCAATAATTTAGCACACTGATCAGGAAAACAATTTGAAGGTTATTACAGAAAATCACTTTAACCAACAACACCAAGCACAGTAGCAGTAAAAATGGCAAACAAAACATTGTTGTGAATGTGTAGATGGATAGAATATAATAAAAGAAAACATAATAATGTTACTGTGCACTTTGTATTAGGCTTTATAGAAAATGCATATTCTGTACTGGCTATCTAGTATAGAAAGAAACTAGTATTTTGAAGTGAAAAATAAGATCAGCAATATGATATTAAATCTCAAAAAATACACATCTATAAAAAATGTCTTGTCCATTAAGATTATGAAAGAAATTTCATGACAGAACAGGATGCAAAAAAAGTTTGCTTCTAATCCTAAATTCCCGATTTCAAATATAAAAACTCTGAGGAAAGGTCCTCTAATTCCCAGATTATAAAAGTCATCCTCTTTGACAACATAGTACTAGTTAAGGAACATCATAATGGGTGTCAGGGTCCAAAAAGAGTTGCATTTACAGACCTTGAAATGGATAATATGTTCAGCAGACCTTCCTAAACTTTGCTGAGCTAAATGTCCTTATCCTAGCATGAAGCACTGTAAGTTATTAACAAGCTAGAACTAGTGCACAAAAATGTTGTTGTGGTCACTTTATCCACAATTAATTACTATGATATAAAGTAAATGTTATTTAAGTAAATGCAAAACCATAGATATATCTAGCCTTTTCCTTTCTAAATGTTTTAGGCTTCTATTCCTGTGTTAAAATAACTGACACATAAAAGATATATACAAGCTGTATCAGTAAAGCAGCATTATCAAAACAGTACTTTTGGTCTGGGGTTAATAAAGACAGTGAATAGTCTTAGTCAGAGCCTAAGTCTGAATGAAATTCAGTAAATCATTTTCAATAATTCAGAAAGAAAGCAAAATAATCATCAGAACTATATCCAAACAAACAAAAAACCCAACAGGTGCATTGATCAAATGCTCCATTTCCCATAAATAGTTCATTTTGTTGTAAAAATAACCACCTTTCCAGGAAACTTATGGACTTAATGGTTCACTTGCCAACCTGATTAGATTAATAGCAAATCCCTGTTCTGAGCTTCAAATTACTATTTTAAAATGATGAATTAAATTAAAATATGCATAAATTGTCTAATCACATACAACTTTGTCAGGAGACTTTTTTAATAAAAATGCTCTCTGAGAAAGAGGTCCGTTTACAATACCAGCCTTAATTAACAATTCTTAAATGTATTTTTCCACTCAGATCTCTGCATAAATGTACAGTCAGTTTATAACAAAACAAATACCTAGGACTTTAGTTTAATCAGACAGCCAAAAGTTATTTGGTCTTTCCAGTTTCACCTGGATTCAAGTGGTGGTCAGTACAAAAGAGTTACAATTACACAAACTACTTATCTGGTTTAGACAATTCAAAGTTCTTTAAAAGATTTTTCCTCTGTTGACCTTATTTAACAAATTCAAACTATTTTGGAATCTTTACATTTATATGGAAAATAAAAAATAAATTTAATTCAAAAACAATTTAAACATTTGTATTTGCCTCAGGAATGGCAAGCTTATAATTATACACTAATCTCCCTCAAATATCTCCTTAGATATTTATGACTGCATACATTTAGTATGACATCATAAACCTCTAAGAGAAATGAAAGATATTTTAAATATTTTTCTCATGCTATGAAAAAATAATCGACAGTATTTTCAAATACTTTAAAATATAAATATTCTTTCTAACTTTAGTGGTCAGAAGTAGAAAAGCAAAAATAATTCATTGCATATAACAGGACTTTCATAGTTTTTATTTGATTTTTCAAAGAGGTTATCAATTAGGAACAGTATCTACCTATACCACTTCCATGAGTAAAAAAAAATAAAAATCAAGCTGCACTTGACAAAACAGTTCTGCAAGTATCTCAAGTCATACATAGTCCTACCACTACAGTTCTGAAGGTTGGACCAAACACTGTGCTTGGTTTAGTGTCCTAAGCATATGAGAAAAAGTATTCAGTGCTTCTTCTGGTGTAATGATTGTAACTTTGAGAAATACTATTCACAAAACACTTTTTACTCTAAAATATGAGCTAAGTATTCTTGCACTACATCATAAAACCAACATTTTGGTACATTTTGCCAAATCCAAAAGGTCTAGCTATTTAAGCTACAATAGAGTTGAGGTGCCAGTGCAGAATGAGACTAGGGAAGTTAGCAGAAGTTTAATGATTCTTGTCTAATAAGTTCCAGTGCTATTAGAAATAGTAAAATTATCTTGCAACATAGTTTATGTTATTCTCTTACAGGTCACCACTATGATGCTTTCCTTATACCCACCACCATCAAAACCAGGATATGGTTAACAGCATAACCACCCAACTTTCACTCAGTAGTTTTTCTTACAAACTCTTGCAGTATTTCCTGAATAAATTGCTCCAAACATCTAATTTTTTTCAACATTTGACCAGATCTAGTTAACACTGAGGGCCCTTAGCCAGCTTCAGTATGTGAACTGCATTTTATTTCAGCACCACCTAATTAACATGTATATAGGTGTTAGAGACCACAAAGTCAGTCTGACAGTTTCATGACGAGGCACTCTACGGTGGTTCTAACAGTCTCTCTCACCTTCTGCTCTTGTTTGTGGTTCTGGCCACCAACTAGAGCTGGATGTTCAAACAAAATGGAACATCTGGAAAAATCACATTCTCTTTGTCTCACAGTCACAGTGGGGAAAGTCTTCCCTTTTGTTCTTCACATTGCTCTCAAATAAAAAATTTGGCAGTTTGTAAGTAAATGTTATAAATATTCAAATCAAACTGTTCCAAAATAAATCTAAAAGCAAGATAAGCCTATTCCAGAAAAGAACAAACCTCATGAGCTCTTAAGCTATGCTTTTACAGGAAACATTCACTTCTTACTAAGGGCAATACCCGCAACAACCTTCCTTTCATTTTCATATGTTTTTATAAATTACTGATACTATCAAGTATACACAGAATTGTGTAAATAAATCTATAAAACTATTAGCACACTTCTGTTGATGCAAACTTGTAAGTATTATATAATACAACAACAATAAAACCTCAAATTGTTTTGTTTCATGGGTACTAAGTACCCATTAATCTTTCGGAGACTTACGCTTGTAATAAGAATAAAATGCTTCACTTGGTTCTGTCTCTGATAATTTAAAGAGAAGTTAATATAGGAACATGTAGTAATGATCAGTAACACAAAAATAATCACCATAACAATCATAAAAGAATATTTATATGTCTACCCTCTTTGATGAAAAGAAATTTGATTTTTGTTATGGTCATAAGATTTCCTACTAGCTGGAAAAAAAAAGGTAATCAAAAAAAGGAAAAGTTTGTATGACATGTTTGTATGAATAACTTATTAATAATGATTTAGATATAAACACATATACATATTTGAAAACTTTTTTGAAATTTGAAAAATTATTGAGCTATGATTAAAGCTCAATGCTAGCAAACCAAATAGCTTATTCACCACCACATAGAAATTTTTGAGTTTCCAAAATTTTATAAATAGTAACTTTTGAGAAGTCATTTCTAAATTGGATGAAGTTACTTAAATAGTTCCAGCAAACTGTCTCTTCAGAATCATGCATTAAGGAAAATACATTAAAGAAAGCAGTGTGTATTATCTGACAATGTATCAGTTTTTCTGCTTCAGAATAAGCTTAACAGGAAGATTCAGACTGAGATAAAACATTCAGTTATAAATACTACAGATACAGAAAGGAAAATTATCTGTTCATTGTTATTAGCAAGAAATGTTTTAAACATCAAAGAGATTGGACTGCATTATATGACAAAGAAGGAATGAAGTACAAAGTTCCATTATCTAGCAGAATGAAATTAAAAGATTTAGAAAAATATATAAATTTTAATAGCTAAATTGGATAAGTCACTAAGTACCCAATTGCTTTCTTTTCTATCTGTGCTACATTTCAACATTACGATTTGTATTCTGTTTTATGTCAATAGCATACTGGCTGGTATTGCTTTTGGTTGTGTCAAACTTCTTTGAAATTGTGCATTTGGAAGGCAGGAGGCTAACCAGCTACTCTTCACTCAATATGAAAGAGAAGGAATTAGCCTCTTTTGGGTATAGTTGGTAGCTGGCACAGTAGGTTTATGCCCTTTCTTTCCATTCTCCCTCCCCAACCCACTCCCACCAAAAGAATCCATAGCCTGCTTTACAAAAATAAAAGTGTTTGCAGAGACCATGGGAATGTAGGTATTTCACTAGAAGACTTGTAAGAAAAGGACAAAGAAAAAAGCTCAGAGAAAGCATCAAGAAAATTCTAGGTACATAAACTCTGGTGGTATGAACCATGAGAAAAAGCTTAGAGAAAGTGAGGAGAAACACTGATGAATCAAACTCCAGGAAGAAATATCTTACCACAAAACCAGGTAAATAAAATGACAAAGACTTCAACATTCAAAGATTCTGGAGGTGCAAGTCAGGCTATTTTCTTGCCTTAAAATGATGCGGGTACTAAGCTGCTAGACATCAGCTGTATTTTCTAGAGCTACAGAATACTGAATTTAATTGAGTAAGAAAAACTTATGTTGGAACACATGAACACAACATACATAAATAATCAGATTTACTGAGAACAAAAAGATGAAAGGGAAGACCTGCTAGAAGAATAACACAATAAGTTTTGTTGAATGAAAATTTGTGGCAAAAGTGCATGCTGCTTTTTAAATCGTTCTTCTAGATACTGGAAATGATTGAAATAGCCTCTGCTCTAATTACATAAAGTCTTCATTTTCTCCCAATCCTGATGTACACATATGATTTGACCTGAGGATTTCTTCCTTCCCTCCTTTTTGTTTATTTAATTTGTGTTAAAAGATAAGAAAACAGAAAAACATTAACACCTTCTTTTTTCCTAGCCTTCTTTGCCTAAGAGATCAAATGTAATGGCAAAGTCTGAAGAATAATAATCCACAGCCATATTAACATCCCTGCCAAAACAACCTACTAGACTGCAATTTATATTATATATGTCTTAAAGCTTGTGAATTAGTGATACAGGACAATTTTAGAATAATACAGGAATAAAATGAAGTTATCTGTCTCCACAGACAATTTTCTCAGTCAGTAGCAAATTACATGATGCTTTTGTCCCACAAAAATAAAAACAGGCAGAGTGGGAAAAACTGACAGAACAAAACCCAACCCTCTGACTTGTTTCAGCTTCGAGAGAAAGAAACCAGAAAGAAAAAACTTATCATTCCAGTATGTGCTGACATATTCCTATTTCTTCTATCTGTTTAGTTCTTATTCAAGCCAATTAGTTAGGTCAATACTTAAGGTTATAAGCTTGTAGATCTATTGAAGGAAGTTGTTTTTTCTTGGCTCTATTTAATTATGCAATTGCCTAATAATTTGGTAATACCATCCAAAACCAGCTTTTTAGTTCAATTCTGCACCTCACTTTTAGTAAATTTTTAAATTTACTTTGACATCTGGAACCTTCTCTACTTAAATATGTGCAGAATACCTTCAGTATAGATTGTGGTTTAAAAATAATTATATCATATTCTCTTTGGAAAAAGGCTGCTTCTACTGAATATTTTAAAATTTTAGAATTTCTATTAAAATGACTATTTATCTCTTATTTGTAGATAAAATATCTCTCAATTTAAAATATTTTCACCTTACCTCATTAAAATGTTGTAAATATTAAAATTTTATTTTCAGGCTTTTTCTGGTGAGATTTTCCTGAATAATAATGACCATGCAATGGGAGGCTTTGAGCATTTGAATGGGGGAGTTTGGTCCAAGTTGTATAGACTTTCATTCAGGAAGGGATTCTACAGGTACATAGCAAATAAAAAACAGACTAGGGAGAATGTAGGCCCCCTCAGGAAGCTCTCGGGAGAACTGGCTACACAGGATTTGGAGAAAGCTGAGGTTCTGAATGATTTCCTTCCCTTGGTCTTCACTGGCAAAGGCTCTGACCAAACCACCCAAGTCTTGGAAGGCAGATGCAGGGACTGTGAGAATGAAGACCTTGCGCCCACTGTAGAAGAGGACCTGGTTCGAGACCATCTTAAAAATGTGAACATGCACACGTCCATGGGACCTGATGAAATCCATCCACGGGTCCTGAAGGAGCTGGCAAATGGAGTTGTTAAACCACTGGCCATCATATTTGAGAAATCATGGCAGTCAGGTGAAGTTCCCAATGACTTGCAAAAGGGTAATATAACCCACATTTTCAAGAAGGGGAAATCTCCTGGATTTGGAGAAGGCTAAAGTTCTTAACGACTTCTTTGCCTCAGTCTTCACCCAAGACTTGGAAGGCAGACGCAGGGACTGTGGGAATGAAGACCTTGCGCCCACTGTAGGAGAGGAACTGGTTCGAGACTGTCTTAAGAACGTGAACGTGCACAAGTCCATGGGACCTGATGAAATCCATCCACGGGTCCTGTTGTTAAGCCACTGTCCATCATATTTGAAAAATCATGGCAGTCAGGTGAAGTTCCCAGTGACTGGAAAAAGGGAAATGTAACCCCCATTTTCAAGAAGGGGGAAACGGATGGCCCGGGGAATTACAGACCAGTCAGTCTCACCTCTGTGCCTGGCAAACTCTTGGAGCAGATTCACCTGGAAGGCATGTTAAGGCACATAAAAAACAACACGGTACTTGGTGACAGCCAGCATGGCTTCACTAAGGGGAATCCTGCCTGACCAGTTTGGTGGCCTTCTATGATGGGGCTACAGAACTGATGGACAGGGGTAGAGCAGTTGATGTCATCTACCTGGACTTGTGCAAAGCGTTCAACACTGTCCCACATGACATCCTTGTCTCTAAATTGGAGAGACATCAATTTGATGGATGGACCACTCGGTGGATAAAGAACTGTCTGGATGGCTGCACACAAAGAGTTGTGGTCAGTGGCTCAATGTCCAGGTGGAGACCAGTAACAAGTGGTGTCCCTCAGGGATTGGTGTTGGGACCGGTCTTGTTCAGCATCTTCATCACTGACACGGACCGTGGGATTGAGTGCGCCCTCAGCAAGTTTGCCAATGACACCAAGCTGTGTGGTTCAGTTGATATGCTGGAGGGAAGGAATGCCATCCAGAGGGACCTTGACACACTTGTAAGGTGGGCTCTGAAAAGATTCAGAGCACCCCTGCAGAGAAGGACTTGGGGGTGCTGGTCGATGAGAAAATGGACATGA
The DNA here is from genome assembly GCF_033815535.1 of Pezoporus flaviventris. Lineage (NCBI taxonomy): Eukaryota > Metazoa > Chordata > Aves > Psittaciformes > Psittacidae > Pezoporus > Pezoporus flaviventris. The sequence continues at coordinate 28,235,659 of NW_026892550.1, forward strand.
GCCAGCAGTGTGCGCTTGCAGCCCAGAAAGCCAACCGTATCCTGGGCTGCATCAAGAGGAGCATGACCAGCAGGTCAAAGGAGGTGATCCTGCCCCTCTACTCTCCTCTCGTGAGACCTCACCTGGAGTATTGTGTGCAGTTCTGGTGTCCTCAACATAATAAAGGACATGGAACTGTTGGAACAAGTCCAGAGGAAGGCCACGAGGATGATCAGGGGACTGGAGCACCTCCTGTATGAAGATGATAGGCTGAGAAAGTTGGGGCTGTTCAGCCTGGAGAAGAGAAAGCTGCGTGGAGACCTCATAGCAGCCTTCTAGTATCTGAAGGGGGCCTATATGGATGCTGGAGAGGGACTCTTCATTAGGGACTGTAGTGACAGGACAGGGGGTAATGGGTTAAAACTTAAACAGACAAAGTTTAGATTGGATATAAGGAGGAAATTCTTTCCTGTTAGTGTGGTGAGGCACTGGAATAGGTTGCTCAGGGAGGTTGTGAATGCTCCATCCCTGGCAGTGTTCAAGACCAGGTTGGACAAGGCCTTGAGTGATATGGTTTAGTGTGAGGTGTCCCTGCCCATGGCAGGGGGTTGGAACAGGATGATCTTAAGGTCCTTTCCAACCTTGACTATTCTATGAGTCTATGATTCTATGATTAATGTTTTATAGATGTGTGTATCCTATTGCTCAGTAGACATTCTGTTTGCCTCTCTCAGCCAACTCCATAGAGACTGTAAGACTCTCGAAGGGATCCTTGCCTGTACATTTAGCGAAGTTTGATTCATTAAGGTTAACCTGTACTTGGATTCACTAAAGACCTTGGCAATTTTCCGCAAATGTCAAAAGGCTTTAACAGCACAAACCATTTTACTGTCAGATATTTTGCTCTGGCAAACCAAACTCAGGACTCTAGATTGATGTATTAATAAATCTAACTAAAACATTAATATTACTAAAGAATTAGTATTTTTTCCTCAGATCAACAGAAAGTTAAAAGATAGTAAGCTAGCCTCTAAGCTAAATGCTTGCTATTATTTGAAAACAATTTGTTACCCTGATTCATTATCAAGTGTTTTTCAAGCTAACCTAGTTTTCTAGGTTTCTTTAATGAATAGCATTCCATTTCTTTGTTTGAAAGTCTATTATGGTAAAGAAGTTAAAATTTCTGCTACTGTTCCTCAGACAGGCTCCTGAGTATCATAAAACATATGATTATTGTAATGGGTCATCGTGCTAAGTAATTTTTAATTAGGAAAAGATGCTCTATGACAAAGTAAACTTGTCAACCCTATAAATAAATAAATAAATAAATAAATACAAATAAAGAAAGAAGTAAGTAATGAGGTGTTAAACCATGGACACTTAGTGATTAGACTTACTGTAAATGTGATGGTTGAATCTGTCTACATAATCAATACAAGAGACTGTTTTTATGACAGATTGAGAAAGTAGAAAGGATTAGTTGAGGACAGAATTCCTCATCATTAAATTTAGTGAAAATTGGTCAACCTTAGAAGCATACTACAGGGTTTTTACTTTTAATTAAGTTTTAACTGCTGTTTATGCAAATTCTCCTCTAAATCAGTATCAAACATGTCCTAAAGCCATTCATACATACAGTTAATTCACTCTGTGCTTGACAATCCTGGTCCTGAAGCAATGTCAGCAAAATAGCTGATTGTACTAGATTTGGTTGAGGTTCATTTGCAATTTCTGATTAGACTGCTTTTATTTTACTGGATTGTAATGCTAATCAGAATTAGCTAGGTGCTGCAACATGACCAAAACTGATCACAGAGTGAGTTTTAAGAAGATCAGACAGAAAAGTATAAATGGGACTAACCTGCAGTGTGTTGATTAAGATTAGCAGCAGAGCAAAACAAACTACTACTCAGAGAAATTTTAATTTTGAGATTTCATTTTATTTGACTCAGAGGTAGAACTCTAGAGGTTCAAAGGCATGACTTTCTATTTTAATTAAAATTATACAAGGCTTCAAGGTAAACATTTGTACTTTATGCTTAAACAAAAAGACTTTATTCTGTGTTCAAATATAAAGCAGGATCAGGAGCCTGCACAATATTTTTCTTTCCTCCTATACCAAGCAAATGCATACAAAGGTCTGAAAATTCACAAACTCACCATTCAGTTCAAACTCTGAGTAGTGGATAATGATCAACCAGATGAATGTGCTTCAGGCCCTCTCTTGTAATGAAAAATAACACAATGCTGTTAGTCCTTTTACAAATCAGGATATAAAATAAACATCTACTCTCAGGAACAGCGCTGTTTAAGCAGGTCATTACCTTATTCTTTTTTCAGTACTGCTGATGGAGTGTGAAGATTTAGAAACAACACTTCAGGCTTAGCATTCAGAACATCAGGTTTTGTACAAGGTACTTTAGAAATACCTAAGCAGAGTGAAATGAGATACCTTGTCACAAAAGTACCTGCTGCAGCACAGTGAAACTCTGAGGCCAGTATAGTCACAGAACCCTTGACTAAATCTTACCAGCATGCTGGGCTGTACACAGCAACCCTGGCCCCCAGGGCTTTGACCAGGCACAGACCTGCAAGCAGGAGACCTGCAACTTGCTGCTGCTGCCTGAGCACATCAAGGCAGTGGCTCCTCTCATCTCAGGGAGTAAGTGATTTCCCCATCTCCCACAGCCAAGGAGAAAGAGGACCTAAATCTTTTATCAGTGTTCCTTCTGCCTTTCAAGGCAAACAGGTACCCAGAGGTATATGACCAGTCCAAAATCCCTGGAAGTTCAGATGGAAATCAGTTATCTAATGGGTGGGCCACTTCAGTTTAGGAGCCTGAAGCAGCTCCCATCTCCAGAAAAAAAAGACTATTGAGTTCAGAGGTAAAATCTGATCCACAGAAATCTTTTCTTGGACTGCACTGTAATGGAGAACCCTGGGTTCCAGAAAGGCCAAACATGATACATTTTCCCTCTCTTATTTTCTTATAGCCTTCCAGTGGTTTTGCTCATAACCTTAGGATCAATCATGAAAGAAAAATATAGCCACCTGTGACATGTCAAAAATAAGCACACAATAAAAACTGTTTAATCTTTCCAGAAATCTTAATGCTAATTAGGCCGTTTAATTAGACTGTCTCAAATTACAGGCAATCTCCCTGCAAACAAGAATGAAAGTGTCAAATGTGCCAAATTAAAGTAGTTTACTGATTACACACTTGAAATGATGAAAATCTGTGATTCACTCAGTATGTTCACAAAGCTTTGAAAAGAAAAAAAACTGTTTCAAAGCCATTGCTATTTTGTTTTTACCTGTCAGAGTAATTTCATAGAGTTCCTACTATCCTTTCCTATATATAAGCCTTGTAAAACACTGAATAAAGAGATTACATTTAATCAAAAAACAGTTGTTTTTTTCCCAGTAGGTTTTGGATTCAGTCTCATAGAAAAAGTTTTACTTATTTGGTCAAAAAAAAGCACCTTAGGTAAAACCAGGTGAACTCCAGAAGACCCATCATTTAGAAAGACATGTATTGCAACTGAGGATGTTGCTTTGATAGTCTCTGTCAACTGTTCTTAAAATCCTGATTAAAATACACTTGAGGAGTTTATTTTCAGCAAACTTTGATGATCGTCTAGTAATGAAGTAGCATGCTATTTATCAGCCAAATGTAGGGGTTGACATTTTTTTCCATTGGCTTCTGATTAATTTGAAATATTACAGTGAAAAATCAGGAGAGAACATCTGACAAATACTTCATCTTCTTTTGGATAAAAGAGATTAATGAAATTCACTTGAATCACATCATTTTGGCTTTCATTCAAGAACCACCATAAAACGATCACAAACTCCTAGTCCATGAGATGCACTAAGCGATGTGCACCCGGCTTGCTGCACAACAGGGCTATTCAGGGTAGTATAGGTACTGCCATCACTCCATATTGCCTTATTGCTTTTTCAGAAATTTGATGTAATGTAAAATTTAAAGAAACAACGACCTGTATTACCCCTTTTATATACACAGAGACACATTTGGCAATAACCTGTGATCAGAAAAAGTTGAGGACCCAATAGCCGCTCAAGACTGAAATCCACATCCTAAGCAGAAAACCTATGCTCTGTGTGAACAGAGGCAACAAAATTATTTATCCAACTTCTTTCTTCAGTCATAACTTCTGCCTTAACATGATGAAAATGTCTAATCTCAAAGACTCCGCATAGTTTTGAGATTTCTTTTATATGGCAATTGCTGCAAACTTTTTCATTCCTGCAAAAGTGAGGATTTACAGCAGTGTGTGCATGATGCCCTGGAGGCCCCTAAAACCATCATAAATGGCCTTGGAGAAGAAGCAATAGGTCTTACACACCACAGGCTTCCTGGAACAAGCTTGAAATAAATGGAATAAGGACACTCAAGAAAAAACTCTAATTTTCTAACACAAATACTAAGTATATCATTAGCTATGCGTCATGGTCAGTGGATTAAAAAGAGGCAGCAGACATAAGGAATCTCCAAAGATAATGATTTTTTTTAGTAACAATATACCCAGGCTTGATATAGTTTAACACAGGAGAAGTACACCTAGAAATTGCAAAAGCATTATATGAAGGCAGGTTTTGAACTAATACTGCAGTTCAGTGACTGGCAACTCTATTTTCAAGATAGTTATAACAGTTCAACTCTTTTTAGAAGCAGACAATGAAAACTGCAGCAATCTTCACTTCAGATAGGGCAAGGAGAGACAGAGAGTTGTTCCTTGGTGTTGCTGGGTGGAGTTGAGAGAAAGCCAGAAAAACCTGCATAGAAATCAATAGCTACAACATGTCCTAGAAGAAAACTAAAGTGAAAGAGGAAAAAAAATATATATCCAAGTACCTGTCAAATATGTACTGGCTAGAGAATATTTGGAAGTGAAGCCAGTGGAAAAGCTTTCTTTTGTTCAATTCTTCAGGGAAACAACTTTATTTTTTTTAAATATAAATTAGAAAATGAGCAAAGATAGAAGCACCCATTTCCATTCCCAGCCCCAAAGAATCCAGGGCCCAAATCTTAGTCAGCCAACTGGGTCTAAAGTACAAGGTCCTGAACAACATGTTAGCACAATTTTATTCTTCCAAAATCTCTTCATCTGAAGGTGAAAATAGAAGTTAGGAAAATAAAATTAAGCCTGTGGGCATTTTGTACTGTTTCTGTTCACATTCAAAAGGTTTGTCTGGGCTTTTCCTAAAACTTCCTCATGTTAACTGAAGAAAAACTATTCACTGAATTATTTGCCGTCTACCTTTTCACTTTTCTTTCTGTTCTTACTTGTTTCTTTAGGTTGTAAGTATCGCTCTTTTAAGGCATACAGTACAATCCCCAGGGTTTATTTGAAAATATTGCTAGGGGTAGAATAAAATTTGTATTCTAAGTAAGTGTGCAGCTATGAGAAGTAATGTATAGTGGGAATTTTTAAAGCCCCCAAGTACCACAGTGCTTTTGCAGAAACAAGAATGTGGGATCTGCCAATATCACATTAAAGCACATCCTTACATAATAAAAACTTGTCCTCACTGAAAGCACACAAGCCAATTTACAGCTTTAACGAAACTATTCTTACGTAGCATTACACTCTTTTCAGCTACCCTTTGGAGGAGACAATTATTGTGTAAATCCCTCTGCTAAGGACTGGTTGTATGTCAACTATTTTTCTAGCTCCCCATCTCACATTCCTTCTCATTCTGCAACTCAAATAATGTTTAGAATGTCTGTCAGCTGTTTAGCATCATAAGTACATTTCATTCTGTTCATCTGAATCAGACATATCCTGTGACTAAACTTATAATTTGAATTATGCAGCATTTAGTCTGCATAAGATCATTGTTGCATACCAAATACACTCTGTACCAAATGTCTTTCTGTTGTCCTTTTTGATATACTGTGATTTATATAATCTAAAAAGGACAGAGAGAACGTGATGGAGAAATAACATCACATGGAATAGAAGCCCAAGCACTGAACAGAATTTAAGTCAACTGTTTATACACTTCACTGCAGAAAAATTAGCCATATGAAGCTTCAGACTGCACAGAAATGTCAGGCTGCACAGATGGCAAAAGAGGTATCCTTTAATGCATTATAACAGGTTTTATCTTACCTAGGATGCAAAGTAACCTTGCAATTCCTCCTACATTTTAATGATATTTCAGAAAGTGTTTGTGAGTCATTTGCTTCATCAAAGCTGTAAAATTGGAGAAAGGTTGATATTTTAGGAGAGACTGAAACTGATGACTAATTTAAAAATTAGTAGCAGGGTTGTTAATTTGTTTGGCTATAACTGACACCAATATTTAGATAGAAAAAGAAATAAGGGTCAGATATTAAATTTTTATACTGTCCTTCATGCATATACCTGGCTTCCAGGGTCTATTTTGCACATGCAATACCCAACCAGCAGTTGCTAAAGGGAGACCAGAATGTGAAAATATCCAAGATGTGATAGTGTCCCCCTTGACAGGTATTTTTCCATGGCTTAGGTAGTTTTTAAATTATATTCTTTCCTCTTCATCTTCTTGGATTCTTATTGAGCATGCTTCCATGCCCTGCCACTATCATTTTCCATAATCTGAAAACAAGCAGGTAGCACTTTCTTAGCATAAATGAAAGGCAGGCAACAGGACAACACGGTCTCTCAATACATTTAGTAGAGTTCCAGCTTCCCAATTTCCATGCTTTTAGCAATAGAAAAGAGATTCTACAGACACGTTCACACACATTATCTTGCCAAATCTCAAACTGATAGGATACTAACTTTAGAAGCAGATTATGGCTGATACCACAGGCCTGTCTCAAATCCTTTGAGACTTATCTAAATTAGCTTAGGTACTGAAATTGTCTTCAGATGCTTTCAGTGCTGGAGAAATGAAATTTAAAAAAAAAAAAAAATCTATTAAGAGGCACCTTTCTTATTCCCCTTCCAAACTCAGATTTCTGTAAAGCTGAGCTTTATTCTCATGAGAAGCATTCTGTGCTCTTTCTCAGGCACAGTTTGCTGTACAGATCTAAATGAATATTAGTATCTGAACATTACAATGTTTACAATGCTTCTGGTCTGATCAGGACATGAGCATAAAACAAAAAAAAAAATAACCAAATTAGCTACAGCAAATATGCATTTGGGGATCAAACACAATTGCTTACTCCTTTAAAGCTATATCTGTGGGAACAAAGTCCTGACTTCGTAAGCCAGGACACTTGCAGTGCCATTTTCACAAATCCAGTGTATTGCAACAGAGAGGCAAAGGACCAGGGTTTGTATGAGTTTCCCCAGTATTTCAAGGGCATTCTTAATGTCCTATAAGCTGCACAGGACCATCAGGACCATTAAGACCTTTCCTATGATCTCCTGCATTTAAGTGAAGGTATCGTTTGGCTGGGAATATGTAAGATGATATTAATATAGAACAGTCATTGTGGCAGATTAAATGAGTCTTATAATACTCTGAACATTATAGGAAAAATATTGGTATGCTATTTTCTGGTCAGAAAGTAGAAAATGAAGCTTCTTTGGTTTTGGATCACACAGTGAAGAACAGAAATTAGCTGCACAATCGTCAAATGATTAATATATTCAGTTCTAACATGCTGAACAAAAGCTCTAGAAACATGTACAATAATGACAGCTATGGAACACATAACCCATTTCCAAAATAAGCCTGGTACAATGCAATCTGATCACGATAATCAAGAGAATAGTGCAACATATTACAATGCCTTCTTTATAGGTACTTCTATAACTCTTTAACAAGATAACATAATGAAGGCAGAAAAGTTTCTTATACTATCCTGGCTTCACAAAATCTTTATGATAAAAGTAGGGACAGGAAAGAGGGGATTAGAGTGAAGCTAAACTCTCCAAAGGTCAAAACCAAATGCCTAGACAATTACCTAACTTTTAGCCCGTATACCTATTCTTCCTAGTTGCACAAAGCACATAAATATAGAAATTACATAAAGTAATTTCAGTGTATTTTTTTAAAATCATGGTATATGCAATCCAATTCAAGACATAGGGAAATCTATCCTACCCTCTGGCCTACAATATTTTCAAGAATATTAAAGCATATGGTACTGGTCCTCTGGCTGGATTTAAAAAATGCTTTGTTTTTCAGACATCTTCCGGAAATATGGAATTTAAACAGAAAAGAACATTTCTGGTTCTCTGCCCCTTCACAGTAATGAAGGGGCTTATTACCATCAAGAGTCATATATATCTGGATAGTGATCTAATAGTTCCCTCCAATTTGTCCAGGTCCAAAGTTACGTTGTTTAAAAACAACAGCAATTTTAGCAACCGTTTCGCAAAAAGAACAGCAATTGCAGTAGCTATTTCACTTCATAAGTCAAGCGGAAGAGGTTTATGGGTTGTGTGGGCTTTTTTGCTATTGCCAGATGATTTATGAGGAATAGGAATTTGGAAATTGCCTAGAATTTGCCTGAAAATGAACTATTCACATAGCTGTAGTCACAGCTGCCAGTTCTTGATTCCCACACTACAGCCAGAATTTTAAAATCTATGATCTCTTCTGTCAGCCTCACTTTCCATAGCTCATAAAAGGGACTTTGTTTCCATAATTACATTAAGACCATTTCATATCCTAAAATATTAAAGGAATACCAATATACTGCATTTCTGTGCATGACGCTTTTCTTTTGCCAGCTGGTATGTCTTCAGTTGGACTCTGCTGTGCACATTAACTCATCTTTTATCCCCAGCAATTGATTTGATTTTGAGAGCAGCCACTGACTGCTTTCAGAGGCTCGCTGCATGATTTCTATAATCATTTTTAACTTGATCCTGCTCTCACTGTAGCAGAAGTCAAAACACCCATTGATTTTAACACTTCAGGATTAGATCTTTTACCTGTAAGAGACTTGCTATGAAACAAGGGGAGAATAGTATGTGACAATGTCAAAGAAAGAAATGAAAAGATGATTTTGCCTGACACCTTGAATAATATCCCATATCCACGTCATGCCTCTCTTTCTCTACCAGAGTAGGATAGCAGGGTCTGATGGCTTAGCTTTGTAATCCTTAAAAATGTCCAGTGTGAGTTGAACAGATGTATCACTGCATCACTGCAAAGTTGTGTGCCTTTGTTCTTGGATCTTGAGCATCAGTGTCACTGGAGCAGAAAATCCACCTCATTTGTCCCAGCTTGGAAGAATCTGTTAGAAGACAGCATGATTTATTTTAGCTAATAACTTTAACAGTATCACTGTAAGTCATAAAAAGCTTTGCATTGACTTGTTTTGCAAGGGTGCTATGTGAAGCAATAATTTTACATAATTATTAACTCTGTCACAAAGGCCTTCATTTTACCCTATTTGTCAAAATTTGTTAAACAAGTCTCAGAAAACTCATTTCTCAGGCAAGCAAAGTATGTCATTTCCTCAGATGCTAAGTTTAAATTTACTACAGTTTTCTGTATGTGACTTTACAATGCATTTTCTAAGTATCTCAGAACCATTGGATGAGGAGTTACAATGTCAGGTTACTCACTATGTTTTTCATTAAGTTGTTGTGCAAGAATATATATACATGTTATGTAATTAATCTATTAAATACCGTCAACTAATTTATTAAATACCATAAAAGCATTGGACAATAAAGTTGATATAATTTATTTTCTTTAATTACATTTTTCATGTAGAATTGTCCCTTTAATATGGCATTTAATTTCACAATGTGACTGGAAATCAGTTTGGGCCTTTTTATCTATAGTTCACCAGCTTTATCTTTCCCTCTATGAGTGAGCTGATTTTTTGCAGACATTACAGTGGCAAAATGTAATTTGCTCTCATCTTTTCTGCCATCACCTCTCACAAGAAGCAGATCTCTTTTTCAGATGATAAACTAGGTTATATTGTACATTTACATTCTAGAAATATTACATGTTTCCATGATATTTTGGATCCAGTGCATTACAGGAGTTGCAGAAGTTCTAAAAATCCATTTAAATTTCTAAGCATTTCTTACAGTACATTAAGAAGTATTTTAAAAATACATTTCCTTTGAAAATAATTCATATGCTCAAGAATAGCATATTAGCTTTGATCAGTAATTCAAATCAGTTCATACAGATTTAAAACTGAGCTTAGTATAGCAACTAAGATTATCTACAAATTAATAAGATCTTCCTATTTCTACTGTTTTTCTACTTCTGGATAAGACATTCTATACATTCATAACCATGTTTGGAACTCATTATCTAGTGAAAAATCTTAGCAGCAATAGAAAGTGAAACCTGTTTAGTCAGATAGTATGAATTGAACCAAAATCCTTGTAATCTATGAGCCTTAAGGAAGCTGAATTGTTTCTAACTTTCAGTAATGCATTGCTTTGTTATTCAAGTGCCTCAAGCAAGCTTATTCACTTATGATTTCTAATATGCTTTCACATCAGGGTGATTTTCCATTACTTCATTTCTCTAATAATACATGTTCATAGCTGCGGGTTAGTATTAAAGAAAGAAATTTACCTGAGAGCAAAGTTGAGTATTCTGCCCAGTAGCCTTGTAGAAATCACAAATGAGGGATAGTTTTATGTCCTGACTAAAGTAATGTCTTTCTAATGGATGTTCTACTGAATGACTTTCTCAGTAGTTGTAAAGTTTTATATAGCCTACAACCCAAAACTGAAAGATTAGGACTAAATCTAACTAATAAAACTAAAGCTCAGAAAATAGCATCTGTTTTAGGCTGATATCAAGAAATTATTTCTTAAAATAGAAGAATTGATTACCAGAAATAAAGATAATATTAATTTATGCCTAGATTGCAGTGCTACATCACAATACTTAAATGAGGGAAAATGTTCACCTGACTAATTTTTCCACCCTTTTTCATTTCCATTTGTAGGGGTCACTGTGTTTATTCTTTTATTAAAATCAAATTCATATGTCTGAGTATAACTCTTCACATTACTATCTTAATACATACTGCAATATCTTTAAAATTCCAGGATTTGCTAAAGGGAGTCATTATTTAAATCTCTGGCCATCTGCTGTAAATGCAGGGGGAGCGAAGAAACAGAAATCACTCTGCATGACTGAAATTCCTCATGGGAAAATTCCAAGCATATAGGGGAAAAAAATGTCAGTGCATGATTTGATTTTATTATGGACAGCTCAGGCTTACCTACTGACTTTGACAGTTCCTAACGCCTGAACATTCATTTATTGCACTCATTTACTCTGTAACTTTTAAATAATCAGTCACTAAACACTTTTTCACTTTATTCCCTTTCATTTGAAACATGCAATACATCCTCTACTTTGAAAAAACTTACAGGCAATACTCTTACTGCTTTAAGTGAAATACCTAACAGGTTTGCAGTAGCTTTTTTTCCCTTCTATTTCACGAAGGTGAGAAGAAAACTGAAGATCAAGTCTGTGTGTGCAATGGACTATTGAAAGCTTTTCTAGTAGGTGTCCCTGCCCATTGCAGGGTGGTTGGAATTAGGTGGTCTTAAGGCCTTTTCCAACCCAAACCATTCCATGACTATGATTCTAACTGTACTGGACATTCCAATTTTGTTAAATAGGGTACAGTTAGGCAGCAAAGAAGAAAGAAGCCTTTGCAGAATTCCCCAGCTCCTGCTCCAAGAAAAATGGAAGACTGTTTGGAGGAGCTCAGAGAGCACATGTTGAAGAGGAAAGCAGGGATATAGATGAGAAGAAAGGATCTATCCTACTCGGTTATAGTGAGCAAACAAAGAGTAAGCAAGTATAGAAAGTTTTTTAGCTTTTTGCCAAATTTGAAGAGTGTCAGGGCAATCAAGAGCTTCACGTTCATCCACCTGCAGCAAACATGATCAGCTTGAAAACAACTAGTAAGGAAGGTATCTCACCTCCTGAACTGGCTGGTTCCAGTGTTCCACTGACAGTTACAAAAATTATTTTTGTGCTAACTGTACCTACAATCATCATTAATACGTCTTTTTTCTTTCTGTAAATAAATATAAGACATGATCTATTAAGAAGTTGTCCTGGGTTCAGCAGTAGCAGTCATTTTTCTCCTTCTTAGTAGCTAGTGCAGTGCTGTGTTTTTGACTTTCAGCCTGGGAACAATGCTGATAACACCGAAGGTTTTCAGTTGTTGCTGGGTAATGTTTACTATGACCAAGGACTTTCTGAGTCCCATGCTCTGCCAGGGAGGAGGGGAAGCCAGGAGGAAGCAGAGACAGGACACCTGACCCAAGCTAGCCAAAGAGGTATTCCATACCACAGCACGTCATGCCCAGTATATGAATTGGGGGCAGTTATCGGGAAGGGCTAGGTCACTGCTCAGGTCAGGCTGGATATCGGTCGGTGGGTGGTGAGCGGTTGTATTCTCTTCCCTTGTTATTTCCCTTATCGTTATTATTATTGGTGGTAGCAGCAGTGGTTTGTGTCATACCTTAGTTACTGGACTGTTCTTATCTCAACCCACGGGCATCACATTCTTTCAAATCTCCTCCCCATCCCTCCAGGAGTGGGGGTAGGAAAAAGGGAGGGGGGTGAGCTAGCTGCTGCGTGGTTCTGCATTGCTGGCTGGGCTTAAGCCACGACACAATGAAATAAGACAGCATAGCTATGTTCACAATGATTCAGGTGTGTAAACTGAGTCTTCACTCAGGAGGCTCAGTATTTGCTTCTGGTCATTTTCTCTACACATTCTGCAAAAAATCTGAACCCAACATTCTGCCTCATCTTGGCATGTTCTCAGCCTTCCCAGGAATCACACTGGTTGTGGTGTATCACCACCTTTGAATGAGCAGTGAGTGAAGTCACAGACTGAGCTGTAACACTGGAGGCATGGCTACTTGTCTTGTATTAAAAGAAGCATCTGCAAGTGGGTCCTAGAGAAAAGGAAACAGATCCTCTAATACCCTTCTTGGCAACAGTATGAAGAGTAGCAGCTGAAGTAACAACATAGGCAAACGAAAAAGGTGAGGCCTCTTAGGATGTAAAAATTTCTGTGCTCTATTACAGTGTTCCAGAGTTCTCAAAACCATAACCTTCTTACTCCATACCAGCTTTTATACTATACTTACCAATAGTGACTAAGCACCAATAGGAAAACCATATCGTAGGCTCACTGTTATATGGGAGGCCATAAAACTTAATGGTTACTACAAACAACTAGTCAAGAGCCATTTATGTACGATAATACCACATCCTCCTTCACAGTTCAGTTGCACCAAAACCTTCTGTGCCTGTATTCACTTATTTCTATGATGTACAATCATTATCACTTTAACTATACAGTACCTGCAGGTAAACTTTCTTCTGTCTTACAAGGTATTTAAATTTTTAAAACAGACAGTAAGATTTAATGTATCTTAATATGTAACCCTTAACCAAACCAGCTGTTCTTCAGTGTATATGATTAAGGTAAACAAGCAGCTGTAGTCTTCACATATGGAAGAAAATGAACATGAGCCAGCTTCAGTGTGCACTCGCAGTCCAGAAAACCAACCGTATCCTGGGCTGCATCAAAAGGAGAGTGACCAGCAGGTTGAAGGAGGTGATCCTGACCCTCTATTCTGCTCTTGTGAGACCTCACCTGGAGTATTGTGTGCAGTTCTGGTGTCCTCAACATAAAAAGAACATGGAACTGTTGGAACAAGTCCAGAGAAGGGCCATGAGGATGATCAGGGGACTGGAGCACCTCCCGTATGAAGACAGTCTGAGGAAGTTGGGGCTGTTCAGCCTGGAGAAGAGAAGGCTGCGTGGAGACCTCATAGCAGCCTTCCAATATCTGAAGGGGGCCTATAGGGATGTTAGGGAGGGATTCGGTTAAAACTTAAAGAGGGAAAGTTTAGATTGGATATAAGGAAGGAGTTCTTTACTGTTAGGGTAGTGAGGCACTGGAATGGGCTGCCCAAGGAAGTTGTGAGTGCTCCACCCCTGGTGGTGTTCAAGGTGAGGTTGGACAGAGCCTTGGGTGACATGATTTAGTGGGAAATGTCCTTGCCCACAGCAGGGGGGTTGGAACTAGATGATCTTGAGGTCCCTTCCAGCCCTAACTATTCTATAATTCTATAATTCTATGATGAAAATAGGAATTCTGAAAGTATTGAGTGAGCTTGGAATTTAACAAAAACTCAATTTATTGTCAGATTAAGCCAAAAGCAATAAAAAATGTATTTTAGGACTTCATACTTCATTTATCAATGCTTGTTGTTTGTCATTTACTTTCAAAATGACAGCTCACACTGGAATTAGAAACTGTCATAAACTTAGACTGATAGTCAGCATCTGCAGATGCTGTTCCAGAATTGTTTTTTTTTTCATTTTTCCAGCTCGTTTCTCAGCTATCAACACACACCAATTACTATTTTAATGTTGATTTAAAATCCTTAGGAATCCTGTATTCCTCTTGTGCCTTCAGATCTTGGTTGTTAATTAGCTCATTTCCAGTCCTTGATATCTTTATGTCTTAACACAATTTTCTCTTATGGCCTGGGTACCACACCTAGTGCCATCAAGTAAATGCTTTGGGAGGAACTGGTGGAATGCTACAAGGTCATCCCTGCATGTTACAGCATAACCATTACACATGTTTCATTTTGGTTAGATATAGTGATAACTCTCACAGTGACAATTTTCCTCGAATGAATGGATGTAGTTAGGCCAATATTAAGGAATCATTTTTCCCAATTCATAGGTAGAGGCAAGCTAAACTACTGAGGCAGTGTTACTTAATTTATAAGAAGTTAGAGAAGGTTGCTGGATATTTATTCATGAATAATGAGAAATTTTAATTTACATTCAAGATGCATTAGAATCCAAGGTAAAGCTCTGTTTCTGACAAGAATGGAGTGCTATGGAGTTTGGGTTTTGTTTTGAGAAACATTAGAGATTTGGAAACAACTTTTGAAAAGCCAAACACGGGGGGGGGGGGGGGGGGGGGGGAATCCACCTGTACTGAGGGAAAAAAAGCCACCAGTAGAAATCATTCTTAAGAACTGAAGACAAAGAATGAGAATAAATATCAAAGGAAGGAGTAGCCAGTAAGAGAAAAATGTGTCTTCAAAATGGCTGCTGCAAATATAATCAGGCAATAAAAGAGAACACAAGTTGTTTCCTACAGTGGGCTACCTTTTTTGAACAAAGAGGATTTAATGTACTTAATGATCCAAGATACTAGATCACCAAATGTCTGAAAAATATCAAAAGGAAACATGAAAAATTTGACCTGAAACTACTATTTGAACAGTGAAAAGGTGAATAATAAACCAGAAGAATAACATGTTGGGAAAAAAAGATCAGGAAATACAAAGGAAAGAGTTTATATTTTAAATGAGATTTTAATGTTCCTTTTGATAAATGCTGTTCTTGATAGCAGTCTTACTTTACAGTGATGTCATGTCAAGCACTACAATGAAATAAAAATGCTTTGTATTGATTATTAAAATAACATAATGATAGGAGCGTGACCAGCAGGTTGAAGGAGGTGATCCTGACCCTCTACTCTGCTGAGACCTCACCTGGAGTATTGTGTGCAGTTCTGGTGTCCTCAACATAAAAAGGACATGGAACTGTTGGAACAAGTCCAGAGGAGGGCCATGAGGATGATCAGGGGACTGGAGCACCTCCTGTATGAGGACAGGCTGAGAAGGTTGGGGCTGTTCAGCCTGGAGAAGAGAAGGCTGCGTGGAGACCTCATAGCAGCCTTCCGGTATCTGAAGGGGGCCTATAGGGATGCTGGGGAGAGACTCTTCATTAGAGACTGTAGTGACAAGACAAGGGGTAACGGGTTAAAACTTAAACAGGGGAAGTTTAGATTGGATATAAGGAGGAAATTCTTTCCTGTTAGGGTGGTGAGGCACCGGAATGGGTTGCCCAGGGAGGTTGCGAATGCTCCATCCCTGGCAGTGTTCAAGACCAGGTTGGAAGAGCCCTTGGGTGATATGATTTAGTGTAAGGTGTCCCTGCCCATGGCAGGGGGGTTGGAATTAGATGATCTTAAGGTCCTTTCCAACCCTAACTATTCTATGATTCTATGATCATTAACAGCTATTATTTGCTTCAACAGTTTGTTTCCAATATTTAGAAACCATTTTATAAATTACTCAACAATATATAATTCATAGAAGAGTGTGCTGAATCTAAACTAGAATAGTTAAAAAAAAATCCACAAAATATAAAAAGAAATATGTATATGCAGCAAGTAAATGGTAAATATTAACTTTAGGAACAAGAAAGTGTAACAAGTTAAATATTAGTCAAATAATGTGAGCCGTTCTTAATTTTATGAATAATTTTCTTCCAGGCTGGAATGTTCTGTACAAAAATATACTCATTTTTGGTTTATTCTGATTTTGTGCAGTTGATGAGTCTCATAATTTTGAACATGAGGAATATGGCTTTTTAGAAAATAACAAGAGTTATTTTATTTATCAACACCGAAGTTAAATGAGATGAACAAAAACAAACAAAAAAAATCTAAAATGTGTTACCAAAAATTTCTTAAAAAAAACATTCACAACAGCCTTCTTAAAAACAGGGCATATAATTCTTGATGTTTACAGTAGAAAGTCAGACAAGTGAAAAAATCCCACTTTTATTGTAGTTCTTGACATTTTGGCCAGGATATAAATAAAATATTTATTAAACATGTAGGGTTAAGCATATATTAAAATATATTTTCAAGTGACCTGATTTTCTGAGAAAATATTGTCAATTCCCATAGAAAGATATTCATGTACGTTGCTAATCTGACAACTAAGGCACAGCTTTGGAGGTCAGTACATGAAACTCAAGAACTTAAAGTGTAGATGCCAATTATTCTGCCTTAGTTAATGATCTCCTGTTTTATTTTACTAAGCAAGTCACTTACTATGGGCTATTATCTATAGCCCTTTCTTGTGGGGTTCTAAGAAGCTGGATGAGAAGCAACCTCCTGGAAAGCTTGGGACAAAGACCTGGGAAAGGTAAAGACACCTCCTGAAATCAGTACACTTTGGATCAGCAACCATATTTTTGTCACAGCTTAGCCAAATAGTTTCAGGTATAGGATTTTCATTTTATTTTTATTAGAAATTTTCTCCTCCATTTTTGAAAATGCAGAGTTCTATGTCAAAGAAAAAGCAGTTATGCAACACATTTCTGCAAAGATATAAGCATAAATGTTAAGACTACAAGCCAAATCATAAGCCTATATCTTTTCTCCCTGAATGTGACATAAAATACAATCCTTCCCCACCTTCATGTGCAAAATTAAGTTTTCCTTTGGTCACTTTATGTTTTAAAAATATTTTGAGAGAATAAAATACAAAACAAATCTTATGTGGTATCAAATTACATATTTACCACTACAAATTTCTTAGCCTTCCCTTCTAAAATGCATAGCCCTGCAAAATTCAGGGTGGCTTGTTTTTTTTCTTCTAAATAAAAGTAAAGGATTTCTGATTTAGGATTTAGAAGCCTTCCATGGACATGTTCCTGTATCTCTCCTCTTAAAAAATCGATTCCAAACTCATAACAACATATGAGAATCAGGTTCAAATGTATTTTCATTTCAGGTAAATTGTATCCACTATTTTAAGTTACAGTTTCCCTCACTCCTCCCTTGTAAGCACACAGAAGACTTCGATTAATCCAAACCAACAAAAATTCTTGGCTTGTTTTGAAAACATTACACATACCTTCAGATAGTATTTTCCAATAGACAAACAGACAAATAAACAACAAGGGAAATGATAACATTTGAAATAGTGATACTTGGAAAGAGGCTGCAGGGGAAGGAAAGAAGGCTATGCTTATTGTGGAGGAGGCTGTGGGAGACAGCATTTTTATTTCAAGAGCTGGGAAACTGTGAGGGCTCAACAATCTCCTGTGTAGTGGCTCAACAATCTGCAGTGTCATTTGAATTGTCCACAAGGAATTGGTCAAAACATCTGCTCCAGCAGGCAGGTAGTGGCCAAACCCCTCTCCACGCTCCACTGTTATCCCTCAGTTTTTCCAATGGGTCTAAAGCAGAGCAGAAAGGATGCCCACAATCAATGTCAGGAGCTTTCTTTTTTTTTTTTTTTTAGTCATTAGAAATTTCCATTTGGTGAGGAAAATTGCCTCCTTGTGATGGTTTTGTAGCTATTGTTTTCTTTTAAATACCAGTGAATTGTTCTGTTTCTATACAAGACCCTTTTTTAAAGGGGAGGATTCAACATCAAGTTTTCTCCTCAGCTGGTGACAGTCAGTAGTGACCAAGTTAGAAGAAACTTAGAAAAAAAATAAACTCACTCTTCTCTTGTACTCTGTTGTCAAATGAAATTTACAGTCTATCAGGTCATAGCTACAAGATAAAGACAATGTCATTTAAAATGAAACACATCTTGCTGGGCTTTTCCGTTGCTTTGGAATAGAAGTCACTTCTATTCCAATTTAGGCAATGGTCTTTCAGACTGAATTTCTAGTATTTCTATTCTTAGACTGAATTTCTTAGACTGAGTTTCTATTAAAAAAATCAATCAACTGCTGCTGGTTTTGTCAGCTGATATTATTTTTTCTCTCATTTTTCGAAGTGTCTTGTAGAGTGAATTGCATAAAGGGCTTTGCAATCCCAGGACTATGAAGCAATACCGTGTTATCCTGCAGCCAGGTATAACATGCTAATTTGGGGGGTTTTTTAAAGATTTTAATTTGGAGTGTTGCGTGAGCCTTGCTCTAACTTCTGAGGACAATGATTAATTTAGAGCACTTGAAAGGATCACAAACTGTG
Organism: Pezoporus flaviventris; assembly: GCF_033815535.1. Taxonomy (NCBI): domain Eukaryota; kingdom Metazoa; phylum Chordata; class Aves; order Psittaciformes; family Psittacidae; genus Pezoporus; species Pezoporus flaviventris. The sequence goes on from NW_026892550.1 coordinate 28,254,389, forward strand.
TCTACTAAGAAACTGAGAATTGTGTGGGTCAGGGAGTTTCAAACCCTAATTCTTGCTCCTTTCTTTTTTCTCCACCCCAACTGTCAGTTCCATTTTTAACATTATAGGAAGCCTTGCCATCTCTTTGCTGTTACAAATAATGAGTGGGATAATTAAGATTATTTCACTAGAAATGTCAGTGGCCTGAAGCCTCTTTCATAGATTTATTCATTAAATAATAGGATTTGTAGGAAGATTGCCTTCTAAAATATCATGTAAAGAAATCCCAGGTTTTAATGGTGCTTTGTAATTTTCAGATTTTTCAGGTAAATGAAGCAACTGAAAGGTTACAAAAGTGGTGCTAAATGCTGATGACCAGACACATTTAGGATCCTTTTTTTCTATTTCAAAGAGTTCCATGAAACTTTAATTGTTGACGTGTGGCAACACTGACAGTAAAAGAACCAGAAAATGGAGATAACCCATTATAGTCTATGAGTGCTTTTCCAGCCATAATTTTTATGAATCCATTGGAATGCATCATAAAAACTAACAGAGAGAATATTGGCAAAAGGGATACCTTTAAAACTTCTCAGCAATTCACCTTTAAAACCTGACATGCACAAAAATCTGAGTCCATTCTACCATGAAATCAATGGGTTTATCATCAGTACAACTCAATATGTATTTTGCCTTCTACAGTAGCTTGATGAATTTCTAACTGCAGTTATTAAAAGCTAAAGTTTGTTGGAATTTGCTGAAATTTTAAATGTCATCAGAAAGGCCATTCTGAATTCAACTGACCATGTTTTATACTGCAAAAGGTTTTGGAAAAGGCATCACCAAACAATAGATGAAGTGCAGAGTAAATTCAAAAGAGAGACTGAAAAGAGCAGCACTGGAAATAAACTTTTAGAAACTGGAGGCACCTGCCTTCCAGCTCCAGTGAGGCAGACTATAAAGAATGAGGATACACTGTACCTGTCTGCACTTAATTTGTACATTCTAACCAAGAAGGAGAAATGCAGTTCCTTAAGGTGCTCAGTTCTTTCATTTGGATGCTGAAAAGGACTTAGGGCATCCAGCTGTGTCCCTCTCCATCCTACATACAGGATAAGTATTCTTCGATATCTGCATAAAACTATGAAAACATAGTATTTGCTTTCCAAAAGTGTTCTTACAAGTCCTATTCATTCATTTATTCTTGGTAGGAAAGGAAATTTAAAAAAAAAAAAAAAAGAAGAAACAAACAAAAAAAAAATTGCAGAGGTGGTTATATTCCTTAAACATTTAAGCACAGTCACTCCTGTACTACATAGACATGTCTTTTAAGAAAGTCAATGTTGATGTGAATATGCACACATATGACAGTGAATACTGCTCCTGTACATATCCTCATTATGAAGGAATTTCTATAACTGCATGACTCAGTAGACCAGACTTTCCTTTTGAAAATTAAATTGCTACAATTGAGTAACACTGGAAAAACAGGCCAACAGAAATTGTATTATTTTAATGACTATGCTACCAAGGAGTATATTACCATTATATCTGTTTAATTAGCGCAGATGTTAATCACTTGCTATAAGTTAAATAGAATTTAGGGATTTCTAATGTCTTTTTAGATGTTACAGATTTCAAAATTACATACTGTATCTAAGTGTATAAAACTTCTTGACGTGATATTTGAAAGCGGGTTTTTTCTTTAGTTTTATGAACCAGTTAAAATAATGTTACAAACCTTATTAATTTGATTGCTTGTGCATTGCATTTGCAATAGAAGCAGTGGGGAGGGGAGACATGCCGCCTCAGCAGCTTTTTGCCAAAAGAAAAGGCTTTTCCAATTATTTTTTTAGAATGGCAAATTCTGTTGAAACTACACTGGCCACACATTGATGATGATTGCCAGAATGAGCAACTCTGCCAATTGGGATTGCTTTCAGCAGGAAGAACATGAACATAAAAAAAAAAAAAACACTAACCTGCAAAAAAAAAAAAAAAGCTAACCCCAAAACCAAAAAAAACCTGTGGTTGACTGCAATAATAGGATTATAATCATCTTCGCATATAAATTTAGAATCTAGGATTGTTTCTGCTGTCTTTTAAATACAAATTCTGGCAGCATGTAGTATATTACCAGGACCTATATTATATTTCCAGCAAGTATTTTTATGAGACAACAACACTATGGAAAGAAAGCACGTGTTGAAATGTTCACAAATGTGGTGAGGTATTGCAGTTATCAGGGTTCTGCATCATTAATTGAAACATATACTTTGATGTAATTACATACATTAATGTAATCACGCAAAGCAATTAATATAATTCACAAAGAAAAGCAAAAAGTTAAGCTGTATTCAATATCAATTGTTGCACGTTATATAATTCTTAATGTGTTTGCATAGTTTTTAAAAGAGCAATATCACATATTACTTTTTTATTACTTTGCATTCACTTTATAAAGATGTAAAGCAATAGAAAAGATGCAGTTGAAAAACAGTCTTATTTTTTGCATAAAGCACCACAGTTCCCAGTTGCAAAATGGAAAATTCTTCCTTTTTTGTTGTTATGTAGGTGCAAAATGATACCATACAGTTACTCCACAATGAAGCAAATATCCACCAGTTATTTGTGCATAAATGGACATGACATTCAGAACAGGTATTAGTATGCACACATGATGTTCTTGTATGTATAATCCCTAATTTGTTTAGACACATGAGCAAACTGTATTTATGATTTAGAAAGTGTACTCAAATAAAATATTTAAAACTCTAAAAATAACTGTTACCACTAAAAATCACGTATTATGAACAGAAGGAAGCATCATTATAGGCTGTGAGTTTCAAATACTTTTTACAAGTAAAAAGAACACTTAAAGACAGCAACTATCTTCAAATGAAAAGAAAAAAAAGTGGAGTAAACCCTCTTGGGACTTAGAGTCACCCGCAATTTGTTCTATTATGTTATTTTGCTTTCTAGTATAAATATAAATGCATTATTTTTTCTCCTCCAGCTCCAATTCTGCAGTGGCTTCTCATGCAAGATTGGCACGCATGGACCATTCTATGATTCTACGATCACTTGCTGAGCAAGGCTTTGTTGGAATTAATAGGTATCATGCCATTTTAATAGTCTTGTGCAACCCACCTCCTTTGAGACTTTGAGCATATGAGGTGGAGCATGAAAACAAGTTATGTGAATGGCATTCATATATTAAATATGCCCTTAAAAAATGTTACTGTATCATGCAATCAAACACAAAGCCTTCAATTTTCACTATTGTCACTATGAACTCACCTTTGCCCAGAACAAAAAACTTCTCTACTTCTCTGAAGCAAAGGGAACTTTAGTGTATAAACAGACTCAAAGCAAAGTAAAATGACCTGTCACTGCAATTCGAGTTCATAGGAGCCAGATGGCTCTGCAACTTACAGTTCATAGAGGAGAGGTAAACAAAACCACTAGAGATGAAAGACAACTTCAAGAAATCCTCTTTCATTCATTCCAAAAATGAGAAAACATTGATAGGATGAAACATGCAGGTTATTGTGTCAAGTATCATAATCGATGCGTACCTCATCTAAGAGGTGCATGTACATGAATGAGTGGTACAGGCTTCACACAACCCCCTGAGGGAGAAATTCAGTCCTGTTTGATTCGGAAGAACTCAGGCACACAGGGGGTCAAGGAAACTCCTTCAGCTTCAGTCTGAGCAGTGTCCAGGCAGCAGAGCTGATAAGATCCAGCTGGCTGATGCAGTCTTGCTCAGGAAAGACATGGAGAGGTGAAGAGATTCAAAGGACAGTTCAGAAACATCAGACACTAGCAAAGGGAGAACAGTCACAAGGCACAGGCATCTCCACTGGATAATATCCAGCACTGAGAATGCCCTTATGGAAGCAGAAATGGTTCATATTGGTTTAAGACATCTTTCTCAGGCAGACAGGCTTCTGTATTTCTGAGCCCAGAGAGGAAAGCATACCTATCATGCAAACACATACAGACCTCAAAAGAAACAATCTCAGAAACACTGTGGAGAGTGTTTCCTCCTATTAATGAAATAGGAAAGAGACAAATTTCAGACACAAAATATAGTTCTGGAAAATACAAACAATGTCTCTGCTAGCATCCTTGAAATGCTGTTAATACCCACACATGTCCAGGAACAGTGATGGTGAAGTTTCAGAACTTATTTTAAAAGGCCACTGAGGGCACTTCTGGATGTAAGGAAAGGACTTCATGTCAGCTGTAAGGAACCAAGGTGCTGATGATTAAAATAAACAGGGCTAACAGTGAACTTTACACTGAGGAATGACGGAAAGCTGGCAGGCACAAAAGTACACAGGGTTTAAGATAACATTTGTAAAGGTGAAAACACAAAAATTTTGTATTCGTAAGAGAACGATAGGTCAGGGGATAAAAATAATCAAATATGAAAATAGGAAACAAACAGATTGCCATTTTAAAAGAGTGCCAAGAAATGTAACTAATCAATAGCACGTCTGCCACTTTGTAAATGCTAGAAACCTGAGAAATAAGATGAAGAAATTGGAATGTGTGATCCAAATTGAGATATTAATATACTAAACATGTTGGAAGCTCATGGAAGTCAGACAATCAATGTAATGGCATGAGAGCAGAATATAAAACATGCAGGAAAAATAGAGTACCCTGAACTATAGGAACAGCAATCCTCTGTCTTAAAGGAACATTAATATCACATCAAATTAGCAAATTAACCAACTGGTCAATTAACACAAAATCTGCATGGTGTAAAATTCCAAGGCTAAATTTGAAAAATATGATTAGGGGTTAATATCATCTATGTCACACATGTTATACACAATATGCTTAGAGGAACCAAGGGAGGCAAATAAATTCTGCCAGAGAGTTTCCACTGTTCTCTAATCTGGACAAATGTCATGTCAGGACACCATCATGCATAGATAAATATTTTAAATGTTATTCAGGATTGTATCAAAGTTGGTTAGCAAGTCTTGAATTGAATCTATGTGGTATGTGGGATCTACTTAAAAATCCCATAGCACTTTCAAAATTCTGACTCAAAAGAGCCAGCTTTGTAACAGTAATCACAAAATCTTATATGCACCAGACTCTAGGAGCATAGGCCAAGTATGCTAAACTTCAGAAAGAGAAATTATGGAAAATAAGGATGTTTCTAAAAAATTATATTATGGAAGAGTTAGGAGAATTAAATCTTTAGGAGTGGTGTAGAGACTAGTAAAGGACAGGACGTGAAATCACAGTGTGTGTGCAAGCCACTTACTAAAAAAGTCTTCAGTAAAGGCAAAGTGAAGGAGAGTACCAGGATTAGGAAAGCTGCAGGATCAAAGCACTGCAATTGTATGCAAGTGAAGATAAGATAACCTCTCAATTACAGAGCCAGAAATTCCCACCCTGAAAATTGATAGACTTTGGGAGACCATTAAGAAATATATATATATATATATACACACACATATACACACACACATATAAATACATGCATACATATGACCCTTCCTGTTCATACTCTAGCTGCTTATTGCCCCTATTAGAAACAGAGTTCATATCTAGAGACCATGCCTTGAACTATGGCTGTGAGGTCATATGTCCACTGTTTGACCAGCTTGAGGAACATAAATCTTCTGGAAGAACTGATTGTCACAGTATTCATCCCACACAAACTGTACTTTTCAGGAAAAACCCTGATAGGGAATTGGAAGCCTAAGGAGTGAATATCAAAACCTTTCCTTATTTAGACAGAATGAAGTTATTAAATGTTCAGGTTTTATCATCTTTTATCAACTGATGAAGAAATTGTAATGAAGGTTTCTTTTAACATTTCTGCTTTTGAGCAACAGAGATCAAGTAGAACAGCTATTTGTTTTCCTGTCTTAGAGTTGAAGGTTAAAACTGCATGGTTTTCAGAAGCTGTATGTGATACCCTGAGTATTCTCCATGTATTCTTATTACTTACCATTAAATATGATTTAAATAGCTCACTGGCTTGCAGATAACTGTTCCACAATATGACCTTTATTGTAGTAGTACTTGAGCTTGATGTTTTTATGTTGTCCATTAACTATCTTTCATTTTCCAGCAACTGGAACTCAGAAGCACGACTAACTTGTATAGTTGAATAAATACACACATTATTTCAGGAAAAAGTACTCTGCTGCAGGCAGTCCTGAAGAGCCCTGTACCCCTGAGACCTTAGATGAAGTCAGGTCAACGGAGCGGTTTGCCTTAGTCGATGAGGAATGGGTTAGAGAACAGTTGAGCAATCTGGACATCCATAAATCCATGGGTCCAGATGGGATGCACCCGCGGGTGCTGAGGGAACTGGCGGAAGTCATTGCTAGACCACTCTCCATCATCTTTACCAAGTCTTGGGAAACGGGAGAGGTGCCTGAGGAGTGGAGGAAAGCAAATGTCACCCCAGTCTTCAAAAAGGGCAAGAAGGAGGACCCGGGTAACTACAGACCGGTCAGCCTCACCTCCATCCCTGGGAAAGTGATGGAACACCTTATCCTTGGTGCCATCTTAAGGCATATCAAGGATAAGAGGGTTATGAGGGGCAGTCAACATGGCTTCACCAAGGGGAAATCATGTTTGACCAATCTCTTAGCCTTTTATGAGGAAATAACACGGTGGATGGATGATGGCAGAGCGGTGGATGTGGTCTACCTTGACTTCAGCAAAGCATTTGACACAGTCTCCCACAGCATCCTTACAGCTAAATTGAGGAAGTGTGGTCTGGATGATCAGGTAGTGAGGTGGACTGTGAACTGGCTGAAGGAGAGAAGCCAGAGAGTTGTAGTCTATGGGTCAGAGTCTAGTTGGAGGCCTGTAACTAGTGGAGTGCCTCAAGGGTCAGTACTGGGACCGGTATTATTTAATATATTCATCAACGATTTAGATGAGGGAATTGAGTGTACTATCAGCAAGTTTGCTGATGACACTAAGCTGGGAGGAGTGGCTGATACGCCAGAAGGCTGTGCTGCCATCCAGCGAGACCTGGACAGGCTGGAGAGTTGGGCAGGGAGTAACTTGATGAAATATAACAAGGGAAAGTGTAGAGTCCTGCATCTGGGCAGGAACAACCCCAGGTTCCAGTATAGGTTGGGAAACGACCTGTTAGAGAGCAGTGTAGGGGAGAGGGACCTGGGGGTCCTAGTGGACGAGAGGATGACCATGAGCCAGCACTGTGCCCTTGTGGCCAAGAAGGCCAATGGCATCCTGGGCTGTATTAGAAGGGGGGTGGTTAGTAGGTCGAGAGAGGTCCTCCTTCCCCTCTACTCTGCCCTGGTGAGACCGCATCTGGAGTATTGTGTCCAGTTCTGGGCCCCTCAGTTCAAGAAGGACAGGGAGCTGCTGGAGAGAGTCCAGCACAGGGCAACTAAGATGATTAAGGGAGTGGAGCATCTCCCTTATGAGGAAAGACTGAAGGAGCTGGGTCTCTATAGTTTAGAGAAGAGGAGACTGAGGGGTGACCTTATCAGTGTATATAAATATGTAAAGGGGGAGTGTCACGAGGATGGAGCCAGGCTCTACTCAGTGGCAAACAATGATAGGACAAGGGGTAATGGGTACAAACTGGAACACAAGAGGTTCCACTTAAACTTGAGAAGAAACTTCTTCTCAGTGAGGGTGACGGAGCACTGGAACAGGCTGCCCAGGGAGGTTGTGGAGTCTCCTTCCCTGAAGATATTCAAAACTCGCCTGGACACATTCCTGTGTAACATTATCTAGGTGTTCCTGCTCCGGCAGGGGGATTGGACTAGATGATCTTTTGAGGTCCCTTCCAATCTCTAGCATACTGTGATACTGTGAAAAAACCCCAAAACAAATCCCTGAGAACACTGGAATTTAAGAGAAGAAAAATCGGAAAGTTATTGTCATTAAGGAAAAGAATTGGTTATAATAATGAAATTACTAATATGGATTTTGAAGAAAATAGGAGGTTCAACAGAGAATAAATGTTTGGTTTCAGGAAGCATCTAGCTATTTAAAAGAAATAAAGTATTTAAGATCAATCAGATGTTATGATCACTGAAGTCTTACTGGGGTGTACTTTCTGTTATGCAGAAGTTAGTGAATAACAGAACTGAGTACACATAATATTAAAGAGACAAAGATGAAGCCAAGCAGAAATGCTCTAAAATCTCATTAGGAAAGTAAAACTTCCACTGAGTATAGTATTGTTATGGAAGTGAATGGAAACAGTAGAAGATTATTTAAATACATGGAGTGGAAGAGATCAGTGAGGAAAGCAACTGAAGCATAAGGAGATGATATAAATTTATGCATTGGAATAACGCTTAGCAGACAAATCAAATTAATTCTTATACTCCATATTCACCAAGAAACTTAAACAGGAAACACAAGAAACGTAACATGATCTTCAGTGAGAAAAAAAAACAAAGAAAACTCATAGTTAGCACAGCAGGAATCCATTTCCACTTCTCTCCCCACTATTGAAAACTTGGTAAGGTCTCAAAGTAGGTGGGTTACACAAGATTATCCCAATGGCATGATACTTATTAATTCCAACAAAGATCTAACTCCTCAGGTATTAGAGACCAAGTTTAATTGGATACAAGTCACAATCTCAGTTACTGAGTGAAGGAATGAGGAATACAGTTGTAACATTGTCATGCAACTCTTTCTAACCTGAATGAATTTAAAACCAATTAAAAGTGCTAAAGATTAAAAATGCCACTATTGCCTCACCCCTTTTCTTTTCCTTTTCCTTTCATTGTAAACAGAACACTAACACAGGTGTCCATTCCATGGTTCATTTAATGATCCTTTTATATAGATCACTGGTGACTTACAGTGAAGGTTTTTGAATTGGCTGCATGTGGTAAGCATATTTAGTGATACTGTAAGCTGCTTGGTAAAAGAATTTCTCCATTGTTTTAAATGTCATGAATATATTAGATTAAGAATTACTTAATACCTCATAGAAATAGTCTGAATCCAAGCTAATTACTTCAATACAAATTTAGAAAGAACTGCCTTAAAAGCATAATAAGGCTAAATATACTGTTTCATACATAACAGCAAACAGCATTTCTCAAATCTGAAACAAAGCAGGAGAGTCATCATCTTAGTTGTAAAAAATTGCCAAGAGAATCTTGGAAGACCATGAATATTGTCTTGTATAAACAGTAAATAGGAATCTTCTCTCTAATGTGCAAACTAGAGTGCAAATATGTAGCTGTTTTATCTATTTTATTATTTCCACATGCAGATAGATCTCCATGCATGCGATAGAAGGTGTTTCAAGCACCATCAATTTGACTGAAATTTGACTTTGACTTGCTAATAGGTAATACTATTAGACTACAGCACACTGAATTTTAAATCCAAAATCAGTAAGCCATGCAACTTAAGCCTACTACATCTTCTATTAACATTTTCTTAAAATACTACCTTATTCTTTCTAATTCAGATTCCTTATGGCAACAGAGTTCAGCAGAGGTCAGCACAGACCCAGTGAAAACAGAACACCAAAGCCTGCCAGAAAATGTCTCCTCAATTGTTATTTCTTCTGAGATATTTCAGACTGAAAAGTTCAGTAACACAAAAAGAGGGAATGTCTAATTCAGGAGCTTCTAAACAATTTAAGAGCTTTACAAAACTCATACCCAAGCTTCTGACAGAAACCCAGAGATGGGTTCACTGATAAGGGTCACTTCTTCCTCTCCTCTTCTCACTTTTCCAAATACAGAGATACGTTGGGTTTGTTTAGGTTTGGGGTTTTTTTTTAATTATTATTATGATTTTATTTTTTTTCAGAGACCATGCAGTGATGATAAATACATTTAGCAAGTGTGTGTTATAAGCTTTTTACTCTATCCTACATTTTCACTTCTTTATCTGCAGAGCAATTTATACCCAGCTACTCATTACAACTTTGTAATGCCATTTTCATCTACTATCATGCTGGAATACTGATTTCCAAAAGAAGAATGTATTGTCTGTTGTCTTTCAGAACTTTCCAATCCTTCATATTTTCGCTATTGATTATGAAACAACATTGGCCAAACAGCTAATCAAGGAAAGCAACATTATGCATATTCATACTACATCACAGTGAAGACAATAAATGAAATACAATTACAGAATCACTCAACAGATTTGATGTGATTACAGCTCTTACAACACTGTGTCTAAGGAGCAGCATTTACCCAGTTATGAGTGCTGTGAGAACACATTAGAAAGTATAAAAGATACAATATGCTCACTTTAAGGTAAGCACAGCTTTCTCACTGGCATACAGAGCAGAGGACAAAGATCTGAAAAATGCAGACTGGCAGGGCCCAATGCAGCAGTGCATCTAGGCCCGCCCTATGGCAAATAGAATTTAACAGAAACCTGCTGCCTTGAAAAAGGAGTAGGGGTAGGTGTTCCAGTCACCATGCCAGTCTAGTTTGAAAAGCACATTTAGGTAAATTTTAAAAGCCATGGACACTACTATGCAGTTCATTTTTCAAATAAAAACTAGACATGCAATAACTGTGTGTCATCTGTAAGTGCAGGCAGTTCATAAACAGTGGAATTATACATCTACTTTATTGAAGACTCTTTCTTTTGCTGACAAAATCACATTGGTGGTTATATGGCATCATCAGAATGAAGAAGGATACATTGATGTATTACAGCAGTATGATGCACTACAGCAGTATGTCACTAAGGAGACAGCATTTGGACGACACATTGCGTTAAATACATCATCAAAGAACAATCTGATGATAAACTGCTAGCTGGCATAAAGTCAGGTTTCTTATTTTCTAAAGGAAAATAATAATAATAATAAAAAAGGTAGATAAGCAAAGAAATTAACCAACTCTAATTTCCATCATTCTTTTGAAGCAGTTTCTTTACATAAAGTGATGACTACTGGGATTATATCAAAGGAAGAAGGTAAAAAAATTTCACAGATGATTCTGGAGACAGAATCATTACCCTGCATAATTTATGCACTATAGGGATATAGCATAAGTTACTTCAGAAGTAGTAACAACCTAGCAGCTACTTCTCCAGGTGATGCACGGATAGACTCCACAACTCGTTAAAGTTGTAAAGTAGGTATGCTTTTTATTCAGCTCTGAGGTGCATGGGGGATAACTCCTCCAAAAGCATGCGCACTTCAGCATTGTTTCCCCTTTACGTTTATCCTCTAAAGTTATACATGTGCATGAGGTTGCACAATGCGTCTATGCATATTCATGTCCTATTCCCACTTCGTATTATAATGAGCTAAGAAGTCCTTTGCGCCTGCGCAGTGCCTCCTAGTGGTCGTGAGCAATGTTCTCAAGATGAAGTAAATGAGTCTTCCTCGAGCCTGAACTTTTCACCTCTGGTCGTTACGCATGCTCCCTGGAGGCTTGGTCTTTGTCCAAAGCGCAGAGCCAATTTCAGCTGGCCTAGGTGTCCAAAGGACTGGAATCAAGTCACGGTCCCTACTTCTTAACAATAGCTATGTCCTTATATCTAGTTCTAGCATGATCATGAGTGAGCAATGATATTGTTAAGCAAGTGTCCTGATCTATCCCCTTGTACATTGCAAGTATGATAAGAATGAGCAAGCAGTAACATTGTTAAGTAAGCGGTTTGACCTATCCCCTTGTACATTGCAAATACCATGTAGGATAAGCATGAGCAAGCAGTAACATTGTTAAGTGGCTCAACCCTAACCCCCCGTATATTTGTTAACCCTTTGCATAACAGGTGTAGATTAAAGAACAACAGTAGAGTTTTTGTTACCATGCATAGATAGCCTTCCAGTGTCTATACCATAACTCCACATCAGAATCCGATCAGATCTGTACAGAACTTATATACAGGGGAATATCTGTGTTTAGTTTTGTTTAGTGTATACAATCTAACCTTGGTTCTCCAGGCTCTTAAATTATGCATATACTTAACTCTGCATTGGGTTGGGGGATCTTTTTGCATTTATTTCAGTAATGAAGTACGTTTTACTTAGGAAAATTAGTACTGTTCTGTAACCAGCAATGATTTAAAAATATGCAGTAGCTAGCAGTTACACTGAATTACTTAAACCTATCATGAACCACATCCCAAATTAATAAACAAATAATGATAAAAGTGCCATTACAACATTTATCTCCACCAGAAACACATGTCCAAGATGGTGAGCTACACAGAATATCCGGAAGGTTCACAAATGGATGACGCAAAGGAGTCACAAACTACTTCAAAGGGGAATGACCTTTCAAAAACACTGTCTGTTTCACAGAGGAAACTTTGGTTTGAGTATCTCTTTTGAGTCACAGCTATGACAACAAAGAAGTATCCAGATATCCAGATATCCAAAGGGACATTCTATACCATATGATGTAGGGCTCAGCATATAAAGCTGAGGGAAGGAGGAAGAGTAGGATATTCAGAGTGATGGTATTTGTCTCCCCAAGTAACCATTATGCATGATGGAGGCCTGCTTTCCCAGAGATGGCTGAACACCTACCTGCTAATGGGATGTGGTGAATAAATCCCTTATTTTGCTTTGCTGACATGTGGCTTTTGCTTTACCTATTAAACTCTTTATCACAACCCACAATTTTTCTGACTTTTACTCTTCTAAATCTCTTGGGGGATAGAGCAAGCAAGCAGCTGTATGACAGGGTTTAGTGGCTAGCTGGGGCTAAACCACAACACAACTGTATGACTGACTAATGATACAAAACAAACAAGCAAACAAAAAATAATCAGGAATTTTCATGGATTTGTAGCTAGCTTCCCAAATAACATTTTCATTTTGCTACTTTTACTTAATCCCTGAAAAGTAATCTAACAAGTCATGTTTTCTATCCAGAACTGGTGGTTTATTCCCTATTTTTCAAGCAGAATGAAATAAATAAAACCTGTTTTGAACTGTGTAAAATCAACTCTTTCTCTCAGAAAATATAAATCCTCTCATTATTTCTGTCTTAGCATATATGCAGTCACTTCCTCAGGTGTTTTCTTTACCAGAACACAAAAAAATGTTTCTGTCTTCTGATCTAGCCAAAAGTAGTACCTACTGGCAGGTCACTGTTGAAAAAACAAGGCAACATGGGGAATATGTTCTGGCATTTTTAAAGCCCCTATTCATAGGGGGCTGTGAACCCCTTGTAGACTGTCAATCGCAACAGAAAAAGCTGAGGGAAGTGTGATTTTGTATACAGTATTGAGATGGTGTCCAGAAATTGATGGTTTATGAGAAAAGTAATTTGAAAGTAGCACTTACAAGTTCTGGATTTGACAAAAAGGAGAGTAAAGCTTACTACATCCCTGAAGGTATCCAAGAGGACACAAATCTAAAGGAAAGATTTTATTTTCTTACACTGTTTAGATAAAGCCTGACTGTCTAAAATCATCACAAATGTAACAGATACCATCTAAAAGTTACTTGAAATTCTTTCAGTGCACAGTGATTGTAAAAGAAATCAAAAACTAGTGAGAGAATAGAATGAAAACTGATATAGGTTGCTAACACTGCAAGGTGGAAAAATCTGCTTGGCATGCTCTCTTCACAACATTCAGTAAATCAGGAGTTCATCAATGCATCAAGAAGTAACTTTAAAGACTAAAAAGAAATATATTTTTCATACTATGAAAGGGTTGGTTATAACACTGTATCACTTCATGGTCTCAGAATGCCCTGTGCATTTCAGAGGACAAGCACAGCAACTTGCTCATATAATTTTTTTTTTGTTCTGGAAGTCACAGTTCAACACCTTGTTTAAATTTATGTGCAAAAATGCTGTGAACTAAAGACTTCTTACTGTTCAGCTTGAAAATTCAATTTGAATAATATCACCATGCAAGAGCATATTTTCTTCTGCATCACTGGAAGTTGCACAACATCATTCAGCTTCTACAATTAACTAAAGTGACACTAAGATCTTTGCAACAATAACAGCAATGGTAGGTATATATTAGAAAAAAAATTATAGATATTCATAACATGGTTTAGGATGCATTGTAATGATTATCACCTGCTACAATTACAAAATACTGGCAACATAAAAAAAAGACTCCAACAACTCATCACAGAAAGGGATCAAAATAAATTACATCCTCAAACCTTATTTATTGCTAACGTATTCTGCAGCAAGTAGGAGCTTTGGTTCATGACAGCAATTTCAATCCCCCTTGTTTTGGCTGGTTTGTTGTTTGGTTTTTCTTTCCTGACCCTTTTACAGCATGCTACTTTGTTACTAATATAGCATTTAGCTCTGAAATTTATTGAATTCACTGACATTATGGGGATAAGGACTGCTCAGATAAGTGAAAATTGATAGCCCCTTACTTTGTCAAATTGCAGGAGTACATTGAGCTATTCTCTGAAATCCTAATTGATGAGTTTTCTTAACAGTCTGCAATTGTTTGTTTCTTAAATTCACAGCAAGGACAAATGATGCATTGAAAATTTGTGCAGAAATGGAGAACTGAAGAAAGGGAGATCAATTGGTTTTCCTTTTATTTTATGCTGTATGGACTTCAGATTTCTTTCAAACTGAGCAATGTTTTTAAAAGGCTTAGTCAATATTATACCAGTCACTACAATTAACAGTTCTTAGAATAATACTGTAGGGTGTAGTGTGAAAGCATTAAGTAAAGGTCTTGTTGAGCTTGATCTCTTTTCACGTTACTGCATAGATTTCCCAAGTCACATCCAAAGTCTCATCTAAAGTCACAGAATGTTTCTCCTCTAAGCTCGTAAAACACAACAATAACATGGTTGTACCAGAAAAAAAGAAACCTAGAAGCCACGTCACTAAATGTGTTTAAATCATCTTTTTAAATGTACTCAACACTGGGTAAAATACAGAGATTAAACAAATGCATAAGACTGAAAACATCAGACCAAGTACTTTTCCATCCTTCACAGATAAAAAAGCAATGAAAGGAAACAAACCTTGACACTCAAGAATCTCACATGGCTGCCTCAGCTATCAAAATCTGTAATTTATGTTTAACTGAAGAATATCTCTTCCTTAGCTGACTTATGTTCCAGAAAAAAGATCAAGTTTTGATCTGAATTCATTAAATCACAGGGTCAAATATTTTCCTTGATAGTTTGTTCTACTGCTTAATCATCCCTCCATAAACAATGTCTAACCTAGTTTTGAGTGGCTCACCCATGAATAGCCATTCATTCTAGTGACATCATTTCACGATGGACTAAACAGCCCTTTAAAACTCAAAACTTGGAAGAAATAGCTATGGAAAAGTTTCTCTCTTACAGTGTACACAAAGATCCAATGAATCTCCTGGGGACAGTGTTGTCTCATCCTCCCAGCTGCCTTGAGGAAGCCAAAGAAGCACCTGTACCTTTATTGATGTTCAGCAGCCTCTAACATTACCAATGTGTTATACTCCTAGTACTGCACTGGCCTTCAAATCTGTGTCTTGGCCACTGCATTGGATTATGCAACTATTTTACATTGTCAAAATATTTGAGGAAGCAAGCAGCTGATTCAAATTTTGTTGAATTTGAATTTGTTGAATGTTGAATTTGCTGGGAGGGAGTTACTTAATCTGCATCAAATTGGTGCCAGTTCAGATAGCAACTTTATAACAAAAACTGAGTTTTTTTTCTGCTAGCTCACTGATACGCACTCTGTTTACATTGACTGATAAATACAGATGTGCTGTAACTATATTTTACTGTAATATGTTGTTTCCAAGAGAACAATATTAAATACCACCTCCAAAGAAAATCAGATGTCTGATTCACCCTTGGACCATTTCTATTAGGGCTAATAATATTATTCATTTTATTCACATTTTCCCAAGGGAAGTCATATTCTATGCACCTGCATATCCCGCTGATACGGTTCTCTACAATACCTCAGAAGCTCACAAAAAGACCTCAGGCTGACTTTATCAGCTGAAATTCACAGCTCAGTTAATAGCTTATAAACAGCAGTCCAGTTTGAATAAGAAAACAATTCTGTATCACAGAGCTTTTATATATTCTGATTGTGATTACTGAGTAGGACATTTCTCAAAATGTCAGGCAGTTTCTTATCAAAATGAGAATGACACAAGATGCACTTTCTCTTGTGTGACTTTGAACCTCAAACTAAGTCACTGAATTCAGTAAATTAAAAGTAAATCATGGTGGATACTTTGTACAAAGTTTATTCCTTTGGTAAAATCTGCCCTGTAGGTTGTCTATGAGTCTTTGAAATAGTGAACTATTAGCAGAACTATTACATAGTGCAGGGGAAATACACCTAAAAATAATATTTCTCATTTTCTATGTCTTTTTAGCATAAATAGTTTCACATAACCAACAAAATCATCCACACAAACTACAGGGTAAATTTTGCACTGTTGAAGTTATGAAATTATTTGATCAAATGATGAATAATACTATATAATATTGTAGTATAATAACAATATAGTATAGTATAGTATAATATATAATAATACAATATAATCTCTAAATCTTCCTGGGTTTTTCTTATCCAGTTAATTCACTACTCCCTAAGAAAATTAAACAAGTCAGGATGCCATATGGAATAAAGCATAAATTTAAAATTCTATTTAATATAATCCAGAATGTTGCAGTTAGAGAAGAAATACTAGATGTTATTCACTGATTGTTATGTTCTTATTAAACTTCTGCAGGCTGTGAACATGTCAGATGTAAAAAAGTACCCTTAACTGTTCAACGCTACTGTAGGTTACAGTTTCACCAATCATAATAACTCACTGTGACCATAGCATTTTAGAATGGTTAAGGTTGGAAGGGACCTTAAAGATTATCTAGTTCCAACTCCCCTGCTATGGCTTAAATAATTTGCATTAAATTAGGCTACAGAAGAATATGGAGTAAATTTACTTTCAAAGGTTGCTAGTATGCTGGAGTAAATAATGATTTTAAGGCTCACAAATCAATTACTCAGTTTAACATAACAAAAGGTCATTAAAAATTTTGCAATAGGTTATAAAATATTAGGATAAAATAACATACACCACTGTTCTCAGTAGATTGCTAGGAACTATTATTTTCAACAAAAACTGTGAAAATAGAATTCAAGATGTAAATATAGTGGTTGTTATTTTAACTAAAAGCTGAGCTTTACACGGATGCGACTCTGAAAAATTAACTGCAAATCCATTACCAGCTTTAAATCCTATGTCCTCAAGATTTATAATCACACAGACATGTGTGATTATGCATACATAATGAATTTTCAAGAGAACCATAATTCAAATCCTATGAAAGCAACTAATTTCAGATTTCACACATGCACCTCCTTTGGAGCAAGACAACACAGAAGAAATACTAGATTAAAAAGAAGAAGATGATGAAAAACAGATTTATAAGGATAATTTTCTTAAAATTTCCTGTGTGAATCAGCACTGACTGCCATAACTAAGAAAACCTTACATAAGTTACATTTCACCCTCACAATATTCTTCATGCATTCAAACACATACCTCACTGAGATGCTGAGTGTTGTGTACTTCCATTAACCAGTCCCAGAAGCTAACATGCCCACAGCAATCAAACAGATACAGTGATAAGAATATTTTTTTTATAAAGAGAATTATACAATAAAGATTTCAATGTACCGTGACTAGTAAATGGAAGACATTACCTTCCAATTATGTACCTCTTGGCTACACACAACTGTTATCCAGTTATCTCTGCAAAGATAGTCTATGTTCTAGTAAAGTGAATTAAAAATATTATCTAATTAGGCAGCAGCTATCCAGAGATAGTTTAAGTAAATGTCAAAGTGCAAAGCATTGAAAATTTGTTGCACTAGTGTTACCTGCGCAAGAATTACTGATTATTCCCAGTAGTAATGGGAGGTGTCAGAGAGTAGGCTCCCTGTTGACCAGAAAAAAAATAAGTTACTTATTAAACACATCAGTGAATACATTCATAAAATTTGTCTAATCCAGTGCATTAATAATTACAATTCAGTTCATGAGGTTCTCAAGATAGTTATAATGTTAATGAGAGATTTGCCAGACAAAAAGCTGTATAAAGATTTTGGAAAGAAGATCAATGGATGAGAAATATTGTTGGCCCAGGTAAGTGTTCTTTAAATTCATTATTTTTCATTTCACTCATAATATGTACCTAAGAATGCAGAAGGTATGTAAAATTTCGAAGGTGACATCAGACTTCCAGAGGCAGTCCATGAAGAGATCTTTAAATTTACTACATCCACTTGTCTATAGTTTTCTTTAACTTATTTCATATTTCACATTTCACGCCAGTGTTCAGTCCTCTTCTTGGGAGAAATTTAGTCATAAATGTAACCTCAAAAAAATGGAAAAAATTACGCTGTCCCCCAAGTCCATCCATTTTCTTTTTGTTATCTTAGCTCTCTCGCTTTCATACTAGTCATTTATTATTTCTTTGAAACTTATCTGTTAAGCACTTGGCTTAACATTCTGCATTCACCATGACAGATTGACATTTTTTTTTAAAAATGGGGTTTGTTCATTGCATAATATAGTTCAGATTAAACTGTCTATTCTTCTAAGAATCATGTATTTTGTTTTATAACTTACTGTGACCTTGTCTTTGTGATGACCTTACCTGATGTGATTGTTTCTCTTGTCATGTAGGGAACATTTATTCAAAAGAAGGAGAACAGACAACTGGTTCTCCTTATCAATAATTAAAGGATAATAGGGCCATTACAGTTCATAATGACAATACCTACGAACTTGAACATGGGACTGAAAAAACTCCTATTCAAACCCCCTGCAAGCACAGGCAATCACATAAAACATTTAAAATGTGAAAGGTCAATGAGCATCCAATCTTTCTCAGATTAAATCCATGCGCTGCCTCAAGGGAATTCCCTACAGTAATCTTTAATTCGCAGCATACGTCAGAGAAAATTATATGTCAGGAAGAAGTTGTACTGAAATAATACTCCTCATCGCCTGTAAATGGGAATAATGCTATTTTAATAGATACATTGGTTTGAACTTCATACAGGATGGGGAAAATTCAGAGACAGTATAGCACTAGGTTTCCTCACTCCCACTCTAATCTCCTTGTCTACTTGCAAAGCGTCCCTGAGAGTGGGTCACAAACAAAATTAGAATTAGTTCAACCATTCATAGATTCAAAAGCTAGAGTCAGAGCATCAAAAGGAAAACTTTTTTTAATATCCATATAATACCGTTCAAAGCATGCTAGAGAAAAATTTGCGATACCACTTACATCAAAGTCTGAGTACATGTGTGATTTGTGCAATCCTGAAGCAAATTAAGCATTTTAGAACTTTTTAACATACCTAACATATGATTTATTAAGGATATGAAGCATTACTACTTGTTTCCTAGCCCAAGTAAAGACTGTCTTTAAAAAAAGAAAAAGAAAAAGCCCCCAAACCTGACACAGAATTCTTAAGATTCTTCTATATTAAATATATTTGTATATGTATATCTGTAGTATTTTCCTCTTTTGATACGAGTAACTACTTAGCTATCCTCAAACTTGATGATATGAAAAACACTTCAAAGTACTGATAAATTATTCTGTATTACTGCCCTGAAAATTTCTCTTTAACTTATATTAATATGAATTAAGATGAAATTTAATTGGTCCTCTAATCAATCTATACAGTATCTTTGTGCTGAGGTATATTATTTCTTTTAAAAGTATCACTTTTCTTATAGAGTGGGAACCACTATGAAAACATAATCTTAAACATCTCATAAAATGTCTTAAAAACATTAGGCAGTATTTTTTTTATTTCACTTTAGCTACACTACATATATTTACAGAGATAAATATTCACAGCCAAGCAGAACCTGAGCAGAGAATTGAAAGATGTAATGAAAATATACTGCAATGGAAAACCTCTCTCAATAATATCAAAATGACAATGGAATATGATGAAAATTAACAACTTGTATGGTTCTGAAGACCTTGCCTATACAACTGTTTCAAAAAAGTCCTCTAAGCGTCAGAGATGGCATCCTTCATGGTGATATCATCTGTTTTCCATGTTAATCAGATAAAGTCAGTGTGTGATTGGGACTGAGCTTACACACATAGTTTACACACATAGGTGAATACTTTCTTTCCAAATACAAATTAATTCAATTGTTTCTTTCAAGTCCTGCAATTGTTAATAATCAAGGCCTAAATTTCATCCAATCTGTCACTGTTACTCAGGACAATGAGGCTGCTTCTGTTGCATATCTCAGCTATATAGACATGGACAGCTACACTCCAAACACCCAGCTACTGCTTTCAAAACTCATTTATTTCCTGTTGAATGTCAGATAGCCTTCAGAATTTTATACCTTGTTAATCTTCTATGTATTTATCTTTCTGTAATAAAAGATGTCTTTTTGTCACATTAATTTTGCCATTTTTTTTTTAGCAATCACTGAAAACAGCAAAGCCATGAGGCTCTTGCTCTCTTAATTTGTGCCACTTTCTTTAAAACACTACTTTATTGTCCTGGTTTACTCTCACTCCCATTTTATGATGGCTGCTTAGCTCAAAATCAAATACAATAAAGTGAAAAAGAAACAGAATTTCATAAGTGAACTCTCATCAAATAAGTCAGAGAATAAAAAATGCCATATCAGCAATCTATTGGTGTGGTTTTGGGTTCAGAGCTCTGTGGGGCAGAAGACTCAGTCATTCTTTTAGAAGCCAGAAAGTTAGCAATTAACAATTCCTACCAGAATGGCATTTTCAAGCTGGGGAGGGAGGCAAGCACACCTCTTGACCATCAAGGTAGAAGCACACCTAGTTCTATTGTCTGCTGGGAGAAAGAATTTCATTGGCTGTATACATAAGCCAACCCCAAAAGAAATCCAATATTAAACCAGGATTAAAGCTGGGAGTAGCTGAAAGGCCAGGAAAAACACTTTCTGTCCAACACAAAATATTGAGACTCTGGATTGTACCTCAAGTCCAAATCACAGCGGGATCTAAAGAGTCTTTTCTTTTTCATATATGCTGAATTCTTAACTTATTTGATAGAATGCTAAACCAGCAAAGCAAATATACACAATGTGCTCATTCTTCCACCCACACTGTAACATGATGGCAACATCTACAGAACTAAAATTTCTAAAGCAGCGTATCCTCACCTCTTTCACATAAACCCCTTCATATATGAAATATTTTAGTAAGTAAAATTGGTCTTCACAGCTTTCCATATAAAAGAACTAATTCATGCAGTTCAACGAGAATACTATACAACACTTAAATGGGTATTTATAGCATCTAAGAAAAATGTCAAAACATCAAAAAATATCAAATATGCAAGTAATTTATCTCCTGACACTGAAGTGATTCTTCATACAATAGTCTCTCAATACTGCAGAGAAAATTTTCTCTTAATATTCTATAATGCTATTAGATTCTTTAGCTGATATAACTCAGAATATTTATATGTATTCCAATAATGCTTCATAATTATTTCACAATGCAAATTTTCACACATTTTATAATTAAAGTTTAATCCTCAGATGCTCTGATTTAGAAACAGTGTGATTGCTATTTGTTTTCAAGATTGGTTCATTAAAAATATAAGAAATTTCACTATGAAAATGGCATTATTTCTTTATTCTTGCTTATACAACTTTTTCTTACTGCATTCATAATTATATCAGTGCATGCAAATACTGAAAACCAGGTTTATTTCATGTTTTAAAATGTCTGTCTAATACTGTGTGGAAAGATCAAGTCATGATCCCCTCCTATTCTCTGAGCTGGAGTAAAGCCCTCTGTTCCATAATTTACACAAGCTATTCTGGATCTGCACTCTAATATTCATCTCACTCTAGTATTCATGTAACAGATTCACCAGTTATCAATTTTATAAAACTTGTGTCTGTGTACTTGCCTCCATTTAATGCTAGGAATAACACTGCCCATGTGCCCATATGAGGACATTATGTGATTAAACAGCAAGAAAAACACAGAGTACTTAAAAATTAGTTATATCTCAATGTTGAAATTTTCTGTTCCACATCACAAGGTAGTTATCTGTGAGCACAGAGATTTGTTTGCCTTAACATATTCAGGTTTGTTTTCACAATGGATCCAATCTCTACACTGAGGAACTTGGTACTGATGAGAGATGACAAAAAACAACATTCCTGTAATGTAATTAATGTTATGTACTCCCAAGACAGGGAGCCTAAGAAAAATGTGTATACACTCATTTAAATACCACTTGCTAGGAATAAACTTAGCAAGTTATGTTTCAAGTAAACTCCTGAAAACAAGCCTAAAGTCAGGAAGTTTATACAGCAATCAGAACACAGTGACTGAGGTCAAACAGGTTTTGAGTTTAGTGTGGAGCAGATCAAAGAAATAGTTCCTTTTATCTCATCCATTAGAAAAATCTAATGTCTGCGAACACTCCATCTTGCATTTGTACCTCTGTGGATATCTTTCCTGAGGAATGCTCTTGTCCAGGGCTGCCACAGTTACTGAAGAATCTGCACTGGGCCCAGCTGGAGATGCCCCCAGAAAACCGCTGAACAGCCCAAAGCAAGAACCACCCAGAGTGAAGAGAGCAGGGCACCTGGCTCACAAAAGCTGCCAAGGTTTTGTCCTGCCAAGCAAAATATCTGCTGTTTTTAGTTTCAAAACAGATTCCAGTAATTAAAGCTGGATGCCTACATAGGCAGGTATCACCCCAATGTAATTTTAATATGACACAGCATAGCGCACTGTATTCAGATATAGAATACGATTTACAGTAACATTCTCATCAGTCTACTCAAATTTCCCTGCACAAGTCTAGATTATTCATTGCAAACTTAAGGTTTGCAAAGTGAGAGAAGACTGGAATTGATTATAAAGAACTTATTTTCAATGGGAAAACTGAAAGAAGAATGGAATTAAAGGGAAAAGATACAAGCAAGAGGAAATGAAGCAAAATTGCAGAAAGGAAAATACCCTCCAAAATGCAGCCCAACAAGGCAAGTACATAAATTGCTGAACACTGTTCAGCTAAAGACAAAAGAGGAATTGTAAGGAAACCATTTAAAAAAAAAAAAAAATCCATCCTTAGCAGCCCTTTTTAGCTGTTAAAGTAAAAAATGCTGGTGTGTTCCATTTAAATGGTGCTAAATAGGGAAGAACATTTAAAGTGCAAATTACCTGTAAGAGATACAGATAGAAGATAGAGATCAGAACTGTTGACCAGAAAGAGAGCATCTGCTGCTACTATTATCCACATTCATTTGCAGTCTGCATTTTTAATGCTTATCAATTTTTTAACTTTTTCTTTTTTCCAGCTGTTGTAAGGTTCATAAAAGATGGAAGAACTAAAGAGGATTAATTTTCTTTGAATTACATTCAGCTGAGAAGTCACAGCAGTGTCAGTTTCTCACAGTTTGCAAGACATTTACCTTCCTGGTGTTTTGGGTTCATTGTTTCCCCTCCTTCTTACAGGAAGTCTTGGAAACACCCATTGCACTTACTTTTTAAAGTAGAAAGCTTCTTTTAACTCCGCCATCATTATACATCTATCCACTGCGCTCTACATGATATCTGAGTTCTTTCCCTGAATTTATTCTATTTCTAGGCTTTTTGAGTCTTCTTGAAGAAAAGCCTTTCCCACTATGCATTGAGTGCCTAGATCTCATCAAGTACTCTAGCCTACTTCCAAAAGAAAAAGCCTCATCTTGAATAGTTTTAGTGTCATCTTCTGATACACAGAAGGAGGAATTGACATATCAGCCGAAATACTTTTTTCAGAAAAACTTCATTCACTTCCTACTGGTATTTGGCCTAACTTCAGTTAGAGTGCAAGGCCATGGCCATCATGTTTAAGAACTTAGTCATTTTGAGTAATATGAGAGTATCTGAGTGGATCTCACCTTCAGGAAATGCAGAACAGACATCCTCGTCAAACCTGGCTCTACAAGAGCTTTCAAGTTGGACACCCAAAAGGTGGAAGTGTCTGGTAATCACACCAGTTTCAAAAAGCCAAAGAGCAATGTTAGTTTAATAATCCTCAGGTCCATTTGGGGGTTGGAGGAGGAGCAAAAATTGACCTTGTTTCCAGGACAGATATATTTTAAGCATAGTTGATTCTAAAGGTTCTATCTGTTTTACAAGTGAATATTTCCTTAGCATGTAAAACTGATTTTTTATATTTAAGAACCATGATTGTGAAATACATCTTCTTAAACAGGATAAATAAGACACTTTCCATCACTTACATTTTTCAACTAGTGCCTTCAATGCATACAATCGAAAAAAAACACATCAGATAAATCCAAGTTTATTCATATTCATGCTAAATATTCTATACATCAGCATAGAAGGAAAACAAGAAAAAACTACAGCATGTATTCTACATTTGCCACCAATTTCGTTCTCAGCAGGGACAATTTCTATTGGCATTACAAAAGCATTAACTATACTACAGAACTACAGAAAACAGATCCAAAATTAACTGTATTCCACTTCATCGCAATGGTTTGACAGCTTTTTTTTATTCTGTAAGCATTCACTCAGGAATGCAATAATGAGTCTGAACCATTACACTCAAGACTGGACAAGATCATAGAATCATAGAATCATAGAATCGTTAGGGTTGGAAAGGACCTTAAGATCATCTAGTTCCAACCCCCCTGTCATGGGCAGGGACACCTTACACTAAATCATATCACCCAAGGCCTCGTCCAACCTGGCCTTGAATACTGCCAGGTATGGAGCATTCACAACCTCCCTGGGCAACATATTCCAGTGCCTCACCACCCTCACAGTAAAGAATTTCCTTCTTATATCCAATCTAAACTTCCCCTGTTTAAGTTTTAACCTGTTACCCCTTGTCCTGTCACTACAGTCCCTAATGAAGAGTCCCTCTCCAGCATCCCTATAGGCCCCCTTCAGATACTGGAAGGCTGCTATGAGGTCTCTGTGCAGCCTTCTCTTCTCCAGGCTGAACAGCTCCAACTTCCTCAACCTGTCTTCACACGGGAGGTGCTCCAGTCCCCTGATCATCCTCGTGGCCCTTCTCTGGACTTGTTCCAACAGTTCCATGTCCTTTTTATGTTGAGGACACCAGAACTGCACACAATACTCCAGGTGAGGTCGCACGAAAGCAGAGTAGAGGGGCAGGATCACCTCCTTCAACCTGCTGGTCACTCTCCTTTTAATGCAGCCCAGGATACGGTTGGCTTTCTGCGCTGCAAGCGCACACTGCTGGCTCATATGCTCATTTTCTCATCGACCAGCACCCCCAAGTCCTTTTATGCAGGGCTGCTCTGAATCTCTTCTCTGCCTAACCTGTAGCTGTGCCTGGGATATCCATGTAAATAAGGTATGCAGTTTATTGAATGGTTTGCATAAGGGTTTTTCCATATTTTCTTGAGTCTGACTGAATCCATATAGCATGAGCCAGCATTTGAAGGATGATAAAAAAGTGATTGCATAGAAAACACATGTTCTCACAACCGTTTACTATTTGTGCTACAATAGTATCCATCAAAAAACAACAAGGTCCCACTGTGCTAGGTGCTGTAATGAATAGTATGAAGAATCTGTACTTGAAAACAGAGTGAACCACACCAAGACAGTGAGGAATTGTGACACTGATTAGAGACATAAAGGACAAAAATTAGAACTTTACAATGGTATTCCTCATGTAAACCAGATCTGCATATAAGATTTTGAATATCACATTTGAGATGGGAAGGGGAACGTGTCTAGGTTCAGAAACTGCCTATGCTTCCTCTTTGTTAATTTATTTTTCACATTACCATAGAAACAACTTTTCTGTATATGTCTACAGTGAGAGGAGAGGGGGACAGAGGGAGGGTTGAATGAGGACAAATGCACTTTCTCACTCAGAGACACCTGAATAAATCATCCATGATTTCTGAGGCATGCTGCCATTCCTGTACCAAAATAACACTTTTCTACATCTTTTTTACCAAAAATGTTTGTAAATACCAGCTTACCTGTATGAACACAATTTAACACTTTTAAAGGCCTACTTGCAATGAAGTAGTGAAATGCTGAACACATCAAAGAGCAAATATACATTCATAAAGAAGTTACAGATGCCTATCTTGCAGTCAGCAACTTTCTCAAAACATATCAAAGCTGTAGAGATATCTATAAATATTCTTCTGAATAAAAAATCTGGGTAATTTACCACCCAGATGAGTGATACAACTGTACTATTTGGGTTTTTCTCACAAGCTTTTCCACTGTTCTCTATGTACTTGTGTTTCAAGTGAAATAGAATCAACAGGAGAGATAAGCAGTTTTCAAGTTGAATTACTCTCTTGGACACTTCCTCTTTCCCCCAGCCCAAAAGCCCAAAAACCTACCGGAGCCACCCTTAAGGAGTTTACCATCTCATTAAGAACACCATCTGTAAAGCAGGCTGTAGTCCTAGGCCATTGGGAACAGATTGAATAGCAGAAGTTAAACTGTAGCACAAGCAGTGACAGTACAACACTGGACAACAGATTACATTTGTAAAAAAAAACGTTGGTCATCCTATCTAGTGAAAAAAAAATTCCTGGCTATGGAGAACTAGTGACAAGGATACAAACCACTCTGTAACATGACTCATTCGGTACAATCAGGTAACAAGTTACCTGAAGTCAACAATTTTGTCCTCCACCATACATAGCTTTACTTGTCTTTCCTGTATTGTTGAGATAGCTGTACTAACAAACCTTGACAAGATGTTTTTTTTGCTGGTTTGGATACTCGTCATAATCAGGATCATACCAACAAACTCAGCACGGTGGTGTCTAGCACCATAACATCTCAAAGTTGTAAGATGAATGCCTATTTTATAACTAATTCATATGTTACACTTGAATGAATATCTATGTTATATCTTGCCTCCATTTTACATCACTGATTTTGATAATAGGCTTTTAGATTATTTGACTTGTTTTTCTTGTTCCTTTGTAACATATGCTTGAAGGACATGACAACTGAGCTCTCAGAAAATATTGGATAACCATGAGAAAAATTCTATATTATTTCCAAAAAAACCTTAACTAAAAACTTTAGAGGAAATTTGTCATTTTTGTTACATTACCATTTTTTATATGTAGCAAGCATTTTTTATGTGTAGCAATTTCTGCTTCTGAGTCTGTCTGATCTGAAGATTTATACAGGACTCACCAGCTCAAAGAAAACAGAGCAGAAGACATCTAGTGCCCCCCTGCTTTCCTGTCAGCAATATGTTTAAATGAACAATTGTTCAGGCTTTCAGTACAATTTATAAAATCAGTGCAGATCATTCACTTCTGAACACATGATAAGGAAGGTTAACAAATTTAAGTCCTGCTTTGCCATCAGACTAGTGCATTGAAATTTGAGAACAAATATAAAGACTAGAAATAGGTATATCTGTTTTCATTTACTGAGTGGAATTGCATAGACATCCATATTTCACAACAGGCCGAATCTAACATCACCCTTCAGTTTATATATCCTAGGCTGGTGAAAGATATTCTTACTATTTTGACTATAGTCAGAACATTTCTCTAACTCCAAATGATATTATATTTTCAATAAACATTTCACTTTTTAAAAAATTTGCACTTTTTTTTTGTGATCAGGCACCATGTCACTCTTTTACTTGAAAAAATCAAACAGCAAGAATTCATTCATGAATTCATGTCACTCCCATTGAAGAGTCCTATAAAAAGTAAGACATTTACTGAAAAGCTATCCTTCTTTCTCTTTGAACATACATTCTATCAGTCAGACATCTCATTGATTAGTCTACAAAGAATCCTTAATTGTCAAGTAACAAGAAATTTCAGGTGTTCAATTAGCCAGCAGATGCAGCCCACATAGTCTCAAAGTGCAGTAGAAGCATATGGCCATTAATCATGAAAAATGAGTACAAATTTTATAAAGTGGCTACAGAGTACATCCTGTAAATCAAGCCAGCTTCCATACGCGAATAGACTTTCATAGGATTTAATTTACACACACCATATGTTTTTAACCTCAAAAAGCCAAAGTCTGTGGTTTCACCTGTATGATTCTCTACCAATAAAACACCTGCTGACATTTTTTTATAGTATAAGGTTTTGTAAAAACACACAGAAATAATAAAATGTTGCCTCACCAATGTTAGAACAGATTCTTTTACTCCCTTTTAAACATAGTTTTGATTTTTTTTTCAGTAAATGACCAATGTTTTACTTACAGGTAGGGATCTTTTTAAAAATAAAACTATTTAGATGCTTATCTGAGATCTAAGTTCCAGTGTTTCCGTAAGACAGACAAAATACTTTGAACAAACCCACAGCAAAGAGAGTACAGGTGGTCAACATTATTATTGTTGTTGTTGTTATTATTCTTATTCTTATTCTCACAATATATATATATTATACTGCAAATCTAATAAAAAACTGGGATTATTATTCAGGAAAACTTGAGCCAAAGCCAACGAGACTTATATGCAGTGTAATCATATTACTTCAGGGATAGGAGACTGAAATTAAGAGGGGAAGAATTAAATCCAAGAGTTAGGACACTGGGCTTGCTGCTGCCACCACTACTAGAGAGGGATGAGGATTGGAAATGAAGTAACCAGCACATAGGATTCCCTGAGAAATGATCACTGATCTGCCTTCTTCACCCTTTTCCTAGAGGCACCAGTAGCAGACAGCTGGGTTTTCCTGAGGCATTTTACTGCTGCCAGCCCCACCACCAAGCAGCCTGCTGCACACGCTGAGCCAAGACCTCTCCTCGCTCTGGCTTAGCCAGCCCCACTACTGCTCCAGTTGAGCACTCTAAGGCATTTTTAGCAAGAAGCATGAAGGCAAAGATTAAATAGTACCACCTATTGCCTGATTTTACATTTCCTGCTTTAAGAACTAGAGCTAAGAATAAAGACAGGAATGCCTCTCTTGACTGCAAAAGCAATGGTAAAATGTATAAGTTTTGCACAGAGGTTTGAACTATAGTTCAGTTACTGACAGTTCAGTTCCTTGTGAACAGACCTGGCTAAGCATATCCTAGACAAGAATGAGTTCATGTTTCAACATACTGCATCTTTAACTTTCCAAAATGCAGAGCAACTAGATACCACAATCAGAAAGGGTGAAAAAAAGGGAAAAAACCTATGACCAGATTCTGCCTTTTGTTTCTCTCATACAATCCTCTGAGAATCAAAGAGACATTATAGAGAAGGGGCAGCATGGATTTAATTCTGAGTTTATCTGCAGAGAGAAAAGTTTTTTCTTCATGCAGTAGCTTCAAATATTTCTTTTCCTACTGAGCACTCTGGAATATTCTTCTTCATGGCTATGAACACAAATGTCTGATGTCCCATTTCTGTAATTATACAAACAAGTATTTTCATTCAAAACACAAAATAGAGAGAAAAAAATATTATTTTTCTTATTTTTAGTAATTATGCAGTTGTAATTTCATGTTATGTTTTCTCCCTGGCCCCTGACTCCCACTGTGAAAGTGAATACTGCTGGCTACACCGCAAAAGTAAACTGAGACCCCATGCTGTAAAAAGCTGAATTTAAGTTTTGCCTTGAACTCTTTTCCGATGGAAAGCTTATGGCTTTACTTACAGTGAATTAGAGAATTGCAGCATTTCCTATGGCTTTTTTTACTTGTTAGATGGAGATGTTTTAAAATCCTATGCTGTTACTTTTAGTAAAGTGTTACCAGTTTTATCATTTTATGCTCTTGTAAAGAATACTGCTAGGACACAAAAAAGTTGGAGAGGAAAACATAAGTTTTCATTACATCTGATTATAAAATTGGAAAGGATAAAAAAAAAAAAAATCTTAAAAAAAATATCCCCATAGTTATTTATGATAATAGGGAAAAATATATAATTTATTTAGAAAATAAAAATTTATCATCTAAATCAGGAAATCTTTTTTCAGTCCACAATAGAAGTTCTCATGAAAACCTTAAGCTGCACGCCTTAAAGTCAGTAATGCCACTTCATTGGAAGAATGCATGGCCTTATTTTGGAGCAGGGAAGCACACTGGGTCAAGATACATGTGTGCCTCTCACAAGAGAGATGATCAGTGGATCAACCACAGTGGATCGCTGCTGTATCACTACTCATTAGTCCTACATCATCTATCTGCTCAACTCTACAATTATTTTGTTCGGCAATTCTTTAGAACTGCATTTTATAACTGAGTGAGATTGTGGGTTACTGGAGAAGACACAAAGTACCAGCCCCACTTCTGATCATGTAATTCTACATGTTATGCTCTGTTTAGTCTACAGGAAGCAATTTCATGTATGTTTAAAACAACATGCATATCTTTCACTTTTCTTCTTAATTCATAATCATCTCTCTAGATTCCGTTGACAAGATTGTGACTTTAAACAGATTTTACAACCAAATAACATTACAGTGTGGCAATTAGTGCCTTTCAACGCTCAAGTCTGATATGTGAAATATTTTTAATAAGCCATCTGTTGCTCTCAGTTCTAATTTTTGCAATAAACATGTATTTTTAATAGTGATCCTAATTTATGTCATACTTTATCAGCAGGAAATAAAAGAAACTATTTGTTTTCATCATTTTACTGAAATGCCTCAAATATTTTTATCTGTTCTAGCACAGAAAATAAGATTAGTTTCTGCTGAAATGAAAATGTACTTTTGTACTTAGAAGGAGTCTGCACATGGCAGAAGCAAAGCAAAATAATGTCAATAAACCTAATTCATCTGTGGGCCTCCATTTCCAGAAAGCGTTTTTCTGCCATTTGTGTCAAGCAGCCCTTGTGCTTGTAAAGACACAAATAACCACTAACCCATAACATATAGCCAAAATTATATATAGATAGTATAGAGTCCTTGCCATGCCAGAATCTATATTAAGCCTGCAAATGGCCAGAGAACTCCTCCTGAGTTAATAAAACCTTTCAACATAAAGCAAAAGAGGGAGTTGCTGTCAACAATCTTTGTTTCCTAGTAGTGAGAGTAAATAGGAGGACACAGCTGGTAACAAATGGAAAGCTTCTTCAAGAAAATATGCTGCAATCTCTCCTGTTAGGAAAGTTGCACAGATTGACCCACTCAGTGAAGAACCCTTTCTTAGGAACACAGCCCTAAGCTGAAATCCATAAGAGTCAGACCACAGTAACCTCTGTGCAGCTGTGGAGAAAAACACAGTGCTAAGACCAGAGTCAGAAAATCTAAAAGAACAGACAGTTTTAAGGGTAGAATATTGCTGCTAACTTCCTCGTAGGAGTCATGAGAGTTAATGCGTCCCAGAGAGAAATTCTTCACTGCCTGGGGAATACACTTTATCATAAACAGCTATGTATCTGCTTACTAAAAACCTTCATTTAGCAACCTTTGCTATACTACTACTCCTATAATGCCGTCACAGAAGTTGAAGACATAAAAGCATAATTTCTTAAACAACCTAAATCCATTAAGCAATTTAAAACTCTGCCTTAATTTCAGGACTGTATCAAGGACTCATACATGCTTAGTTAAAATCTACTTTACCTTTCAACACGGAAATCTCAAGATAAACTTTATCAAAGTGAAGAGACATTTGACATTTGCTTCAAGCTACCAAATAAAACAAACAAACAAAAAAAGGAACAAATGCAGAAAATGCAGCCACAAAACTGAAATGAGAATGACAGGATGGACCTTACTGCAATCTAAAACTGTCCTCATCTGAAGTCAGAGAAGAGGAATATGAAGAAGGCTTAAGCCTGTTCCAGATTTACATTCTTAATGTCTTCTTTCATAAACACACTTCCTCAATATGTTCCAGTAGCAGGAAATTCAATTTTCAGTAAAACAAACATTTTCCATATGAAAATCAGGACATAATGAAAATACCTAAACTCATTAATAAATTAAATGTCCTCATAAGAACTGCAGCAGATAGTAAAAGATGATTATATTCAAACAGATGACCAGTTAAAAATAAATAGAAAGCTGCTCTTTTTCTCAGCTGTATAAGACAGCTCAGCTAAAATGCATCTCATTCCTCTGCAAAACTCTGAAAATTATTTCTACTGGGAAAGATTGTCCTGTTTGATCATGTGGAATAACCTGAGTCAATCAGAAAACACAAAAATTACTAAGCAACTTTCATATAAATTGCCAGCTTTACCTTTCAAGCTGAACTCCAGCTTCACCATTAAAAGTTATAATTTGTTCATGCTGAGAGGTATTTGAGATAAGCACAGGAAAACTCAGAAGATATCTGAGATACCACTCTGTGGTAACCATTGGTAAATGCTAAGTTTGAATGGCAGCTCTGCAGGCTCAAGCTTAAAATACAGCCTGAACAGCAGCATTACAGGCAAAGGGCTGTGGGGAGACAAGAAATCAAGCCCGGTGAGCAGCTGGCTGAAGACTGTTTTCCCATTCTGTTCTTTTTAACAAAGTTAAATTCAGTCAAAGTTCAGATGCAAATAATCTACAAACATTGTCTGTTTATTTGCACATTTGGAACAGTTAAAGTCACTGTTAAATTCTTTTTTTTGTTTGGGGGTTTTTTTCTTCCTTTTCTTAGCCTTCATCTTTTAATCTGTTTGTTTGTCACACAAGTGTACAACCCAGAAAAAAAAAAGAGGGAGTTCTGTCCTGCCAGATATAATTTTTTTTTCTAAATTAGCAAATCCCACTGACATTGTACCCTTAATTTTTGGCAAGAAAGAAACAAACATAAGCAAAACAGAAAAACCTTATCCAACCAAACAAAACCAACAAAACCCACACCACCACAGCCTTGAAATACAATAATAAACTTGATGCAGACAAAAGAATAAACCAGTATTAAAATCTCCACAATCACAACTGAACACTTTATGTCCTTAATACTCCCTTTGTGACAGTTTTTTCACACACACACACACGCACTACACATGCACCAGCGTGCCCCAGCTGGCAGGGTTTTTATACTGCCCAGGAGGTCCAGAGAAAGGGGACCAGGAGGCAGCAGCTATAAATTTTGCATTGCAGTGACTAAAATCACAGTTGTAAGACCGGTTATTCTGGAAGTACTGAAGCCACACACATTAAAGCTTCCATATTAGCCATTCCTTGTGTAGATGCTTGGGAGATATTTCGACAGAGGCCAGAGAACTAATGAGACAGAAACATATTTATTTTACACAGAAATTTTGCAACAGTTTGATAAAAATCAGTGTAGAATCTCATTACTTGACAGCATAACTCTTTGTTAAGGATGAAATCATCTCTGCTTTATCCACTATTCAAACTACACTGGAAACATTTCTTCTTTCCTATTACAAATCTTAAACAGACATACTCAACCCTTTGCTTTACACTTCTGAGAAGAAATGTTAGTGGTTGTGGCAAAGCAGCAAGACTAAAAATATTTATGTAATTTCTATCCCACTTCCAGCAACCTACTTCCACTGGGGTGAAGAGGGGAGGAATAGTCACCCATTCATCCCCAGTGCACTTGCAAGTGCCCCATGTTTGTTGAAATCAACACCAGGAGGCAGTTTGAATATTAGTTCTTGGCAGTTTCAGAGAATAGAGCATTCCCTGTTTGCTCCCAAAACCAGGCAGTAAGTTGAATTTGCCCTAGAGTCTCCGAAGGGCTTATAGCAAAACTAAGGGTGCACTGCAACATTTTCAGAGCAAGGTCTCCATGGCAGAACCGTCAGTGATACAGGCAGGGGTGGTTTCAACAGTTGCTACCCAATGCTGTCCCTGCTTTAATCATTTCTGCTGCAAGAAAACATTACTTCCATGAACTCTTTTCCTTTTCTGTCTCTCCTTAATGTTTTAAATTTATATGAAATACTCAGTTTCAGGATTGTATGCATTTACAAAATCTTGTCAAATAAACACTGAATTTTCTGATGGTCTTTCAAAAGAAATCCATCTCTCTTGGGAGAATGTTATATTGGTTGAAGTACTGGAAAAAGGCAAGCATATATTCATTTTGATGACAGATGAAATGTGAAAAAATACTTCCATAGTAGGTAGTGGTACAAACAATACAGTTTTTGACAGTAAAACAGAACAGCTGTACTCACATTAGATTTTGTCTTTTTCTCTTCCCATTACCTTGCCTTTTACAATAAACAGGTTATCTTTGGCCAATTTTGCATTCTGGAAATATATAAAGACTAAAACTATCAAACTTCAGGGTTCATACATTTACAGGAATAATATAACAACTAAAGATATCTTAAAGACTTCATACTGCTGAATTTTAAAGCACCAAGCTTTTCTTTCACTAAGCGGTACATTTTCTAGCTACATTTTTATCAACAGCTGGGTGTTGAAAATATTTCTGTACTTATTTAGTGATAAAGTGGCTGTCATGCTTATTAAATATATTTTATTCAACTTAACAAATGTATCTCAGTGCTGAAAGCATAAGCATTTTGTCATATTGAAGAAGAAAACTATGCATACTTTCATGCTATTTCAAATCATAAATTAGTGTGAATAAAGCTAAATACTGTGAGCTAATTCAAAGTCAGTGAATGGAATCAATACAGTTGAAAAAGATCTGTGAAGGAGGTCATAAAAGATATAATTTTTGCATCCCTTTTTTAAAATGTGTTTCTCATACACAATTTCACAAATATTAATGGGTCTGCTCAGAACAGTCTGAAGCAGCACAGGCTTGGAAAATAGAAAGTGCCCTACTGGTATTGGCATGCACTGAAGAGTTAATGCTTATTACTGAAATAACCTGGGGAGCATCAACAGATGAGGATTTCTAAATAACTAAACAAATGGATTCAATGGGATCAATTACGTGTATGAATTCATCTTTCTCAGTGAGTTTGTTTTCTTATTTCATTTTCTCCCTTTCTGTTTTTTCTATCATGTAAACAAAAAGCACCTTTTCTGCTAAAGATATTTAGTTTTCTTCTCTACTGCACCCTCATAAGCACCACCAGGATTGTACTGCACTGAAGGGGTGAATGCCAGGATACCATGCCCTCTAGAGATACTACCAACTTCTCCAGCTCCTGGAGTGATGCTTCATTAGGAAACCTGCACCACGCAGAGCATTCTGTAGTTTGAATGCAGACTGAAGGAAAAGTACAAACCTCTGAATAAACCTTGCTCTCTACCATAAAAGAAGCAGCTTCACAAGCTATTACACAAAATCAACTACAAAAGGCAATCACATTATAACAGAATGGGTGAAGTTGGAAGGGACTACTGAGGATCATCTAGTCCAAAACCCCTACTCAAGCAGGATCACCTATAACACACTGCCATAACTAACAATATTCTATTTAATATATCCAGGGAAGAAGACTCCACATACACAGAGATAGAAACATCATTTTAAAGTGTGAAATAACTCTCCTACTATCCAGCTGAAAGCTTACAAGCATAGACTAGTGCAATTTCCAGTCTGGCCACAGTAACTAAAGGATTCAAATAAAGTAGGGCTAGGAAAGTGGTGAGAGAGATCAGTGAAACAGAATATATAACCTGTGAGAACAGACTGAAAAAATTTGGAAATTTTAGTTACAGAAGACTAAGTTCTCTTTGAAGATAAAACCTTAATATTGGGGCTCAGATGTGCAAACACGAAAAACCAAAGTAGAGAAATTCTTTCATTAAATTGTAGGGAGGAAGGTTTAGTTGGATATTTTAGGTTTTTCAATAGTAAGAAAAAGCTTTTCAGCAGTAAGGAAAATTATATATTGGAAGAGAGTGTGGAATCTGCATCACTGCGTATTTTCAGTAGGAAGCTGGACAAATACCTATCATCCTGCTTTTGATCAAAGTCTCTGTTTCAAGTCCTGTTTTCTATAATAGTCTGATGTGATTTCACTAATTTCTTTCACAAGGGTGGGAAACTGATAGAATTGAGGATGAATCACATCTGTAGCTGGGCAAAAAATTTAGTGTGCAAAATCCATTCGCCTGCAGAAGCACAAGAGATGGTGCACATTTCTCTGTCAACAGGATTGCCAAAGGGTCCTATTTCCTCTCACTAAGAGGATGACAACTGTAGAAATAGGTTACAAACAAAAGTCACAAATGTTTATAAATAAATTTACAAAGCTCTTACTAAGACAATGAGTAAAAGTTTAATAGAGATGGAGCTTTATTGTGATTAAAGTTCACATTTCTGGTAGGAGGTGCATTATCTGTGTCACATGACCAAGACACTGTACTGCTCTCCTTATCAAAACAATTAACACCATTACCTGGTACTTGTAAAGCTCATCTCCTCTTAAAAATCAATACCAGCAGACAGTTTAGACTCAATGCAATAGAGTTAGTTCATTGATTCATCTAGTAATACCATGTCATTGTTTGCTCTTCAGATGCAATAGGCATTTGTTCTTCCTTAATGTTTTAGAAAACAAAATCAAAAATAAGCCATTTTATCAACTATAAGCACACCAATGACACTCCCATTTCAAGCTGGAGATAATTTACTTTTTAGGTGCTATTATCTTGAGAAGATTGTGAAGAAAAATATTACATATGGAGGGCCTTCTTAAAATCACTGCAAAATATCAGCTAAAACATGTTTCTAGCTCTTTTTTGCAACTCTTGGTGCCTCGAAATCAGGACAGGAATGTTACTGCACCTAATGATTTTCTGCTATGGATATTGCTTATGGGGGTAGAAAATTTTCTTTGAAAGTACCTAGGCTGAGAAGCTGATATATTGTTTGCTTGTCAAACAGCTGGAAAAGCTAGACAATATTCATTAGACATAGTATTAAAATGATGGATGGATAGCTTATGCTCACCTGCCTTATGTTTGCTAAAGACATTTTAGTAATACCTCCTGCTCCCTCCTTTCAGTTCTAAAAAATTGCCTCCAAAATGCACAGTTATCTAACTTAAAATCAAGACTCCCAAAACAGAAAAATAAAAACTATAGTACTAAATACAAGTACAAATCTAAATTTCATACTGCTTTGCTAGAAAATGTTCTACCTGACTTTAGTTCAAAGGCATCTTTGCAATATGACATATATTCCTTTTCAAGGGCTTGATGATGAACCTCAAAGTACTTAGACCCTTTATGACAGTCCATTGCTATTTCTAGATTTATCAAGTTCTTTTGCCTGCTTCTACTCTTATTCTGTCTTTTCCTAGACCTAAGCAATTAACACTTCGTGGTTTCCATTCAGTCTTGGAGTGCAATGCATTTTATTGTCTTCATTTCTTAACCTTTGATATAACTTTCTGCCTCTTACAAATTGTATTTTGATACCTGAATAGTGTATTCACTTACAAACTCCCATTTTGCTGGAATCCTGTGCAACTTTACATTTACTTTGAGCTTTATCATAAGAAGCTAGACTATGGTTCATAGACATTTTTGTAAAATTTCTCAAAATAAGCCTCTGTATTTGAATTAATTCATGCACATCCATCTGGTCATCACCTTCCTAACCTTTCAGAAAATGCTCTCTGTTTCAGGGTTGAGAAATCATCCAGGTGGATTAATCTTCATGACAGGGTTTAGCGTTGTTTGTATATCTGCCAGGGTGAGAAAGGGTGGCAAGATGGACAGAAGAGGAAAGGCTTATACAAGAAGGCTCATAGTTCCAGTTTATCTGTTCTTATCTTCTTTGCTATCTTTTCAAGCATACATTAAGGTATGGTTATCTGAGAGCCAAATAAACTCAGAGACCCAAAATTTTAAAGACTGGTATACTGTAACAACTTTGGAATGGAAACCCTGAACTTCCTGCCTTTTATTGCAGCCCTGGAAAACTATTTTTAAAATAGTCAACATTCCAAACAGTCTACAAAGAGACAATGTTTCTGATTCCAGTTAATAACCCACAGAGATATTAAGTACCCTTTTTATCATTAGTTAATGCAGTCCTCTGTGTCATCGTTACAACCTAAGATCATCAAATGTGGAAAGGACACTGAAGGTAAAGAAGGCATAGATTTTAATATTCCCACCAGAGAGACATTTGGCCATTTTTAATAGTAGAGTAGAACATTATTTAAAGCTTGATTCAAAAATGGACTGAAAACATAAGTCAATCTCTCTTCTGTGTAATTCACTCATCTCTGCCATTACCACTATAACATTACCTTTAGTAAGGACTGAGCGGTTTACTGGGTTGCAGCTGATCAATAGAATTATTCGCATATACTTCATTAACCCACAAGTCTGTAATAGAACTTTTGCTATCATCACACATATAATGAAATTTGGCCTCCTAAGTTACATCATACACTTATTTAAACCAGCTGTTCGCTTTTGTACAGGAGTATTTCTCAGTATAATAAATCATTTTCTCTGTTATCCTTTAGTTACCTAATGGTTGCAGTATATATTACTAAGTGACAACCAGTAAAATATTTTTAAATAAAAAATACTGAGTTAAAAGTACAGCAGAAGCGCCAGCACAGTTTTTCATTCTGCAGAAATAATAGCAAACCCGATTTATTCTGCTTTTAGAACAGCACACAGTTAAAGCTTAAGAGCTCTTCCTTCACTAAAATGAAATTTAAGTGTTAACATCTAAAAGACCATAGTCCCTCAAACACTTATGTTTAATCAGCATACTTCTCTGACATGGTATTTGTCTCAGAAATTGATAACTAATCTAGTACTTGCAGGAATTCTGAGGCAGGTCTCTCTAGAGAAAAAATCATAGAACCATATAATAGTTAGGGTTGGAAAGGACCTTAAGATCATCCACTTCCAACCTCCTTGCCTAGGGCAGGAATGCCTCAACTAGACTATGTCACTCAAGACTCTGTCCAACCTGGCCACACTGAAATTCATCCCATACTAAAAAAGATGCTGACAAAATGCTTTCCTGAATTTGTTTAGAATAATCAAAAAATTATTCAGGTTGAAAGAGACCTCTGAGAGCATCTAGAAACAGGGTTCTCAGGGAAGTGGTGGAATCACCATCCATGGAAGTATTCAAAAATCATGTAGATGAGGCCCTTAGTGACATGCCTTAGTGATGGATTTGGTAGTTCTGGGGTGGCGGTTGGTCTTGATCTTAAAGATCTTTA